>NC_045624.1:86221630-88721630 GCF_009829155.1 Mustela erminea | reverse complement strand
CTTATTTGAAACTCACTGGACTTCCTGGATCTGGATGTCTATTTCTTTTTTCAGGTTAAGGAAGTTTTCAGCCTTCCTTCCTTCTTTCCTTCCTTCCTTTCTTTCAAGATTTTATTTATTTATTGGAGAAAGAGAGCACTAGAGAGACAGAGCAAGAGTGAGCAGGGGGCGTGGGGGTGCAGAGGGAGAGAGAGATGCAGGCTCCCTGCTCATCAGTGAGCCCAATGTGGGGCTCAATCTGAGGACTCTGGGATCATAATCTGAGGACTCTGGGATCATGACCTGAGCTGAAGGCAGACACTTAACCAACTGAGTCACCCAGGTGCCCCTCAGCCATTACATCTTTGAGTAAGCTTTCTCTTTTCTCCTTCTCAGACCCTTAAAATGCAAATATTGGTCTACTTGATGATATCCCATAGGTCTCTTAAGCTATCTTCATTCCCGTTTTCTTTTTTCTACTCTGCCTGAATGAATTCCATTGCTGTCTTCAAGTGACTCTTTCTCTGCTTAATATATTACCTATTTTTTTAAAGTTCAGTAGGATTCACATCAGAATAGATTTTTAAAGATGAAAAAAATCTTTTAAAAAAGATTTATTCATTTATTTTAGAGAGAGCATGAATAGGGGGAGGAGGGACAGAGGGAGAGAATCTTCAAGCAGACTCCCTGTTGCTGCCCCCCCACCCCATACCAGGCATGATTCCACAATCCATGAGATCATGACATGAGCCAAAACTGAGAGCTGGACACTCACCTGACAGCCACCCAGGCAACACTCTTTCGAATTTTTAAATTCAGTTTTTCTTCAGCTTTTGTTTGTACTTTCTTATATTTTTCTGTCTCTTCATTGAAATTTGTGCACACACTGTTCCCCTGATCTCAGTGAGCATCTTCACGGCCATTATTTGAGCTCTTTTATCAGGTAATTCACTTATATGCATCTCCTTAAGGCCTGTTTCTGAATTTTTATCTTGTTCTTTTGTTTGGAACAGATTTCTCTGATCATTCATTTTACTTGATTCCCTGTTTTGTTTTCTGTGCATTAGATAAGATAGCCACCTCCCCCCCGTCTTGAAGGAAGTTGTCTTCCATAGAAACCTTAGCTTTTGGCCTGTCCTTAATCTTACTCTTTAGCTTGTGCCTAGCTCTCAGGCCTTTTGTGACTGTCTCTCAAACCTTTATGGTTATCCAGGCAACTCCCTTTATTCTTAGTTCCTCCCATGAGTTGATCTCTGTCAAGATCTGACAGTGTCCCAAACAGGAGGATCTCAGTCAGCACCTGGATGCAGGCTGTCTGGAAGCCAGGCCCTCATGCAGTATTTTTTTTAAGTATGAGACTAGACCTCTTTAGGGAAAGATTGGGAGATGGGTATTTCTCTCTTCCTTCTGTGCTGATTCCTTGGGGAATAGCCAACAAAGAACTGATTCTTTGTTATAATCCTGTGGTACTGGTGAATATAAGTTCTCCTGGCTACCAGAGCCACGAAATCAATAGGTGTCCTGGTACAACAGACATGGGCAAATGCTTCTTTTAGGGAGATAACAACAAGGTAAAGAGAGAGTCCAAAAGTGGTACCTGCCAGCAAATGGCTCTTAGAAGTATGTGAAATTTGAAACCTGACCTTTAGGGTGCAGATTTTAAGATAGGCAGATAGGTTTGTAATATGAAAAACTGGGAATTGGCCCTTTCTGATGACTGCCTCTGTGCTGAGCCTTGTGGGGATAGCCAGTTAAGTACTGTTTGCTACACTCCTATTGAACCTGTGAACAGAAGCCCACTGGCCAAAAAGCCAGGTAATCAAGGGGGCGCATCTCCTGGGCAAAAACTTCAAAATCTGGCACAAAGGATGTATGGATAAGCTGGGCAGATAGAGAACATAAAGACTGTACCCAACAGTCTCTCTAGGTTCTGGAGAGTATTGTAGTCTGTCCTAGATTTGTGTTAAATTAGGAGCCTGACCCTCAGTCTGTGCTTTTAAGATAAGCAAAGAGGTTGGTTTGTTTTGTTTTTCTGGAAAAGACTGGGAGATGGGCATTTCCATCTGATTCTTCTGTGCTGAGCCCTGGG
This sequence comes from Mustela erminea, assembly GCF_009829155.1. Taxonomy (NCBI): domain Eukaryota; kingdom Metazoa; phylum Chordata; class Mammalia; order Carnivora; family Mustelidae; genus Mustela; species Mustela erminea. Next base: position 88,719,562 of record NC_045624.1, on the reverse strand, counting down.
GGGATAACCACTATGAGTCCATAGGAGCCCTTTTGTTTCCTATAGCCTGTGGATTGGATGGATGGAAACCCCATTGGCTTCAGAGCTGGGTGTTTTGGGACCCATTTCTTGGGTGGAAGTCTTAAAAGTTGGGATGCTAGATGTTATGTGGGTCCAAATCCTTAGTTCTCAGGGAGAAGCCAGGAGTTGTGATTTTTTTTTTTCCAGAATATATGTCATTTTTCTGGGGTTTGGGTTTATGGCAAGGTTGTATCTCCACCTCTCCTACCCATTTTAGTGTGGAGTTTTTCCTTGTTTACCTGATGTGTAGGAGTTGCTCAGCTAGTTTCTGACTTTCTTTCAGAGGGACTTGTTCCATGTGTAGCTGTAGGTTTGGTGTGTCTATGGGAGGAAGAGCCTGCTCAGTTGCCTTCTTGAACTGAAACCCTGAAACACATTTTTAAAAATCTCTTCCCCGTAATTCTAATTTACTTCCAGGTTGAGAATCATTGTTATAAATTCTTATCTAAAGAGCTGGGGTGGAAATTTTCATAGAGTATCTATAATTTGCCACCTGTTTCCTAGGAGTCTTTTCAATGTATTGAGGATAGGAAGGTTCATCCTTCCATTTAGCCGGCCCCATTCCCTTGGGTGAGATATTATATAGGAGGGTGTGCAGATTGGGAAGCAGAAGAATTGGGCATGGAGAAGTGGACATGAGACAAATAGCTGAGAGAGTTTTCTAAGCCTAGAGAAGACTAAAGACCAACATGAGGAGCTAGAAGTTTCAGTTGGTACCAATGGAATAACAGAAGTTGGGACTCTTTCTCCTTGACTAGTGAACATCAAACATTGTTGTTTGAGAGGCATGGTGATTGAGGGATAAGGAGGTTTATTTATTAGGTCAGCAGATCCATCATAAATTGACAAATTTAAGAAGGGATTGGGTGCTGAGGTTTGGTAGTCATATTCCATATGAATAAAATTGGACAGGTCAGCCTCCCTAAAGCTTGAAGTCTGAAGGCAGAGGCATGCTCTGTAGAGAACTTCCTACTTTGGCATTGGTGATGCTCAGATGGTCTTGATCTCCTGGCCTTAATCATCAGTGGGACAGAGTGGGACAGCCATGGATTGAATGGATATTCCACTTAAAAAGCAGCTGAGCACACATGGATTGGTATATCTTGATTTATGTCACTTGTTCAGATTGCTGTCTACATTGTGCCAGAGGTACACACTGTATTTCCCATGACCATACTTTTGCATTATAGAAGTCTCAGCTTCTTTACTAAACATATGCCTCCATATTACTCCCAATGGGAAATTTGGGAAGAAAACCAAAAGTGGGTTTGCCTCACTCCCCCAAGTAGAGCCAGCCATCATTGCTTAGGACTCCACAGGAAAAAGGTCATGATATCCTGATTTTGAAATGGGGCTTATAAGTCCAGACTTGTGATCTGATAAGGCATATGGGCTATATGAAAATTTTAAAACAATAATCACTATCAGCACAGTCCTTACTGTGTGTTAGGCTCTGTTTGAGTGCTTTCTAATTATTGATAATATATTTCTCATACCAACCCTACAAAGATGTATTAATATAACAAAACAGCAATATAATTTAGTTCCATGACCATGGTTCCCATACTCCCTTACAAAGAAAGGCTCCTTTGCAGAGGAGTAAAGAGATAGACCCTGAAACCAGGTTGCCTGGGTTCAGATCCAGTTTGACCATTCACTGTCAGTATGACTAGAGCAGGTTACTTGACTTCTCTGTGCCTCCTTCATCTTATATGTGAAAAGGTACTTATATGTGAAAAGGTACTATGATAGTAGTACCTGCCTCAAAGGATCATTGAAGAATTAAATAAATTTATTTATAAAGCACTAGGACAGAGCCAGCACATAGAAAGTATTATATAAATGTCTGCCATTAATATCATTATCTCAGGGAGAATTGGGTAAGAAAAGGTTGATTGTTGAGTATTATCCATAGTTTCTAGAAGTAAAACAGAAGACAAGATGATTAATAATAATATGAATTGATAATATATTACCATACAATGATAGTAGCATGGGGTGGGGTATTTAGCTCAGGTGGGAAGACAGATTACCTGAGTTCAAATTCAATTACTATTTAAAAGCTGTGTGACCTTGGGCCAATTACTTTACTTCTTTGTGCTTCAGTTGCCATGTCAGCAATAAAGATAATGACAATAATAATAGGTATCACATATGGCTGCTGTGAGACTTAAATGGGATTTATGCTTCAGTTGCCATTTAAAACACTTAGATTAGGTCCTGGGATAAAGCAAGTGCTACATAGTAGCTATTATACGGAGAAAGGTATTTTAGACATTAATTTTTTTCCCTTTTACATACTTAGCTTTCTTCTTTTTCTTTTTCCTGTATATCAGCTAATCCTCACACAACTCATTAAGCCTTTCCTCAATGAGATTTAAAGAGATCTCTTTAATTCAACATTTGTTAAGCAGCTTTCACACATTGTGGGTTTGACCTGCTCTTTGTGGAATAGGGTACAAATATGGACCCTTCCCTAAATAGCTCCCAAGAGCTTAGGAAAGACTGTGATGTAAAAATTCAACAAGAAGTCACACAGTATTAAGCATTTTGAGAGAAATAGTTCCACAGTAAGTCTCCTAGAGGCAGAAGTTTCTGACTGGAGGAGTAGGAAGGCCTTGTAAAGGAAGTGAGATATGGGGTTCCCCATGAAGTATGAGTCATATTTTGTCAGTTGGAGATGAAAGATTGTTTAAGGCACACATTCTCAACCTTTAGCAGTACCTCAGAACCATCTGGGGACATGCTAAAACAGGGACCACTGGGCTCAACCCACAGAGTTTCTGATTCAGTGTGTCTGGGTGGGGCTTGAACATCTCTATGTCTAACAATTTCCCAAGTGATACTGATGGTGCTGGTCCAAGGAATACACTTTGAGAAGTGCTAAATTAAGATCAGTAGTTCAACCTGATTTGACTTCACTTTAGAATCTTCTGGGCAACTTAAAAAAAAAAAAATCTCAGGAGAACACCGAGATATTGGTATCAAAAGAAAAACAACTGCTTGTGTTGTTGGCAGCCAAGATTGAGAACCTGTAGGTGTTTAAATTCAGGTTGCATTTGCAAGGTGCTCTCTCAAGCTCTGTTGACTCTCCCAGCCACCACCCACTCCCTGCCCCCAAACCCCCATGCTTTAAGGTATTATTATTGCTGTCCTACTTTATGGACGCTTCAATTTTGACATGGAAAGACAGAAAGGTAAGGATTTATTGAAGGTTCCTGAGTCCTTGATAAAGCTAGATTCAAGCCCAGGTCACTGGCTGACCACATTGCTTATGTTGTACCTTTGGGGGACAAATAATGCATCTAGGGGCAATAGCATGAGCATGTAAAGGAGGGAACACAGGGTCTGTGGAGGTGTGAGCAGCTGTCTAGGATGGCTGGGCCTTGGGATGATGCTGCTGAGGCAGTTTGGGACTGCTGTGAAGGGGCTGGAAACATGTTTAGAAATAGGAACTTTGAGAAGTAGCAGGGAGCCATAAATAAATAAAAGACATTTATTTATTAAAAGCTGAAAATTTAATGTTTCCTGAGCACCAAAAATTCTGTGCTGGCCACTGTGCTTCATACTAAATACACATTATCCCTAATTTTCACAGTAGTGCCACAAAATGGGGATTAGCTAAATGACTTGCTGGGCTCATGGAGCCAGTGAGTGGCAGAGCCTGACTTTAAAACCAGATTTGTCTGGCTATAAAACCCACACGGAACTCCCAATGTGTCACTGCTATGATTTGGAAGTGTTTGAAAAAAAATTTTTTTTACTTTTTATTTTGAAATAAAATTTCAGAAAAGCTATAAAAGCAAATTATAGAGTTACTATATACCATTCACCTAGCTTCCCCTAATATTCATCATACATAACTGTGTTCCAGATATCATAATGAAAAAGTTAACATGGGTATAACACTCTTAACCAATCCAAGTGCTGTACTTGAATGTCACCAGTTCTTTCCACTTTTTTCCTTTTGATTGTTCCAAGGATCCAACTAGTATCCCAGGAGCATTTAGTTTTCATGTCTCCTAATATGCTCCTTCATGTCCTCCAATCTGAGAGAGTCTCTCAACCTTTCTTTCTTTCTTTTTTTTTTTTTTAAGATTTTATTTATTTATTTGACAGACACAGAGAGAAACAGTGAGAGAGGGAACACAAGCAGGGAGAGCGGGAGAGGGAGAAGCAGGGTCTCTGCTGAGCAGGGAGCGGGATGCAGGGCTCAATCCCAGGACCCTGGGATCAAGACCTGAGATGAAGCACATGCTTAATGACTGAACCACCCAGATGCCCCTCCCTCAACCTTTTTCTGTATCTCATGATCTTGACACTAACAAAAGTACTGGCCAGTTGTTTTGTAGAATGTCCCTTAGTTGGGGTTTGTCATGAGGTTAAGTTCTGTTTCTAATAACAGAACTCTTCTGACACCAAATATGTAGGTTCTCCTCCCCACAGAATCAATCAGTTCTCCAACTCTCTGGCCACCAGCTAAGCATCTATTGACTCGATTCAGTTTTGACACGAGCTACCAGCCTCTCCATGTCACACATGGGTTGCAAATATTGGGTACCCAGGGTACCCATACTTCTGTTTGAGTTGGCTACACATTGGAAGTTCCCACGAACCCCATCTTGGGTTCAATAATTAACTAGGCTGGTTCACAGAACTCAGGAAATCTCTTTACTTAGTATCGCTGGTTTATTATAAAGGATGCAACTTAACTAGAAGAGATGCGTGGGATGAAGTATTGAGGGTTTGGGGGTACAGAGCATCCTTGTCATATCTGGGCATTTTACCCTCCCAGCCCTTTGATGTGTTCAGGAACATGGAAGTTCTTTAAATCTTGTTGTTTGGGGTTTTAAAAGAATAGAATGTATCATTAAACTTAATTTCCCCTTGTTTCTTGACTTTTTACATGTGATTGCTAAAAATAATTTAAACATTCATTATGTGTCTTGCATTGTTTTTAATTGGCTATTGCTGGTCTTAAAACATGGGTTTCCCCTCTCCTATCCCCGCATTTCTTTTCGGTATAACTACTTCTAAGAAGCTTGGTACCTATGCCCATCTGGGTTTCTGTGAGGGGTGAGCACTGGTCCTAGCAGTAACTCTTGCCAGGACTTTTTTTTTTTTGCTTTAGGTAAAGGGAGATATATATATATATATATATATATATATATATATATATATATATGCTATATATGAATATATGGGATATATTCCCATATATGGGGATATATATATCTCTCTCCCCATAAAGGGATATATATATATGCCATATATATATATGCCATATTTGAGTTACTTTCATCCATTTCTGAATTTCAAATGTATTGTTGGGGAGTGTATGTGTGTGGGGGGGGGAGTGATACAATTCCTGAAACTTCTTTTCTAATTATTAGAAAAGCTTAACAAAATTATGAACCCTCATAAGCTCTTAGAAGAAGCTGACAATCATGGACATGAAATTCAATCATTTTTATTTTCTAACTATCTCTAAATTTGGTTTGGCCCTGTGCAATTTAAATGACTCAGAGGAAGGAGACAGACAGTGATCTTTGCATAGGTAGGTCTTAAGGGATCTGGTTTGACTGTGTTTTTCCAAACTATATATGGAGCAGAACCTCACAGAGGTTCAGAGGTAGGCAAAGTTCATCTTGGGTCTAAGGGTTTTGTTTTTGTTTTTTTCTCTCAGTTTCATCCTTTTTCAGTGAACTTCAGCCATCTATTCCTAGCACCCAGCATTCTGGCTATTGAAGACTCATCTCTAAGTGCCTTACCCCATCCCATCCACTCTGTCATATTCCATGTCTCTTACAAAACACCCTGCCTTTTGCTTGTTCCTTCAGAGGCCTCCTCTCCGAGAAGCAGATGATTTGATTATTGTGGTAGTGGATGAATAGCTAACGTTCTTAGGTAATGCTGTTGAACTTGGGTAAGCCAAGTGTTCTTTCCACTGAAGATACGATTTTGACGTCAGAATCCATGTCGATGGTACCACTGACTAAACAGTAGATTCCAGAAAAATACAGCAGATGTAAGAACTAAGAATGAGACTGATCTAGAGATAAGAAGGGAGGAGGTTATTTGAAATGACTTGAGGGCACAGAAAATCTCTACTGCTCCCGAAACACTCCCCGATGCTATCAGATTATTCTCTCAGAGCAAGTTTGGGTGGGAGAAGTTCTAGAGAGGGCAGAGTAAAGAGGGGGAGCTGGAGAACCATCTGCTCAGAAGGGTGAACACGAGGTGTGTTCTCCCTCCGGGTGGGAAGGCGGTTGAGTACTCAAGGGCAGGCTTCTTGAGGGTAGACACTCCCCGCTTCTGGGCCTTGCCTCTTGAAGGCAAGGGTACTCAGGACATGCTGAATGACAGGCTGATGGAATGAATGACGTGAAGAAGGGCATGGCTGGCTTTGTGGTCTCTCAGTAACTGCCCAACATTCAGCCAAGTCTCAAGACCCTAAAAGCCTTGAAAAAATGTCATAATGTGACCTTCACTCCAACTCAGGGTGAGGTGTCTGAGTCTGGGGGGCTCATAGTGAAGGGATCAGCCATGAGGAATGGGAAATTTGCTTTATAACTGGTTCTGTGTCTGGGACACTGGGCTGGACACCTTGTGAGGCAGGTAAGACACCCATCTCTTTGGCAATCCCCCACTAAGACCTTGTGCAGAGGAAAGATCTTTAAGAAAAAATAAATTCTTTCTTCAAAATGTCTTCTTACCTAGTTTTCCTCTCCTCTTGCCTTTTCCTCAGTTTTATTGAGGTGTAATTGATCCGTGCCATAAATTGGAGGTGTATGTGTATTATGAAATGATAACCACAGGGCACCTGGGTGGTTCAGTGGGTTAAAGCCTCTGCCTTCAGCTCAGGTCATGATCCCAGAGTCCTGGAATCGAGCCCTGCATCGGGCTCTCTGCTCAGCAGGGAGCCTGCTTCTCCCTCTCTCTCTGCCTGCCTCTCTGCCTACTTGTGATCTCTGTCAAATAAAATCTTAAAAAAAAAATGATAACCACAATAATTTTGGTTAATATCTGTTACCTCGTATAGATTCAAAAAAAAAAAAAAAAAAGAAGAACAAATGTTTATTTTCTTGTGATTTTCTCTTAAGACCTACTCTCTTCACAATTTCCGAATACGCCATATAGCGGTGTTGACTGGAGTTATCACGTTGTGCATTGCAGCCCTAGAACTGATTTATCTTATAATTGGACATCCAAATCTTTTGATTGCCTTCATCCACTTCCCACACCCCTGGCACTGGTAACCGCAAGTCCGATCTCTTTTCTACACATTTGATGCTTTATGAGGGTTTTCTGTTTCCTTTAGATTTTACCTATAAGTGAAGTCATAATCGTGTCTTTCTCTGACTTGTTTCCCATAGTATTTACTCTTCATTTACTCTCTTTTATTCTGGGTTCTCAGTAATCTCTACCTTCTCTCTTTCCTAGCCCATAATGTCCATTCTGGAGACTTTTTTTTTCTTTGTCTCATTGCATAAACTGGCTCAATTGCCTTTTCCCAGTCACTGTGACCACATTACTATATTTTTTTTCCTTAGGTTTATATGTTTGTCCACTTAAGTCCAGCTTTAGTGGAAGGATCTAGGCCTTGGATCACTAACCATTCAGCTTGTGCTTATGTTCTTTCTTCTCTTTTCTACCGATTCTCTAGTTTACCCCTTCACTCTGGTTAATTGTATTAACTTGGCTTCCTGTATGACTCATTCTTTAGATTGTCTGGATTTTTCCTGATGGGTAGAGAGTATCATTTTATGTTCACAACTTTTAACCTTGCTCTCCTCTCCCTGAGCCTGGCATCAAGGGACGTTGGCTCTGCACAAATGGGTGGGGATCAAAGTGGGAGGTGGTCTTATAGTTTCTGTGATTCATGGTGTCCTGGGTCAGCAGTGCACTAACCAGGGGGGTACAGACCTTCGACCAATTCTCTCAAATAGGAAGAAAACCCTCAGTGGCCCTTATGTGTGTCTAAAGCAAGTTTTGGAACTGGGTATGCTTTGGTCATGCCTATGCTCTACCCACTACAACTAACAGTGTTAAAATACCAGCTGGCTCTGTTTTAGCAGTCATGGTGTGAAAAGAGCTGTTGCTTTCTCCATTTGTCATTATGGTGAGTCTTCAGGAAGCTTAATCAATAGCAACAGTAATATCAATATGTTCTGCTCTACCATATTGAATGAACTCCATTATAGTTGATCATCCACAAGACAATGCCATATTGGCCAATCTTATTATAGGTCCTCTAAGACATACGTAATAGATCTTCTTGGACATGAAGAGTGGTGGGAACTTCAGTTCATACTACCTTGCAGAGACTGATGTTTGTGGTTAAAACAAGATAATAAATGCTCAGATATAGATAAGTCAGCATCTATTCTGGTTTGTTTTATAAGTTGTCCATTAATCTGTTGGGGATAGAAAAGGCAAATTCTCAGTATGTCAGCACTTAAGTCATTCAACAGAACTGACTCTTGTTGAAGCTTGCAGAGTAACTGGCTGAGTGGTAAGAAACCTACCCGGCTCTTATTTTCCCCACCAATCTACCTTGGAGCATGTTTAATCTTTTTTCATTGATCTGTTACCCATAGGTGATGAGACTCTGCCCTTAAGATTCTCTCCTACCAATAACTGTCTCCAGTGGGACTAATGGATATGCAGTCCCATTGTATGAAACACTAGTATCTAGTAATTCTAAGTGGTAAACAATATATTTCATTTACTTGATAATTATCCTCTGGGTATGCCTGATACTGTGCTAGGGTATTAGGGATAAAATGGGGATTGATGTAAAGATAGTCCTTGTCCTGATAAAATATATATCTTAATGTCAAACACAGAAAAGAAAAAGGATTCTAACTTATAAAAATAATTACTCATGATTAGTACTTTTTATTTTTAATTCTGTATTTTAATATTTAAATCCTTGTTCCATATGGAATTTATTTGGTCCAAGAGTGATTCAGAAATCCAGATGTTTTCTCCTAGAACACTAGTCAGTTGTCATAATATTTATTAAATGGACCATGTTTTCTCAACAGATTTGAAATGCCTCTTTGTCATGTACTAAATTCTCATATGTCCATGGGACTATTTTGGTGCCACATTCTGATCCATTGATCTCTTTCCCTACATTGGGCTCAGTTCTGGGTTTTAATTTCTGTAACTTTATAATGTGTTTTAATAGTTGGCAGGCAAGTGTTTCTTTTTTGCTTATCTTACCTCTCTACCTTTTGAAGTCACTCCTACATATATATATATTCCAGATGTCATTTAGAGTAATATTTTCAAGTTGCCCATCCCCCTCAAGTTCCCTTAAAAACAAAACAAAACAAACCTGGGGTTGCACAGGCTACTTTAAGTCCTATTGACAAAACATCTACTGCTAATGTTTTTCCATGAAAATAACTTTAGAAACCGAACATGTATGTTAAACTAGGATTCCTCGCTATTCCTCATGCAGAAGAAAAGTTCCTCTGGTGGATTATGTGGAGTAATAAAGCCTATAAAAAATATCCCTTTAGAGTATTTTAAAACATAAAAGCCAATTCCAGATGCAGCTTCTAGTTAGTGCCTTCATGCAACAATTCCCCAAGGTGCTTTATGTAATATGGTTAAGGTAAATTATCAACTATATGCTGAAATTTCAAAGAAAAAAAATCCCCTGATAATGTGTATCCCTTATAGGAAGATAATTGTGTTGACAGCTGGAGAACAATTTGGTTTCTGTGAGCGTTTTCCTTGCTTGATCATCCCATTCACACACACATACAGATCTGTTACGGAACTTTATTCCTTGATCAACTCAGAGCAGTAAATCAATGAAATATATCAGATTTTCTGATGGAAACAATATAATATATTTTGCTATTTCTAGTAGCAGCTGGTTTGAGCATTGTGTTAGGTCTTTCCCTTCCAAACTTGTAGTCAACCATGTAATCATAACCCTAAAGCAGAATAAACCAGGGCAGCGTCCATGGTGACATAATTAAAGACATAGGTTTATCCTTAAGTCCCCAGGGAGGTTTCAAACCATCAAAGGTACATAGAAATCATAGGAATTATCAACTCACACAGTAAAAAGGAAGTAACAAGAGTTTCTTTATCACTCTGAAATGAGAAGAATTATGTGTTAAGTATATGAATCTTTGATTTGAACCCAGGATATACTGTTTAATGTGAATATGACCTCGGGAAATGTACTTAACCTCTCTGAACATTAACGCAGTAATACTCTGGTCTAAATCTTAGGGTTCTTTATGATGTATTCATGGGACTGAAAAGTCAACATCTTGACTTGAGAGAGCACTTTGGTACTGAAATTCTAATACCAGTGGCGGGGGGGTGGTGAGTGGAAAAAAAGGATAAAAGAGCTTACTCATTACTGCTTTTTAAAGAAGAAAAATATGAAGAAATTAAACAGTCCCAAGAAAATATTTGATCTTTTAAATCTATTTAATCCAGTTAAATTAAAAGTATAAAACATCTTTTAAAAAGACATTGTAGTTTAAATAAAATTAAAAAAAGACATTGTAGTTTAAACTACATTACTCTGCCTTGAATGGAATAGTTACCAGCTATTTGTAAGGTGTGTACCACCCACTATCCCCACGACTTCAAGACGCTCCCACCCCACCGCAGGCCATTTAATTTGCTTTGGCCAATATAAGTGAAACTGACACATGGCTTTTTTTTTTTTTTTGAGCAAAATATTAGGATCCTTTGTGAGGTTCTTCCATTTCTCATTGATTTTTTTCTCTCTGCCCTCCGAGTTGCATGTTCCAAAATATGTAAGGTCTGTTGTTCTTACTTGGTCCTTGATTGAAGATGTGAACCAGAGTCACAGCCAAACTGAAGCTAATATGTAATGTGACCCCCAAATAATTATTTTTTGTTAGAAACTTTTGAGATTTGGAGGTCATCTGTTATCATTCTAAGATAAATGGACTAATATAGGGCATTATTCTGAAATGGTAGAAACAAAAGTTCTAATGCCCCATGGTCATTTTTCTTTGCTTAGGTATCTGATTTCTGTGAGAATTATAGAACTCTTATTTCCATGGGTTCATTCTCTGTTGATTTCATAATTAGGATTTCTTTGAAACATGGTGACTTAGAAGCCTAGAGGACTGTTTATTGAAAAATCCCAAAGGTGATACAAATGTATGAGGGAAAGCATTTAGCTTTGATAATTAATGATGGAGCATTTACAGTGGCTTTACAAATGATAAGCTGTTGGTAAGACTTTGCAAAACTGAATTTGACAATGGCTTCTTCTATCCCTATACAATACTCAAAACAGTTCCTTCCCTGGCCAAAGCATGTGTCGGGCTACCAAGGATGGGAGTGAAAATGGCACATTTCACTATTATTCCTAATGATCAACTCCTAGAATATTTACTTCTGGGTTGCATGACACTGGCCTATGTTGGGTTAGAGGCCTGAGTACCCAAGGAAGGAATGCTTCCACTAGGACATCCAAAAACGTTTCCATTTAGGAGCTGAGAGAGCTGCCCAGATGTTTTGGATAAGCAGCCACTGGATAAGCAGGCGAAAAATAAACAGGAATTGGCTAGGGTAATTGCTCTTGCTTACTAAGGAAAAATAGTGTACTTGATACATAGTGGGGGCAGAGGTATTATGTTGAATCTCCTGCCTTACTCTTTGCTACAGTGTATCTTGTAATGAAAGTTACCAGAAGACCACAGCACTCTAACTGGCAGGACTAACCAGGGCTCAATCCTTTAGGGAAATGGTGTGATTCAACCTAGCGAGGGAGGAACCTGAGGTGCTTACTGAGGACAAAGAATTTGGAAGGAGTAGTGAGAGGTAGAAAGCATAAAGGTCAACCATGGACATGTGCACAGATGCAGAAATGGGGATTCTAATGCCTGCCCATACTTTCTTTCTTACTGTATCCTATAAATATATATTTTAAATAAATTGCCCATTTTCTCCCTCTCCTATTCTTTGTTGTTGCTGTTGTTACATGGAATGTATTGGTTAAATTGCTGGTTTAGCTTAGTGGATTCCAAATATACAGATAGAATCAGGACAGATTTAGAGGAAGGTTTGTCTCCCTGTAAACCTAAACTTCAGGCAGATGCAGTGATTGATAAGACTTTCTTTCCTCTGCTTTTGGGAAGAGGATGATGTGCTTTTGTTTGTACAATGGAGAGTTGGAGTGTGCTAAGTTGGCCATTTTGTTGTTAGTAGTGGTAGGGTAGTTACAATCTGGAAGTTTGAGTATTGAGGAAAAAGCAGACGTAGTGGGCATGTGTCATGTTTTCTTCTACCCGACTCATTTGCCTGCACTGTTGTGCTCATTTCCACATGGTAGTTCCCACCTCTCCAAAGAAGAATTTCTGCCTCTACCTGGGATCTACATGTAGGCCTAGATTCTAACATCAGGTCTACCCAAGTAAGACCAGGCTGTAGAAGAGAGTGGTGTGAGGAATCAATCCGTTACCATCTAGAATCATGCTTTGGAGGTAGTAGCTATGCTTGTGTTCTGCTCCAGGGCTGCACGCTGCTTGCTTTATGTTTGGCCATGGTGGACAGTAAGTTTTAGGGAGCTGTCCTTGGATCCTAGCCTGCTTCTGTAGCTCTACTCGAGCTTCTGTAAGCCACCTAATATCTATTAATAAATTTGCTCTTTGTGAAACTAACTGGAGTGGAGTTTGTTTGCAACAAATAACACCTACCAAAATTTTATGGAGGCACTCTCGCAAACCAGATATTCTACAGCATGGCAAACAGGAGTGGTTTATGTGTTTCTTTCCCAGTGCTCTTCACTAGACCTCTGTAGAGTACCTGTCTGTTAATTTGATGCAGTGCACAGTTCCGCTAATTGCTAAGTTGTAAAATGCCTTTTATACCTTTCAGGACTCTTGTGCCTTTCTGTGCTCATTACTTAATCAATCAGTCTTTTGATTCACCAAATATTTATTGAGATTATACTAGTGCTCTTCACTCTAATAGGTGCTGTAACTATAGCAGTGCCTAATAGAGACAAGGTCTCTGTCCTTACACAGTTGAAAATCAAAAGAGGGAGGCAAGTGAGCCAGTAAATAATGAAGTTGATTGAAAATGCGGTAAGTGCCTTAAAAAAATAAATGGAGTGATGCAGTAGAGTAAAACTGTAGACAGATCAGGCATCAACTTTGGAAGCATGGTCACAGAAGGCAGCTAATGGACATTTGAAGTTACGCTTGAACTTTGCATTAATAAATCTGTTGTTCCCATTCTTATCAAGACAGGAATGCTAGTTCACAAATGAATCTTGGTCTAATTTTCTTTAAAAATAAGGCATTCTTAGACATTTCTGTAAAAAAGAAGTGCAAATGGCTAACAGACACATGAAAGAATGCTCAGTATCACTCATTAGGGAAATACAAATCAAGACCACAATGAGATACCCCCCCACACACAGAATGGCTGGAATTAACAACTCAGGAAACAACAGATGTTGGTGAGGATTTGGAGAAAGGGGTAACCTTCTCAAACTGGTGCAGCCACAGTGTTTTAGTGGAAAACTGTATGGAGGTTCCTCAAGAAGTTAAAAATAGAACTACCCTATGACCCAACAATTGTTCTACTAGGTATTTATCCAAAGGATACAAACGTAGTGATCAGAAGGGGCAACCTGCACCCCAAAGTTTATAGCAGCAATGTCCGCAATAGCCAAACTATGGAAGAGCCCAGATGTCTGTAAGAGATGAATGAATGGATAAAGAAGTAGCATACACCACACACACACAGACACACACACACTGGAATCAGCCATCAAAAAGAATGAAATCTTGCCATTTACAGTGATATGGATGGAACTAGAGGGTATTATGCTGAGCGAAATAAGTCAGAGAAAGACAAATACCATATGATTTCACTCGTATGTGGGATTTAAGAAACAAAACAGATGAACATAGGGGAAGGGATGGAAAAATAAAATCAGAGAGGGAGACAAACATAAGACTCTTAACTATAGAGAACAAACTGAAGGTTGCTTCAGGAGATGGGGGTGGGGGATGGGGTAATTGGGTGATGGGCATTAAGGAGGGCACTTGATGGAATGAGCACTGGGTGTTATATGCAACTAAAGAATCCTGAAGCTAGTAATACAGTGTATGATAACTAGAATTTAAATTCCCCCCGAAACAAGGTGTTCTTGCTGTAAGATATAATCTCCCCAAAAGCACAGTCTTTAGTACCAATGAATATAATCCAGCAGGTACATAAAACTAGTCAGAGACCTGTGCCTCAGTAAGTGACAAAATTCTTTTCATCGACTGCTTTCAAGGAAGCTGGTAATACCTAGATTTGGATGAAATCTATTATAGCTTTTTTTGTAGCTTCCCAAATACACAGGGATGCCTTGTATAGTATGGGTGTGACTGCCTGGGACACTGATCACCTGCTATGTTCCAGGCTCTGCCAAATGCTGGGAAGCTAGAGACTAACCCTGAGTCCGCAGTTACTGCCTCCAGAGCTTCTGTGCACGTCAAGTGTGTGATGACCACTGTCTTGTGGAAAGGATGCCCATCTTAAAACCCTGGACAGAAAGCCCTAGCAGAGAGAGTCAATTATCATATGCTTTCACTTATTTGTGGAGCATAACAAATAGCATGGAGGACAAGGAGAGATGGAGAGGAGAAGGGAGTTGAGGGAAACTGGAAGGGGAGGTGAACCATGAGACACTATGGACTCTGAAAAACAATCTGAGGGTTTTGAAGGGGTGGGGGGGTGGGAGGTTGGGGGAACCAGGTGGTGGGTATTATAGAGGGCACGGATTGCACGGAGCACTGGGTGTGGTGCAAAAACAATGAATACTGTTACGCTGAAAAAAATAAATAAATTTAAAAAATAAAAATTAAAAAAAAGGAGAAAGCCCTAGGGAAGGGAATTTCTCAAGAAAGTATATAATTACTATATTACAGCAGAGTTAATTACCACCTTGTTCTCACATTTAGAACCCCGCATCCAGACTCGCATTCATAATCATAGCTTATCATGTACACCTTTTTACTTCACTTTGCACATCCTGTCCAACAGCAAGTTCTGCTGACTCCCCCTGAGAGTCACGTGGAACCCCACCTCTGCCACCACTCTCCTTCAGGTCCCTGTCATTTGGCCCCGGTCATGGTCATTGGTGTGCTGGTATATCTTTAACAGCTGCCTCTCTGGGTGTGGGGGCGGGGAAGCCCTGCCCACAGCCTTTGCCAGCCTGCGGTGCAAACACTCCGTCAGTGGCTAGACCCAGGCTACCTCCGTGAGCCCCACTGAGCGTGGAGTTGGCAAGAGAGACACAGTAGTGCCCCGTTTTGTAGTATTTCCGCATGACATATGAAAAGATACATCTACCCTCAAGGTCATCGATAATGGTTAAGTGGAATCAACTAGTTAGGAAGCAATGACTTTTCATTATGCATGAGCTTTGCTTTCAGTAGCATTTAGTGTGAATTTATACAATTTGATTTTTAAGTAATGGCTGTGTTTAACAAGAGGTTCCCCAGACAGCTGAAAATTTGACCAGTGGGCTCTTAGGCTCCAGAATACCATGACTTCCTCTCTCTGGGCTCCCGCAGCCAGTGATCCCTCCCGGCTGCAGCCAGAATGGTCTTTGAAAAGCAGAAACTGGCTTTCCCCTCCCCCCACACTTAGACTAAAATCTAGATTTTTCACGGTGACCTTCAAGGCCCTTTAAGGTCGCGCTCTCCCTGTCTTTCCAGTCTCACTTCCTAAACACTCTTCGCTTTGCTTACTCCTGTCCAGCCTCCAACCAAGTGGCCTTCCTGCTGTGTCCAGAGCCGTTCTTCCTTAAGAACTTTGTACTCGTTAATCCCTCCACCTGGGATACGTTTTCCTTCAGAGATTCACAGGACTTGCTCACATTATTCAAATAAGTCTCTGACAATTTGTAAAAGGGAGTCAGCCTTCTACTTCCGCACCCGCTGTTGCATTTCCTGTTTCGTTTTCCTCATTGGACTATCTCTGTCTGAAATGTCTTGCCTGTTTGTTTGCCTCCTTGTGATTGTCCGGCCAGAATACAAGTCTCGTGAGGCCAGGGCTGTTTTTCTCTCTTGCTCAATGCTGTGTCCTGAGGCCTGGAACAGCACCTCATCTCAGAAGGGCACCCAGCCTGCCCACAGTATAATACCAGGGGGGTCTCGTTTCTGGGGTACACTTTATACATGGCATCCTTCTGTGGAGCACCGTGTATCTGGGATAAATCAGTGTTCAACACAGCTGCAGGGACGGTGTGCTCTCGGCCAGGCGGTGAACTAGAACTACCTGTATTCTGAGCTCTGTAACATTTCATAAAATATACCAGAGCCTTCCATGCCTTCCTTGGAAAGGATGGAAATATCTTCAAGATCAGAAATCACAAGACTGAGATTAATGGTTTGTTGTCTCAAAAGTCTTACTCCTGGGCATATTTTCATGGTAATTGCCTTACAAACTTCTGAGCCCTGGAAGCCCAAACCGTTCCTGCCCAGCTCCTGAAATTTGATCTGACACTGAAGCTCTCCCTAATTCTGGCTTTGGGCCTTTTGGCTTCTGGATTAGAGCCCTCTTGCTCGCTCCTCCCCCTCCCTCCCCCAACCTCTATCTCTCCATTTTATCCCTAAGATGAACCACACACACCCAAGTCCCCAGCATTTTTCTTATTGTGCCTTTGGCAGCTGTTTTCCGTGGCCTGGTTGTAGCTCAGTGTTTCTTAGACTTCATTTCCCTTTCCATCTGTAGCTTATCTTTGGCTCTCTTTAGTGATTTTTCTAGAACCTGCGCCCCCCTTTGCGCCAGCTGCCTTCCTCTTTCATGTTACAGACCTCTGGGTAGGGATTTCCTTATACCCTGCTCACATCTGCCCTCTCCTGGCAGCTATGACGGTGTTTGCAGGGACTTGTAGACAATGGACTCTAGATCTCAGTCTGTTGTGCTGTATGTAATGAACAACATTTCTGCAGTTTCTGGCTTTGAGCGGCTTACTGGAGGATACAGAAAAAATGGGGGAGCAGACAAGTCCATGCTTTTTCCAGTGGAGAGAATACACATCAAGAGCTCCTTAAAACGATCCTTTGGGATGCTGGAAAGAGAGGTTAGAACCTCTCTAATTCTAGTTCTTTCTTTTAATTTCTGTATTTGTGTGTATCAAGACATCTTTATTGACAAGGATGTGTTATCAAAAGAGTTTGAAGACCATGGTGCTATATAACAATCCTACTTAGACTTTAGAACTATTACTGTCCTATGTGAACACTGTGTGTGTGTGTGTGTGTGTGTGTGTGTGTGTGTGTGTATAAAATAAATCGTCTTCAGCCTCCTTACTGAATCCTTTTTATTGGAACTACTGCTGCCTGGGTAGTGATCCAATCCCTCATGCCCCTCCTACTGGGGAGTTCTAACGAGACACAGCTTAGCGAAGGGATGGCCCCGGCTCACTCTTGCCTATCTGATCTTTGCAGAGATAGTACTCACTGTACTCTAAAACTCTGCAAATGTTATCTTTGTATTACTTCCAAGTGAAATGCTATGCCATAACACAAAATCAGTTAAAATGTGCTTCCTTTGAATCATACTTAAAATAATTTTCTCATTGTGTGTTTTAAATGTTAATGAGTCACAAGTCACGTTTCTGAAGCCCCCTCTCCCTTTTTTTGGTGGGGTGCTGGGTTGTTGTTTGTCAACTCGGTATCATCTGTCTCTCTTGCCAGAGTGGTTCTGGTTCAGACTCTGCCAATGAGAAGAATGCCTGATGTTTGGAAGGAGAAATAATCAGAAAAGCCAACATTCCCTGGTAAGGGCTATGGACTGACAGGGAGACTGTTGGCAAGCATGAGCTTGTCAAAGCTTCTGGGTAAACTAGGGCTTTGGGGGCTGCAGGTGGCTGAGAGGAAACAGCAGCAGATTCCCAGCTATTCCTGGAGCTCCTGCAATTCCTCACATTCTTTTTACTTCTTTAAAATTTTTAAAAAAGATTTTATTTATTTACTTGACAGACAAAGGTCACAAGTAGGCAGAGAGGCAGGCAGAGACAGAGAGAGAAGGGGAAGCAGGCTCCCAGCTGAGCAGAGAACCCAACACAGGGCTCAGTTCCAGGACCCTGAGATCATGACCTGAGCTGAAGGCAGAGGCTTAACCCACTGAGCCACCCAGGCACCCCAGTTCCTCACATTCTTGCTCCTCTGGGTTTCCTGAAAGCCAGCTGAAGTTTTTGCCTGATCTTTATTTTTCCTACCCTTCCAAATGTTGTGTAGTTTTCTCATTCCCTGGATTAAATCCCTCTACTTGAAATGTCTCCTGAGGTTTTCCTTTTTTTTAGCTGAACCCTGATCGACGGGCTGGTTCTGGGACTGCATCTGAAAAGACGGAGGGAGGTCTGGAAGCGCAGAGGCCTTCTCGGTGTTTCGTGAGTGAAACGACTCAATGTTTTAGAGATATTGATTGATTTCCAAATTTATAATTTCATTGGAATTCCAGGAGAGTTTTTTTTAATAACAAAATAGAGAGCTGAAATGTACAGATAGAGAAATACATCTATATGTAAAATAGAGATATACAGATACATATATAAATGTTTCTCTAGATCTAATTTTTCTGTTCTCTATTTTATTACTTTAGTCTATTTGCAAGTGCCATTTTTTTCACTTTGACTTTGTAAAATGTTTTAATATCTGATAGTAGGAATTCTCCTTTTTAAGTTTTTCCTTTATAGAATTGCCTTTGTGGACCTTTATTCTTCCTTATATATTTTGGAAACAGTTTATCAGGTCCCTCGCCTTCTCCACCATTCCCTCCTAAAATGCTGTACTATACATATTTAACATACAGATATTAATATACATAATCTTGGCATAGAAGAGTAGAGGCTTTATACAATAGTGGAGACAGTATGCGGTCTCACATCATGAACAGAAATAATCTTTAGTGGGATTAAAGACCTCAGTATAAAAGAGGAAAATGGTGAAAGACAAAGCCAGGAAATATAATGTGAGAGAATCTTTATGCCCTCTGAATATGGGAGGTTTTTTTAAAAAAAAAAAAAAAACAAAAAAAAACTTAAGAGCACAAAATTTGACTACTTCACAGTTGAAGGCTTAAGTGTTATGAACAGGGGGATCCTCTTGGGAACATAACTTGAGGTTAATAGAACCTCACCCAAGTTCCCAAGGAGACTGTACATTACAGTGTGTTTGTGGTCACGGCCAGCAGATGCAACCCAAGGGTCCTGCACTAGAGAATAAGGAACATGTGGTGCATGTATCCTGAGAATATTAAGCTGTCGTTAAAAGCGATGAGATAAATGTGCATTGCAGGAACATGGATAAAACTTAAAAACATCCTGGCAAGGGAAAAATATGACAGAATACCATCTAGCACGATGCCATTCTACGATCAGGCTGATCGTTTTTTTCAATATGCGCCCTGTATGGAAATTTTAAATAGGGAATTCACTCAGGTGCCTGAGTGACCTGAACCCAAAGGCCTACTTTTGTCAAGGTGTTAAGAATAAATCTTATTGCTGGATTTTAGGCTCGAAGTGTACCACTAGCTCTTGGCACAGAGCATTGCACAAAACAGGACTTCAGTAATAAAAACGACTATGAGCTGTTCTACCCTCAGTTGTCACCTCATAATATCTAGACCCCAAGGAGTGCTACCTTTTATTCCAAAAATAAAGAAAAAAAAAAAAAAAAGACACCTTTGGTAACTTGTCATGTTGCTTCCACATTTGTGTGATTGGCCGAGCTCCTGAAAGTGAGCAGAAGTGATATGTGGGAGTCAGGATACTTGAATACTGTTCAATTCCTTGAGCTGTTAATCTTCTGGCGCAGGAGCTGACAGGCTGTGGCAGGCAGGGCAAACCCCGCCAGCTACCTGTTTTCACAGGAGCTGTGAGCTGAGAACGGTTCTTACATTCTTTTTTTTTTTTTTTTTAATTAATTTTTTATTTTTTATAAACATATATTTTTATCCCCAGGGGTACTTACATTCTTAATACCTGTTCCACAAAACACCTCCATGACATCCTCTATTCTGCCTCTTGGCCTGCGAGAACTAAAACATGATGTGGCCCTCCAGAAAATATTTACCAGCCCTTGCTGTGTGGTTCATTCATTCACTGGATGTTTACTAACACCCGTTGTGTGCCAGGTGCTGTTCTAGGTGAGAAAAGAGCAGTGAACTTGAGAGGCAAAACGTCCTTTCAGGGAGCTTAAATTCTGGTGGAGGGAGATTGAGAGAAAAGATAAACAATAAGGCATGGCAGATCAGTGCTATGAATAAAAAGTAAACTGAGGGAGGAGAAGGAAGACCAGAAGGAGATGACATTGAAGGCATGGCTAGTATTTAGAAAATATTACAGTATATAACTTGGACTAAATGTTTTATATTATTTCCTGATACAGCATAAGCAGTTTTCTGAGTCTTTGGATGGTGTTCTCACTTACTTTTGTGAGACTCCACTATGATAAATATAAAAGTGGACGGTTGCCTGTTTGGCCTTGGTCTTTGCAACATCCCCCCGTTACAAAACCTCTGGTTATCAACCAGTCTTTGTCTGTTTCTTTTTTTTCGTCAGCCCAAAGATAAACATTCATTCTTGTCAGTTTCTTATTCATCCTGCAACTGCTTTTGGTGAATCTTTCCTGCCCTCACCTTCTTTCACTAAAATGGTGTTAAAAATTCTTACTGTGTTTTTATTACGAAAACAAAATATAGCAGAGAAGCTGAAAAACATACACAGAAGTAGGGCAAACTTGAACTAACATTTTGGAATATAATCTTAGAAATTATTTTTTATAACTAACATATATAATAATATGTACAATACTATATATATAAAAATACATATCTCACGGGATCATACTGAACTATGTATCATGTAACTGAAGTGATAGAAAGCTGTAAGGAGGCTATTATTATTATTATTTAAAGATTTTATTTATTTATTTGACAGAGAGATCACAAGTAGGCAGAGAGGCAGGCGGGGTGGTGGGGGGGAAGCAGGCTCCCTGCTGAGCAAAGAGCCCAATGCGGGGCTCGGTCCCAGGACCCCGGGATCATCACCTGAGCCAAAGGCAGAAGGTCAACGCTCTGAGCCACCCAGGCGCTCCTAGGTTTTTTTTAAATTTTATTTTTATTTAATTTCTTTCTAAAAAAGGAAATCTAGAGGTAGGAAGTTACTGGCATTCAAAGTTCAGTGGCTCAAAGATTTCAAGGCAAGTTCTTCATGTGTCTTTTGACCTTTTCTCCCCTAATCTTGAAGTATTTGCTGTAGCTCCATCCATTTTAGCCACAGTCTAGACTGGAGGGAGGAAAAAGGGGAAAGGAAACTTTGTTGGCTTTTTATTACTGCTTTAACAAATTACCACAGACTTAGGCCTTAAAACAATACAACTTTATAATCTTATAGTTTTGGAAGTCAAAAGTCTGAAACCACTTTCACTTCGCTAATACCAGGGCTGTGTTTCCTCTGGAGGCTGTCAGGAGAATCCACTGCTTGCTGCCTCCAGTTTCTTGGAGCTTCCTCATCCTTGGCTCACAGCCCTTTTCTCCATCTTCAGGCCAGTGACGGAGCTCTTCACATCTTTATCTCTACTACAACCCCTGCTTCTTCAACGCATCTTCCCTGACTCACCCCTCCTGCCTACCTCTTACAAGAACACTTGTGATGATGGAACTTCCTGGATCGTCCGGGGGGATCTCCCCATCTCAAGAAGCTTCACTTAATCACATATGAAAGATCCCTTTTTCTGTGTAAGGTAACAAGATCGTAGAGTCCAGGGCTTAGGATGTGGATATCTTGGCAGAGGGCGTTTTTCAGAAACCAATTAGAATAGGTAAAATTTCTGTCAAGAAAATGGAAATTTCCCAGAAATTGCTATCAGACTTGTGCTACTGTCTTGTTGCTCAAGGCTCTATCTTGTGGCCACTCTTCAGTGACAGCTTTGATTGACTCCAAGGGGAGCCCTGTCAGGACTGCCCTGGATTTGGCCACAATGACCTGACCGTTATATTCCCAAAGCGAGAATCATCCCAGTAGACCAACGAGCCATGACTGTTATATTCCCACTCGATCAGTCACTGCCCGTGGGCTACCCCAGGAAGTGCATGAGTTTGAGCAAGGCAGTGCTCCCCAACTCTGACACATCCGGAAATAACTGACAGCTGGAGGTAGCCTGCAGACGTCATTGCCAGGTCTGGGGCAATAAATCTGTCCCTGAAGGGGAACTGGACAGGGTATCATGGTGTCTGCCACTGTCATGGTTTACAAGCTAAGGTAGGTGTCTAGGTTTGGCTGTGGGAAGCTGTGCACAGGTGGCGTGATGTAAATAAAACAGTGAAGAATGTGAGGTTTAAAATTTTTTTTATGATGTTATTTATTTATTTGACAGAGATCACAAGTAGGCAGAGAGGCAGTTGGCGGGTGGGGGTGGGGGAGCAGGTTCCTGCTGAGAAGAGAGCCTGACTTGTGGCTGGATCTCAGGACCCTAGGGTCATGACCTGAGTTGAAGGCAGAGGCTTAACCCACTGAGCCACCCAGGTGCCCCAGAATGTGAGGTTGTAAAACAGTAAGTGAGATGACAAGCATGGGACCCAGGAACACTCAACTCCTATTTTATCCTTGCCACTCATTCTCACTTTCAAGCTCATGAAGGAGTGAAAACATCAAAGAACGAACATAAATCTCATGTTAAGATATCAGTGTGTTATCACAGCTCATGAGCAGTCTTCTACCAGAAGAGCTTTCTAGAAAATTGGGCTGGATTATGGGGTTTATAGTGAAGGTTAGGTGGGGTCTCTCCTCAGAAACCTAAATCTTACCACCTGGAATCCAAGTGACAAACACTGGAACAAACAAATAAAAGAAAGCAAGATTCTGGATGCACCCCAAAGTCCAGCCTTGGGGGTCACCATACAAATGAAAGCAGCACATAGAGGGTATCCAGGGAGACACAACCATGTGCATGACCATGGACTTTGACCTTGACCCCATCAGTGTCACAGAATTAGGCTCAATCAGATAGTGAATATTCCCTTCTCTTAGAGGATTTGGGGAGAGGAAAAGCCAGATCAGTATTTACAGCCTGGCCCCCTTTTGTGGTTCATTTATATATAAAAATTTTATACATATGTAGAGTAAAAATCTGAAAGAACAACTACCAAACATTTAGAAATGGATAAATCTCTGGCCAGGGGTCATAGCTGGAATAAAGATCAAAACAGGGCCACTAAAAGATTGTTGGAATCAACCAGAAACAGGTAACTCGGTTCTCCACACAGAATCATTCACAGGGAGCATTCATCTTCATCCCACCAGAGGATTATCTCATGATGGCCATTGTCCATCCCATCAGATGGAATAGCGTCCTTGGAGATGAAGCAAATGTTAGAAACACTTGGCACTTTCCCCAAGCCTTCCTTGTCAAAAAATGGTGGCTAGATGTTTCAGAGTGTCAGGACTCAGGAGGCCTCATCATGGCTCACCGGTGCACTTGTATGTCCTGGTGGTGCTTGGCTGATATTTCCTTGAACTCCGGGCTCTGCCAGTTTCAGTCCCCAGTGGTGCTGCGATTGGACTCACACGACGGGGGGCCGTGTTGTGCTTGGCACAGAAACGCCCACCTCCACCACCAAACCCTGTATCTCATTCATTTGTTCGGCATTGCCCACTAACGCCTTCACTCCTGGCCTCCAGGCCCTACAGTGATGAGTTGTTGTACAGCACAGGCCTGAG
Organism: Mustela erminea; assembly: GCF_009829155.1. NCBI lineage: Eukaryota > Metazoa > Chordata > Mammalia > Carnivora > Mustelidae > Mustela > Mustela erminea. Next base: position 88,695,753 of record NC_045624.1, on the reverse strand, counting down.
GAACCCCAAATCCCTTTGATTTCTTGGGCCATGCCAACTCCCCTTTTAATAAAAAATTTAAAAATTTTTTAAAAATTTTTTTAGGAAATTTTTTTTTAGGAAATTCCAACTCAATCCACCATGATGGTTGAGATGGAATTTCCTAAAAAAAAAAAACAAAAAACCTGTTTTATTGTAAAAATAAAAACTTTGGGAGACTAGATATCTGCACAAACTTTAATCCTTTTTCGGGCAATACCCTTGATTGAAATAAGCCAACAGAGTAAGGAGCCAGGCTATGGGGGCCCTGGTGATGGTGAGCTACCAGGATTTCCAGGTTCTGATTTGTCTCTGTACCCACTCAGCCATGCTCCTTTTCTGATGGTCTGCCCCGCATGCACCTCCGCTTACCCTCACCAGCTAATAAAAGAAGGGTATGACTTTAAGACTAGGGTAAACCCTGGTGCCAATCTTTGTGAAGATGGGCACTTCACATGGACAATCAGGGCCTGGTGACTGTCCAAGGTGCTCTCAAGATTAAGTTCTTTGTTAGACTTTATAAAAGCACACTGGCCTTTAATCTTTGATTCTTCAGAAGTGTCAGATGATTTACTGAGATACTGCTTGTGTTTTGTTCTGACTGACATAGAAGAAGAAAAGAAAATCACATGTCTTCCCTTTTCTTCCCTGCTCACTCTCTCCCCAATACCCACAAACCAAAGGGCAGCCCAGGCTCCCAGTGCTGAAGAACAGAACCTTTCCTTGCCCTTAGGACAACATTAAGAGGCTTTTGTTTTCAAAGAATTGTCTCTAGGGAGAAAGGCATGTCTCTTCTTGAGTTCTGAGGTGGGAGTAAACAAACCTAAACAGCCTTGAGAGTTTGGAGGAAACCAGAAAGAGTCTTGTGTGGGCATGTGGGGTGGTCCTTGGCTAGCACTAGTGACCTGCGTCCTGAACTCCTCCTGGTGCCCCAGGAAATGGCACAGTGGCCCTCCCCAAACATTTTGATCTGTATCACCCCAGAAACATTCACATTGAACCTAGAGGAGGAGAGATGGTTGAGATGGAATTTCCTAAAAGCCTAGTGAGAAGGGCCTCAGAGCAGATGAAATTGAATTAGGGAACAGAAGAAACATTTGAAACTTTACATCCTGGGTTGTGCATCAAAAGTTTCTGACATTTCGTAGAGTTCCCTGATGTGTGTTATTATCAAGTTAGGTCAACCTCTTTGTGATGTTAGTGACCTTAGGGAACTGAGAAAATGGAATTTTTTACTCAGCTTTATCCTTTTCCATCTTTTATTTTTCCCTTCAAAATTTTTTTCTTTGGAATGTAGTAGACAGAGGGGCTTGGGAGGAAAGTCGATTTTTTAAAAGAAAAAAACACAGCCATTCATTTGCTATCTGCTTCCACTTCCTGAGCTCTCTCTAGGACCTTTGAATGACAGGACAAGACAGTAAGTCCTGGCAACAGGAATTCAGTTGGAGAAAATATACCATGGACATTTCCCTCTGCCCGCTATTACTACCACACTTAGTCCTGTCAAAGAAAAGATAAGGACAAAGAAACCAAAGAGTGGAAAAGTGTTCAATGCCAAGCAGAGAACCTGATTTAGCTATCTGCACTCTGAAGAATGACATTCCCAGGAGAAGTGAGCAGGTCTTTCAAACCATGTCCTTAGGAAAATCTTCAAGTGCCAGTGATGGGCAGGCGATCCCTGGCTTGTCAATCAAGCTGTGTTACTGCTAGAGGGGACTGCTGCTACCTGGATGGCGTACCCGTGGCACTGTAGAGTCCAGTTGTCATTTGCTCCTCAATCACACCAGGTAGCCACATCAGGGCTTAGGACTATCTCTCCATAACATTGTTCCTAGCACAACTACCACCTTGTGCTTGATGGACTCTGTCTTTCATCAGGACATGTTCACATGCGTTACCTTATTTGGGGTGAGGGAGGCAGAGAACCCATGCTCTCAGTTTACAGATGAGGAAGCAGAAGCTTATTGAAAGTCCAGTAACTTATGTAAGACTGTTCATGACTAAGAGAAGAAAGAAGAGGGAAATGACTGAGCAGGACTGAATACCAGGCATGATGGCTGAATCATGTCTCTCCATTGAGAATTTCAAAAGGCACACAAGGGGAAGAGTGTCCATACCAGAGATTTCCATATTGAATTATCTAGTCATTGTTATCTACCTTAGGAGCAGTAGAAATACTTTCTTTGGTATAATTAACTTTTTACATGGTAAAAAAAAAAACTGAAAAGCTTAAAAAACTGTTTTATTATAAAAATAAAAACTTAGGAAATGTTATCTGCACAAACTTTAATCCTTTAGTAGAAAACATGGAGGACAAATGAAGAAAAAGAATAAGGTACCCACAACACAAAGGTTAACAGTAAGCTTTCCAGGGTTTTATCTACATACACGTGTGTGAGTGTGTGTGTGTTCACAATTGGGATCACACTACGTAGGCATTTTATGCGAGATCTTTTTAATTTAACCTGATGTCCTAGCATGGCACCAGTTTTTATCTGTAGGGCAGCCATAATGAAGTACCACAGACTGGGCGGCTGAAACAGAAATCTATTTTCTCAAAGTTGTCAAGGCTAGAGTCCAAGGCCAGGTTTTCTGTAAGGTTGATTCTTTCTGAAGACTGGAGGGAGAATCCATTCCATGCCTCTCTCCTACCTTTTAGTCATTTGCCAGCAATATTTTGTGTTTCTTAGCTTATGGAAACATAGCTCCAATATTCCCATAGTGATCTCCCTCTGTGCACATTTTCCCTTTTTTATATGGACACCAGTCACGTTGGATTTGGCTTCCACTCAGCTCCATCATAACCACATATTAACCGATTGCATTTGCAACAACCCTATTTCCAAACAATCTCACATTCTGTGGTACTAGGGATTTGGACTCCCCCCCTATAAATTTAGGGGAACACAGTTGAACCCATACACACCATGTAGCATTAAGGAATCCTTGCAACTTTCATTTTCATTGGAAAGAAAATACTTCATTGTACAAATACAGTAGCATTTATTCAACCAATCCTCTATTGTTTAATATTTGACTTGTTGCTTTTATTGTTCTGTTTACTTAATGCTGCTTGTGAAACTTCTGATGATTCGTAATGAGATCGCTCCCATCTCAACATGAATGGGTCCATTGTGGCATTCCAGCTAAAACTTAATGACCCAAACTCCTGAGAAATACAAGTCATAAAACCTACCCTCAGTCTCGTTCCTTTAGCATATGTATAGAAGCCACTCTCTGTCTAAATCAGTGGTCGCCAAAGTGGAGTGCAATAAAACAATATTTAGGGATATGGAAAAAACATTGGGATTACTGTTTCAATTTTCTAGTAGACTAAGTCAATGTCTGGTTTTGTCTTAAAATGTTCACGATGTAAAACTAGGGTACTACATACATATAACTTACAGATAAGTAAATATTCATAGATTGTGGACAATTTTCCAAAAATCTTTTCCCAATAAGGATCATACATTGGAAATCACTAGTCTTGAATGTTTATCCAAGGATTTTTCCCCGACAATTCATTAATTTTTTAGCTGTGAGTCACAAGCCAGAACTTAGTAAACTGCATACTTGCCAGATCGTTACCTCTGCTTCTAGCTTGAGGTCTCCTTTCCGACTGTGACCCCAGGCCTTTGGTTCTTCTCCACATCGCCTTGCCTTGGCTTCTAACTTGGGTTCAGGAGTACACCTCAAGTAAATAAATAAACAAGTGACCAATGATCCTGGAGAACAGACGGAGGTTTAGTGGTGTGCATTGTTAAGTGTCCGCTGCCCTCCTACCCGTTCCGTCTCCCATAAGCATCTTCAGAATGAAGAAGGAGAAAAGGACCCACTTCACACCATCTCAAAGTCTGCCCTAAGCAGTTTGCTGCTTCCCATTTTCTTCTCCCATATATTTGCCATTTAGTCACCTGGGCCCACCAAGCTGACAGTAGGGAGCAAATATTTTTCTTGGTTTGTCTTTCTGCTTGCACAGTTAGGAAGTGTGTGCTACCCACATTCCATGACAAGGTGTGAAATGGTGTGTCTGACTCTACCAGGGACAGTGTTCAAAATATGAGTCTTTAAAACAAACAAAACAAAAACAAAGAGCCTGCAAAGATGTGAAAGAGAATGGGTAGAAACCCACCTTCCTGACTGCTGGAAACCAAACTTGCTTATGTCATCTTAAGCTAGCAGGAAAGTAAATTTTAAACCCCAAGTTGCAAAACAAGATGGAATTAGCTTGACTTTAATGCAGATATTCAGGAGTTATTTCTGGCCAAGCCCTTTGCTCACTGTCTCGTAAGTCATGTTGGAATTACTTGTGGTTACTGCTCCATATGCTTTTGGGGTCAAGTCTATGGAAAGCTATCAATATTTTGGGTTTCATCGCTTTTGTTTCTACTTATTTATGGAGGAAAAAAAAACTGTGACCTTTTCGTAGAATATAGTGAAGTCATTCTCCCACTTGGAAGCAGGCCTCATTCTACAAGTCTGTTTAGAAGTTGTTTAGGGCTATGAATACATTTTCTCCTTGACTTCTAGTCTGAACCAAAAGGGCATTTGTGCTGACATTTTAGTGTATAGAAGAATCGTGTAGTGGTACTTGTTAAAAAAGAATTATTCAACCCAACCCAGAGATGTATGGGCTCAGAAGGTCTGCAGGGGGCCTGTGGATCTACATTTGCAAATGAAACCCCCATGTGATATGATGCATTGAGAAGCTTGCTATAGAGGCAGTTTAACCCACAATGACTGAATTACCAGAGATTTTAGATGAAAAATAGTAAAATGAAAGTTCCAAGCTGAGAGAAGATATTTAGAATAGATTCACAAAACATATCTAGAATGGTGTACAATGAAAAGCAGATTTATTTAGAGTAGGATAAATAGGCGCTGATTCATTTATCCTCCCAACAAATACCATTTGAGGTCCTACTTTGAGACAGGAACTAATTTAGATGGAAGGATCACAGTGATTTGACCCAGTTCCTTATAGTCATTGGAGGAGGCAGGTGTTAATCAATGCATCACACTAAATGAATAAATAATCACAAATTGAGGTAAGAGCTCTGAAGAGAAAATATACCATTCCCAAAAAGTGTATCGACTAAGGTTGGAGGTGGGCAGTGAGGGAAAACTTTCCTGAGGAGGATACTTGGGCTGAGATCTAAATGAAGTTGTCTCAGTGATGTGTGATCGGTGGCTGGAACCGAGGGCGTTCTGAGGGGGCTGTGTACACAAAGATGTAAAGAGGAGGAGGACCTCTCTGGTTGAGAAATGGGAAGAAGGCCAGTGGGGCTGGAGCCCAGAAGTTGAAGTGGGGGATGGCAGAAGAGACTGGGGAGGGAGTCAAGATCCTTGAAGATCCTTGTGTAATGATGCTGATCTTTGCCTTGAAATTATTAAGTGGAGTGACTCTGTGTGTGTGTGTGTGAGATCACGGGTAGCAATGTGAGCAGATGGCAGGATGGCCAGAGTGGATATGAAGTTTGAGCGTTGTTGCAGTGCTGTGAATGAGGTTTACTGGCCTTTTGGACTTGGGTAGAAAAGTGGAAAAGGTGAGGAGAAAACAGATTCCAGAGTTGCTTTGAAGGTTGTTGTCGGATTGGGTGTGGGGAGAGGGCATCACAAAAGATGTGTAGGGCTTCTGTCTTGTGCATTGGGTAATGGTTATGCCTGTAATTAAAATAAAAATAGTGGAGAAGGCCAGGTACCGGGGAGAAGATCATGAGCTTGTTCTTAGACGTGTTGAGTTTGAGATATCAAAGCAGAGATATTTAGGCAGGCCGATGGAGAAACACATCCTGAATTCACTGGAGTAATTTGAACTGAAGGTACAAATTAAGGTCATCAGTGTCCAGATTATTACTGAAGCTTTAAGCATAATTAATATTGTGGGATGAGAATTTAGATGAAAAGAGAAGAGGTTCTGAGACAAATCACTGGGAAACGTCAATGTTTATGGCAAGTAGAGGAAGATGAGCTTGATAAATCTGCAAACGAGTGGCCAGAGAGGGGTTAAGAAGCCAAAATAGAACAAAAAACCCAGGAGACTGTGGTGTCATGAAAGATGTGGGAAGAAGGAAGAGTTTCAAGAAAGTAGTAGCAGTCATCACTGCTGAATGCTGCTGTGGGGTCCAGGAAGATAAGGAATGACAAAAAGATTCCCTGATACATGAAAGTAGATGTGCTTGGTGGATCCCGCGGGAGCCATTTTAGCGGCATTGGTGGGAATCAAAGCCATACTGGTCTGTCTTGGGAAGTGAGTAGAGGTGAGGAAATGGAAAAGTTTCAAGGACTCTGACCAGACTCTCAAAAGGTTAGTAGCATCAGTTTTTGTTTGCTTGTTTGTTGCCTTATTTCACTTGAAAGTGTGTTGTTTTCCTTTGATGTTTCAGTAGTGGTATTTCTATTTTGATCAGCGCACCATTAGACTTGCAAAGAGAATAATTAAAGTTAAAAACTGAAGAAGAATATAAAAACAACTTCCATGAGAGATTGGACAAGAGTTCCAAGAAAAAGAGAAAGATTGAAAGCGGTTCACAAAGATATGTCTACAGAAAGAAATAAAAATAAAAATAATAGAACTATGTATGAGAGAAAACTGTAGGACTCTCCTATTATGTGTGAGGCACTTAGGCACTTGGTAAAGTACTTTAAATATAATAACTCATTCAGTAATCATAGCCCTCGGAGTTATTCTGTAGATCGGAGGAACTGGGACACAGAGAGTTTGAGTGAATTGCCCAAGGTCATCTGGGTAATTGGTAGTTGAGCTGGACCATATACTCTTGTGTCTTGAATCTCCAGTCTTCATAACTAAATGAATGTGAGTTTGGCAAGTCGTAAGTGAGTTCAGAGTGGTACAAAATACAGAAAAAGCAGGGGACCTGACATGGGCTGAATCCCAGTAAAGTGAAGTGAAGTGAATTGTCACTGGGAAAGATGTGAGCAAATGTCCTAGACTGTGGACTACCAGTCCCTCCTCCTACAGACAGCCTAGCCTTTGCTAGTGATTTTCTTAGAAACATGTCCCCCCCATCAACTACCCCATCTTTATTTAGGCTTTTAAGGGCAGGGGTTGAAATAGTCACATCTCATAGTGTACTCAGTCTTCTGTGTATGATAGCCCTATGCTACTGCTTGAAGTTCGCATAGTCTAACTCAGCTTTGGGGAGTTAACCCCAGTGATGGGATGATAGGAAAAAATGCCTCTTGATAACATGTCCCCAAAGTATTTTTTTCTCTTGGCACAATGGCTAGCATTCAATACTAGTAGCTATTATATTTATTATTGTAACCTCCTAACTGATAAGAGGGGGCACACATAGTTTTGAGGGTGTTCTTTTCGATGGGCAACTTGGCCATATCTGAGGGTGGTTTTTTTGGTTTGGGTGGTTTTTTTTGTTCGTGGTTTTGGTTTTGGGTTTTTATTTTTATTATTTATTTATTTATTTATTTTTTGGGCTTCTTTGGCACTACACTTTAAGAAGGCCTTAGAGCATGCTTAGGGGAAGGTAAATGAATTCATAGTTTTATCATATGAAAAATGATGGAGGGAATTAAGGATGAAAAAAGAAGAAAAGGAACATTAATGGCAGAAACTTCAAGAAGGTACACTTTGTCTCAATACAAATAAGTAATTTCTAACAGCGCCTTTGAGAGCTGTAACACACTGCCTTAAGGAATAATGGGTTTTTCAACCTTGGATGTGGTCAACGTGGCTAAATATATACTTGATAAATGATAGCTATGTTGTAGACAAATGATTGATTCATAAGCTATAGGGAGTAAGTATACGGAAGACACCTGTTAGAATAGGCACTCAAATATATCTATGGAATAGATGAATAAGTTAATGGAGCTGGAAGCTATGTCCCAGAGAGTCTATGATCCCATATAATTCTTCACATCTTGGGAAATGATAGTAGAGTTTCAGTAACAAGGGATGGTTTTTGGATCCAGATGGGGCACTGCCTAAAGGGACAGGCACCGCCAGCGGGGACACTGGACTTGGCTTTCGTTGGCATGGTGGCCAGGGAAGGATGAGGTATAATGATGAGGACAGTGGTTACAGCCAGTTGGTCAGCTTCTGTTTTATCTTGAATCACTCCAAGCTCTTGGTGCATAATTACTATAAAAATGTCAGCAAAATACATCCTCACCTCCAATACATTCCCCACCCCTGTCCATTGAAGGACAGGTGGCCGGGAAGCTCAGGCAAACTGCCAGCAGGGACAAAAAAAAAAAATGTACATTCTGGTAAGCAAATGAACATTCATATTAAAACTGAAGTGATTAACCCTGATAATTACCTTGAAAGGATTTTTTCTAAAATTTTTAATGAAGAAACAAGACTACAAAATACATAGTTGACATCAGCTGTCCCACCCATGACTCTCAGCTAAATGTCTTTCAGCTTTTCTCTTAGCTCCCTTCTGTTCTAAACGATTCTAGGGCTGTACAGGAATTTATAAATTCTGATGTTGCTGATTAAAAGTCACTTTACAAAAGCCTTGTTGATAAAAATAAGAGTGGCTACTGAGTAAACAGTTGTCCTGAATTGTCAAAATATGTCAACACAACTTGCTATAATAATATGTTTTGAACTGGTGGGTCAACTCTCAATGCATTAAACAGGTTCTTTTTTCTTCCCGTGGATTTTCTTTGACATTAAATTGTCATGGTGACAGGATAGCAGCATTGCCAAATGTAGTTTTCATGGCAGGGAAAAAAAATATGAGCCACACGCAGTAAAGCAAACCATGGAAACAGTTCAACTCCACCCATCCAGAGCTGACATTCAGATAGGACAAGTCTACTTGCAGGGCTATATATTCTTGTGGAGTTGGCTATAATAAAATGTGTCTCTCTTTTTTCCTTCAAGAGCAAAAGAAAGGAGATAAAGAATTAAGCAAAAAAAAAAAAAAAAAACACACAAAACCTCATTGTGGTTTATAATTTTGGAAAGGAAATAAGAACAGCTCTCAAAAGCAGTGCAAAAATGAAATTAAGTAGAAATTATGATAAAGATCTCCTTTGCTGCTTGTAGAATTTGCCCTGGGACCTCAGGTAACCTTTACAAATTTGAGTCTGTCTCATTGTTCCATTCTGACCCACTGTTCAGGAGCAGGAGTTTTCTGGAAGGAGTTGCTTTCCTACTTCTTCATCTCCCCTGCCACCTGCTACTAGGGTTATTCCTGGCTCCCTACATTTGCTTTTTCAGAAAGGAAAAATGAGGCAAGAAGGTTAGAACTGGAAAAACTTGTAAGATCACATAGCCTGACTTCTTCATTTTATCCACGAGAAAAGAATGATGCTTCTAGAAGTTTGGTGGTTATCCCTGCCCACACAGGAAGCTAGTGGCATTACCGTGGGTAAACAGCTAACACTTGTTGCAACAAGGTCGTATTTTTAAGTACTTTAAAAAAACGTTAGGTAATTTAATCCTCCCAACAATCTTATGAAGTAGATACTAGGATCTTGATTCTTTTACAAATAAGAATTTGTGTTTCTTGCTTCTGGTAAAAGCCAGGAAGTAGCCAAGCAAAGACTCAAATGGGCAACTATGATGGAAAAAGTCATGATTTTGTTGTTGTTTTTAAGATTTTTTATTTATTCATTTGACAGAGAGAGTCACAGCTAGAGAGGAAACACAAGCAGAGGGAGTAGCAGAGGGAGAAGCAGGCTTCCTGCTGAACAGGGAGCCCAATGTGGGGCTCTATCCCAGGACTCTGGGATCATGACCCAAGCTGAAGGCAGGCGCTTAATGACTGAGCCACCTAGATGCCTAATCACAGGGTTTTTTGAAGAAGATAAATTTATGCCGCAATTCTTGCATTGGCACTTAACAGCTTTAAGATGTCAGGAAGTTTACTATAGCTCTCAAGCCTGAGTTCCCTCGTCTGTAAAAGAGGGTCATGTGGGATGATTTTAAAGATAGAATGAAATTATCTATGTCTTAGCATAGTGCCTGGCACTTAGGAAAGGCTAGGTTAACAGTAGCTATCATTTTTATTATCATCATTTTATTTACTTATTTTTTTCTATTTCATTCATTCACCCTTGTTCATACATATAGTCCTGGTTTATTTTTTTCCAGCTTTATTAAGATATAATTGATATACAACATTGTATAAGTTTAGGGTATAAAATGTGATGATTTGATACACATATATATTTCAAAATAATTGCCATAATAAGGTTAGTTAATACAAAAATCACCTTACATAATTACCATTTTATTGTTCCTATTATGCTACTTTGTAGCAACTTTCAAGTATATAATGGGGTGCTGTTAACTATAGTCACCATGCTGAAAATTGAATCCCCAAAACTTATTCATCTCATAACTGGGAGTTTGTACTCTTTGATCAACATCACCCATTTCCACCACCCCTTAGCTCCTGACAACCCTCATTCTACTCTCTATTTCTTTTTAAATTCAGATTTTTTTAGGTTCAACACATAACTGAAATCATATTCCACTTAGCAGAATTCCCTCAAGGTCCATCCATTTTATTATTTTTTTAAAAAAGATTTTATTTATTTATTTATTTTTAGAGACAAGCAGGTGGAGAAGCAGAGGGTGAGAGAGAATCCCAAGCAGTTTCCATGCTGAGTACCAAACTCAATGCTGGGCTCAATCCCACAACCATGAGATGATGACCTGCCCTGAAATTAAGAATGAGATGCCTAACCAACTGAGCCACCCAGGTGCCCCTCACCATTTTATTATTTTTATATCTCAGTCCTCTGACATCTATCTAGAGATTTCCACTAACCCATTTATCTTATTGCCCAATATCATCCAAACATTTGTATACAAATACAATGCTTATGAAGTCTTGAACCCTACTTTTCAGCTTTAGAGTTGCATTAGAGTAAAAGTATATAGCCTCTTCAATAAAAGTAATTAAAACAAATTTTAGTTGTATTTTTTTGTTCTTTGGTTTTTGAGCATCATTAAGGGTATATGTAGTTTCCAGATTTCTTACACTCATTTTATTCTTCTTATTCTCTACTCATACCTGAAAGAAGTTCCTCTTAGTGACTATCTCCCCAATGTCCCTTCCTCCACATTCCCTATCTATAAACACACAATTATATTATTAGGCAAGGCCACCTTAGATAAAAATGTAAATATATGATCATCAAATTTCAGAATCTACAGTTTCCTTAAAAATGATGTCATCTGGTCATACTTGGGGGAAGATGTGAGTTGAGATATGTGGATGGGGAATCATGATTTTAGGTTCTACCCAAACAACCAATGTCATCCCAGCTCAGCAGTGTGATTTATTCTACATGCAGATTTTTTACGTTTTCTGTGTGGCCAGTAATTATGTCTCTGCCAGTCCCATCAACAACTGTCTACATTTAGAAATGTTAGCCCAGTTATTAATCTACAGGAAATAATAGTAAGAGTGTTGATTCATATGGATGTGGAGTTCTGTATTATAAAAAATTCCCAGGTAAGGTGGATTAAAAGCAGCACATTTTTCTAGTATCAATTGTCCTTAAACTCAAGTGACACCCTATTCCTATAGATTTTGAATCTCATTAATTTTGTAACTGTGCCCAAAGTTATTCCACAATATAAAATGCAGGCTCTGTTATAGGAGCTCTTTGCTAACGTTTTGGAAGATACTGGTTTAGAGCTTGGAAGTGGAGATAGAAGATGTGTTGTGGGGGGGGGGGCATTGGGGGGAAGAGGAATGATGCTGAAAAACACCTGGAAAGTGACTTCAGATTTTAAATTTCATGAGGTCAGGGTTACTTTATCATGCAGAATTGTTCCACATTTCCTCTCAACTCTATAACTGGATGACGTTGATGATTAATTCTTGTATGCTTTTTCTTGCATCGAAAAGAGTTGGTTAGTGGAACCAAGCCCTCTTTATCCCTGATTGCAATAGAGAAGACCACCATAATATGGAATCAATAGTACATAATGGTTTATCTTCTAAGATATAAGAACTCAAATTTATTTATTCATTCATCTATCCATCTATTCAACAACTATTTGTGGAGGACACAATATGATCCATCAAGAACTCACCAGGTTCTAAAGGACTGACTGCCACAAACCAAGCAAGATAATGCTTATTCATTTTAAAAGAGGACTAGTCATTTCTAATAATCAGAATGCTTGGGCATGCCTGCCCTGAGACAACCCAAATTTGTCAGAAGATTGCTTGGACAATGTGGAATCAGAACAATGATGTCATCTGCCTTTGTTTGTTTTAACAAACTAAGGAATAGTCTGAAATACATACCTCTACCATAGCAGCAATGATTACATTCAATTAATATCCACTCTATGAAACTTATCAAGTAAGTGTTATAAGCCCAACACTGTATGAGGTGCTGAAAAAAAAAAATAGACTAACATTTATTGAGCACTTACTGTATACCACTCAATTTTACAGAGCCAGCAAATTATGTATAGAGGAGTTATGTGAGCCACCCAAGATGACACAATGTTCCTTATCTGTTCCTTCCACAATTTGGTGATATCAGATAGCCTTCCTCTCTTTGGTGCCTCTCCTTACCTACGGGCATCAATCCTGATATCAGTGAATGGCCATTTAGTGACCTAACACTTAACATCATAGGGCTTTTATGCTGTCATTTCTCCAAAATTAAAGACTTGAAACTGGGGCCTGGGTGGCTCAGTGGGTTAAAGCCTCCACCTTCGGCTCCGTTGATGATCCCAGGGTCGTGGGATTGAGCCCCACATCAGGCTCCCTGCTCAGCGGGGAGCCTGCTTCCTCCTCCTCCTCTCTCTCTCTGCCTGCCTCTCTGCCTATTTGTGATCTCTCTCTGTCAAATAAATAAATAAAATCTTTAAAGACTTGGAACTAAAGACAAAGAGAGCTGGGTTTAGTATAAAAGAAGGCTGATATTATAGATTGAGCACCAGTAGGTCTTGGTGTTTATGTTTTGTTTCAGTGAATTTGCAGTGAACTAGCAAGCCATTCCTCTGTCTTCCTCTTTCCCCCACCTCTCTTCTTTTCCCTCCTCTCTTTCTCCGAAGATGGTATTTGCAAGATAGTTGGGAAAGATTACACTTAGATATATGGCCTGGGAAAGGAAGGTTTTCCTCCATGTTGGGCCTTAACATAAAGAGAAGATCATGATCTCCATAGCAAGTTTCTCTTTAAAACGCTAGGTGACTGACCATGTTCTGCAGGCAGAGCTAGAGAGTTTTGAGAAGTGAGCCAGGTGGCAGCACGTCTAGGGAGGGGAGCATCACAGGCTAAGTAGATGTGAGCCTGGACTTTCTTAAGGAGCAGGAAGCACTGGCCCACGGGTGAGACATACAGATCCTATTGACCTGGGCAAATAAAAGCACAAGATTGACTGACATGGAAGACTTAAGAAGGTGAAAACATAGAAAATCAAATATAAGGTAGAAAAAGTATAAATACAACCAGATTAAAACAATTAGTGCATGCCACTCTTAAAGATTCTTTTTTTTAAGATTTTTTTTTAAATTTATTTGACAGAGATTACAAGTAGGCAGAGAGGTAGACAGAGTTGGGGGGGGGAAGCAGACTCCCCACTGAGCAGAGAGCCTGATGCGGGACTTGATCCCAGGACCCTGAGATCATGACCTCAGCTGAAGGCAGAGGCTTTAACCCACTGAGCCACCCAGGCGCCCCAGGGCATGCCACTCTTGATCTTGGGGTTGTGAATTTGAGCCCCACATTGGGGGTAGAGATTACTTGGGTATTATGGAGGGCATGTATTGAATGGAGCACTGGGTGTGGTACATAAAGAATGAACTTTGGAACACTGAAAAAATTAAATTAAAAAAAAGAAAATATGAAATAAAAACATGAAATATCAAAAAAAGCACTTTTTTTTTTTTAAAGATTTTATTTATTTATTTGACAGAGAGAAATCACAAGTAGATGGAGAGGCAGGCAGAGAGAGAGAGAGGGAAGCAGGCTCCCTGCTGAGCAGAAAGCCCGATGCGGGCCTCGATCCCAGGACCCTGAGATCATGACCTGAGCTGAAGGCAGCAGCTTAACCCACTGAGCCACCCAGGCGCCCCAGGGCATGCCACTCTTGATCTTGGGGTTGTGAATTTGAGCCCCACATTGGGGGTAGAGATTACTTGGGTATTATGGAGGGCATGTATTGAATGGAGCACTGGGTGTGGTACATAAAGAATGAACTTTGGAACACTGAAAAAATTAAATTTAAAAAAAGAAAATATGAAATAAAAACATGAAATATCAAAAAAAGCACTTTTAACATTTATATGTGAGGATGCTTTACAGTTAAGAATAATGTAAAATCATATTTGTTGTCTTGTTAATGGAGACACAAAATATTGGTAAGAAGAAAGCTGAAAAATAGTATAGTATGTACGACTGACTGCAAGATATATGAAAAATGTGTGTATGGAGCAGGCTGGTTGGAACATGTTATTGGTAATTTTCATAAGGTTGTGATATTGTGGATGACTTTTAATTTCTTCACACACATTTGAATCTTCTGTAATGTATTTATTTATATTTTTAGAAATGTTTTTATTTTTTCGAAAGATTTATTTATTTGTCAGAGATAGAGAGAATGAGAGAGGGAACACAAATGGGGGAGTGAGAGAGGAAGAAGCAGACTTCCCACTGAGCAGGGAGCCTGATGTGGGGCTAGATCCCAGGACCCCAGGTCCATGACCTGAGCTGAAGGCAGACACTTAATGACTGAGCCACCCAGGCACCCCTATTTATTTATTTTTTTTAAAGCTTTTTTTTAATTTTGGAGAGAGAGGGGGCAAACAGAGAGAGGGGTAGAGGGAGAGGGAAAGAGAGAGAAGCAGACTCCAGACTAAGCATGGAGCCCCGCATGAGGATTGATCTCACAACCCTGAAATCCTGACCTGAGCCAAAATCAAGAGTTAAATGCTTAACTGACTAAGTCACTCAGATGCCCCTTTATTTTAAACAGTGGGACCCCAAAAATAAGAATTTTGTCAGTGATTCTGTACTAAAAGCAGGAAGCAGTTTATAGCTGTTGAAATTTGGCCACTAAAGATGTGGGTTATTTTGGTCTCATGACAGATGTTTATAGAACAGGATGTCCCAGCCTCCTGTAAGTCAGACCAGCTGACTTTGTACTTTGCACACTCTAGTCTGCTGTGAGCATGAAGAAAATCAAAGCTGAAAAGGAATTTAATTTATCATGACGGTGAAGAATTGCGGTGTACCTGGAAGATGGATGTTGTGAGAGATTCTAGTCTCTAGACAGTGGGGAAGCCAGACAAAATGCTGAGAAGTTGTTGACAGCCCACACTGGTCTCTTGCCTACTCTACCTCTTCCCTAGCTCTGGCAGACCAGAGGATTTAAATTCCTTTTCAACTTCTCCCATGCCTTGCACTACTCCTGATCCCTTGTCCCATCACCCAAAGCAGAGCATTTTGACTGGGATTCTTTGAGAGTCACTAACATGAAAAAACACCGATTTTAATTACTCTTTTCCAATGGTCACCATTGACCCTTGCCCATCCCTCTGTCGTCACAGAGCCTCCCCTCAGTTCCGACCACTTTGAATTCTGTCTACATACTTTTGCTAGGGCTCAATCACTTCTGCCAGGTTCTCCTTGGAGTGCAGGTTCCATCAGTTTCCTCACTGTACCAGTTCAAACCATGCAACCATTCCTGCCTCTCCCTTTATCCTTTGCTTCCTTGTCCCAACCCTGCTTCACACCTCCCACACCCCATCCTCCACTCTTGTGCCAAAGTTTTCTTTTAAAAACAATTCTTCATGCCACCCTTCTCCCCAGTATCGAATACTTTATGGTCCTCTGTGAGATAATCCAAATTCCTATGCATGACCTCAAGTTATAGTCCCAATTTCTTTACCCATGCCACCCCTTCCTCAGAGACTAGCTCCTGGAACCTCTAGGTTCAGCCCTAGTAGACGTGTCTGGTCCAGAAGAAATGTATCCTCTTTCCCTATGCCTTTGCTAATGCTGTTCCCTTTGTCTGGACTAACCCCCTGTCTTTCTTAGCCTAAAAAAAGCTTCTGATCTTTAAAGCCTCAGCTCAGTTGTTACTTCCTCCTGGAAACCGTAAATATACTCCCAAATTTATAGTTGCTCAAGTATGTATATTTGCTCTGAGAGCACATTGTTCCTAGGTATGGTGTGGCTTTTACCATTATTGTATAAGAATTCAGGGGTCCTTATGTGTAAAATGAAGGTAATGGCAGTATTTTCCTCAGAGGGCTGTTGGAAGGGCCAAGGGAGTGAATATAATTATCACAGTCCCTGTTCCGCAGGTTCATGTAAGCTAAAGAAATAGCTGCACAGTTAGCAGAAGGCAAGCAAAGAGGTCATGAGGCAGTAGGTCCTTGAGAAGTTACCAGCAATCAAAAGCCATAATTAGGCAAAATCCAAATGATAAATGCAGTAAATTGTGAGATAATTTACTGCTGGTAGCAGGAATAGTAAGCAGATGTGGAGGAACCCAGGACCCTAAGAGCAACTGCTCTGTTACCTCTGCTCTGATAGATCCTGAACCCTGTCCTTTTCCCAACCCACTTTCCTGGTCCCATTGAGGACCAGCTACATAATTTGCATGACCCAGTGAAAAATGAAAATGTGAGATTCCTTCTTCAAAAATGATGAAGGATTTCAAGACAGCAGCCTTATTATATTAAGCCAAATGAGTGTCTGTTAGTAGTTTGATGAGAATATTCCTCCTTTAAATCTTGTTCCCCGGGATGCCTGGGGGGGCTTGGTCAGTTAAGCATCTGCCTTCAGCTCAGATCCTGATCTTAGGGTCCTGGATGGAGCTTCACATCTGCCTCTACCTACTGCTCCCCCTATTTGTGCTCTCTCTGTCAAATAAATAAAATCTTAAAAAAAAAAATCTCTTTCCCCTTCATTTGTAACTAATCTGGCTTTAAAGTGGGGACAACATGTGGTTTCTTTGTAACTCTCATGGTATTTTATTTGTAACCTTGAGGCACTTAGCACTTTCTATCTTGCTATGATGGATACCGACAGCCCTATCTCCCCTCCTGGCAGGGGAGTTGGGTTTTTTGGTTTTTGTTTTTATTTTTTGGAGGGTTTTTTGAGGGTGAGTTATTTTAAAAGTCTGTCTATATCTGATTTATCTTTGTTGCCTCCAGCCTGCTTATATCCAGCACACTTGGTTGTATTAACTAGTAAAGGAATTTAACTAGTAAACTCTCCTGTTTCAGAGCAGGTTACCAAGAATAATTAGTTACATAATCAAGGATAAAACTGAGTTATCTTGGGATAACTCCTTCACAAAATATGCCCCTGGTGTTAGAATTATCACAGTCAGGAGTGTCCCTCCAATAAGGGAGAAATAGCAGTCCTTGTGATCGCAGAATCCTCACTCATAGACATGAATTTCAATAATCATAAAAAGAAATTTTTGAACCCTTGAGTTGGTAATAGGTTTTATCACATTTCTTAAACACTTCACTTTGTGCCAGGAACCATACTGAATATTTCATGTACGTCAGCTTCCTTAACTTGATTCTCACTATGAACACAGGAAAGGAGGCGCCATTGTGCCCATTGGGCAATAGAAATAACCATCGCTTAGAGCGCATTGGCCAGAGTGATAAAAACAGCAGATGGCACAGCCACGAGCATTTGTCCACACATCTAGTGTCTACTGTTTATTGTTTCATCAAATTTTTCTGAACCTCTGAGAGTGGCCCTAGACAAAATAGTATCTACCCTCCTCTTTCACTCATCTGAGACCTTTGTCCTAGCCTTTCAGGGACTGACACCTCCCCACAGGTAGCCATTGCCAACATGCATTCCCATCACTCCTGTTATTCAAAGAAAAAAACAAAATAAAACAAAACAAACTCTGTGCTAAACTCACTAGAGGTTCTTAGTATTTGCCTTAAAAAGAAAACGTCCAGAATACACATTTAATCAGAAGCACAGTGCTCTGAAACCTTTCCTATGCAGTGACCCTAAAGGCAAAGGAAGGTGGTCACTACAAACATAAATTTTCCTCAAGTCTTACATATTATTTATAAAATCTATGATAATCTTGTGTTCTCCATATCACATTTACTTTGCTATTAAATTTACTTTCATTCAACTTGATTAGAGCATAAATCTTATTAAATTATTTAACTCTACATCCCTACCCATCCCAAATCTTTCAGTAAAGATGGAGCTCTTAGAACACCAGCCATTTGGAGGGAGGACTCAAGATGGCGGAGAAGTAGCAGGCTGAGACTACTTCAGCTAGCCAGAGATCAGCTAGATAGCTTATCTAAAGATTGCAAACACCTGAAAATCCATCGGCAGATCGAAGAGAAGAAGAACAGCAATTCTGGAAACAGAAAAACAACCACTTTCTGAAAGGTAGGACCAGTGGAGAAGTGAATCCAAAGCGACGGGAAGATAGACCCCGGGGGGAGGGGCGGCTCCCGGCAGGCGGAGCAACGGTGCACAAAATCAGGACTTTTAAAAGTCTGTTCCGCTGAGGGACATCGCTCCAGAGGCTAAACCAGGGCGAACCCACGCGAGGTCAGCGTGGCCTCAGGTCCCGCAGGGTCACAGAAGGATCGGGGGTGTCTGAGTGTCGCAGACCTTGCGGGTATTGGAACGGAAAAGCCGGCTACAGAGACAGAGCCGACAGTAAGATCACAGCTTGGGGTTACCTTGAACCGGTCGCAGGCTCGGTGAGCTTGGAGCGCGGCCGGAGGTCAGGCAGACGGGAGTAACTGGGCGCTGATCTCTGAGGGCGCACTGAGGAGTGGGGCCCTGGGTTCTCGGCTCCTCTGGGCCGGAGACCAGGAGGCCGCCATTTGTATTCCCGTCCTCCAGAACTCTACGGAAAGCACTCAGGGAACAAAAGCTCCTGAAAGCAAACCCGAGTGGATTACTCACCCCGGCCCCTGTTAAGGGCGGTGCAATTCCGCCTGGGGCAAAGACACTTGAGAATCACTACAACAGGCGCCTCCCCCAGATGATCAACAAGAAATCCAGCCGAGACCAAGTTCACCTACCAAGGAGTGCGGTTTCAATTCCAAGGAGAGCAGCAGAATTCCAGAGGAGGAGAAAGCAAAGCACGGAACTCATGGCTTTTTCCCTCTGATTGTTTTTAGTCTTGCAGTTAATTTAATTTTTTTCTTTTTCATTTTTTGTTTTTTTCCTCGCCTTCTGGTAAAATTTTTTTTTAACTTTTACCTTTTTCTTTTTTAACGTTTTTAAACTAGTTTATCTAATATATATATTTTTTCTTTTTTATATTTTTCTTGCTTTCTTTTTTAAAATTCTTTTCTTTTCTTTTTTTTTCCCTTTTTTATTTTTTTTTCTTTCTTCCTTTTTGAACCTCTTTTTATCCCCTTTCTCTCCCCTCACGATTTGGGATCTCTTCTAATTTGGTTAAAGCATATTTTCCTGGGGTTGTTGCCACCCTTTTAGTATTTTACTTGCTCCTTCATATACTCTTATCTGGACAAAATGACAAGACAGAAAAATTCACCACAAAAAAAAGAACAAGAGGCAGTACCGAAGGCTAGGGACCTAATCAGTACAGACACTGGTAATATGTCAGATCTAGAGTTTAGAATGACAATTGTCAAGGTTCTAGCCGGGCTCGAAAAAGGCATGGAAGATATTAGAGAAACCCTCTCGAGAGATATAAAAGCCCTTTCTGGAGAAATAAAAGAACTAAAATCTAACCAAGTTGAAATCAAAAAAGCTATTAATGAGGTGCAATCAAAAATGGAGGCTCTCACTGCTAGGATAAATGAGGCAGAAGAAAGAATTAGTGATATAGAAGACCAAATGACAGAGAATAAAGAAGCTGAGCAAAAGAGGGACAAACAGCTACTGGACCACGAGGGGAGAATTCGAGAGATAAGTGACACCATAAGACGAAACAACATTAGAATAATTGGGATTCCAGAAGAAGAAGAAAGAGAGAGGGGAGCAGAAGGTATACTGGAGAGAATTATTGGGGAGAATTTCCCCAATATGACAAAGGGAACGAGCATCAAAATTCAGGAGGTTCAGAGAATGCCCCTCAAAATTAATAAGAATAGGCCCACACCCCGTCACCTAATAGTAAAATTTACAAGTCTCAGTGACAAAGAGAAAATCCTGAAAGCAGCCCGGGAAAAGAAGTCTGTAACATACAATGGTAAAAATATTAGATTGGCAGATGACTTATCCACAGAGACCTGGCAGGCCAGAAAGAGCTGGCATGATATTTTCAGAGCACTAAACGAGAAAAACATGCAGCCAAGAATACTATATCCAGCTAGGCTATCATTGAAAATAGAAGGGGAGATTAAAAGCTTCCAGGACAACCAAAAACTGAAAGAATTTGCAAACACCAAACCAGCTCTACAGGAAATCTTGAAAGGGGTCCTCTAAGCAAAGAGAGAGTCTACAAGTGGTAGATCAGAAAGGAACAGACACCATATACAGTAACAGTCACCTTACAGGCAATACAATGGCACTAATTTCATATCTCTCAATACTTACCCTGAATGTTAATGGGCTAAATGCCCCTGTCAAAAGACACAGGGTATCAGAATGGATAAAAAAAAAAAAAACCCCATCTATATGTTGCCTCCAAGAAACTCATTTTAAGCCCGAAGACACCTCCAGATTTAAAGTGAGGGGGTGGAAAAGAATTTACCATGCTAATGGACATCAGAAGAAAGCAGGAGTGGCAATCCTTATATAAGATCAATTAGATTTTAAGCCAAGGACTGTAATAAGAGATGAGGAAGGACACTATATCATACTCAAAGGGTCTGCCCAACAAGAAGATCTAACAATTTTAAATATCTATGCCCCCTACGTGGGAGCAGCCAATTATATAAACCAATTAATAACAAAATCAAAGAAACACATCAACAATAATACAATAATAGTAGGGGACTTTAACACTCCCCTCACTGAAATGGACAGATCATCCAAGCAAAAGATCAGCAAGGAAATAAAGGCCTTAAATGACACACTGGACCAGATGGACATCACAGATATATTCGGAACATTTCATCCCAAAGCAACAGAATACACATTCTTCTCTAGTGCACATGGAACATTCTCCAGAATAAATCACATCCTCGGTCCTAAATCAGGACTCAACCGGTATCAAAAGATTGGGATCATTCCCTGCATATTTTCAGACCACAATGCTCTAAAGCTAGAACTCAACCACAAAAGGAAGTTTGGAAAGAACCCAAATACATGGAGACTAAACAGCATCCTTCTAAAGAATGAATGGGTCAACCGGGAAATTAAAGAAGAATTGAAAAAAATCATGGAAACAAATGATAATGAAAATACAACAGTCCAAAATCTCTGGGACACAACAAAGGCAGTCCTGAGAGGAAAATTTATAGCGGTACAAGCCTTTCTCAAGAAACAAGAAAGGTCTCAGGTACACAACCTAACCCTACACCTAAAGGAGCTGGAGAAAGAACAAGAAAGAAACCCTAAGCCCAGCAGGAGAAGAGAAATCATAAAGATCAGAGCAGAAATCAATGAAATAGAAACCAAAAAAACAATAGAACAAATCAACAAAACTAGGAGCTGGTTCTTTGAAAGAATTAATAAAATTGATAAACCCCTGGCCAGACTTATCAAAAAGAAAAGAGAAAGGACCCAAATAAATAAAATCATGAGTGAAAGAGGAGAGATCACAACTAACACCAAAGAAATACAAACTATTATAAGAAGATACTATGAGCAACTCTACGCCAACAAATTTGACAATCTGGAAGAAATGGATGCATTCCTAGAAACATATAAACTACCACAACTGAACCAGGAAGAAATAGAAAGCCTGAGCAGACCCATAACCAGTAAGGAGATTGAAACAGTCATTAAAAATCTCCAAACAAACAAAAGCCCAGGGCCAGACGGCTTCCCGGGGGAATTCTACCAAACATTTAAAGAAGAACTAATTCCTATTCTCCTGAAACTGTTCCAAAAAATAGAAATGGAAGGAAAACTTCCAAACTCATTTTATGAGGCCAGCATCACCTTGATCCCAAAACCAGACAAGGATCCCATCAAAAAAGAGAGCTATAGACCAATATCCTTGATGAACACAGATGCGAAAATACTCAACAAAATACTAGCCAATAGGATTCAACAGTACATTAAAAGGATTATTCACCACGACCAAGTGGGATTTATTCCAGGGCTGCAAGGTTGGTTCAACATCCGCAAATCAGTCAATGTGATACAACACATCAATAAAAGAAAGAACAAGAAATATATGATACTCTCAATAGATGCTGAAAAAGCATTTGACAAAGTACAGCATCCCTTCCTCATCAAAACTCTTCAAAGTGTAGGGATAGAGGGCACATACCTCAATATCATCAAAGCCATCTATGAAAAACCCACCGCAAATATCATTCTCAATGGAGAAAAACTGAAAGCTTTTCCGCTAAGGTCAGGAACACGGCAGGGATGTCCATTATCACCACTGCTATTCAACATAGTACTAGAGGTCCTAGCCTCAGCAATCAGACAACAAAAGGAAATTAAAGGCATCCAAATCGGCAAAGAAGAAGTCAAATTATCACTCTTCGCAGATGATATGATACTATATGTGGAAAACCCAAAAGACTCCACTCCAAAACTGCTAGAACTTGTACAGGAATTTAGTAAAGTGTCAGGATATAAAATCAATGCACAGAAATCAGTTGCATTTCTCTACACCAACAGCAAGACAGAAGAAAGAGAAATTAAGGAGTCAATCCCATTTACAATTGCACCCAAAACCATAAGATACCTAGGAATAAACCTAACCAAAGAGGCTAAGAATCTATACTCAGAAAACTATAAAGTACTCATGAAAGAAATTGAGGAAGACACAAAGAAATGGAAAAATGTTCCATGCTCCTGGATTGGAAGAATAAGTATTGTGAAAATGTCTATGCTACCTAAAGCAATCTACACATTTAATGCAATTCCTATCAAAGTACCATCCATCTTTTTCAAAGAAATGGAACCAATAATTCTAAAATTTATATGGAACCAGAAAAGACCTCGAATAGCCAAAGGGATATTGAAAAAGAAAGCCAACGTTGGTGGCATTACAATTCCGGACTTCAAGCTCTATTACAAAGCTGTCATCATCAAGACAGCATGGTACTGGCACAAAAACAGACACATAGATCAATGGAACACAATAGAGAGCCCAGAAATAGACCCTCAACTCTATAGTCAACTAATCTTCGACAAAGCAGGAAAGAATGTCCAATGGAAAAAAGACAGCCTCTTCAATAAATGGTGCTGGGAAAATTGGACAGCCACATGCAGAAAAATGAAATTGGACCATTTCCTTACACCACACACAAAAATAGACTCAAAATGGATGAAGGACCTCAATGTGCAAAAGGAATCCATCAAAATCCTTGAGGAGAACACAGGCAGCAACCTCTTCGACCTCAGCCGCAGCAACATCTTCCTAGGAACAACGCCAAAGGCAAGGGAAGCAAGGGCAAAAATGAACTATTGGGATTTCATCAAGATCAAAAGCTTTTGCACAGCAAAGGAAACAGTTAACAAAATCAAAAGACAACTGACAGAATGGGAGAAGATATTTGCAAACGACATATCAGATAAAGGACTAGTGTCCAGAATCTATAAAGAACTTAGCAAACTCAGCACCCAAAGAACAAATAATCCAATCAAGAAATGGGCAGAGGACATGAACAGACATTTCTGCAAAGAAGACATCCAGATGGCCAACAGACACATGAAAAAGTGCTCCATATCACTCGGCATCAGGGAAATACAAATCAAAACCACAATGAGATACCACCTCACACCAGTCAGAATGGCTAAAATAAACAAGTCAGGAAATGACAGATGCTGGCAAGGATGCGGAGAAAGGGGAACCCTCCTACACTGTTGGTGGGAATGCAAGCTGGTGCAGCCACTCTGGAAAACAGCATGGAGGTTCCTCAAAATGTTGAAAATAGAACTGCCCTATGACCCAGCAATTGCAGTATTGGGTATTTACCCTAAAGACACAAACGTAGTGATCCAAAGGGGCACATGCACCCGAATGTTTATAGCAGCAATGTCCACAATAGCCAAACTATGGAAAGAACCTAGATGTCCATCAACAGATGAATGGATCAAGAAGAAGTGGTATATATACACAATGGAATACTATGCAGCCATCAAAAGAAATGAAATCTTGCCATTTGCGACAACATGGATGGAACTAGAGCGTATCATGCTTAGCGAAATAAGTCAAGCAGAGAAAGACAACTATCCTATGATCTCCCTGATATGAGGAAGTGGTGATGCAACATGGGGGCTTAAGTGGGTAGGAGAAGAATAAATGAAGCAAGATGGGATTGGGAGGGAGACAAACCATAAGTGACTCTTAATCTCACAAAACAAACTGAGGGTTGGTGGGGGGAGGGGGTTTGGGAGAAGGGGGTGGGATTATGGACACTGGGGAGGGTATGTGCTTTGGTGAGTGCTGTGAAGTGTGTAAACCTGGTGATTCACAGACCTGTACCCCTGGGGATAAAAATATATGTTTATAAAAAATAAAAAAATTAAAAAAAAAAAAAAAGAACACCAGCCATTTGTCCTGTGGTTCTTATATCCACTGGCTTACCACTGAATCCTATATTCTTGTTAATTGAAAAGCAATTAATACACTGTGAAAGGCAGAATTAGGGACCAGAGAGGAAGTGAGTGATGGCGGGAAAAGAAGTTTTCCCTGTGGGTCTCAATTCACACTCTGATGGCCCACTTCCCTGGAGATGCCTCTCCAGGTGTCAGTATAGTGCACCGAGAAGCAAGAGCAAGGTAGATACCAGTCCTACTGTCTGGGCTGTTGGGTACACACCTGGCATTTGGGTTGGGATTGAGTTGTCTTGCTTAAAAAAACACTGACAGCTGAAGATGTCTAAAGGGAGACTTAAAACCAAAGCAAACAGTATTAGCCAACACTACTGAAGCACTAAAAATAAGCTAGACATTTGGTAATTTAAAAATACATATATATATATTTACATATAAATATAATTTTATATAGCTATAACCTTATTGAATATGTGCAGCATTCTTTTTGAGGTATTATTTAAATTTTACAGATGAGAAAATTGCAGCTCAAAGAGACTGAATAGCTTGCCCAAGGTCCCATACTAATGGCTGGTAGATGATGTGAAACATTGTTAGTTGCCTTCTCCATTATCATTCCCTCTTTTCTTGCTAACAGAGCCTGATTGGGTTCATCCTCCCCTAGGAGTCCATGTCTTTCTAAAAAGGCTGGGTCCCTCTCGAGGGCCATTGGGAGTAAAGGGAATGATGAGCCTTAATCAGTTTAAACCAGTCATGAGCATCTCATCATTTTACCAAATGATTGGTATAGGCACTGGCAAAGAGATGTGAGAAGTCAGAGGACTAAGTTTGAAGAAGTTTCCCCTTGCTCTTTTTATTTTTTTTTTAGATTGTTTATTTATTTATTTAGAGAGAGTGAGTGAGGGGAGGAGCAGAATGAAAGGGAGAGAGAATCTCAAGCGGACTCCGCACTGAACCTGGGAGCCCCCCACAGGGCTGGATCCCACGATCCTAAGACCATGACCTGACCCAAAACCAAGAGTCTGCCACTTAACCAACTGAACCACCCAGGCACCCTTCCTCTTGCTCTTCAAGCGGCAAAAAGGAATGTTTCTTTTTATGCTTCTGGATGTTGTCATCTTTATGTGGCACCAAGACCTGTGGTGGTCATTGTAAAGGATCCAGATGATGTTAATTGCTCTTAGAGGCTTT
The DNA here is from genome assembly GCF_009829155.1 of Mustela erminea. NCBI lineage: Eukaryota > Metazoa > Chordata > Mammalia > Carnivora > Mustelidae > Mustela > Mustela erminea. The sequence continues at coordinate 88,669,957 of NC_045624.1, read as the reverse complement.
ATCATTTAATCTCTATCAGCAGATGGAGTGATAGCTGATTCCTCTAATCCAGTCAGGGATTAGGCAGAGTTAAGAATGGCTGTGGTTTCTCAAAGGTTCTGTCTGCCTCTAATATTCTTCTGTACCTAAAGCATAGTTTTTAAGGTCTTCTAACCGAGAGGCTCGTATGTTCACTGCGGTACCTTCCCCTGGTGGTCTTGAACTTGAATCTTCATGTACATTGCAGGGGCACTGCCAAAAACTCCCCTCAGCTTTTCAGCAGATTTCTTCTTGGGTTTTATCCTAATAATGCCCTTGACAGCTCCAGAATTTGACAAATGTCTTATTAGAAAATAGCTGATGAATTACACTTAGTTCTCTGCCCTACTGTTACTGCCTGGCCATCAGCCCTTCAAATCTTTGGTTTTGTCTTTCCATGAGACCACTAAAGGTCTCTGGTTTCTCCATCCTCCAGCAGTGACCCTGTGCTTAGGCCAAGTCCAGGTGTATTGCCTCTTGCCCTGAGACCAGATTTGGCAAACATCTTCCAGAACAGAAGAGGCTGCAGAAGTCAGCACATCTCTCCGCAGTTCTCCTTGCTCTAGAATCCTGTGTCCTCTAATTCTGGTTGTATCAGCAACTCTTTGATGCCTTTACACATTAGAGAATTTTTGAAGTTAACCTCGTTTGGTTTTTCTCACAGGGACCACTGGCAGCTGCAAGCTTGGCCATGCCTTACGTGTTTTTAAAAAGTAGATGATATAAAAATGACAATCTTATAAATTTTTATAATTATAGATGTTTTCAGTTGCATAGAAAGAATAGTTGAAAGAGTAGTAAATCATATATCTATCACTCACATTTGAAAAAACATTGCCATTTTGCTCTGTTTGCTCTGTCATCTATCAAACTATTACTGAACCATTTTAAAGTAATTTGCAATCTCATGACAGTTCCATTACAAACAATTCAGCAAATATCTTCCAAAAATAAGAATATTTCCTTATAAAATGATATCATATTGCACCCCAAAAGATGAAGTTTTCTTAGGTCATTTGCCAACTAGTCTATAATACACACTTCTGTTGTCTCCTAAATGCCCTCTATAGCGGTTACATCCAACTATTGATAAAATCATGCATTGGTCATTACGTTTCTTTTAAACAAGACTCTTTTATTCATGACATTGACAATGTGAAGATGCTAGACCAGTAGAGTCGGGTAAATACTTTTGGTAAGGACACACATAGTTGATCCGCATAGTTCATACTGTACCATTTCAAGACCACATAACCTCTCACAGCTTCACCATTAGGGATGCTAATTTGATCATTTGGTTAAGATAGTGACAGATTTTTTTCCATTGTACAAATATGTTTTCTTTTTTTTACTGCCAGGTCTTCTGGCTCTGTGCAGATGTCCTATTCCGCTACCCCCCCAAACTTTTACTTACTGGATTTATTTCATTTTAGTGTATAGAATTGCAACCAATTTTTGTATATTGTCTTTATATCTTGCTGAATTCATTGATTAGTTATAAAAGATTTTTTCTTTTAAACAATTCATTGAATTATAATGGATTTAGTATTTATTGATAATTCTTGCCTGAACCCATCTCACTAAAGTTTGCTGTAGGTGTAATTTTCTACTTTCGTCATTCTCCCTTCATTCATTTTCAGGAACGCCTTTCTTTCTGTTTCAAAACATTAAAAAAACTTCCCTTTGTCAACTGAGTATGCACTGTACATCCTTCCAATGATGGAGGATAAATTCTAGTTACCCTTAAATTACCAATTTTCTGAGTAAGGAGATGATCTATTACCTGTAATGCTGGAAAATAGATTAATTTCTTTTTTAAAAATTTTACTTACTTATTTTTAAATTTCTGATATTTTTTATTTCTTCAAACTTATTTATCAGGAGTGACTGAAATAAAAAATATATATATAATTGAGTCCAATCATCATGGAAATAGCTTTAAGAGAAAATAGGTCAGATAAGTTTTATCACTTCTCATTTTCGGCCAGTAAATAGTTGCTGTTGATAAACAGACAACCAACAGCCTATCAGTAATGTTCAAGACACGTTATATGATACAACATGCCTATTCATGAGGGGCAAAGAGTCGGAAATAACTTATGGGAATGTCTTGATTTCATCATATAAGACAAGCACAAAAGGATCACCCATGCCTCTGAGAACATTGAATTATGCACCCTTGAAAAAAGCTTTGGCTCCGTCATCACAAGCAATCTTTCTCCAGTGGTCAGATGTGCCTCATATATGATGTCACTTCCTTTGCACCCTGACTGCACCATCACGCGGCCACAAACAGCATCAAATGGAGAGGAAGTTAACCCAGCAACCTCTGTGATGGATGGTGCAATCATGCCGCTGATGAAGATGGGAGTATCCTTGGGATCTGGAAGCATTCCCTTTGCAGTGTCATAGATCTGGAAGTAGGCAGCTTGGCAGCTGAGGGATTAGGCAACGTATACTTGGTTTAGGTCTTTAATTTGACCAGATTTGCAGACTTGTAGTAACAGAGGCCTCTGAATTCCCTTTAGCCCCAGCTTTGCCCATATCCACTGCCAGCCTGGTTAGGCAAAATCATGAGGATGCACATAACACAAAGATGTGGCCCCACTTGATGCCAGATTCTCTGCAAAGTAGTGCCAAAACTGGGTTCTGTTGTCCACACCACCCAGGAAAATCCACTTATACTTATCTTTGAAGGCAACATTGAGAGCCTGAGCATGGAAGTATCTGTTGACATTGGCCAGGTTACCAGGCAGAAGGGTACGACTCATTGCTCCTTTCTCCACAACCTCTCCAACATTGGTTGTTTCTTGTCTTGTCAATTTTTGCCATTCTAACTGGTGTAAGGTGGTATCTCAATGTCGTTTTGATTTAGATTTCTCTGATGGAGAACAATGATGAACATTTTTTCATGTGTCTGTTGGCCATTTGTATGTCTTATTTGGAGAAGTATCTGTTCATATCTTCTGCCTATTTTTTGACTTATTTATTTTTTGGGTGTTGAGTTTGAGAAGTTCTTTATAGATCTTGGATGCCAGATCTTTATCTGTAGTGCCATTTACAAATATTTTCACCTATTCTGTGGGTTGTCTTTTTGTTTTGTTGATTGTTTTGTTTGCTATGCAGAAGGAAATCCCAAAAGTTCATTTTCGCTTTTGTCTCCCTTGCCTTTGGATACGTGTCTTGAAAGAAGTTGCGGTGGCCGATGTTGAAAAGGTTACTGCCTATGTTCTCTAGGATCTTGATGGATTCCTGTCCCACACTGAGGCCTTTCATCCATTTAGAGTTTGTCTTTGTGTATGTGTAAACAATGATTGCATTTCATTCTTCTCTATATAGCTGTCCAATTTTCCCAGCACTATTTATTGAAGACCATGTTTTCTCCATTAAATATTTTTTTCCTGCTTTGTCAAAGGTTAGTTGACCATAGAGGTGAGGGTCCATATCTGGCTCTCTATTCTGTTCCATTGATCTATGTGTCTGTTTTTGTGCCACTACCATGCTGTCTTGGTTATCACAGCTTTGTAATATAGCTTGAAATCAGAGAATATGATGCCCCTAGCTTTGTTTTTCTTTTTCAACATTTCCATGGCAATTGAGAGTCTTATCTGGTTCAAACACTTGGAAGCTAAAGACCATCCTGCTTAAGAATGTTTGAATCAACCAGGAAATCAAAGAAGAGCTTAAACAATTCATGGAAACCAATGAGAATGAAAACACATCAGTCCAAAACCTATAGGATACTGCAAAGGTGGTCCTAAAGGGGAAATACATAGCTACCTAAGCCACTCACTCAAAAAAAAAAAAAAAAAAAAAACCAGAAAAATCCTGAATACACAAATTAACTTTACACTATTAAGAACTGAACAACAAATAAGGCCTAAGCTATGCATAAGAAGAGAAATAATTAAGGTTAGAGCAGAGATTGGTGAATTAGAAACCAGAAATACAGTAGAGCAGATCAACAAAACTAGAAGCTGGTTCTTTGAAACAATTAATAAGATCAATAAACCACTGGTTGAACTTATCCAAAAGGAAAGAGAAAGGACCCAAATTAATAAAATTATGAGTTAAATGGGAGAGATCATGGCTAACAGCAAGGGAATAGAAGCAATTACTTGAAATTATTATCAATAACTATGTGCCAATAAATTAAGCAACCTAGAAGAAATGGATGCCTTCCTGGAAACCTATAAACTACCAAGACTGGAACAGGAAGAAATTGACAACTTGAACAGACTAATAACCAGTAATGAGATTGAAGCAATGATCAAAAACCTCCCAAGAACAAGATCCAGGGCCTGATGGATTCCCTGGGGAATTCTACCAAACATTCAAAGAAGAAATAATATTCTCCTGAAGCTGTTTCAAAAAATAGAAACAGAAGGAAAACTTCTATACTCATTCTATGAGGCCAGCATTATCTTGATCCCAAAATCAGGCAAAGACCCCTTGAAAAAGGAAAATTACAGACCCATATCCCTGATGAATATGGATGCCCAAATTCTCAGTAAGATTCTAGTTAATAGGATCCAACAGTACATTAAAAGGATTATCCATCAGGGCCAGGTGCATTTATCCCTGGGATGCAAGGGTAGTTCAACATCTGCAAATCAATGTCATAGAACACATAAATAAGAGACAAGAACCACATGGTGCTCACAATTGATGCAGAAAAAAGCATTTGACAAAATACAGCATCCTTCCCTGATTAAAACTCTTCTGAGTTTAGGGATAGAGGGAACATTCCTCAATCTGATAAAAACCATCTATGAAAAGCCCACAGCAAATATCATTCTCAATGGGGAAAAGCTGACAGCCTTCCCATTGAGATCAGGAACATGACAAGGATGCCCACTCTCGCCTTATTGTTCAACATAGTACTAGAAGTCATAGAAATAGCAACCAGACAACAAAAATAAATAAAAGGTATTCAAATTGGCAAAGAAAAAGTCATACTTTCTCATCACAGATGACCTGATACTTTGTCGAAAACCCAAAAGATTCCACTCCCAAATAATTAGAACTCATGTATGAGTTCAGTAATGTGTCAGGATATAAAATCAATGCACAGAAATCAGTAGCTTTCCTATACACTAACAAAGAATCTGTAGAAAGGGAAATTAGGAAATTGATTCCATTTACTATAGCACCAAAAACCTTAAGACACCTTGGAATAAACCTAACCAAAGAGGTCAAGGATCTATACTCTAGAAATTATAGAACCCTTATGGAGGAAATTGAAGAAGACACAAAAAGATGGAAAAACATTCCATGCTAATGGATTGGAAAAATAAACATCATCAAGATGTCTATGCTGCCCAGAGCAATCTATACTTTCAATGCCATCCCAATCAGAATACCAATGGCATTTTTCAAAGTGCTGAAATAATTCTTTTTCTGATACAAGAATATATCTTATATTTGGTTTCAGTTTGTTTTTTCGTTTGAATTTTTTTAAAGTTAAGTTTTGTTTTTTATTATGTAAATGTTTTAACTGCTTCCTATTCACCCCATTGATGAGGGAGAGATTCTTGGCCTAGGATGAGGGCAATAACCAGACATGTAATACCTGATACTGGGCGGATAAGCTAGATGACAGTTTATTAGTTACTTATGTTCACAGCATGGGGGAGAAGGACACATACTTTGTTCAGGGTCACACAGGGGTTGTATTCAAGAACAGCGTGAACTGCAAGGAGCTTGGCTTTTGTAATATCAAGAAGACGAGCTGCCCCCTGGTTCCTACAAAGGACGTGATTGGCTCCTCCCAGTCAATGTCATTGGCTCCTGTGGGAGGACGTGATTGGCTCATTCAAATAATTCTGTGGGCTGGCAGAAAAGTGAAACTCTGTGCTCAGAGGTAAATAAGAACGGTCCCTGGTCCTTTTGAAAAAGAGGGTTGTGTGGCTAAAGAACCTTATATCCTGGTGGTGGGTAGGAGGGACTTCAGTTCAAGACCCTCCTGATTTTACCAGATGTTCAGGTAGCACATCATATCAATATTGACTTTAGGTCTTATACCACAGTAAAGCATGTATGTGACTCGAAGGTGAGACGATATTAAATAGAATCCTCAGAGTAGTGTCTCCATTCCTACTCCTTCTACTCTATTTCCCACATGGATAGTCTATTTTCTTAGTTTCTGATTTATTTTTCTAGTGTCTCATTTAGAAAATGATAAACAAATGAGTAGATCTCTCTCTATGACTCATCTATCTGCCTTTCCAACCCCTTCCTTTCTAGCAGAAAACAAGCATTCTTATGTACATTGTTTTACATTTTGCTGTTTTCAGCAAGAACACCTTATATTGGCACATAGAGATATTATTCATTTTGTTTTTACAGCTACATTGTACGTCATTTCGTGAAAGTAACTATAGTTTATTTAACCAGTCCCTTATTTTAGTAGGTGTTTGAGTTGTTTGTAATATTTTTATATTACAAATAGTGCCATTATAAATAATTATACATATATTATTTTCTTTATGGTAGTGTATCTTCTTGGTACAGTCTAAAAGTGGGATTGCTCTTCATGCAAAAGGTTGTTAGGTATTGCCAAATCCCTAATCATATGGAGCTGTACTATTTTTGCAACAGCAGTGTATGCCTGTCTGTGCCCTTACCAACAGTATGTATTTTCAAAGTTCTGGATTTTTTGCCCTATAAGAAACTTTAAATCAGTGAATTTTTTAAAAATTTTTATTTATTTATTTGACAGAGATCACAAGTAGGCAGAGAAATAGGCAGGGAGTTGGGGGGAAGCAAGCTCCCCGCTGAGCAGAGAGACTGATGTGGGGCTCAATCCCAAGACCCTGAGATCATGACCTGAGCTGAAAGCAGAGGCTTTAATCCACTGAGCCAGCCAGGTGCCCCTAAATCAGTGAAATTTTATGTGTATTTCTCATGTGAATGAGATATATGGATCTTTTTGTGCATTTAGTTGCTATTTACATTTATTTTTCTCTGACGTGTTTATTCTGGTTTTTTGCCTAACATTCTTATAGCTTTCTGGTCCTTTTCCTCTAGACTTTTAAGAGCTCTTTATATGTTAGGGAGATTAATACCGTTTTGTAATATAAGTAGAAATATTTACTCCCATTCGGGCAGTTTTCTTTTTCAATTGATTATGATGTTCTTTGCTATGCAAAATATTTTAAGTTTGAATATATTGGAGTTTAAAACTATTTTTGTTTATTGTTTCTGGATTGTCCCCCACTCCCTGGAATAGATTGACTCACCCATATTTTCGCAAAGTACTTGTATGGATTGATCTTTTACAGTTAAATCTCTGATCCACTTGGAATTTTTTCTGACATATGTGATGAAATATGGATTCAATCTTGATTTTCCAAATAGTTACTTTTCCCAGTATTTGTTTTGAAAATGTCTATCTTCTAAAATGTTTTGATAGATCACCTTTATCAAATATTAAATGTCTACATGTACTGATTTTTTTTTTTTACTTTTTAAAATTAATTATTTTTATTAACATATAATGTATCATTTGCCCCAGGGGTACGGGTCTATGAATCATCAGTCTTACATATTTCACAGAACTCACCACAGCACATACCCTCCCCAATGTCTTAACCCAACCACTCTATTCTTACCCCCCACACCCCAGAAAGCCTCAGTTTGTTTCCTGAGATTAAGAGTCTCTTATGGTTTGTCTCCCTCCCCATCCCATTTTGTTTCATTTTTCCCTTCCCTATTCCCCACAATCCCCACCCTGCCTCTCAAATTCCTCATATCAAAGAGATCATATGATAAGTATCGTTCTCTGATTGACTTATTTCACTCCAGATAATACCCTCTAGTTCCATCCACATCATTGCAAATGACAATATTTCATTTCTTTTGATGGCTGCATAGTATTCTATTATATATTTTATATATTATATACACACACACACACACACACACCACCTCTTTTTTTTTTAAAAGATTTTATTTATTTATTTGACAGAGATCACAAGTAGGCAGAGAGGCAGACAGAGAGAGAGGGGGAAGCAGGCTCCCCTCCGAGGAGAGAGCCCGATGCAGGGCTCGATCCCAGGACCCTGAGACCAGGACCTGAGCCGAAGGCAGAGGCTTTAACCCACTGAGCCACCCAGGCGCTCCCCACACCACCTCTTCTTTATCCATTCATCTGTTAATGGACATCTAGGTTCTTTCCATAGTTTGGCTATTGTAGACATTGCTGCTATCAACATTTGGGTGCACATGCCCCTTCGGATCACTACATTTGTATCTTTAGGGTAAATACCTAGTAGTACAATTGCTGGATCATAGGGTAGCTCTATTTTCAACTTTTTGAGGAACCTCCATGCTGTTTTCCGGAGTGGCTGCACCAACTTGCATTCCCACCAGCAGTATAGGAGGGTTTTCTTTTCTCTGCATCCTTGCCATCATCTGTCGTTTCCTGACTTGTTAATTTTAGCCATTCTGACTGGTGTGAGGTGGTATCTCACTGTGGTTTTGATTTGCATTTCCCTGATGCTGAGTGATGTGGAGCACTTTTTCATGTGTCTGTTGGCCATCTGGATGTCTTCTTTGCAGAAATGTCTGTTCATGTCTTCTGCCTATTTCTTTTTTTTTTTTTTTTAATTTTTTATTTTTTATAAACATATATTTTTATCCCCAGGGGTACAGGTCTGTGAATCACCAGGTTTACACACTTCACAGCACTCACCAAAGCACATACCCTCCCCAATGTCCATAATCCCACCCCCTTCTCCCAAACCCCCTCCCCCCACCAACCCTCAGTTTGTTTTGTGAGATTAAGAGTCACTTATGGTTTGTCTCCCTCCCAATCCCATCTTGCTTCATTTATTCTTCTCCTACCCACTTAAGCCCCCATGTTGCATCACCACTTCCTCATATCAGGGAGATCATAGGATAGTTGTCTTTCTCTGCTTGACTTATTTCGCTAAGCATGATACGCTCTAGTTCCATCCATGTTGTCGCAAATGGCAAGATTTCATTTCTTTTGATGGCTGCATAGTATTCCATTGTGTATATATACCACTTCTTCTTGATCCATTCATCTGTTGATGGACATCTAGGTTCTTTCCATGGTTTGGCTATTGTGGACATTGCTGCTATAAACATTCGGGTGCACGTGCCCCTTTGGATCACTACGTTTGTGTCTTTAGGGTAAATACCCAATACTGCAATTGCTGGGTCATAGGGCAGTTCTATTTTCAACATTTTGAGGAACCTCCATGCTGTTTTCCAGAGTGGCTGCACCAGCTTGCATTCCCACCAACAGTGTAGGAGGGTTCCCCTTTCTCCGCATCCTTGCCAGCATCTGTCATTTCCTGACTTGTTTATTTTAGCCATTCTGACTGGTGTGAGGTGGTATCTCATTGTGGTTTTGATTTGTATTTCCCTGATGCCGAGTGATATGGAGCACTTTTTCATGTGTCTGTTGGCCATCTGGATGTCTTCTTTGCAGAAATGTCTGTTCATGTCCTCTGCCCATTTCTTGATTGGATTATTTGTTCTTTGGGTGCTGAGTTTGCTAAGTTCTTTATAGATTCTGGACACTAGTCCTTTATCTGATATGTCGTTTGCAAATATCTTCTCCCATTCTGTCAGTTGTCTTTTGATTTTGTTAACTGTTTCCTTTGCTGTGCAAAAGCTTTTGATCTTGATGAAATCCCAATAGTTCATTTTTGCCCTTGCTTCCCTTGCCTTTGGCGTTGTTCCTAGGAAGATGTTGCTGCGGCTGAGGTCGAAGAGGTTGCTGCCTGTGTTCTCCTCAAGGATTTTGATGGATTCCTTTTGCACATTGAGGTCCTTCATCCATTTTGAGTCTATTTTTGTGTGTGGTGTAAGGAAATGGTCCAATTTCATTTTTCTGCATGTGGCTGTCCAATTTTCCCAGCACCATTTTTGAAGAGGCTGTCTTTTTTCCATTGGACATTCTTTCCTGCTTTGTCGAAGATTAGTTGACTGTAGAGTTGAGGGTCTATTTCTGGGCTCTCTATTGTGTTCCATTGATCTATGTGTCTGTTTTTGTGCCAGTACCATGCTGTCTTGATGATGACAGCTTTGTAATAGAGCTTGAAGTCCGGAATTGTGATGCCACCAACGTTGGCTTTCTTTTTCAATATCCCTTTGGCTATTCGAGGTCTTTTCTGGTTCCATATAAATTTTAGAATTATTGGTTCCATTTCTTTGAAAAAGATGGATGGTACTTTGATAGGAATTGCATTAAATGTGTAGATTGCTTTAGGTAGCATAGACATTTTCACAATACTTATTCTTCCAATCCAGGAGCATGGAACATTTTTCCATTTCTTTGTGTCTTCCTCAATTTCTTTCATGAGTACTTTATAGTTTTCTGAGTATAGATTCTGTGCCTTTTTGGTTAGGTTTATTCCTAGGTATCTTATGGTTTTGGGTGCAATTGTAAATGGGATTGACTCCTTAATTTCTCTTTCTTCTGTCTTGCTGTTGGTGTAGAGAAATGCAACTGATTTCTGTGCATTGATTTTATATCCTGACACTTTACTAAATTCCTGTACAAGTTCTAGCAGTTTTGGAGTGGAGTCTTTTGGGTTTTCCACATATAGTATCATATCATCTGCCTATTTCTTGATTGGATTATTTGTTCATTGGGTGTTGAGTTTGATAAGTTCTTTATAGATTTTGGATACTATCCCTTTATCTGATATGTCATTTGCAAATATCTTTCCCCATTCTGTCAGTTGTCTTTTGGTTTTGTTGACTGTTTCCTTTCTATGCAAAAGCTTTTGATCTTGATGAAGTCCCAACAGTTCTTTTTTTTTCCTTGCTTCCCTTGCCTTTGGTGATATTTCTAGGAAGTTGCTGTGGCTGAAGTCAAAGAGGTTGCTGCCTGTGTTCTCCTCCAGGATTTTGATGGATTCCTGTCTCACATTGAGATCTTTCATCCATTTTGAGTCTATTTTTGTGTGTGGTGTAAGGAACTGGTCCAGCTTCATTCTGCATGTGGCTCTCTAATTTTCCCAACACCATTTGTTGAAGAGGCTGTCTTTTATCCACTGGACATTATTTCCTGCTTTGTCGAAGATGAGTTAACCATAGAGTTGAGGGTCCGTTTCTGGGTTCTCTATTCTGTTCCATTGATCTGTGTGTCTGTTTTTGTGCCAGTACTATAGTGCCTTGATGATGACAGCTTTGTAAGAACGTTGAAAGTCTGGAATTGTGATGCCACCAACTTTGGCTTTCTTTTTCAATATTCCTTTGGCTATTCAGGGTCTTTTCTGGTTCCATATAAATTTGGGGATTATTTGTTCCATTTCTTTGAAAACAATTGATGAAATTTTGATAGGGATTGCATTAAATGTATAGGTTGCTTTAGATAGCATAGACATTTTCACAATATTGTTCTTCTAATCCATGAGGATGGAACATTTTTCCATTTCTTTGTGTCTTCCTCAATTTCTTTCATGAGTACTTTATAATTTTCAGAGTACAGATTCTTTGCCTTTTTGGTTAGGTTTATTCTTGGGTTTCTTACAGTTTGGGGTGCAGCTGTAAATGGGGTCAACTCCCTAATTTCTCTTTCTCTGTCTTATTGTTGGTGTATAGAAATGCAGCTGATTTCTGTGCATTGATTTTATACCCTAACACTTTACTGAATTCCTGTATGAGTTCTAGCATTTTTGGAGTAGGGTCTTTTGGGTTTTCCACATAAAGTATCATATCATCTCCAAAGAGTGAAAATTTGTCTTCTTTTTTGCCTATTTGGATGCCTTTTATTTCATTTTGTTGTCTGATTGCTGAGGCCAGGACTTCTAATACTATGTTGAATAGCAATGGTGATAGTGGACATTCCTGCCATGTTCCTGACCTTAGGGGAAAAGCTCTCAGTTTTTGCCCATTGAGAATGATATTTGCGGTGGATCTTTTATAGATGGCTTTGATGATATTGAGGTATGTACCCTCTGTCCCTACACTGTGAAGAGTTTTGATCAAGGAAGGATGTTGTACTATGTAAAATGCTTTTTCAGCACCTATTGAGAGTATCATATGGTTCTTGTTCTTTGTTTTACTAATGTATCACATTGATTGATTTGCGGATGTTGAACCGCCTTGCAGTCCAGGAATAAATCCACTTGATCATGGTAAAAATCCTTTTAATGTACTGTTGGATCTTATTGGCTAGTATTTTGGTGAGAATTTTTGCATCTGTGTTTGCATCGGTCTGTAATTCTCCTTTTTGATGGGGTTTTTGTCTGGTTTGGGGATCAAGGTAATGCTGGCCTCATAAAATGAGTTTGGAAGTCTTCCTTCCCTTTCTATTTTTTGGAACAGTTTCATGAGAATAGCTATTAATTCTTCTTTATATGTTTGGTAGAATTTCCCTGGGAAGCTATCTGGCCCTGGGCTCTTGTTTGTTGGGAGACTTTTTGATGACTACTTCAATCTCCTTACTTGTTATGGGTCTGTTCAGATTTTCTATTTCTTCTTGGTTCAGTTGTGGTAGTTTATATGTCTCTAGGAATGCATCCATTTCTTCCAGGTTGTCAAATTTGTTGGCATATAGTTGCTCATGATATGTTCTTCTAATTGTTCATATTTCTTTGGTGTTTGTGATCTCTTCTCTTTCATTTATGATTTTAAGTATTTGGGTCCTTTCTAGTTTCTTTTTGATAAGTCTGGCCAGAGATTTTTCAATCTTACTAATTCTTTCAAAGAACCAGCTACTAGTTTCATTGATTTGTTTTACTGTTATTTTGATTTCTATTTCATTGATTTCTGCTCTCATCTTTACTATTTCCTCTTCTCCTGGTGGGTTTAGGCTTTTGTTGCTCTTCTTTCCCCAGTTCCTTTAGGTATAGGGTTAGATTGTATACTTGAGACCTTTCTTGTTTCTTGAGAAAGGCTTATATTGCTATATACTTTCCACTCAGGACTGTCCTTGCTGTGTCTCAAAGATTTTGAACAGTTGTGTTTTCATTTTCATTTGTTTCCATTAATTTTTTTAATTCTTCTTTAATTTCCTGATTGACACATTCATTCTTTAGTAGGATGCTCTTTAGTCTTCATGAATTTGAGTTCTTTCCAACTTTCTTCTTGTGGTTGAGTTCTAGTTTCAGAGCACTGTGGCCTGAAAATATGCAGGGAATGATCCCAATCTTTTCGTACTGGTTGAGACCTGATTTGTGACCCAGGATGTGATCTATTCTGGAGAATGTTCCATGTGCACTAGAGAAGAATGTGTATTCTTTTGCTTTAGGATGAAATGTTCTGACTATATCTGTGATGTCCATCTGTTCCAGTGTGTCATTTAAAGCCTTTATTTCATTGTTGATCCTTTCCTTAGATGATCTGTCCATTTCAGTGAGGGGGGGAGTTAAAGTCCTCTACTATTATTGTATTATTATTGATGTGTTTCTTTGATTTTGTTATTAATTAGTTTATATAATTGACTGCTTCAATGTTAGGGGCATAGATATTTTAAATTCTTAGATCTTCTTGATGGATAAATCCTTTGAGTATGATATAGTGTCCTTCCTCATCTCTTATTATAGTCTTTGGCTTAAAATCCAATTTATCTGATATAATGATTGCCACTCTAGCTTTGTTTTGATATCCATTAGTATGGTAAATTGTTTTCCACCCCCTCACTTTAAATCTGGAGGTGTCTTTGGGCCTAAAATGAGTTTCTTACAGATAGCTCTGGATGAGTCTTGGTTTTTTTTAATCCATTCTGATATCCTGTGTCTTTTGATTGGGACATTTAGTCCATTGACATTCAGGGTAACTATTGAAAGATATGAATTTAGTGCCATTTTATAGCCTGTAAGGTGACTGTTACTGTATACTGTCTCTGTTCCTTTCTGGTGTCTTACATTTAGGCTCTCTCTTTGCTTAGAGGACCCCTTTCAATATTTCCTATAAGGCTGATTTGGTGTTTTCAGATTCTTTTAATTTTTGTTTGTCCTGGAAGCTTTTTCTGTCTCCTTCTATTTTCGATGACAGTCTAGCTGACTGTCTAGCTAGCTGGCTATTCTTGGCTGCATATTTTTCTCATTTAGTGCTCAGAATGTATTGTGCTAGTCCTTTTTCACCTGCCAAGTCTCTGTGGATAGGTTTGCTGCCAATCTAATATATCTACCATTGTATGTTACAGACCTCTTGTCCCTAGCTGCATTCAGGATTTTCTCTTTGTCACTGAGACTTGTATGTTTTATTATTAGATGATGGGGTGTGAACCTATTTTATTGATTTTTGAGGGGATATATCTGTGCCTCCTGGATTTTGATGCTTCTTTCCTTTGTGATATTAGGGAAATTCTCTGCTGTAATTTGCTCCAGTATACCTTCTGCACCCTCTCTCTTTCTTCTTCTCCTGGGATCTCAATTATTCTAATTGTTTTGTCTTATGGTATCACTTATCTCTTGAATTCTCCCCTTGTGGTCCAGTAGTTTTTGTCTCTCTTTTGCTCAGCTGCTTTATTCTCCATCATTTGGTCTTCTATATCACTAATTCTCTCTTCTGCCTCCTTTATCCTAGCAGTAAGAGCCTCCATTTTTTATTGCACCTCATTAATATCTTTTTTAATTTCAACTTGGTTAGATTTTAGTTCTTTTATTTCTCCAGAAAGGGATTCTCTAGTATCTCCCATGCTTTTTTCAAGCCCAGCTAGCACCTTGGTAATCCTCATTCTGAACTCTCATTCTAACATATTACCTATGTCCATACTGAATATGACACTAGCCGTTGATATTGTCTCTTGTTCTTTTTTTTTTTTGTGGTGAGTTTTTCTGCCTTGTTATTTTATCCAGATGAGAACATATGAATGAGAGAATAAAATACTAAAAGGATTGCAAAGACCCCAGAAATCTATACGCTAACCAAATCAGAAGAGACCCGAAACTGTGGGGAGAAGAAAAGGGAAAAAGAAATAAGTAAGTGGGGGAAAAAAATATATATATATACATATATACATACATACATTTATATACATATATATATATATATCTCCAAAATCAACATTCTGTCAATCACGTTTTATCTTCCACCTTACATCACATCATATCATCTCTAAATTTTTCAAAAGTCAGTCCTCAAGTGAACAACTACTAAAATGCCACTTTTATGTTTAACAAAATAATAATTCCTAAACATCACACATTACCCAGGGCAAGGCCGTATTTCATAATTGTTTCAAAATTTCATTCATGGCTATCTTAATTGAATCATGATCCAACTAAGGTCCATGCAAATTTTTTTAAAAATTTTTAGATTGAGGTATAATTGACATATAACATTTTATAAGTTTTAGGTATGCAGCGTAGCTATTCAATATTTGTATATATTGTAAAATGATCCCAGTAAGTCTAGTTAACATCCATAGTTACAAAAATTTATTTTTCTAATGAGAGATTTTAGATCTACTCTCTTTGCAACTTTTAAATACGCAATATAGAATTATCAGCTGTAGCTACTATGCTGTACATTGCATTCCCATGACTTAATTATTTTACAACTGGGTGTTTGTGCCCTTTGACTCCCTTAACCCCTGACCCCTCACCTCTGGCAGTCACCGATCTGTCCTCCATATCGATAAGCTTGGGTGCTAGTTGTTGTTGTATAAATTGCACATGTAAGTGAGATCATACAGCATTTGTCTTTCTTTGTCAGACTTATTTCACTTAGCATAATGCCTTCAAGGTCTTTATGTTGTCACTAATGGTAAGATTTTTTATGGCTGAGTAGTATTCCATTTGTGTGTGTGTGTGTGTGTGTGTGTGTGTGTGTGTGTGTGTACACACACCACATCTTTATCCATTCATCTATCAATAGACACTTAGGTTGTTTACATACGTTGGCTGATGCTGCAATGAATATGGAGATGCATGTATGTTTATAAATTAGTGTTTTCATTTTCTGCAGATACTCTGAAATGCATTAATGTACATACAATAGTTCTATTTTTAATTATTAAAGGAAACTCCACACTGTTTTCCATAATGGCTGCACCAGTGTACACTGCTACCAATGGCACACAAAAAGTTTACTTTCCTCCCCATCCTTGACAATACTTGTTATGTCTTGTCTTTTTGATAGCCATTCTAACAGGTATGAGGTAATATCCTATTGTGGTTTTCATATGCATTTATCTGATGGTTAGTGATATTGAGCATCCTTTCATGTGCCTGTTGGCCATATGTTTGCCTTTTTCAGAAAGATGTTTATTCAGATTCTCTGCCCATTTTTTAATCGGGTTATGTGTTTTATTGCGATTGAGTTTATGAATTCTTTATGTGTTTTGGATGTATCATTTGCAAATATCTTCTCACATTCAGCAGATTGCCTTTCTGTTTTGTTGATGATTTTCCTTGCTATGCAGAAGATTTTAAGTTTGATATAATTCCACTTACTTGTTTTTGCTTTTGTTGCCTTTGCTTTTTGGAGTCAGATCCAAAAAATATCACTAAAACTTGATGTCAAGGAGCTTGTTGTCCATGTTTTCTATTAGGAGTTTTATGGTTTCAGGTCTTAAATTCAGGTCCTTAATTCATTTTGAGTTAATTTTTGTGTATGATGTAGGTTACACATTGTAGTTTCATTCTTTTGCATGTGGTTGTTCACTCTAACCCAACACTGTTTACTGAAGAGATTTTCCTTTCCATATGTGCTTGGTTCCTTTGTTATAAATTAACTGACCAATGTACGTGTGGGTTTGTTTCTGGGCTCTCTCTTATTTTTGTTTTCAGTGATCTATGTGTCTATCTTTGTGACAGCACCATACTGTTTCGATTATTACATCTTTGTAATAGGGCTTGAAACATGGGAGTGTGATGCCTCCAGACTTGTTTTTCTTTCTCAAAACTCTTTTGGCCCTTTGGGTCTTTTTTGCTTCCACACAAATTTTAGAATGATTTGTTCAAGTTCTGTGAAAAGGATTTGTACTAATTCTGTAGACACCTTGGATAGTATGGTTATTTTGACAGTATTCTTCCAGTCTCTGAGCCTGGATTATCTTTCTACTTATTTGAACCTTCTTCAGTTCCTTTAGTCATTGTCTTATAGATTTCAGTGTGCAGATCTTTCACCACCTTGGTTAGCTTTATTCCTAGGTATTTTATTCTTTTGGGTGTAATTATAAATGGGATTGTTTTCTTAGTTTATCTTTCTGATAACCTATTATTAGTATATAGAAACACAACTAATTTTTGTATACTAATTTTGTATCCTACAACTTTACTGAGTTCATTCTTTAGTTCTAACAGTTTTAATGGAATCTTTATTTAGGGTTTTCACTATTTAATATTATGTCATTTATAAATAGTGATAGTTTTATTTCTTCCCTTTCAGTTTGGTTGCCCTTTATTTCTTTTTCTTGCCTAATTGCTAGCTAGGACTCCAAATACTATATTGGAAAAAATGTGGTAAAAATGGGCATTCTTATCTTGTTCCTGAAAAACTTTCAGCTTTTTACCATTGAGTTGATGTTAGCTGTGGGTTTTTCATATATGGTCTTTATTATATTGAGGTATGTTCCCTTTATATCAATTTTGTTGAGAATTTTTAATGATAACTGCAAATTAAAGTTTGTCAGATGCTTTTTTCTATATCTATTGCAGTGATCATATAATTTTTATCCTTTATTTTGTTAGTGTGGTGTATCATGTTGCTTGATTTATAGATATTAAAGCATTCTTGGCTTCCTGGAACAAATCCTACTCAATCATGATATATGTTTCTTTTAATGTATTATTGAATGGAGTTTGCTAATATTTTATTGAGAATTTTTGCATCTATATTCATCAGGGATATTGCCTATAATTTTTTTCTTATGGTTCTTGTTTGGTTTTAGTAACAGGGTAATGTTGGCCTTGTAAAATGAGTTTGGAAGTGTTCCCTTCTCTTCTGTTTTTGGAAGAATTTGAGAAGCATTTTTGTATGTTTGGTAGAATTCACCACTGAAGACATCTGGTTCTGGACTTTTGTTTTTTGGGAGGCTTTTGATTACTGATCCAACCCCCTTTCTAGTAATTGGTCTAATCAGATTTTCTGTGTCTCCATGGTTTGGTCTTGGAAGATTTTGTCTGTCTGGGAATTTATCTATTTCTTCTAGGTTGTCCAGCCACACATACTTTTGATGATTCAGAAAATGCAGACTAGTTTAGAATTAGTCTACCTTGGCCCCAGAGTCTGGATAATTAAATCATTTATAAATTCTGCAACTTTCAGGTATTTGCAGACATGCAAACCAAGCCAATAAATTATTGCCTTGTTTCACAAATAAATGAGAACATTTTTATTGTGTACTATTAATAACTTATAAATGGCTGCCTTGAAAGTGCTAGAGGTACCAGCAATTTATTGTAAGCCCTAAAATAATAACACTTATTGTTTGTTTTTCTGGTTTTATAAGCAATTTCATTTCATTGCTGAAATTTGGAAAATAAGAAACAACAAAAAAGTAACTAACTTCTCTCACTTTGACATAAACAATTGAAATTATCATATTTTCTTTACTTCCATGTATATACTTATTTTTAAAATTTCTATTTATTGAATTTTTATTCTTTTCAGTGTTCCAGAATTCATTGTCCATGCACCACACCCAGTGCTCCATGCAATAGGTGCCCTCCATAATACCACCACCAGGCTCACCCAATCTCCCACACCCCTCCCCTCCAAAACCCTCAGTTTGTTTTTCAGAGTCCACAGTCTCTCATGGTTCATCTCCCAACTCAATGAAATTTTCCCCAACTCAAAATGAAATAATTCTTTATATATACTTTATATCCTATTAAGTAACTTAACATAATTAATGATCATAATATCATGTCTTTAAATATTTTTCAAAAATATAATTTTTCGGGTGCCTGGGTGGCTCAGTGGGTTAAGCCGCTGCCTTCGGCTCAGGTCATGATCTCAGGGTCCTGAGATCGAGTCCCACATCGGGCTCTCTGCTTGGCGGGGAGCCTGCTTCCCTCTCTCTCTCTCTGCCTGCCTCTCTGCCTACTTGTGATCTCTGTCTGTCAAATAAACAAATAAAATCTTTAAAATATATATATATATATATATATATAAAATTTTTCATGGCTACATAACAATCCATAATACAGACCTGGTTTAACTTACTTACCTGTCCTCTGAGGTTAAATACTGTTGTATTTTCATTTGATACATCAATACATCAATACTTTCATTTGATAAGTAACCTTGCAATCCTTACCCTTGTGCATAAAAATGATCATTTTTTAAAATTAGGAACTGAGTTTACTAAGCTTAGGATAATGAACAGTTTAAAGCTTATTGATGCAGGTTTTTAAGTTATTTCTAAGAAAGACTATATATATTAATATGCAGAATGTGAGAATCTCATTGTACTTACTCAGGGACCTGGACTGACAGATGTTCCCTCTCCCCAAAGGAGGAAAAGGAAAATGAGGAATGTTACACATTGGTACCTAACGTTTCTGTCTAGATGTGACAGATTTTGTGTCTGCTTGCATTTTATTGGCTATAGTAAATCACATGACCATATCTAATTTCACAGTGAGTAGGGGAGTGCATTTTGCAAGGAGAGAATGGGAATTTTTGTGAATAGTTAATTACTACCACACTATGCTCCAAGCAAGCCAGTTGGGTGAACACTGCTTTGAAGGCAAGTCCATTTCTGGGTGTCATGCTACTAGAGATAGTATAAGCCAACTTTCTCATTCACTGATGGCCTCAAAGGCATGGTTTTCTTCAGTACATTTGACCAGTATTTTGGAGGCAACACTTTTGTTCACTTATTCATCAAATATTTTATCTAAAATACTATGCCTGGTGTATTATCTTGAAAGATGTCCTCCAGCAAACCCTTCCATTTCTGTATATTGATTTTGGTCTTCCCACACAGGTGTATTTCTCCTTTCCTTAAAACTGAACTGGTTTCATAGTTCACTTTAATGAGAACAACGTGGCAGAAGTGACATTGACAGTTTGGGCCTAACCCTTCCCTGGCCTGGCAGCCTCACTTGTGCTTTTTTGGAAGCCAGCCACCAAGCAAAGAGATCTCTCCTATCCTATGAGAGAGATGACATGGAGAGAAATCCAGGAAAATGGCAGGACACCCCAGACATTACAACCTTACAAGTACAGCCATACAAGGACCTCTAGCTGGTACCACATGAAGCTAAAATGAAACTAACCTAGTTGAGTCCTGACTAAATTGCAGAATTCTGAGTAAATAAATGGTTGCTTTAAGCCACTAAGTTTGAGGGTGGTTTCTTATACAACAGATATGTGATCCACCACACATGGGTCCCTGATCTTACGTATTTATAATAAAATTTAGCGTGTGATAATTATTATAAAAGAAGTACAAAGTACTATAGGAGATCAGACATTACTCATAGACAGAAGTAGTGGGGAGTGATTCATGGAGATGTAAACAAAATGGGTTTTAAACACATTTAAACACAGCCCAGCTGTGCGTTCATCACTATTAACCTCCAGGCATCTATTTCCCTCAGGAGATTTTATACTTCACCTCAACCCCTCCCCCAACAATGTCCTTCTGTTTAAGATGTAAATATTACATCTTAGTAATTGAGCTGAACCCTCCTGTCCTATTCTTTGCATTTGAGGAAGACTGTATTAGATAAATGAATCACTGAATTTCAGGAACAAATGCAGGGAAAGTGCTTTGGGAAGAAGATCTTATAGCATCAAGCACCTTGTAATCCATAATCACTCTTTACTATCCTTACAGAAAGGCTGGCTCTATTCATTCTTGGTAAGAGTATACTTCTCTACTTTGTCCTCAGGATGGTGCAAGGGAACAATCTCTTCATTTGGGGACACATATGTTAATTCTCCCTTCAAAGCTCTATAAGCCCTGATAAATTAACAAGCTCAATCAGCAACTTCTATCTGTTTGCATTTCCAAGAATGTTACCCAGATGTAAACCAAACATGCCTCTTCAGTCTTGAATAGGTAGCTACTTCTGTTAAGTTTCTCTCTCATTCAAGTCTCAAACTTGCACTCAACTCAACATTCAGCAGTACAGAAGTAAGCACATAGATTTACAAAGTCAAACCCAGTGAAGCTGAGCTGTCTGAAGCTGAAATTAGAATCCAGGAAATTTAAAGATATGCATACTATGTGACCTAGCAATTTGACTCTAAATATATAACCTCAATGTACCCAAGGTAACAGTATGCAAGTGTTCACGAAGTGACAAAAAATTGGAGCCCATCTACTTATTTATGGACAAGAAAAATAACAATGAATAAATAAGTGATGGTATATAGCAGCAAAACTGAATGAGAATTACATTTATAAATATCCATGAATCTCAAATATATGTTGAGCAAAAATGTACGGTTCAGAATAACATATACAGTATGGCACCATTTATAAAGCTTTAAAAAATGGAAAATAATACTATATATTATTTATGAATATATATATGTAGTAAAGTTTAAAATATGCATGGAAATGATAAACAGCAAATTCAGGATGCTGGTTACCTCTTGGGAGGAATTTATAGAAAAGAAATTAAAGCGGGA
The DNA here is from genome assembly GCF_009829155.1 of Mustela erminea. NCBI lineage: Eukaryota > Metazoa > Chordata > Mammalia > Carnivora > Mustelidae > Mustela > Mustela erminea. The sequence continues at coordinate 88,648,417 of NC_045624.1, read as the reverse complement.
TACAGGGAGATTCTACGATGACTATGATCTATATAGATAATATTTTATTTCTTAAGCTGGGTACAGGAGCCTCAATATATTATTCTTGGTACTTCTTTGTATGTCTGAAATATTCTTCTTAACAAAATAAAAGTGGAGAAAACATTGTTTTAGATTGAACTGACTCATAGATTAATCCTAAACCATTGCAGACCATGTTATTCTAAATAAATTACAAATCATGTCAACACTCAGTGCTGCATTCTCCTTTTCTGAAATGACGGACTTCATTGTCCATAGATTGTCAATAAATTTTAGGGTCTTATGTAATAATATAACTTACAGTGACTGAATACACAAATAGCTACAATAAAAACAACAAAACCCTTTCTTTCCATTATTAGCTCCTCCTAAGCCAAATAGCTGATGAGAAAATGGTACCAGGCACTCAATTTGGGGTTCCATGTGTGAAGTAGCATCCCTGAGAAAAACTGCTTTCCTATTCAACACCCAACCTTTAGCAGTATCTAACTATGCAGATCTAGTGAGGTGTTTTTTTTTTAAATTTTTTATTTCTTTTCAGTGTAACAGTATTCATTGTTTTTGCACCATACCCAGTGCTCCATGCAATATGTGTCCTAATACCCACCACCTGGTTCCCCCAACCTCCCACCCCCCACCCCTTCAAAACCCCCAGATTGTTTTTCAGAGTCCATAGTCTCTCATGGTTCACCTCCCCTTCCAATTTCCCCCAACTCCCTTCTCCTCTCCATCTCCCCTTGTCCTCCATGCTGTTTGTTATACTCCACAAATAAGTGAAACCATATGATAATTGACTCTTTCTGCTTGACTTATTTCACTCAGCATAATCTCTTCCAGTCCCATCCATGTTGCTACAAAAATTGGGTATTCATCCTTTCTGATGGAGGCATAATACTCCATAGTGTATATGGACCACATCTTCCTTATCCATTCATCCGTTGAAGGGCATCTTTGTTCTTTCCACAGCTTGGCGACCATGGCCATTGCTGCTATAAACATTGGGGTACAGATGGCCCTTCTTTTCACTACATTTGTATCTTTGGGGTAAATACCCAGTAGTGCAATTGCAGGGTCATAGGGAAGCTCTATTTTTAATTTCTTGAGGAATCTCCACACTGTTCTCCAAAGTGGCTGCACCAACTTGCATTCCCACCAACAGTGTAAGAGGGTTCCCCTTTCTCCACACCCCCTCCAAAACATGTTGTTTCCTGTCTTGCTAATTTTGGCCATTCTAACTGGTGTAAGGTGCTATCTCAATGTGGTTTTAATTTGAATCTCCCTGATGGCTAGTGATGATGAACATTTTTTCATGTGTCTGATAGCCATTTGTGTGTCTTCACTGGAGACATGTTGGTTCATATCTTCTGCCCATTTTTTATATGATTGTCTGTTTTGTGTGTGTTGAGTTTGAGGAGTTCTTTATAGATCCTGGATATCAACCTTTTGTCTGTACTGTCAATAAATGGTGCTGGGAAACCTGGACAGCTATATGTAGAAGAATGAAACTCGACCATTCTCTTACACCGTACACAAAGATAAACTCAAAATGGATAAAAGACCTCAACGTGAGACAGGAATCCATCAGAATCCTAGAGGAGAACATAGGCAGTAATCTCTTCTTTATCAGCCACAGCAACTTCTTTCAAGATATGTCTCCAAAGGCAAAGGAAACAAAAGCGAAAATGAACTTTTGGGACTTCATCAAGATCAAAAGCTTCTGCACAGCAAAGGAAACAGTTAACAAAACAAAGAGGCAACCCACAGAATGGGAGAAGATATTTGCAAATGACAGTACAGACAAAAGGTTAATATCCAGGATCTAGTGAGCTTTTGATTACAGACAGAAGAGGAAGTGTCCTCATAGTTCTCATGTTAACCAATCCTTACAACTGGAATTTCAAAAGGATTCCCCTTAAGGGTACCTGGCTGGCTCAGTCAGTAGAGCATGTGGCTCTTGATCTCAGGGTTGTGAGTTTGAGCCCCTGGTTAGGTGTACAGTTCACTTAAACAATAAATAAAATCAAAAGGATTCTCCTTTGAGGATGATTAAGTGGCATTATCTTCTTAAGGGTGCAAAGTTCAAAAATTCAATCCAATTTTCTCTATTTATAGAGCATATGGAAACAGAGATAATTAGGGTTGTATACATATATCTTCTGTCTCATTTAACTTTTCACATACCTCCAAATATATCTGCTTGTCCCACTCTGTTCCCCCAAATATTGCTTGACAGTTACTTTGGATCTCACTTTTTTCTACAATCTCTGTGCATTTTGATTTATGTGTACTTGGAAAGTACTTTTACTTTCTTAGAAATAGCAGGAAGATTTTATTGTGAATTGGAGGTGATAGAAGAGATTGTCGAAAGACCAGAAAATTAAGGTTGGTTGCCTCGTACCCTGGTAAGGGGTGTGTGAGCCTTTAAGCCTAGGATAGAATTATGCTTGGAGAAGAGATCAGGTTGGGGAGAAAGTCTCAATTCTTATAAAGACCATTCATGCTGGACAATACTTAGAGATTATAGCTAAATATGGGAAGGTGCTCAATTGAATGGAATCAATGTCAGAAAATGTATTTTCTAATTTGTCCTATTGTGCATGGAGTGCCAATGGACGCAGCCAGAGAATGTTGACCTGATTAATCGCTGAACTTAAAGAATGCACTTAGGTGCCATTAGATAAAAAACTGAAACTCAGAAGCTGTTTATCCCAGTGAAGCTTAATATTGCTAAGGCTATGTATGGATGGCAGTAAGCAAGTTATCAACTCATCCTCCCACCTTTATGGCCAGAAGAAGAGATTTAAAGCAGATTTTCTATCTCTAGCTGGCCTAGTGTGTCTTGTCATTTTGGGAAGGTGAGCCCTCCTCTCCCTTAGAAAGACAAGTAGATTTCTCCTGTGATTGGAATAAGCTGACAGCAATACACTTTTTGCTGTAAATTAAGTGGAGTTTGGTTGGTGAAAAACACAAAAGGAACCAAACATATGGGAGCAACAAGTTGAGTTGAAAGTCAATTAACTTTCACCTTCTGCACCCTAGTTGCACAATGATAGTGTTTTAAAAGGTGAAAGGTTGGTTGGGTTTGGGCAGATATTTTATTATTTGGAGCATGATTCCTTGTTTTTATAGACAGCTGATTATTATAACAATGGAGAAAAGTTATATAAACATAAATGTGGAACTAAGCTTACCCACAGGGACAGATGTACATGAGACAGTGTGACAAATCAGAGATGAAGTAGGAAAATAATGAGGTGGAAAGGAAAGAATTGAAAGTTTGGAGACAAGGGATACTGGTCTGATAACTGTGGACAAAGTGAATCTAAGGCAGAAATTTGAAATCTGGTTAGAGACTCTGGAGGGAGAAATGACTTGATATAGCAGTGTTGTGGCAATGGGATGCATTACTCAGATCCCTTTCAATGAAGATTCATGTCCCAGTTCCTGGCAGTGCTTTGGGACTGCGGGCCTCAGCTATCAGCTCCTTTAACAATTTGGCTATTGCTCATCTGCAAAGAGCTATCTTCTCCAAGGTTATGCCTCACATCAAGGTTGGCCACATCTAGTGACTGATCAACATGGTAACCTCAATTAGCAAATCAGCTGCTGCATTGTATAGGACCTTAAAGGTATAAACGGCAGCTGCCCTACTTCATTCCTGAGGTGATTGAGGAACTCCATATAGTGCCAAGTGCATAGAGCAGTAGGTGAGGGTTGCTTATAGCTGAGAAGAATGTATGCTAGAAAACTACCTCCAGAGGCCCAACAGTGGGCTAAGAACTTTCTTCACAACTCTGCACTCACAGTGGGGAGTGAATCTGGGGTGGCCTGTGCTCATAGATCTCAAAGAGCTGATTTAGGGTGACCTAGCTAGGGCATTCGTTTATTTGCTGACCAGTCTAGTTTCAAATTTTGGCACAAATCTATGTTTTATGACAAGGATGCTAATTTGATCTTTATATATTTCCTCAGTAAAAATATGGGACAATTTATTTTTAATTTAACATCCTGCAGCATAAGGGAGAAAAACACTGAGAAAAAGGCACCATTTATCTGCACCTAAGCAATTAGTTCCTTTGGAACCAGACCCAGACAAAGAGGTGGGTTTTAAAGATTTCTAATGAACTTGTATAGACAATTTTGTCTGGTTTATATTCACTTTTGTATCCAGTATTCCAGAACAGTAGTGCCTGGGACCTGTTCCCTCTCCAGGGTGTTGCTGGTTTAAGAGGGTGATGCCTTCAAATTCAAACACCTCTTTGTCATTGAAGAATCTAGATTACATCTGCCCAGGAAACCCAAATTCCACCATCACTGCCTGGGCACCTGTCTTGTTGTTCATGGCTCTGGATCCTGAAACACAGCCTCTTTTATCAACTTCACTCCTTTTTGGGTGTAGCCACATAAAGTAAATTGTAAATTACAAAACTAGTCCCTGGGAAGCTGGCCACAACCAGATCCAAACTATAACTCTATTTGTTGCTGCCTTCATCTCTAACTGTTGCTGTGATGAGATCAAGAATGACTTTAGAAAGACATAAAATGATGGAAAAAGAAAAATTGAAGACTTTCTATTGTTTTGTAACCTCTGAAGGAAGTTTAGTAGGCAAAAGAATCTTTCTGTTCACATATAATTTTTCTTGATTTCTATTTAATCAACATACTGTATTCATCAGGGGAAAAAAAAAAAAAAAGAGAGAAACTTCCCAATACTTGAGCAAGTGGATGCTGAGTGTCTGATAATCCAGTAAGAGGCAATGGGGAAGCCAGAAATAAGATTTTTCTTATTTCATGTCTGCGTGGTAATCATTAGTGCTGCTCTCCAGTACTGCTGGTTCTTCTCTGCCTCAAAGCACTGGGGAAGACTTCGTTTCCCACTCTTTGTAGTTAGCAGACATGTGATTTGCTTTAGTCAAAGAAATATGAGAAGTCATGCCTATTACTTCTGGGTGAAGCATTCAAGAGGCAATGTGTAACTCTCATGCTTGCTTTTTCCCTGCTGTGACAAACACTTGAGTACCATGAAATAGTAGTGGCTCTTTAGGATAGTTTGGAGTAATCTTTGGAGTAAACCTGGAGCCACACTCACTACTGGTAATACTGGGCATACGGTGGGAATGGTCAGTATTTGTTGTGTTAAGCCACTGAGATTTTGGCTTTTAAATTTAACTTATTCCTGCAGGTAATCTAGTCTATCCTAGCTAAGCTAACTATTGTGACACTGACCAGCCTCAAAGAAAAGATCTATATTGATATTTAGGACCAAGTTATCAAAAAGTCTTCTGATTATTCAGTCAAGAAGTCTTGTTCTCTTTGAAATTTTAGTGTATCACTCTTACATGACAAAGGGCAGGATCACCAAATATTTGAGGATGCCTCCAATTTGAGAGGCCAAGTACAAAGCCAACAAGAAAAAAAAAAGAACTCTGACAAAACACAGAAAATCATTGAGCAAGAGCAAAGAAAGTATCATCTGAGAGATAAGAGACATCTTTGTATCCATGAAAGAAAACAAAGCTGTATAAAATATAAATAACATTGTTAAAAGCTTTTGTACATGAAAGACATGATAGCAGAAATTTAAAATAACTCAATAGGAAGATTGGGGAAAAACTCTAAGAGAATGAATAAAAAAAATTTAAAATAGAGACAGTAGGAATAAAAGGATAATCTGATTAGAGGATCAATCCCTAAGATCCAGTCTCTAATGAATATGAGTTCCAGGAACCCTGAACAGAGAGAACAGGGAAAGGAAATTATCAAAGAAATCACAGAAGACAAATTCTTAGATTAATGGATCAACGGAGTAGCTGGCACAATGAATAAAGGAAGAAATGCTCCACGACACATGAGGATGAAATTTCAGAGCACCAAGAATAAGATAGTCTATAAATTCCCCCAAAAGAAAAAAATAAACACTTATAAAAAAGGATGGCAGTCAGAATGTCATCAGACTTATCAGTAACAATACTGGAAGCTATAAAACACAGCACAATACCTTTAAAATTCTGAGAATAAAATATTGCAACCTAAAATTCTACACCCAACGATAACTGTTAGGATTATTAGCTATATGGTCTCAAAAATAATACTCCTGCACATTTCTTAATGAACTACATGTACTCCACCAATACCTACTCTCCCAATAGTAGTTAATGTTTATATATTTGCTCATTTGACCTTTAGGACAACTACATGAGGTAAGTCTATCTTCTCACCACCATTTTACAGATGGGAAAATTGAGGCATAGGTAAACAATGTCTCCAAGGTAGCATAACTAGTAATACAGAGTTGGAGTCTGAACTCTGGCAATCTAAGTCCAAAGCCCATATTTTAAGTTACTATTTTGCATGGCCTCCAAGACAAAGACATTTAACCCAGGAACAATGTGCCCAACACAGAATAGAGATAGGAAATCCTCAGAATAGCTGTACAGGAGACCCAAAGAAATAATAGTCAAGATTGGAAAAAAGTAATTAAAGACTCTAAGAGAAGTATCTCCCAGGGGTGGGGGAAGAACTGATACTTTATCTGATATATTTGATCATAGTAAAGCTTTACTCAGATGATAGCCTTAGAAGATTTAATCTAAGCAAATAAAATACAAAGTATTTTTTAATTAAAAGAAAAACTAAAGTGAACAATAAGCATAGTTTGCTATCTACCTCAGATAAAAAATAATTTGTGTATTTGCTGAATATTGATTTAGCTAAAAATTATTATAAAAATATATTTGGAGGCAGGACTTCCAACTATGGTGAAGAGATTAGAAAAGTCTCACCTCCAAAAACAAGTATGACAGTGGACAAAACTGTCCAAAAAAAGTAGTCATTAAAGGTTCTGGAAGTTAACTAAAGGCAAATAACAAATTAAGAAGCATACTCATGAAAATCTCAAGCACATTGAGTAAGAATAGTGAGGGTTTCCAACCTTCTTGTCTGGGACTGCTCCCTTCCCTCCAGCTTGGTTGGTGAGAAATGCCATTTTTCCATAGTAAAACCTGAAGGTACTGGAAGCAGAGAGCAAAAATCCATGCCCAGGGTCCTTGTCAGTATAAGTAACAAACCTAGTAGGAAACAAACAGGAAAAATCCAAAGCCCTGTTAGACTAGGGTATGGTCTGATTAGAGTGCATTGCAAACCAGCCAAAAATGTGTAGAGAGATACTGGAAATAAGAGCATCATAAAAGCATTAGACAAACTCATTATACATCCCTGGCCAACCAGGATGCTTGTGTCTGCACTCAGGAAGCTCAGAAGAATCCATTAGAAAGTAAAACCTGAAGCAGACTTGAAAATGCCTGAATTTTGAATATGCTGTCCAATCCACACATAGCCCCACTGACATAAAGTAGAAGACTTATTAGCTAAAGTTGTTTGAACATAAACTTCTGACCATCTGTTAGCTGCCCACTAAGCCATGCACAAACAGGTGCAATTCCCAGGAAGTCAGAATAAAATTATAAGCAAAAGGGTAAACAAATGAAAAAGCCAAGCAAAGACATTAGCAGCTACACATTGCAGAGGAGAAAGTTCTTCAGGTTAAATCTAGTCTAGTAATTAAAACAACAGCAACCTTCAGGGGTTGTAGCAGAATTCAGAGTTGCTGCAATATTTTATTTCAGATGTCTAAATTCCAACACAAAATTCTGAGATGTGCAAAGGAAACAGGAAATGTGTTTCAAAAGGGAAAAAGGCAATCAGGCACTGGCTCTGATGCTGGACTTAGAAGCAAAGACTTCAAAGCTCCTCTTACAATTATTTTAAAAGAATTACATGAAGCTATGCTTAAATAATTTTAAGAGAAATACAATGACACATGAGCAATATCAATAAAGAAACAGAAACCTTAAAAAGAGACCAAATAGTGATCAAAGTTAAATAGTCACTAGATGGTCTTAACAGTAAATTTGAGATAGTGGAAGTAGTAACTAAACTTGAACACAGACCAATAGAAATTAACCAATCTGAAGAACAGAGAGAAAAAGATTAAAGAAAAAAGAAGAGAGATTCAGAGACCCTCTGGTTAACATCTTTCATTTGTGATTGGAGTCCCAGAAGGAGAAGAAATAGAAAAAGAGGCAGAAAAAAAATGTTAAAAAGAATAATGGCTAAAGGTTACCAAATTTAATGAAAAACATGTAAATAGAGATTCAGATAGTTTAATGAACTCCATGAACTCTTGTCAGAATAAAGACAAAAGATCTGTGCCTACACACATCATAATCAAACTGCTGAAAAAAAAAAAGTAAAAAGAAATACTAAAAGCGGTAAGAGAAAATGATTTATGTATAGGGGGGAAAAAAATACGAGTTTTCAGTGTCTTCTCATGAGAAACCATGAAGACCAGAAGGCAATGGAATGACATTTGAAAAACTAACAAAAACACTGTCAACCAAAGGAGTTTTTATAGTAAGCAAAAGTATACTTCAAAAAAATGGCAAAATAAAGGCATTCTCAGATAAATCTTATTTCCTTTTAAAAAATAAATTTGTATATAACAGTAATTATAATACCATAATATTGGTTTTCGGCATATACGGATATATGAGACAATAATAGCAGAAAGGAGAGGGCAGGAAATGAATCTATATCAGAGCAATTTTACAAGAATTAATTCACTTAACCTGATGAATATGGTGTTAAGATACATATTGTAATCCTAACTACGAGGAAAATAACTGAAAATTAAAAATCAACAGATGAGCTAAAATGGTATCCTCAAAAATAAATATTTGACACAAAAGAAGACAGTAAAGGAGATGACATGAGATATATGGAAAACAAATAGAAAAAATGGCAGACATAACTCCAGTCATATCAATAATTATATTAAATGTAAATGGTTTATACCCCAATGCAAAGGCAGAGTGTCAGACTGGATTTTTTTTTTTTTAAGGCAAACCCTATAGTAATTTTTGTCCTGAAAATTTCAGGGAAGATTTTTTTATTTCTTTTTTTTTAATTTATTTTTTATTTATTTTCAGCATAACAGTATTCATTATTTTTGCCCCACACCCAGTGCTCCATGCAATCCGTGCCCTGTATAATACCCACAACCTGGTACCCCAACCTCCCACCCCCCTGTCCCTTCAAAACCCTCAGATTGTTTTTCAGAGTCCATAGTCTCTCATGGTTCACCTCCCCTTCCAATTTGCCCCAACTCCCTCTAACTCCCCATGTCCTCTATGCTATTTGTTATGCTCCACAAATAAGTGAAACCATATGATAATTGACTCTCTCTGCTTGACTTATTTCACTCAGCGTCATCTCTTCCAGTTCCGTCCATGTTGCTACAAAAGTTGGGTATTCGTCCTTTCTAACTGGATTTTTTTTTTAAAGCATTATCCCACAATATGTTTTCCATAAGAAACACACTTTAAAGATACAAATAGGTTGAAAGGAAAAATGGAAAAAGATATATCATGCAAATGGTAACCATAAGAAAACCTGGGTGACTATAATAATTTCAGATAAAATAGATTTTAAGGATTTTTACTTACTTAATTATTTGAGAGGGTGAGCAAGAGAGATCACAGAGCAGGGTGAGGGGCAGAGGGAAATGCAAAGTTCCAACTGAGCAGTGTGGGGCTTGATCCTGGGACTCCAGGATCATGACCTGAGCGGAAGGCAGATACTTAACTGACCGAGTCACCCAGGTACCCCAGATAAAATAGATTTAAGGCAAAACATAGTAGAAATGAAGCGGACTATTTCATAATAATAAAAAGGTCAGTAAATCAGGAATCTATAATAATTATAAATATTTGCATATCTAAAAACACAGCTCCAAGTATGTAAACAAAATGTTCTTCAAGATAAATCATGGGTCCATGAAGAAATATAATGGAAATTAGCAAGGAAAATTAGAACTAAACGATAACGCATATATCTCATTTCAAAACTCATGGATGGGGCACCTGGGTGGCTCAGTGGGTTAAGCCTCTGCCTTCACTCTGGTCATGATCTCAGGATCCTGGGATCGAGTCCTGCATTGGGCTCTCCGCTCAGCAGGGAGCCTGCTTCCTCCCCTCTCTCTCTCTGCCTGCCTCTCTGCCTACTTGTGATCTCTCTCTTTCAAATAAATAAATAAAATCTTTAAAAAAAACTCATGGATATATTAAAATATTATTTGGAGAGAAATGCATGGACTTAAATGCTTATATTTTAAAAGAATGAACACTGAACGTAGATGACAAGCATTCATTTACAAGACTCCTATAATCTTGATATTCTCTTGACTCTTCTTTTTCTCTTTAACTTTATTGATATAATTGACATATAATATTGTGTAAATTTAAAATGTACACTGTATTGATTTGATATGCTTGTATATTGCAAGGTAATTACCACATTGTATAGCTAGCACCTCCATCACATCACATAATTACCATTATTTTTTTGTGACGAGGACACTTAGATTTATTCTTTTAGCAACTCCTTTAGTAACTGTATTGTGTGTATGATACAGCATTATTGTTTTGTTTATTTCTTAGGTATTTCACTGTTAGTATATAGAAATGCAACTGATTTCTGTATGATGACTTTGTATCCTGCAACTTTACTGAATTTGTTGATTAGTTCTAACAGTTTTTTAGAGGAATCTTGGATTTTCTATATATACTATCAACTTCAAACAAGAAAATTTTGCTACTTCCTTCAAATTTGGATTCCTTTTACTTCTTTTTCTTCCCTGGTTGCTCTGGGTAGAACTTCCAGTACTATGTCAAATTAAGAATGGTAAGAGTGGGCACCTGTGTCTTGTTCCTGATTTTAGAGGAAAATCTTCCAACCTTTTGCTATTGAGTATGATGTTATCTGTGAGCTTTTCATATATGGCCTTTATTATGTTGAGGTATTTTCCTTCTATACCCAATTCACTGAGAGTTTTTATTATGAAAAGATGCTGTATTTTTTGTCAAGTGCTTTTTCTGGGTGTATTGAGGTGATTTTAAGATTTTTATCTTTCAGTCTGTTAATGTGATATATCATTTATTTGTCTATGTTGAATCATCCCTTGAATAAATCCTGCTTGTTGCTAATGTATGATCTTTTCAATGTAGTGTTGAATTTGGCTGGCTAGTATTTGTTGAGAATTTGTCTATACTCATGAGGGATATTTGTCTTTAGTTTTCTTTTCTTGAATTATTCTTACCTAGCTTTAGTATCAAAGTAATGCTGACACTGCCTTCAGCTAAGGTCATGATCTCACGGTCTTGGGTTGAGCCCCACATCAGGCTCTCTGCTCAGTGGGGAGCCTGCTTCCCCCTCTCTCTCTGCCTGCTGCTCTGCCTACTTGTGATCTCTCTCTCTCTCCCTTTGTCAAATAAATAAAATCTTTTTTAAAAAAAAGTAGTGCTGGCCTCATAAAATGAGTTTAGGAGTATTCTCTCTTCAATTTTTTGGGAGAGTTTGAGAAAATTTTTCAGTTCTATGATATCTTCTCAATTCTTTTTTGTTATTTCTATCTCTTTGGTAAATTTCTTATTTAGTTTATGTATTGTTTTCTGAATTTCCTGTTCCATTATCTTTCTGTGTTTTCTTGTAGCTCATTGAGTTTCCTCAAAACAGCTCTTTTGGGACTTTTTATCAGGTAAATCATTCATCTCCTGTCTTTGCACTCCATTACCAGAAGATTATTGTGATTCTTTGGTTGTGTCTTATTATCCTGATTTTGCATATTCCTTGAAGTTATGCATTGCTTTCTGTTCAAAGTAACAATCACCTCCTACAATTTTACTAATTACATTTGGGAGAAAGATACTTTTCATTAGCTCTGCTAGAGATTCTGAGGCTACTTGGTACTTCTGTGGGTACCCCCGCAACTGCTTCTTACTCCATTTTGTGGCACAATTCTTAAACTTGTATGTCTGCTCTGGATCCTTCAGCACACCAGGCTCTGTACTCACAGCCTCTCTTTTGTTTTCCCACAGGTGGCCCTAAACCTTAATTTTGTGGTCTCTCTTTAGCCTGCAGATTCAGCCAGGTTTTTTTCTGTGTGCTCTCTGGCAGTTTGCTATAACCCACTTGAACCACTTTCAGGAGCACACACAAGTTGGAGATGTGTAGTGTGAGGCTTACAGAACTCTATGATTACCTGTGGACCAGTTGGGATTGACCCAAGGGTGAGTCACTCCCAGCAGCTTATGGGAAGGCTTCTTGATGAAATCCATAGGAAGGCTTCTATATGAAATCTGTGAGACAGTGTCCCTTTAAAGTCCTCCAAGAATTCTGTCACTTTCCTCACCTCTTTCCACCCTCTGAATCATTGAGATTTTGATTAGCACTCTGGATAGGATGAGAGAGAAATGAGCCCCTTTGGCATTGTCCTATATAGCTGGGGACACACGGGCTCACTCACATGCTCATCCTTTTACCTGCAGGATAAATCAAAAGCCAGGGAAAATCTTTCTTGGCCCTGTGTTGTGATACCTTGCAGAAGAGGTGATATAGATTAAGTCAAACTGTTTTTCTTGCCCTCTCCAGTGCATCCAAACTCATAATTATTTTTCTTGGCTCTAATGGAGTGCTGGAACATCTCTCAAAACCAGGCACAAAGGCTCTTTCATCTGGGTGATTGTTTCAAGTCAGCATTCTTCAGGTTCTTCCAGATTATGACCAAGTAGAGCCAGTTCAATTTTTGACATGTTAAATTTGAGATCCTTGTTAAACATCTGGTTAGAGATGATGAATAAGTAATTAAATATTCAAGTCCCTATAACAAGTGAGAAGTTTAGTCTAGAGACATAAATTTGGAAATCATTAGCAAGCATACAGATGGCATTTAAAGCTGTAAGACTCAGTGAAATCACCAGGGAAGTGAGTGTAGATAGAAAAGAAAAGCAGACTAAAGTCTGATCCCTAGAGCACTGTAATGTTACAAAGTTAGGAATAAACCAAGAAGGAAAGCAAGACTAAGAAGAAGATACCAGAAAACCAAGAGAGAGTAGAGTCTTGAAAGTCAAGAAAATAAAGCTTATAAAGGAGTGGAGTGATCACTTGTGTTAAATCCTATTCTTAGATCAAGTAAATTAGACCTGAGGATTGACTTTGGATTTAATGAAGTAAGATCATTGGTGACCTTGACAAAAATGTTTTAGTAGAGGTGTTAGGCAAAAGTCTGATTTGAATGAATTTAGATTGAATGAGAGAAAAGAATTTAGAAAGAGCAAGTATAAACAATCTTTAAGAGAAATTTTATTTAAATAAAAAAGAGAGTTGAACATTAGCTGGAGGAAGATCGGGGGTCAAGAGAGGATCTATCTATTTTTAGACAGGATAAATGACAGCTTCTTTATATGGTAATTTAGAAGTTCCAGTAAAGAAGAAAAACTGGTATTAAGGTGAGGGAATAATTTGTTCAAGGGTTGAACTTGAGCAGGTTAATGAGAATGGGATCTAATTTATAGATAGGTGGTTGGAATTTACTAAGATAATTATATCCTCTTGATGAAGTTACTCTTTTATCATTCTAAAATATTCTCTTTATTTCTGATCATTTTCTTTGTTCTTGAGTCTACCTTCTGAGGATTATCTGGCCACTCCAGTTTTCTTTTAATTAATGTTAGTATGATGTATCACTCTCTATCCTTTTAGTCTCTAAATGCCATTATATTTGAAGTGCTTCTTATAAACAAAATAAAGTTGGATCTAGCCTTCTTATCTAACCTGAAAATGTCTTTTAATTGGAAAGTGTAACCATTTACATTTAATGTAATCATCAATATAATTGAGTATAAATATACCATTTTGTAGTTTTTTTCAATTTATCTCATATGTTCTTTGTTTCTTTTCTCCCTTTTATCCTGTCTTCTTTTGGATTCAGGGTTTTTTTAATTACTATTATTTCATTTGTAGACTTAATTATACCTCTTTGATTTTTTTTGTTTTGTGTCATTTTCCTAGGCTTTAAAGTATGTTTCTTTATGTTAACAAAGTCTGCCTTCAAATATTATATGACTTCACATAGATGGTAAAAATCTTACAAAAGTAAACTCACATTCCTTTCTCATTCTTCTTGCAGTTGCCATACATTTTACTTCTCCATATACATGAATTAATATTTCATTATTTTTATTTGAGACAATCAGTTTTTTTCAAGATATTTTTATAATGAGAAACAATCTGTTATATTTGCTTATACACTCTAAATTTTTGTTGCTCATTACTCCTTGTGTAGATCTTATTTGTCTTCTAAAGTACTTCCTTTGTTTGCAATGAATTATCTTTTTTTTTGTCTGAAATATCTTTGTTTGATTTAAATTTTTAAGGCAGTTTTTTTGAGGTATGGTTGTCCTATGATAAACTGCACAAATTTACAGTGTATAATTTGATTAATTTTGAAATGTGTGCACACCTATGACACTATCACTACAGCCAAAATACTGAGCATATCCATCACCCCAAGAGTTTCTTATTTCTTTTTGTAACTTCTTCCCATTCCTCCTAGCACTTGCCCCCCTAGGCAGGAACTGATTTACTTTCTGTTAATACCGATTAATTTGTATTTTGTTTTGGAATTTATGTAAGTGGAATCAGAATTATGTACTAATTTCAATCTGGCTTCTTTCACTCAGCATAATTATTAGAGTTCCCCTATTGTTGTTGCATGTATTGACAGTTTTATACCACAATATGTTTATCTATTTACCCTTTTAATGGACATATAGGTTGTTTCCAGGTTTCAGCTATTATAAATAAAGCTGCTGTGAACCATGCTGTGTGCATGTCTTTGTTTGAAAATATGTTTTCATTTCTCTTGGGTTTTGCTTTAGTTTGGCCAGTGCAGAATTTTGGGTTGACAGCTTTTTTCTTTCAATAGCTTATAGATTGTATTGGACTTGTAAGTTTGAGGCAAGTCTGCTGAAATCTTAACCTTTGTTCCTGTGTATGGAATGTGTCCTTTTTTCTCTGGCTGATTATTTTTTTTCCTTTTTTATAGGGTTTCAGCAATTTGATTATGACATGCTTGTGTGGTTTTTCTTCATGTTTGGGTTTTATAGGCATCTTAGAACTGTGGGGCTTTATTTTACACCAAGTTTTGGAAGTTTTTTGGCTGTTGATTCTTCCAATATTTTTTTATTTCTTCTCATCTCCTCTCCTTCTGGGACTCCAGTTACATGTATACATTAGGCTGCTCGATTTTTTTTTTTTTTTTGCTCGATTTTTTCCCACAGGTCACTGTTGCTCTGTTTATTTTTTTTTCCAAGTCCCCCCTCCCCCAACCCCGGTGTATTTAGTTTGAGTAGTATCTAACGCTGTGTCTTCAAATTCACTTATTTTTCTTCCACAGTGTCTAACTTGCTATTACTACCATCCAGGGTATTTTTTATTTCAGGTATTTTTATTTCTATAATTTCAACATGGGCCTGTTAAAATATCTTCCTTTTCTCTCACGATGTGCATGTTCTGCTTTTGTTCTTGAGCATATGGAGTATATTTATAAGGGCTGTTTTAATTTCATTGTGAGCTAATTATATATATGTGTCATTTTTTAGTCTATTTCTATTGACAGCTTTTCCCTTTTTCTGTTTATAGGCCACATTTTCCAGCTTCCTTGTATCCCTGGTATTTTCTTATTTATTGGTGCTTGACATTGTAAATTTTACATTATTGGGTGCCAGATTTAAAGTATTGCTTTTAATATCTTTGGGCTTTGTTCTGGGACATGTTGAGTTACTTGGAATCATTTCAACCCTTTCAAGGCTTTAACTCAGGGCTACTTTAAACCCACTGCTAAGGCACTATCCTTCTGAGGACATTACCAAAAGCCCTACCTATTAGGAAATCTTTCTACTCTGGCTAGTGCTAATACAAATTATAATCAATTTTGCATGAACCCTCAGGATTTGTTCCACTTACTCTTCTCCTGTGGTTTTTGCCAAACTTTAGATAGTTTATTCATACGAATGTACAGTAATTGGTCCAAGACTCAAAGAGGCTTCTCTGTAGATCATCACAGTTCTCTGCATCTCCCTCCTCTTGTTTTTCTAGATTTCTTGGCCTCCCAAAACTCCATTGTCTCCTCAAATAAAAAGGACTATTAGGCTCTTATTGCAATTCCATTCCTGGCACTGTGGCCTGTAAAGTCCCCTGGACAGTAAGAGAAGGCAATAAGAAGGCTCATTTAATTTGTTTCCCTTCTCTTGGAGATCACTATTCTGTGCTGCCTGTTGTCAGATGCCTAAAATCTGCTCTTCCATACATTTTGTTTCACTTTCATGTTTTTTATGTAAAAAGTTAAGTCCAACCCTGTTACCCCAGTGTGGCTAGTAACCTTAAGTTGACCTTTTCTAGGAGTGAGGACAGTTCATCTTTAGTAATAGAAGAGAAAGTAAAGTGTATGGACACTGATGCATATAGGTAGATAAGTGTGGCAGCAGCAGTTTAGAATTTTTGTTGCTTGTGTTTTCTCAATGAAATAAGTTACAAAATTACTGGCTTAAAGCAGGGATAGGAAAAGAGGCGTTTGAAGTTTGGTGGAAACAAAGTGTAATGTCATCACCTAGGAGAGTGAGAAACAGTGAATGAACTGGATACTGCTGTGCAGCATAGTCTTCTTGAACTGGTGATCGTGAATTTCATGTCAGAGCTTCAGTTTTGCCTTTCTCCAGACATGTTTAGCTGTGTGGTACAAGTGCATAATGGTTGGGTTTAACCACTTTTTGATTTTACCAAGTGTCAGAAAATCTTTTCTTTTTTCTTTAAGACTTTTTTTTTTTTTTTAAGAGAGAGGGAGAGAGAGCCAGCATGCAGTTGAGTGGGGGGAGGGGATGAGGGAGAGGGAGAAAATCCTCAGCAGACTCCCCACTGAGTGCAGAACTTAATGCAGGGCTTGATCCCAGGATCCTGAGATCATGACCTGAACCAAAGCCAAGAGTTGGCCATTCAACCAACTGAGCCACTCAGGTGCCCCCAGAAAACTGTTTTCCTGAAAAAAAAAAAAAAAAAACATTATTATTTTCTGAAATAAGGCAAAGCAAAATCCAACATCCTTCTTTGTCATATGGGCCCCCAGGTATTATCTAGCAGAATAAATTTAATTCAGCTCACAGTTAACTATTGATTAAAGGTTCCAGGTAATATGTGAAGGTGCATAATGTAGTGTTTTGTCTAGTAGGGATGCAGATAATTACTGCCTAGTGGAACATATAGTTTATGACTGTTGTTGAATGTTAGTCAGGTTTGTTCCTCATTCTAGCAATTCTGTACTCAGCTTCTTAAGTGCTCTTTGAATTGGCTATAACTTCTTCCTGATTCTCTAATTGAATAAAATATCTGATCTGTATTCATTTGATCTGATTTGCATCAGGGTCTGGTTTAAAAAAATTATCATGCTTTAACACACATGCACAACAAAGTGATATTGAGAGAGAAACAAGAAAGCTGAGAAGTTAATTTAATGATTGACCACAGAATTGAATCTGGGAAAGGAGGTACATGAGGATAAGAGGGGAACAAACGTTAGTGGAAAAGTGGAGAAAACAATACATCGCAAGTTTGGGTGTAGTAGAAGAGTCTTGGAGGCCAGGTACTAGAGGAAGTAAGCTAGAGAGGTAGATAGTAATGATTGGAAATTGATAATGTATAAGATTGTAGTCATTGGTAAGAATAAAATTTATAGCATGATCTTTGGAAGATGAGGTCAAAGAGCTGAGGAGTCGGTTGAGATCATTACTTTTACTGACATCATCAAGAGCCATAGCAGAAGTACAAGAGTATATTAGGAAAGGGGACAATGATTCAGGAGTAAAATCTTCAAAGAATGATGGACTATAACAAGTAGGTTGACAGGTGACTGTCACAAGGCAGAGAAATAGGTGGTATAATATAATGACATAACATCAAAGTTAGATGCATTTAGAGAAGGGGGAAGGGAACAGTCTAGAACCAACAAAGAGGACCAAGGAGGACACCAAAGCCCCACTTCCCCAGACCTACTGGCCAGAGAGATGTAGAAGAGTAAGCAGCTCCTATTTGAAAGATCTAAATGAGCAACTTTATCCAAACTTTATCCTCAGGAGAGAGTCAGCTTTCAGTGAGGGAAAGAAAATAACAATACACAGAGAAGTTGAGCAGAGAGGCAGTTTTGCTACTGCTGGATAGCAAGTTCTAAACAGCACTCTGAAGTTGCTTCAGAAGAAAGGAACAGTGGGAGATGGGTCAGAAAAGGAGATGCATACGCTCACGTGAGTATTAGAGTGAGGGAGATGGGGAAGAACAAGGAGACCTGGAATTTGTGAGGAAACACACACAATGCTGAAAGGCAGAGTGAAAATAGCTGTGATGGTAACAAGGTGAGGGTGGGTAGGTCTTGCTAGGAACACACAAAGCTGTAGGATCTCACTTAAACCCCTGCTTAATGCTGAAAGGCAAGCAGAAAACCACCTATACTCCAGTAAGAGGCTCCCTCTATGTGTGGAAACATAATTTTGGGAACACGTGCATACCAATAAGAAATAGTAATAATGTAGATAGGAAATATGGTGACTGATTATTGAGGGTTTGCATAGCAGCCCAGAGAGTTTTAGGCTGTGAATGTCAGCATGGGAATCCATTGGAGGTTTATGGAGTCAGGATAGTAAAAAGATGAAATCTGAATTTAGAAATATTGGTTTGGTAGTGGAGGGGAATGAAGCTGGAGGGTCAGTGAGACCAAATGGGTCCAGTCATCCAAGGATGATGTAGTGATGAAGATAAGGACAAGGAGGCAGTCATAGAGACTCTTGAGAGGAGAATCTGTGTGACATTGAGGCAGTAATATGCTGATTATTAAGAAAAAAGGGGACATCAGTGATGACGCTGAGGCTTTGATTTGGGTGGTAGAGGTAACATTCGTAAGTGACAAGTTGGGGATCTGAGACCAGCTTTAACCAGGCATAACTGCCAGGCTGTGCTTCCTAGATTCTAAAGGGATAGTATGAATATTTAACTTAATATACCCCCCACACACACACACACCTGGAGTTGTACTGAAAACAATCTTTCACCTTCTAGTGTTTTCCCTTTCTTTTGCTTAGAGCTAGGTTAAACAATCTCTTGTTCTGTTCTTGTTTTTCTGTTTGACTTTGAGCAAAAGGACATGTTCAGAGAACATTTGGTACCTGCAGAACCTCAACTTTTGCAGGGTTTGGGGCAGGATCACAAATTAAATCCCAGTAAACACAAATGGCATGGACAGGCAACCCTGAATCTCGTGACTACTCCCAAGGCACCTTTCCTGTTCACAGCCTTAACTTGGCAGCCTGCCTGTGGGTCAGGAGGGACTTCCAGGCAACCATGTTCCTTTTCAGGTCTACAGCACACTAGTCAATCGGGGGCGGTGGGAGGAAAAGAGGGGGAAAAGGGATTGTAGGGGAGACTGCATTGAGGAGAAATGGTATTGGGCACAAGAAGGCAATTGGAAGAAAAGAAAAAATTGCACCAAAGTCTCATGATTAAATAGAAAAAGTCTTAAATTCTAATACCACAAAACCTTTGAAAGTTAGTTTGCTTCTCCCTAGCACAGCCTTCCTCTCTGGTTCCTGTTTGACTTTCCCTCATCCAAGCATGCCTTATATCATGTTAGTGGCTTAAGAAGAAGAAAGATACTTCTTCCCTTAAATCCAAGATTGCTGATAGTTTTCAACTTGCATGAAAACTAATTGATTCATAGTGAACACTTGGAATGCTATGCAAAGATAGATTTTGAGTCCAAATCTGGGTGCAGCGGGTGGGAATGCTGAAATCAGTGAGTGATGTCTGCTATAGATATGGGAAGATCTGTTAGGGACTCAGTTGCCACACTTGTACTTTAGATAGTTTTTTAAGCAGAGCACCCCTCTCCTTTCCAGTTCTATTACCTTCATAAGCTTCTATCTTTTTTACCCCCATCCCTTTCTTTCCTTCAGAAGACTTTATTGTGACTCCCGGTATTGAGATCATGGAGTATCAGTGTGTGTTCTTCACATACCTTCCCAAATACTTCTCAAAACATCTGAACCCCCTGAAGAGTTCTCAGGTTTTACCCTCCCATTAGCAGAGTGGCATGATTTTGAGCTCTGACCATTTGGCTTTAGTGTTGAGGCAGCAGTGGGCCAATGGAAAAGGGGAGTCTTCAGAACATTACCCAGACACAGGATGGCCCCAACAGGAATGGCAAGCAATGCAAATCCCAGTGTCCTAGAGGATTCTGGGACCTTAGCTCTTTCCATTCTGGGATTGATACCAGGGGTGTCCCATGTGGTGAGCCAACAGTGAGATCTATCAAGCTTCACCAAGTTCTTAGGTAGCAGCCAGTGACAGAATGTTACAATCCAGCTTTAGGGAGAAGGGAGTCCCAGTAAAGTGGGATGGAAGTATTGAGCATGATTTTAGTTCCAGCAGGGACTGGAATGATACCCAGAAACACCAATTGGGAGAACATGGGGAGAAGGGGAAAATGTTGTACTTCTTTGGGAATGGGAGTGTGCCAGATCAATTGTATGTTCAGGTGGCACAATTAACTCTAGCTCTCCTACCAGCTGATAAGAACTGAGCACCCAATGTTATATGTCAACTAGATCTCAATTTTAAAAGAAGACACCTCTGTCTTTAGGCAGCATTTCTGAGGTTAAGAATAGGTTGAACTAACGGCAGTGTTGAAGTTCAACCAGTCTGCACTAGCTTGGCTCTCTAGTGCCCCCACCCATGCCTTCTCTGGGACTCCTCTCCCAGCTTCCCTATTATCCCGCAGTTAAAAGGTAAAAGTCTATACAACAGTGAGATATAGTCAATGCTTATTTTTTTGTGTGCAGAATTTAAGAAGTGATCTGGTTGAAGGACAACCCATCTCACACAGAAGTAGCCGTCTCCGTCTCTCAAGATCATTATGTATTGGCCTCATGAATCACCTAAAGAAAAGCGATTCCTTGTATTTGCTTGTGTATACTCTTTCTTCTAGTTTAGTGGGTGTCTGCTCAGGATCCAGGTTTCATCTATGCTTGTAAATTCACCTCATTATTTTTAAGGGATTTTTTATAAGTTGAAATTAACTTTATGGGACTCTATAGCTTTTAGGGCAATTTCTCCTCCCGTTAAAATACAAGGACCATACTCTAGTTTTCATTTTATGGAGTCAAATCATGCAGATGCAAGAAGTGTTTATGGTTTAAGCACTTCTTTGTTATTCCATGAATTCTTGGAAAATTATAAAATGCCTTTTGCATGGCAGGTAAGAGAGACTCTATATTGTTACAGGAAGGCCTCCCTCTATTGATGTATTATTTGTGACAGTCACTACTGTGTTATGTTTGTATTGGCCAAAAGAATACTGATTCCTACTTCAATCCTCTCTCTCTTCTATGGCAACTGAAATTTCTCAATTAGGCCACCAGGTGGCAGATTAATTGCAGGAGAAGAAAAATTCATACTAAAGAAATGGAGAAATTTCTTCCACTAAAGTGAAATGAGGAAATATCTTGCCCCCAACTTCTCCGTTCCTGTGTGATAGAACTCTCTGATCAGAAGTCATGTTTGAGGGGCACCTGGGTAGCTCAGAAGCTCCGGTTATGATCCTGGAATCCTGGGACTGAGCCCCACATCCAGGGAGAGCCTGCTGCTCCCTCTTACTCTGCCCCTCTCTCCTGCTCTCTCTCTCTCTCTCTCAGATAAATAAATAAATATCTTTAAAAAAGAAGTCATGCTTGATAAACACAAAGGACAAAAAAATCCAGTGGTTTTAATCCTTTCTTCAGCCTATGTTTTTCTGTTCCTTTGAAAGAAAACAACACAAAACCGGCTCCCCCCTTCCTAACAACCTTTCAGAACCCAGTTTGTTTGAGTCCTACCTGGCAGAGACCTCTCACAGAAATGACTCCTGGCACTCAGAAACGTTTAGTCCTCTGTCCTTGTTAATCAACTAGATTATTTACAGTGGTCTTTTTTAGTGCCCGTACATAGTGTCATTATTGATTTACTTCCTCCTGTGGCTGAGCCTGGTGTTCTCAGTAATTTCTGGGTCTCCTACAGTTGGTTGTACCTGGCCTTCCTGCCTCCAATTTCGTCCCTTCCAACCCACTCTCCTACTTAAAAGCCCAACTCACTAGTGTATGAGATCAAGTGCAAACTCCAAGGCACATAGCACATGAGGCCCTTGTAACTTGGGCTTTAAGAAGCCTTATACACACACACACACACACACACACACGCACACACACGCACACATTCAATACTGACATTTTAGGTGTCTGCCAAATATGCCATTTTTTTTTTCCATACACATCTGAGTTTGCCTACACTGATCCCTCTACTTAGAATGCTCTTCCCTGCCTATGTCTGGCAAACATCCAGTGCCATGCACCTTGCTTGATTCAGGTGGACCTATGCTATTCCTGCCTGTCTGGCCTTAGCACTCTGTGCTAAGCCTCCTCTTATTCATCTCATCCCATTGATATATAGATGATTGAATTTTACATCTCTCTGTCCCTCTCTAAATGTAATCTCTTTGTTCGAGAAATTTAATGAATGATAGATAGGATATTATTTTCCAAATAAATAAATTCAAAATTTTTCTAAGTAAAATTAAATGATGGATAATCATTACATATCCGGGTCATTTCAAAACAAAAAATACTAAAACATTAATTACTGAACATAGGTTTATCCACTTTGGGCTTCCTTTTATTGAAGAACTATAGACATTTGGATCTATCAGTAAAATGTGTCTCATGACACACTAAAATATTTACTATGAGAAAGCATATGTTTTTAGAAATTATAAAACATATTTATGAATTTGCCAAGCCACAGAATGGTAATGTAAAAGATGGTTCGGGGCGCCTGGGTGGCTCAGTGGGTTAAGCCGCTGCCTTCGGCTCAGGTCATGATCTCGGGGTCCTGGGATGGAGCCCCACGTCGGGCTCTCTCCTCAGCGGGGAGCCTGCTTCCCTTCCTCTCTCTGCCTGCCTTTCTGCCTACTTGTGATCTCTGTCAAATAAATAAATAAAAAATTAAAAAAAAAAGATGGTTAATAATTGCTTACTTCTTAATTTTCATTAGAAATTAAATGTTTCTAAGTATAAAAACATCTAATATATGTGATTAAGACTACTAGAAATAATATGGGAAACATCTCTGTATGCAATAAAAGTAGGACACGTTTTTGGTAAAAGAAGGTATGAGAAATGGAAATGCATTTTCATTATGGTAAAAGAAGGTAATTTTGTCCTAAATTGAGCCTGGTTATTTCAGAATATGAACAAAGAAAAACAAAGGACAAAATCTGAATGTAAAAAAAACCTTACAGACAGAGTTTGTGGAAAAGAAATCTTTGGACAGAAATTTTAATGTGTGGCCAAGCAGGCTAAGATTAGAATAAATTAAGTCAAATGAATTTTAACATCAAAAGTAAGCTGGTGCAAAATTAGAATTTGGTTTTCAAAGGACAACACAGTGTGCCAACGATGGTCCACACTCTGCGACAACTATGCTCATCTGTCACCATTGACTATATTCCCTCTGCTATACCTTTCATCCCTGTGACTTACGTATTCCATACTGGAAGGCTGTACCCACCCCGACTCACATTCACCCATTTTGCCCATCTCCCCCAACCTCTACCTTCTAGTAACCACCAATTTTTTCTCTGTATTTATGAATCTATTTCTTTTTTATTTGTTTGTTTTGTTGTTTGTTTTGTTATTTGTTTTGTTTTTTATATTCCACATATAAGTGAAATCATATGGCATTTATCTTTCCCAGTCAGATTTATTTCACTTAGAATAATACCCTTTAGGTCCACCCATGTTGTTGCAAATGGCAAGATTTCCTTTTTAGTGGCTGAATAATATTCAATCATGTTTATATATACCACATCTTTATCCATTTATCCTTTATATGTTCATCTATGGATGGATACTTAGCTTGCTTCCAAACCTTGGCTGTTGTAAATAATGCTGCAATAAGCATGAGGGAACATATATATCTTGTCATCTGCCAAAAGTGATAGTTTAGCTTCTTTACCAAGAAGATGCCTCTATGGATGCCTCTAATTTCTTTTTCTTGTTTGATTGCTGTGGCTAGGATTTCCAGTACTATGTTGAATAAAAGTAGTGAGCATGGATATCTTGGTTTTATTTCTAATCTTAGAGAAAAAGCTTTCAGTTTTTTATCATTGAGTATAGTGTTGGCTGTGATTTTGTTATATATATGGCCTTTATTATTTTGAGGTATGATTCCTCTAAACTTTTGCTGAGAATTTTTTTCATGAACAGATGTTCAGTTTTGTCAAATGTTTTTCCTGCGTCTATTGAGATGGTTAAATTATTTTTACCCTTCATTTTATTAATGTACTATATCCATGTTGATTGATTTGCAAACACTGATCCATCTTTACAACCCATGATAAATCCCACTTGATGGTGGTGAATGATTCTTTTAATATATTCTTGCATGCTGTTTGCTTATATTTTGTTGAGGATTGTTGCAATTGATGAACTATGTTCATCAGCACTTTTGGTCTGTTGTTCTTTCTTTCTGTAGTGCCTCTGTCTGGTTTTGTTATCAAGGTAATGCTGACGTCATACAAAGTATTTGGAAACTTTCCTTCCTCTCTATTTTTTAGAATAATTTTTGGGGGAAAAGGTAGTAACTTTTTTTGGAGGCAGGGGTGGCAGAATTCAACTGTGAGTCCATCTGGTCCTGGACTTTTGTTTTTTGGGAGTTTTTTGATTAGTGATTCTATTTTGTTACTAGTAACCAGTCTTTACATATTTTCTGTTTCTTCCTGAGTCAGTTTTGGAAGATTGTATGTTTCTAGGAACTTAACCCTTCTAAACCTAGAATTTATAATTCTTATAATTTTTCACACTATTCTCTTACAGTCCTTTGTATTTATGTGGTGTCAGTTCTTACTTCTCTTTCATTTCTGATTCTGTTTGTGTCCTCTATTTTTCTTGGTGAGTCTAGCTAAAAGGTTTATTTATTTTATCTTTTCAAAGAACCAGCTCTTGATTTCATTGATCTTTTTTATTTTTTATGTCTATTTCATTTATTTCCACTTTGATCTTTATTATTTCCTTTTTCCTACTAAATTTGGGCTTTGTTCTTCCAATTCTTTTAGGTATAGGTTTATAGGTTAATTTGAACTTTTCTTATCTCTTGAGATGACCCTGTATCACACTATAAATTTTCCTCTTAGATCTGCTTTTGCTATGTCTCAAAGATTTGGGGTCATTGTATTTTATTTTTATTTGTCTCCATGTATTTTTTAATTTCCTCTTTAATTTCCTTATTGACCATTTGTTATTAAGTAGCATGTTGTTTACCCTCTACATCTCTGTTTTTTCCAGGTTTTTTTTAGAATCAGTTTCTGGTTTTGTATCATTGCTATTGGAAAAGATACTTAATATGATTTCAGTATTCTTAAATTTTTCAAGATTTGTTTTGTGACCTAACATGTGATTGATCCTGGAGAATGTTCTGTATGCACTTGAAAAGAATGTATTCTGGGTTTTTTGGATGGAATGTTTATATATATATATATATCTCTGTTAAGTCCATTTGGTCTAATGTATAATTTAAAGCCACTGTTTCCTTCTTGATTTTCTGACTGGGTGATCTACCCATTGATGTAAGTCGGGTGTTAAAATCCTCTGTTATTATTGTATGACTGTCAATTTCTTTATGTCTGCTAATATTTCCTTTATGTATTTAGATGGTTTGATGCTTAACATATAGACATTTACATTTTTTATATCTTCCTGTTGGATTGTCTGTTTATCATTATGTAATGCCCTTTTTTGTCTCTTGTGATCTTTGTTTTTAAGTCTACTTTGATATAAGTAAGCATTACTACTTTGGTTTGTTTTTGTTTTTGTTTTCAGTTCTGTTTGCATGGAATATATTTTTCCTTCTCTTTACTTTCACTCTGTATGTGTCTTTAGGTCTAAAGTGAATCTTACAGCCAGCCTATAGATGGGTCTTGTTTTTATACCCATTCTGTTACCCTATGTCTTTTGATATGAGCATTCAGACCATTTACATGATAAGTAATTACTGATAGATATATACTTTTTGCCATTTTGTTAATTGTTTTCTGGCTTTTTTTTTTTTTGTAATTCTCTGTACCTTTCTTCTTCTCTTATTCTTTTCCTTGTGGTTGATGACTTTCTTTAGTGTTATATCTTATTTTCTTTCACTTTCTTTAGCGTTATATTTGATTTTCTTTCTCTTTATTTTTTGTATATGTAATAAGGGTTTTTGATTTGTGGTTACCATGAGATTCATATGTAACATACAAAATATAGAGCAGCCTACAGTAACTTGGTGGTTACTTAACTTTAAACACTTTCTAAAAGAACTTCATTTTTACCCCCTCTATACTTCATGTATATTTTGTTATATTTTATATCTTTGTATATTGTGAGTTCTCTTTTTTTTAATCTTTTATTTTTTATAAACATATATTTTTATCCCCAGGGGTACAGGTCTGTGAATCACCAGGTTTACACACTTTACAGCACTCACCAAAGCACATATCCTCCCCAATGTCCATAATCCCACCCCCTTCTTCCAAAATTGTGAGTTCTCTTAACTGAGTTATTAGATATCACTTATTTTACTACTTTGGTTTTTTAAGCTTCAAAGTTGTTTTTTAAGTGATTGCTCTATTACCTTTATTGTATGTTTGCTTTTTTACTCATGAAATTTTTTCCTTTTATAATTTTTTTACTTCTAACTATTGCCTTTTCTTTTCCACTTAAAAAGTCCCTTTAACATTTCTTGTAAGACTGGTTTGGTGGTGACAAACTCCTTTACCTTTTGTTTGTCTGGTAACACTTTATCTTTGCCTTCATTCTGAATGATAAATTTGCCGGGTAGACTATTCCTCACTGGAGGTTTTTCTTTTTCTTTTAGCACTCTGAATACATGATGCCACTCCCTCTGGTCTACAGTGTTTCTGCTGAAAAATAAGCTAATAGCCTTATGAGGTTGTGCACAAGTAGCTTCTTTGTCTTTCTGCTGTTAAAATGTCCTGTTTATCTTTAATCTGTGACATTTTAATTATTTTGTCTTATAGTATGGACCTCCTTGGGTTCATCTTGTTTAGAACTCTCCATGCTTTCTAAACCTAGATGTCTGATTTTTCCCCCAGACTAGGGAACATTCCAACTATTATTTCTTTTTTTAAAGAATATTTTATTTATTCATTTGAGAGAGAGAGAGAACACAAGCAGGGAGAGAGGCAGAGGGAGAGGAAGAAGCAGACTCCCCACTAAGCTGGGAGCCCAATGTGGGGCTTGATTGCAGGGCCTGGAGATCATGAGCTGAGCTGAAGGCAGACACTTAACCATCTGAGCCACCTAAGCACCTCTCAACTATTATTTCTTTTTTTAAAGATTTTATTTTTGTATTGGTCAGAGAGACAGGGAGGGAGAGCATAGGCAGGGGGAGATGCAGGCAGAGCATGAAGCAGGCTCCCACTGAGCAAGGATCCCAATGCAGGACTCTATCCCAGAGCCCTGGGATCATGGCCTGAGTCAAAGGCAGCCACTTAATTGACTGAGCCAGGCGTCCCTCAACTATTATTTCTTAAAATAAATTCTCTACTCCATTCTCTCTTTTCTCCCTGGGACCCCTATGATTCAAATGTTTGCTTGATGTTGTCCAAGATATCCCTTATCCTGTCCTCATTTTTTTGTTCATTTTTCTTTTTCCTGTTTAGTTTTCCATTTTCCTATCTTCCAGATCACTGATCTATTCTTCTACACTCTCTAATATATTGTTGATTTCCTCTAATATTTCATTTTCATTTCAGTATTGTATTCTGCAACTCTAGTTGGTTCTCTTTTCTATTTTCTCTTTGTTGAAATTCTCACTGAGTTCTTCCACTCCTTTCTGTAGTCCAGTTGCATCTTTATGATTCCTACTTTGAACTCCTTATCTGGTAGATTATTTAACTCCATTTTATTTCATTCTTTTTCTGAGGTTTTGTCTTTTTCTTTCATTTGGATCATATTCCTCTGTCTCCTGTGTAGACTGCATGTGCCTGGTGATTTTGACTGGCTAGGCGGAGCTGTGGCCAACATGAGCTGAGGGTTCCAAAGCATTCTGTGCTGCAGCAGCTCTTGTGGGATAGCTAAAGTGGATATGGGCTGGGGTGGTCCTGGGACTGTCTATGCAGAGGGCACTTTAGTAGGACAGCTGAAACTTAAGTGGGTACAAGCCAGGGTGTCCTCGGGTACTCTATTCAGGGGTGCCCAAGAAGCCAAGGTGGGTATGGGGCTGGGGAATCCTGTGATGCTCTGTGCTTGGGATCATCCAACCAGTCCTCTGGAGCCAAAGTGAGTGGGGTCTGGGAGATCTCCAGGGCACTCTGCACCTAAGCTACCGTGATGAGTTGTCCAAAGCCAAAGTGATAGTGCTTCAGGGCTCTTTCTGCCTTTGTCACTTCAGAGAGGAGGCTAGAGCTATAATGAGGGCTGACCAGAGGTATCTTGCTGTGTGCTGCTCTAGGGCCACCTTGATGGGATCACTGGAATGGTGTGGGCTAGGGGTCTGGGGCTTACTCAGATAGTAGGCTGGCTAGAATGCCAGGACCCTCATTCAGTCTGCACTATTAAGGTGGAGGGTGAATATGAACCATGATGCTTGTCAGCCCCTCTGACCCAAGGGAACTCCCCACTCACTAGCACAGTTTTAGAGCCAGATCCTTCATATTCTAGTTGACCTTTTAACCCATGGCAATTTTTCTGTGTCCTAGAGCAGAGGAATCTGCTCACAGTCCCTCAGGACTATCCCTCCACACTGCAGTTTGCCACATGGGGTGAAGGAGCTGGGAGTTCTTTTTGTTACCATGTCTCTGTCTCCTTTGCCTTTCTTTATGTGGTCTCTCTCTCTTTTGTTGTACAGTTGCTGTTCAGTCAGCCCTCAGTTCTTCATAGATTTGATGTGTCTGTGAAGAAAATGAGTTCACAGTCTTTGACCTTTCCTTTTCTAACTCTTGAAAGTGTTGTGGAATCCACTGCTAAAACAATAGATGCCCAACAAAAATCCTTAGACCCTGCCAAAGTTGTTGATAATAATAGTGCTTAATTATCTCTTAGCTGAGCAAGGAAATGTCTATGCTGTGGTTAACATCACCTACTGCACCTGGTTTAACACTTCTGGGGAAGTTCAAACTCAGTTACATAAGATCACTGAGCAAACCATTTGGTATAAAAAGATGACTCCTTCAGTGGGGGCTCTCTTTGACTTATTTGACTTTGACTCTTTTGGGTCTTGGGGACCATGACTCCAAAGGGTATTTCAAACATTGGAAATTATCCTACTTATAATAATCATAACAGTCTCCTTAGCACATTGTATTCTCTCAAAGGTTTTCAATACGTGTTCACAGTTACTAACCACCAAGCAAATGATCTCCTTAAGATTGGAACATCAGAAAAGGAATAAAGAGAATTATCAGCCTAAAAAATTGTGAACCTGAAGTCATGGCCTGTGAATATCACAGAGATTAAGCCAAACACAACAAAATTTTCCCAACCCCTTTCTGCCTTTAAAATTTTTTCCTTTCTATAGCTCTTTAGAGCTCCTTTCTATTGGCTAGGTGGGATGCTGCCTAATTCATGAATCATTGAGTAAAGCCAATTAGGTTTTCAAATTTACTCAGTTGAATTTTTTTCTTTAACACCCAAATCAAGTCCTTTTGGGACTGAGCTTTTACACACCACAGAAAGGAAATTCTTGGGCAAACTTGAGAGTCTGCCAACTTGAAAGATGAGTTCACAGCTCCCCAACCATAATACAGAGGCACCATGGGAGGTCCTCCCACCTCAAACTTTGGCAGAATTTTGCTGATTAATCCTCATGTAAGGGAATTCTTAGGGAGGAGGGGTGATGGGTTAGCTGGGAACACCCTAGACTGTATGATACAGAGAGGAAGTTTGGCCAAGTGGAGCTCCAGAACTGTGGCCTGAATGCAGGCTTTGTTCAGATGACAAGAGCCTGGTGCCATTTATCTCTGAAATAAAGGTAAAGAACTTAGGGATGAATCCACTGGTCTTGCTACATTTTGCTGTATTCATTCCCCTTGAGAAACCTATTTTATCAAGTAGGCTATTACTTTGAGAAGAAAGAGACTCCTGTGGATTAACTATAAATTTAGTTTGGAAAACTAATTTGAAAAACAACACCCAGCTATTGAAGGGAAAAGTGAATTTTTCCTTCCCCAAACTGGTTGATTCTTTGTAGATTTCCATCTCAGAAGCTGCTTCCTGGGAGAACTTTAGCCTGGAGAGGGATGTGCCCTTCACTGCAGGGCATGGCCCATGTGCAGACATTGTATAGTATTTCTTGGTTTTATTTTTCTCCAGCAAGAAAGCCTGGATTAGAGATTTGTGGTGGGAAGAGGGAGCTGACTATTCCCAGCAATTTAAAGCCCAACCCAGCACAAACTAACGGGTGGTTATCACCCTTACCTCACAACTTTCTATCCTTCAGGATTCAACTTTTTTCTCTTCTGAATATGGGCTAGTCACTTTCTTGGACTACGAGTCAGTGAGGTCAGGCTCCTTTTTGAGCAGTGTCCCCCAGTGGCTCAAGTAGGATTCGCTCAATACATTTGTGAAATGAGCAGAGCAAGTGAATGAATAAGTTAATGAGCCCTTATCCTGGTGTCTCAAAATTGCCCATTTTTTTGTCTGTCTTGCTAACTAAACTGAACATTGTCTTAGGGCAGAAGCTGTTTGCCTTGTTCACCAGTGCCAACGGTAGTGCCTGATCAAAGTATTTCAAATATGGAAAGGAGGAAGGGACGGGGGATTTTGTTCCTCTAAGAGTTTTTCTCCCAGTTGGGAAGGTCAGATGAGCACATATGGAATAATCTGAGAACCATAAGCAGCTAAGCTGATATTCAGGGATATTCAGAGAGCACAAGATGCCCTGAGGAGATATCACACAAGTTGAAGAGGGACTGCCCAGGCACTTAGAGGACCACAAAGCTCTGCCGCAGGAAGAACCAGCCAGGACGACACACTCTGTGAACCAAGTTTGGTGCGAACAGCATTGGAAGTTTGGAAGTTTCTTAAAGGAATGGAAGTGTTGCTAATTGCTGATCAAAGGCAGTTGGATTTAGTACACCAAATGATTAAGTGAATAGAGAGCCCCAGGACCCTTTTCTCCAGCCTCATTGCCTAGAGCTAGGCTAAGATAAAAGCAGGGAGAATTTGGTCTCCCAGACAACACTGTCTTAATAGGCAGGACAACAATAGTCACACCTTTTTTTTTTTTTATTAAATCCACTCCCCGCTTTGTAATCTTTAGACACTTGACAAGTGCTTTGCATGAAAGGTTCACTCAGAATAGATGGAACAGCATGTAAGTGTCAGGAGAATCCACTAGATTTCTTGATCAGAATCCCTTGGTAGGTGATGGAATACAAACCCAAATGGAGGCCTAGGCATGGAAAGTTAGGCTACTGTACCCATTAGATTGCTGTTCCTAAATCAAACTAGTATGGGGATGTCTGTCCAATCCATATATACTAAAGCTTCACCAATGAAACTCTATTTCTGCATTCCTTGATGTTAATCACCTCTCCTCCTGTTGCATATTTATACAGAATATTGGAGAGCTGACCTCAAATGCTAATCCCCTTGCAAAGTTTATTTCTGATTAGCTTTCTTTAAATGATAATTAACCACCCCTCAGATCTGAATTAGAACCAATGTACTCACCTTTATGTGACACAATGTATATGCTAAAGTATTAAAGAAAGCGAATTACAGACAGCGCGGCACAGAGAATTATGAAAATTTCTGAGCTTAGAGAGACTTGGGATTTTTGTGCATTGTGGATGGGGTCTTCTTGGGCAATAAGGAGAGACTGGCACCTGAGTGCAGAGGCACCAAACTTGACTCTACCTCAGATATGTCCGAAATCTCCTATCTCATAGCCATCATCTTCTTGGTTCCTGCCTTATCATCTTATGTCCTGAATTATTTTAACAGCTTCCTAACCAAACCGCCTGCCTCATATACTTCTCTTATCACTCCTCTCTCTGCCAGACAAATCCAGTCTCTTCAAAATCATCCATGCCTTCTCTCTAAAACACAATCTTGCTACAAAACTTGATGGTTTAAAACATGTCAGTGGCTTACCCACTCTTGACAGAATGAACTCCAAACCTCTTACCTCCCTAGCTTAGCTTAAATGCCCTCTATAATTTACCTTTTGCAGAGTCACCTCCTGCCATCTCCTGCTTTGCTACTGACACTTGGATTAATATAGAATGTTCTGGGGTTGCTGTCCTACCTGCTTTATCATGTTCATGTCTCAGTACCTTTGCATCATATGCTCCCTCTTCTTCCCATTCACCCAACCTCATGTAACCAGCCCCTACTTATCCTACAACCGTTTCTCAGGATATAAAAGTAATATATGAGGGCGCCTGGGTGGCTCAGTGGGTTAAAGCCTCTGCCTTCAAATCAGGTCATGATCCCAGGGTCATGGGATCGAGCCCCACATCGGGCTTTCTGCTCGGCAGGGAGCATGCTTCCTCCTCTCTCTCTGCCTACTTGTGACCTCTGTCTGTCAAATAAATAAATAAAATCTTTTTAAAAAAAAGTAATATATGAAAATCAATTGTATATAAATGAGTAATGAACAATTGAAAATTGAATTAATTGTGACAGAATTGTTTATAATAGAATCAAAAAACATAAAGTACTTAGCAATAAATTTAACAAAATACAGTTGACCCCTGGACAACATGGTTTTGAGCTGCACAGG
Organism: Mustela erminea; assembly: GCF_009829155.1. Lineage (NCBI taxonomy): Eukaryota > Metazoa > Chordata > Mammalia > Carnivora > Mustelidae > Mustela > Mustela erminea. Next base: position 88,615,648 of record NC_045624.1, on the reverse strand, counting down.
TCTACTTATATGCAGAACTTTTTTGATAAGTACAGTACTTTAAGTGTACTTTATCTTCCTTAACTTTTTCTCTAGTTTATTTTAAAAATACAGTATATAATACCTATGGCATACCAAACGTGCTAATTGACTGCTTATGTTATCAGTAAGGCTCGTAGTCAATCAACAGTAGGCTACTAGTAGCTAAGTTTTGGGGGAGTCAAAAGTTATACATAAATTTTGGCATCCCTAACCCCCACATTGTTCAAGGACCAACTGCATATACAAGTCTTACATGTTAGTAACTATAAAACCTTGATAAGAAAAAAAAAAAAAAAACCCTAAATGCAGAGAGATCCTATGGTCATGAATTAGAGGACCCAATGTTATTAATATGTATTTTTCCCAAATTGACCTATAGATTGCAATCCCAGTCAAAATCCCAGCAGGTTTTTCTCTATGTATTGACAGACTGATCCTAAAGTGTATATGGAAAGTCAGTAGTTCTGGAATAGCCAAACAGTTTTGAAAAAGAAGTACAAAGTTAGAAGGCTTACACTACCTGATTTCAACACTTAGTGGAAAGCTTTAGTAAATGAGGACAGTGTGGTTTAGGCCTAAGAACAGACCTGTAATTCAGTGGAGCAGAACTGAGGATCCAGAAATAAACCTTCACATATCCAGTCAATTGATTTTGACCAGTGTGACAAGATAATTCAAAGGAGAAGGAATAGTCTTCAATGACTAATGCTGGAACAATTGGACATCCAAATGTAAAAAATAAATAAAATGACACTCTACCCTTACCTCATGCCATAAATTAACTCAAACTGGATCATAGACCTAAATGTAACCTAAAACTATACAGTTTCTAAAAGAGAAAATAGAAGAATATCTTTATGATTTTGTGTTAGGCAAAAAACTTTAAAGACACAAAAAAACACAAACCATAAAATTTTTTAAAATTGCTAAACTTTATCAAAATTAAAATGTTCTATTCAAAAGCCATTGTATGATAGGATATAATATCTATCAAGATAGGTAGGTAGGTAGATAGATATATAGATACATAAATAGAGACATTTATCATAGGGAATTGGTTCTCCCACAATTATGGAGACCAAGAAATTCCATGGTCTGTTCTCTGAAATCTGGAGATTCAGAAAAACTAGTAGTGTGATTTAGTGTCAAGTCCAAAAAACTAAGAGCCAGGAGAACTGAAGGTATAGATTCCTGTCCAACTCAAAGACCTCAGAACCAAGAGCACTAAGGCAGAGGATCGATGCCTCAGCTCAAGCAAGCAGACATAAAGAAAAAAATGGTGAATTTGTCTGCCTTTGTTCCTATTTGTTCTTTTTTAGGCCCTCAATGGATTGGATGATGCCCACCCACAATGAAGAGAGCAATTTATTCTACTGAATCCACCAACTCTGAAGCTGATCTTACCTGGAATGTCCTTACAGACACACCCAGAAGTAATATTTAATCTGAACATCCATTGGCTAAACAGATGACACATAAATTTAACCATCCAGGCACTGTTAAGAAAATGAAAGGACAAGTCGTAGTCAGAGTGAAAATATTTTCAGAGCAAACATTCAGTGAAGGACTTATGTCCAGAATACATAAAGAACTCTCAGAAGGGAAATGAACAATCCAATTAAAAATGGGGTAAAAAATTTGGGCAGACACTTTACCAAAGGAGATTTACACATGAGAAAAAAAAAAACATGAATATGTTTAATATCATCAGTCATCAGGGAACTGCAAATTAAAACCACAATGAGATACATCAATATACCAGTTGGAATGGAAGGAAAAACCAAAGATACCAAGTGTCAGTTGAGAATACAGAGCAACTGGGACTCTCATAAGTTGCTGTTGGGAACATAAAAAGATACAGCCTCTTTTGAAAACACATGGGCAGTTTCTTATAAAGTTAAATGTATACTTCCCATAAGACCCAGCAAACTCACTCAGGTATTAATCTAAGATAAATAAAACTTATGTTCAAACAAAAACCCTTTCATAAATGTTTATAGCAGTTTTATTTGTTATCATCAAAAACTGGAAATAACCCAAGCGAACCTCAATTGATGAATAGATGAACTTGTAGAATATTACTCTACAGTAGAAAGGAAAGAAATACTGATACATACAACAACATGACTGAATTCCAAGTGGATTTGAGACTGATTATAAAAATCAGACTCAAAAATCTACTTACTTTATGGCATTCTGGTAAAGGTAACACAAACAGAAACACAGATCAGTGGTTAACAGGAGCTAGTAGAGGTAAAGGGCTAATCGGAAAGAAATATGGGGGGAATTGGGGGAAATGATGGAACTGTTACATGTCTTCCTTGTAGTGATGGTTATACTACTGAATACATATGTCAAAATAAAACCATACACTAAAAGGTTGGATTTTACTGTTTGTAACTTATGCCTCAATAATTTTGTTTCGAAGAATTTAAGAATATTTAAGAGTTTTTAGTAATGTCAAGACCTCAGTGATTCCATGAGCACTGTGCTTCGGCCCTTTATTAATTTTTAAAATTCCTTAAACTTGTTCGAGGTACCCATTTTCTAACAATTACTTTTGTTGATAGTCATTTGACTATGGTCTGCAAAGAGAAATGCAAAAAGTTTTCTTTCCCCTTTGTTTTCTTTTTTCTTTTCCTCTCTTTATCTCTCCCTCTTTCTTTAGTAAAAGTATACTTTCATATGTTGCTGATAGTAGGTCTGGAGATAGATTTATATCACCATTGAAAAGATGATCCTAGTTGCTGAAAAATTTCTCTCTCTCTCTCTCATCCTTTTTCAATGGACATTTTCAAACATTTACACAAGTAGTCAGTTTGACATCCACATAACCATCACCCAACTTCAACAACTATCATTTTATGACCAACCTTGTTTCAACTATACCATTACCCACCCCTTCCTTACCTTAGGTTATTTGGCAGCAAATTCCAGACATATCATTTCTTCTGTCAATATTCAGTATGTATGTATCTCTAAAATATAAAGATTTTATTTAAAAATAACTACTTCTATTATTATATCTAAAAATATAATAAATTCTTTGATACTATTAAATTTTATATTCACATTTCCAATTATCTCATAGTTTTTTAAATATATATTGTTCATGTAAGTATGTTTAAACATTTGCTTGACACAGGATCCAAACAAGGTCCATACAATTATTTGGTTATGTTTCTTATACCTTTTTAATCTATAGGTTTTTCCCTCCATTTCTTTTTCTTTTTATGAACATTATTTTTAGAACAGTTTTAAGTTTATAAAAAGTTGGGAAGATGATAGAGAGCATTCTTATATACCCTTTGTCTAGTTTCTCAATTAGTAACATCTTACTTTAGCATGGCACATTTATTACAACAAATGAACCAATATAGATACCTTATTATTAACTAAAGTCCATACTTCATTCAGATTTTCTTAGTTTTTACCTAATGTCATTCTGTTCCATAACATGGTATCCCACCTAGGATACCATGTTACATTTTTTAAAATTTATTTTTCTATTTTTAATTAACATATAATGTATTATTTGCTTCAGGGGTACAGGTCTGTGAATCATCAATCTTACACAATTCACAGCATTCACCATACCACATACCCTCCCTAATGTCCATCACCCAGCCACCCTATCCCTACCCCCCTACCCTCAGCAATCCTCAATTTGCTTCCTGAGATTGAGTCTCTTATGGATTGTCTCCCTCCCGATCCCATCTTGTTTCATATTTTCCCTCCCTGCCCCCATGACCCCCTGCTCTGCCTCTCAAATTCCTCATATCAGAGAGATCATATGATAATTGTTTTTCTCTGAGTGACTTATTTTGCTTAGCATAATACCCTCTAGTTCTATCCATGGCATTGCAAATGGCAGGATTTCAGGGGTTTTTTGATGGTTACATAGTATTCCATTGTGTGTATATATGTGTATGTGTGTGTGTATATATACACACATACACATATATACATGTATATATACCAAATCTTCTTTGTCCACTCATCTGTTGATGGACATCTAGGTTCTTTCCATAGTTTGGCTATTGTGGACATTGCTGCTGCAAACATTCAGGTGCACATGCCCCTTTGGATCACTACATTTGTATCTTTTTTTTTTTTTTTCTTGGTAATATTTTAGTTATTTGAGAGAGAGACAGTGAGAGAGAGCATGAGAGGGGAGAAGGCCAGAGGGAGAAGCAGACTCCCCATGGGGCTGGGAACCTAATGCCGGGCTCAATCCCAGGACTCTGGGATCATGACCGGAGCTGAAGGTAGTTGCTTAACCAACTGAGCCATCCAGGGGCCCCTACATTTGTATCTTTAGGGTAAATACCCAGCAGTGCAATTGCTGGGTCATAGGGGTAGCTCTATTTTCAACTTTGTGAGGAACCTCTATACTGTTTTCCAGAGTGGCTACACCAGCTTACATTCCCACCAACAGTGTAGGAGTGTTCCCCTTTCTCTGCATCCTCACCAACGTCTGTTGTTTCCTGAGTTTCCTGTGTGAGGTGATATCTCATTGTGCTTTTCATTTGTATTTCCCTGATGCTGAGTGATGTTGAGTACTTTTTCATGTGTCTGTTGGCCATTTGGATGTCTTCTTTGCAGAAATGTCTGTTCATGTCTTCTGCCCATTTCTTGATTGGGTTATTTGTTCTTTGGGTGTTGAGTTTGATAAGTTCTTTATATTTTTTGCATATAAGCCCTTTATCTGATATGTCATTTGTGAGTATCTTCTCTCATTCTGTCAGTTTGCTGTGCAAGGCTTTAGATCTTGATGAAGTCTGAATAGTTCATTTTTTCACTTGCTTCCCTTGCCTTTGATGATGTTTCTAGAAAGAAATTGCTGCAGCTGGGGTTGAAGAGGTTGCGGCCTGTGTCTCCTCAAGAATTATGATGGATTCCTGTCTCACATCGAGGTCTTTCATCCATTTTGAGCCTATTTTTGTGTATGGTGTAAGGAACTGGTCCAGTTTCATTCTTCTGCATGTGGCTGTCCAATTCTCCCAACAACAATTTTGAAGAGACTCTCTTTTTTCCACTGGCCGTTCTTTCCTGCTTTGTTGAAGATGAGTTGACCATAGAATTGATGGTCCATTTATGGGCTCTCTATTCTGTTCCATTGATCTGTGTGTCTGTTTTTGTGCCAGTACCATACTGTATTGATGATAACAGCTTTGTAATAGAGCTTGAAGTCTGGAATTGTGATGCTGCCAACTTTGGTTTTCTTTTTCAACATTCCTTTGGCTATTCAGGGTCTTTTCTTGTTCCATATAAATTTTAGGATTATTTGTTCCATTTCTTTGAAAACAATTGATGGTATTTTGATAGGGATTACATTAAATGTATAGGCTGCTTTAGGTAGCATAGAAATTTTAACAATATTTGTTTTTCCAATCCATGACGTGGAATGTTTTTCCATTTCTTTTTGTCTTCCTCAATTTCTTTCATGAGTACTTTATAGTTTTCAGAGTACAGATTCCTTGCCACTATGGTTAGGTTTATTCCTAGGTATCTTATGATTTTTGGTACAGCTGTAAATGGGATCAACTCCTTAATTTCTCTTTCCCTGTCTTGCTGTTGATGTATAGAAATGCACCTGATTTCATGCATCGATTTTATATCCTAACACTTTACTGAATTCCTGTATGAGTTCTAGCAGTTTTGGAGTGGAGTCTTTTGGGTTTTCAAATAAAGTAGCAAATCATCTGCAAAGAGTGAAAATTTGACTTCTTTTTTCCCTTTTGGATGCCTTTTATTTCTTTTGGTTGTCTGATTGCTGAGTCCAGGACTTCTAATATTATGGTAAATAGTGGTGGTGGTAGTGGACATTCCTGCTGTGTTCCTGACCTTAGGGGAAAAGCTCTCAGTTTTTGCCCATTGAGAATGATATTTGTTGTAGATTTTTCATAGATGGCTTTGATGAAATTGAGGTATCTACCCTCTATCCCTACACTGTGAAGAGTTGGAAGGAAGGATGTTGTACTATGTGAAATGCTTTTTGGCATCTATTGAGAATATCATATGGTTCTTGTCCTTTCTTTTGTTAATGTATTATATCACATTGATTGATTTGTGGATGTTGAACCAACCTTGTAGCCCAGGAATAAATCCCACTTGATTGTGGTGAATAATCCTTTAAATGTACTGTTGGAGCGTATTAGCTAGTATTTTAATGAGAATTTTTACGTCCATGTTTATCAGGGATATTGGTCTGTAATTCTTCTTTTTTGATGGGGTCTTTGTCTGGTTTTGGGATCAAGGTAATGCTGGCCTCATAGAACAAATTTGGAAGTTTTCCTTCCATTTCTGTTTTTTGAAACACTTTCAGGAAATAGGTATTAATTCTTCTTTAAATATTTGGTAGAATTCCTCTGGGAAGCCATCTGGCCCTGGGCTCTTGTTTGTTGGGAAATTTTTAAAAATTTATTTTTTATTTTCAGCATAACAGTATTCATTATTTTTGCACCACACCCAGTGCTCCATGCAATCCGTGCCCTCTATAATACCCACAACCTGGTACCCCGACCTCCTACCCCCCGCCCCTTCAAAACCCTCAGATTGTTTTTCAGAGTCCATAGTCTCCCATGGTTCACCTCCCCTTCCAATTTCCCCCAACTCTCTTCTCCTCTCTATCTCCCCATGTCCTCCATGCTATTTGTTATGCTACACAAATAAGTGAAACCATATGATAATTGACTCTCTCTGCTTGACTTACTGTTGGGAAATTTTTGATGACTGCTTCAATCTCCTAACTGGTTATGGGTCCGTTCAGGCTTCTTATTTCTTCCTGGCTCAGTTTTGGTAGTTCATACATCTCTATCTCTAGGAATGCATCCATTTCTTTCAGATTGTCAAATTTGCTGGTGTATAGTTGCTCGTATTATGTTCTTTTAATTGTTTGTATTTCTTTGGTGTTGGTTGTGATCTCTCCTCTTTCATTCATGATTTTAAGTATTTGGGTCCTTTCTCTTTTCTTTTTGATAAGTCTGGCGGGGAGTTTTTCAGTCTTACTAATTCTTTCAAAGAACAAGCTCCTAGTTTCATTGATTTGTTCTACTGTTCTATTGGTTTCTATTTCATTGATTTCTTCTCTGATCTTTATGATTTCTCTTCTCCTGCTGGGTTTAGGCTTTCTTTGTTGTTCTTTCTACAGCTCCTTTAGGTGTAGGGTTAGGTTGTGTATTTGAGACCTTTCTTGTTTCTTGAGAAAGCTTGTATTGCTATATACTTTCCACTCAGGACTGTCTTTGCTGTGTCTCAAAGATTTTAAACAGTTGTGTTTTCATTTTTATTTGTTTCCATGAATTTTTTCAATTCTTCTTTAATTTCCTGGTTAACCCATTCATTTTTTAGTAGGATGCTCTTTAGCCTCCATATATTTGAGTTCTTTCCAACTTTCCTCTTGTGGCTGAGTTCTAGTTTCAAAGCACTATGGTCTGAAAAATATGCAGGGAATGATCCCAGTGTTTTGGTACCAATTGAGACCTGATTTGTGACCCAGGATGTGATCTATTCTGGAGAATGTTCCATGTGCACTAGCAAAGAATATGTATTTTGTTGCTTTGGGATGGAATGTTCTGAATATATCTGTGATGTCCTTCTGGTCCAGTGTGTCATTTAAAGCCTTTATTTCCTTTTTGATCTTTTCCTTAGATGATCTGTCTATTTCAGTGAGGGAGGTGTTAAAGTCCCCTACTATTATTGTATTATTATTGATGTGTTTCTTTGATTTTGTTATTAATTGGTTTATCTAAATTCACTGCTCCCATGTTAGGGGCATAGATTTTTTAAATTGTTAGATCTTCTTGTTGGACAGACCCTTTGAGTATGATGTAGTGTCCTTCATCATCTCTTATTATAGTCTTTGGCTTAAAATCCAAATTATCTGATATAATGATTGCCACTGTAGCTTTGTTTTGATGTCCATTAGTAAGGTAAATTGTTTTCCACCCCCTCACTTTAAATCTGGAGGTGTCTTTGGGCCTAAAATGAGTTTCTTATAGATAGTATATGGATAGGTCTTGGTTTTTTTATCCATTTTGATACCCTTTGTTTTTTGATTGGAGCATTTAGACCGTTTACATTCAGGGTAACTATTGAAAGATATGAATTTAGTGCCATTGTATTGCCTGTACGGTGACTGTTAAAGTGTATTGTCTCTGTTCCTTTCTGGTGTGTTACATTTAGACTCTCTCTTTGCTTAGAGCACCCTTTTCAATATTTCCTATAGGGCTGGTTTGGTGTTTGCAGATTCTTTTAGTTTTTGTTTGTCCTGGAAGCTTTTTATCTCCCCTTCTATTTTCAATGACAACCTAGCTGGATATTGTATTCTTGGCTGTATATGTTTCTTGTTTAGTGATCTGAATGTATCATGCCAGTCCTTTCTCACCTGCAAGATCTCTGTTGATAAGTCTGCTACCAATCTAATATTTTTTCCATTGTTTTTTACAGACCCCTTGTCCCGAGCTGCATTCAGGAATTTCTCTTTGTCACTGAGATTTGTAAGTTTTACTATTAGATGATGGGTTGTGGACCTGTTATTATTGATTTTGAGGGGATTTCTCTGTGCCTCCTTGATTTTGATGCTTGTTTCTTTTGCCAAATTAGTGAAATTCTCTGATATAATTAACTCCCATTTACCTTCTTCCCTTCTCTCTCTTTCTTCTTCTTCTGGGATCCCAATTATTCTAATATTGTTTTTTCTTATGATATCACTTAACTCTTGAATTCTCTCCTCATGGTCCATTAGTTTTTTGTCTCTTTTTCTCAGCTTCTTTATTCTCCATCATTTGGTCTTCTATATCACTAATTCTCTCTTTAGCCTCATTTATCCTCTCAGTAAGAGCCCCGTTTTTTTTTTTTTAATTGTACCTCATTAATAGCTTTTTAAATTTCAACTTGGTTAGATTTTAGTTCTTTTATTTCTCCAGAAAGGGATTCTCTAATATCTTCCATGTTTTTTTCAAGCCCAGCTAGCACCTTGATAATCATCATTCTGAACTCTAGTTCTGAACTCTAGTTCTCACTAATGTCCATATTGATTAGGTCCTAGCCATTGGTTCTGCCTCTTGCTCTTTTTTTTTTTTTTTTGAGGTTGGTTTTCCACCTTGTCATTTTATCCAGACAAGAATAGGTGAATGAGGGATGCCTGGGTGGCTCAGTTGGTTAAGAATAGGTGAATGAGAGAACAAAATACTAAAAGGGTAGCAATGACCCCAGAAAAATATACACTAATCAAATCAGAAGAGACCCAAAACGAGGGGGAGAAGAAAGGGGGATATATATATATTTACTTAAAATATATATTATATATATTTACTTAAAATATATATATTTCATATATGTATAGATAGATAGATATAGATTGGTGATAGAACAGAGCCACACACTTGATTTTGGGTGTATTTTGGTCTGTTAGAAGAAACCGCCTTCCAAATTTTTAAAGAAAGAAAAACTTATATATGTACAAAATTAAGGGTAAACACAAGGAAGGGATGGAATATAAATGTAAGGATGAAAATTAAAATAGATTCCAAAAAAATATTGATAGGAAGTTGGTTGAAAAAAGAAAAAAAAAAAAAAGAGGAAAGAATGTGATCAGGCTGGTGACTAGAAAAAAGCCATGCACTAGATTTAGGGTATATTTTGATCTGCCAGAAGAAACTATATCCCAAAAGTTTAAAGAAAGAAAAACCTGTAAGTATACAAAAAATAAGGATTAAATACAATGAAGGGATAGAATATGACTATAACAATGAAAATGAAAAAAGATTTTTAAAAAGTATTGATAAGATAAAATAGTCTAAAAATGTTAAAATAGGAAATAGGAAAAATTTAGAAAAATAGAATATGAAAAAAATTTAAAAATGTAACTTTTAAAGACTAAAGAATCACAGGGGGAAAAGCCATGAATTCTATATGCTGTATTCCCATAGCTCTGAAGTTTTGCAGTTCTCATTGATCAGTGAACATGGAATTGGCTGGATGTTCTTGCTGATCTTCTCGGGGAGGGGCCTTTTGCAGTGATTCTCAACTGAGGCAGAATTGCCTTGCCCTTGCCAGGGGCCTGGCTAAGTAATCTGCTCCGGTTCACTCTCAGGAGCTTTTGTTTCCTGAATGCTTTCCGCATAGCTTTGGAGGATGAGCATGAAAATGGCAGCCTCCCAATCTCTCACCCTGGAGGAGCCGATAGCTTGGGACCACACTCCTCAGTGCGCCCTCAGAGAAAAGCCGTCAATCCCTCCTGTCTCCCTGGTCTCCGGCCGCAATCCATGCTCACCTGGTCTGTGAACGAGCATTTCTGTCTCTGGCACCTGGCCCCGTTTGTAGTCTCCAAACCCAGCAGATTCCTGCAATATGCTTATGCACTGCTCCTCCTGGGGTAGGAAGAGAAGTCTCTCTGGATCAGCCACTTGTGGGGTCCCTGATTGAAGAGCAGTGGCCCGACTGTTCCATGGATCATGGTTTAAGGTAACCCCGAGCTGAGAGCCCACTGCTTGTCTCTGTCTCTGTAGCCAGCTTCCCTGCTCTGATACCTGGGAGCTCTGCCACACTCAGACACCCCCACATCCACAGTCTTTCTGTGAACCCACAAAGACCACACTGTCCCCATGAGGGCTTCAACCCCTGCTGGAGTGAGGTCCCTCAGTGGAGCAGACTTCTAAAAGTTCCGATTTTGTGCTCTGCTGCTCTACTACTTGCCAGGAGCCAGCCTCTCCTACCACGGTCTCTTCCTTTGTATCCCCTTGGATTCACTTCACCACACGTCCTACCTTCCAGAAAGATCACTTTTCTGTTCCCAGAATTGCTGTTCTTCTTCTCTTCAATATCCTGTTGCGTTTGTAGGTGTTCAGAATGGTTTGATAACTATCTAGCTGAACTCATGGGACCCAATGGTATTTAGGTCTCCTACTCCTGCACCATCTAGCTCCACCCCCACCATGTTATATTTAATGTCTCCTCTTGGCTATGGCAGTTTCTCAAACATTCCTTGTTTTTCATAATCATAACAGTTTTGAAGTACTGGTCAGATATTTGGCAAAATGTCCCTATATTGAGATTTGTCTGTTTTTATCATGCTTATACCAAGTATATGGGTTTGGGGGAATATTATAGGGGTAATATATAATTCTCATTACAGCATATCACAGGTGCATACTGTTAATGTGCCTTCACATGGTTGATGTTGACCTTGATTACCTGGCTGAGATAATTTTTGTCAGGTTTATCCACAGTAAAGTTATATCTTTTTTCACTTTTCCTATACTGTATTGTTTAGAAGGATGTTATTATGCACAGCCCATACTTAAGGAGTGGAGAATTATGAGCCATATCCTTGAGGGTAGAATATTGACAAAAATTTTTTGGAACTCTTTTGCATGGGAGATTTATCTCTTCCTTCTCCCACTTTAATTACTTATTTACCTAATTATTTATTTATTCAATCATTCACTTATATCCATGTGGACTCATGGATATTCATTTTAATTTTTCAGTTATAATAGTAATAATAATAATAATTTCCTTTTTTAAATTGCTCCACCTTTGGGTATTGGAAATTTTTCCAGTCTGTCTCTGTGTGCCTTTTATATGCTCCATCATTATGGTGGGTTGTTTTTGATTATTCCCTTGCTTTGGGAGACTATAAAATACTCCAAGTACATTTTTCATTTCCTATCCAGTCCTAGGAGTAGCCATTTCTCTAAGGAGCCCTGGTTCCTTTTATTGGAGAAGGGTTTTAGAAATCAAACTTTGGACTCTGTGAGCGTTCATTGTTCTAGGCCCTCTCAGCTGACAGAGAAAGAAAATATACATGTGTATACTTACCTGTGTATATATGTGTATCAACAAATATTTCTGTTTTAACCATCTGTATATGTATTAAACTAAATATGAGTTCATACTGATGTCTTCAAATTTAATCCATTGGCACTAGGATCATTCTGGCCACCTTCCTTTACTTATCTGTGAATTCTCACTCCAACAGTGAGAAACCTGGCTCTTACTACTCACCATCCACTTACTTAATTGTTTAATTACAGAATACATGTGTAGTAGTATCAGAATTGTTTACACAAGGAAACAACTTTATCCACTAGGATACAGTACTTACATGCTGTTTCTCTTGCTTTTAGTCTTGTACACTCCACTCATTTCCAAAGTCGCTTAGGTAACTTGATGGTTATATTAAGCATACTGTATGACCCAGCCATTCTACTCAGGTGGTTACCCAAGAGAAATGTAATCATATGTTCATGCAAAGACTTATATCCAAGTGTTCATAGCACCTTCATTTTTAATAGCCAAAAACTAAAACAACCCAAAATGTCTATTAATAGAAAAATTGATAAACAAATTTGATACAGCCAAACACTAAGATACTACTCAGCAGTAAAAAGGAATGAACTATTAATATGTGCATAATATAATGAATCTCTAAATGATTATACTGAATGAAAGAAGCCAGACACAATCTGTATATATGTATATAAATATCTACATGTATATGTATACATGTATGTGTATATACATATATGTTATATATTATATATGTGTGTATATACACATGTATGTGTGTATATGTATATACATAAATCAACATATATATATATATGTTGATTTATTTAATGACAGCTGTTCTGTAGTGACCTGGGGATGGAAGGGTTTAGAGGAGAGGCAGGAAAGAGAGTTTATAAAGGGGCATGATGGGGAATGATAGATATATTCACTCTCTCGACAGTGGTAATAACTTCATGGGAGAAAACATGGCAAAGTTATCCAATTGTACAGTTTAAATATGTATAATTTACTACATACTCATTTTACCCCAATAAAAAAGTATATGTTTAATATTCTTTATCCTTTTTCATTCTAGGGCAGTGCTTCTTAAACTTTAATTTACACATGAATTCCCCTGACCAAGACCTGAGCCAAAATCAAGAGGTCACTCAACCGTCTGAGCCACCCAGGTGACCCAGTAATTTCTATTTTCATCATTGCTTCTATACTAGATTGGAATTCTGCTGTGAGAAAGAAGAGTTCCTTCTCCCACTTTAATTACTTATTTACCTGATTATTTATGTCAGAATGGGCTCATAGATATTTATTTTATTCTCTGCATTATATAATCTACTATCAACATTCGTTTTGTTGCTCGTATTATCCCAGATTTCACAATTCAAAAGAGCCGCTTGAATTTGGCCAGTGTGTCCTTTTTAACACTGTCCCTGCAATTGTTTGTTCATGTCTTTTGTTCATTTTTCTCTCAAGTTCTTGATCTTTTGTCCCTTTATGTCCAAAAGGTATTAGAATTATTAACCCTTTGTCTTTGACAGATGTGACAAATCTTCTTTTTGCATTTTATACTATATGAATATAATACTTATTTTAGAGATTTTTTAAACTATGCAAGAACATGTTTTGTAGGAACTGAAAAGAAGAAAAAATATGTCAAGTTGTAGGTTGGGAGTGATTTTACTTCAGTTTTTAGTCAGCGCTGCTTTTGATCCTCAGGATTTTGACTTGCCCTTTCTCTTAGGAACCCTGCAAGTGAAGGCAGAATGTGCCAACTAGGAGGCTTGCTGAGTGACCAGGTGTGCAGCTGGAGGTGAGCCCTGACTCTTGCTCTTGCTTTCCTTCTTTTAGTACATGTGTCTGTGCAGTGGCACCTGGTCCAGGAAATAAACAGCAGATTACGTGCCTGACTTATTTTCCCTCCCTGTGGCCTCCCCATGCTCCAGCAAAAATTGCAGGAATGTCACTCTTGGAGGCCTGTCAGAACTTCTTTTCTAAATATAAATGCAGAGACACTAAAAATAAGCAGTGGTAAAGGTGAGTTTGGTTTGTTCCTGCAATGTCAGTAAACCGAGAATATAATCTTAGCTGTCAAGGAGCCAGAAAGGAACAGGTAGGTGTCCACTTTTAACTAGACTTCTGTGAGTGAGAAGAGAAACTGTCTGAGGATTGCCGTAATACTTTGATTTTTTTCTTGAGTTGTGCTGAGGGCAGGGGAGCAGGAATATTGTTATTCCATCATAATTTTGTTCCATCATCCTTAGCCAACATGGTCCACAGGAAAGGAATTGAGATCAACCATGGTAGGGAGAAGGCAGTGGTAACTCTCTGAATCATTAGGTGAGAAACAAGACAGTTGAACAGTGCAGATTGCATAGAATCATGAGTCAGCCAGGAGAGTCATGTGCCTGGCATAGTGCCTGTCCCATAGTGTGCCATTAATATATGCATGAAGAAATGAATTAGAAGTTGTCCTGTACTGCTTTGTGTTGTTCTTAGGGAGTCTGAAGGCTGGTGTTATATACTGTAAGAGTCCAGATGAGAAAGGCAAGGCAGAGAATGAAGGGGCAAGAGTCTTAAGCAGAAACTCTGACGTAGGCAGAACTATAAGTACAGCCAGCAGGTGGGGCCTAGGACAGGATCTGCCAGTATGCAACTGCACAAAATACAATGGGCAACTATGGCAGCAGGTAATCCAAGGCGTACCTGCAATCCAAGGGCCCACACCCGCAAACAAGGTCCAGCCCCACCAACACCTATCCCAACAGTCTGAGAAAGCAGAAAGAACACTTCCTGCAGTATATAACCCAACTTATATAACCAGTTATCAGGCAATATTATCTGCCCAGCAATATTACATATCAAATATTCATATGGTCTCAGTGACTGTAAGAAATACTTTCCTCAGCTGCCTCTGGCCTTTCCACTCTTCCAGACAAATACATCCTATATAACCAACTACAGACATTCCTCTGGTGAGATTGTATTCTCCTACTCTTCCAAATCTTTCTTTGTTCTCTTCACTTTGCCTGTGATTCCATTCATTTACTGATTCCTTTGTTCATCCAAGAACAGTTTTATTGATTTGTTCACCAATTAAGATTTATTTTTAAATTTCCTAGTTAATTTATTGATTGCCATTTATGTTCTTGTCACTGTGCTTGGTGCCAGGGATATTGTGGTAAAAAACTGACGTGGCACCTGCCCTCTTGGGAGAGAGAGAGAAAATAAACAAATTGAAACAAATATTTACTTACGTATTGTGATTGGTGCTAAGAAGGAAATGACTATGCTAGCAGAAAAAATACCAGATGGGACCAACTATAGAGTGATTAGGCCTCCTGGCCACCTGCCCTGGGAAGCATTTCCTCACCAGCCCACACACCCACCCCCATTCAATCAATCACTCTTCTCTGCCTTCCAAAGTCATTTGCTTCTACTTTTGACTTGAAACCTCTCTCTCTAGTAGTTAGTTGTTTCTGTATCTAAGCCTCTAAGTAATTAAACTATTAGTTCTTTCAATGCAAGGAAGGTAGAGGAAAAAGCACATGGAATTTGGGAGTCAGTTGACCTAACTATGAATTACAGTCTTCCATGTAAACACAGGGGTAGTGTGTAGATGTAAACCCAGGGATAGCTCATGATTTTAGTGCAGGTTCCTTGGAAGCAGAACTGGAGGTATAAAGGCTGTGTACAGGTAGTTTATTTGAGAAGAAACTGCAAAGACTAGAAGTGAGGGTTGAAAAGTGAAATAGAGAAGAAGGAAGAGCCAACACAGGATGCCTTATTGAGTTGGCCACTGCTGCATGTGATGGGCCCCTGAACCTTGAGAGGAGCCCCTTAAAATGGGTCTCTGATGACTGAGGGAGCCCACATGAGCACAGACCCCCCTTCATTCCTAAGTTTGACAATATTTAAGCCTCCAGTAGATGCAACATCTGAGATGACAGAGGCACCCCAGGGCAGGAAGCAGGAGTGCACACCCAAGGAAAGATGCTGTCCAGTTGTATTTGAGTGAAGCTGGGCAGTCCCTCGGCTGATGCAGTGGTGACTGGAGTGTGGGGTACGATGGGAGGGTTTTTAAAGTTAAGGTGTCTGATACCCTGATTGGGAAAAGAAATAGAGTAACAACGCCTGCTCCTTTGGCACGTGGAAGTTAAATGAAGTGCCCTGTGTGGCAGTATTCTGTACCTGGGCAAAAACTTGTACAAGTACTAGCCACTATTGTGTCATAGCAATCTTCAGCTTATAACTTCAGGAAAACACTTGGCATACAATTAAAAAACAAATGTTATGTGAATAAGGAAGGGTAGCAAACACAGAGATATCCCAGGCTCTTTGCTGAAGGTTCCTACCCATGTTAAGATAAATATATATATATATATATATTTTCTCACTCACTCCAGGCTCCTTCTCACTCACTCCAGGATCCTTCCATTAGATGTGAACAAAGTAAATGGTGGCATAAGAGGTACTTTTGAGGTAGCTACCTTGAAAAATTTATTGAGGCCATGCCCTTAAGAGAAGAGAGCTGAGGAAGTGTTTATTTGCCTATGAAATGTGACCTCATTCATGGGCTTGATTTCTTTTGGTTTTGCCCAGTGTCTGACAAAATATTCAAACAGAATCTGAGTGGGAAATTGTTCAGAGTTAGAAGAGAGGGTTCTCTCTGTCATAAAAGCTTATAAACCATGAGGAAAGCAGGGCAAAGCAAATTACATTCAGTCATAAACCATAAAGCAGGAGTAGCATGTTGACAGAGTCAATAGTCACACATGATAACAGATTAACTGGATTGAGGTCAGGCAACGCCAACCAGGGGAGATTTCATTTCATTACAACCTACTTCATTTCAATTAGCACTTGCAGATCCTATGATAGGCAGAGCCAGTCAGTGTTGGGCAATGGGGCTGCAGAAATAGTGAGGGTGACAGACAAGAAAATTAGCAGTGAGAACAAGTGTCATAAATGCTATCAAGAGAGCTGCCCAGAGGTGTTAATGGAGTGCAGAAAATGGGTACAAGTAAAGGGCACTTAAGTCATCTTGCAGGAAAATAGAGAAAGGCCAAGACTGTTTTCCTAAAAGAAGAGATACTTCACCTACACCTCGAGGGAGGACTAGACATTAATTGGATGGTGTAAAGGGAAGAGGTCATGTTAGGCAGAGAGAATAGCTGGGAAAAGCCCTAAGGGTGGGAGGGACCATGGTGCTTTGGAGGAACTGCAAGAGGCTCAGCATTCAGGAGCAGGAGAACATGTAGGATGTGGTGAGCAATGAGGCTGCAGGAATTAGTTAGGAGGGTCATATGGAGCCTTCTCTGTCAGACTGATGGATCCGAACTTGTCTATGGGGAAAAAAGGTAAGTCACAGAAGGATTTTAAGCAATGAGGTGATGCAATCCTATCAGTGCTTTCTAGAAGGATACCTCTGACCATGGTGTAAGAGTGGAAGGAAAAGTGGGATGGTATACGTGTGAGTGCAGAGAGCTCAGTTTGGAAATGACTGTAGTGGTAAGTCTGGCGTTAGAAGACAATGACCTGTAGCGGTATATTAGCAATAGAGAAGAGGTAATAAATTTCTAAAGGGAAACAATGTGCTGTTGATCAGTTGTTTGAATGTGGAAGACAAGGGAGGAGATGGACCAAGTGGATGATGGTGCCATTTGGTAGAGAAAAGAAAGGACTTCATGGAGAAGGTAGAGCAGAGCTGGAAGAAGAGCGAAAATATGGTTGGAGGAGACATCTACTTGGAATGTTTTACTTTTCTCTTTGCCCTTGGGACATGGGCTCCTTTCATAAAATTTTTGCACAGGGAAAAGTGTATGGTCCTCAAAGTTCAGGACCTCTACGTATGGTTGTATGGTCTATGCTCTGCAAAAGGATTCTGGTGTAGGAGAGTAAGTAGGGCTGAAATGTGGTCTATGCACTCTCCTTAGATGTGTCTGGCCAGGGGCATGTCTGCCTGGAGGAAGGGGCACCTGTGCTGGATGCTTTCCATCTGCCTCTCTAGATCCAGATCCCACCCTTCCCTCTCCTCTGTTCCCTGCATGGCTGGCCTCTGTGGATGGCATTCCTTGGCCCCACCTTCTGGCTGGTTCTACCAACAGGAGGCACTGGTCATATCAAAGGGAAGAGTTTTAGTCTCTCTCGGCTCCTTCTCTACTAGGTGGCCATCAATGGTCTTTCTCCCTTTACTGAGGGTCACAGCTCCTATAACTACAACTCCTGTCAGGTTTTGAGCACAGGATTCTCTCGTCTTGCTCCTCAAGGATGGGATGATAATGGCTTCCTACCATTGCTAGCTCCAGGGTGCTGTGTCATTTCTTGTGGATATCCCTAAAACCTGCCCACACCTTTGTAAATGGTGTGTTCCTTACACTCTTCTCAGTTATTCAGTCCTAAGTTGTCATTGGTTTCTTGCCAGAACCAGAACTGATTCAGAAAATTTTTCTGATTAACGTGAAGCAACGTCTTCCTTCACTTATCCATGTGCCCGTGCAGCAATGCCAGGCATAGGGGCCCATGTTCCTAATACTTACAAAGGTGCTGTATTAGCAAGGGGGTGCCCATAGGCTCTGAAACAAGGCAGTTTCAATGCATCAAGAAAGTAGGTCCAGGCTAGCTTTTCAGTCTGACGCAAAGTTTGAGTTGTTTCCAACAGAAAGACAGAAGACAGAAGATAGTGGTTGTCTGAGTGCATTCAGGCTCCTACAACACAGTGCCAGAGACTGGGTGGCTTATACACAACGGAAATGTGTTTCTCATAGTTTGGGAGCTGAAAACCCAAGATCAGATGTCAGCAGGTTGTGGTCTGGTAAGAACCAGAATCTTCCTGACTCTAGACAGAGCCTTCTTCTGTGTACTGACATGATAGAAGGCACCTGGGAGTTCTGTGGGGCCTCTTATAAGGACACTAATCCCTTCCCATTTGTGAGGGCCCTGCCCTCAGACCTGAGTACCTCCCAAAGGTCCCCCCTCCTAACACTGTAATCTTTAAGGGTTAGGGTTTCAGCATATGAATTCTGGGGGGCACAAAGATTAAGAGCCTAGCTAGTGGGGAAGGAGAGCATGCTCAGAGTCAGCAGACCCTGAAGGGCAGCACTGTGGCTTGTCAATGTCAGATATCAACATCCATCCACCAAGCCTGCCTTGAGAACTGGGAGTTGGCTCTTCGGACTTATTTGGGTGGAGGTAGAACAGCAGATGTCAACCCTCACTCTATCACGGAGAACTCCTCCGCTTCCCCAAGTCTCTCCCTTTCCTACTCAACCATCCCTTCCCCCACCCTGGCCAAATAAAACTCCTCTTAATTTTCTTTAATGCTAGAATCACATATAAGAGAGTATCTCCCTTGAACTTTAATAAGAGATTGATCCTTACTCCCCCAGTGCAACAGAGGTAGAGAAATTGTCACCTTTAAATTGTTTTTAAAATGTGCCTATTTAGAACCAATGACTTGTTCATTCATCAGTGGCTATCAAACACCACCTAACCCTGGATCCCTGTATTTGTTCTCCAGTGGCCTTTTGACCTCTTCCTAAAGGAAGGGGATGAGGCAAGCAAGGCCTACAGCAGGATGGGTGAACGCAAAGCCAGAAGAATTAAAAGGAAGATGGAGGAGGGGTGGGGTGAAGCCAGCACCTGACACTTCCCCTCATGGCAGCCAGGCTGGTGCCGGGTTGCGAAGAAGATCATGGCCAGGCACACGTTCTCTGTGCTCACATTCATTTATCTTATACCAACAGCTCGGCGTTTGTGGAGTGGGCCCAGCTGAAAGCCTACATGCTTCCAGATACTGACCCAGCTTTATATGGGAGCCTGAGATTTCCCAGCTTGAAGCAAAAGGTTAAAGGAGGTAAGCATCTGGTTCCCCAGGCCTTTCTGTACTCAGTAACAAGATGACTCATCTCACCACAAAGACGGACAAAGAGGGCCTCACTGCATCCTCCTCTTCTCGTTTTCCAGTCTTTCTGTGGGTGGCCCTGTGACAGGCTGGGGTTGCTAAGCTATGGGGCAGTGTCGAAGAGGCTCTGGCATCTCAAATTCATTGCCTCAATATCTGAATCCTTACTCCAGGAAGTTACAGAACTTCCAAACAGCATTAAAGAAATTGTGCTTTTAAAAAAAAACATTGCCATTTGATGATCTGGGGAAATCCCCAGAACAACTATCAAGGCCCTTTTATCAGAGTGATAAATTGACAAGGGGTCAAGGCTTGCTTCTGTTTGCCTGCCTTCCCCAGGGGCTCCTAATTTCCTGAGAATCAGGCATGAGCAAAGGGCCTTACTCAGCCTTAGCGATCTTTAGCCCTCCAATTTGCTTGTGTTTTTGTTTTGGCTTTTTGTTGTTGTTGTTGTTTTCAATACACCTAGGCAAAGGGAACAAACTTTCAGTTACAAGATGTATAAGATCTGAGGATCTAATGTAGAATATGGTAACTATCATTGATAACACTGTATTGTATGATTGAAATGTGCTAAGACTAGACTTTAAATGTTGTCACCCCTAAATAGGTTAATATACAAGGTGATAGTTGTGTTAGTTAACCTGATTGTGGGGGGAGGAAATAATTTCATAATGTATATAAAATCATCAAACTGTATGTACTTAAAATACTTTACAGTTTGGTCAATTTTCCCATAATAAAGCTGGAAAAAAATAATTAATTAATTAATTAATACACCTAGCTATTGATACTTATACTGAAGTGGTGGGATCTCCCCTCTTCCCTTCCTCTGCCTTCCCACCCTGCCATGACTCAATGAGAGAGTTTAGAACTGGGATTAAGATATGCTTTACCAAATCTTTAAATTTTTAACATTTTCTTTCTATTTTTCTTTTTCTTCTCTTCCTTTCTCAGGCTTTTGTTCATTAATTTTTCCAATTATTCATTTATTACAATGCATCTGGGGTTTTGGCCTCAACTAAGTGGCACCCCTTTCCCCTTTAGGATTTAGACTTAAGTCTTAGGATGCCTGGATGATTTGTGGGGTGGGCCTATCATGGTCCTATGTTCCTGAGAGATAGCAGTCTCCTAGGAAGACTCACCTCACAGGAAGACAAAGGGGAGGATACCTAGTTAAAATTCATTGGCCATGGACCAGGACTAGGGTGTGTGCTTTGGGGTGGTCCTGGTTGGATTTTGGAAACAGTGTAGTGATTCTCACTCAGATGTCTTCTGGCCTAGCACCCATGAACTTGGGCCCTGAGTCCTAAGGTGAGGATGTTGGCATAAAAGGGCAAGTAAAAACTGGAATGGCTGTCCAGTCAAACATCCCAAGCTTACAGAAAACAGTAGCCCAAAGCTGGGCAGATGTGAGCGTACTTCAGCCTGGGTGGGCTCAGTTCTGGCTTGGGCAGTGGTGAACACTGGCATGGAAGGGACGCCTCAAAGGGCCACTTCCAATGTCAGCAGCCATGTAGAGAGCCCAGTAAGCACCGGCGAGTGAGGAAGAAAGTGACAGGTGCCACAGGTAGTGGCAGGGCTCTTGTGCCCAATATCTGTAAGAAAATCACTAAAGAATCCCAGACTTTGGCAATACGATTGATGTAAGAATGTATGGAGGGAGTATCCACAGAGTACCTTTAGGAAACCTGGAGAACATTGTTCTCTGTCTCTTAGAATTAAGGTCCTGCCCCAGCAGCTGAGTTTTGGGGACACGGCTTGTTACACATTCCTTAAAGCCAACTTAGTTCCAGATAGGACTTGTAGGAGTCTTATATCCAAGCATCAGATATAAAAGTGCTAATTTTTCAAGAAGAAAAATAAAAGGACCATAGTCAAGAAATAACGACTGGAAGGAAGGGAAGAAAAGAGAAGGTGCATTAGA
Organism: Mustela erminea; assembly: GCF_009829155.1. NCBI lineage: Eukaryota > Metazoa > Chordata > Mammalia > Carnivora > Mustelidae > Mustela > Mustela erminea. The sequence continues at coordinate 88,594,004 of NC_045624.1, read as the reverse complement.
AAACCCAGTCGGGCGCCTGGGTGGCTCAGTGGGTTAAGCCGCTGCCTTCGGCTCAGGTCATGATCTCAGGGTCCTGGGATCGAGTCCCGCATCGGGTTCTCTGCTCCGCTGGGAACCTGCTTCCTCCTCTCTCTCTCTCTCTGCCTGCCTCTCAGTGTACTTGTGATCTCTGTCTGTCAAATAAAATAAATAAAATCTTTAAAAAAAAAAAAAAAAAGAAAAGAAAACCCAGTCAAGCAGATCTTCTTGCTTGACTTAAAACTCCTATCTCTTTTGGGTTTCATTCCCAAGAATGCAAACTCTATTGTATTTCAGTTCTTCAGACAGAGATGCCTTTCCCCTCCAAATGTATTACTATGTCCCCAAGTTTCTGTGGTTCTGTGTGGTTAGAGAGCTGCCTGGAATCATTGAACTTTGTTTCTGTAGGTTGTTGGGAAACTCTGATGATTACATCCCTGCTCCAGTGCCAATAAACTAAGTCCAGAGCTGGGGGTTACACAAATGTCTGAGGGAGCTGAAAATGCCCTGTATTCATGGCCAGTGATGCCAGTAAATGGGAGGCCAGGTGCAGTGATCTCCACTGTACAGGTGAAACCAGAAAGCAGAGAGGGCCATGGCCACACCTGCATACAGGGCCAACGTTTGGACATAGTCTCCATCTCTGTGTTCCGGCTGCATAGCGCCTGCTTGGCTCTAGGTGTGGAATGGTAACTCACGCTGACTTTTCTAGCGTTCCAGAAGATTCTGATGCTCATCTAGGCTTGCGAACCATACTCCTCTAAACTGTCTTTCCCTGAAGACTTAATGGGTGAATCATCTCAGGTTAAATGGGATTGATAAATATAGGAATCTAGCAGCTGAATGTGATTGATGGATAAGAAGAAGATACGGTCTTTGAATGAGGAGCATATAGCCCGTCGGCAAATTGAAGCAGGTAATCAAAGAAAGGGCAACTCTTTTTACTTAATTGTTTTTGTATTTCCAAAGGAAAATCACTCCTACAGATAGAACCAAAGGAGGGCCTACATGAATCCCACATGAGTCCCGTTGACAACTGCAGTCAGGATGTCCAGAGTGGACAGAATAGGACCCACAGCTGTCTGGGAGGGACACACACACACACACACACACACACACACACACACACTATCCTGTCCTTAGTGTGGAAAGGTCTGAGAAAATGGCAACTGACCTGTGGTCTGCCTTGTCCCCTTAGAAATTCAAAACTGCCATAATTAGACATCTCTAAGAATTTCTAAGGAAGTTCCCAGGATGTTATAGAGACTTAGAACTAGAAGTGTTGTGCAAGGTGGCAGAACAGAGGGTGATGTGGAAGACAGGAAACAGGATAGCTGGGATGCCTGGCTGGCCCAGTCAGTAGAGTACATGACTTGATCTTGGGGCTGTGAGTTCGAGCCCTGCATTGGGTGTAGAGATTACTTAAAAATAAAATCTTAAAAAAAGAAAAAGAACATTGCTGGTAAGACAATAGCAAAGTCTTGAGAATAGAAATTAGCTTATGTGTTTGTGAGAGCCAAGAAGAGACCTGCTATAGGAGAAAGAGAAGAAAAACATGTACTAAGCAGCTGATTCCATGCCTCATTCTGTGCTTTTGTGTATTCCTTATTTCATTCTCAAATAGCTATATAGATAGTATTTTGGCTCTATTCTATAGCTAGGGAAATGGAGGGTTAGACAGGACAGGTTATTTATCCACAGTAACCCAGACAGTATAAAAGAACTAAGGCTTGAAATCCAGGTCTTAGGAACACAAAGTCATGCCCTCCCTGTTGCATACTTACACAGGTGAACCTCTGTGTGTTCTAGAAAATGCAGCCTCTAGTAAGTTCCAGGCTCTGTCGTAAGTGCTTGACAAATACTAACTCATGTAATACTAACAGTGACCCTGGGAAATAACTGAGTTCACGGATGAGGTAATTGAAAGAAAAAGAGGTTGTGTAAGCTGCCAAGATCCCCTATCTGGTGGCAGAGCTGCCTGCCTGGCTCAGAGCCCGTACTTATCATTACTCTGTGTGCTGCAACACGAATGGAAACACATTTGTGTAGCCCTCACTCTGTGCCAGGCACTGTTGCTCCCATTGGGAGTGCTTTAAATGTCCTTACTTGTTCAGTCCATGTGGTCAGGCAGTCTAGATGGTGGCTAGATAATCAGTGTGGGCTCTGGACTCAGTGCCCATCATTTATTAGTTAAGTGACCTTGGGTAAATCATTTAATTGCTCAGTGGCTCTTTCCTCATCTGCAGAATAAGAGTCATAGTTGCTTCTACTTCACAGATTTGTGGTAAAGATTAATTGAGTTATTATGCATAAAGTACTTAGACACTGTCTGGCAAGTAGAAAGTGCTGGAGTTTTTTATTTTGTTTTTGTTTTTTTGTTTAAAGATAAGCAGAGACAGACTCTTAAATGCCAAGGACAAAGTAATGGTTGCCAGAGGACGGAAGGGTGGGTGGACTGGGGAAATAGGTGGTGGGGATTAAGAGTACACTTATCACAATGAGCACTGAGTGATGCACCGAATTGTTGAATCACTGTCCTCTACACCTGGAACTAATATAACACTGTATGTTAATTATACTTGATTTAAGGGGGGAAAAGGCAAGCAGAGGAGCTTACATGTAATGCATGAGGATGTGAGGGTGTCTTACTGAAATTCTGCAGCTGGCTCACACGGGTCAATATGTACATGGTCCCACAGCCATGATTTTCACCTCCTGCAGGGTCCCTACCAGCTCCAAAACTGGCTGCTTAGGGGTGCTCTCCTTTGGCAGATCAGGCCTCACCGGAATACTGGCCAGCCACTGATATTTTAAGCTGGAGTCATAGATTGACTCCAACCCAGGAAATAAGCTGAAATGGGGAAACTAGGACTCACTAGGAGGCTATAAGATGCTAGAGGAAATTTGTCCACCTAGGACCAAAGAGCTTATCCTGGATAAGCAGCTCTGACTCTGCCATCTTTGAAACAGAACTTGACTGGCAATTAATCAACTTTTCAAGGCTATTTGACATGGCATAAAATAATGAAAGACTCGGCAAAACCAAGATGACTGCTTAGCCTCAAGTCTGAGGACTGTACTTCAGGGACCCTTCCTGGCAACCTAGAGGTGGGAGGCTCAAGGAGAACAAGCCAATAAGCAGCAGTCTCATTTATTATGGCTATGACCAGGTTCGGCACTCGCTCCTCCATCATCTCTCCAGCCTGGACCACCGCCTTCGTTTCGGAAACCCTGGGTCACTGGGGATTCACCTGGTAGGGTAAGAACCTGTGGGCCAGAGCTATTCCACACAAACTGGGTCTTTGGCCCATTCCAGGAGGAATGGTGGTTTAGCTCTGAATCTGTGCTGCGGTGAAGAACCACGTGAAGTTACCGTGATCATCTCCTCTTCGCCTTGTGCCTCCCACACTGTGCTGAGCTTTTGTACAGATGACCTCAATTGATGATAGGAGTTATTCTCTTCATTTTTTTAGGGGAAGGAACTGTAGCTCAGAGATGTGGAGTAAATTGCCCAAAATGGCACAGCAAGGACACAGGTGTGGAAGGGTGGCCACAGTGATGAGGAGACCAGAACATATAAGGATTTGTGTATTTAATTTTTTTTTTCATAGAACAAAGGAGCACCACTGAAAGATTTTAAATAGGGCCAGGGCAAAATCAGACTTGCATTTTGAAGAAGACGCTCTGGCTACCAAGTGGAGAATGGATTAAATGAAGGGAGACGAGTTTTGAGTCTAATGCAGTTGTCCTGGTGAGAGGAGATGGTAGACTCAAGTGGTGGTAAGGGAAGGAGGTAGATGGATTCCAGAGATATTTGAAAAACAAAGGCCTGCTTGCGTCTGAGGGGCCCCTGGCTAATCATCACATCTTTCCATCAAGTTTTGCAGAGAAGAAACCTTCAAAAGCCACACAGTCAAGACAAAGGAAGAAACCTTCAATGCCATGCTGACCAAGGAGCATATCTGGAAGCTCCCCAGGAATTAATCGGAAAAGCCTTGGCGCTATTTGTAAATTTTTCAGAAATGCAGCCTAGGCAGTGAGCAACCAAAGAGGATGGCACAACTTGAAACACTTGGAAAGGAATTAGGCTGGTCTCAACAGTCTCAACAGCTTCCAGATCTTTCCCTGTCCAGGCTGCTTAGAGCACAGCATCAGGGTCCCTGGCCACAGAAACCCCATGTCTCACAAAAGACAATGCGAACTTCTCCTTCAATTCTGAAGGTCTGTGCTTTTCATACCTGTTCTCCTCAGTATTTTACCACAATGCATGTCAACGTAAATGGAATGGAACTGGCAGTAACAGATTGATGAACAAAGAGTGCGAAGGCTAAATGGAGAGGCTTGGCTGAGGGTCCAGTGAATGAACCTGACAACAGGCTGGCACCAGGCATTGAAGTGTGCAAACAAAAGACCTTCCTGGAAAAGCAAGGAGGGAGACACAGAATAACTGCACCAAGCAAGCCCTAATTACTTAGATATTCCCCACTGGGGAGACAGAAGAACCACAGATGGAGACGTGGGTGTGACCAGAGGCATTTTAGGGCTAAGGACTGACAGAAAAGAGTGACTTCCCTAAATTTGCAGAGATAAGTCTGACTCCAGGATGGAGGCTGGAGCCCCTTGATTTCTGTCTTTGGTTGAGCAAATGAGTGAATGAGGCCACTAGAGCCTTGGTTCAGCCACAGGCATTCTTGCCTCAAGAACATCGCTCTAACTGTTCACTCATCTGGAATTCTCCCTCAGGTCTTCACGTGGCTGAATTCCTAAACCAGCCTACCAGGAACTCTCCACTGCATCACATTACTTCATTTTCCCTGAAGCACTTAACGTTATTTGAAATTTTCTTCTCTAATTTGCTTGTTTAATTATCTACTATTGGTCAGGTGTCTGTGAGAGCAGTCATTTGATGTTTGTGCGAAACAATGTCCCAGGGCTAAGAGTCTAGCAGGCACTGTTTTGTTGAATGATTGCACTAAATTGATAAGTTTGATCAATCAAACTAAGTTGATAAATCAGGAAGCCTAAGCTTTTTTTTTTTTTTTTAAGAATTTATTTATTGGGGCGCCTGGGTGGCTCAGTGGGTTAAACCTCTGCCTTCAGCTCAGGTCCTGATCTCAGAGTCTTGGGATCCAGCCCCACATTGGGCTCTCCTCTCAGCGGAGAGCCTGCTTCCCCCCCACCGCCCTCGCCAGCTGCTCTGCCTACTTATGATCTCTCTCTCTGTCAAATAAATAAAATAAAATATATTAAAAAAGAACTTATTATTTGACACAGAGAGAAAAATAGAGAGAGACAGCAAGAGAGGGAACACAAGCAGGTGGGGGTGGGAGAGGAAGAAACAGGCTTTTCACTGAGTAGAGAGCCTGATGCACTCGATCCCAGGACTCTGGGACATGACCTGAGCTGAAGGCAGACGTTTAATGACTGAGCCATCCAGGCGTCCCAAGCTTAAGTTTTTTATATATGTTACAATAGTTACCAGTTGGAAGATGGAAAATTTAGCTAATAGCTTATTTGGTGTTTATTATGTGAACCAACTAATTGAACCAATTTTTCTTATTTTGTCATTTAATTATCTTAGAATGTCTCAGGAACTAAAACAAATGCTTATTTATATAAAAAACTATAAGGCACAATATAGTGAGGACAAAGAAATAGTGTACACATCTAAGTTTGCTAACAAAATAAGCTATATCAGAGCACTTTCTCAGTAACATCATTGCAAAAAATAGCTCTAATATAAATGTTTAACCAAAAATGTAAAATAAAGGAGCTAATTATTTGTCACTTCATTTTTAGAAAGATAAATTTCTGCTTCTGCAGAAACAACCACTTGAAATTTATAGGAGCCAGAATAATTTAAATGGAGCATTTTTGAGTGTACAGTCATTACAAGATGTCAGAATTATAGTTGAGATTCAGACTCAGCCTCCTAGGAAAGTAAGCCACAGCAGGAGAATTCTAATTAGTCACACCCAGGGAATAAACCAAGCAACCACTGCACGGGAATGAGATCAGGCCCCAGGATATCCAGGTTCTTTTTTTTTTTTTAAGACTTTATTTATTTATTTGACAGAGAGAGATCACAAGTAGGCAGAGAGGGAGGCAGAGAGAGAGAGAGGAGGAAGCAGGCTCCCTGCTGAGCAGAGAGCCCAATGCGGGACTCGATCCCAGGACCCTGAGATCATGACCTGAGCCGAAGGCAGCGGCCTAACCCACTGAGCCACCCAGGCACCCCCAGATATCCAGGTTCTTTTCCCTTCTCCATTCACGGCCCAGTGTTCACCCCTGAGTGATAAAGACACTGAGGTTTCAAACTGCAGACTATTAGGGCCACTGTGAGCTTGTCCTCCTCTCCTGTCCTCAGCAGAGGCCCAGGTTCATGTACACGTATTAGATGCTGTTTGGTCTAGAGGCTGGGGGAACTAGCAGATGCATTGTGTTGGTCAGACTGTGATTGAGCCAAGAAAGACCCATCAGGAGAAGCCTGGCAAAACTGAACAGCTCAGTAATGCTGTACTCCCCAACCTCTGCAACAGCATATGGGCCTCTGAGCTGTTGTGCATAAAGCACACCTGGTTAAGGCGGAGTTTCAGTCTGCTCATCTGTGTTTTCTAAATTTCCCATTAGCGATTCGCTCTTAGCTGGGAGCTACTCAGGATAAAGCTGAAAATCAGACACAGGCCTGTGGCACTCTCTGTGTTTCATTGCTTTGCCCTCTTCCTGCTCCTCTGCACTGGAAAAAGGAGGGAAGAGAGATAGGGGTGAGTTTGCATCTTGCTGCCTGGTGCTGGGCAGAAAAAGTTTATTGTAAGTGTCAGAACATTTAGAAAAAGCTGTTGTTGAGGGAAAACTCTAATTCCAAAGACTTATATCAGGAAAAAAGAAAGGTCTGAAAGAAATGATCTAAGATTTCATCTTAAGAAGCAAATTGAGCCCGAAGTAGAATAAATGATGAAAATAAGAATAAAAATTGGGACACCTAGGTGGCTCAGTTAGTTGTGTCCAACTCTTGATTTTGATTCAGGTCAGGATCTCAGGATTGTGAGATCAAGCCCAAAGTCGGGCTCCCCACTCATCACAAAGTCTGCTTGACTTCTCTCTCTCTCTCTCTCTCTCTCTCTCTCTCCCTCCTTCCCTCTCCCCCCCTGCCTCTACCCCCGCTCACTCTCAAACTCTTTCTCAAATAAACACATAAAATCTTTTTAAAAAAATAAGAATGAAAATCAATAACATTGAACACTACATCTGAAACTAATGATGTACTATATGTTGGCTAATTGAATTTAAATTAAGAAAATAAAAGAAAGAAGATCTTAGTTGGAAAAAAAAAAAAGAAAGAAAGAAAATCAATGAAACAGAGAACAGCCAAACAATAGAGAAAAAAAGTCAATGAAATTAAAAGAGAGTTTTTGGAAAAGATCAAATGACTACTATGAATTTAATCTTCACAACAACAGCACAAGTTATGTATTATTATTCCCATTTTATAGATGAAAGAATGAGGCACATAAAAGCCAAGAAATTCACCCCAAATTGGTAAGGTACTGAGCTAAAATCTGACCCCTCTTTCCAGCTTCTTTTGCATATAGCTTTCTGGTTTCGTCAACACAATTCATTGAATAGACTATCTTCCCCCCCTTTATATATTTTTGCCTCCTTTGTTGTAGATAAATTGACCACGTGAGTGTGGGTTTATTTCTGGGCTCTCTACTCTGTCATATATGGCTTTTATTATGTCATGGTATTGTCCTTATAAACCCGCTTTGTTGAATTTTTTCATGAGCATATGTTGGATTTTGTCAAATGCTTTTTCTGCATCTCCTCATAATTGTAACCTTGCTGGATAGCATATTCTTGGTTATAGGTCTTTTCCTACCAGCACTTTAAATGTATCAGGGAAAGTTTCTGTCATGTAAAGTTTCTGCTGAAAATCAGTTCACAGCCTATGGGCTTTCTCTTCTATGTAACTGCTTTTTTTTTTTTTTCTTGCTTTTAAGATTGTTTCTTTTTCTTTAATATTTGCCATTTCAATGAGTATGTGTCTTGGTGTGGACCTTCTTCGGTTCATCTTTTTTGGGGCTTTCTGTGCTGCCTGGACCTAGATATCTGTTTCCTTTTGAAGATTTGGGAAATTTTCACCTATTATTTCTTCAAATAAGTTTTCCAACTACCTTGTCTCTCTCTTCTTCTACTTTGATCCCTATATATATGAATATTATTACACTTGATGATTTCAGAGAGATCTCTTAACCTATTCTAATTTTTTATTATGCTTTTTGCTGTTCAGTTTGGTTGCTTTCCATTATCCTGTCCTCCAGATCATTGATCCATTCTTCATCCTCTAATTTTCTGTTGATATATGCTACCCTTCTTACTAATATTCATGAAAATGCTTAGGGACAGGTTACTCAGGTATTTAGTAATTTTAGCTCTCTTCCCCCAAAATGAGAACTTCATTCTTCATGTCATGGCATTAAGTTGAATTTCATAGTCCCCTGGTAATATTCCTGAAATGGCTCCCTTACTAAAATCAATGCCTAAGTGAAACAGCAAGGCCTCTAAGTGAAATGGACCTTATCCTATGGAATGATAGGATATCAATTTTACCATATCAGTGATACTCTAAAAGATGTCCTACAATGAGTGTTATTTTATAGATAAAGTGTATTGCTATTATTCAACATTCAGAGGGCTTATTAAATGCCATCTATGTGATATTGAGCACGTGGTTACTCTTGTAGAAGCTTAGTTGCTGTGACTATATCATATATAGTAGATCTTAGATAGGAGTGTACATCAAAATTTTGGAAACTACATTTGTTTTAGTCTTACTCTAGAAATTCTTACCCAGTAAATCTGGGTTAAGGTCTAAGTATCATAGTAAAAAAACAAAACAAAACCCTCCTCAGGTGATTCTGATTTGTACCTATGGTAAATGTGCACTAGATATATAGTTGACAAACACTTTAAACATATTTATACAAACACATACAGCTATATGGTTATTGCATTCCTAAAAGCTACTTAGCAAACTTGATAACTATCAAACATTAAAAAATTACTTAAGGCTTCTATTGGATGAGGCAAGATGGAAGAAGAGTAGGAGACCTCATTTCATCTGATTCCTTGAATGTAGCTAAATAACTATCAAATCATTCTGAACACCCATGAATTCATCCTTAGATATAAGAAAGGAATATCTATAAATCTACAAGTAGAAAAGAGACCACGTTCTGCAAGGTAAGATGAGTGGAATATGAGGGGATATATCTGAAGGGGGATATATATGAGGTGAATCTGAGGGGATATATTGAAAGATAATGGGGGGGGTAACTGGTGAAGGAGCCTTAGTAAGCCGGCTACCAGAAAGTAATATATCCCTGGAGGGCAAAATTGGAACTGTTAGAAATCCGTTCTCATGAGAGACAGCTCTGCCTGTAGGGAGCTCAGGTAGTGAAACGGGAGAAAGATCTAGGTGGAACAGTGTGTCTCAGAATTCCTGGAGGCACAGAAATAGTGGGTTCCTGAACTGGTAGAGTTTCTAAGCATTGGAGCAGGGAAACTGGTTATAATCAGTGAGCTCAGCAGGGGACTCTCAGCTTAGTTCACCATTAACCACTAAAGGGGGCTCCATCAAGTGACCACTCTTTGTGTGGAGATGATGCAAAGAACAGAAACTTGGGGGAACCTCCACCTTCTCCATGAAGGGGCAGAGCATGTGCATGCACAGTTAGGCGACTACTCTCCACTGCAGGGTCCTACAAATTATAGTAATGGAGGACCCTCTGCCTTCCCCAAGGAGGATTGATGTAGCTGTGCACTGCAGGAATCTGCAGAGTTTGGCATGCACAAAAGTGAAGACCGTTTATCCCTGAGGGTTTACTGAAGAGAGGGGACCATGACATTTCAATACTGGGGCTGGTGATCATTTTTATTTTGATCGTCTAAAGAGGCATAGAAAGCCTTCAGGGAACAAAAAGCACACAGAGGACCAGCTTACACTAAACCTGGCTCCCTGGCAAGTGGCAGTGCAACTTCAACCAAACAAAGACACCTGAGAAGCAATGCAGCAGGCCCCTTCCCCATGAGATCAAAGGGAAGAAAATGTACATAGCAAATTTACCACACAAGACTGTAAAACTCCAGTGCTAGGGGAAAATAGTATATAGAATTTGAGGTTTTTTTCTCATGACTCATTTATCTTTCAGTTTAAAATTTTATATTTCCTTATTTTCTTTTTTCCCTTTTCAATTAGTTTCTTATTTTATCAACTCTTTGTTTTTAAATCTTTTTTTAACTTTCATTTTTTACATTTATGTCTTATAGATATAGTTTTCATTTTTGGCTTCCTTTCACTCTATCCTATTTTATTTTTGTATATATTTAAGTTTTTGTTTTCATTAGAATTTTGGGGTTTAGTGTCTTCTAACACAAAGATCTAAATATATTCAGGACCAACTATATCACCCTATTTTGTACCCCCTGTGAAATTATATGCTTCCCCCCTTTTTATTCTTTTGCTTTTCCATTTGCCTTTTCTTTTTCTTTTTGGTTTCTGACCTCTTTGGATTTATCTAGTGTGTTTTTTGCTTGGATCCTGGTTGATGCTTTTGATAGTGCTCTTGTTCATCCATTCTTCTCTGGGCAAAATGTCTAGAAGGAGGAATTCACAATAAAAGAAGGAACCAGAGGTAATACTCTCCACAAATCTAATCGATATGGATATAAGTAAAATTTCAGAGGTGGAATTAAGAATAACAATTATAAAGTTACTAGTTGGACTTGAAAAATCATAAAAGATACTAGAGAATCTCTTCGTGCAGAAATGAGATCTACTAAGGTTGAAAGTAAAAATTCATAAACTGACATATAGTCTAAATTGGATGCTCTAATAGCTAAGGTAAAATGACTCAGAAGAGAGTCAGTAATATAGAAGATAAGTTGATGGAAAGGAAGGGAACTGAGGTAAATAGAGAGAAATAACAAGTAGGCCATGAGGAGAGGCTTTGAGAAATCAGTGATGCTATAAAACATACCAACATCAGAATTATTTGCATGCCTAAGGGAGAGAGGGCCAGAAGGTTGAGCAAATCATAGCTGAGAACTTTCCTAATCTGGGGAAGGAAACAGGTATTCATGTCCAAGAGGTAGAGAGGACCCTTTGCAAAATCAATAAAAATAGATCAACATCCTGGCATATAATAGTGAAGCTTGCAAATTCGAGAGATAAAGAAAATCCTAAAAGCAGCTCAAGACAAAAAGTTCCTAAACTACAGGGCTAGGAACATTAGATTGGCATCAGACCTAGCCACAGAGACCTTGCAGGTCAGAAAGGGCTGGCATGGTATATTCAGGATATTAAATGAGAATAACATGCATCCAAGAAACTTTATCCAGCAAGGTTACCATTCAGAATGGGAGGAGATATTTAGAGCTTCTGAGACAACAGAAACTGAAAGAATATGTGACCTGTGGGCCAGCCCTGCTAGAAATATTAAGGGGGAATCCTGTAAGAGACAGGCCAAAAATAACATAAACCAGAAAAAAAGAGACAATCTGCAGAAACAGAGACTTTACAGGTAATACAAAGGCACTAAACTCATATCTATCAATAGTTACTCTGAATGTAAATGGACTAAATGCTCCAATCAAAAGACACAGAATATCAGAGAGAGAAAAAAAAGCAAGATCCATCCATATGCTGTCTACAACAGACTCACTTTAGACATAAAGACACCTCCAGACTGAAAGTGAGGGGGTGAAGAACAATTTATCATGCTAACGGACCTCAAAAGAAAGCTGGGGTAGCAATCCTCATATCAGGCAAATTAGATTTTAAACTAAATAGTGTAATAAGAGATGAGCAGAGACGCTACATCATACTTAAAAGGTCTATAACAAGAAGATCTAACAATTATAAATATTTATGCCCCTAATTTGGGAGTAGCCAGTTATATTAACCAATTTGTAACCATATAAAAGAAATACATAGATAATAATACAATAATAGTAGGACACTTCAACACCCCATTCACAACAATGGAAAGATCATCTAAGCAGAAGATCAACAAGGAAACAAGGGCTTTGAATGACACACTGAATCAGATGGACTTCACAGATACATACAGAGCATTCCATACTAAAGCAACAGAATACAGATTCTTCTCAAGTGCACATGGAACTTTCTCCAGAATGGATGACATATTGGGTCATAAATCACGTCTCAACTGATACCAAAAGATTGGGATTATTCATTGCATATTTCCAGACCACAATGCTTTGAAACTTGAACTCAATCACAAAAGGAAATTTGGAAGGAATTCAAACACTTGGAGGTTAAAGAGCATCCTACTAAAGAATGAATGGGTCAACCAGGAAATTAAAGAATAATTTTAAATATTCATGGAAACAAATTAAAATGAAAACACAACTGTTTAAAACCTTTGGGATACAGCAAAGGCTGTCCTAAGAGGGAAGCACATTGCAATACAAACCTCTCTCAAAAACTTAGAAAAATCTGTTACACAAGCTAACCTTATACCTAATAGAGCTGGAGAAAGGACAGCAAATAAAGCCTAAACCAAGCAGGAGAAAAGAAATAATAATAATTAGAGGAGAAATCAATGAAACAGAAACTGGAAGAACAGTAGAATAGATCAATGAAACTAAAAGCTTGTTCTTTGAAAGAATTAATAAGGTCAATAAACCCCATAGCCGGATCATCCAAAAGAAAAGAGAAAGGACCCAAATTAATAAAATCATGAATGAAAGAGGAGGAATCACAACCAACACCAAGGAAATAAAATTTTAAGAACGAATTAGAACAACTATATGTCCAACAAATTAGGCATTTGGAAGAAATAGATGCATTCCTGGAAACTTATAAACTACCAAAACTGGAACAGGAAGAAATAGATGCTCTGAACAGACCCATAACCAACAAAGAAAATCAAGTAGTAATCAAAACAATCCCACAAAAACAAGAGTCCAGGTCCAGATGGCTTCCCAGGGGAATTCTACCAAACATTTAAAGAAATCATACCTATTAAACTGAAGCTGTTACAAAAAATAGAAATGGAAGGAAAACTTCCAAACTTGATCAATGAGGCCAGTATTACCTTGACCCCCAAACCAAAGACCCATTCAAAGGAGAATTACAGACCAATATCCCTGATGAACATGGATACCAAAATACTCAACAAGATACCAGCCAACTGGATCCAACAGTACATTAAAAGGCTTAATCGGGGCGCCAAGGTTGCTCAGTGGGTTGGGCCTCTGCCTTCAGCTCGGGTCATGGTCTCAGGATCCTGGGATTGAGCCGGGCATCAGGCTCTCTGCTCAGCAGGGAGCCTGCCTCCCCCACTCTCTGTGCCTGCCTCTCTGCCTGCTTGTGATCTCTCTCTCTGTCAAATGAATAAATAAAATCTTTTAAAAAAAAGATTTTAAATAAAATCTTTTAAAAAAAAGATTTTATTATTCATTTGACAGAGAGAGAGATTACATGTAGGCAGAGAGGCAGGCAGAGAGAGAGAGAGGAGGAAGCAGGCTCCCTGCTGAGCAGAGAGCCCGACGCGGGACTCGATCCCAGAACTCTGGGATCATGACCCGAGCTGAAGGCAGCGGCTTAACCCACTGAGCCACCCAGGCGCCCAATAATAAAATCTTTTTTAAAAAAATAAAAGGCTTAATCACCACAACCAAGTGGGATTTATTCCTGGGATACAAGGGTGGTTCCACATTTGCAAATCAATAAATGTGATACCTCACACAAATAAAAGAAAGGACAAGAATCATATAATCCTCTCAATTGATGCAGAAAAAGTATTTGGTAAGATACAACATCCTTTTTTTTTTAATTATTATTAAAACTCTCCACAGTGTAGGGATAAAGGGAACATACCTCAATGTCATCAAAGCCATCTATAAAAAGCCCAAAGTGAATATCATTCTCAGTGGAGAAAAACTGAAAGCTTTTCCCCTAAGGTCAGAGAAATGACAGGGGTGCCCACGCTCACCACTGTTGTCCATCATAGTATGAGACGTCCTAGCCTCAGCAATTAGGCAACAGAAAAATAAAAGTCATTCAGATTAACAAAGAAGAAATCAAACTCTCAGTCTTCACAGTTGACATGATAGTTATGTGGAAAACCCAAAAGATTCTATCCCCAAAGTGCTAGAACTCATACAGGGATTCAGTAAAGTGTCAGGTTATTAAATCAATGCACAGAAATCAGTTGCATATCTATACATCAACAGCAAGACAAAAGAAAGAGAAATTCAGGAGACTGTCCCATTTACAATGCACCTAAAACCATAAGATACCTAGAAATAAACCTAACCAAAGAGGTAAAGGATCTGTACTCTAAAAACTACAGAGAGCTTATGAAAGAAATTGAGGAAGAAACAGAGGTAGAAAAACATTCCATGCTCATGGATAGGAAGAATAAATATTATAATGTCTCTGCTACACAGAGCAATCTACACATTCAATACAATCCCTTTCAAAACACCATTGACATTTTCCACAGACCTGGAATAAATAATCCTAAAATTTGTATGGAACCAGAAAAGACCCTGAACAGCCAGAGGAATGTTAAAGAAGAAAGCCAATGCTGGTGGCATCACAATGCCTGACTATATTACAAAGCTGTGATCATCAAGACAGCATGGTACTGGAACAAAAAAAGACATATAGATTGACGGAACAGAATAGAGAGCCCAAAGTAGACCCTCAACTTAATGGTCAACTAATCTTTGACAAAGCATGAAAGATTATCCAATGGAAATAGAATAGTGTCTTCAATAAATGTTGGTGGGAAAATTGGACAGACACATGTGGAATAATGAAACTGGACCATTTTCTTACACCATACACAAAGATAAACTCAAAATTGATGAAAGACCTGATTATGAGATAATCCATCAAAATCTTAGAGGAGAATACAAGCAGCAGTCTCTGTGACTTCAGCCACAGCAACTTTTGGCTAGACAAGTCTCCAGAAGCAAAGGAAACAAAAGCAAAAATGAACTATTGGACTTCATCAAGATAAAAAGCTTCTTCACACTAAGGAAATGGTCAAAAAACTAAAAGGCAACCTACAGAATGGGAAAAGATATTTGCAAGTGACTTATCAGATACAGGGCTAATATTCAAGATCTATATAAAACTTGCCAAACTCAACATGTAAAAAACAAAGAATCTAGTCACAAAATGGACAGAAGACATGAACAGAGATTTCTCCAAAGAAGACATACAAACAGCCAACAGACACATGAAAAAATGTTCCATGTTACGTGTCATTAGGGAAATACAAATCAAAACCACAATGAGATATCCCCTTACACCAGTCAGAATGGCTAAAATTAAAAAGACAGGAAACAATAAATGTTGATGAGGATGTGGAGAAAGGAGAACCCTCTTTCACTGTTGGTGGGAATGCAAGCTGGTGCAGCCACTCTGGAAAACAGCAAGGAGGTTCCTCAAGAAGTTAAAAGTAGAGCTACCCTACAACACTGCAATTGCACTACTAGGTATTTACCCCAAAGATATAGGTGTAGTGATCTGAAGGGGCACATGCACCCAATGTTCATAGCAGCTATATCCACAATAGCTAAACTGTGGAAGGAGTTCATATGTCCTTCAGCAGAAGAATGGATAAGGAAGATGTGGTTCATATATACAATGGACTATTACTCAGCCATTAGAAAGGATGAATACCCACCATCTGCATTGACCTGGATGGAAGTGGAGGGGATTATGCTGAGTGAAATAAGTCTATCAGAGAAGGATAATTATCATATGGTTTCACTCATATGTGGAACATAAGGAATAACACAGAAGACCATAGGGGAGGAGAAGGAAAACTGAATGGGAAAAAAATCAGAGGGAGACAACTACAAGAGTCTCTTAACTATGGGAGACAAATGGAGAGTTGCTGAAGGGGAGATTGGTGAGGGGATGGGGTAACTGGGTGATGGGCATTGAGGGCACATGATGTGATGAGCACTGGGTGGTATATGCAACTGATGAATCATTGAACACTACCTCTGAAACTAATGATATACTATGTGCTGGATAATTGAATTTAAATTTTAAAAAAATCCCTAAAGATGTGAATTCAATAGAATGAAAATGAAAAATGAAATTTATGTCTATTATGCAACAAGGCAACAGTTACACATATTTCATCAAGATGGTGTAAATCAGCATCTCAACAGAAGAGATGACACACTCAATAATTTGAGAAGGGTTTATTTATATTCAATTTATATTTAACTCAAAAAATGTGGGCAAAATAGCAGAAAGCATAAGAATACTTCAGGAACACAGGACTAGCCATAATAGAGTTTTTACATCTCTAGACCTGATGGGACAGAGAAGGAAAGGGAGCTTGGATGGAGAGAGTGTCCTACAAGTGGATCTGTTGTGGGACATAGGCAGTCTGAGGCAAATGCACAGGGAAGGAGCCAAGAGAATTAGCACTCTGACTAGCTCTTCTAGAGAAGATCTAGCTCTTCTTCCTCCTTCTGGAACTACCATTGGCAGAACTAACCTGGACCTCAAGGGCAGTGGAGCCTATTACTGTGATCCACCTCCACTGAGAAGCAGAGAGCTGGCTGGAAAAGAGTAAGAAGTGAGTCAGTAAGAAGTGAACACAGTGCAAGAATCTGGCAAATAGAAACAACAAAAAAAAACCTACTACATGGTATTTAAGTCACTTACCTCTTTCTCATCCCACAATCAGTTTACATCCCCACCCCAACTCCCAGGAAATTGTTCTAAAATACACCAGGGACCAACAGTGAAAAGTAGTATGGATGAGGATAAATCACCACAGAAATCTGTAAGTAGAATCTAATAATATTTGCTGTTGGACAGGTTGGTATGTGGAAAAAGTAGGAGAATCAAGGATAGGAAGAGTTATGAAAAAATGTCTCATGCATATATGTAGGGAATTCCAGAAATCAGGATTTTACTACAAGCTATTCTTCAAGCCATTAAAACTTGAAAATGAGAAGTAGAAGTAGAGATCTTGAAGTAGAAGATGAGAAAAATAAGCTTTCTTATTATATACTTAATTGAATGAAGGACTTCAAAATTTGTATGGTGGAAAGTGTATGAGTTTGGGCTCTTCTGGGTATAAAATAAAATAAAATAGTAAATATTTTACTTAAAAGCAGTTCTTTCAATCTCCAGTTCAATTCCTGTCTTCTCTTTAAGGCTGATTTCTTTTTGCTTTACAAAACAAATAAATGATCAACTCTTTAGCTTATCTTTTATATTAAGAAGGATGTTCATTTGCTGGCTTTGTCCAGTGTAGGATCAATCTCAACAAGAATACAGTATATAAGAATACAGTATATAAGATATATAACATACAATATAGAATGTTATTAATCTATCCAAAAAGAAGTGAATCGTGTAAAAAATACTAAGTTTGTGACTACAACCAAAAAGAGTGGAGCAAAGTTACCCAAAGGATAGTAGTAAACATTTCAAAATGTTCAGCCTTGGGGCGCTTGGGTGGTTCAGTTGGTTAATCGACTGCCTTCGGCTCAGGTCATGATCTTGGATCATTAACTATGGATTAACCCCCACACACACAAAATCTCTTTTCCTCTCTTTCCTTAGTAATAGAAACTGTACACTTTTTGTGAGCAAGTGGCCATCCAGAAAAGAGACTATCTTTCTCAGCCCCTCTTATGCCTAGGTATGGTATATGGTCAAGTTCTAACTAGTTAAAGTCCTGCAATAATTCCTAAATTCAGTTCCTAAAAGATTGCCTGTTTTACACACTTTTCTTTTAGGGGGCACTCTTTCTCCATCCTTCTGTCCAGAACATGTGAAACCTATACTTCTTGCTGTCATTTTGGACCAGGAGGGCAGAGTCCACAGCCTAGATAGCAGAGTGACAAGCTGTATGGCGTCAAGGGTCACTAGAAGTTGAAGGGCAGAAGCCACATGGTAACCTTGGAATACCCATTTCCAGACTTGGAGATAAAAGGAAAATAAGCTTCCTTCATGTTCGAGCCAATATTTGGGTCTCTGTTATCCACAGCCAGATCTACTGCTAATTGGTATAGGCCAGAGATTTTTCTTCTAACACTTAAACCTTTCTTCTGCTTTCCTATAAGTTGACCCTTGAACAACACAGGTTTAAACTGCACAAGTCCCTTTATATGCAGATTTTTTACAACAGTACTGTAAATATATTTTCTCTTAGTTAATGATTTTAATAGCATTGTCTTTTCTGTAGCCTACTTTACTGTAAGAATACAGTATATAAGATATATAACATACAAAATATGTGTTGATTGTTTACGTTGTCAATAAAGCTTCTGGTCAATAGTAGACTGTTAGTAGTAAAGTTTTGGGGAAATCAAAAGTTATATGTGGATTTATAAAATTATATGGGCACAGGGGGGTCAGTGTCCCTAACCTCTACATCAACTGTATATGATAACAGTGTGTTAAAATATATTTATCATAAATCATTGGGACATATTTTATATAATGAAATGGGAATTAGAAAAGGGAGCTGTCTTCTAAAAGTCGCAGGCAGTGTCCCCCTTTAAAGACTGAAATTTTAACTCACCTTTGTGGAATATTATTACTTTACAAAAAGATCACCTAAAAGGGTCCTTAAGGTACATGAAAGTAAAAATAAGAACCTACCCATTATTTTTGTGGAAATTGTGGTGTTTTAATTTGGAAATGATATTTGTCATATACAACTGAACCACTGTCTCCAGACTTCTGTTTTTGTGTTGAGTTGTTACTGTTACGGTTTTAAGTGATAGTAGTGTTGGTTATAAAAGAAGGAGAAGGAAATACTCCTAGGGATAAATGAATGGACTCTGTCTGGATTAAGGCTTCTTCCAGTGTAAGACAGTGAGGTGGCTCATTTTAGTTGGCCTGCTGAAAAGGAGGAGAAGGAGAAAATCTGAAAGGAATGCTTTTGGGAGGATTTTCAAGATGAGCATGAGCCTTGGATGCTTTAGAAGTACTCAGGGGGAAAAAAAAATGAATAGAGGATGAGGAGGAGTAGAGAAGCATGTTAGATGAGGTGGGTCCCTGTGATGTGAGTTTGAAAAAAAAAAAAGATTTAGACAGAGACCATAAAAGTACAAATTTCCATAGGGGACAAAGAAGCTCTGGGCCCTTGTAGTCAGCTGCCTACCAGTGTGCCTCCATATGGATGCCCTCGAAGCCGACTGCCAACATGGCTGCTCAAATCACTGTGCATACTACTTAACTCCTGTCCTTTCTCCTCTCACTCAAGCAACTGCCAAATCCTGATCCTCCTCCCACATATCTTCAAGTCACCGACTTCTTTCCATTCCATTGACACTTTAACCTCTCCTTTTTAGACTGCCATAATCTCTTACAGGAAGTTAAGCAACAACTTCCTACTTGATTTCCCCCAACTCCGGTTTTCTCCTGCTCAAATGGATTGTCTACGTTTTATATGGAATCATATTATTTTTTTAAAAAATCCAATCAGTAATAGGAAAAATTCTTTAGAGTAAGTACATTTTATTTTTTGGGAAACCTCAAGTACTGAGAAAACGTTGCCAGAACGTGTTAAATTCTTCAACTGATGGATGCACCATTATCCCTGATTAGCCTTGCATTGAGTTGCAATTAATGCTGTACTCTCCAGTGCACCAAATCAATATCATAAAAATGGTTTCAAGGCTTAATTTTTAATCTCCCTGTGTTCTGTGCCAGCCTTTAAAGGTTTCTGCCTTCTTCTCTTTCATCTTAATCTTTTCACTCACATTGAAATGCATTACTCAGAGCAGTCCTTAGAAGTCTTTAAATACAGCATATAGTGCACATATTATTCTAAATACATATCATGGAGTTGATTGGAGTACCCATGCCCAGTCTTTAATAAAACTGTCTTTGTGATGACTGCTTATCACACCAGCTATGCTAAGGGTGTTTATTTGTGTGGAATTAAGCATTTCTCTTATTTTGTGGGCTTTATCAATAATATGTAAATCCAGCTGGCTTTTTCCTGTACCATCTTTAGAATTAAAAAGAAAGAAAGAAAGAAAGAAAGAAAGAGATCCCTAAAATGCTTGCCTTATTTACCACCTGAGAATTGAACTGTTTTGTTTCAGTCCACATAGCACTTCTTTTTTCCTGATTTTCTGGGCCCCTGATCATTTGACTCATCTCCTATTTATAACTCCTCAGACGTGATGCATCAGCCCTGCATTGGCTTGGCTTGTCTCATCTACACCTCGGTCTTACTCTCTTTGTGCTTGTCTGCTTCTGACCACCTAGGTAAATTAGCTACCTGCTTCTGTCCAGTCCAGCGACTCTTCTCAGCACAGACCCTGTGAAGCCTGTGTTCCTTTTCAAAGCCTTGCTCTCATAACTGTGAGCAAGGATTAGTTTATATCTAAGATCTTATTCTTCACTAGAATTCTTTAATGTCATCATCTATAAGAAGTTGTGTAAATACAACTCTTTTATTTTGCCCCATGACTTAATTTCTTTAAGAAGTATCTAATCTCTTTAATAAATTGTTATCAAGTATCTGACTGTGCCTTTCATCTTGGTCTGATTTAACTTTCAGGCATTTCCTGACTTCTCTCTTTACTTTCATGCAGGTATTTCCCCTAATAAAGTCCTTGCACATCCAATCCCCATATGGCCCCTTTTTCTTGGAGAAACTGGACCAGAAAACACTGGTTTTAAAGTCTAGTGCCCTCATTTGTTTTCTCTTGCTATATTTTTAAATTTAAAAAAAAAATCATCATCCGGTACATTATGTCCTCAAGACTTATTTGTCTTACAACTGGAAGTTTATACCTTTTGACCACCTTCACCCAATTCCCTCACCCCTCAGTCCCCACCCCCTGCCTCTGGTAATCACAATCTGTTTCCTGTATCCATATGTTCATTTTTTAAAGATTCCACATATAAGTAAGATTATACAGTACGTGTCTTTCTCTGACTTATTTCACTTAGCATAATGCCCTCAAGGTATCCATGTAGTTGAAAATGGCAAGATTTCCCTTATTTTTATGGCTGAATAATATTCCATTGTAAATATATGTACACCGCCTTTTCTGTATTCATTCATCCCTCAACAGATAGTTAGGTTGTTTCCATGTCCTGGATATTGTGAATAATGCTGCATTGGACTTGGGAGGGCAAATATATTTTCAAGATAATGATTTTGTTTCCTTCAGATAAATACCTGGAAGTTAAATTGCTGGATCCTATGATAATTCTATTTTTAATTTTTTGAGGACACTCCATGCTGTTTTCCATAGAGGCTGCACCAGTTTGCATACCCATTAACAGTACAAAAGGGTGGCATCAATACTTACTACTTGTATTTTTCCTCTTCTCTTAAGATTTTATTTTAATTCCAGTTAGTTAACATACAGTGTTATATTAGTTTCAGGTGTGCAATATAGTGATTCAACACTTCCATGCATCACCCCGTGTTCATCAGGACAGGTGCCCTCCTTAATCCCCATCACCTATTTAACCCATGCCCCCTACCTCCTCCCCTCTGGTATCCATGTTTGTTCTCCATAATTAAAAGTCTGTTTCTTGATTTGTCTCTCTCTCTCTCTTATTTTTTTTTCTCTTTGTTTGTTTTGTTTCTTATATTCCACATATAAATGAAATTGTTTGGTATTTTTCTTTCTCTGACTTATTTCACTTAGCATTCTGTTCCCTAGCTCCATCTATGTCATTACAGATGGCAGGACTTCCTCCTTTTTTATGGCTGAATAAAGTTTTCCTCCATCAATTGAGGACACTTGGACTGCTTTCTTGGCTATTGTAAATAATGCTGCTATAAACATAGGTGTGCACATCTCTTTGAATTAGTGTTTATGTATTCTTTGGGTAAATATCCAGTATGGGGATTGCTGGATCCTAAGGTAGTTCTATTTTCAACTTTTTGAGGAACTCCATATTGTTTTCCACATTGGCTGCATAAGTTTACATTCCCACCAACAATGTGTGAGTGTTCCTTTTTCTCTCCATCCTCGTTAACAC
Organism: Mustela erminea; assembly: GCF_009829155.1. Taxonomy (NCBI): domain Eukaryota; kingdom Metazoa; phylum Chordata; class Mammalia; order Carnivora; family Mustelidae; genus Mustela; species Mustela erminea. Next base: position 88,571,947 of record NC_045624.1, on the reverse strand, counting down.
CTGCTGCTTCTTGTGTTGTTGATTTTAGGTGTGACAGGTATGAAGGGGGGTATCTCTTTTTTTTTTTAATTAATTTTTTATTTTTTATAAACATATATTTTTATTCCCAGGGGTACAGGTCTGTGAATCACCAGGTTTACACACTTCACAGCACTCACCAAAGCACATACCCTCCCCAATGTCCATAATCCCACCCCCTTCTCCCAAACCCCCTCCTCCCAGCAACCCTCAGTTTGTTTTGTGAGATTAAGAGTGGGATTGGGAGGGTATCTCATTTTAATTTTGATTTACATTTGTCTTTTTGATGATATCTCTTCTTATAGATGTGAGGTAATTTCTCATTGTGGATTTGACTTGCATTTCCCTTTTGATTGGTGATATTGAGCACATTTTAAAATCAGGTTATTTATATTCTTCTTATTGAATTGTAAAAGTTTTTAATATATTCTGAATATAAGCCCTTGTCAGATACAGGTTGTAAAATATTTTTTTCTGCCTGTTTTTACATTTTCTTGTTTTACATTTTCTTAACTGTGTCTTCTGAAGCATAGATATTTTTCATTTTAACAAAATCTATTAACTTTCTTTTATGGTTTGTGCTTTTTGTTTTAAGAATTTATGCCTACCCAGTGTCACAAAGATTTTCACTAATGTTTTCCTCTCTAAGCTGAATTGCTTTAGCTCTTAAGATTAGGTATATGATCTACTTTGAATTAATTTTTATGCTTAGCAGAAGTTAAGGGATAAGTGTTTTGTTTTTTTGTTTTTGGGTTTTTTTGTCTTTGTTTTTGTTTTTTTTTTTTTTTACTCCCATACAGATATCCGGGTGCCATTGAATTATGTTGGTACCTTTGTTGAAAATCAAATGATCGTGTAAGTGTAGGTCAGTTTCTAGCCTTTCTATCATGCTTTATTGGCCTATATGCTTATCTTTACACCAATACCATCCTGTCCAGATTATTATTGCTTTATAGTAGGTCTTGAAGCACTACGTTCTTCTACCTTCTTTTTCAAAAATTTTTAGCTAATCCAGATCCTTTGTTTTCACATTTAGGTTTTTTTTTGGTTTTTTTTGTGTGTGTTTTGTTTTTTGTTTTAGCATCTGTCATTTATATTTTTTAATTTGCTGATATTTTTGTTCAGATTTCATTCAATGTGTAGATCAATTTGGGGAAAATTATCCTAACAATATTGAGAATTCCAATCTATGAACATGATATAGCTCCCCATTTATTTAGATCTTCCTTGATCACACTTTGCAATGTCCTATAGTTGACAATGTGCATATCTCAGACATCTTTTGATAACTTTATTCCTAAGCATTTTATTGCTTTAATGCTATATAAATTAAATTTACACACTTTATTTTCTAATTATTCATTATTAATGTATAGAAATACAATTGGTTCCTATATATTTACCTTTTATTCTGTGACCTTACTAAATTAATTTATTAGTTACAGGAGCTTATTAGTATATTCCTTAGATTCCTTAGAATTTTCAACATAACATCTGCAAATAGAGACTAGAGACTTTTTTACTTCCTTCTTTCTAATATTTATGTATTTTATTTCTTATCTTACTGCACAGACTAGGATCTCCAAAACAATATGGAATAGAGTGAACATCTTTGCCTTGCTGCTGACTTTAAGTAGAAAATATACATTGAATGCTGCATATGAATTTAGGTATAAACTTTCTTGTAGTAGGTGTACCTAATCATGTTAAGAACATTCTTTCTAAAAAAAAAAAAAAGAATTACTAAACCTGGATAGATGAGAGCTTTTTTCATAAATGGGTATATTAAGACTTTTATTGCACAGTATGATCTATTTTGGCAGATGTGGCAGATGAACCTAAGAGATGTATTTTTCCATTGTTTTATGGAGTGTTCAATAAATACCTGATTAAGTCAAGATAATCAATGTTGTTCTGATCTTTGTTGATGAGTATTAACATCTCCATCTATGATTGTGAAATATGTCTATTTCTCTCTAATTAGGTCAATTTTCATCTCATGTATTTTGAAGCTTTTACATTAGCCACACACATTTATGATCGTTTTGTTCTTCTAGTAAGCTGACATTTTTATCATTACAAATTATCCCCCTTTGCATCTGATAATTTTTACAGTATAAGAGTCTATTTTTTCTGGTATTGGTATAACCAATGCAGCATTTTTTATTATTACTGTTTACATTGTTTGTCTTTTCCCATACATTTAGTCTCCCAGCCTATCTGGGTCTTTATATTTAAAATCGTCTCTTATTGACAGCACATAGTTGAGTCATGCATTTTTGCCAACTCTGACAATTTCTACTTCATAGTTGGAGAGTTTAGTCCATTATCATTTAACACAATTATTAATATGGTTGAGTTTGAGTCTATCATATTATCACTTGTTTTCTGTCCGTCTCTTCTGTTTTCTGTTCTTCTATTCTCCCTTTCCTTATTTTTTGGATTATTAGAATGATTTCTGAACTTTATTTGAATTTTCTTATGGATTTTTGCCATACTTCTCTGTATTACATATTTTTAATGATTGCTGTAGAAATTATAAACTATGTCTAGCTTTTTATAGTCAACTAATAGTTAATATAGTACTACTTCATGTAATATATATGGAAATCTCACAATCATATTGGTCCATCTATTTCCATCCCAGATCTTTGTGCCATAGCTATTATATGTACCACTTATACATATTTTAATTCCACACATTACTTTTGTTTTAAATAGATATATGTATAATAAACATATTAAGAAGAAGAAGGTAAAATTATTTATCCAGATAGTTACTATTTTTGATGTTCTTCATTCTTTTCTTGGGATCTGAGAATTTATCTGACATCATCTTCCTCCAGCCTGAAGTATTTTCTTTAGTATTTCTTGTAATGCCATTCTGCTTCAAACAAATTTCCTTATTTTTGTTTTATTTGAAAATTTCTTTAGTTTATCTCCAATCTTGGAGGCTATTTTCACTGACTGTAGAATTCTGGGTTTTCAAGTCTTGTGTATGTGCTTCTTTTAGGTCTTTAAAGATGTTACACTTTCACAGCACCTGGCATCTTCCATGGACAATAGCTCAGTCAATAGCATCTGCCTTTGGCTCAGGTGATGATCCTGGGGTTCTGGTAGTAGGGAGCCTGCTTCTCCCTCTGCCCGCCTCCACTTGAGTGTGCTCTCTCTCTCTCTCTCTCTCTAATAAATAAATAAATAAATAAAATCTTTAAAAAATGCTTTAAAGTTGTTATACTTTCATAATTTTGCATGAATATCCACCTTGAGATACTCTCAGCAACCTGGTATCTTGTTAAAAAAAAAAAAAAGCAAAAACTAATCTTCTTACTCTCCTTTTACAGGAAAATAAATTGCAGAGATGTGAAGAGAATATTTAGTCTTTTTTCTTTCCTGTCTATACAGCCCTGGTAAATAAAGGGTTATTTAAAAAAATTATTAAACCCAGATGTCTCCAACTTGACCTTGAATTAATCATCTCTGCCCCCTGTGACAAGAAAGAAAAAAAAGCATCTTTTTCTAGCCTCAGGATATATGTTCCGTGAATGACTTTTTTGGAACTGAGATGAGAGAAAAGTGTTTTGCTTTGAAAGTAGGCTTTATTCCCAGGTGTATTGGAAAACTGGTGTTGTCCATGGAAGATCTGGAGTTGGAATTAAGCCTATAATTATATCAAGAATAAAACATCAAGGGGCTAAGCAATCTTTCCGGAAACACTTTCGTCTCTATGCCTAGATGAAAAGGGAAAGAAGTAGCAAAACCACCGGTATAGGTGGTGTATTGTAAACAAGGAGATTAACTTCTGAAAACAAAACAAAACAAAATAAAAAATAAAAAGGAAACAGAACAGACTGTGGTTCTGCCCTTTTAAACTTGCCACTCCCTATATCCTGAAAAACATATACAGTGTTTAGGGTTCAACAACCTTTGTCTTTGGTCTTCTGTAATGAGCTTTTGTAGGAAATGTGTCTTGTTCCAGCATGCTAAAGGTGCTTTATACTTTTAAGTGTCTAAAAGGGTTTACTACAAAGTTCCTCCTGAGTGTAATGAAAAATGAGAAACCATATGATACAGGTCAAACTACAGGGTTTGGAACCAAGCCAACATGAGTTCAAATCCTTGCTGTGCCTCTTATTTAAACATTTCAGATTTAATAAATGAATCAAAAACTTTAGATGAAAGGAACTTCAAGCCAAATTCATAGTCCTGAGCACACCTTCTACAGGCTGGAAGTTGGCAAAATCCAGTTCTCGGTCTTTAGGCTACATGATAACATGCCATCTAGCTGCATGATTTGGGCATTTTTCTGAATTCCAGGCATAGATGGGGACTATCACTGTGTCTCTGGTAAAAGGAAGACCTCAGAGCTGCACACCTGCTTATTTGCTGGTTCCTAAAGCTGTGGTCAGTCCAGAGCTTCCCTCTGTTAAGTAAATGGTACTTTTCTTGAATATGGTCTATCACTCCTCTTAGAAGATTATGAATCATAGAGAAAATTCAAGCAGATTGCAAAATTGTAAAAAGTTTCTCAGCTTATTAACAAAACATAAAAAAAACTATTTGTAATGGACAATTTAGATACTAAAAAAAGGTAGAGAGGTTTGGGAGACATCCTCTCTCATCTAACTCTTCATTCTTGACAACCCACAACATTTTTCTTGGTTCCAATGAAAATGAATGAAAAGTAGAAAGTGACTTACGTTGTTCCACATGTAAGTAACTCATAAATTCTGGAAATCATCTAAGTTGATGGCAGAAAAGGAGATAGGATTAAAATTATATACAAGATTGGGGGCTAAGAAAATACCAGAAAGAAAATTCTTTGTGATTCTAATGAAGACCATCTATCAAAGCAGGAGAGTATAGAGATGATGGTGTGCCATTAGGCATAAGGGACTGGCAGAAACCCTCTTCCCACCATATCTTCCAGCGTAACTGAGGATGTCAGTGCAAGTTTATAGCTGTCACATAGTTATCATGCCACAATTTAATCCAACTAACAAAGGTGTCTAGCAAGCCATTCCAAGATGGCTAGTAGATTACTTTCAGTAGATTACAACCTAGTAGATTACTTTCGGTTTGAAAATCTATGAAGAGTATCCATATTTCTAAGAACCCTGACCTCTACTGAAAATTCCTGCCATATGTAGGTGGTGAGGTCCTCTTCTTTCCCTGAAACTAAGTGGGCTCCTGGAGAATGAAATCTATGGTTAATCACAAGGACCCTACCCTTTTACTTTTGTTGTCAGGTTTAGAAGGATGTTGTTTAAGGGAATGGCAATTAAGCCACTATTTAGAAAAGTCAAATGCCTTTGCCTTCATCGTTTGTTTGCTTCTATCCAGCCCTGGGTAAAGTAGCCTGCTACCCAGGCCAAGTTGATAGAGATTCATTAGGATGTAGAAATTCAAATCTCTGGCAAAATTCCAGCTGTAGCCACCTTTTATGACCATCCCACATCCATCGTTGACATTTATTTATTTTTTATTTATTTCACTTTTTACCTATCTCAGGTTCACCAGCTTTTCCTGCACATACACTTGAGGTTGTGAGACCAGGAGTCTCTTGGTGTATAAGTCTCCAGCTATTATGACTTAGGTGCTAATGGATCCCTTAATAATTAACAGGCAATTTTTTAAAAATTAAGTTAGAAAATACAGAAGCAAAGAAACAGGGCATTTACCACCAGGGATTTTTTATTCTAATAAAAAACCCAGTTTCCCTCCCTCCCTCTCAGTATCTCCGTCTCTCTGTCTCTTTTTCTTTATTTCTTCTTTTCTTTCACATTTCATTTCATCTTTTTTCTTTCCTTCCTTCCTTCCTCTCTTTCTTTTTTCCTTTGATTCAGTTCTATCTGGCTTTATCTTTGACTACACTACTCTGATTCTTAACCTGAGGGAATTCAGGGTTGGTATACATACTAAGTATTTTTTGTGGCTTCAGGGATTCTGCCCCTGGATTTGGACCTTAGTTGCCACTAGCATCTGACCTATCCTAGCCCCAAGAACTTGACAGTGGATCTCCCTCCTTCCTTAACCAAGTTCTATTCTTCTGCAGAGTTCAGTCCTTCATTGCTGTTCTGAACTATGGTCAAATCTTTAAAATAGAATTTTAGTTCATTTCAGATTTCACTATTGTTAATGTTTAAAATTATCTTTGCAAATTATTAACTTACATTGAATTATTTATTGATTTATCTAATACATTCATATGGTGCAAAATTCATAAGGTACAAAAGGCCTTGTAGTCAAGGCCTACCTCCCAGCCAATTTGTTTTCCTTTCCAGAGTCAAAAACTCTTACCAAGTTCTTTTTTAAAAATATTTTATTTATTTATTCATCAGAGAGAGAAAGAGAAAGAGCACAACAGAGGGAGTAACAGGCAGAGGAAGAAACGGGCTCCCTGCTGAGCAAGGAACCCAATGCAGGATGCAGTCCCAGGACCCCAGGATCATGACCTGAGCCAAAAGCAGACACTCAACCTACTGAACCACCCAGGCATCTCTTATCAACTTCTTAAAATTTTTTTTCAGAGATATTCTATGTATGTACAAGTATATGATGTATATACATGTGTGTGTACATTCTTTGAGTTGATTTTTAATTATATAAGTAATGCATGAGCATTATTTCCTTGTACAAATTAAAACAATCCAGAGTAGTTTAGGTCCTCTTTGATGATCTCTCCAATCCCAATCTCTTCCCAAATGTAACCACTGTGAGTAATCTAGCATCAACACAGCATAATTCCTTCCAAAATGTTTCTTTGCATTTACTAAAAATATATGAATCTACAGAAAATATGTAGCATTATTATTACTGTTTTTACTAAAAGTTATACTGCAAGAATCATTTTCCAGCTTGCTTTGGGTCAAAACTTTAAGGGACCCCTGCCTCTGATGAAGCCTCTTCACTATTGGACCTGGTTTTTCCAAAAGCCAGAAGATGCCTTTATTTCCTCCACATCCCAGGACAAGCCTCCTACTGGTCCACCCACAAAGTTCTTGTTTCTTGTCCTCGTAGAGAGACCTAGGAGCTGAGATGGGGAAGAAATGGGCTATGTTCAGGGAAGGAGGGAGTTAGCTTGGTGACAAATATCTTATATTCTCTTTGATGGCTTATCCTGCAGTTTTTTCCTAGGAAGAAGTGACCTTATAGAGTCCTTTTATCATGGAATAAAACTTGACAGAGACACTAACAAGACAACTGGCCTCTACTGTGGTCATTAGCTAGAGAGTTCAAAACCAGGAAAATGCGTCATGCAGAGCTATTTTTCACCATGAACAGAAAGGGTGGGATCCCACCACTGTAATAGAAACTCTTAATCTATTGTCTAAGGAGAAAAGGCAAAATCTGACACATCTAAATGATCAGGTTCTGGGCAGCTACTTGACAGTAATGTCCATGTCATGTCGACAACCTACTGCACACTAATGATCACACAGTCTTCTAGAGGGAAGAGGCTATTTTTGAGAAATGATCAAAGCTTTGCCACAGATTTTTATGACCATCTTTATGATTTCAAAATCTTACATGATTTTATATAGGGTACCTGAGTATTTTAAGGAACCAGGAGGTGACTAAATTACAGAGCCACCTACTGCATTGTGGGACAACCTAATTGGCTCAGTTCCTTCATTATTGAAACTTCAGATCCTATTCTGACCTCTAGGTTAACATCAAATAAGTTTAATCCCTCTTACTAATGATCAGAGCCAATTTTCCATAAAATAAAACATCCAATTAATCTGAGCAAGGCTGTACCTGTCTAGAATTTGACCAGGTCCAAAACATCTTATTTTTACTAAACCCTGTCCATCAGAATTGAAAGGTATAAGCTTTCTTTCATCATTAACAATCTTCTTAACAATGTGGTTATCATTACTTGCTGTAAATTTCTCTGTTTGAAGTAAGATTCTTGGAGTAAATCTCCTTATCTTTTGTTATGGTTTTTATAGAAATGAGAGTCAAGGTCATCCCTGATTATGTTATATGTTTGCCAAAGCAGGAATTCAGGAAATGACTAGTCATAACCTAGCCCGTCCTTCTCCAGAATATTTAATGTTATCATGGCTTATTCTTATTTCACTTATTTTAATCCCCATCAGATTTGTGGTTGATGAAACAAAGTTTTGAAATATTAGCTCATATATTTTCCACAATATAGATATCAGTATAGTTTAAAAAAATTACATATCTCCTGCTTTTGCTTGATGTATATGGAATGCTTATATTAGCATTTGGCACAATCTGTATTTATCATATAAAATGAAGAACGGGTTTTCCTAAGCAAACCAGATCATCAGATCTGGTCCTTGTAATGAAATAGCCATTGCTCTTTAAGAAGCAATATGAATTTGAATAAAATAATTTGTTATAAAAGAATGTTATCGGTTATACTTTAGGGTGCTAAAAACTCATTTAAGATTTTTCCTTTGTTCTTGTCCCATGCCATGTTTGCTTGATGATGAACTGAGTAAATCTTTATTCATTTTAAGCTGGCTTTTGCCAGTGTTCTGTTTTCCTTAGCTAAACAAACGGTTCTTATAGCCTACTTGGCCTCACTTAAACTGTCTTGCATTATTGCCAACTCGAGGATGGTGTGAAGTTTGTCAACATGCCTCCAGGGAAGGGTTAGGCAAGGGACATTTCCTTCTTTTTTTACAAGTCTTAAAATTAACTTTGTCCTTTCCTTTCTCCTTTGCAGCTCATCCTAAAATCCCCGAAGGATCCAGGGGACTCTAGAGGGCAGGTGTGAAGAGAAATTTTAGCCTCATTTAGTTTGAGTCTTTTCTTTGGAACCATGAAAATGTTGGCCCAAGGCTTCTAGTCTAGCTCTTCCCTTCTCCTTGCAAGAGGCTGAAATTTATGAGATATTCATGAAGGCCTTTTGCAAAGGTAGGGGATGGGAGAAGGAAGATACTTTGCTAACACAGTCCTGCCTCACTATTCCATATTGTGTTGTCTTCCTCTTCACTGTCCTTACCATGGTGTCTTACACAGGGCAAGTGTTCAAGAGATACATGCCAAAGGAATACTCCCTCACTTAATGTCTCCAGACACTAGCCTAGGCCAATCCCTTCCTCAAGGATGGGAAGGAGGTAAATCTGGATTCACTTACTAGGTATAGCAGGGTCTATATGCATGTACTACAATTCACATATGAAAAGTAATATAACTATTTTTTATAGGTTTATTTATTTATTTATTTATTTGACAGAGAGAGATCACAAGTAGGCGGGGGGGGGGGGTGGTAAGCAGGCTCTCCGCTAAGTGGAGAACCCAATGTGGGGCTCGATCCCAGTACCCTGAGATCGTGACCTGAGCCAAAGGCAGTGGCCCAACCCACTGAGCCAACCAGGTGCCCCAATATAACTATATTTTCTGAAACTTATCTATAAATTCTGAAGAGTCGAGTCCTGGTAGCCAATCAACACATGTGAGTTAAAAAAATGAATGTTACCTCATTTTGCTCTGGAATCTTGTCCCAGGACTGGCAAGCACTGGGATGATTAAAGCTGGTCCACTTGTGGTAACTCAAACTTTTCTAGCTTTAGAGTCCACTTCAGGTAAATTTTATCCCATTTGGGTAATTTCTCAATCCTTCAGGGCTTCTCTCTCCTTTCCAGATGAAACATGGGCATAGAATGAACTTGTTGGTGTTCAGGGTGGCAGGGGAGCTTCTTCTTAGTGTATCTTGATCCTCCTCTGAACCACTGAGATCACACTGAGATTGTTCATGTTTCCTAGGATTTGGGGTTCGCTTGCTGTCCTCCTTGTACCCTTTGCTGAAATTTCAGTAGCTGGTCCAATTTTTGTTTGACGGTTTTGATTTTAGCACTAAATAATGACTGCTCTTGGGGAGCACAACTCTCTCCCCCTGCTGACTGGATGCCCCACACCAACTCTTTAAAAAAATTGTTCCCTTTTTATTTTGGTAAGAAAAGAACATGAGAGGGACGCCTGGGTGGCTCAGTTGGTTAAGCGGCTGCCTTCGGCTCAGGTCATGATCCCAGCGTCCTGGGATCGAGTCCCACATCGGGCTCCTTGCTCGGCAGGGAGCCTGCTTCTCCCTCTGCCTCTAACCTGCCACTCTGTCTGCCTGTGCTTGCGCTCTGTATATCTCTCTCTCTCTAACAAATAAATAAAAATCTTTAAAAAAAAAAAAAAAGAAAAGAACATGAGATCCACCCTCTTAACAAAAATTTCAAGTATATAATGCAGTAATGTTAACTATAGGCACAATGTTGTATGACTATCTCTAGAACTTAATCATCTTGTGTAACTGAAACTTTATACCTGTTTTCTACTTCCCCCACGTTCTCTCCATTTTCCACTCCCCACCCCCCACAGATGCTGGCAACCATAATCCTACTCTCTGCTTCTCTTTGACTATTTTATATACCTCATATAGGTAGTATCATGCAGAATTTGTTCTTCTGTGACTGACTTATTTTACATAAAGTAATGTCCTGAGGGCTTATAATGTTGTTGCCTATGGCAGGATTTCCTTCCCTTTTTTTTTTTTTTAAAGATTTTATTTATTTATTTGACAGAGAAAGAGAGATCACAAGTAGGCAGAGAGGCAGACAGAGAGAGAGAGGGAAGCAGACCCCCTGCAGAGCAGAGAGCCCGATGTGGGACTCGATCCCAGCACCCTGGGATCATGACCTGAGCCGAAGGCAGGGGCTTAACCCACTGAGCCACCCAGGTGCCCCGATTTCCTTCCTTTTTAATGCTGACATTATTCCATAGGTATATACCTCATTTTTTAATCCATTCATTACTGGCCATTTTGGTTGTTTCTAAAATTTTGGCTATGGAGAATAATGCTGCAATGAGTAAGGGAATGCAAATAGCTCTCTGAGATCCTGATTTCAATCCTTTTGCATAGATACCAAGAATGGTGTTGGAGAAACTGATATGCACATACAAAAGAATAAAATTAGGCCCTTATCTCACACCATACTCAAATATCAACCCAAAATTTATTAAAGACTTAAATGTAAAACCGGAAACTGTAAAATTCCTAGGAGAAAAAATAAAGGAAAAATCTCTTTGACAATGGTCTTTGTAAAGTTTTTTCCGGCGAGATAAACACAACACCAAGCAAAGTGGGTGTAAGGCAAGATTTATTAAAAACACTCTCCGGCGAAGTTTCAGGGTTCAGGAGAAGGCGAGCCAGGAAAGTTGCGCCGGGAGGAGGTGGGCACCCTCGGGCGAGGTTCTGTGACTCTGGAAAGCAGAGTGGCGGAAGTCGCGCCCAAGGCAGGGAGGAGGGGGCTTTTAAGGGGTCTTGGGGAAAGCTCAGGGGTCTTTTGGCAAGTTTCCTTTATTTGGATATCCCTCCTGCTCATCGGGATCCCATTGGTCCACAGGAGCCTGGGGCGGGAGGGTCTCAGATTCCTGCTTGGGCCTTTGTTCTCCTGTCCAAGCTCAGGTCTTGTGGCGGGAACTTTCGCCATCTTTAGTAACCCTTCCTGCCAGCCCAACATTCCGACCTTTTGCTTAATATAATGGTGTCAAGGGCATCGACTCGGTTCTGGCTACTTCCTGCTGACAGGGGGCATCGTCATAGGAGTAGTCGGAAGTGGGCAGGCTGGAGGAGGAGTTGATTGACAGATACTCAGGCAAGTTCTTGTAGGCGACCCCGCAAGTACTGGAAAAGACAGGGAGCAACTGAGATTAGAAGGAGGATTATGCATACAGTTCCCGCCAGAGGGAGCAGCCAGGTTACCCAGTTGTAGGGGTCTAGGCCCCAGGAGGACGTGTCTCGCCACCGTGCTTGGATCCGATCCCTGAGTTCTTTGATCCTGGAGGTAACTATATGATTGGTTAACAAAGTAACAACATTCTTCATTTAAGAATAGGCAGGTCCCCCCTTTTTCGGCGGTCAGAAGGTCTAAGGCCTGTCGGTTCTGTAGAGCTAAGGCTGCCAGGCTGGTGACTTGCGTCTGTAGGGCTGTGAGGGAGTCAGCAACCCATTCCTTGTCATCATTCAGGGCTTGGGAGAGTTTGTAATAAAAGTCTATGGAGGTTCCTATCCCCGCTGTTCAAGTTGCCACCCCTGTGGCTATACCTGCCCCTGTTATGAATGGGAGGAAGGCAGCCCTTCCTCCACAGTGTTGGGGGAATAGGATGGACAGCAGCTGGGATTCAGAGTAGATGGTGGTAGAGGGAGAGAGAAGCATGAATATACAGCCCAGGGAGTCATTAGTGGTCAGGCAGCGATAGGTTCCCTGAGAGCACGAGAGAAATATTCCCGAGGGAGTACAATATGGGAGGGAGGAGTCAGTGATATGGCCGCTGCCGTAGTCAGGGGGGAGGACACATTAATAATTGGTATGTTTCCCTCAATGGGGCCAATATGAACCGTACTATTTGTGGCCCTGAAGTTGGGGAGTGGCCAGTCAATAGGGAGGGGTATCCCTACGATGTAGAGTGAGGTAAGGTAGATAGGATAAAAGAGGCGGGGAAATGGCCGGAGGGCTATGATTTATAAGAAAGGGCTGGCCATATAGTAATTCAAATGGGCTTAAGCCCGAAGACCCGCGGGGCGTAGCCAGGAGTCTGGTGAGAGCCATAGGCAGAAGTGTAGGCCAGGAAAGATGGGTTTCTAGGGTAGGTTTGGTGAGTTGGGCTTTGAGCAGCCCATTGGCCTTTTCTACCTTACCCAATGACTGTGGGTGGTATGGGATGTGAAGTTTCCAGGTTATGTTGAAGCTCTCAGCTACCTGTTGGGTTACACTGGAGATGAAGGTGGGTCCGTTGTCCGACTGGAGGGTCCGGGGCAATCCAAACCTCGGGATGATGGGCTCGATGAGTATTGTAGCCACTACGTCCGCTGTTTCCCGGGCCATGGGGTATGCCTCGATCCAGCCTGTGAATGTATCAACCAAGGTTAATAGGTGGCGAAGGGTTTTATGACGAGGCATGGGAGTGAAGTCCAGTTGCCAGTCTTCCCCTGGCTGATGACCTTGGAGCTGTTGGTTAGGCCCTGGTCTGCGGATTCCTCCTTGTGAATTCATGGAGGAACAGGTTTTGCAAGCCCTGTGGACAACTTCAATTACCTTAGATAAGGAAGGATGATAGAACAATGGCTGAAGAAATTAGTGGATAGCCTATGGGCCACTATGGAGGGATCGGTGGATGTCAGTAATCAAGGTGTGCGCCAGATTGCCTAGCAGGGCAATCCTGTCCTGGATGTAGATCCACCCCTTATCTGGCAAGGGTATAGGCAGTAAAGTTGCAGGGTTTAAGTGGGGGAAGGTAGAGCGAGAGAGATGTGGGTTCTCTAGGAATAGCAGATGGAATAGCTGGAGACGAGGAGGAGTCAGATGGGCCAGGGATCGGTGGCTAAGGTCTGTGAGTCGGCGGGAGAGTAGACCGTGATGGGCTGCCCTAAGGTCATGTTGAGGGTCTTAGAGGGGGTGACTTGATATCCCTTGGCCCTCATAAAGTTAAGTAGGGTGGAGGTGTCGTCTTGGGAGACCGAGAGGGAGGGGCTACAGAGGAGGAGGTCATCCACATATTGTAGTAGAGTACTGGCCTTAAGGACACACTGCTGTTAAGTCTGTAGGCCTGGCCAAAAATGTGAGGGCTGTCCCTGAACCCCTGGGGTAGAAGATTCCAAGTTAGTAGTCCAAAAGCATGTGTGTCAGGATCCTCCCAGGTGAAGGCAAAAAGAAAATAGGAATCAGGGTGCAAGGGGACAGTGAAAAAGGCGTCCCTTAGGTCCAGTAATGTAAAGTGAGAGGTGTTTGGGGAACACGAGACAGTAGGGTTAGGAACGACTGGGTGGAGGGGGACCACGACCTCGTTGATAAGCCTAAGGTCTTGTACCAGTCGATAAGCCCCTGAGGGCTTGCGTACTGGGAGGATGGGGTGGTACAGGGGGAAATGATGGGGATCATGAGTCCCTGACGTTAAAGCCGTTCTATGATAGTTTCAGGCCCCGGCGGTGGGCTAAGGAAATAACAAACTGAGCTCGAGAGGGAAACTTAGAGTTATCCTTAAGCTGTACTTTAACCGGGGTAAGGTGGGAAGCAATGATGGGCTCTGAGATGTCCCACACCTGAGGGTCTACAGTAGGTAGGTCATCTGGAGTGAGGGTCGAGGGAGTGGAGAGGTGTAGGATGAGACGGGTTGAGGTGGATAGAGGGGAGGAAGGGGAGAGGCAAATAGTTGCCCTTAGTTTCTGGAGAATGTCCCTACCCAGTAGAGGGACCGGGCAGGAAGGAATCATAGGAACGAGTGGGGGAAGGGGAACCCATCCAGGCTACAGGTAAGGGGAAGGGTCACCCTAGGATTGGAGGAGGTCCCATCGATCCCCATAACAGTAATTGGTGAGGTTCGAGTAAGTCCCGAGTAGGAAGGCAGAACAGAGTAGGTAGCCCCCGTGTCCAGCAAAAAAGAGATGGAATTACCCACTACCTGGAGCGTAACCCTGGGCTCGGCCTGGGTGAGAGGGGTGGCCGAGTCTGGGCTTTGTCAGTCATCCTCCAATCCAAGCAGTTGAAAGGCCGGACTTACTGTCTCGGGGGGTCCCCCGCGTTGAGGCGCCGAAGATACCCCGAGGTTAGGGCAGTCAGATTTCCAGTGGCCCATCAAATGGCATTGATGGCAAGGCCGAGCTGGTGGCTTTGGATTGGGGCACTGGCGAGCCCAATGTCCCTCGGCCCCGCATTTGAAACAGGCCCCCGGGGAAGTGCGATTGGTTGCCCCCTCTGCTGGTTTCCGGAGCCGGCCGGCCGCAGGGCTGCTACCAAGGATTGGGTCTGCAACTGAACCTTTTGCTGGAATATGGCTTGTCGTTTAAGCTCAGCCGCCTCCTCATGGGAATTAAAGACCTTAAATGCCATTTTTACCAAGTCAGAAATGGGGGCCTGAGGGTCCTCCTCAGCCTTCTTTAACTTTCTCTGTATATCTGGTGCCGATTGAGAGATAAAATGAGTAGCCAGTACCGTGGCCCCCGCAGGAGAGGCAGGGTCCAAGCGAGTGTACTGGGTTAAAGCTTAGGTCAACTGGTTAAGAAACATGGTGGGGTTGTCGTAGGGGCCTGGACAATCTCCCTAATCTTGTCATAATTAATGGCCTTATTAGAGGCTGCCTGCATGCCGGCTATGAGACACTGGACCATGCAGTCGCGGCACCAGTGGCCATCTTGGCCATCCTGATAATCCCAACCTGGTTCTACAGCTGGGACCGCCCGGGCTCCAACTGGCATGGCAGCATCAGTGAGCTGGACCTGATCCACGTGCTCCAGGGCAGCAGCCTGGATGCATTCCCTCTCCTCTGTGGTGAGGGTGGTGGTCTGGACCACATGTAAATCATGCCAGGTGAGGTCATAGGCTTGGGCCAAATATTGGAATTCTTTAATATAGTTATCAGAACTGGCCAAAAAGGAGCCCAAACGTTTCTCAATTTGGGAAAGGTCTTGTAAAGAGAAGGGCGCATGAACTCAAACAACTTCCTCAACTCCAGCAACCTCCCTTAGGGGGCAGACTAACTCGGGGTGGGGGTGGCTTTTGAGCCCTAGTGCGGGTGGAGCCATACAGACACATTCACGCAGTCAGGCACTCTTCAGATTCAAACAGATTGGACACCCTCCCCTTTGGGTATCCCTGGCTAATGGGAGGTGATCAGTCTCCCCTTCCATTCTTTATGAAAGGATCTAGTTCAAACAGTAGCTCTGTGGCTGTTACAACAGAAGTCAATTAAGCACAAAAGGTGTTTACCAACAGATTTCGAAAGCGTAAACCTAGTTCCAGCGACCAGCTCTAGTATCTTATCCCATTTGGTTAACGGTTACCAAAGACTTTGAAAGCCAGCTTAAGAATTACCCATTAAGGGAGACAAACCATAAGTGACTTTTAATCTCACAAAACAAACTGAGGGTTGCTGGGGGGAGGGGGTTTGGGAGAAGGGGGTGGGATTATGGACACTGGGGAGGGTATGTGCTTTGGTGAGTGCTGTGAAGTGTGTAAACCTGGTGATTCACAGACCTGTACCCCTGGGGATAGAGTATTACGCCTCCATCAGAAAGGATGAATACCCAACTTTTGTAGCATCATGGACGGGACTGGAAGAGATTATGCTGAGTGAAATAAGTCAAGCAGAGAGAGTCAACTATCATAAGGTTTCACTTATTTGTGGAGCATAACAAATAGCATGGAGGACATGGGGACTTAGAGTGGAGAAGGGAGTTGGGGGAAATTGGAAGGGGAGGTGAACCATGAGAGACTATGGACTCTGAAAAACAATCTGAGGGTTTTGAAGGGACGGGGGGGTGGGAGGTTGGGGTACCAGGTGGTGGGTATTATAGAGGGCACGGATTGCATGGAGCACGGGGTGTGGTGCAAAAATAATGAATACTGTTATGCTGGAAATAAAAAAAAAAAAAAAAAAAAAAAAAAAAAAAAGAATTACCCATTAAAACTCCAAGACACACAATTAACCATCAGTTCTAGTCATCTCTTTGCTAGCAGATTTTAACAAATAACAAGAACCTATTTGACCTTCAGTAAACTTTGATTTGAGTTTGCCGTTTACTGTGAATAAATTTGTCAGGAGTTCGGATAGGAGTGGGGATGGGGAGGAGGAGGGGTAGACAAGGGTGCTGGTTCAGAAATCCTGAACTTAAGGGACCTTGGGGTAAGGGATTGCGATAAGGAGGAGGAGGAGGAGGAACCAGGGGCCCTCTTGTCAGTGGGTGGGTGAAGCTCTCCAGGGGTTCAGAGAAAGGAGACAGGGAGGAGAGGTCTTTGGGAGCAGTGGGTGGCAGGGTAGGGGGAGGGGAGCGGGCCAAGAGGACCTGAGAGGTGGAGCAGTGAGAGCAGAGTAAGGGGCGAGAGCGCAGAGTCCAGAAAGCTGGACATAAGGGACCTTGGCCCCTCTGCCGTGGTGTCTGCTGAGGTTATTTAGGTCCATGAAAATCTGATAATTAAACGTGCCTTCCGGAGGCCATTGGGACTGATTGTCTAATCGGTATTGTGGCCAAGCAACAGTACAGTAACGTCGTTTTCGCAGGTCCTGGTCCAGTTCCAGGGTTTTAAGATTGGCCAGCAGGCCTAAAACACCCCCGGGATGTTTTAGGGTCGAATTTGGATTGGGAGGTCCCCACGATTCGTTGCGGGGCAACCTGAGGGCTGGAGGAAGGCATCCCCTCGTCCACCACTGGGTTGCGGAAAAACTGTGTCAACTGCCCTAGAGTCACGGAGTCACGGAGGTCACCTGGTGACCGGCGGGGTCCACACTGACGCGGCCACAATTAGGGCAGGGCTTTCCAGAAGGAGGCGTGGAATTGGGGAAACTCACCACAGCTTCGGAAGTGGCGTTCGGAAAGGCAGGTCTGGTTCAGCCAGGGAAAGGAGAGAGCCTCCCCACTGTGTGGGGGCTCAATCTCCTTCCCGGGTTTCGGCACCAAATGTAAAGTTTTTTCCGGCGAGATAAACACAACACCAGGCAAAGTGGATGTAAGGCAAGATTTATTAAAAACACTCTCCGGCGAAGTTTCAGGGTTCAGGAGAAGGCGAGCTAGGAAAGTTGCGCCGGGAGGAGGTGGGCACCCTCGGGCGAGGTTCTGTGACTCTGGAAAGCAGAGTGGCGGAAGTCGCGCCCAAGGCAGGGAGGAGGGGGCTTTTAAGGGGTCTTGGGGAAAGCTCAGGGGTCTTTTGGCAAGTTTCCTTTATTTGGATATCCCTCCTGCTCATCGGGATCCCATTGGTCCACAGGAGCCTGGGGCGGGAGGGTCTTAGATTCCTGCTTGGGCCTTTGTTCTCCTGTCCGAGCTCAGGTCTTGTGGCAGGAACTTTCACCATCTTTAGTAGCCCTTCCTGCCAGCCCAACAGTCTTGGCAATAAGTCTTGGATAAGAAACCAAAAGCACAGGCAACAAAAGCAAAAATTGGTGAATAGGACTGCATCAGACTAAAAAGGTTCTGCACAGCAAAGGAAATGAGTGAAATGGCAACCTATGGAATAGAAAACAATATTTGCAAACATCTTTGCTCTCACATACCCTACTAACTTCTGAGGCACTCCACCTACGAGGTCCCATCATCACTTGTTATGTTCCTTATGGCATCACACAGGAATCTCTTGTTCTCTCTCCTATCCTGCCCACAGCCTACTTAATCCAGTGCCGATACTTCTCCCCACTAGGGGTCTCCTACCACCTCCACCACTTGTTGGATATACTAGGAGTGAATTCGTTTCCCACGGCTTCCCTAAAAAGTGTCCACATTTTATGTGGCTTAAAGCAACTGAAATTATTCTTTCACAGTTATGAAAGCTGGAAGTCTGAAATCAAAGTGTCATCAAGATTTTTTTCTTCCATGTGTCTCTCTAGCCTCTGGTGGTTGCTGGCAAACCCTTGGCGTTTTTTGGCTTACAGTTGTACTGTCTCTGCCATCACATGGTGTTCTCCTTTGGTGTCCCTATGCCCAAATTTTCCTTTTCTTAGAAGAATCAATCATTGGATTAGGGCCAACCCTAACTCAGTATGACTTCAGCTTAACTTGATTGCATCCACCAAAAACCTATTTCCAAATAAGATCACATTCACAGCATCTGGGACTTAGGACATCACCTTGTCTTTTTGGTGGACAGAATTTAAGACACAATAAGGAGGACCACATTGGAGCACAAACCCAGATGTTCTTGGACTCTCCTTCAACCAGCCTGAGGTTTGTATTTGAGTTTCTGTCATCTAGCACTACCCAGCTCCAGGGGATGAGGATGTAAAATTCCTTCTACTTTAGTTTCATCCCACAGACTATCATTCTTTCATTCTTTGAATCCTCTTCTCCATGATGGAAGAATTCTAGTCTCCTTCATATCTGGTAGAAACTGCTCCTTCTTCGGGTTTCCTTTATATCACTGTAAAACTCAGTGCTTAAACCTCCTAGCTCTGCTCTTGATATATCAACACTGAAGCCAGTCAGAGAGATTTCTCAGCAGATTTTGCTGGGGCTCAGCCATGGCTTCCCATCCACAGAAGACAACCAGTGCTTGGCTTCATGGGAATTCTTCACATGCTCTGAAGGGACAGCTCTCCCTGATTACTTCTAAATACTCTCTTTCTCTCCTTAAAAATCAGTATTTTCTCTGTGAGATGGCCTTTCCTGAACTTTGAATGAAGGACGTAAGGGGTAAGCAGGTTGTGGACTCACAGACTCAGCAAACCATAGCCCCCATTGAAGAGGACAAAGAACTAGTATTGATCTCTCCAGAAGTACAGAGTTTGGAGATTAGCAGATTCTGAGTCCACAGGATTCCCAGTATAAAAGTCCTGTGTGACCAGTTGTGTATGCATATTATCTTAGAGAGTCATCTGTCATGCTTCTTTTGCAGGATCATTCTAATTCCAGTGGACTCTGTCCCATTCTGAATGGCTCAGAGTTGCATGACATGAGGTCTTGAACACTTTATCTGCAGTTTAAGTGCCTGTAGGAAATATTAATGGTTTTACCTAAGCCTCAACTTCCTTATACATAATATAGTAGGGTAATATCCTCCTTGAAAGGTCATTAGCATTACTAGACAACATACATACAAAGTGCCTGGTGCTTAGGGGATGCTTAACAAAGAGTAACACATTTATCATTAGTCTATTCTGCTTCCCTCTTCTCTCTCTAGATCACACCAATTCTCTGACATTGCCCCTATTATAAGTACTCCTTACCCTCAGAAGAAAGACAAGGGGGAAGAAAGAATACTATGCACTCTAGAGCTCATCTTGTCTGCTTTCCTAAAGAGGGAACTTCTCCTCAGATTCAGAGGTTTTCCTGGGCATCTCAGATCAGAACTGATTCTATAATTGGTCAGCCTGACCATATGAAAGCAATTCTACTACAGAAATTTATGTGTATGCCAGTCTACCATGTTGCATAGTAATTATGCATAGCACAAAATACGTCTGAATTTTATTTGGAAGTGCTATTTGATCATGGGATTAATCTTAGTCCCCATGTGCTTATTCTTCACCATTTGTTAGTCATGATACCATGGAAAAAAGGAAATGCCAGTCAGTCACTTCACTGAGTCCTCTAGGAAGGAGAACTGGAACTGGTCCCATAGCCCCTTAGTTCTCCTACTCATTGATACCTTCTCTCCATTTAGGTCTGGGCATCTCAGTTCAGGCTCTTACTGAAGACTGGGGAAGGGACTAGCATCTCATCAGAGCAAGAGAATGAGGGAAATTCATTAGAAGGGTATAATAAAGATTCAGCTGGGAGTGGCCCAAGAGCATCACTGTGTTTGTTTTGTTTGTTCTCTTGCCACAGATAAGTGAGCCCCTCCAGTCAAATTAACATTGGGTAGGTAGTCCCATCTCCATCACTGATACCACCATTCACCCTGTTGCTGACGCTAAAACCTGGGAGTCATATGTGACTTTCCTTTCCCTCCTATCCTGAATCTAATGTAGCAACGGCTCTATGCACATTGTCTTTAAAATATCCCCCAAACCTAATTACTGCTTCTTCCTCCACCTTCATCTCTTACCTAAGCCACAGCCTCTACTTGGCTTCCCAGTCCCTGCTCTGGTATCAGTCAGTTTTTCACCCAGGTTCCAGAGAAGTTTTTAAAATGTATGTCGAATAATTTTATCCCCCCACTCAAACTTTTTAAGTTTCCTACTGTACTCAGCCCACACGGCCCTGTAATGGTATCTCAGAAATTTTGCAACACTCTCTGCTGTCTCTTCACTCCACATTAGGCACACTTGCCTTGTAATCCTTCCCACTGCACAAATATGTTCCAATCTCACTTGCTATGCCCTTGGACTAGAACATTCTTCCTGCCTTCCCTTCATTCAGATGTGACCATCTCCAAAAGGCCTTCCTCACCCTTACTTCCATCATCATCTCTTCCATTACCTGTTTTTATTTTTCCTTGTGGTTCTTAGCACAGTTTCAAATTATATATATGGTAAATATTTAATTTATATGTTAATCTTCCATCTTCATATCTAGAAGGTGAGCCTGTGAAACAAGAAGTTTGTTTTGCTCACTTCTGTGTCTTCAAGATTTTGAAGAGCCCCTAGTCATAACAGGTGCTCAAAAAGAGTTGGCAAATGAAGGGAAGTTCATCTCTTCTTTTGATAGCTCCAAATGATACCTTTAAAATACCTTCCTTGTGGGCACCTGGGTGGCTCAGTGGGTTGAGCCTCTGCCTTCGGCTCAGGTCATGATCTCAGGGTCCTGGGATCGAGTCCCGCATCGGGCTCTCTGCTCAGCGGGAAGCCTGCTTCCTCCTCTCTCTCTCTGCCTACTTGTGATCTCTCTCTGTGTCAAATAAATAAAATTTAAAAAAAAAATACCTTCTTTGTATTTCATTCTTCAGCCTCACCTTCTAGCCACTTGAGTTTCCATTTCTTCAGCTGAATCAGTCTCTCTAGGCTTTTAGGCTTCAGGATATTTTTTAACTCCTCAGATGATCCCAATGGACAGCCAAGGTTGAGAACCACTTTGATGTTGAATCATCCGTAGAGTACTGGCCAGTTATTTTGTAGAAAGTTCCTCAATTTGGATTTGTCTGATGTTTCTAAATATTAAATTTATATGATGAATGGGGACAAGAATATCACAGGAGTGACACTGTGTCCTCCTCAGTGCATCATATCAAGAAGCACAAAATTTGAATTGATCTCAGTACCAGCGATGCTAACTATGTCTCTTGGTTGAAGTGGAATCTTCCAATATTATTTTCCCTTTTGTAATTAAATAGGTATGTTGTTAAGAGACCCTTTGAAACTGCAAATATCATGTATCTTATCACATTTTCACCCACTAATATTAGCATCCATTAGTGATTCTTACCTAAAACAATTATTATTGTGGAATTTACTCAAATAGTGATTTCCAGTTTCCATCATTTTTTCTATATCTGTTGGAACTCTGTAGTAATGAAGAGCTTTTCTATTTTTGCCATTTATTTATTTTTAAATTACTTATATAGGTATAAATTTGTGGATTATTCTATGCCATGGGTTATAATCCATTGCTACCATTTATTATTAATAATAATTATTTATTTATTTTTGCTCAACTTGTCCTCAGTTTAGGTAGTGGAAGCCTATTTAAGCTGACTTCTATATCCCCTAATATGTCCTCATGTTTTGAGCATTTCCTTACTATTTAGGGCCAGAAGGTGTTCCGGTTTCATGTATTTTCCCTCCCTTAACCCAGAATCAATGATTTTCCCAAAAATTGCTAGTTTTTTATGGGAAAATGGTATTTAGACGAGATCGGGCGCGTTCAGGGTGGTATGGCCGTAGACGGGAAAATGGTATTTAGAAATAAATATTTGAGTACAAGATGTTCTCATCAGTTTTGGGATGTGTGATTCTAAATATATGTATTTATAAATACTTATTTGTGTCTATTTCTATATTTATCTGAAATCTGTATGAAAATTCATAACTTTATGCTGGTGATTTCTTTGTTTATATTACATTTTGGGATGCCCACCACCACCACTCTTCATTCATTTAAACTTCTTTTTTTTTCTTTTTTCCTCCCTCCCTCCTTCCATCTCTTTCTTCTCTCCCCTCTCTCCCTCCTTTTCCTCCTCCTCATTCTTCTTATAGTAGCTGTCTCCTGACTTAATATGTGGCTATTTCATATGATCAAAGGCAGCAACTCTGGGATCTGAAGGACCAAGTACAATTCCTGGCACTACTAATTTCCAACCATGTGATTATTGGCAAAAAGTCTCTCACAATAACAGATCCTCAACAAAACAAAATGCTCTCCAGGCTCAATCCCTGGGATCAGGCTTAATCGTTTTCCTTTGAAATTCTCGGGTTTTATAGGCAAGTTTATTTCTCAATCCTGACTTCAGTTCAAGTCTTCCTTTTATCAGAATGCACAGGCAATCTATCTTCCCAAAGCTGTTCTCAGTTCTTCTATGGGAGCAATTTAACTACTGTTTCTTTTCTAGTTAATTCTTTTTTAAAAATATATTGTATTCAGGACATCTGGGTAGCTCAGCTGGCTAAGCTTCTGACTCTTGATTTCAGCTCAGATAGTGAATTCAGGGTCATAAGATCAAGTTGAACCCCCCTCTTCCCTGCATGTGGGGCTCAGCACTCAGTGGGGAGTCTGCTTGAGGATTTCTCTCCCTTGGCCCCTCCCCCTGCTCACACTCTCTCTGTAAAAGAAATAAATCTTTAAAATAAAGATTATTGTAAATCTTTAAAATAAAAACAGTAAACTATTTTAAAATAAAATACAATAAACTCTATTCAAGCATAACAATTATAAAGAGTTAAAAAAAAACCTATGTGCTGTATGATTATCATAAAGTGAACAAAACTGTGTAAATAGTCCCCTAGATAGAGAAAAACAACATTACCAGCACCTAAAAGACCCCTGTGCCACTTCCTGATTATTATATCCATCTTCCTTCCTAATAGTAACCACTATCATGAATTCTAATATCACAGATAAATAATATCATGAATAAAATTTGAACTTTTTATAAGTGTTTATTCCTTCATATGCCATTCCTTCATATAAATTGTTTTCCAAATTGGTTATACAAATTTATACTTCTGGCAGCAGTGTTTGACAGTTTCAGTTACTCCACACCCTTGCCAACACTTGTTAATAGTATTTTAAATTTTATTCTTTTAGGAGTATAGTCATATGTCATTGTTATTCTAATTTGCATCTAATTTGCATTATTATCTCTGATAATAATGATTTGAGAACCTTTTCATTTGTTTCTTTGCCATATGTTTAACATCTTTTGTGAAGTGCCTGTTCAAGTTTTTATTTTGCTTTTTTATTTTTATTTTCATTTTTTAATTATTTTTTATAATATTTTATTTTTTTTAATAAACATATATTTTTTATCCCCAGGGGTACAGGTCTGTGAATCGCCAGGTTTACACACTTCACACACTCACCATAGCACATACCCTCCCCAATGTCCATAATCCCACACCCCTTCTCCCCACCCCCCTCCCCCCAGCAACCCTCAGTTTGTTTTGTGAGATTAAGAGTCACTTATGGTTTGTCTCCTTCCCAATCCCATCTTGTTTCATTTATTCTTCTCCTACCCCCTCAACCCCCCATGTTGCATCTCCACTTCCTCATATCAAGGAGATCATATGATAGTTGTCTTTCTCCACTTGACTTATTTCGCTAAGCATGATACCCTCTAATTCCATCCATGTCATCGCAAATGGCAAGATTTCATTTCTTTTGATGGCTGCATAGTATTCCATTGTGTATATATACCACATCTTCTTTATCCATTCATCTGTTAATGGACATCTAGGTTCTTTCCATAATTTGGCTATTGTAGATATTGCTGCTATAAACATTCGGGTGCACGTGCCCCTTCGGATCACTACATTTGTATCTTTAGGGTAAATACCCAGTAGTGCTATTGCTGGGTCATAGGGCAGTTGTATTTTCAACATTTTGAGAAACCTCCATGCTGTTTTCCAGAGTGGTTGCACCAGCTTGCATTCCCACCAACAGTGTAGGAAGGTTCCCATTTCTCCGCATCCTCGCCAGAATCTGTCATTTCCTGACTTGTTGATTTTAGCCATTCTGACTGGTGTGAGGTGATATCTCATTGTGGTTTTGATTTGTATTTCCCTGATGCCGAGAGATATGGAGCACTTTTTCATGTGTCTGTTGGCCATCTGGATGTCTTCTTTGCAGAAATGTCTGTTCATGTCTTCTGCCCATTTCTTGATTGGATTTTTTGTTCTTTGGGTGTTGAGTTTGCTAAATTCTTTATAGATTTTGGACACTAGCCCTTTATCTGATATGTCGTTTGCAAATATCTTCTCCCATTCTGTCAGTTGTCTTTTGGTTTTGTTAACTGTTTCCTTTGCTGTGCAAAAGCTTTTGATCTTGATAAAATCCCAATAGTTCATTTTTACCCTTGCTTCCCTTGCCTTTGGCGATGTTGGAAGATGTTGCTGCGGCTGAGGTCGAAAAGGTTGCTGCCTGTGTTCTCCTCAAGGATTTTGATGGATTCCTTTCTCACATTGAGGTCCTTCATCCATTTTTTTTCATTTATTTATTTTCAGCATAACAGTATCATTATTTTTTCACCACACCCAGTGCTCCATGCAATCCGTGCCCTCTATAATTCACACCACCTGTTACCCCGAGCTCCCACCCCCCACCACTTCAAACCCCTCAGACTGTTTTTCAGAGTCCACAGTCTCTCATGATTTACCTCCCCTTCCAATTTACCCCAACCCCCTTCTCTCTAACTCCCCATGTCCTCCATGCTTTTTGTTATGCTCCACAAATAAGTGAAACCATATGATAATTGACTCTCTCTGCTTGACTTATTTCACTCAGCATAATCTCTTCCAGTCCTGTCCATGTTGCTACAAAAGTTGGGTATTCGTCCTTTCTGATGGAGGCATAATACTCCATAGTGTATATGGACCACATCTTCCTTATCCATTCATCCGTTGAAGGGCATCTTGGTTCTTTCCACAGTTTGGCGACTGTGGCCATTGCTGCTATAAACATTGGGGTACAGATGGCCCTTCTTTTTACTACATCTGTATCTTTGGGGTAAATACCCAGGAGTGCAATGGCAGGGTCATAGGGAAGTTCTATTTTTAATTTCTTGAGGAATCTCCACACTGTTCTCCAAAGAGGCTGCACCAACTTGCATTCCCACCAACAGTGTAAGAGGGTTCCCCTTTCTCCACATCCTCTCCAACACATGTTGTTTCCTGTCTTGCTAATTTTGGCCATTCTAACTGGTGTAAGGTGATATCTCTAATCTAAATTCTCTCAATGCTAGAGTAACTGAGACAGAAGATAGAATTAGTGATCTGGAGGACAAACAGATAGAGAGAAAGGATCAGGAGGAATCCTGGAACAAACAGCTTAGAAGCCACGAAAACAGAATCAGGGAAATAAATGATGCCATGAAACGTTCCAACGTCAGAATTATTGGAATCCCTGAAGGGGAGGAGAAAGAAAGAAGTCTAGAAGATATAGTGGAACAAGTTCTTCGTGAAAATTTTCCAAATCTCGTGAATGGAACCAGCCTTTATGTACTAGAGGCCAAAAGGTTTCCCCCCAAGATTACAGATTCTTGAAAGTCCTCGAGACACCTAATAGTAAGAATGAAGAATTATAATTGTAGGCAGAACCTCTTGAAAGCAGCTAGGACAAAGAAGAAACTTATGTACAGAGAAAAGCCCATCAGAATAACGTCAGACCTGTCCACAGAGACCTGGCAAGCCAGAAAGGGCTGGCAAGATATATTCAGGGCACTGAATGAGAAGAACATGCAGCCAAGAATACTTTATCCAGCAAGACTGACATTCAAAATGGATGGAGAGATAAAGAGTTTCCAGGACCGGCAAGGCTTAAAAAACTATGCAACCACCAAGACGATACTCCAGAAAATATTAAGGGGGCTTCTTTAAAGGAGGGAAAAGCCCAAGAATAGCATTGAACAGAAATATACAGATAATCTACAGAAAGAAAGACTTCAAAGGTAACACGATGTCAATAAAAACGTATCTATCAATAATCACCCTCAATGTGAATGGCCCATAAAACAGCACAGGGTTGCAGACCGGATAAAACGACAGGACCCATCCATATGTTGTCTACAAGAGACCCATTTTGAACCTAAAGATACACCCAGACTGAAAGTGAAGGGATGGAGAAGCATCTTTCACGCCAATGGGCCTCAAAGAAAGGCTGGGGTAGCGATTCTCATATCAGACAAATTAGATTTTAAACTAAAGACTGTAGTCATAGATCCAGAAGGACACTACATCATTCTTTTTTTTTTAAGATTTTATTTATTTAACAGACAGAGATCACAGGTAGGCAGAGAGGCAGGCAGAGAGAGAGGAGGAAGCAGGCTCCCTGTGGAGCAGAGAGCCCGATGTGGGGCTCGATCCCAGGACCCTGGGATCATGACCTGAGCCGAAGGCAGAGGCTTTAACCCACTGAGCCACCCAGGCGCCCCCGACACTACATCATTCTTAAAGGGACTATCCACCAAGATGATCTAACAATTGTAAATATCTATGCCCCCAATATGGGAGCAGCCAATTACATAAGAAAACTGTTAATCAAGATAAAGAGTCATATTGATATGAATACACTAATCGTTGGAGATCTTAACACGCCTCTCTCAGAAATAGACAGATCATCGAAGCAGAAAATCAATAAAGAGACAAGAGCATTGAATGACACATTGGACCAGATGGACCTCATAGATATATACAGAACATTCCACCCTAAAACAACAGAATACTCATTCTTCTCAAGTGCACATGGAACTTTCTCCAGAATAGACCACATACTGGGTCACAAATCAGGACTCAACTGATACCAAAAGACTGAGATTATTCCTTCATCCATTTTGAGTCTATTTTCGTGTGTGGTGTAAGGAAATGGTCCAATTTCATTTTTCTGCATGTGGCTGTCCAATTTCCCCAACACCATTTATTGAAGAGGCTGTCTTTTTTCCATTGGACATTCTTTCCTGCTTTGTCGAAGATTAGTTGACCATAGACTTGAGGGTCTATTTCTGGGCTCTCTAGTCTGTTTCATTGATCTATGTGTCTGTTTTTGTGCCAGTACCATGCTGTCTTGATGATGACGGCTTTGTAATAGAGCTTGAAGTCTGGAATTGTGATGCCACCAACTTTGGCTTTCTTTTTCAATATCCCTTTGGCTATTCGAGGTCTTTTCTGGTTCCATATAAATTCGAGGATTATTTGTTCCATTTCTTTGAAAAAGATGGATGGTACTTTGATAGGAATTGCATTAAATGTGTAGATTGCTTTAGGTAGCATAGACATTTTCACAATATTTATTCTTCCAATCCAGGAGCATGGAACATTTTTCCATTTCTTTGTGTCTCCCTCAATTTCTTTCATGAGTACTTTATAGTTTTCTGAGTATATATTCTTTGCCTCTTTGGCTAGGTTTATTCCTAAGTATCTTATGGTTTTGGGTGCAATTGAAAATGGAATTGACTCCTTAATTTCTCTTTCTTCAGTCTTGTTGTTGGTGTAGAGAAATGCAACTGATTTCTGTGCATTGATTTAATATCCTGACATTTTACTGAATTCCTGTACAAGTTCTAGCAGTTCTGGAATGGAGTCTTTTGGATTTTCCACATATAGTATCATATCATCTGCGAAGAGTGATAATTTGACTTCTTCTTTGCCGATTTGGATGCCTTTAATTTCCTTTTGTTGTCTGATTGCTGAGGCTAGGACTTCTAGTACTATGTTGGATAGCAGTGGTGATAATGGACATCCCTGCCGTGTTCCTGACCTTAGCAGAAAAGCTTTCAGTTTCTCTCCATTGAGAATGATATTTGCGGTGGGTTTTTCATAGATGGCTTTGATGATATTGAGGTATGAGCCCTCTATCTCTACACTTTGAAGAGTTTTGATCAGGAAGGGATGCTGTACTTTGTCAAATGCTTTTTCAGCATCTATTGAGAGTATCATATAGTTCTTGTTCTTTCTTTTATTAATGTGTTGTATCACATTGATTGATTTGCGGATGTTGAACCAACCTTGCAGCCCTGGAATAAATCCCACTTGGTCGTGGTGAATGATCCTTTTAATGTACTGTTGAATCCTATTGGCTAGTATTTTGGTGAGAATTTTTGCATCGTTGTTCATCAAGGCTATTGGTCTGTAGTTCTCTTTTTTGATGGGATCCCTGTCTGATTTTGGGATCAAGGTGATGCTGGCCTCATAAAATGAGTTTGGAAGTTTTCCTTCCATTTCTATTTTTTGGAATAGCTTCAGGAGAATAGGAATTAGTTCTTCTTTAAATGTTTGGTAGAATTATCCCGGGAGGCCATCTGGTCCTGAGCTTTTGTTTGTTTGGAGATTTTTGATGACTGTTTCAATCTCCTTACTGTTTTGGGTCTGTTTAGGCTTTCTATTTCTTCCTGGTTCAGTTGTGGTAGTTTATATGTTTCTAGGAATGCATCCATTTCTTCCAGATTGTCAAATTTGTTGGTGTAGAGTTGCTCATAGTATGTTCTTATAATTGTCTGTATTTCTTTGGTATTAGTTGTGATCTCTCCTCTTTCATTCATGATTTTATTTATTTGGGTCCTTTCTCTTTTCTTTTTGATAGGTCTGGCCAGGGGTTTATCAATTTTATTAATTCTTTCAAAGAACCAGCTCCTAGTTTTGTTGATTTGTTCTATTGTTTTTTTGGTTTCTATTTCATTGATTTCTGCTCTGATCTTTATGATTTCTCTTCTCCTGCTGGGCTTAGGGTTTCTTTCTTGTTCTTTCTCCAGCTCCTTTAGGTGTAGGGTTAGGTTGTGTACCTGAGACCTTCCTTGTTTCTTGAGAAAGGCTTGCACCACTATATATTTTCCTCTCAGGACTGCCTTTGCTGTGTCCGACAGATTTTGAACCGTTGTGTTTTCATTATAATTTGTTTCCATAAATTTTTTCAATTCTTCTTTAATTTCCTGGTTGACCCATTCATTCTTCAGAAGGATGCTGTTTAGTCTCCATGTATTTGGGTTACTTCCAAATTTCCTCTTGTGATTGAGTTCCAGCTTCAGAGCATTGTGGTCTGAAAATATGCAGGGAATGATCCCAATCTTTTGATACTGGCTGAGACCTGATTTAGCACTGAAGATGTGATCTATTCTGGAGAATGTTCCATGTACACTAGAGAAGAATGTGTATTCTGTTGCTTTGGGATGAAATGTTCTGAATATATCTGTGATGTCCATCTGGTCCAGTGTGTCATTTAAGGCCTTTATTTCCTTGTTGATCTTTTGCTTGGATGATCTGTCCATTTCAGTGAGGGGAGTGCTAACGTCCCCTACTATTATTGTATTATTGTTGATGTGTTTCTTTGATTTTGTTATTAATTGGATATATAGTTGGTTGCTCCCACATTGGGGGCATAGATATTTAAAATTGTTAAATCTTCTTGTTGGACAGATCCTTTGAGTATGGTATAGTGTCCTTCCTCATCTCTTATTATACTCCTTGGCTTAAAATCTAATTGATCTGATATAAGGATTGCCACTCCTGCTTTCTTCTGATGCCCATTAGCATGGTAACTTCTTTTCCACCCCCTCACTTTAAATCTGGAGGTGTCTTCAGGTTTAAAATGAGTTTCTTGTAGGCAACATATAGATGGGTTTTGTTTTTTTATCCATTCTGATACCCTGTGTCTTTTAACAGGGGCATTTAGCCCATTAACATTCAGGGTAACTATTGAGAGATATGAATTTAGTGCCATTGTATTGCCTGTAAGGTGACTGTTACTGTATATGGTCTCTGCTCCTTTCTGATCTACCACTTGTAGGCTCTCTCTTTGCTTAGAGGACCCCTTTCAATATTTCCTGTAGAGCTGGTTTGGTGTTTGCAAATTCTTTTCAGTTTTTGTTTGTCCTGGAAGCTTTTAATCTCTCCTTCTATTTTCAATGATAGCCTAGCTGGATATAGTATTCTTGGCTGCATGTTTTTCTCGTTTAGTGCTCTGAATATATCATGCAAGCTCTTTCTGGTCTGCCTGGTCTCTGTGGATAAGTCTGCTGCCAATCTAATATTTTTACCATTGTATGTTACAGACTTCTTTTCCCGGGCTGCTTTCAGGATTTTCTCTTTGTCACTAAGACTTGTAAATTTTACTATTAGGTGATGGGGTATGGACCTATTCTTATTGATTTTGAGGGGCGTTCTCTGCACCTCCTGGATTTTGATGCTTGTTCCCTTTGCCATACTGGGGAAATTCTCTCCAATAATTCTCTCCAGTATACCTTCTGGTCCCCTCTCTCTTTCTTCTTCTTCTGGAATCCCAATTATCCTAATGTTGTTTCGTCTTATGGTGTCACTTATCTCTTGAATTCTCCCCTCGTGGTCTAGTAGCTGTTTGTTCCTCTTTTGCTCAGCTTCTTTATTCCCTGTCATTTGGTCTTCTATATCACTAATTCTTTCTTCTGCCTCATTTATCCTAGCAATGAGAGCCTCCATTTTTGACTGCACCTCATTAATAGCTTTTTTGATTTCAACTTGGTTAGATTTTAGTTCTTTTATTTCTCCAGAAATGGCTTTTATCTCCCGAGAGGGTTTCTCTAATATCTTCCATGCCTTTTTCGAGCCTGGCTAGAACCTTGAGAATCGTCATTCTGAACTCTAGATCTGACATATTACCAATGTCTTTATTGATTAGGTCCCTAGCCTTCGGTACTTCCTCTTGTTTTTTTTGTTTTGTTTTGTTTTTGTTTTTTTTGTTGTTGTTTTTGTTTTTGTTTTTAGTTTTTTGTGGTGAATTTTTCCGCCTTGTCATTTTGTCCAGATAAGAGTATATGAAGGAGCAAGTAAAATACCAAAAGGGTGGCAACAACACAGGAAAATATCCTTTAACCAAATCAGAAGAGACCCCAAATCGTGGGGGAGGGGAGAAAAGGGATAAAAAGATGTTCAGAAAAAAAAAAAGAAAAGAAGCTATTAAAAAAAAGAAAATGAATAAAGAAAAAGTATAAAAAAGAAATTATATATATTAGATAAACTAGTTTAAAATGTTAAAAAAGAAAAAGGTAAAAGTTAAAAAAAATTAGCAGAAGAAGAGAAAAAAAATTGAAAAAGAAAAAAAAAATTTAATTAACTGCAAGACTAAAGAATCATGGGGAGAAAGCCATGAGTTCCGTGCTTTGCTTTCACCTCTTCTGGAATTCTGCTGCTCTCCTTGGTATTGAAACTGCACTCCTTGGTAGGTGAACTTGGTCCTGGCTGGATTTCTTGTTGATCTTCTGGGGGAGGGGCCTGTTGTAGTGATTCTCAAGTGTCTTTGCCCCAGGTGGAATTGCACCGCCCTTACCAGGCGCTGGGCTTAGTAAGCTGCTGGGGTTTGCTTTCGGGAGCTTTTGTTCCCTGAGCGCTTTCCATAGAGTTCCGGAGGACGGGAATGAAAATGGCGGCCTCCTGGTCTCTGGCCTGGAGGAGCTGAGAGCCCGGGGCCCCACTCCTCAGTGCGCCCTCAGAGAACAATGCCCAATTACTCCCGTCTCTGTGGCCTCTGGCAGTGCTCTGAGCTCACCGAGCCTGCGACTGGTTCAAGGTAACCCCGAGCTGGGAGCTCACTCCTCGGCTCTGTCTCTGTAGCCAGCTTCCCCGTTCTAATACCAGTAAACTCTGTGACACTCAGACACCCCCAATCCTTTTGTGACCCTGCGGGACCTAAGGCCACGCTGACCCAGCATGGGCTTCACCCCGGTTTAGCCTCTGGAGCAATGTCCCTCAGTGGAACAGACTTTTAAAAGTCCTGATTTTGTGCTCCATTGCTCCACTGCTTGCCGGGAGCCGGCCCCTCCCCCCAGGGTTTATCTTCCCGTCGCCTTGGATTCACTTCTCCACTAGTCCTACCTTTCAGAAAGTGGTTGATTTTCTGTTTGTAGAATTGCTGTTCTTTTTCTCTTCGATCTGCCGTTGGATTTGTAGGTGTTTGCAATCTTTAGATAAGCTATCTAGCTGATCGCCTGCTAGGTGAAGTAGTCTCAGCCTGCTACTTCTCCGCCATCTTGAGTCCTCCCCCCTATTTTGCTTTTTTAAAATGGACACACAATGTTATATTAGTTTCAAAGGTGCAATATAGTGATTCAACAACTCTATAAGATATACTATGCTCACCACAGATGTAGCTACCATCTACTACTGTACAATGCTACTTTAATACCATTGACTGTATTCCCTAAACTGTGCCTTTCATCCTTGTGACTCATGAATTACATAACTGGAAGCAAATATCTCTCACTACCCTTCACCCATTTTACCCATCCACCCAGCCCCTTCCCTCTGGCAGCCATTATTTCCCTGTATTTATGGCTCTGTTTCTGCTTTTTGTTCCTTTGTTCATTTGTTTTTTAGAGACCACATATCAGTGAAATTATATGGTATTTCTTTCTCTGACTTTTTTTCACTTAACATAATACCTTCTAGGTCTTTCAACATCATCACAAATGGCAATATTCCATTCTATTTTTTTTTTTGACATATTTATTGGGGGGGGCGGGGAGGGACAGAAGAAGAGGGAGAGAATCACAAGCAGGCTCCATGCTGAGCACAGAGCCCAACACAAGACTCAATCCCAGAACCCTGGGATCACAACCTGATCCCAAACCAAGACTCAGATGCTTAACTGACTGAGCCACCCAGGCACCTCAGATCTCATTCTTTTTAATGGCTGAGTAATATACCATTGTGTATATATACTGTGTCTTCTTTATCTGTTCAATTACTGATGGATATTTAGGTTGCTTGCATATCTTGGCTATTGTAAATAATCCTGCAATAAATATAGGAGTGTGTGTGACTTTCTGAATTAGCATTTTCCTTTTCTTTGGGTAAATACTCAGTAGTGGAATTATTAGATCATATGGTATTTCTATTTTTAAATTTTTGAGGAAACTACATTCTGTTTTCCAAAGTGACCACACTAATTTACATTCCCACCAACAGTGCACAAAAGTTCCTTTTTCTCCACAGTCTCTCCAGTATTTGTTATATTTTGTCATTTTTCCTTTAGCCATTCTGCCAGGTATAAAGTGATATCTCATTGTGGTTTTGATTTGCATTTCTGTGATAATTGGTGATGTTAAACATCTTTTCACATATCTGTTGGTCACTGTATGTCTTCTTTGGAAAAATGTCTATTCAGGTCCTTTGTCCATTTTTTATTTGGTTTTTTGTTTTGTTTTGTTTTGAGTAGTATAAGTTCTTCATGTATTTTGGATATTAACTCCTTATTGTATATATTGTTTGTAAATATCTTCTCCCATTCAGTAGGTTACCCTTTTATTTTGTGAATGGTTACCTTTGCTATGAAAAAAAACTTTTTATTTTGATGTATTCCCAATAGTTTATTTTTGCTTGTGTTTCCCTTTCCAAAGAAGACATATTTAGAAAAATATTGCTATGACCAAAGTCAAAGAGATTACTGCTTATGCTTTCTTCTAGGGGTTTTTTTGGTTTCAGGTCTTACATTTAGATCTTTCATCCATTTTGAGTTTATTTTTGTGTGTGGTATAAGATAGTAGTCCAGCTTCATTCTTTTGCATATAGCTGTCCATTTTTCATAGCAGCATTTATTGAAGAGACTCTCTTTTGCCTATTGTATATTCTTGCCTTCTTTGTCATTAATTAGTTGACCATATGAATGTGGGTTTAATTCTGGGCTCTTAATTCTGTTCCATTGATCTATGTGCTATTTTTTTATCAGTACCATACTGTTTTTTTTTTTTAAGATTTTATTTATTCGACAGACAAAGATCACAAGTAGGCAAAGAGGCAGGCAGAGAGAGAGGAAGGGAAGCAGGCTCCCTGCTGAGCAGAGAGCCTGATGCGGGGCTTGATCCCAGGACCCTGGGATCATGACCTGAGCATAAGGCAGAGGCTTTAACCCACCGAGCCATCCAGGCACCCCCAGTACCATACTGTTTTGATTACTGTAGCTTGTGGTATTTCTTGAATCTGGGATTGTAATACCTCCAGCTTTGGTCCTCTTTTCTCAAGATAGTTTTGGCTATTCAGGGTCTTTTGTGATACCATATAAATTTTGGGATTATTTGTACGGACATTTTCACAATACAGATTCTTCCAATCCATGAGCCTGGTATGTCTTTCCATTTGTTTCTGTTGTTTTTAATTCCTTTCATGAGTGTTTTATATTTTTCAGAGTGCAAGTCTTTCATCTCCTTGATTACATTTATTCTTTTTGATGAAAAATAATACATTTTTTGTATTTTATTCTTTTTGGTGGAATTGCAAATGAGTTGTCTTAATTTCTCTTTCCACTATTTCATTATTAATGTATAAAAGTGCAATAGATTTCTGTATATTAATTTTGTATCCTACAACTTAATTCACTTATTATTTCCTTTTTTTAATTTATTTTTTATTTTCAGCATAACAGTATTCATTGTTTTTGCACCACACCCAGTGCTCCATGCAATCCGTGCCCTCTATAATACCCACCACCTGGCACCCTGACATCCCATCTCCCGCCCCTTCAAAACCCTCAGATTGTTTTTTCAGAGTCCATAGTCTCTCATGGTTCACCTCCCCTTCCAATTTCCCCCAACTCCCTTCTCCTCTCTAACTCCCCATGTCCTCCATGCTATTTGTTATGCTCCACAAATAAGTGAAGCCATATGATAATTGACTCTCTCTGCTTGACTTATTTCACTCAGCATAATCTCTTCCAGTCCCATCCATGTTGCTACAAAAGTTGGGTATTCATCCTTTCTGATGGAGGCATAATACTCCATAGTGTATATGGACCACATCTTCCTTATCCATTCGCCTGTTCACTTATTATTTCTAATAGCTCTTTGGTGAAGTTTTTAGGATTAGCTATGTATAGTGTCATGTCACCTGCAAATAGGGACAGTTTTACTTCTTTCCTACCAATATGGATGCTGTTTATTTCTTTTTCTTGTCTGATTGCTATGGCTAGGATCTCCGGCAGTATGCTGAATAAAAGTGGCAAGAGTGGACCTCCTTGTCTTGTTTCTGATCTTAAAGGAAAAGCTCTCCATTTTCACTGCTGAGTGTGATGTTAGCTGTGAGTTTGTCATATATGACTTTTTATTATGTTGAGGTATGTTTCTCTAAACTCACTTTGAGTGAGTTTGATGAGTTTTCATCATGACTAGATGTTTAATTTTGTCAAATGTTGTTTCTGCATTTAATGGAAATATAATACAATTTTTATCTTTCATGTATTAACAAATTGCACTGATTGATTTGCATATATTAAACCATCCTTGCATCCCCAGAATAAATTCTACTTGATCATGGGGAGTGATCTTTTTAATATATTGTTGACTGTGCTTTGCTGATATTTTGTTGAGGATTTTTACATTAACACTCATTAAGGCTATTTAGTTTTCTCTTTTACTTTCTTTCTCTCTTTTTTTTTATTTTTTATTTTTGGTAGTGTCTTGTCTGGTTTTGATATCAGGGTAATGCTGACCTAGGTTTTCTTTCCTCTTTTATTTTTTGGAATAGTTTGAGGACAGTGGATCTTAACTCTTTTTTAAATGTTCAGTAAAATTGACCTTTGAATCTATCTGGTTCTAAACACTTGTTTGTTGGGAGTTTTGTGATTGCTTGTTTAATTTTATTACTAGTATTTGGTCTTTTCAGATTTTCTATTTATTTCCTGATTTAATTTTCAAAGATTGTATGTTTCTATGAATTCATTTTTTTAGGTTCTTTAATATGTTGATGTATAATTTTTCATAGTCACTCTTATCATCCTTTGTATTTCTGTGTTGCTGGCTGTTACTTCTCCTCTTTCATTTCTGATGTTATTTATTTAGGTCCTCTCTCTTTCTTGATAACTCTGGCTAAAGATTTATCAATTTTATTGATCTTTTCAAAGAACCAGCACTTGGTTTCTTTGGTCTTTCCTATTTTTTTGTCTTTATTTCACTTATTTCTGTTGATCTTTATTATTATGTCTTCCTTCTCCTTACCTTGGGCTTTACTCATTCTTCCTTTTCTAATTCCTTTGGGTACAAGGTTAGATTTTTTTATTTGAAATTTTTCTTGTTTCTTGAGGTAGGTGTGTATCACTATAAATTTCCCTCTTTGAACTGCTTTCATGGCATCCCAAAGATGTTGGACAATTATGTTTTCATGTGCGTTTGACTCCATGTATTTTTTAAATTTTCTTTTTTTATTTATTCTTTGACCATTGGTTGTTTAGCAGCATGTTGTTTAGCTTTCACATGTGGCTTCCCAGTTTTCTTCTTGCAGTTGAGTTCTAATTTGATACCATTTGGCTGGAAAAGATGTATGACATGATTTCAGTCTTCCTAAATATATTGAGACTTGTTTTGTTCTCTAATTCGTGATCTATCCTGGAGAATTCCATGTGCACTTGAAAAGGATATGAATATTGGTAGTTTTGTATAGAATGTTTTCTATATAACTTTTAGGTCCATCTGGTCTAATGTGTCATTCAAAACTACTATTTCCTTGTTGATTTTATAACTGGTCTAACCATTCATGTAAGTGGGGTGTTAAAGTACCCTACTATTATATTTTTACCATCAATTTCTCCTTTTATGTCTTTTAATGTTTGCCTTAGTGTTTAGGTGCTCCGATGTTGGGTGCATAGGTATTTATAATTATCACATCCTCTTGTTGGATTGATCCTGTCATTATATCAGCACTCCTTTGTCTCATTACAGTCTTTGTTTTAGAGTCTGTCTGATATGAATATTGCTGCTCCCCCTTTGTTTTTGCTTCCATTTGAATGATATATCTGTTTCCATTCCATTACTTTCAGTCTGTACATGTCTTTAGGTCCAAAGTGAGTCTTTTTTTAGGCAGCAAATAGATGGGTCTTGTTTTCTTATCCATTCTGTCACCCTGTGTTTTATGATTAGAGCATTTAGACCATTTACATTTAAAGTGCTATTAATAGGTATGTACTTACTTCCAGTTACAATTTTTTTCTGATTGGTTTTGTAGTTCTTCTCTGTTCCTTTCATCTTCTCTTGCTCTTTCTTCTTGGGATTTATGATATTCTTTAATGTTATGCTTGTTTTCCTTTCTCTTTATTTTTCACATATCTACTATAGGTTTTTGGTCTGTGGTTATCATAAGGCTTATGTATAACATCCTACATATATAGCAAACTATCTTAAGTTCAAGGTCACTTAAGTTTGAGCACATTTTAAGAGAACTTCATTTTACTATGTGCCTCAATGTTTTATATATGTGTGTATATATATATATACACATATATATAAAATGTTTTAATATATACATATATATGATCATATATATAATATAATCATATTTTACATCTTTTAAAAAATATTTTACGTCTTTTTATTATCTGAGTCCCCTTAAATAATTTTTTATTTCTTTTCAGCGTAACAGTATTCATTGTTTTTGCACCACACCCAGTGCTCCATGCAATCTGTGCCCTCTCTAATACCCAACACCTGGTTCCCCCAACCTCCCACCCATGGCCCCTTCAAAACCCCCAGATTGTTTTTCAGAGTCCACAGTCTCTCATGGTTCACCTCCCCTTCCAATTTCCCCCAACTCCCTTCTCCTCTCCATCTCCCCTTGTCCTCCATGCTATTTGTTATGCTCCACAAATAAGTGAAACCATATGATAATTGACTCTCTCTGCTTGACTTATTTCACTCAGCATAATCTCTTCCAGTCCCATCCATGTTGCTACAAAAGTTGGGAATTCATCCTTTCTGATGGAGGCATAATACTCCATAGTGTATATGGACCACATCTTCCTTATCCATTCGTCCATTGAAGGGCATCTTGGTTCTTTCCACAGTTTGGCGACTGTGGCCATTGCTGCTATAAACATTGGGGTACAAATGACCCTTCTTTTCACTACATCTGTATCTTTGGGGTAAATACCCAGTAGTGCTATTGCCCTTAACTAATTCTTCAGGTGTTATTGACTGTACTACTTTAGTCTTTATTTTATTTTTTATTTTTTAATTTTTTAAAAAGATTTTATTTGTTTATTTGACAGAGATCACAAGTAGGCAGAGAGGCAGGCAGAGAGAGAGAGGAGGAAGCAGGAAGCAGGCTCCCTGCTGAGCAAAGAACCTGATGCAGAGCTCAATCCCAGGACCCTGGGATCATGACCTGATCTGAAAGCAGAGGCTTTAACCCATTGGGCCACCCAGGTGCCCCTTTAGTCTTTTTTTTGTTTTTAAGATTTTATTTATTTATTTGGCAGAAAGAGAGACAGTGAGAGAAAGAATATAAGCAGGGGGAATGGGAGAGGAAGAAGCAGGCTTCCTTCTAAGCAGGGAGCCTAATGCGAGCCTTGATCCCAGGACCCTGGGATCATGACCTGAGCCAAAGGCAGACACTTAATGACTGAACCACCCAGGTGCCACCTCTTTTTTTTTTTTTTAATGTGCTCTTTTAACCGTCATACTAGCTTTATAAGTGACTGCCTTACTACCTTTACTGTGTGTTTACTTTAACTTATGAACATTTTTCCTCTCTTAATTTTTTTTTTGCTTCTAGTTACAGCATTTTCTTTTCCACTTAAATAAGTTCCTTTAATATTTCTTGTAAAGCCAGATTATTGGTGGTAATCTTATTTAACTTCTCTTATCCTGGGAAACTCTATGTCTCTTTCAAATTTTTAATGATAATCTTGCCAGGTACAGCACTCTTCATTATAGGTTTTTTTTTCACTTTGAATATATCATTTTTTTTATATTCACTTTGAATATATCATGCCATTTACTTCTGACATGCAGTATTTCTGCTGAAAACTTGGCCAGTAGCCTTATGGGGTTTCCTTTGTACATTACTAATAGCTTCTCTCTTGTTCCTTTGAAATTCTCTGTCTTTAATTTTTTACGTTTTAATTACTAAATTACTAAATTTAATTACTAATGTGTCATGGTGGAACCTCCTTGGGTTCATCTTCATTGAAACTCTCTGTGTTTCCTAAACCTGTGTATCTGTTTCCTTTCCTATTTTATGGAAGTTTTCATT
This sequence comes from Mustela erminea, assembly GCF_009829155.1. Lineage (NCBI taxonomy): Eukaryota > Metazoa > Chordata > Mammalia > Carnivora > Mustelidae > Mustela > Mustela erminea. The sequence goes on along the minus strand of NC_045624.1, from coordinate 88,532,410 downwards.
TATTATATCTTCAAGTAAGTTTTCTGTCCCCTTTCTTCTTTCCTTTCCTTCTGGGACCCCTATAATGCAAATGTTTGTTCACTTGGTGTTGTTCAGGATATCCTATAACTATCCTTTTTAAATTCTTTTTTCTTCTTGCTGTTAACTTGGGTGCTTTCCATTACTCTGTCTTCCAGATCATTGATCCATCCTTCTGAATTTTTTAACCTGCTGTTGTTTCCTTCTAGTGTAATTTTCATTTTGGTTATTGTCTATTGTATTCTTCAACTCTGATTGGTTCTTTTTTATATTTTCTATCTCTTTGTTGAAGTTCTCACTGAGTCTTTCCACTCCTTTCTCCAGTGTGGTGACCATCCTTATGACCATCTCTTTGAATTCTTTATCAGGTAGATTTTGTTCATTTCATTCGGTCCTTTTTCTGATGTTTTGTCTTTTTCTTTCATTTGGAGCATATTCCTCTGTTTCCTCATTTTCTTGACTTTCTGCATTTGTTTCTATGAATTAGGTGGAACAACTACTTCTCCTAAACTGCAAGTAATGGTATGTGTAAAGTCTGTATAGACTCGGTGTGCCTGATGACTTTGGCTAGCTGGTTGGAGCTGTGGTTTGTGTGGTTTGCGGGTCCCAGAGCACTCTGTGCTGGAGCTGCCCTGGTGATATGGCCAGAGCTGAAGTGGGCATGGTTCTGGGGCTCTTTATGCAGAGGGTACCTGCAGGACTGGTGAAGCTAAAGTGGGTGGGTGCTAGTCATGGGCTTCCAGGGCCCTCTGCACAAAGGGCTTCCTGGCAGAACAGCTGAAACAGAAATAGGTGCTCAGCAGAGGGGTTGCTCAGGCAGGCAGTTGGACCCAAGGAATTCCAGGACACTCCTCACACAGAGCACTCCGGCAGTGTAGCCAGAGCCAAAGGCAGCTGGAGCCAAAGCAGGCACTAGTCAGAAGGTCCCAGGGTGCTCTGCATTAAGGATACCCAACCATATCATTTAGAATTAAGTGTGGTTGGTCTGGAGTGTTTCAGGCAGGGTACCTTGTGCCTGTGTCACCTTGACAAGATGGTCGAAACTGTAGTGAGCACTGACTATGGCTATCATAGTGTATGCTACACTGGAACTGTCTTGGTGGAACAGCTTGGACTGGTGTGGGTTAGGAGCCTGGGGATCACTGAAGCAAGTCAACTATGGCTCCTGGACCCTGCTTGAGTCTGTTCTAGGAAGGTGGAGGGAGAATGTACACCATGGCACCAACCCTTCTTACTTAGAGGCAGTCCCAGGAACCCCTCCCTCCCCTCTCCACCACCATTTAGCAGGGTTCTAGGGTTGGTTTCCATATATTCAAGTCACTCCTTTAAGCCACAGCTTTTTTTTTTTTCTGTGCCCCAGGGTGGACAATGTGTTCATAGTCCCTCAATACTATCTCTCCCCACTGCAGCTTGCAGCATTGGAGGGTCAAGTTCCCTTCATTACCATGTCTCCATCCCTCTTGCTGTTCTCTATGTGGTCTCTTTATCTTCTGTTGTGTAGAAGCTATTCTATCAGCCCTAAGTTCTTCTTTAGGAGGAATTGCTTCATAAATAAGTGTAGATTTAGTGTGTCCATTGAGGAGGTGGGTTCAGAGTCTTCTTACATCACCATTTGGACCAGAGGAATCCTTGTTAATTCTCTACTGTCATACAGGTGCATCGGCTCCCAGTTACCTGGACACTGTGGTTCTATGTGATGTCATTTTACTCCATTTTCATTTATCCCCTTTATCTGTTAAATAATGGTCTGCTTATCATCCACTTATCTATCTATCTATCAACCCATCCATCTATCCACCTATCCATCTATCTTTTTTGGGAGGGAGGAACAAAAGAATTGCAACTTCAAACTACCTTTTAGAGAAGGGGAGTTTCTACAAGGATTGGCACTATTTTTCTCTTAAAAATTATAATAACAGTATCATAGACAAAAATCAGTTTGATTCCCCAAGCATTAAACGTGGCTTATTCCAAGAGTATACCTTCTCAAAGGGCAGTTATATTTAAGATTATTTGAGAACAAAGACTTTGGCAAACCTGTGGTGGCAAGGAGCTGCGTTCTTTTTTGGGTATTTACATTTTAACAGACTGAGAAATAAATCTGGCTTTTAAAGCAGAGAACTATTTACCATCTGCAGTTTGTTAATGTCTGAGGCAGGGAAAAATCTGTTGTTCACATACATTTGTGATGAAGTTGGCAGATTCTACTCTTATGGAAGGTTTCATCAGCAATTACTGAGATAGAAACACTCTTCTTCTGAAAACCTGCTTGATGCATTATGGTGAGCCCACTACTCAGCTTCTGCTTGTGGAAAAAAATGTTAGCATCTTGAGAGTGGTGTCTTCTTACTTTTTTCTCATGACAAATATCCGAGTATCATTGATGAAATAATTGTACAGTCTGAGATAAAATAGTGACTAATGAATAGACTCACTAGATTTCCAAGTACTGGTAAAATAGCCCAAATGGAATCAGGCTACCTTATCAAATGGCCTTGTGCAGGAGGGAGGGCCAGGCATAAGGTTTATAGAAGAAAAGGAGGCAAGACAGGAAAAGACAATGAACTCAAAAAGCCACTTCGTAGAAATAGGACTGTGTGCATAGAGAGAGAGAAAGGAAACTGTCTGCTGCCATGAGTAAAATCTCTAAATGAGGAAAAGATGTTTAAAGAGGTTGTATAGAAAGGTTTAGGTGATATGCTCTAAGCAAGTCTTCGGAGCTGCCTTTTAAAAGAAAGTTAACATAAACCTTTACATTATTTTTCAGGTTGTTTGGTTTGGACTGGTGTTTTGTAAAAAAAAAAAAAACAACACTAAACACTGGCAGGATCTTGTAGGATCTAGGAGTAATTTGGTATATTTGAATAGTAAGCAGGAGTGACCATCATAATGAATAATCATAACGCATGGGCACTGATCCACCAGGATGGATACTCAATCGCTCAGAAGGGCTGTTGGGTATAGAGGGCAATGTACCATACTGGTGTGTGCCAGTCTAATGTTACCACTGATTGTCAGTGCTTGTGAGGCCTGAACATGATGTGTAGTGATGTATGGGAATGGAAGAGCTGTAGGAGCTCGAATGTCCTCCAGTGTTAGATTCATTTGAGCCTCATGAGAAACTGTAGGGAGGGGGAGACCAATTTTGGGTGGCCTGAGCCCTGCCTTGTGCATTACTAGACAGTGCTACATCTGACATATATTTACTAACTCTATTTCAAATAGAATAAGAAGGCAGTCTTGTTCGTTTGTTGATCATGTATTGGAATAACAGAGTACAGGGTAACAAAGCTAGTATCCATTTCCTCCCCTGTTTCTTAGCATTGTTGCACTTAGGTTGAGGCTGTGAGTAATTCTGAGCAGTGAATGTGAGAAGTGACAGGAGTCACTTTAGATCAAGGGGGTCAAATCCAACATGCTTCTTCCATTCTTCTATTGACATAGCAACCTTTGAGGCCATGCATCCCAAATGCTATCAGAGAGGTGATCCCCGGTGTGCATCAAACTCGTGTGAGAGATTAAACCCTCTGTTTTAACCAGAGATTTGCACAGCATAGCATAACTTATCCTGACTAGAAGATGGTCCCTGGTGGACACTGCATAGCAAACACCTGAGGAGTTTTCTTGCATTTTCTTTCCTGGAAAGCAGTGAAGACACAGATGTTAGAGACAAAAATGCTGCTGATCCAAGTTACGCATTAGCAAAACATTTTCTACAGCTAGCACCTACCATGACTTGGGGAGGTACAGCACAAACGTAATGTGCCAGCAGTTCCTGAGCATGTTAGAAAACAGAAAGTAAATAGTGTATGTTGGCTGTTTTTGGCTAGGGATTACACGAAAGAGAGGAGCTCAAGGAAGAAATGGCAGACAAGGGGCACCTGGGTGGCTCAGTGGGTTAAGCCTCTGCCTTTGGCTCAGGCCATGATCTCAGGGTCCTGGGATCCAGCCCCACATCAGGCTGTCTGCTCAGCAGGGAGCCTGCTTCCCCCTCGCTCTCTGCCTGCCTCTTTGCCTACTTGTGATTTCTCTCTTTGTCAAATAAATAAATAAAATCTTCAAGAAAGAAAGAAAGAGAGAGAGAAAGAAAGAAAGGAAGAAAGAAGTGGCAGGCAAAAACAAAAGTAAATGGTAAGTGTTCAGAAATCCAGAGTTTTATAGAACCGGAAAAGCCAAATTTTTCTAGAGCCCAACTGTGAGAGACAGGATGGAGGTGACTTTGCTTTTTCTTCCACTTTAGGATATAGAAAGCTTCCAGAGAACTTCACTCTCACACTGATGAGACAGAGCTGGTGAGCAGTTCACAAAATCACGCATTTTCTTGAATCCATCAAAAACCAAGATTACAAGACAATCAGGTAAACTGCATTCTGGAGAGAGGCAGCTGGACACATGAACTACTTTACCTTTGCCAGAGCAAGGTAAGATGAGGTAGCCAGCATAAAAACAAGAAGAAATGAGCTAAAAATTTACTATATTCTTAAAGGTCTAGTGTAGGTGAGCATAACAGTTTAAAATAATCCCAGTAGCCCCAGACACAAGAGGAGTTTACACTGACTGTGGCCTCCCCTGGAAAAGCCACTCGGCGTTATGGAAAAGCAAAGTGAAATAACCTAAGTTAGAAACCTCCTTGTCTGCATTGACAGAGAGTAAGAAACAATGTTAACACCGACTCACATATTTCCGGTCACCAAACAAGTGCTGTAAAAGATTCATTAATCTTTTAAGATTGGATCTTTGGCTTCTGTATATATTTTGTCTGTCGTAAATACCCACAAATATCTACTTATGCCTGAACATAAGCACCTTCACCTTCATGTTGGCTCTGAGGTTTGTTTTTGTGTTTGTTTGGTTTTTTTATGTTTTTTTAATTTTTTTGTTAATATAATTTTTTATTTTTTATAAACATATATTTTTATCCCCAGGGGTACAGGTCTGTGAATCACCAGGTTTACACACTTCACAGCACTCACCAACACACATACCCTCCCCAATGTTCATAATCCCACCCCCTTCTCCCAACCCCCCTCCCCCCAGCAACCCTCAGTTTGTTTTGTGAGATTAACAGTCACTTATGGTTTGTCTCCCTCCCAATCCCATCTTGTTTCATTGATTCTTCTCCTACCCACTTAAGCCCCCATGTTGCATCACCACTTCCTCATATCAGGGAGATCATATGATAGTTATCTTTCTCCACTTGACTTATTTCGCTAAGCATGTTACGCCCTAGTTCCATCCACGTTGTCGCAAATGGCAAGATTTCATTTCTTTTGATGGCTGCATAGTATTCCATTGTGTATATATACCACATCTTCTCGATCCATTCATCTGTTGATGGACATCTAGGTTCTTTCCATAGTTTGGCTATTGTGGACATTGCTGCTATAAACATTCGGGTGCACGTGCCCCTTTGGATCACTACAGTTTGTCTCATTAGGGTAAATACCCAATAGTGCTAATTGCTGGGTCATAGGGCAGTTCTATTTTCAACACTTTGAGGAACCTCCATGCTGTTTTCCAGAGTGGTTGCACCAGCTTGCATTCCCACCAACAGTGTAGGAGGGTTCCCATTTCTCCGCATCCTCGCCAGCATCTGTCATTTCCTGACTTGTTGATTTTAGCCATTCTGACTTGTGTGAGGTGATATCTCATTGTGGTTTTGATTTGTATTTCCCTGATGCCGAGTGATATGGAGCACTTTTTCATGTGTCTGTTGGCCATCTGGATGTCTTCTTTGCAGAAATGTCTGTTCATGTCCTCTGCCCATTTCTTGATTGGATTATTTGTTCTTTGGGTGTTGAGTTTGCTAAGTTCTTTATAGATTCTGGGACACTAGTCCTTTATCTGATATGTCGTTTGCAAATATCTTCTCCCATTCTGTCAGTTGTCTTTTGATTTTGCTAACTGTTTCCTTTGCTGTGCAAAAGCTTTTGATCTTGATGAAATCCCAATAGTTCATTTTTGCCCTTGCTTCCCTTGCCTTTGGCGATGTCCCTAGGAAGATGTTGCTGCAGCTGAGGTCAAAGAGGTTGCTGCCTGTGTTCTCCTCAAGGATTTTGATGGATTCCTTTCGCACATTGAGGTCCTTCATCCATTTTGAGTCTATTTTCGTGTGTGGTGTAAGGGAATGGTCCAATTTCATTTTTCTGCATGTGGCTGTCCAGTTTTCCCAGCACCATTTATTGAAGAGGCTGTCTTTTTTCCATTGGACATTCTTTCCTGCTTTATCAAAGATTAGTTGACCATAGACTTGAAGGTCTATTTCTGGGCTCTCTATTGTGTTCCATTGATCTATGTGTCTGTTTTTGTGCCAGTACCATGCTGTTTTGATAATGGCAGCTTTGTAATACAGCTTGAAGTCCAGAATTGTGATGACACCAACGTTGGCTTTCTTTTTCAATATCCCTTTGGCTATTCGAGGTCTTTTCTGGTTCCATATAAATTTTAGAATTATTTGTTCCATTTCTTTGAAAAAGATGGATAGTACTTTGATAGGAATTGCATTAAATGTGTAGATTGCTTTAGGTAGCATAGACATTTTCACAATATTTATTTTTCCAATCCAGGAGCATGGAACATTTTTCCATTTCTTTGTGTCTTCCTCAATTTCTTTCATGAGTACTTTATAGTTTTCAGAGTATAGATTCTGTGCCTCATTGGTTAGGTTTATTCCTAGGTATCTTATGGTTTTGGGTGCAGTTGTAAATGGGATTGACTCCTTAATTTCTCTTTCTTCTGTCTTGCTGTTCGTGTAGAGAAATGCAACTGATTTCTGTGCATTGATTTTATATCCTGACACTTTACTGAATTCCTGTATAAGTTCTAGCAGTTTTGGAGTGGAGTCTTTTGGGTTTTCCACATATAGTATCATATCATCTGCGAAGAGTGATAATTTGACTTCTTCTTTGCCGATTTGGATGCCTTTAATTTCCTTTTGTTGTCTGATTGCTGAGGCTAGGACCTCTAGTACTATGTTGAATAGCAGTGGTGATAATGGACATCCCTGCCGTGTTCCTGACCTTAGCTGGAAAAGCTTTCAGTTTTTCTCCAATTGAGAATGATATTTGCGGTGGGTTTTTCATAGATGGCTTTGATGATATTGAGGTATGTGCCCTCTATCCCTACTTTGAAGAGTTTTGATCAGGAAGGGATGCTGTACTTTGTCAAATGCTTTTTCAGCATCTATTGAGAGTATCATATGGTTCTTGTTCTTTCTTTTATTAATGTGTTGTATCACATTGACTGATTTGCGGATGTTGAACCAACCTTGCAGCCCTGGAATAAATCCCACTTGGTCGTGGTGAATAATCCTTTTAAGGTACTGTTGAATCCTATTGGCTAGTATTTTGTTGAGTATTTTCGCATCTGTGTTCATCAAGGATATTGGTCTATAGCTCTCTTTTTTGATGGGATCCTTGTCTGGTTTTGGGATCAAGGTGACGCTGGCCTCATAAAATGAGTTTGGAAGTTTTCCTTCCATTTCTATTTTTTGGAACAGTTTCAGGAGAATAGGAATTAGTTCTTCTTTAAATGTTTGGTAGAATTCCCCCGGGAAGCCGTCTGGCCTGGGCGTTTGTTTGTTTGGAGATTTTTAATGACTGTTTCAATCTCCTTACTGGTTATGGGTCTGTTCAGGCTTTCTATTTCTTCCTGGTTCAGTTGCGGTAGTTTATATGTTTCTAGGAATGCATCTATTACTTCCAGATTGTCAAATTTGTTGGCGTAGAGTTGCTCATAGTATGTTCTTATAATAGTTTGTATTTCTTTGGTGTTAGTTGTGATCTCTCCTCTTTCATTCATGATTTTATTTATTTGGGTCCTTTCCCTTTTCTTTATGATAAGTCTGGCCAGGGGTTTATCAATTTTATTAATTCTTTCAAAGAACCAGCTCCTAGTTTCGTTGATTTGTTCTATTGTTTTTTTGGTTTCTATTTCATTGATTTCTGCTCTGATCTTTATGATTTCTCTTCTCCTGCTGGGCTTAGGGTCTCTTTCTTGTTCTTTCTCCAGCTCCTTTGGTGTAGGGTTAGGTTGTGTACCTGAGACCTTTCTTGTTTCTTGAGAAAGGCTTGTACCGCTATATATTTTCCTCTCAGGACTGCCTTTGTTGTGTCCCACAGGTTTTGAACCGTTGTATTTTCATTATCATTTGTTTCCATGATTTTTTTCAATTCTTCTTTAATTTCCCGGTTGACCCATTCATTCTTTAGAAGGATGCTGTTTAGTCTCCATGTATTTGGGTTCTTTCCAAACTTCCTTTTGTGGTTGAGTTCTCGCTTTAGAGCATTGTGGTCTGAAAATATGCAGGGAATGATCCCAATCTTTTGATACTGGTTGAGTCCTGATTTAGGACCGAGGATGTGATCTATTCTGGAGAATGTTCCATGTGCACTGGAGAAGAATGTGTATTCTGTTGCTTTGGGATGAAATGTTCTGAATATATCTGTGATGTCCATCTGGTCCAGTGTGTTGTTTAAGGCCTTTATTTCCTTGCTGATCTTTTGCTTGGGTGATCTGTCCATTTCAGTGAGGGGAGGGGAGTGTTAAAGTCCCCTACTATTATTGTATTATTGTTGATGTGTTTCTTTGATTTTGTTATTAATTGGTTTATAGAGTTGGCTGCTCCCACGTTGGGAGCATAGATATTTAAAATTGTTAAATCTTCTTTTTTTTTTTTAATAAAATCTTTTATTTTTTATTTATTTATTTATTTTAAAGAATTTTTTTTTGTCAGAGAGAGAGAGTGAGCGAGAGCGAGCACAGGCAGACAGAGTGGAAGGTAGAGTCAGAGGGAGAAGCAGGCTCCCCGCGGAGCAAGGTGCCCGATGCGGGACTCGATCCCAGGACACTGGGATCATGACCTGAGCCAAAGGCAGCTGCTTAACCAACTGAGCCACCCAGGCGTCCCAAAATTGTTAAATCTTCTTGTTAGACAGACCCTTTGAGTATGATATAGTGTCCTTCCTCATCTCTTATTACAGTCCTAGGCTTAAAATCTAATTGATCTGATATAAGGATTGCCACTCTTGCTTTCTTCTGATGTCCATTAGCATGGTAAATTCTTTTTCACCCCCTCACTTTAAATCTGGAGGTGTCTTCGGACTTAAAATGAGTTTCTTGTAGGCAACATATAGATGGGTTTTGTTTTTTTATCCATTCTGATACCCTGTGTCTTTTAACAGGGGCATTTAGCCCATTAACATTCAGGGTAACTATTGAGAGATATGAATTTAGTGCCATTGTATTGCCTGTAAGGTGACTGTTACTGTATATGGTCTCTGCTCCTTTCTGATCTACCACTTGTAGGCTCTCTCTTTGCTTAGAGGACCCCTTTCAATATTTCCTGTAGAGCTGGTTTGGTGTTTGCAAATTCTTTTCAGTTTTTGTTTGTCCTGAAGCTTTTAATCTCTCCTTCTATTTTCAATGATAGCCTAGCTGGATATAGTATTCTTGGCTGCATGTTTTTCTCGTTTCGTGCTCTGAAAATATCATGCCAGCTCTTTCTGGACTGCCAGGTCTCTGTGGATAAGTCAGCTGCCAATCTAATATTTTTACCATTGTATGTTACAGACTTCTTTTCCCGGGCTGCTTTCAGGATTTTCTCTTTGTCACTGAGACTTGTAAATTTTACTATTAGGTGATGGGGTGTGGGCCTATTTATTGATTTTGAGGGGCGTTCTCTGAACCTCCTGAATTTTGATGCTTGTTTCCCTTTGCCATATTGGGGAAATTCTCCCCAATAATTCTCTCCAGTATACCTTCTGCTCCCCTCTCTCTTTCTTCTTCTTCTGGAATCCCAATTATTCTAATGTTGTTTCATCTTATGGTGTCACTTATCTCTCGAATTCTCCCCTCGTGGTCCAGTAGCTGTTTGTCCCTCTTTTGCTCAGCTTCTTTATTCTCTGTCATTTGGTCTTCTATATCACTAATTCTTTCTTCTGCCTCATTTATCCTACCAGTGAGAGCCTCCATTTTTGATTGCACCTCATTAATAGCTTTTTTGATTTCAACTTGGTTAGATTTTAGTTCTCTTATTTCTCCAGAAAGGGCTTTTATATCTCCCGAGAGGGTTTCTCTAATATCTTCCATGCCTTTTTCGAGCCCAGCTAGAACCTTGAGAATTGTCGTTCTGAACTCTAGATCTGACATATTACCAGTGTCTGTATTGATTAGGTCCCTAGCCTTCGGTACTGCCTCTTGTTCTTTTTTTGTGTTGAATTTTTCCATCTGTCATTTTGTCCAGATAAGAGTATATGAAGGAGCAAGTAACATACTAAAAGGGTGGCAACAACCCCAGGAAAATATGCTTTAACCAAATTAGAAGAGATCCCAAATCGTGAGGGGGGAGATAGGGTATAATAAGAGGTTCAAAAAAGAAGAAAGAAAGAAAAAAGAAAAAAAAAGAAAAGAAAAAGAATTAAAAAAAAAGAAAACGAATAAAGAAAAATATAAAAAAGAAAATATATATATATTAGATAAACTAGTTAAAAAACGTTAAGAAAGAAAAAGTTAAAAGTTAAAAAAAAAATTTTACCAGAAGGCGAGAAAAAAAAAACAAAAAATGAAAAAGGAAAAAAATTAAATTAACTGCAAGACCTAAAAAAATCACAAGGAAAAAGCCATGAGTTCCGTGCTTTGCTTTCTCCTCCTCTGGAATTCTGCTGCTCTCCTTGGTATTGAAACCGCACTCCTTGGTAGGTGAACTTGGTCTCGGCTGGATTTCTTGTTGATCTTCTGGGGGAGGGGCCTGGTGTAGTGATTCTCAAGTGTCTTTGCCCCAGGTGGAATTACACCACCCTTACCAGGGGCCGAGCTGAGTAATCCGCTCGGGTTTGCTTTCAGGAGCTTTTGTTCCCTGAGCGCTTTCTGTAGAGTTCCGGAGGACAGGAATACAAATGGCGGCCTCCTGGTCTCTGGCCCGGGGGAGCCGAGAGCCCGGGGGCCCCACTCCTCAGTGCTCCCTCAGAGAACAGCGCCCAGTTACTCCCATCTGCCTGACCTCCGGCTGCGCTCTGATTCACGGAGCCTGCGACAGGTTCAAGGTAACCCCGAGCTATGAGCTTATGTCGGCTCTGTCTCTGCAGCCGGCTTTCCCATTCCAATACGCGCAAGCTCTGCGACACTCATACACCCCCGATCCTTCTGTGACCCTGCGGGACCTGAGGCCACGCTGACCCCGCATGGGCTTCACCCCGGTTTAGTCTCTGTAGCGATGTCCTTCAGCAGAATAGACTTTTAAAAGTCCTGATTTTGTGCTCCGTTGCTCCGCCGCTTGCCGGGAGCCAGCCCCTCCCCCCGGGGTCTATCTTCCCGTCGCTTTGGATTCACGTCTCCCCCGGTCCTACCTTTCAGAAAGTGGTTGTTTTTCTGTTTCCAGAATTGCTGTTCTTCTTCTCTTTGATCTGCCGATGGATTTGCAGGTGTTTGCAATCTTTAGATAAGCTATCTAGCTGGTCTCCTGCTAGGTGAAGTAGTCTCAGCCTGCTACTTCTCTGCCATCTTGACTCCTCCTCTGTTTGTTTGTTTTTTAAAACCTTCAGGTTTAGAAAGGTGTTATTCAAGGTTTAGTACTTGATCTATTTAGTGACCTGAAGCTCTATTATTAAGTGTTAAGAAAGCTTTAAATTGTCACAGATGAATATTATTAAGTGTAAAGCATTAAAACTTCCCAGATGAAATGCAAAATGAGATTATTATATTGCTGATGGCATAATGCAGAGTTTAAAATCCTTCACTCCTTAAGCCTCTCTCACATCTAGTTCAGTTGAGAAACCACTGAGAGCCAGAGGAAAGAGCAAGACTGTGACAATAGTAATTCCCTACTCCAAATTTTTCCTTTTCATGTTTATGAGATATCGTTTGTTTTTACTTACAAACACTTTTTATTGTAAACATTTTGAGAACAGAAAATAAAATAAAACACCTAGTCCTATAAACCAGGTATAACCACCATTAAGAACTTAGTGTTTATCCTTCCAGACTTTTCTTTCCTGTGCATATATATTTTCAAAATTGGTTTCATATATTATGGACTCGGTTGCATTTTCTCAAATTTCTGACCCTTTACCTAAGTTTCATCTATCATCATTTTAGGTAATGTTTCAATTACATTTTCCTGTAGGGGAATATCTTCAGCTCCCCCTGAGAATCTAGTCCAGTCTTTAAAACACAGCCTAACCTAAGAAATCAATTACTAAACATTTAGGTTTTAAAATTTATGGATACAATTATTAAATATTTAGATTTTTAAATTTATGCTTTAAGTTTCTTCAAAATCCAAATAAGATACATCTTTATACCAAAAACCTTTGCTGTGATATCTCTAAACATTTTTAGTCATAGACTAGGGATTATGACTTCAAAATATAAACTACTTAAGACAACATGTATTTAGAAATCTGCATTTTTAGAACTGTGTGAAAACTAGGTCACCGAGAGCTTCAGACTATTTTGAGCTGTGAGAGACCACTGTAACATATTTGAGAAAAGTAAAAACAGCTCTATTGGCAAAGGAATCTATACTTGATCTTTTTGAAGGCCAATGAGCATTTTTTTTTAAGTTTTGATTTTGTTCAAACCTGAGATTCCAGGGAAAGGCAAACCATGGGGTAGGTGTAGGATCTACCTCCATGTTTCCTATAAAGATTAAAGAGCGTCCTCTTGATTCTTAGTTTCTTCAACATACAATGGTCATTTCTACTTGAATCATGGTGACAGTGTCCCTAGCATGTGGTTGGACTCATAACTGGCAGTGGCTTCAGAGCGTTATTTGTTTGTGGCCTTTTAAATGTCTCCAGGCAGAAGTCAGTGACCTGAAAGGCAGTGAGAAAGTGACTGACCTTGATACTGAAGGACACTTCTGCTTCATTTATTTATGGAAACATACAGAAAACAGATTGAACATTTGTATTGTTAAAAGAGAGAACAACCTTTTTCAAAGAACACCACAGCATTCTTAACAAGAGAGATCGATCATCCCACAATAAATCACATATAATCAAAGTCCTTTACATTGGTATATAATGAACTCCAGAAAATATATTTGAAGGTCGAGGATCTGAAAGTCAAACAGTAGGCATATGGGGGGGTAAGGGTTCTACTCCTAGAGAGTTCACATTATAAAATGTATGTTTGTGATTAAAGACATTTTTTGCATGAATATGCAATGTGTACAGATTATTTAATATATTAAAAACAGTGAACATTATATATAGATAATAAATTACAGATTTTGAAATTATTTCTTAACTCAGCTGCCAGTTATCCCAGCCTAGAGAGAAAACTTATTTAAAGCTTGCATAAGGACTAGCTGGTAAGGATTCTATTTAATGGTGTCAGATAGGTATTCTTGATATGGTTTTCAAGAGAAATTGGAATGCCTACCATCATCTTCTCTGAGAAGAAATCAACAGCAGCCCTGTGCACTTCTCCCTGCATTTGGGTCACTGATCATTCCCAGTCACACTTTTGCAGATAATCCAATTTCTCTGTTGATACACCGTCTGCTAGTCTTCGGTTGGCTATTTTTCTCTACAGCTAAACTCACAGTCAACCATTTGAGGTCCATGGAATGTCTACTGAAGGTCAAGATTACCTGCCTTCATCAACCCCAACTGCATTATCCTTGGTATTGGCACTTTCATTTTACCACCTTCCATTCATTTTTACAAGAAAATAAAAGCAAAATGCTATTGATATTTAGATAATTGGATAGGTACCCACAAATGATGATTGCCAGAAACAGAATGCAAAGAGGCAGACAGAACCACCACAAAATGGCTTAACATCTGCTTGTCAGCTGGAGTATAAATGTTCAGTGATGCAGTAACGATAATGGAGAGACCTTGTAAGAGTTGTGTCAAGGTCAAGGACTGCCTGAATCTCTTTGAAGAATAGCCACTGATGATATCTTAAATGAAAGATAAAACATTAAGAAATTGTAGCATTACTTTATGGGGAAATCCTTAAATTTAGAAAATTAATTTTTCACAAAGCTTTGTGAATTTCCCTAAAAGTATAGATGTGGAATCTGCCCAAACTGTGAGAACAATTGAAGTAAGCAAAGCAAAGGTGGAAGAGGAGCAAAATATAAGGCTGTGAAATAGACCAAAACTTTTAAACTCAGGCAGGGCTGCCAGCAAGGCTGCTCACCAGCAGAGAGGATGGCCAGGAAAGCCCTCTGATGTTTCAGAATTGGGTATATAGAAGGTGAAGTGGGGCTTGAGTTCACTCCCACTGTGTTGCCCATGGCCTCCAATACTTACAAGAACACACAAATGTGTCTGTGTGTGTTAGGTGACCCTGGCCTCAGTACCAGGATTTCTACCTTCTACCCCATGGATGAGAATAGTGGAAGTAAGCCCTCATTTTCAGAAAGAAATAGAACCTCAGAAATGAAAGTTTCTCTTTAAAGAGGGAATCAGCTTCAATGAAAAGGAAACTGAGGAGTAAATCCCTTGGATTTAAAGAGCACTTTGTTTAGCCAGGTAAATACTGTAAATATCTTTTCTGTGCTGATAAAACTATGGAAAGATACAGAATATTTACAACTTGGTCACTAATCAAAGGTCTGATTTGCTAAGAAGTCTGAAGCATAATTACATTTGATTTTGAGCTGTGGTGTCAGAAATTACCACTAGACCTGGGCAAGCACAGGGGAGGAAGGGGGAGGGGATGGGAGCACACACTTGAGAGTACAAGTCTCCCACCCATGGCTGCCAACCAGGTAGGTCCTTGAGTCCCAGCTGGGAACCATGCAGTATGGGCCTGTTTTGTTTTTGTTTTTGTTTTTCTCTTCAGTTACTCTCCAACCCTCTAAAATGCCTCTTGTTTGGGGTTGATGAGATGCCTGGAGTTCCTCCAGGACTTGGGCCTGTAGGGTTATCAGAGTTCCATTACCTGTGTCTGTCCGAAGCAAGGAGTCTGGTGAGCTAATCAATCCTGTTGGCTAGAGAGGATTTCTTCTGAGGTTGGACCACGGACTGGTACTGACACACTGATTTGGGCTGGTTTTCACTCATGTTCAATAGAGAATGAGTTCAGGACTCTGGGGTGCCAACTACCTACTGCTGACCCATGGGCTTGAGCTACCCATATGAACCCACCGGTCACATCTTACCTATTTATGTTTTGGCCATGATGCTGCATCCATTCTACATACATACATGAAGGCATCAGGGGTGGCAGCAGGAATCCTTTACCCTGAGCTGCCTCTGTAGCTACCACCCATAATCACCGCACAGTCTCACAGGCTCTACCCTCCATCCCACAGTCTCACAGCACTCTATGGCTGGCCACACCCATCTCCCCAAGGGGTTTTGAAACCATTGCTCAGCAACACCACCAGGCCTTTCTAATTGAATGAAGTCCTCTTTTATCTCTGACTGATATCATGACCTGGATATCTCCCAGGTCTGTCCTAACATCCAAGAGTAAAGGGTCAGAGATTCCACACATTGGCTAATGCAACTACTCTAGTGGCTCTACCCATGAGCCACTAACCTGAACTTCTCACTAGCTGCAATGTGAGGGTCAGAGTGCAGCCAACATTGAAAAAGACCATCTTCTAGGAATGTAGCAATTGTGGCCTAGAGATCTAGTTTAAGAGAATTTGTATAAGATGTGGTTTTCTATATTTGCATTATCAAATTCCAAAAAGTAAATTTAACATGATCAAAGAGCAGATTATCACTCATTTTTCTGCATACTCCAGTTAAGGCTTGCATTTGTGGTCAGCATTAGTGAAACACAGTGAGAGTCTCTGGAAGCCAGCATTCATGAACGGCATGACAAATGATGCCACACTATGAGTTATGACATAACTAGTGTTAAATAGATGGTACAAAGGAACTGCAGAGCCAGAAACAGTCACATTGTTTCAAGGATCTGAAGGTCCATGGCATTATGAATAACTAATACATTACCACCATTTCCTTGTGGCGGAAGATAAGAAATTAGTCAAGAAGAGTGCATTTGACAAGAAAAAAAAATGAAGAATATGGTTTCTGGACCGTAACAGGAAAAGATGGTTCCTATGAACCCACTGTCATTGAGACACTATGAAGAATTATCACAAGGTCTGATTGGAAAATTTAAAAATACTTATGTACCACTTTCCTGCTGAGTATTCTAAATATTGTGAATAAATCCTATACTGATATCTATTCTATAATCCTACATCTCCCATGAATTTTGTGAAACATGTTTTAATAAATAAGTTGTCTTTATAGACAGGGGCCCAATAACACACATTTGCCTAGGGCCCCACATATTCTAGGTACAGCAGCCCTGGTGCCAGAAAGTATCAATAGAGCTTCACTTGCTCCAGCCACCACCCCTCCACCAAAATTGACACCACCTTGGTGCCATGAGATGAGGTCTCACTGAGCCCTTTGTGCTCTAGGGCATTTCACCTCATCCTCTCCCATCATTTCACAGCTTGATCATCACAGTCTTCTCTGGAAACCACCAGGGACAACCCTGTCATGTCCTACATCCCTGATTACCTCAGACACCTCAAGCAACCCAAGAATCTGGACTGTCACTATCATCCTGACTGTCATCATCATATGGTCCCATATTTTCCTATTCTGACCCAATATCACACCCAACCCCAACCCCCAGACATTTGCCTTCTGGTCTAGATCTGTCATTGGCAAAATCCTCCCAATCTTCCCCTTCCTGCCCTGATCTGAGTCATCTCTGTTGCAGCCCTCTTCCCATCCTCCACAAATCTAAAGGTTCTACATTTGAAATCTCAAGAATCCCCCATCTCTTCCAACATTCTACTACCACCACTCGAATCTGAAACATCTTCAGAGAGGTTTTCCTGACCTTTCTACAAATAGGACCTCTCTTTCTCCCTCTACCCCCCACCTTCCTTAATTTTCCTTCATAACATCAGTCCCACCTGACATGTTATTGGTTGGCTGGTGTATAATGTGTTCCCCAACTAGAATACAGGCTCCCTGAGAGTAGCTACTGCACATGTTTTGGTCATTTTTTGTGTCCCCAGGACCTAGAACACTGTTTGCTACATAATACATACTCAAAAAATACTTGTTGAATATCTGACATTTAATATAAACAGAAGGACATTCTTACAAAGTTTTATTAGAGCCTATTTTAATATACCTAAAACATATACATGTGTAGACTGAAAGATTTTGAAAAACGTATTTTAGATAATTGCAAAAGTAAAAATGTTAAGTGAAGGAGATAGTGAAATATCATATGTTGTACCTGTGGTTAATCACTTCAAATATAAAGGAATTTTCAATGCAATCACAGGTTTATCATTAATTTTTAATTTTATAACTGATTTTATTATTAAAGAGCTGGGCAATTCTTTCCTCCACTCATTCCTTTGTTTATTACATTTAAAGAATTCCTGCAACTTTGGGTATTTATATAGTACTTCCTAATTTCATCTTCCTGCCATCATTGTTTACAGCAAGCTGGAGTCAAATAAAACTGCTTTTTTTTACAAGTATTAAGTCTAAATACAATCAGAACCTCAGTCTTTGACATGACTCAGCTCTGTAGTTATCCACCAACTGTGTGACATTCAGCTGGTCACCTGTTTCCCCCAAAGGGCCGTTTTCTCATTTCCAACCCCTGGGCAGGTGCTACTTCCTCTGCCTGGAGTTCACCTCCCAGTTCTTCCTCCTCATCCTTCATCTGACCACCCTGACAGCCCGCACTGTGATGTGTCTCAAAGATCATGGACGATCACAGGACTCATTACATTTACTGTGAGGCAGAGATCAGATCTGACTTAGCCATATCTTGCCCCATGACTAACAGATGATAGGTGAACAATGAAAATTTGTTAAAGGAAACAGTGATTTTCCCCATCAGTGAACACCAAGGGTAAGACAAAGCAACTTGTAAATGACATGTGCCAACTTGTAAATGACATGATCTTGCTCACAGTGTCACTCCATAGCATTGGTAGAATACAATAGCTGAAAACTACATTTGGTCTGCTGAAGGTTACCTGTCCATTTAGGAATATTGCTCTTTTTTGTTTTTTTTTAAGTCACACAATTCAGTTCTTTTTTGTGTAATCTAAGATGTGGGAGGTAGAAGGTCACAGAATGAGCAGATCAGAGGATTGGGATGTGCTCTTGTCTTTCTTCAGTGTTCTTTGGAAAATCAGAATTTCTATGTCAGTGTAAGCTCTTCTAGTTCACCACGCCTCAAGCTCTTGCAGGACTAAAGACCTTGCCCTCTGCCCTTGTGACCACATGGTTTTTGGACTGCCTGTGTGGGGAGCTGTGTTCTAGTGGAAAAGGTCACCCCTGAGCTCTCCTTAATAGACATGCCTAGACCATGCTACCTGATTTTTCTAGCACTTACTTTTCCCTTTTAACCTGATGTCAAACATTTTGATGTGTACAGCTTTGTTTGTTTAACTGAAGACATTTTTAATAACTTTTATTAAACAGTTCTTCCAATAAAGAACTACCTTTTACATTAGGGATGAGCTTAATAGGAAATTTTGCCTTTTACCTTCAGTAGTTCCTCACCAAAATAATGGAATAAGCCTCCTAAAAGAATATATTGAAATAGAACCCACAAGTGGGTGATGTAATCGTTATTTAAGAGAAATTGACTTTCAGTCTTTAAGTGTATAAAACTTGAGAGGATTTCAACGCAAGTTTTTGATGTCTCATCTCTGTCTGATGTCCAGTTTACTAGAGAAGTGTTATTCTCTCTCCAAGAACTTCAGGAGCTTTTGAAGGACACACGGTGTCGAAACAGCTGGGAGTTCTTAGTGACTTTGTTCCTCTCAACCTCCATAATTAGGAGAAGCATCCATCAAACTGCACACATGGGCTCACCTTTTTAAGATCAGGGCACTCACTGTGTTAAGATCTATAGGCTTTTCATTTTCACTTTAGGGCAAGAAGAAGGGTAGCCTTGAACCTGGAAAAGGCCCTGATTCCCAGCACAATGGTAACCACTTAGCTATAGGACTCTCAGTGGAAGTGGAGAGTGTCTGGTTGGGGTTGACACCAAAGCCCACTGTGTAACCGTCTCCCAGGCCCTACACAGCATCACTTTGGATGCTAGTAGATGCTCATCTGACTGAACTTCTTGATGAGATGATTTTGAGAATAAGGCCTGCTTCTTAGCTGCCCAAGGAATAGGAGTTGATTTCCTTTTCTCCCCCATAAGCCTTAGGGCATCTACTGGAAGCCACCGGGTAAGAGGGTGGAGGGTGTCTTAAGTCCTAGGATAATGTAAATTTCCTGGAAAAGCATAGGGCCAAGGATTACCTAGAATGATAATAGCAGGCACTTATGCTTCATACATGGAAACTATTTTAAGCATTTTTTGTTATAGTAACTGCAGCTGTATAAGGTAGATATTTTACAAATGAGAAAAGCAAGTTTAAGGAGGTTAAGAAAACTGCCTAAGGGCACTTGGCTTTTGCATGGCAGTGCCAGGATTTGAAGCTGGGCAATAATTTCCCAAATCAGAATTTTAATCATGACTCTTTCTATTCTACCTTTCCAGTCTCGCCCTACCAGACCTGCTTACATTTACCTGAGAAACTTGCTGTAGCAACCCAATGCCAACTGTCCATCAAGGTATGTAACGGAAAGCTGGGATGCACTTTTTTTTTTTTTTAATCAGGGTGAAAAAAACAAAAAACTAAAACAAAAACCTCCTGGCTCTATTCACCTAACATTTGCCAAGGCAGCTCTCTACACTCACATCCACACACTCTTCCAGGCTCCCCTTATTACTAGATTCAGGAAACAAATATTTGTCTTTAACAGATTCTCTTGAAAAAAAAAATGCACACACAAAATAAAGAAGAATGAAGTGAAAAATTAAGGTTGGGTTAATGCTAGATCAGAACCCATGGTTCAGTTCCTGGGTGGACTGAAGCATGTAGCAGTCCTAAAGTCTCCAGAGGATATTTGTAGGGCTCCAAACTGGTTTGATGAGGCATGAAGACTTCTCTCTTCTCTTTCTCATTCAAAGACCACAGAAGCTTGAGGGAACCACAAGTAGAATAAGAACATAGTGAATGCTCTTCAGATCAGTTGAGGGAAAAAATCAAGGAAGGACATTAGGAAGGTCCTGGGCCTGTGCCAGAGTCAGGAAAGTAGAGTGATCTGCAGAGGGGTGGCTCGAAGTGCCCACATGTGCCAGGATAATGTTGTCACTGAAGATACAAGGAGAAGAGAGACGAGTGCTCACAGTTGAGTAGTTACAGATATGTCTGTTTAACTCAGGTTCTAAGACACAAATGACTTTCTTCCAAAATTGAAATAGGCATCTGAAATGGCAAAATCCACCATTCCCACAGCTGTAACTGTTGGGACATATCATTCTGGTGAAGCTCTTTGAGCATATTTTTCCCTAAACCATCAAATCTGGATTTGCTGTGGAGGTACTTCCTACTTCAACCATTAAGTCCTATGATCAGAGTTGCTCCAGAGCCCCCTGGAAATCTCTAAAAAGGACGTAAAAATTCTCATTGATGGTGGCAGATTTTGCTTAAGGAGGAACACAGAGGGGGACATCAGAAGCATCCTAAGTATAAAAATTACTCTGCGGAGAAACTGGAGTCTATAGGAAGATAAATGAATGGACCTCATTTGTGGCAAAGTTAGGACAAGACATCAGTCTCTGATGCTTTCTCTGCTCTACTTTGCTGCTTCCAAAACAAAAACTTCTCTCCGCACACTCACACTCATCATTATTGCTCTCCCATCTTGCCCTCTGTGTGATGATCACTGCCCTCGGAATCCCCTCCTTCCCATCAAGGGTGGGGCCCTCTGTTATTCTAGATAAAGGAGAACCTCCACGAAACAGAATTCATTTGTTTGCTGACTCAGTTTCCCCAGCAGCATAAATAGTAGGTCCTCGTCTCCCTCTTTGAAGACACTTTTCCTCCAGTATATTTGAGGGGAGGGGATATCTCACAGCAGTTGCCTCATAAATTTAGTTGTGACTCCAACATTCAGTCCCTTCCTGTCTGTAGCTTCTGTTCCTCCACAGACCTGATTCACTTTGCTGCCTGTCTTCTTAGATGGTCAGAGGTATTATGATCATTCAGACTCCAACAGCTAACCCCACGCTTTAATGAGTAACAAGACATTAATAAGCATTTGGAAAGAATAGACAGGAATTACAACTCTGAGAGAGCTAAAACTGGTACTAGAAATGAGGAATCATAAAATTCACAAGTCAGAGCTCTCCCCATATAAGCTCTGCTGGTCATCACCCATCTCAGCCTGCTTCACTAGTCCTAGACTATGGGCATCTCCTTCCATCAGAGAGATGGTTCTTCTTTCCATGGGTCACTTGCCTGGTAATCCCTGCTTCAGTGTTCCCCAAGTACTTTCCCATTTTCTGTCCCCTTCTGGCATGTCTCAACATGATTAACAGTTGAAATGTCCCCACCACTCAAGAACAGTTGGTCATGTCTCTGGGCCCCTAACCAGAAAATGAACTGATAGGCAATAAATTAAATATCAGTCCTTTTCCAAAATCTGGGTTAATTAGTCTAGAATATAGCAGAGTGCTGGGCCTCAAACAAATGAGCCAGATGGGCCTTGAGCTGCCCAGTCTGGCTCTCTTGGTGATCCCTCCATCGGCCCAAATAAGGGTAAGTTTCCATTGCTCCCACCTGCACTCACACCCAGATTCCAGCCTGCATTCTCATAACAACAACCACATATTTTCCAAGAGCAGGGAACAACTTTCAGAGTCTCTGAGGACTAAATCTTCTTTTAAAATGAAGCATTTCCTTATAGAAAACAATTTACAGAGCTGCGATTCTACTTGTGATGAAAGCAGCTTATGCTATGACACAGGAGCCCCTTGGAAGGTCACAGTCTACGTTTTGGCATTCTAGAATACTTGTTTTTCCTTTCAATGACCAAATATCCACTGTAATGTCTCCCAGAACAAAGGAATATTTGCCTCAGAGTTCTGTTTGTCCTCCTGTTTTATAATATATCAAATAAGGAAAGCTTTGAAAGTACAGATCTTTTTTTTTTTTTTCTCCCAAGATTTCAAAGATCCCAAGACAAATTCTTTGTTAGGGATCAAGATCAAAGAGCTATGTGCTTCCTTTCCCCCCAAGAATCTCTACAAAGAGGATGTTTTTCCCGAGCATATGGCCTAAGGTGGAGAGCCTGCGTCATATTCTGACAGCAGGGTTACAGAGATTAGCAATGGGAGAGACATGGGGAGCTCTAGGCAAGGTCTCTAATGTAGGCATTCTGGCAGCAGGTACCATGACCATGAAGCAGGTCCTCAAGGGCTCTGGAAATCTGTCACCCACAAGTCAAATCCACCCCTTTTCCTATCATTTCCGGTAGACACTAGCCTCAGAGCAGGAGGGGGAAGGGATTGTCAGTGTGTCCATGTCCACGTTATCACTCTTAGGCTACAAACCCATGTACAGCAGGAACCACACTCCTCTAACACCCTCTTGATGCCAAGCATTTCACATGCAGAGTTCTAGGATTAAACTAGAATGGACCTTAGAGTTTCTCAAATTCAACTTTTTTCATTCAGATAAATAAACTGACATCCAAAAGTAAAATTACATTGCTAAGGTTTCATAGCTTTTTTAATCCCACAGTTGAGACATAACCACAACCTCCAGCTTTCTTGTTAGGTGTTCTTCCCATACAACAAGGTTTTTTGATAATAACAATATGAATAAAAATCAGCAGGGGAGGTCCTACAAATATTATCACTCAGAAAGATGTTCCTAAGTGATTCCTATATTGCAGACCCTGTATTTTGTTCTCGGAACACAAAGACCAATAAAATATGGTTCTTCCCTTAAAGAGCTCATGGTCTAGCCTTTGAGAAAAAAGATAATGACTCAGTAATGAAAGAGCTGTGACAGGTACTTTAGAGGCACCAAAGAGAGGTACCTTCCTTTGAAAAGTACACACCCTTTCTTATTTTTACTATGTCCCAGTAATTTAAGTCTTCCTGGAATACTTAAGAAATAATTCAGCTTTAAGGAAGTTTAGAAGTCACCTTCTTGTTCAGGTAATACGGATGTGCCTATTCTGGGAGTTGGGGGGTGGATCCTCTGCTCTGAGCCCCTGAATGTTTGGGTTAGCATTTGTTCCAGCAGTCTCACAGAGGACTAAGTGTACCCATCCCCGATGACCCACACCCATGCACTGTGCCAACCTCAGGATAGATCTCCCCTCTGCAAAGAACCTATTCATACGTCTCCTGGTGGGACAGTGTTTCCTAAAAACAGGATCCAGCTGATGCTTAGCAGGACAACATTGCAATTTCAAGGCCTAGTCCTGGCACCAGGATGCAGGCAGGTGAGAACAGCCTAAGTACCTCTCTAGAGGCTGTGTCACAGAGTTGCTCAGTCATGGCTTCCCAGGAAGTAGGTTCTTGAGCTAAAGTCAGCAAAGGAACAGAGGAACCCCAGAGAGCATCACCAGCCCAACCTCAAGCTAGATGTACCCTGCAGAGGGGATTCCACCCCACAAACCTGATCAGCGAGTTTCAAAGCCATTGAGTACCCACAGAGAGCTCTTTTTCCCTGAAACCAACTCCCTAAAGAGAGTCCCTAGGTGCCTATGTATGTGCCACTCACTGAGATGGATACTGAGAGTGGGAGCCAACTGGGGTAAAGAGATACAGGAAGCATGGTAGAGAGGGTTGAAGAATACCAGGTCCGGGGCCAAATTTCTTGGGTTATCCTGTAGCCCTATGTATGGTAGGTCAGTATCTGGAGTCTAGTCTTCTCATCTGTAAAATGGGGAGAATTAAGGTAGCTACCTTGTGATATTGTTGTGAATATTAAATGGATAAATACATGTAAAGTGCTTGGTCCATAAGAAGCATTTAATAATGCTAGCTTATTAAAGTCTTAACACAGTCCTTGTTCCCAATGGGAATAATCAAATGAGAGAAGGGAGAAAATCATGCATGAAACCACAATAAAGACATGAAACAATACGTAATCCAGTTTCAAGTTGTGTGGTGAAGAGTCCAAGATCAAAGAGAATTGGCATAGAATACATTGAAGATTGTTTCCGGATGAAGGCCACCTGTAGAAAGGGAAATTATTGAGGAGTATTATGGCAGAATATGATCTGAAGAGGCAGACTACCTGGACTCTGAATTCTGACACCACCAGTTACTAGTTGTAGAATCTTGAGAGTGATGCTGTGATGATTAATCTTATGTGTCAACTTGACTAGACCACAGAGTGCCCAAATATTTGGTCAAATAATATTCTAGATGTTTCTGTGAAAGTGTTTTTGGACAAGATTAACATTTAAACCAGAATGAGTAAAGCAGGTTGTCCTCTCTCATGTGGGTGGGCCTCATCCAATCAGTTGAAAGCTTGAACAGAACAAAATGTCTGACTCTCCTCTGGAGAAGAGAGCCTTCTTCACACCTGACTGCCTTAGAACTGGGATATCAGCTCTTTTCCTGCCTTTGGACTCAACTGAAACACTGGCTCTTACTAGATCTCGAGCCTGCCAGTTTTAGGATTATAATCGCACCATTGGCTATCTTGGCTCTCAGGTCTTCAGACTCAGACTAGAACAAAAGCGTTTGCTGTCCTTGGTCTCTAGCTTGCCAGTTACAGATTTTGGGACTTCTTAGTCTCTATGAAGACGCAGCAAATTCTTGATAATAAATAATAAATCTTTATTCCCTCTCTTTTTCCCTCCCTAACTCCTTTTGGTTCTCTTTCTCTGGAGGATCCTGGCTAATATGGTACTAATTTTTCTAAACCTCAATTTTCTCAGCTGTAAAATGAGGATGGATAGAAGCTACTCACAGAGTTGCTACAAAGATTCAATCCATTCTTGCATTTGAGCATTGACATGGTGCCTAACACATTGGAGTGCTCAATAGATGTTAAGTATTAGGGGGCATCAATGCCCTCCAGCCAGAGACCACCAGAAATATTCCTATAGTTGAAAAAAAAAGTTGCATTCAATACTCATTGCAGCAAAGGGGAACACATCACAGTGAGCTGTAGGCTGCCTCAGTAAGAGAGTGTTAAAAGAGACTTATTCTAAGTTTTATGTCAGATATTTTGGAGAAGTTTATGGAAGTGAGGCTTTGCTCTGGATTGAATGCTGTCAGGAAGCTGGGGTAATTCTACAGTTAGGGATCTGTAGTGGGTTGAATTATGGTCCCCCAAAAGATATGCCCAGTTCTTAATTCCCAATATCTGTGAATGTGACCTTATTTGGAAAAAGGGTCCTTTCAAATGTAATTAAACAAAAGCTCTAGAAATAAGGTCATCCCAGATTAACTGGGTGGGCTCTAAATACAATGACAAGAATCCTTATAAGAAGAAAAGACACAGAAACAAAGAGAAGAGACACAGGAGAGAAGGCAAGGTGAAAAAAGAGGCACACATTGGAATATATCCTATAAGCTAAAGAGCAACAAGAATTATCAGCAGCCACTAGGAGTGAGGAGGTAGGCAGGGAACAGATTCTCCCTCAGACCCTTCAGAGGGAACCAATTCTGTTGGCACCTTGATTTCAAACTTCCGGTCTCCAGAGCTATGAGAAAATAAATGTCTGCTCTTTTGAGACACCAAGTTTGTGGTAATTTAGCAGCCCAAGGAAATTACTAATACAATATCCTAATAAGTCTTTAGTCTAGAAGGAGAGTAGAATAGAGCAAGGCTAAAGTTTTAATTGGCAAAGAGGAAGTGGTCATTCCCATTTGCCAGGAGAGTGGAACACTTGATGTATTGTGACTTTAACAATGTTCAAGTTGTGTCTGTGCTCACATGTGATTACAAACTAGACTTGTTTCTGTCTCGATCTACCATGATCACAGAGTGGCTTCATCTTGTGTTGATGTTCTGTGAAATTTGTTCATCCTCAACAGGAGAGCAGCAAGGCCCATTTGGGCGAGGATAGCTCCAGGATGTCAGGTGCTGCTTTTCCCTTTTTTAGGCACTTCTAAAAGAAATGAATAAGTTTTTAAAAGCCTCCATTTTACTCAAATTGCCTTTTGGGGGGCTATAGGAAGTGGCCAGTCTTCCATTTTAGCCTTTCTTTGCTGCTTATTGAGGAGTTGCTATTATCTGTCAAATGTGAAGATTTATGTTTCCTTCATTCCAAGAAATACATCAGGATTTGGTTCAGAGCACAGAGGCAACATATTTATCCTGTGACAAGTGAATTAAAATATGAGCAGTTCCAAGTGTCAAGAGTGTTCTCATCATTCTAGCTGTTCTCAAAGGAACTGATACCAGTGTGTGTCCAGACACAAGCCAAGCTGTTGGTGCATCTCCAAGAGGCCCATAGCTAGGGATAACTCTTTGGGGACAGCCAGCTGGAGCTGGACAACTTTTTCTGCCATCCAGAGCTGTTTTGCAAAGAATTTCCTTTACTACCCCATAGATGAAATACAGTAAATGTGCACTCACTCTGGGTTCATATCACTAGGTGCTATAGTAATTAAAATCCTACTTTCCCCATCTTATTCCATCCTTGCTTACACACACATATGTATCTTCTTCATAGATGCTCTGACACCCTCTTCCAGGCTTCCAGGCATTCTGGGTACTCTGCATTTTCCTTGTGAACTAATGAAGTCTTACAGAAACACTGCAGAACAGTGGCTTTTTGCTCTTGACTCTCTTATTTCGAGCTCTTCAAAACTGAGATTAATTCAGGTGCTCCTAAGGTGGCTTCCTTTGCTGTTCTAATTAACATGGATCTCCCCAAAGGCAACTGATGACCCAACACATACTCTTATAGCTTATCTATCCAAAAGCTGCAATATCTTTACTTCCCCAATGCCAAAGATGTTTTTCCCTTTAGTATACAAGTAATCATTTGTTAGTTCTTATTCTTAAGTACTATATCAGAATGCTATGAGTTGCAACAGAAAAAATTCAACTATGAGTGTCTTAAATAAATTTTAAAAATATATTCTTTTACATAAGAAGCCCAGGGTAATTCCAAGGTTGGTTAATTCAGCTGTTCATAATATAAGAAAGGACATGAATTTTTTTCCTTTTAGCACCCTGGCCAGTTGTTTAACTTTTCTTTTGGACTGGCTCCCCTCATGGTGGAAAAGATGGTGGCTCTAGGCATCACACATTGACATAGAAACCAAGTGACAAAAGACAGAAATGGAGAACATCCATCTTTTGGTTCCATGTTGTAAAGATAGGAGAACTTTCCCCAACACCCCACAGCAGACTTCTAGCCCTCAGGGGCCAGAACTGTGTCACATTCCTATTCCTAAATCAGATACTGACAAATTGGGTTGAATATGATTCATTGACTTAGTCAAGATTTACTTTCTTGGGCTAAGGAACTGCCTCAACTCCTGGTGAAGGAGATGGTCACTAGCTACATTTAAAAAATCAAAGATGTACAATGAGGAATGGCTCCTGGTCAGGAGATAGAGCCTACCTTACCTAGAGATTTGCAAAAGAATACAGGTCCTATAGCACCTGCACACATGTCAAAAAGCCACGTGGTATAGGCCCCCTTATGGAGTTATCTACTTCCAGATTAACTTAGAAACACACAGATTATACCTGGAAGTTGCTGTCAAACTCAACCTAAGGAGGCCATAGATGAGACCTAAGGAGACCATAGCTGTGCATCCCACACTTCAATGCCTGGCTCTGGTGGTCAGGAAGGATTGTGCTTCTGGCCCCATGGCTCATATCTTACATAAGACCACTCACTTAAGACTAAGAAAATACCTGTTTCACCTAATATATAGAAAGAGAGAATCAGGTAAAATGAGGAAACAGAAGAATATGAACTAAATGAAAAGAAAAAGACAAAACTTCAGATAAATACCTTAATAAAATGGAATTAGGTCATCCACCTGATAAAGAGTACAAAGTAATGGTCATAAAAATGCTCACCAAAATTGGGAGAGGAATAAATGAACACAGTCAAACTTCCAACAAAGAGAAAATATAAGAAAGTACCAAACAGAACTCATAGATTTAAAGAGTACAGTAACTAAATTGAAAAATACAGGGGCGCCTGGGTGGCTCAGTGGGTTAAAGCCTCTGCCTTCGGCTCGGGTCATGATCCCAGGGTCCTGGGACCAAGCCCCATATCGGGCTTTCTGCTCAGCAGGGAACCTGCTTTCCTCTCTCTTTCTCTCTGCCTGCCTCTCTGCCTACTTGTGATCTCTGTCTGTCAAATAAATAAATAAAATCTTTACCAAAAAAAAAAAAAAAAAGAAAGAAAGAAAAGAAAAGAAAAATACACTAGAGGGGCTCAACAGCAGATTGGATAAAGCAGAAGAATGGGTCAGTGAGCTAGAACACAAACCAATAAAACTTACCCATATAGAGCAGTAAAACAAAAACAAAAAACAAAACAAAACCCCACAATTTTTCTCAGTGATGATATCATAACAGTAATAGCAAGAAGAATAACGTTTGCACTGTAGGGTTCCCAGGAAAAGAAAAGAGAAAGAAAGAGGCAGAAAAATTACTTGAAGATAATGGCTGAAAATTTCCCTAATTAGAAAAGAAACCGACATTCTGGTCTGGGAAGCCCATAAGGCTCCGAGTAAGGTGAGCCCAAAAAGATCCACAGCAGGACACATTATGGTGAATATCTGAAAAGTTGAAGAGAGAATATTAAAAGTAGCAAGAGAAAAGCAATTTTTTAATGTACAAGGGAAACTCGTAAGACTACCGGCAGATTTTCCTTTCAGCCAGAAGGGAGTGGCGTGAAAAAGTACTGAAAAGAAAAATCTTCTAACCAAAAATAACCAGCAAGAATGTGATTCAGAATAAAAGGAGAGATAGAGTAGAGCAAAAGCTAGAGGAGTTTATCACCACTAAACCAGACTTATGGCGATATGTTTAAATGATTTGTTTAAGCTGAAAACTAATTAATGACAAGAAAACACATGCAAGTAAAAATCTCACTGAGAAAGGAAGATACATAACAGACATAGTGGATTAATCAGTTATAAAGCTAGTATGATGATAAAAAGACAAAAGTAAAAATAACTAAAATTATAATAATAAGTTGAGATACACAAAATAAAGATGTAAAATGTAACATCAAAAACATAAACATGGGAGGAGGCAGTACGTGGATAGCTCAGTCGGCTAAGAGTCTGTCTTCGGCTCAAGTCATGATCTCCAGGTCCTGAGATCAAGCCCCGCATCAGGCTTCCTGCTTAGCAGGAGTCTGTTTCTCTCTCTGTGCCCCTCCCCACTGCTCATTCTCTCTCCCTCTCTTTCAAATTAATAAATAAAATCTTTAAAAAATAATAAAAAAAATGAACATGGGGGAAGTAAAATTGTAGTTTTGGAAATGCATTCAAATTTAAGTTGCTAGCTACATAAAATAGACTATTACATATATAGTATGTTATATGGGAACCTTATAGTAACCACAAAGGAAAAACCTAACATCTCAATAGATGCAGAAAAACAACTGACAAACTTCAACACCCATCCATGATAAAAAAAAAAAAGAAAGAAAAAAAGAAAGAAAGAAAGAAAAGAAAAGAAACTCTCAACAAGGTGGTTATGGGGAAAAATATCTCAAAATAGAAAAGGTATATCACAGACACACAGCTAACATCATAGTCAGTGGTGAAAAGCTGAAAACTTTACTTCTAAGATCAGTAACAAGACAAAGATGTCTGCTGTTGCCACTTTTATTCAATGTAGTATTAAAAGTTTTAGCCAAAGCAATAAGACAAGAAAATGAATAAAAGCATCCATACTGGAAAGGAAGAAGTAAAACTGTCACTATGTGCAGGTGACATGATACTATATTTAGAACACCCTAAAGATTCTACAGAAAAACTATTAGAATTAACAGATGAATTTAGTAAAGTGGCAGGATACAAAATCAATTGTATTGCTACATGTTAATAATGAACTATTAGAAAAATAAAGAAAAAATCCCATTTATGATTGCATCAAAAAGAATAAAATACCCAGGAATAAATTTAACCAAGGAGGTGAAAGACCTATATGCTGAAAACTGTTAAGACATTGAAATTGAAGATGAAAAAAAGAATGGAAAGGTGTATCACACTCATAGATTGGAAGAATTAATATTGTTAAAATATCCATACTCCTAAAGCATCTACAGATTCAGTGAAATCCCTATCAAATTTCCAATGGCATTTTTCACAAAACCAGAACAAACAGACCCCACACAGCCACAAAAGACTCCAAATATCCAAAGCAATCTTGAGAAAAAACAAAGCCAGAGGTATCATACTCCAGTTTCAAGCTATACCACAAAAACACAGTAAATAAAATAGTATGGTATTGACATAAAAACAGGTACACAGATCAATGGAACAGAATAAAGAGCCCAGAAATTACTAGCATCTGACTGCAAGATCCTTTTCAATCTTGAGTAGGTATAGATTTCCTCTTATTTGAAGGCTGGGTTTCCAAGGGAGCTGAGTATATGCAGGAGACTGAAGCATCTGCTCTGGGGTCCTTAGCATCCCAGATTTCTGAACTTACATAAAAGACTCTATATGGACACATCCAGATGCTTAGAAGCATTACATGTATATGCCCTTTTTTCTACTATCTGTTACGACATAACAAACCATCAGAAAATGCAGTGTCTTAAAACATCATTTTATCTAACCAAACTGGGTTTAAGGGAAGGAAAGAGCCTCTCTTCATGATGTTTGCCAAGAGGGGAACAAAGGAGTAAGAAGGAATAAGATGCTTGTATGGGTTAGGAATTCAGAAAGGACTCAGCAAAGTGCTGTGGTCTATGTAGCACTAGCTGAGGCAGGTAGGGCTAAAGGATACACCTTCACTCATGAGTCTGGTACTTTGGCACACTCCCTCCCTCCCTACACTGTACACCTTCCTCTCAGGCCTCTCCACATGGCTTAGGCTTCTTATGGTGTCATGGTCTCAATGTGTCCTATTTCTTAAATGGTAGTTGGCTCCCAAGAGGCAGGAAGCAGAAGCTATAGGGCCAGTTAAGTTCTATGCCCAGAGCTGGCACAACATCACTTAGGCTGTATTCTGTTGGTTGAAGTAGTCATGGGCCATCCAGATTCAAGAGAGTTGAGAGATAGAGTCCAAGTCTGGACTGGAGTTCGGGAGACAACACTGTAGAAGAGCATATAGAAGATATAGTTGTGGCCATATTTAGAAAGTACAGTCTGCCACATCCTTTAAAAAAAAAATGTGACTTTTCTCTCTTCTTTTACTTGATAGAGATTCCTTGAGGTTAAACCACATGTGTTGAATTTATAAAGAGCCCTAAATACAGTATGTTAGGTGCTACAAATAAGTCATCCCTCGATAAGCCCCAACTAACTCAAAGGCTTAGAATTCAACTCATTAATTGATGAGTCAAAGAAATGCCAATGATTGACTCTGATCCACACCAATTCTTCAGTCCTTCCCACACTTGCTGGTAGTATATATGGAAACTACACCACAGAGGCCTTTGTTGCTTTTAGCAAAAGGTAACTTCCAAGTCTTGTCAGAGTCCCTGATGTGTAGAAAATCTTGTCAAGGTGAAGGACGTAAAAAGATCAAGAAGAGTGACAAGAACAGATGATGAGAAAGAAGAGAAGGGGAGAGACAAGAAGACATCCAGGGAGGGTGTATCTGATTGGCTGAGCCTGGGTCACATGTCCATGCATCACTGCAAGGGCGGGGCTGGGTCAGTGAATATCATTGTCAGAACTTTCTCCCATCAAGAGTCATAAAGTGGATGTGCCCTAAAATAGAAAGGGGGCTCAGGTGATAGATAGACAAATCATGGACAGATATCCATCCTACAACCATTTAGTCATCCTGTAACCATTTATGGGGGTTTTATGTGTGCCAGGACTACCAGGCACTGAAAATAAAAGGTGAGCAGGAAAGACTTGGAACCTACCTTTGTGTTGGAGAATGACCAAACAAACAAAATATTTTAGATAATAAGAGCAATGAAGAAAACAAGATTGTGTAATAGGATAGAGGGTTGCTGGGGAATGTGTGGGGTTTTTTGGGCTATCACTTTAAATGGGCTAACCAAGGAAGGCCCCTTTGGAGAAATAGTAGAAATTGGGTGGTAATCTGAGAGAGGAGAAGTCAGCTACTGTGAAAACCTGGGGAAGAGCCTTCTTGGTAGAGGAAAGAGGAAATACAAAGGCCATGAGGTGGGAACACATGACAGGCGGGGAACGGAGCCATTATACTTACAGCAAAATGAGCACTGGGGACGTTTCAGATGATGTTAAGGAAGCAGGCCTTAAATGGTGTCTAGGTCTCCTTTAATGGCACGAGAAGCAGACTATGAAGCACACTTTTGCGTTTGAGGGTATAGTACCCTTTCTTGTGTTAGGGACAGTACTGTCTTAGAAGCAGGGTTAAGAATGGTTTTGTGGGCTCACAGGAGTTTTCAACCTTCTTGACCACATTCCACTATAAGAAATATGTTATTCCACTACCCAGTACATGCACAGACACATGCATATACATGTGATAGTTAAATTTTTGTGTAAGTTTAGTTAGGCAACAATATCCAAATACTTGGTAGAACATCAAACTGGGTGTTGCTATGAAGGCATTTTTTTTTTTTAGATGAGATTAACGTTTAAATCAGTACACTTTGAGTGAAGCAGATTATCCTCCATATAATGTAGGGGGGCTCATTCAATCAGTTGACAGACTTTAGAGAAAACAGACTGAGGTGCTCCATGAAAGAGGGAATTCTGCCTCCGGACTGTCAATCTCTTCCTCTATTGTCTGTTTCTCTGGAGAGAATCACAATGGATACAATATATATTTTATACTCACAAAGTAATACTTACTTTTTTTTTTACACACAACCTAGTATTTTGTGTTCTCATCCATTATAAAAAATATATACCCACTAACTGGATTTCATGCCTGTGGGGCTTATCCCTCCCTTCCTTCTGAGTTACCAGCACTTTCATACTATCTCAATTCTGAGAGTGGTAATTAATCATAAAATGGACGTATGACTTGGAACGTTCTTAATTCAACTTTGGTCATTTTACAAACAAGGAGACTGAGGAATAAGAGGTGAAATCATTTGCTCTTGATTCCTTTTATCCTAAGAAGTTGTCATTTGATAACAGTCATGCAAAGGCTGTTACTATTAAGTCATATCGTCCTCTCCTTATGTATGTGCGTTTTAGAAAGATGATTACCAGAGAAGAACTGCTTAAGCCAAAGAAAGCCTGCCTAAGGGTAGATTTCAGGCACAGCTGCCTCTGGTGAGTGAGCCAGGTAGGGAAAAAGACCTGGGACAGCATTTTCTCAGTCCTCTTAGATTGTGCAAACTGCCTACCAGATACACAATCACTTCTCTTCTTGATATACCGGTTAATCATTACCAATTTTTGTTTCTTCTTCTTTTTTTTAAGATTTCATTTATTTGACAGAGAGAAATCACAAGTAGTCAGAGAGGCAGGCAGAGAGAGGGGGGGAAGCAGGCTCCCTGCTGAGCAGAGAGCCCGATGCGGGGCTCGATCCCAGGACCCTGAGATCATGACCTGAACTGAAGGCAGAGGCTTAACCCACTCAGCCACCCAGGTGCCCCAATTTTTGTTTCTTCTTAATGCTTTTGCCTGGTGTAAAAGCAACTGTTTTTGTTTGTTTTCTTGTGTTGTCAGTAAGTCAAAGCTAGAGTGATGCTTTGGATAATCGTCCTTTAGTATAAAAAAGTCACATCCCAAAGTCAGGCAAGAGGCGGATGGGCGAATTGTGCCACAGATCCTACACTTCTGTCTTCTGAAAAGCCCTATCACCTGCTGAGAATAAGCATCTGGAGTATTCACCCAGACCTTCTTTAACTGCCTGTTAGATTGTGCCCACAGAGACCCCTAGAAATACCATAGGGACATATTGCAGTGGGCACAGATGAGTGAATGAGATGGGAAGTCATGAGCAACTCTGTGCAGAACAATATTCTGAGGACCTGCCCAGAAACCTGATCCATAAGCCTTTTTCATTCTTGAAGCCAATTTGGCACCTCAGTGAAATGTGGGAAGTGAACAGCTTTCATAATTTTGTTTTGTTTTGTTTTCAGTTTTGGCTCTCTAGATTTAATTTGTTTTATCTTTTGTAAACAGCAGACATGTTGGGGAAGAATTTCTTTCTTTGAAGTCTCTTGAATTAGTTATTTCTGTGCATTTCTTTCTCACCTTCCATACCAGACTCTAAGCTCTAAAAGGTGCCATGTCCCAAACATTTAATATTCACCCACCAGAGTTGTCATAGTGCCTGTGGGGATGAATGAACATAAAAGGACTAATTATGTCAACTGGGCCTACAAAGGTGCGCGACTACAGGCAAGAGGAAGGGATTCAGAAAGACTATAAGGCAGCATCTCCCAAGTTCTGAGGAACATAGTCTTATGAAATACTCTTTCCCAAAAGAACTTCATGGTCGTATCAACTTAGGAAACAATATAGCTGTAGTCCCATAAAATAGAATCAGATGCATATTAGGATAGCAAAAGCACTGAAAAGTCCTACTATAAAGAAACCATGGATTTCCAAAGCTACTTGGACACAGGCCCCTTCTGTTGCTAAACACTACTAACATTCTGTAGAACTCCATCAAATTCATGTTTTGCAGAATACATTGCAGGAAAATGCTGCTTTAGAAACGTGTGCTTGTATCCTACATGTAAGGAGGCTGGAGGTTGTCACTCCTGTACTCAAAACAAACAAAAGCAGAACAGGGGTGCCTGGGTGGCTCAGTGGGTTAAGCCGCTGCCTTCGGCTCAGGTCATGGTCTGGGGGTCCTGGGATCGAGTCCCACATCGGGCTCTCTGCTCAGCAGGGAGCCTGCTTCTCTCTCTCTCTCTCTCTCTCTCTCTGCCAGCCTCTCTACCTACTTGTGATCTCTCTCTGTCAAATAAATAAATAAAATATTTATTAAAAAAAAGGCAGAACAAATTAAAAGCCAGCAAATCCTCTTCCATCCATGATAGAATTGAGATCAGAGGCAAGTTTCTATTGCCAACATTGGAGAAAAGCACACAAGCAGATACAGAGAATCACAGGTTACCAGAGCAGAAACCTCTGTGGGCAGTGCCAGGTAAGAAAATCTGAACTCTAATAGATGCATTGTTGGAGGCTCAGTGTGAACAAATTGGAGAGGTAAAAACCCAAGGAAACACAGATTTTAGAGGAGTCCCCCTCACTTTTATTAGTTTTACCCCCAGGAGCACTATTAGGTTCTCATAGAGAAGATTTAAGAAAAATCCTCTCTGACTTCCGGTTTTCCGGTGGGAGGAGGAAACATTTGAAATATGCCAGAACACTCTGTACTTAATAAGGCCTGCCATCAAATGAAACTGTTGTCCAGAACCTAAACACCTGGGGTTTTACTGGAGCCTAAATGCCCCAGGGGGAGGTTAAATACTGAGCTCCAGCCTTCTGGCCATCCTGCCTCACCTAAGGGGAAGGATTGAAATGCACTTGAGAAGGCCACAGCCCAGGGACAGAGGCTCAGGAAAGGACTGTAGCATGCTTCCCCTCCCCCACACCTCACCACATCTTCAGGGCTCTTGTATAGAAATGGGCACACAACAGAAACTTGTGGTGAGGACCAGCTTGAACAGATGCAATAAGAAACACTGGGGAGGAAAAGCCAGAAGGAATACTGAGATGCTGTTTCCTCTACTTAACAAGCTTTTCTTCTTCCCCATCCCCCACTCCTCACCCACCATACCACCTTCACGTACCTCAATTCTATCCACTCTCCAGCTTTCTCCTCTTGAATGAAGTATTCCCAAGGGCTCTAGACCACAGTGCTCCCTCCTGCATTTGTGGTCTTTACCATGAAAGTAACTTAGATCCCCCACTCAAATACTAGCAGATTTTTTTTTTCTGGTGGGTCCTTATCACCCCATTGCCACACTTTTCTTGAGAACAGAAGTATGAAGTATTTGTAGCATGTAGCATCTTGCTTCATATCCACCTGTTGGGTCAACAGTTGTCTGTGGACCCTCAGCTACCAACAGGCATGTGGTAAGTGCTGTATGAGAGATACGAAGATTAAACAGGTAAGATAAGTCTTACTTTATTGCTGTGCTTTTGTGCTTCACAAATATTGGGGGGGTTTTTTGCTTTTGTTTTTTAAAAATTAAGGGGTTGTGGCAACCTACATCAAGAAAGTCTGTTGGTGCCATTTTTCCTACAGCATTTGCTCACTTTGTGTCTTTGTGTCACACTTTGGTCATTCTTACAATGTTTCAGACTTTTTCATTATTATTATTATATTTGTTATGGTGATCAGTGATTATTGATGTTACTATTGTCATTGTTTAGTGGCACCACAGTTGTTCCCATATAAGATGGTGAACTTTCCTGACAAACGTTATATGTGTTCTGTCTGCTCCACTGACCAGCTATTCCCCTACGTCTCCTTCTCCTCAGGCACCTCTATTCCCTGAGACACAACAATATTGAAATTAGGCCAATTAATAACCCTACAATGGCCTCTAAGTGTTCCAGTGAAAGGGAAAGTCACACATTTCTCACTTTAAACCAAAAGCTAGAAATTATTAATAGTAAGGAACGCATGTTGAAAGCCAAGACAGCTGAAAGCTAGGCCTCTTGTGTCAAATGGTTAGCCAAGTTGTGAATGCAAAGAAGTTCTTGAAGGAAAATTAAAAGTGTGGCTCCAGTGAATACACAAATGATAAGAAAGAGAACAGTCTTATTGCTGATATAGAGGAAGTTTTTACTGATCTGGATAAAATATCAAATCAACCACAATGTTCCCTTAAGCCAAAGTCTAATTCAGAAGAAGGCCCTAATCCTCTTCAATTCTATGAAGGCCGAGAAAAGGGTTGGAAGCTAGAAGAGGCCAATTCACGAGGTTTAAGGAAAGAAACCATCTCCACAACATTAGAGTGTAAGGCAAAGCATAAGTGCTGATGTAGGATCTGCAGCAAGTTATTCCAGAATGTCTGCCTAAGATCATTAATGAGGGTAGCTGTACTAAATGACAGATTGTCAATGAGAAGTCAACGCCTGGCTTCAAAGCCTCAAAGGACAGGCTGGCTCTCTTGTTAGGGGCTAATGCAGTTGGGGACTTTAATTTGAAACCAGTGTTCATTTACCATTCTGAAAACAGGAGAGCCCTTAAGAACTATGCTAAATCTATTCTGCCTATGCTCTATAAATGGAACAACAAAACCTGGGTGATAGCATATCTGTTTGCAACACGGTTTCCTGAACATTTGAAGCCCACTGTCAAGACCAACTGCTCGGAAAAAAAACATTTCCTTCAAAATATTACTGTTAATTTACAGTATTCCTGGTTACCCAAGAGCTCTGATGGAAGTGTACAATGGAGTTAATGTTGTTGTCATAACTGCTAACATAATATCCAATATGCAGCTCACGGATCAAGGTATAATTTTGATTTTATAGTCTTCTTATTTAAGAAATAACTTTCATAAGGCTATAGCTGCCATAGACAATAATTCTTTGATGGATCTGGGCAAAGATCCATTGAAAAACCTTCTGGAAATTGAAAACCTTCTGGAAATCATTCACAATTGTAGATGGATGAAGTAGAGTCAGTATAGATCGATATAGATAGATATAGAAGTAGGTATAGATATAGATAGATATAGTAATGCTACACAGCCATAAAAAGAATGAAATCTTGCCATTTGGAAAAACATGGATGGACCTAAAGGGTATAATTCTAAGTGAAATAAGTCAGTCAGAGAAAGACAAATACCATACAATTTCATTCATACATGGAATTTAAGAAACAAAACAAATGAGGAAAATAAAAAAGAGACAAGTGGAGCCTAAAGTGTGACTTGAATTGTTGCAATCTCACGATAAAACTTGATTGGATGAGTTACTTCTGATGGATGAGCAGAGGAAGTGGTTTCTTGAGATGGAATCTACTCCTGAAGATGCTGTGAGGTCTGTGGAAGTGACAACAAGGGATTTAGAATATTACATAAACTTAGTGAATAAGATAGCACCAGAGTTTGAGAGGATTGACTCTAATTTGGAAGTTCTGTGGGTAAAATGCTATCACATGGCGTTGCATGCTACAGCAAAATCATTCACGAAAGGAAGAATCAATCAGTGTGTCAAACTTCATTGTTGTTTCATTTTAGGAAACTGCCACACAGCCACCCCAACCTTCAGCAACCGGATCAGTCAGCAGCCATCAACACTGAGCAAGACCCTCCACCACCAAAAAGATTACAGCTCACCGAAAGCTCAGATGATGGTTGGTGTTTTTTAGCAAGAAATTATTTTTAAACTCAGGTATGTACATTGACTTTTTAGACACCATGTTGTTACAACTTAATAGACTGCAGTATAGTGTAAATGTAAATTTCATATACAGTGGGAAACCAAAAAAAAAATTCATTTGACTTACTTTATTGTAAGATTTGCTTTACTGTGGTGTCCTGGAACCAAACCTGCAATATGTCCAAGAGATGCCTGTGTCCCTTGATTCTGTCCTCCAAGAATGTAACTGTTGATCAGTTTGGGCTGGGAGGGGGTGGGGGCTGGTTAGTGGATGAGTTGTCTCTTTTTGCGTAGATGAAAAAGATGGTGCATTTGCAGGAACTACCCCAAGGGGGAACAGACTTTCACAAAGCTTCTCTCAAGCACAGCCTTCAGGACAAGGTCTGGGTGTAGTGGGTATTGCTCTCAACACCATTTGCCCAAGAGCTGCTCACAAATTTTAGATATTTCCATGCTGATCTGTTCTGATTTATTGCACTTGAGCAAAAGAGAGGGAAAACCCCTCACATCTTTGACCCTTATAGGAAGTGTGATTCCACCACCAAAACACTATTTGGCAAATGGTTGCACCAAGTTTGAGTCTGCTCTGAATTACCTTAACCAGAAGATACCCTCACTCTAGTGCAGTTTCCTTTCTTTAGGGAAAGACATCCTGGTACAGTGAAGTAAAGTTGGTGCTTTGTGGTAGCAAGCCTGTCCCTTATTAGCCAAAATAACTTCTCCAAACCCAATTCCTCATCCCTATATTGGAGCAATAATGCATACCTTGCACATTTATTATAAGAATTAGAGATGATGCATGCAAAGCACCAAGGACAGTACCTGACAGTACCTGAATCCTCATTATTAAGGTAGAAGTATCCTACCTGGTCAATAGACTCCTTCCACTAAAATTGCAAGAATAAACTCCTATAAAATGGAGTGTTTGTCCTCTTGATATGGGGCTTAAATTTTGTCTCCCCTTTTCAGTGTAATATCAAAAAATATCATTATCCTGATAAATTAATTTCTCTAACATAAAAACACCCAAAATTTTAGATGTAGGGATCCACCCAGTCTCAAAGACTGCTTTGTCTGAGTAAGAGAACTCAGAAAAGTAGAGAGATCATATATTTTATAAAACTGTCTAGCTCTTTTCAGCCAGATCTCGTGGTCACCTTAAGAGTATTCTATGATTATTCCTGCAGTTCAGAATAAAAAGCGAATGGAATGTTTGTGCTAAAAGCTTCTGTAAGTTTGTAGTTTATTTTTGCATCAGTCTGGCAAAGAAGGATATTTGTTTTCCAGCTTGAAAGCTGATCTTTATCTTCCTTGGCCCTGGTTCTGCCATTCTTCAGGAAATTTAGACCTGCTGTTGTAAAGCAAGCCATTCAATGTGGGTAAAAGTGCTGCCTGCAGCTTCTCCTGGTTGTAAGGATCAAGGTAGCTCCAACTTTAATGATCTGATATAGAACTGAAGATCCTTCAAGTAACTCCTGGAAATTGAGTTCTGTAAGTTCCATTGGATTCGGATCAGTTGACACAGAACTCCCCCAGTCATGCCCAAATGGAGTTGGAACCACCAGTGGTCTCTAAACATTTGCCTCCCACTTGCACTCAATCTCACATATTCCAGAGTTGCTCTGAGCCAGAGTAGAACAGGCTTCTCACTGCTTTGATCTACTCATTGCCCTACGCCCTATGCCCTAAGCTTGGATCAAACCCAGCTGTGCAGATATCTTGGTACCTTTCTCCAGGGGATAGAGGAACTGGCAGGGAACCAATCCCTCAGTGAAATGCCAGAGCTTTTATGTAAGAAACCTGTTTAACTTGCTCATGTTAGAGTAGAGGTTTCATAATGTTGTATCATTCCCCTGGTACAAGTAACTTGCGAGTTAGTAGTTTCGCAAAGTGAAATCAGAATACGCAGAAGACATGGTTTTAGATCTGCAAAAGTAATTTTTTGGATTTCTGATCAACATGCTGTGGAGCACTGTCTTTAAGTGGGTGCTGTCTTGCCTATATGAGTGGCTGTAAGTGGCTGTCCTCGGCTGTCCTCAGACTAGTCTACATTTCTCCATGGGCAGTTTGACCAGAAGACCCTAACTGCTCAAATCTGCTCTGTTATTGTTTTTCCTAACAACCTTGTCATAGGGATATGTAGTAACCCCCAAGCTCTTTGGATTAATTGGATTATTGAATTGATAATAACTAACAATAGTAATCAACATTGATTGAGAACTTAATAGCATCAGGCACTGTTCTAAGTTCTTTAATGTATATGCTCATTCAGCCTGGAAACCACTCTTGAGACAGGTATTATTACTACTCTGGTTTTTAAGATGAGGAAACTGAAGCATGAAGTTATACATCCAAAATCATGCAGCTGTAAAATGGTCAGCTAGGAGTTGAACCAAAGAAGACTATATTCAGTCTCTCAACTGCTACGCCATACTGTCTGTCCTAGAGTTGTTATGGACCTAATCAGGTCTTAGTTAGGGATCTAACCCCACTTCTTGGTATTTTTGTAAGATCAACAGCATAGCCAATCACCTAGTCATCCTAGTCAGAAACGTGAGAGTGATCCTTGATTCCACTCTTTTCTTCTCTCTCTCTCTCTCTCTCTCTCTCTCTCTCTCTCTCCCTGCTTCATACCCAGTAAATTATCAAGCTCCATAATGCCAAGTTATGAGTCCCCATAAAGTCTCAAATTATTATAATCTATCATACAGTCTGCTTTCTGATTACTTCTTGTGTATCTATAAAGGAAATCTGTGATTTAGGAGCTATACCTGAACTCCTTTCTGTCTTTTTTTTTTTTTTTAATTTATTTGACAGACAGAGATCACAAGTAGGCAGAGAGGCAGGCAGAGAGAGAGGGAAGCAGGCTCCCTGCTGAGCAGAGAGCCCGGTGTGGGGCTCAATCCCAGGATTCTGGGATCATTAAAGCAGAGGCTTTAACCCACTGAGCCACCCAGGAGCCCCTGAACTCCTTTCTGTCTTGAAGAAATTGTCATTGTGTGAGTCTTGGTGAGGATCCATTTACTTGTCCTCTTGGCTCTTTGGAAGTGAGGGCTTGGGTACTAAACCTGGGTTTGGCCAGTTAGCTGCTCCTGCCTCAAATTGAGTCTGAAAGATACAAAGAAGTGGGGAAGGCTTAGGACTGCAGTGGTAGTGGCAGCCAGGACCCAGAACAGACGGTAGTGGTGCCAGTGTTTGCATTATAAACAGATTCTGCTTATCTGAGCTGCCCAGCCACCATTTCTACTTATTTCCTAAATCCAGCTCTCTGGACTTCTCATGAACTGTAGAAGCTACCAAATATCCAACTAATATAGCCTTTCTTTTTTCAAATTAACCAGAGATAGATTCTGTTTTTTGCAACTGGCAGCCTGTGGCATGCAGGAGAGGAGTTGCTGATAGTAACCAAATTACTCACTATGTGTGGTCACCAAGCATCAGGTCTCCACTGAAGCCATGGCTCTGGGGACACTGAATTGCTGTCACCATAAAATCGTTTGAAGGACATGAGAACTTTGAGGATGATGACATTCTTTCCTTAGGGATTGAAACTGGGGACTTTCTATGACTATGCGAAAAGAAATTCTTATTCCTTGCAACTATAGAACAGAGGGAGCTGAAAAGTAAAATCATAACGTAATCCTGCAAATTGCCAAATAACCTTGCCCATTGAATTCACACACAGCTTTGCCAGATCACTTGTGTGAAATTTAGGGCATTGAGTCTCATTTCTATATCCATAACACTTACCAAAGAACCTGGCCCTCACCCAATAAACCCTTGTGAAATGAATGAATAAGCCATCAAATGAAAAGTCAAAGAGCTCTGTTAACATTCTTCTTTTAAACTAGAAAAGTAGTGATAGGGCAATGACTCCTGTGATCACACAGTTTATATTTTTGCCCTCAGTGGCATTAAAAATTAGTGACTCTATTAATCCCATCACAGTTATCTCCAAGACAGAAAACTATGGGATATACATTTTGTTTGTTTGTTTGTTTGTTTGTTTTTATGTTCTGTTAGTCACCATGCAGTACATCATTAGTTTTTGAAGTAGTGTTCCATGATTCATTGTTTGCATATAACACCCAGTGCTCCATGCAATATGTGCCCTCCTTAATAAGGGGGTATACATTTTACGATAGCCTGAGAGCAGACCTGCTGCAGCTGTCTCCTCTTTGGGAATTGTAAGCATTCAGTAAACTATCTTAGAATAATTTGGTATAGACTTAAGAAATGGAAGTGTGGGGGTTGATATATTTCAGAAAACAGTGAGGTCTTCCTATGGTGACATTTAGAGGTTTGCACAGTAAACCCCAGAGAGAGTGGCAGTGGAGTCATGAGTCCTTTAGAGTACATGTCCTCTGGGACCCAAACGGGCAGAGTAGCAGAAGGAAGGCAGATTAAAGAGCAAACCCTCTCTTTCTTTTTGGTGATGGGAAAATAAGCCCAATCTTTTCACCAGACGCTCTTTCTGGTTTCCAGTAGGTGATGAGAGCTTTTGTGGCACCTTTTGGAACTTAAGTATCTGGACAGGCACAGAATAGTCTTATTCTGTGAATGCTGGTCTTATTCTGTGAACGCTGGTAAGGATCTCAGACTTCCTGACTCTCCCAGTTTGCTGTAGTATGCTCCAAACCCCTCACACTGTCAAAGTCCCTGTCCTTTCTTGATCTGCAAGTCTTACCATCTTACTCAGAGCACACTTACTAGGTGCCTTCTGTGACAAGCCTGGACTTGAATATCAGACTGGCCATTCCTGGGTGTGTGATCATAGGAAAATTACTCAACTTTTCTGTTCCCCTGGTTCAGCATCTATAAAATGGGTTTAATGAGTGAGAATTAAATATGACCATTTATGAAAAGTCTGTAGCATAGGGCCTAGCTCACTATTTTTATTTTTGATACTGGTAATTTGGGTCTACACCTCCCAGGACCAGCTACTACTCAGTGACTTGATTAACTTCCCTTTTTGTTCTCCCACACCCATGCCTCTCAGACCTATACATGCAGGAAAGCTGTGGGACTCTAAAGTTTGTGATAGTATATATGCTGTCAGGCTGGGATATAGCAGAAGCCTCCCACAATTCAGCCCCATGGCCCAGACTCTTTCCAGCAAACTGCACCTATTTTTCCTGGAAGAAAGGAAAATGGTAAGGTCGGTTCTCCTTGTTATAGGTCAACTCTCACCCGAACTGACTGATCTCTGCCTTTCTTTAGTGCTTATTCTGCTAATTCTTTTCAAAGGTAGCTTTTCCTTTCAACATCTCTCCTGAGGACAGTAAAGCCTGTGAACAATTCTGTTTCCTCTTTGCTGTGGCTGTTGGAAAGAAGAAGACGCTCTCTGGCAGAGTCAGAACGTGGGGACTATCTGCCTTTTGCTTCAAGATCTTACACTTACCTGGTTTCTAATTGAATCAGCTATTCCACTTCTTAAAATTTATCTTACAGAAATACACATAAAATTATTTTTTAAATGTATGTTTCATTAGGGCACAGTGAATAGCAAAAAATAAGAAACTATCTGAATGTCAGTAAGGATAACTTAAATAACTAGACTAGGTATACAATGAATTAGTAACCAGCCATTTAAATAATGCATTTGGCATACATTCACTGACATGGAAGGATATCCAAGATATATTAAGATTATTTAAAAGTTGCATGGCTGATCTTTAAAATTGTAGTCATTATTGGGAATGGAGGAAATC
The DNA here is from genome assembly GCF_009829155.1 of Mustela erminea. NCBI lineage: Eukaryota > Metazoa > Chordata > Mammalia > Carnivora > Mustelidae > Mustela > Mustela erminea. Next base: position 88,488,428 of record NC_045624.1, on the reverse strand, counting down.
TTAAGATAGACTCCAAACCAGCAACAGTGGTTTCTCAACGTAACACACTTAAAAAAGGGAAAAGGGAAACTTTTCACCTTTTACTTTAATTCTGTGGCATCTGAATTTTTACAATAAGTATTACTTTTGCAGTAATTCCCAAAAAATCTAAGACTCCACAACCTTTCTTTCACCTTTTACACTATGTAATTTTATTATGTCTAAATTCTCATTATAAATGTTTATTGCTTTTGGAATAATTTTAATAGTCTTAAGACCTCCCAGTTATATTTCAACAGAATGTCTGTTCCTCACTTCCAACAGCCCTACCTCCAGACAGGAGGTTAGTTTTCAAAAGCCTTGCAACAGGAGGATTTATCCTGTGAGAAACTTGTGGGGCAACGAGAAGACACATTTTGGATGAATGACTATAGGTCAACAAATCCTCATCCTACTTAGTGGACAATCACTTGTGCATTTATCCAAAAATATTTACTGAGGATTTACTTATTCTAGGCACTATTCTAGGAACCAGGGATATATGCTCAAGACACAATGTCCTGCCTCCGTAGAGCATTGTTTCTAGTAAAAGTGTCCCTAATTAAAGAATATTATTTCTCTTGCTCTGCTCCTCTTGTATGTGGGGTAGATTTTGAAACTGGTCTTTCAAAATTAGCCTTCTGAAGCCAATCAGATATCAGAGATATTGTTGGCCATAAATATTGTGTCAATAATTTTTGGTGCCAGACATAGTGGAAATATTTTGTGGTATACTCAATAGAGGAACATGGAAATCATCCCAATTATAAAATGTTCTAAAATAAGAGTATTTGAAGGAATTTTAATGATATTTCTATCAAGAGTCCATGTTGCTATTTATAAATTCTTTCCTTTCTTCCTTCCTTCATTCATTCATTCACTCAGCAAATTGCCATGAGCATCTGCTGTATTCAAGATGGTTTGGTGAAGGAAATAAAGACAAAGACAAGCTCCTTGATCATGAAGTATTTATCCTCAAGAGCAGTAAGTTGATATATGCAAACATTAGCTAGATGTGTTCAAGTTCTTCAAGGTTTTATTTTTTTTTAATTTTTTTTTATTTTTTATTTATTTTCAGCATAACAGTATTCATTGTTTTTGTATCACACCCAGTGCTCCATGCAATCCGTGCCCTCTCTAATACCCACCACCTGGTTCTCCCAACCCCCCAACCCCCCACCACTTAAAACCCCTCAGATTGTTTTTCAGAGTCTATAGTCTCTCATGGTTCACCTCCCCTTCCAATTTCCCCCAGCTCCCTTCTCCTAACTCCCCATGTCCACCATGCTATTTGTTATGCTTCACAAATAAGTGAAACTATATGATAATTGATTCTCTCTGCTTGACTTATTTCACTCAGCATAATCTCCTCCAGCCCTGTCCATGTTTCTACAAAAGTTGGGTATTCATCCTTTCTGATGGAGGCATAATACTCCATAGTATATATGGACCACATCTTCCTTATCCATTCATCCGTTGAAGAGGATCTTGGTTCTTTCCACAGTTTGGCAACCGTGGCCATTGCTGCTATAAACATTGGGGTACAGATGGCCCTTCTTTTCACTACATCTGTATCTTTGGGATAAATACCCAGGAGTGCAATTGCAGGGTCATAGGGAAGTTCTATTTTTAATTTCTTGAGGAATCTCCACACTGTTCTCCAAAGAGGCTGCACCAACTTGCATTCCCACCAACAGTGGAAGAAGGTTCCCCTTTCTCCACATCCCCTCCAATACATGTTGTTTCCTGTCTTGCTAATTTTGGCCATTCTAACTGGTGTTAGGTGATATCTCAATGCGGTTTTAATTTGAATCTCCCTGATGGCTAGTGATGATGAACATTTTTTCATGTGTCTGATAGCCATTTGTATGTCTTCATTGGAGAAGTGTCTGTTCATATCTTCTGCCCATTTTTTGATATGATTATCTGTTTTGTGTGTGTTGAGTTTGAGGAGTTCTTTATAGATCCTGGATATCAACCTTTTGTCTGTACTGTCATTTGCAAATATCTTCTCCCATTCCGTGTGTTGCCTCTTTGTTTTGTTGACTGTTTCCTTTGCTGTACAGAAGCTTTTGATTTTGATTTATCTATCAATCAATGGGGAGGGGCAGAGAGAGAGGGGGAAAGAGAATCTCAAGCAGATTCCCTGCTGAGCACAGAGCCTGATACAAGTTTTGATCTCACAACCCTGAGATCATGACCTGAGCCGAAATCAAGAGTTGGAAGCCTAATTGACTGAGCCCCTCAAGAGTTCATATTTTTACAGCAGTCTGAATCCTCAACCCATCTGACCATGTGAAATCCTATTGTTTAAGTGTTCCCTTCCCAAACCCATGCTCCTCCGGGAAACTTCAAGGAAAGCACACATATCCTCCAACTTTAGTTGTAGCCTCCACGCACAACACAACGCTGTATTCTCTCCAGGCCAATTTTTCCACCAGAATTCCAGTACAATGTTGAATAGCAATGGTAAAAATGGATATAATTACCTTGTCCTGATTTTAGGGGGCAAGCATTCAGTCTTTTGCCATTAAGTATGATGTTTTGCAGGTTGAGAGAGTTATCTTATAGTATCTACTTAGTTGAAAGTCTTATTAAGAATGGATTTTTAATTTTTCCAAATGTTTGTTTTCCATTATTCTAATAAGCATGGTTTTTGCTTTCAGTGTGTTAAATAGTGAGTTATAGTAAATTTTAAATTTAAACTAATTTTGCATTTCTTTTTTTTAATTATGTTCAATTAGTTAACATATAGTTCATTATTAGTTTTTGAGGTAGTGTTCAATGATTTATTAGTTGCATATAACATCCAGTGTTCATCACATCATGTGCCCTCCTTAATACCCATCACCCAGTTACCCCATTCTCCCCAACCTCCCACCCCTCTCCTTTCTGCAACACTCAGTTTGTTTCTCAGAGTACAGAGTCTCTCACAGTTTGTCTCTGTCTCTGGTTTCTTCCTGGTCTCACATTTCTGAGATAAACCTTACTGTTCATATTTTTATTATTATTTATAAATTTTAGTTTAGAACTGTTGCATATATTTTCTTGGCAGATATTGGGCTGCAGTGTTCTTTACTTGTAATGTCTTTATCTGATTTTATTATGAGGAAAATGCTTATATAATGAGTCTTACACAATGAGTTGGAAATTATCCCTCCTCTTCACTTTTCTGGAAGAGCTTATACACAATTGATATTAATTCTTCATTAAATGCTTGGTATGGTTCATGAGTAGAGCCATGTAACCCTGAAATTTTCTTTCTTGGAATACTGTAACATATGTAGGGATATTCAAGTTTTTAATTTCTTCTTTTTTATTTTTTATTTGTTTTTTAAAATTTCTTTTCCAGAATTCCAGAATTTAAATTTCTGTTCCAGAATTCATTGTTTAAGCACCACACCCAGTGCTCCATGCAATACTTGCCCTCCATAATACCCACCAGAAGACTCACCCAACCTCCCATCCCCCTCCCCTTCAAAACTCTCAGTTCCTCAGAGTCCACAGTCTCCTAAGTAAGTTTTGGTAGTTGGTATCTATCAAAAAATATACCAATTTCATCTAAATTCTCAAGTGGATTAACATAATTAGTTATGATCCCTTTTTATCTTTTTATTAACTGTAAGATGTGTAGTTATGTTACCACTTTCGTTCCCAGCACTGGTAATTTGTGTCTTCTCATTTTTTTTCCTAATCAGCCTAGGAATTTATCAGTTTTATTGATCTTCTCTAAGAACATCCTTTTGGTTTCATTAATTTTCTCTATTTTTTTCTGCTTTCTAAATCATTGGTTAGCACTCTAATCTTTTTTATTTCCTTTCTTCTATTTAGTTGAGGTTTAATTTGCACCTCTTCTAATTTCTTAAAATGAAAGCTGAAGTCAGTAATTTGATTCCTTTCTTCTTTTCTTTTTTTTAATATTTTGATTTTTAATGGAAGTATAATTGACATGCAATGTTATATTAATTTCAGGTATATAACATACTGATTCTACATTACCATACATTAAGAAATGCTCATCATGGGGTGCCTGGGTGGCTCAGTGGGTTAAAGCCTTTGCCTTCGGCTCAGGTCATGATCCCACAGTCCTGGGATCGAGCCCCACATCACACTCTCTTCTCAGCAGGGAGCCTGCTTCCCCTCTTCTCTCTCTGCCTGTCTCTTTGCCTACTTGTGATCTCTGTCTGTCAAATAAATAAATAAAATTTAAAAAAAATAAATGCTCATCATGATATGTGTAGTTATGATCTGTTACCATATGACTTTATTACAATATTATCAACTATATTCTCTATGCTCTACTTTTCATGCCTGTGACTGCCTTCTATCTGGAAGTTTGTACCTCTTAATCCCCTTTACTTATTTTGCCCAACTTGCCACATCCCTCACTTATAGTACTACCAGTTTGTCCCCATTATTTAGGAGTCTATTTCTGGTTTTCTGTTTTAGTGATTTGTTTTATTTTTTAGATTCCACATGTAAGTGAAATCATATTCAGCTTTCTCTATCTGACTTACTTCGCTTAGAATAATACCTTCTAGGTCCATTCATGTTGTTGCAAATGGCAAAATTTCTTTCTTTTTGTGGCTGAGTAACATTCCATTGTGTGTGTGTGTGTGTGTGTGTGTGTGTGTGCGCGCGCGCGCGCGTGTGTGTGGGTGCGTACCAGATGTTCTTTAGCCATTCATCTATCAGTGGACATGTAGGTGACTTCCATATCTTGGCTATTGTAAATAATGCTGCAATAAACATAAGAGTATATAAGTCTTTTATTTATTTATTTATTTTAGAGAAAGAGAGAGAGAGAACACAGGGGGTGGGTAGAGGGAATGGAAGAGAATCTCAAGCAGACTCCCCACTGAGCATGGAGCCCAACAGGAGACTCAATCTCATGGCCCTGAGACCATGACCTGAGCTAAAACCAAGAGTCTGAGTTCAGCCAACTGAGACACTCAAGTGCACCATAAATCTTTTTAAATTAGTGTTTTCATTTTTTTTTAATTACCAGATCATGTGTTATTTCCACTTCTAATTTTTTGAGGAAACTCCATACTACTTTCCACAATGGCTGTACCAATTTACATTCCCATCAACAGTGCACAGGCTCACTTTTTCTCCACATCCCTGCCAACACTTCCTTCTTGTCTTTTAGAGAACAGCTATTCTGAACGGCGTGGTATCTCATTGGAGTTTGATTTGCATTTCCCTGATGATTAATGAGGTTGAACATTTTTTCATATGTCCCTTAGCCATCTGTACATAGTCTTTGAAAAAATATCAGGTCCTTTGTCCATTTTTAAATTATTCTTTCAGTGTTGAGTTGTGTGAGTTCTTTATATATTTTAGAAATTAATCCCTTATCAGATGAATCATTTGAAAATACCTTATCTCTTTCAGTAGGCTGACTTTTCATTTTATTGATGACTTCTTTCTCTATGAAAAAGATTTTTAGATTGATGTAGTCTCATTATTTATTTTTGTTTTCATTGCCCTTGCCTAAGGAGACACATCCAAATATAAATATAAATATATATGTGTATTTCCAAATTAGCTAGGCTGATATAGCTAAGACTGATATCCAAGAATTTACTGCTTATGTTTTCTTTTAGGAGTTTTGTTGTTTCAAGTGTTACACTTTGGTATGCCATCCATTTTTTATTTTATTTTTGTACATAGGGTAAGAAAGTGATCAAGTTTCATTCTTTTACATGTAGCTGCCTGGTTTTCTGGCACCATTTACTGAAGATATTGTTTCTTCCCCATTGAATATTCCTGGCTGTTTAATTACAGATTAATTGGGTTTATCTGTGGGCTCTCTGTCTTATTTTATTGATCTATGACTCTACTTTTATACCAGTACTGTACTGTTTTGATTATTATAACTCTGTAGTATAAATTGAAAACTGGGATTGTGATCCTCTCGCTTTGTTCTTTCTGAAGCTTTCTTTGGTTATTTGGGGCCTTTCATGATTCTGTACAAATTTTAGGATTTTTTTTGTTCTAGTTCTGTAAATACTGTTGGTATTTTGATATACATTGCTTTGAACATATATATTGCTTTGTGTAGTACGAACATTTTAACAATATTAATTCTTCCAATCCATGAGCATGATATATCTTTTCATTTATTTGTGTTGTGCTCAGTTTCTTTCATCACTATCTTTTTGTTATAAATAAATTTATTTATTTATATATAGAGTATATATATTTATATATATACTCTATTTATAGAGTATACATTTATATATAGAGTATAGGTCTACTATTCTATAGTATATTTATATTTAGAGTATAGGTCTTTCACCTCCTTGGTTAAATTTATTCCTAGGTATTTTATATTTTGTGATGCAGTTGTAAATGGGATTGTTTTCTTTATTTCTCTTTCTGCTACTTCCTTATTAGAGTATAGAATGCAAGCAATTTCTGTATTATTTTGTACTCTGAAACTTTACTGTATTCACTTATTACTTGTAATAGTCTTTTGGTGGAGTCTTTAGGGTTTTCTACACAATAGTATCTTGTTTTCTGTAATTAGAGACAGTCTTACCCCTTCCATACCAATCTGGATGCCTTTTATTTCTCTTTCTTGTGTGATTGCTATGGCAAGGACTTCTAATCCAATGTTAAATATAAGTGGCAAGAGTGGACATCCTTGTCTTGCTCCTGATAGTAGGTGAAAAGCTTTCAGCTGAAAAAAGAAAAAATCTTTCAGCTGAAAGCTTATCACCATTGAGTATGATATTAGTTATCAGTTTGTCATATATGGCTTTTATTATGTTGAGGTATGTTCCCTTTAAACCCACTCTGGTGAGAGTTTTTATCATGAATTGATGTTGAATTTTATAAAATGATTTTTCTGCATCTATTGAGATTATCTTGTGGTTTTTGTCCTTCATTATGTTAATGTAGTATAAAATTGTTAATTTGTAGCTATTAAACTGTCCTTGCATCTCTGGAATAAATCCCGCTGGATTCTGGTGAATGATCCTTTTAACGTATTGTTGAATTTGGTTTGCCAACATTTTGTTTTTATAATTTTTTATTTTTTATAAACATATATTTTTATCCCCAGGGGTATACAGGTCTGTGAATGGCCAGGTTTACACACTTCACAGCATTCACCAAAGCACATACCCTCCCCAATGTCCATAACCCCACCCCCCTTCTCCCACGACCCCTCCCCCCAGCAACCCTCTGTTTTGTGAGATTAAGAGTCACTTATGGTTTGTCTCCCTCCAAATCCCATCTTGTTTCATTGACTCTTCTTCTACCCACTTAAGCCCCCATGTTGAATCACCACTTCCTCATCAGGGAGATCATATGATAGCTGTCTTTCTCCGCTTGACTTCTTTCGCTAAGCATGATACGCCCTAGTTCCATCCACGTTGTCGCAAATGGCAAGATTTCATTTCTTTTGATGGCTGCATAGTATTCCATTGTGTATATATATCGCATATTCTTGATCCATTCATCTGTTGATGGACATCTAGGTTCTTTCCATAGTTTGGCTATTGTGGACATTGCTGCTATAAACATTCAGGTGCACGTGCCCCTTTGGATCGCTACATTTGTCTCTTTAGGGTAAATACCCAGTAGTGCTATTGCTGGGTCATAGGGCAGTTCTATTTTCAACATTTTGAGGAACCTCCTTGATGTTTTCCAGCGTGGTTGCACCAGCTTGCATTCCCACCAACAGTGTAGGAGGGTTCCCCTTTCTCCGCATCCTCACCAGCATCTGTCATTTCCTGACTTGTTGATTTTAGCCATTCTGACTGGTGTGAGGTGATATCTCATTGTGGTTTTGATTTGTATTTCCCTGATGCCGAGTGATATGGAGCACTTTTTCATGTGTCTGTTGGCCATCTGGATGTCTTCTTTACAGAAATGTCTGTTCATGTCCTCTGCCCATTTCTTGATTGGATTATTTGTTCTTTGGGTGTTGAGTTTGCTAAGTTCTTTATGGATTTGGGACACTAGTCCTTTATCTGATATGTTGTTTGCAAATATCTTCTCCCATTCTGTCAGTTGTCTTTTGATTTTGCTAACTGTTTCCTTTGCTGTGCAAAAGCTTTTGATCTTGATGAAATCCCAATAGTTCATTTTTGCCCTTGCTTCCCTTGCCTTTGGCGATGTTCCTAGGAAGATGTTGCTGTGGCTGAGGTCAAAGAGGTTGCTGCCTGTGTTCTCCTCAAGGATTTTGATGGATTCCTTTCGCACATTGAGGTCCTTCATCCATTTTGAGTCTATTTTTGTGTGTGGTGTAAGGGAATGGTCCAATTTCATTTTTCTGCATGTGGCTGTCCAGTTTTCCCAGCACCATTTATTGAAGAGGCTGTCTTTTTGCCATTGGACATTCTTTCCTGCTTTGTCAAAGATTAGTTGACCATAGACTTGAGGGTCTATTTCTGGGCTCTCTATTCTGTTCCATTGATCTTTGTGTCTGTTTTTTGCCAGTACCATGCTGTCTTGATAATGATAGCTTTGTAATAGAGCTTGAAGTCCGGAATTGTGATGCCACCAACGTTGGCTTTCTTTTTCAATATCCCATTGGCTATTCGAGGTCTTTTCTGGTTCCATATAAATTTTAGAATTATTTGTTCCATTTCTTTGAAAAAGATGGATGGTACTTTGATAGGAATTGCATTAAATGTGTAGATTGCTTTAGGTAGCATAGACATTTTCACAATATTTATTCTTCCAATCCAAGAGCATGGAACATTTTTCCATTTCTTTGTGTCTTCCTCAATTTCTTTCATGAGTACTTTATAGTTTTCGGAGTATAGATTCTGTGCCTCTTTGGTTAGGTTTATTCCTAGGTATCTTATGGTTTGGGGTGCAATTGTAAATGGGATGGACTCCTTAATTTCTCTTTCTTCTGTCTTGTTGTTGGTGTAGAGAAATGCAACTGATTTCTGTGCATTGATTATATATCCTGACACTTTACTGAATTCCTGTACAAGTTCTAGCAGTTTTGGAGTGGAGTCTTTTGCGTTTTCCACGTATAGTATCATATCATCTGCGAAGAGTGATAATTTGACTTCTTCTTTGCCGATTTGGATGCCGTTAATTTCCTTTTGTTTTCTGATTGCTGAGGCTAGGACTTCTAGTACTTTGCTGAATAGCAGTGGTGATAATGGGCATCCCTGCTGTGTTCCTGACCTTAGCGGAAAAGCTTTTAGTTTTTCTCCATTGAGAATGATATTTGCGGTGGATTTTTCATAGATGGCTTTGATGATATTGAGGTATGTGCCCTCTATCCCTACACTTTGAAGAGTTTTGATCAGGAAGGGATACTGTACTTTGTCAAATGCTTTTTCAGCATCTATTGAGAGTATCATATGGTTCTTGTTCTTTCTTTTATTGATGTGTTGTATCACATTGACTGATTTGCGGATGTTGAACCAACCTTGCAGCCCTGGAATAAATCCCACATAGTCGAGGTGAATAATCCTTTTAATGTACTGTTGAATCCTATTGGCTAGTATTTTGGTGAGAATTTTCGCATCTGTGTTCATCAGGAATATTGGTCTATAGCTCTCTTTTTTGATGGGATCCTTGTCTGGTTTGAGGATCAAGGTGATGCTGGCCTCATAAAATGAGTTTGGAAGTTTTCCTTCCATTTCTAATTTTTGGAACAGTTTCCGGAGAATAGGAATTAGTTCTTCTTTAAATGTTTGGTAGAATTCCCCCGGGAAGCCCTCTGGCCCTGGGCTTTTGTTTGTTTGGAGATTTTTAATGACTGTTTCAATCTCCTTACTGGTTATGGGTCTGTTCAGACTTTCTATTTCTTCCTGGTTCAGTGGCGGTAGTTTATATGTTTCTAGGAATGCATCCATTTCTTCCAGATTGTCAAATTTGTTGGCGTAGAGTCGCTCATAGTATCTTCTTATAATAGTTTGTATTTCTTTGGTGTTAGTTGTGATCTCTCCTCTTTCATTCATGATTTTATTTATTTGGGTCCTTTCTCTTTTCTTTTTGAAAAATCTGGCCAGGGGTTTATCAATTTTATTAATTCTTTCAAAGAACCAGCTCCTAGTTTCGTTGATTTGTTCTATTGTTTTTTTGGTTTCTATTTCAATGATTTCTGCTCTGATCTTTATGATTTCTCTTCTACTGCTGGGCTTAGGGTTTCTTTCTTGTTCTTTCTCCAGCTCCTTTAGGTGTAGGGTTAGGTTGTGTACCTGAGACCTTTCTTGTTTCTTGAGAAAGGCTTGTACTGCTATATATTTTCCTCTCAGGACTGCCTTTGTTGTGTCCCACAGATTTTGAACCGTTGTATTTTCATTATCATTTGTTTCCATGATTTTTTTCAATTCTTTAATTTCCCAGTTGACCCATTCATTCTTTAGAAGGATGCTGTTTAGTCTCCATGTATTTGGGTTCTTTCCAAACTTCCTCTTGTGGTTGAGTTCTAGCTTCAGAGCGTTGTGGTCTGAAAATATGCCTGGGATGATCCCAATCTTTTGATACTGGTTGAGTCCTGATTTAGGACCGAGGATGTGATCTATTCTGGAGAATGTTCCATGTGCACTAGAGAAGAATGTGTATTCTGTTGCTTTGGGATGAAATGTTCTGAATATATCTGTGATGTCCATCTGGTCCAGTGTGTCATTTAAGGCCTTTATTTCCTTGCTGATCTTTTTCTTGGATGATCTGTCCATTTCAGTGAGGGGAGTGTTAAAGTCCCCTACTATTATTGTATTATTGTTGATGTGTTTCTTTGATTTTGTTATTAATTGGTTTATATAATTGGCTGCTCCCACGTAGGGGGCATAGATATTTAAAATTGTTAGATCTTCTTGTTGGGCAGACCCTTTGAGTATGATATAGTGTCCTTCCTCATCTCTTATTATAGTCTTTGGCTTAAAATCTAATTGATCTGATATAAGGATTGCCACTCCTGCTTTCTTCTGATGTCCATTAGCATGGTAAATTCTTTTCCACCCCCTCACTTTAAATCTGGAGGTGTCTTCGGGCTTAAAATGAGTTTCTTGGAGGCAACATATAGATGGGTTTTGTTTTTTTATCCATTCTGATACCCTGTGTCTTTTGATTGGGGCATTTAGCCCATTAACATTCAGGGTAACTATTGAGAGATATGAATTTAGTGCCATTGTATTGCCTGTAAGGTGACTGTTACTGTATATTGTCTCCGTTCCTTTCTGATCTACCACTTGTAGGCTCTCTCTTTGCTTAGAGGACCCCTTTCAATATTTCCTGTAGAGCTGGTTTGGTGTTTGCAGATTCTTTCAGTTTTAGCTTGTCCTGGAAGCTTTTAATCTCCCCTTCTATTTTCAATGATAGCCTAGCTGGATATAGTATTCTTGGCTGCATGTTTTTCTCGTTTCGTGCTCTGAAAATATCATGCCAGCTCTTTCTGGCCTGCCAGGTCTCTGTGGATAAGTCATCTGCCAATCTAATATTTTTACCATTGTATGTTACAGACTTCTTTTCCCGGGCTGCTTTCAGGATTTTCTCTTTGTCACTGAGACTTGTAAATTTTACTATTAGGTGACGGGGTGTGGGCCTATTCTTATTGATTTTGAGGGGCGTTCTCTGAACCTCCTGAATTTTGATGCTCATTCCCTTTGCCATACTGGGGAAATTCTCCCCAATAATTCTCTCCAGTATACCTTCTGCTCCCCTCTCTCTTTCTTCTTCTTCTGGAATCCCAATTATTCTAATGTTGTTTTGTTATGGTGTCACTTATCTCTCGAATTCTCCCCTCGTGGTCCAGTAGCTGTTTGTCCCTCTTTTGCTCAGCTTCTTTATTCTCTGTCATTTGGTCTTCTATATCACTAATTCTTTCTTCTGCCTCATTTATCCTAGCAGTGAGAGCCTCCATTTTTGATTGCACCTCATTAATAGCTTTTTTTATTTCAACTTGGTTAGATTTTAGTTCTTTTATTTCTCCAGAAAGTGGTTTGCCAACATTTTTAAGGATTTTTGCATCTCTTTAAATCAGGGATAATGGTTTGTAGTTATCTTTTTTAAATAATGTATTTGTCTGATTTTGGTATCAAGACAATGCTGGCCTTGTAAAATGACTTTGGAAATGTTTCTTCCTCTTCTATTCCTTAGAATAGTTCAAGAATAAATGTATTAACTCTTACTTAAATATTTTTTGGAATTCATCTGTGAATCCATTTGATCCTAGACTTTTTTTTTTTAGATTTTATTTATTTATTTGACAGAGAGAAATCACAAGTAGATGGAGAGGCAGGCAGTGAGAGAGAGGGGGAAGCAGGCTCCCTGCTGAGCAGAAAGCCTGATGCGGGTCTCGATCCCAGGACCCTGAGATCATGACCTGAGCTGAAGGCAGCGGTTTAACCCACTGAGCCACCCAGGCGCCCCTGATCCTAGACTTTTGCTTGTTAAAAGTTTTTTTGATTACTGGTTCAATTTTTTTACTAGGAATTTGTCTGTTTAGATTTTCTATTTCTTCATGACTTGGTCTGGAAAGATCATATGTTTCTAGGATTTTATCAATTTCTTCTACGTTGTCCAGTTTGTTGGCATATATTTTTTTCTGGAATCTTTTATAAGCTTTTGAATTTCTGTGGTGTCATTGTAAGTTATTTTCTTTCATTTTTTATTTACTTAACTCGAATCCTTTCCCTCCTTTCTCTCTCTTCCTTCCTTCCTCTCTCTCTCCCCCTTTTTTGATGAGCCCTGCTAAAGTTTATAAATTTTATCTTTTCAAATAAAAGGTTTTAGTTTTATTGATCTTTTCTATTGTTTTTTTTTGTTTTTTTTTTATAATTTTTTATTTTTTATAAACATATATTTTTATCCCCAGGGCTACAGGTCTGTGAATCACCAGGTTTACATACTTCACAACACTCACCAAAGTTTCTATTGTTTTTTAGTCTCCATTTTATTTATTCAGTCTGTTCTTTAGTATTTCCTTCCTTCTACCAACTTTGGGCTTTACTTGTTCTTTTTTTTTTTTTTTAAGTTCCTTTAGGTATAAGATTATATTAGTTAGATTTTTCTTGTTTCTTGAGATGGGCCTATATCACTATAAACTTCCCTGTGAGAACACCTTTGGGATGCCTGGGTGGCTCAGCCAATTAAGTGCCTACCTTCTACTCAGATCATGATCACAGTGTCCTGAGATGGAACTTTGCTTCAGGCTCCTTGCTTAATAGGGAGCCTGTTTCTCCCTCTCCCTCTCTCTGCCTACCACTTCCACTGCTTATGCTCTCCTCTCTCTCTCTGTCAAATAAATGAAATCTTTAAAAAAAAAAAAAAGAAAAAAAGAAAAGGTTTTTGCTATACCCCAATGATTTTGAACAATTGTGTTTCCATTCTCATTTATCTTAAGATATGTTTTGATTTCATCTTTGATTTCTTCATTGACCCATTAATTGTTTAGTAGCATGTTGTTTAGCCTGCACATGTTTATGGGTTTTTTCCAATTTTTTTCTTGTAATTGATTTTTAGTTTCATACAGTTGTGTTTGAAAAAGATGCTTAATGAGATTTGTCTTCTTAAATTTATTGGGACTTCTTTTGTGGCCTAATATGGGACCTACCCTAGAGAATGTTTTATATGCTTTTGTAAAGAATGTGTATTCTGGGTGCATGGGTGGCTCAGTGGGTTAAGCCGCTGCCTTCGGCTCAGGTCATGATCTCAGGGTCCTGGGATGGAGTCCCGCATTTGGCTCTCTGCTCAGTGGGGAGCCTGCTTCTCTCTCTCTCTCTTTCTCTTTCTCTCTCTGCCTGCCTCTCCGTCTACTTGAGATCTCTCTCTGTCAAATAAATAATTAAAAAAATAAAATCTTTTTTAAAAAAAGAATGTGTATTCTGCTGTTTTTGGATAGAATTTTCTGTGTATATCTTTAATTTCCATCTGGTCTAATATGTTGTTCACAGCCACCATTTGTATTCTGTCTAGATGATTGTTGTAAGTTGGGTGTCCTCTACTATTACTGTATTACTGTCAATTTCTCCCTTCATGTGTGTTAACATTTTCTCTATTTAGGCACTCCTATATTGGGTACACAGATTTTTAACAGTATCATATCCTCTTGATGGGATGATCCTCTTATCTTTATGCAATGCCCTTTTCTGTCTCTTGTTACAGTATTTGTTTGAAAGTATGTTTTGTTCAGCATAAGTGTTGCCATCTGTCCCAGTTTTATTCTGTTTGTTTGTTTGTTTTTTGCTTCTATTTGCATGGAATATCTAATTATATTCCTTCACTTTCAATCTGTATGTGTCTTTAGGTCTGAAGTGAGTCTCTTGTAGACAGCATATAGTGGGGTCTTTGTTTTTATCCATTCAGTCACCCCATGTCTTCAAGAAGCATTTAGTCCATTAACCCTTAAAGTAATCAATGACCTTTCACAAAGATGGCACCAAAGGCAAAGAAGGAAGCTCCTGTCCTTCCCAAAGCTGAAGCCAAGATTTGAAAGCTTGAAGCAAAGATTTTGGAGGCCAATAAAATGATGCCCTTAGGCAGCCACAGTCACACAAAAAAATCATCAGCTCACTTACCTTTCAATGGCCCAAGACACTATGTCTCTGAAGGCAGCCCAAATATACTGGAAAGAGCACCCCCCAGGAGAAACAAGCTTGACCACTATGCCATCGTCAAGTTCCCCCTAACTACCAAGTCAGCCATGAAGAAAATAGAAGACAATACACTTTGGTCCATTATGGATGTCAGGACCAACAAGTACCAAATCTAGCAGGCTGTGAAGAAGCTCTATGGCATTGATGTAGCCAAGATCAACACCCTGATCAGGCCTGATGGAGAGAAGGCATTTGTTTGCTTGGCCACATCATTGCTGGGCATATGATGCTTTTGATGTTGCCAAGAAAATTGGGATCATCTAAATCAAGTGCAACTGGCTAAATTTAAATATAAATTTTCCACCATAAAAAATAATAAAGTAATTATTGATAGGTATGTACCTATGCTATTTTATTGTTTTCTTGTTTTTGTAGTTCTTCTATGTTGCTTTTTTCTCTTGCTCTCTTTTTTTTTTGTGATTTGATGACTTCTTTAGTGTTATGCTTGTCTCTCTCTCTCTCTCTCTCTCTCTCTCTCTCTCTGTACAAGAATGTTCACAGCAGCTTTATTTGTAATAGCCAAAAACTGGAACTAATTCAAATGTCAATCAACAAGTGACTGGCTATACAGATTATAACATATCCCTAAAATTGAACATCACTCAAGAATACAATAGGATGAACTGCTGATACAGGCAACAACAGGGATGAATCTCAAAATACATATGCTGAGTTAAAAAGCCAGGTAAGACAAAGAAAACATTATTCTGTGATTCTATTTATATGAAAGTCTAAAAAATACAAAGTAATCTAGAATGACAAAAAGCAAATCAGAGTCCCTAGAGATGCAAGGAAGGATTATAAATGGGCATGAGAAAACTTTGGGGATGATAAGTGTGCTCATTATCTTGATTGTGGTAGGATATCACTGTGTATACTTGTCAACATTGATAAAACTGCACATTAAAATTGTGCACATCATTGAGATTCATTAGTTCAACCTCAATAAAGTTCTTTCTTTAAAAACTGCACACTGGAATGATTTTTAATCTTTACACACTACTCTATGAAAAGACCATTACTATGGGTTGAATTCTGTCCCCTAAAAAAAATATGTTGATGTCCTAACCCCGGGTTCCATGTGAAGACACAGACACATATGGAGAAGATAGCCATGTCATAAAGAGGCAGAGGCTGGAACTATACATATACAAGCCAAAGAGTAAATGTCACCAGCAAATGCCAGAAGCTAGAGGAGGCAAGGAAGGATTCTCCCTTTCAGGTTTGAGAGGAAGCATGGCCCTGCTGACACAATGATTTCTCACTTCTAGTCTTCGGAACTGTGATACAGTAAATTTGCTGTACTTTTCATTAGTTTTTATCTATCTCTTATAGGTTTTTGGTTTGTGGCTACCATGAGGTTCTTATATAACATCCCATCTATATAAGACTATTTTAAGTTAGTTATTCCTTGAGTTTGAATGCATTCTGTAAGCTCTATATGTTTAATTCCCTCCACATTTTATGTAATTGATATCATATTTTATACCTTTTAATTTTGTGTATCCCTTAGCTAATTATTGTAGATATAACTGATTTTACTATTCTTGTCTTTAATCTTCACACTAACTTCATAAGTGATTGATTTACTACCTTTAATATACTTTTGCTTTTATCAGTGAAATTTTTCCTTTCATAATTTTCTCACTTTTATCTATGGCCTTTTCTTTTCTGTGTAATGAATTTCCTTTGATATTATTTGTACGGCTCTTTAGTGGTGATGAACTGCTTTAACTTTTGTTTGGGCAACTCTTTATCTCTCTTTCTATTCTGAATGATAGCCTTGATGAGTAAAATATTCTTGCTTCTAGGTTTTTCCTTCAGCACTCTAAATATATCATGCCACTCTCTTCTGGCCTGCAAGGTTTGGGCAACTCTTTATCTCTCTTTCTATTCTGAATGATAGCCTTGATGAGTAAAATATTCTTGCTTCTAGGTTTTTCCTTCAGCACTCTAAATATATCATGCCACTCTCTTCTGGCCTGCAAGGTTTCTCCTGGACAATCAGCTGATAGCCTCATGGAGTTTCCCCTGTAAATAACTAGTTGCTTTTCTTTTGCTGCTTTTAAGATTCTTTCTTTATCTTTAATCTTTGCCATTTCAATTATTATGTATCTTCTTGTGGACTCCTTTGAGTTTATCTTTTTGGGGTTTTCTGTGCTTCCTGAACCTGGATATCTGTTTCCTTCCCCACATTAAGGAAGTTTTCAGCTATTATTTCTTCAAGTACATTTTCTGCCCATTTTTCTTTTCCTTCTGGACTTGTTTAATGCATGTGAAATTTAAGCCCCAAATCAATTGGATTAATCAAGAGATACATTGCCTTTGGAGCCTGATCTATTTAGTTAAGCTCCAAACAAGGAATCTAGAAGTCACAAAGATGTGTTTCTGTTCGCCTTGAAGAAGACAAAATCTCCATGAGTTCTACAGCTGCAAGGAAATTAATTCTGCCATCAGTCAAATAAATGAACTTGAAAAAAGATCTAAGCTTCAGGTGAGACTTCAGCCCTGGCCAACACCTTGATTACAGATTTGTGAGACCCTGAGCAGAGAACCCAAATGAGCTTTCCCAGACTTCTGACCCACAGAATCATGAGAAAATTAATGGGTGTTGTGGCATGCCAGAAAGTTTGTGGTAATTTTCTATGAAGCAATTGAAAATTCATATATTTGGTAGTGGTCTATTGTATCCCAGGTATTATTAATTTTAACTTGTTTAATTTTAATTCCTGTAAATATCCTTGACCCTGTCCTTTTAGAATTGGTAACAATTTGGTCCTTTTAAGGGATGCTTTTAAAGCTTTCTTGGGCAGAATCAGAGCAGTGTTTAGTCTGAAACTAATTTTTTCCTGACTACTGAGACAAACATCTTACCTGATTCTTGATAAATGAGATTTCCCAACCTATTGGGAACAGGAACTTTTCTAGACCCTGTGCTATCTCCAGATATTATTTCTTCTGATTCCTTTTGGATTAGTTTCTTTTCTCCAACTTCAGCTAGTTTCAGACATATGCAGTCACTGATCAGTATTCAGCTGAAGACTTAAGGGTACCCAGTGCCAATCTCCAGAATGTGCTCATATTTCTCTCTTTCTTTCTCTCTCTGTCTCTCTTCCCCCTCCCTCTCTCTCACCCTCCCCCCCAAACCTTCAAACTCTAGCTGCCTTCATAGCTCTACTCTCCAGCTCTGAGTCTTCAACTTAGGAAGTAACTGGGTTCTTTCTGCCTTCCCCTTTTTTGCACTATCACCTGAAACTCTCTCTGGATAGTTAGCTGAGGTAAAGGTAGGACGTGCTTTGTTTGCTTTGTTTATTTCCCATCTCTTAGAGATCACTGTTTTTTATGCCTTGACATCCATTGTCTTTATGATTGTGTACTTTTCCTAGTTTTCTAATTGTTTCAGACAGGAAGGCATATCCTGTTCTATTACTCCATCTTACCAAAATTTGCTATGCTTATTTGTGTTATTATTTTAGTAATTGCTCTTACATTCCTAACTTTTTGTAATTCACTTATATTAAATATACCATTCAACAGAAATTCTGAAGCCATTTTTCCATATGTCCCTATGATTTATATAATTATTATATATAATGCCTCTATGTTTATTATAAATTACATAACACCATTATAATTTTTTGAAGAGTTATATGATTTCTATAAAGAAATTAAGAGGAAAAAAAGCAAAGAAAAATATTCTTTTACATTTACAATTATATGTTTTTTGTTCTTTTTTGGAGAAACAAAGATCCATCTAGTATTATTTAGCTTCAGCCTGAGAAACTTCCTTTAGCATTTTTTATAGTTCAGGTCTGCTGTTGATGATACTTCTGGTCTTATTCTTCTGAAAATACCTTTATTTTATTTTCATGCTAGAAATCTATTTTACTCTGGAGATAGAAACTGTATTGATGATTTTTTTTTTCTTTCAGCACTTTAAAGATATTTCACCCTCCTTTATCTTCTATGGTTTCTGATGAAAACAGAGCCATTAATTAAGTTATTGCTCCCTTTTATATAACGTGTTTTTGCTGTTTTTCTCAGAATGCTTTGAAGACTTGCTCTCTCTCTTTGACTTTTAATAGTTTGGCCATGATGTGTCTTAATGTCAGACTGTTATGCTTAATTCTATTTCATGTCCCTTAAAACATGTTTTATCTATAAATTTCTACCTTTTATTAAGTTTGGGGATTTTTTTGCCATTTTTTATCTAGTATTTACTTAATAAAATATATAGATTCAAGTTATTCACAGTCTGGGTTTCCCACCAATTGTGATTTGTTCTGATATATTAAATTTTGGTTTTGTACTATGTAAAAAAATAGAGAAAATACCAAAAATGTATGATTTCTTTCCCAATTTTGAACATTTTAAGCTTTCTTTTTTTATTATTATTATGTTCAGTTAGCCAGTATATAGTACATTGTAAGTTTTTGTTATAGTGTTCAGTGATTCATTACCTGCGTATAACACCCAGTGCTTATCCCAACATGTGCCATTTTTTGTTAAACTTTTTTTTTCTTTCTTCTGGGATTCCTATTCTACAGATGTTAGAGCACTTGGTATTTATGTAAAAGTTTCTGTTCTTTTTTTTCCATCTTTTTTCTTTTTGCTCGTATTGGATCATAACTACTTTTTTTGAAGTATAATAGACAGTGTTGTATTTCTTTCAGGTGTATGATATAATAATTCAAAAATTCTATCAATTTCTCAGTGTTCATCATATAAATGTACTCTTAATCCCCTTTATCTGTTTCATCTATCCCTCCCAACTCCATCCCCTCTGGCAACCACCAGTCTTTTCTATATATTAAAGAGTCTGTTTTTGTTTCTTTTTTTCTCTGTTCATTTGTTTTGCTTCTTAAATTCCATGTATGAGTGAAATCATACAGTATTTGTCTTTCTCTGACTGACACATTTCACTTAGCATTATACATTCTCAATCTGTCCATGTTGTTGCAAAAGGCAAGACCATCCTTTCTTATGGGTAAGTAGTATTCTGTTGTGTATATATACCAGATCTTCTTTATCTACTCATCTACCAGTGGACACTTATATTGCTTCTATCTTCTGGCCCTAATAAATAGTGCTGCAATAAACATGAAAGTGCATATATCTTTTTGAATTCATGTTTTTCTTTTCATTGGCTAAGTACTAAGTAGTGAAGTTACTGGACCATATGGTAATTCTTATTTTTAATTTTTTGAGGAAACTCCATATTATTTTCCATAGTGGCTGTGCTAGTTTGCATTTCCACCAACAGTGCACGAGTGTTCCTTTTTCTCCACATCCCTACAAACACTTGTTATTTCTTGTGTTTTTTATTTTAGCCATTCCAACAGGCAGACGAGCTAAATGAAAATAATCAATGTACCTGATAGATAATCCAAAATAGTGGTCATGAGGGTACTCCCTGGACTTGAGAAAAGAGTGGAGGATCTCAGTGTGAACTTCAACAAAGAGATAGAAAACATAAAAAGGAACCAATCAGAAAAAGAAGAACTCAATAACTGTAATAAAAAATATACTAGCAGATTAAAGGAGGAAGAAGAATGAATCAACAACCTGAAAGGAAAATGAAAAGCAACCAAGCTGAACAGCAAAAAGAAAAAAGAATAGTAAAAAATTAGAATTACTATTGATCTTTGAGTTCACTTACTCTGTCATCTCCAGATAAGTCCAGTAAGTGAATTTTTTTATTTCAGATACTGTATTTTTCAGTCCTAGGATTTTCTTTTCTTTTTTTGAATTAATTAATTTATTTATTTTCAGCATAACAGTATTCATTATTTTTGCACCACACCCAGTGCTCCATGCAATCCATGCCCTCTATAATACCCACCACCTGGTAGCCCAACCTCCTACCCACCCGCCAATTCAAACCCCTCAGATTGTTTTTTAGAGTCCATAGTCTCTCATGGTTCACCTCCCCTTCTAATTTACCCCAACTCCCTTCTCCTCTCTAACTCCCCATGTCCTCCATGCTATTTGTTATGCTCCACAAATAAGTGAAACCATATGATAATTGACTCTCTCTGCTTGACTGATTTCACTCAGCATAATCTCTTCCAGTCCCGTCCATGTTGCTACAAAAGTTGGGTATTCATCCTTTCTGATGGAGGCATAATACTCCATAGTATATATGGACCACATCTTCCTTATCCATTCATCCGTTGAAGAGGATCTTGGTTCTTTCCACAGTTTGGCAACCGTGGCCATTGCTGCTATAAACATTGGGGTACAGATGGCCCTTCTTTTCACTACATCTGTATCTTTGGGGTAAATACCCAGGAGTGCAATTGCAGGGTCATAGGGAAGTTCTATTTTTAATTTCTTGAGGAATCTCCACACTGTTCTCCAAAGAGGCTGCACCAACTTGAGATTGTTCTTTAAGTTTTTAAAGAGTTGCAAACAAACACCAATAAAGAATAATATATGACAAAAACCATATGTGGCCTGCAAAGCCTTAAATATTTACTATCTCTAGTTGATATTTGTTTTCAACTAAGAAAGAATATATACTCTTCCTTACATTTCCTCTAGTGACCAATGACACACTTTGTAAGCCAGCTGACAGGATTGGGAGAATTACGTGTGTCAGTAAAACAGTTTTTCTGTCTCAGAAAAATTGAAAAATATCACAGGAGTGGGAAGAGAATGAGGCCCAGATATCAGAGTGGTCAGGCTTCACCAAATTCTCATTAATGACTCAAACTCCATATGGATAAGCAAAGAGCCTTATATACTTTGTGTGGTGCTTCTGTCTGTATGGTCAGAATTTTACAACTCTGTTAGATCCACATACTGTGAAAGAAAAAAAAAATCACTCTCCCTTGACATCTGACATCAAGAAGCTAGCTTTGGGCCAACAGCTTTGCTTTCTTCAGAGACTGGGCCTCAGTGCTGTCCGTTCTAGCTCTCCCCTGCTAACCTGCCTACTTTTGCAATTCCAGTTCAGGCTCAACTACAGCCATACCTCAGCACTGTCACCTTGCAGGAAGGAGATTTTATTGTGGAATCTTTGTGGTTAAGTAGGCAAAGAACTAGAGTGGATGGTTGAAGACCCAATGAGAGAACAAATGAGTAGCTATAGGAGGACAGATATACTTTATAAATGATGACTTTCCAGGCCATAAGTAGGCATAATTGAAGATTATATAATCATGAAACAGAGATGAGGAATATACAAGGTTGGCACCAAATCCTCCAATGTTAGGAGACAGCTCTGAAATTGCTAGATATTAATTTTTTTAAGATTTTATTTATTTTATTTGACAGAGATTACAAGTAGGCAGAGAGGTAGACAGAGAGAGAGAGAGGAGGAAGCAGACTCCCTGCTGAGCAGAGAGTCTGATGCAGGACTCCATCCCAGGACCCTGGGATCATGACCTGAGCCGAAGGCAGAGGCTTTAACCCACTGAGCCTCCCAGGCGCCCCGCTAGAAATTAATTTAAATAGACTTAATTAATTTAATAGACTTTTAGTTTCACATCCTACATTATTCAATTCAAGTAGCAATCTTGAGAAATATCAAGGATATACAATGAAGAATTACAGGTCGAGAGATAAAGAGCCACTATTTTCTTACTAAACAGGCGGGGGGGAGAGGCAGGAAAATATTGAGAAGGAATATAAGAATATACCACCCTCTTGTAGCCAGCCTCTGTGATGGCCCTTAATCTTTGCCTTTTTTTCTATTCACACACTGTGCACTGTCCTCCCCATTGAATCAGCTGGACTGTGTGGCCAATTGTTATAACAACAATGTGCAACTTCTGAGGATAGGCCATAAAAGCCATTGGAGCTATTCCTTGTTCTGTGGGATTACTATTTTGGGAGAGGTCAGCTGCCATGCCATGAGGACATTCAAGCAACCCCATGTCCAAGGCCACATGGGGAGTAATGGAAGCCTCCCACCAGCAACCAGCACCAACTTGCCAGCCATATGACCAGGCCACATTTGAAGCAATACTCCATTTCCAGTGAAGCATTGAAATGATTGCAGCCCCAGCCAACATCTGAATAAAATTCCTCACACACAAAAAAATATATATTTATATAGTATATAGATAGATATATAGATATCAATATAGATATATCTATAAATCTTGAGACATATATAGATCTATATATCTAGAGACAAAAAAAAAATCAGCCAGGGCACTAAAACTATAAGAAAATGAACATTTATCATTGTTTTAAGCTACTAAGTTTTGGGGTAATTTATTACCTAGCAATTGTAACTAATATACTTCCCTACCAGGACCAAGACCGGTGAGTAGAAATTCTCATCAATGAGGTAAAGAGTTAATAAACCCAGAAAAGATGAAAGAGTTTCAAGGCTTGAGGATGTGAGGGTAAACTGTGGGATTCAAAGTTAGGGCCTACAGTTGATGGGTCAGGGTACAGGGGAGAGCTGCATGCCAAGAGCTGGCTATTTTTTCTAAACTCGAGGGAGTACAATATATGATGCCTTTATGGTTCTTTTCAGGTAGTTCAGCTAAGGTCAGCAGAATAAGAAGGGAAGCAGGGATTCAGGACAATAAGTCTGCCCAGGTGTAATAGACATTCTTGGTGACCTACCTAGATCCCCTTTACTGGACCAGTGCATATTTCCTTAGCTGCTTCTTGAGGGAACTGCCCAGAAATGACTAAGTGGTTACTTAGTTACTTTCCCCAAGGGTGACCTGCAGCCATTAACTAAGTGATGTACGGATACAAAAACAAAGCAAAACAAAAAACCAAAGCCTCAATTTTTGTCAATTCTGTGGTGCCATCCTTGCTCCAGAGTTCCCCTTGGGATCAGACGAGCCAGACTTCAGCTGAAACCACATCTTATTTAGCTTTCTCTTCTGTACTATCTCCCCTTACTCCCCTGCAGAGTAAGGGAAGAAGAGATCACTCCCATAATAAATCACTGCTGTAAGAATCCCTGCCGTAGATTCTTCTACAAGGAAGCCCAACCTAAGACATTAGGTGTAAGGAAAGCACATATGCCTATAACATCTCTTCCACTGCATTTTTCAGAAACCATGATTGCCTCAGATAGGGCACAGCGGTGAGAACGCCAATAAGAATATGGCATGGTTGTTAAATATGTAAATTCTCTTAACCCTAAAAGAAAAACTTAAGGAAAATTAGGAAGATCTGGGGGCAAATCATGGGTCCATACCAGTCAAAAAGAGGAAAGGGGGAGGTATAGATGAGTATCTCCTTATTTTCAAGATTAGTTTCTGTAGTAATGCTGTAAGCCATTTTAGACTCTTTGTAACACAAGTTATACCCTATAGAATAATTTTATGGTTTTAGTATATCTCTCAGTCCTAACGACAGTTTTCTGAGAGCATTAAGGCATAGGGCATAATAAATTAGATAATGGCACCTATATTTGATGTTTCTATCAAAGAAGAAAATATGTACAGCATTACATGATATTACCTGACTTGGGATCACCACAGAGTTCCCAGGAAGCTTTAATGTAAGGATAAAAATGAATCCGAGAAATTCACACATGCGGGGGTTAAATATATGTGTGTGTGTGTGTATATATATAACATATGTGTAATATTTGTATAATACATACATATATATGTATATACATACATATAAATACAGTGTGTGTGTATATCACACAACTCTGAAATCGTAGTGTTTATATCCTCTGCAAGCCAATGGCCAAGGAAAAAGAATCAATATAAGAATGATTTTTTACTTTCCTGGTAAAGAACTTCTGGGGCTATCCTACTAATTTTAACTCTGATAGCTTTCTCTTAGTGACATGCCATCATCAGTTCATAACCTTTCTTATCATGTATTCAACTATATGGGAATTCCTATCATCTTCATGGTCAAAATACAGCAAATGGAGTTAATTGCCTAGAAACCCAAGATTGATCCCTCTTCCCACCCCCCGCCTCGCCAGCCACTGGGCTGTCACTAAAGAAATAGACCCCAGGAAAAAAAAGAAGAAGATTTTACCAGCTGGTAATCTACACATACAATCTTCATCCAAACAAAGCCAGCTGGGCTGTCATTTCTGCCATGTAACCATCTACTCTAATCAGGCCTAATTTCCACTCTGTGAAAATGTTAGACAGTTATAGAATCAATCACAGTAGCCTGCCCCAGCTCAAACACCTACCTAGAAAAAGCTCCAATCAGCATTATATTTTATATTTTTGCGTTTGGAAAGAATAATGAAGTCAATAAACTTGGGTCTGTAATTACCACTAGCTCTATGACCCGAGGACCTTCCCCTCTCTGTGCCTCAGTTTCCTCAACTGCAAAAAAAAAAAGAGAGAGAGATAGATTTTGATCATCGTGTCTACATCAGGAAACACTGATTCAGAGAGATTACTTTCACACAAAAAAAGATTATATGATTATGTGATCCAGAGATCACTACAAACTATTGTCCCTACTTAGGGGATTCCCAGTGTATTGAACATCATAAAGGCTTATAAATGTGTTTGACATCGTTTAAACAAAAAAAAATGTTGAGCATGGAAATCTTTTGGGTGGAATACTTTCTAAAACTGCATTCAGTCATTTTTAGGTGGAACCTTGAACTAGAGGAGTCTTTCCAGCTTCATAGGTCAGTAATCATAGTTGGCCTGGTCAAACACCAGTTTAGATGTTGCTGTGAAGGTAATTTTTAGATGGGATTAATTTGGATCCCCTCTCTTTTCTTTTGGATTAGTTTGGCCAGTAATTTTTCAATCTTATTGATTCTTTCAAAAAACCAGCTTCTAGTTTGGTTGATGCATTCTATTGTATCTCTAGTTTCTATGTCATTGATCTCTGCTCTAATCTTGATTATTTCCCTTCTTGTGTGTGGGGTTGGCTTAGTTTGTTGCTGATTCTCCAGTTCTTTAAGGTGTAAAGAGAGCTGGTGTATTCTGGATTTTTCAATTTTTTTGAGTGAGGCTTGGATGGCTATGTATTTCCCCCTTAGGACCACCTTTGCCATATCCCGTAGGTTTTGTACTGATGTGTCTTCGTTCTCATTGGTTTCCATGAATTGTTTAAGTTCTTTGATTTTCTGGTTGATCCAAACATTCTTAAGCAAGGTGGTCTTTAGCTTCCAGGTGTTTAAATTCCTTCCACACTTTTTCTTGTGTTGAGTTCCAGTTTCAAAGCATTGTGGTCTTAGAATATGCGGGGAATAATCTCAGTCTTTTGGTATCAGTTCAGCTCTGATTTGTGACCAAGTATGTGATCTATTCTGGAGAAAGTTCCGTGTGCACTTGAGAAGAATGAGTATTCTTTTGTTTTAGGGTGGAATATTCTGTATATATCTATGAGGTCCATCTGGTCCAATGTGTCATTCAATGCTCTTGTTTCTTTATTGATTTTCTGTTTGGATGATCTGTTACTGTGAGTGACATGTTAAGATCCCCTAATTAATGTATTCATATCAATATGACTCTTTATCTTGGTTAACAGTTGTCTTATGTTGTAGCGCCTGGGTGGCTCAGTGGGTTAAAGCCTCTGCCTTTGGCTCAGGTCATGATCCCAGGGTCCTGGGATTGAGCCCCACATTGGGCTCTCTGCTCAGCCTGGAGCCTGCTTCCTCCTCTCTCTGCCTGCCTCTCTGCCTACTTGTCATCTCTGTCTATCAAATAAATAAAAATACTTTTAAAATCTTTTTTTAAAAAAACAGTTGTCTTATGTAGTTGGCTGCTCCTGTATATTAACAATTATTAGATCTTCTTGGTGGATAGACCATTTAAGAATGATGTA
The DNA here is from genome assembly GCF_009829155.1 of Mustela erminea. Taxonomy (NCBI): domain Eukaryota; kingdom Metazoa; phylum Chordata; class Mammalia; order Carnivora; family Mustelidae; genus Mustela; species Mustela erminea. The sequence continues at coordinate 88,462,089 of NC_045624.1, read as the reverse complement.
GTGTCCTCCTGTATCTCTGACTATAGTCTTTAGCTTAAAATCTAATTTATCTGATACGCGAATCACTACCCCAGCTTTCTTTTGAGGCCCATTGGCATGAAAGATTCTTCTCCATGCCTTCACTTTCAGTCTGGATGTATCTTTAGGTTCCAAATGGGTCTCTTGTAGACAACATATGGACGGGTCCTGTCGTTTTATCCAACCTACAACCCTGTGTCATTCTATGGGAGCATTTAGGCTGTTCACATTGAGAGTAATTATTGAAAGATATGTTTTTATTGGCATCATGTTGCTTGTGAAATCCTTGTTTCTATAGATTGTCTCTGTAAATTTCTGTTCTATGTCACTCTTGGGTTCTATCTTCTTTTATAGAGTCCCCCTTAATATTTCTTATAGTGTCAGCTTGGTGGTCACATACTCTTAAACCTTGCCAGTCTTGGAACCTCTTTATCGCACCATCCATTTTGAATATCAACCTCACTGGATGAAATATTCTTGGCTGCATGTTCTTCTCATTTAGTGCCCTGAATCTGTCTTGCCAGCCCTTTCTGGCTTGTCAGGTTTCTGTGGATAGTTCTGACATTACTTTGATGGACCTCCTCTGTAGGTAAGGAATATCTTCCCCCTAGCTGCCCTCAGGAGCTCTTGTCTAAAATTATGATTCATCAGTCTCACGATAAACCAGTAGACCTTGAACAGATTAGCCTCCCATAATGTGGGTGGGCCTCGTCTAATAGGTTGAAGGTCTTAAGAGCAAAGTCTGAAGTTTTCAGACGAAGAGATTTGGCCTGAGGAGTACAACATAGAAACCCTGCTTGAGTTCTCAGCCTTCATGGCCTGCCATGTGTACTTTGGATTCAAAATTGCATCCATTCCTACCTGAATTTCCAGACTGCCAACATCCTCTGTGGATTTCAGATTTGCCAGCTCCCACAGTGGTATGAACCGGTTCCTTAAAATAAATCCATCTCAGTTAGATGGAAGGGAAGAAGGAAAGGAGGGACAGAGAAAAGGTTCTTACTGGTTCTATTTCTCTGGACAACCCTGACTAATGTGCTGGTGTTTTATTGTGATTGAACCAGATACCTATATAGAATAGTATAAATCTCCATTGTCTGCTTTTTGTCATCTCATGTAATACGAACCCACTTAACGGTTTTTCACAAAATAAGCAATTATCTTCTGGAGCAAATGAGGGACAAGATGGTAGTATGGAAAGAGTACTGTATTAAGGGACAAGACAGTTAGTGCCCATTACACTCATTACCTTGATCACTCAGGGACTTGATTGTGCACCAATAGAAGTAGGATAGTGGTGCCCTGCCTCTCTCAGGTACTGACTTTCTGAGCTAATTTTTAGTGATCATTTTAAGTTCTGAAAGCTGTGTGGTTTCCTGAGTTAATAGCTAGTCTGCTTGAGAAATTAAATCTAGATTGTACCCTGACACGCTTTTTAATAAGACCATATCAGCCAGGTTTGTTTCAAGGAGAGGATGCCAATGTTAACCCTAGTTTTTGGCATGGTTTCTAGTTCAAATTGGCCCTCATTGAATGCCTTTCCTTCTAATGAACAATTTATAAAAACTACTTAATGATGATCTTGGCCTCCTATACTTTGTACTTACTTTGGAATCCCTAGAGAACTCTTATTCTAGCATAAATATTGCATCTAAATGGTCCCTTGAAAGAAGCCATGGCCACAAATAGGATGAAATTCTTCATGCCTAAGTGAGCAAATTTTTTCATTCTCTCAATAACTTTTCCCGTCTATGAAATACTAAGAATTTCTACCTTTTAAAGTCATCACATATATTGAATATAATAATGAATTTAAAGTCCTTAGCACAATGCTTGGCAAAATGGAAGTGCTTAAGAGTTATGATGAACAGACCAAACAGCCATTTGTTAGATTATCATTACAGATTTTAACTGAGTATCATTGTGGTTGGAAATATGTTGTTCGCAGTAAATTTAAAGGAAAGTAATTCAATGACAGGTATCCATGTATGAATAACAGTCCAGAAACTCAAGTAAGCATAAAATATAGCTTTATTTTTCTATTTTTCTACTTAATTCCTCTCTTGGCTTACATTCTGCTAGGGAAATGTAACTTGGAAACTTGGTCACTTTAGAGTCTCCATTTCTTAAGGTCTGTGTTAAGTTCCAGGAGGCACCAAAGGAGCCCATGTTTTGGGTGGTGTGGCAGAGATGGGAGCCTCTTGTCCAGTTTTCTGTCTCAGCGTCCACTGAGACATGTATAGGTGTGGTTTTGGGTATGGCCCTCAGAGGTCAGGACTGAGATCCCCATTCCTGTCCTCATAGCCCCTTTATGTCCAGCCTTCCTCTGCCTTACTTCCTGAGATGAGCAGAGGCACAGGCATTTTTCTGCTATGTCTTTGCCTCTCTGGAGCATACAAATATCAGCAGAGCTATCTACACCTGCCTATCTACCCAGATATACCATTTCCACTTTTTTTCCTGGGGTATTGCCATCTTCCAGGGGCTGTACTTGTTAAATAGTTTCCTCTGCTCCTGGATACCTTGGGGTGTGGTGGTGGGCTCTGCTTTAGTTTTGACAAATTTCCCCAGAAGGATCTCCTTTATGGACTCGGGTTTTTACACACCCAGGAGCTGGGAGAGTCTGTAGCTTTTCTCTGAACATTGCTGGAAGTTTTGCTTGAATAGGAGATGGGACAATACTTATGAAAACAGGCACAAATTAAAAATCTCAAACATGTTTCCTGCCACATAGGCAAAGTGTTAAGTTTAGTCTACTGTAATTTAACATTTATCAAATAAAACCCAGTTCAGGTAAATATTTCAGCTAGACATGTTATCTGAGGTAAGTTTTTAAAAGAATACAAATTTCTAACTGGCAGGGGAGATGCTATAGAGAATCATGCTAGATCTGAAAGCCTACAAGGTAGGTCACAGGGCTGGTTATTGTTGCTGCACCCCTCTTTCTTGGATATTTATTTTAAATTTTTTATTTTTGATTGAAGTATAATTGACATATTAGTTTCAGCATACACCAGAGTGCTTCAGCAATTATATATGTTATGAGATGCTTACTGCTATAGATGTATAAGAACATTATTGACCATATTCCCTGTGCTGTACTTTTCATCCCATGCGTTATTTATTTTGTAATGGAAGTTTGTACTTGTTAATATCCTTTACCCATCTTGCCTATCCCCACACACCCCTCACCTGTGACAGCCACCGGTTCTCTATAGTGAAGGGTCTGTTACTCTTTTATTGTTGTTGTTGTTGTTGTTTTTACTGTTTCTTTGAACATTTGTTTTTAAAATTCCACATATAAGTGAAATCATATGGTGTTTGTCTTTCTCTGTCTGACTTATTTCATCGAGCATAATATCTTCTATATGTGTTCATATTGTCACAAATGACAAGATTTCATTCTTTTTGTGGCTGAGTAACATTCCAGTGTGTGTGTGTGTGTGTGTGTGTGTGTGTGTATCACTTCTTCATTCATCTATTGATGGACACCTGGGTTTCTTCCATATCTAGGCTATTGTGAATAATGCTTCAATAAACATAAGAATGCATATATATTTTCAAATTAGTATTTTCATTTTTTTCAGGTAAATACCCAGAAGTGTAATTATGGGATTATATGGTGTTATGATTTTTGGTTTTTTCATGAACCTCCATACTATTTTCCATAGTGGCTGCACCAATTTACATTCCCACCAACAGGGCACAAGGGTTCCCTTTTCTCACATCCTCAATAACATTTGTTTCTTTTTGTCTTTTTGATAGTAGCTATTCTGACAAATGTGAGATGATATCTCATTGTGATTTGATTTGCATTTCTCTGATCATGAATGATGTTGAGCATCTTGTCCTGTGTCTTTTGGCCATCGGTATGTCTTCTTTGGGAAAATATCTATTCAAATCTTGTACATTTTTAAAAATCAAATTATTTTGTTTTTTGTTGTTAAGCTATAGGAATTCTTTTATTATTTTGGGTACTAACCCCTTATCAGACATATCACTTGCAAACATCTTCTTCCGTTCAGTGGGTTGCTTTTTTGTTTTGTTGATGATTTCCTTCACTTAGTTTGATATAGTAGTCCCAGTTGTTTATTTTTGCTTTTGTTTCCCTTGCCCAAGGAAACAGACCCATAGAAATATTGCTAAAGCCTATGTCCAAGAAATTACTGCCTGTATTTTCTTCCAGAGGTCTTATAATTTCAGGTCTGATATTTAGGTCTTTAATCTATTTTGAGTTTTTTTGTCTGTCTGGTGTAAGAGAGTGGCCCAGTTTCATTCTTTGTATGTTGCTGTCCAGTTTTCCCAGCACCATTTATTGAAGAGAGTTTCTTTTCCCTATCATATATTCTTGCCTCTTTTGTTGTAAAGTAATTGACATATATGGGAGGGCTTACTCCTGAACTCTCAATTCTGTTCTATTGACCTCTGTATCATTTTTGTCCTGGTACCATATTGCTTTGAATATTATAGCTTCATAGTATAGCTTGAAATCTAATATTGTGATACCTCCAGCTTTGTTCTTCTTTCCCAAGAACAAATAGCCAATAGCTTTGGCTATTCAAGGGTTTCTGTGGATCCATGCAAGTTTTACAATTTTTTGTTCTAGTTCTGCAAAAAATACTATTTTTATAGGATTGCACTATTTCTATAGATTACTTTGTATAGTGGAGACATTTTAACAATATTAATTCTTCCAATCCAAGCACTTTGTATATTTTTCCATTTATTTGTGTCACCTTTGATTTCTTTCATCACTGTCTTATAACTTTCAGAGTACAGGTCTTTCATTTCCCTGATTAAATTCATCTATAGGTATTTTATTCTCCTTGAAGTAATTGTAAATGGAATTGTTTTCTTTATTTTCCATCCTGCTATTTCATTATTAGTGTATTTCTGCATATTGATTTTGTATCCTGCCACTTAACTGAATTCATTCGTTCTAACAGTATTTTGGTAGAGTATTTAGGGTTTCCTATATATAATATCATGTCATCTGCAAATAGTGACATTTTGCTTTTTCCTTACCAATTTGGATGTCCTTTCCAAAACTTTCAGCTTTTCACCATGGAGCATGATGTTAGCTATGGATTTGTCATATATGGACTTTATTATGTTCCCTCTAAACTCATCTTATTGAGAATTTTTATCATGAATGGATGTTGAGTTTTATAAAATATCTTTCTCTACATCTATTGAGATGATCATATGTTTTTTATCCTTCATTTTTTTAATGTGCTGTATCATGTTGATTTATATGCATATACTGAGCCATCTTTGCATCCCTGGAATAAATCCCACTTTTTCCAGGTGAGTGATCTTTTTAATGTATCGTTGAATTTAGTTTGCTAATATTTTGTTGGGTGTTTTTGCATCTGTGTTCATCAAAGATATCGGTTTGTATTTTCCCTTCTCTGTAGTGTTCTTCATCTAGTTTTTGTATCAGAATATTGCTTTCCTCGTGGAATAAATGTGGAGGCATTTCTTCCTCTTCGATTTTTTAGAATAGTTTAAGAAGTTTAATTCTTCTTTAAATGTTTGCCAGAATTCGCCTGTGAAACCATCTGGTCCTGGACTTTTGTTCATTGTGGGCATTTTGACTACTGATTCAATTTCATTACTAGTAATTGTTCCATTCATATTTTCTATTCCTTCCTTATTCAGTAATGGAAGATTGTTTGTTTCTAGGAATTTATCTGTATCTTCTAGGCTGTCCAGTTTGTTGGCATGTCATTTTTTATAATAATCCATTAAAATCTTTGATATTTTTTGTGGTGTCAATTGTAACTTCTTTCATTTCTGATTTTATTGATTTAAGTACTCTCTTTTTTTCTTGATTAGTCTGGTTAATGGTTTATCATTTTTATTTATCTTTTCAAAGAACAAGCTTCTTTGTATTACTGATCTTTTCTATTTTTTTCTTCAGTCTCTGTCATTTATTTCTGCTCTGATCTATATTATTTCCTTCCTCGTGTTAACTCTGGGCTTTGTTTGTTCTTCTTTTTGTAATTCCTTTAACTCTAAGGTTAGATTGTTGTTTGAGATTTTCTTGTTTCTTTTAGTCCTGTATCACTATTCACTTTCCTCTTTTGTTGTATCCCAATGATTTGGAACTGTTGTATTTTTATTTTCATCTGTCTCTAAATATTTTTTAATTTGCTCTTTGACTTTTTTGTTGATCCATTATTTCTTTAGTACCATATTATTTAGTCTCCACATATTTGTGTTTCTTCCATTTTGTTTTTTGTAATTAATTTCTAGTTTCATACATTCATGGTCAGTAAAGCTGCCTGATGTGATTTCAGTCTTCTTAAATTTATTGAGACTTGGTGTGCCTGGGTGGCTCAGTGGGTTAAACCCTCTGCCTTCAGCTCAGGTCACGATCCCAGAGTCCTGGGATCGAGCCCCATATCTGGCTCTCTGCTCAGCAGGGAGCCTGCTTCACCCCACCTTCTCTGCCTGCCTCTCTGCCTACTTGTGATCTCTGTCTGTAAAATAAATTTTTAAAATCTTTTTTAAAATTTTTATTGAGACTTGTTTTGTGACCTAACATGTGATCCAAACTAGAAAGGATTCCATGTGCACTTGAAGAGAGTATATTCTGCTGTTTTTGAATAGAATATTCTATTTATATATCTTTTATGTCCATCTGCTCTAATCTGTCATTCAAAGCCACTATTGCTTTGTTGATTTTCTCACCAGAAGACCTACCATCAATGTAAGTGAGGTGTTAAAGTTTTCTACAATTGTTGCATTTCTGTCAGTTTCTCCCTTCATGTCTGTTAATATTTGCTTTATATATTTAGGTGCTCCTACGTTGGGTGCACAGATATTTACAGTTGTTATGTTCTCTTGATTAATCCCTTTATCATCCTGTGATGACTTTTGTCTCTTGTTAAAGTCTTTGTTTTAAAGTTTATTTTCTCTGATATGAGTGTGCCACTCCCCTGCATTTTTTTGCTTCCATGAACATGAAATATCTGTTTCCATTCTTTCACTCTCAGTCTGTGTATGTTTTTAAGTCTGAAGTCTCTATAGACCGCATATGGTTGAGTATTGCTTTTTTTTAATTTATTTTTTATTTATTTTCAGCATAACAGTATTCATTATTTTTTCACCACACCCAGTGCTCCATGCAATCCGTGCCCTCTGTAATACCCACCACCTGGTACCCCAACCTCCCACCCCCCCCACCACTTCAAGCCCCTCAGATTGTTTTTTAGAGTCCATAGTCTCTCATGGTTCACCTCCCCTTCCAATTTCCCCCAACTCCCTTCTCCTCTCTAACTCCCCATGTCCTCCATGCTATTTGTTATGCTCCACAAATAAGTGAAACCATATGATAATTGATACTCTCTGCTTGACTTATTTCACTCAGCATAATCTCTTCCAGTCCTGTCCATGTTGCTACAAAAGTTGGGTATTCGTCCTTTCTGATGGAGGCATAATACGCCATAGTGTATATGGACCACATCTTCCTTATCCATTCGTCCGTTGAAGGGCATCTGGTTCTTTCCACAGTTTGGCGACGGTGGCCATTGCTGCTATAAACATTGGGGTACAGATGGCCCTTCTTTTCACTACATCTGTATCTTTGGGGTAAATACCCAGTAGTGCAATGGCAGGGTCATAGGGAAGTTCTATTTTTTGTGTGTGTGAATTTTTAATTTAATTCTGCTTTACACACACCATTGGTAGGAGGTTATCTCATACAATATTTTTCTTTTTTTTAATATTTTTTTATTTTTTATAAACATATAATATATTTTTATCCCCAAGGGTACAGGTCTGTGAATCGCCAGGTTTACACACTTCACAGCACTCACCAAAGCATATACACTCCCCAATGTCCATAACCCCACCCTCGTCTCCCAAACCCCCTCCCCCCAGTTCTATTTTTAATTTCTTGAGGAATCTCCACACTGTTCTTTAAATAGGCTGCACAAACTTGCATTCCCACCAACAGTGGAAGAGGGTTCCCCTTTCTCCACATCCCCTCCAACACATGTTGTTTCCTGTCTTGCTAATTTTGGCCATTCTAACTGTTGTAAGGTGGTATCTCAATGCGATTTTAATTTAAATCTCCCTGATGGCTAGTGATGATGAACATTTTTTCATGTGTCTGATAGCCGTTTGTATGTCTTCATTGGAGAAGTGTCTGTTCATATCTTCTGCCCATTTTTTGATATGGTTGTCTGTTTTGTGTGTGTTGAGTTTGAGGAGTTCTTTCTAGATCCTGGATATCAAACTTTTGTCTGTACTGATTTGCAAATATCTTCTCCCATTCCATGTGTTGCCTCTTTGTTTTTTTTTTTTTAATTTTTTATTTTTTATAAACATATATTTTTATCCCCAGGGGTACAGGTCTGTGAATCACCAGGTTTACACACTTCACAGCGCTAACCAAAGCACATACCCTCCCCAATGTCCATAATCCCACCGCCTTCTCCCAAACCCCCTCCCCCCAGCAACTCTCAGTTTGTTTTGTGAGATTAAGAGTCACTTATGGTTTGTCTCCCTCCCAATCCCATCTTGTTTCATTTATTCTTCTCCTACCCACTTAAGACCCCATGTTGCATCACCACTTCCTCATATCAGGGAGATCATATGATAGTTGTCTTTCTCTGCTTGACTTATTTCGCTAAGCATGATACGCTCTAGTTCCATCCATGTTGTCGCAAATGGCAAGATTTCATTTCTTTTGATGGCTGCATAGTATTCCATTGTGTATATATACCACATCTTCTGGATCCATTCATCTGTTGATGGACATCTAGGTTCTTTCCATAGTTTGGCTATTGTGGACATTGCTGCTATAAACATTCAGGTGCACGTGCCCCTTTGGATCACTACGTTAGTATCTTTAGGGTAAATACCCAATAGTGCAATTGCTGGGTCATAGGGCAATTCTATTTTCACCATTTTGAGGAACCTCCATGCTGTTTTCCAGAGTGGCTGCACCAGCTTGCATTCCCACCAACAGTGTAGGAGGGTTCCCCTTTCTCCGCATCCTCACCAGCATCTGTCATTTCCTGACTTGTTGATTTTAGCCATTCTGACTGGTGTGAGGTGATATCTCATTGTGGTTTTGATTTGTATTTCCCTGATGCCGAGTGATATGGAGCACTTTTTCATGTGTCTGTTGGCCATCTGGATGTCTTCTTTGCAGAAATGTCTGTTCATGTCCTCTGCCCATTTCTTGATTGGATTATTTGTTCTTTGGGTGTTGAGTTTGCTAAGTTCTTTATAGATTCTGGACACTAGTCCTTTATCTGATATGTCATTTGCAAATATCTTCTCCCATTCTGTCAGTTGTCTTTTGATTTTGCTAACTGTTTCCTTTGCTGTGCAAAAGCTTTTGATCTTGATGAAATCCCAATAGTTCATTTTTGCCCTTGCTTCCCTTGCCTTTGGCGTTGTTCCTAGGAAGATGTTGCTGCGGCTGAGGTCAAAGGGGTTGCTGCCTGTGTTCTCCTCAAGGATTTTGATGGATTCCTTTCGCACATTGAGGTCCTTCATCCATTTTGAGTCTATTTTCGTGTGTGGTGTAAGGAAATGGTCCAATTTCATTTTTCTGCATGTGGCTGTCCAATTTTCCCAGCACCATTTATTGAAGAGGCTGTCTTTTTGCCATTGGACATTCTTTCCTGCTTTGTCGAAGATTAGTTGACTGTAGAGTTGAGGGTCTATTTCTGGGCTCTCTATTCTGTTCCATTGATCTATGTGTCTGTTTTTGTGCCAGTACCATGCTGTCTTGATGATGACAGCTTTGTAATAGAGCTTGAAGTCCGAAATTGTGATGCCACCAACGTTGGCTTTCTTTTTCAATATCGCTTTGGCTATTCGAGGTCTTTTCTGGTTCCATATAAATTTTAGAATTATTTGTTCCATTTCTTTGAAAAAGATCGATGGTACTTTGATAGGAATTGCATTAAATGTGTAGATTGCTTTAGGTAGCATAGACATTTTCACAATATTTATTCTTCCAATCCAGGAGCATGGAACATTTTTCCATTTCTTTGTGTCTTCCTCAATTTCGTTCATGAGTACTTTATAGTTTTCGGAGTATAGATTCTTAGCCTCTTTGGTTAGGTTTATTCCTAGGTATCTTATGGTTTGGGGTGCAATTGTAAATGGGATGGACTCCTTAATTTCTCTTTCTTGTGTCTTGTTGTTGGTGTAGAGAAATTCAACCGATTTCTGTGCACTGATTTTATATCCTGACACTTTACTGAATTCCTGTACAAGTTCTAGCCATTTTGGAGTGGAGTCTTTTGGGTTTTCCACATATAGTATCATATCATCTGCGAAGAGTGATAATTTGACTTCTTCTTTGCCGATTTGGATGCCTTTAATTTCCTTTTGTTGTCTGATTGCTGAGGCTAGGACCCCTAGTACTTTGTTGAATAGCAGTGGTGATAATGGACATCCCTGCCGTGTTCCTGACCTTAGCGGAAAAGCTTTCAGTTTTTCTCCATTGAGAATGATATTTGCGGTGGGTTTTTCATAGATGGCTTTGATGATATTGAGGTATGTGCCCTCTATCCCTACACTTTGAAGAGTTTTGATCAGGAAGGGATGCTGTACTTTGTCAAATGCTTTTTCAGCATCTATTGAGAGTATCATATGGTTCTTGTTCTTTCTTTTATTGATGTGTTGTATCACATTGACTGATTTGCGGATGATGAACCATCCTTGCAGCCCTGGAATAAATCCCACTTGGTCGTGGTGAATACTCCTTTTAATGTACTGTTGAATCCTATTGGCTAGTATTTTGTTGAGTATTTTCGCATCTGTGTTCATCAAGGATATTGGTCTATAGCTCTCTTTTTTGATGGGATCCTTGTCTGGTTTTGGGATCAAGGTGATGCTGGCCTCATAAAATGAGTTTGGAAGTTTTCCTTCCATTTCTATTTTTTGGAACAGTTTCCGGAGAATAGGAATTAGTTCTTCTTTAAATGTTTGGTAGAATTCCCCGGGAAGCCGTCTGGCCTGGGCTTTTGTTTGTTTGGAGATTTTTAATGACTGTTTCAATCTCCTTACTGGTTATGGGTCTGTTCAGGCTTTCTATTTCTTCCTGGTTCAGTTGTGGTAGTTTATATGTTTCTAGGAATGCATCCATTTCTTCCAGATTGTCAAATTTGTTGGCGTAGAGTTGCTCATAGTATGTTCTTATAATAGTTTGTATTTCTTTGGTGTTAGTTGTGATCTCTCCTCTTTCATTCATGATTTTATTTATTTGGGTCCTTTCTCTTTTCTTTTTGATAAGTCTGGCCAGGGGTTTATCAATTTTATTAATTCTTTCAAAGAACCAGCTCCTAGTTTCGTTGATTTGTTCTATTGTTTTTTGGTTTCTATTTCATTGATTTCTGCTCTGATCTTTATGATTTCTCTTCTCCTGCTGGGCTTAGGGTTTCTTTCTTATTATTTCTCCTGCTCCTTTAGGTGTAGGGTTAGGTTGTGTACCTGAGACCTTTCTTGTTTCTTGAGAAAGGCTTGTACCGCTATATATTTTCCTCTCAGGACTGCCTTTGTTGTGTCCCACAGATTTTGAACCGTTGTATTTTCATTATCATTTGTTTCCATGATTTTTTTCAATTCTTCTTTAATTTCCCGGTTGACCCATTCATTCTTTAGAAGGATGCTGTTTAGTCTCCATGTATTTGGGTTCTTTCCAAACTTCCTTTTGTGGTTGAGTTCTAGCTTTAGAGCATTGTGGTCTGAAAATATGCAGGGAATGATCCCAATCTTTTTATACCGGTTGAGTCCTGATTTAGGACCGAGGATGTGATCTATTCTGGAGAATGTTCCATGTGCACTAGAGAAGAATGTGTATTCTGTTGCTTTGGGATGAAATGTTCTGAATATATCTGTGATGTCCATCTGGTCCAGTGTGTCGTTTGAGGCCTTTATTTCCTTGCTCGTCTTTTGCTTGGATGATCTGTCCATTTCAGTGAGTGGAGTGTTAAAGTCCCCTACTATTATTGTATTATTGTTTATGTGTTTCTTTGATTTTGTTATTAATTGGTTTATATGGTTGGCTGCTCCCACGTTGGGGGCATAGATATTTAAAATTGTTTGATCTTCTTGTTGGACAGACCCTTTGAGTATGATATAGTGCACCTCCTCATCTCTTATTATAGTCTTTGTCTTAAAATCTAATTGATCTGATATAAGGATTGCCACTCTTGCTTTCTTCTGATGTCCATTAGCATGGTAAATTCTTTTCCACCCCCTCACTTTAAATCTGGAGGTGTCTTCGGACTTAAAATGAGTTTCTTGGAGGCAACATATAGATGGGTTTTGTTTTTTTATCCATTCTGATACCCTGTGTCTTTTAACAGGGGCATTTAGCCCATTAACATTCAGGGTAACTATTGAGAGATATGAATTTAGTGCCATTGTATTGCCTGTAAGGTGACTGTTACTGTATATGGTCTCTGTTCCTTTCTGATCTACCACTTGTAGGCTCTCTCTTTGCTTAGAGGACCGCTTTCAATATTTCCTGTAGAGCTGGTTTGGTGTTTGCAAATTCTTTCAGTTTTTGTTTGTCCTGGAAGCTTTTAATCTCTCCTTCTATTTTCAATGATAGCCTAGCTGGATATAGTATTCTTGGCTGCATGTTTTTCTCGTTTCGTGCTCTGAAAATATCATGCCAGCTCTTTCTGGCCTTCCAGGTCTCTGTGGATAAGTCAGCTGCCAATCTAATATTTTTACCACTGTATGTTACAGACTTCTTTTCCCGGGCTGCTTTCAGGATTTTCTCTTTGTCACTGAGACTTGTAAATTTTACTATTAGGTGACGAGGTGTGGGCCTATTTATTGATTTTGAGGGGCGTTCTCTGAACCTCCTGAATTTTGATGCTCGTTCCCTTTGCCATATTGGGGAAATTCTTCCCAATAATTCTCTCCAGTATATCTTCTGCTCCCCTCTCTCTTTCTTCTTCTTCTGGAATCCCAATTATTCTAATGTTGTTTCGTCTTATGGTGTCACTTATCTCTCGAATTCTCCCCTCGTGGTCCAGTAGCTGTTTGTCCCTCTTTTGCTCAGCTTCTTTATTCTCTGTCATTTGGTCTTCTATATCACTAATTCTTTCTTCTGCCTCATTTATCCTAGCAGTGAGAGCCTCCATTTTTGATTGCACCTCATTAATAGCTTTTTTGATTTCAACTTGGTTAGATTTTAGTTCTTTTTCTCCAGAAAGGGCTTTTATATCTCTCGAGAGGGTTTCTCTAATATCTTCCATGCCTTTTTCGAGCCCGGCTAGAACCTTGAGAATTGTCATTCTGAACTCTAGATCTGACCTATTACCAGTGTTGTATTGATTAGGTCCCTAGCCTTCAGTACTGCCTCTTGTTCTTTTTTTTTTTGTGTTGAACTTTTCCGTCTTGTCATTTTGTCCAGATAAGAGTATATGAAGGAGCAAGTAAAATACTAAAAGGGTGGCAACAACCCCAGGAAAATATGCTTTAACCAAATTAGAAGAGATCCCAAATCGTGAGGGGGGAGAAAGGGGATAAAAAGAGGTTCAAAAAGGAAGAAAGAAAGAGAGAAAAAAAAAGAAAAAAGAAAAAAAGAAAACAAATAAGAAAAATATAAAAAAGAAAAAATATATATATTAGATAAACTAGTTAAAAAACGTTAAAAAAGAAAAAGGTAAAAGTTTAAAAAAAATTTAACCAGAAGGCGAGAAAAAAAACAAAAAATGAAAAAGAAAAAAATTTAATTAACTGCAAGACTAAAAAAAAATCACAGGGAAAAAGCCATGAGTTCCGTGCTTTGCTTTCTCCTCCTCTGGAATTCTGCTGCTCTCCTTGGTATTGAAACCGCACTCCTCGGTAGGTGAACTTGGTTTCGGCTGAATTTCTTGTTGATCTTCTCGGGGAGGGGCCTGTTGTAGTGATTCTCAAGTGTCTTTGCCCCAGGCGAATTGCACCGCCCTTATCAGGGGCCGGGGTGAGTAAACCGCTTGGGTTTGCTTTCAGGAGCTTTTGCTCCCTGAGCGCTTTCCGTAGAGTTCCGGAGGCCGAGGAAATCAAATGGCGGCCTCCTGGTCTCCGGCCCAGAGGAGCCTAGAGCCCAGGGCCCCACTCCTCAGTGCTCCCTCAGAGAACAGCGCTCAGTTACTCCCGTCTGCCTGACCTCCGGCCGCGCTCTGAGCTCACCAAGCCTGCGACCGTTTCAAGGTAACCCCGAGCTGCGAGCTTACTGTCGGCTCTGTCTCTGTAGCCGGCTTTCCCGTTCCAATACCCGCAAGGTCTGCGACACTCAGACACCCCTGATCCTTCTGTGACCCTGCTGGGACCTGAGGCCACGCTGACCCCGCGTGGGCTTCGCCCCGGTTTAGCCTCTGGAGCGATGTCCCTCAGCCGAGCAGACTTTTAAAAGTCCTGATTTTGTGCACCGTTGCTCCGCCGCTTGCCGGGAGCCAGCCCCTCCCCCCGGGGTCTATCTTCCCGTCGCTTTGGTTTCACTTCTCTGCTGGTCCTACCTTTCAGAGAGTGGTTGTTTTTCTGTTTCCAGAATTGCTGTTCTTCTTCTCTTCGATCTGCCGATGAATTTTCAGGTGTTTGCAATCTTTAGATAAGCTATCTAGCTGATCTCCTCCGGCTAGCTGAAGTAGTCTCAGCCTGCTACTTCTCCGCCATCTTGACTTCTCCCTCCGCCTCTTTGTTTTCTTGACTGTTTCCTTTGCTGTGCAGAGCTTTTGATTTTGATGAAGTCCCAAAAGTTTATTTTTGCTTTTATTTCCTTTGCCTTTGGAGACTTCTCTTGAAAAAAGTTGCTGTGGCTGATATCGAAGAGATTACTGCCTATGTTCTCCTCTAGGATTCTGATGGATTCCTGTCTCACATTGAGGTCTTTTATCCATTTCGATTCCATTTACTATAGCAACAAGAACCATAAGATCCCTGGGAATAAACCTAACCAAAGAGGTAAAGGATCTGTACTCGAGGAACTATAGTACATTCATGAAAGATATTGAAGAAGACACAAAAAGATGGAAGACCATTCCATGCTCTTGGATCTGAAGAATAAACATTGGTAAAATGTCTATACTGCCTAGAGCAATCTATACTTTTAATTTTTAATGCCATTCCGATCAAAATTCCACCGGTATTCTTCAAAGAGCTGGAGCAAATAATCCAAAAATTTGTATGGAATCAGAAGAGACCCTGAATCACTAAGGAAATGTTGAAAAACAAAAATAAAATGGGGGGCATCATGTTACCTGATTTCAAGCTTTACTACAATGCTGTGATCACCAAGACAGCATGGTACTGGCATAAAAACAGACACAAAGACCAGTGGAACAGAGTAGAGAGCCCAGATATGGACCCTCAACTCTCTGGTCAAATAATTTTTGACAAAACAGGAAAAAATATACAGTGGAAAAAAGACAGTCTCTTCAATAAATGGTGCTGGGAAAACTGGCAGCTATATGTAGAAGAATGAAACTCGACCATTCTCTTACACCGTACACAAAGATAAACTCAAAATGGATAAAAGACCTCAATGTGAGTATTGCTTTTTTATCCATCCAGTCACCCTATAGCTATGGATTTGAGCATTTAGCCTACTTACATTTAAAGTGATTGTGATAAGTATGCACTTATTGCCATTTTGTTGTTTTCTGGTTGTATTTGTAGTTCTTCTATATTCCTTTCTTCTCTTGCTTTTCCCTTATGATTTAATTACTTTCTTAAGTGTGATGCTTAAATTCCTTTCTCCTTATTTTTTTGTTTATCTATTAAAGATTTTTGGCTTGTGGTGACTACAGGGCTAATATACAACATCTTTTGGCGTGGCAGTCTATATTAAGTTGATGGTTGCTAAAGAACACATTATAAAAGCAGTATTTATTTTTTACTCCTTCCTCCATGTTTTATGTATCTGATGTCCTATTTTATATCTTCTTAGTTTATATGTCCCTTGACTTCTGCTTTTTAACTTCCATAGTAGCTTTAATACTCTTGTTCTTTAACCTCCATTCTACCTTTATTGTTTTTTGTTTTTAATGGTGATTTTTTTTTTCTTTCATAATTTTCTTACTTCTAGCTGTGGCCCTTTCTTTACACTTAAAGAAGTCCCTTTAACATTTCTTATAATGCTAGCCTAATGGTAACGAATTTCTTTAAGTTCATTTTGTTTGTTTGTTTTGCTTGGAAAATCTTTACCTCTGCTTCCATTCTGAATGAGCATCTTGCCAGGGAAAGCATTCTTGTTTGTAAGCTTTTTTCTTTCAGAACTTTGACTGTATCTGGCCAAGTTTCTTCTGGAAAAAAATCAGCTCATAGTCTTATTTGGCATGCTGGCTCTTTAAGGGTGGAGATTCAGTTTCCTATTTCCCTCAGTCTCTCCTAGAGTTAAGCCATGCTGGTTTTTAAAGCTCCATGAATTAAGCCCCACTAATTTTTAAAGTTACTGGAGTTAAGCCCTGATGATTTTCAAAGCTAGACATTATGGGGACTTGTCTTTCCAATATAGATTTCCAGGGCCAGGGATGCCCAGGTTGGGGTCTGATCTACTCACTCTTCCATGCTTGTGATGTCCCTCCTGTTGGTGATTAGTCACACTCAGGGGAGGTTGGGTCCCCATCACATCTCCACCTCTTGTATCCTTTTTGAAGTGGCTTCTTTCTCTGTGGCCAGCTGTGGAAGATCTGTTCTGCCAGTCTTTGGGTCATCTTCAGGAAGAGTTGCAGTACATCTAGTTGTTGTCTCAGTGAGTGGGTGGAACAAAAAGAGCTCAGTATCCTCCTACTGCACTATCTTGCTAAATTATGTCCACCTTCCTCTTTATTTGGCTACAGGGACAGAAAACCAACCTGAAATAGCTTATACCAAAACAAAATTGGAACATCTCATGGTGAGCAAGGGCAGCAACAGCTGGATCCAAGGACAGGAATGTTGTCAGTGACTCTCCATTTCAGCTTTGCTTGTTCCCTTTCTTCCTCTCTTCATCTGCCTCTATTTCTTTCAACCTCATGATGACAAATATATCCCCCAAATCCTGAACTTTACATGTTACTGGCAGGTTCAACCATCTGGAAAAAGAATGACTTGAGTCTCAGATCAAAGTCTAAATACCTGTAAAGAAACTCTGTTGACCCTGACTGGATCTGGTGTCCATCCCTGGAACAATAAATTTTGGCCAAGGTCTAAACTATATCTGAACTAACATTGCCACTCCCAAACTGACCACGGAAATAAACAGGAAGAAGGGATGGTTCCTAGAAAAAAGAGGCGATGGGTGAATTCTAGAGTTATGAAATAAAGGAATCCAGTCAACAACCCAGTGACAAAATTTTTCTAAGTCCAACCTGCCCTCAAACCCACTCAAGATCTTTCCTCCAACCCAGATGAAGGCAAGTATAGAGAGAAATGAAGCATAGAAAGTTCTCTTCATAAGCAGGCTTAGGAACTCTGAATCATTGCTTTGTAGTGAACTTTTTAAAAAGCAACATGCTATAAACATTAGGGTACAGATGGCCCTTCTTTTCACTACATCTGTATCTTTGGGATAAATACCCAGTAGCGTAATTACAGGGTCATAGGGAAGCTCTATTTTTTTTATGTTTATCTTCTTTTTTAATTTAATTTTTATTTTTTATATACATATAATATATTTTTCCCCCAAGGGTGCAGGTCTGTGAATCGCCAGTTTTACACACTTCACAGCACTCACCATAGCACATACCCTCCCCAATGCCCATAATCCCAGTCCCCTTCTCCCAAACCCCCTCCCCCCAGCACCCTCAGTTTGTTTTGTGAGATTAAGAATTACTTATGGTTTGTCTCCTCCCAATCTCATCTTGTTTCATTTATTCTTCTCCTACCCCCTTAACCCCACATGTTGCATCTCCACTCTATTTTTAATTTCTGGAGGAACCTCCACACTGTTCTCCAAAGTGGCTGCACCAACTTGCATTCCCACCAACAGTGGAAGAGGGTTCCCCTTTCTCCACACCCCCTCCAACACATGTTGTTTCCTGTCTTGCTAATTTTGGCCATTCTAACTGGTGTAAGGTTGTATCTCAATGTGGTTTTAATTTGAATCTCCCTGATGGCTAGTGATGAAGTACACTATGGAGTATTATGCCTCCATCAGAAAGGACGAATACCCAACTTTTGTAGCAACATGGACAGGACTGGAAGAGATTATGCTGAGTGAAGTAAGTCAAGCAGAGAGAGTCAATTATCATATGGTTTCACTTATTTGTGGAGCATAACAAATAGCATAGAGGACAAGGGGAGTTAGAGAGGAGAAGGGGAGTTGAGAGAAATTGGAAGGGGAGGTGAACCATGAGAGACTATGGACTCTAAAAAACAATCTGAGGGTTTTGAAGGGGCGGGGGTGGGAGGTTGGGGTACCAGGTGGTGGGTATTAGAGAGGGCATGAATTGCATGGAGCACTGGGTGTGGTGCAAAAAACAATGAATACTGTTACGTTGAAAATAGATAAATAAATATATATATACACATTTAAAAAAAAAAAAGCAACATGCTCCCCCCCCACTCTTTAGAAGAGTGGGAAACAAGAGACAGAGCTTCCTAAATTGAGTGAGGGACAGCTAAGATTTTTATTTCTGGAAATCTTGCCAGAGAAACATTTTGCTGTAGTAATTCAAGATTAATAATGTCTGAGACAGGGACAGAAAATAACTCAGAGTGGTCCTGCTCTGATACAATCATATTTGCTTTATTGTGGCTTCATGAAGACTTTTTTACATTCTAGCTATGCTCTTTCGGGACAGAGAAGTAGAGAGCACAATGGTAATGGGTCACTGGCTGCTCCAGGCTAATTTTACAATTCTGAAGATAGGAGATCAAAGCAGAAAATCATGAAAGCGGAGAACAGCCAAGTTCTTATCCTCCCCTGCCCGACACACACAAAACAATGTTAGTGATGGCCCTGATCTGAGTAAAATGAAAATGAATTGAGATTTAATCATTCACCTCACACAAAAAAATCAAAAAAGGATAGATAAGAAAGCAGTAATGCTGATTGCCCCCAGGAAAGCTGAATGGCTGGGGTACAATGAATGGTTAGAGGAAAACTTTTCACTGTATATTCTTTTATAGTTTTACATTTTGACCCATATGATACCTTGTAAAAAAAATAAAATTCACTAAAACATTTTATAATTATAAAATCACTACAAGCTAGAAAACAGAATGAC
Source organism: Mustela erminea (assembly GCF_009829155.1). Classification (NCBI taxonomy): domain Eukaryota; kingdom Metazoa; phylum Chordata; class Mammalia; order Carnivora; family Mustelidae; genus Mustela; species Mustela erminea. The sequence continues at coordinate 88,442,890 of NC_045624.1, read as the reverse complement.
TAGGACACAAGTTTCTGGCTAGACTTTATGTATAAATTTTCTAATAAAAAGGAGTTTATTTTGAAAATGCAGAATTTAGATGTGAGGATGACTCTTTAAAATACTGGTCCAAATTTATATTCCCAGAAACACTTTCAATAAGCATATTAATAGTGGGTTCTGCCTTTCTCTTTGTAATGAGGTCCATATAAAAAGGAAAAAGTCATTCTTAAAGCTGTCTCAAGATCTCCAGCTTCTGCACCCTGTCTGCCTCCTTCTTGATCAGAACGGATGCCCCGTGAAGGGAACCATTGAGTATGTGGTGTTCAGGATCGGCCCCTCCATCCCCTCAACACAGAGAACCATCTTCGCACACCTGTGCCTGCAGGAGGGTCACCTTCTCTCTCTAGAGACAGAAACATACACTACAGACAGCCTTCTGTGTCCCAGACAGTACACTATATACCAGATTACACAAATAAACGAAACACAGGTTTAAAAAAAAAAAAAAAGGGAAGAAAACAAGTAAATAAAATCAAAGTCTCTCCCTAAGGAGATCATAAATACATACACATATTTTGGTATGATGATGCTGAAGCCTGTTTCTTCATGTTATTTGCTTGAGATGCTTACTTAAAAATAAAGCCTCAGAAATAACTGAAGCTCATTCATTTTCTTACCAAAAAAAAAAAAAAAAAAGGAGTTGGGGGAATCTGTTCTTCTAAACTACCAATTTCAGAATGAGAGCAGATTTCATTAGCATAATTCATTCTTTGGGGATTTTTTTATGATGGAAAAAAGAAAACCCCAAGGCTTGTTTCCATTTCAGAAATATGAACCCTGCTGTTTGTTCCTCTTTGATTTTTTTTCCTGATTTGTCATCCTAGGGCATCAATCCTAATCATTTTATTTCCTTTTTACATTGGCCCTTTCATCTCATGTGAGCTTTTGACAACTTTTCTTTTTCCATTGACCAACCAAACAAGGGAAGATTCATTAGTAGAATTCTTCTCCACTGGTGAAGAATGGTAACTATCTCCAAATCTGTAAAACTTTTTTATGTTAAAAGATCTTGTCCCACAAGACACAGAAGACTCTAATCAATGGGTGTTGTTATAAAGAGGCAGATTCCAAACTGATACAGGCTTCGCTCAAAAGGATCATTTCCTCCTTGCTCTCTGAGTGCACACAGAGACCAGATGACTACATCTGAGGAATGCAAAAAGGGAGAGTAGAGTCTCAGAGGATGGCCTGAGCAAGTCCAGTTACATCATTTGTGGGTCCCAGTGCAAAATGAAAATATGGGGCTCTTTGTCCACAAATTAAGAATGCCCAAGACGGTGACAATAGAGGGAGGCTCTTAGCGGATAACACCTCATATAGCTGGTCCTGGGTCAGAGAATTGACAGTAAACTCAAGAGGGTTTAGATTCCTTCCAAGACTGAGAAGGAATGAAGGTGGTGCTAAAATCAACTATCCTCACTCACAGATATAGAATAAAAGAAGACAGTAAGCGGTCCAGGACTTATAAACTTGGACTCAGAGACCATACCAATTAATTTCACATGGGAAATGTTGTCTGTGCATCTCTGGGAAGAAGGTCCAGAACTTCCATCTGATTATGAAAGAACTCTGATACTCTCCCTACAAAAGCCATCAATATCTAATCCAACTCCTTCATTTTGTCCACAAAGAGGTTGAACTTTTACAAAGTTGGAGAGAGAGTTCCTTTGGATTATTTTAGACTTCAAATTTAAAAGGGTTTTTTTTAATCACTATAACTTAGTTGGTCAATTTAATTGCAGTTGCCTCATCAGTAAATTATATGTTTGTCATGGATTTGCTCATTTTATCACTCTATTTTAATCTTGGGAGATAATCTGATTTTTTATATGAGTATTTTTATATGAGTTTTAATATGAGTATTTAACATTAGCTGATATTCTTTAACTGTAATTTGGTAGCAATAACTTCCAAAATACTTATATTGACTTCTCAAAGAAAGTATAGAAGATACATTTCAGGAACATTGATGTTGGCAGCTTGCTCTGGTCATGGGATTAATAGAGCAAAACTTTGGAATTTTGAACCAAGAGAAGAGTCTGACTCCATTTCCCACCCTCTCTTATTACTCAAGCATGATTACAATATTAAGTAAATACACAATTTAATTTAATTTTTTTAAGATTTATTTATTTATTAGAGAGAGTGTGTGTGTGCGCTTGCATGTGCCTGAGTTAGGGGAGAGGCACAAGTAGAGGGAGAGAGGGAGAGGAAGAGAAAATCTCAAGCAGACGTCCCACCAAGCACAGTCCCACAACCCTGAGATCATGACCTGAGCCAAAATCAAGAATCTAAGGTTTAACCAACTGAGCCACCCAGGCACCCAAGCAAATAAACAATTTTAATAAAAAATACTAGCCATATGTAGAAAAAACAGATTTATGACATAAATGTTATTTTCTGTGTATCTTGCCCTTAAAGCTCAACATGGTAAAACTTGGCTAATTATTATTTCCACTCACCTCCCTCTCCACTCCACCTCTCTTTTGTCCTTACTAATATTTTCCTGGCATGATCAGAGAATTATTTCTAGTTCACACTAATCTCCTTAGGGACCTCTCAGCCCATGCAGGTCTTCAGCTCTATATTATATTCTTTTGTAATACAGTCTTTTGAAATATTTCTCATTTGATCTTCACAAATATCCCACAATGTGTGTCCTGTTGTATTTTCAAAGATGGCATCACCAATATTTCTCAAATTCTATGTTCTTCTTATCACATGGTATTGACTCCATTAAAAGATTAGGGTCCTGTTTGCTCCTTTTGAATTTGGATGGGCCTGGAACTATCATGGACATGACCCTGTGTGGCTTCTGAGGCTAGAACACGAAGGTCGGTAGAGCTCTCCCCAGCTCTTTGTCCCTTGGGACATGTGCTTTGGGTGCCCTCAGCTGACATGTAGGAATTTCAGCTATTTTAAAGTGGTCACAATGGAAAGATCACATGGAGAGACTATGGAGGGAGGGAGAGAGGTACAGAGGGAGGAAGGAAAAGAGAGAAACCTACAGAGCCTAAGTTCTCCAGTCTCGGCTGAGTCTTCCCAGCCCAGCTAGCAGACACATGAGCAAGTAAATCTCCAGATAATTCCAACCCCCAGTCTTAAAACCACCACAGCCAACACCAAATAGAGCATAAATAAGCCACACCCTCCAATCTGTGCCCAGACTTGGCAAAATAAATATTTTCTTGTTTTAAACCATGACATTTTGGGTCATTTGTTACACAGCTGTAGTAACTAGAGCAGTAGGTCATGTTACTTTTAGGATTCCTTTGGGTGTATGTAATTAAGAAGTCAACTTATACTTGTTTATTGCTTAAAAGGTATCAAATTATATCACTGAAAAGTCTAGGGTTGATGCTGCCATGCTTTTAAAAAGAGCCATATATGATGTCCCCAAGGCCCAGGCCCTTGGGATGTCTCTACTATGTCATGTCCATGCTGGCCACACCCTTGGGCTTCACTTGGGCTGAGATGGAGCTGATCCAGACATTTACCCTGTCAGAATCAATTCAGCAGCCACAGCAGCCAAGAGAAAACTCCATTTCAACAATTCAAAGAAACGCTTTAAGCTTAATCCCAGTGGCTAAATTTGTTTTGTTCCCATCCCTGAAGCATGAAATGTGCTGACCAGCCAGGCTAGAGGCACATATATGGGAAATCAGGGAGGAAATAAAGATACCAGATATAAAAGAATTGGAGAGGATATTTCCCTCACAACCAAAGACATTTCTGGATACTTATTGGAAAAGAAGGGCCAATGGATACCAGCTAGCTAAACAATAAATAGCAAATTATTCCTAGACTCTGTGTGAGAAAACAGAGTTCAACTTTTTCTCAGGCACAACCTTACAGTTAGCTGAGTAACTTTGTCATTTGTTGCCCTACAATGAGTCAGGATTTGAACACAGGTCTGTCTGAGGCAAAAGTTCATTTTCTTTGCCCCAAATCATGATGGAATAGTTTTTCCACTCTCTTTCCTCACTTTTTTTCTGATACATTATAATTCACAAGGCAGAAGTAAGAAAACTGAGGAAGAAAACCTTGCTGCTGAGAATAGGAACTTTTGAATTCAGAGACAGGTGGTTTTCAATTATCTTGTGTTTAATTTGTCCCATTTCCTTCAGCTTCCTTCAGCATTCTACCATGACATCCATGAGTACTTCACTCTGAGGAGTCACTGTCACTAGTATTTCCTTGAGGTTCTATGCAGGAAAGTGACTTCAGAAAGGCAATTTTTTATAACAGCTCTATCAAGATATAATTCACATGTCATATAATTCCTCCATTTAAAGTGTTCAGTTCAATTTAAAGTGTTCAATTCAGTGAGCCCGAGTGGCTCAGTTGGCTAAGCGTTCAACTCTTGATGCCGACTCAGGTCATTATCTCAGGGTGGGATAGAGCCCTGTGTTGGGAGTCTCTTGATTCTCTTTCCCTCTCTCTCTCTCTCTCTCTCTCTTCCGCACCCACTCTCTCTCCTTCTTGCTCTAAAACAATACATAAATAGATATTTTAAAATAAATAAATAAATAAAAATAAAGTGTTTGATTCAATGGTTTTATTACATAAACAGAACTATTCAACCATCAGCATAATTAATTTTAGAATATTTTCATCACCATAAAAAGAAATCTGGTACTGATTAGCAGCTAGTTTTCATCCTTCCCATGTCACCCAACAACCATGTGTCTATGTGGCCTTCCTTATTCTGAATGTTTCTTATAAATGGGATCGTAAAATATGAGGTCCTGTGATTGGCTTCCTTCACTTAGTGATGTTTTCATGTCTTAGCATGTATCAGTACTTCATTTTTAAAAGATTTATTTATTTAAGAGAATGAGTAAGAGCATGTGAGCAGGGGGCAGAGGGAGAGGGAAACAAGAAGACTCCCTACTGAGCAGGGAGCCTGACACAGAGCTCAATCCCAGGACCCTGAGTCATGACCTGAGCCAAAATCAAGAGTCAGGGGCTTAATGAGCCACCAAGGTGGCTCATTTCTTTTTATTGTATTTCTTTTTATTGCCCAATAATGTTCCATTATATGCATATACCACATTTTACTTACCCACTTATCTGTTGATGAACATCTGAGTTCTTTTTATTTTTGCAATGCTTCTATGAACATTCTTGTACAAGTTTTTGTCTGGACATCTGTTTTCATTTCTCTTAGGTATATACCTAACATTGGATTTGCTGGATCATGTGGTAACTCTATATTTAAACTTTCTTTTTTTAAGATTTTATTTATTTATTTGACACAGAGAGAGAGAGATCACAAGTAGGCAAAGAGGCAGGCGGGGGCGTGGGGGAAGCATGCTCCCCACTGAGCAGAGCCCAAGGACCCTGAGACCATAACAGGAGCCGAAGACAGAGGCTTAATTCTCTGAGCCACCCAGGCACCCCTATATTTAAACTTTTGAGGAACTTCTAGGTTGTTTTCCAAAGTGGTTGCACTATTTTATATTTCCAGTGGTGAGATGTAAGATTTCCAATTTCTCCCCATCCTTGTCCACATTTGTTACTACCTGCTGTTTTGATTATAGCTATCCTAGTCAGTGTGAGGTGTATCTCATTGGAGTTTTTATTTGCATTTCCTTCATGGCTAATGATGTCTACCACCTTTTTATGTGCTATTGTTCATTTGTATATCTTCTTTTGAAAAATACCTATTCATATTCTTGGCCCATTTTTAAAATTGTGTTATTTGTCTTTTTAAAAAAATGATTTTATTTATTTTTTTGACAGACAGAGATCACAAGTAGGCAGGCAGATAAGGAGAGAGAGAGGGGGAAGCAGGCTCCCTGCCGAGCAGAAAGCCTGATGCGGGGCTCAATCCCAGAACCCTGAGATCATGACCAGAGCCAAAGGCAGAGTGTTAACCCACTGAGCCACCCAGGTACTCCTGGTTCTTTATATTTTTAGTAATAACTTATATGAGTTCTTTATGTATTCTAGTTACAAGTTCATTATCACACATATGATTTGCAAATATTTTCTCCCACTCCCTGATTTGTTTCTTTCCTTTTTTGATGGTGTGCTTTGAAATACAAAAGTTTTTAATGTGTCATAAATTCCAGTATACTATTTTTCATCACTTGTCCTTTTGGTGTCATATAAGAAATGATTGTGTAATTCAAGTTCACAAGGATTTATGCCTATGTTTTCTTCTGAGCTTTATAGTTTTAAGCTCTTACATTTAAATGTTTGATCCATTTTGAATAAATTTTATGCATGGTGTGAGAGAAAGGTTTGATTCATTCTTTTGGATGTGGCTAGCCAGTTCTCCCAGTATCATTTGTTGAAAAGACTACTTTTTCCCGTCACTGAATGGGGACACTTGGCACACTTCTCAAAAATCAGCTAATCACATGGTTTCTTTCCAGATTCTCTATTCTGTTTCATTCATCCAAATGTCTATCTCTATGCCAGGGCCACACTGTCTTAATTACTGTAGCTTTGCAGTAAGTTTGAAAATCAGAGTTCGTGAGTCCTTCAACTTTCGTTTTCTTTTCCAAGATTATTTTGGTAGTTCTGGGTACCTTGAATTTCCATATGAGTCATCTTCTCAAGTTCTTATGGCTATGTGTTTGTTTTCATCCTCTTGCCTGCATGAATCCTGTTCATCAGAATATTACCTGCCATTGATAACTTTAACAACTTTAGAAGTAATTTTTGCCTAAGACGTGTAGTTGCCTGTTTCATTTCATCCAGGATGTTTTCTCAGGTAAAGTAGTACCTCAGTTATAATCAAAACCTTGTTTAAACTCTGGTCATCAATTTACAATCTGAATTATTACCAGATCAATCAATAAATATTATTTTGCATTCTTTTATTTGTTGTCTATTTGTAGACAACCTCTAGATATTGCTTGAAGAACACTTGTTTCAGTACTTTTCTTTGTACACAGTAAACTTTCAATTCTTGGAAAATTTGGGGCTGATTCTATATGTGAGCCAGAGGCTTGATCTGATACAAACTCAGAACAATTTATTTTAAGTTATTCAATCAAAATACAAATAACTTCCATTGCAGTGTGTAGAATTACTTTTTTTTTAAGTCATTTTTTTTATTAAATTTTTTATTTTTTATAAACATATATTTTTATCCCCAGGGGTACAGGTCTCCCAAATGTTTGTAGAATTACTTTTAAGTATAATAAAATGAATCTTGGTCCAAGCCTAATCCTTGCATCAAGCAAGTGAATTATTCTGCAATGGACGGAAAAGGAACTTTTGATTCTTCCCATGTGCCACTCCCATCTTGTCCCAAAAGCATGCCACTTGCTGCTTATTAAACTAACAACCCATTCATCAACTGGCAAGAGGCTGACTAAACAAATGTATCTATTTCTGACCCAGGAAATGGAAGCTTCTAGAGTGGAGGATCTCAGTCAGAGGCAGGACTGCAAGCTAGAAAGTCACAGCAGGAAAATCACATGAGGTGCTTTGTCAAAAAATGAAACAAACAAAAACAAAACAAAATAAAAACACATAAAACAAAACAAACCTTGTACCTGCTTTCTATTACCCAGACCACCTTAATTTGGGAATATTAGGTTAAGGATAGAAAAAATGAGAAGTTCAGATATATTTATTTAGGGAAGTCCCTCAAGTCAACCAGATAACTATTGTTCTAACAATCATCCAGGAAAAAAGCAGGGTTTTTCATAAGCCAACAGAAGCCAGAAAAGAAGACAAAAGAAAGGAGGAGGAGGGAAGGAGGAAGAGAGAGAAAGTTGATTGGGCTTGAAATCAATACTTTCTTTAATTTGGATCATACAGAAAATGAAAAACAGAAAGGGGCTACTCAGTCTTGCCAGCCAAATGGGCAAAAACAATGAAAGGATCAGAGAGTGGAGCAAAAAGCTTGAAAAAAACAAATGAACATATAACAAAAACAATCAATGTTGTTGAAAAAATAAAAGAAAGGGAGAGACAGAGGAATAAAAAGCTGGTTCTAGGAAGTCAGAGTCAGGATATGTGAATTTACGCAAAGGACTGCTGACTTAAAATGGAATTAAAGACACAGAGTCATAGAAGAACCCTTGGGGAATGGCTCTAATTTTATTTTTGAGGAAGTGAACAAGGATATGAGAGAAGCAGAAAAGAAGAATTAAGTAGCAAATTTAAGGAACTTTTTAAGAAGAGAAAAAGAAACTTTGGAGAAAAAGAAGTTAAAAGAAACAATATCATGAAATGTACAGACTGAAGGGCTTTTTCAATTTAGGACATCCTATTTCCTCAGTATATGAGACCAGCCTATCTTTGATGTAAGTTGCACCAAATTTGGTCTATGAACTTCAGAGTTGTGCCTGGGAGGAAAAATAAAATTTCAGTAAAACAGGCAACCAAGTAATTAGCCTCCAGTGCTCCTATCTAGAATTTCAAGAATCTATTGGGTAAACCACTATTTTAAGAAGATGATGTAGGAGATTTTGTTCATATTTCCCTGGGAAAAGTGACATATCAGCAAAGGAACACAATACAGACCAAAGGTGCTGATGAATTTTTGTGCGCACTTTGTGTACTTTCAACTCAAATAAAATTGAGTGCTATGTTTCCCATTTTCTTATTAGGTACTATTTGCAAAACTTGAAAATTTCCTTTTCCAGTTCCACAGATGCTCTATTATGCAATTAGCCAAGATGAAGTGATTTTTATGATATACTTCATAACTTACATCTTTGTTTCATTTCATATTGAGTGATCCACATAGCAACTTGGGGGATGTTAGTGTAGAGGGGCTAGAATCAGATGGTTCCAAATTCCAACCCCACTGCATTCAAAGTATAATTCAAAACAAAGTATCTAATCTCCTTGTTCATGTAAAATAATCCCCATCTCAAAGGTTTGGTATAAAGAGTAAGTAGGCAAGGAGGAGGTCAAACTTTTACTTGGATGATATGATACTCTATGTAGAAAACCCAAAAGACTCCACCAAAAAATTACTAGAACTGATACATGAATTCAGCAAAGTTGCAGGATATAAAATCAGTGTGCAGAAATCTGTTGCATTTCTATATATCAATAATGAAACAGCAGAAAGAAAAAATCAAGGAATCAATCCCATTTACAATTGCACCAAAAGCCATAAGATACCTAGGAATAAACCTAACCATAGAGGTAAAGATCTGTATCTGAAAACTATAGAACACTAATGAAAGAAATTGAGGAGGACACAAAGAAAGGGAAAAACATTCCATGCTCATGGATTAGAAGACTTAACATTGTTAAAATATCTATAGTACCCAAAGCAATCTACACATTTAGTGCATCACTATCAAAATACCACCAGAATTTTTCACAGAACTGGAACAAATAATTCCAAAATTTGTATAGAACTACAAAGACCCTGAATCACCAAAGCAATCTTGAAGAAGCAAAGCAAAGCAGGAGGCATCACAATTCTGGACTTCAACCTATATTACAATGCTGTAGTCATCAATACAGTATGGTATGGGCACAAAAACAGATATACAGATCAATGGAACAAAATAGAAAAGCCAGAATGGACCCACAACTGTATGATCAACAAATCTTCAGCAAAGCAGGAAAGAATATCCAGTGGAAAAAAGACAGTCTGTCAACAAATGGTGTTGGGAAGACTGGACAGCCACATGCAGAAGAATGAAACTGGACCCCACTTTCTTACACCACACACAAAAATGAACTCCAAATGGATGAAAGACCTGTATGTAAGACAGGAAGTTATCAAAATCCTAGAGGAAACACAGATAGCAACTTCTTTGACCTCGACTGCAGCAACTTCTTACTAGACATGTCTCAGGAGACAAGGGAAACAAAAGGAAAAGTAAACATTTGGAACTTCATCAAGATCAAAAGCTTTTGCACAGCAAAGGAAACAGACAACAAAACTAAAAGACAACCTGCAGAATGGGAGAAGATATTTGCAAATGACATATCAGATAAAGGGCTAGTATCCAAACTCTATAAAGAACTTATCAAACTCAGAACCCAAAAAATAAATAATCCAGTTAACAAATGGGCAGAAGACATGAATAGACATATTTTCAAAGAAGACACCCAGATGGCTAACAGACACATGAAAGATACTCAACATCACTCATCATCAGGGGAATGCAAATCAAAACCATGATGAGATACCACCTCATACCTGTCAGAACAACTAAAATTAACACAGGAAACTACATATGTTGGTGAGGATGCAGAGAAAGGGGAAGTGCCCTCTTGTACTGTTGGTGGGAATTCAAACTGGTGCAGCCACTCTTGACAACAGTATGGAGAGTCCTCAAAAAGTTAAAAATAGAACTACTCTATGACCTACCATTTGCACTATTAGGGATTTACCCAAAGGATACCAAAATATAAATTCAAAGGAACACCTGCATCCCAATATTTATAACAGCATTATCAACAATAACCAGGCTGTGGAAAGAGTCCAAATGTACATCAACTGATGAATAAAGAGGTTGTTGGTATAAACACAATAAAATATTACTCACCCATCAAAAAGAATAAAATCTTGCCATTTGCAAGACATGGATGGAGCTAGATAGTTTTCTGCGAAGTGAAATAAGTCAGTCCAAGAAAGACAAATACTGTATGAACTCACTCATATGTGGAATTTGAGAAACAAGACAGAAGAACATAGAGGAAATGGGGAGAAGCGAGAGAAGGAAACAACCCATAAGAAACTCTTAACTATGGAGAACAAACTGAGGGTTGATGGAGGGAGGTGGGCAAGGGATGGGCTAAATTTGTGATGGGTATTAAGGAGGGCATTTGCTGTGGTGAGGACTGGGTGTTACATATAAGTGATGAATCACAAAATTCTACTCATGAAACCAATTTTACCATACATGTAACTAACTAGATTTTAGATAAAAACTTGAAATTTTAAAAAAAAAAGGAAAGTTAGGTTCTTTCTGTAAATGTTTGCCATAATGCCTTGTACATAGTACATAGTAAGTGTTCAATAAATAGCAGTTACTGTTCCTCTTTTTATTTGGAATAACCTTTGTCCTAAACACAAAAGAAAGCTATGTTCCAAAGAAAAGGAAGGAAATGAACACTTAGGAGTACTGGAAAGAAGGAACAATCTTGGTCTCTTTTTTTTTTAATTTTTTAATTTTTTTAATAAACATATAATGTATTATTAGCCCCGGGGATACAGGTCTGTGAATTGCCAGGTTTACATACTTCACAGCACTCACCATAGCGCATACCCTCCCGAATGCCCATAACCCCGCCACCCTCTCCCTCCCGCTCCGCCCCCCTCAGTTTGTTTTGTAACATTAAGAGTCTCTTATGGTTTGTTTCCTCCCCATCCCATCTTGTCTCTTAACATGATAATCCCAAAAGTGCCAAAGTGATTGCAAGCATTAGCTGGAAGAGTATATGCAAAGTACCCCACCCAACTCCTGGCCCACAGTTGACCTGTATACTTAATGACAAGCACAAGGTTGGTGTTGCGTGGAAATGGGCCCTTTAATTGCTCCAAATTTAAAAAGATGATTTTGCTCTATCAGCACCCAATGGTGGCGTCTGACCACACCCACACAGGGTCAAAAATGATAATCATATGATAACACCGTAACCACATCAAAGTTTCACAAAGCAAACCCTATGTATTTAATGCAAAGATGTATCACTATTTGAACAGAGATTCGGACGTAAATATAAATAATTTTTTAAATACTTTTAGGCAGAGTGGGTTTTGCTCCCAAGCAAGAAGATCTTGAAACCTTGAGAAGAAGGGGAGGGGGCACCAAAGAAGGAGAAAAGGACCCAGAATGGGGAGACTCTAAGTCCATGCTGTCTATTTCACAACCGAGTCATGATTCACATGGGCATTTGAAAGCAGGGTGGGAAGAAGCTGTGATGTGTACAGTGTGGTTGCCTCTAGGTAACTGAGCAAAACAGACACGGAAGGGCCTTGGCATTGAGCAAGCGAGAGAAAGGCTGCCAAAATCAGAGTGGATCTGCAATTGGGAGGAAGGAGAGACAGTGCTCTTGACCATCTGAGCTGGCCTGAACACCAAGAAATTCCATTTTCATGAAAAACAGAAAATTCAGTCATTAATCAGTGAGCATCATGCCCGCCTGACAAATCCCTTTTTGTAACACAATGTGGGAGGACCAGATTGATTTGGAAGGTTTTGCTGCGGTTTGGGGGCTATTGAAAGTTTGGTATTTTATTTCATCCATCTTGAAAGTTCAAGACTGAATGGGTTTTCAGTAAGCTCAACATAACCAGTCTTTCCTCTGGCATACGGACAGGCAGGGCCCCTGCACGGGGTAATGGAGACTGTGTCTTGACCACACAAGGTCTCCAGAGGAGGGAGTGAGGACAGATCTAGCCTCACCTCCCCAGGATGCAGGAGAGAAGCTGTTTAGTAACTTGCACAGCTAGTCTAAATGAGTTAATAGTGGCTATGGAAATTGATCTGTTTATTCACTTAAGCTTAAAGAATTTGCTTGAGCCCAAGTGTGTTTCAGAAGTCTTTTGTACCCAACACTAGACCATAGTAAGCACAAGATGACCATGCTACAAGAGTCTGGACATGGGACAAAGGAAAAAGGAGATATACTCTTTGAAGATTTCATTTATTTATTTGAGAGACAGAGCATGAACGGACAGAGAGGCAGAGAGAGAGGGAGAAGCAAATGCCCTACTGAGCTAGAAGCCTAATATGAGGTGATCCCAGGACCCTGGGATCATGACCGGTGCCACCCAGGCAACCCCAGGAGATTTACATCCCTCATCTCAGCTCACATTTAAGTCATGGCCTGGGTGAAATTCAAAGTATTATCCCACTCTTTCTGGAAGAAAGAGGTACTAGCAAATTCTCTCAAAAGGGGTGGTGGAGGGAGTTTAATTAAAGTTCCCTTTACAAAAATGTAGGCAAGGTTAAAAGAAATCAGCAAGGAATGGTGATTCCTCATGGTTAGCTGTCTCTAAGCCAGAAGTGACAAGGGTAATAGTATTACCAGAATTTTCAGGGAAAGCTGTGGCTGAAGAGATGAGCTGCCCTTCAGGAACAGTAATCTTTTATAGAGAGCATAGTCATGTTCAAGTGTGCCTTTCTTCCATATAATACTAACAACCTAACTCCAGTGCTGCTCAGATAAGAGTGTTCTAGAGTCAAGGTCAAGTGAACTCTTCTTTCTTCCTCTCCACCAATTATTGAAAAGCATTACACATTTTAGATTGCATATTGGGACTTTGATTTTCTTGTATAGTTTTTTTTGTTTGTTTCTAGTATTTCTGATTGCTTTTTCTCTTATAGAGAATGAATATTTCCCTTCCCCATGTTATGAATGGATGTGAGCTTCTTACTCGTGCTATCACATGGAAGTCATTCCATTTTTCTTTTTAAAGAACACTGGATTTCCTTTGTAATTTGAATTATTGCTTTCTAGGCCTGCCAAACATCATTCTGAGATTTTTTTTTTGTAAAAAATGATTTTAAGAAATGTAAGTAATTGTATTACTAGGTTAATTCTACCTCTTTCATTTCACACTTTTTCCTAGTTTCTCACCCTTATTTAGCTGAGTTACATCACTAAGTAATATGCAAGAAGAAGATAAAAGTGGCATCTTTTTTTTAAGTGCTGTTTTTCTACTTAATTCTAGAATAGCTAATCTAATTAATATGGAATGGGGCTTTAGATTTCTTGCTAACTGATAAAAGATGAGATACCAGTCTTCAGTTACAGATTAATGAGGCTTTAAATGTAATGTTTTGAAGACCATGCCTTTCATCACATTGAGATTACACACTTGACTGTCATGTGCATTACTCCAGTCGCTCATACGTATGCACCATTTGGACTTACTGCAGAAAGCACTGCCTTCAGGATCACAGAGAGACATGAGGTACTGGTAGTGCTAATAAGCCAGTATCACTGTTGAGAAAGGAGAAGGATCTCACCCTATCTTCCCCATTAATCTTCAGTCTGAACCGGGCTTTAGACAAAACATTGAATCCCACAAAGAGAGCTCAGGGAGATATAAAACAACATTGGCAAAGAGTCCCCGATAGGAAGGGCCTCATCCCCTAAAAAGCACATGCCACAAATGCATTTTGAAAGGAAAAAGACTATGTGCATAATGTTAGAAGAATGATGCCAAGAACAAATGACCTAAATGGTCCTGTTCCATTTCATTGTCATTCACTGAGTCAAAAACAATAAACAAAAAGTAGTCATCCACATACATCCACCTGAACCGTACTTCTGAAGATAGAACTGTCCCTAGCACTCTGAGGGCATGAGACTATGAAAGGTCCATGATTTTCTGTGGCTTCAGGCCTACCTATTTTCTTTTCTCTCCAGGATCTTATCAGTCCCTTCTGAATCCTTCTGTCCCCTTTAAGTACACTCAGTTTTCTCACATTAAAAATAAGAAAAAAGGCAAGAAAAGAAAAAGAACATAGCTTAAATTCACTTCTCTTCTGAAGATACTCCTTCACCACCAAACTCATCAAAGATATTGGTTACATGTGCTGACACCATTTCCTTATGTATGTACGTATATATGTATATATGTATAGAAAAAAAACATAGTCTATGTAGGTTTCAGTACTATCTGTGGTTTTAGGCATCCCCTGGGGGTCTTTGAACATACCCACCCGTGGCCAAGGTGGGGACTAGTGTACCATTTTAGGCAATCCAACATCATAATTACCATACATCTTTTTTTATGGATAACACTTTATTTTTTTGTTTTTAATTAAAGGATCATTGATATATTGGTTTCGGGTGTATAATATAGTAATTCAACGATTATATACATTACAAAATGCTCACCACAATAGGTGTAGTTACCATCTGTCACCATACAAAGTTATTACAATATGCTGTATTTTCCATCCCTGAAGGCCTGATAATTACTTACTTTATAACTAGAAGTGTATACCTCTTAATCCCCTTTACCTAGTTTGCCAGTTTGTCACCCTCCCACCCTGGCAACCACCAAGTTTTCTGTATTTACAAATCTGTTTCTGGGGTTGCTTGGTTGGTTGGTTCTGGGTTTTTTTGTTTGTTTGTTTTGTTTTTTAATATTCCACATATAAGTGAAACCACATGGTATTTGTCTTTGTCTGACCTATTTCATTTAGCACAATACCCTCTAGGTCCATCCATCCTGTAGCAGCCCTTTGAAAAGCACCCAGACTTAATGTGAAAAACTCATTTGCTAATTTTGAAGTATTGGTCTGAATCACAGGGGCCTGGGGATTACTCTCCAAGCTATCTTCCTCCTTTTCCTGTGCCTTGCTAAAGCCAGTAGGCACCATCTTTTTCTTTTTCTTCTTCCTTTAATATTCTTTTTTCCCTTTTTAAAATTATTTTTCTTTATTCATCAAATGCCATCTTTGCATGTCCCCTCTGCCTTATGCCAGCCAGCATGCAGTGTCATAATGCTCACCCTCTGCTGTGCTCCAGGGTGCCAGTATCTCTCAGAAGGGGGATTTCACTCACATCTAGTGCCCCAGTTTTTACATCTGGTGACCTGGTGTTTGTAGCTGGTACTAGGGAATGTCCCTCGATCACCAGGCTCCACAGGCCAGGGAAGATTGTGTTCTAGGGTCCCATAGTATTTTACCAATCAGAGAGATAGTCCTTTCTTTCTTTCTTTTTTTTTTTTAATTTTGTTTATTTATTTGTTAGGGAGAGAGAGCACAAGTAGGGAGAGCAGAAGAGGGAGAAGCAGGCTCCCCAAAGAGCAGGGAGCTTGGTGTCGAACTCAATTCCAGGACCCTGGGATCATGACCTGAGCTGAGTCACTAGTGACAAACTGACTTAACCAACTGAGTCACCCAGGCACCATGAGAGAGATAGTTCTTGACAGACTACAGTTCCCAGGGTTCTGCACAGAGAGCATACCAAAACACACACCCAGTCTTTCTGTGGAAGAAACCTACTTGCTTCTCTTGGAGTTTTGACATTAGGAGCAGGCTTCAGGTTTGGCACACATCTAGAGACTATGGAGCTGCTTTTGTGGTACATGGGCCAGAAAATGCTATATTTATGCTCACTGGTATTTCCCAGAAAGGAATTTATACACTCATATGGAGCCTTGATACTTTCAACTGCCACCAGGAGACACCTTCACATAGGCTGGCTCTTGTGGCCGTGAGGCTTATAGTTGTGGTCCTACAGGACTGTGTATTTGCATTCCTTAAAAGCTGTTGCCTGCCAGTCTGGCTTCCAATCAACCTGAATCTAGGTGCTAACTGAAATCCTCCCTTTGGGACTCTCATGGGTCTTGGCACACCCTCAACTTCTGGGAGCTATTCATAGTAAAATAGGCTACTTGAACAATCATAAATTCTTGAGAGATAACAAAAAACTAAGGAAGAGTTGACTGATAAGAGTCATCTCCGACACAGGGCCATCCCTTCAAGAGTAGGAGACTTGGCTCTTTCATCTAATGATAGAAACCAACACAGAGGGCTTCTGAGGCAAAATGGAGAAAGAGTAGGGGATCTGATTTCATCTGGTCCCTTGCTTTAGCTACATAACTATCAAATCATTCTGAACACCAATGAATTCAACCTTAGATATAAGAAAAGAATATCTGGAACTCCACAAGTAGAAAAGCAACCACTTTCTGAAAGGTAGGAGGTACAGAGGAGTGAATCTGAGGGGTTATTTCAGAAGATAATGGAAGGGGAGGGAGCCTCAGAAAACTGGCTACCAGAAAGCAATATAGTCCTGGAGAACAAAACTGGAACCCTTAAAAATCTGCCCCAGTGAGGGACATCCCTGTGTGAAAGGTGCTTAGGTGGTGAAACAGGGCAGAATTCTAGGTGGGATAGTGTGGTCTCAGGATCCCGAGAGTCAGAGAAAGAATGGGGATACCTGAACTGCTAGAGTTCCCAAGAATTGAAGCCAGGAAACTGGTTATAGTCAGTGAGCCCAGGAGGGGGCTGGCTCTCAGGTCCACTAGCCATAAGTCATGAGCTGTGGCCCCATTGGATGATCACTTTCCGCAAGGGGACCCTGGAAAAGATAGGAACTCAGGGACCCTCTGTCTTCCCCTGGAAGAGGTGAAGCAGGTGCACACAACAAGGAGACAGCTCTCAGTGCCAGAGCCCTGGAAAATTTTTGACAGGAAAGTGGCCACCCTCTGTTTCCTCTAAGGGGCAGAGCAGGTGCACCCACGACCAGGCAACAACTCTCAGGGTGGGGACACTAACCTGCAACATCTGCCTTCCCCCTGGAATTTCAGTGTGGGCATGAACTGAAGGATCCTGCAGAGTTTGACACATGCAATAGTGAAGACTGTTTATCCCTGAGGGTTTGCTGAAAAGAGGGGACCACGATCTTTTGGCTCTGGGGCTGGAGATCAAGGCATGGCAAAGAAGCACGGAAAGCCTTCAGGGAACAAAAGCCACACAGGGAAACCAAAAACAGCTTATATGGAACCCCACCACCTCCCAAGGGGACAGTGCAACTCCACCCAAAGACACCTGAGAATCAGCACAGCAGGTCCCTCCCCCAGAAGACCAACTGGAAGAACAGATGAACAGCAGCTTTACACACCACACAGAACTGTAAAACTCGAGTGCTAGGGTAAAATAGTATATAGAATTTGAGGGTTTTTTCTCATAATTCATTTATTTTCAACTAGTTTCTTATTTTATCAACTCATTTTAAATCCTTTTTAATCTTTCATCTTTTTACATCTACATTTCATAAATATATGCTTCATTTTGGCATCCTTTCACTCTATTCAGAATAGTGTGTGTGTGTGTGTGTGTGTGTGTGTGTGTGTGTGTGTGTGTGTTGTTTTCTTTACGATTTTGGAATATAATGTCTTCTAACACACAAACCAAAATATACTCGGGACCAAGGGGATCACCCCATTTTGTCCATCCTGTGAGAGTATATACTCTCTTCCCTAACTTTTTGCTTTTTTTGTTTCCTTTTTTTTTTCTTTTTCTTTCTATTCTGATTTCTGACCTCTTCAGATTTGTCTATTGTGTATTTTGTGTCGTGGTTGATATTTTTGATAGTGCTCACTCCTTCATCCACTCTTCTCTGGGCAAAATGACTAGAAAGAAGAATTCACAACAAAAGAAAGAACCAGAGGTAATACTCTCTACCACAGATCTAATCCATATGGATATAAGAAAAACATCGGAGGTGGAATTCAGGATAACAATTATAAAGATACTAGTTGGACTTGAAGAAAGCATAAGGACACTAGTGAATCTAGGGCGGAAATGAGATCTAATCAGGCTGAAATTAAAAATGTTCTAACTGAGATGCAGGCTAAATTGGATGCTCTAGCAGCTAAAGTAAATGAGACAGAAGAGAGTGCCAGTGACATAGAAGACAAGTTGATGGAAAATAAGGAAGCTGAGGTAAAGAGAGAAAAACAACTCACAGATTATGAGGAGGGCTTTGAGAAATCAGTGATACTATAAAACATACCAACATCAGAATTATTGGGATGCCTGAGGGAGAGAGGGCCAGAAAGTATATTTGAGCAAATTATATCTGAGAACTTCCCTAATCTGGGGAAGGAAACAGACATTCATGTCCAAGAGGTAGAGAGGACACCTTCCAAAATCAATAAAAATTGATTAAAACCCTGACTTATAATAGAGAAGTTTGCACATTCCAGAGATAAAGAGAAAATCTTGAAAGCAGCTTGAGACAAGAAGTTCCTAACCTACAGAGCTACAAACATTAGACGGGCATCAGACCTAGCCACAAAGGCCCCATGGGCCAGAAAGGACTGGCATGATATATTTAGGATACTAAATGAGAAAAACATGCAGCAAGAATAATTTATCCAGCAAGGCTGTCACTCAGAATGGAAGGAGAGATAAAGAGCTTCCAGAACAGATAGAAACTGAAAGAATATGTGACCACCAAGCCAGCCCTGCAAGAAATATTAAGAGGGATCCTGTAAGCAAAGAGAGAGCTCAAGGGTAACATAGACTAGACAATCTAGTCAGAGATTGTCTAGACAGAGACAATCTACAGAAAAGGGGACTTAATGGGTAATAGAATGGCATTAAATTCATATCTGTCAATAGTTACTCTGAATGTAAGTGGGCTGAATGCTATAACCAAAAGACACAGGGTATCACACTGGATAAAAAAGCAAGACCCATCTGTATGCTGTCTATAAGAGGCTCACTTTAGACATAAAGACGCCACCAGACTGAAAGTGAGTGGGTGGAGAACAATTTATCATGCTAACAGACCTCAAAAGAAAGCTGGGGTAGCAATCCTCCTATCAGACAAATTAGATTTTAAACTAAATAGTGTAATAAGAGATGAGCAGGGACACTATATCATAGTTAAAAGGTTTATCCAGCAGAAGATCTAACAGTTCTAAATATTTATGCCCCTAATTTGGGAACAGCCAGTTATATTAACCAGTTAATAACCATATAAAAGAAATACATAGATGGGGCGCCTGGGTGGCTCAGTGGGTTAAAGGTCCTGGGATCGAGCCCCCCATCGGGCCCTCTGCTCAGCAGGGAGCCTGCGTCCTCCTCTCTGTCTCTCTCTGCCTACTTGCGATCTCTGTCTGTCAAATAAATAAATAAAATTCTTTAAAAAAAAAAAAAAGAAAGAAATACATAGGTAATTATACAATAATAGTAGGAGACTTCAACACCCCATTCACAACAATGGAAAGATCATCTAAGCAGAAGATCAACAAGGAAAAAGGATTTTGAATGACACACTGGACCAGATGGACATCACAGATATATACAGAGCATTCCATCCTAACATAACAAAATACACATTTTTCTCAAGTGCACATGGAACTTTCTCCAAAATTAATGACACACTGGGACATAAATTAGGTTTCAACTGATTCCAAAAGATTGGGATTATTCCTTGCATATTTCCAAGACCATAATGCTTTGAAACTTGAACTCAATCACAGAAGGAAATTTGGAAAGAACTCAAACACCTGGAGGTTAAAGAGCATCCTACTAAAGAATGAATGGGTCAAGCAGGAAATTAAAGAAGAATTTTAAATATTCATGGAAACAAATGAAAATGACAACACAACTGTTTAAAACCCTTAGGATACAGCAAAGGCTGTCCAAAGAGGGAAGCACATTGCAATACAAGCCTCTAAAAAAAAAAAAAAAAAAAAAAAAAAAAAAAAAAAAAACCTAGGAAAATCTCAATTACACAAGCTAACCTTACATCTAATGGAGCTGGAAAAAGAATAGCAAACAAAGCCTAACCCAAGCAGGAGAAGAGAAATAATGATTAGAGGAGAAATCAATGTGATAGAAACATGATAGAAACGGGAAGAACAGTAGAACAGATCAATGAAACTAGAAGCTTGTTCTTTGAAAGAATTAATAAGATCAATAAACCCCATAGCCAGACTTATCCAAAAGAAAAGATAAAGAACCCAAATTAATAAAATCATGAATAAAAGAGGAAGAATCACAACCAACAATTTTAAGAACATATTAAAGCAACTATATGCCCAACAAATTAGGCAATTTGGAAGAAATAGATGTAGAAGAATGAAACTGGACCATTTTCTTACAACATACACAAAGATAAACTCAAAATGGATGAAAGACCTAAATGTGAGACAGGGATCCATCAAAATCCTAGAGAAGAACACAAACAGAAACCTCTTTGACCTTGGCCACAGCAAATTCTTGCTAGACACATCTCCAAAGGCAAGGGAAACAAAAGCAAAAATGACCTACTGGGACTTCATCAAGATAAAAACCTTCTCCACAGCAAAGGAAACAGTCAACAAAACTAAAAGGCAGCCTCTGGAATGGGAGAAGATATTTGCGAATGACATATCAGATAAAGGGTTGATATTCACAATCTACAAAAAGCTTATCAAACTCAATACTCCCAATAATAATAATAATAATCCAGTCAAGAAATGGGCAGAAGACATGAATAGGCATTTCTGCAAAGAAGATATCCAAATGGCCAGCAGATACATGAAAAAATGCTACATATCGCTTGGCATCTGGGAAATACAATTGAATCCACAATGAGATACCACCACCAGTCAGAATGGCTAAAATTAACAAATCAGGAAACAACAAATGTTGGCGAGCTGCAGACAAAGGGGAACCCTTGTACACTGTTGGTGGGAATGCAGGCCGATATAGCCACTCTGGAAAATAGTATGGAGGTTTCTCAAGAAGTTAAAAATAGAGCTACCCTACGACCAAGCAATTCCACTACTAGGTATTTATCCCAAAGATACATAGTGAAATGAAGGAGCACCTGCATCCCAGTATTCATAGCAGCAATGTCTGCAATAGCCAAACTGTGGAAAGAGCCAAGATGTCCATTGATAGATGAATGGATAAAGAAGATGTGGGATATATATATATATATATATATATATATATGTATATATATATATATACATATATACACATATACATATATACACATATATATGTATATATGCATATACATATACATAAAGAAGATGTGGGATATATGTATATATACACATATACATATATATATGTATTACATATATACATATGTAATTGTATTTCCCAGATGCCAAGCGATATGTAGCATTTTTTCATGTATCTGCTGGCCATTTGGATATCTTCTTTGCAGAAATGCCTATTCATGTCTTCTGCCCATTTCTTGACTGGATTATTATTATTATTATTTTGGGAGTATTGAGTTTGATAAGCTTTTTGTAGATTGTGTATATATACACATGTATATGTGTATATGTATATACATGTATATATATGTGTTTGTGTATATATATATATATATATATATATATATATATATATATATAATGGAATATTACTCAGCCATCAGAAAGGGTGAATACTTACCATTTACATTGACCTAGATGGAACTAGAAGGCATTATGCTGAGCAAAATGAGTCAGTCAGAGAAAGACAATTATCATATGAATTTACTTAAATGTGGAATATAAGAAACAGCACAGGGGATCACAGGGTAAGGGAGGGAAAACTGAAGGGGAAGTCATCAGAGAGGGAGAAAAACAATGAGAAAGTTTTATCTATGGGAAACAAACTGAGGGTTGCTAAAGGGGTGGTTGGGTGGGGAGATGTGGTTATTGGAAGATAGGCACTAAGTAGGACATGTGATATGATGAGTACCAGATGTTATATGCAACTGATAAATTATTCAACATTACATGTGACATTAGTGATGTCCTACATGTCGGCTAATTGGATTTATTTATTTATTTATTTATTTTTTATTTTATTAAGTTATAATGTATTATTTGCTTCAGGGGTACAGGTCTGTGAATCATCAGTCTTACACTTCACTTACACTTACACTACACTTACACTTACACTTCACAGCACTCACCATAGCACATGCCCTCCCCAATGTCCATAACCCAGCCACCCTATTCCTCCCACCCCCACCCCCCAGCAACCCTTGGTTTGTTTCCTGATTTTAAGAGTCCTTTATGGTTTGTCTCCCTCCCTGGTCCTGTCTTCTTTCACTTTTTCCCCTCCCTTCCCCCTACAACCCCCTGCCCTGCTTCTCAAATTCCTCATATCAGAGACATCATATGATAATTGTCTTTCTCTGACTGACTTATTTTGCTTAGCATAATACCCTCTAGTTCCATCCATGTCATTGCAAATGGCAAGATTTCTGGTTTTTTGATGGCTGCATAGATATAGATATATAGAGATATATAGATATATATATATATATATATAGATATATATACCAAATCTTCTTTATCCATTCTTCTGTTGATGGACATCTGGGTTCTTTCCATAGTTTGGCTACTATAAACATTCAGGTACATGTGTCCCTTCGGATCACTACATTTGTATCTTTAGGGTAAATACTCAGTAGTGTGATTACTGGGTTATAGTGTAGCTCTATTTTCAACTTTTTGAGGAACCTTCATGCTATTTTCCAGAGTCGCTATACCAGCTTGCATTCCCACCAACAGTGTAGGAGGGTTCCCCTTTCTCCAAATCCTTGCCAACATCTGTCATTTCCTGAATTCTTAATTTTGGCTATTCTGACTGGTGTGAGGTGATATTTCACTGTGGTTTTGATTTGCATTTCCCTGATTCCGAGTGATGTGGAGCACTTTTTCATGTGTCTGCTGACCATTTGGATGTCTTCTTTGCCGAAACATCTGTTCATGTCTTCTGGCCACTTTTTTTTTTAAGATTTTATTTATTTATTTGGAAGAGATCACAAGTAGGCAGAGAAGCAGTCAGAGAGAGAGGAAGGGAAGCAAGCTCCCAGCTGATCAGAGAGCCTGATGAGGGGCTCAATCCCAGGACCCTGGGATCATGACCTGAGCCGAAGGCAGAGGCTTTAACCCACTGAGCCATCCAGGCGCACCTGCCCATTTCTTGATTGGATTATTTGTTCTTTGGATGTTGATTTTGATAAGTTCCTTTTAGATTTTGGATACTAGCCCCTTATCTGATATGTCACTTTCAATTATTGTCACCCATTCTGTCATTGTCTTTTGGTTTTGTTAATTGTTTTTGTTTGCTGTGCAAAAGCTTTCAATCTTGGTGAAGTCCCTATAGTTCATTTTTGCCCTTGCTTCCCTTGTCTTTGCCAATGTTTCTAGGAAGAAGTTGCAGCGGCTGAGGTCGAAGAGGTTGCTGTCTGTGTTCTCCTCAAGGATTTGGATGGATTCCTTTCTCACATTGAGATCTTTCATCCAATTGTGGTTTATTTGTGTGTGTGGTGTAAGGAAATGGTCCAGTTTCATTCTTCTGCATGTGGCTGTCCAATTTTCCCAACACAATTTGTTGAAGAGACTGTCTTTTTTCTACCAGAAATTCTTTCCTGCTTCATTGAAGATGAGTAGACCCTAAAGTTGAGGGTGTATTTCTGGACTCTCTATTCTGTACCATTGATCTATGTGTCTGTTTTTATGCCAGTACCATACTGTCTTGATGATGACAGCTTTGTAATAGAGCTTGAAGTTTGGAATTGTGATGCTACCAACTTTGGCTTTCTTTTTCAACATTCCTCTGGCTATTCAGGGTCTTTTCTTGTCCCATATAAATTTTAGGATTATCTGTTCCATTTCTTTGAAAAAAAATTGATGGTATTTTGATAGGGCTTGCATTAAATGTGTAGATTGCTTTAGGTAGCATAGACATTTTCACAATATTTGTTCTTCCAATCCATGATATGGAATATTTTTCCATTTCTTTGTATCTTCCTCCATTTCTTTCATGAGTACTTTACAGTTTTCTGAGTACAGGTGCTTTGCCTCTTTGGTTAGTTTTATTCCTAGGTGTCTTGTGGTTTGGGGTACAATTATAAATGGGATCAACTCCTTAATTTCTTTCTTCTGTCTTGCTGTTGGTGTATAGAAATGCAACTGATTTCTGTGCATTCATTTTATATCCTGACACTTTATTGAGTTCCTGTATGAGTTCTAGTAGTTTTGGAGTGGAGTCTTTTGGGTTTTCTACATAAAGTATCATATCATCTGCAATGAGTAAAAGTTTGATTTCTTTGCTGATTTGAATGCCTTTTATTTCTTTTTGTTTTCTGATTACTGAGGCTAGCACTTCTAGTACTATGTTGAATAGCAGTGGTGATAATGGACAGGGGTGTTCCTGATCTTAGGGGGAAAGCTCTGTTTTTCTGCATTGAGAATGATATTCACTATGAGTTTTTCATAGATGGCTTTGATGATATTGAGGTATGTACCCTCTATCCATACACTGTGAAGAGTTTTGATCAAGAAAGGATGCTGGACTTTGTCAAATGCTTTTTCAACATCTATTTAGAGTATCATATGGGTTTTGTTCTTTCTTTTATTAATCTATTGTATCACATTGATTTGCAGATGTTGAACCAACCTTGCATTGGCTAATTGGGTTTAGATTAAAAAATTATTAAAAACAACAAAAAAATGAAACCAACACAGAAAGTCAAGCAAAATGAAAAAACAGAGGAACATGTTCCAAACAAATGAACAAGATAAAAACTCAGGGAGAAAAGAAACCTAATAAAATGCAGATAAGTAATCTACCTGGTTAAGAGTTTATGGTAGTGGTCATAAATACGCTCACTGAACTTGAGAGAGGAATGGATGAATACAGTGAGAACTGCAAGAGAGAGAATATATAAGAAAGTACCAAGGGTCAGTCACAGAGCTGATAATACAGTAACTGAACTGAAAAATACACTGGAGGGTCCTACAGCAGACTAAATGAAGCACAAGAAAGCTTCAGTGAACTTGAAGACAGGGCAGAGGAAATCACCCAATCATAGCAGCACAAAGAGAAAAGAATGAAAAGTGGTCAAGATAGCTTAAGGGACTTATGGGACAATATCATGTGGACCAATATTCCATCATAGAGGTCCCAGAGAAAAAGAGAGAGAAAGGGGCAGAAAGCTTAATTGAGGAATAATGTCTGCAGACTCCCCTAACTCGGGGAAGGAAACAGACATCCAAGTCCAAGGGGCCTAGTTAGTTCCAAATTGAACACATGATCTACCCCCCCAAATTAGTTCATCTATGGTGTCTTATATTTAAGTAAATGGCACCAAAAATCCATTCAACTGAGCAAGTCAGAAGCTTGGGGCTTGTCCTTGCCATGCAAGCTTGCTCATCCTCTATATCCAAATCATCACAAAGAGTTGTTCATGTTACCTTCTGATTATCTCAATTTCTTTTTATCTCCTCTGTAATATAATAGCCTCTTACCTGATCACCTCTTACTCTCCATCCAATTGTCTTTGTTGGCAAATTGATGTCTTTTTAATTTAATCTAAATATGAGCATATAATTTCCCACTTTAAAAGCCTATCAGTAGTAGACTGTAGTTTCTCTAAAGTTTAGGACCAAAACTTGCATTAGATAGATAGATAGATAGATAGATCTATATCTATATCTATGTCTATCTATCTATCTATCTAAATATCTGTCTAGATAGATAGATATCTAGAGAGATAGATAGATAGATAGATAGACAGACAGACAGACATAGATATCGATCGATCGATCGATCTAATGCAAGTTTTGGTCCTAAACTTTAGAGCAACTACAGTCTACTACTGATAGGCTCTTAATATAGATAGATAGATGATAGATAGATAGATAGATAGATAGATATGATAGATGGATAGATAATGTGACCCTGTCCCCTTTTCCAGCCTCATTTCTCAATACTCTTCCCTCATGGGAGTGACTATCAGATCTCTGGTCATTTTGGCCTTCTTCCAGTTCCCAGAATATGCCATGCTCAGTCCTGCCTAAAGGCGTTGCATAATGTTTTTTCTCTCCCAAAACACTTTTCTTCTCCTTATGTTTACCATGTTAATTCCTTTTGTTCCAGCAGATTTTAATTCAAACAACACTCTCTCAGTGAAGCATTCCCAGAACTACCAGCCCAGGTCAGGACCATCTTTTAGACATAATTTCAGCCTCTTGTATCTTTCTTTCACACCACTTTTCATGACTCGTATTTCAATATTTGATCCCTCTGTCTTCCCAAATTTGACTGTAAACTCCATGAAAGCAGAGACAGCTTCCATGTTTCCATCACCAGGGTATCTCAAGCACCAAGCACAGCAGTTGACACAAAGTCGATGCTGAATAAATAAACAAGTCAGTAATGGTGTTTTACTGTGCAAGGTAGGCAATAAGAGGTACAGAAAGATATTAATTCTATGCCTCATGTAATAAATATAAAAGGACTCAGAGGAGGAAAGAAATCGATATAAATAAAATTTCCAGTGACATATTTATGAACCTTTTAGGAACTGGACCAAACGGTGGTTGGAAAAGGATATATAATTCTCTGCCATTTCCTCTGCAGTGCTGACAGATTTAATCTGGAAAGTTAAACCTCCCAATAATAGATTCTTTAAGAAAACTGGAAAAAAAAATGGACCAAGAGTTTGATTTATGAGACAATTGGAAATTTGAGCACTGATTTTATTATACTCAGGAGCCATTATGTTTTGTTTGATAGTGGTATTGTGGATATATTTTAATAAAGAGTATTTATTTTTTAGAGATCCATATTAAAATATATTATACATAAAATGGTATAGTATCTAGGATTTTCTTCAAAATAATATTTAAAGCATTAGAGTTAATAAAATTGACTCTGACCTGGCAATTGTTGGAGCTGACTGATGTGTGCATCAAGTTGTATAATGTCATACTCTCTATTTTTGTATACGTTTGAAATTTACAATTAAAAAGTTATTAAAAAGAAACACACAAAAGAAGGGCATCAGGTCAAATCTG
Organism: Mustela erminea; assembly: GCF_009829155.1. Classification (NCBI taxonomy): domain Eukaryota; kingdom Metazoa; phylum Chordata; class Mammalia; order Carnivora; family Mustelidae; genus Mustela; species Mustela erminea. The sequence continues at coordinate 88,415,619 of NC_045624.1, read as the reverse complement.
TTCACAGAAGAATTCCAACAAGGAACCGTTATGTTGTATAAACCTTTCCAGAACATAGGGAAAGATGCAATTTCTCAACTCATTCTTTGAGATTAGTGTAACTCTAATATTAAAACCACACAAGGATATAGCGTTAAAAAAGACAACTCTCAGCTAATATCATTCCTGACCCAGTAATATTAACAAATGGAATATAGCAATATATTAAAGAATAATACATTAGTAAGTAAGGTTTATTCCCAGTAAGCAAAGTTCAATATTAGGAAATCATTCTGTATAATTTATTGTTCTGAAAGATTAAAAGAAAAAGCCATTTCACCAGATACCAAAAAAATTATTTTAGAAAAGTCAATGCCTACCCATGTTTTAGAAGTAGCAAACCAGAACATAAAAATCAATTTACAAGGTAACAGAACAGATGGTAACTACCGTGGTGGTAAACATAGCATAATGTATAAATGTGTCAGGTCTCTAAGTTGTACACCTGCAACCAATGTAACATTGTATATCAACAATTCTCAAAAAAATTAACTTACACTTTTTACCCTATGTAGTCCTGATTTTTATAAATTTACGGGTTTAAAATTCCTGGTAGAGGGGAAATTCTCAGGCCCAGCACAGGCCAGTGCAAATGAGCAGTGAAGGACAAGGAAGAGAACAAAATTCAGCAGAGGTAAAGATGGGAGGTGACACTATCTCTTACTTGAAAGAAGGCAGAGAAAGAAGAGGAAAGAAAGATGGGCTCCTGCTCCACTCCTAGGGTATAAGACAGAGCACAAGGTTGGGTCTATTTCATACGTAACTTATTATTTTTTTCAAGATTTTATTTATTTATTTGACAGAGAGAGAGAGAGATCACAAGTAGACAGAGCAGCAGGCAGAAAGAGAGGGAGAGGCAGGCTCCCTGCTGAGCAGAGAGCCCAATGCAGGGCTCCATCTCAGGACCCTGGGACCATGACCTGAGCTGAAGGCAGGGGCTTAATTAACCCCCTCAACCACCCAGGAGTCCCAATTATTTTTAATTAAAGAATAGTTGATGTTCAATATTATATTAGTTTCAGGTGTAAAACATAGTAACTTAAAAATTATATACTTACAGAATGCTCACCACAATAAATGTAGTTATCATCTGACACCAGACAATATTACTAGTCTTACCGACTATATGCTGTCTGCTGCATTTTTCATCTCTGTGACATATATATATACACACATATCTATATCTATATAGATATATAGATATATATGTGTATATATAAAGCATACATATATATATATATGTATATATACATATACACACATATACACATGTGTGTGTGTGTGTGTTTCACTGAAATATGGCTGACACACAATGTTGTGTTAGTTACAGGTGTACAACATAGTGACTCAAGAACTCTCTAAAATATGCTATGGTCACTGCAAGTATAGCTACCATCTGTGGCAACACAAACCATTAAAATACCATAGGCTATGTTCTCTATGCTGTACCTCTCATCCCCATAACTTATTCATTCCATAACTGAAAACCTGTACTTCCTACTTCACCCATTTTGCCCATCCTACTAATCCCTTCCTTCAGTTTATTCTCTGTATATATTGTTCTTTTTCTGGTTTTTGTTTCTTGGTTTTGTTTTTTAAATTCCACATTTAAATAAAATCATGAAGTTTTTGTCTTTGTCTGACTTATTTCACTTAGCATAATACCCACTAGGTATTATTACATGATGTCACAAATAGAAAGGTCTCATTCCTTTTTACTGCTGAGTAATATCCCATTTTGTGTGTGGGGGTGTGGCGGTGGGTGTATACCACTTCTTCATCCATTGAACTATCAAAGGAAACTTGAGTTGCTTTCGCAATATGGCTATTGTAAATAATGCTGCAATAAAATAGGGATGCATATATCTTTTTTTGCACTAGTGTTTTCCCTTTATTTAGGCAAATATCCAGTAGTGAAATTACTGGGTCATACGGTATTCCTATTTTTAATTTTTTTCAAGAACTCCATACTATTTTTCATAGTGGCTGCACCATTTTACATTTCTGCCAATAGTGCACAAAAGTTCTTTTCTTCCACATCCTAGCCAACACTAATTTCTTGTCTTTTTGATACTAACCTTTCTGACAGGTTACGGTGATATCTCATTGTGGTTTTGATTTGCATTTCCCTCGTGATTAGTGACGCTGAGCATCTTTTTTATATATCTGTTAGCCATATAAATGTCTTCTTTGGGAAAATTTCTCTTCACATCCTCTCCCCATTTTTTAACCAGATTGTTTGGTTTTTGGTGTTGAGTTGTATGACTTCTTTGTATATTTTAGATGTTAACCCCTTATCAAATACATCACTTGCAAATATCTTCTCCCATTCAGTGGGCTGCCTTTTTACTTTGCTTTGTTTCCTTCACTGTGCACAAACTTTTTATTTTGGTATATTCCCAACAATTTATTTTTGCTTTTGTTTCCCTTGCTTTAGGAAGCAGATCCAGAAAAATATTGCTAAGGCTGATGTCCAAGACATGACCGCCTATGTTTTCTTCTAGGAGTTTAATGGATTCAGGTTTCACATGAAGGTCTTTAACCCATTTTGAGTTTATTTTTGTGCATGGTGTAAGAAAAATTAGCAAGACAGGAAACAACATGTGTTGGAGGGGATGTGGGGAAAGGGGAACCCTCTTACACTGTTGGTGGGAATGCAAGTTGGTACAGCCTCTTTGGAGAACAGTGTGGAGATTCCTCAAGAAATTAAAAATAGAACTTCCCTATGACCCTGCCATTGCACTCCTGGGTATTTACCCCAAAGATACAGATGCAGTGAAAAGAAGGGCCATCTGTACCCCAATGTTTATAGCAGCAATGGCCACGGTCGCCAAACTGTGGAAAGAGCCAAGATGCCCTTCAACGGACGAACGGATAAGGAAGATGTGGTCCATATGCATGATGGAGTATTATGCCTCCATCAGAAAGGATGAATACCCAACTTTTGTAGCAACATAAACGGAACTGGAAGAGATTATGCTGAGTGAAATAAGTCAAGCAGACAGAGTCAATTATCATATGGTTTCACTTATTTATAGAGCATAACAAATAGCATGGAGGACATGGGGAGTTAGAGAGGAGAAGGGAGTTGGGGAAAATTGGAAGGGGAGGTGAACCATGAGAGACTATGGACTCTGAAAAACAATCTAAGGGGCTTGAAGTGGTGGGGGGGTGGGAGGTTGGGGTACCAGGTGGTGGGTATTATAGAGGGCACGGATTGCATAGAGCACTGGGTGTGGTGCAAAAATAATGAATACTGTTATGCTGAAAATAAATAAATAAATAAATAAATAAATAAATAAATATCAAGAAGACATCCAAATGAAAATAATAATAATAATAATAATAATAAATAAATGGAAAGACAAATCTTGTCCTTGGTTAGGAAGACTCCATATTGTAATGTTATCAATTAATCTATAAATACAATTTCATCTGAATAAAAAAAAAAAGGAATGTGGCCCAGTTTCATCCTTTTACCTGTAGTTGCCCAGTCTCCCCAACACTATTTATTGAAGAGACTGTCTTTTTCCCATTGCATATTCTTGCCTCCATTGTCACAGATTAATTAGCCATTTAAGTACAGGTTTAGTTTTGGTCTCTCTGTTTTGTTTCATTAGTCTAGGTGTCTGTTTTTGTGCCAGTATTGTACTGTTTTGATTACAACAGCTTGACAGTATAGCTTGAAATCTGGGATTGTGATGCCCCCAGCTTTGTTCTTTCTCAGGACACCTTTGGCTACTCATGTCTTCTGTGGCTTCTTATAGATTTTAGGCTTATTTGGTTTAGTTCTGTGAGAAATTCTATTCATATTTTGATAGGGATTACATTGAAGGTGTATTTGTTTGGGTAGTATGGACATTTTAACCCTAGTAATTCTTCCAGTTCACGAGCATAGAATATTTTTTCATTCGTGTATGTCCTCTTCGGTTTCTTTCATCAATGTGTTATTGTTTTCAGAGTACAGGTCTTTCACTTTTTTGGTTAAATTTATTCCTAGGTATTTTATTATTTTTGGTACAATTATAAATGGGATTGTTTTCTTTATTCTTCTTTCTGCTAGTTTGTTATTAGTATATAGAAATTATATTGATTTTGTATCCTGCAACTTTACTGAATTCTTATATTACTTCTAAAAGTTTTTTGTTGCTGTTGGACTTCTTAGGATTATCTATATAGAACTTCATGTCACCTGCAGGTAGTGACAGTTTTGCTTCTTACTTAACAGTTTGGGAGTCTTTTGTTTCTTTTTCTTGTCTGATTTCCTGACTAGGACTTCCAGTACTGTGTTGAATAAAAGTGGTAAGAGTGGACATCCTTGTCTTGTTGCTGGTCTTGGGGGAAAAAGTTTCAGCTTTTCACAATTGAATGTGATGATGTCTATGAGTTTGTCATATATGGCCTTATATGGTGAGATATGTTCCCTCTAAACCAAGTATCTTGAAGTTTTTATCGTGAATAGATGTTGAATTTTGTCACATGCTTTTTCTGCATCAATGAAATGATTATATGATTTTTATCATTCATGTTGTTCTTGTGGTGTATCACATTGATTTGGAAATATTGACCCATTCTTGCATCCCTGGAATAAATACCACTTGATGTTGGTGCATGATCCCTCTCATGTATTGTTGAATTGTTTTCAACCAATATTGGTTTTCCAATATTTTTTAACTCTTTTTTTAAAAGATTTTATTTATTTACTTTTAACTCTTTTTTTTAAGATTTATTTATTTATTTATTTGACACAGAGAGAGAGAGAGATCACAAGTAGGCAGAGCAGCAGGCTGAGAGAGGAGGAAGCAGGCTCCCCACTGAGCAGAGAGCCTGATGTGGGGTTCGATCCCAGGACCCTGAGATCATGACCTGAGCTGAAGGCAGAGGCTTAACCCACTGAGCTACCCAGGCACGCCTGGTTTTCCAGTATTTTAAATATTGAGTACTTTTGCATCTGTGTTCATCAAGGATATTGGCCTCTCCTTTTGACTTTTTTGTACTGTCTGTTTCGGCAACAGGGTTGATGCTGGCCTCATAGATTACATTTGAAAGCATACTTTCCTCTTCAGTTTTTTTGGAATAGTTTGGGAAGGATAAATATGAACTCTTCTTTAAATGTTTGGCAGAGTTTGGGTGCCTGGGTGGCTCAGTGGCTTAAGCCGCTGCCTTGGGCTCAGGTCATGATCTCAGGGTCCTGGGATCGAGTCCCACATTGGGCTCTCCGTTCAGCAGGGAGCCTGCTTCCCTCTCTCTCTCTGCCTGCCTCTCTGCCTACTTGTGATCCCACTCTGTCAAATAAATAAATAAAATCTTAAAAAAAAAATGTTTGGCAGAGTTTACATGTGAAACCATCTGGTATTGGACTTTTGTTTGTTGGTAGTATTTTGATTACCAATTCAATTTCATTGTTAGTTATCCATCTGCTCAGATTTTTCATTTTCCTGATTGGATCTTGGAAGATTGTATGTTTCTAGGGCTTTATCCATTTCTTCTAAGTTTTCCAATTTGTTGGCATACAGTTTTTCATAGTAGTTTCTTAATCCTTTGTATTTTTGTGATTTTATTTTTCTTATTTTATTTAAGTTTTTTCCCTCTTTTTTTTTTCTTGATGAATCTGACTGAAGGTCTACCAATTTTGTTTACCTTTCCAAAGAACCAAAGAACCATCTCTTAGTTTCATTGATTTTTTTTTTTGTCTCCTTTATTTTCACTCTGATCTTTAGTATTTCTCCTACTAACTTTGGGTTGTTTATTCTTTTTTTTTTTTTCTGTTTTCTTTCTGTATCGCTTGTTTGAGATTTTTCTTGTTTCTTGAGGAAGCCCTGTGTAACTATAAACTTTCCTCTTAAAATTGCTTCTGCTGGCCATCAGAAAAAGATGAAATCCTGTCATTTGCAACAACATGGCTGGATCTAGAGCATATTATGCTACATGAAATAAGTCAATCGGAGAAAAACAATTGTCATATGATCAATTGTCATATGATCTCACTGATACATGGAATTTGAAAGGCAAAGCAGAAGATCATAGGGCAAGAGAGGAAAAAATGAAACAAGACTAAACCAGAGAGGGAGACAAACTGTAAGAGATTCTTAATCTCAGGAAACAAATTAAGGGTTGCTGGAGGGTAGGGGCATGGAGGGATGGGGTGGTTGAGTGATGGAGATTGGGGAGGCTATGTCTTGTGCAGAGTGCTATGAATTGTGTAAGACTATGAATTATAGACCTGTACTCCTGAAACAATTTATTTTAAAAAATAATTTTTTTAAAAAATGCTTCTGCTATATCCCAAATATTTTGGGGTATTTTGTTTTCATTTTCATTTGTCTTTAGGTATATTTTACTTCTCTTTTTCCTTCATCGACCCAAATGTCATTTAGCCTGTTAGTGAGGGTTTTTTTGAGTTTTTCCATGTAACTGATTTCTAGTTTGTATCCTTGTGATCAAAAAATATGCTTGATAAAATTTCAGTCTTTTTAAGTTTATTGAGACTTGTTTCGTGGTTTAACATGTCACCTATAATGGAGAGCGTTCCATGTGTGCTTGTAAAGAATATAGATTCTGCTGTTTTGGAATGAAATATTCTATAGATATAGATATAGTTATAGATATAGATATATAAAGTCCATCTGGTCTAATTTGTTGTTCAAAGCCACTATTGCCTATGATTTTCTGTAATAGTTACTTAATTAAAAAAAACAAATAATGCATATATGATCAATAAATTATATTGATCAAATTTATTGCATAATTTTCCAGTTCACTACTTTTGTATCTTTGTCAGCCCAGCATTTATCCTGTGATCAAAAATAATACAAACTTCTAAATGTGTAAAAATAATTGGAAAAAGTGAATATAATCTGTATAAATTTACTGCCTCTTTGATTTTTAACACATATCCATATACCAATTTTAATTTGGGACCCATGGAGCATTTTTGCCAATTTATGCCTTCCCAAATTATGTAAATCCTCACATTTCAGCAGATTCTTACACATCAATAATTAGTTTGTATAATTTCATTGTGAAGAACCTTGAGAATTCTTAGTAAATGTGATCTGGCACAGAGCTTTAAAGTCATTCTTAATGGGGCACCTGGATGGCTCAGTTAGTTGAGTGTCTGCCTTTGGCTCAGGTCATGATCTCAGGATCCTTCAATCCAGCCCCATATTGGGCTCTCTGCTCAGCAGGGAATCTCCTTCTCCATCTCACTCTCTGTGCATATTCTCTCTCTCTCTCTCTCAAAAATAAGTAAAACCTTTAAAAAAGTAAAGTCATTCTTAAATCTTGAATATTGTTGGCACATGAAGGACTACACAAGAATATCCAGAATTTGGCGACAGCATAAGGAAAAAAACCATCTGAAAGTGAAAACAGAAAGCCATGTAATCATAACACCAAACGCTGAAGAAACAGCTTACAAATGTGTTGCCTGATTTGGAAAATGGTTGATTCCTGTGTCAAGAAGACATGGTTCAGATGTCACTGATGTAAAATGAAACTGTACCCCCTCTCCAGCTGCATTGTAGCTTGCCTGGCACACTGAAATGGTACCTGTGGGATTTGCGCTGTTTTCTGATACTATCCAGGAGGTGCTTTGATTCTAGAAGACCAGCAGCCCTAACCTTGACCATATTATTGCCAGAAGAAAGAAAGCTAATTTTCCAGACTTAACTAACCTAATGAAGATATTTTCTGAGAGCATCTAACACTCTGTGTCTTATTCTGTATCAGCCAACCAAATTACTAATATGTAAACTCATTTTCAGAGGGAAACTGCTGTACAAATAACAGAATCCCATTGTCAAATCAGGTTTGTTTCACACTGCAGTTTATTAAATCTTCCCGTGAAGTAACCAAACTTGAAGTTGCTTGTGAGCTTAGTTGACGTTTCAGCCTCTATAGTTTAATCAGCTTTGAGCAAGCAATTGATAGAACTATTTCTGGACCAGCTCTAGGACTATGTAGATACCCTTAAGACATTTTATATATGAGGAACATAATGGCTTCTCTGGTGCTTCTCTCTTTGTTTGCAATAGGTAGTTACTCTGTTTAATACTAAGTAAGAAAATATCAATGATAAACATCCAACTTCTATTTATTATTTGGCCATTTTCTAAAAATATATTTTATTTCTTTGTTTACAGTCACTGAATGGACAAAAGAAGACGAGTACGCAAGACAAGTTTCCAAGATCTTGTTTCATTCAAAAAATTATTTGTCTATTCCCAGCAGCTTCATCTGTATAGACGTGATAGTCCCAAGATATTTTGTGACTACAGAAACACAGGATCTGAGCTCACTCTGGGGACAGAAAACCAGCACCAGGCAGAACGGAGCTTGGAAAAGTGAGAACAACAAAGACTACTCTGAAAACAAATGGCCAGGAAAGTCCAGGGGGAAAAAAACCTGAGGACTGGACAGGGCCACAGATTTATTTCTAATTATGGAGGGCTTTGGGAACAGGTATCCATTTCGCCATCAGGATATAGGAAGAAGAAATCCAAGTAGTCAAAAACTCCGTAAGCAAGCAGGTAATCCTATAATTACCTAATAGAAATCTCAAGCTTAAAGCCCAAATTGAGCTTTTAATTTGATCTCCTAAGTCTCTTTCCACAATTGAAGTTGTCCACAATTCATTTATTAAAACTTTCATTTTAATTTCAATTCATTTATTAAAACTTTCTGTATTTAAAGCCAAAACCTAAGAATAATCAAGATTCCATTCTTCTCCATATAATTCTCGTGAATCTCCTCCTACTCTCCCACACAAATCTTATGTCTCAGAATGTCCTGTTAGCTCTATTTCCAAATATCTCAGATCTGCCCCCCTTTTTTCTCTCCACTTTCCATCTTAGTCCAAGCCCCTATCATCTCTCATGCGGATTGCAGTGACCACTTAGCTGGTTTCCACGCTTACTCTCTTGCCCCTTAACATCTCTTCTGCATACAGCAGCTATGTTGATGCCAAGTTGATGGCCAGAGTTGGAGCAGCCCACTTAGGCCACAGAATCAAAGTCTTGCATTGAAAAGAGCAAAGCAGGGGCACCTGGGTGGCTCAGTGGGTTAAAGTCTCTGTCTTCTGCTCAGGTCCTGATCCCAGGGTCCTGGGATAGAGCCCCGCATCAGGCTCTCTGCTCGGCAGGGAACCTGCTTCCTCTTCTCTCTGCCCGCCTCTCTGCCTACTTGTGATCTCTGTCAAATAAATAAAATCTTAAAAAAAAAAAAAAGAAAAGAAAAGAAAAAAGCAAAGCAGGAGGATTGAGCAAAAGTGTGAATTCCTAAAGCATTATATCATTTCTGCATGGCTTATTCTGAGAGAAAGAAGTCAACTTAAATCTTATTTAGGACACTGTTTTTTGGGGTCTGTTTTGGTTTGGTTTGGTTTGGTTTTGGCTTCTGGTACAACCAACTAAGTATAACTGCGTCCAGATACAGATTCTGGATGAAATAATATGCTCTAACAGAGACATGCTGTAAAGGAGGTGAAGTATATCCCATGTGTCCCTGCCTTCCGTGGTGGCCCTTTCAGACAGGGCCCCATTGCACTGAAGAAGGCTGCAGTCTGTGCCTCCCAGGTTTTAGGAGCAGCAAGTGAACAGAGGTTTGAGGTGGGACATCAGCAGAGCAAGGCTAAAGAACACCATTTCTGAGGGGACACGAAGGAAGGAAAACTGATTCCTGGGTTTCCCCATAAGATTGTTTGTCCCTAGAAGGCAGAGTTTCTATCATATAAATTCCTGTAAGTCCAACAAGATCTTGAGCATAATAGCTGCTCATGAAACAATAGAATCCAATAAAGGCTTTTCTGAGAGGAAACCACCCCTTTGAGCCCACCCTGAGCTTGGCCTCCCTCTTTGTCAGGGAAAATTATGAATTTTGAACTCAATAAATTGCTTTCCTATGTTTAGTATTATACCTCTGCATAGAGGCACCTGTTGGCTCAGTCACTGAAGTGTCTGCCTTTCGTTCAGGTCATGATCCCAGGGTCCTGGGATTGAGCCCTACATCGGGCTCCCTGCTCCATGGGGAGTCTGCTTCTCCTCACCCTCTGCTGTTCTCCCTGCTTGTGCTCTCTCACTCTCTATAAAATAAATAAATAAAATCTTTAAAAAAAAAAACAAACCATCTGTGTAGAATGTGTTGCATTGTTTTGTTGATATACCATCCAGAATAGCACTACATGGAATTCAGTGCTTAATAAATGTTTTGGGGTGCTAGTGATAACAATTTATTGAACAGAAGCTCACATTAATTTTTTTTAAAGATTTTATTTATTTATTTGACAGAGAGATCACAAATAGGCAGAGAGGCAGGCGGGGGCGGGGGCGGCGGTGGAAGCAGGCTCCCCACTGAGCAGAGAACCTGATGCAGGACTCAATCCTAGGACCCTGAGATCATGACCCAAGCTGAAGGCAGAGGCTTTAACCCACTGAGCCACCCAGGCGCCCCAGAAGCTCACATTAATTTTTAAAGCTCTAAGCATTAGTACAGAGAAGTATCTAGATGGTAGCTAAAAACTACTGTTGACAATATGAGAGCCAATACTATGCTAGATTTAGTGTAATAATACAATGGGCACATGATGTAAGATTATAATGAAACTAACTGAATAAATGTCTGTGAGAAGAGGTCATTATTTTGCGCTTACTCCTCAGAGATTGTAATGATCACACTAGAAAAAAGTATTAACATTTTTGCTAGCCCACACACATTTTTCTGAGCCTGCATAAGGAACACCCATGGCCTTCTGTTGCTTTCCTCTAGCAAAACCAGAGGCTGAAGGCAGGACAGAATGGGAAGATAAATGGCAGAGGAAGGATGCATTCTACACATCCAACTCAGTTTGATTCTGGAGTACAAGAAGGCCACTAGGAGTTATGTTTACACTAAAGCTACTTTGGGAATGGTTAGATTATTACCCAATAACAAGGACACAGAAGAGGCAAGTGTAGGGGCAGATTCCTTCATGCAGACAGAGAATTAATTCACCCTGAGCTTCTAGCTAGTAGCGATACTGTGATTACTGTTGTTACCCATGCGACAGACAATTCTTTTTTCTTTTCAACATTTTATTTATTTGAGAGAGAGAGCACATGAGTGGGGGACGGGGTGGGGGGGGGAGGAAGCGGGAGAGAGAGAAGCAGACTCTCTGCTGAACAGGGAGCCTAATGTGGGGCTCGACACCAGGACCCTGAGATCCTGACCTGAGCAGAAGTTCAACCATCTGAGCCAGCCAGGTGCCTCATAATAGACATTCCTAACTCCCTTCTTTCTTGCAGGTGGAGCTTTCCTCCCATTCTACAAATTGGGCGTGCCAGCATTCTCACTTTTTCATCCTCCCTACGACTGGGGCACTGGTGTTCATCCAGCTCGGGCCAGTCGGGCCCAAGGGAAGTCCAAGGGGACCTCTTGAAAAAGGTTTTTGCATCTAACAGACACCTTCAAAACAAAACTCCACTTTATCTTCTTGCTTCTGTGTACTCTTGTGTGAGGTCATGATAGTTAGAGCTGTAGCAATCATCTTGTGACTTGTGTGACAAAGACGGGTCTTCAGTACATTGAGGGTAATGGAGCGGAGAAAATGGAGAAGAGCCAGAATCTTGATATTCTTGAGTTACTGAGCCCACCCTAGAAAAACCATCCCTGTTGTGGATGAAATTAAACCCTTATTCCTTAAGCCACTTTTAATAGTAGCTTATTTCCTGGAGCCCAAAGCATTCTTTCTGAGAAAAGTGAGGGAGACCTTCTTAAGACAGGATGGTACCATTCAAATGTCCTCTAGCTAAGGAAGCCCTTGAGAAGTTGTCCTAAGTATCTGAGATGAGACAACTGCAAGAACTAGAATTCTTTTTAGGGTGTATTGTGAGCTATAATTACTGGGGGTCCAAGAGCCTCACACAGCACCACAATTCATAAAAGTACAAAACCACTGAACGAGCATGAGTTCAGGACATGCGGCTGCAGGAGGATGACAAGTATGCTAGAAAAGCTCATCATCAGCCAGAGGATGGAGCAGAGACAATGACGCCAAAATCGGAGAGCAATCAGGGCACTGAAGTGAGTCTCAATGAAACCTTGAGAAGGGAGGATCTGGGAAGAGAAGAGGAGAGAAGATCGTAAGTCCTAAACCATGTGGTTTGTTTCACAAGTTTTTGATTATCCCACAAGGTTGGTGGGACCTCAAGAGACAAAAGAAAATCTAGAACAGTTTATTGTGTCTATGGTGTCATAGGTGTGGTTCACCAGAAGAGAACATTTAAAGTCTTGGCAAGGACCATGAGCTTTAATTAAATGGGATTATTTTAATTGAATAGTATCTACAGACGCACTGCTCAGTTTCCAGGGTGGTGCTCACATTCATTCTTACTGAGTTTGGATGAATTTGAGCAGCAGATTAATATCCTAATATGCAGCTTATAGCACGAAGTATCTGTGGGAAATCCAGTCCATGAGCCCAACTCAGAATTCTGAATTTCAGAGAAGGCCACAGGGATCCCACTATGCAAGAGGAGCACCTTGGTCCCCTCTGAAAAATATGGAAAGGCTCTTTGGGGCTGAAGTTTGCCACGGGTTTGTATGATTAACACCCCTGGCTACAGACAGGATCCAGAATGTTCCCTAGTTTCTGATTAACAGAAGCTATAGTTTATCAGAAAATTCACCCCTGGGAAAGAAAGAGGCACCTAGTCCAGGTCTGGGTAAATTTTGGGATAGATGACATATGGTTTCTTCTGGGACCTATAGTCAAGTTCCATGCCAAAAGGAACTGTGGAATGATAGGTTCCAACTTCCTTTGGAGAAAATACTGTCATCCTGGTGTCAAAGGGAATCACAAGAGGGATAATGGTTAAAGGAAGAAAAGAAAGTTGTTGTTGTTGTTTTTCTTTTTACTGGGTTTACTAGCCAGTATCTGTGAACTATAACCATTGAGTCTGCCAGCTTGTCTGGCCAAAGGCTCAGTGCCACACAGACTGAGGTAGGTAAAAAGAGGAAAGAAAGCAGAGATGGGAGGCAGAGACCTCTCTTTCTGGAAAAGGAGAACGATATTGTGGTATCTGGAAAGGAAGTTGGGCTCTTTCCGTTTTGTTCTTTAAAAGAAGAGAAATCCAAATATGTCTATGTGCCAAGAAGAAGTCAACAGGAAGGGGGTGTTTAGAGACTCAGAAGAGAGATGATGTCTAATTGAGCTGGACCAGGGGAGACTGAGTGGGGGTGGGCAGGGAGGGATGGACCCAGAGCACCGATGAGAGCGATTCACCTGAGGCAGAAGGAAGGACTCTTCTTTCTCCGAGCAAAAAAAGAAAACACAGGTGTGGAGGCCAGTATCTGTCAGGATAAACCCGGTTATGCTTACGGTAGCCGGTAGCAACCTCTAAAAGCTCCACAGCTCACACCAAGGAAGGTTAATTTCTCACTCACACTTCATGGCCAGCGCCAGTTGGCTCTGACTTGATTCCGGGTTGTCCGCTCTTCAGGATTTAGGCCCGTGGGTCAGCCCCTCCGTGGCCTACTGCAATCTTTGGGACAGAAGGAGAAGAGAGAATGACAAACCACGCCTGGGCTCTTAAAGCTGCTGCTGGGAGTGATGCTCATCCCCGCAGCACACATTTTATGGCGAAAGCAACCCCCATCATCACGCCTAAGCTCAACACTAAAGGACATAGGAAAAGGACTGTGATTTGGGGAGAACCATACAAGCTGTTAGAAGTTGCTCCTTCGTTCATTCAGTCAATATCTGTGAAGCCCCTGCTCTGTGCCTGGTGCTCCACTTGGCTCTCTGAATGAGACCGAGGTGCTATCGAAGCTATGACCATTTAGGGAGTTCCTGCTAATGGCCTGGCATCGCCTGACTGACACAGGGGACTCCCCCAACCGCTGAGAGGGAGGGAGTTGTTTCGGGGTCATGGGTTTGAGGAGAGAGGTAAACATTTCAAATAACCTCTGAGGAAAATGGGGGAAAAAAAAAAGCTGAATGGAGGAAGTGGAAGAGTCACCGAAGGCGTCCTACAACGGATGCAGATTCCTGTGTCACTGTATGACGTTTCCTGTGAATGCTCAGTAGCCTGGATACTCCCACAGAAGAAAAGGTAAGGATCTGGGACCAGCTGGGAGATGATGGAGCCAGGCATGGTGTGGGTACTATGAAAGAATGGGATCTAGCCCAGGTCTCGATAGGGAGAAAAGGAAAGTCATCTGGGCAGATGCTGGGTCTTGAGAGCTAAGGACATTTGCAGTGCAATGACCGTGAACAACCCAAGTCCATGTGCTAATCCTTCCTGTTTGTGGGTTACACTTACGCTATCACTTCTGTACGTTCAGAAGACTCAGCAGTTTTCTGTGTGTTCCTGTGTGCCTGCAGAAGACCCAGCCGCTGAGTCATCGAAGAGTGCGTCAACGGTGGGCAGCGCTGACAATCAGATCTGCGAAGACCCACATCTTTTTGTAGATGAGTCCCTTTCCTTGGGAAATTACAACACTTGAGAAGGCCCCAAAGCACCATGGAAGTTTGAATAAGAAAAGACCTAAGTTTAATTAAAAAGTTCTTCTGTTACATTTATCTTTGTGACAATTGTTGCTTCTTGGTAAAACTAGAGGAAATTATAAAGGGGGATGGACAGGACCATTGTCAGGAGTTGCAGATTCGTGAATCCCATGCCTACCTCTTGAGGGTTTTTTTTTTTTCCTGTTCTGTTTTGTTTTGGTTTTAACTGTTTCTTATTGAAGTGAAACCAGGTCATATGGAAATATCTGAGGCAACTTTGAAATACAAACGTGTGCCGAAGTCTGGAAGAGTGTGGGGAAACAGGAGTGGTACAGTAACACCCACTTTGCCTAATCAAATATATGAGTGGCAAGCTGTCCTAGCACTCCAAGGGATATAAATCAGGAGCTGGGTGCCCAGTTTACCCTGCATGACTGGCCATTGGGTACGAATGGTAGTTTAACTCAGGGCTTTGAATAAAGTGAGGGGACCCAACTGAGTCTTTTTATTATTTGTTATGTGAGGGTGCCCATGAGAAGCAGTTTCTCAAAAACTTTTACATGCTACTGGATAAACATGCTAAATGCTGGTTGTTAACCCGTCTTTCAAGGGAGGCTATTTAAAAATGAAATCTTAGGGCGCCTGGGTGGCTCAGTGGGTTAAGCCGCTGCCTTCGGCTCAGGTCATGATCTCAGGATTCTGGGATTGAGTCCCGCTTCGGGATCTCTGCTCAGCGGGGAGCCTGCTTCCCTCTCTCTCTCTGCCTGCCTCTCTGTCTACTGTGAACTCTCTCTGTCAAATAAATAAATAAAATATTAAAAAAAAAAATGAAATCTTAACTTTGTATTTGGTGATCGTTTCATAGTTCTGAAGCCCAATTAACTCAGAACTGGTCCTGTGTTAAGCATGTAGGTAGTTACATACAGCGTGCCTGATTCTCAGGCAAATGGTGATTTTTTCTATTGCAAATATAACTTCTTTTCCTCTGGAGGTGCTGTGAGGGGTTAAGTCACTAATATGTATGCAGGCCTTGTGACTTTCTTACATTTAATAAACAATGCAATCTTAACATTTTTGCTTGAATTGATCAACTTTTTCCCTTTAAAAATGCAAATTCAACTTAAAGACTGCAAGATCAATTTTTATTTTGCTTTAAAGAAAATCCTACCATAAACAAAGCCCATTTTGTAATCAGGGCCCAATTTTTTTTTTCCTGAATAAGGCAGCACAGAACAATGGTCAGTTATACATACATGGATTCCAGGAAGCTAAGCCAAAAGAATTTGTCATTTAAGTAAGGTAGGTTATGGAAATTTTAAATGAAGAAGAAAAGCACCAAATCAAGAAAGGCATCAAGGATCATCCTCTTTATTTGAATCACACTGCTTGACTTAATAAAATTTGCCAAAATTAAAAAAAAATTTTTTTAAGTAATTTACCTACTTGTTTTAAAAAAATAACCAAAAAGGGGAAAAAAGCCTCTTCTGTTTTCAAACTTTTTGCTGAAAATTCTTATTCTAAATGTATTATTATTTACTACCTTGGTGAGTTTATTATTACTACCTTGGTATCTCACCACTTCCGTGATCTTGGCCTGCATGGACTCTATAGATGGAGGCGACTTATTCCAAGACCACAGTCTGGACCCAAGTTGCTTTTAACTGAAGAGGTAGGTCTCCGTTTTGTTGTGATGAATCTCTCAATTCACAGCGTCCCCCTTCCCATCCCACACCACCCCCCACCCCCCGATAAAGTGAGATTTTTACCAACTTTTAAAATAGTCTCTAGAGTCCCTATGCCTGTTTTCATTGATCCGCTTCCCCCCCCCCCCGCCCCCGCTACTTGTATCTTGTAAAACCTAAATCTTGGAATAAAAAATTTTTAAAAAAGGCCGCAGCAGCTACTGATCATGTGGACAAAGGAAATCTTAATTTTACGCAAAACTACAATCACGTATGAGAATTGCATAAGTGGATCGTCTACACTTCGGTGAAGTCATCCGACGTCGTATCCGTTGCTTCTTTTTTGGAGGTTACCAAATCATTTCCCAAAATTTAACAACTAAAGCAATGATGAAATCAGTTTTGCACCGTGTCACAACTTGGCCCGTTGCCGTTTACTTCTCGGCACTGTTAGATTCAATTAGGCCTCGTACTTTCATTATCTGGGAGGGCTGAATTCAACCCCCGCCTTCACGTGCAGACTGTTTTCTGCGGGAAAAAAGTCAAAACATCAAAGGATCCAAGAGCTCAGCAACACAGGCAGAGGAAATCGGAGTCGATGCAGAGCAAAGGGTCCCCTCAGACCTTCCTCATCGCTGCTCTTCGGATTTTAAAGAGAGGCTTAGGAGGACCTAGAGGGACAAGAGGGATGCAGGCAAAAGGTTCGATCCCCAATCCCAGCCGGAGACAAAGGTGAGTAACTGCGGGAGGGGGATGGGGAGACCGGCAGAGGAAGGCTTCACGGCCACCAGTCGGGTGGCGTGACTTCAGGAGGACTCAGAAAACGAGCCAGGACAGGGTAGGACAGGAAGGGGTCAGCCAGGCGGACGAACCAGCTAATCGCAGGAGGGGCGAGGCTGGGAATTCCCCCTCCCGCCGCTCTCCGTTACGCGGTGTCGGGAAATGAAATCAACGTAGGGACGCGGGTCCCACACCGGGACTGCCCGGAAGCCTCCGCTTTCCCGGAGCTGGCGTCCTGGAGAAAGAGCGCGTGCCTCACGTCCTCTCCCCCAGCCCCGCCCCCTCGCGCGCTGCGCACGCGCGGCCGCGCCCCGCCCCTCGCGTCCCCTCCGGGGTAATGGGGCGGGGGTGGGGGCGGGGAGCCGAGGTGAGGAGTCGGTCGGAGTCCCTGGGCTGAGAGCTCGAGAGCTACCGGCGCCACCACCCTCCTCCGCGTCACTGCTCCCGGGCCCGCCCTTCTGTGGCCCCTCCTCCCCACTCCTCTTCGCCCTCCTCTCCCCCGCCCCTCCGACCGAGCGGTGACTTAAGCAACGGAGCGCGGTGAAGCTCATTTTTCTCCTTCCTCGCCGCCGCGCCGGGCACCTCGCGGCGCGTGGCCCTCACACTCCCGCCCGAGATGAATGCTGCGGCAGACGCCGAGTTCAACATCCTCCTGGCCACCGACTCCTACAAGGTAGAGGTTCGGGGCGGGGGCAGGTGAAGGAGGAGAGGGCGCGTCCGGGACAAGCGCGGGGCTGTGGGGCTGGGGGCGCCGCTCTGGGGTCGTGGCGCTGCACGATCCCGAGGGAAGGAGCGGCTGGGCGGCGGCGGCGGCGGCGGCGGCGGCGGCGGCGGCGGCGGCGGGCTGAGGCAGGTGAAGCTGGCGCCGCAGTGGGGAGGAGGTGGATGGAGGAGGGATGGAGGGATGGACGGCAGGAGGCGGGGCTTTGGGGTGCGTGGTGTGGGGGGGCGCGGCGAGGGGCTGAGGCGGGCCGGAGACGGCGCCGCCCGCCCGCCGCAGGCGCGGGACGCGGGGCTCCGGGCTCCCGGCTCCCGGCTCCCGGCTCGCGGCTCGCGGCTGGAGAGGCCGTGGCGGGGTCGGGGCCAGGGAGGCTTGGGCGTCCCCGGTCGAGCGCACGCCTTCCCCGGGAGCGCGGCCTTTTGGCCTTGGGCCGGGTCGGGCAGGGCCAGCCTGGCGAAAGGTCGCCAGGAGCGGGTCAGTTAGGTAACGGCCCCTGGGGCTCGGCCGTGCAGAAAAGGAATGAGGTTTGAGAAGTGGGTTTTCCCCTAAAGGCTGAATCGAGTGCGCTCCCCCCTTGCTGGCCAGGTACGTCCCTCCCCGAGAAAGAGGTGGGCGAGGACCTAGTAGGGTGCTGCAGCAGCCAGCCACGTTCTTCTGCCTGTGGCCGGGGTGTGGAGGCCACTTATCTGCCCTCGGTAGACGGCCCACTCCGCTGGGCTCCGTTTCAAACTCCTTGGCTCCCGGTGATCACTCATACTCCTTATCCCTTGTTGTAGAGGCCGGTAGGCTGCCCTTATTCCATTAGGGCCACTACAGGATTTCTGTGAAAAGGAAAGTGAAAACGCGAGCTAAATGAATTGTAGTTTTATCCCTGGAGAACTCACAGAGAAATGACACATTTGTGTTAATAAGCTTATAGGACACTTGAGAGTATTGCTGCCGCATTAGTTTTGTTTGAAACTCACACAAATTAGTAAAGGAAAGAATGATGAGAGGAAAATCTGGTAAATGTTCTTTCCCCTAGGTTCCAAATTACATGAAGTAAACTGAACTATACTTTGCTAAGCTTTGTTGGCCAGCACACTTAAAAGATGAAATGTCAGGCCAGACACCCCACTTGAACAAAGTAAATTTTAGTATTTACTTAACATGGTGGTTTGGAATATGAAGGAAAGCATGATGCTCTCATATTGTTGGTTTTTGTTCAGAACTTTTGCTTTTTCTTTCCTTAAATATTTCCTTTAAAATTTTGGAGAATCCCATTTTGCTTACGTTCTGTTTTGTTCATTTCTTCCCAATCGCCTTAAGATTCTACTTAAGATAATTTAGATGGGTACTTTTTAAAAGTAGAGTCAAGTTTCTTTAACAAGTAGTCTTTTAAATGGAATTTTAAAGTGGAAATCTACAGCATTGCAAGGAGATCAAAATATTATCAAGTATGGTTTACATGACCTTAAAACTTTCTCTTGTCTTTTTCCTAGTGTTTTGAGTATCTTCAGTAATGATTTCACAATGGTCTCATTGATAGTTTTCTCTTAACTATATTTCTTCCGCCAGTTTTTTTTGCTAATTAAATCTTTAAAATGATTTCCAAGTTTTCTTAATGTAGCAATTAATGATTTGGTTGGGAATGGGAAATGTAAACAAGTTGATTAGTCTTAAAAACAAAAGGAGTACAAATTCCTTTAGTTTGTACTTCCTCTAGCAATTATACATAACAAATGTAAAATTGCCTTAACATCAGTTTTCTGGGATGCTTTTAATTAGAAGAGTGAATTACCTTAAAGTTTTCTAATCTCCTAGCAGGGCATATGTAATGCACTGTTAGAATTTGCACCTATTTCATAAAGTGTATTCCTGCCCATTTTTGAATCAGAACAATATATTTTATGTTCCTCATGTGAAACCTTTTTATTTTCTTAAATGTGGTTTTAAGTCTTTGGTTTAATTCTAGGTAGGTAACTTACAGTTTAGATGTGTTGAGGGTGTACAATATAGTGATTCAACACTTCCATATCATCACCCAGTTCTAATCAGGACAAGTGCACTCCTTTATCCCCATCCCCTCACCCACCTCCTCTCTGGTAACCCTGTTCTCCATAATTAAGAGCCCGTTTCTTGGTTTATCTCTCTCTCTCTCTTTTTTCCCCTTTGCTCGTTTGTTTTGTTTCTTAAATTCCACGTATGAGTGAAATCATGTAGTATTTGTCTTTCATTAACTGATGTGTTTTGCTTAGCATGATACTCTCTAGCTCCATCCATGTCCTAGCAAATGACAAGATTTCATTCTTTTTTATGGCTCAGTAATCCATTTTGTGTGTGTGTGTGTGTGTGTGTGTGTGTGTATACCACCCCTCTTTTCATCAGTCAAGGGCACTTGGGCTGCTTCCATATCTTGGCTATTGTAAATAATACTCTAAACATAAGGGTGTATGTATCCCTTTGTTATTAGTGTTTTGCATTTTGGGGGTAAGTATCCAGTAGTAAAAATTACTGGATTGTAGGGCAGTTGTATGTTTAACATTTTGAGGAATCTCCATACTGTTTTCCAGATTGACTGCACCAGTTTGCATTCCCACCAACAGTGCAGGAGGGTTCCTTTTCCTCCACATCCTCGCCACACCTGTTGTTTCTTGTGTTGTTGATTTTAGCCATTTTGACAGGTGTGAGGTGATATCTCATTATAGTTTTGATTTGCATTTCCCTGATGGTAAGTGATGTTGAGGTTCTTTTCATGTGTCTTTTGGCCATCTGTATGTCTTCATTGGAGAACTGTCTGTTCATGTCTTCCATCCATTTTTGAAATTGGATGATTTGTTTTGTGGGTGTTGAGTTGTGTAAGTTCTTTATATAATTTGGATATTGACCCTTTGTAGGACACGTCATTTGCAAATGACATTCCCCCATTAAGTAGGCTATCTTCTAGCTTTGTTGATTGTTTGCTGTGCAGAAGCTTTTTGAGATGTAGTCCCAATAGTTTATTTTTGCTTTTGTTTCCCTTGCCTCAGGAAACATACCTAGCAGTATACCTAGCAACCAGAAGTTGCTTTGGTTGATGTCAAGAAGTTACTGCTCATGTTCTTTTCTAGGATTTTTATGGTTGTAGGTCTCACGTTTAGGTCGTTAGTCCATTTTGAATTTATTTTTTTGTATGGTACAAGAAAGTGGTCCAGTTTCATTCTTTGCGCATAACTGTCCATTTTCCCCAACACCATTTGTTAAAGAGACTTTCCCACTCAATATTTTTTCCTGTTTTGTCGAAGATTAATTGACCATGCAGTTACGGGTTTATTTCTAGGCTTTCTTTTCTGTTCCATTGATCTATGTATCTACTTTTTGCTAGTACAATACTGTTTTGATTACTACAGCTTTGTAATATATCTTGAACTCCAGAATTGTGATATCTCCAGCTTTGTTTTTCTGTTTCAAAATTGCTTTGGCTACTCAGGATCTTTTGTGGTTCCATACAAATTTTAGGATTGATTGTTCTGCTTCTATGAAAAATACTGTTGGGATTTTTATTGAGATAGCATTAAATGTGTGAATTGCATTGGGTAGTATAGACATTTTAACAATATTTGTTCTTCCAATCCATGAGCATGGAATGTCTTTCCCTTTCTTTGTGTCCTCTTCAATTTCTTTCATCACTGTTTATAGTTCTTAGAGTATAAGTCTTTCACATCTTTGGTTAGGTTTATTCCTAGGTATCTTATTATTTTGGGTGCAAATGTAAATGGGATTGTTTCAATTTCTCCTGCTGCTGCTTCAGTATCGGTGTATAGAAGTGCAAGATTTCCGTACATTGATTTTGTATCCTGCAACTTCACTGAATTAGTTTATCAGTTATAGTAGCTTTTTGGTAGTCTTTTGGGTTTTCTATATATGGTATCATTTATTTGCAAATAGTGAATGTTTGACTTCTTTACCAATTTGGATGCCTTTTATTCGTTTTTCTGGTCTGACTTCTGTGGTGTGGATTTCCGGTAATATGCTGAATAAAAGTAGCGAGAGTGGATATCCTTGTCTTGTTCCAGACCTTAGGGGAAAAGCTCTCAGTTTTCCCCATTGAGGATGATGTTCGCTGTGGGTTTTTCAGATATGGCCTTTATTATGTTGAGGTATGTTCCCCCTAAACCTGCTTTGTGGAGGGTTTTTATCATACATTGTACTTTGTCAAAATGCTTTTTCTGCATCTGTTGAAATGACCATATGGTTCTTACCCTTTCTCTTATTGATGTGATGTATCACATTGATTGATTTGCAAATATTCAACCACCCTGCAACCCAGCAATAATACCCACTTGATTGTGGTGAATAATTTTTTTAATGTATTATTGGATTCGATTTGCTGGTATTTTGTTGAGGATTTTTGTATCTGTGTTTAACAGAGATATTGGCCTGTAGTTCTCTTTTTTAGTGGTGTGTTTATCTGGTTTTGGTATCAGAGTGATGCTGGACTCCTAGAATGAATCTGGAAGTTTTCCTTACTTTTTTACTTCTTGAGGATAGTTCGAGAAGAATAATGCTAACTCTTCTTTAAATACTTGGTAGAATATTCCTATAAACCCATGTGGTCCTGGACTTTTGATTTTTTAGGTTTTTGTTTGTTTGTTTGTTTGTTTTTATTACTGACTTAGTTTCTTTGCTAATAATCACTCTTTTCTGATTTCCTATTTCATCCTGTTTCAGTTTTGTAGTTTATATATTTCTAGAAATTTAGCCATTTCTTCTAGGTTACAACCAGTTTGTTGGCATATAGGTTTTCATGATATTCTCTTATATGTGTTTGTATTTCTTTGGTGTCGGTTGTTATTTTTCCTCTCTCATTTGTGATTTTGAGTCCTTTCTCTTTTTTTCTTGAGTCTTGGCGGTTCATCAGTTTTGTTGAGTTCTTCAAAGAATCAGCTCCTGGTTTCATTGCCCTATTCCATTATTTTTTAAATTTCTGTATCATTTATTTCTGCTGTAATCTGTATTATTTCCTTCTAATGTTTTTAGATTTTGTTTGTTGTTGTTTTTCCTAGCTCCTTTAGGTGTAAGATTAGGATGTTTATTTGAGATTTTTCTTGCTTTTTGAGATAATCTTATACTGCTACAAACTTGCCTCTTAGAATTGTTTTTGTTGCATCCCAAAGGTTTGCAACCATTGTGTTTTCATTTTGTTTCCATGTACTTTTTAATTTATTTTTTGATTTCCTGATTGATCCATCATTGTTGAGTAGCATGTTATTTAACTTCCATGTATTTGTCATCCTGCCAGATTTTTTCTTATGGTTGACTTCCAGTTTCATAGTGTTGTGGTCAGAAAAGATGGCATGGTATGACTTTGACCTTGAATTTGTTGAGGCTTGTTCTGTGGCCTAATATGTATTCTGTTCTGGAGAATGTTCTATGTGCAGTTGAAAAGAATATGTATTCTGCTGTCTTAGCATGGAATGTTATGAATTTATCTGTTAAATCCATCTGTTCATTCAAAGCAATGTTTCCTTATTGCTTTTCTGTTTAGATGGTCAGTACATTGATGTATGTAGGATGTTAAAGTTCCCTATTATTATTGTATTATTTTCCATTAGTTCCTTTATATTTGTTATTAACTTTGATGTATTTGGCATTCCTATATTGGGTGCATAAATATTTACACTTGTTATATCTTCTGGTTGGATTGTCCCCTTTATTATTATATAGTGGCTTTCTTTGTCTCTTGTTATAGTCTTTGTTTTAAAGTCTAATTTGTCCTATGAAAGTATTGCTACTCTGGCTTTCTTTTGACCTCCATTTGCATGATAGATGTTTCTCCATACCCTCACTTCAATTTGCAAGTGTCTTTAGGTCTAAAAGGAGTCTCTTATAGGCAGGATGTAGATGGATCTAGCTCTTTTTTTTTTAAATCCCTTCTGTCAGGTCATGCGTTTTGATTGGAGTGTTTAGTCCATTTACATTCAAAGTAATTATTGATAGATACATTTTATTTATTTGGGGGGGGTGGTTGTTTCTGATGACTATCTCTGATCTGTTCTTGTCTTTCTCCTTTATGGTCTGCTGGTTTTCTTCAGTGATATATTTGGATTTCTTTGTCTTTATTCTTTGCGTATTAGCAGTTTTATGTTTGTGCTTACTGTATCTCTTTGGCATTTAGCAGTCTATATTAAGTTGATGGCCACTTAACTTTATTTTCTACCTTTATACTGTCACTTTTGGCCTGTCTGTTCCACTCAGAGATTCCCCTTTAATATTTCTTGCAGGGCTGGTCTAGTGATCATGAGCTCATTTAGTCGTTATCTGGGAAACTCTTTTTTTCTCTCTTTCTATTCTGAATGATGGCCTTGCTGGATAGTTTTCTTGGCTGCAGATGTTTCCCATTCAGGCACTTCGAATATATCATGCTCTTCGAAAATTGCTGCTGAATTAACTGCTGATAGCCTTATGGGGTTTCCCTTGTATGTGACTATATTTTGTCCTGCTGCTTTTAAAACAGTTTATCACTATATTTTGCCAATTTAATTACTG
This sequence comes from Mustela erminea, assembly GCF_009829155.1. Classification (NCBI taxonomy): domain Eukaryota; kingdom Metazoa; phylum Chordata; class Mammalia; order Carnivora; family Mustelidae; genus Mustela; species Mustela erminea. Next base: position 88,391,408 of record NC_045624.1, on the reverse strand, counting down.
TATGTCTGGCTGTGGATCTGCTTTTATTGTTTTTTGGGGTGGGGAGGGGTTGCTCCATTTTTCCTGGATCTGTATGTCTATTTTCTTCCCCAGTTTGAGGGAAATTTTCAGCTATTATTTCTTCAAATAAAATTTTTCCCCTTTCGCTGTCTCCTTCTGGGACTCCCAGAATACGAATGTTAATACATTTGATGGAGTCACTGAGTTATGTCCATTCTCATTTTGCATAATTATTTTTTCTCTCTTTTGTTCTTGATTACTTTCCATTACTCTGTCTTCTAGGTCATTAATTTGTTCCTCTGCTTCTTCCAGCGTGCTTTTCATTCCATTAAGCATGTTTCTTATTTTATTGAGCCCTTTATCTCTGCTATGTTATTCCTTATTTCTGTGTTAATGATCTCACTGATGCTTTCCACTCTTTTCTCAAGTCCAGTGAGTGTTTTAATGATTACTACTTTAAATTATGTATCTGGCATGTTACATATATCTGTTTCACTTAGATCTCTGCCCATGGCCTTGTCTTGTTCTTTCATTTGGGTCAATTTTGTCTGTCTTCTCATTTTTTTTGTCTTAGTCATTGTGCCTGCTTCTGTGTATTATTAGGAAAATCAGCTACATCTCCTGATCTTGAGGGAAATGAAGAGATCCTGTAGTGTCATGCCATGTAGTGTCCCCTGTTCCCCAGAGCCTGACACTTCTGGGAGTGTCTCCAGTGTGTGCTACATTTTGAGGGGCTCAATAAATAAAATAAGGGCTCAATAAACAAAATAAGCACACATTTAGGTGCTCAACTGTTATACCTGGCCACTTTATCCTTCAGGCCAGTCATCTGCAGAGGCTGTCTTTGCTTGTTTCAGGCAATGTTTGATCCCTGGCTGAATGCAGCACGTTTTAACTAGGTGTGCTCTGTTCTGCTTGTGCAATGAAGCCTGTTGCCGTTGTCACTGGAATTGAAACCCTGCAAGTTTCCCGTCTCTGGAGGCACTGTGTGAGCAGGGGTTTGGGCTGGTCTGGATGAGGGGGCCCACAGTGCTAGGACTGAGGCAAACGTGCCTGGGAGGGGGGCAGTTCCACTCAAGCATGGTGCAGGGGGGTTGGTGGAAGGAAGTTAGGTAGGGAATGTGGATGCTGCCCTGGTTCCCGTAGGTGGTCCTGTGTTTGTGCTGGGGGCAGGGAGAGGGAAATGGCTTCTGCCAGTTCCTTTATTCCTAGAGGGATCTCATGCTGCCTCTCTGGGATATACTCCAAGATGAGCAGATAACCTCTCCACTGTCTGCTTCAGGCTCTCTTCAGAGCACTATTTCCACGCTGTGTTCATGGGCTGGTTATTTGACTTGCCTTCTTTCTGAGAGCAGTGCCGTGTCCTCTGGGCTGTAAAAGCCAAGCCTGCTGACCTTTAAAACTCAGGGCTTTAAGCCCCGCTAGTTGAAAGAACTCACGAAATTTGGCTCCTCTTGCTTTCCAAGCCAGTCACTATGGGTTCATATTTTGATGTGCTCCCCTGTGCGTTTCTAGCCTTTCTCTCTCCCTTCTCTCTTCCACTGCCTCGACCATGAACCATTTCTTCCAAACCTTATCTCCGTACTTCCTACCTCCTTTGATGTGGCGTGTTCTCTGCTTTTAATTGTAGAGTTTGTTCTGCCAGTTTTCAGGTCAATTTCTAGGGTATTTAGGGTGATTAGATAGTTATCTAGTTGTGGGATGAGGCAAGTCTTGTGTCCTCCTACTCTGCCACCATCTTCCAAGTTTGTCTAATATGAAACATTTTAAGATTTTCATCTTGGGGTGTCTGGGTGGCTCAGTCAGTTAAGCATCTGCCTTTGGCTCTGATCTCAGGGTCCTGGGGTTGAGCTTCGTGTTGGGCTCCCTGCTCAGTGGGGAGCCCACTTCTCCATCTCCCTTTGCCCCTCCACACCCCTGCTTGTGTACCTGCATGTGTGCACACACTCTCTCTCAAATAAATAAAATCATTTTTAAAAAATTCTTTTAAAAAGTTTTTTTATCTTAGTAAGATTTTTCATTTTTCTTCCCCAAAAATCCCTCAAGAGGATTCAGTCAGGTTCATATGTTCTATTTCCATTTTTACCTTTTTATCTTCTTAGATGAAGAAGAGACAGAAATTATAATCCTGAGGTTAGAAACAATGAAATTTTTATTTGGCAATTCCATGAGACTATTACATATTCTTATCAGTACTTATGAACTACTGGGCAGTTAATGTAAGTAGGGGTTGATTTCTTCTTGTAAAACTAAAGAAAGAATAGTTTGTTGTCTAAAATCTACAGAAAGGTTTTTTGCAGGTAGTAGGGTAGTGTCCAAGCTCATGAAAACATGGTTATATTGTTTTTACTTGTATCCTCTCTGGGGGGTTCAAGACAATTCGGACCAAAGGAGGAAGGTGGAAAATATATATTCATTTCTGTAATCTCATACTATCTTAAATACATAATAAGGAACTGAGAAACAGGTTAATGTAGTTGTTTCTTCCATTTTCATCCTGGGCTCTTATTTAATCATTTTCAAAATGGTATAAAGTAAAAGTATCAGCTGGGTTGTATTTATGTTGTGTGTTGGGCTGCTTTAGCCATTGCAGTACTTAAAAAGCATTTGGAACTTTTTGTAAAGAAGAACAGTCAGATTTTTGTTTGGGTGTTCCCCACTCCTCACCCCACCCCCACCCCCACCCCCACCCCGCCAACTGCCTGTCCCTGGAGTAGCCATTGATTAGTTTACAAATAACTGGTTCATTAAAAAGTGCATTTCTATTCCTTGTTCCATTCCCTTGCTTCTATGTAGATAATGTTAGTAACAAACTATAGGAAAGTATAGTTTAGTTTATTTCTGAACATTTTACCTATTAGCAGATTAAGATGGAAGATGCTGACAACTGAGTTGAAAAATTATATAGTGTACAGTAGTAATATTTAAGCAATTTACACATCACCCATTGTTATGAATTGTGCTGTCCAGTTTGGGTTGCTTCTCAAAAGGTTATTTCTAAACTGGTTATCTGGAACTCAACCCACTTTCATTAATTTATTTAATAAACATTGGAGATCTCCAAGGTATTGTAAAAGACAAGGCGTCTCTTAAAATCCAGGGTGCGTGGAAGTTTGTTTTAGAGAAGTTAAAGAAGATTGTATAATTTATGTATGGTGATTTGGCACCCAAGGTAGCTTGCTTTTTTTTTTTTTTTTTTTTAAGATTTTGTTTATTTATTTGACAGAGAGAGATCACAAGTAGGCAGAGAGGCAGGCAGAGAGAGGGGGAACAGGCTCCCTGCTGAGCAGAGAGCCCGATGTGGGCTCGATCCCAGGACCCTAAGATCGTGACCTGAGCTAAAGACCAAGGCTTTAACCTACTGAGCCACCCAGGTGCCCCCCAAGGTAGCTTTTTTTTTTTTTTTTTTTTTTTTTTTTTAGAGATTTTGCTGCCTCATTAATAGCAGATTAACAAATTTTAAAAGTTTGGGCTTTTTGGAAAAAAAGTTGGGGACAGGTCTTACTGGCAAGTTAGTCCTGCCTGGAACTTTAGCTGCCCAGTGTCTGAGCTCTTCCTATTTTTCATCGTTGCTTCTTTTGCATTGCTTCTGACCAGACACTTCAGTTATTTCACAGTGACTCTCATAGCAGTCTGAGCATTGTGAGGAATGGAGTACTGTTGTAGTTTGTGTGTCAGAGATTGTGTATACATTTGTTCAATGCAATTTTCCAGTGAGTTTTATATTATAAATTATAGGAAAAGCTCAGGCAACAGAAATAAAATCCTATATGTAAACCACAAATACACTTGATAGGAAAATTAACTTAGGTCAGTAGTAATTATATAGTATTTTGCAAAACAAAGATACCAGAACCAGGTGTCCTCTTTGTCAGTTGACTACATCTTTTTCAAAGGTGTGGCAAAAAAAAAGTACAAACTATCAGGAACTCTGTGCTAAGAGGTTTATGGGAAGGGGCAGTATGATTATAGCTGATTTGGAAGACCCCAAAATATAATCCAAAAATCTTTAAGTCCTGCTTTTGAAGTTATTATTGCTTCAAAAGTCAAATAGCAAAAAATTATTTTCTGTGGCAATAGAAGTATTTCTAAGGCTTGAGATATCTTAACGCTGAAAAGAATAAAGAATCAGTTTAATTTTTTGTTATTTCTAGCACATAAGCATTGACAAGGCAGAAAGTCTTGGCCATTATAAGGCATTATGGATCCTCTTCTGAGTGCCCTATTATATAGATAATATAACTTATTTGTGTCATTATATATATTTTCCCATGTGCTCTTATATACACATGGTACTGTTGAAATGTTGGCTTATGATCATTTCTTAGCTGTTAAAATTGTAACTGATAAAGTAGATTAATAGTGGCTGTCTTTGGTGTCTTGTGATCCCATTGTGAGAGGAAACCTCTTGAAAAAATATCAGATCAACTTTATGAGAAATCTGGAGAAACTCAGAAAAATCTTAAGAGTTTGCTCTTACAGAAAGATTCTATGCAACTTAAATATTTCTTATATATCTCTTCATTTTTTCATTATTATTATTATTATTTTTAGTGGGGTGGGGAGAAGGGGAAAAGGGAGAGAGAGACTCTTGAGCAGGCTCTTTGCCCAGCACCAAGCCCGACACAGGGCCCAATCTCACAACCCTGAGGTTATGACCTGAGCTGAAATCAGGAGTCAGATGCTTAACTGACTGAGTCACCCAGGCATCCCTCATATTTCTCTTTAAATGTCATAATTGGGACAAGGATATTTAGCCTAGGGCGTGATTACAATCTTTAGCTTTTCATGAAGTAAATCAGTCACATGACTGTGAAATTAACTTCTATTTAAAGAGCTACTTTTTCCTGTGTGCCTGTGTTCTTTGCCACATATGTTTTTGTATACTGCTAGTGCTCTATTAGCTGTAGGAAAATCTTTCTAGTTTAGGAAACATTTTTAGAAGTAAGATTTGCTGAAGATATTATGAGAAGTTAGCTATTTTCATCTTATAAATAATGTTAAATTTATCGTAGAACCATTTTCTCTATTGGTAGAAGTCAAGTAGTGCTTAAAAAAAACAAATAAACCCAATATGATATAATAGCTCCCCTTTTGTAGTTCAATTTTGAAAACTATGAAACTTTGTTAGCATTACTTGATATATTTAAAACTGAGCTCTTGATTTCCTAGTCCATTCCTTCCACAGCCTTCCCTATCTCAGTAAATGACACCCATTATTCACCTAGTTGCTCAAGCCAAAAATGTAGGAAACATAAATTCCTCCCCCTTTTTATCTCCCAAATATAATCTATAAGCATAATTCTCCTTTACCTCCAAATGAGCCACTTCTATCACGTAAGCTAGTCTTTAGCCTCTTATCTGATGGTCCTGCTTCCTCTTTGGTCACCCTGTAATCCATTCTTGGATTACAAGTTGATCCTTATAAAATATGAATCAGATCGTATTCATTCCCACTTAAAACATTCTAATGGCTGCCTACTGTACTTGAGGTAATAGTCAAGCTCCTTGCTGTAGCATACAAGCCCTACGCAGTCTTGTCCCTGCATCTCTCTGTGACCTCACCATGTACTCCCTCCTCCTCCTCCCCACTCTCCATGTACCAACCACACATGTTGTGTTCGTCCCTTAAGTCAGTGTATTTCCTATTTTGTAGTTTAGGTCCTGTCACCTATCACCATCTCAGAGAAGCCTTCCTGGCCCCATCTTTACAGCAATCTATCAGACCCCCTCTAGCCCCTCATTTTCTTTTAATTTTTCAAACCTACATCTAGATCTGAAGTTATTTTGTTGATTTATATGTTTTTCTCTGACCTTCTAGCCCTTATTAGCCATTTGAGAATTAAAAACCACCTTAGTGCATTTTATTTCCCCATCCACAGTACCTGAAACAATGCCTGATACATAATGGATACACAGTATATACTTCTGAATAAACTATTTACAAAATAGCAATTTAATGATTTGATTTTCTGCTGTATTATCTCATTTTCTAGTGAAGGTTCCAAGTGGTTCTGAGAGAGCGGTTTAGCAGAAAGTAAAATGAAGAAAGTAAAATGCTAGTAAACCTGGCAAAACTTGGAACCATTATAAATCTTCTGTTGGCTATATTCTTAGAATAATATTTACTAAGAAGCTCTGTTTAAACATTTTTTTCCCATTAAAACAATGGCATAAGCTAATATAAATAGATCCAAACATACTATTTGGCTCTACATATATTGGGTGTTCATTGGTAGGCAGTTAATTGCCTGAGAATTAGCTTCTAAAGTTAAATTCTAGAACAGTTCTTGAAATTTCTCCAAAGAAGATTTTAGAAGTCACACTTAGTTTCTGATGAAGCAGCCTAGACAGATCTGTGTTTTTAATGACATTTGTTTTCAGAGGAAGCATTCCAAATATTTATATAGAGGTTTAAGTACATAGTTAAAGAACATGGCAGTAGTAAAGCTTTGAAATTCTAAACATACTCACTGTCCAAAACTGGAACTGGATTTGCATGATCAAAAAGTTTTAGTATACTTTTAGGCCAAAATGGGGTTAAATAATTTAGGAACATTTTCATTCAGCTTTTGACTGGTGATGAAAATAATTTATTTGCCTTCTAACACTTTTAAATCTGGTGTAGAAAAAGTAAATTTATAAAATGCACCTTTTAGTATCTGAACTGCAAAAAGGTCAAACTACTGAGAGTCACAACTATGAATCTAACTTCTGTGAGCTTGCATAATGTGATCCAGACCTTTGGTTTTTACTTCATTGGAGTTGACTTTTCTTCTACCTCACTGCTCATTCACACTAAAGGAGTTGGAGTCCCTTACATTGTAAACTGGACATTTTCATGTTTATATACATCTTGGGTATGTTTTTAGGTGTTGTTAACCTTTTTCTAATCAGTTTCTTAAGTAGTTGAAATAGTGGTGATTTATTACTAGGGTATCATTCAGATATTTGCATTTTGGTGAATTGGTTCACAGATTTAACTGCTCTGGGTTTTGTTTTAGTTATTTCACTGAGCTACTACTTCAGCTTCCAGTAGTGTCAGTCTCTAGGTTCTGACATAAAAAACAAAAACAAAACCCAAGCCAAACCCTGGTCTCTATCTCTAAGTTTAAGATTCTTCATGCAGGTTGCCTTCAAGCAGCATAAGGGTGCTGTTTTCATAGAGTTCCAGGTTGCTTCTTTTGGAGAAGAAAAATTTATTAAACATTTGTGATTTTTTTTTTTTTGCTTCTATATAGAGTATATTTATTTTAGAATTTTTTATGCTAATCTACAAATATTTTTTTAGGGTAAAGCCATTTTACTTTAAGATTATGCATCCAAACAAGGAAAGCATTGGTTTCCCTAAACTTAGGGTTGGAGCTAAACAGAACGAACGGTCTATGTTCTTCACAGTGTAATCCATGGAACTTGCTCTGCAGCGACCATTACACCATTACCTGCTTGACTGCCCTGTACCTTAACCTTTGAGGCATTTTCATTCCTACTGTTTCAACAGAGCACATACACATTATACTTCCAGTTACTTTCTATTGGTAAAATGTTTTAACCACATTAAAATATAAGAAAACTCAAATTATAATGAACTCACTTTTTTCTTAAAACAAAGACATATTAACATAGTAACTCCAGTCCAAATTCATGGAAAAGAAATAATACTTCATGTTTTTCAACTCCTAAGGATTCTATGTTACATTGGACAGGGATTTATTTCCCAATTCAGAGGAAATTTGAGAAAAAGTAATATTATAAACAGGACTTATTTAGTTAGTTAGTTAGTTAGTTGGTTGGTTAGTTAGTTATTTGCTGCTGTTGTTACTTTCATCCAGGTTTTCATAGTGTTCCTATGAAGACTGGAAGGAGTCATTCTCACTGCCTCACTATATACAAAGTAGAGTCATGGGGAATCATTGACTACCGACTGATCAAATGTAGCACATTTGGATAGTAGCAGTACCAAATGCTGCTTCCAGTTCATTTTTTATATCATGGGTATGCACCACTCCAGGCAGCTACATTTCTCTATCCTGAAGAAAGACCATTCCCCAAGACCAAATGAGATACCTTTCTTCGAACTTTCATTTCAAGGGTCCATCCCATTAAAGGTCTCATACTTCTTTAAGTTCAGTTTATTTGTTTATAAAACTTAATGCTGTCCTCTGGTTTTCAAATTTAAGATAACTGAATGAACTACTAAGAGTATCCCGATAAGTATGATGCTTCTTTCTGTATTCTTTACAGCTAGGAAAAGAAGCTGATCAGTAGCAAATAAGAAGTGTAATTTCTCTGGTTTTAGATAATTTCAAGCCTTTTCTGCCATGATTTATATTCTGTTCTGATATTCTCTAATTCAAGTATTTCTCTTTCCTTTAGGTTACTCACTATAAACAGTACCCACCCAATACAAGCAAAGTTTATTCCTACTTTGAATGCCGTGAAAAGAAGACAGAAAACTCCAAAATAAAGAAGGTGAAATACGAGGAAACAGTATTTTATGGGTTGCAGTACATTCTTAATAAGTACTTAAAAGGTATTATTTTTCCTAGTACATTTAAACACTGCTTTTATGTAACACTTCATAAATCTTCTCCTATATTGTTATATTCTGTGATTTCAAATAGTTAAATTTTGACATTTACTTAACTATTTTGACTATTTCAGATGTTATTTTTGAATTGTAAAAAACTGTTAATTTGAATGCATTAAATCTTAAACTTTGGTGTATGGGCTTATTCTAAATATGAGAAAGAATTTCTGAACTAATTTGGGAGTAAGTTTAGAAAAGTCAATAATTTTCTGAGGCTAACCTGGTATGTTTATAGATTTAAGTCATTAATTCACAGTAAAGGATTCATTATTCATCTAGAAATTCATTTTGAATTATGGTAGCAATTAGAATATTTTTGTCATAGTCTGTTTTATCTTAAAAGCCTATTTTTCAGAACAGCCTGACACTGTGGCCTTAGTTAAAATAGGTTTTAAAATGGAAAAACCCCCAAAATAATTTCTGTGCTTTTGTATTTGAAAGTCCATCGCTTCTCGGCCTTGTGGCTAAGATCAAGTTTTGTATTTGAATGTCCAGTTTGTTTTATAATGGTATTTCTAGGGTGAAAAAAGTTCACAAAGGTTTTTATACATTTTGGAAAATTTCATGTCTGAAGCCTTTTCAAATGAAAATAATCTCAGAAATGAAAACAGATTAAGTTGAATTTTACAAAGATAATAATCTTTTCCCATAATCTTGGCAGTTTTAAGGTCAGATTTAAGTTCAGATATGTTATACCATTGAAAACCAACTTGAATATCCACAGTACTTTGCAGTAAGACTTCCCAAGATATTTTAAATGAGTTTTCTAGTAACCTTATATAAAGTCCTAAAGATTGATGTCATACTTTAGTTCTATAGCTTAAAAACTTTATAGAATATTATTAATTATAGCTCAGATCTGTTAATTGCCTGTTATAGGCCAGCATTATGCCAAGTGCTTCATATGTCTTACCTCACTTAGTTCTCATAGTCATTCTATAAGTAGGTACTCTACTATTATCCTCATTTTACAGCTAAAGATAACTAAAAGTGTATTTGAGGAGCAAACACTTAGTCCTTGTGAAAATTATTGGATTATCAGCCCCGAAGACACCCTTTATGAATGAAGTGAAAAGGTTCACCTGGAAAATTATCTGTATCAAATTTGTACATTACAGTGATAAATCATCTTAGAAGTTAACTTATTACTGTGATTTAAAAAAATCCTTTTCGTGTAATGATTTCTTCTGCACATCTGCTTTTCAAATAAAAACTTCTGTATGCTTAGAGTGAACAAGCAGAAAGGCAAATTCCTTTTCTGGCTGTGCGGTTGACTCTGGGTGATTATATAACCTCTCAGTTCTTGGTTTTTTAATCCATAGAATGGTGAAATAGCTAGAGAGATTGATCTACAGCAACTCAGCAACTTATAGAATGCCTTTAGAAATGTAAAAAGGAGGAATTTGTCTTTTCAGGTAAAGTAGTGACCAAAGAGAAGATCCAAGAAGCCAAAGAAGTGTATAGAGAGCATTTCCAGGATGATGTCTTTAATGAAAAGGGATGGAACTACATTCTTGAGGTAAAAAAAAATGTTGTGTTTTGCTCTACTTTGGTTTCTTACAAAGGAATTTGAATAAAAGACTTTAATTATAACTTTTTTCTATCTGTGACCCTAATATAATTACTATTTTAGATATTCTTGGAAAAGTTAAGGGTTACATTTAAATTTTTTTCTATAGCAGGTCTAAATAATTGGTTATAATATAAATGAATTATAATTTAAATCACTAGCATATTTCAGAAAGGTGATTTGATCTTTTCTTGAAAGATGCGCTATGATTAAAAAGGGCGTGGTTATTTGGCAGTTGTAAAATTTAGGTCTTTTTTCTTGGCTATACATTATTTAAGGGAATAGATGTGGTGAGACTATCACTATACAGTAATTCTAGGAAATTTCCTTGACTGAATCATTGGAATGGTTCCGTGTCAGTCCATAAGGTTGATTTTTATTCTTTATTGTCCTGTAATATTCATACATAGCATGTTTGGATCAATTACCTAAACTTTTTGAACATCCAAAGATCTGGGAATTGAGTTATGAGAGTTGAGTGTCCTCTGGTGGTGGTCTTCACTACAAAGATGGATTGGGAATGGGATCTTCTGGTATCTTGTCATGTAAAGTGTTAATTTATGTCTTAAAAACAAATGCCTTTTCCACTGTAGACTATCAAACACAAAATAATTAGAAATACTTCAACTTTCAGGCTTATATTGTAATACTGAGTTTTACTAATTTTTACTTACGGGTCTTTGAAGAAGTCAAGTAAGCATTATGTGCTATACTTTCCCTGTATCTTAAGTAAGGTTAGTAAAATCTGTTGGCTAACCTACACTTACCTCATTTGGTTTGCTGGGAAGAGAACAGTGATAGATAGGTGGTAAGCTTATTAATATAATTCCCAGTAGCCAGGGTGATAAATCTTTTGATTTTATGGTCAGAGAATTTTAGGGATCTAATCTAGTCTCACCTAACCCTGTTTTAAGGATAGAGTCTAAGACCTAGAGATGTTAAATGACTTGCCCAAAGTCAGTATTTTTGAGTCCACGCTGCGGTTTCTAAGGCAGTATTCTTTCTGCTATATCATAAGGCCTTCTGGTGCTTCTCATTAAACGGATTTTTCTTTTATCTAGTTAACCTGTCCCTGGGATTTCTGAAATAATTTGCCTTCCTAGCCAAAATTTAGCCACACCATTTACCTTTAAAAGAAAGGAGGCATAATTAAATACCCAATAACATACTCTGTAGCAAATGTGTTTCAGGCTAATTTTGGAGAGAACTGTTGCACTTGCATATTGATTCCCAAAGCTTTAGAAAGTATACTTAATGTTTGGTCTGTCTATTCCTAAAGTGGTTTCAGCCTACTACCAGAATAAAGAGAAAACCTATTTAAGATTCTTCCACTGGCAGGGATTTCTCTTTTCTCTTTTTTTCTTTTTCTTTTTCTTTCTTTCTTTTTTCTTTTTTCTTGTTTTGTTTTGTTTAAGATTTTACTTATTTATTTGAGAGCAAGAGACAAAGATAGTGAGAGAGAGCACAAGCAGGGAGGAGAGGGAGAAGCAAGCTCCCCACCAAGTAGGGAATCAGATGTGGGACTCTATCCCTGGACCCTGGGATCATGACTGGAGCCAGAAGGCAGACATTTAGCCGACCTAGCCACCCAGGCGCCCTTTCTTTTCATTTGTCGTCGTTTTATGTTGCTAATGGCAGTCCCTTATTTTGTCTTTTAACCTTTAGCTTTTCTTTTATGAAAACAACTAAGAAGAAAGATAGTATTCTTGGAATATCTTTAAAATATGTCAGAATAAACCTTTTTTGAAAGAATGAGAAACTTTTTGATCAGTTTGAGATTATCTTCTAGTGAGAAATATTTTTAGCAGAAGTACTCTGATAACATAAAAGTTAAAAATTAGTATCAGTGCCTAAACTGTTAATAATTTTAGTTAATTTTATTTCAGGAGAATAAGAATATTCTGGTTATATTACTAGCAATACAGTAACATGTACAATTACGGTTTTTATGACAGTAAGTTTAGCTTCTGTAAAATATAAAGAACCTTATTAAAACAAGTAACTGGATGTCATCCGTTGAATGAATAAATTCATTATTGTCTTTTACCAGAAATACGATGGGCACCTTCCAATAGAAATAAAAGCTGTTCCTGAGGGCTATGTCATTCCCCGAGGAAATGTTCTCTTCACAGTGGAAAACACAGACCCAGAGTGTTACTGGCTTACAAATTGGATTGAGGTGAATTGTTTTATTCTGATTACTGTTTAACATCAATTAAGGATGTAAAAACCATTCAACTGGCATTCTTGTTTTAAAATTGCTACTAATAGGGCAATCCTGTGGGGACCCCTCTAACTCTTGAGAGCTATTTCTGTATCTTCACTTAATACACTTTAGACACACACACACACACACAAAAAAATTTTTTTTTAATTTAATTGCTACTAATAAAGCTGTGTAATCTTCTACAATTTACTAAACCTTTCCAGGCCTCAGTTTTCTCATTTATAAAGTGACAGTTGGATTAAATAATCTAAGTTTCCTTCCAGTGAAATCTAGTGTTTCTGAGACTTTATCTAAGTGAAATTATTAAGAACTATTACTATTAAAGCTCAGTTGTCTTCTCTCGTTTGTTGCAATCCTAAATGTATATTATCAGAGAGAAAACCGAGGAAAGTAGCACAGGTTTATTTTTTAGTAACTTAGGATATTTTGTGGATATTCTGTTCTAATTATACTAAAGGAATTTTGTTCAGATTTTTAACAACAGATTTCTTCCTTATCTAATCAGTTTAGGGCCTGTGTTTTACCACCTGATATTTCTTTCTAAACAACACTCAAGACTTGCTAATCATTTTAATTTCTAAGCCAAAAAAGGAGGATACACTAGAGACTCTGAGGAAGGCTCTTTGTTTTTGTTTCATCTGTACCTAAGTAGTCCTATTTTCGCATGCTCATAGTTTTTTTTAAAGATCTTATTTATTTATTTGACAGACAGAGATCACAAGTAGGCAGAGAGGCAGGCAGAGAGAGGAGGAAGGAGGCTCCCTGCTGAGCAGAGAGCCCAATGGCGGGGCTCCATCCCAGGACCCTGGGATCATGACCTGAGCCGAAGGCAGAGGCTTTAACCCACTGAGCCACCCAGGCGCCACTAGAACTAATTCTTTAACTTAGTATTTATTGGTTAAACTACTTGTTGTTATATTGTAAAATCATACATTTGAGGTTATTTATAAGTACTGGAAAATTTAAAAAAGAATATAAGAGGTCCAAGAATATGTTTGAAATACATTTTCAAAATTGACAGAAAATTTAAAACTCAAAATTAACTGGGCCCTTTATGGGACATCAACTTATAGTAGGCTAATAGGCCCAGGAAAAATGTCCAGTTGCCCAAAATAATGACTTAAAGTAGTTGACTGCAGTGTTTTAAAACTTTGAATTGACTGAATTCAAAGTAAAAGAAAACTTACTAGTTTTTATATAGTTGTGATAGTATTTTTACTGGGAAGTACTAGACTTTAAGAGGATGGTATTATAAAAACACAAAAGGAATAGTTATCCAAAGTTACCTTCAGTGCCAGAATATCCCAAGCAGATAAATCTTATTTTGAAAATCATCATCTATGGGTAACTTTTTTCACTTTTATTTTCTGATTGAGGGTTTAGTCAATAAGTACTTGCCCTTGTATCTAATTGAACGGCCATAGAGCAGATATTTATGGACATGGAGGACTAATTCCCAGATCACCTTGCTTCATGTATGTTTTTATTTTCTTCAGAAAGTGAAAAAAAACACTAGCTTTAAAAACGCAACAACAAAAACTTTTTTGAAATAATCATTATTTTGGTGTATTTCACTAGACAACCATAAAGTTAAAAATGTTATATTTAGACAGCTTGTTATTTACAAACTTAAAGATGTTGTTCAGGCAATCCTTGATTTAAAACATTTTAAATAGCACTAAATAGTATTCCTTCCAGTGACCTTGCCCAGTGTATGTTCAGAGTTATTGCTAATATTCTTTGCTATTCACTGTACACTGATTTTTAAAACCCACTAAAATTATTGAATTACTTTATCAATATCAATAGTGGTGCTAGAAATTTGCATCAGATTTCAAAACATGTTTAGAAGAGCCCAAGGGTTCTGTAAAGATGTCTCAGACTTACAAAGGGGCTGAGGATTGAACACATTGTGCTAAACGTAACCACCTCTTCCAACCAAAAAGCAAAACGAAACATTTTTGCTGTTAAAAAGAATTATAAAATAGACAGTGACCACACAGTTTTATAGCATATGCAGAAATGTTTCATGTAGCTTTCTTAAAATGAGTTGATAAAAGTCAAGAACGTAAAGCACAACTCAGTGAATAGAATTCTCTAGGGCTAAGCAAAAGCATCGCTGAACTAAATAACCTACTGGTAGTCATAATAGATCTAAGGAAAAATTAGATCCAGGACTATGTAGAGAAGTAAATGATTAACTTCTTTAGCCCCACACTGTTCAAAGTGTATTCCCATGCTGGTCCATAAACTATTTGATGCAGGTCCACATTAAATATAGTAATTGAGGATAACCAAACTTATTTAGAAACTTTCATGGTAATTGCCGTAATACCTAAGTGTGAATGTATTTTATAAAACTATTTGTCCATGACAGATTGAAAATTAAAAAAAAAAATTTGTTCTTTATCACAGTCTTTCTAAATATTACTTGCTTCGTTGGCGCTTTGACTAAAAACTAGGTAATTTGATGTTCTGTACTACTAAGATCCTATAGTGCTTATCCTTTGTGTTGATGATTTGAAAGCTAAGCTATGCACTATCTCCGGAATGCACGCGGTGGGCATCCTGCTCAACAGTTCAGATGTCTAATTGGTATTTCTGGTAGTATGGAGGTCTAGGACATACCTCCAGAGAAAGCAGGGATTTTACTCAGAAAGAAATTGGTATTTTATATCCTAATATTTGTGATTGATTTTATCACTACAGACTATTCTTGTTCAGTCCTGGTATCCAATCACAGTGGCCACAAATTCTAGAGAGCAAAAGAAAATATTGGCCAAATATTTGCTGGAGACATCTGGTAACTTAAATGGTCTGGAATACAAGTTACATGATTTTGGCTACAGAGGAGTTTCTTCCCAAGAGGTAAGAAACTGAAATGAACTTCCTTTCATAGAATGTGGTTTGTTGGTTAGAATGGTAATCTAAATTATAAATTTGGGGGATGTTACTGATACTGATCTTGTTTCTGAGTAGCCTACATTTTAAAACTCCAGACATTCAGTCAATAGATATATATTAAGTACTTACTATGTGTTAGCCTCTGTTCAGAGTATGTGAAATGAAGCTTTCAGCAAATGCCCCTCTCCTTTACATATCGAATGGATGGATGGATGTATAATGTTATATATTATAATAAATACAGTAGGTGTCAGATTATGTTCTACAGAAAGGCACAAGGCAGAGTAAGGAAAAAGAGGCTGGTGGGAAATGAGGGTGGGTCACGATTCAGTCGGTCTCTCTGCCAGAAGTAACAGTTGGCTCCTTAAATGTTTAGGAGACACTAGATATTTGTCATAGGAACTGTTATCTCTGCTAAGAATGGCTTGAAGACAGGAATTATCTTGAGAGATGAACTTTATACCTCAAAATATGAGTCTTTTTCTTTTGTTGGATTTTGGTGTGTGGTTTATTTTCCAGACTGCTGGCATAGGAGCATCTGCTCATTTGGTTAACTTCAAAGGAACAGATACAGTAGCAGGAATTGCTTTTGTTAAAAAATACTATGGAACAAAAGATCCTGTTCCAGGCTATTCTGTTCCAGCAGCAGAACACAGGTACAATTCTGTTTTCATCCTCCTATTATCTAAACATTTGTTTTCTAAAATGACTTTTTTCACTCTTGTATTGGTGATTCAGTGATGTTTTTCTTAATTACAAGCCAGTAACTACAGTAAATCTTCACAAATATAAGCAACATGAATGAATTCAGTATTTATACTAGGTATTAAAGATTAGGTAGAGAACTTGGAACCATCCTAATAAAAACCACTGAAGAGCTTTCTTTTGACTCTTAAGTTGCCGCGTAAGTTTTAAGAGTTTTTAAAAGAACTGCTCTGTTGCCACATGCAGATACATTTTATTTGTTAAATCTAGGAGCACTCCCTGTAAAACTTGGGTCACTTTTTCTCTTTTCCTGCTTTCTACATGCCCTGCAAGTTGTCAGCTGGACCCAGTACCATCAACTGTAGAAGAACAAGGCACTCTGATGAAAGGAGGGGGTTCAAATTCTTTTCATGCTACCTTATCAGATATGGCTAAACCAGCTCAAGTCACTGTAAAAGGCAGTTACAATCCAGAGTGCAACTGTTCTGCTCCCACTTTACTAAAACTTTACTGAAGGTCCGTGGAGCTTTTACAGTGTATGCCAAACCTAATTTCTTGTTCTTAATAGCAAAAATTATTTACAGTAATCCGTTTGGGGGAGTTTATTAAGTTTTACTCCTACTTCGATATCACAGGGTGCTAAAACCACCAGTGAGGTTTTCTCCAAGGCAATCTACTGGGTGCTGTAAGGGATAGAAAAATATAAGAAATTGACCTTTCCTATATCAGTATAAAAATAATAAACTAGCAACTTTCTGCTCTGTTGATGAAGTACTTTTAAAGAGATGAAAGTGCTCTAGTGCTGCAAGGGAAGGAAAGGAAAGATGTTACTTCGCTGGCAGGATCAAGAAAGCTTTTTATAGAGATGGTTATGTGAAATCTTCACTTCTTGAAGGAATGGCAAAATTTATGGCAGACATGAGAGAGCAGTCCTTCTGAGTAAATCTTATCACATGCCTACCACAGGTCAGGGATTGTCCTGAGAAAGCAAGAGTGAAAGAGGAGACGGAATGTGTTCAGGGAATATGGGCTGAAACATAGTAGGGATTTTGTTGGGAACATAGAGTAAACTGAAAAAATAGATTAGTTAAGGCCCTCAGATTCGTTTGACATTGAATGTTAACTGTGTATATCATGCTAGGTTAATCTAATTATTTTTTCAAATGGGAGTGAGCATTGAAGTTTTGAGCATAAGGAGCTTTGACATCAGATAAATACTTTATGAAGATTGTTTTGATAGCAGGATATCCTGTGAATTGACAGAAACAAGAAGTTAGGCTGAATAGGAAACTTGCAGCAGTTTAGAGAGATGACAAGGTGCACACCCTGTGGCTCTGAATGGAAAGAAGTCGCTGAAAATGAGCAATGGCTTGGGAGATGAAACTGCTAGAACTTGATGATTAGATTGGGACTGGTAGATGGTAAATTCTGTAAATATTCATGGGAAATGCTGTATCATGACATTAGGGCCTTGTTGAATGCTCTCATGAGTCAAGGCTCATGAAAGTGGGAACACAGGGATGTCATCAACAGATGAAGGCTCTAGGATTACAGTAGTTTTATTTTGGACTTAGATGTATGTACATCTTCTAAAAACTTGAGTAGTATCTGCGGCCACCTGGATGGCTTAGTGTGTTGAGCAGATGGCTCTTCATTTTAGCTCCGTTCTGATCTCAGGGTCCTGGGATCGAGCGCTGTATCAGATTCCACACTCAGAAGGAAGTCTGCTTGTCCCTCTCCCTCTGCTCCTTCCCCCCATTCATGCTCTCTCAAATAAATAAATAAATCTTTAAAAAAATAAAAAGACACACAAAAATAATATATATATATGACTCTTCACTAATGGTTTTGTTTTCACAAGTATGATACTATAAATCTGAGAATAAAGATATGTCTTCCTTAGGGTTTCCATGTTAAAACAGGATGTCTCATAATATTTACTACATTTATAAATTTGTCCCTTTTAATATATAAGAATATTTCAGATGTTCCTAAATGGAAAAGTCTTTTGAACAGTAGCATGGTATAGTGAAGAAGCTTTGAACTAAAAGCTGGGAAATCTGAGTGACCCAGTAAACCTTACAGCTGACAGTCTGGGTGGCCCTGGGCAGGTCGCTTACCTCTCCCTTCCCCAGTTTGTCCATCCAGCCAAACAAAAGGAGGAGCTAAAATGCAAGTCTCCAACATTAGCAGGTCATTAAGGATAAATGAGCTAACATCTAAAACAACTTGAAAATAAGAGAACTCTAAAAGCCATTATTGTTACAATATTTTAAGGAATATATGAATCTGGACTTAACGTATATGCTGTTATCGTTTGTTTTAAAAAAAACCCCACTGAACCCAAAGATGTAGGGAGAGTTTGGTTGACCAAGAAACTTAAGAGAAGTATTAGACTATTTAATGTGGAACCCAACTTAAAATTGTACATCATGTGGTTAAGAAAATGCATACTTTTTTGAGCTTATGTAAAACTGCCTTGTTAAGCTATATAAGTAAAACAAAAATCTATAGAACATTGAGGAGGAAAAAAAATATCTTATTTATAAACTTTCCCTTAAACTTTGGAAAGTTGTCAGTTTGATTTGATGCTGGAAACTGGAATAATAGCATTAGTAGAATTCATTGAACAGATATTTATATAAGCTCCATATACCAAATACTATTATCAGAAGAATAGGTGTTACAATTGGATTATGTAAAGGGTGCTGTAGGATATGTCTCCCTGGTGATCAATATAATAAAGATAATCACCTTCCTGCCTAACAAGTAGATCTGGAGTCCAGAAGAAGAACCTGGACTAAGGTATAGATTTTGGAAACCCTATCACAAGTGGTTTTTGTTGTTGTTTTTAAAAGCTAGTATTTTTCACACAAGGAGGTGGATGGAGGAAAGCATGCACCGGGGTCAGAGCTTATAGTTAGACTGAAGGGGAGAAGACAGCCTCTGAGGCAGACTGGAACCATAGAAATAGGAAAAAAATAAAATAAAAATGGTGGAGAGGTCTCTGAAGTTATGGGAAAGAAAGCTTCAAGGAAGTTCAGGTGCCAGAGAGGAAGCAAGTAAAAGACTACACATGAACAACAAAGTGGTGGTGGGTGATGCAAGGAGCAGAGGGAGGGGACTGTTGATACCAGCACTGGACAGGCAGCACTGTGTGGGCGGCCAGCTTTGCCTGTACGAGTTCATTCTTACATTGCAAAGCTTTCTCGTTTTGGTATTCTTTGAGCTCAATTTTCTCCATCCTTATAAAGAGGACAGTAGTAGTTCTTGATGTAGATGGGGCTTCTTTTCATTCATGTCTTAATTATCCCTTTTGCCTGCAGATGCTGGCATGAGGTAGGGAGTTGGATTCGTAGCTACTGGCAGCCTCTGTACTTGTCAGGAGCAGTGTTTGCTCTAAAATAAGTTTTATGTGAATAGACCTGCTGTGTCTCCATTTCATACAAAAGTTGTCACTGAGTAGCTAAGTCTTTATAACCCTGAAGTGTACATGCTCTGTTAGCACCAACATATCACTGACTGCATGGGGAAATAGTTTACTTCAGTCCTTTAGAGGGAAAAAACAAAACCCGAGGGGTGCCTGGGTGGCTCAGTGGGTTAAAGCCTCTGCCTTCAGCTCAGGTCATGATCCCAGGATTCTGGGATTGAGCCCCACATCGGGCTTTCTGCTCACCAGGCAGCCTGCTTCTCCCTCTCTCTCTGCCTGCCTCTCTGCCTACTGTGATCTCTGTCTGTCAAATAAATAAATAAAATCTTTAAAATTTAAAAAAAAACAAAGAAAAGAAAAGAAATATTTAAAAAAACACCTGTAATGGAATGACAGTTTCAATCATAATTTAGTGTGACTCTTCAGTTTTGAAATAAACTTGAACCTACATGGGCCTATACAATAAATGAATGGGTTGTCTTCCCATTATTTTACGTAGAAAAATGGATGGGGTAGAGATGAAGACTAGAAAATTAGGGAGAAGAAAAAATGGTTTGGCATGAGGAATTGGTAACAGTTTTCAAATTCATTATTAAATTGTTTGACCTATACTTATTAACTAAGAAGTGCTTGTTATATATTATTAATCTTATTCAAGAAGAATCATTATTGAGGACATTTTAAAAATCACTGTTGCAGTTTCTGCCTAATAGAAACTCTCATATTTTATTTCCCATCTTAATTATGTTTTGCCCAAACTAAGTATTAAAATTCTTATATTCCCTGGGCATGTATTAATTAGTAGTGGATACTCTATAGCTGAAATAAATGGCTGCCTGTTATTGGCCATTTAAAGGTATAACTGGTAAAGGGTTAGTTGACTATATGTACATACAGTACAGTACAAATAATTGTGTAAGTAATTGCTGTTAAGTATAAGATTTTTAAAGTTAAGATAGACAAATATATGTCCCTGCTATTATTGGTATATGGTTTGGAAAACTCACAGAAGGGAGCCAAGTGCTTGCATTGCCTAGCAAAATAATAGGAATATGTAGTCATTCTTTCTGACATTTTGGCATTCAGGAGTTGCTTTTTTTAGTTAAATGATTTGGTTTGATTTTTTAAGTAAACTCCACACCCAGCATGGGGCTCAAACTCACAACCCTGAGATCAGGAGTCACATGCTATACTGACTGAGCCAGCCAGGCACCCCTAGTGCACTGATTTTAAATGAGCACGTTCAGGAATACAAAAAGAGTTGGGTGACTATGACTTTAAGAGTTAAAAATAACTATGGGACAGGAATAAGATTTCTTATACTCTTAAACATCAGCCAAGGGGTAGTGTGGCCCAAATAGTCAACAAACCTTATGATGTGTATTCATTAAGCTAAATCACTCACCTTCTTTGTGATGTTGATGGTGTAAGTATAGTGCATGAGAAGTGATTCAGGAGTAGATAATGTGTCTGCCTAAGTAAATCTGTTTTCATTTTATTTCCTAGTACCATAACAGCCTGGGGGAAAGACCGTGAAAAAGATGCTTTTGAACATATAGTAACACAGTTTTCATCAGTGCCTGTATCTGTGGTCAGCGATAGCTATGACATTTACAACGCATGTGAAAAAATATGGGGTGAAGACCTAAGACATTTAATACTGTCAAGAAGTACAGAGGCACCGTTAATAATTAGACCTGATTCTGGAAATCCTCTGGACACTGTATTGAAGGTAAATTTTAACACATAACTTGATTATTAAAATGCCTATAGATGAGCTATATTATGTACTATTTTAATTTCATTTGTGCACATACCATTTCAGAACTATTTTAGCATTACAGCCCAAGGAGGGTAATAAATTGGTCCAAGAATACATACAGTTCTGGGTTAGTTGTGTATCATCAAATAAATAATAATGTTGAACAGATATTTTCTACATACCTTGAAAATTAATTAGTAACATTATGGATGCCTGGGTGGCTCAGTGGAGTAAGCATCTGCCTTCCGACTCAGGTCGTGAACCCAGGGTTCTGGGATCGAGTCCCACATCAGGCTCCCTGCTCAGTGGGGTCTGCTTCTACTCTCCCTTTGCCTGATGCCCCCCCTTTTTGTGCTTTCCTGCCCTCCCTCTCTCTCTCTGGCAAATAAAATATTAAAAAAAGAAAGAAAATTAATTAGTAATATTAATCCTGTGATTTGGTTACCAATTTTGTGGTTTTTCTTTACCACAAATCATTGCTATACCTTTGAAGTTTTTAGTGCAGAAGAAATACATGCAAGGTGACATGGAAAAAAAAGAATTCAAAAATTCTTTTCAGGTAGTGATTCTTTGGAGCTACTGTTGATCCTCAATGTAGTGTTGCTGCTTTGCTTTTTTTTTTTTTTTTTTTTAAAGCATTCAGGACTTGGTTTGCCTTCTCTGGAAATCATTAGTAAAAGCAGGTTATTTGGTGCCTACTACTAGAAAAATATTGTGTTAAGTGCTTTACTTAAGCTGTGTCATTTCATTTCTATGAAGATGTGTGATAAATATTACCATCTCTTTTATAGACAAAGCAACAGGCTTAGAGAGGTTAAAATAACTTGCTAAAGGTCACACAACCTGTACAATATGCCAGGTATCCAATATAGATCTTTGTAGCTCCTGCCTTCGCACTTCACCAGACTTTCCCAACTAATGATTAGATGATAAGTTACCCCTTGAGAAAGGGGGATAGAGAACCAAGGAAGTCTTTTCCTATCCCATTCAGTAACAGGCAGTTTTGAAGATCTTAATCTGAAATACTAACAAATTGGGTTTTAGCAAATTTAACGGGTTTCATGTCTTCCCTGTTGCCTAATAAAAATGTACTGACCTAATTAAGAATAAACCAAGCCATTCGTATGGAATTTTCTCATTGGTAAACTCTTCATTTAGGAAAAGGGAGTGATTCGGGGTAAATATATATCTGGTAGGTCTTTTGTAAGCTCTGACCCAAGCTTTCTGAGAAATTTTAGATCAGTGTTCAGGAATTTCAGCTGTTCTAAAACTTAGTAGGCAGTGAATGAGTGGGATGATTTGTATAATACGCAGTTTGTCTTTAAAAAAATGGGTGTCACCTTTAAATAAGAACTTCTGAGAAACTTGGGCTGTATGTGCTTCATTTCGTGCTTTGTAATCATAGTTTGAGGTTTTATAATTCAGATGGATTATATTTCGTTCTATCAGACAGAATAAGCCAAACTGGGGCACCTGCTTGGCACAGTTGGTTAAGCCTCCAACTCTTGATTCGGCTCAGGTCATGATCTCAGGGTTGTAGGTAGGATGGAGCCCTGCCTCTGACTTGTACTCAGTGCGGAGGCTGCGTCATATTCTGTCTCTCCCTCTGCCCCTCCTGATAATGTTTTCTCTCTCTCTCTCAAACAAATAAATCTAAAAATATAAATAAGCCAAACAAACTTTTGGGCATAGGCAGAATAAATCAAAATCATAAGTTTGTCAAATGATGTTTTATATACCTACTAAAAATATGATATTTACTGCTTTTGATTCATTGACGTCTGGGTTACAGGCCCAGCCTGTGTTCACTGGGCACTCTGCTCACTTAAAATTTACTGTTTAAATTTCCTAATGTCCAAGATTTTTTCCCTGAATCTGTATTAATTTGAAAGATGGGAAGAAGAAAATTTTGTATTTTGAGCGACTTTACAGTATAAATTGACATGATGGAAAAACAGCACGCCTGTTTCTAATGTAATCAAAAGGAATTGAGACTAAATTTTAGAAGCCTTGTATATAGTGTTGTAAAACTTTTTAAGCAGTTTGATCAGTTTTTATATTCTCAAGATTGTCTAGCAAAGCAAAGTCATTTTTTTAACTATCGAAAGCTTTTACACTCCCCCCCCGCCCCGCCCACTCAGTTTTAGTTACTTTGTTGGGTTTGTATTTTCCCCTACAGGTTTTGGATATTTTGGGTAAGAAGTTCCCTGTTACTGAGAATGCAAAGGGCTACAAGTTGCTGCCACCCTATCTTAGAATTATTCAAGGGGATGGAGTAGATATTAATACCTTACAAGAGGTAAGTGTCTTATATTAAAAAGTTCTGATAAAGCATTCCTTAGAATTAAGCTCATCAGTTTGATAAATAGCACATTAATAACTTAAGTACCGCTCTGATTCTTTTCATAAATGTTCATGATCATATATTTTTTTTTAATTTTCAGCATAACAGTATTCATTATTTTTGCACCACACCCAGTGCTCCATGCAATCCATGCCCTCTATAATACCCACCACCTGGTACCCCAACTTCCCACCCCCCCGCCACTTCAAACCCCTCAGATTATTTTTCAGAGTCCATAGTCTCTCATGATTCACCTCCCCTTCCAATTTCCCCCAACTCCCTTCTCCTCTCTAACTCCCCATGTCCTCCATGCTATTTGTTATGCTCCACAAATAAGTGAAACCATATGATAATTGACTCTCTCTGCTTGACTTATTTCACTCAGCATAATCTCTTCCAGTCCCGTCCATGTTGCTACAAAAGTTGGGGGTATTCGTCCTTTCTGATGGAGGCATAACACTCCATAGTGTAAATGGACCACATCTTCCTTATCCATTCATCCGTTGAAGGGCATCTTTGTTCTTTCCACAGTTTGGCGACAGTGGCCATTGCTGCTATAAACATTGGGGTACAGATGGCCCTTCTTTTCACGACACATGATCATATATCTTTTAATTGCTTAAAATTTATAGACACAATTGATCCTTGAATAATGCAGGGGTTGGGGTGCCAATACCCCCTCCACCCAGCACAGTCATAAATCCATATATAACTTTTGACTCCCCCAAAACTTAACTCCAAATAACCTGCTATTGACCAGAAACTTACCAATAGCATAAACAGTCAATTAACACATATTTTGTCTATTCTATGTGTTATACACTATATTCCTAGAATTAAGTAAGCTAGAGAAAAGAAAATATTAAGAAAATCATAAGGAAGAGAAAATGCAAGTCTAGGCATAGCAGCCAGACCACACATACTACTCTGTCCTCATTGGGCATCCTTGATACTAAACTAAAGATGTGTCATTATGAAACAAGAAAATAGGCGCCTGTTACGGAACACTTCCTTGTATATAAAGTGAAAAGTCTTGACATAGCTTGAACAGGTGTGTCTTTCTGGAATACAATTACGAAATTCAGATGGTGTTAATATGTGCTTTCTCAAAAGAGTATAGAATGGTTTGTCACTTCTTCTAAATTAAGCATTGACTGTCATCACTATTGAGCCAAACAGTGTTCTGTTATCTAAAACTTTTGCGTTTTTCCTCGAAAAAGCTTTTAAAGCACTACAACTTTAATACCTAAAACACTCCATAAAAATGAAGGCTGTCCCTGCTATCATGCTGTGCACGGTCTCCTGTTCTAAAGCACTGGTATTTTCATGTCCATCAGTCTCCAGTAGCACCCGCTTGTATAACACAAGTTACCAAAGGATTTTTCTGTTTCCAAGAATTTTTGGTGTGGTAAAAGTAAGGTCAATACCCAAATTATAAATAGTTTGTGTCCCAAAGATCCATTTAAGAGAAAACTATGGCATATAACAAACAGCGGTTCAGTGGTGATGTGCATTTGGAGTTCCAGAACGAAGTTTCTGAAAGAGCTCGCTTGCAGTTACAGAAATGAGCTCTCCCAAAATGCCTAACTTAAGAAAAGTGGAAACTCCCCAGACAACTCTTAAGACATTTGGTATGGGGAGGTTAGGGGCTTTCATGCAAAAAGGAAGGAAGACCTGAGTAGAGAGAGCTCAGCAGGCATTTTTAATTGTTGTTGTTTCCTTAGCTCAGCTAAATTAAAGGTTTCTTACTTGGTACCCGTTAAGAACTATTACCCATGCCTACATTTTAGCGAGTTTAGCAGGTGCTCTCACATGCATTTCTCCCCCTTTCACATGAAAAATCACAGGCTGGAAGGGGGCTGTGCCATTTTCAGAGAACCCATTAGTTCAGTGTCCTTCCATGGCTCACACCCGGCACTCAACTCTGCAAGTCCGCTTGTTCATCCGTGGGTTTGAACTTCCGTGTAAAAACTGAAACTCTTCAGTTTTCTTTTTCTTTTTTTTCTTTATAAATTTTGAGAATGTATGTGCAATTTTTTTTTTTAAGTTGAGAATTAGCTTTAAACTCGATGTATGTTTGTTTGTTTTAACTTACGAACAAGAAGTTAAATATCAAGACAGATACTCCTTGGCCTTCATGAAGCCTTGGTCAGAGATGAATCATCTGTGTTAATGCAGATGCACTTGTATGTTTTTTGACCTAAAGAGTAACACGTGCTTTCTTTGTCTTGAAGAGAGTCGAAATAAGTTTTCAGAAGCAAGGAAAAGAATTGTAGCAGTTTTGCTTTTGTACATCTACTAGATACCTTAAATGTGACAAAATGAAAATTCTGTTTAACTTCACAAACAGCAGACTTCCCTCATTGTCAGCCTCACTCTTGAACTTTGCTTCCCTGTGACATCTTACGAAGTTGATACAACCCTGCTGTAGATTTCTGTGTACCAGAATCTACTTATTTAGGAAAAGAGGCAGAAACGTCTCTTGTGATAGACACAAAACCTTAAATGTTTTATCACCAGTTGTTTCTCATTCCCTCATTCCTTTCATTCCCCCCACCCTGACCACAGTCACAATGGCAACACTACACATGCAGGAGCTTGGAGTGAAATCCCTTCCTTTCACACTTTTTGAAGTGGGTAGGTTATTTAAAAGAGAAAATGTGGAATATAACTCTTTAGGCCTTACTCTTACCTCACCATGTATGGTGTTATGACTCTAGGATGTTTTTGTTCATCAGTATGACTCAGCAAAAATAACCTTCCTCTATCAGATTACTTAGTTTTTGTTTCTTAATCCTCTAGATTGTAGAAGGCATGAAGCAAAAAAAATGGAGTATTGAAAACATTGCCTTTGGTTCTGGTGGAGCTTTGCTACAGAAGTTAACGAGAGATCTCTTGAATTGTTCCTTCAAGTGTAGTTATGTTGTAACCAATGGCCTTGGGGTATGTACAACTTTTACTCCTGTGTTAGTAACTTCTGTGTCTGTTACATTGAATAACTGCATTCTACCAAAGGATATGATTCTAAACTCCTAATATGCTGTCATATACCACTGACCTTGACTCAAAACAAGGAAAGAAAAGAGGTTAAAAAAAAGATGTGACTTGGAGAGGAGGAAAAATAAGATTTGAGAGATGATGCAGGCCACTCATTTCCTACTGCTTCAGTATTCTACCTTTGAGTCAGAAAGCTGACCATTTTGAGTGGGAATGTCAGCTCACCTAGCCATCACATATTAAAGATAAGTGAGTACATAGGCACTGTCCCATGTTTGAGGAAGGTGGAGCATGAGGTTGGAGTTCAGATACCACAGTCCTGTTCTGATAGTCTTAAAACAGGAGAACCCAAGCTGCCCACTTCCGGGAGCTGAACAGCAATCACCCTTGCTGGCCCTTCTAGCCCCTGAGAATCTGTAGATCCAAAGGTGGGAGTGGGGGTTACTAAGAACTCCTCAATACCTGGCTTGGCCCCCTGCTTTACTTCATTTCTGTCTGTCTTTGGAAAATTCTGAGGTTGATTGACTACTTGCTTCTATTATATTGGCCTCCTACCTTTCTGATGTTTAAACTAACCTCTGTTCTCTTCGGGTTATCTAGGTCTTCTTTGCTTTTCACAGTAACATGGAATAGAGTAAAAAGTAACAAAAGGAGAGGTTATCAAGTAATGGAATGGAAGCTTTTACCTTAGTAAAAATCCTAGTTCCCTTGCCACAGATTCTCTAATACAGTTGACATAGATTTTTTTTCAGTAGCAGGCATGTGCTGTACTTGAATCCGTTTAAGGTAATCCAGAATATATAAGATCCCTTAAGGGTCACATGTTCACTTTAATGACTTCTTACAACTAGAGTAGTAGGTATCTCCAGTGGTAAGAAAGGATATTTAAGACTTTGGATTTTGTTCATACCTTATACAACAGAGGACTCCGTTCTCCAACACAAGCTAGAGTGATGCTTCTAAAAGCCAGCTGTGCATTTGCTTAGTTATACCTATAAAATACCTAAGCTTTTTTTCTTAAATGGGAATTGAGTGAACATTCCTGATTAGTCTTATTTCTCTTTCTTCCAGATTAATGTCTTCAAGGACCCAGTTGCTGATCCCAACAAAAGATCCAAAAAAGGTCGATTATCTTTACACCGGACACCAGCAGGGAATTTTGTTACACTTGAGGAAGGAAAAGGAGACCTTGAAGAATATGGTCATGTATGTTCTCTATGCTGATTTTTTTTTTTTAACAATAGGTTAGCTTTCCAAATTAAGAAAGGGGGCTCCTATGTTGTATTTTTAAATTATTTTCAGAACAGATTTTTTTCTTGAAGGAGAAAGTACTTTTGTGATAAAGTGTACAAATGCTGACCTAGTCTACCAAAATAAGATGAAAACCAAAAAGGGGCTAGATTGTAAGTTAGTGTATACAGTGGGTGAAAAACTTTATAACATTCAAAAAAAAAAAAAAAAGTTCTTCTACACAGTGACCCACAGGGTAGTGATTGATGAGCTTCAACAAGATTTTGTGTACATATTCTTACTTTTACTGCCAATTTAGCAGCAAATAATTTCTGAAGAGGAATAGGCAAGAATACTAAAGGAAGCTATTTATGTTATAGTAAAACTATGATACTTTTAATAAAGGAAGGGCTGTCTAAATTCTGAGATGTTGTTAAAGACAATTGCATTTTTTTTTTAAACTTAACAGAATCCAGTCAAGATGGTTTTCTTTAGTCTCATGTGATTCTCAGAGCAATTCTGGGCTACAAAACGCAAATTATGTTATCTTAATGTAAGATGTGAAAAGGCCAAGACTGGATTCTGATGACATAATAACAATTGGTGAAACCTAGACTTAACCAAGTTTCCGGATTCAAATCAACCAAACCAGAAAAATTCCTAGTGTGCTGAAGTGGTCCATGTGCTGTAACAGTCTTTAACATGCAAAAGTACACTTGTATTTGTGAACTCAAAAGTTACAAAATTTATTTAAACCACTGGATTGAACAAACTTTTAGAGGGAAACTACTTATGAACATTCATATTCTCAGAAAAAAAAATACCAAAGAAAGTTTATACCATACATTATCACTATGGATTCTTAATACCATGTCAGATATTCTGCTTAGAGTGTATTACTTTGACACTCTTAAGATTTTGAGGCAGAATATTTTTGTCTTTAAAAAGCATTTAGTCCCTAAGCTAATTTTTAGGTTTAGCCTGATGGTTTAGGGGTTTGGTAGCCTTCACTTAACTCTCCTAGCTACCAAGAGTTTGCTGAATTAGTGTTTCCAGATGGACTAGCGTCACTTTAGACACAGTCCTAACTAAGACTTTAAAAAGGCACTGATTTTAAGAGTATGTACATGATACTCTAGAATGTTTGAGGCAATAGTCAGTTATAATCCTAAATGGCATTTTAATTTAAGAATAGGAAACCCCATTCTCTGATAGTACTTAACTTTATGAGAGAGAAGGTCATGCATCTCAATCTCAATGCGAAATTTAGGGTGTTTTAAAGAGAAACTGAAGGCAGGCAGATAGTTCCTTAGGGAGACCCAAGTGGTTTTACCAGACCCAAAAGAGGATTTAGTTTTAATTCTCAAGCCTTGTGATCTTTGCATAGATCAAATGGATTACATGTATCAGTTAGTTCTGGAATATACAGTTTTTAAATCAGCCACGGAGCATTCATCAAGAAATCAGTACTATTTTATTTCTGGCTTGGTTTCTTGTTTTCTTTAGGGGTTTTTGTTTGTCCAAAGTCCAAAACTCAGTGACTAGGAAATTTATCACATTCCAGGGTAGGTAAGTTTAATCAGTATTGAGTCTGTTGTCTAGGAACAAGGGAAGGTCTGGCAGGCTTTTCTTGCTCACCGTCCATCATAATGATCAGCGACAGCAGGACTCTTCTGACAGCCGAGCACCTTCCACCTGAAAGCATAGAGATGGATCAGCTAGGATTTTTTTGGATTTTCCTTCAAGGAAAACTTTTAAGAATATTTAGCTTCTTTTAAAGCTAAATATTTTTACATAGCGCTTTTAGATACGGCCAGGCTCTCTGCCTGCTCCACAAGCATTGCATATAAAGATATTTCATAATTTGAACACCATAAAACATCTCTGTGTTTGACTAGTCAGTCTAATTCATCAAAGCATTAATGAAGTATTTTGCTTGATTGTTAATAAAACTTACATTTTTATGTTTACATAAAATATGAAAATATATTTACATTGTTTTATTTGTACAGGATCTCCTCCATACTGTCTTCAAGAATGGGAAGGTGACAAAAAGCTATTCATTTGATGAAATAAGAAAAAATGCAGAGCTGAATATCGAACTGGAAGTAGCACCTCATTAGGCTTTACGAGTGGGTGTGTGTGCTCGCCTGCGTGTGTGTGTGTACGTGCATGCACGCACGCGGACACCTGTGTGTATGTAATAATGTTTATTGTACAGATGTGTGGGGGTTTCTTTGTGTTTTATGATACATTACAGCCAAATTATTTGTTGGTTTATGGACATACTGCCCTTTCGTTTTTTTTTTTTTTTCCAGCGTTTAGGTGATCTCAAATTAGGAAATGCACTTAACCATGTAAAAGATTAATGCTAAGGCAAGCTTTTTAGGGCCCTTTGCCAATAGATAGTAATTCAATCTGGTATTGATCTTTTCACAAATAACAGAATCCAGAAACTTTTATATATAACTGAAGATCACATAAAACAGATTTGCATAAAATTATCATTGATTGCTTTATGTTTATATTTAACTTGTATTTTTGTACAAACAAGATTGTGTAAGATATATTTAAAGTTTCAGTGATTTAACAGTCTTTCCAACTTTTCATGATTTTTATGAGCACAGACTTTCAAGAAAATACTTGAAATAAATTACATTGCCTTTTGTCCATTAATCAGCAAATAAAACATGGCCTTAACAGAGCTGTTTATGTTATTGTACAATTTGAAAATTATGTCGGGACATACCCTATAGAATTACTAACCTCACTGCCCCTTGTAGAATATGTATTAATCGTTCTACATTAAAGAAAATAATGGTTCTTACTGGAATGTCTAGGCACTGTACAGTGATTATATACGTTGGTCATTGTATTGTACCAGTGAAATGCCAAATTTGAAGGCCTGTACTGCAGTTTTATATGTCAGATATTGCCTGTGGCTCTAACATGCACCTCAAGATTTTAAGGAGATGTTTTTAGAGAGAATTTCTGCTTCCACGATAGAATATATACATAAATGTAAAATATTAACAAAAGTGGAAGTAGTGTATTTTAAATTACACTTCTGAATTTATTTTTCCTATTCTATAGCTGATACGACTTAAATGAATTACTGGAATGGGTAGTGAGTGTACTTATTTTAAATGTTTTGATTCTGTTATATTTTTCATTAAGTTTTTTAAAAATTAAATTGGATATTAAATTGTATGGACATCATTTATTAATTTTAAACTGAATTCCTCAATAAATAATGCACAAGCAAGTTCTTAAATGAGGATAAATTAAAGCATGATGACATGAGTTTGAAGAGAAGAATCTTAACCAAGAGTAGTAAGTTGGCTACATTCAAAGTGTTCAACATCAAAAATGTTCTAGAGTGATTAACTGCTAGATTCTGAGTCAGTCATCACATCTGACAAGAGACCAGTTTTGTTTTAATGATTCTTGTCTATTTACGTCTGTTCTAAGGCAGGAGTTGGCCAACTGTGGCCAAGTTCAGACTGCTTTCTTTTTTATAATAAATACCTGTTGTCTATGACTGCTTTCTTGGGACAGTGCAGAAATCAAGTAGTTACATAGTGACCATATGACCCACAAAGCATGAAAAGTTTATTATCTGGCCCTTTGCAGAAAAAGTTTGTCGACCCCTGAGGTCAAAGAAAAGGAGTGTGTGCCTTGAAGTTTAAGAGAAATGTTGATTTCCAGGGACAGGAGGAAACTATGTTGATAAGGAGTTTGTCTTTCTTTTGTCCTTTCTGTTCTTATTTAAGAATCTGATCTTGGAAGACCAATTTTGAAAGCTTTACTAACATGACTTTAAATGTGAAATTTAAAAAACTGAAAAGCCATAAATCATTTGTCCTAAACAGTTACAAGAGAAAGGTATTTATCAGTAGAATAATGTCTCTTAAAAACATCATTAAAAAGAAGGTGGGTTTTGCAGATGATTCTAAACACTAGTTTATTGAAAATAATAAGCACTGTTCACTTTTATTAAGAGTTTTCATCCTGTAATTCCTAGTGGAAAATAATTTTAAGCTAATTCTTTTAAATGTATCTAAGCAAAAATTAGTATTAAAAACACAGCTTTCTTCACAGAATGTGCTAAGGGGCTTTTAGAGAATTAAAACACCATATTTATTACCAAATAACAACTTTGATAACCACCCATAATTTTGATTTTGTTTAAAACATTGGAATTATACTACAGATAATATTCTTTGTGTTCTGTGACTCTCAGCAGTTTCAGAGTAGCTAGGGGATTTTATTTTCAGACATCCGGTGAATGCTAACATCTGTGCAGTAGTGCATGGCGTAGAAGGAGAGAGGTGGAATGATTAATTCTATTAGCCACTTGGAACTGAGTAGTCTGAATTTCTGTGACTAAGCACTTAATATTTGGCCATCCCCATTCTCAGTAGCAAATGGTTGACATAGTTATCAATTAGAATTCTGCTGTGTGTCACCTTTAAATCAGCCTAACTCTTCCAGACAAAAGCAAATGGCATGTTTGGGTTTGCTTAAGTCATGAGATTTGCAGTTGACATCAGTTAATCCCTCTCAGTTTCATAATATCATGAAGTATTTGTATTTTAAATAGAAGATAGGAGTTCTGTGTTAAGACTCTTTATTTGTACTCTATACTTCAAGTCAAATGGTTTTAATGATTATCCCTTATTTCCTTTATTGAAATAAATTGTTATGAAAATATTTTATAATGAAACTCATCTTGGAAAACTAGAAAGAGAAAAATGGCAAGGTAATTATTGTTCTGTTTGCCATAATTTAGAATTCAACACTTAAACAAGTATTTTGTAGTTTTACATTCCTTTTTAACCCATTCAGTGGAGAATGTCCAGCTTTTCTCCCAAGTTGTATGTTAATTCTAATATGTATATTACAACATCAAAGATAAAACATGTAATAAACATGGAAATAAAGTTTAGCTCTATTAGTGAAATGTTAAATTTGACTGTGTGCTTCAAATAATGGCCATTTCCAGATTTACCCTCTTTTAGGTATTCCTCCAATTCAAAGAATTAGAAAATGAGAGACAGGCATTAGGGATGACTCCTCTATTTTCTGCCTTGTGTAGCTATCTGAATGGCAGTGCCTCTTACTAAAGACACTGGAGAGAGACCAGATTTGGGGGGAAAGGGCACAATTCCTAGGTTAAGATCTGAGATGCCATTGAGACATTTAAATGTGGATATTAGGTAGTTGAATTTACAGATTGGGGACAGGAGGGTCTCCAGGTATGAATTTGATGTACAGCTGGTCATGAAAGACACAGGAAAGGGTACTTCTCTAGGGAGACAGACTATGCCCTGGCAAACCACATGCCAAATCCATCCTGTCTGTTTTTGTAAATGCAGTTTGATTGGAACAAGCCATGCACATTAGTCTGATTATTGCCTATGGCTGCTCTCATGCTACAGTGGCAGAGCTGAGAAGTTGTGACAGACCTCAAGGCCTATGGAACCTAAAATAATTCACTTTATGGGCCTTTAAAGAAAAAATGTGCCAATCTCTGCTGGAGGGTATAAGGAAAGGAGGACCAAGGGCAAACCCAGAGGAACTCTAAAAATCTAAGTGGCAGAAGCTAAGCAGGCAAAGAAGACTGACAAGTAGCAGCTAAAGAGATGAGGGGAAAACCAGGAGGAGTAAAGGAAGGATGAAAGAAGGGAGTGTTTCTGCACGGTGTTGGAGATGTGCTGAGAGACCAAGTAGAGTGAGGGATGAAAAGCGTCAACTGCATTGAACCTGGAGATAACTAGCGGCTTCCCAGCATTCCCTGCACAGTGGCAGAGGCAGCACACGGCAGAAAGCCGCTACCTTACAAAACTCTGAATTCTGGATATAAAAAGGAAACAAGTGAGGCAACAGTTTGTCTTCCTTTCCCTTCTTAGCTACTGCTTTAATTCTGAAAAGGACTCGGGAAAGAGGGAGAAGTTGACGATAACAGAGCCAAAAGGAATCCGTGAGGGGCATGGGGTCGAAAACACTTGCCATGATGGGACAGGTGCTCATGCAGGCCATGGTTTTCCCTGTGAAGTCAGAGACCAAAGGAGATTGCGCTTTGGGGAAAGGAGGCTTTTAAATAGTTTTTGTGGAGAATACAGTGACCGGAGGCATAGTACGACTATAGCACAGTGTGGAGGACCCAACTGTTTGGTGACAACTTAAAAGTGAAAGTTGGCCTATTGCAATGCTTTTGTTCCCTTTCATAGTAGCACGCCGATGCCTGGGTACAGACACAGAGAACATGGAGATACTTAGTGTTTTGCCAGATGAGTTATGCTAAGTGAATAATTGCCAAAATAATGTTCCTACATATCTAAACCGGAGAGGTAAGGACATGAGAGCTACCCAGAGCACTGGGAAGGTAGTAGGGAGCCCAATGGACAGTGTGCTAGCAGCTCTGGTCTACGTTGCTGGAACAGGCAGGTTTGGAAGAACAGGAAACACTAGTCTCAGTATGCTTGGATCAATGATCAGAGAGGAGCAAGTTCATGGTATAGTACTTTCCAGGGTATGACCTTGCAGTGGCTGAATGCAGAAGATCTTGAGACCCAAAACAAGAACAGGAAAGACAGCAGAAGTTGAGGTAGAAGAAAGCTGTATAAGGCACCAGCATGTTCCGTGAATGAAGGGAAGGGACCCAGAGGTCAGCAGGAGGCAGCAACAATAGGTGGTGTGAACTTCAAAGGGATCAGGCAGTGGAGACCACTGACCCAGGTCAGCCTGCGAGAGGAGGCACTCAGCCTCCTCATGGTGTCCAAGCACATACGGACAAGTGGAGAGACAGACACAAAGCACTTAGTGTGTTGCCGGCTGTTTGATGACCTTTACCAGGCACTAGTCAATATCTGTTGACATAACGGAGGGAAGGAATAATCTCAATAAGAAATTCCTTGATTTTATTAGCATGCTATAAACACCCCTTCTGCTGACACAGGCCCAAGTGTTCACGCCTTTAATGCATTTTTGAAATTGCTTGTTTTTAATGTTTCAAGATTTACATTTTGTTTAGTTCTTTTAAAAAGAGCAACCAAAGCATTCTGCAGCCAAATAAAACCAGTCACCTCGCCTGTATTCAGGCTCTTCCCACCTCGTTTTAAATTACTATTTCATTTTATTTGAAGTTTCTCTAATTGTTATCTGTTCTTCAGAGACAAATCCATCTTTATTTGGTTCACAGTCATTTGTTCTATTAAAACTTCCCAAAAGTATTTGTTTAGGTCATTCCAACAAAGAAAAATATGTTCTTAAAAGGAATTTTAGAATCAGATTACCAACTGCACCAAAATTTCTTTAACTAACATAGAAGTTGGCCTTGATAATCAGGAAATTTGCCTGTAGACTACCCCAGAGCAACTGAGCCTTCGCCTTATTGGTAAAAAGACTCTTGGTGACTTAACTTAGTATTCGTGGGCACATGGGGCTTTTACCACATTTCAGGGCTTGTGCTTTTCTTTTGGTGAGCAGTAGAAGCTACCAGTTGACTTTTCTACTGGCTTATAGCATAGTTTGCAGAAAGGCAATTTTGGTTTACAATGATTTATATTCATCCCAGAGAAATGAAGCATTATTTTTGGTTGACAAAAAATTTCAGTTTAAAGTTATCCTGACCAACTTTTTTTTTTTTTTTTTAATTTTGTAATTGGTTACTGAGCTTTTACTTCTTTGACTTAAACTTTCGGGAGACATGGTTTTTAACTTAAGATGGATTATGCTTATTTATAAGCAATCCTGATGAATTAATTGGCTACAGGTTTAATTCTGATGTGGTCGGTCTTCCGAGTAGCCCTGAAGATTTCTACCAGATTTCTGAGCTCAGGGGGAAAAAAAACAACTATCTTCAGCTTCTCACTTTCTATTTCTTCCTCCTCGGGAAGGAATTTCTCTATTTCTCTCATCCTTTAAAAAAAAAAAAAAATCCCTTGATAACACCAGCCCTCCTCATCTGGTCCTTGTCGCTCATACAAAGTGACCTCTTGATTGTCAAATGAGTGTGTTTAGTTCTTATCTTACCAGAGGATTGCTCCTCTATTTGCCACTGCCAATAACTGAAACTACTCTTTTGTTGTCTATGGTATAATATGGCGGGGGCCCTCGGGCTCTTCTTCACACACTTAAACCCTTTAAATGTTATCTATTTATCTCCACATTTGTATTGGCTGATCTTAGCCATTCTCATGGTCTCAGCTACCACCTATCTACTAAAGCTTCCCCGCATTGATATCTCTAGGCTAATGAATTTTTCTATGATGCCTTGTCACCCAGATACCTACCTACTCAAATATAGCAGTTCCAAACTTAGCATATTCCTGAAGATCTGCCTCATTTGGAGGCTCAGCCCACCACCTACGTGAGATTCCCCCCACACACATGATCAAACTCACGGTCCTGCTAATTTACCTACTAAATGTTATGATTTTCTTCCCTCAAACTCCATTTCAGACCTGCAGCTCTCTTCCTGAAACAATATAAATAATATCTAACTAGTTTTCCTGTCCCAACCCCCTCTCCCTCTCGTTGTACGTACCAGAGTATTAACAAATTCCAGTAGTGTCAGTCCCCCACTTAAAACATTTGAAGCTCCCTCTAGCCTCCAGGATAATGCTCAGAATCCAGCCTAACCCACAAACCCTCCTTGATCTGCCCCATGCTACACAGATAGCCTCTTGTTTTACTTTTCTTTATCTGTGCCAGGATTAACTGATTTGCTCTACCTTCCATACACTCATGCACACATATTCACAATACACTATCTTCTGTTTTTTTCTGCCTTTGCTCATGCTGACGCCTCAGCCAGAAATGCCTTCCTTTGGCCAACTTATTGTAGGTAATTAGGTGATAACGCCTCCAGGAACCCTTTACAACTCATTCATCTGCCATCCTCATTCCATGGACCCTTCCTCTGGGCTCCACAGGTATTGAGTATTTCTAAAATGCACTTGTGATCCATGGGTCTATGTCCTATGGTGTAGGATGTGTACAGCAGTGTTTTATTCATCCCTATTTCCTGCATTTAGCACATAGTAGACATACAAATGTTTGTTGAGTAAATGTCATTCAGATAAAGGCTTTTCTGAATGTTTTGGTACCCTATATAATGCTAATACCCTGACCATTTTACTAAATATTTTAAAAAGCCATTTTACTGTTTTTTAAAAAGATGGATAACTTTCAAAACATGTTCAAATATTACTGTCCTTTTGAAAAATCATTACAGTACATTCATGAAATAAGGTGTTTAATCAAAATATAGATTAGAGCCTGGAGGTTTGACAATGGCATGGAGGAAGATGAGCCTAGGCTCGTCTCATTCCATGAATACAATGAGATAACTATCTAATCATCCTAAGTTACCCCAGAAATTGACCTGAAGACTGGCAGAACAAACTCTACAACTTAAAAAATAGAAGCCACATTGAAGAGATAGAAAGGGGAGGGATGCAGTTGGGGAGAGAAATGGATTGTGGCCAGTGCAGTGGGGAGGGAGCTGTGATTGAGGAGAAGGGCCAGAGACAGACTAACAACACAGGAAAATGAATCCCCATAGCAAATGGCTTCAAAAACGAGAGGGGCCAAATTTTGTAAGTTCTTGAAACCAGCAGGACTTGAAGCCTGGTGTTTTAAAGGTCAGGAGACTTGGATGACATAGAGTCCCACGGACACTGCTCAGCTTTTGGAGAGAACCTAATCAAACAACACAACAAACATGGATGTAAGCTTGGAAACAGTGATCTAAAGAGTACCTGGAGCACACAGTGGGGAGTTATTTGCTCATCTTGGAGGACATCCCAAAGAGAAATACTGTGGAGACCCTTCTGGTAACAAAGGAATTGCCATTTCCCTTTGCCACCACTCAGCATAACCACAGGCCCACCTGTGGGAACCAATGCAACATCCACTCTCCCTTCCTAAATTGCTTACACCAAGCCCTACCACCAAGTGCTATGGGGGAGCCACTCTTCCCAGTCATGCTTACTTCAGTCCCAGCACAGCTGACCCCCTCCACCAGAGGACATGCCCAATCTCCTGCTCCCACTCTCTACTAATGTAGGAGTTTTGTGGAGCCTCAATTCAGGCAGTGACTGGTCTCTTTTCACAAGCAGTTCAGAGCACACCTAGTTAAAACACACCACATTCAGACCAGGAACCAAACACTGCCCACAATAGGCAAAGAGATGCTGCAGATGACTGACCTAAAGGATAAAACAGCCAGAACACAACAGCTGAACACACACAGCACACATTGGAGACACTCCCAGAAACGCCGGGCCCTGGTGAACAGGATACCACATGACCACATGGTGGCACGGCACTACTGGACCTCTTCTTCATGAGGCTGTTACCCTCAAGAACAAGAGATGTAGTTGACTTTCCTGACACACAGAAATGGGCACAGAAACTTAGAAAAATGAGAAGACTTTTCCAAATGAAGTAACAACACAAGGTGATGGGCAGAAGAAATCCAAGTGAAAAATACAAGTAATTATGCCTGATAGGGAATATACTGTTCATAATGATACTGGACTCGAGAAGACTGGAAGGCATCAGTGAGACCATTAATACAGATAAGGAATAAAACAGCAGGGATAAAGGTCTTAAGAAACAAAGTGAGAAATATGCTTGGTAGCAGCAGGCTGGATGATGAACAAATTAATAAGTTAGAAGACAAACTAATGGAAAGTAATCAAGCTAACTAAAAGAGAAAAAAGAATTATGCAGAATGACAATAGACTTAGGGAACTCAGTAACTCCATCAAATGTAATAACATTTATATTATAGGAGTCCCAAAAGAAGAAGAGAGAGAAAAGGAAAAAATTATTTGACAAAATAATGCTGAAAACTTCCCTGATCTGGGGAAGAAAACATATCCAGACCTAGGAGACACGGAGGAGCCCCAAAAATAACAAAAGCAAATTGGCACAGAGACATATTGTAATAAATTTAGCAAAATATAATGATAAAACTTTAAAAGCAGCAACACAAAATAAGATAGTAACTTATAAGGAAAACCCCATAAAGCTAACAAGGGCTTTTTCAGCAGAAACTTACCAAGCAAAAAGGGATTAGCATGAAATATTCAAAGTGCTGAATGGGAAAAATCTGCAGCCAAAAATATTCAATCAAGCAAAGCTATCATTCAGAATAGAAGGAGAGAGAATTTCCCAGACAACAAAGACGAAAGGAGCTCAAGATTACTAAACCAGCTGTGCAAGAAATATTAAAGGGGACTCTTTTGAGTGGAAAGGAGAGACCAAAAATGACAGTATAAATGTAGGAAACACAAAAGGAGCATCGGTAAAGGAACTCACAAAAGGATGTAAAACATGACAACATATACCTAAAACCTGGGAGGAGTAAAGAATGGGTTCACTTAAGATTTTTTTTTTTTTTTTTTTTTTTGACAGACAGAGCTCACAAGTAGGCAGAGAGGCAGGCAGATGGAGAGTGAGAGAAGGAAGCAGGCTCCCTGCTGAGCAGAGAGCCCGATGTGGGACTCGATCCCAGGACCCTGAGATCATGACCTGAGCCGAAGGCAGCGGCTTAACCCACTGAGCCACCCAGGCACCCAAGAATGGGTTCACTTAAACAACCATCAGCTTTAAGTATAGACTGCTATCTGCAAGAGGTTAGATACAAACCCAATGGTAACCACATATCAAAAACCACTAATAAATATGCAACCAACAAAGAGAAAGAAATCAAATATATTATTAGAGAAAATCAGCAAACCATGAAAGACAAAAGACCAGAGAAAATCATCCGAAACAACCACAAGTGCAGTGACAATAAATTCGTATCTGTCAGTAATTACTTTGAATGCAAATGGACCAAACACCCAATCAAAAGACAAAGGGTGACAGAATGGATTTAGAAAAAAATAAATAAATAAATAAGATGGGGGGCACCTGGGTCATTCAGTCATTAGGCGTCTGCCTTCTGCTCAGGTCATGACTGCAGGGTCCTGGGATCAAGCCCTGCATCCAGCTTCCTGCTCAGTGGGAAGCCTGCTTTCCCTCTCCCACTCCCCAACTTGTGTTCCGTCTCTCACTGTATCTGTCAAAGAAACAAAATCTTAGAAAGAAAACAAGACCAATCTATATCCTGCCTACAAAAAACTCCTTTTAGATCTAAAGACAGATTGAGAATAAGGGGATGGAGAAAAAATTATTCTACAAATGGATGGCAAAATAAAGCTGGAGTAACAATACTTGTATCAGACATAATAGGCTTTACAACAAAAACTATAATGAGAAATGAAAAGACATTACATAATAATAAAAGGGACAATCCAAAAAAGAAGATATAAAAATTTTAAGTATTTATGCCCCCAACATAAGAGCACCCAAATACATAAAACAGGTAATAATAAACATAAAGGAACTAACCAGTAATAATACAGTAGCAGTGGGGGACTTTAACACCCTACATACATTAATGGGCAGATAATCTAAACAAAATCAACAAGGAACCGATGCTTTCAATGACATACTAGAACAGATGGATTTAACAGACATATACAGAACATGTCATCCTAAAACAGCATAATACACAATCAAGTACACACAGAACATTATCCAGAATAGATCACGTATTAGGCCACAAAGTAAGCCTCAACAAATTCAAGATCAGGATCACACTACACATCTTTTCTGACCACAAAGCTATGGAACCAGAAGTCAACCACAAGTAAAAATCTAGAAAGATGACAAACACATGGAGGTTAAAAAACATGCTACTAAACAATGACTGTGTCAACCAGGAATCAAAGAATAAATTAAAAATTACATGGAAACAAATGAAAATGAAAACACAATTGTCCAAATACCTTGGGATTCAGAAAAAGCTTTTCGAAGAGGTAAGATTACAGTAATATAGGCTTCATTTGAGAAGCAAGAAAAGTCTCAAACAACCTAACTTTACACCTTAGAAGAGCTAGGAAAAGAACAAACAAAACCCCAAAACAGCAGAAGAAACGAAATAATAAAAGTTCAAGCAGAATTAAATGATTCAGAACCTAAAATAAAAAAGAACACTGAAACAGAAGCTCACTCTTTGAAAAGACCAATAAAATTGATAAATTTTGTCTCATCAAGACAATAAAGAGAAATTACTTAAATAAAACCATAAATGAGCAGCACAGATATACAAAGAATTATGAGTGTATTATGAAAAAGTATACGCAAACAAAATGGACAATCTGAAAAATATGAATCACTTCCAAGAAACCTAGAAACTACAAAACTGAAACAGGAAAATACAGATAATCAGAATAGATCAAAAACAAGCAAAGAAATTGAGTGAGCAATCAAAAAATTCCTAACAAACAAAAGTCCAGGACCAGATGGATTTACAGGCAAATTCTACCACGTATTTTTAAAAGAGTTAATATTTATTCTCAAACTATTCTAAAAAATCGAAAAGGAAGGGGCACCTGGGTAGCTCAGTGGTTAAAGCCTCTTCCTTCGGCTCAGGTCATGATCTCAGGGTCCTGGGATCGAGCCCCGCATCAGGCTCCCTACTTGGCAGGGAGTCTGCTTCCCCCTCTCTCTGCCTGTCTCTCTACCTACTTGTGATCTTTATCTGTCAAATAAATAAATATCAAGGCTCTACCAAATGCCCTTCTCTCTCTTTGAACTTCTAGTGGTGCTCTTGGGAATTTTAAGATTTTAATTACCATCAGTTGGTTTTCTAACAAAGCAAAGTAAATAAATATAAAAGGTTGTTGAACAACAAAATTCAACCTAGTAAATTTAAAGATCAAACAATTCATAGAAAGCAGGCATCCCAATAGAAAGGAGTTCCACTGAACTTTAGAAAAGTTGACATTTTTTAAAGGCAGAAAGGGGACAGAAAAAAATTTTTACCAAAGAGTGCACTGTAGTAAAGAATTCATCGTGTCAAGGAAAGGTCGTTCTCCTAAGGGGAAGACATGGGCCTATGAGGTGAAATACCTCACTAGTGCTAGCTAGGTGATTCAAAATTATGGGTTAAAGGTTTTGTTCTGGGGGGTTAAAACTGCAGGTAGGACAGGCATTAAGAAGTAATGAGTTAAGATGGTGAAGGAGGAGGGAGACCACAGGCTTGCCTCATCCCTTGAACTCAGCTAGATAAATATCAGATCATTTTGAACACCCAAGAAATCGAACCAAGGACAGAGAAAATCAAAATGAACAACTAGAGCTGAAAAAAGAAACCCCACCACATTGTGGAAGACCGAGGAATTCTCCCCAAAAGAAAGATCAAGAAGAAACCACAGCCAGGGATTTGCTCAAAACAGATATAAGTAATATATGTGAACAAGAATTCAGAATAACAGTCACTAGAATATTAGTTGGTCTTGGGTGGGGGTTGGGGGGAGAGAAAACAATTCAGAAGACTCCAGAGAAACACTTACTGCAGAGATAAGAGAACTAGAAATCTAGTCAAGCCATTAAAAATACTATAACCAACATGAAATCCCAATTAGATGTAATCACAACAAGGGGACAAGATGCAGAGGAACAAATAAGTGATCTAGAAAACAAAATTGTGGAAAATCATGAAGCTGAAAAGAAGAGGGAAAGAAAGCTATTAGATCATGAATACAGACTAAGGGAACTGAGTGCTTCTATAAAGAGAAATAATATTCATACAAGTCCCAAAAGAAGACGAGTGGACAAAAGTGACATAAGGTATATTTGAACAAATATAACAGAACTTCACTAATCTGGGGAAAGAAACAGGCATTCAAGTCCAAGAGGCACAGAGAACTCTCCTCACTGTCATCAAAAACAGGTTAACACCAAGACATATCATAGTGAAACTTGCAAAATACAAAGACAGAGAATTCTTAAAGCAGATAAGGACAAACGGTCTTTAACACAATAGGGTAGACACATAAGTTTAGCAGCTGACCTCTCCACAGAAACCTGGCAGGCCAGAAGAAAGTGGCATGATATATTCAACGTGCTAAATGGGAAAAATATGCAGCCAATAATACTTTATCCAGCAAGACTGTCATTCAGAATAGGAGAGAGTTTCCAATATAAATAAAAACGAAAAGAGTTCATGACCACTAAACCAGTTCTGCACGAAATACTAAAGAGGACTCTTTGGGGAGGAAAGAACACTAAAAGCAACAAAGACTGGAAAGGACAGAGAACATCACCAGAAATACCAAATTATAGGTAACAAAGGCTAAACTCATATTATTTCAATAATCACTGAGTGTAAATGGACTAAATGTACCAATTAAAAGACACAGGATATCAGAATGGATTAAAAAAAAAAAAGACCCATCTATATATTACCTAAAAGAGACTCAGTTTAGACCTAAAAATACTTGTAGATTGAAAGTGAAGGGATGGAAAACAATCTATCATGCCAAAGGATGTCAAAAGAAATCCAAAGTAGCTATACTTATATCAGACAAACTAGATTTTTTTAAGGATTTTATTTATTTATTTGTCAGAGTGAGAGAGAGAGAACACAAGCAGGCAGAGCAGCAGGCAGAGGCAGAGAGAGAAGCAGGCTCCCTTGCTGAGCAAGGAGCCCAATGTGGGACTTGATCCCAGGACCCTGGTTTAAAATAGATTTTAAACCAAAGTCTGTAACAACAGATGAAGCTTTTGTGGGA
Source organism: Mustela erminea (assembly GCF_009829155.1). Classification (NCBI taxonomy): domain Eukaryota; kingdom Metazoa; phylum Chordata; class Mammalia; order Carnivora; family Mustelidae; genus Mustela; species Mustela erminea. The sequence continues at coordinate 88,348,008 of NC_045624.1, read as the reverse complement.
CTTGATCCCAGGACCCTGGTTTAAAATAGATTTTAAACCAAAGTCTGTAACAACAGATGAAGCTTTCTTCATATCATAATTATATCAAAAGAAGAAGAGTGGACAATTATATCATAATTAAAGGGTCTATCCATCAAGAAGATCTAACAACTGTAAATATTAATGCCCCCAACTTGGGAGCACCCCCATATATAAATCAATTAATAACAAACATAAAGAAACTCACGACAATACAATAACAGCAGGCAACTTTAACACACTACTTACAGCAACGGACAGATCATCTCAACAGAAAACAAGGAAACGCTGTGTTTGAGTGACCACTCTGGACTGGACGGACTTAGATATATTCAGAACATTTCAGCCTAAAGCACAATCACATTCTTCTCCAGTGCACATGGCACATTCTCCAGAATAGATCACTTACTGGGTCACTAATCAGCCCTCAACAAGTACAAAAAGATCAACATCATACCGTGCACATTTTCAGAGGACAGTGTTATGAGACTTGAAGTCAACCACAAGTTAAAATTGGGAAAGACCACAAATACCTGGAGATTAAAGAACATCCTACTAAGAAATGAATGGGTTAACCAGGAAATTAAAAAAAAAAATAGTAAAAATACATGGAAACAAATAACACACTACAGTTCAAAACTTTGGGGATGCAGCAAATGCAGTCCTAAAGAGGAAGTATATTGCAATACGGGCAATATACTTTTACAAGTATATTGTAATATACTTGTAATATATAATATACTATATATATAGATATATATATACACACACACACATATAAAATTATATATAATATACAATACAATATACAAGTATATTGTAATATACTTGTAATATAATACTATATATATACATACATAAATATATATAATATGTAATATAATATACTTGTAAAAGTATATTGCCTCAAGAAGAAAAAAAAAAAAAAAGCAAGGAAAGTCTCAAATACATAACCTAACATACCTAAAGGAGCTAGAAAAAGAACAGCAAATAAACCCTAAAGCCAGCAGAAGGGAAATAACAAAATTTAGAGATCAAATAAATGATATTGAAATTTTTAAAAAACTATAGAAGAGATTAGTGAAACTAAGAGCTGGTTCTTCAAAAACATTAATAAAATTGATAAGCCCCTAGCCAGACTCATCAAAATGAAGAGAAAGAATCCAAATAAATAAAATCACAAATGAAAGAGACCACAACCAACACCACAGAAAGACAATTATATTATTAAAAATTATATGCTAATAAACTGGGCAATCCCTAGAAACATACAAACTACCAACATTGAAACAGGAAGAAATGGAACTTTTGAACAGACCCATAACTAAGAGAAAGAAGAAATTGAATCAGTAATCAAAAATCTCCCAAAAAAAAGAAGTCCTGGGCAGACTGATTACCAGGAGAATTCGACCAGACGTATAAAGAAGAGTTAGTACCTATTCGTCTCAAACTGTTCCAAAAACAGAAACGGAAGGGAAACTCCCAACTCCTCCTATGAGGCCAGCAATAGCTTGATCACAAAGCCAGACAAAAACCTCACTAAAAAGGAGAATTAAGGCCAATATGCCCAATGAACATGATGCAAAAATTTTAACAAGATACTCACAAATCAAATCCAACAAGTACATTAAAAGAATTATTCACCATGATCAATTGGTACTTATTCCTGGGCTGCAGGGATGGTTCGATATTCACAAATCAATCAACACGATACACCATATTAATAAAAGAAAATATAAGAATCATATGATCCTGTCAATAGATGCAGAAGAAGCATCTGACAAAATGCAGCACCCATTCTGGATAAAAACCCTCAACCAATTAGGTATAGATGGAATATACCTCCCTTCTCCTAATGTCCTCCATGCTATTCCTTATGTTCCACAGAGAAGTGAAACCATATGATAATTGACTTTCTCTGCTTGACTTATTTCACTCAATATAATCTCCTCCAGTCCCATCCAAAAAAAATGAAGGCAGGTAATCACAGTGGGAGACAAACCATGAGAGACTATGGACTCCGGGAAACAAACTGAACAAACTGAGGGTTTTAGAAGGAAGAGGGGTAGGAGATGGGTGAGCCTGGTGGTTGGTATTAAGGAGGGCACGGATTGCATGGACCACTGGGTATTAATGCAAACAATGACTCATGAAACACTACATCAAAAACAAATGATGTTCTGTTTGGTGACTAACATCATCATCATCATCATTAATTAAAATAAAATAAAAGGAATATACCTCAACATCATAAAAGCTATATATGAAAGACCCACAGTTAATATCATCCTCAATGGGGAAAAACTGAGAGCTTTTCCTCTATGGTCACGAAAGACAGAGATGTCTATTCTCACCATTATTATTATACAAAATACTGGAAGTTTTGGCCTCAGCAATCAGACAACATAAAGCAGTAAGAGGCATCCAAACTGACAAGGAAGAAATCAGACTTTCACTCTTCACAGACAACATGATACTCTATGTAGAAAACCTGAAAGATTCCACCAAAAAATTACCACAACTAATACACGCATTCAGCAAAGTTGCAGGATATAAAATCAATGTGCAGAAATCTGTTGCATTTCTATATACTAATAATTAAGTGACAGAAAGAGAAATCAAGGAATCAATACCATTTGCAATTGCACCAAAAACCATTAAGATACCAGGAATAAACCTAACCAAAGAGGTAGAAGTATACTCTAAAGGCTATACAATACCTGTGAAAGAAATTGAAGAGGACACAAAGAAAGGGAAAAACATTCCATCCTCATGGTTTGGAAGAACACTGTTAAAATTTCTACAGTACCCAAAGCAATCTACACATTTAATGAAATCTCCATCAAAATGTCACCAACATTTTCACAGAGCTAGAACAAACAACCCTAAAATTTCAGCCACAAAAGACACTGAATAGCCAAAGCAATAATGAGAAAGAAAAAAACTGGAGGCATCACAATTCCAGATTTTGAGATACATTACAAAGCTGTAGGCATCAAGACAGTATGGTACTGGCACAAAAACAGACACATAGGTCAATGGAACAGAAGAGAGAACCCAGAAATGGACTCACAACTATATTGTCAATTAATCTTTGACAGAAAAAGTAGGAAAGAATATCCGATGGAAAAAATACAGTCTCTTTAACAAATGGTGTTTGGAAAACTGGACAGCAACATGCAGAAAAATGAAACTGGACCACTTCCTTACACCACACACACAAATAAATTCAAAACAAATGAAAGACCTAAATGTGAGAAAGGAAGCCATCAAAATCCTCGGGGAGAACACAGGCAGAAACCTCCTTGACCTCAGCCACAGCAGTTTCTAAATAGACATGTTGCTGGGGGTAAGGGAAACAAAAACAAAAATGAACCACTGGGACTTCATCAAGATAAAAGGCTTCTGCACTGCAAGGGAAACAGTCAACAAAACTAAAAGGCAGCCTACAGTATAGAATGGGAGAAGATATTTGCAAATGACATATCTGATAAGGGATTAGTATTCAAAATTCAAAAAGGACTTATTAAACTCAACACCCAAAAAACAAATAATTCAGTTCTAACAAATAAGCAGAAGGCATGAACAGACATTTCTCCAAAGAAGACATCCAGATAGCTGACAGACACATGAAAAGATGCTCAACTTCACTCAGCATCATGGAAATATAAATCAAAATCATACCAAGATATCACTTCACACCTGTCAGAATGGCTAAAAGCAGACAACAGGTATTGGCAAGGATGCAGAGAAAGGGAACCCTCTTGCACTATTGGTGAGAGCACAGCCACTTCAGAGAACAGTATGGCTATTCCATGAAAAGCTAAAAATAGAACTACCCTATGATCCAGCAACTGCACTACTAGGTATTTACCAAAGGGATACAAAAATACACGTATGAAGGAGCACACCCACCCAATGTGTATAGCAGCACCATCAACAACAGCCAAGTTATGGAAAGAGCCCAAATGCCCATCAAATGATGAATGGACAGAAAGGATGTGGTGTATATACAACGGAATACTACTCAGCCATCAAAAAGAATGCGATCTTGCCATTTGTAATGACGTGGACGGAGCTAGAGTGTATTGCGCTAAGTAAAATAAGTCAGAGAAAGATACTGCATGATTTCACTCATGTGAAACTTAAGAAATAAAGTGGATGAACTTATGGGCGAAGAGAAAATAGAGGGCAACAAGTCAGGAGAGACTCAACTATAGAGAACAAACAGGGTTGATGGAGGGAGGGTTGGAGGATAGGAGAGATGGGTGGTGGCTATTAAGGAAGGCACATTTGTGATGGTGAGCACTGGGTGCTAAATGTAAATGATGAAGCACTGAACTCTGCTCCTGAAACTAATATTAAACTATATGTAAACTGATGAGAATTTGAAGAGAACAAAAAAAAAAAGATAAGCTTTTAGTCTTGGTTGCTGATGTGGGGTTTAATAAAAGTGACTTCATTTTGGGTCTTTTTAACAAAAATCTGCAGACTTCACTGACACAGATTCCAAAATTGGTAGCTATTTTAAATGTCTTTTGCTTTTGGATAGAGAAACAGAAGTTTAGTAAGTAAAATTAAGAAATCTGACCATGTGATGTGGGAAGATTTAGAAGAAAACCCAGGAATCTTCTGTCCAAATCAGCAGCATCAAACTTCTGACAAAAACTATTTTTATATTTTTATCATCAGCTTTTTTCCCCCAGAAATATAAGCAGGCTAGATAATTCTGATTCTTCTACCACTGAAAACAACAAAACGAATGGGCATCTTTATTATTACTACTATTATTATATTATTATTATTACTACTACTACTGCTACTGCTACTGCTACTACTACTACTATTATTGTAGAAGTAATGATTTAACAGGATAGTGAGAAATGACCAGATCAAAATCCAAGTGAAAATAGGGCCCTGAAGAAAACAAACAAGCACTAAATGTGGATTTGTCCTGCAGCATTTACCAAACCTGGAGACTATTGGCTTTAGTTTTTAGGGCCTGACAGGATATGGTAAACAGAAGTCAAAGACTGTCTTTCAATAAAGCAGGCGCCCAAAGGGCTACACTTTGGAATGAGGATGAATACCAATGGTAAACCAATAGTAAACCTACCACTGCACCACGAGGGCACTGCAAGAAAAGTTGCTTTAGGCAGGCAAAGTTGGGGGTGGGGGGGAATCCCTAAGAAGCTATTGTTGAAAGCTAGCCCTTGCATCTGTCTGAAGTCTACACCCCTGCATGTTACAGAAACCTCAACCTTTACATTTAGATTAAACTAGACTGGTAGAGTTTCCTAAACACCTGGCAAAATGTAAGTCCTCTCTGATAGGATTCTCATCTTAAGTCTCAAAGAATTGCCAGAATAGTTTTCCAAGGTGAATGAACAGTTCACAAACTAACTAATTACACAAGGAAACAAGACACCATGAAGGAGGTTGACAGAAAATGGATCCATAAAAGGCTCAGATATTAAAATTATGAGACATTCTAAAATAACTATGCTTAATGTTTCTCTCTCTCTCTCTCTCTTTTTTTAAAGATTCTATTTATTTATTTGACAGACAAAGATCACAAGCAGGCAGAGAGGCAGGCAGAGAGAGAGGAGGAAGCAGGCTCCCTGCCAAGCAGAGAGCCCAATGTGGGGCTCAATCCCAGGACCCCAAGATCACAACCATAGCCAAAGGCAGAAGCTTAACCCACTGAGCCACCCAGGTGCCCCCTTAATGTTTTTTTAAAAATAAAATAGCTTGGGCGCCTGGGTGGCTCAGTGGGTTAAGCCTCTGCCTTCAGCTCAGGTCATGATCTCAGGGTCCTGGGATCAAGTCCTGCATCGGGCTTTCTGCTCTGCAGGGAGCCTGCTTCCCCCTCTCTCTCTGTCTGCCTGCTTCTCTCCCTACTTGTGATCTCTCTGTGTCAAATAAATAAATAAAATCTTAAAAGAATAATTAAATAAAATAGTTTGGAAGTAAAAATTTTTAAATGACCCAGATTTGAAAATTAATAGATTAACAGAATTTATGGAAATTAAAAATGCAGAAATAAATCAGATTAGATAACCGGCAGATGGAACAGAAGGGAAGACAGCTCAGAAGACATTTTTTTTAGAATCAGCACAAAAGATATGGACAAGGGTGCCTGGGCAGCTCAGTTGGTTATGCATCTGACTCTCAATTTTGGCTCAAGTAATGATCTCAGGGTAATAAACTAGAACTCCACTAAAGATTCTCTCTCCATCTCCCTCTGTTCCTCCTTTTCCCACTTACATTGTCTCTCTCTCTCTCAATATGGACAAAAATCAAAAACAAGATAAGCAATGTGGAAGAGTGAAAACAGCTACAGAAGAAGAAAGAGAAAATGAGTGAGAAGCTACATTTCAGGAGATAAGCACTCAGGATTTATCCAAGTTTATAAGAAAAAAGCAATAATCCAAAGGTTAAAGAAGCTTAATGAATGCCAAGCATCCAGGCACGTTACTGTGGAATTGCAAATCAACATCACAGAGGATCTTAAAAGCAGCCAGAGGGGAAAAGCTGGCATTCTAAGGACAGACACTGCCGTCTGAGCTCTCAACAACTGTAGCTGGAAGATACTGCTGCATCCCAAAAGGACCGTGTGTTCTCTGTGTGTGTACATGTGCTCTACCTGCATTATTTCACCTCACCCTACCACTCTCGGTTTGCACGATTTTTTTTTATTATGTTCACTTAGCCAGCATATAGTACATCATTCGTTTTTGACGTCGTGTTCAGCGATTCACTAGTTGCATATAACACCCAGCGCTCATCCTCACACATGCCCTCCTTAATGTCCATCACCCAGTTACCAACCCTCCACCCCTCTCCCTTCTGTAACCTTCACTGTGTTTCCCAGAGTCCAGAGTCCCTCATGGTTTGTCTCCCTCTCTGATTTCTTCCCATTCAAATTTCCCTTCTTCCCTCTGTGGGCCTCTGCACTATTCCTTAATGTTCCAAATATGAGTGAAACCATATGATAATTGTCTTTCTCTGCTTGACTTATTTCTTTCGGCACCATCCCATCCAGTTCCAGCCACGGCAATGCAACGGTGGGTGTTCATCCTTTCTGATGGCTGAGTAATATTCCATTGCATAGATGAACCTCAACTTCTTTATCCATTCGTCTGTTGAAGGGCATCTCAGCTCCTTCCACAGTCTTAAGAGGAAATATCTGCCAACATAGAACCCTATCCCCACTAAAAATATTTTTCAGGAATGAGGATAAAATAATGACATTTTCAGATCGCCAAACACTGAAGGTTTGCTACCAACATACCTTCAACAAGAGAAATTCTAAGAGAAGAAGGAATAAAGAATACTAAAAGTAGTAAATATCTATGGATAAACTAAACACAACTGGCTGTGTGAAACAATAATACTGTCTTATGGATTTAAATTAAACAGTACTTAAAATCTACGAGTACAGCCTAACTCAGGAGCAAGATAAGTGGAGTTCAAAGTGTTCTGAGGCACCTGAATTGTCAGGAGGAGATTAAATTTATTCATTTATTTTAGATTTTGGTAAGTATGAATACTGAATTAATAGGAATAGGAACAAAGTATGTTGCTTTCAAACAGGGAAGGTTAAAATTCGTCAAAAGAAGGCTAGCAATGGGAGAAAAAGAAATAAAAACAAGTGGTTCAAATAGCAAAATTAAAAGATGAATGATACATTCCACATACATGTTGCACGTATGAGCAATATATACATATATCCTATATGCACATAAAATCCGTCAAAAGATAGAATAGTTTTGGGTTTTTTTTTTTTTTAAGATTTTATTTATTCATTTGACACAGAGAGATCACAAGTAGGCAGAGAGGCAGGCAGAGAGAGAGAGAGGAGGAAGCAGGCTCCCCGTGGAGCAGAGAACCCGATGCGGGACTCGATCCCAGGACCCTGAGATCATGACCTGAGCCAAAGGCAGCGGCTTAACCCACTGAGCCACCCAGGCGCCCAGTTTTGGGTTTTTTTTTAATCCAAGTATTTGTAAGAGACACATCTAAAATGTAAGATGAAAAAGGCTGAAAATATCTTCTAAATTAGCAATTTATGAAAAAATAATTGCTCTTTTCCTTTATTTTTTATTAAAGTATAATACATTATTTGCTTCAGGGGTACAGGCCTGTGTTTTGTCAGTGTTACACACTTCACAGCACTCAGCACAGCACACACCCTCCCCAAGGTCCATCTCTCAGCTGCCCCATCCTTCCCTCTCTGGTTTCATCCTGTTTCGTTTTTCCCTCTCTTCCCCCATGATCCTCTGCCTTGTTTCTCAAATGACATGGATGGAACTAGAGCATATTAGAGAGAAATAAGTCAGTCAGAGGAAGACAATTATCATGTGATCTTGCTGATCTGTGGAATTTGAGAAACAATGCTATTTTCCTTTAAATCAGATGGCCTGTTTGTTCAGTGCTGCTGACCGAGGCAGGCTGAAACAGCACGTTGCGTCACTGGGCTGCGGAATGGTGCCAACTAAGTGGCACTCACAAGGAACACAGCATTCCAGCCGTGTGCTCCTGGCTTTATTTATAAGCTTTGTGGATAATATGTGCCCCGGGCAAAGAGCTCTTTTGGTCTCCCCTCAGTGTGGTGATGCCCAGGAAGCCGCTTTAGGAATGCCAGAGGACATTTTAGTGCAGAAAATAACTGCATTTTGAACTGAGAAACTGCCTTCTGAGAGCCTGCTGTTGGCTCTTTTTCTGGACTCTCCTGTATCCAATTCTTGTATTTTTTACATGCATTCTCTATATCCTTGAGCAGGGTTTAGACACATCATCTTTTGAGTCAGGAGGCGGAGTAGGAAAGGGATAGGGTGAGAATTACCTGTGGGGTTTTTCTGAACCATACTTATTCCTGAACATTTGATACTTGCCATGATATGACAGCGGAAAATGCCTGTGTAACCTGGATAAGCCCCCAGAGAATTCTTCAGCACCATCCTCTCCGGTCGAGAACCACTGCTCTATATACAACGCTACTTGAATATTGATTCAGGACTTCATTCCTATGCGCTCCATAAAGCGTATCACTTCTGTTCTAAACCTTCAGCAGTTTTCTCCCTCCTCTAAGAGAGCAAGACAGAATGAAAGCTGGCCCGGAAAGGTTCTGTGAGATTTATACAACTCGTAATCACCCTACCCTGCCTGAGGAAGGAACGTCACTGTATTTTTCCTACAGGGAGTGGAGAAGAGAATGACTTAGCTCTGGGAAAAGGACACATTTCATATTATTTCCAGGCTCTGCAGAATGTGTCCTCTCCACTCCTCTTATGATAACCTGGAAAAATAAACCTCTAAGGAGATGTCTAGCAACAATTTCCACAAGTATATACTTTTCTGTTACATACATTCCGTCAAAGGGGCAAGTATAACCGTAATTATCAAGAAAGGCAAGCATTTTTGATAAATGGAGTTAAAAGTACTGGCCTCCTAACACAAGACGGAGCCATGCCAGGACGCCTCTGGAAATGAGTTTTTTCAGCTGCTGGAGGTGGGTGAAGAGAGCCGTCAGCTACCGAGATCCACTGCCTGTTAAAAAAAAATAACATAGGACCGTGTAACTGAAAAACAATTTAGCATTGTGTATATGTGTGTATACATGTATATGCATACACATACATACTTCTTCCTTTCCTTCTTAGCTAGTTTTAAAACTAAAAACAGAAAACAAAATAATATATGTATCACAAACAGTTAAGCAGCTGTGTCAATCCGGGGACACTCTAAATCTTGACAGGCAGAAACTATGAATCACCGGATAAAACAATGTCTTCAGCAGGTACTCATCTGTTTCCACCACTGGATGCTGCTCTCTCTGAGGGCAGGAACAATGCCTGACCTGTTTCACTACATTCCTGAGGCTTTGGTGAGGCACAGCAGACACTGAACAATCACATGCCGAATGAATAAAGTTTCACCGTCCCATCTCACTGTCACCTCCCACCAACCCTCCACTGTCACCTCCTACCAACCCTCCACTGTCGAGCCGCAGCTCGTTCTCCAACTGCCTCATCAACGGCATACCGCCCGCCCCGATTCTCATTAACCTGAGCCAAATGCTGATGTTTTTTAAGGCAAGAAAGGAGAGGCGGAAACGTTTGGCCAACCATTCAAGTAGGCTTGTTTACCTGCATCTTGTGGGGGAGCCTCAGACTAGCGTTTCCATCTGCTTTATCCAGAAAAGATCAAGTTTGATCATTTCCCAGCAGCCCCCCCACAAAACTTCAAATGGTACGAAGCTCTTAGGATTTCACTGTTCAGAAGGCCTGACCGCTCGGGGCAGTTAGAACTCCCTAAAGTACAAGCCAGTCACTCACATGCACATGTACTACTGAAACCCTTCCTTTGGACAGTGCCCTCTCATCCTGCTGCATCCGTTCTGTTTGGTCCCCTTCCGCTCTACTACACTTGAATGCTACTACACTTGAATGCTACCCCTCCAAGTGGATTTCTTGAACCACTCATGGTCACGACCTGCAGCTAAAACACACTGGCCTAAACTGACCCAAGTACAGCATCACCCGCATATTCACAAAGTCACAGCTCATCAGGAAGCCCCACAACAAGCAGCTCCTCAGCCAACTTTAGGGGCTCCAAGTATAAATATATGAGCTTCAGGAATGTAGTGAGTTAACAGATTTGCTCACTGTGCTATTTCCTATGTAAAGAAAGACTAGAAGGGAAAAAAAATATAACAAATATGTTTGCCTACTCTGTGCTAAGCATGCTTGGTAGTTTGCATAAATTATCTTCCTTCAACTCTTCAACACTCTCTATGGTAGGCATCACCCCCACTTTAGAGGTGAAAAAACTGATGAGCACAGGCAGAAAGCAACATATCTATGGCCACACAGCTAGTAAGGTGTAAGTGAGATTTCCAGTCAAGGCTACGTGACTCCACAGGCTACCGTGCTCATCCTCCTGACCACCTGGCATTAGCCAAGAAGGATATTTTCCCTTGTGTCTGTCCACATGTGGCTTCTCACTCAAGATCTGGCTTTTTTTATTTTAAATAATGTCTCCACCCCAAGTGGGGCTCAAATTCACAATCCTGAGATCCAGGGTTGCATCTCCTCCCACTGAGCCAGACGGGACCCCCAGACCTGGCTTTGTATCACTTTCTCCAGGAAGGGGCCTCTAAGAAGCCACTGTTTGTCAACCTCTAGAGATATAACTGGCACTTCATTTTTAAGATTTTATTTATTTATTTGACACAGGGAGAGAGCACAAGTAGGCAGAGAGGCAGGCAGGGCCAGGGGGAAGCAGGCTCCCCACTGAGCAGGGAGCCCGATGATGCAGGGCTCGATCCCAGGACCCTGAGATCATGACCTGAGCTGAAGGCAGAGGCTTAGCCCACTGAGCCACCCAGGCACCCTATGGCACTTCATTTTTCTATGAAATTCTGCAGTGTTTGGTCATGGCATGTGCAGTGTGTGCACAATGTCAAATGTGTATGCATGTGTGTGCATCTACTGCTCTTCTACCAAATCATACACAGGCTTTCAGTAAACAGGCACTTGCAGTTCTTGGAAATGTACTTCAGACTCCATGATTATCTTTTCTGGTGCCTCATGTGACCCAGTTGCTGAAGAAGGACTAACCAGACCATTTCTAGTTATTTTTAGGTCCTTCGAACACTGACCTAGACTGTTCACTGAAGAGGCAGTAGAAGATGGGAAGGGCTGTATCAGCCTCATCAAAATGACTTCTCAGGCAGCTGACTGTTCTCAGTTTTGCGACAAGGACTGAAAATAAGAAATCACATGTGCATAGCTTTCCAAGCGGGGAAATAAAGAGCAAGCCATCCGGACTGCCCACCGGCAATCCAGACCGCCACCTCAGCCAGCTGAGGCTGTGGGAGAAAGGAAAGCAAAGAATATGAAGAGGGAAGTAGGGCACTATTAACAAATCAGCAACCAACCAACCCCCAAGAGCAAAACCACGGAAAGAACCAAAGATCTGTTCCCCTCCCTGACTTCCTCCTTCAGTTGTCCTCGAAGGGTTTCTGGTGTACGTGGTACCATGGGAAACTGAGAGCAACTCTCCTGGGCTCTAGACGTAGAGAAGCACTCTGCACTCATATCATGGTATATGGGGGAGGGGGCTTAGCCCAAGAGAAACAATGCAAATTCCTTTCACTGGAACATGTCCTTCCTCAGACTGTAATATTCCAAGTGTCTAACTGCCCAGGTACCAATCTGGCATACATCCTGATCCAGGTTTTAAAAGTAATCCTCGGGCGCCTGGGTGGTTCAGTGGGTTAAGCCGCTGCCTTCGGCTCAGGTCATGATCTCGGAGTCCTGGGATCGAGTCCTGCATCGGGCTCTCTGCTCAGCGGAGAGCCTGCTTCCCTCTCTCTCTCTCTGCCTACCTCTCCATCTACTTGTGATTTCTCTCTGTCAAATAAATAAATAAAATCTTAAAAAAAAAAAAAAGTAATCCTCACTTTTTTATTTATTTATTTACTTTATTTTTTATAAACATATAATGTATTTTTATCCCCAGGGGTACAGGTCTGTGAATCGCCAGGTTTACACACTTCACAGCACTCACCATAGCACATACCCTCCCCAATGTCCATAACCCCACCTCCCTCTCCCAAACCCCCTCCCCCCAGCAACCCTCAGTTTGTTTTGTGAGATTAAGAGTCATTTATGGTTTGTCTCCCTCCCGATCCCATCTTGTTTCATTCATTCCTCTCCTATCCCCTTAACCCCCCATGTTGCATCTCCATGTCCTCATATCAGGGAGATCATATGATAGCTGTCTTTCTCCGATTGACTTATTTCGCTAAGCATGATACCCTCTAGTTCCATCCACATCATCACAAATGGCAAGATTTCATTTCTTTTGATGGCTGCATAGTATTCCATTGTGTATATATACCACATCTTCTTGATCCTTTCATCTGTTGATGGACATCTAGGTTCTTTCCATAGTTTGGCTATTGTGGACATTGCTGCTATAAACGTTCGGGTGCACGTGCCCCTTCGAGTAATCCTCACTTTTAAAAACTTTTCAATATCTACTGGTTTAAGGATATATAGAGAGAGGGTAGATACATAAAGACATACAGGAAAAAAAATAAGGATATGTAGAATAATCAGAGAGATTATACTCAATGCTTTCACTCCAAATGGACCCACTACACATTAGGTGGTACTTTAGAGAAAAACTTTAAATTGGTACTTTAGAGAAAACCTGTCTTTCAGTTCTTCTATTTGTACAAATTCATACCTTCACTCAAAGGGGCTCTAGCCAAAAAGAACAAATCAGGCCTTTTCAAATCATTTCCACAGATATTTTTCTCTTTCCATAGACTAAAAGGAAATAGCTTTTTGGCCTTTCTCTGTTTTTCAAAATAATGGGAGAAAGATATTAACATTTTACAGTATAGTCAATGGTTCAGCTTATTACGATCTGAAAATTCATGTGTCTATGTTCACAGCTAGCTTTCAAAAGTTTTTGAAAAATAGTCTGTTTATTTATGAACACATTTCCTGATGAGGGGCAGTAACATCTATTCCAAACATTTTCAGCACTTTCAATTAGCTGATTCCTATGACAGAATAGCAGAATTGAGAAGGGGTTCATTTTTATCCCATTCTAAATGAAACCCAAACTTCATTATTTATAGTATATTTCTTACACCTAAAAATAACAATAATTTTTAAGATCATCAATTATTGAGTCAGTGTACAAATTTCCTCAATTGTCTCTATTTTTGAAAGTCTATTAGAAGTGCACATGAAGCATTCTCCATGTGCTATGTTAGATCACAAAATAAGTCTTAACAAATTTAAGAAGACTGAAATCATATCAAGCATCTTTTCTAACCACAATGTTATGAAACTAGAAATCCGTTACAAAAATAAAACTGGAAAATTCACAAATATCTGAAGGTTAAAAAACATGCTAGTGAACAAAACCAGTGGTTCAAAGAAGAAATCTAAAGAGAAATTTAAAAATATATTTTGAGACAAATGAAAAAAAAAGAAATCCAATATACCAAAATTTATAGGACATAGCAAAACACTTCTAAGAGGGAACTCCATAGAGATAAATACCTACTTAAGAAGATCTCAAACAACATACCTATATACCTCTAAGAACTAGAAAAAGAACAAATTAATCCCAAAGTTGGTATAAGGAAGAAAATAACAAAGATCAGAATGAAAATAAGTGAAATAGATACTAAAAACAGAAAAGACTTATGAAAGTAAGAGGTGGGTTTTTTTGATAAGATAAACAAAACAGATATATCTTTAGACAAACTCAGCAGGAAAAGAGAGAGAGGAATCAATCGAGAAATGAAAGAGTAGGCATTACCACTGACACCACAGAAATACAAAGGATCATAAGAGCCTGCTGTGCAGAATTATACACCAACCAACTGGACAACCTAGAAGAAAAAGATGTATTTTGAAACACAAAACCTACAAAGAATGAATCATGAAGAAACAAGAAATCTCAATAGACCAATTACTAGAAAGAAAACTGATTCAGTAATAAGAAAATAAAAATAAAATAAAAACACCTCCCCAAAGAGAAAAGCCCAGAACCCAGTGGCTTCACTGTGAATTCCATCAAACATTTAAAGAATTAATATCAATCCTCCTCAAACTCTCCCAAAAAATAAAAGAGGAAAGAACAATTACAAACTCATTTCACAACGCCAGCATTGTCCTGATACCAAAACCACACAAGGACACTATGAGGAAACTACAAGCCTTCATCCTTGGTGAACATAGATGTAAAAAGAGCCCAGCCAAATGTTAGAAAACCAAATTCAAAAGTACGTCACCAGGATCATACATCAGGATCAAGTAGGGATTTACTTCAGGGATACAACTATGGTTCAACATTCACAAATCAATATGATACACCACACTAACAAAATGAAGGCTAAAAATCCTCTGATGACCTCAGCAGATGCAGAAAAAGCATCTGATGAAATTCAACATCCACTCATGATAAAAAAAAAAAAGTTTTGTTTTGTTTTGTTTTTTTTGGTCTATTTGGTATCTTTTTTTTTTTTTAATTTCTTTTCAGCATAACAGAATTCACTGTTTTTGCACCACACCCAGTGCTCCATGCAATCCGTGCCCTCCATAATACCCACCACCTGGCTCCCCCAACCTCCCACCCCCTGCCCCTTCAAAACCCTCAGGTTGTTTTTCAGGGTCCATTGTCTCTCATGGTTCACCTCCCCTTCCAATTTCCCGCAACTCCCTTCTCCTCTTCATCTCCCCATGTCCTCCATGTTATTTCTTATGCTCCGCAAATAAGTGAAACCATATGATAATTGACTCTCTCTGCTTGACTTATTTCACTCAGCTTTAACTGTAGAGAGGAAACGTACTTCAACATAACAAAGGCCACATATGACAAGCCCAAGGAAACATCAAACTCAACAGTAAAAAAACTGAAACCTTTCCCTCTAAGATCAGGAACAAGACAAGGATGTCCACACGCATCACTTTTGATCAACATAGTACTGAAAATCGTAACTACAACAATCAGACAAGAAATAAAAAGCATCCAAATTAGAAAGGAAAAAGTAAAACTGTTGCTATTTTCAGATGACATGATACTACATGTAGAAAGACCTAAAGACCCCAAAAAACTATTAGAACTAACCAATGAATTCAGTAAAGGTACAGGATACAAAATTAATATACAAAAAAATCAGTAATGTTTCTATACACTAATAATTACCAGAAAGAGAAATTTTAAATAATCCCATTTATAATTGCATCAAAAAGAATAAAATACATAGGAAAAAATTCAACCAAGAAGGTGAAAAATTTGCATACTGAAAAGAAAGAAATTGAAAAAAACCACAATTAAAAATATTGAAAAAACACAGATAAATGGAAAGATACTCTGTGCTCATGGCTTGGAAGAATTAATATTGGTAAAACGTCCATACTACCCAAAGCAATTTACAAATTCAATGTAATCCCAATGAAGATTCCAGTGGTACTGTTTAACAAAAATAGAACAATCCATCCTAAAATTTTTATGGAACTAAAAATGATTTCAAAGAGCCGAAGTGATCTTCAGAGAGAACAAAGCTGGATGTATCATACTTCCTGATTTCTAACTATATGATAAAACTACAGTAACAAAAACAGAATGGTATTGGCATAAAAACAGACACATAAATCAATAGAACACAATACAGAGCCCAGATATAAACCCACCTTTATATGGTCAATTAATTTAAGACAAAGGAGCCAAGAATACTTAATGGAGAAGGGATATTATCTTCCATAATTGGTGAAGGGAAAACTGGATAGCCACATGCAAAAGCATGAAACTGGACCACTATCTTATGGCATATGCAAAAATCATCTCAAAATGCATTCAAAACATGAACACAGGACCTGAAACCATAAAACTCCTAAAAGAAAACATATGCTGAGTGAAATAAGTCAAGCAGAGAGAGTCAATTATCATCTGGTTTCACTTATTTGTGGAGCATAACAAATATCATGAAGGACAAGGGGAGATGGAGAGGAGAAGGGAGTTGAGGGAAACTGGAAGGGGAGGTGAACCATGAGAGACAATGGACTCTGAAAAACAATCTGAGGGTTTTGAAGGGGCAGGGGGTGGGAGGTTGGGGGGTCCAGGGGTGGGTACTGGAGAGGGCACGGATTGCATGGAGCACTGGGTGTGGTGCAAAAATAATGAATACTGTTACACTGAAAAAATTAAAAAAAAAAAAGCCACAGATGATCAGTATGTGAAATAAATTTTCCAGAAACACTGCTTTAATAAACAAACAAACAAACAAACAAATAAATAAATAAAAGAAAACATAAGCTCCTTGACATTGGTCTTAGCAGTGATTTTTTGGATTTCACAGCAAAAGGCAACAACACTCAAAAAGGAAATAAAAGTAAAAACAAACAAGTGGGATTATATCAAACTAACAGGTTTCTGCACAAGAAAGGAAACTACCAGCTTATGAAAAGGCAACCTACAAAAAGGGAGTGCAAATTACTTATTTGATAAGAGGTTGATATGCAAAATATACAAAGTACACTTGCTGTGATGAGCACAGGGTATTGTATGGGAGTGTTGAATCACTATATTGTACACCTGAAACTGTTATCACACTGCATGTTAACTGGAGTTTAAATAAAAACCCAATAACAAAAAACAAGCAACCTGATTAAAAATGGGAAGACGATCTGAATAGATGTTTTTCCAAAGACATATAGATGGCCAAAAGGTATATGAAAAGATACTCAACTTCCCTAATTATCAGGGAACTATAAATTAAAACCACAATGAGATAATCACCTCACTTATTAAAATGGCTGTTATCAAAAAGACAAGAAATAACAGGTATTACTGAAGATGGAGAGAAAAGAGAAGCCTTGTACACTATTGGGGGGACTGCAAACTGGTGCAACCATGTGAAAAACAGTATGGAGATTCTTCAAAAAATTAAAAATAGAACTACCATATAAATCGAGAAATTCCACTTCTGGTATTTATTCCAAGAATATAAAATCATTACTTCAAAAAGATATCTGCACCCCTATGTTCACTACAGCATTATTTACAATAGCCAAGATATGGAAACAACTTAAGTGTCCTTCAACAGATGAATGAATTTTACAAAAATGTGGTATACTAATACACACAGTGTATTATTATGCAGCCACAAAAAAGGGGAAGGAAATCCTGCTCTTTGTGACAACAGAGATGGTTCTTGAGAGTATTATACTCTCAAGAGTGAAATCAGTCAAAGACAAAAGCTGGTGTGGTATCACTTTTTTGTGGATTCTAAACACAAAATACACACACACACACACACACACACACACACACACACACACACACACACAAAATAAAATCCCTGAACTCATAGATACAGAGAACAGGTTGGTGGTTGCCAGAGACCGGTGGGGGCAGGGGGAGGGGGTGGGTACAGGTGGACAAAATAGGTGAAGGTGGTCAAAATATACCAACTTTCCAGTTATACGTGAGTCCTGGAGAGTTAATATACAGTAGAGTGATTATCATTAACAATACTGTATTGTATATTTGAAAGTTGCTTAGAATAAACCTTAAACATTCTTACCACAAGAAAAAAAATTATAATTTTGTGAGGTGATGGATATTAACTTATTATGGCAATCATTTCACAATATATACATAAACCAAGTCATTATGCTATACACCCAAAACAAATACTGTGCTGTGTATCAACTATATCTCAATTTTTTTAAAAGAAAGACTATTGGAATTCACTATTTAGATAAAGTTCATAAATTGCAATTGGTCTCTGTGCCATTTTAATTAGCAATAATAGCGCCTCGGATAAACCTCATTGGCTACGATACTGCCACTGCGCAAAGCTTCTCTGTGCCATTTTAATCTATGGAGTTTCATCCAACCAACCCCCTCCTCTCCCTCTCAACATTTTAATTGCACTTATTTTGTTGAATGAACTGTCTTGGTCCTGGATACTTTTCTGCAGTCTGACAGATTTGTTGATTATCTCTCCCTGTAGTTGTTTGTTCCCTGAGCATGCAATATTTTCTGAGCATTAAATCTAGAGGCTTGATCATGTTTAGGTTTAATATTCTTGTTACTATCACTTCAATGGTAGTTTGCATACTTTCATAAAAAGGGCATAATGTTCAGCTGTCTCTTTTTGTAATAGTAGCAGATCTTTTTGAGCTATGTCTACATCCATTAATCCAATAGGTATTAAAAATGAGCATAGTCTAGAAGACATCCAAATGGCCAACAGACATGTGAAAAAGTGCTCAACAACACTCAGCATTAAGGAAATACAAATCAAAACCACAGTGAGATACCACCTCACACCAGTCAGAATGGCTAAAATTAACAAGTCCAGGAAACGACAGATGTTGGTGAGGATGCAGAGAAGGGGGAACCCTCCCACACTGTTGGTGGGAATGCAAGCTGGTGCAGCCACTCTGGAAAACAATATGGAGGTTCCTCAGGAAGTTGAAAATAGAGCTACCCTATGACCCAGCAATTGCACTACTGGGTATTTACCCTAAAGATACAAATGTAGGGTGCCTGGGTGGCTCAGTTAATTAAGTGACTGCCTTTAGCTCAGGTCGTGATCCTACAGTCCTGGGATCAAGTCCCATGTCACGCTCCCTGCTCAGCGGGGAGTCTGCTTCTCCCTCTGACCCGCTCCCTTTCTCTTTATCATTCTCTCTCTCAGATAAATAAAATCTTAAAAAAAATAAAATAAAATATACAAATGTAGTGATCCCAAAGGTTTATAGCAGCAATGCCCACAACAGTCAAACAATGGAAAGAACCTAGATGTCCATCAACAGATGAATGGATAAAGAAATGTGGAGGCGCGCGCACACACACACACACACACGAATACTATGCAACCATCAAAAAAAGAAATCCTGCCATTTGCAACAACGTGGATGGAACTAGAGGGTATTATGCTAAGTGAAATAAGTCAATCAGAGAAAAACAATTATCATATGATGTCTCTGGTAAGAGGAATTTGAGAAGCAGGGCAGGGAGGTCATGGGGGGGTGCTTAAGGAGGGAAAAAAATGAAACAAGGTGGGACCAGGGAGGGAGAAAAACCATAAGGACTCTTAATCTCAGGAAACAAACTGAGGGTTGCTGGGGGGTGGGGGAGTAGGGATAGGGTGGCTGGGTTATGGACATTGGAGAGGGTATGTACTATGGTGAGTACTGCAAATTGTGTAAGACTGATGATTCACAGACCTGTACCCCTGAAGCAAATAATACATTAATGTTAATAGAAAAGATAGTGATAGTCTAGCTCTCATATTTATTATCAGGGATACATCTATACAAGAATCAACCATATGACTCATCACCATGATTTCCCTGAAGTATGTGTCATATAGAAAAAGAATGAAAAATTCTTGAATCTTTCCATTTACCAGTTTTCAAAAAATGAGTGGTTTTCTAAATTCTCTAAAGTTAATCAATGAAGTAGTTTTTGTTATTTTACCATCATGTTGAGCTCAAAGATTTTTAGCAGATGTTGTTTCTGTCCCCTCAGATTTTATTCACATTTATAATAAATAGTAACTACGCATGCTGACAGCTTCCCACATCACTGTCCACTTTGCTTCTTTGAGAGCTCTCTCCAACGCCTTCAGAGTTTGCTCAGCCTACCGAAAGGACAACCAGAAATGACAGAGATTTAATGCCTCAAGGCACAACCTTTAATTACCAATGAAGGGCAGCTTCCTCTCCCCTTGGTGGGACAATTCGTAAGAGATTTTGCACATAAGTTATGAGAGGGTCTTCAACTCAGTGATGTACATCTGATTCACAATTTTCCCTTCTCTGTCTTATTTTCCTCATTCTTTGATTTGTGTTGCCTGGAACCACCTCTTAAACTATCAGTATCCAATTCTTTGTCTTTCTGTTTTGGGGAAGTACTCCCAATTAAGATAGATTTAGGTGTGTTTAGTGACTTCTGATCTTCTGCAATTATTACCTTTACAGAAAACTTCTAATGACATTTGTTACATAGACTCCAGGATAGACTCAAGTTGTTTCTGAGTCTCTTTGACATGACACGGTTTTTTTTTTTTTTTTCAGGTATATAAAGATGTTTCAGGTTCAATTTGTGTATTTACTTCCTCAAACATGGGATCAACCACTTCTCCTAAAAGGCTTTGTATTTGCTTATTTCTTTACCTAGGAAATCATATTTAGACACAACAATTTTGGCACTAATGGTACTCACTGTAAATGGATTTATCATTTTTTCTAGTTCTTTCAATAGACAAATTAGGAAACTTTCCTGTTTCTTTGCATGTCTTATTTTTTGGTTGAGAATTTACATTTTAAATAATATAATATGGCACATTTGGGAATTATATCCCCCAACAAGGATTTTTTTTGTTGATAGTTATTGTCATTATTGATGGTGTATGCTTGTTTAGTGGTTCTTCTGAACAAATTCTGTAAAATCCATATTCTTTGACATATGTGGCCACTGAAATCTGCTTATTTCACTTAGTGATCTGCTAATAATCAGATACTGATTTCTTCATGCCTGTGCCAGCAGTCTCCTACCCTTTCCTGAGAACTCTGTGTATGTGTTTGGACACATCTTTAATGCTCCCTTACCTTGACTATTGCCTGTCCAAAACCTCAAGTTCAGCTCTGAACTCTCCTGGGCAGACATAAGCATAAGCACAGTTTTCTAATCATGTTGGAGCTTTTCAAATTCCCTGTGGAAATTTCATTCCCCAGTTTTCCCTTATGTTTTTGACCAGCCTTATTAGCCCCAACTAGCAATGCTGCTTTGGGCAACTGAACTGTTAAACAGTTGTTGGTGATTATTTTAAACAAATCTGCAAAGGAGAGAGCAGTTCACACAGAATGAAGTCAGGTAAAATAAAGACATGCTCTGAAAATGGGAGTTTCCAGTGAGTTTCCAAATACTTCAAATAGGGATAATTCTCAGGGAGTGGCACTCTTCCAGTGCCTGCCAAGCTGCTAATCTTAAAAAAACTACCATAGCTGCAAGCTACAGTGGAGTCAGGGGTTAGGCGGACAGGATTAGGGCAAATTAAATGCCACAAAGGTCACTGTTTTTACCAAAAGTCAGTAATTTTTTAAATAAACTCTTATCAAATTTTTCCCAACTTTTAATTTCTAGAGACCCGAAAAAGTTTAACAGTTTTTGTCCCTGCTCTCATTGCTTTTATGAAGACGTACAATTTCAGAGAGCTTTATTCCACAATTCCAGAAGCTGGAATTCTGGAAACATTTTTATAGGAGAAAATCACGAATTCATAGTTCAGTTAAGCGGCTGACTCATGATTTCAGCTTGGTCATGATCTCATGGGTTGTAGGATTGAGCCCTATGTTGGACTCCCTGCTTGGTGGAGAGTCTGCTTGAGTTTCCCCTCCCTCTGCCCCTCTTCCCACTTGCTCATGGGTGTGTGTGCTCTTTCTCTCTCAAGTAAATCTTTAAAAAAAATTGTCAGATTTTTGTTTCACCTTATGGATAGCAACCTTTACCAAAAATCCTGTTTTTCAATAACACCATCAAAATTATTTGCTTTATGTCACCTTTCACAGAGAGTAGACTCGGAATAACAGTACCAGTACTGTAAACGACAATACAATTATTGGAAATAGATTGTGATATTTTGAAGTTCTTCCTCTCCTTAGACTTTATACCAGTGGGGTGGTAATTCAAATTACTGTATTTTAGAATCAATTTGAAAAGAATCTCTCCAGGTGGGTTTGTCTCAATGTGGATTGTCAGTGGGGTTTGATTTTACTTTCATTTTTAAAAGAATTTATTTCATTTTACTTCATGTAAAGTATTTACATGGTTCCAAAGCCAATTCTCCAAAAGAAGTCATATTCAAAGAACTATAATTAGTATCACTATCCCTTCTAGGCAATGTTCATCTTCCAAGCAAAACCATTTTTTAAAGTGTTACGGTTTATTCCTGAACTGCTGTTTTTTACCCTTAGTACAAGAAAATACGTGGGTATATTTTTTGACATGTAGGAAAGCATATATCTTTGTTCTAATCATCACCTTTATACTAATGCTTTTACTAAGTATACTTAGAGCTCTCGTGTTTTTTTTCTTTTTACTGTTTTTTATTGGTTTTTACCATAAGCAATACTGAAATTAGCTAAGTTCTTCTTTCTCTTCTTCTTCATCATCTAATTTTACGTAATACTATCTTTTTTGCTCCCAGATAATACCTATAAGGCGAACAGTGAGCTTAATCTGTTTTTCATATACCCACCCTATTCTTCCCCCAGTTTTTGATAGCTGCATTTTATAATACTATCATAACACACAGTTATCACACATCATGCTTACACATATACTTTTATAATCTTCATTTAAATTTAGTTCCAAAGACAAGCACTTAAGGCTTACCATTAGTATTTATGTCATTGTTCCTCCATCATTTTGTTGTCTGAAAACTCTTCTTTACTAGTTTCCTCAGCAGATGTCCCTAAAATAGTATTTCCTAAATTCTCACATCTCTGAAATAATTTTCCTGAAGATTTAAAAACTGAATGTCAATGTGATTTAGGTAGAGTCTTTGGCTCATGGTTTTTTTGTCCCTCCTGACATAAAACAATGCCATCAGAAAATGTGATGGTAATTTTAGTCTTTAAGAAATACCTTAGTTCTTCTACCTGAAAATCCAAAATTTTTTAAATTCTAATAATTTTATATGTGTAGTCCTCAGTTAAATCTGTACTAAGTCATTTTCCCTCAGTTGTATATTGTGTTCTTTCAAGATACAGTTTTGAGGTTTATCTTTTTAAGGTTTTTTAAAAGTTTTTCTTGAATTATTATTTTTTAGCATTTATTTTCCGTTGACTGGTTTTCTTTTACAGGAATTCCTATTATTCATATGTTTGATCTTCTTTACATACTTTTATTATTTTCTATCAAAACCGAACTCCATCCGTTTATTTAAAAGTTTTTCCTTTTGGGGCACCTGAGTGGCTCAGTGGGTTAAAGCCTCTGCCTTTGGCCCAGATCATGGTCTCAGGATTCTGGGATCGAGCCCCACATTGGGCTCTCTGCTCAGCAGGGAGCCTGCCTCTCTGCCTATTTGTGATCTCTGTCAAATAAATAAATATTTAAAAAAAATAATAAAATAAAATCTAATTGCCTTGGGAAAAAAAAATTTTTTTTTTTTCCTTTTATGGGCGCCTGGATGGCTCAGCAGGTTAAAGCCTCTGCCTTCAGTTCGGGTCATGATCCCAGGATCCTGGGACTGAGCCCCACATCGGCCTCTCTGCTCAGCAGGGAGCCTGCTTCCCCCTTTCTCTCTGCTTGCCTCTGCCTATTTGTGATCTCTGTCTGTCAAATAAATAAAATATTTTAAAAGTATTATGCCTCCATCAGAAAAGATGAATACCCAACTTCTGTCACAACATGGACGGGACTAGAAGAGATTATGCTGAGTAAATTAAGTCAAGCAGAGAGACTCGATTATCATATGGTTTCACTTATTTGTGGAGCATAACAAATAGCATGAAGGACAAGGGGAGATGGAGAGGAGAAGGGAGTTGAGGGAAATTGGAAGGGGAGGTGAACCATGAGAGACTATGGACTCTGAAAAACAATCTGAGGGTTTTGAAGGGGGAGGATGGGAGGTTGGGGGAGCCTAGTGGTGGGTACTGAGGAGGGCACAGATTGCATGGAGCACTAGGTGTGGTGCAAAAACAATGAATACTGTTACGCTGAAAAGAAATTTTTTTAAAATGTCCAAAAAAATTTTTTTCCTTTTAATATTTTAAAAATGTATGCATTTATTTCTTCTTATATTCAATATAGTTTAATTAACAATTCTGAAATCATTTTTTAAATTTCTAATTCTTGCCTGAAGTAGTTTTGTCACCTCCACTTTCAGGTATTCCTATCGGCTTTTTAAGTCTCTACCTTTGATTTATGTTGTTCTTTCATAGTTTTTATTATTTTCTTATTTTAGCTTATTTTAAGATTTTATTTATTTATTTATTTGAGAGAGAGAGAGTATGAGAAGGGGGAGGGTCAGAGGGAGAAGCAGACTCCATGACAAGCAGGGAGCCCGATGCGGGACTCGATCCTGGGACTCCAGGATCATGACCCGAGCTGAAGGCAGTCGCCCAACCAACTGAGCCACCCAGGCACCCCTTAGCTTATTTTAAATATTAGGTCAGAGTTTTCACCTCTTTTATAAGCATGTCCTTTTTATGCGCTTTCATTGTCTGAAGGAATATTATTGTGTTCCTTGTATTTTTTCTTATAAGAATATTGTATGGCCTTTTCTTTTCTTATTGCTCATAATTAAGTAAAAAGAACTTTCCTTTTACTTTCGCAAAGGATGGATAGCCAATAACAGCTTTTCTAGTTTCACATCTCTAGAGCTCCTTCTGTTTTGTCATCTTGTGATAATATGGACTTAATACTTTCTGAAATATGTTTCTATATACCTTTGCCCACTTTTCTTCATTCTCTCTTTCCTTTTTTCCTATTTTTTCTGCTCAATTTCTAGTCTTCTCTGAGTACTTCTTCCTCAGTGTGGCACTAAGAAGTTTATTAGGGAAAAAAAGTATATGTAGCAGAGATTGTATGCAGCCCATAAAGCCTAATATATTTATTATCTGTCCCTCTACAGAAAGATTTGCCAACCCTGTCTTAAACAAACAACTCCACTTTTTGTCTAGAGGTTCCTCCCCATTCCATGTGGTCTAGGTGGTGCTATGTACCATTATAGCAGTGAGATGTGACTCAAGCAGAAGATAATAAATTGCAATCTTTCCTGGAGCTGGATATGTGGATATTGGGAGAAAGATCTTTCTCCTATAGTGCTTAGCTGTGGTTGAGTGTCGTATAGCTGGTGGCCACTGCTCTTGGCCACATTAAGGAAGCCTGTTTACAATGAGAGGAAAGGAGGCTCAGGTTGTGAAGGAAGTTGGAGTAATTATTGAAACTTCTGAATCAACTGGAGGCAGCTGCATCCCTGGACTTTGCAGTAAAATCCACATTATAATTTTACTCCAATATATTCACTTTTCTCTGTTTGAGCTCATTTTAGGTGGATTCTGATATTGCAACCCCCCAAAAAACAGAAAACACCGTTGTATACATGAAAATACATGTGCGTGGCCATTTAAAGGATTTTTCTCAAATTATTCCCTACTGAGTCTACATTCTTTTTCTTTTTAGCGGTAAGAGAATTAAAGACTAATTAAAGAAATAGAAGCTTAACAAGAGATATAAGAAAAATTACTCTGTGAACAAGAGAATACTGTAGTTAAGATTTTGTAAATTAGTATAAATTTTTAAACTATGCATTATATAAGTGCAGCGTATGTTTATAACTAAAATTAACAAAAATAATTGGGTTAGGGCACTGGGATGGCTCAGTTGGTTAAGTGACTGCCTTCCACTCAGGTCATGATCCTGGAGTCCTGGGACCAAGTCCTGAAGCAGACTCCCTGCTCAGCAGCTCCCTCTGACCCTTCCCTCCCTCTCATGCTCTCTCTTTCGCTCTCTAATAAATAAATTTTAAAATCTTAACAAAATAATTGGGTTAGTGAGAAAAAATAGTATCACATTTTGATGGGCCCCTGCTGGCAGGGTTTAAATTAAAAAAATATAAATGGACTGGCTTGTGGGATGGAGCCTATCAGAACACCAGTAGAGCTTTTCTAAAAAGCAAACTCTGAAAGGCTGCACCAAGGACCTACCATAGTAACCCTGATAACAGAAAACCTTAACATGGACACCTTAACCTTTTATATTTTGTTTTTTAAATGATAAAAGTTCAAAGCCCTTATTCTGTCATCTCTAAATACACACTCATACTACCACCAGATGATTTCAGCAAAGCAACATAACAATTTTACAGTTGATTACACCTATGGTAGCAAGGATCTGGGTAAATTTTGTAGATCTTTTATACCAAGGTCAGATCCCAAACAAAATTAGCAATTAGGATACCAGAGAGGCACAGAACAAACATTTAAGATTCACTATAATGTTTAATAATACTATTAGAGCAACAGTCTCTTTATCTTGAATAAGAGAGCAGACAAAAAGCTGACCCCAATAAATAATTAAAACTGGCTCTAATTAGCTCCTGATGTGATTCTCTGGATGCTGAAATCATCCGTGTGTAAGCATGGCAGATGGCTAGGCCTTAGGCTCCTGAAAGCAGCATCCCTTTCTCTCATCCCTAGAGGGGCTGAAAGGACCACTAAATGGCACCCTCAGATACTAGTGCAGGCAACCAGAAACCCAGAATAGCTACAACTCACCTTGCAGGGCCTAGGGATGAAACAGAAGGTTCAGCCATTCTTTGGAAAGGACCCAACTGGCCATCATACGGTCCAGTGGGAGCCTCCGGACCACATCTGTGAGGGAGAGCCCATTCCAGTTCCATAACTGCACTGTGATTTGTCCGCACAGAGGTCTGTCTTGCTTAATGCCAGAAGAGATATGTGTGAGGAAGAGGGCAGGCCAGGAAGAAATAATCATTTGTCATTTTCTTTTCTTGTGATTCATTAAAGATAATTCTTGTCTATGCTTTTTTCCTGAAAGTTTCTTAAATCAAAAGAAGCTAGTTCTTGATTTGGATGAGGAGGGGATCAAAACGATACCTACCCCTCCTATATTTGTCTTAATTTTTTCCAAAACAATAAATGTACTTCTCCCTGATTTGATCTTCTAAGTGAACTTGACCATTTCCCAGGCAGCTCCAGAAGCCAGCTAAAAATCAGAACTTGGGACACAGATTGAAAAATAATTCTTTGAGTGACACTTCCGGCTTTCCCAAACATCCTGTCCCCAAATACTTCCTAGAAACTCAGGGTGACTTGCAGCAAGTTTTTTTTTTATTCACTTCCTGTCTTAATTTAGTAAAAGGACCTCCCACTCAGACCCTTAATAATAGTAGCAGCAGTAATAGGCACCAAATCAGTCTGACAAACATCATCACATTCCATTTCCAAGTAATCCTATGAGGGAAAGCAAGTACTATGGTCTTTCTATAGATTTACAGACTAAGATTCATTAAAGTGAAGCTAGAAATGGAAAGAGCAAGCTCTTGAAATTCGAGTCTTTTTGTTATAACCCAATTCGAGGATGTGGATTCTTAGGTTCAAAGAGGTTCTATTACTCGCCCAAGCTATCTCAACTAAATAGTTGCAGGCCCTGAAGTTGACAAATTTTTATATTAAAAATTATATTTTATTTTTATTTATATATTTTTAAATTATGTATTTTATTTATTATGTTCAATTAGCCAACATATGTAGTGTTGATGTAGTGTTCAACGATTCGTTAGTTGCTTGTAACACTCACCACACATGCCCTCCTTAATGCCATCATCAGGTTACCCCATCCCCCACCCCTTTCCTTCTGTAACCCTCAGTTTGTTTCCCTGAGTCCAGAGTCTCTCATGGTTTGTCTCCCTTTCTGATTTCTTCGCATTCAGTTTTCCCTCCCTCCCCTTGTGGTCCTCTGTGCTACTCCTTATGTTCCACCTATGAGTAAAACAGTATAACTGTCTTTCTCTGCTTGACCTATCCATGCTGATGCAAATGGTGGGTATTCACCCTTTCTGATGGCTGAGTAATATTCCACTGTATATATGAAGGGACTCTAGGTTCCTTCCATAGTTTGGCTATTGTGCAAATTGCTGCTGAGAACACTGGAGTGCAGGTGCCCCTCTGGATCACTACATCGGTATCTTTGGGGTAAATATCCAGTAGTGCAATTGCTGGGTCATAGGGTAGCTCTATTTTTAATGTCTTGAGGAACCTCCCTACTGTTTTCCAGAGTGGCTGTACCAGCTTGAAGTTGACAGATTAAATAACTATTAGAACCAGGGAAATCAGCCTCTCAAGTGTTAACAGGAGTATAAAAATGAGTAGATAGTGTTGTTTCCAAGGGCCTCCCATGGAAGATGAAATGCCTTTGTTCTGTCATGCTCTAGAGAGCTCACTGGTGGTAGAATGGGGAAATGGATTTTAACCTGATAAAAAAAAAAGTCATTGATCATTTGCCTCAGAAGTAGAAAGGGTCACCTTAGAGATGGTCTAAAAGTGTAGGCCTTTCAAGGAAACTCAAGCCACATATGGGCTCAGAAAATATCTCTGGTCCCTTCTAGTCCCCAAATTTCTAGAAATTTGGCCCTAGAAAAGTGGGGAAGGAAGAAAAAAAAGTCTGTGAAAGAAGAAGTGATGATTCAGTGATGATGATGGCTGCATTTTTATTCTGGACAGCGAACTAGAGAATGAAGAATAGATCTTTCTTTATTTTCTAAGATCCAAGTAGGAAGAATGGAGGAGAATGGAGGAAGAGTTAACACAATTGGAACTGGAGACACAAAGAAATGCAAATTGTTTCCTGAGAACTAGCTGAAGGGACACTACATCTTAAACCTGGTAACACTAATAAACTCAACTCCAAGTATCCCATAAAAATAAGAGAAAGATACCATCTAATTGAAAATAATTCAAAGACTACATTTATTCCATTTACCTCTTCCATGCAGGTATATTTAACCAAGTGTTACAACTGGCTGGTTGAATTGTGTCCTCCAAAAAAGATATGTTGAAGCCCTAACTCCCAGTACCTCAAAATGTGACCTTTTTTTTGAAATATGGTCTTCACAGAGGTAACCAATTTAAAATGAAATCATCAGGGTGGACCCTAATCCAAAATGACTAGGTCTTCATAAAAAGAGGGGTGTAATTTAGACACAAAGACAAGCACACAGGAAAAATGCTATGTAATGATGAAGGCAGAGACCTGAGTAATAGATCTACAAGCCAAAAAAGGTCAAAGATTGCTAGTAAATGACCAAACTAGGAGAGTATCAGGGAACAGATTTTCCTTCGAAGCCCTCAGGAAGAACCAAACCTACCATCAGCTTGATCTGGGAATTCTAGACTCTGCACCCATTGGACAGCAAATTTCTACTGTTTAAGCCAACCAGTTGGTGGTATTTTTTAACAGTAGCCCTAGCAAACTAATACAACTAGCTATTCTGAATTTTACCTTTCCCAGATACACACTTTCTAATAAAGGTCTGGAATGCTCTATTATGAAGCTCAAAATTAAATCAGAGTGTGAAACAATCACAGAATACAACTCTCATTCTATAGGCAAGCAAACTGCAAGTCATGGGATGTCTGGGTGGCTCAGTCAGTAAGCATCTGCTTTTGACTCGGGTCATGATCCCAGGGTCCTGGAATCAAGCCTCAAATCAGGCTCTCTGCTCAGCAGGAAGCCTGCTTCTCCCTTTCCCACTTCCCCTGCTTGTATTTCCTCTCCCAGTGTGTCTCTCTGTATCAAATAAATAAAATCTTTTTAAAAAGAAAAAAAAAAGAAAGAAAGGAAGGAAGGAAGGAAGGAAAAGAAAAGAGAAGAGAAAAGAAGAAAGGAAAGAAAACGGCAAGTCAGGAAGAGTGAGCAGCTTGCCCAAGTTCTCACACTGCCAGAACCATAACTAAAACCCAGGCATCCTAACTTCTAGGCCACAGCTCTTTCCACCAAGACCTGATGGTACCAAAACTGCAAAGATAACTCTCGAATAACTGTATGCTGACTGCATACACGTGACGTGTGATACCTTAGGCTGGAGTTAGTTGTGCCCTCAGCGGCATGGCAATGTGAGCGTCGGGGAGTGTCATTTTATTCCCTAGGGAATCTAATCAAGAACTGCATCAGGAAAGCCACAGCAGGGAGGACTAGATATTCCTGCTGTCTGCAGACACAGTGCTGCTGGTCCTTCCCCACCTCCCTCCTCTGTAACCCTGCCCAGATGGTCAGACATTGGAACTGTGAGAGCTGGAAAAGATGACACATCAGCTCAAATGCCAAAAAAAACCCAAAAACCAAAAAACAAAAAACCAGTGACTACAACTTGTATTTGCTAGGATCTTATGGAATTCAGCTGAGAATAAACCTTCTGATGCCCCAGGTGAATGTTAAAGAAGGGAGATTTTCTTTATCTCCTCTACATTAATACGAAAAGACAGTACTGCGCAGATGGGAGAACAGAGGACTGGAGTTTTTAATGGCTCATCCTCCCAAGCCAGAGGCATTTAGGTTAGTTTCCTTTCTAAAAGTCCACAAAAAGTACAAGGGGGGTGGGGGAGGTGCCTAGGTGGCTCAGTTGGTTAAGCATCCAACTCTTGGTTTCGTCTCAGGTCACGAGCTTCTGGTCTTGGGATCGCACCCCAGATCAGGCTCCAAGCTCAGCACAGAGACTGTTTGAGATTCTCTCTCTCCCTCTACTCCCTCCCTTCTCATGTGTTCCCTAAAATAAATAAACACATCTTCAAAAAAAAAAAAAAAAAGTACAAGAGGAAAATAACTCCACAAAGGGGCTGGCTCAAGCAGACCCTTGATTTCTGTCCCACCCAGTAAACTTGCTGAGTGCCCAATAATTACGCACTTAAAAGGGCTGCAGTTTGGAGCACCTGAGTGGTTCAGTGGGTTAAAGCCTCTGCCTTCGGCTCGGGTCATGATCCCAGAGTCCTGGGATTGAGCCCCGCATCGGGCTCTCTGCTCAGCAGGGACCCTGCTTCCCCCTCTCTCTCTGCCTGCCTCTCTGCCTACTTGTGATCTCTCTGTCAAATAAATAAATTAAAAAATCTTTTTAAAAAAAGGGGGGTAAGTAAAATCTTGGTGAATAAGGCACGGTTTTGGGTTTGACTACCAATTCAGAGTGAAGAATAAAAGGAAACTCTTTCTCCTACTGTCTCCTTGAGACAGTTTCTCTTGATTTGGTCTCTCAGCAGGAAGAATGAGGCAGAGCTACAGTTTAGTGGAGTTGGGAGAGTCAAGGAAGGATCTTGGATCACCTGGACAAAAGGACACCAGTCCTTGGTTCAGATGCTCCGACACAGGACCATGGAAGGCAAGTGGGCACAATCTGGGCACTGAGGGTATGAAACAGCTCACCTGTTTTCTCCAGAGCTGCTGACCTATCATCCTTATGCCTTCTCACACCCTGATCCTACTCCAACAATAAGCAGACAGAATTTTGCTGAAATGATCAGATTCTTACCTTGCCCTCTTTGTTTTTATTTTTTAAAGATTTGTGAATTTACTTTAGAGTGGGGGAGGGGCAGAGGGAGAAAGACTCTCAAGCTGACTCCAAACTGATCACGGAGCTCAATGCGGGGCTCGATCTCACAATGCTGAGATCATGACCTGAGCCGAAACCAAGAGTCAGAGGCTTAACGAACTGTGCCACCCAGGTGCCCCACACCTTGCCTTTTTTTTAACCACTATTTTTAGCTCGGTGCCGACATGGGAGTGATGGTGCACATGTGGTCTATTTTGTTTCAAGTATAGACTCAGAGTTTTCTCTGCTTATAGCCTGACCTACCTGCCCAGTCACTTTATACATTTCTGGGCTTCAAAAAGGACTACATAGATCCAAAAGTAAATCATTATCCTTGCCATGTCTTTTAGGTAGATGCTTTATAGATTATGTGTATACACACACACTATGGACTAAATGTTTGCATATCTGAAAATTCATATGTTGAAGCCCAACCCACTGTGTAATATGTTGGTATTTGGAGATGGGGCTTTTGGGAGGTTATTAGGGTTAGATGAGGTCATGACAGTGGGGCTCTCATGATGGAATTAATTCCCTTTTAAGTAGAGGTGACAAGGAGATCTCTCTCCACCATATGAAGACACAGTGAAGAAGGAGGGTATCTATAAGCCAAGAAGGTGGCTTGTACCAGAACTCAACCATACTGCCACCCTCTCTCAGAACTTCGGCCTCCAGAACTGCAAGGAAAAAAAATATTTGTTTAAGTCACCAAGGCTATGGTATTTGTTATAACAGCCCAAGCCCAAACATACATACATACATATATATATATATATATATATATATATATATGCTTTTTTTTTCCCCCCCCAGAGGGTGGGGTCTGCCCAACCTTCCATTCTCTAACCTGGACACACTTTACCAGGAGTTGCCCATCTCCTCCTCATCCACACAGTTACTGAGAGAGGACCCATGTTTGGAAAAAGTACCTCTGTCCCTCTAAACCACAACAAAGCCTTAGCCTATTGGGCCAGATAATGTCCTTTCATGAGGAAACTGGAATTTAAACTGAGATGCGGGGCCCCAATCAGGCTGTGCTGGTAAATGGAGAAGATATGGCATAGGAGTTGTTGGCGATGGTCATTTTCTGCCAAGCGAATTGAAAAATTTTTTAAATTGCTCTTTAGCCAGAGAGACGGATAAAGTGGACCAGTAGGGAAGCAGGAAAAAAAAAGACAGTGAGGGAACCCTTAAATTCCTGTGGGGTTTTAATTCCTGATTCTGTAACATCACAAAGAGCCAGCTATCCCCCCTCCCCGTGCTCCTTGAGAATCCTTTGGCCTGAGTTAGCCCACATAGACTTCTGTTGCTTACCGCAAAAAGTCCTGATTTACCAGAAACCATCAATGAAGCCAATGGTCAGGATCTGGCCAAGAGCAGAACACCATGGGACTCCCCAGAAAGCATCTCCCAAAAAGCCCTGCAAATTTACCGAAATGTATCTTTCAAGTCACATTTTATTGTTTTGTTCATGAAGCTAAAATTTTAGTTTCTAAGATGATCTGATCACCACTATTGTACTTTGAGCTGGTACACAGACCACAAGCAAAGTCTTGCATTCATTCCAGCTGCTGTGTTTTAAGGAGAGTAATAGGTCACAATCCCTTGTCTGAAATTTTTGAGGACCAATGTTTTTGGAATTCAAAATTTTTCATTTTTTAAAAATATGACCCCTTCAATACAAATTACATAACACCCTTAGCAGGGTCTGAGGCTTCCATTAATCAAACATACTAATATTCCTAGAGCAAAATGCACAAATATATTTTTAAATTTTATTTTACTATGCTATGCTAGTCACCATACAGTACAGTATACACACATATTTTTTTAAAGTGAGTTAAATAAGATAATAGCTTCATATCAAGTTTTTCTGCCAAACAGGTTCACATTAGCTCAGGCAAGATTTTGCCCTTAAGCAATTTAGTAAAAACCTTCGTTTCAGGGGAGGGGTTCAAGATGGTCCAGTAGGAGGAACCCCTTACATCTAGAATCTATACATACACATAGAGCAATAGTTCCTAAAGAAGAACCAAGGTCTGACCGAAGAGCTTCTGCACAACGTAGGATAGAGAGATCATACAGAGAACATCAGGAAAAACAGACACAGTAATGACAGGAACCCCATGTGATGCTACCAACTGCAGAAGGGGGGATAGCTCTGAGGGGCCATATGCAGATCTGCCTGCTCTGGGGCACAGTAAAAATAAAAACAAAACAATAACAACAACAACAACCAGATGTTTCAAG
Source organism: Mustela erminea (assembly GCF_009829155.1). NCBI lineage: Eukaryota > Metazoa > Chordata > Mammalia > Carnivora > Mustelidae > Mustela > Mustela erminea. The sequence goes on along the minus strand of NC_045624.1, from coordinate 88,314,083 downwards.
GGCAACTAGCCTACATGTGAAGGAAACCCACCTAATCCTAGAGCATGGGCCATACGGTGAGGTAAGTGCTGGAAGTCTCTGGGACTGGAGGTGCTGGCAAGTGCCACTGGTTACATTTCCCCTCCACTTTGATAGCACAGACCAGATGGTCTGGCTGGCCTGCCACCCCAATGAGCCCAGACCCTAACCCATACAAGCTCCGCCAATCCCCCAAAAGGGGCCCCCATGTCCACATATTCTCTAGCTCCAGCCATTCCATCAGAGTGCCCCCTCATATGAAAATCCCTGGCCTAAGCCCACTCCAGACATCCTATTAGGGTAGCCCCAATGAAGAGCACACCAGGAACCCACGCTGACTTCAGTTCCAGCCTTCCCACCAGGGCAGCCCCAGTGAACAGCACCCTGGGAACACCTGGCCTGTGCCCATTCCGACTCAAGCCATCTTAAGAGGGTGACCCCCATGCAGAGTGTCCGAGGACCCCAGGCCTTCAACTGCACCAGCACCAGCCAGCCAGCGCTAACAGGCACATGCTGTCTGTACAAATGACGTCCCTACACAAAGCCACTCCTTGAAGACTGGAGAGGTGGAGGTTTTGCATAACTCAGAAAAACAAACAGAGAAAGTCAAAGGAAATAACAAGATCAAGGATTATGCTCGAAATGAAAGAACAAGATAAAACCAGAAAAAGAACAGAATAGAGATAAGCAATCAACCTGATAAAGAGTTCAAATGGTCATAAAGATGCTCAGCCGACTTGAGAGAAGAGTGGAAGAGCTCAGAACTTCAACAGAAAGATATAATATATACATATATATTCTACATATATATACATATATATGTATACACACACAAAAAACAGAGTTAATACAATAACTGAAATGCAAAAGATGCTTTCCAGCTCTCAGAGGAAGATGGTGGAAGAGGAGTGAATTCAGCTAGGTATCTATCAAATCATTCTCAACACATGTGATCAACCTGAGATCTAAGAAAAGAATTGCTGCAAATCTACAAATAGAAAAGCGACCACTTTTTGCAAGGCAGGAGGTGCACAGATGTGAATCTGAGGGGAAACTTTGGGAGGAAGGAGACTCCATAAAACGGCTTCTGGAAAGTGATAAGCAGCAGCATGCAAAATCAGAACTTCTAGACGTCTATCCAGTGAGAGACGTCTCTGCCTGAAAGGTGCTCAGGTGATGAATTGGGGCAGAATCCTAGGTGGGACAGTGTGGTCTCAGGATCCCCAGGGTCACAGGAAGACCAGGGGTGCCTGAATGCAGCAGAGTTAACAAGGTTTGGAGCAGGGAAGCCAGGTACACTCAGTGAGCTCTGGAGTGACCCGGTCGGCTAGATGTTGCCATAAACTCTCAACTAGGCAACCGCTCTCCAAGCAGAGGCCCAGCAAGCAACAACTGCTGAGAGTTCCAACTCCTTGCCCCAGGAGGAGTGGCATGGGATCAGGCAAACAGGGGCCCAGGGAGCAGCGGGGCCGGTGAGACAGCGCTCCCTCCTCTGGGAGGAATGGTGCAAGTGAGCATCACAGGAGTCTGGGGAGTTTGGCCAACACGAAAGGGTTGGACTGCCTTCTTCCCCTGAGGGTGCACTATAGAGGGGGGGGGCTGTAATCCTTCAGCTCCAGGACTGGAGATCAGGCCACTGCTATTTTTCACTTTTTTTTCCCCCACCCTCTAAAGCTGCTTGAAAAGCCTTCAGGGAACAAAAGTCACATAGAACAACCCAAAGCAGCTTACACAGAGCATGGCCTCTGGCAAACGCTGGTACAGCTCCACCCAGGCAAAAACACCTCAGAATCAGGGCAACAGGCCCCTCCTCCAGAAGACCAGCAAGATCCTCAGGCACATATTGAGTTTATAGATTACTCGAAACTAAAAAAACTCTGGCACTAGGGGAAAATAATATATGGAAGTAGAGGGTTTTGGGTACGTGTCTTTAGTCTTTCAGTTTAATTTTTTTTAATTTATCGAATGTTTATTATCTAACACTGACTGAAAAGTTTTGTCTAAAGATTTTATTCTATAAAAGGATAGGTTGGGAAGAAAGATTCCTGGTTTCCATGAAACCAAATGCAATTTCTAAAGGATTGTGGCCTATCTTTAATACAAGTACTTCACTTAAAAATTTTCAACAAACTCTTAATTGACAGCATCTACATGTTTTAATGTTCTGAATACCCACAAAATCTTATCATAGTTAGACACCACTTATTTTACCCAAAGCAAATTGTAGTTCTAATTTTTTCTCCATTAGAATATGTTACTTTCCTAAAGATACTTTTTTTAAACATAGCTAATGTAGGAAAACTTAAGTTTCTCCATCAGAAATTAAAATCTGGACAATTACAAATTTTTAATATATGCTTTTATAGCATTTCAAAGGCAATTCTTAATTCAAACCAATACCTATAAAAGGAAATTTCTTAAACTCAGTTTTGTTTCAAGAGTTTGCAAATGACAGAAAAGGCAGGTAACATTTTATACTTAATAACACAAACCATTGTATAATAAATACAAAATAAAGAGTGATAGATATTATCAAGGGTGAAAACATTACATAAACTTAAAAAGGCTGCTTTCTGAACTGTCACTGATGTTACCTGAGGAGTCGTTATCAATGTCATTTACAGAAACAATCTCTGTAGTCAAATTTATCGTTCACTTTCATGTCCCTACATGAGAAGTAATAGGTGAATATCTGTAGGAATACAATTTATTGTCTGCTCCTCCACTCAGAAGTAACCCTGTGTCTGTCCAGTACACACTCAGAACTCCGTCTTCATGAGCCGCCAGATCAGACAAGAGACTTACAACTTCTTGATGATGTTACCTAAAGAACCTGAAATCAGCTGCTGCTCATAAGTAGGAGACCACTTTAATGATGTGACCCAGCCTGTATGTGAGGTTAGGGACAGGGACACCAAAGAACCATCTTTAGTTCAGGGATCCCACAGTCTGATATGTCTATCGTGACATATCAGTGCTTTCAGATGCTAATGTTTACAAAATGGAAAATAGGAGATATAATCAAACACTTTATTTCCTGTGCAAATGGACTTAAGAATGCCAGACTCTATATTCCTCACCCTAACTCTGCGGTCCCAAGATGCACTGCAGATTTCTTCAGCATCCAACCACAGAACTAAGGATATTGCTTCCTTGCAGCCAAAGATGGTTCTTGTTGGTCTCAACTGCTCTATTTTCTGTTTTTTCTTGATTTGTGGATCCCTCCATTTCATCTTCTTCATCTATAGGAACTGTAGACCAGATCTTTAGCTTCTTATCCCAGGAGCCACTGCAAAATTTAGTTCTGACACTATCAATAGCTAGAGAATCCACACTTCCGGCATGGCCTCTGCAGCATGCAGAGCTTTCACTTTGGTTCTCTCCACAGTCCGCTCCTGTAAGAGAATCGTCCCATCCACAGAGCTACTCATTAGTAGGCAAGACAAGCTATCCTTTTTTCACCCAGGCCACAGCTTTTACAATGTCTGTATATCCCACGATTGTCATTACTGACTTTCCTTCCAAGGACCAGATCCAAGAAGTCTTATCATTAAGAACCCATCAAGATTCATTCCTCTGTGGGAGGTTGGGGGAACCAGGTGGTGGGTATGGGAGAGGGCACGAATTGCATGGAGCACTGGGTATGGTGCAAAAAAACAATGAATACTGTTATGCTGAAAATAAATTAAAAATTTTAAAATATATATATTATATAATAAAAAAAAAATCCATTCCTCTGTCCCTCGGACTGAACTGATCCAGTCAGCATGGAACAAGCATTGCTTTGGCTGAGGGGCAGTGTACTTCTCCACATATTCCATATCCACAGCCTCTTCTGAGGGGATGTTTTCCAGTTCCAAGTGGTTGAGCAAGGGTATTTGCAGAAACTGGCCCTTGATAAGGAAATCGAACTCCAAATGTTTGTGGAACTCATTTTTGCCCTCCAGCAGTTTACTGATGATGTTGCTAAGGTCATTAATTTCAGAGGATGCAAGAATTGAAAAGGGCACATCATCTACCACATATATTTTGACGGTGAAGTAGCATGTATGGAGCTGAGCCATGGCGAGGAGTACACATGAAAGACTTGTGGTGACTTTTGGAGGGCACCCACTTCTAGTGTTAGGATTTAATTCCAGGTGAGAGTTCTCTTTTTTCTTTTTCTTTTTTTTTAACTTTTCTACAAATTTCTTCTTTTAACTCTTTGTTTTTAAGTCTTGAATTTTTCATTTTTTAAAAATTTTTATTTAATTGTGTGAGTGTGAGAGAGAGAAAGCAAGCACACGCAGAGGAGCAGAAGGCAGAGGGAGAAGCAGTCTCCTTGATGAGCAAAGGAGCCCAATACAGGGCTCAATCCCAGGACCCTGGGATCATAACCTAGGCGAAGGCAGGCGCTTAACCAACTATCCCACCCAGGTGTCTCTTTTCATTTTTACACTTATATTTTATAGATATATTCTTCAATTTTGGCTTCTTTTCACACTATTCAATTTTGTGTGTGTGTGTGTGTGTGTGTGTGTGTGTGTGTGTGTGTGTGTGTGGTTTTGTGTTTTACATTCCTTATAATTTTGGGATTTAGTGTCTTCTAACAGACCAAGATACACCCAGGACTAAGTGGATCACCCTGTTTTGTCGACCTGTAAGATTATATGCTCTTTTTCTTTGCTTTTTCTTCTTTTCTGGTTTCTGACCTCTTTGGATTTGTCTAGTATGTATTTCACTCAGGTTATACTTGATTTTCTTGATTTTTGTTCTCTCATTCATCCATTTTTCTCTGGGAAAAATGACTTGAAGGAGGAATCCACAACAAAAGAAAGAACCAGGGATGCCTGGGTGTCTCAGTCTGTTAAGTGTCTGCCTTCCGATTAGATCATAATCTCAAGGTCCTGGGATTGAGCCCTGCATTGGGCTCTGCTCAGTGGGAAGTCTGCTTTTCTCTTTCCCTCTGCTCCTCCCTCTGCTTGGGCTCACTCTCTCTCTCTAAAATACATAAATAATAAAATCTAAAAAAGAAAGAAAGAAAGAACCAGAGGTGACACTCTCTATCACAGATCTAATTGATATGGACATAAGTAAAAATTCAAAGCTAGAATTCAGTATAACAATTCTAAATGTACTAGCTAGGCTTGAAAAAAGAATAAATGATACTACCTAATCTCTTAGAGCAGAAATAAAATCTGATCAGGCTGAAATTAAAAATGCTTTAACTGAGATGCAGTCTAAAGTGGATACTCTAACATCTAGAGTAAATGAGTCAGAAGAGAAAGTAGTGACATAGAAGACAAGATGATGGAAAAGAAGGAAGCTGAGGAAAAGAGAGAAAAACAATTAATGGACCATAAGTGGAGGCTTCGAGAAATCAGCAATATCATAAACCAAAACAATATTAGAATTATTGAGGTCCCAGAGGAAGAAGAAAGAAAGAGAGGGACAGAAGGTATATTTGAGCAAATCATACCTGAGAACTTCCCAAATCTGGGAAAGGAAACAGGCATTCAAGTCCAAGAGGTAGAGAGAATACCCCCCCAATCAATAAAAATAGATCAGTACCCTGACATATAATAGTGAAGCTTGAAAACTTCAGAGATAAAGAGAAAATCCTGGAAGCCACTCAAGGTAAGAGCTCCTTAGCCTACAATGGTAGAAAAATTAGACTGGCATCAGACCTATCCACAGAGACCTAGCAGGGCAGAAAGGGCTGGCCTGATGTATCAGGTTACTAAATGAGAAAACCACACAGCCAAGAATACTTTATCCAGCAAAGCTGTCATTCAGAATGGAAGGAGAGATAAAGAGCTTCCAGGAACAGAAACTAAAAAAAATCTGTGATCACTAAACCAGTCCTGCAAGAAATATTAAAGGGGATCCTGTAAGCAAAGAGAGTGCCCAAAAGTAACACAGACTAGAAAGAAACAGAGACAATCTACAGAAACAGAGATTTTGCACATGATACAATGACACTAAATTCATATGTCAATAGTTAACTCTGAATGTAAATGGGCTAAATGCTCCAATCAAAAGACTCAAGGTATCACATTGGATAAAAATGCAAGACCCATCCATATGCTGTCTACAGGAGACCGATTTTAGACCTAAATTAGACTGAAAGTTAATGGGTGAAGAATCACTTATCATGCTAATGGACCTCAAAAGAAAGCCAAGAAAGCAATCCTAATATCATACAAATTACATTATAAGCCAAAGACTGTATAGTAAGAGATGATGAGGGACACTTAAAGGGTCCAACCAACAAGAAGATCTAACAATTATAAATATTTATGTCCCTAATTTGTGAGCAGCCAATTATGTAAACCAATTAATAACCAAATCAAAGAAACACAAAGATAAATAATACAATAATAGTAGGGGATTTCAACACCCCACTCACAGCAATGGACAGATCATTTAAGCAGATCATCAAGGAAACAAGGGCTTTGAATGACATACTGGACCAGATGGACTATACAGATTTATACAGAGCATTCCATCCTAAAGAAACAGAATACACACTTCTTCTCAAGAGCACATGGAACTTTCTCCAGAATAGATCACATACTGGGTCACAAATCAGGTCTCAACAGGTACCAAGAGACTGGGAATATTTCCTGAATATTTTCAGACCATAATGTTTTATTTATTTATTTATTTTTTGTGTGTGTGTGGTGATTTTTTTTCTTTTTTTTTTTTCATTTTTTTTTATAAACATATATTTTTATCCCCAGGGGTACAGGTCTGTGAATCACCAGGTTTACACACTTCACAGCACTCACCAAAGCACATACCCTCCCCAATGTCCATAATCCCACCCCCTTCTCCCAACCTCCCTCCCCCCAGCAGACCATAATGTTTTAAACTTGAAGTCCAATACAAGAGGAAATTTGGAAGGGACTCATACACTTGGAGGTTAAAGAGCATCCTACTAAAGAATGAATGGGTCAACCAGGAAATTAAAGAAGAATTTTTAAAAACCCATGGGAACAAATGAAAATTAAAACACAACAGTTAAAAACCTTTGGGATACAGCAAAGACAGTCCTAATAGGAATGTACATAGCAATAAAGGTCTTCCTCAAAAAATTGGAAAAGTCTCCAATACACAGGCTAACCTTACATTTAAAGGAACTGAGAAAGAACAGCAAATAAAGCCTAAACCAAGCAGAAGGAGAGAAATAATAAAGATTAGAGCAGAAGTCAATGAAATAAAAATCAAAAGAACAGTATAACAGATCAATGAAACTAGAAGCCGAATCTTTGAAAAAATTGATTAAACTCCTTGCCAGACTTAATAAAAGAAACTAGAAGGGACTTAAATTAATAAAACTATGAATAAAAGAGAAGAGATCATGACCAAGGAAATAACAATTTTAAGAACATATTATGGGCAACTATATGTCAAGAAATGAGGCAATCTGGAAGAAATGGATGCATTCCTGGAAATGTATAAACTGCCAAAACTGAAAAATGAAGAAATAGAAAACCTGAAGAGACCCATAATCAGCCAGTAAGTTGAAGCAATAATTAAAAATCTCCCAACAAACAAGAGTCCTCCAGGGCGAGCTGGTTCCCCAGGGAAATTATATCAAACATTTAAAGAAGAAATCATACCTATTCTTCTGAAGCTGTTCCAAGAAATAGAAATAGAAAGAAAAATTCCAAACTCTTTCTATTAGGCCAGCATTACCTTGATTCCAAAACCAGACAAAGACCCCATCAAAAAGGAAAATTACAGGGGAGGAGTCAAGATGGTGGAGGAGTAGCAGGCAGAGATGACATCAGATCACAGGAGTTCAGTTAGATAGTTATCAAACCATTCCGAACACCTACAAATCCAACACGAAATCAGAGAAGAGGAGCAGAAAATCGACCACTTTCTGAAAGGTAGGACATGCGGAGAAGTGAATCCAAAGCATGGGAAGAGAGACCGCAGGGGTAGGAGCTGGCTCCTGGCAAGCAGTGGAGCGACAGTGCACAAAATCAGAACTTTTAAAAGTCTGCTCCACTGTGGGACATCACTCCAGAGGCTAAGTCGGGGGGTGGAGCCCTTGCGGGCAGAGCGTGATCTCAGGTCCCACAGGATCACAGAAGGATTGGGGGTCTGAGTGTAGCAGAGCTCGCAGGTATTACAGCAGGAAAGCTGGCTACAGAGACGGAGCCCAGGATTGAGCTCTCAGCTCCAGGTTACCTTAAACTGTGATCTGTAGCACAATCAGGTCACTGCTCTTTGAGCAGGGACCCCACAAGTGGCAGATCTGGGGAGAGCCACCAGAAGAGGAGAGAGACAGGAATCTGCTGGGTTTGGAGACTCCAAATGGGGCTGTGTGCAAGAGACAGAAATGCTCAGTCATGGCCAGGAAAGCTCTGCCTGTGACCTCTGGCCGGGTAAGCACAGCCAGAGACCAGGGAGATGGGAGTGATTGGGTGCTTTTCTCCAAGGGCACACTAAGGTGTGGGACCCTGAGCTCTCAGCTCCTCTGGGCTGGAGATTGGGAGACTGCTATTTTCTTTCCCGTCCTCGAGAACTCTACAGAAAGCATTCAGGGAACAAAAGCTTCCAAGAGCGAACCCGAGCAGATTACTTATCCTGGGCCCTAGCAAGGGTAGTGCAATTCTGCATCGGACAAAGACATTTGATACTCATTGCAACAAGCCCCTCCCCAGAAGATCAGCAAGAACATCCAGCCAAGACCAAGCTCACCAATCAAGAAGAACAGCGAAACTTGAGAGCTAGGAGAAAGCAATGCACAGAATTCATGGCTTTTTCCCCATGATCCTTTAGTCCTGCAAAGTTAAATTGTTTTTAACTTTTCCTCTTTCCTCTTTTAATGTTTTTTATCTAGTTTATCTTAACAATCCCTCTCTACAAAAAAAAAATCTTTTTAGAACTTCATTCTTATAGTCATATTTTATCACTTCATTTTATTTAACCTTATTTTTTGTATAAATATGACAAAGTGGAAAATCTCACCACAAAAAAAAAAAAAGAACAAGAGGCATTACCAACAGCTAGGGACCTAATCAATATGGGCATTGGTAATATGTCAGAACTAGAGTTCAGAATGACGATTCTCAAGGTGCTAGCTGGGATTGAAAAAGTCATGTAAGATATTAGAGAAACCCTTTCTGGAGAAATAAAAGAACTAAAATCTAACCAAGTTGAAATTAAAAAAGGTATTAATGAGGTACAATAAAAAATGGAGGCTCTTACTGCTAGGATAAATGAGGCAGAAGAGATAATTAGTGATATAGAAAACCAAATGAAAGAGAATAAAGAAGCTGAGCAAAAGAGACAAACAACTACTGGACCATGAGGGGAGAATTCGAGAGATAAGTGATACCATAAGAAGAAACAATATTAGAATAATTGGGATTTCAGAAGAAGAAAGAGAGACAGGGGCAGAAGGTATATTGAAGCAAATTATAGCAGAGAACCTCCCTAATACAGCAAAGGGAGCAAGCATCAAAATCCAGAAGGCAAAGAGAATCCCCTTTAAAATCAATAAAAATAGGTCCACACCCCATCATCATAGTAAAACTTATAAGTCTTAGTGACAAAGAGAAAATCCTAAAAGCAGCTCAGGTATGTATGTTACTGACTTCTTTTGAAGTAGAAAATGGTAGAAACATTAGATTGGCAGCAGACTTATCCGCAGAGATCTGGCAGCCCAGAAAGAACTGGCATGGTATATTCAGAGCACTAAATAAGAAAAATATGCAGCCAAGAATACCATATCCAGCTAGGCTATCATTGAAAATAGAAGGAGAGATAAAAAGCTTCCAGGACAAACAAAATCTAAAAGAATTTGCAAACACAAAATCAGCCATACAGGAAATATTGAAAGGGGTCCTCTAAGCAAAGAGAGAGCCTAAAAGTAATAGACCAGAAAGGAACAGAGACAATATACAGTAATAGTCAATTTACAGGCAATACAATGGCACTAAATTCATATCTTTCAATAGTTACCCTGAATGTAAACAGGCTAAATGCCCCAATCAAAAGACACAGGGTATCAGAATGGATAAAAAACAAACCCATCAATATGCTAGCTATAAGAAACTCATTTTAGACCCAAAGACACTTCCAGATTTAAAGTGAGGGGGTGGAAAACAATTTACCATGCTAATGGACATCAAAAGAAAGCTGAGGTGGCAAACCTCATATCAGATACATTAGATTTTAAGCCAAAGAGTATAATAAGAGATGAGGAAGGACACTATATCATACTTAAAGGATCTGTCCAACAAGAAGATCTAACAGTTTTAAATATCTATGCCCCTAACATGGGAGCAGCCAACTATATAAACCAATGAACAAAATCAAAGAAACACATCAACAATAGTACAATAATTGTGGGGGACTTTAACACACCCCTCACTGAAATGGACAGATCATCCAAGCAAAAGATTAACAAGGAAATAAAGGCCTTAAATGACAAACTGGACCAGATGCACATCACAGATATATTCAGAACATTCCATCCCAAAGCAACAGAATACACATTCTCTAGTGCACATGGAACATTCTCCAGAATAGATCATATCCTGGGTCACAAATCAGGTCTCAACTGGTAACAAAAGATTGGGATCATTCCCTGCATATTTTCAGACCACAATACTTTGAAGCTGGAACTCAATCACAAGAGGAAAGTTGGAAAGACCTCAAATACAAGGATGCTAATAAGCATCATACTAAAGAAAGAATGGATCAACCAGGAAATTAAAGAAGAATTGAAAAAATTCATGAAAACAAATGAAAATGAAGACACAACTGTTCAAAATCTGTGGGACACAGCAAAGGCAGTCCTGAAAGGAAAGTATATAGCTACACAAGCCTTTCTCAAGAACAAGAAAGGTCTCAAGTACACAACCTAACCCCAAACCTAAAGGAGCTGAAGAAAGAACAGCACAAAAAGCCTAAACCCAGCAGGAGAAGAGAAATCATAAAGATCAGAGCAGAAATCAATGGAATAGAAACCAATAAAACAATAGAACAAATCAATGAAACTAGGAGCTGGTTCTTTGAAAGAATTAATAAGATTGATAAACCCCTGGCCAGACTTATCCAAGAAAAGAGAAAGGACCCAAATACATAAAGTCATGAATGAAAGAAGAGAGATCACAACCAACACCAAAGAAATACAAACAATTATAAGAACATGTTATGAGTAACTATACACCAGCAAATTTGACAATCTGGAAGAAATGGATACATTCCTAGAGATGTATAAACTACCAAAACTGAACCAGGAAGAAACAGAAAACCTGAACAGACCCATAACCAGTAAGGAGATTGAAGCAGTCATCAAAAATCTCCCAACGATGGGACGCCTGGGTGGCTCAGTTGGTTAAGCGGCTGCCTTCGTCTCAGGTCATGATCCCGGCGTCCTGGGATCAAGTCCCACATTGCGCTCCTTGCTCGGCAGTGAGTCTGCTTCTCCCTCTGCCTCTGTCTGCGCTCACTCTCTCTGACAAATAAATAAATAAAATCTTTAATAAAAAAAAAAAATCTCCCAACGAAAAAGGGCCAGATGGCTTCCCGGGGGAATTCTACCAAGCATTTAAAGAAGAATTAATTCCTATTCCCTTGAAACAGTTCCAAGAAATAGAAATGGAAGGAAAACTTCCAAACTCATTTCATGAGGCCAGCATTACCTTGATCCCAAAACCAGACAAAGACCCTAACAAAAAGGAGGATTACAGACCAATATCCTTGATGAACACAGAGGCAAAAATTCTTACCAAAATACTAGCCAATAGGCTCCAACAGTACATTAAAAGGATTATTCACCACAACCAAGTGGGATTTATTCCAGGGCTGCAAGTTTGGCTCAACATCCACAAATCAATCAATGTGATATATAATACATTAATAAAAGAAAGAACAAGAACCATATGATACCCTCAATAATGCTGAAAAAGCATTTGACAAAGTACAACATCGTTTCTTGATCAAAACTCATCACAGTGTAGGGATATAGGGTACATACCTCAATACCATCAAAGCCGTCTATGGAAAAACCCACAGTGAATATCATTCTTAATGGGGAAAAACTGAGAGCTTTTCCCCTAAGGTCAGGAACATGGCAGGGAAGTCCACTATCACCACTGCTATTCAACATAGTACTAGAAGTCCTGGTCTTGGCAATCAGACAAGAAAAAGAGATAAAAGGCATGTGAATCAGCAAAGAAGTCAAATTCTCTTTGCAGATGATATAATACTTTATGTGGAAAACCCAAAAGACTCCACTCCAAATCTACTAGAATGTGTACAGGAATTCATTAAAGTGTTAGGATATAAAAATTAATGCACAGAAATCCATTGCATTTCTATACACCAACAACAAGACAGAGAAAGAGAAATTAAGGAGTCGATCCCATTTATATCTGCACCCAAAACCATAAGATACCTAGGAATAAACCTAACCAAAAAGACAAAGGATCTGTACTCAGAAAACTATAAAGTACTCATGAAAAAAACTGAAGAAGAAATAAAGAAATGAAAAATCGTTCCATGTCATGGATTGGAAGAACAAATATTGTGAAAATATCTATGCTACCTCAAACAATCTACACATTAATGCAATCCCTATCAAAATACCATCAATTTTTTGAAATGGAACAAATAATCCTAAAATTTACATAGAACCAGAAAAGACCCCGAATAACCAGAGCAATGTCGAAAAAGAAAGCCAAAGTTGGTGGCATCATAATTCCAGACTGCAAGCTCTATTACAAAGCTGTCATCATCAAGACAAATGGTACTGGCACAAAACTAGACACACATTAAAAAAAAAAAAAAACAGACACACAGATCAATAAAACAGAATAGAGAGCCCAGAAATAGACCCTCAACTCTAGGATCCACTCATCTTTGATGAAGCAGGAAAGAATACCCAATGGAAAAAAACCAGTGTCTTCAACAAATGGTGTTGGGAAAATTAGACAGCCACATGCAGAAGAATGAAACTGGACCAGTTCCTTAAACCATACATAAAAATAGAATCAAAAGGGATGAAAGACCTCAATGTGAGACAGGAATCCATCAAAATCCTTGAGGAGAATACAGGCAGCAACCTCTTCGACCTCAGCAACTTCTTCCTAGAAACATCGCCAAAGGCAAGGGAAGCAAGGGCAAAAATGAACTACTGGGACTTCATCAATATCAAAAGCTTTTGCACAGCAAAGGAAACAGTCAACAAAACCAAAAGACAACTGACAGAATGGGAGAAGATATTTGCAAATGATATCAGACAAAGGGCTAGTATTCAAAATCTATACAGAATTTATCAAACTCAATACCCAACAAACAAATAATCCAATCAAGAAGTGGGCAGAGTTCATGAACAGTCATTTCTGCAAAGAAGACATCCAGATGGCCAACAGACACACGAAAAATTGCTCCACATCACTCAGCATCAGGGAAATACAAATCAAAACCATAGTGAGGTACCACCTCACACCAGTCAGAATGGCTAAAATTAACAAGTCAGGAAATGACAAATGCTGAAGAGGATATAGAGAAAGGGGAACCCTCCTACACTGTTGGTGGGAATGCAAGCTGGTATAGCCACTCTGGAAAACAGTATGTAGGTTCCTCACAAAGTTGAAAACAGAGCTACCCGATGATCCAGCATCACAGTACTTGGTATTAACCCTAAAGATACAAATGTAGTGATTTGAAGGGGCACATGCACCCCAATGTTTATAACAGCAATGTCCACAATAGCCAAACTATGGAAAGAACCTAGATGTCCATCAATAGATGAATGGATAAAGAAGATGTGGTGTGTGTATACACACACACATGCGCGCGTGCACGCGTGCAGTGGAACACTATGCAGTCATCAAAAGAAATGAAATCTTGCCATTTGCAACAATGTGGATGGAACTAGAGGGTATTATGCTGAGTGAAATAAGTCAATCAGAGAAAGACAATTATTATACGATCTCCCTGATATGAGGAATTTGAGAGGCAGAGTGGGGGTTTAGAAGGTAGGGAAGGAAAAAATGAAACGAGTTGGGATTGGGAGGGAGAAAAACCATGAGCTCTTAATCACACAAAACATACTTAAGGTTGCTTGGGGAGGGGAGGGTTTGGAGAGGGCAGCTGGGTTATGGACGGTGGGGAAGGTATGTACTATGGCGTGGGCTGTGAAGTGGTGTAAGCCTAATGATTCACATACCTGTACCCCTGGGGCAAATAATACATTATATGTTAAGAAAAATAATTAAGAAAAAAGAAACTTTATACTCCAGAGAGAGTGGCATGATATATTCCAAATGCTAAAAGGAAAAAAACCTAAAACCAAGAATACTCTACCTCACAAGGTTATCATTTAGAATTGAAGGAGAGATAAAGAGTTTCCCAGACAAATACAAGTGAAAGGAGCTCCTCACCACTAAACTAGCTTACAACAATTTGTCAAAGGGACTTCTTTAAGCAGAAAAGAAAAGGCCATAACTAGAAGAAAGTTATGACATGAAATAAAACCTCACTTGTAAAAGCAAACAAAGTAAAAGTAGTAGATCGGTCATTTACAAAACTAGTATGCAGATTAAAAGATAAGAATATCAATTACATCAATTATAGTTGACCCTTGAACAATCCAGGGTTAGGGATACTTACTTCCTGTGCAGCTGAATATCTGCAAATGACTCTGTACTCTCCAAAACTCAACTACTAAGAGCCCACTGTGAATGAGAAACCTTACCAATATTATAAATAGTTGAATAACACACACTTTGTTGTATATATCTATATATACTGTACTCTTAAAATAAAGTACACTAGAGAAAAGAAATATTATTAAAACCAAAAGGAAGAGGGAGAAGAGTTAAGATGGTGGAGTAGGAGGACACTGAGCTTGTCTTGCCCCTTGAACACAACATTAAATAGTTATCGAATTATTCTGTACACCCAGAAGTCAATCAGAGTTCTGAAAGAACAAAAACTGTAAGTCTTACAAGTAGTAAGACAAATAATCTACAAGCAAATCTACCACATTTTGGAAGGTAGAAAGTGCAGAGGTTCACTCGGGGGATACACAACTATGGAAGCGGTGTGGTGGGAGCCTGCTTACAAAGTCTACCACAAAGTATTAGAATTGGTAGAGTGTAAAATCTCAACTTTTAAGTTCACTACTGTTGGGGATAGGCTTGAATTAAAGATGCTCAGGTGGCAAAGAGAGGCAAGATCCCAGGAGTGACACGGAGCTCTGAGGATCCCTTGCTTGCAGGGAAAATGGGTGGTGCCAAGGTAGAGTACTCTTCCCAGTCATGAGGCCAGGATACTGGCCCAGAGCAGTGGGTCTTGGTGCTGACTTTCTGCTATAAACTGCAAAACAATGTGTGGTCATTGGACCACATTTCTGGGACAGGGCAGCAAGCATAGGGAGACCCTCCCGTGGATGAAAAGTGCAGGTCTGCACCAATCCCTGAAATTTGGGGTTTTGAAACTCGATCATGTGTCTGAAATAAAAAGGCTCAGGCATGGACAGGGTGAATGCAGGGTTCAGATGGAAATCAGGGGAAAAAACACGGTTATTGATTGGTTTTCTGTGAGGTCTCAACAAAAAGTAGAAGGCACAAATTTTTAGCTCCTGGGCTAGACAGCTGAGTGCAGCTATTTTCATTCCACACATCAGAGCTGAAAGCCTTAAGGGAGCAAAACAACCCCACCCTATGGAGGCGGAGCTGCTGGCACCAAATCCCACCACCCTGAGCCCTGGAGAGCATTTCCACCGAAACAAGTCCACCTGAGAATCAGAATCAGATTCTGGCACCACCTGTGCCAGAAGACCAGCACAAACAACTAGATCACACCAAGTTTATCATAGAGTGCTGCAAAGCTTCAGCTCTAGGAGAAATAGGATTGAGCCTCCTTTCTACTTTTTTTCTTTGTTTTCTTTTTCTTATTTTTTCTTTCTTTTTTTAAAGATTTCTATTTATTTATTTGACAGAGACATAGTGAGAGAGGGAATACAAGCAAAGGGAGTGGGAACAGAGAAGCAGGTTCCTCGCTGAGCAGGCAGCCCGATGTGGGGCTCGATCCCAGACCTTAGGACCACAATCTGAGCCAAAGGCAGATGCTCAATGACTGAGCCACCCAGGCACCCCTATTTTTTTTCATTTATTTTCTTATATTTTCCAATTCCTTAAAAAATTTATTATTAATTTTAATTTTTACCTGTATATTTTTCATACATATGTATTTTGTTTACCTTCACTTTATTTTATATTTTTTATTTTGGGATCTAAATTCTTTTAAAAACAGATCTAAACACACTCAAGATCTATTTGTTGGTTTTGGTTCTTGGTTTTCTTGTTTTGTGTTTTTGTTTTTCTCGTTATTTTTTTTCTTTTTCTTTGTTTTTTGCTTTGATTTTATTTTTGGGGTCTTTGGGGGGTGGAGGATTTGTTGTGTTGTTCTCTTTTCTCTTTCTTCTTTTCTTTTCCAGATGAACAATGAGATGAAGAAATTCACCCCAAAAGGAAGAACACAAGGTAGAACACATGGCCATGGATTTAATCAATACAGACATAAGTAATATGTCTGAACTAGAATTTTAAATAACAATTTTAAGGATATTAGCTGGGGTTGAAAAAAGCATGGAAGACACTACAGAATTCTTTACTACAGAAATAAAAGAACTGGGGTGCCTGGGTGGCTCAGTGGGTTAAGGCCTCTGCCTTTGGCTCAGGTCATGATCCTGGGGTCCTGGAATTGAGCCCTGCATTGGGCTCTCTGCTCAGTGGGGAGCCCGCTTCCCTCTCTCTCTCTCCCTGCCTCTCTGCCTACTTGTGATCTGTCAAATAAATAAATAAAATCTAAAAGAAAAAGAAAAAGAAATAAATAAAAGAACTAAAATCTAGTGAGACCAAAAGTAAAAATGCTATAACTGAGATGCAAACACAAATATAATGGATCACAAATGTAAACTTAGGGAACTCAACGACTCAGTAAAATGTTATAACATTTGTATCATAGTTGTCTCAGAAGATAAAGAGAGAGGAAAGGGGGCAGAAGGTTTATTCAAAAAAGTGATAGCTGAAAATGTCCTAATTTGGGAAGAACGCAGACATCAAAATCCAAGAAGCACAGAAAATTCCCATGGAATTCAACAAAGGCCATCCATCACCAAGGCATATCATAGGCAAATTCACAAAATACACAGACAAGGAAAGAATCCTGAAAAAAAGGTCCTTAACATATAAGGAAAGACAAGTTAGCTTTATAGCAGATCTGTCCACAGAGACCTAGCAGGCCAGAAAGGACTAGGAGGAAATATTCAATGTTCAGAATGGGAAAAATATGCAGCCACGAAATCTTTAACAAGGCTGTCATTCAGAATAGAAGGACAGATAAGAGAGTATCCAAGACAAGCAAAAACTAAAGGAGTTCATCCCACTGAATCAGCCCTGCAAGATATTTTAAGGGGGACTCTTTGAGTGGGGAAAGAAAAAAAAAAAAACAATGAAGACTAGAAAAGACCAGAGAACATTACCAGAAACACCAAATTATAGGTAACACAATGACACTAATTCATATCTTTGACTGTGAATTTAAATGAACTAAATGCACCCATCAGAAGATACAGGGTATCAGAATGGATTAAAAACAAGACCATCAATATGCTAACTACGAGAGACTCATTTAAGACTTATAGTCACCTGCAGATTGAAAGTGAGGGATGGAGAACCATCTATCATGCCAACTGATATCAAAAGAAATCTACAGTAGCCATACTCATATCAGACAAACTATATTTTAAACCAAATTCTGTAACAACAAATGAAGAAGGGTATTATATCATAACTAAGGGGTCTACCCATCAAGAAGACCTAACAATTGTAAATATTCATGCCCCCAACTTGGGTGCACCCTCATATATAAATCAATTAATAAACATAAAGAAACTCATTGATGATAATACAGTAGTTGATGATAATTTTAACACCCCACTTACAAGAACGAATAGATCATCTAAACAGAGAATCAACAAGGAAACAATGGCTTTGAGTGACACACTGGATGGACTTAAGAGATATATTCAGATCATTTCATCCTAAAGCAGAATACACATTCTTCTCAACTGTACATGGAACATTTTCCAGAACAAATCACAAACTTGGTTATAAATCAGCCCTCAACAAGTACAAAATGATTGAGATCATACCATGCATATTTTCAGACCACAATCCTATAAAACTGGAAGTCAAGCACAAGAAAAAATTGGGAAAGACCTCACATACCTGGAAGTTAAAGAACATCCTACTAAGGAATGAATGTGTTAACCAAGCAATTAAAGAAGAATTTAAAAAATACATGGAAGCAAATGAAAATGAAAGTATGACATCCCAAAACCTTTGGGAGGCAGCAAAAGCAGTCGTAAGAGGTAAATATATTGCTATACAGGCTTACCTCAAGAAGCAAGAAAAGTCTCAAATACACAATCTAACTTTACACCTAAAGGAGCTAGGAAAAAAAAAAAAAAAGCAAATGAAGCCTAAAGTCAGAAGGGAAATAATAAAGATTTGAGCAGAAATAAATGATACAGAAACAAACAAACAAAAAAAGACAGGACATCTGGGTGGTTCAGTTGGTTAAGTATCTGCCTTCACCTCAGGTCATGATTGGAGAGTCTCAGGACTGAGCCCCACATAGGCCCTGCTTCTTCCTCTGACCCTGACCCTCTTCATGCTCACTCGCTCTCTCTCACACACACATAAAAAACTAAAATCTTTTTTAAAAAGAAAAACAGAACAGATTAATGAAACTAAGAGCTAGCTTTTCTTATTTAAAAAAAAGATGCAAATAGATAAAATCATGAATGATAGAGGAGAAATCACAAACAATACCACAAAAATACAATTATAAAAGAATATTATGAAAAATTATATGCCAACAGACTGGGCAACCTAGAAGAAATGGACAAATTCCTACAAACTTACAAACTACCAAAACTGAAATAGGAAGAAATAGAAAACTTGAACAGACCCATAACCAGCAAGGCAATTGAATCAGTAATTCAAAAATCTCCCAACAAACAAAAGTCCAGGGCAAAAATGACTGATGTCCCAGGGGAATCCTACCAGACATTTAAAGAAAAGTTAATACCTATTGTTCTCAAACTGTTCCCAAAAATAGAAATGGTAGGAAAACTTCCAAACTCATTCTACAAAGCCAACATTACCTTGACTCTAAAACCAGACTAAGACCCCACTATAAAAGAGAAATATAGGCCAATATGCCCAATGCACTTGGATGCAACAATTCTCAATAAAATAACAACAAATCAAATTCAATAGTATGTTAAAAGAATTATTCACCACAATCAAGTGGGATTTATTCCTGGGCCACAGAGGTGGTTCAATAACCACAAATCAATAAACATGATCACCATATTAATAAAAGGAAGTATAAGCACCATATGATCCTATCAAGAGATACTTCAAATGCATGTGACAAAATACAGCATTTTTTCCTGATAAAATCCCTCAACAAAGCAGGGATAGGTGGAACATTCCTCGACGTCATAAAGGCCAAATACAAAAGACCCACAGCCAATGTCATCCTTAATGGGGAAAAAAAGTGAGCCCTTCCCTTACAGTGAAAAACAAGACAAGGATAGCCACTCCCATCATTACTATTTATCATAGTACTGGAAGTCTGAGCCTCAGCAATCAGGCAACAAAAAGAAATAAAAAACATCCAGATTGGCAAGAAGGAAGTCAAACTTTCACTCTTTGCAGACAACATGATACTCTAGGTAGAAAACCTGAAATAATCAACAAAAAAATTGCTAGAACTCACAAAAGAATTCAGCAAAGTCACAGGATATAAAACCAATGAATAGAAATCTATTGCATTTCTATATACTAATAATGAAGCAGCAGAAAAAGAAATCAAGGAATCAATCCTATTTGCAATTGTACCAAAACAAATAAGACACTGGCATAAATCTTACTAAAGTAGTAAAAGACCTATACTCTGAAAACTATACAATACTTATGAAAGAAATTTAAGAGGACACAAAGAAAGGGAAACACATTTCATGTTCATGGGTTGAAAAAACATTGTTAAAATGTCTATAGTACCCAAAGCAATCTACACATTTAATGTAAACCCCATTAAAATACTACCAACATTTTTCACAGAGCAAGAACAAACAATCCTCAAATTTGTATGGAATCAAAAAAGACCCCGAATAGCCAAAGCAATTTTCAAAAAAGAAAAACAAAACTTTTTTTTTTCTTTTTTGAAAGAAAGGCATCACAATTCTGAATTTTAAACTACATTACAATGCTCTTGTCATCAAAACAGTATGGTATTGGCACAAAAACAGATACATAGGTCAATGGAACAGAACAGAGAAACCAGAAATGGACTCACAACTATACAGTCAATTAATCTTCAACAAAGTAGGAAAGAAACTCCAATGGAAAAAAGACTATCTCTTCAACAAATAGTGTTTGCAAAACTGGAAAACATGCAGAAAAATGAAACTGGACCACTTTCTTACACCATACACAAAAATAAATTCAAAACAAATGAAAGACCTTAATGTGAGACAGGAAACCATCAAAATCCTAGAGGAGAATATAAGCAGAAACCTCTCTGACCTCAACTCTAGCAAATTCTTACTAGACACATCACCACAAGCAAGGAAAACATAAGAAAAATGAACTACTTGTTCATCAGAATGAACTTCTGTACAGCAAAGAAAACAATCAACAAAAGTAAAAGGCAGCCTACAGAATAGAATGGGAGAATATACTTGCAAATGATATAGCTGTTAAAGTGTTAGTATCCAAAATCTACAAAGAACTAATCAAACTCAACACACACACCCCAAAAAATAACCCAGTTAAGAAGTGCACAAATACGAAAAGACACTTTACCAAAAAAGACATTTGGATATCTAACAGACACATGAAAAGATCCTTAACATTACTCATCATCAGGGAAATACAAAGCAAAACCATTTACCATCTCACACCTGTCAAAATAGCTAAAATTAACAACACAAGATAGGTGTTGGTGAGGATGCATAGAAAGGGGACACTGCTGGTTGCCCTGTTGGCGGGAGTGCAAACTGGTACAGCTACTTTGGAGAACAGTATGGAATTTCTTGAAAAGCTAAAAATAGAACTACCCTTTGATCCAACAATTGCACTACTAGGTATTTACCCAAAGGATACAAACATACAGATTCTAAAGGATATGCGAACTCTGATGTTTATAGCAGAGTTATCAACAGCAGCCAAACTAAGAGAGAGCCCAAATGTCCACCAAGTGACTGATGAATGGATAAAGAAGATGTGGTATGTGGTATGTGTGTATATGGTACATATACATAATTGAATATTACTCAGCCATCAAAAAGAATGAAATCTTGCCATTTGCAATGACATGGATGGACTAAAGTGTATTATGCTAAGTGAAATAAGTCATTCAGAGAAAGACAAATGCCAAATGATCTCACTCATATGTGGAATATAAGAAAGAAAGAGAGAGAGGAAAACAAGCCATAAGAGACTCTTAATGATAGAGAACAAACCTAGGACTGATAGAGAGAGGTGGCGGGGGGTGGGCTGGATGAGTGATGGATGTTAAGGAGGGCACCTGTTATGATTAGCACTGGGTATTGCATGTAAGAGATAAATCACTGAATGCTACTCTAGAAACCAATATTGTACTGTATGTTAACTACCTAAAATTTAAATTTAAAAAAATCATAAGGAAGGAAAAATATGCTTATAGTCTTGTACTGTAAAACTTCCACATTATGAGAGACATCACACATTTCAAACCCATGTTGTTCAAAATGATTTAAGGGATTCACAGAATAAACAGATGTCAAATATGACATCACATACATAAAACATGAAGGAGAAGAAGTAAAAATGTAGTGATTCTAGATTTTGCTTGAATTTAAATGACCATTTACTTAATATAGATTACTATATATTTAGGAAGTTATAATATGAACCTCATAGTAACCACAAACCCAAAACCTATAACAGATACACAAAAAATAAAGAGAAATGGGTCCAAGCATAACACTAAAGAAAGAAAGCCATAAAACCATAAAGGAAGAGAGCAAGGTAAGAATAAACAGAAAAGAACCTCAAAAAATAAGAAAACAATCAACAAAAGGGCAATATGAACAATTACTTTAAATGTACATGGCCTAATACTTCAAGAGACATAGGCAACTGAATAGATTTTTAAAAAAAATCCATCTTCAGGGAAATACAAATCAAAACCTCAATGAGGTACCATCTTCCACCAGTCGGAATGGTTAAAATTAACAAGTCAGGAAATGACAGATGTTGGCAAAGATGTGAGGAAAGGGGAACACTCTTACACTGTTGGTGGGAATACAAGCTGGTGCAGCCACTCTGGAAAACAGCATGGCGGTTCCTCAAAAAGTTGAAAATAGAACTACCCTATGACCCAGCAATTGTACTACTGGATATTTACCCTAAAGATACAAATGTAGTGATCCAAAGGGGCACATGCACCTGAATGTTTATAGCAGCAATGTCCACAATAGTCAAACTATGGAGAGAACCTAGATGTCCATCAACAGATGAATGGATAAAGAAGATGTGGTATATATATACATTGGAATACTATGCAGCCACGAAAAGAAAAGAAATCTTGCCATTTGCAATGACGTAGATGGAACTAGAGGGTATCATGCTAAGCAAAATAAGTCAATCAGAGAAAGACAATTATCATATGATCTCTCTGATATGAGGAATTTGAAAGACAGCGTGGTGGGGTCTAGGGGTTAGGGAGGGAAAAAATGAAACAAGATGGGATTGGGAGGAAGACAAACCATAAGAGACTCTTAATCTCAGGAAACAAACTGAGGATTGCTAAGGGGTTGGGGGAGATAGGGATAGGGTGGCTGAGTTATGGACACTGGGGAGGGTATGTGCTATGGTGAGTGCTACGAAATGTGTAAGCCTGACAATTCACTGACCTGTACCCTTGGGGCAAACAATACATTTTATGTTAATAAAAAAATATATATATCCCCCCCACAAAAAAAATCCATCTGTATTCTGCCTATGAGAAACTCACTTCAGATTGAGAGTAAATGGATGAAAAACATGTACTATACAAATGGATGCATACACACACGCACACACGCGCACACGCACACACACACACACACACACACGTGCACGCACATAAAGCCAGGGTAGCAATACTGCTATCAGACAAAGTGGACTTTAAAATAAAGACTGTAAAAAGAGACAAAGAAGGGCACTATGTAATGATAAAGGGATCAATCTAACAAAAGTATACGACAATTGTAAATACCTATGCACCAACATTGGGGGGCATCTAATCACATAAAGCAAATATTAATAGACATAAAGGAAAAATTTGATAGTAATACATCAATAGTTGGGGACTTAAACACCCCACCTGTATCAATGAATAGATCATCCAGAGAGAAAATCAACAAGGAAACAACACAACAGACCAGATGGTTTTAACATATATACAGAATATTCCATCCAAAAACAGAAAACACATTCTTTTCAAGTGCAAATGCAACATTCTCCGAGACAGATCATATGTTAGGCCACAAAATAATTCTCAAAAACTTTTAGAGGAGGACTAAAACCATATCAAGCACCTTCTGACTACATCAATGTGAAACTGGAAATCAGTTTAAAAAAAAAAAAAAAAGGGAAAAATTACAAATACATGGAGGCTAAACAACATGCTCCTAAACAACCAATGGATCAATGAAGATATCAAGAGAAATAAAAAAAATAAGTGGAGACAATTAAAAATGGAAATACTACAGTTCAAAATCTTTGGAAGATCCCAAAAACAGTTCTAGGAAGGAAGTTAATGGCAATACAGGCCTACATCAAGAAACAAAAAAATATGAAATAAACAATCTTACCTTACACCTAAAGGAACTATAAAAAGACAAAGTCCAAAGTTAAAAGAAAGGAAATAATAAGGATAAGAGCATAAATGAAAGAGACTAAATAAAAAGAGAAAGAAAAATAGAAAAAGATCAATGAATCCAAGAACCGGTTCTTTGAAATAATAAACCACAATGATAAACCTTTAGTGAGGCACATAAAAGAAAAAAAAAAGAAACCTCAAAACTGTAATATAAGAGAAATTACACCTACACCTCAGAAATACAAAATATTGTAAGTGATTCCTTAGAAAAATCCTAGGCCAGCAAACTGGACAACCTAGAAGACACAGATAAATTTCTAGAAATACACAATCTTCTAAGACAGAATCAAGAAGAAATAGAAAATCTGAATAGACCAATCACTAGTAACAAAACTGAATCAGTAATAAATAAAACTCCCAATACACAAAGTCCAGGACAAGATGGCATCACAGGTGAAAAAAAACTAACATTTAAATAAGAGTTAATACCTATCCTTCCCAAACTACTCCAAAAAAGTAGAGAAAGGAAAGCCTCCAAATATATTCCACAAGGCCAGCATTACCCTGATACCAAAATCAAAGACACTACAAAAATAAAAAAACTTAGATATCAATATCCCTGAGGAGCATAGATCCAAAAATCTCCAACAAAATATTAGAAAATGAAATCCATTACCAAATACATTTAAAGGATTATTCACCATGATAAAATGTGATTTATTCCAGGGATGCAAGGATGGTTCATTCTGAATAATCCACACATCAATTCACATGAAGCACCACAGTAACAAAATGAATGATAAAAATGATGATCATCTCAATAGATGCAGAAAAGGGATTTGACAAAATTCAATATCCATGGTAAAAACTCGACAAAGAGAGTGTTGAAAAAACATATTTCAACATAATAAAGGCCATATATGACAAGCCCACAACTAACATTATACTCAACAGTGAAAGGCTGGAAGTTTTTTCTCTAAGATGAGGAACAAAAACAAGGCTGTCCATTCTTCCCACTTTCATTCAACATAGTAAGTCCTAGACAGAACAATCAGGTAAGGAACAAAAGACATCCAAATTGATAAGGAAGAAGTAAACTGTCACTATTTGCAGATGACATGATATTTTACATAGAAAACCCTAAAGACTCTCCAAGAAACTATTAGAATAAGTGCATTCCATAAAGTTTCAAAAAATGAAATTAATGTACAGAAACCTATTGTGTTTCTAAACACTCACAGCAAAGTTGCAGAAAGAGAAAATAAGAAAACAATCCATTAACAATGCATCAAAAATAATAATTAAGAATAAATTTAACCAAGGAAGTGAGACACCAGTAGTATGAAAATTATAAGACACCAATTAAAGAAATTGAAGATGACAAAAATAAATAGAAAGATACTATCTTTAGCCCACTGTATATTCTTATTTCCTTTATTATAGATTAATTGACCATGTAAGCTTGAGCTTTATTCTGGACTCTGTTCCATTGATCTTATATGTCTGTTTCTATGTTGCTGCCATACTTTTTTGATTACTAGAGCTTTGTCCTATAGTTTGAAATCTGGGACTGTCATACCTCCAGCTGTTTTGTTCTTCTTCAAAGTTGCTTTGGCTCTTTGGGGTCTTTTGTGGTTATATTCAGATTTTTAGGATTATTTGATCTAGTTCCATAAAAAATAGTATTGGTATTTTGATAGGGATTACACTAAATCTATAGATCACTGTGGGTAGCATGGACATTTTAACAATATTAATTCTTTCAGTTCATGGTCAGAAATCACTTTTACCGGGGCGCCTGGGTGGCTCAGTGGGTTAGGCCACTGCCTTCGGCTCAGCTCATGATCCCAGCGTCCTGGGATCGAGTCCCGCATAGGGCTCTCTGCTCAGCAGGGAGCCTGCTTCCTCCTCTCTCTCTCTGCCTGCCTCTCTGCCTACTTGTGATCTCTCTCTGTTAAATAAATAAATAAATTCTTTAAAAAAAAAAAAGAAAAGAAAAGAAAAGAAATCACTTTTACCCCCTCCCTCCCATTTGTTAGAAAGTAAACAGATGACCAGAGCAATTTAGTACTTTACCCAGGGTGACCCAGACAATAACAGGCCAAACTGGGATTCAAATCCAGGAAGTCTGGCTCCAAAGGTTACAGTCTTAACTATCACCCCATCTCGGCACTCCATTAGTTATTCTGCCCCTCCAAATTGACACTTGCAAGTATCAGGTTATTAGGCTGGCTCCAGATTTGGAAAACCACACAAAGAAAAAAGAGAACTAGAGCTATTTAGCAAAGAGCAGAGAAAGCCAAAAAGGAGATGTAATTATTGTATTCAGATACCGGTCTCCTTCCCAAATTCCTTCCCTAATTCCATTTCTTTTTTTTTTTTTTTTTTCGTTTATTTAACACCCACCCCGCCCGTCCCCACCCGCGTCCGACCCGACTGGCCCAGGTCCTCAGGGCGCTGGAGGGAACCGGTCCTTAAAAGCAAACCCTACAAATAAATCCCTAATTCCATTTCTAATAAGAGGACATCAAGCTATCAAAGATCCTGGGAGCAACGGGAAGGATAAAAAGAGTCTGAGATTCTGAGAGACAGGGGCTGAGAGATGTGTGTAGCATGAGCCGAGGGCAAACCATAGCAGAGGACAGCCATGAATTAGAGGCCACCTGCCAACAGCCTCAGATTTTTATTTTCTAGCTAATTCGTTTACCAAACACTCACAGGGTACCTACCCAGTGCACATTGTTCTGAGCACTAGGAAATGCCAGAGAACAAACTGCTCCTGCCTTCCTTCCTGGTCTTATATCCTCCCTTCCTCTCCTGCCAAATCCACACTGTCCCTTCTGTATCACAGATCTTTCCCCCATCCGGACCTCTACACCTGCAGTTCCCCATTCCTGGTGTGTTCTATCTCCTGTTCTTCAAATGGTCCAGCTTCTACATCATTTCCCCAGAGAGGGCGTCCCTAACATTCCCATCTAAATAAACATCTGGTGGCTTGTTCTTATATCCCTTAATTTTAATCTTTGCCCTTACTGGTATCTAATTTTTTTCAATTTTTGTTTACTTTCTCCCCCTGTTGAATTTAGTTTAATGACATTTGTTTTGTTTTGTTTTGTTTTCATTTTAAATGTGATCCCCACCCAGCATGGGCTTTGAACTCATGACCCTGGGACTAAGAGTCAAAGGTTCTACCAGTTGAGCCAACTTTAGCTTAATGAAATCAGGAACTTCTGTTTTGCAGTTTTCTGTATTTGTGATGTTTTGAATGGTACTTATAGAAGTAGTCTGTAAATATTTACTGAATGAATTAATAAGCAAGAAACTATGCTTCCATTTTGGGGAAGGTGTTAGCTTTGTTATTTTGACAGTCGGTGGTTGCAAACTAGAGAAAATATAATGTGCATTATGTGGTTGAAAAGGCTAAGCATAAGCAACATCCAAACTCCTCTTCTTAGTAATAGGACTCTGGCTGGAGTTTACTTCCCCTGGCATCCTTTACAGCAAGGATTTGGTCAATGTGGTGTGGGTGGGAAAATGAGGTGTGTCATTGCTAAGTCATGCCCTTAAAAAGGAAGGTAGATGTCACCACTGATCCTTCCTCCCAACCCCTTCCTCTACCCAGATGATGTCAGGATCTAAAGAAACCACTTTGGATCCAGTGATGAAAATCTTGTGTGTTGAGAATGACAGAGCTGCTTTGTCAACCTTAAATAGCTAACCTCTGCAGTATTATTTAGAGAAAAATAAGCTTCCATCTTATTTCAGTCACTGTATTGGAGGGGGGGATGGTTACTTAGTTACAACAGCTAGGTCAGTACTCTACACTGTTTTAAGTCTTCTTCAGCAATTAAGAGGGTCCTTTCAATTTCAATTTCCTGCCTCTTTCAGGAACTACTGCCCAAATACTATCCCCATATATTTTCATTTTTTTTATTTTATCCTTACCATCTTTCAAGTTAGGTTCCGTGTCCCGCAACACATTGCATTTGCAACCTTTCACGTGCTTAAAGGGAAAGGAAACACAGTGTAAATGGCTCCTAGTAGGAGCCATTTACTATGCTAAATGTCTCGCCCATAATACCTTAATTCTCCCAATATGTCTGTGAGTCCAATGTCATTTCGCTCTTTTAAGCAAGAAACAGGCGCAAGGACATTAGGTGTTTTGTCCAAGATCACACATCTAGTAAGTGGCAGAGTGAGACTTTGAATCAGGTAATAGCCAAGTTGGCTCTTTCCACTACTCTATGCTGATACCATGGTACGCACAATGACTGAGGGCTTGCCTTTGTGTTTTTAGATTTCTATTGGCTCTAATTTCTTTTGTAAACTGCATGACTTTTACTTGTTGATTGTTTCTTATGACATCTTTATCCAACCCTTAGGGCCGTATTTTTTTTTTTTTATAAATTGCAGTAAAATAGAAGATAAAATTTACTCTTCAGCTATTTTTTTTACTTCCTTTTTTAGTTTTTTTAATTATTATTATTAAAATTCAACTAGCCAGCATATAGTACATCATTAGCTTTTGGTATAGTGTTCAACAATTCATTAGTCGTGTGTAAATCCCAGTGCTCCTCACATTCAGCTATCTTTAAGTGTATAGATAGCTTAGTAACATTAAGTGCATTCGTGTTGTTGCACAACCATCCAACACCATCTACCTCCAGAATGTACCTACCATCCCTGAAAAAATACGGGATGCTTCATGAGTTTGTGTGTCACCCTTGCACAGGGGACATGCTGTTCTTCTATGCATTGTTCCAATCTTAGTACCCATGCGGGCCAAGGGAGCACAGGGAGCTTAAGTTACTGGTTTTCGAATTCTTGGCTCCTTTCCTCCTTTTCTTTCTTCCCTTCGGTGACCTACCACCTGCAGCTTCGTAATGAACTGGAGAGTCCTAGTGATAGATGTGCCTGTTTAAAGTCATGAGTAAGAGGAAAGAGAAATAAACATAAAAGGGCCTGGCTTGGGTCCTATTTTCATCCTCTGCCCCAACCAATCCCCAGGGGTCTGAGCAAGGAAACCGGAGATTCACAAATTGCCTAATTTAAAATG
This sequence comes from Mustela erminea, assembly GCF_009829155.1. Taxonomy (NCBI): domain Eukaryota; kingdom Metazoa; phylum Chordata; class Mammalia; order Carnivora; family Mustelidae; genus Mustela; species Mustela erminea. Next base: position 88,285,069 of record NC_045624.1, on the reverse strand, counting down.
GAATCATTTTGAAGTTGCTCAGCCCTTCAACCAGTAAGTTAGCAACTCTGACCCGCTCCACCCCGCATGACTCACTGTCCGGTTTCGAGCACTGCCTGTCTCTCAAAGTTTCAGCCTCATCTCAAGCTCCCAGGCCCGATCCTCCCTTTTCCTTTCCTTCTTCCTTCCCTCTCTCTTCTGGAGGTCATCCTTGTCTGCATGAAAGCATGGCTGGGAGAAGGGTCCATGGTTCAGGGGAGGAAACTTATTTTGTGCAGTTTTCTGTGTTCCATGAGAGGCTTTTTCCGTGAGAACACCAGCATTTGAGCATTTCCTGTGTTCACTGTCCCCTCACGCCCTCGTGACCATTCCCTACATCTCTACAAACAGGGGAGCGGCCCACTTCTTCAAAACTGTTTTGTCCCCACAAATCCTGTTCATGGGAAGAGGCTCTGAGTTTAGGCTGTTCCTATCATTTGATTATTAGTTTATTGCTCTGTTCAACACATAAGCAAGCATTTGGGCTTTTAAGTTATACCCTATGCAATTGTGAAGAGGAGAACTGGAAGCCCTGTGGATTCCATTACCATGCTTGCATGAGCCTGAACCAACCGCCTTCCCTTCTCCTTCACCCCATAAGGGCCTCTCTGGGAAAGAGCTTGGGGTGCAGGCCTAGCAGCTCTGCCTCTACCCAGCATGCCTTCCAGGACCCAATAGGAGCACCCTGAGGCTGTGCTGAGCCCATCAGGAGATGGTGCAGATACCCAGGCCTAGTCCTCGAGAAACCAAAAATCTTACAGGCAGGAGCAGTCAGTATGCAAAGCTATACCTGCTTTCAGTAAAAAGGTGAGCTCTCTTCAACACTGAGTTTTCAAGAGTGATAGTAATGATTAGTGGAAAGTGGGACATCAAGAAGGTCTTCCTTACTATAAAAAGTCTGCTAAGGTAGTTTCAGTAGAAATAATAATTCTTATAAAATTGTATGGGGTAAAATGAACTACTCGGACTTCATCAAGATCAAAAGCTTTTGCACAGCAGAGGAAACAGTTAACAAAACCAAAAGACAACTGACAGAATGGGAGAAGATATTTGCAAACGACATATCAGATAAAGGGCTAGTATCCAAAATCTATAAAGAACCTATCAAACTCAACACCCAAAGAACAAATAATCCAATCAAGAAATGGGCAGAGGGAATACCCAACTTTTGTAGCAACATGGATGGGACTGGAAGAGATTATGCTGAGTGAAATAAGTCAAGCAGAGAGAGTCAATTATCATATGGTTTCACTTATTTGTGGAGCATAACAAATAGCATGGAGGACATGGGGACTTAGAGTGGAGAAGGGAGTTGGGGGAAATTGGAAGGGGAGGTGAACCATGAGAGACTATGGACTCTGAAAAACAATCTGAGGGTTTTGAAGGGACGGGGGGTGGGAGGTTGGGGTACCAGGTGGTGGGTATTATAGAGGGCACGGATTGCATGGAGCACGGGGTGTGGTGCAAAAATAATGAATACTGTTATGCTGGAAATTAAAAAAAAAAAAAAAAAAGAAATGGGCAGAGGACATGAACAGATATTTCTGCAAAGAAAACATCCAGATGGCCAAAAGACACATGAAAAAGTGTTCCACATCAATCAGCATAAGGGAAATACAAATCAAAACCACAATGAGATACCACCACACACCAGTCAGAATGGCAAAAATTAATAAGTCAGGAAATGACAGATATTGGAGAGGATGCAGAGAAAGGGGAACCCTCCTACACTGTTGGTGGGAATGCAAGCTGGTGCAACCACTCTGGAAAACAGTATGGAGGTTCCTCAAAAAGTTGAAAATAGAGCTATCCTATGACCTAGCAAATTGCACTACAGGGTATTTACCCTAAAGATACAAACGTAGTGATCTGAAGGGACACATGCACACGAAAGTTTATAGCAGCAATGTCCACAAGAGCCAAACTATGGAAAGAACCTAGATGTCCACCAACAGATGAATGGATAAAGAAAAGGTTGTATATATATACAATGGAATAGTATGCAGCCATCAAAAGAAATGAAATCTTGCCATTTACAACAATGTGGATGGAACTAGAGGGTGTAATGCTTAGCGAAATAAGTCAATCAGAGAAAGACAACTATCATATGATCTCCCTGATATGAGGAAGTGGAGGTGCAACATGGGGGGTTTGGGGGATAGGAAAAGAATAAATGAAACAAGATGGGATTGGGAGGGAGACAAACTATAAGAGACTCTTAATGTCACAAAACAAACTGAGGGTGGACGGTGGGGGGGGGAGGGAGAGGGTGGTGGGCTTATGGACATTGGGGAGGGTATGTGCTATGGTGAGTGCTATGAAGTGTGTAAACCTGGCGGTTCACAGACCTGTACCCCTAGGGCTAATAATATATTATATGTTTATTAAAACATAAAAATTATTTTAAAAATTGTATGGAGTGTTCTCATATTAATAGCAATACCTATTCTTGGTAGGAAAGTCAGGAAAATTGTATATATATTCAAATCTTTCCAATCCCACAATACAGAGATAACTGTGTAAATATTTCTTAACCATGAGAGACTGTGGACTCTGAAAATTAATCTGAGGGTTTTGGAAGGGCACGGGGTAGGAGGTTGGGTGAGACTGGTGGTGGGTATGGTGGAGGGCATGTATTGCATGGAGCACTGGGTGTGGTGCATAAACAATGAATTCTGGAATACTGAAAAAAAATTTTTTTAAATAAATAAAAATTTAAAAAATTGGGCGCCTGGGTGGCTCAGTGGGTTAGGCCGCTGCCTTCGGCTCAGGTCATGATCTCAGGGTTCTGGGATCAAGTTCCGTATCAGGCTCTCTGCTCAGCAGGGAGCCTGCTTCTCTCTTTCTCCCTCTCTCTCTCTCTCTCTCTCTGCCTGCCTCTCCATCTGCTTGTGATATCTCTCTGTCAAATAAATAAATAAAATCTTAAAAAAAAAATTATCCCATTTAATTTTACTTGGATTTAGCAGGAAAAAAAGGGGAGGTGAAACTAAAGGAGCTGAATTTTATGTACATATTTCTTCAAAATAAGCTATTAGTTACTAAGGAACTCTTCAAATAAATTACTAAAACACGAGGCTGTGACACTAGTGTTAATGCATATTATTTAAAGCTTATGCTTCTTAATGGTCACAAGTTTGTTTCCAAATATTCAGGTTTAGATGACTATCTGGTGAAAATCCAAGGTCACCTTTGCTATACTAAAAAAAAAAACAAAATCATACATTTTTTCCTGACCGAAAGAGAAAATGGGAACAAACTTTATATCTAAGTGTATTCCCTGGGTGATTCTTCAAAAGAATTACTGGGGAAAATCTGACCTGTAAAGACTTATGTGCTATAAAAATAGTGATCCAGTTTCAAGAGTGAAACAATGACACTCAACATGGGAATGTTTATACCCTTTACCCATTACAAATTCAAATGCATTTAATTCTGAGAATCCATCACTTTATTTTACACCAACTGCTCAAAATCCAACTTGATTCATATTTAGACCACGCCTTTCCTGTAGAGTGTTTTATCCTATTTCCCAGATGATCTAGTGGCCATTCTTTCTCTTATTGAAAAAAAGACAGACTGACACCAGCGTGTCATTGATAGCAAGCTATAGTGACACTTCTAGATCCTAATCACAAGATCTGTGTAGTGTTCCCCACTGTCTTCCTGAAGACTCATTCCACGGAGCCTTCTGATCTCTAGTTCTAATTTGGACTAACTACTGTCTACGCATGTCAAGCAACGGTCATCGTCCTAGGATATCCTCCTAGATTGGGCTCTTAGATCCTGCATTTTCCTCTTTCTGGGGCTCTGTTTCTGTGTGGCTCTATTATAGCTGTAAGTAACTCTCCTAGAAAAAAGGATTTAAAAGACAATCTTTCTGCGTCCTTCCCAGCATCGGAAAATATTTTTACGCTTTGTCTAGCTGGGATATATTTTGAGGTTCAAATCATTTCCCTCCAAATGTGGAACTCCTCACCGCATTGTCTTTCAGAATCCAGCATTGCTGGTGCCTGGGTGGCTCAGTCGTTAAAGCATCTGCCTTTGGCCCTGGTCATGACTGCAGAGTCCTGACTGCAGAGCCCCACATGGGGCTCCCTGCTCAGCAGGAAGCCTGCTTCTCCCTCTCCCACCCCCCCTGTTTGTGCTCCCTCATTGTGCCTCTATCAGATAAATAAATAAATAAATAAATAAATGCCTTAAAAAAAAAAATCCAGCATTGCTGATGGGACTCTGGGCCAGTGTGAGTGGAACCCCTTCACAGGCAAGCTTGTGTTTGCTCTACAAACATTAAGGATATTCTTTCTATCCTTGTAGGACAGAAATTTCATCACTGTGCATCTAGATGGACCCTTTCCTCCTCAAGACCCAAGCATTTCTCTATTTTAAAGAGAGTGATGTCCTCCGCCTGTGTTCTTTTCACCCTGAGACTCCTGCTGGAGCACACAGAGGGTAAACTGCATGGCTCTCTTCTCAGCCTCCTCCTCCTCCTCATCTCCTTGTACATACCTAAGTTTTGGAATATTTTTTTTTTCCATTTATCTTCCAGATTACTAATTCAGTCCTTGGCTGCTTCTATTTTTTAGACTTCCATGAAATTTCAAAGTTGATTTTGATAATCATACTTTCAAGATTTCACTTTGAGCAATTCTGGTTTTCTGATCATTCCTTTCAACGACAACATCTTTTCAATTTCTCCACAGCTTCAGTTTTTTTGTTTTTGTTTTTTAAGATTTTAAGTAATCTCCGCACCCAGTGGGGGGCTTGAACTGACAACCCTGAGATCAAGAATCCCATACTCTGCTGCCTGAGCCAGCCAGGTGTCCCTCTCAATGGGTTCTAATGAGACTGTAAAAGTTCCCCTCCTTCCAGCCTCATTTCCATTTACCCAAGGGGTAGGCTGTTCTATTTGTTTTACTCCTTTCTGCTGATGGGTTTTAATTCTCTGGTTATCTTTGTCCTTAGATCAGGACCAGTTCGCCCTGGGCTTCCCCTAGACTGCATTTTGAGCACTATTTTGAGAGGTGAGGATTAGAGATGAGCAAAGTCTGAGTGAGACATTCCAGGTTGACTGTTTGTGCTTATTGTGGGGGCAGAAGTAAGCAAATCACGGTCAAGGCCAAGAATTTTATCAGACTAGGAAAAAAGTATTGTGCTGGGGGTAAAAAAGAGAGAGATAAAATTCGAAGGCTTAGGGTAAGTATAAGATGGTGATTGACAAAGGATCTTTAATGGGTGTGGGGGTGGCTATGCCAGTATGATAGGAAATGGGAACACTTCCAATTTACTGGTCACCAAAAACCCTGCCACTATCCACATCTGCTGCTGTCGTCCCAGAGAGACATGTAGCTGATTTCTATTTTTTTTGTTGCCTCCCCAAGAAACAGACATATCTGCTCCTGCCTCTCCATGGGGTCCTACAGAACTGAGAAGTCACGAAGAGTTCTGAAAGAGGAGAGGCCCTGTTGTTCAGGGTCCCAGGGTACAGCACAGTCCTGGCAGGCCACTCAGGTTCTGGCTCAGCTCCCACACTGGGCGGCCTGCCTTATTGCTCAACACCACCATGACAAGGCCATGTCCCTTCCTAGTTGGCCTTGCAGGTGGATTTAACACATAACATCCCTGCTACTTTGCCAACTCTGATTGGTACAGCAATTTTGATCGGTTTTGCATGCTATCAGAACTTTTTCTTTTAAAGCTACTACTTATGAAAATTTTCAAACACATTTATTAGTAAAGAGAACAGTATAATGAGCCCGCATGTGCCTGTCACCCAGTATCTTAAGTCCATCTGGGCTGCTATAACAGAATACCACAGACTGGGCAGCCTATAAACAACAGAAATTTGTTTTCTCACAACTCTGGAGGCCAAGATCAGGGGTGCAACCATGGTCAGATTCTGGCAAAAGCCCTCTTGCTGGTGCACAGACAACCATCTTCTCCCTGTGTCTTCACATAGGGGAAGGGGTGAAGGAACCCTCTTGGGTATCTTTTATGGGAGTACTAATCCCACTCACGAAGAATCCATCCTCACAACAGAATCACGTCCCCAAGGCCCAGTCTCCTGAAAGCCATCACACTGGGGGGTTAAGATTTCAACATATCAGTTTGAGGTAGACATAACCATTCCAGCTTCAACAACTACATCAGTGTTTTGGCAATTTAAAAACCTACTTTTAAGCAGCACTAATTTTTCAAAATGAGGCTTACCTTTTTAATGGACATGTGGCTAAGCCCCACCTCCAGAAATTCTAAGATCTAAACCTAAATCTAAACCTAGATCTAAATTCTAAGATCTAAAAGTTTCACAAGGAATTGTGATGCCCACAGAAAACTGAGAGCCCCTGCCGCAACAAAATGAAAACAGAAACATGATTCTAGCACATACATAACATTCAAAAGGGCTTAATAGCAGAATACCCAGAAGACATAAGGAAAAAATGGTTATATTGGTCTATATGAAAAATGGAAATGTGGTGGGTATTATAGAGGGCACGGATTGCATGGAGCACGGGGTGTGGTGCAAAAATAATGAATACTGTTATGCTGGAAATAAAAAAAAAAAAAAAAAGAAAAGAAAAATGGAAATGGCAGTAGACCAAAAGACCACAAAAGAAAAGGAATACAAATAATACAATATCCTCAATTCATGGCAAATTTTTATAAACTAGCTATATTTACTCAAAATAGCAATATTTGTAGAACCCCAAAGACAAAAGCTATGAACAGACATAGCCTGTTCAGACTCAGATGAAAATCTAAAAATGACCAAAAAGCTAAGTACAGATGCTAATTCTCTTTAGAGGTCAGTACATTACAAGTTAAAACGATAAAGAAACCATATCTAACCATCATATTAGCCAAAACTGAAATGATTTCTAATCTCCCATGCTGGTAAGATTTGGGAAGAAGGCTACTCCCATTCAGTCACAGTAGGACCGTAAACTTTTTAGATACTAATTAGGCACCATGTATAAAATTTTTTTTTAAGATTTTATTTATTTGACAGAGAGAGAGATCACAAGCAGGCAGAGAGGCAGGCAGAGAGAAAGGGGAAAGCAGGCCTCCCACTGAGCAGAGAGCCCGATGCAGGGCTCGACCCCGGGACCCTGAGACCTCGACCTGAGCTGAAGGCAGAGGCCCAACCCTCTGAGCCACCCAGGTGCCCCATCCATGTATAAAAAATTTAACCCATACACTCTGGGATCCAAAATCTTATTTCAGGGCATCTAGTCAGGAGAAAGAAAAGTCTAAATTTATTAAGATATGTAATAGTAATTATATATATTTCATACTAATATCATAATATCATGTTTCATAACATCAGCAATGAACATTTACTGAATGCTTACTATGTGCCAAGAGCTGTGCTGAATGTGCTACAAAGGGCATCTGAATTAATCTTTGCGACAACTTTAGGAGGTAGTTACCAATGATTTGTTTTGAAATGTGCTAGCCAATGTTGGAGTTAGAACTTGAAACTGTCAATATGACTGCAGAGTTCACGCTGCTGGTCATTGCAATGTGCTGCCAAACTAAAGACAAATAGCGAAAAAGAAAACTAACCCAAATGCCCTTGATAAAGGAATAGGCTTCACAATGACATCAACTACGAGAAACACAAAACACCCAGCCCCCCCTTTGGTTTCACAATTAAAATTCACCTGGTGGGAAGGGAAGTTGGAACACCTATGTCTTCCATAGAAACAGAAAGAGGAAGTCATGATGAGGGAGAGACAAGTATGAAAATCTTTGCTGGATGGATGGCTTGGGAAGAGATTCCTCTCCTAAACAACCTCGAGATTTTTCTGCAAATTCCTGGTGAGAAGAGCTCTAACCAAGCCACAGACAAGATAAGGTTCCCCAAGCTTCCAATCAGAAGCAACTTTCTGGCTTCACCCCAACTGGCCCTCCCGAGGAAGAGCACTGATGGTGTGAACAACTTTTTTAATTGGCAGAGGAGTGGTGCCTAGGAGGATTCTAAGGATGCTGGAAACATGGCCTCAATTTTCCTGAGAAATCATCACTTGTTTGTTTTATCTCCTTAGGATTTGGAGAACAGGCCATGAATCCTATGTTCTCACCAAGCGTGTGGCTGACTCTGCTCTGAAGTCTTATTAACTCCTGGTGGAAAGGAGAGAAGCTCCCTATCAATGACACGATCACTTGCCCCCATGTAGTGGGCTTCAGGGTAGACTCTCCAAACCTGTCCCACTCTAGGTTTTACGCATGAAGTGTGAGAAAAGATTCCACAGCTAAACCACATGCCAGAGCTGGAGCTCTGGGAGCATATACCAGAATAGCTTCTCAGTTTGCTTTAAAATAGATTTAAATCTATAGTCAGTATAAACAAGTCACAAGGACCAGTGTAGACATTGTGTAATAAAGGCTATTAATCTGTGTGTGCCTGAAATTAATACAAAATAAACAAGGAGCAAGTATTATCCCAATAATCTATTTAAGAAACCGTGACAGCCACAGTCTCAAAATTATTTTTTCTTATCAACTGTTATTAATAGCTACTTAACCTAACCTCGTTCTCTTTTCAGACTCATGGGAGTAAACACACTTCTAACTTGTGCAAACCTCTGCCTTACAGTAAAATCTTTGAAGCATATTACTGCTAAAGCACAAAAATGTGGTATTTCCAGATGATTCTTCATGCCAAGTCCTTATCGAAAGTTCCTATTAAACTATTTTCTTTTAGAAAATTTTGCTTATTACCAGCTAGTCCCAGAAGACAAAGTTGCTCCCTTGACATGCCCAAGAACCCTGAGCAATCACACATCTTCCCAGCTTTGACCACAACAGAATGAGAAAACACGAAGTTGAAGCATCATATAGATGAGAAGCGCTTGGGTTCTAGGCAGATTATTATTTGGATTCAGATCCAAACTATCATTTATGAGCAAAATACTTCACCTCTCTGTAAACTGTCTTCCCTGTAAACTGTTTGTAAAGTAGGAACAATAACTGTTCTTCCTTCACAGGTTTAAGAAGCAAATGAGAAACGGCATGTAAAACATATAGCACTAGGTCTACACAGAGGAAACACTCAGCAAACATGATCTGCGTTTTGTGTGTCATGAAAAAAACATCTTGAGGGATCCTCCTTGACAGTTGAAAGAGTGGTTAAGTCCTTAGCTCTGGCATCGAAAACACTTGGTTTCAAATACAGTTCTGATATTCCCTAGCGATGTGACCTTTGATTTTTTCTTAACCTTTATGAGCCCTCTCTTTAATCTATAAAAATAGAACTACAGTAACCCACTCCTTAGGGTTGTTGGGAGGATTAAATAAGATAATGCACAGCCTCTCCAGTGCCTAGCACATTAGTAAGTGTTCAATAAATGTTAGTGCTTTTTTTTTTTTCCACTTTCATTTTATACTTATTATTTCAATTTCTGGTTAAATCAAATACAGTTGGCCCTTGAACAACACACGGTTCAACTATGCAGGCCCACTTACAGAATTTTTCAATAAATACAGTATAGTACTTTTTTAAAAAGATTTTTATTTATTTGTTTGACAGAGAGAGACACAGCAAGAGAGGGAACACAAGCAGGGGAAGGGAGAGAGGGAGAAGCAGGCTTTCCCGCCGAGCAGGGAGCCGGATGCGGGGCTCAATCCCAGGACCCTGGGATCATGACCTGAGCTGAAGGCAGATGTTTAACAACTGAGCCACCCAGGCACCATAGTACTCTTAATGTATTTTCTCTTCCTTATGACTGAGAGGGAAAGAGAGAGAGGTGGGGGGAGCAGCAAAGGGAAAGAAAGAATCTTCAACAGGCTGCATGCCCAGCACAGAGCCCAGAACAGGACTTGATCTCACAACATTGAGATCATGACCAGCTGAAATCAAGAATCAGACTCTTAAAAAAAAAAAAAAAAAAGTCAGATGCTCAATATGTAATACATCAATCATACAAAATATGTGCTAATTGACTATCTCATCAGTAAGTCTTTCAGTCAAGAGTAGGCTATTGGTATTAAGTTTGGGGGGAATCTGGGGCACCTGGATTGCTCACTGGGTTAAGCCTCTGCCTTCGGCTCAGATCACGATCTCAGGGTTCTGGGATCGAGCCCTGCATTGGGCTCTCTGTTCAGCAGGGAGCCTGCATCCCCCCTCTCTCTTTCTCTGCCTGCCTCTCTGCCTACTTATGTCTCTGTCAAATAAATAAATAAATAAAATCTTTAAAGGAAAAAAAAAGTTTTTGGGGAATCCAAAGTTAAACAGGAATTTTCAACTACACAGAAGTCAGCTCCCCTAACCCCTCTACTACCCAAGGCTCAACTATACTTAGTAATAGAACACAATTGATTTCCCTGTTTAAAAAATGCAGTAAGCCCGCAAATCTTGTCAGTCCATTTTTGGCAGGCGAGAATTCTACCACTGAACCACCAATGCGTCAGTCCATTTTTGGGAGGAAATCCTGGCTTACAAGTCAGAATATAAAGACTCTGTCAAGTGCTAGCCAAATGATCTCAGAAATATCAGAAGCTTGTGTTTCTTAAACTATAAAATCAAATAAAAATGCCTTCTCTTATATAGCAGTAAGATTTTCATGGGGAGTAATGGATGAAACATGCTTTATTATTTAAATAGATGCAGAAAAAGCATTTGGCAAAGTACAACAACCATATATGATAAAAAACCACAGCAAAAATAGTCTAGAGGGAACATACCTCAATGTAATAAAGGCCTTGTGCGAAAAACCAACAGCAAATATCATCCTCAGTGTAGAAAAACTGAAAGCTTGTCCCCTAAAGTCAGGAACAAGACAAGGATGTCCATTCTTACCACCCTTATTTAACATAGTACTAGAAGTCCATACCACAGCAATCAGACAAGAAAAAGGAATAAAAGGCATCCAAATTCATAAGGAAGAAGTGAAGCTTCCCCTATTTGCAGATGACATGATACTACATACAGAAAACACTAAAGACTCCACCAAAAAAACTAACAGAACTGATAAATGAATTCAATAAGATCACCAGATATAAAATCAACATACAGAAATCTGTTGCATTTCTATATACTAATAGTGAAGTAGCAAAAAGAGAAATTAAATTCCATTTACAACTGCACCAAAAAATAATAATAATAATAAAGTACCTAGGAATAAATTTAACCAAAAAGGTGAAAGACCTGTACTCTGAGAACTATAAAACACTGATGAAAGAAACTGAATAGGACACAAAGAAATAGAAAGACATTCCATGCTCATGGACTGGAAGAACAAATATTGTTAAAATGTCTATAATACCCAAAGCAACTCACACACCTAGGCAATCTCTATCAAAATACCAACAGCAGGGGCACCTGCGTGGCTCAGTGGGTTAAAGCCTCTGCCTTTGGCTCGGGTCATGATCCCAGGGTCCTGGGATCAAGCCCTGCATTGGGCTCTCTGCTCAGCAGGGAGCCTGCTTCTCCCTTCTTTCTCTCTGCCTGCCTCTCTGCCTACTTGTGATCTCTGTCTGTCAAATACATAAATAAAATCTTTAAAAAAAAAAATACCAACAGCATTTTTCACATAAGCAGAACAATCAATGTTAAAATTTGTACGGAACCACAAAAGACCCCAAATAGCCAAAGCAATCTTGAAAAAGAAAAGCAAAGCTGAAGGCATCACGACAGCAGACCTCAAGTTATATTACAAAGTTGTAGTAATCAAAACCTAGTACTGATACAAAAAACAGATACATAAATCAATAGAACAAAACATAAAATCTAGAAATAAACATACAATTAACCTTCAACAAAGCAGGAAGGAATATCCAATGGGAAAAAGATAGTCTCTTCAACATATGGTATTGCAGAAACTGAACTGCAAATGAAAGAACCTAGACTGCAGTCTTTAACCAAACAAAAAAATAAATTCAAAGTGGATTAAAGACCTAATCTGAGACCTGAAACTATCAAATTGTCACAAAAGAGCACAGACAGTAATTTCTCAGACATTGGCCATAACAACATTTTTCTCGATACATCTCCTGAGACAAGAAAAACAAAAGCAAAAATAAACTATAAGCATGGTGAGTGCTGTGAAGTGTGTAAACCTAGCGATTCACAGACCTGTACCCTGGGGGATAAAAATATATTATATGTTTATAAAATAAAAAATTAAAAAAAAAACTATAAGCATGACATCAAAATAAAAAGCTTCTGCACAGTGACAGAAACAATCAACAAAACTAAAAGGCAACCTAATGAATGGGAGAAGATATTTGCAAATGACATATCCTATAAAGGGATAGTATCCAACATATATAAAGAACTTATACAACACCCAAAGACAAATAATCTAATTAAAAATGGGCAGAAGACAGGAGGAAACATTTCTCAAAGAAGACATACAGATGGTCAACAGAGGTAAAAATGCCAACATCACTCATCTCAGGGAAATGCAAATCAAAACCACAATGAGGTATCAACTCACACCTGTCAGAGTGGCTGAAATTTAAAAAAAAAAAAAAATTAAGTGTTGGCGAGGATTTGGAGAAAAAGGAACACTTGTGCACTGTTGGTGGGAATGCAAACTGGTGTAGCCACTGTGGAAGACAGTACAAAGGTTCCTCAACAAATTAAAAACTGAACTACCCAGTGTGTAATCACATGATTAGGTATTTACTCCAAGAATACGAGAACACTAAATCAAAGGGATGCATATGCCCCCTAAGTTTACTGCAGCATTATTTACAAGAGTCGATCTATGCAAGTGGCCCAAGTGCACAGTGACGGTTGAGTGGAGAAAGAAGCTGTGGTGTAGATATACGACAGGCTACCACTTGGCCACAGACTTGCCATTCGCAATACCATCGATGGAGCTAGAAAGTATAATGCTAAGCCAAATAAATCAGGCAAACAAATGATTTCACTCAGATGTGGAGTTTAAGACACAAAACAAACAAGGAAAGGAAAAAGAGAGAGAGAAAACCAAGATACACACTAGAGAACACACTGATGCTTGCCAGAGGAAAGAGGGGTAGGGAAGGAACGGGTGAAACTGGGGAGGGGATGAAGGAGGGCTCTTGTGAGGATGAGCACTGAGTGAGGCACCGAATTCCCTACATTATAAACTAATAGAACACTGCACGTGAACTACATTGGAATTAAGACAAAAACTTAAGAAAAGGGGTGCCTGGGTGGCTCAGTGGGTTAAGCCTCTGCCTTCGGCTCAGGTCATGATCTCAGGGTCCTGGGATCCAGCCCCACATCGGGCTCTCTGCTCAGCGGGGAGCCTGCTTCCCCCTCTCTCTCTGCCTGCTTGTGATCTCTCTCTCTCTCTTTCAAATAAATAAATAAAATCTTAAAAAAGAAAAAAAGAAAAGTTTAAAAATAAAAATATACTTTTTTCTACTGAGTTTGTGAATTGTTTCATGGCTGAGAAAACAGAAAGAGACTCAGGATGCCAGCAAATGCATCTGCTTTCCCTTGCCCACTCTGCAGGCTGGAGCACTGGCATCCCTAATACCTGGCCATATGGATCTCTGTGTTAATCCACTCCTAAAATGGGTTGTCATGAGTTCTGACCAGGAAGATGCTTGCAGCAGTCAAAATTTTGATAAAACCTGTGAAAGAGGAAGAAGAGGAAAGGCTTTCATCTTACAGTGAGTAAATCAATGTGCAAAGAACCCGAAGCATGCCATCCACAACTACTTGCAACCAGCAGTAAGTGTGAGAACAGAGTACTTCCTCCCGGTATCAGAACCTATTCCTCATTCCCTACTTAAAAGAAAATATCCAAGAAAAAATAAGAAAGAGAAACAATAATTTGGTGTGTACACACGTGGGTGTATGTATCAACTCTTAATCAGTGTGTATGTACAGAGTGTCTAAGCTTAGCCCGGCCTGGCAGACAAAGCTAAGTGAGAGATGGCCAGGTGCAGGCAGACGTCTCCTAGGAAAGCAGATTGGACCAGACCAGACGGCAGGCTAGGATTCCCGCCCACCCCCACACTGCTGCTGACCTTCATCTGAAGTGGGCCATGCATCCCCTCCTTCAAAATGTTTCTCTAAGTGTTACCAAGTCCTCCCCATTTAATCCTGACTCTTCATACTAGGGTTTCATCCTGCATTTCCATCCTTCCCCTGGCACTCCCTGCTCACCTCAGTGTGTGGAGCTCCCCCCAAAATGTCCTAAACAAGGTGTGACTTCACCCTGCCCATGGCTTGAGCTCTCCTTGCAGCAAGAGTAGCTTTTCCCTTCCCCGTCCCTAACACAGCACTTGGCCCAGCCCACCTTGGACTTCACCTCCTGGGGAATCTTCTCCCTTTCCCCCTCATGCAGACCAACTCATCCCACCCTCCTTGCAACCCACTTTGTTTTTGTGGACCGGCTGGTCAGCCCCACGGGGAGAAGCAATCTCCACGGGTGTTAGGTCCGCTCAGCGTTCTGATGGAGCCATGGCTCTCTGGCTCCACCATAAGCCCAAAAGGCAAAGACCAAGCCTTTAACTCTTTTACTTCTATGCCCTTAAGCAGAGCAGAGATATTTAAGAAATCTGCTGGCTTGAGTTAAATAGAATACCATAAGGGGGCATATGCAACCCATCTTTAGAGCGACGCCATGCTAAGTGTCTTCAGATGGCCCCCTGAAGGGTTTGTAAAATCCAGTGGTAGAGGAAAGGGTCTCTGAAGTCACAATTCCTTCAACAGCTTTTACAAAGTTGCAAAGCCAACTAATCAAAATCTAAAATCTCAGAAACATACAAGCCTAAGAGCAAAACAGGCTCCTGCAAGTGCCAAGAGAAACTAAAAGTTCAAAGAACATAGATGGGGGTTGGGGGATGGGGGGTACATTTTTGAGCTCTAAGGATTCTGTTGAGGTAACTTATGGACCAAGTTCTGGAAAATGTTAGGGTGTCTTCTTTCCTTCCAATATCCCAGCCACCTGAACAACATTTACTCGATTTTTCAAACCATCCAGAAAACTACACCCTCCTTCAAAATACTCAGGAAGTAGGGAAAAGTGGCACTGGACACATAATGGTGGTGACACTTGTTTCAAGCACATGTGACTTGCTTTTTCACTGTAGAGAATCTGATTGCTGGTTTTGTTCCATTTCTAGCAGTGGCAAGCTGTTAGCACAATAGGGAAGTGGACCCAGTGCAGTCCCCACTTCTTCACATTTGTGACCTTTTCCTTAAATGTGATTCACCCAAATGCCGCATGCCTTCATGTTGTTCCAGATCCCTTCGATCACAGAATAAAATAATTTGGATAACTTGTTCACAGTAAAGTGTTCATGGTGCAAATGTTATTTTTCCCAAAGTTAACCTGGGAGAGATGACAACAATTAATCAAAGGGATTACTCTCTTATGGCAGTTTCAGACAATGTAGCAGACAGGAGGAAGGGTCTCTTGGTATCTCAGGGTGAATGACCCACAGTTTACCCAGTACAAGACTTGTAGTGACTCCCTGTGCTATCCATGCATGAAAGTAACTGGCTACCCCCAGAGCATGCCTCCCGGATCTAGGACTTCAGGGAGCATAACTGCCTGAGCAGAAGTTGAACCCCCACCCCACCTCATGTGCACTGGACACAAGGGAAGGCCCAGTCACATGACACCCAGAACCTGTTCAACGGAAGGTTTGGGCTTGCGGCGTCCACATCAGCACCACAATCTGAGACTCTTTCTACCCCAATTTCCCACGTTCCTTTCTCCTCCCCAGGTCAGACTTAACTGACAGTTCTCCTAGCCTCTTCCAGCTCTCTCCCCATTCTCCTCAAGGCACGTTCCCCAAATTTCTTGCACTTCTAATCCTGTCGGAACATTTGCTTCTTGGCAAAGCTGAGCTAACACACCTGCCTGGGGGCCATCTCCTGTAAGCCAGTGTCTACATCACCTCCCTTAGCTTCCCCGTGAGCACACACTCACCAGGTGCTGACATCACCCTGCAGCCAGCAAGTCAAGGTTTCCACTGTATCTCAGACCCTTCCCCACCACCACAGGGTCCTGTGGTCCAGAGGCAAGCACAGATCTGACATGCAGGGGATGCTTACCTCCCAGATAAAAACACTCAGTCACTAGGGGCTGGGAGCTAGTGCATAAATGTCTCGGCCTCCTTTCCTTTTGTCCCCTTCTGAGCAGATCCCAGAGGAATGAAGTCCATAGTGGTCATAGTAGCACCCCCCACACACAATGCACCCTTAAACAGGCCTTCCCTTCTTCGCTGCGCCACTGTTTCCACTCCCTCTCCCGCTTCCTGGGATCACCTTCCAAACGAACTCCCTCTACCCAAGTCCTTGTCTCATGTTCTGCTTTCAAGAAAGCCCAAATCAAAATGCCTGTTATGTGAGTTACAGCAATGCAATCATGGAAACAAAATTCTCCCTTGAGAAAACAATGCTGAGTATCTATATGGACTGCACAGTTTAAAAGATAGAATATTTTTTAATTTAATATTTTAATATTTTAATATTTTTAATGCTTCCTTGAAGGGAATAGTATGCAGCCTCCAAGATGGCCCCACTGTGGGTCACCTCCTGGTGCTTATGCCCTTATGTAGCTTCTCCCACAATGAATAGGAATGGGACAAAGGAGAAGTGATGGTGAGGGACTTCCAAAGCCAGGTTATAAAAGCCATCACAGTTCCATCTTTGTCTCTTAGATCGCTCTTTCAAGGGGGAGCCCACAGCCATGCCATGAGGCCACGCAAGCAGTCCTGCGGAGAGGCCCACGTGAAAGTGACGAAGCGTTCCTGTCACTTGTGTGCAAGTGGGTCCTCCAGCTTGAATCAGACCTTCCGATGACCACAGCCCCAACAGACATCTGACTACAACTTGATGAGAAATCGCAAGCCAGAAGCACCCAGCTACGCTGCTTCAGAAATCTAGACCCTCAGAAACTGGGAAAGCAAGTTAATGGTTCTTATTTTAAGCTAAGTGCTGGGATTTGCTATGCAGCAATACATAAATAATAAGGAGGAAGATTCGGAGCATTCTCACAGCTTCGCATATAGAAACTCATTAACACTCATACCAATCCCGTGAGTAAGCATGATTTAGTAGCTTCGCGTATTTTTCTTTCCTATTCCCCCAGGGAAAATCTTTGCTCCAACGCCCCAGCATGATGTAGTAAGATGAGTACAGTCTGTCAACAGCCTTGAGAATGTTTAGAGAGTAAACCTTCCTGAGCTTCCATTCATTCATCTGTAACCCTTGAGCTGGGTGACAAGCAGGGCTCCCTCCCATGTTCACATTCTATTAGTGTACATCTATCTATTTAACTAAGTAGGATCTGCCTCCACTTTAAAGAGCAAAATGGGGGCACCTGGGTGGCTCAGTGGGTTAAAGCCTCTGCCTTCGGCTCGGGTCGTAATCCCGGGGTCCTGGGATCGAGCCCCACATCGGGTTCTCTGCTCATGAGGGAGCCTGCTTCCCTTCCTCTCTCTGCCTGCCTCTCTTCATGCCTGTGATTTCTGTCTGTCAAAATAAATAAAATATTTGAAAAAAATAAAAATAAAAAAAATAAAAGACCAAAATGAAGAAATAAAAAACGAAGACTAAGCCAAACTTTGGAAATTAGGGTGTTTAATGTTAGGACAGGAAGACTGGGCTGCTGGTTAAATGTTAGCTGGAGGGACGTAAGAGAACAGACCTGGATATTGACAGGACAAAACAAATATTTAGTAAGTGGCTATCAGGCATCTCTCTTTAAAAGCAAAATATGAAATGAAACAAGATGGGATTGGGAGGGAGACAAACCATAAGTGACTCTTAATCTCACAAAACAAACTGAGGGTTGCTGGGGGCAGGGAGGTTGGGAGAAGGGGGGTGGGGTTATGGACATTGGGGGGAGTATGTGCTTTGGTGAGTGCTGTGAAGTGTGTAAACCTGGCGATTCACAGACCTGTACCCCTGGGGATAAAAATATATGTTTATAAAAAATAAAAAATAAAATTTAAAAAAAAAAAGCAAAATATCATCTCTTATACTTGAAGAATAATTCAGGATATAAAAGGAGTCAGGTGAGGGGTGACTTGGATAAATGGATTCTAAGCCACATCTCAACTGCTTTTCCTATGTTCTAGTCTTTGGGCTCACAGAGAAGGGTGCAGAGTGTGCCTCACCCAATATAAACTCAGGTTCCGGAGACAGAGGCAACCTCTGGCCCTGCTTTAAGTCACTCCTAGTACACCAGCTTTTCAGTTTGGAAATTGCCAGGGTGGTTTCATGCTTTCTGCACAATAGAATCTCCCGTGCCCCTCTCCTGGGTGCTCCCCACCCCCGGTAACGCTGCCCTTTTCACTCCATCCTCTGGTGGCCTGGCATTTTGTATTGTCTTTGGATCAATGAATCAGTCATCTGTGTCCCTAGAAGCATTTACCTTACTTACTCATTCTGTTCCCAGGTTACCCCAAGAGGAAACTGAGCTCCTTTGTCCAACATTTAAATACATTTCAGTTGATTTATTAATCTGTGTTACTTACGAAATAAGTTGCCACCAAAACCACCTCAATTACACCATTTTTTCTAAAGTAACTGGACCCACACTAGCACAACCATTGCTAAAAAAAATAATTACACATACACCTATCATATACCTCTCTAATTTCCATGTTCCTGATCTCTTACTCTTAGGGTCTATTTAAAGATTCTAAACATGACCCAGGATTTTCTGAAAAAATGTACAAAGACAGATTCTAGATGGTCCTGTCATCTGGATTTTTTCTTTTTCTTTAATTCTGATCAACATTCAGAGACAATGTAGGTGGCCACTGAATGCACATATCATCAGTATGACTAGCTGTAAATGACCACAAGCTGGCCCACCCTCCCTCTCCTTAGAGCCTTGTGAATATTTCCCAGCTCTTGTGTAGTTGACTCACAGTGGATTCCAGTTACTCATTAGAACTTGAACCCAAGGAACTTCATTCTACTGACTAGTTTTTGCTCATCCCTGCTTTCTACTATTTTGCATGCATTAAAATATGCATGCATTTATTGAGCACCTGCCATTCCTGGTACATAGGTACCACTGAATTTCACCATCACCATAACCCGAATAGTTGGGAATTAGTAGCAGCATTCTTCAGGTAAGAAACCAAGAATCAGAAGTTGTATCACTTGTCTGGGGCCACACAGCGGGTGAGAGGTGAGTTCAAACACAAGTTTCTTTGGTTTTTTTTTTTTTGTTATTTGGTTTTTTTACTTCTAAAGTTAGCATTTGCCTAACTTCCTTTTTCCCATCTGGTAAGAATATCAAATTCATTAACTGTACTCTTCTATTCAGATTTAACCTTGATGGATGAACAGGAATTTGATGTAGAGTTTCGTATTTATTTCCCCACCCTAACATCTGTTTTTTTAATTGAAGTATCATAACATTGACATCTGATCTTATGTTAGTTTTACGTGTACAACACAGTGATTCTACAATCCTATATATTATGTTACACTTGCCATGAACCTCTGTCACCACACAACACTATCACAGGACCACTGACTACACTCCCTATGCTGTACCTTTCATCCCTGTGATTTGCTCATTCCATACCTGGAAGCTTGTACCTCTTACTCCCTTTACACATTTTGCCTAACCCCTCACCCCCTGCCCCTCTGGCAACCATCAGTTTGCTCTCGATCTTTATGGGTCAATTTGTTGTTTTTTGTTGTTGTTGTTCATTTGTTTTATTTTTTAGATTCTACATATAAGTAAATCATGTGGCATTTGTCTTTCTCCAACTTACTTCACTTAACAGAATACCCTCTAGGTCCATCCATGCTGTCATAAATAGCAAGAGCTCATCTTTTTTAGGGCTTAATAATATTCCTCTGGGGGGGCTACTGATGGATACTTAGGTTGCATCCAAATCGTGGCTATTATAAATAAGACTGCAATAAACACAGGTATGCAGATATCTTTTCAAATTAGTGTTTTTGTTTTCTTTGGAGAAATGCCTAATAGTGAAATTACTGGATCATGTGGTATTTCTATTTTTAACTTTTTGAGGCACCTCCATACTGTTTCCACAGTGCTGTACCAGTTTGCATTCCCATCAGAATGAAGTTTCCTTTTTCTCCACATCCTCACCAACACTTGATATTCTTTTTTTTTCTTTTTTTCTTTTTTTTTGTCTTTTTGATTCTAGCGGTTCTGACAGCTGTGATGTGATATCTCCTTGTGGTTTTGATTTACATTTCCCTGATGGTGAATGATGCCAAGCATCTTTTCCAGTGTCTGTTGACCATCAATATGCCTTCTTTAGAAATATGTTTATTCAGGTCCTCTGCTCATGTTTTACTTGGATTATTTGGTTTTCTGCTATTGAGTTGTGTAAGTTCTTTACATATTTTAGATACTAATCCCTCATCAGATACATCATTTGCAAGTATCTTTTCCCATGCAGTAGGTTGCCTTTTTGTTCTGTTGATGGTTTCATTGCTGTATAGAGCTTTTTATTTTGGTATAGCCCCCAAAGTTTATTTTTTGTTTTCCTTGCCTGAGGAGACATATCTGGAAATCTACATATCTACAAAGGCCAATGTCAAAGGGATTACTGCCAGGGATTTCTTTAGTAGCCCCATGTTTAAAACCGAAGAAAACAAGGCAATGAAAAGTGAAGTACTTAGCCAGGGCCACTCACTCAGTAAGTACAAGAGCAAGGATGGAAGCAAGGCAATCTGGCTTCGGTGTCTATGCTCTCAGCCACCACACTGCCCTGCCTTGGTTGTGGGAGTTGCCTTCAGAAGAAAGTATTTTTCAACTTACTCAGAATAATACTTCGTACCCTAAAAAATTTCCTCTCCTCTTTGGCACTTAAGCTTAGGTCTTTTTTAGAAGTTGATTCTGGTTCAGGACATGATTTCTGACATGGAGTAAACATGACTTTCTTCCAGGAAACACACTTCTAACATTAAAAAATATCATTCGGAAAAAGTTTTCAGTGATCAGAATTTCACTGCCAAGCTCTTTGGAGGCCCACAGACTTCAAAACAAGGCACTTCTTTCAGCCCATTGGCAATGTTTATTTGTCCTCAGTGGATGTATATGCAAACAGCTGGTGGTTAATCTTCCTGGAATTCCCACCACTGTAGTTAATCTGCATAATTTGGCATTTGTTGATACTACCTTGTATTTTTTTACCTTTTCTGTTAACCATCATCCTAGTTCAATGATCAGCTCTTTGAGCAAAAGACTAATGCTTACCATGTCCTCTACCCTCTGTAGTGCCTTGCACATAAGAAGCCTCCCCAATGTTTGCTTATTTAAGACATTTCAGACCTTCCAAAGTAAAAATTGTTCTATTTGTTCTCTGAACTGCTCCAAATTCCACAAGCTTCTCTTGCCTCTGGCACCCATCATTTCTGTGCTGAGAGTTGATTAGCCCACCCTGTCAGGCTGGAAATAGAATGATAGTGTTCCAAAGGCTCTAACTGTGCCCAGTGGAACCAAGCCAAAAACCACTGTAGGACTACTATAGTCAGTGCTCAACCACACACTTCAGGAGGGACTTCAGCAAACAGGAACTGCTCAGAGAAGGGCGACCAGGGAGAGAAAGGTCTGAAAACCTAACCACGCAGAAGCCGGAGGACACAGTTTGGAGAAGACTACACTTGGAGCAAATGCTTAGGATTTGGAAAGCCATCCGGGAGAGGAGGACGGTGCTCATTCTGAGGGACACCAGAGCCTTACTCCCCACCAGCCATTTCCAATGCCATATTAATATGTGGCTATCAAGAGTTGGGGGGGGGGGGTGAATACATTTGGAAAATGCTACAAAGGCAGTCCCCCTCTGAGATGCACAAGGCATGTTAGCATACAAAAGATTCTGAGATAATCCTTTCAGAGAGAAATCTTTGTCAGAGTTTATTTACCTACTTGCTGTGTACTACGATCCTCTTTCATTTACCCATATGAGGCCTACTAGCATCTCATACATAGCACACTGGGAAAACCTGCCCTAAGAAACCACATGAGGTCTGGTTTTCAGAAATTACCAGGAGGTAGGCTTGGATACAATATATAATATCTCCCAGCATTCAGGCCAGCCAAAGACAAGCAGCTGTCTTGTGAGGTCAGGAGTGCTGTGCTACTGAAGCTGTTCAAAACAGGCCAGATGCTGTGAAAAGTCATATATCAGGCCCGAAATTCTGGATTCTGTGATAATTGGCAGGAAAAAGAAGGGATTCCCATATTGAAGTTTGCATGCTCAGTTTGTCCTCCATCTGGAATCGGAGATCTCCACTTCATCATTCTGCTTATGTTCCAATTACAGCATTATAATTATTTATCAACATGTCTGTCCTCTAGACAATGACTCAGTCTGGAGAACACAGTCCACCTGCTCCTCAGCTACGCAATGGATATGATCACAGTACTTACACCATAAAGTTACTGTCGATATTATAATAGTCATTTACGTGTCACTGTGGACTATGTCTGGCACAGCTCAATAGATCCAGCAATACTTATATATGTTGGGACAAGAGCAACTCTGAGAACTCTAACACTAGATATTAGATTCTTTGAGATCACCATCCATTTCTTATTTTTGTCCATACCACTTATTACTATCTTAGATATGTAGGAGGCACTTAATAAAGCCTTATACAGCACATGGATAGGTTGAGGAAGGGATGGATGGTCTTGTCTCCATTTCAGTAGCTCTCGGCGTCTTCATGGGTCTGGCCCATCGATATCTCTCTGCAAGCCCACTGCACAGCTCCAAGTCTTCCAGAAGGGACACCTCTCCCCTTCCCTTCTCTTGGGGGCTCTGTAATTTCAGACCAAGGCCTTCTCAATTTTTTCCACTGAAGAACCCCTTTCCATGCAGGAGAATGGTCAGAACTTCCCTTACCGTCCAGAGTCTAAGGGAATGGCCTAAGATTGGCTCAGTATTTTTTCTAAGTCTGATTTTTATCTTAAAATTGAAGAAAATTTGCAGTTTAAAATATGTCTGTGCACTTTTAAACAATGTTTTGCATTTTCGCCAACAGGTAATACTGATGTTCTATAATACATTGTGTTCATCCTGTAGCTTCCAGCCCCTCCAACACTCTGATGTGTACTTTTAAGAGATCCACGGCCCTCCAGTTCCAGAAGTCTGCAACTTCTCTTTACCCAAATCCACTTACTCTATTTTGTTTGTTCTATGTGTAGACTTATACCCTGGAATTTGATGTTTCAGATCCATTTTTGTGCCAATAATACATCTCTAGGAACATTCTGGAAGGCAGGAAGTTTGTCACATTTATTGATATATTTGCTTTGAGGCATAAATGGAAAAGACACAGACATGAAGTCTAAGGAGATTCTGTCTGACAAAGAAAAACGACCATTTATACAACTTTTAAAGTAGCAGTTCTCAACTTAAATACCACTACCCCTGAAGACCAATTAGCATAAAAAGTATTCAGAGGCTTTTAAAGAATATCACATAGAAGAGAAATGCTGGAAATCTAATTGGCTCAAAAGAATTTTTTTAACTCACAAAAATGTTATGATTTCAAAATACAGGCCAAGACTTCATCCTGCTAAGTGGTTTCTGTTTCCAAGCTTATCTGAAAAGTTGCTAATTAGCTGTACCGTTTCACTTACCAACCCCTCAGGCCCAATCCTCTAATCTATCCAGAGTTCCTTCTGCATCCGACTTCCTACTTGAGAAGCAGCATTTCACTTTCAAGTACTGAATCAGAAAGCAAGGGCCTAAAGAAATGACAGACTTAATAAGAGAAAAAAGAAAGTAAGATTTTAGGGGCACCTGGTTGGCGCAGTCTGTTAAGCGTCCAACTCTTGATTTCAGCTCAGGTCATGATCTCAGGGTTGTGGGATCGAGTCCCGCATCAAGCTCTGCACTCAGCATGGAGTCTGCCTGAGATCTGTCTTTCCCTCTTCCTCTGCCCATCTCCCTACTCATGTGTACTCTTTCTCCTTCAAATAAGGAAATAAAACTTTTTTTTTTAAAGAAAAAAATTGTACCTAGATTCTCTGACCCTTTCTCATCTGGAATATAAATAAATTGTACCCTTCTATCCCACAGGAAGGGTTGGGCTCTCCAACTCTTCACCCCAAGCCGAGTCCCAAGACCCCAGCTGAGTCAGAGCCCCAGATCCTCCCATTCAGCCAGAAGGGAAGACGGTAGAAAGGCCCAGCATCTGAAGTTGAATACAAGGAGTCATTTTCCCCAGTATTTCATCAAGGCCTTGACTTTAATGACAAAATTTGGGAACTTCTGCTTCTCACCAAGATGGAGTGACAGGGAATGTATTTATTCTTATTCTAGAAACATCTTTAAATATATATACACAGGGGCGCCTGGGTGGCTCAGTGGGTTAAAGCCTCTGCCTTCGTCTCAGGTCATGATCCCAGGGTCCTGGGATGGAGCCCCGCCTCGGGCTCTTTGCTCAGCGGGGAGCCTACTTCCCCCTCTCTCTGCCTGCCTCTCTGCCTACTTGTGATCTTTGTCTGTCAAATCAATAAAGTCTTTAAAATATATATATACACACACACAAATATATATGAAACTCTGGTTTACAAGACACTGGACACCAGGCAGAAAAGAAAGTGACTCTTTAAAGAAAGGAAATAAACAAGAAATAAACCCAGGTAAGACTGACAGATTCGGAGTTAAAGAAACACAGCTGAAAGGCCAAGCAGACCACAGCAGCTGGGAGGCCCATGATCTGGGCGCAGGGCAGAACACCATTAAGGAGAAAACTGCACAGAGACAGACAAAGAGAGCAAGTACATCCAGAGATCTGCAGAGGACCTCCCCTCCGGAGCGCTGGGCAGAGTACTGATGAGCGTATGCATGTGAGAACTGCTTGCAGGGTCAGAGGGAACAGCACCTGGCACATGCACACACCCAGGATTAGAGCCTGTTCTTGCCAACCAGACCAGAAAACATAATTCACAGGCTGCGTGGCGAACACTCGAAGTATTGAGCATCAGTTGAGGAATAATTAACCCTAAAGATAGTTCTAGCTCTGCCTAACAATCTTAAAGGCAAGCCCTGAAAGGATCCAACTGTTCTAAGTAAATTAACTGCATCCCAGAACAAAGCCCGGGAGTATTTATCAAAATATATAAATATCCAGTGACCAACAAGGTAAAGCTTATAATGACCCATCAAAAGTCACTGCACATGCAAAGCAGCAGAAAACTACAATCCATTATAAGGAGAAAAAACAATCAGTTGAAGCAAACCCAGAATGGATACACTTGCTAGAACTATAGAAAAGTAGTTTACAGGCGTGCCTGGGTGGCTCAGTGGGTTAAGCCTCTGCCTTCAGCTCAGGTCACGAACTCAGGGTCCTGGGACCATGCCCCACATCAGGCTCTCAGCTCCACGGGGAGCCTGCTTCTCCCTCTCTGCTTACTTGTGATCTTTCTCTCTCTCTCTCTCAAATAAATAAATAAAATCTTTTAAAAAAAAAGAAAGAAAGAAAGAAAAGTAGTTTACAACAGTTATCGTACCTATATTGCAATGTTAAGAAAGCTGAAGGACATGCTGGACATGCTAAAAGAGAGAGATGAAGATTTTTTTTAAAAACTCAACTTCCAGAAATTAAAATTACATCTGTGATAAATAAAAATACATCAGATGTGATTTAAAGCATATTAAACATTACAGAAAAAAAAGATTGGTAAATTTTAAAACATATCAGAAGAAGCTATTCAAAATGAAACACAGAGAATAAAGACTCAAACATAAATGAACAGAGCATCATTAAACTGTAGGAAAACATCAAGGAGCCTAATATACATCTAATTTGAGTCTCCAAAGGAGACAAAAGAGAGAGGGAAAAAAAATGTGCAAATAAATCATACCTGCAACTTTTCAAATTATCCAAATTTCCTAATTTTTCAAAATTCCAGAGTTCAACAAACTTCTACACAAACCTGAGACAGATAAATAGAACTATACCAAGGCATATTGGTACATCAAATTTCTGAAAGCCAGTGTTAAAGGCAAATCTTAAAACCAGTTAGAGAAAAAAGATACCTTATATTCAGAGGAACAAAGATAAAAATGAATTTTTTTTGTAAGAAACAATACAGGAGGTTAACAAAGAAACATCTTCAAGTACTGAAAGAAGAGAACATTCTATACTCCATGAGAATCTCTTTTAAGAGTAAGTGAAATAGACATTGAGACATAGAAAAGATAAAGAAAGTCCGTCAGGAAGGCGAGACTGAGGAAGGGAAGAAATGGAAAAGAAATGATGCCACTTGGAAATGTGAATCCATACTAAAGACTGAACACCATAGGAAATGTTAAATATGTTGGTAAGATCTTTTTTTTTTTTTTTTTGCTTACTGTTTAACTCTTTAAAAATCAACTCTTTAAAATGGGTAATAATTTCATGACCCAGAGGAGTGGAGTTTAACCCCAAGAATTCAAGGTTAATTTAACATTGAAGAATCAACCAATATTTTATAAATATAATTTACCATATTAGCAAATTAAAATGAAAACCACATGAACAACCCAATAAATGCAGAAGAAACACCTAACAAAATCCAACATTACTTCTGATAAAAACTCTAGGCAAAGTAGAAACAGAAGGGAACTTTCTTAGTCAACTAGAGCGCACCTGTGAAAAACTTATCATTAGAGGGTTAAGACTGAAATCACACAGAAATGCAAGGGGCACAGAAGAGACAACTTTGAAAAAGAAAAAGAAAAATTGAGGGATTCATATCACCTGATTTCAAGGTTTATTATAAAGCTAGATATCAAGGCAGTGTGATATTAAAGACAGACAAATCAGTGGAAGACCATAGAGAGTCCAGAAATCAAACCACACATGTGTGGACAGCTGATTTTTGATGAAGGCACAAAAGCAATTAGAGGAGAAAGGATGGGCTTCTCAATAAATTGTGCTGAAACAACTTTATACACACACACACACACACACACACTTTGATTCATATATCATACAAATTCAAAAATTAACTCCAAACTGGAATGCCTGGGAGGCTCAATATGTTCAGTATCCCAACTCTTGATTTCAGCTCAGGTCATGATCTCAGAATTGTGAGATGGAGCCCTGTGTCAGGCTCCCCACACAGTGGGGAGATTAAGATTTTTTCTCTCTTAGTCCCTCCCGCGCCATCCTCTCGCCCATTTTAAAAAAGAAAGAAAGAAACATAAAAAACAAATCATAGGGTCATCTGGGTGACTCAGTCTGTCAGTCAGTCAGTTAAGCATCTGCCTTCGGCTCAGGTCATGATCCCAGAGTCCTATGACTGAGCCCTGCATCAGGCTCCCTGCTCAGTGGAGAGCCTTCTTCCTTTCCCTCTGCCTGCTGCTCTGCCTGCTTGTGCTCTATCTCTCTGTCAAATATATAAATAAAATATTTTTTTAAAAGAATCATATCTAAATATAAACCTGAAACTATAACACTTCTAGAAGGAAACCTAGGAGGACATTTTTATGACATTGTGTTAGGTGGAGATTTCTTAGTTATAATACTAAGTGCACAATCTATAAATGGAAAAAATAAATCAGACTTCATTAAAAATAAAAACTTTTCTTTGAAAGATGCTTTTTAAAAAAGATTTTATTTACTTATGTGAGAGAGACAGAGAGAGCATGGGGTGGGAGGGGGTAGAGAACTAAGGGGGAGGCAGAAGCCAACTCCCTTCTGAGCTGGTCAAATGCTTAACTCACTGAGCCACCTAGGCACCCCTCTCTGAAAGATACTCTTAAGAATGAAAAGACAAACCCCAGGCTTGGAAAAATTATTTACAAATCAAATATGTGATAAAGGACTTATAACCAGAATATGTGATGAACTCCAAAAACTCAACAAGTGAACAAGCAGCCATAAAAAATTTGACAAAAGATTTGAATGGACACTTCAAAGAAGATACAAAGATGACAAACATATTTTTTAAAAAATGCTTGATATCATTAGGCATGAAACTCAAATTCAAGTCACAATAAGACACCCTTATATACCGACTAGAATCATATGTTTACTTTAAAAAGTAAACATACGAGCTTGGTGAGGTATAAAGGAATTAATCTCATGCATAGAATGCAAAACAGAGCAACTGCTTTAGAAAATGATATTGGTCATTTTCTGGCTAGCTAACAATATTAGTTAGTTTCTTAAAGTGTTAAACATTCTCTGACATATGACCCAACCATTCGCTCCTTATGTTTAGCCAAGAAATGAGAGCACACATCCAGGGCGCAGAAGTGTATATACACAGCAGCTCAACGTGTATGAGCCACCACTGTTCATCAGCAATAGAAAGGAACAAGCTATTGATATGCACAACACTGATGAATCTCAAAATAAAAATGCTGACTGAAAGAAGTAAAACAAACAAACAAAAAAAACCCACATATAAACTGTATGATTCCATTTCTATAAAATTCTTTAAAGTGCCGATGGTTGGTGATAGTTTCATGGGCATGTATACATGTGACAAAACATCAAACTGTATGCTTTAAAATGTATAGTTTATTCTACATCCTTTATACCTCAGTGGAGCTGGTAAAAAAAAAAAAATTAACAAAGGCAAAAAGAAAATAAATGTTAACTTGATTAAACCAGTAAAAGTAAGAAAAGGGATAAAGAGGAACCAGCAAAATAAAATAAAACTAATCCTCTTACACTGTTGGTGGGAATGCAAGTTGGTGCAGCCACTTTGGAAAACAATATGGAGGTTCCTCAAAAAAATTAAAAACAGAGCTACCCTATGTATGACCCTGCGATTGCACTACTGGGTATTCACCCCAAAGATACAGATGTAGTGAAAAGAAGGGCCATATGCACCCCAATGTTCAAATCAATGTCCACAATTGCTAAACTGTAGAAAGAGCCAAGATGCCCTTCAACAGAAGAATAGATAAAGAAGATACAGTCCATATATACAATGGAGTATTACTCAGCCATCAAAAAGGGATGGATGCCCAACTTTTGTATCAACATGGATGGGGTTGGTGGAGATTATGCTGAGTGAAATAAATCAAGCAGAGAGAGTCAAGTATCATATGGTTCCACTTACTTGTGGAGCAGAAGGAACAACAGGGAGGACATTAGAAGAAGGAAAGGAAAAGTGAGTTGGGGTACATTGGAGGGGGAGATGAACCATGAAAGACTGTGGACTCTGAGAAACAAACTGAAGGTTTTGGAGGGGAGGGGAGTAGGGGGATGGGTAGGCCTGGTGGTGGGTATTAAGGAGGGCACGTATTGCATGGAGCACTGGGTGTGCTGCATAAAGAATGAGTCTTGGAACACTGAAAAAAATGTATTTGATTTAACAGAGAAAATGAATAAATAAATAATAAATAACTGTTGCCAGTATATTAAATAAATAACAAACATAAGTTTGCAGGAGATGAGCATGATCAATTGTCATTAAACATACATAAACTGAATTAACCCGTTAAAAGACAGAGACTGTCAAATTGCCTTAAAAACAAATCCAAGGGGGCCTGAGTGGCTCAGTTGGTTAAACATGTGATTTGGTTCTCATGAGATTGAGCCCCATATCGGGCTCTGCACTCAGCTGGGAGTCAGATTGAGTTTCTCTCCCCCTCTGCCTCT
The DNA here is from genome assembly GCF_009829155.1 of Mustela erminea. Classification (NCBI taxonomy): domain Eukaryota; kingdom Metazoa; phylum Chordata; class Mammalia; order Carnivora; family Mustelidae; genus Mustela; species Mustela erminea. The sequence continues at coordinate 88,255,533 of NC_045624.1, read as the reverse complement.
GCCCCTCCCTCCCACACTCTCTCACTAAAATAAATATATAAATCTTAAAAAAAAGTCACATACTATATTTTAAAAAACAGATGCAAAACAATAAACTCATAATGTCAGTAAATCAATGATCTGCCTTGAATAGATACAAGGTAAAACCTGGGATACTCACTGATGTAATTTTACATAAAAGATGATCCAAGAGAGGATCCAGTGTTGATTTTTAAATTAATAATCTATCTAAACTAAGAGTTTTTTAAATAAGCATCTTGTCCTACTTGGAGATTCTTGGAATGAAACTACTTGCTTGGAGGTACTCGTTGAATGATACAATGTGCTAGCCTATAATCTTTTATACCCAAGGCTTCTAAATTGTTGCTTTTAAGTAACTATATGTATTGAAACTTGATGAGAAGGGGCAATTTTTAATTTAACCCATGAGTTACTAGCTTCTATCATTTGGAAGGAGACTGGAGGACACGGGTTTAATGTATTCGTCCTTTGCTAAACATTGGCAGCCAACAGATGTGACTCATCTTGGATAAGAAACGTCTCTTGTGATTCCTCTTAAATGGGCCATGTAACAACTGGCTCTGTATTCTGTCCTTCATTAATGCTCTCACCACCAGTCCAGAGAGTCCATCAGGGTGGAGAAGAGCTAAACAAGGACTGGGTCCAATTGATGACATGCCTGATTGGCTCTCTACGAAGGACCAGAACTCAGTACGTACTCACTGAAGTCCCGAGTCAGTTCTGCCAAAGCGAGTCTGGAATGGTGGTTCTCAAGCTTTTGTCTGCAGCAGAATCACCCGAAGGTACTTAAAACAGATTTCTGGGTCCCAGTGGCCTCAGGGTAGCTGACTCAGGACGTCTGGAGGGGGCTGAGGTCGTGTGTTTCTAACAAGCTCCCAGGTTCTGCTGATACGACCAGGGGGCCGGGAGGGAAACCACACCTTGTCTGTTTCACCCGTTTCTGCTTCTCAGACATGGCTTCAGGCTTTAATCGCTTCTCTTGCCATTTTGGGGTGAAACGCATCTGGTGGCATGTGTGGTGGTGCCTCCCTCGGAACCCTATTTAAGACCTAGCACCTTCTAGCACCTCGTTCCCCGGCTGCTGGGAATGTCGGGCACACACACACGTGCACACACACGTGCGCGCACGCACACACACACACGCCTTAGCCTCACAACACTGGACAATCAGAGACCACCTGTGTGGCACTTGGGCATCAAGAATGAAGCAAACAGGGGCACCTGGGTGGCTCAGTGGGTTAAGTCTCTGCCTTCAGCTCAAGTCATGATCCCAGGATCCTGGGATCGAGCTCCACATTGGGCTTTCTGCTCAGCAGGGAGCCTGCTTCCCTTCTCTCTCTGCCTGCCTCTCTACCTACTTGAGATCTCTGTTAAATAAATAAATAAATAAATAAATAAAATCTTTAAAAAAAAATGAAGCAAACACACACAATTTTCTGAGGCTCTGGCGAGGTAAGGAAGAAGGGGGCCTTTACTGCCTTCCCTGCCTGTGGCTCATCACCACAGAGGCTGCAGCCACCACAACCAGGGATTGTCAGCAGGATGCCTGGCGTGCTCGTCAGCCTGCACACTATCTCCGGAACAATCAGTCTGTGTGTTTCCTCTGCAGCAGAAAACCTGACAGCACTCAGGTATGCCCAGCCACACAGGCAGGTGGGGGAGGAGGTAGCAGCTGGGGAGGAAACAGGGATAGAACCTGGAGGGTTCCTAGCCAAGTAACGGTTGCTGGGATCTCCCAGCCTGCCCACCCCCCCACCACCCCAAGGAGGCTTCCCACTCTGTACTTGCAAACCCCTGAGAGACATTAAGTCTACGAAATGCTGGGCAAGAAACAGGGATTTAAATGGCACTTTGGTTCTTTCATTCATTCAACAAATATCTGTTTGAGGTTCTAGTGTGCCAGGCTCTGGGTAAGATCAAAAGAGATTAAAACACAATCTCTTTCGTCGAGGTGTTCACAGTCAGGGGTAGGAGACAGACAAAAGACAGGCAGTCCCAGTGAAGCATGATGTAAAGCATTATACACTAGGGGTAAAAGCTGCGGGGCCAGAACACTCATCTTTAATTCGTGTGTGACTCCGGGCAAGTCACTTAACTTTTCTGGGTCTCCATGTCCTTATCTGTAAAAGGGGAACAATGGCAGAGCGTGTCTCATGGACAGGTCTGATGGAAGATCTAAATGAGTTAATATACGCATAGTGTTTGGAACTTGCCTGGTGCAGAGTCCTGATTGCTAGTTCTTGTTCAAACTGGCAAGGCAAAGAGAAATGTGCAGAGGACATCAGAGAGAGGTCAGGAAGCCAGAGAGAAAACTAACCGCCTCTGAGAGCTGCAGCTCGTCTTTGTAACATGAGCAGATCCAAAGAGAGGATCCCAGGGCCATTTCTAGTTGGAGAGCCGCGGGCTAGAGGTGCCTTCTAGTGGACACCTATTACATACCCTGAGGGCCAGACGCTGGGCACACGAAGTACTCAGAATTTACCCTGGACATGTGTGAGTTAGAGAGAGAGGGAGGATATGGTTTCACTTGGATTCACAGGAGGAAGGACATCTCACAGCCAAGGGCACGAGAACAGCCAGGGTGGTTCCAACAATCTGGCAGGCCTCCCTTGCCCAGGCCTCAGCAGAGAGAAGCCACATACTCCGTTTCTGTGCCTCTCTCCTCCCCACACCCTCAGAACCACCAGCTCCATCTCTGGGCCCATTTTCCTCTTCCAGCTGTAACTGCCACTAAAAGCCTGTGATTTTGCTCATACATCTGCTCTCTTGGCATGAGGGACTACCAACCACACAGCACACGCTGGCTGGGAACTTCCAGAGGGCCATGGGCCAAGGCTTTCGGGAAAGTACCCTCTGTCCAATAACACTTAGGTCAGGAAAGGACACGGGATGACACATGAGAACACTGAAGCAAGACTGGCAATTCCTTGGACAGTGACTCAGGAGTAGCCGGCAGGGTAAAAACGGGCCTGCAGGAAGTCCGTCATTGTGCAATGCAGGCCATCCCCTCCTCTTGGCCACCAATCAGGAGTGGCTCTGGCCACGTCCATCAGCTTCACTGGGCTCAGCTGGAAAGGGTGATGTTCAGCTCACAGCCTCCCAGCTCTCACGTGTCCTAACAGTGACGGCTATGAAGAACAGAGAAATGACCAAGCAAATTCAGAGGGTCCCCAGAGTTTATCTTGTATTGTCTTACTCTCTACCACTTCTTGCCTTCTCCTTTCTTCTCAAGTCCAATTAAGGGGGGGGGGGGGGGAAGGCGGGGGTGGAGAACCAAGCCCTTCGAACAACCCGGATGCTAATTTCAATCCAAAACAGTGGGTTTGGTGAGCGCTGGCCAGCAGCCCTCAGCACCTTCCAGCCCCGCCGCCCCGTGTTCCTCAGGCTGAAAATACCAGAGCCTCCGACGGAGCAGCTGCAGTTAAATTTAGCCCCAGCAAACCCAAGCAGCCTGGGAGCTAGAAGCAGCAGAGCAGACCCACAAACGCACCCATCACAGGTGTGAGAACCGCCAGTGTGAAGGAGAGCAAGGGAAGGGAGATGGAGTGGGGAGAGGTTCGAGGCCCAAAGACAGCAGTTCTCTCGCAGTAGCCCTCCCAAGGCCCATCAGCCCGGTGCTGCCATCAACACATACCGGGCAGGTACCATAGGGGAGTGAGGCATAAAAATGGAAAGAAAAGATGATGTGGACTGTGATGACCTGCAGGGTGACGTCCCCTCCAAATCCACTGACATTTAGCTACGCTAGCCAAAGAAAACCCGGCAGACTTTCTGCGTGACTCCGTCATTTACCTGCGTGGAGTGCGCAAGCCCATGGCCATTCATTCATTCTTTCTTTAGTCTCCCATTAAATGCCAATAGATCGTGAGCTTTAATATCTTTTAGCTGAGTTATTCTGACGGATCCCTTTGTTTCAAAAAGAAAGGAAGAAGAAAAGAAATGATCAGCACATATGAATGAATTAATTGGTAAATAAGCCTTTATTAATATGTTCAGAATAAGTTAAATGTTAACTGTGTAAAGTAGCAATTGCTGAATGCAAAGAACGTTTGGCTTAGACTCAGCCTTGAGTCTAAACCCTGGCTTTGACACCCACTAGGAAATTAATTAACTTCCTTCCCTAAGCTGCAGGTTCCTCTTTGGTAGAATGAAAATAATACGCCTACCCTGGACTGCTATGGAGATTAAATAACCCCAGACAGTGCTGAATGTGAGATCTCTCACACACAGTAAATGTTATACGAACGTCAATCATCTGACAGCCAGGTTCTGTAGGACAGGGACAAAGAGTTGGAGGGAAGAAGGTGGTGGGACAGCTTTTCACCCACCAGAGCGTTCCTGGAAGCTGGGAACTTCCCCAGCTTTGAGTTAGAGGGCTTCTGAGCCCATGGGGCCACACTGCTCCCCAGTGTCCATTTGCCACACTGCAACCACCCTTAAGCTGAATTGTCCCCATTCTCTCTCCTGCCACTTGAGATCGTGGAACAGGAAGCTAGCAGACCTTCTTCATTATTCCTACTCCACAAGAGCCCCTCATGCAGTCTTGTGCTGAACTGGGGGGTTGTTGAAGGTAATCTGAGACTGCAACGCCCTAGCTTGTCCCATCACCCAAGCAAGCTGCCTGCACTGGAGGGCATTTTTCTAGCCTCTTTGACCCAGCGTTTACAGATTTCTATCCCTGAGAGTGTACTGGAGTACCCTGGAGGGGGTTTAAAATAAATGTTATTTGTACATCACACCCTACTCCAGACCTACAGAATCAGTTTCTCAGAGGACAGACAGGAAAATCTATATAGAAAAAAAACCTCAAGGGATCCCAATTTCAGCCAATTTTAAAAACACATTGCTTTATCTGGTATTGTGCTGCTTCTGGTCACCTCCTGGGTCTATCGTGGCTTTGTAAACAACACAAGCAAGAAAAAGATCTCCCTGCACTGAAAATCAGTGTTCATGTGGAGCTGAAAAGTGAGGGGTAAATAGCCAGGTAAGAGGGAGTAGACAGGGAACGAGAGAAAAAGAGAGACTAAGAAACACAGAAAGGCAGAAAGAAGGGAAGGAAACAGAGGCATGTGATGTTCGTGCACACATAGAAAAATTGGGAAGACACAGAGAGATGGGGAAGGAAGGCACATTCTCATGACTGGGCCAACGTTTCGGTATGGCAAGAGATAACCTAAACCAAATCAATGGACGAGTCCCAAGTAAACAAAATCCTTTCAATCTAGGCATGAGGTTATTATCTATAATATGCAAAAGCTCTCAGACATTGGCAATGATACAACCAATACAAACAACACAATAGAGAAATGAGCGAAGATATGAAAAGAGAACCTAAACAGCCAACACGAAAAGGTGGGTAAGTTTGCTAGTGATTTGGGAAATGCAGATTATTACTTTATACCCATGAGGCTGGCAAAAATCAGAAAACCATGTACTTCCCACTTGGTAGGATGTAGGGAAAATTATTTTTTTTAGTCTTGATGGTAAAAATCCAAATTGTCATAGAACTTTGAAAAGCTATGATACCATCTAACAAAATTCACCCACTCATCAGTCAATCCACCTGTTCCATTCCTGGGCCTTGATGCCCTAGAGATTAAAAACAGCAGTACGTGATGATGTATGTTCAGAATGTGTGGTACGGCATTGTTCACAGTAACAAAAACATTGGTAACAAAGGGAAAGTCTGATACACCTAGCCCGCCTAATGATTTAATGATTTTATACAGCAATTAAGAGGAATGAATAAAAGCCGTATCACTAGGGATTAGGTATTGTATAAATATTGTATAAAAAACAAGGCAGAGGCGCCTAGGTGGTTCGGTGGGTCAGACCTCTGCCTTCAGGTCAGGTCATGGTCTCGGGGTCCTGGGATTGAGCCCCGCGTCGAGCTCTCTGCTCAGTATGGAGCCTGCTTCCCCCCTCGCCCTGCCTACTTGTGATCTCTGTCTGTCAAATAAATAAATAAAATCTTAAAGGAAAAAAAAAAAAGAAAAAATGTTTGTAATATTGCCTTTTTTGTTAAAAAACATAAAAAACAGTGACAGAATCTTCTGGCTCATGCATGTGGGCAGAGCTCACATGATAGAGCCACACTGAATGTTGACTCGTATTGGGCTGTACTGGTTGCTACATATTTCGAATGGCACTGCTGCATCTATGTGCTCATTAGAAGTGAAGAAAAAGATCCAGATAGGTACAAACTAGGCTGTCAACGTGGATTACCTGGGAAGGAAAAGGGGGCATCTTGGGGTAGAGTCGAGGGGGAACATGAGGGGTAACCAACCTAATGAGGACAACAAAAAAAAAATGTGAGACACTCATAATTATGATATGCACTTATGTAAAATTATATATATGTATTTCTATGTATATAGAATTTCATAAAATAAAACAGTTAAGGGATGCCTGAGCAGCTCAGTCCATTGAGCGTCTGACTTTTGCTTTCTGCTCGGGTTGTGGTCTCAGAGTCAGGAGATCAAGAGCACCACATCAGGCACATGCTCGGCATGGAGTCGGCTTGTCTCCCTCCCTCTGCTGCTCCCCTACTCGTGCTCTCTCTAAAATAAACAAAACCTTTAAAAAAATATAGAATAGTCAAATATTGTTGTAATAATGCTGTGTAACAAACCAAACCCAAAATCTCAATGACATACAAAAAAGGCATCTTCTTCTCACTCACGGATCTACGGATAGGCAGGTAGGACTCCTTCGAGCTATAGCTCAGCTCCCTGTGACTCTCATTCTGGAACCAGAACTATCTGGGGCACATTGTTCTCATGGATAAGGACAGTGGCACAAGAAGTCAAACTAACCCAGGCAAGCACATTTCAATCTATGTTCATGGACAGATGTCACCATCATGATGGCATAAGTTGTCCTCTTTTTCTGGTCCCACTTCTCAACAACTCATTAAGCATCTATCCATGAAGAAAAGTGCCTCTGTGGGAACTGTGGGAGCTAGCACCTGTGGGCGCCAGCACCTTATGTCAAGGGACCTAGAAGAAGTCTCACCACCTGTGCAGCCAGTAGTAGACAGACAGACACTGGCACAGACTGCAAAACAAGCAGGAGCCAGTGAGTCTACCCCAACCTCTCTAGGATGTGGTCTGGAAAACTTAGAAAGTACTGGCTTGGACAGAAACCCACAACAAAAGAGACTTTGTAGAAGTCCAGCTTTCCCAAGGGGATTGCAGCACACCTTTGGGGGTTAAAAGTACAAGTTCTGCCACACCGAAGAAGGCGAATTGCACCAGCACTCCCCCTCCTCCCAGGCAACACAGTGCCTGGCTGACCTTGCCACCTCTCCCACAGGATAAGGGAAGAACAGTGAGTGAGGGCTCAGCTTCCCCAGCCCTGCTGGAACCCTTCGTAGCAGCACCCAGAGTGCTGAGGTGGGACCTCCATGACAGGTGGGGGAGGGAGGGAGTTCAGAAAAGAGGCAGGTAAAAATCCCAAAGGGCATTAATTAAAGGGATGTGATTCCTGCTGACAGTGCTCTGGGCTTGAGCAGGAAGTCTGCCCACCGCCTCTGGGAGAACCTGACCTAAGGACCTGCCCAGCAGCTCAGGGGCACCTCCAACACTCTGAGTGCTACACCCACACTCTCCCTAACACTGAAGCCAGTTCCTTGTGCGTGCTCTAGAGTGCATGGCAAGAATCCAGTGAGTGGTGTGCTCTCAGAAAAACAGACTTGGTAGGCAAGGAAGAAACCACAAACCTGACCTACAGCACCACCTTCTGGAAAACTAAAGAGGTTTCCAGCTGCCAGTCTGGTGAGTTCTAAGAATCAGGGAAGATATACATGCTCAAGAATTCGGTCACAAACAACAAGTATGAGGCAGGTATATTGACACAAGGTTGAGGAAAACCCTAGAGTTAACAGAACCAATGAATAATATATCCCACCTGAAAGTAGCTATTATAGATCTGAGAAGATACTGGGCAGGTATCTCAAATGCAGAAGAAGCAACACAAAACAATAAGGAACATGAAGAATCATGAAAGCATGTCATCACCAAAGATAACAATAATCAAAGGCACAGAATTTTCTGATCTAGCAGTTAGTGAATTAAAGATTTTTTTTTTGAGGAAACTCAATTTGCTACAAGGAAACAGATAATTCAGTAAACAAACAACATCAGGAAACAATACATGAATAAAACAAGAAATTTAACAAAGAGATAGAAATCATAAAAAAAGAACAAAACAAATTCTGGAGCTGAGGAATTCAATGACAAGTGAGAAGGGCAGTGCAGTAGAGGGCATTTGCAGAAGAGCAGACAAAGTGCAAGACAGAGTAAAGCAAGCTAGAGGAGAGGCAGTGTTACACAGCCCGTCAGGAACATAGGTGTGGGTCACACGGTTCAGCAGCTGCCTTTGGCTCAGGCAATGATCCCGGAGTCCTGGGATTGAGTCCCACCTTGGGCTCCCTGCTCATTGGAGAGCCTATCTCTCCCTCTCCCTCTACCCCTACTCCCTGCTTGTGAGTGCGATCGCGCGCGCTCTCTCTCTCTCTCTCTGACAAATAAATAAAGTCTTTAAAAAAAAATCCATCAGAGAAGACAAATGAAAGAACAAGAGAGACTACATGACCTATGGGACTTCATCAAACATGGATATTAGAATAACTGGGGTTCTAGAAGGAGTAGAGAGGGGAAAGGGATAGAACATTTATTTTAAAGACATGGGCATCCCAGTTCATGAAGCTAATAGATTACCCTAGTATCTCAATGTATAAAGACTTTCTCCAAGACACGTTATAATGAGAATGTCAAAAAATCAAAGGTAAAGAGAATCCTAAAGCCAGCTAGAGGAAAAAAAAAAAAAAAGATTGTAACTTAACAAAAAAAAGAAAAAAGAATAGAAAAAGAAAAGAAGAAAGAAAAACCATTAGCCTATCAGTGTATTTTTCAGCAAAAAAGAAGAAAGAAAAACCATTAGCCTGTCAGTGGATTTTTCAGCAGAAACTCCTATAGGCCAGGAGAGTGGAATGACATATTCAAAGTGCTGAAAGAAAAAACTGCCAGCCAACAATAATTTATCTAGAGTTATCTGCTATGTATTTTGTACATAACATACAAAAATATAAATGTAAATATTATATTATACACACACACACACACACACACACATATATATATATATATATATATATACACACACTTGTATATTTAAATACTTTCCCAAACAACAAAAGTTGAAGGAGTTCAAACTGGAAGAGAAAGATGCTAAATAGGGATATGAAAACATATGAGCTTATACAACACATTGGCAAAGGTAAACATATAATCAGATTTAGAAAACTATTTCTATAATAGGATAATACGTTAACCACTTAAATATAGTATAAAGGTTAAAGAGTATTAAAATTACTACAGTTACTATAACTTGAAAATAAATACACGATATATAAAAAGTAAATTATGACATCAAATACATAAAAGGCAAGAGTAAAAGGGTGACTTTTTATGCAAAGTTGCTATCAGCTTAAAATGGACTATTTTATCTATAAAATGTTTCATGTAAGATACTGGATAGGTACCTCAAATATGAAGAAGCACCACAAAACATTAAGGAACATGAAAAATCATGTTCCTTATGGTAACTACAAAGCAAAAACCCAGACTACATTCTTAAAAAATAAAGAAAGGGGGGAAACATAACATACCACCACAAAAACAATACCACCAATTTACAGAGGTAGACAAAAACAGAAAAATGGAAGAGAACTACAAAAGAGCAGTAAGAATGTAAAAATAAGTTCATATATATCAGAACTTACTCTAAATATAAATGGATTGAATTCACCAATCAAAATACACTGAATGGCTAGATGGATTTAAAAACAAGCCCCAACTATAAGCTGTTTACAAGAGACTCACTTCTGATTTAGAGATACACATAGGCCCAAAGTGAAATTGGAAAAATTTATACTTTGCAAGTGGACGGCAAAATAGAGCAGGGTAGCTTTATTTATATGAGATAAAACATACCTTAAGCCAAAAAACACAGTGACGAGAGACAAAGAAGTTCATTATATAATGATAAAGGAGTCAATTCTTCAAGAAGATATAATGATCATAAATATATACACACCTAACATCACAGCACTTAAATATAATAAGCAAATATCAACAGATCTGAAGGGAGAAATATAATACAATACAATAATATTAAGGGACTGTAATACTTCACTTTCATCAATGGACAGAGCATCCAGACAGAAAATCAAGGAACATTGGACTAGAACCATACATTAAACTAAATGGACCTGACAGACGTTTACAGAACACTCCATCCAACAACAACAGAACACATACTCTTCTCAAAGGCACACTGAACATTCTCCAGGATAGATCATACAATAGGTAATAAAACAAGTCTTAACAAATTTAAGAAGATTGAAATCATACCAAGTACATTTTCTGACCACAATGTTATAAACTACAAATTGACAAGAGAAAAGCGAGAAATTGTATAAGCATATGGAAACTAAACAACACACTCCTAAACCACCAAGGGATCAAAGAAGATATTAAAAAATTTCTTTTAATTATCTCAAAACAAATTAAAATGGAAATACAGCATGCCAAAACTTACGGAATGCTACAAAAGGAGTTCAAAGGGGAAAGCTGATACCAATAAATGGATCAGGGAAACAGAAAAATCTTAATCTAACTTTCCACCTCGGGAAACTAAAAAAAGAACACACTAAGCCCAAAGTTAGGAGAAAGAAGAAAATAAAAAAGATGAGAGCAGAAATAAATGAAACAAACCAGAAATTAGCAAAAAAGAACAAAACTAAGAGCTAGGTTTTTTTGATAAATAAATTTGGCTAGACTAACAAAATAAAGAAGGAGAGAAGATTCAAAACCAGAAAGGAAAGGAGATATTACAACTACAGAAATACACAGGATCCTAAGAACTTATGACAGCTAAATGCCAACAAATTGGACAACTAGAAGAAATGGATGAAATCTAAAAAAAACAATACAAACTACCAAGACAGAATCAAGAGGAAATAAAAAATACATACAAAATACATACAAAATGCATACAAATACATATATACACATAAAATACATACCAAAAAATTCATTATTTGACAAATATTTGACAAATAATGAATAATGAGACAATCAGTAATCAAAAGAAGTCCAAGACCAGATGGTTTCACTGGCAAAGTCTACCAAGCATTTAATGAAGAATTAATGCCAATCCTTCTCAAACTCTTCCAAACAATATTTTTGAAGAAGAGGGAATAATCTCAAAGTCAATTTGCAGTGCCGGTTTCCTGACACCACAGCCAGATAAGGATGCTACAAGAAGAGACACTACAGACCAATATTCCTGATGAACGTAAAATGCAAAAATTCTCAACAAAATATTTTCAAACAAAATCCAACAGCATATAAAAAGAGTCTACACCATGACCAAGTGGGATTTATCCCTGGGATGCAAGGTTCAATATACACAAATCAATAAATGTAATATACCACATTAATAGAATGAAAGATAAAAAATCATATGATTATAGATGCAGAAAAGGCATCTGACAAAATACAAAATCGTTTCATTTTATAAAAGCCTCAACATGGTGCTGGGTGGCTCAGTTGGTTAAGGTTAAGCCTCTGCCTTTGGCTCAGGTCATGACCAAAGCCCTCCTCAGGCTCTCTGCCTCCCTGCTCAATGGGCAGTCTGCTTATCCCTCTCCCTCTGCCTCTCTCCCTGCCCCCTCATACTCCCACACCCTCCCTCCCTCAGATAAATAAATAAAATCTTTAAAAAATAAATTCAAAAAACCTTCAACAAACTTGGTATGGAAGGAATATACCTCAATATAATAAGGATCATGTACAACAAACCTACTTTCATCATACTCAATGGTGAAAGATTGAAAACATTTTTTCTAAGATCAGGCACAAGACAAGGGTACCCACTCTCATCACTTTTACTCAACATAGTACTGGAAGTCCCAGCCAGAGCAAATAGACAAGGGAAAAAAAAAGGCATCCAAACTGGAAAGGAAGATATAAAACTGTCATTATTTGTAGTTGATGTGATCTCATATAGCAAAAATCCTAAAGACTCAACCAACTAATCAAATTCAGTAAAGTTGGATATAAAAACCAGCATGCAGAAATCAATTGCATTTCCATACACACTAATAATGAAACACATTTTTTAAAACCCATCACAATTGTGTCATAAACAATGAAATACTTAGGAATAAATTTAACCAGAGGTAAAATATGTGTATAATGAAAATTATAAGACTGATGAAAGAAACTGAAGATGACACAAATAAATGGAAAGATACTGTGTTTTTGTGTTTTGTAAGAATATTGTTCAAATGTCCATACTACCCAAAACCACCTATAAAGTCAGTATAATCCCTATCAAAATTTCAATGGACAGAAATAGAAAAAAATCCTAAAATTTGTGTGGAATCACAAAAGACCCCCCAACAGCCAAAGAAACCTGGCAAAGAGCAAAGCCAAAGGCACCATTCTTCCTGATCCCAAACTATATTAAAATAGCATGGTACTGGCATAAAAATAGACACCTGGACCAATGGAATAGAATAGAGAGTCCAGGGCACCTGGGTGGTTCAGTGGGTTAAGCCTCTGCTTTCGGCTCATGATCTCAGGGTCCTGGGATCGAGCCCCACATCGGGCTCTCTGCTCAGCAAGGAGCCTGCTTCCCCCTTTCTCTCTTCCTGCCTCTCTGCCTGCCTCTGATCTCTGTCAAATAAATAAATAAAATCTTAAAAAAAAAAAAAAAAAGAATAGAGAGTCCAGAAATAAACCCACAGACATGTGGTCAACTAATATTTGACAAGGGAGCCAAGAACATTCAATGGGGAAAGGATACTCTCTTAAACATACAATGTTTGAAAAGCTGGGTAACATACAGAAAAATGAAGCTAGGCCCCTATCTTATACCACTCGCAAAAATTAACTCAAAGTGGATTAAAAATTTAAACATAAGACCTGAAACCACAAAACTAAGGAAGAAGCCCCTTAAAATTGGTCTTAACAGTGATTTTTTGATCACACCAAAAACACAAGCAACAAAAGCAAAAATTAACAACTGGGACTGCATGAAACTAAAAAGTTTCTGCATAACAAAATCAAAAAGTCAACCTACAGAAGGGAAGAAAATATTTGCAATTCATGTACCAGATAATAAGTTAACACCCAAATATGTAATGAACTCATAGAACTTGAGAACAAGAAGAAATAATCCTAATAAAAAATGGGTAAGGCCACCTGGGTGGCTCAGTTGATTAAGGGGCTAACTCTTGATCTCAGCTTAGATTTTGATCTCAGAGTCATGAGTTCAAGCCCCACACTGAGTTCCATGCTGGGCATGGAGCATTCTTTAAAAAAAAAAAAAAAAAAACCTGGGCAGAGGAAGTGGGTGGATTAGCACAAATGTCAGCAGACACATGAAAAGGTGCTCAACATCACTAATCATCAGGGAAATGAGAACCAAAACCACAATGAGATATCACCTCACACTTGTTAGAATGCCTATCATCGAGAAGACAAGAGGCATCAAGCATTTGCCAGAATGTGAAGAAAAGAAAACTTCTGTGCACTGTTAGTAAGAATGTAAATTGGCACAGCCACTGTGGAAAGCATTAGGAATGTTCCTCAAAAAATTAAAAATAGGGGCGCCTGGGTGGCTCAGTGGGTTAAGCCACTGCCTTCAGCTCAGGTCATGATCTCAGGGTCCCGGGACCGAGTCCCGCATCGGGCTCTCTGCTCAGCAGGGAGCCTGCTTCCCTCTCTCTCTCTCTCTGCCTGCCTCTCTGTCTACTTGTGATTTCTCTCTGTCAAATAAATAAATAAAATCTTAAAAAAAAAATTAAAAATAAAACTGCCATATGACCCAGCAATCCCATTTCTGGATATATACCCAGAGGAGATGAAAACAGGACATCAGATGGTGAGTCAAGATGGAGGAGAAGTAGCAGGCTGAGACTACTTCAGCTAGCCGGAGGAGATCAGCTAGATAGCTTATCTAAAGATTGCAAACACCTACAAATCCATCGGCAGATAGAAGAGAAGAAGAACAGCAATTCTGGAAACAGAAAAACAACCACTTTCTGAAAGGTAGGACTGGCGGAGACGTGAATCCAAAGCAACGGGAAGATAGACCCCGGGGGGAGGGGCCGGCTCCCGGCAAGCGGCGGAGCAACGGCGCACAAAATCAGGACTTTTAAAAGTCTGTTCCGCTGAGGGACATCGCTCCAGAGGCTAAACCGGGGCGAAGCCCACGCGGGTTCAGCGTGGCCTCAGGTCCCGCAGGGTTACAGAAGGATCGGGGGTGTCTGAGTGTCCTAGAGCTTGCGCGTATTGGAACGGGAAAGCCGGCTACAGAGACAGAGCCGACAGTAAGCTCACAGCTCGGTGTTACCTTGAACCGGTCGCAGGCTCGGTGAGCTCGGAGTGCAGCCGGAGGTCAGGCAGACGGGAGTAACTGGGCGCGGTTCTCTGAGGGCGCACTGAGGAGTGGGGTCCCGGGCTCTTGGCTCCTCAGGGCCGGAGACCAGGAGGCCGCTATTTGTATTCCCGTCCTCCGGAACTCTACGGAAAGCGCTCAGGGAACAAAAGCTCCTGAAAGCAAACCCGAGCGGATTACTCAGCCCGGCCCCTGGTAAGGGCGGTGCAATTCCGCCTGGGGCAAAGACACTTGAGAATCACTACACCAGGCCCCTCCCCCAGAAGATCAACAAGAAATCCAGCCAAGACCAAGTTCACCTACCAAGGAGTGCGGTTTCAATACCAAGGAGAGCAGCAGAATTCCAGAGGAAGAGAAAGCAAAGCACGGAACTCATGGCTTTCCCCTGTGATTTTTTTTTTTTTTAGTCTTGCAGTTAATTTAATTTTTTTCTTTCTTTTTTTTTTTCTTTTTTCTCGCCTTTGGGTAAAATTTTTTTTTTTAATTTTTACCCTTTTCTTTTTTAACGTTTTTTTAACTAGTTTATCTAATATATATATTTTTTCTTTTTTATGTTTTTCTTTATTCGTTTTCTCTTTTTTTTTCTTTCTTCCTTTTTGAACCTCTTTTTATCCCCTTTCTCCCCCCTCACGATTTGGGATCTCTTCTGATTTGGTTAAAGCATATTTACCTGGGGTTGTTGCCACCCTTTTAGTATTTTACTTGCTCCTTTTAGTATTTTACTTGCTCCTTGCTCATTTTACCCTTATCTGGGCAAAATGACAAGACGGAAAAATTCACCACAAAAAAAAGAACAAGAGGCAGTACCAAAGGCTAGGGACCTAATCAATACAGACATTGGTAATATGTCAGATCTAGAGTTCAGAATGACACTTCTCAAGGTTCTAGCCGGGATGAAAAAAGGCATGGAAGATATTAGAGAAACGCTCTTGAGAGATATAAAAGCCCTTTCTGGAGAAATAAAAGAACTAAAATCTAACCAAGTTGAAATCAAAAAAGCTATTAATGAGGTGCAATCAAAAATGGAGGCTCTCACTGCTAGGATAAATGAGGCAGAAGAAAGAATTAGTGATACAGAAGACCAAATGACAGAGAATAAAGAAGCTGAGCAAAAAGAGGGACAAACAGCTACTGGACCACGAGGGGAGAATTCGAGAGATAAGTGACACCATAAGACGAAACAACATTAGAATAATTGGGATTCCAGAAGAAGAAGAAAGAGAGAGGGGAGCAGAAGGTATACTGGAGAGAATTATTGGGGAGAATTTCCCCAATATGGCAAAGGGAACGAGCATCAAAATTCAGGAGGTTCAGAGAACGCCCCTCAAAATCAATAAGAATAGGCCCACACCCCGTCACCTAATAGTAAAATTACAAGTCTCAGTGACAAAGAGAAAATCCTGAAAGCAGCCCGGGACAAGAAGTCTGTAACATACAATGGTAAAAATATTAGATTGGCAGCTGACTTATCCACAGAGACCTGGAAGGCCAGAAAGAGCTGGCATGATATTTTCAGAGCACTAAACGAGAAAAACATGCAGCCAAGAATACTATATCCAGCTAGGCTATCATTGAAAATAGAAGGAGAGATTAAAAGCTTCCAGGACAAACAAAAACTGAAAGAATTTGCAAACACCAAACCAGCTCTACAGGAAATATTGAAAGGGGTCCTCTAAGCAAAGAGAGAGCCTACAAGTGGTAGATCAGAAAGGAACAGACACCTCACACCAGTCAGAATGGCTAAAATAAACAAGTCAGGAAATGACAGATGCTGGCGAGGATGCAGAGAAAGGGGAACCCTCCTACACTGTTGGTGGGAATGCAAGCTGGTGCAACCACTCTGGAAAACAGCATGGAGGTTCCTCAAAATGTTGAAAATAGAACTGCCCTATGACCCAGCAATAGCACTACGGGGTATTTACCCTAAAGATACAAACGTAGTGATCCAAAGGGGCACGTGCACCCGAATGTTTATAGCAGCAATGTCCACAATAGCCAAACTGTGGAAAGAACCTAGATGTCCATCAACAGATGAATGGATCAAGAAGATGTGGTATATATACACAATGGAATACTATGCAGCCATCAAAAGAAATGAAATCTTGCCATTTGCGACAACGTGGATGGAACTAGAGCGTATCATGCTTAGCGAAATAAGTCAAGCGGAAAAAGACAACTATCATATGATCTCCCTGATATGAGGAAGTGGTGATGCAACATGGGGGCTTAAGTGGGTAGAAGAAGAATCAATGAAACAAGATGGAATTGGGAGGAAGACAAACCATAAGTGACTTTTTTTTTTTTTTAAAGATTTTATTTATTTATTTGACAGAGAGAGATCACAGGTAGGTAGAGAGACTGGCAGAGAGAGAGAGCGGGAAGCAGGCTCCCTGCTGAGCAGAGAGCCCGATGTGGGACTCGATCCCAGGACCCTGAGATCATGACCTGAGCCGAAGGCAGCGGCTTAACCCACTGAGCCACCCAGGCGCCCCCCCATAAGTGACTCTTAATCTCACAAAACAAACTGAGGGTTGCTGGGGGGAGGGAGGTTGGGAGAAGGGGGTGGGATTATGGACATTGGGGAGGGTATGTGATTTGGTGAGTGCTGTGAAGTGTGTAAACCTGGTGATTCACAGACCTGTACCCCTGGGGATAAAAATATATGTTTATAAAAAATAAAAAATTAAAAAGAAAAAACCAGGACATCAAACAGGTACCTGCACTCCATGTTCGCTGCAGAATTATTCACAACAGCCAAAATACAGAAACAAACCCAGGTGTCCATCAATGGCTAGAGAGATAAAGAAGATGTAATATATGTGTGTGTATATAGTAGACATATACATATGTATACATGCATATATACATATATGTCTAATATATGTACACACAATGCAATGTTATTCAACCATGAAAAAAAGGAAATCCTGTTATGTGTGACAACATGGATGAACTTGAAGGCGTTATGCTAAGTGAGATAAGTCAGAGAGAGAAAGATACATACTGCATGATCTCACATGTGGAATCTGAAAAACAAACTCCTAGAAATAGAAGAACGGCGGTTTAGTATAAACCCTGGAGCACCTGGGTGGCTCAGTGGGTTAAAGCCTCTGCCTTCGGCTCAGGTCATGATCTCAGGGTCCTGGGATAGAGCCCCACATCGGGCTCTCTGCTCGGCGGGGAGCCTGCTTCTCCCTCTGACTGCCTCTCTGCCTACTTGTGATCTCTCTCTCTGTCAAATAAATAAATAAAATCTTTAAAAAAAAAAAAAAAAAAAGCAAGCGCTTGACAAGTTTTGATGGCCGGCTCCTTGCTTCTGAGAGGCATCTACCCCAAAGACGACTATCTCAAACACACTGCCAGCCTTCGGACTAGATAAAGAGACGGGCCACCTCCCCACACTGAAGCTCCTTTGTTTTAGAGTTCTTGATTGATTTTTAAAATTATGTGGGGGCTCTTTTTTTTAATATTATTTATTTATTTGACAGAGAGAGACTCAATGAGAGAGGGAACACAAGCAGGGGGAGTGGGAGAGGAAGAAGCAAATTCCCATGCTGAGCAGAGAGCCGGATGTGGGACTTGACCCCAGAACCCTGGGATCATGACCTGAGCCGAAGTCAGATGCTTAAAAACTGAGCCACCCAGGCATCCCTACTTTTCCTCTTCTTGCACTTTAAATTAACCAGTAAAAAGTGAGCCCATATAACCCTAGACCCCCATACTCCATCTCTAATAAAACCAGAACCCTGTGCCTGTGTGCTTGCACTGTGTGTTTGTGTGTCTGTGTCTGTCTGTCTGTGCAGCCCCATGTGTCCTGTGCAAAGTTCCAGTCCTGTAAGCAATAAATCTCTTTTTCCTAAGTTTCCTGATTGGTTATTGCTGAAGGGCATCTTGCAATTAGAAGAACCACAAAAGCTAATCCAGCCACCACACCAGTTAGAGACAGGCTGACAACACCACAAAATACCTGCTTTACTCAGCAGGAAGGGGTAACCACCCTTTCCATTCACCATGGGGCGTGCCCTTTAGCTGCAGCTCGCTGCCTCAGCACCTAACTCAGGTGGTACCACCACCTGGGAGACAAGCACCACTTCCCAGGGTGCAACACTGCCTCTGTGACGTGTTGCCTGCAGGATCCAACCCAAAAGGTCGTAGCTGCCATCATAGTCCAGCAGTCTCCCCTAAGCCAGCGTGATCAAGAGTATATAGCCCAACAAGGTGATGAGGCCACGAATTATGGAGGCCTTAACTGGTAATGATGTGCGTGAGGGCCCTTCGCTCCTCAAGGCCAAAAACAGCTAACGAGGGTGGACTGGACTGCAAGGCTACTATTGCAGTGCAAGGTGAGGCTCTGGGCTAAAGGCCTGAGGAAAAGATCCCCGTAGGTGAAGAGGATGGGAGACCGCTGCCTCCCATCACTGTGTCAGTGGGTCATGCCTGGACTACATGTCCTAACCCGGAAGAGTGGAATAGCCACCAGAGAGAAAATACTACAGAAGCCTATGGTCCGTGTCACCACTTCACTCACTGCTGTCACTCTCTGTCCCCTGACCCAATGGGGTATTATGGGTCCAATCCCTGGTGTGATGTCGCTAAAAAAAGTTGATGGACAAATACAAAGGTCCCGAACATCCGAAGCCAGCACCTCCTAAGAACCCTGAAGAGGTACCCCAGCTTCTTGATAAGTGCAAACCCATGAAGCCCCCTGGACATTGTTCTGTGCCATGCATACAATGCCAAGACTCTAGGTCATGCTCCTAAGAGTTTTTACCCAAGATCCTGTGCATAGCACACTGGCAGAGGTCCAGAGAGGTCTCTTGGGACACCCCGGAAAGGAAAGTGACCACCAAAGAAAAGGGCTCCCGGTGACATCACCCCAAATTTTCCAGTAACAACACGTAAGATTAACAGGAGAAAATCAAGAAGTTGAAACAGATCAAAAACTATCTTACCAGAAATTCAAAGCTTTCTTAAAGATTTCATGCAGCAGGAAGGACAGAGGGGGTCTAACTGGCTATTGCAGGGTTTTTTGTTTGTTTGCTTGTTTGAAATGGCCTCTGAATGGTCCATGGCAGGCAGCAAAACCTATCAACTGGCTGGTATCTCGACAGCCCCTAAAATCCATTATTTTCTTAAAGCCCCACTTGGGCGATATGCTCATTTCCTCTGAGATACCATAGATCCTGAGCCCCCTCTGGTTTTCCCATGACTGAGGCAGAATGAAAAAATACACCTCACAAGAGATCCCTGCCACCAAAGGAAAACCTGAGAGGGTAATCAAGGCCTCCAGGAGGATGAAGATGGGGAAAGGAAGGCAAAGACCACCAGAGCCACCACTATTTGGACCAGGACCCTCCCTCCTAACCTGAATATTCATTGCCTGGGGCTGTGCCCATCCTTCCACCACAGTGATCGCTGCTAAGTCTCACAGTAAGTGGAAAACGTTAGACGAGGCCCATCTCCTGCTGCATAAAACTGGCATGGTTCAATGGCTTGATCATTTCCATGACCATAGTGACCTAAATGACCCCCTCTTCATCTACAGCCCTGAAGAGACTCCATTTGACCCTGAGTCCAGAGAATTATTCTTTATAAGGTTCTCCCTCTAATTACTGTCGGGCACGAGCACATTTTATTTATTTATTTTTTTTTAATTTATTTTTTTATTTTTTATAAACATATATTTTTAGCCCCAGGGGTACAGGTCTGTGAATCGCCAGGTTTACACACTTCATAGCACTCACCAAAGCACATACGCTCCCCAATATCCATAACCCCACCCCCCTTCTCCCAACCCCCCTCCCCCCAGCAACCCTCAGTTTGTTTTGTGAGATTAAGAGTCACTTATGATTTGTCTCCTTCCCAATCCCATCTTGTTTCATTGATTCTTCTCCTACCCCCTCAACCCCCCATGTTGCATCTCCACTTCCTCATATCAGGGAGATCATATGATAGTTGTCTTTTTCCGCTTGACTTATTTCGCTAAGCATGATACGCTCTAGTTCCATCCACGTTGTCGCAAATGGCAAGATTTCATTTCTTTTGATGGCTGCATAGTATTCCATTGTGTATATATACCACATCTTCTTTATCCTTTCATCTGTTGATGGACATCTAGGTTCTTTCCATAGTTTGGCTATTGTGGACATTGCTGCTATAAACATTCGGGTGCACGTGCCCCTTCGGATCACTACGTTTGTATCTTTAGGGTAAATACCCAGTAGTGCAATTGCTGGGTCATAGGGAAGTTCTATTTTCAACATTTTGAGGAACCTCCATGCTGTTTTCCAGAGTGGTTGCACCAGCTTGCATTCCCACCAACAGTGTAGGAGGGTTCCCCTTTCTCCGCATCCTCGCCAGCATCTGTCATTTCCTGACTTGTTGATTTTTATTTATTTATTTTTTAAAGATTTTATTTATTTATTTGACAGACAGAGATCACAAGTAGGCAGAGAGGCAGGTAGAGAGAGAGAGAGAAGTAGGCTCCCCGCTGAGCAGAGAGCTCACGACCCGAGCCGAAGTCAGAGGCTTTAACCCACTGAGCCACCCAGGTGCCCCCACTAGCACATTTTAATTGGGACTGCCAGAATCATCCAAAAGACACCAAAACTCCTAGGAAGAAATTTTCTCTGTCCCTTGAAGATATAAATCTTGCCATGTCTTTGAAATGTAAACACCCATGCAGTAATTAAAACTGCCCACAATCCTCAGACTAAAGAACAATGGATGGAAAACACTTTTAAAATACAAAGTGCTCTAAGAGACCTCTCCCAAGATCCAGTCCACCTTAATCTAGCCTCCTAAGGTTACTTGTCAAGAACAAATGCAAATCTTAAAAATCTTCTCCACAAGTATTAGTAAAAAGTCTAAGCCATTGGCTTGGGTAATCGTAACTTGTTCTGTCTGCTGGACACATTTTGGATTAAAAAGTTATTTACAAACTACTGAGTTTTATATGTTGTCATACCTGATTCAAAACTAAAAATTTAAAATGAAAGCTACAGGGTCTGTGAGTCTGTCTGCATGTTTTTGTATATGTGAAAACTTGTACTGTGTATAGGCAATTTTTTTTCCTACCTCTGGATGGTACTGCCAAATTTAATTTGTAAAACAGCTCATCTGACTTGGCTTAAAGAAAAATAAACACTTATCAAATTAAATATTTCTAAACTCTCAGAAATGTAATAGAAACTAACCCAAATGTTTTTCAACGTTACAGGACCTAGGAGAATCTTTGGTAAATAACATCTAAAGTTTGTTAGTTTAATTAAAATAGGCATGTCTTCAGAGTTATCAGCATCAACTACAAGTGGACACAATTTTATTCTACCTAGGTTTATAAGCCAAATAAGCTCATGTTATCTCTGTTGCAAAAAAATCTTGTCAGCAAGAAAAACAAGCTGATGGATAGCTCTTTTAATGTCTCACAAGATTTTCATGAGTTATCTAAATATAATTGTTAAGAACAAGTACATTAAATAAATGTAAGTGAAATAAAAGCTGTTAAGTAAACTTTTCCATAATTATGTGTTATGATATGTCTACTTACATAGGTTCCCAAATCTCTTTGGTAATTTATACCCCCGGTGTTTTGCTACGTTAAATGGTGGAAATTCATGAAATGTCTAGATCCTCTCCAAATAAGATAAAATGCTGAAACATTAATTGCTAAACAAACTTATCTACTCTTAATCTCTTATCCAGAGGAAGTAAAAATATTTGGGTGTATTAGCAAACAGGTTTGAGCCACACTGAAAAATTCAACCATGATTCTACCATGAGGAAATGTGCTTTCCTAGAAATTTTGGAAATGTATCCATAAATTTGCCATTCTAAAAAAATACTGGCCTGACAGTTCACAATAGCTTGCACTTCTTAGTTTTCATTAGAAATTAAGGTATTGAGGGTTAAGAATTCTAATAATAAATGTAATTAAAGGCGCTAGAAATAAAGGAGGAAAACTCTGTATGCAAGGAAAATAGGATGTAATTTTGATTAAGAAAAGGTATGAGGTAAAGGTATGAGGTATGCAGATGCATGTTTGTTAAGGGAAAAGAAAGTAAATTTGTCCTAAAGTAAAACTGGTTACATCGGAATGGGATAGAGGAAAATAAAGTACAAAATGGTAGAGCAAGTTGGGGAACGAAAGAAAGGGGAAAGAAGAATTTTATCTTCTATAATCAAGCTAACTGAAACTGAATTATTATTATAAGGATTTTTTTTGTTTGTTTTGTTTTGTTTGTTTTTTTTAAATTATTTTATTTTATTTTTATTTTTTTAAAGATTTTATTTATTTATTTGAGAGAGAGACAGGGAGAGAGAGCATGAGCGAGGAGAAGGTCAGAGGGAGAAGCAGACTCCGTCCACGGAGCTGGGAGCCCGATGCGGAACTCGATCCCGGGACTCCGGGATCATGACCTGAGCCGAAGGCAGTCGTCCAACCAACTGAGCCACCCAGGCGTCCCTATTATAAGGATTTTTTAAATGGCTTTTATTATCAACAGAGTACTTATATAAATATAAATCTAATTTTCTTTACTATGCTACAAGAACAATGTTTTCTTGGACCACTGGTCTACTTATAAGAATGCAAAAAGGTTTTCTTTACCTATTAAGTAATCTGCCTAGAAAACAAAGATACTATGTTTAATCAAAATAATTCCCTGTGCTTCATGCTGTCTTTATCAGGTCTTTGATCACTTACGAAAACTAAGTTTTCTCAATTAAGAGCTAAAGTGGTTGGTTTTGTTTTGTTTTATAGCTATGTAACTTTTTGCATTTCCCTGAGAAGTCTGTCACTTTGGTTAAAGGATAAGTATCATTTCACAGTGACCTATGATCCTATTTAATCAAGTGTATTAATCATCTTGATATTTCTGACAAACTTCTCAAAAATCGAATTCTAAATAAAGTCTTTCTGACCTCAGATTAGGACTTTTCAGAAGGTCCCTGATATATCTAAAAATATTTGTTCTCATAGAAAGAGAAATGAAAAATTAGGTTTATTTGACATTTTAAATTACATAAGGAAGCACTATCAAATAAGAAGTGACACCGCAGGGGCGCCAGGGTGGCTCAGTGGATTAAAGCCTCTGCCTTTGGCTCAATCATGATCCCAGGGTCCTGGGATGGAGCCCCACAAGGGGCTGTCTGCTCAGCAGAGAGCCTGCTTCCCTTCCTCTCTCTCTGCCTGCCTCGCTGCCTACTTGTGATCTCTGTCAAATAAATAAATAAAATCTTTGGAAAAAAAAAAAAAGTGACACCATAACCTCTCTAAACAAGATGAAAGAACAAACAAAACCCAAAACCAAGCAGAAGGAAGGATATAATGAAGATCAGAGCAGAAATAAATCTTCGAGAAACCAAAAAATCTAATAGAATAGATCAATGAAAATAAGAGCTGGTTCTTTGAAAAGATTTACAAAACTGGGGCACCTGGCTGGCTCAGTTAGTAGAGTATGCAACTCTTGATTTCGGGTTGTAAGTTTGAACGCCATGTTGGTTATAAAGATTTCTTAAAAATAAAATCTTTAAAAATATTTTTTAAATTTATTTATTTATTTTATTTAACTTCAATTAACTAACACATTGTGTATTATTAGCTTCAGAGGTAGAGATCAGTGCTTTTAAAAAAAAGAAATTCTTAAAAAAAAAAAAATCAACAAAACCTCTAGCCAGACTCACCAAAAAAAAAAAAAAAATAGGGTTGTGGGGAGTGGGACCTCAAACAAACAAAATCACAAATGAAGGAGGAGAAATAGCAGAGGAGGAGAAATAGCAGACACCACAGACGACACTAAGGGCTTGTTGTACAAACAGCCTAGTCAGCTGACGAGCAGAGAGAGCATGTTCCTGATCCCAGTGGAATAGAGTCTTATTGAAGGAAGAGTATAAACTGGGGCAACAGTTTTGGAAAATTGTTCAGCAATATTCACTGAAATACAAAATGCAGGGGCACCTGGGTGTCATGGTCATTTAAGCATCTGACTCTTGGTTTCAGCTCAGGTCATGATCTCAGGGTCATGGGATCCAGGCTCCACACTCAGGAAGGAATCTGTTTAAGTTTCTCCCTCCTTCTCCTTCTGCCCCTCCCCCTTGCACTCTCTCTCTCACTCTGTCAAACAAATAAATCTTTTTTTAAAAATACAAAATGCACATTCTTTTTGACCCACAGTTTATCTCCTAGCATTGTATCTGTGAATATACTAAGCAAATCACAACAAGTAAAGCAGTGTTTATAGCAGGAAACAAAAATGGGTAACCAGGGCACCTGGGTGGCTCAGTCAGTTAAGATTCTAACTGTTGATTTCAACTCCAGTCATGATCTCATGGTCATGGGACTGAGCCCCACATCAGGCTCAATGCTCAGTGTGGAGTCTGTTTCAGATTCTTTTTCCTTTCCCCGCTGCCCTTCTCTACTCACATGCTCGTTCTCTCAAATAAATTTTTTTTAAAAAATGTGTAATAACCTAAATATTAGGACACTGATAAATAAATCATGCTCTATCCAAGAAATGAGACATTTTGCAATTGTCAAGATACACTCTACATATACACATATATAGGATGATCTCCGAGACATATTATTAAATTTAAAAAAAATCAAAGTTCAGAAAAATGACAAAAAATACAAACTGGCAAAAAAAAAAAAAACCCGTAGGAAAGAAACCCAAACTGCCAATATGAAGACATGCTCAATCTCAGCAGTAATGAAGGACTGCTAATGATAATAAGAAACCATTTCCCCTTCAGAAAATTGACAAAAATGACTTCTGATAATACCACGTGTTGGAAAAAAAAAAAAAAAAAAGGAATAGCAGGAACTCTTACACATCAGCAATAGTATTATTCACAAGTGAAAAAGGGACCTACCTCTCAGGACTTCTGCCTGACCAAGAGACTGCTGAGGACATAAAAATGAAAAGACCTTTCATTTTCTTTTTTGATAAAGTTATAAAAATGTAGATCACACATAGGCTATGACTTTTAACAAAGTATTTGAAAAAGACTTTCATGATTTCCAGGAGGAGAATTGAAGCTATGTGGGTTGATAATTAGAACTGGGAGCACTCACAGCTGGGTAAACAAAAGAGTTCGTACTGATTAATCAGCCAATACCAGCCAAACCCAGGAGACTGGGTTTTTTCAATGTCTTGAGTGACAGAAGACATGGCCTGCTCACCCAGGGGGTAAATCTATCACCCAACACAGTACATATCCAACTGATCTATTGGACGAAGCAAAAGATTCAAAAAGACTGGGCAGGTAAATGTACAACAAAACAATATTATAGACATCAGTGTGAAACCAAATGTTTAAGTACAATTTTCAGTAGGATGAGTACAGAATAGGAGGGCTGTGGTTTATTAGCAGTTCATGTCAAAAAGAACTGGAAGGATTTTTTTCATTAGAAGACCAACTCAAATGAACAGTATGATGTGGTGACCCCTCCACCCTTGAAAAAAGATTTATTATAGACTGAGACATTTTTACAAGAGTTCAGAAGATGATGAGCTAATTAGGCTATCTGAAGTACCATGTTCAGATCTGGTTTCCACATTTGAAGAAGGACATTTTAACATTAGTTCTTATGAGGCAGGTACTAAAAGCTCCACTTTATAAGAAACTACAGTTCGGAGAAAACATGGCAGCACAGCTTATAAACAGCCAAGCCAGGACTCAAACCAAGGTCTCTAAATGTAAAGCACTGGCCCTTGATTATGACATTCTACCACTCCCAAATGGAGGGCAGCCAAAGAAAGATCAAGTTGGAGAAGAATGTTCCAACAGTGAGAAGCACTGGGAACAGAACTCCTACAGCAAACAACACGTGGCACATTCCTATGATTTCATAAGTTGAGCTGGGCCCAGAAGACTGATATAAACAAATCAACAACTGGTTATGAAGATAGAAAATAAAAATGAGAAACTGAGGGTTGCAGAAGGAAAGGTGGGTGAGGAGATAGAGTAGCTGCATGATGGGTATTAAGGAGAACCCGTGATGTGAGGAACACTAGGTGTTAGACACAACTAATGAATCACTGAACACTACATCAAAAACTAACAACTGTATGTTGACTAACTGAATTTAAATAAACTTTAAAAAAGAAAAGAAAAATGAGAATTATGAATGCTTTAACAGTCTTATAATGGCTATTAGTAGATATAGTCAATGAACTGATATCTTGAGGAGAAGCTTACGCACTGCCTCATCTGAGCCATCTGGGCCCTGTTCCACCACCTAGATTATACTGGAAGTTCATCGATGGTTTAAAAAAAATAAGCAGATGGAACTTTGGGGTCACCTTTGGTCTAAGGTAACTCAAACTCAAAGAGGCTCAAAGTGAGGCAGGTAGGTAGACCAACCTTGAACTCTCCAGTTATAACTACTCAGGTGTTTCCAAACCGCCAAAGGGAGCAGCATGAGGAAAAAGTAATGCTAAATGCTCCGGCAGGAAGTGATCCAAGTTCATTTCAGGTGGTTGAATCCCAAGAATTTTCCTTTATCCACTGCAAAGGAGAAAGGCACTTACTACAGGAGGAAGTGAGGCTATGAGCCTGGAGCTACCGTTACCATTCTGCTATCACAGGAGGAAGGTCTAACTGGTAATAAAGACCACACAGAGGGAAGCATTGCTGGGAGCCTGAAAGAGAATCCTAGGGTGAACGCTATCTATGCTAGTTATTTATTGCTATGTAATGAATTACCCCAAAACAAAGCAATGTAAAGCAACCCACTGATTATCTTGAGGGAGCTGTCAGGCAGGAATGCAGTGGGACCCAGCTGGGTGGTTCTAGGTCAGCAGGACTACAGTCTTCTCAGGGCGTTCTGGGGGAAGAGCTGCACTCACATGGCCTGTCCACAGGTCACAGAGAACCCACTTCCAAGTTTGCCCACATGACCTTTGGCAGGTCTCAGGTTCTTGGTGGCTGGAAACATTCATTTCTTGCCACCTGGGTCTCTCCACGGGGCTACTCACAACATGGCAGCCTGACTCTCCCCGATCAAGAGCTCTGGGACAGTGGGAGCGAGGGACAGCAAGCCAGACAGAAGTCACAGTCCTTTTATGACCTAATCTTGGAAATGACATCCCACTCCTGTAGCCATATTCTACCTGTTGGAAGCAAGCCTCTAGATCCAACCTACACTCAAGGTAAAGGGATTACACAGGGCATGAATACCAGGAGGAAAGGATCGTGAGGAACCATTTTGGAGACTGGAGACTGCCTAACACAACGATATTTAAGACTCTGGATGGGAGCCAAGCCATGCCTGAAGACAGATACTTCTGGTCTTTTCAGTTATGAGAGTTACTTTTCTTTGCGGCAATCAGTTTGAGTAGGGGTTCTGTCAACTCACCTGTAGCCCAAGGGGTCCTTCACTAATATGTTAATATACACACTGAAAACAAATACCATCATCAATAAAACCAAAGTGGCAATAGTGAGGTCATCAAAACAAGTTTTCCCTGGAGTGGATGTGTAAGCCAACCCATACTCTGAAATGTCCTGTGTGATCTTTGAGGATATTTTTGGATTTATTCTGCCTAGATTTATTCTGACATTCTGATATTCTTTTCAGCTAATTTAGCATGCCTGTGGCATTGCGAGAGCATGCCAAAGTCAGAATTTCACTGCCAAAAAATGACGGCAAATAGAAATCCATCAGGACTGCAACTAGTCTGACCTGTTATTAACACTCCAACCATGAATACAGAAAGAAAAGCTTGAAAAAAATGGAAAGTTAAAATAAAAATAAGTTTAGCTCAGTTAAAGGCAAACAATAAACTCAAATTTGATGGGGTTTTTTTGTTTGTAGTGCCTAAGAAAATATTGCCTATACACAAATGATGTGAAAATCTGATAAGTGCTTGCATAAGTTTAGTAGGAAGATAAGCTATCATGTATCTAGGGCTGAGAAACTCTAAAACAGACAATCCTGAGACTTGGGAATCTTTCCTTCTAAACCCATCCTTAAAATGGACCATAGTCCCCTCTCATCCACAGTGTCACTTTCTTGGTTTCAATTATGTGGTTCAAAAGCAACTGGTCCTCTGACACATGGTCAGAAGGTCAATGGTAGTCTAACACTACATCCTAGTGCCTACATTGTTCTCACCTCAACTAACAGTACAGGCACTTTATCTCACATCATCACACGTGTGAGCACAGGACCATATTTTGAGAAAGAACACACTGACATAAATTTTATTACACAATAGTGCTATAATTGTTCAATTTTATTCTTGTTTAGAATTTATGATTTATAATTTATAAGTTTATAATTATATAATTTATATTTATAACATATTATAATAATAATTTATATAATTTATAATTTAAATTTTTTTCCAGTATATATGTATAGAAAAAAACATGGTATACATAGGGTTCAGTACTTTGCATGGTTTTAGGCATTCCCTGGGGGGAAGTGAGGGGCTTGGAACATATCCCCTGTGGAAAAGGTGGGGAGGCCTTCTGTATTCTGTTTAGCAACCAGTCATGGTAGAGGATGTCACTCGACCATGAGAAAATCTGTTTGCTTTAGAAAGCATAATGTGTGTAGTACTGCTTATTATTTTTAACAAAAACTTCACTAATTATCTTCTTAACAGTACATATTCACATGCACAGTGGTGTTTCACTTCCTTCTAAATCAAGTATTGTCAAACTTGACCATGCTTCTAAATCATCTAGGGGCTTGTTACAATGCAGATGGTTGCGCCTCATCCCCAGAATTTCTGATAAAGTTAGTCTTGGGGTGAAGGCTTAAAACCTGCATTTCTAGCAAATTCCCATGCGATGCTGCTGGCGGTGACTGGGGACCACCCTGAGCCCGAGGGTCCTCTCACAGCTACTTGCAGTCACAGTGCTGATTCCCACAGCCTCTAGGGCTCCCACATTCTGGGCACTAAAACTCCAAGTTCTTATCCAATAGCCTTCTTTTTTCCACTCCTGACACTTCTAGCTTCCATGAAAGAACCCGTGGATGCTACTAACTTCCTCAAAGAATTTTAGATTTCTCAGTCACTGGAGGATTTTTACAGTTTCACTTTAAAATGTGGGGGTGCACAAAGATACAAAGGTATTGATCCAAAGGGGAACCTGCACCCCAATGTTTATAGCAGCAATGTCCGCAACAGCCAAACTATGGAAAGAGCCTAGATGTCCATCAACAGATGAATTGTTAAAGAATATGTGATATAGGGACACCTGGGTGGCTGAGTCGGTTGGGTCTCTGCCTTCTGCTCAGGTCATGATCTCAGGGTCCAGAGACCAAGTCCCACATTGGACTCCTTGCTCAGCAGGGAGGTTGCTTCTGCCTCTGCCTACCACTCCTCTGCTTGTGCTCTCTTTCTGGCAAATGGATAGATAATATCTTTAAAAAAAAAAAAAAAAAGACGTGATATATATACCCAACGGAGTATTAGCCATCAAAAATAATGAAATCTTGCCATTTGCAACGATGTGGATGGAACTAGGGGGTATTATGCTAAGCAAAATAAGTCAGTCAGAGAAGGACAATTATATGATTTCACTCATACATAGAATTTAAGAAACAAAATGGGAGCATAGAGGATGGAGGAAAATACAACAAAACATAATCAGAGAGGAAGAAACCTTAAGAGACTCTTAACCATAGAAAACAAACTGAGGGTTGCTGGAGGGGAGGTGGGGGTGGGGGTAATAGGGTACCTGGGTGATGGACATTAGGGAGGGCATGTGATGTGATGAGCTCTGGGTGTTATATAATAACTGATGAACTACTGAACTCTACTTTTGACACTAATAATAGACTATATGTTAATTAATTGAATTTAATTTTTTTAAAAAGTGGGGTATGGGTACCATCTGACCTCTTGCTGAAGGAGCAAAATTGGAGCTGGATCTTTAATAAGCTTAAAACACTAGCAAGAGAGTAGAATTTTGATTATATAACCTAAGAAAATTTTATTACCTAAAAGATATTATTTCAATTAAGTTCCAGTTTTTTTATTGTAGTAAACAATTGCTTGGAGAAAAAGTTAAAAAATTGAACAAACTAGATTTTAGTTCTATTCAGGGACAAGGATTTCTTTTTTACTTTTTTTTTAAGATTTTATTTATTTATTTGACAGACAGAGATCACAGGTAGGCAGAGAGGCAGGCAGAGAGAGAGGAGGAAGCAGACTTCCCGCTGAGCAGGGAGGCCAATTCGGGGCTCGATCCCAGGACCCTGAGATCATGACCTGAGCTGAAGGCAGAGGCTTTAACCCACTGAGCCACCCAAGGGCCCCGGGACAAGGATTTTTTAAGTATATTTTTTTCTTTTTGCAATTCATGTTTAGACAGAGCCTAGACATATAATCAGACTTCAAGGAGAAAGCATGTTCAAAACAGATGAAATAATTTACTTTACTAATTGCACAAATTAATTGCTAAGAAAATTTGAAGTGTCGTCAACTATAAATGAATAGGAAAAAAAGGGGGGGGTTAAAGAGATTCTACATTTCTTTGCCTTCATTCATCAGAGTGCTAAAACCAATTTTTCAGAATCTCTCAGAATGAAAGACCATAGAGGGTGGTTTCCATGGGTTTCCAATGAGAACACTGCAGTCTTTATTTTTATCTCCATGTGAAATAGAAGAGATCTGCTGCTTGGTTCTTTTATTTTCACTTCTTCCTGTGTTAGGGCTTCCCTTCTCTGATGAAGAGTTAATGCGATGACTAAACAGCGCTGGGCGGAGTGGCTGTGTTTTCCGCACTGTATACAGTACTTCAGACGTGGTTGAGCATCCCAACTTACCAAGTAACCGAAGTCTCACCAGCTAGCGCTCCCTAATTTATTCATTCACGCAGACGCTTATTAAGTACCTGGTAGGTACTGGCGATGCAAACTTATAATATTCCAGCCCTGCCTCAAATCCACAGTCTAGGGAAGGAGACAGCCACAAACGGGCGGTTACAGAGGCGCAGGCTGAGACCCAGCCTCAGGAGTCAGAACGCAGGAGTGTCAGCTGCTATCACGGGAGTGGATGCCCTCGCTCTGGGGCTCTGAGTAGATGCAAGCTAGGAAAGGACGGGACCTGCGGGAACACCAACATTTACGAACAGAGAAACAACAGAGCTGTGAGAGAGGAGATCAGAGCAGGTGAGCAGCAAGGGTTACACCATAGAAGCCAAAGGGGATGTTTCCAGAAGGGAAAACTCTCAACAGTGTCACTCACAGTGGGGAGGGCGGGTGAAATAGCCCAGAAAGAGTTGTTATGACTCAATTTGCTGACAGCCTCACAGAGGTGGTGTCAGGGGAGAGATGAGGAAGCTTAAGGCCAGAGCTGGGGAGTATCTGTAGGAGGATTTCAAGGACAGGAAGAGAGGAATTCTTTCCAGACTAAACAGATGATGAAAAAGCATTCCTGGCTGGAAGAAATGGTCCCCGTTAAGGGCAGGTAAGGGCAGAGGGGTATGAATTAAATCTTGGTCTTCAGGCCTCTAACCTGCCTGGACTCTGCCAGGCCCTAATCATGGGTTGACGTGGCATGTTTTCGTAAAATTTGCAAAAGAAAGATATTAGAGCTGCAACTGGTTGAGACCACTGTCTCTCCCACTCTGGCTTCCCCTCCTAGTACTCCTCCCAGTTATGTGTGAGCGAACACCGGCTCTGGGGATCCAACTAAAAAGAAGTTGAGGATATATCTGGTTTGAGTTTAATGGGATATATTTAGGTGGTTTACAGTTACCTCCATATAGAGCTAAGCTTGTTAACTGTCCCCATATAAGAATATCTTCCCGGAACATTCCTACCATCTACCCTGACTACTAAACCAGGGTCATGATCTAGGAGCCCAAAGGTCATTTGTTTGACCATATGATCTTGCCTTATGGTGCCCAGCTCTGGAAGAATGTGGATAGTTAGGGAGAAACTAAGTTTGAAATGTAGAGAACCAGAAGCTAGACTATGGAAAATTCTTCCAACCATCATAACTTATACATGAAGAAACTCGTCCAGAGGATTTCCCAAATTTTACAGGTTAATTCTAAAGTTTGAAATTATATTACCAATAATGAATTATAAAGCTGTAAATAACTTTAACTCTTTTTTTTAAGGACTTTTTTTAAAAAAGGAATTTTGATCAAACCAGGCTAAAAGGAAAGATCTATGTATCTGTCTTAATCTATTCAAGCTATTGCAAAAAAAAAAAATAAAAATTTTTTTTTAAATGGTATGGCTTAAAGAACACACATTTATTTCTCACAGCTCTGGAAGCTGAGAAGTCTAACATTAAGATGCTGACAGAGTCGATGTCCAGTGAAAGCCTGACTCCTGGTTCATAGATGGTCATCTTTTCTTTGTGTCCTCACTGGGCAGAAGGGACAAGGGAACCCTCTGGGGTCTCTTTCATAAGGACCCTCATCCCATTCCTGAGAGCTCTGCCCTCAGAGCTAATCACCTCCTAACACCATCACACTGGGAAATAGTCTTCCAACACCTGAACCTAAGAGAACAGAAACACTCCATCCATAGCACCATCCTTCTGTCATCTCAGAAACCATCAAGTCTCTTCCGTATGAAAATGTGCTCAAAGAGTAAGTAGCCACAAACATAGGAAAAAAGTACTGTAGAGGGATGTTGGCCAGGTAGTAAGTGTCTTTTGTTATTTTGCTAGATTTATGAGACATTTCTGTTACTGGCTTGCCTCAAAAAAGGTTTAATCTGTTATGACCTATGTCTCACTCTAAATACTTTGATATCTAACATCTATTCTATTTTGTGTAGTTTTCCTCAAATTGCACCCCAGACACACACACAATTTATCTAAGTTTCTGGGTCCACAACTCTTAGATCTGCCCACATGGTGTTAGGCTTCATGGGATATTTGCACCTACAACATTTGTTTTGCTGGACAAAACTGAATTTACTCATTGTACATTTGTTGTGCAAAGTTTGGTTTGTGATGAATCTTGTATTGTTTATACTATTGTTCTGATCTTATTGCAATTAACCAAGCCAGCACTATAAAAAGTGGCAGGGGGGACTGGGTGCCTCAGTCAGTTAAGTGTCTGCCTTCCACTTGGGTTATGATCTCTGGCTCCCTGCTCAGTGGGAAGTCTACTTCTCCCTCTCCCTCTGCTCCTTGCCCCCACTTGTGCTCTCCCTCCCTCTCAAATAAATAAAATCTTTAAAAAAAAAAAAAAGTGGCACAGATTCACTTGAGGTTAGAAGGGAAAGATGAGCTTCTCTTCACATAAGTCATGTAAGTTGTTTGTGGTGGCTTTGTTGTTTAAATGAGAATAATAGTGGAATTGTTTCTGAAATACAATGGAAGACATTTTCTTCCACCTGGATTCTAGTATCCAAGAAGAGTGTGAAGTACTTGGTAAATGTTCAGTAAATGTTTGTTGACCGACTTGTTGACTCCTTATTAATACGGAGAGGAAAATATTTGTTAGAATACAGAGCAAATGGAGGTAAAACATTAGAATAGACTTTTCCTTGGGTTCTCAGCAATAATTTTCATTAATTTTCTTCAAACCTTGAATATAAATGACTTTACATTCTCTAATCACATAAGAGCATTATGAAGGAGGCAGAATCTGGTCAAAGATGAAATGGCAGTCATTAACCACATCCTTTAAAACTGCTGGTCCCAACAACGGCTTTAAACTTAGAAAAGGGTTAAGCAGGTCAAAAAATAAAGCAGTAAATCAGGAAGCCACTAGGGGGCCACAAAGGGCCAGGAATTTATTGAAGAGCCAACCAACAAAGTCTCGTAAGGAGATAGGAATGACCTAACTCCTTTTTGGGCCAAATCTGCATGACCCAGAAGGCCGAGGTAAAAACCTTGTTCCAAAGAACTGAGAAAGAAATAGAAGGGGACTTAAAAAATGTCAATCCAGAGCGGCAGAGAATAGATAAAGTAGGAAACACATAAAAAGCATGGATACGAGGATCAGAGAATATATTCCTAGGAATGTTAAATGCAGGATTGGAAATTACAAGGACCATAAAGAATATGCAAAAACCAAAGTCATAATTCACTAGAAATTCACAATTCTGAATACAGAAAGCAGAGGGCACATAGTCCAGTAACCCTGGGCTGCTCCACTCAGCCTGAGCTAAGAACAGATCAAACCACAACTAGTGACTATACATTCCTGAACTGAGTCCTCCAGTAAAGAAAACACATTTTAGGCAATCAACACTGCTCTAGCTTTCTGCATTGCTCATCATCCCAGAAGGCAGTAACTATTTACTGTGCAAACTGTGTGATCTCAACCTGTGCACATCTTAGTTTCCTCATCTGAAGATAAAGAGAGCAGTCCAAGGCAGTTGACATTTTAGGTGATGGATTCGATAGTGGCCTCACATTATGGAAGACTCAGTACTTGAAGGCTGATCCAGACAAGTATCAAACATTTCTGTTGTCTCAAGCTGGCACAGTTCACAATGCATTCAACCAACCAACCTTGAAGTTCCAGGATTCTTGAACAATGTTGGTTGGAGCTGAGGAGAGGTGAGGTGATAGACACATTCACTTCATTTCAAATTCTTCCACACAAACTGAGACTTTAATATTTTTGCTAAACTGTATAAAAATTCCATTAAATAAGTATCATTTAAATTAATCAAATGAGTCTCAGGCACAAAGGACTAGAGTAGACCTTGATCATTTTATCTGTCAGCTATTGCTGTGTAACAAAACGCCCAAAACTCAGAGGCTTAAAACTACCACCATTTGTTAATTCTCACTCATCTGCCAGTTAAGCTGGGGAGATGGTTAATCTAGGCCAGGCTTGGCTGGGCAGTTCTGCTGGTCTCAGCTGGGCTTACTCATGCATTGATAGCCAGCTAAGAACTGAATGGTCTAGCTGAATTTAGCTCTGCTTCCCTATCATCTCATCTTCTCCTGGGATTAGCAAGCCAGTCCAGCATATCCTTCTCATGGAAAGAGCAGAAGTACAAGAGAGCAAGTGGAAACACACAAAACTCTTGAGGCCCAGGCTTAAAACTGGAGCACCATCACCTGCGCCTCATTCCATTGTCCAAACCAAATCGCACACTCAAACCCAGATTCCAAGACAGAGCAACAGAGTCTACTATCTAACATATACTATGTGTCTTCTTTTTTTTTTTTTTTAATTTATTCATTTAACAGAGAGAGAGAGATCACAAGCAGGCAGAGAGAAAGGCAGAGAGAGGGGGAAGCAGGCTTCCCGCCGAGTGGAGAGCCCGATGCGGGGCTCGATCCCAGGACCCTGAGATCATGACCTGAGCTGAAGGCAGAGGCTTCACCCAGGTGCCCCTACTATGTGTCTTCTTAAATTGTCTCCCATAACTACAATGTGAATGCTCTAAAAATAAGGATGCTGTTTGTCTTAACATTTTACTGGTGAGGATATTAAGGTATGGAGAGGTCACATAGATATGAAATGGTAGAGCCAAGAGTTGAACTAAAAGCCTGGCTCCATACTATTTATCACCACATTAGATTACCTCTACTAATAAAAGAAATGAAAGTAAATGGATGGGCTAGAAGATTCTGGGCTCTAATTTAGACCTAAATAATAATGGCTTTTTTCCTGAAGTCTGAGTGTCTATAATAAGCATCAAATCACTATGTTTATTATTGGATTAGGTGGAAATACAGACAAGAAGCA
The DNA here is from genome assembly GCF_009829155.1 of Mustela erminea. Lineage (NCBI taxonomy): Eukaryota > Metazoa > Chordata > Mammalia > Carnivora > Mustelidae > Mustela > Mustela erminea. Next base: position 88,219,401 of record NC_045624.1, on the reverse strand, counting down.
TTAAGTAAGCTGCATTTATTGTAAAAGCTAAAAGCATCCATAAAACAATCCTAAAAGGTCATCTTGTCCACCCCTCTGCCTCCAAGCAGGGTGCACATCAGCCTTATTAGGAACACTACAGTCAGCTATGATTTTTAGTCTTCAGAGATTATTTCCACAACCACCTCTGGAAAAGCATGTGAGTGTCTCATGATTCAGTCAGTGAGTTTTCTTTGTTAGACCTAAATTGTCCAATTTAATTGCACTATGACTTGTATCAGCTCTTCTCTGTAAAATATAGATCAAGGGTTGCAAAGTGGCAGACTCTGGGCCAAAACCAGCTTACAGACATATTTTGTTTTGCCTGTACCAACAAAAATGTTTCAGTAGTTGCCAACATTTAAAAATAGGAATAGTTATATTTTAAAAAACCCAGCTCTTGCTGAAATAAGTGAAAGGGTTTACTTATAATCAGAATTATCTAGTCTTTGAAAGTTTGAAGAAAGTCACAAATAAAACCTTCTGAACTTGATGTTTTCCTTAAGGGATTATGTTTGACAACTGATTTCAACTTTTTTAAGGAACATAAAACTTGTTTCTATTCTTAGGTCAATTTAAGTAAGCTGTATGTTCTATGAATGTAATAATTTAAACTAAGTCTTCAAATGTATTGACAAGAGGTTTTTTGTAGTATCCTTTTGCTATCAAAATTCCTATAGCATCTATAGTTCTATTTCCCTTTCCATTCTTATTATTTGTTTATATCTCCTTTTTTTCCCCCTCGTATGGGAAAATTTTGCCTGAAGTCTATTTTCTTGTTGTGAACCAATTCTTGGTTTTGCCTGAAGTCTATTTTATTGTTGTGAACCAATTCTTGATTATTAATTTATCTTCTCTATTGTATCTTCATTTGCTGTGTCAATAATTCTATTATTTCTAAATTGCTATATTTTTTGGATAGGATATGATAGTTTATTAAATTTTTCACATTGGAATCTTAGATCATTAATGTTGATCTTTTCTTACAAACACTGAAGCTGTCAATTCCTGTCTTTTTAATGCACCTTACAATTTGATATATTTTATTGTTATATTTCTGTATTTATTGTTATATTATATTTTGAATATTTTATTGTTCAACACTAAATAATTTTAAATTTACATGATTTACCTATGAGTTTGGAGGACTTGGGAAACTGATATTTCTCATCCATGCCAAACTTTTTTCTAGTTGCCTTCTAATCCAGCAAAGCCTGAAAATATGAGATTCACAGGTCAGATTCCCTTATAGCTGAAAGTGAGTTAAGTTCTTCCACTGGATGCAACAACACATGATTTGAAAGGTGGAACAGAAATAAACATCATCAAAGGCAGTCTTCAAGGATGGCAACACAAGAGGCTCCTGAGCTCCGCCCACCCCCCCACCCAGACACAATGAATGAACAACTACAAGGGGAACAATTCCCTCTGAAAGAAATCCAGAAACTACCTGAACAACTCCAACACATTGGGCAAATGGAAACAACACCACATCAAATGGGTAGGAAAGGCTGACACATACTCTGGCCACCAACACCACTGCAGCACGGTGCCACACAATCCCAGGTTCTCTCCGATGAGTAAAGTGTTTGCACTCCACTCCACAGCCCCAACTTTAAGAATCCCATGTGAAGGAATCGACTCCTGCTTCCACACGCCAATAGGGCTTGCATCCATGAGACTCCCTAGACCAGTGTAAGCAAAGGAGCAGATAACAGGCATTACCACTTGCTAATGCCTCAGGGCAGAGGCCACATGCAGAAATGGCTATCTCCGAGCCTTTTCCTGAAAGGGGTCTATTTGCATACTTCAATAGCTGCTGTTGAAATTTAATACATCTAGGGACTGTGATTCTCTGGTGAGAGCAGGAATGTCTGTGGACAGTTCCCCTACTCTTTTACTCTAGCCCACTCCAAGTCACCAGTAGCTCCATGGAAGGAGATTGTATACACACATGGTGCCCCAGTTTTTGCTGCTGCCACCTGAAAAGCAGCTTCCTGGGTCACTTGGCTCTGAGAGCCACTGGGGCTTGCATTCAGGAGTCCCAAAGGACTATAGGAAGAAAGAAGTTCTTAATAAGCTCAGGAGAACCTTCAAACAGTGATATGCCCAAGCCCAGTGCAAAGGGAACAACCAAAAATGCCTAACTCACAAATCTTCCCTGGAAGGGGCCTACCTACATATTCTCCCAGCTGCTGCCTTAAGGTCGGTCAGGCTTCCATGTGGCCTGAATCTAGATGCTGACTGTGATCCTCCCCTCTTTAGAACACTGGTAGGTCTTGGCATATCCTCAACTACTGGGAGCCACTAAGAACAAGGAAAGCAGCTTGGACAACCACAAAGATTTGAAAGACATCCAGGAGCCAGGCTCCTTGATGAGCTTTATCTCCCATACAAGACCACTTTATCAAGAATAAAAGAGGTGGCTATTTTATCTAATGCACAGAAACCAACACTTCGAGGAGTCCAAGGAAGTGAAGGAAAAGAAGGATATATTCCAAACAAAAGAATGATAAAACTCCTGAAACAGATCTTAATGAAATGGAGAAAAGAAATTTACCTAAGAGTTCAAAGTCATGGTCATAAAGACGCTCACCAGAATCTATGCATGAACAAAGCAAAAATTTCAACAAAGAAGATAGCTCAAAAGTACCAAACAGAAATCTAAGAGCTAAAGAACGAACATAATAACTGAAATGAAAAGTTCAGTAGTGGGCTTAAACAGCAGAACAGATCAAACAAAAGGATGGATCAGCGAACTCAAGGACAAGGCAGCAAAATTTATCAGAGCAGAGAAACAAAAAGAAAAAATTAAAAAGAGGGAAGAGCACTTAATGGACTTTTGGGATACCATGAAAAAAACAAAAAACAAAAAAACAGAGCCACATTATGGAAATCCCAGAAAGAGAATTGAGAAAGAAAGATGCAGACAGATTATTAAAAGAAATAATGGCTGAAATCTTCCCTTGACTAGGGCGAAAAAAAAAAAAAGACATCCTGATCCAATCCCAAAGAGTGTAAGATTCATCTCAAAAGAGCCTATCTAAGTGGCACCTGGCTGGCCCAGTCAGTGGAGCATGCAACTCTTGATCTCAGAGTTGTGATTACAAGTCCCATACTGGGTATAGAGATCACTTAAAAATAAAATCTAGGGGACCCTGGGTGGCTCAGTGGGTTAAGCCTCTGCCTTTGGCTCAGGTCATGGTCTCAGGGTCCTGGGATCAAGCCCCACATCGGGTTCTCTGCTCAGCAGGGAGCCTGCTTCCCTCCCCATTTCTCTGCCTCCCTCTTTGCCTACTTGTGATCTGTCTGTCAAATAAATAAATAAAATCTTTTAAAAAAATTAAAGTAAAGTAAAATGTAAATAAATAAATAAACAAACTCAACCCAAGATACATTAAATGGTCAAAACTTAGGAGGGAATCTTAAAACCAGTAAAAAGCAAAACAAAACAAATTGTGCCGTAGAAGAGTAAACCCATCAGCATATTTTTCATCACAAATTTTGCATGCCAGAAGGGAGTGGGAGGATATATTTGAAGTACTAAAAGGAGAAAAAAAAAAAAAAAAACTGCCAACCAAGTGTATTCTGCTTAGCAAAGCTGTCCTTCAGAATTGAGGGAGACACAAAGAACTTGAGAGACAAGCAAAAGCTGAAGTTCATCAGCACTAAACTGGCTTTTAGAGAAATGTTAAAGGGAGCGTTCTCAACTGAGACCAAAGGATGCTAATCAGTAAAAGGAAAACATATGAAAGTATAAAAATCACTGGTAAAGGTAAATACCTACTTAAATGCAGAATACGCTAATGTTGTAAAGGTGGTGGGTAAATTGCTTATAACTCCAGTATAATCATTAACAAAGGATTAAAAATAACTAATTAGGGGCACCTGGGCGGCTCAGTGGGTTAAGCCTCTGCCTTCGGCTCAAGTCATGATCTCAGGTCCTGGGATCAAGCGATGCATCAGGCACTCTGCTCAGTGGGGAGCCTACTTCCCCCCAACTCTCTCTCTGCCTACTTGTGATCTCTTTCTCTGTCAAATAAATAAATAAAATCTTTTTTTAAAAAACTAATTAAATAACTTATCCATGGATACACAAAGTAAAAAGATGTAGTTTGTGACTCCAAAAACATAAAATGTAGGAGTAGGTACATGGTAAAAATATGGAGCTTTTGTAGGACTACTAAATTGTTAACAGATTAAAATAGACTATTATAAATATAACATGTTGTTATGTAAACATCATGTTAAATACAAAGCAAAAACCTATAGATATACAAGAAAAAGAAAAAGGAATCTAAGCATACCACTACAGACATGAGCACATCACAAAAAAGAGAGGAAGAAAGAAAAGAAAGACCGAAACAGGAACTCAATTAATAAAATGGCAATAGTAAATCCATAACTAGTGATAATTAGTTTAAATGTAAATGGGCTGAATTCTCTACTGAAAAGATAGAGTGGCTGAATGGATTTAAAAAAAAAAAAAAGACTCAACTGTATGCTGCCTAGAAGGAACTCACTTCACAGGAAAAGGTTCTCCTTTTTTTTTTTTTTGAGGGAGTAGAAAGATCTTGAGCTCACCTCCTCCCACAGACACACCAAGTCTCCAACTACTTACACTGCAATTCACTGAGAATGACCTGAAGACTACTAGAGCAGCTTTTCCACAGATAAGAGGAATATCACAGGCATGGAACTTCTCCTTGAGGAGTAAGGGATTTAAGCCACACGTAAGACACTCCTGATCCTGGGGATCTGCACCAAGAAGATGAGCCCCCATAACGTCTAGCTTTGGAAATCAGCAAGGCTTGACTCCAGGACAGCCACAGTGCTGAAGAAACCCGAGACTCTCCTTTTCAATGACCAGCATACACTATCACTTGCTTGGGGACCCAGCACAAAGGCAGCTCTTTGAAAAGCATGGGGGGGGGGGGCGGTGCTGGGTGGCTCAGTGGGTTAAGCCTCTGCCTTCGGCTCAGGTCATGATCTCAAGGTCCTAGAATCAAGCCCCTCATCGGGCTCTCTGCTCAGCAGTGAGCCTGCTTCCTCCCTCTCTCTCTACCTACTTGTGTCTGTCAAATAAATAAATAAAATCTTTTAAAAAAGAAAGAAAGAAAAAAGCATCTAGGGTGTATGTGAAAGGAGATCTATTGAATTTTTTTAATTTTCGGGCATGTGCCAGAGAGGCAGGGATCTGTAGGAACTTTTTCCAGGAACAGAAGTTTTATCAGACATCATCTTTCTTGCCTTCAGTCAAACTGGTCCAATGATGAGAAACACCAGCTGACACTCTCTGAGGCAGGCAGACTCAGCCAGCACCAGGGCCCTTCCCAAGTGACTTGCAGTCCCACCCACCAGCAAGCCTGAAAGAGTCACAGCCAGGTCTCAAGGTCAGCCACACTGGGGACCAATCCCACCCACCAGTGTACCCATAACAGTCATAGCCAAGTCACAATAGGAGGCTGCATGCTCCCCATACAGGGGACACCCTGGAGCATCTGGTTCGGATGAAGAGAGGAGTTTGCCAGTGGGCCCCACAGGATGCCTTCTCCATAAGGCCCCTACCTTCAAGAACAGAAGAGGCAAGTGAACTACCGATTACATAGAAACAGAGACAAAATAAGGAGACAGAGAAACAGGTTCCAAATGAAACAACAAGAAAAAAAACGCAGAAGAAGAACTAAGTGCAACAGAGATAAGCAATCTACCAAATAAAGAGTTCAAAATAATGTTCATAAAGATGTTCAGTGAACTTGGGAGAAGAATAAACTCAGTGAGAGCTTCAGCAAAGATAGAAAATACAAGAAAGAACGAATAAATGCTGAAAAATAACTGAAATGAAAACTATGCTAAAGGAAATCAAGAGCATATGAGAAGATATAGAAGAATGAATCAGTTATCTGAAAGACAGCATAGCAGAAATTATCCAAACTGAACAGCAAAAAGGAAAAAAAAAGATTTTTAAAAATGAGGATAAGGGGGCGCCTGGGTGGCTCAGTGGGTTAAAGCCTCTGCCTTCGGCTCAGGTCATGATCCCAGGGTCCTGGGATCGAGCCCTGCATCAGGCTCTCCGCTCAGCGGGGAGCCTGCTTCCTCCCTTCTCTCTCTCTGCCTGCCTCTCTGCCTACTTGTGATCTGTCAAATAAATAAATAAAATCTTTAAAAAAAAATGAGGATAAGTTAAAGAACCACAGTTAAGGGACTGTGACATTAAGCATACTAACATTCATATTATGGGGATCCCACAGGGAGGAGAGAGAAAGAGAACAAGGCAGGAAAGTTACTGGAAAAAGTAACAGCTGAAAACTTCCCCACTCTTGGGAAGGAAACAGACATCTGGGTCTAGGAATCATAGAGAGCTCTGGCAGGGTTATCATTTAGAATTGAAGAAGAAATATTATTTCCCAGACAAACAAAAGTTAAAGGAGTTCATCACTACACTAAAATAGCCTTAAAAGAAATTAAAGAGATTCTTTCAGCAAAAAAAAGAAAAAGCCATGACTAAAAGAAGATTAGGCAATAAAAAGTTTCCTTATTAAAAGCAATCATACAGTAAAGGTAGTAGACCGATCACTAATAACAGTAGTAGAAACTTAAAAGACAAGAAGAGTAAATCAAATTATATCTATGTTAATTAGTTAAGGGATACACAACACTGAAAATTTTAAATAGGACCTCAAATATATAAAATGTGTGTGGGGAGGTAAAAAATGTGGTACTTTTAAATGTGAATGAACTTGAACAACTCTCAATTTAAAACATACTTCTATGTACATAAGGTGTTACATATGAACCTCAGTCTGGCCACCAACAAAAAACCTGTAATAATTAAAAAACATAAATAAACAAATAAATAAAGAGAAAGAAGTCTAGGCATAACACTAAAGAAAGTCAGCATACAAGAGATGAAAGAAAAAAAAAAAACTAGAGAAACACCCAGAAAATAATTAATAAATTGGCAATAAGTACATAATTAGCAATAATTACCTTAAATGTAAATGGACTAAATGCTCCAATAAAAGATACAGTGACTGGATTTTTTAAAAAAAAGAAATCTATATCCTGCCTATAAGAGACTCACAGGGGCACCTGGGTGGCTCAGTGGGTTAAAGCTTCTGCCTTCGGCTCAGGTCATGATCCCAGGGTCCTGGGATCGAGCCCCGCATCGGGCTCTCTGCCCCGCAGGGAGCCTGCTTCCTCCTCTCTCTCTGCCTGCTTCTCTGCCTACTTGTGATCTCTGGCTGCATGAAATATATCAAAGCAATGGAAAGATATATTTCATGCAAATGGAAGTGAGAAAAAAAAGCCAGGGTAGCAATACTTATCAGGCAAAATAAACATTAAAACAGACATTAATGAAAGATAAAGAAGATAATGATAAAGCGATCAATCCAACAAAAGAATATAACAATTATAAACATCCATGCACCCAACATAGGAGCACCTAAAGGTACAAAGCAAATATTCACAAAGGAGAGACTGAGAGTAATACAATAACAGTATGGAATTTTAACACTCCATTTCCATCAATGAATAGATCATCCAGTCAGAAAAATCAACACGGAAACAGTGACTCTGAAGGACACATTAGACCAGATGGACCTAACAGATATATACAGAATATTCAATCCAAAAACATCAGAAAACACATACTCTACAAGTGCACATAGGATAAATCACATAATAGGCCACACAAGTCTCAATAAATTTAAGACTAAAATCTTTTAAGATTTTATTTATTTATCAGAGAGAGAGAGAGAGAGGGAGTGCGCACAAGCAGTCAGAGTGGCAGGCAGAGGCATAGAGAGAAGCAGGCTCCCTGCCGAGCAAGGACCCCCGATCTGGGACTCCATCCCAGGACCCTGGGATCATGACCTGAGCCGAAGGCAACAACTTAACCGACTGAGCCACCCAGGTGTCCCAAGACTGATATCTTATCAAGCATTTTTTCCAACCATCAGGGTATGAAACTAAAAATTACAAGGAAAAAAAAAACTGGAAAAAACACAAACACATGGAGATTAAACAACATTCTGCTAAATATCCAATTGCTCAATGAATAAATCATATAGAAAATTTTTTAAAATACCTGGAGATAAATGAAAATAAAAACACAACAGGGTGCCTGGGGGGCTCAGTGGGTTAAAGCCTCTGCCTTCCACTTGGGTCATGATCTCAGGGTCCTGGGATCAAGCCCCACATCGGGCTCTCTGCTCAGTAGGGAGTCTGCTTCCCTCTCTCTCTCTGTCTACTTGTGATCTCTCTGTCAAATAAATAAATAAAATATTTTTTTAAAAAAAGACCAACATTCTAAATCTTTGGCATGCAGCAAAAACAGTTCTAAGAGTTTACCTCAAGAAAAAGAAAAATCTCAAACAAGTCAGCCTTACACCTAATGGAACTAGAAAAAGAACAAAGCCCAAATATAAGAGGAAAGAGAGATCAGAGCAGAAATAAATGAAATAAAGATTTTAAAAAATAGAAAATACAGTCAGCCAAGAGATGATTCTTTGAAACAAAACTGATAAACCTTTAGCCACACTCCTCAAGTTAACAAAAAAGAACTCAAAAATCAGACAGGAAAAGAGAAGTTAGAATGGACACCACAGAAATACAAAGGATTATCAGATACTACTACAAACACAGACACGAACAAAAATCTAGAAGAAACTGATAAATTCTTAGGAACATACAAACTTCCAAGACTGAATCAGGAATAGAAAATATGAACAGACCAATTACTACTAATGAAATTGAATCAGTAATCAAAAACTCCTAAATTTGTATTAGTCCAAGACCAAACAGCTTCACAAGGGAATTCTACCAAAAATTTAAAGAAGAATTAATACCTATTTTTCTAAAACTATTCCCCAAAAGTTGAACATAAGTAATGGTTCCAAATTGCTTCTCTGAGGCCAACATTACCCTGATATCAAATCCAAACAAAACCCTGAAAAAAGAAAGAGAAAGAAAATTACAGGCCAGCATCCCTGATGAAAAATTCTCAGCAAAATATTAGCAAACTGAATTCAACAATAAAGGATCATTCAGCACAATCAAACAACATTTATTCCAGGGCAGCAAGATGGTTCAGTATCCAAGAGATCAATCAACGTGATATACCACATTAACAAAATCAAAGCTAAAAATCTTCATTTCATCTCAGTAGGTGCAAGAAAAAGTATTGGACAATATTCAACATCCATTCATGAAAAAAAAAAACTCAACAAAGTGGGCACAGAAGAAACACATCTCATGATGTCAAAGGGCTCATATGACAAGCTTACAGCTAACATCATATTTAACAATGAGGAGGTGAGAGCTTTCACTCTAAGATTAAGAACAAAACAAGGGTGTCCATTCTCATCACTGTTACTCAACATTGTACTAGAGGCCTAGTCACAGGTATCAGACAAGAAATAAAAGGCATTCAAAAAAAAAAAAAAAGTCATCCAAAATGGTAACAAGTATTTTAAAAGAAGTAAAACTATTATTTACACATGACATGCCATATATAGAAAACCCTAAAAACCCAACCAAAAAAAAATTTAGAACAAATGAATTCAGTAAACTTGCAGGATACAAAAGTCAATATACAAAATCAGTTGCATTTTATACAGTAATAACTACCAGAGAAAGAAGGACACAATCTCATTTACAATAAGAACAAAAAACCTAAGAATATATTTAACCAAGGAGGTGAAAGCCCTGTACTCTGAAAACTGTAAGACAATGCTGAAATATACTGAAGACACAAATGAATGGAAAGATATTCCATGTTCATCAGTTGGAAGATTGAATATTGTTAAAATGTCCATTCTACCCAAAGCCATATGGAGATACAACACAATGCAATCCCTATCAAAGGGAGAGGAAGAGGAAAAGAATCTCAAGCAGACTCCCCTCTGAGTGGGGAGCCCAAAGAGGGTCAATCTCACGACCTTGAGACTGTGACCTGAGCCACCCAGGTGGCCCTTGAGAAGAATTCTGAGAAATATTCTGAGTACAGAATTCTAGTTCGAATTTTCTACTAATTGAAGCTGTTATGCCATTGTCTTTGGGCTTCCATTTTTGCTGTTAAGAGTGTAGCTTCTCATGGGACGCCTGGGTGGCTCAGTGGGTTAAACCTCTACCTTCAGCTCAGGTCATGATCTCAGGGTCCTGGGTTTCAGCCCTGCATGGAGCCCCGCATCAGGCTCTCTGTTCAGCAGGGGAGCCTGCTCCCCGTGCCTCCGCTCTCTGCCTGCCTCTCTGCCTCCTTGTGATCTCTCTCTCTGTGTCAAATAAATAAATAAATACATACATACATACTTAAAAAAAAAAAAAGAATCCAGCTTCTCTAATTGCTGTTCCTTTTTAATACAGCTATTTTTTCTTAGTATTAGTGTTCTATGGTTTGCCTCTGATGTATCATGGTAAGTTTCTGTTTATCTGTGCTAGTGGAGATTTCTGGGCTTCCGGAATATGAGGATTGGTTGCTTCCATCAGATTTGGAAAACTCTCAGCCATTGTCTCTGAAAGTTGCCCTCATTGACAAGTCTCCCTTCTGGAATTCTGGCTAGAGAATCTGGTAGATCCTCCCTCCAAGTCTTACCTCTCAAATTTCCTTTGTTTTTGTCCCTCTGATCTGCATTATGTATAATTTCTTTGAATTTATTTTCTAGTTCCCTATTTCTCTCTTCAGCTTCACCTAAAATCTGATATCTAAACCATACTTGGGATTTTTATGTTCAATTAATACTTTTTATTGCTAGAAATTCCATCTCTTCAAATTTATTTGGATGTTATTTTTAAGTTTTCTTTGAACACATTAAATACGTCCCTTTTTATCTTTAGGTTGGATAATTCTGGTATCTAACATCTTTAGGGTCTCTTTCTGTTACCTTTTTTTCAACTTGGTCTCAGCCTTGTGCCTCATCCCCCACCCCCAACTTTAAAATTTTTTATCTGAAACTACTCACTCATTTGCAAGTGAAGAAATTCCTACAGAAAGTCTCCTGAAGCCACTGCCAAGGTTGCATTCCATCAGAAAAGGCTGATGTTTGATTCTCCCGTTTCCCTGGAGGTACTGTGAACTGAGAACCACTCTAAATTTAATGATCTGTTTGAGGTTTTTTTGAACCACATGGGTTACATAAATTTGAACCACAACTAAGAGAGCCAGCTTGTCACTGCAAATTCTCAGGGGAGATTTTTTATCCCTTCCAGCTGGTGTCAAGGTTGCAATAATCAAGTCTCCTTGCTGCCCTCTGCTCCACATCAGGTTTATTTCTTGCTCAAGCTTACCCGCAGATTGCAGTTTGTGGGATACCCATCCTTACGCAGAATGGTCTCCTGATAGACTTTCACCTTCGGCATGGCCTCTCCCCCAAGCCCCCTGCAGCTATCAAAGAGGAAGCTCACGGTCTCCACACTTCAGCAGAAACCATCTGTGCAGAAGCCAGCTTTGTCATTATAAGGTTCCTGCTTTCCTTTTTCCTTTTATGAACTCCGCATATCTTAGAGAGGCTGAACAACACATCTTTACAACCTTTACCTAACGTTTTGGTGTTTTTCAACTGGAAGATCACGCAGATGATCTAGTCTGACAGAAACAGACATCCTACTCCAGGGAGGGGGTCACCAGGAAGGGTAAGGGCCCTTTGATTCTAGGTGTTACAAGTGTCCAATGCCAAGTGGACCAATGTCTCCAGGGACAGCTTGGGCTCTGTAAAGTCCTGAGAGAGCAGACTTCTAAGGGGTCAGGCTTGAGTAGGGCGGTTTGAGTATCCCAGGATTGCATAGGATATTGGCATGGCCTTCTCTAGAGAACTCCTGCCATGGGAAATCATCTCTTTACAGATGTAGTCTAACTAATAGATGAAATGAAAAGGAAACGATAGTTTTAGAATGTCACCATTTCTCAAAGCCCAGTGAATTAGTAGATCTAGACATTGAGAATCAATGGCTGCAAACATCACAGTCAGAGGTTATGAGATAAAAGAAGCCTCATCACCTAGCATCTTGCCAAAAGGCTCAAACCAAGTGTGATTCAGCTTTAAGTCTGCAGGAGACACAGAGGAACACTAGAGATGACATGCACACACATGCACAATCACAAGATCCAAATCACAGGTCAAGTTGCCCATGTCAACGTGCCCTGGGCTACCAATAAATGTTAAGTAAAATAAAAGGATGGAGGGAGCACCTGTAGAGTGACTTGAAGGAAATGTCAATCATTTTTAAGAGGCTGGGCGAGGGGGATACCACCAAACTACAGTGTCTAGAATAACATCCTTAGATGTTCACTTTTCTGTAATTTTCATATCTGGTATTATTCTACAATTAAAAAGGAAAAAGGCAGGGGAAAAATTGATCCATCCCCCAATTACTGTATCACAGTCTTTACTGATCCAATTCCACATGAAGCATTTGATAGATCTCGGTATCAGTCTCCAAGAAGCCCAAGGAAACAGCATACCACTCTTTTTACTAACATGAGTATAGATCTCTATATATATATGTCTTTTATACTTGTGTGTGTACACACACACACACACACACACACACACAGTAACAGTAAGTAACTTCCAACAGTACCACAATATAGAATAAAGGGGGGAAAAGACTAAATTCCTACCTACCTTCCCCAGCCTTCCCGTGCCAAGCCTTATACGCTCTCATCTCTGCACACACTCAACCATTCCCTGATCCCTCTCCATCTTCCCTCCATTCTAGACCTTGTTCCAGCTCTTCCTTTGATGGAGCAGCCTTCCTCACAGCCAGCCACATTCTTTGCTTTTTGGAGGCCTTCCCTGATGGCTAACTGAATCAGAGCCCGCTCTCATCAGAGCCCCATCACTACCTGCTACTCTTTGTGTGGTTTGCCTTAATCCATCTCATTTTATAATTACTTCCCTTCCCATCCTTGATGATAGGATTATAAACTCACTACAGAGGAAAAACTGTCTAACTTGTTCTATGCGTAAAGGATGAGCACAATATTTTAGTGCATTCATCAACAGGCATCACCCCCCTCCCGCCTTAAGTACAAGAAATGTCTTTTCTTTCTTGGTTAATAATTAAGTTGACTTAACTATCTTCATCGGTTGCTCTTTACTATTGCTTTGTTGCTCATTCTGTGATAATACATCATTGATTGTAACTTAGGATTCAGTTACAAGTAAGTCACTGAAGTCTGTAACCTGCTTGTCAGATTCTCTGCGAGTATCAAGAACTGGCCAAGAGCACTAGAATGCTCCGACGGTAAATTCTAGTGGTGCTGGCAGCTCCATTCCATCAGAGGGCAGCAGAGAGTCAAGAGAAGGGCTGCAACCTGCAGCGGGGCTCCAAGATCCATTTCTAGGCTGTCAGGACAGGACCTGGAAAATCTCTCATTCCGAAGCAGGTGTCCAGAGTTAGAGACTAAGCAAAGCTAGTATGCTCCACAAGCCTCTTGGATCCTAGAGAGACCACAGCCCCGGTGGGATCTGCACTTGTCTAAAGTTTAGACTGCAGGTGTTGGAGGTAGGGAATCAGAGGGCTCCATTTCCTTTTATGAAATATCCAGAAGCAACCTTTCTCCTGACACAAAACCAGCATCCTGGAACACCACCTTATTGCTGAATGCTGCTTCCCTCCAGGATTCCCCCAGAGGCAATTTCCCCTTTGTTCTCTAAGAACAGGGCCAGTTTTTGAGGCAGCTGTGGCAGCTGTGGGTTCTCTTCTGTGAGCTGCCCCTACCTTAACTAATTGTAGTCAGCAGGTCCTTTCTAGTGAGAAGCTGACCCACTCAGGTTTTGGAAGACCATCCTTGCTTCAGGCCCAGCTAACAAATTAGCACAAATTTTATTTCAAAGTTTAAAGAGTACGTGTTTGAAAAGATAATTCCACGACATTTTTACTCAAAGCATTTGTCTTACAAAAAGCCCATCTCAGGCCACTGGGAGGTCTCTGGGTCTCACTGCTCATGGACCTCCTCATCCTCAGAAGGGTACAGGGTTCCCTCTGAAAACTCCAATGCCAAGCATGTCGGTGACTTTAGTGACTACCAAAAGAACCCCAGTGAGCCCAGCCATACAGGGACAGAGGGAAATACCGAGGATGACAAGAACCTTTTGCTCCGGGGCTCGGTTCCAGGGGTCAGCTATAATGAGACAGCTGTGCACTCCCCTCGAGCTGCGGATCTGCTATGCTGAGCCCTCACAGTGAACCGGAGAAGAGCCCGGCCAACCAAGTGCAGCAAGAAAACCATCTTGGTTGGTGAGCAGACCTTCCCATGGGAGTCTTTACAGCACCTTTGGTTTTTCAGTTTTTCAAAAATCCAGTCTGATCCTAAAATCCTTGAAGCACATATAAAATTATGAACTTCAAGCAAAAAAAAAAAAAAAAAAAAAAAAAAAAGTAGAGCTTTAGACAGACTGCTTGTTGCCTGCCCACAATCCTTTCTTTTTTTTAGTAGCAGAACTCTTAATGTGCCAGATTCTGTATAGATACACACATAAATGAGTAAATACATAAACATATAAATATACATATAAAGAGAAGAAAAATAAACCATATTTAGAGCCTCTTGGGCAGACCGGGTGACACCCAGAGGAGGGCAAGCCTTGGGTAAGGCTTCTTGGAAGACACATCACCACCTTTCCTCCAAATGCAGCTGAAACAAGGATGGACGGCTGAAGGTCCAACCATGGTCTTGTGAGCTCAGTGACAAGAGTCAGGGCAGAGACAGGAGGACCCTGAGTACTAACAACCTTCAGGTATTACCATACCAGCTCCGGACTCCTCCCTCCTTCTTGAGAGAATAAATCCCTACTTTTCTGAAGGTACGGACATTGATCCCCACAATAGGGAGGGGCCATCCCTGACCAAGGCTATGTCACTGTGAGACACTGACGAAAATCAGAAAGAAAAATGCCCTCTTGCCTCTCTCCAATCCAGACAGAGCTCTCGTGATTTTTTTCCCCCATGCTGCTATGGAAAGAACCTCAGCCAGAACCTTTGAGTCAGGGGGCCAAGGGAATCTTTCGGCTATGTCCCCAAACTAGAGAGAAACTTCTATTTTAGCAACCGGTTAGTGACCAACATGTGGAGGGTTACAAGTTACAGATGTATAAATACATGATACTTATTATGTGTATGAGTGGCAATTGATCATAAATGCTGATTCTAATGGTAATTCACTAATTCACTTCCTCCCCTCTATTTCCAGCTAGTTAGGTTAAGAGAGACAATCCCAGTGACCTTCCTTTTTTAAAATTCTAATTACAAAATACAAAAACTCCTTTAACCAGGAAAATCTGCAGAGAAACAGAGAAAATAGATATAATTTTTTAAAAACAACAATTCTACCCCAAGTACTTTGAATCCCATGGAAGTAACCACCCAGGTCCTTTGTGACAGTCATCTACACACACATGTATTTACTATTAGATGGGATCATACTATAGATACAGTTACGCAACTGTCATTGCAACCTCTTTAGAACGCATCACAGACATTTTTCCATTTCAGTATAACAAGGGTGGCCTGCCCCTGTCCTGCTCCACACGGGTACTAGACCTAAGACTGTCCCTCCCATATCCCCACTTTCCTGTTTCTAGAAAGGCTTTTGAGGTGGTGATGCTATTCAGAAGATGGCCTTGGGGCCAGGACAGCAGAAGCCACTTCTCTACACTGCTATCCGTTGGCATGGCTTAGGGCAGTGGCAGATTGGCTGGCTGTCCCTAGGGGTGCAGACTAACCTAACACCAACTGTCTCCTGAGGGTCCCCCACCCCAACCCCTCAACTTTCCCAAGACCACATGACTCAACTCTTCCCCAGACCTTTGCCCCATCCAGTGTGCTCTGGAGGTTCCTCCCTGTCTGGGTGTTTCCAGGTCTACTAGAGGCATCAACTCTTGGCTCCACTACACTGGGCTTTTTCATTTTGGTTGCTGAGCTAATAAACCAGAAGTTTTTCCCTGTGATGTACAGCAGCCCTAAGAACCCAACTCTCCTTGGGGCGGTGTGCACACACCCTTGACCTGAGAGAGGTCCACAGGGTGGTAAAAAGCCCTCTACAGCAGTGAATTGGCAAAGGCAGATTTTAAACTGCTGTGGAATGGATCTAGGACAGGACCCTGGGCGTGATTCTGACTCTCCCCAGTTGCAGTATCTGGGACCTCGAAAATGTTAGGTTCAAAGAACTAAAGGAGTTGAGTATAAAACTGATTTTCAGCCAAGGACACAAATAAACTGTTTTCCCTTCACTTTGCTGAGAGGCAGGTGACAATATCAGGAACACCCTGTAGAGTGTGCAAGGAGTAAAGCCTCCTGCATCTCAGAAAAGCAAAAGGAATGTTGTTTTGTCATTCTCCTTGGTGAGTCTCAAAGCCCTTGGAGGGAAGAGAAATTCCTCTCAAGAATAATAATGGCTAACATTTACCAAGCACTTATTCGATGCCAGGCCCCTTTCACATACTATCTAGATTTTGTTTAAGCCCTGTCAACACCCATGATGTAGATACTAATAGCCCATTTTACTGATAAGGAAATTGAGGCCAGGGAGGTTCACTTACTTGCCCAGAGACCATGGCTGGTAATTGATATAGGCTAGTAAATGATACACCCTAAAACTGAACCCAAAAATCAGACTGCAGGGGCATCTGGGTGGCTCAGTGGGTTAAAGCCTCTGCCTTCGGCTCAGGCCATGATTCCAGGGTCCTGGGATCAAGCCCCACATCGGGCTCTCTGCTCAGCAGGGAGCCTGCTTCCTTCTCTCTCTCTCTCTTGCCTACTTGTGATCTGTATCCGTCAAATAAATAAATAAAATCTTAAAAAAAAAAAAATCAGACTCCAGAGTTCATTCTCTCTCCAGGATGCAGGCCCCAAAAGAAGAGTTAAAACAGCCACTCCGTCACCCATTTCCAAGTATCAGGTGATTTCTCTTAGAAAAGTCATAAACTATTTCAGATTCAATTGCTACATTTCAGGCTATTCCAAGAAACAGAATGTAACAAATATAGGGATTCCAAATATCGGACTTCCATGGGATCAAATCAGATTTTAAGCCACGGATGGGAAAGCCCCTGGGAAGGACCAACTGGGAAGGTGGCAAGTCACGTCCAAGAACACAGCCCCTGGGTAGCTCAGTGGGTTAAAGCCTCTGCCTTCGGCTCAGGTCATGATATCAGGATCCTGGGATCAAGCCCCGAATCGCATTGGGCTCTCTGCTCAGCAGGGCGCCTGCTTCCCTTCCTCTCTCTCTCTGCCTGCCTCTCTGCCTACTTGTGATCTCTCTATCAAATAAATAAATAAAATCTTTAAAAAAAAAAAAAAGAACAGAGCCCCCAAAAGAATCCTAGCCCCATGCTACTCATTCCAAAAGGGAAGCTCCAGGTTTGAGTCAGTCCTTAGACAAAATGTCAAAATCTTAGTCAAGTCTTTCTTGAAGTAATACGGAGGAAAACTTGCACAGTTGGATGTCAACACTGTACAAAGCTACAATAAGAAAATGTGTTGGTCCGATGATAGCAAAATAGACCAATGGAATGGCCATCTTCCAAACACATCCACTCGTAGGGGCCCTTGGTTTATGGGTGCAGGTAACACTGGACACTCAGGAAAGGACACTCTTTTTTTCCTAACGATTTTATTTATTTATTTATTTATTTGACAGACAGAGATCACAAGTAGACAGAGGCAGGCAGAGAGAGAGGGAGAAGCAGGTTCCCTGCTGAGCAGAGAGCCCAATGCAGGGCTCGATCCCAGGACCCTGGGATCATGACCTGAGCCAAAGGCAGAGGCTTTAACCCACTGAGCCACCCAGGTGCACCGACACTCTTTTTAATAAATAGTTTTGTGGGGAAGAAATGAAACCTGGACTATGCCACACACCATACACAGAAACCCTTCCAGGAGGATTTTAAACCCTTCAGTTGCCTTTCATAACTGGATCTAATCTATAAGAAATTTTTTTTTGGACCCCAGTTCAGGAAAGTTTCCTGTAATAAGTCACAGAAACATTAGATAAATCGGATATTAAATTTAAAAACTTCTATTCAAAGCATCTTCATGAGAGTAAAAAGGCAAATGACAGAGTGGGAGAACACATTTCTACACATGTGTAGAATAAAAAACAAAACCACAAATCAATAAGAAAAAGAAACAACAGTAGAAAAATGGGCAAGCTACTTGAATATGCACATTAGAGAAGAGCTCTAAATGGCAAGTATATGAAAAAGTGCTCAATCTCATTAGAAATCCAACAGACAGGAATTAAAACCACAACAAGACTCATCTAATGAGTCCACTAGCCCTAA
Source organism: Mustela erminea (assembly GCF_009829155.1). Lineage (NCBI taxonomy): Eukaryota > Metazoa > Chordata > Mammalia > Carnivora > Mustelidae > Mustela > Mustela erminea. Next base: position 88,201,096 of record NC_045624.1, on the reverse strand, counting down.
CTTCCAGTTTATAGGAAATAACAGAGAGCAGGTAAAACACCAAGAAGACAGAGCAGACAAATGCAGAATGAGAGCCTTTGAGACAATCAGCCTAGACTTTTTAAAAGGTCAGGATCATAAAAACAAGAGACGAAAAATACAAGCAAATGTGATGTATAAACTTTAAGTGGGTCCAGATTTCAAAAACCTAGCCATAAAAGACATTTTTGGGTCAACTTGGGAAATTTGACTATGGATTAAAAATTATATATTAATTTTCTTGAATAGGGTGATTAAATAGTAAAATATCTTTTCTTAGTAGAGTTATGTTGAAATATTGAAAAGTGTCCTCACAACTGCTGTTTTCATGTAATTCACACCCACAAAACAGATGATAGATATGGATAAAAGAGCAAATATGCCAAAGTGTTAATAATTATTGACTTAGTGATAGGTATGTGGGTGTTCTTTTATTCTTTATGTTTCAAGGTTTTTTTTTGTTTTTTGGTTTTAAGATTTTTTTTTTTAATATTTAATTTATTTTTTATTTTTTTTTTAATTTCCAGCATAACAGTATTCATTATTTTTGCACCACACCCCGTGCTCCATGCAATCCGTGCCCTCTATAATACCCACCACCTGGTACCCCAACCTCCCACCCCCCGTCCCTTCAAAACCCTCAGATTGTTTTTCAGAGTCCATAGTCTCTCATGGTTCACCTCCCCTTCCAATTTCCCCCAACTCCCTTCTCCACTCTAAGTCCCCATGTCCTCCATGCTTTTTGGTTTTAAGATTTTATTTATTTATTTGACAGCCAGAGATTGCAAGTAGGCAGAAAGGCAGGCAGAGAGAGAGGAGGAAACAGGCTCCCTGAGGAGCAGAGAGCCTGACGCGGGGCTCGATCCCAGGACCCTGAGATCATGACCTGAGCCGAAGGCAGAGGCTTTAACCCACTGAGCCACCCAGGCGCCCCTATGTTTCAAGTTTTTTTTTTTTAAGATTTTATTTATTTGAGAGAGAAAGAAAAATCACAAGCTGGGGGTGGGGACAAGGGAGCCTGACACAAAGTTCCCTCCCAGTCTTGTTTTATATTTTACAAAGTTAAAGTACACATTACAGTTAATATATTTTTCTATATGGGTGTTAGAATTCACAAGAGTTAAAATAAATGTCAAAGACAGGGGCGCCTGGGTGGCTCAGTCGATTGAGCTTCTGCCTTCAGCTCAGGTCATGATCTCAGGGTCCTGGGATTGAGCCCCACATGGGGCTCTCTGCTCAGTGGGGAGCCTGCTTCCCCCTCTCTGCCTACTTGTCATCTTTCTCTCTTTCTCTCTCACTCTAATAAATAAGCAAAATCTTTAAAAGTAAAAAATAAATGTCAAAGACACTCTGCAGGAAAAAATAAAAATCTGGCCTGAAATCCCTCATTGTTATCCACCATGTCTGCCTGGGAGAAGAAGTTCTTTGAAATGAAATAGTAGGCTGAAGCCTCTGTGGATTTCCACTGGCCTTGCTGCAAAGAGATTGGGACTTTTCACCAGACCCTGAGCTCCAGTGTCCATGGAATAAGCTGAAGTATTTGTTTCTTTCTGGAAATGTGCCCGTCCTACCAGAGAGGTAATTCGTATTCTCCCAGCCTGTAAACTACCTGAAGGAAGGCGAAAAATCTCCTCTCCTTGCTATATCCAGGGCCTAGAGTCCAAGGCAGAACATACCTAGAGGACATCAGAACGAGGGATGGGGTAGGAGAGTTCAGAGCACAGCGTCCTGTCTTGACACTGAGACTTGGGGGTAGGGCAACTGACTCAGGGACACAGAAAAACAAAAACAAAAACAAAAAACACACACACACACAGAGTTCTGGACCCCAGCCCAGGCCAGAAGCATCAATCCATGCACCTAGAAGGAAGTTTCTCCTGTTTCCCCTCCCTTAGAGCTTTTCATTAATTTTCTCATTCATCAGCAAGGAATTTCATTCAGGTGTGAGTAATAGAACCCAAGAGAGCAAGGTGAGGTTTTCATTTTCTCTCATCTACCAATGAATTTCAAGGTGGATGCTTGCTGGTGTTGACTCAGTGATTGGGAGGGGGTGGGGAGGTGACAGGGGAGAAGCCTGAGACTTTGGGATTCTCTTGGCCTTTTCCTGGTGGCCCCAAACCAGAGCCAGCATTAGGATGGACATGCGGCCCTCTTGTGCAAAGTACAAAAAGACACGCTCCAGAGCAAGTGAAGTCCAACAGGACTCACTCCGCCCCTGGGCGAACAATTTACTAAATGACATCCCCACCAACAAAATATAGATTTTATAGTTGTGTCTACATACAAACAGGAGTCAGGACATCTCAAATGAACCTCTGGAGTTTTTCCACATAGTACTGAAGTCTCAGTTACAGAAAACCTGGGACCGGAATTCTGCAGTAAAAACCACCACCCCAAACCCATACTGCTGGAAATTAAATAGAGCCCCATCTAGCGGCACCACCCAGGCAGCGCATCCAATGGGCTCAGTTCTCTTGCAAGTTAGGTACAGGGTAGAAGGGGCGTTTGTATAGCTAGTGTCCTGGCAGAGGCAAGCGCTGAGCCATTCAGACACAAGTTCAATGCCATGGCAGTGCCTGGGGACATAGACCCTAGGCTGTCCAGGCTCCAGGCTACAAAAATGTTCGCTCTACCGTGGCATCCACTTTTAAGCTCCGGTTAGCTTGCTCTCAGAACTAAGAGAAAACTGCTTGCACCTAAACACACTTCCCCAGCCGACAGGAAAAAGTGAGAAGGGGAGTGGTTCTCATCACCAACATGTGGAGATGAGAGCTAAACTGAGGGAGGGACAGCACACAGCAGGTGAACATTTGAATCCGGGTTAATAATTACAATTGACAGCGGGCCCAAGCCCTCAAGGGAGATCTGGGTAAGAACAGGTGCAACAACTACATTTATAAAGTATGAGTCAAACCCCTGCATTTCCAGCTGCCAGATCATGGTGTACACAATTGGCAAACTTGGAGAAAGGCACACTATTTTATCTCCGAGATCCACACCAATCCCCAAGAAAGTGTTTTACAGAAGCCCTGTTTGGGTCCATTTATGGAAACCAAATGTCCACCCTTTTTGAACTTAGATTTAACCCCACTTTCAAGCTAGTAAGTTCGCCCGGATAGGTCAGAGTCGAGAGATTTTACTACTCACAGCGCAGCCCCCGGCACGAACGTCCGTGTCTGCGCGGGTCCTCCTCACCCCGAGTGTCACGCGAGCAGCCTGACAGCATCACCCAGAAGGTTACCCCGCACCCTGCGTGTATGCACCACAGCGCAGGGACACTGAGCTCGGGGGTCCCACTGCTTTTATAGCAAGCAAGCCTGGTCTTTGTCTGGGGGAGACAGCAGCTCGTCTCCTGAGGTTACCGGCCGCATCAGCAAGCCTGACGCATGCTTGCCAGCATGGAGCCATGAGGACTCTGCCTTTTTGACACACACGCAGGGCATCTAAAAGCTCTCTCTCCCGACAGGGACCACCTCTGTGGCTAGAAAGCCAAAACCGCCTTGACTTAACGGCTCCAAAGAACCTTCTGGAACGGGAAAGCCCCGGTTCCCACCAAAGGGGTCGCAGACATAAAAACAAAGACCGAAGAAAAAAAGCGCAAGTGGGCGACCTTGAACTCGGCGAAGCCCAGCATCGGCTAGACCACAGTACTCAAGTGCGCACGCCGCCAGGCCTCCATCGGGAAACGCAACACCCCTGCACTGGCTCCCGCTCCGGCTCTGGCTCTACTCACATCTTCCCCGCGAAGCCGTGGGGACGCCTCGCTGCTGCCGCGGCCAGCGTCTCGGGGTGCCCGCCACGTGCCGGACCTTCTTCGTGCTGCAGCCCGCTCGATGGGACCAGACCCGGCCCTCGTGACCCCAGCTCGGCAGACCCGCCCGGAGCCGGTGGCGGCCGTTTTAATCCCCGCTCCCAGCTCTGAGCGCTGCTGTGGGAGTGGGAGCGGGGGCTCCGCGAAGGCGCGAGGGGGCGGGACCAGGCGGTCGGGGGCGGGGCCTAACCGCTGGCTCCTCCCCGACCCCTTTCTCAGCCCCCCTGCTCAGAGCCCCACGAAGGGCTCGGCTGCTCCTTCACCGTTTGTGATGGTTGTGGGACCTGACGGGGGCGGGGTGGGGCACTTGATTAAGCTGATCAGATTCGGCCACCTCTTCGTATTTCAACACTCAGAATTTCAGAACATCATTACCCCCTCGTTCTGCCTGCCTTTTCTCTTCCCCTCTTTTCGCAGCTCCCACTCCTTATCTCCCTTCCCACCTCCAAAGGCCGAAGCCAAAGCGGAAGGCATAAGGGAGTGTCCTTAGAGTTGGCAATTGTTAGGATCAGCAGAAACTAAGCCATTTCGGTTCCTGCCCCATCAGCCGCCTCAAACCTGAAATTTAAAAAAAAAAAAAAATCCTCTTAAAAAATCCAAACATCTCGACACAGATTCCAATGCCTCTTTGATGATGGGCAGCATCTTTGCCGCCCTCTAGTCGGGCCTTTGGTGTTAACGGTGCACAGAAGGGCGCACATCCACCTGGGGGCAAGTCCCAGAGGGGCCGATGAGGGGATAGATGCTGCTGACCATACCGTGTAGTGTTGCATCCACACCTGCTTCTCTGCGCCCTTGTGGCGGATGGATTAGATTTCTAACAAAGCTAGCGGAGATTAGATAGCCAGGAAAGAAAGCAAGGCCTAACTTGGCCTCCTTAGCACAGGAACTATTCTCCAAACACTAGCTTAAGGGTAGAGCAGGGATGGCAAACAAGTTTTACCTTTCATTTCCAACACCGAAAAATCAATACTGGCCGTCCAGAGCCTGGGTTGGGTTTCATATTTGTGAAAGGTCAGAGAAGTATTTTAGACTTTGGGGACAGAATGGTCTCTGTGGCAGTTACTCAGCTCTGCCACTGGATTATGAAAGCAGCCATGGACAATACATAAACAAGTGAGTTGTGGCTGTGTCCCAATGAAACTTTATTTATAAAAATGGGTAGCAGGTCTGAGCATGTGTGTAATATAATCCTTTGAGATATGGGGGAAGCCACATTAGAATTTCTCTTATGTTTATCTTATCTGCTTTTATTTTGGACTTGATCTTGCCTACCCCACCATGAATCCATGGAATTTGCAATGAGTCCGTCCATTCATGCTAATCAGAGGTCAGGTTTACAAACCTCTGAAAAAGATTATCACAGAGGATGTGCCTTTGAGTGGCAATATCTGTCACTGACTCTCCCTGCTGGTCTGATCTGAGCTATGTATGTCTCCTAGGAACTCTCCTGGGAGGAGAACAGAAGCCCCTAATTACTTGCAGGCAGGTTTTGGGGAGCTATGGTGAACTTGCCATGCCAGAGGAGACTTAGACTCATAATTCTATCTTGAATCTGATCAGCGGCTCAGCTATTGGTCAAAACCCAAAGAAATGGAACACCCCTTCCCTGCACCACGTTGTGTGCACGTGCACGCACACACACACACACACACACACACACCCCATTCACAAGAACACCAAACAAATTGTGCTTTCCTGGCCTCTAGTGGTCTACCTCTCCCTTGATTATTCAGGCCTACCATGTATGGGTCGTCAGGTTGTACACTGCACAAGAGTGTCACACCTAGGGAGGCATCTTTGACATTGTATGCACGTGAGACTTATTGCGACAATATTCTTGTATATAGTAGCATCATGTTCTAAAAAAATCAGTCCATTACAAGAATTTCTGAGCAATGGATGTAAAGCATTGAGGAATGGGTGCCTTTTTAATTCCAGAAAGGTTAGCCACAGCCACAGCTATATGACACCTGTAAAGAATGAAAAAGAAGTAAAATACACATAATACAACAGATTCACACTCTTCTGGGGCAGAGCTGTCTTATGAGCACCCTTTATAGTTTGGGGAGAATTTTCAGTGACCCAGCATTTGAGCACTGAAGCGTTAGAACAAAGCATTAAGAGTGAGGGCCTGGGGTGCCTGAGTGGCTCAGTGGGTTAAAGCCTCTGCCTTCAGCTCAGGTAATGATCTCAGGTCCTGAGATCGAGCCCCGAATCGGGCTCTGCTTGGTGGGGAGCCTGCTCCACCCCACCCCGCCTGCCTCTCTGCCTACTTGTCTCTGTCAAATAAATAAAATCTTAAAAAAAAAAAAAAAGTGAGGGTCTGAAGCTGATGGCCTACCCTCAGATAGTTTAATCTACTCATGATGGAGGTAAAGGAGCAAAGGGACAGAAATTATTTCTTTCCCCATCCCACCTGCTTTCCCTTTCACCCAGAGAAGAGGAGCTGAAAGATGAAGTCAAAGCGGAGAGATGTGTTTTGCTGTTAACCCACACAGAAGCAAGTGATGAAGTAAGACTCCTTAAAGAGGAGCCAGCTGTTTGGCTTGTGGCTTCCCAGTATCCATTCCCCTTTCTCCTGGTAATAGCTCCCCACTTTCCCTTTGGGAAATAAGTTCTGCTCCATTGTGCAAAGTCTCTGGAATTACCCAACAGAACATCTTGCCTTCTACTGGCCAAAGGGATGGTCCTATAATTCAAACTAGGCCAGATGTGCGCTCTCGCTCTCTCTCTCCCTCTCTCTCTCTCTCTCTCCTCCTCTCTATGATGGCTAATTTAATGTGTCTACTGGGCAATGGGATGCCCAGCTATTATCCTGGAATTTTCTGCAAAGGCAATTTTGGATGAGATTAACATTTCAATCATATGTGGTTGGTGCTTGCCCAATCCATTAAAGGTCTGAATCTAGCAAAAAGACCAACCCTCCCCTGAGTAGGGGAGAATTATCCAGCAGACTGTCTTTGGGCTTCATGTGCAACAGCAGTTCTTCCTGCCTGATGGCCCTTGAAGTGAAACATCAGCTCTTCCTGGGTCTCCAACCCCAACTCCAAAGCCCCAGCACGTTGCACTTGCTAGCCTCCATAATTGTGTGAGCCAATGTTTCGTCATAATTCTTTCTCTCTCCCTCTACCTCTCCCCCACCCCTTTCTGTGTATATTCCAATGGTTCCGTTTTTCTCTGAAAAACTCCACTCTCCTTCTCTTCCTCTGGATTTTGATGCATGGGTATACACATTCAAAAACGTAAGAGTGGCTGGAAAGCATTCATTTCCTTCTGCTCCTTTTCTGAAACTGGTTCTCAGTCTTTCCTAAAAATTCTTTGCCCCCCCCCCCATATCTTCTTTCAGGCCACAAACTTTTACTGAGAACCTACTAGGTTCAAGGTCTGCTCTGCCAGGAAGGCAGCTATGCACAAGGTAGCCCTGTTCTCATAGAACTTATTTTCTAAAAAGTCCTTTTCTTCTTAAGGAGAGTCATTCTTTTTTTTTTTTCCCCCTAAGATTTTATTTATTTATTTGACCGAGACACCAGGAGAGAGGAAACACAGCAGGAGGAGTGGAAGAGGGAGAAGCAGGTTTCCCACCAAGCAGGGAGCCCAATGCCAGGCTCGCTCCCATGACCCTGGGATCATGACCTGAGTGGAAGGCAGATGTTCAACAACTGAGCCACCCAGGCGCCCAAGGAGGTTCACTCTTATTAGAGGATTGGTTTCTATTGCTTGCCACCAAGGAATCCTGACTGATACTAACATTCTCCCTACAGAGACTGCTGGGAGTCTCTGACCTAGGCCCCGCCCCTTCTCTAGGTCATCTTGGATAAGCTAGATGCCAGTCCTACAGAAGAAGTCAGAGGGTTTTGGAGGGGGGGGAGTGGAGGGGTAAGCCTGGTGATGGGTATTATGGAGGGCACGTATTGCATGGAGCACTGGGTGTGGTGCATAAACAATGATTTTGGAACACTGAAAAAGAAATTAATTTAAAAAAAAGAAGAAGAAGAAGTCAGAGGGAAAACCCCAGGCTCTACATAGTTCTCAAAGACCACTTCTCTCTGATTAGCCCAAAGAAAAACAACCTGGGACTTCATCTAACCTACTCCCTTTAGGATAATGAAGGACTAAACAGGAACACTTCCATGACAGTGGTTTCTCCACTGGAAACCCTCCATCTAAACCCGTTTCTCCTCTGCTGCTTGCAGCTGGAGGAGACCCGTTACAATGAGCATTACAATGCTTGCCCCTCATTAGGATTGCTTTCAAGTTCCATCTTCACCGGCAGCCTTGTGAAAGCCCTCCCCCACCAAGACCTGTGGGATTTATTCTGGGGTTAGGCAGGAGACAAGATGAGAGAGGCTGATCGAAGTGGCCAGACAGGACTTTCTCCTCAGGTAGAACCAGACAGGTCCTAAACATAACTGCAACTCAATTCTGCAGCCAGGAAGCCTGCTGTTTGCATCACTGGGGCAGGGCGGGGCGGGGGGGGGGGTGTCTCAGTGATTACGGCTGGGAATTGTCACGGTTTAGCTGAGCGCTCCTGGCAAACCATAGAGCTGGCTTGCATAATGCAGTGTCTAGAGAACATGATTCCAGTGGAACAGAGCACGTTGGCAGTCAAAAATAGAATTCGGTCACATAACAACTCATACATAAACCGGGAGGCTGGGGGAGGAACAAAATTCAATAACACTCCCAGGGGGTTACTGAACACCTGCCCAGGTCACTCAGAGCCCTCGCTCTCCGGGAATTGCCAGCTCGGCCCTGAAACTGAATGGCAGAAATAAACAACAAAACTGACCCAGTTAAATCAAGAAACACAAGTGCACCTTTAAGCACGCAGGAATTTGGGCAGCCTCTCCAGGCCAGGCCCGCTGGGAGACTGAGTTCCATGCTCTTAAAGAATTGACTTCTGTAGATTCAATGGCAGACATGCTGGGTTTACAGCTCCATGGAAAGCTGAGACCGGGGTAGGTCTGAATGTGTTTTCACTGCATGTGCATGTGTTCCGCTCTGTCCAGAATGCACTGAATGTGGTCCCTGGCTGCTCCTAAGCAGATGCAGACATCACATGACCCACTGCTTGGGCTTGCAAAGAGCTGAGGTTTAGAAAAGAAAGATGTGGATTTTCCTTACCAGGAAAGACATTAAAACCGTAGTATAGTTCTCATTGGAAAGGTCATGCTGGGGAAGGAGTAGAGACCTCCTGCCTGTGAACATAGAAAGCAAAGCCGACTGGACTACTGATATTGTAATATACCGCCAGAAAAAAAGGATGTGTGAGAGCAAAAAGAAAAGGAGGCGCCTCCTACCCCAGCCCTGCCCTCACCAGCCCTCCATCTTGACAAATTGCTTCTCCTCTCTCTGTCTCTCTTCCCCTCTTTAAAAGTAACTTATGATGACTGTTTCCCTTCCAAACGCACCAGAAGGGTAGAAAGTTTAATTGGACACTTGCGTTGGTTCTTTTGTTTCTGATTGTGGAATTCTAGAGCAGTAATGTCCTCTGGGGAGCTTATAAAAATTACAATACCTGGACCACACCCCAGGAGATTTTGGGGTGGTGGGTTTCAAGGCCTGGGTAGATTGAAAAAGTCCCCCAACTGATTCAAATGTGAAGCCCAGGCTGAGAACCATGAGCTTCAACAGAGAGAAAAATTGCTCTACTGCTTCCCCGGGGGGGATACTGGAAGATGGAAGACACACGGATTCTCTGACCTCCTCCAAATCTTCAAAGGGTTTCTTTTCAGGGCGTTGGACAAACTGTCTTGTTCCCAGACCTTCTCTCACCAACATCCTCTACCCTTCTGCCAGCATCGCTCAGTGAGGAAACAAGCTAAACATCTTGAGAAGGTGGCAGGGGACTTCTGATTGTTTTTAACTGAAGCCAAACCTTAAGTAGCCCTTAAGTATGTTATGGCCTTTATCTCGAAGTTTATCTTTCAGGACTTACTCAGACCTGGAGCATCTGTAAGCAAGCAGGGAGTCTTAAAGTCCTCGGTCTGTGCTGCCATGTTCAGGACCGACTGCTACCTTCAAACCAAGCTGGAGAGACTGCCCTTGTGCCTTACTATGGGCCATTACTAGTACAGGATGCCTGGGAGTAAGCACCCCATTCTGCTATAAAAAGGGAATGATTCAAACCAGAGGATCCACAGTGAGTCCCTTAGGGAGGGACTTGATGCCTCAGTGTGGGTTGGTCAATCCCGTTTCCCCTGTACCCCTCCATGAGCTCCATGCCCATCCTCCCCCCAACTCCCCACCCGACAAAGTATCTGTTACTACAGTTTCGCTCCACAGATCTGTTATGTCTCCCACTGGAAGTCCTGGAAGACCCATGGTCCTTTCCTTGTCCTTCTATAGCCTGTAAATTGTTCTCTGCCCTTGAAAGCACCTTGTGTGCTTCTGCTCTGTTGAATCAGATGTTTGGAAGGACGAGGAAGCCTCGAAAAAGCAACCAGAGGAAACCCCAGCAGGGTCATAGTAACGAGCGTCGTTAAGAGCTAGGGAATCAAACAGGTGTTGATTTGAATCCTGTCCCTATCACTTCGTAGCTATGCACCTGGGATAACATACCTAATCTCTCTGAGCCTCAGTTTACTCAAACGTAAAAGAAGTTGAGTCATAAAATCTATAGCATGGGCTGGGTATGAGGTTGAAATGAGAAGTACCTGGCATCATGTGACCATCCCAAGTGGCAGTCACTATCGCCACTGTTATTATTAATAAAGTTAGGAGTGTGGAGTGTGGGGGACCATTGGCGTCTCCTCGGAATCAATGCGAACTGTGGAGCAGCAGGCCCCGGGGGGAGAAAACCTCAGTTTAGAACCATCCCTTTCTAAGATTTTAGACCAGTCAGAGAATCTCTGCAGCCTTCTGTTTCCCCGGGAGCAAAACTGTGATAATAATGATATAATAATGATGTGGAGTGGTTGGAAGGACTAAATGCAACAATGCATATAAATGTGCTTTGCAAACTACAAAGAACCATATAACATTAGTAATCATGAGTCACACTCAATTCTCAATACTTCCTGGGACTGGTCCTGAAAACTGGTAAAAGCAATAAATGGCTTCTCTAAGATCAGACATGGAACAAAATGGGACTCAACTCTCATGCCTTTAATCCAGCAGCTCAATAAAGTCTGGGCCATTGGGTGAGCCCCACAGAGAATGAGGGATCTGATTAAAAGGGGGCATCCGTGCTGGGCTTAATTGCATTCTGGAATGATCCCTTCCTCGGATACAGCAACTGCCTAGTGTTTACTTACCCTATTATCTCCTACTGCCTCAGGAGACATCTCAGCAATTAGTTAAAGTTATTGATTTTCAGAAACAATGACCTTCATAAAAGATGGCCTAATATCACAGGGCAAAAAAAGAGAGAGGGCAGAAAATATCATAGCACATGTTTCTGCCTTTCCAGGAGCATTTTTTTCTTGGCTCTCACTTTTTTTTTTTTTTTTTTTTTTTTTTTTTTGGTGCCTAACTTTTAAAAAAATAAATTGGATTTTGGGTGACACTTTCCTGGTATTTTTTCTAGGGGTTTTCCAACCCCTGCTGACTTTGCTAACCTACTCAATTTTCCACTGCTACCATAAATAGACATTTCTAATTTGAAAGTTAAAAGCAGGAGCACCTCTGTTGGCAAGAGAGAGGGAATTTAATGTCAAAATATCACTAGCCACCTGTAAGTAGGCCCTGGATGGCTGCTATCAAAGTGGAAGCTCGCTTTGGGTCTTGAGCTACATAATTACAGCCTCTCTTCCTCTTCCGTCCTCCAGCTGTCCTCAGCCTCTGCTGACCCAAGCTACTCCGCATTCACATTAAAGATAGAGATGACTCAGGACACCCTAAAATGCCAGTCCTCTAATACAGTGTTCTTTTAGGAACACTCAAAATGTAGCCAAAGGAAAGAAATTCTAATAGTAGAATTCTAGGCTTTGTTCTTGGGGGCCCAAGAGGTACTATGGGAGCAGGCAGAAGGTTATTTCTCCAGTAATACTTGCAGTCTGTGGTATCAAGTCTTTAGATGACTTCCTAATTCCTTGCCCACTGTCCACTAGGAAGAAGGTGGGGCCAACTGGATCTGTGGACGTTGGGGGAGGGGGAAAAAGAAAATTTGCAAAGAGGGCACAGGAATGCCACTCCTCCTGAATTGTTTACATATTTGTGGAGGACACAGGGATGACTCAAAGGGACGAGAGGCAATCTAGTGACAGGAATGTTCTCTGTCCTCAAAAGGGCTCCTATGGAGGAGTGTCTTAGAGTTGGGAGGGTGTGTAAAATATGCACCACTGATAATAGGGCCCCTTTTGAGAGCTTTCTTCCAATCCCCATATAATTTCATTTTGCCCCCAAATTTGACAACAGATTAAGAGCAAGAAAAGAAAACTTCAAATCCCTTGTTCAGATCTGCAAAATCGAAACCTGCTTATGCAATACTACACTTCACCAGTCAAAACAGCAGTGTGCATTTATTTTAGGACTTGGCAAGAATTCAAGCACAGGAACCTGCGAGGTTAAAACAGGCACTGGCACATAATTGGGTAAGGCAAAGAACCAGGAAATGGATGTTCTGAAAGGACGAAAAAGAAAGAGGATCTCGATTAAAAGGACAGCCACCAGCTACCAAGAGGCCTAGTCACCCTTTGAAGGGCTCTAGACGCGTAAAAGAAGGACCACCTTGGCAGGTTGTAAGTCACCAGCGACCCAACATATCCCTGAAATGAATGGAAATCTGCATCTGTAACCTCCCATCCCCAGGCCCAACGTCAGACACACTGGAAAACGGCCCTCTGTCCTGCTGGGGCCAGCTCTGCCCCAACCAAAGCAAATATTAGACAAATATTTGAAGAATATCATTGCAAGGGGGGTGGGGAATTACTTGCCTGCTCGAAGCACCCATCTTTGTTTGGGGTGCCTCTTCACTCCCCATAGCTGCACAAGCCAAGATCACAGGGGAGCAGTACAGGCCAGGACTATCAACATCAGAAAAGGGGTAAACATTGTCTTCTCTCGTTCATCCTCTAACATAGGTGCCTGGGGTCCGTGGGCTGCGCAGGGTCAGGACAAGGGTGAGGTGGGATGAGGAAAAGAGGATAATGAAGCCAGGACTGCTCCCCCATTGGGTGCTGTTTCACTTACGCTTCATGGCCTGGAGTGGCACAAAGGGGAATTCCATTTTTTTAAGGCCTTCTGAGGTGCCAAAGACTACTGGTTGCATTATAGACATCATCTCTTTCAAACCCTCACCACCCACGGTGGTAGCTTTGACCATTCACACATTCCCAGTGTGGGGCGAGGGAAATACGAAATGTACCCCAACTCACACAGGGGTTCAAAGCTGGGTCTGACCTCCCAAGCCCCCCGCTCGTACAGGACACATTTGAGGCTCCTCTTCATTTCCCACGGTGTCCCCTCTAGCCTGGACTGTCAGCCCCCAGCCCTGGCTCTGTGACCTCTACAGCCCAGGAACTTACTCCCCCTGGGGCCAGCTTGAGTCCTGCCTGGGAGAGTCAGGATCTTCCCCTTGCTGCTGTGGAGCAGCTAGGCCCATACCTTGATATGGTAGCTTCTCCTACTGCTTCTAGCCTCAGCTAGAAGGTCTCACACAGGCTGTGAGATCTGATTTCCCCAGAAGTGGTGCCCAGGGGTAGTTATCTCTGTGCTGGAAAGACCCAGCCCGACAATTGTCTTCACCCTCCTCCCTTGCAAGGACGACTCCAAGGCACCATCTTTTGAAACATAACCCCTGAAGACCTGCCATGTGGCTGAGCAGACACACCTTCCCACCTACCAGCCCTATGTCTTCAGAGCTCTCTGTGAAGCAAGCTAAGGCATCCCTAGCATTATTCCCTGGAACGTTCCCTACCTCACTTCACTTTTCCCTCATCATCATGGCCCAAAGATTGCGCTTTCTAAATCAAGCAAGCCTGGGACCCAGGCTTTCCAGTTTTGTCTTGACTTATTAATTTTGTTGTTTGTAATCATGTGTTTGGTACCCACAATCCCAAACAAAAGCTAGAACCTTGACATAACCTTCATCTAACCATGTGGTCCCCCAGCCCACTCCCCTCATGTATCCACCCAAGAAAACCATCCTCCAGAATTCCTTTGTTTTTTTAAATAGGTAGTTTTATTGCATCTATATATATTTCTATAAAGTATATTCTTTTTCTAAGTTATGCTTTTATTTATGTATTTAATCCACTTAAATAACAAACAATTGTTGAACTCTATTTATTCATGTACCATGCCGGGCCAGGGGGATATAAGGATGAATAACACACAATACCAGCCTTTAGAAAGTTCACGGTCTAGTTGTACTCTTGAAGTGTCATTTTTTTATCCTCTTAGTCACTCAACATATTCCCGCCTCGGTCTACGCTTAATCACACACTGGAACAGATCACTCCATTTCCGTCAATCCAACTCTATTCATGATTCAAGTTTAACTCTTGTATCAATGCTTCTAATGATTTCAGGCAGTATTTGTATGAACTAAGATTTAAGATTATAAAGTATATTCTTATATTAGTTGTTTTCAACTTTATACAAATTATGATTTTGTATACTTTTAGGACAACTACTTTCTTCACTTAATGTTTTATTGTTTCATTTCTAGGATTTATCCACACTGTAGTGAATTAGCATAGTTCATTTGTTTTTATTGCTATGTGATAATGTTATGTAACTATATTAGTATAGTTAATGTAGTATAGATAGTATAGATAATGTTATAGTATAGATAATGTTATGTAACTATATTTCACTATAGTATAGATAATGTTATGTAACTATATTTCACCCATCCACTCTCCTGTTGATGGGCATCTGGGCTGTTCTCAGGTTTTCACACTGCGAAACTCTGAACATTCTTGCACATGTCTCCTGTTGCAAATCTGCATGAGTTTCCCTCAGGTCCATCCCTCGGAATGAATTGTTGGATCATATCCACACAAATGTTCAACTTTAGGAGAGAGATCCAACTGTTCTCCAAATCAGTTAACCAAACTTGTGCTCTTTCTATCATACTCGGACTGTTCTCTAAAATCCAGTGTTTGTGTTTCCTCTTGTTCTGATAGCTGCCAAAAATGAGAGTTGCTGGGCTCCTCTTCATTAAGTGCAGTACCTTAAGTTTCCTCTGAGTATTTGGGTTTTTTAAGAGGATGCTTGGAGAGGCAACACTTCCATCCAAAGCAATGACTTTCTCAGGCTGAATACTACAGGGCCTCCATCTCTACAGCCCCTTCCAGATTCACTCAAGTTCACTGACATGCTTACTAAGTCCTGGGGCTGTGTAAGACCTTGACCATCCAGGAGTGGGAGACACAGTCTTGCTTTCAAACATTCTAAAGACTGATGTCTGAGAAAGACAAGAAGACTAATTATGATGGGTTTGGATGCTGTCTCAGTCTTGCTTTTTCTTCCTCACTCTTTTTCCCCTAGGTGAATGGTAAGGCAGGTTAATGGAAGGCAGCGGAGATGGGGATGAGGACAGGGATTGGTGGAGAGGGGAGTGCAGTGCATGGGAAGGCTTGAGAGAGCAGACAGGTATACACTAAACTTGGCTACCCCAAGGCAAATAACTTCAAATAGTCCCACCTCATTATTTGCTATCATCAGTCCCCTTCCACGATAAATGTCTTTGAGAAACTGTCCCCTTCTAACAAGGATAGCTGGTTCTACGGTGAGTCAGAGAGCAGGTTTCCCCATTCCTAGAGACTGGTAGAAACTTGTCCTTCTACTCAGCTTCAGCCACACAAAGATCTTACAGAGTGGATATAGTATAGGTTAGGACCTCTCCGCCCTCACTCCCTATCCCGTTTGCCACTGCTTAGTTTCATCTTCAAGCTGACTCCATGCGTCAGTCAGTTGGACTCTGGTTACCCCAGACCTCCAGAGTTCCTACAGTTATAGTCCCCTCTAACAGTTGAGCAAGCGGGGACCTCAAATGGCTCCCCACTTTGCCTTTAAAGTTCCTGGAAAAGGGGGTATTTTTCTGGATAGCTGGTAAATAAACACAGAGACTTCTGGGGAACTACTCTTTCAGGAACGAATCACTGTGACTAGAATGGCTGATTGACTGAGTCTGGACCACATACCCATCCTTGGGCCAAACCACCTGACCAGGAATACTTTGGAATGGGGGGGCGGGGGGCCGTGTTCCCCCAGAAAGGATGCCGGGCAGATTTTTTTAAAAAAGGGTGCTTGAAGGCTCAAGAAGGTAGCAGTTTTACTTGATTACTCCAGTTCATATTCCTCTTATTACCTCTTTCACTAGGGAGAGGTAAGGCTTAACTATATTTTACCTTCTATCTCGGCATTCTATCGACTGTAGCACAATGATCCTTGTAACAGATAACTTAAGTCCTCTGCTTGACTTCTCCTTGCAGTGGCTTTAGTAATCACATGCATAAAAGAATGTTTAGGACTGCACAGGCAGCCTGGCGTAATACAGATTTATAGTCCCCTCTAACAGTTGAGCAAGCGGGGACCTCAAATGGCTCCCCACTTTGCCTTTAAAGTTCAGGAGGAATTCTGTTCCCCACTCTACTCTTGACCGGGGTTTCTGATCTGGAAGCGTCGTGAGTTTACTCTCCTACATGAAGCATTTTCCATCAGTTTTCTCAATACCTTCTTTTCTGGGGCTTTGGGTATATTCCTTAAGCCTCTCTCTTCTTATCACTAGCAGCTCCATAACTTAACCACCATTCCCTTTGTTCTTGTCCTTAGGCCAGTCTATTAGAATTCTCAACCCTGGAATTTCTGACGATGCAGCTGAAGGATGGACACTGCGTTAGGGTGGGGAGAGCAGACAGCAGCTAAATCCTAAAGTCGAACCTCACGGACAGCAGTTCATCTCACCTACTTAATGATCATAGCTGGCTCTGGGGAGCCCCTCAGTGCTTAGAATGTTAAGTTTAAAGAATTTCCGAGGGTTCTGAGAGTGCTATAAGATTATCCCTAGAAGTCCTCCATGGGATTTCTTACATGGGACCTAAGTCAATAATAGTTGATGTTGTAAATTATGAAGATTGTAGTCATTGCCAACTTATCTCTGTTGTACCACAGATTTTGCAAGGTACTCAGACTGTAGAGTGGAAGACAAAAAAATACAATAGTGTAGGTTTTGTATTCTTCATTGCACATATCACAACTTGAAAGTACATTTTCCTTAGTTTTTTATGCTTTTGGCCCGCCCTTTTAGAATATAAATTCTCTGAAGACAAAAATATCTGGTTCTCCTCTGTGTGATGAGCACTTAGCAAAGTGCCTGGTCCATATGGGTGATCGATAAATATTGGAAAGAAGTCTCTATTCAGGTCTCTCTTTCTTCTCAAATGGTTTTACTTGAGAATGGTTGGCAACTACTGAAATTAAATGTGTTGAGAAAATCCAGTCTTCCTTAAATTAAGTTGTGCAGGAATCCAAGTTTACTTTAGTTCTGCTTCCCATTTTCCTTTTCTTCGATACTGAACAGCTTCTCTAGCATACTTCCCAGGCATTCAGTATCCCTTCTTCAACTTCTTGGCAGCCTGGAACTTTTTCCTTTGGTTAAGCCTGTCTTTCGAAGATGGTGCCCCAGATTCCAAGATTACCCTTTTGTCCGTGCCCACCCCCCCGCACTCCCACTAAAATTCCCAGGTTTCTCACTGCCAGGAGAAAAATAATCAGATAATTAGATAATTTTCCATTAGAGTGTTCTATTGTAAAGATCATTTAATGCAGTAATTCTCCAGGGTGTTGGCATTTTAAAATGTGAAGCTGTAGGGGTGCCTGGCTGGCTCAGTCAGTGGAGGGTGAGACTCTTGATCTCGGGGTTGTGGGTTCAAGCCCCATGTTGGATGTAGAGATTACTTAAAAATAAAACCTTTTTAAAAAATAAAATAAAATGTGACATTGTTAACATAAGTATTAGGGTGGCATTTCAAGATCCCTGTGACAAGGCAGCATGATGCATATATATTTTTATAGGCAGGTGGTAGGGTGATTGGGACTGTCCTCTTCTCAGGGTTTTGCCTTGATTTAAAAAAAAAAATGTCAAAGTCAATAAATTCTCAGATTTCTTATCATATGGTCATTCTGGGAAATGAAAAAAAAATAATAAATCAGGGGATTTTAACCACAAACAAAACACCTTGCTTTTATCTAAAAAAGGGAGAAAAAAGAAAAGACCAACGAAATTGTTTCAGAAAGCCAAGACCAATTTATTTAGCTTGTAAGACAATTATAATTAATCGTCGCTTTAGAAAAATGGGATGGGCAAAGAGTACAAAAAATACAAACTTATGAAGAATAAAGAATGATCACAGGGAGGCTCTCCAAAATAATCCTTTAAATGGCTAACTCCTGAAGTGCATTTAAAGTAAAATTCCACTTGCAAAAATAACATCTACAGTTAACTTTCTAGAAACCATGCTACTGTATAAAATACTTTCTTCTGCCTCCAAGAGAAATTGTAAACAAACGTCCATTGCCAAAAGTTCGTCAGCATCAGAATTTCCCTGGCCAGCTTTTACTCAGGGATTTCTCTATTTACCCACTTCATATGATGTTAGGAAATTGATTTTTTTGCTGATAAGATTACAGACCTCCTGGGCGCGTGACTGATAAGCTTTGAAAGCCATCCCCTGTGGTAGCCTGTTCTCTCTTAATAAATGTTCAGAAGATCATGGTGGTCCTGACCCAAAGTCCACAGGCCCAGAAACAGGAGGGAAGGGCATTTCTTTGGGTTTCCTATGTAAGATACAAAAAGTTCAGGTCCTGGGGCGATCCTGTCCAGCATGCTAAAAACAAAGCACTTCATCTGCTCAGTTTACTGTCCCAGATCTATCACACCCTGTTCTCTCTCTGGCAGGAAGTCAGTTCTCTGCACTTGCAAACAGAATAAACAAACCATCCATACAGAACTAGTGGACACTTTGTTTTGTTTCCTGGCAGGTTTCAAGAGAGACCCCTGGGTGTAATACAGTATTAAACTTGAAATCTCTGTATCCCTCTCTGGGGCCACTCTACTTTCCAGGGAGACAATAAAACGTGGAAGTCCTTTGAATCATTACTTATAGCAGCGGCGCAAAACGGGATACTAAACTCTCCACAGCCACCCTGCTACATAGCTCAGGCCGCCTGCTGAACCCTCCAGCCTGGGTAGGATTGGGGGACCAGCCTGAGACATTTTCACATTTGTCTTCATCCCCCGGTCCTGATTTGTTGTTGGGAGCACTCCACCCATGTTAATTGACATACTTCAGTTGATGCTCTACAAATACTACACTCTCCTTACCAGAGAGGTAAGCAAACGGAAATTAAATGGCAATGTTTCGGGAAAATTTCTAAGTCTGATAAAGCCAGGGCAGGACCGAGTGGTTTCTGCACCTAAATCTCGTGCTTTTGTTGCAGGCAGTACTCTGTTGCTGGCGCTCACCTGGCTGGCTGCTTCTGCTCATTGTCACCCGTCTGGGACCTGAGATCCCATGACCAGCGGGTTTAGAAAATCTCAGCTCTCAGGGTCACCTTGATGGCTCAGTCAGTTCAGCTTCTGTCTTTGGTTCAAGTCATGATCCCAGGGTTCTGGGATCAAGTCCTACATCAGGCCCCCCCCCTCAATGGAGAGCCTGCTTCTCCTTCTCCCTCCCACTCTGCCTACTTGGTGCTCTCTCTCTCTCTCTATCCTTCTGTCAAAAAAAAAAAAAAAAAAAGGAAAAGGAAAGAAAAAAGAAAATTCAGCTCTCTTGAACCTACCCACTAACTATCTTTGGAGCTTATCTTTTATTCTACCCACCACAGTGATATTTCTAAACTGAAACCTGATCATGTTATCGTCCTCTGTCTCAAAGCAACTCACTGCCAGAGAATCATGTCTGAACTCCTAGGCGGGCACACAAAGACCAGCTTCTACACTGCCCCCCTTAGTCAAAGCATCAGATATATTGAGGTATTTGGTCCCACAAAAGAACTCCCCTCTCCATTCTCATCATTCCCTACCTCCTGCTGCACCTCTATCTGGTTGCCCCTCCCATCTTCCTGGAGAAGCCCCTTCACCTCCCTCAAGCTTTGGTGCTGTGTCACTTCTGCTGTGAGGCCCTTTCCAATATGCTTTCATCCCTCTGAGCCTCTGTCTCTACAAAATGTATATCGTAATTCCAACACCCTCCCTTAGTTCAAGAGTCACATGAAAAAGGGAGTACAAAAGGTCTCTGAAAAATGCCAAACACCATCCAAATTCCGAGTTATGTTATTATAAAAGTTATTATGCAATATGCTTTTTTTCTTTAGAAACCTAATTGAAGTGCTCATGATGGTCACTATAAAATTAACCTCTACAAATTAGGGCATCTTTCCTGTTTATTTTGCTTAAATTTGAGCTAAGCTTAAGACGGTGATGAGAACTGTGCTCACTTCAGCCACAAATATATTAAAATTGGACCCACACAAAGAGGATTAGTGTGACCTTTGCCCCACATGATTTGCAGTAGTGAACATTTTCATTTTCTTTGCTTTCTAGAATCCTATTACCAAGTTTCATATTTCTTTCCTTTTACCAATGGAATAGTCTTCCTTACAACTCTCATCCTCTTGTGGACAATAAATAAAAGTTTGACTTCCTTATGCTTTTGCTCTACCATTGAGTCTTGGTTATTTCTTGACCACCCAGTTGGGAGACTGAGCCACCCACGGTTTCTGAAACACAGTGATAATAACAGGTAACATTTAGTAAGCGCTTACTCTGTACTCGGCCCTCTTCCCTGTGATGTCTGACAATTATAAAATGTAAACCTCACTACAGCACTCATTTCCTCTCTGCAAAATGGGAATGAGAAAAGGGAAACTTAAAGGTGAAAGCCTTTGCTGAAAGTCCCAAAGTAGAGGCAGGGTTTAAACCCAGGAGTCTGACAACACAGCCTTGCTTTTGACCACCAAATTGTAACCACTGCTCTAATGGACTTTGGAGCAGCAAGAAGGCTCCCCTGCGTTAAAAAAACTCACATTTAGTGCAACATGGTTTGGGGCCCATGGCTATGAGAGCAGACACCAGGCTTTAGGTGTACAGCTGGATCAATCATACGCCACAGTGGGTCACTGCCACCTGCTGGGAAATGGACAGTGGAGGGAGACAACCAAGGGGAGGCAGGTGCTAACACCAGATAGTTAATGAGCAGCAAAATGGGTCAAAGCCATTTGCCATTTACCGAATCCTCGCGCATTTTGTTCAGTCTTCAAGAGAAAGTAAAATGATTTTGTCTTTTTCATTTCCCTCCATTCCTGAAAATCCCTTCAATAAAACACCAATGTTAATTTCCTTGTTTTGACATGTCTCTTGGTAATAGAAGATATTAGAAGAAGCTGAGTGAAGAGTACATAGCAACTTTTCTATAAATCGAAAATTATTTTTAAAATTAAAATTTAATTTAAAAAGAGTTCAGTTTAATTATTTTGAGATTAATTTACCAGGCTCTCTGAGTTAATCTATTGCACAATTTAATAAATGTAGAGTGATTTTTACATTTTTCTAAAACAGTTTAAAAGATTTTTTTATTTACTTATGTGAGAGAGAGAGAGAGAGCACAAGCAGGGGAAAGGAGCAGAGAGAGAGGTACAAGTAGACTCCCCACCGAGCAGGGAACCCAATGTGGAGCTTGATCCTAAGACCCCAAGATCATGTCCCCAGCCAAAAGCCAAGATCATGACCCCAGCCACTACCAGCTTAACTGACTGAGCCATGCGAGGACCCCAATTTTTACATCTTCCTAAAATGATTGTTGACTACATCAGTGAAAAGAAAAGAACTGTGTTTACTGACGAAGTTCAGTTTTGAATTCAGCAGTAATAAACACTTTCTTTTCAGGAGAAAGACAATATTGATTGAGAATGAGTTCGAAGTCTCATCTTTCTAGTAAAATGACCAGCACTTGGTATTACCATGGAGAAGCACAAAGGAAGTTAGCCAACAATATGATTTCCCTAACACAGGCTCCTTCTCACCTCTTGACATTCTTAAAGCCCAAGTATCACAACTTGGCACATGTTTTATAAAGAGCAAAGAGAAAGTAAAATAATGACAAGTTAGGCAGACAAATCAGTCATAATTATACTACCACGGATAGGATTCAATAATACTACCTCAGGGGCACCTGGGTGGCTCAGTTGGTTAGGCAACTGCCTTTGGCTCAGACTGTGGTCTCAGGGTCCTGGGATTGAGCCCCATGTCAGTCCGGCTCCCTGCTCAGTGGGGAGCCTGCTTCTCCCTCTCCCTCTGCTACTCTGCCTCCTTGTGCTCTCTCGCTCTGTCAAATGGATAAATGAAATCTTAAAAAAAAAAAAAATAATGATAATACTACCTCAGACAGGACAATTTTGCATTACAAGTACTATTTTCCGTAACAGCCCCAGTAGAGAGTAGAACACGCTGTGCCTAGGGCTACTGGCTCTTAGCTCAGATTTGAAGAACAAATCAGAAAATGACCAGTGTTGCAGTCAATGTGATAGTCATCTGAACATTCTTCCCAGATTTTGAACAGTTGTGCCTTCAGTGAAGATGCTATTGTTTAAACACTCTTGTTTTTCCAGGATCAAAAAAATTTACAACTATCTGGTTGCCTAATTAGATCTCACTTGCTCTGCCAGCCACTACCAGCTCCTTCTCAGGAAAGTGGGTGTTCCTCTGAACTGAGATGATTGGCAAAAGTGGTGCTAAGCTCTACATAATGCAAAGTAACTGTAGTAATTCACTCCTGCGTTGTGTGGCCCAGTCAGATCCTGCGAATTAGTCCCGACAAGTGACCAGATACTGCTCTTCTGCTCACCCTGAGTGGTCTCTATCTTTTCAAAACTAGTGGCACATAGCTAAGGATGAGAATTTCTAAAAGTTCAAGGTGCAAACTCTAGCACTAAAGGTTTTCTATACAGAAATAACCGTACCTTCCACTTCTGGGACCAGAAGCAAGAAAGAAAGCAAGGAGGAGCACAAAAGTGAAAACACAAAATCAATCTTCTCAGAAGCCGAGAAAGCGTCTGGCCAATTCTAATTTCTTAGACCTTCAAAAAATGAAAAACTAAATGCCAAAGCTGAGTCACTAAATTACAAATATTTTAGATTTTTAAAGGTAATAAATAAAATTGCAAATTGAACAGCGCTCAGATCTGGCAGTGTATAGCTCATTCAGAAATGTTAAAGTCTAATCTAACACTGAATCTTTGTGACTATGAAACCCGAAAGCGCACTACTATCCACAACCCACTCCCAGGTCTCAGCAAAACAGGATTAAAAGTGTGGAAAAAATGGACTAAGAGAATACAAAGAGTAGAGCATCAGGAGAAGCAGAAAGGAGATCCACTGCATTGGAGCTCCGGTAAGTGAGTGCCAGGAGAAAAAGTGCAGAAACGGAATAGAAAAGAGAAACAATAAAGGAAGCAGCGGAAGACTTGGACTACCACTTCCAGTGGTCTCAGGTGCACTCAGAAAGATGCCCAGTAACAGCTGTCAAACCCTCCTACAACGGCAAGGAACCTAATTCATAGGCAAGTGCTTGCAAGGTGGTACTGGGACCCTACTGTGCTAATTCCTTATTTACTAAGTGTTAAACGGTGTTAACCATCTTACCATACACGGCAACAGGCCACCACTCCAGCTCTCCAAGGACCCCAAAATATTGGGGAAGCCGCTAAGGAGGTCACAACAGGGAGTCCGATAACTGGGAGCCGAGGAGAAGCGTCACCTAAGCCGAATCTTGAAAAGGAGCAGGAATTAGCCTTCTGTAGAAAGACACCTAGAGCCCCCCAAGTTGAGGACACGCCGGATAGGGTAGGAAGTGGGTAGGTGAGTCAGGAGGAGGCAGTCCGCCCACGCGCTTTTCTATTCGACAGACATCCTTCAATCCTGCCTCCAATGATGATAATTTTCGCAATGAACTCAATTTCTCTAAGTACGTGTGATGAAGAACGCTTTCGACTTGTTCTGTTAACAACTTTCCATTTTGGCAAAAGGCCCCTAACACCAGCGTTGAAACGTGGCTTCATCTATAATAATATTTTGTAAGTCCGTCTACAAGTTGGGAACTGCGAATGCAAGCGGCTGGAAGAAAGCCGCGCCCGGGGACCGACCGCGCGGGACTAGCCCCGAGCGAAGGTTCTGCGCGCGGCGGCGCCCGTGCTGCGCAGGTGCGGGGTGGGCGCGCACATGCGCGGGAGGAGACGGAGCGCCGGGGGGCTGGACCTCAGGGAAGGGGGCGCGGCGCACGCAGCATGGCGTCCAACATCTACTTGGTTCGCCAGCGGATCAGCCGCCTCGGCCAGGTGCGGCCCGGGGAGGCACCTCCCCTTTCCAGCCTCTGCCCAACCCTCGCCTTCCGCCGCCGCCCCTCTCGCGTCCCCGCCTCAGCGCCTCCTCGAGCAGCCCAACCGCCGCCCCGCCCCGAGGCCTCCCGGGCCCACCTCCCCGGGCCGCCCCGCCCCACAGTCTCCCGGGCCCACCTCCCAGAGCCCGCCCCGCTTGGCCTTCCTCGCGGCCCTGCTGCTCGGTCTCGTCGGTCCCCCTCCTTCTCCACCCCGCAGTCCTGACTCTCTCTCCCTTCTTCCCTCAGAGGATGTCCTCCTTCCAGCTCAACATTAACCCGCTCAAGGAGCCGCTGGGCTTCATCAAGGTCCTCGAGTGGGTGAGTGCAGCCCGCACCAGCGAGGCCTGGAATCGCGCCGCCGTGACCGTGACCGCGCCCGCGCCCGCGCCCGCTCCGGCCCGGCCGGTGCCCTCGGCTGGGAGGCCGGGGGCCCCGGCGGGAGCTAGAGCAGGGACGTCCGACCCCGCGCGGGTCCCCGAGACCGCCGCCGCCGCCCTCGGGAGGGTCGGGACAGCTGGGAGGGGACGGGAGGCCGCGGGCTGGGCCTGCGCGGGGCGGGGACGCCGCGGTCCGCGTCGAATCACGAGTCCCTCAGCCGCCTCGGTCCCGGCCGAGGCCGCCCTCCCACACCCAGGCTCACCTCTGGGTGCTCCCGCGGGTGTGGGAGTTCAAATTTCTCTTTGGTTGCACGGCTTCCCGCAAGGGAAGAGAAAACTTCCTGTTGCGGTCTAACCGAAACCTGGGGGCCCGCGCTGCCGCCGCTGGTCCTGCGGAAAGGGCCAGCCGGTGCCTTCTGCCCGGTGCTGACTGCAGGCCGCGCTCCGTCGAGAGCTGGTTGTGCCTTCTCCAAGTGAGCTGCCGAGCAGTCCGTTCGTGGCTTGCTTTTGAGACGGCTCCAAGTTAAAAACGGACAAAAATAAACTGCGGGTCAGGCAAGCGGCGGGGGGGAGGGGGGCGTCTTTCACAAAACGCGTCTAAGTCCGTCCCGTCCGCTCAAACACAGGCTAGGAGTCGCCATCAAGTTCGTGTAGGTATTTCCAAACAGTGTCCTGCGGTCAGCTTTCCGTCCTTTCCGGGGAACCTCTCAATCATTAACATCAAAGGAGACTTATTAATTCGACCTTGGCAGAATCAGTCACTTGGAGAAGTTAAGCGAATACATCAGGCACCGCACATTTGCTTCAGATTTCGTGGCCTCGTACACGTTTCAGGGCTCATTATCAGGCCCGGATTAGTAGGCAGCTGGCATCTGTCCACTGTGCAAGCAGGTTGTTTTTATAGCCAGCGACATGTACATCCGTAACTCTTTAACCCTATATTTTAGTGATCGAGTAGTGACGAGGAAGAACTTCCAGTTGCCTATGCTAAAAGACTGAGGCTGTTTTTTTAAAGTTACACAGAAACTGAAATTCCCACATGGGTACTCAAGAAGCCGATTTTCAGAAAGAAAATCAGAGTTTTACTTGTTCTCTGAAAACTGAAGTAGTGCTGATTTCACACAAATGTTTACCGTAAAGACACATAAATATACAGGGCGCCTGGGTGGCTCAGTGGGTTAAGCTGTTGCCTTCAGCTCAGGTCATGATCTCAGGATCCTGGGATCGATTCCCGCATCAGGATCTCTGCTCAGCAGGGAGCCTGCTTCCCTCTCTCTCTCTGCCTGCCTCTCTGTCTACTGTGAACTCTCTCTGTCAAATAAATAAATAAAATCTTTAAAAAAAAAAAAAAGACATAAATATACGCACACACACACTCACTTTTAGGGTTCTATAAACCCATTTTCAAATATAAAGAAAAATTTTTGAGTATATAAAAATATGGAATTGCAGGAGGAAAATCATGTTTAATTGGGCTTATCTAATATAAAGTTAAGAAAAAGTCTTTGAGGGTTTTAATTACATTTGTAATTAAAGTTTTCACTTAATAAATGAGGCCATTTATGTTTGTGCTTACATTATTTGTCAGTTTTTTGTTAAAATATAGACATAAGTTTTTCCTTTATATTTTAAAACAGTGATAGGTTTATTAGTGATCGTAGATAGGTCTGATGTATTTTGAAAAATATCTTGTTTAAGCTTTTTGAAAAAATACTACTTTCAGTGTGAACAACATACCATTACGTAAGAGATCCCAATAAATACTTTAATAAAAGTATAAGCAAAATGTATTGGGTGAAAGAGAGGAGAAATCAGATGCTTGCAGGAACTAGGGAGGATTTCATAGATGAAAGAACATTTGAAGGATGAGTATTTGTTCACTTAGGGCAGATGTAGGGCGTGGCTTTCCAGGGAAAGAGAAACTTGGGTTCAACAATGTGAAAAGTTGAAGCAGCATAGCCCTGTTTGAGAACTTAAAATAGTTGGGGCTGGCTTAAACTTATACTGGAAAGGAAGGTATAGTTTGAGATGATTCTGAAAGGTTTCATAGGGCTTATAGAGAGTTAGGAGTTTATACTCTGGGGTTAACCTTTGATAGCTTGGGTTCTTTCTTTAGGAAAATACACATTTTGTAGGTACAGAATTTGGAGTTATTGGATAGTTTCTTCTTAAGCCCAGAATTCCTACCATTTGGAGTGGGAACTCATTTAAGGTTTTTAAACAAGTAAATAATATAATTACATTTACATTTTAGAAATTTTCATTTCTAGTAGAGGATGGATTAGAAAGGTCATAATTGGAGGAAGGAGGATATGTTGCTTGAGAAATTATGAGGGCCTAAAGTTAATTGCAGTGGGAATGGAGAAGAGAGGCATAGAAATTAGAATGTACTTGGACGGTGAAGAAATTGGAGGACTCCATATTTGAGTTGACATATTTAAGATGACTGCCATATTTCCGACAGGTTGGTAGTGGTATCTCTGTCAAGATACATCACTAAGGAGAAAAGCAAATTTTTGGTTGAAGCTCAGTACAGTTTTGAGTGTATTGAGTTTGTGGTCTCTAGGTCACGGAAAGGAGGTATCTTTAGGCAGTTAGCTGTATGGCTACAGAGGTTAATAAAAAGGCAAGAATGGGCTGGAAATTCAGCAGATCCCTGCCAGCAAGGGAGAGAAGAAATGGTTAAGAAGATGCAAAAAAATAAATAACATCTTGGCATCACTGTTAGAATTTAAAGAAAAGAGTAATTAAACAATACCAAGAAGTGCAAGAGAGAGGTTAAGTAAAATAAGGACTAAAATGCACACCTTGGTTTTGGTAATCCAGAGGCTATTGGTGGCTTTTTAAGAGCAGCGTCAATAAATTCAGAAACCAGATGGTAATAGGCTAGGTAATAGAATGTATGGTAAGAAAGTGAAGACAGTGAGAGTAAAGCACTATTTGACCTTGAAGGTGGGAGGGATTTGGGTGGTAACCCATCTGAAAGATGGGACAAACTGAATGTGTTTGTTGGCTGGAAAGAAGAGGCGGCAAATAGAATCGTTGGAGGTTGAAAACAGGGGGAGGGAGGGGATGAATAATAAAACAAGGTTCTAGAGGAGAAGGGCCCATCATAGGAGTTTTTAAATCTGTTTTGAATGAATTGGTCAAGTTTCATAACGCATTGAGGTGTGGCAGGTTGCTTCTAAAAACAGTTAATAAATAAGCTTATAAACAAATCTAAAATCTAGATAATGGCTGTTTACTGTCTGTGTAACTAAAAAAGTAATTCCCTCAATCAGCTCATCTCTAGCAAGTTTCTAGAATATGTTAGATTAAGATATAACCTGATGATATATAACTTTCAAGGGATTAGATGCCAGTAAATATTTATTGACAGACTAAAACTATAATCGCCAGAGCAGAAGTATTCGCATTTTGCTTCTAAACTGCAGCCGCCATCTTGTGCGTGTTGTATTCCTTCTCTTATCTTTCTTTTTTTTTTTGAACTACCCCTGGCACCTAGTTACAGGGCCTGGCAGTGACACTGTCTTATTTCTCTATGTGTTGTAAGTACTCAGTAAAGGTTGAATTTTTGTTGTACTTGTATGGGAACAATAATACTTCGTAGGGCTATTGGAATGATCTAGTTAATATTTAATTATATGAATGATTATAATGTACTTGTGTAGTTCTTAGTAGGTTCTTCAGGACTGAGATGCTGTGTTTGTAAGACTAGACCCAAACAGTGGATAGACAGCTATGAGCTCCATATGACTGACTATGTATCTCCTGGTCCTTTAAGATTGCTCAGTTCCCTATCACATATTTTAAACTTTAGAAATAATAAATTGTATGCTTTTCATTTGTCTGATAGGCCTTTAGAAGTCTGTCAAGGTGACAATATAAAATTTAGGTAAGAATAAATGTCCCATGTATAGAGAACATAGAAGTAAAAGTCAAAGACTAATTTTATCAAAGCAGCTTTTTAATGTATTCAATATTTCTGTGGCAAATTTTAACTTGGTTCTTACTTTTAGTCAAATATCTTTAATATTTAGGTAAAAGTTTTTCATTGAAATGATTGTACCTTTTTTTTTTTTTTTTAAGATTTTATATATTTATTTGACAGAGATCACAAGTAGGCAGAGAGGCAGGCAGAGGGGTGAGGGAAGCAGGGAGCCCGATGCGGGGCTCTATGGATCCCAGGACCCTGAGATCATGACCTGAGCGGAAGGCAGAGGCTTTAACCCACTGAGTCACCCAGGTACCCCGAAATGATTTTATCTTTCTAAAATATTAAACACTGTGTGGGGCACCTGGGTGGCTCAGTGGGTTAAAGCCTCTGCCTTCCACTCAGGTCATAATCCCAAGGTCCTGGGATTGAGCCCCATTGGGCTCTCCACTCATCGGGCAGCCTGCTTCCCTTCCTCTCTCTCTCTCTGCCTGCCTCTCCACTTTCTTGTGATCTCTGTCAAATAAATAAATAAAATCTTTAAAATATATATATATTAAACACTGTGTTTTGGACTTTCTTGTTGCTGTCTTGCATTGGGTGGATGGTGAACAGATATTTAGCCCTTAATCTAAGTAATATGCTTCCTCATTCCACACACATGGAATTGTGGAAGAGATACTGTTTGAGGAGTATAGAAGGAATTACAAACTAAGTTGAATTTTTAGGATTATTAACCATCTTTGAGTATTTTTGTCTGTGCTAGTCAAATGTGTTAACATATTTATTGAGTAGACATGTATGTGCTAGGCTTTATTTGTGTTTTCTCCTTTAATCCTCTAACAACCTATGAGTGTTGTTATCTCCATGTTAAAGAAATGTAGTAACTTAGCAGTGTCCATGATTATGATTACTACATTCAGGACTCTTTAACACTCTCTTCTTAGTCATTTTGATAACTACCTCTGTGTTTCTAATTGTCTTTTAATAAATTAATAAAAAGAGTATCAAATGCTTAAAAAACAAAAGCCAAAGGTATCTGAAATGATTTTTTTTCCTTGTTTGTTAGATACTATTTATAATAAGATCCTAGGAGTTAAAAACAAGTAGGATGTTCTTGATTCTTTTATTAAGTTTGAATGTTTTTTCTAATTTTATATTTAAAATTAACAAACAAATTCAGAAGACACCAAGACATTCCTTTGGGGCAAATTATTATCCAAGAAAATTAGTGTGAAAAAGAAGAAATAAGAAAACATGTAATTCTTTGAGTATTGCATATATCAATATGTTTAAACAACAGACTTTCAAATATACACAATAGTTTTAAAAAAAAAAACTTAAAAATTTAGTCATCACAAGTAACATAAAATTGTTGCAAATAGAGACCATGTTTTATCCTAATTTTATCATTCAAAAATAGCACAGAGGAGCACGCTAGAAAATACAAATTATTTGTATTGCACAGTGGGTGGGACAGCATATACAGACTGATGTTTTGTCCATTTGCTTTATTTTTACATTTTTAGGCTATCAGTCTATAAGAGAATGCTCTTTAGGAAGCTTACCTTTCTTCCCACCCTGCCATTTGGGTACACTTCCTCTTCCCACCCCTACTCTGCTCCCATAATGGAAAAGATTTCAAATGGCATTTTATGCCTAGTAGGACTCTCTGTACTTCGAGCTTATTGATAGACTTACAGACTCACTTCTATGCCTTTGCTCTCTGGCTTTTCTACCTGATTCTCAATTATTTATCACTCTTTATTTAGCACTCTTGTAGGTACATCAGATATAATTTTCATAGACAACATATATGTGTTGTAAGTGCTTTGAGAACACACACACACTCATACACACTCACCCCACACATACAAATAGCAATCCCTGATAAAATATAAAAGGGAAATTTAAGGGGAAATTAAGCTAACAGAGCAGTGTCTAATACAATGGTTCTCAAACACTTTGGTCTCAGAACCCTTTTATGCTCTTAAATATTGAGGACCTCAAAGAGCTTTTTGTTTGTGTGGGTTGTATCTACTGATACTTACCACATCAGATATTTAAACAGAGGCTTTTAAGGGAACATTTATTTATTTTAAAACACAGTAATAATTCACTTAAAGACTTCAGTTGCACCAGTGCAACAAATGCTACCGGTTTTCCGAATCTGCCAAATATCCACATCTGAATAACTACTTTTTGTGTATTATTCTTTCAAGTAAAAAATGGTGTTTTATGAAAAAAAAAAAAAACTAGTTCAGTGTATAACTCAGTTATTTTAAATGCTTTCCCTGGAGACGACCATTACGTGCGGTTAACGTATTTGTACATCCTGTTTCATCATACAGAATATTAAGAAGGCTCAAGGGTCAGGATTTCATAAAAATTATAATTTTTGCTGCTTCATCAAAGACATTGTCAAGTAAAACTTGCCTTTTTTTAACTCTAAGGGCAGGACAGTGAAATAACCCTGATGCTATTGTTTATTCTTTCTAAAGCCCAACAGTTTCACCCACAAATGCTTTTGCTCAAATCAGTGCAAATGTCAACATGTGTAAAAGGCAAATAATATCTTAATAATACAAAAATAATTTGGGGGGCACCTGGGTGGCTCAGTGGGTTAAAGCCTCTGCCTTCGGCTCAGGTCATGATCCCGGGGTCCAAGGATCGAGCCCTGCATCGGGCTCTCTGCTCAGCAGGGAGCCTGCTTCCTTTCCTCTCTCTCTGCCTCTCTGCCTCCGTGATTTCTGTCTGTCAAAATAAATAAAATCTTTAAGAAAAAAAAAAAAATAATTTTGGCCTCATGGACTTTCTGAAAGAGTCTTGGGTACTCCCAAGGTACCACAGACCACACACACATTGAGAATTGAGAACCATCACTGGGGACCAGAAATGATACAAAATATGGGTAGAAGAAGGAGTGTCCATGATCTTGGTAATATATTCAGAAAAAAGCTTCAACCTGTTGTCTGGATTTATAACTTATAGAGAGCCAGTTACTTAAGCAGGTGGAAAGAGAGAGAGATACAGCCTTCTAATTTAAGACCTGAATCAACCTAGCCACTAGCTCGAGATCTGAATTTGTGAACACTTAAGTATTCTCACATGTTGGTAGTTTGGGGGTCCCATCGTTAAGATGTGGTATATGTAACCATGTAGAAATGACTGTAAAACTATTAGGGACAGAAAAAGGGGGAAAAACTGTAAATTCGAGCCTACATCAGATATCTTAAAACACATGAAGAAAACTAGTTTTCACTTAAAAGTTCAGAAATCAGTGGCACAGATGCACTTCAGGACAGCCAGCCAGATCAACAATCAAGATACGGATTTACTCCAAAAAAACGTAAAAGTAGTACAGTCTGAAATGATTTTAAAATAAATATATTTAAGTTCCTCAGAGATTTCTAGTTCCTTATTCACTAGCTTAACAATTATTTAAGGGTGAGGGTGCCATAACGGTGCCCGCAACAGGATCTCCTGCCTGGCTCAGTGGGTAGAGCGTGCAACTCTTGATCTCAGGGTTGTGATTTTTGAGCCCCACATTGGGCATAGAGATTATTTAAAAATAAAATTTTAGAAAAGATATTTTCAACATGTAATACTTAAGAGTTAGCAAAAAAAACTTCCGTTTCCTCCAGCAGGAACAGTTAATTTCTCATGATACAAATTCCTAAGGGTTATGGAACCGTACTAGCAGGCTATTTAGAACTTTCTAGGATTGTACTTTACACAGAGGGAGATCATAGAAGAATGAAGCTGAAGCAGTTTGTACCGGACTTTAAGTACGTGGTTCATAGTGGGAATAAACTGAAATAGCAGCATCGATAACAAAAAATTTTTAAGAATAAATGTCTTTTGGGGCTTCTAGGTGGCTCAATCAGTTAAGAATCTGTCATCCGCTCAGGTCATGATCCAGGTTCTGGGTTAAGGTTAGGAGCCCCTCATCAACCTCTCTGCTTAGCGAGGAACCTGCTTCTTCCACTCCCTGCTGCTCCCCCTGATTGTGCATGAGTGTGTGCATGCTTTGTCAAATAAATCTTTTTTACAATTAAAAAAAAAAAATGAATGGGGGCACCTGGGTGACTCTGTGGGTTAAGCCTCTGCCTTTGGCTCAGGTCATGGTCTCAGGGTCCTGAGATCGAGCCCCCACATTGGGCTCTCTGCTTGGCAGTGAGCCTGCTTCCCCCTCTCTCCAACTGCCTCTCTGCCTACTTGTGATCTCTCTCTGTCAAATAAATAAATAAAATCTTTAATAAATAAATAAACAAATAAAATTAGTGTCTTTAGTAAATGCATGAGGACTTTAACTCATAAAAATCAGTGCTTTGGTTCTAAGCATCTAAGCTTACTGATTATAAAGGCAAACATGCCATGATAGTTCATTTTCATCACTGAGTGGTTCATTTAGTAAAAGAGCATACATTTGATTTGCGTATAAACACTCAAATACAATGTACTTTTAGGCCTATTTCTGAAGATGTCAATTATGTCAGTTTCTAGACAAAACCTTGGACAGAAATTTAAGTAAATGACGTCATATTAATGATGAAATCCAATAGCAGTCAGAAACTTGTAAAAGATACCCATATATAGAGGAGTGCTAGTGTTCTCTGAAGAAGCATTAGTGAGTTGAGCAGGGTCTAGAAATAGGATTGAGGACTTAAACTCTGACTATAGGCTAAATAACTCACTGAAAATACCAGGGGTCTCCAAACTTCTTTTTATCATGAAAGCCTATCTGTAAAATTTTATGCATAGAGCCCCAATATGCATCCATAACTTAGATGGATATTTTACTGTGTTAGTATCTTTTTTTTTTTTCCTAAGTGAGCTAAGGGCTTGAACTCATGACCCTCAGGTCAAGACCTGAGCTGAGTTAGACATTTAACTGACTGAGCCACCCAGGCACCCCAGTATGTCAGTATCTTAAAGTCGTATTATATGCTTCGGGTAAATTTCATTCATATTTTTAAATCCTTATTTCAACACTCACCTGATATATAAATATGTAGATATATATGCCATCTTCTTGTGATCTGATTAAGTAGAATCTGTTTTTCCTTGGAATGTGGCTAATGAATATAGCACATATAGGGGTTTAATGCTTCTATTTTCTCTTTTGAGTGTGAGTTTTTGTATTATTAGTCTGTAGTTTCTTTGAAGACATTTTTAAGCCGTTGGTCTGGGTTGGTCTGGTTAAAATTAGGTAACTTACTCCATAAACTCACTTAGGCACATTCACATTATAATACATGAACTCTAAAAGGGAAAGAATAGGTGAAGGTATCACTGTCCTTGCATGTCATGGGACTCCTGCCTTCAGGATACCAGCGTGTGGTACTGACATGTGACTCGGACCCGCAGATCCAGCATGGGTTGCAGTGATTAATTCCTTAAGTCTAATGTAAATAGAAGTTCAAATATTTTCTTCTCATATACCAGTTAATTGACTACTACCGTTTATTTTGGAGAGTAAGTAGTGTTCTAGAGAACCAAGCTGAAATGTTAACTTCAAAGTTACAAACCTCAGAATTCTAGTGTCTCTGTCTGGTATTGGTCTGGTGGGTAGTGTTAAGTGGCGCTGTTTCTTGGGCAGCTTGAGGCTGTCATAATGAAATGTGGAACCATTTGACCTGAGTAGATGCTTGCTGTCATCCTGTCCTTAGATTCTTATTAGTTACTCTACATATAGAATTTCATGCTAACAGTTTTAGCCATTCTTCATGGGATGGAGAGGAATGGGAAAATGCATTTCATAAGTGGTGAGGCAGTAGAAATGAGCATGCCAGTACTCCCTTGTTTGGACAAAGAATACAAACTGAAGCGTGCATAGGAACCAGCCACATAAAGTAAGTGAGTGAAACAAGCTGCTTGCAAGAAAAACAACAGTATAAGCTCATTGATTCCTGGTAACTAACATGCCTCCTGAGGATTGTTGATACCGTAGAGTGGCAACAGTCTAGAAAAAGCACATGCCCCGTCTTACATGTCATCTGTCACTCAGTTCCACGTGGTTGTTGCTTATGGGAATATGGGTCTGATGGTGCTGTATTTTTAGTTTCCCCACAGTAAGGGTAAGCAGTAAATCAAAATTTTATGTGCGGTATGCTGGTACTAAAATAGACAATAAATTCCTTTTTTTTTTTTTTTTTAAATGAATTCTGGGAAGATCACACAAATACTATCTGTAGGCCAGGTTTTACCCTGGGCCGCCAATACATAACTTCAAATTTAAATCAAAACAGCAGTAGAGAAGAGGGAGAAGTGAGACAGATCCTTTACCCTCAGGTTGTTTTGTAATTCATATAGTAAAAAGTGTGTATCTTGTCCCTTTTTCCCATGAGATAAAGACCAGAATTGCAAAGATGACATTTATTTACCCTTGTAACAAAAAGATAGCTTTGAAGTGACCTGAAATACAATTTTATTTGTATAATATTGGAATTTGGTTTTTTCTTTAATTAAGCAGTATTTAATGAGCATTTGCTATGTGTCAGACCTCCTTCTAGGTAGGCACTGAAAATCTTGAGTAAGACCAAGTGCAAAGACATGACAGTCTGCCAAGGGACAGGGAAAGGCATTGTGCTTAAGAGCAGTAAGTACAGTATGCCATTTATTTACTAATTTTTTTAAAAGATTTTATTCATTTATTTGAGAGAGAGAGATCACAAGTGGGCAGAGAGGCAGGCAGGCGGGGGGCGGCGGGGCGGGGAGCAGGCTCCCTGCCAAGCAAGTAGCCCCATGCAGCGCTGGATCCCAGGACCCTGAGAACATGACCTGAGCTGAAGGCGGAGGCTTAACCCACGGAGCCACCCAGGTGCCCCTACTAATTTTTGTATTTAGTTAGAAACTAGTTATTATTTTTATTTTGGGTTTTGTTTTTGTTTGTTTTTTTAAATAAGGCAGGACACAAGAAAAATGCCTATAGTGGAGTTAATGAACCCAAGTCTATGGCAGCCCGGGAGACAGAATAGTTCTACTGTAAGAAACTGGGTAGGGCCTTTAAGGTGAGCTTGTCAGAGAACAATTGAGGGGGTTGCGGGGGACAAATCCTGGCAGAAGAAATAAATACACTGTAAATACAGGATGTGTTTGAGGGGCAGTAGTAAGTAGTAGTACAGTGCGACAGAGTTGTATAGTACCTGGCCGGGAGTACAGTGCGTATAAATCTGGAAGGATAAGGTTGAGTATACCTAAGCCATGCCTGTTAGGACAAATGAAGAAGTTTGAGCTTTTTTTCTTTTCTTAAATTTAGTTCTGGAAAGTCACTGAGGAAATCCTTTTAAACAGGGGAGTAATGTGACCAGATCTTCATTTCAGATCAGTGTGACATCACTCTAAAGCACCTGTTCAATGGAAACAGAATGCAGACTACAAATGCAAGCCACATAATAATTTTAAGTGTGCTGGCCACACTGAAAACATGAGAAGAAACAGGTGAAATTGACTTTAATATTATATTTTATTTATAAATCCAAATACTGTTTTAACAGGTAGTCAATATAAACAGTTACCAGTGAGATATTTTACATTTTATATACTAAATCTTTATAATTCATTGTCTACTTGACACTTACAGGTATCTTAATTCAGGCAAGCCATTTTTATTTTATTTTTTGAAAGATTTATTTATTTTATTTTAGAGAGGGAGAAGGAGCATGGGGAGGTTTGTGGTTTGCAGAGGTGGAGGGAAAATCCTAGGCAAATTCCCCGCTGAACACAGAACCCTGCACAGGGCTCTCAGTCTCACGACCCTGAGATCTTGACCTGAGCCAAAATCAAGAGCCGGATGCTTAAAGAACTGAGCTACCCAGGTGCCATAAGACAATCCATTTTCAAAATGCTCTACAGCCATGAGCCCATGCTACGGAAGAGATTAGAAATGAGAGGAAGAGTCTGTTGGTTAGTCCCCGTGAAAAATGGTGAGGGCCTAAACAAAAATAGTGTAATGGCAGGGGTGGTGTAGATAAGTAACCAAAGCTTTTTAAAGAATGGCATCATACTGTATGAAACGTAAGCAACTTTTTTTTTTTCCACTCAGCATTAGGTTTCTAGGTTTTATCCACATTGATGTGGGCAGCTGTAGTTCCTGTATCTTTATTGCTTTAAAACTTCCCGTTGTAAGTGTATACTATTATGTTTTATCCGTTCTCCTTTTGCTCCATTTCTTCTCTATTTTGATACTATAAACCATGTCACTGTGAACATTCTTGTGCATGTTCTGTAGTACACATGGGTGAGAATTGCTCTCAGATCTATATACTTGTAGATACTGATCCTTCGTGACATTATGCAAATACTTTGACCTGGTTTGTAGCTTGTTTTATGTTCAAAAGCTGACTTGGTTTCTGAAGTTCTTTTTTTGTGGTTGAATTTAACCATCTTTTATGGTTAGTATGTGTTTTTATTTTTAATCATAAGAAATTTTTCCTTTGTGGTCACAAATTTTCTTTTACATTAAAATTTTTTAAAGACTCGGCATTTTGCATTTGTCTTTAGCCTGTCTGGACCCCCTTTTTTTTTCTCTCCCCCCCTCACCCCCATTGTGTTATGTTTATTAGAGAAAGAGCAGGAGCAGAGGGGAGAGGGAGAAGTGGGCTCGCAGAGCAGGGAGCTCAGCATGGGGCTTGATCCCAGGACCTCATGACCTGAGCAGAAGATACTTAACCAACTGAGGCACCCTGGCGCCCCTGGACCATTTATTGAAGTCCTTCTTTGTATTAGTTATCTATTGCCACATAATAAATTACCCCAACCTTAGCTCTTAAGACAGTGGGTCAGGAATCTGGGAGCGGTTTAGCCTGAGGGGTTTCAGCCCAGAGTCTCCCTGTTTGCAGTCTAGCTGTTGGCTGGGCTTGAGTCATCTCTAGCACCCAGCTCACTCACACGGTCTTTGGTAAGCCTGGGATGATACACTTGCAGACTCACTCACATGGTTGCTGATCGTCTGTGGTTCCTCATCACAGGAGTCTCACTGTAAGTTGCCTAAGTATCCTCCCAGCATGGCAGCTGGCTTCCCCCAGAGCCAGTGATTTCAGAAGAGAAAGGAAGACAAATTGTAGTCCCTTTATCACCTGGTCTTGGAAAGGATGGATGTCTCCCATTCCTTAGACCATATTCAATTTACTAGAAGCCATCCACACTTAAAGGGAGGAAAATTAATCTTTGCCTCTTGCAGGGAGGAGTTTCAGAGTTTGTGGACATATCTTTAAAAACCACCAAACTCCTTTTCTTGGTGATCTGCAGTGCCAGCTTTGTTAGAATTTATCTGGTTACACATAGGTCTCTTTCTGGCCTCCTTATTGTCCCATTGGTTAAATTTGTATAACCGTGTCTGTTTTCTAATCCTAAATGGGTATATGCCCAATTTTGTAGCCTCTGTTTTCATTCATGAACATTTATATGTAGAGAGTATCCATTCTTCTGTCTTTACCTATGAACACTTAACTGAAGATTCCAAACTGTGTACTGGACATTACCTCAGACTCCTTTTCATGTATCTCTGCTTTACAGAAAAAAAAATCTTGATAGTTGTGATCCTGGTTATGGCCTGATTCAAAGCCCTGTATTAATCCGAGAGAGGCATTGTATCAGTGTTTAACAGTATAGGCTTTGGAATCAGACCTGCACTGAATTTTATCTGTTTGCTAGATGAATGTGACCCTGAGCAAAACAAAGTTCCTGCCGTTGAGTTTGTGTTCTAGTGAAAAACGGACAAATACTTGAGTACTAATAGGCAGTGGTAATTACAGTGGTGGAAAAATAAAGCAGCATGAATTAAGGGAGCAAATACTGTGGGGTTAGGGCATTATTACTTAATGTAGTGTGGTTAGGAAAGGCCTCTCTGATAAAGTTCTTTTGGAACAGGGAGCTATGAAGTAGGAAGTATTCCAGGCAGAAAGAGTAGCCAGTGCAAAGGCTCTGTAGGAGAAGTTTACCCCTTATCTTTAAGGAATAGCAAGGAGACCCTTTCTTTTTTTTTTTTTTAAATATTTTATTTATTTATTTATTTGACCGGCAGAGATCACAAGTAGGCAGAGAAGCGGGCAGAGAGAGAGGAGGAAGCAGGCTTCCCGCTGAGCAGAGAGCCCGATGCGGGGCTCCATCCCAGGACCCTGGGATCATGACCTGAGCTGAAGGCAGAGGCTTTAACCCACTGAGCCACCCAGGCTCCCCAAGGAGACCCTTTTGTATAGAGAAATTTGACAAGGGGAGAAGTAGCAGTCTGATCAGAATTATTAAGAGAAGAAAGGATCTGGTAAACCATAATATGAACTTTGATTTTTATCCAGAGAGAACCCAGAAGCCATTAGAGAATTTTGAGCAGAGGATGTAAAGTTTTCTGCCTTGTATTTTTAAAAGGTCACCCTGGTTGATATAGTGACAGTAGACTGAAGGAGGGACAGGATGGAAGCGGGATTATTTAGAAGGCTCTTGGAGTATAATTCAGGCAAGAGGTAATAATGGTGGTTTACATCAGTATGTTGCGATGATGTTGATCAGATTCCAAATATGTTTTTTAAATAGCACCATCAGAATTTTCTGAATGATTGAGCTTTTGGCCACTACACTGTATATTGGCTTTTTTGTTTTGTTTTGTAGAAAATTTAGAAGATTCAAATAGAAAAAGAAATTATTTTTATTTTCTGTTGAGAGGTGACCACTGTTGAAATTTTGATACATTTTTGCCATGTGCATCATATGCCTAGGCATAGACACAATGAACAATGCATGTGTAAATAAACTTTTTAAAATTAAGCTCTACCCCCAGTGTGGGGCTCGAATTCACAACCCTGAGATCAAGAGTTGCATGGTTTACCAACTGAGCCAGCCAGGCACCCCATAAACAAACTTTATTTGTAATGAATGTTTTTCAGTATCATTAAATATTTGCCAACTTTTTGAAGACTGCATAATGTTCCATCCTATGAATGAATTACATTTTATTTGATTTCATATCAAAATTTAGGAAGCTTCCAGTTTTTTCCTGTTATGTATAGCATTTACAAGAACATTGCATTCTTTTTTAAGTATATGCATGATCAGGAGAACAAATTTCCAAGTACTTTTTGAGACCTGGAAATACTGAAATACTCAAATGTGAAATTATACAAACTCATGAAATAGCGTCTCCTCTTTGCTTAGGAGTCTCTTGGCTTAAACAGTTACCATTAAAAATAGTTCCGAATCACCCCCTTTTGATTTTGATACTAATAATACTTCATGTGAATTTCATACTAATATTTTAGTAGGTACACTGCAGTATGAACAGAAGAATTATTATATGGGCTGTTATACTAGCTTCTGTATTATACTCAGGGGAAAAGAAAACCATTGGTTGACAGTTGGAAGTGAAATTTTAAGTGTTTTTCAGCATCTGCATTTAATTTGTAATTAAGAATTTCTAGAACATTAGTGAGCCTGTTTTTAGTACTATATTTAGGTTTTAATGACCCATGTTTTGGGTACAATAATGCTTCTTCCCCCCTTTTTGGTCTCACTTTGTATAGATTGCTTCTATCTTTGCTTTTGCCACCTGTGGAGGTTTTAAGGGCAAAACAGAAATTCAGGTGACTTGCGCTAAAGTTCATGAAAATAAAACGATTACAGCTGCTTTTGGTTATCCATTCAGGTAAGATATTTGTTTGTTTTTATAGTTGAAAATATTTACTTTCATATTGACTTTTTGAGATTTCCAGCAGTTTATGTGGGGGGAGAAAATTTTAAATTGCACATATGCTCATTCGGAAGTGGTGATCATTGCTCTTCAAAATGTGCCATGTGGACCAGTGTCTGTCTGCAGACTGTGTCCCTGGCCTGTGAGGAATTAAGTACAGAAAACAAGAGGAAGCATTTAGAAACTTTCATATGACCTTGCCTTGACATTTTTATTCTGTCATCCCACAGTGAATTGAAAATTTAAAAACAAACAGTGACTGCTCCATCACCTTAGCATGAGAAGCCATGATGTGGAAGCAGTCACAGCTTAAAAAAATTTAAATTTCTCGTGTATTTGCAATTACTAAAAAAATAAGTATCCTTTATATAATTTTATGGCATGTATTTAAAGCAAGGAGTTTGTGTTTCTTTATTTTCTTACTAAGACGAAAATGAGTATTTTGTGAATTCTTTTGTTTAACTTAAGTGTTTATTGAAAAGCTTATTGAATATGTCCTGTGTTTAAGCCATGGTGTAAATCTTCTTCCATGTACTACTTACCTGACCTCTCTAGGACTCGAAATCTCTAGCCATTGAGTGAGAACTTTTACCTTTTTTTTTTTTTTTTTTTTAGATTTTATTTATTTATTTGACAGAGATCACAAGTAGGCAGAGAAGCAGACAGAGAGAAAGAGGGGGAAGCGGGCTCACCGCTAAGCAGAGAGCCCGATGCGGGGCTCGATCCCAGGACCCTGAGATCATGACCTGAGCCGAAGGCAGAGGCTTTAACCCACTGAGCCACCCAGGCGCCCCAGAACTTTTACCTTTTAAGGTTGTTTTGATGATTAAATATACCCTTAAAGTAAAAATACATCAGATAGTAAGGGCCTGGTCATTGCCACTCCATTTCCCAGCCCTTCACTTAAAAAGTTCCTATATGAGGAACTGTTATGGCACATTTAGTGATAAGTGTTTTTGTAGTTTATAGATAAGGAAATTTGAAAACAATCTCAGGTTAGCAGCTAATTAATCTAGGGTTAAAATGTGAATCATAATTGACTCTCCTGGTGCTAGTCACATAGACTCTGCCTCCTAGAACAGAATATCATGTCTCAAATTGCAGATTTTTGTATCAGCTCTCTTAATCTGCTAAATTCTTTTTGCAGAAAGATAGTTTCTGGGTGTGAAAGTATTTAATGAAATCTATAGTCTGTCTATCATAAACCAGTTGTAAGGCATAGTTTATGTATATTTCTTAGGAAATTTTTCATTTAAATATTTGAATTTTCTCCCCAAAGGAAAATGTCTGTGATATATTTGGGGAGTGTTTTTTGAAATGTCGTTTCAGTATTCTAGTCCCAAGTCCTTCACAAATTTATTTGAGCCTTTTCTTAATAGGTTGAATGAAGCATCATTTCAGGCACATCCAGATGCAAATGTGTGTGATGTAAATTGGAAAAGTTATGTGCTTATCGGAGATTACTCTTCCTCCGCACAATTCTATGTGACGTTTGCAGTCTTTGTCTTCCTTTACTGCATTGCTGCTCTTCTGCTCTATCTCGGTTATACGAGCATGTATCGGGATAGTCGAAAACTTCCCATGATTGTAAGTAAACACTTTCTTTTTATACAAAAGTTGTATGTAAGTTATATTTGGAGTTGATGTAGATTTTCTTAGGCTGGAAATGAAAATCTGTGACATAAACCAGGTGAACGTGTTTTGATCTGTGTTTACCATGAGGTTGAGCTTTCTCTGGTTATCACGTTGCGCCTGATTCTTTGCACCAGTTTGCAACACCACCTCTGTACTCTAGGGCATACAGAGGTCTGTTTCTCAGTCTCACTTTAACCTGGAAAGATCTCAAATATACAGAGTATATTACATTGCAGGTAGAGAAATTAAGTGGAAATTAATGCCTTTAATTTGGGGAATTGCTGACCATAGTAGTAGTCTCATGATGGTGTTCTACTTTTTTCTCTTTTCTCAAAGACCTCCTTTATGTCTATGCAATGTTTTATTGAGCTTAATAGTCAACATCGGAAATCAGCAAACTGGCCCACAGCCAAATCTGATTCATCGTGGGTTTTATTTATTTATTTTTTTAGTTAATGAAGTTTTTTTTTGTCATATAACACAGCCATACCTAAACATTTCCATGCTGTCTATAACTGCTTTTATAATACAGTGGCAGAGATAAGTAGTTGTGAGAGAGACCAAATGTATTTACTGTCTGGCCCATTTCAGGAAATGTTTTCTGACTCCTGATCTATATCCCTAAATTCCTTAATTTAAAATCTGACTCAGATAATTATATAAGAATTAGAGAATGCTCACTAGTGATGTTCATGAGCTAATTTCGAATCTTGGGGTTGGAAACAAAGGATTCGGATTTGAAGCCCTCTAACATCTTTCTTGGCTTCAGGGTCTTCTGAGCTAGAAATAAAAATAATCTCCGAGATTTAAGTAGTAGAATCTCCTCTGGATTATTGGTGCAAATACACATAAGCGGTTCTTTTAAGCTAGAAGTCCATAACAATGGAATAACTACAAAATCAGTATCAAGTGTTATTGACTTGAAGGGAGAATAGAGGTGCTTTTGAGATACCAGTCATTTATATCTTGAGAAAACTCTGTCATCTGATTATTTGTGAAGTTACTTTAAAGGGAAGGCTAGTTGGGTATGAAAAAATTATTAAATAAGATAACGGGTTTTATTTCTTATTTATTTTTAATTTTTGCTGCCTGGATCATAAGAATACAAATGGTAAGTAAGGAATAAAACAATCTGCTAAAATTCTTATTTATTTTGTTTCTTGTAACTGAGAAAAGATTCTTAAACCTGATGTTTTAATAAAATATTTTCTTGGACGTCTTTCAAAAAGATGGGCATCAACTATTTTAATTTGCAGTGCTTAACCAACAAAAATTACATATGAAGAATCTGTAACTTCTGTAAACTTTCCAAGACTTACTTAAAAAGGAAAGGTAGAGGTGCACCTGGGTGGCCCAGTCAGTTAAGCCTCAGCCTTCAGCTTGGGTCATGATGATCTCAGGGTCCTGGAATCAAGCCCCATCTCAGACTCCCACTTAGCAAGG
Organism: Mustela erminea; assembly: GCF_009829155.1. Classification (NCBI taxonomy): domain Eukaryota; kingdom Metazoa; phylum Chordata; class Mammalia; order Carnivora; family Mustelidae; genus Mustela; species Mustela erminea. The sequence continues at coordinate 88,157,868 of NC_045624.1, read as the reverse complement.
AGTCTGCTTCTCCCTCTCCCTCTGCCCCTTTGCACCATTTGTGCTTTCTCCCTCTCTCTCTATCAAGTAAATAAAAATTTTTTAAAAGGTGTGGGGGTGGGTGGAACTGTGGAGCACCTGGGTGGCTCAGTCACCTAACTCTTGATCCAACTCTTACACTGATCCAACTCAGCATCCAACTATTGATCTCAGTTCAGGTCTTGATCTCAGGGTCCTGAGTTCACATCCTGCACTGGAGGGGTATTCAAGCCCCCTGTGGAGCCTACTTTGATAAGGAGAAAAAAAAGGAATTATGATTATCATATAGATACTATCTCCTGTTAAAATTCTTTATAATTTAAATACTAAATGAAGACAGTTCTTGCCATTTTGTCATTATCCCAGAAACGCTCAAGTAACTCTAGAATGAGCCTTTTATTTTTCATATTTTGTTTAGTTAGCTTTTAAAATCACACTTTCTAAGGCAGCACCTAAATCTCTTTTTGTAGAGGGTTTTTCTGTTAAAACTGTAAAACTGATCTAGGTGCATCATTCAGAAAATCAAAAGAAATTTTCCATCTTGGAGTGATCAGTTAGTGGTTATAGATAATCCAGAACTAGCCCTTTAAGTGTTTTTTGTTGTTGTTGATACAGTATATAAAGGATGCTTGTCTGTAAAAATTCAAGCTTCTAAATTAAATTTTGAATTCTACTTTTAATTTAACCATATAAATGTAAAACAAGTTTTCTTGAGAAACCAAATTTAAAATATAGCCAAATAGGACATTTTTTTTTAAAGTACACTTTGTTAATGAGGACATGCCTTTTTCACAGTGTTCCCAATTCTCTACTAACGTATTTCTAGGAGCATTTCAATTGTGGCATTTTACCTTCCCTTTTTAAGTAAATATAGCTTTTTTTTTTTTTTTTTGGTTTTAAATAGCAGGAACTTAAGGGTGCTAGGCCATGTGGAGAATCAGAAATATCCAAAAACCTGAAACCAAACAAAGATAAAGTATCCCAAATCCTAAACACCTGTCATGAATCCTACCCCACCTCGTTGGTGGGACCAAGGCAGCTACCGTTGGTGCATTGCAGAACTGTGGGTGGGCCGCATCCTAAAAAAGAGAGTCCTGAGTGGGACAGAGATGATCTTTAGAGGCCCTCATTTCTCCCACCTCTCCCTCACCCTAAGGTGACTGTGTGCATCATTTTCAGAAAAGTTCCCCTGCTTTTGAAGTATAAGAATGTCATGCGAGCAGCAGAGAAGGTTTTTTATTTTTTTATTTTTATTTATTTTATTTTAAAGATTTTGTTTGTTTATTTGTCAGAGAGAGAGAGCGCGCACAAGTGCACAGGCAGACATAGTGGCAGAGAGAGAAGCAGGCTCCCCGCTGAGCAAGGAGCCCGATGTGGGACTTGATCCCAGGACGCTGGGATCATGACCTGAGCCAAAGGCAGTCCCTTAACCAACTGAGCCACCCAGGCGTACAGCAGCAAAGAAGGTTTAAAGAGCATTGTCAGAAAAACATCAGAGTGTTTTTTAATTAGGAAGTTGGAAGAAAGAAACCTGGAAATTAAAAGGACTTGACATACATGTCATGACATACATGACATATATCCCTGCTGAGCAGAGAGCCCTATGCGGGGCTTCATCCCAGGACCCTGAGATCATGACCTGAGCCGAAGGCAGAGGCTTAACCCACTGAGCCACCCAGGCGCCCCTGATCTACATTTTTTTTTAAAAGAGGAGCAGTGGAAAGCTCAAATGCAAAATGCAAATACCTCCTTGTAAAATTAGTCATTGTTTTGGTTCTCTGATCACAAGCCATTTATTCATTGCCATCTTGACCTGGTGGACAAGCTATATATAGTAGAGTTTCTATATGTCATAAGTGGTTACTCGTGTTTAGTCTCAATAAATGACTAAAAGCTGGTTGGAAAAAGTAATTAAAAACCAATCAGATTTATTTGGGATGGGGATAGGGAACCACTTTTCTGATAAGCTCCAAAACCCATTTCTGAGTTTGCAGAGATTTTTGCTGCAGATGTATAAGAACTTGTAGCTCTGGGTGTACCTGAATGCTAAGAATACGTAACATTAAAAGATAGAAATTTTACATTATTCCCACTTTGGTGGTTAATTTAAAGGAAGTATTATATTATGCAAATGCATTATTTAAAAAGTCTTTAGATTTTTATAACCAATGCTGGTCAACAAAATTTTAGTTCCCCAGCAAAATAGATTGAGTAAAGAGAATACATTTTTTTTCTTTCTTCATCTTATTCAATAAGAAATTGTCCAGAATATTTAGAACCTTAGTCCTGTTCTTGGAAATGTAATAAATAGCAAAGACTTTAGAAGGAAATTACTAGTGAGAAGATGCCTTGAGAGATTATTAATTTTTTTTGTCCTTAATATAATGAGTATTCTTAAAATTTTAGGGTCATGAATTTCAAAAGAAATAAGTCATCCTAGATTCGTGCTTTTCACCATTTCATTATCCAGATCATAGACAGTTGGATTTTTTTTTTTAAGTTTTTTATTTGAATTCCTTCCAGTCATGGGGAATTGGATTTAACTGAAGTTGGAGTTTTGCCAGAAAAGTATGAGAAAGCAGGAGAAGTTGAGGGAGTTGAGTGTGTGCAAGGGGTTGTAAGAAGGACCTTAGAATAGAAATTAAACGGGAAATGAGAGCCCGAGTGAGGTTGAGAGACAGTAAAGTGGTAAAATAAGATTGTAGTCTCAGCGGAGTCAAAGGATTTTTGAAGTTGGGGTGCCTAAAGAAGCATGAGCTGGAAAGAGAGATGAGACTGGGAAGTGGGTGAGGTGAAACTGGGATTATGAGGGGAGAGAGTTCTTGGTGATAACAGGGTGTGCGGTGTGATCCGGGCAGTGAGTGGCTTAGTCAAGGCTGTGGTAAGGGCTACGTGAAACTGAGTTCTAGTGTCAAAATCTTAGACTGCTGAGTAGATGACTGAGTTTTGTTCACTGCTCAGGCAGTATGCTAGTCATGCTAAACAGCGATGTGTCCAATGCTGACTATGACCTTTTTTTATAAAGTGTGTCATGTAGGCCATTTCTCAGTACCATAGAGTTCACTGTGATCTCAGTTCATCATGAATTTGAAGTATAGTATTTTTAAATTAACTCTTCATCATTAACTCATACTTTTTTTTACTTTAGGACTTTGTTGTTACTCTTGTTGCCACTTTTCTGTGGTTGGTGAGCACTTCAGCCTGGGCTAAAGCTCTTACAGATATTAAAATAGCTACTGGTCATGGCATTGTAAAGGAACTTAAGCCTTGCAGTCAAGAAGTGATGTGTTATTTTGGCTCTGTGACTAGTATGGGATCCTTAAATGTATCTGTGGTACGTATGCGGTTTTTATAAGATACTTTATTTCACTTAGAAAAACCAAAAACCTTACTAGTGATAAAAGAAAGCAATAGATTTTAATCTCTCTCTCGAGGAATGTATTGTTTGCATGTTTGCTAAGATATCAGAACCCTAGCTACCAGATAGTTGTTACCTTTATAACAATGGAGAAAAGTTTTTCAGGAAAATTATTAATTGTTAACAGGTTTGAACAAGATCGTGATTGAGTCTTTCTTTTCATTAAAATTGACTGGGCAAGCCTGAAAGGCACTAATAGTCATCACTAACATTTATAAAGACTACGTGTCAGGCATTGTGCTAAGGGCATTACATTACACTCATCTCGTTTGACTTATCCAGTAACCCAAAGAGGAATGTGGGAGATAGGATTATTATCTTCATTTTCCAATTGGGAAAAAAATGTAGGTCATGTATGTATTTGCTGAAGGTAACACAGCTGGTAAGTTGGCAAGTAGGGTGGGGAGCAGATCCAACTTAGTGCCAGTTCTCTGGTCTGACTTGCTCTAGGTCTATGAAAGTAGTACTTTTATGGTTTCTTAAGTGATCTAAAAAAAATCGGTATATATAAATTTAAATAATATTTAATCTGTTTTGCCAAAATACGGATAAATGTATTACTAAATATGTTCTTAATATACAGCATATATTATGTTTAAGGAAGTCCTCTATCTTTTCCAGAAAATGTTTTTCCATGGATAAAGCCACCATACCTTGTAAGGCAATTTGGTCAAATTTTTTGTGTTACCACTTTGTGATTTAAGTGTCTTTTTTTTGCATTTATATTGACTGTGATCTGAGATCGACAGTTTCAGAAATGTTTCTGTACGTGAATTTGCAAAAAATATAAAGCATTGGGCCTTCAGTAGTATGATACTACTCTCAAGCTCTTTACCTCAGTCTTATGTCATATAAGTCACTATTGTTCTTATATTTGGAGGAAAAAAAAATACAAAAAAAGGGTAACTTCAGTTTATTCATCTCTGAGACTTTTATCTTGTCAGCTTTGTAACTGGGAAAACTAATTCCTTTTACGTTGATTAATGCAGGATGTGATGTAAAGATCTTGTGTGACTCCTTTTCTCTTCTGGCTGCAGCTGTTGGAGTAGGAGAGATAGTAAGCGGTAGGGGAGAAAGAAAGGATATAGGAAAAGATACCCAGGGGCAGGTTATAACCAACCATTCAGATGGAGAAAAGTGAAAGCCCCCAAAAGAAGGCAGCATGGATTCCTGTTCCTCTTCACCTGAAAGCACTAAAGTCTAATTGCAAAGTAATAATAGGGTTTTGCTTATTTTTCTCAGATTTAATCCCATTTTCTTGGTAATGTTGAGCATGCAAAGATAAAGCTTTCTTTTAGTTGTAATTTTATATGTTACAGATTTAGAGATGTTAGCTTTATTTCATTGGGAGTAGTCATTATCTATACAAATTTGGCATTGAAATGGAAAGTCTTCTTTTTTTATTCTACTTTACATGTAGTTTACATTTTAATTGAAATAATGCTATACTGCCTGGAAATGTTAAATATTCAAAGGAAAACTAAGATGGGTATAAATTTTTAAGTAGATAATAATAGATTTTCATGTTTACTTTTCTCTTCCTTAGATCTTTGGCTTTCTGAATCTGATACTTTGGGGAGGAAATGCGTGGTTTGTGTACAAAGAGACCAGTTTACACAGTCCATCAAGCACTTCCGCTTCCCACAGCCAAGGAGGTATTCCACCTCCTTCTGGAATGTAATTAAAAGGAGAAGTACACTGTATGAAATATACGTCTATACTATGACCTGTTGCCAACATCTTGAGAAGCATTATTTGTTTCTAATAAAAGTAATGGCTTTTTCAATAAATTGGTGGGTTTAAAATTTTGCTGCTTTTTTATATAAAGCCTATGCCTTTCCTAGAAATTTAAGATGTAAATGTATTCTCACATGTAAATTTGAAAATTCAGGGGCCTATTATGAGATGATACACATTTTTAAATGACTGGTTTATTTCTTTACTAAGTTGTTTGCCTTCCAAAGTGTTTACACCTTAAGCCTTAACATATATCTTCACTCAGAAAAGAGTTACATTTTCATATCATAATAGGAAGAAAATCTCTATTTGGAATAGACACTACTGTAAGTTTGTACAGATCATATACCTAAAACCTGTCTTTGTTTAAGAAAGCCTTGATTACGTAAATCATATTTAGAAAAACATATTTAGTTAAGAATTTGTATCTGAACATTGTTTATATGGTATGAAAAATTTTTAATTGGAAAGACTGGTTGTATGTTTTATTTCTGTTTTCCTAAGCGACCTACAGTACTTAATAGGTGTACTAAAACTGTTTTGGGGAACGGGGTTTGGAAATTTCTAACAGATGTATAGTTAATTTAGTGATTCTGTCGCGTGAGGCATAAGCTTCCATTATGCTGGTTGTTTAATAGACTTGCTGTATAAGTAGAAAGAACACAGTTCAGCTAGATATTTTCATACATACGGGCATTACTCTCAGTGGTATTTGTTTGCTGTCCTTCGTTGCTCATCCTACTTAAGTGCAGGCTGAGACATGGTCTCCTTGCAAGTGGAGTAAAATAAGCCACCTGTTTTTGCAGACCCTTTCACAGGGTTAAAAAAAAATTAAGATTTGCCTTTTACTTTGGAAACATTTAACATTTAGATTCAATGAAGTTGCTATTTTGAGTGTAGCATTGATATTTGTGAAAATAAATGCAATTTGGAGTTCATGTTTCTTAATGTTCATTCTTATTTCATAAATAGATCATTAAGGAATTATGCATCATAAAGAGAAATTTAAGTGAGCTGTATTATGGGTGCACTGTCTTTGTACACACATTTGGGTATATTCTGAATACAGGGATTATTCACATTTTGCTTCCTAATCTTTTTGTTGTACAGGGAGGGATTTCTTGTTCTTACCACATGATTGTTTATATGTGAAGCACACCTTGCTGTAGCCTTTATTTTTTGTTGCGTTTGTTCATGACAAGAATTGTCAATATGAGAATGTATATCTTTGATGCAACAAACTTAATAAAGAAGTTAAAAGAAAGAGTGCACTGATTGTTATATTACAAAGAAGCTTTCATCTTAAAGGCAGGAACAATGCAAAATGGAACTCATTTCCAAAGTAGAAATAATTCTTTTAAATGTTCGGCAGGAAATAAAAGAGACAAAAAAATGCTTTGGAGACCCTGGTTCTATCCTTTTTTCTTTCAGTCTTGTTTTCAAAATGCTTATGTGTAAATTTCAGGTTAAGTTTTTCTGATAAACTTTCTCATTGATTGTCAACAAAGGTTCTGGATTAAGAGTGTATTCTCTGGAACCAAACTGCCTGAATTTGAATCTTGGCTTCCCCATGTACTAGCTGTTAACTTTAGGCAAATTACTTACCTTTCATGTGCTTCAATTTGCATATCTGAAAAATAGGATTAAGTATTGACCTCAAAGACTGTTCTTGAGAATGAATTGAGTTAGTAAATATTAAGTCCTTAGAACAGTATTCAGCAGTAGGTCCTTTATAAATGTTGGCTATGATTACTAATGTTTGATAGATTCTGATACAGAGATTCTTAACCTGGAGTCTCTAGAGCTGGAGAAGGGAATGTGGTGGTCTTGGGCAGAAAGGCAAGGTAAGCTTCAGGATTTTATAGATCTCCCTTTCTGTTCCTCAGAGTCCTGGATGTTTTTAGCATTTATTTTTCTGTTGGTGGTAGTTGTACATAAAGTTAATGACATTGAAACTTAAATAGCTATTGAGATTACAGCAAATTCGGGAAGGAGTCCATTCCGTTGCTTTTTCACTTTCCAATTTTGATTCTGATTTTGCATCAACATCACAGGGTTAAGCAGTTTATAGGATAATTTCCAGAACAGAAGAAGTAAAACGCTTTGGGATGCCTGGCTGACTCTTGATCTCAGGGTTGTGAGTTGGAGCCCCACGTTGTGTATAGAGAGTACTTAAAATAAATCTTTTTTTTTCTTTAAAGTAAAAGCTTTGACTTACTAGGTGAGAGGTTGCGGAGAATTATTTATAAACATCATTACTAATGTTTTTGTGAATTCAGGTCATTTGGATAAGGATACTTAGAGTAATTTTTAACCTGCTATAAATGTTAAGGGCAGTGGTGCTTGTTATGTCCTTTATGTTTCACACTTAATTTAAATTTTTTTTAATTATATAATATTTCAGATAGATAAGTATAAGTATGACCAAGTCCCCCTACCACTAGATTGAACAAATTACAACATTTTGTTTTATTTGTGTCAGATTTGGTTTTGACTTTTTAAGGAAATCAAATGTTATAGACACAGCCTTTTCCTTACTGAAATATAGTTAAATTTTTTGTACTTTCACTGTTACAAGATAATACTGGAATAAACATTTTTGTGAGATGTGTAAAGGCTTCTGTAGGACATACCACTAGGAGTAGAACTGTTGGAATGTGAAAGAATTCACATTTTCAGATATAACTTAGATATTACAACTTGGTCAGTAAAGTGCCTGTACCAGTTTAGTTCTCCCACCAACAGTACGTAAGAATCCCTGTTGCCCATATTCTTACCAATGTGGCATAACCTTGCAACTTGATGTTGTTGGACTCTTGCCAATCTGATGGGTTTGAAATAGTGTTTCTGGTGTGTTTTTAATCTGTATTTCTCTAATGACTATAGAGGTTCATGATCTTTCTGTATTTAATGGACATTGAGTTTTCTCCTACTCTGAATTGCATATTCATATCTTTTGCCAGTTTTTCTATTGTGGTGTTTCTTTTTCCTATAGATTTGAGGTGTTCTTTATTCTGGATACTAATTCCTTGACATTTATATAGATTGCAGCTGTCCTCTCCTTGTCCATGGCTTGTGTTTTCACTTTATGATTTTTTGTCATAGAAGTTTTTTGGTTTTTGGGGGGGATTATTAATGATGTTGTTTATTTGACAGAGAGAGATAAAGGGAGAGAGGGAACACAAGCAGGGGGAGTGGGAGAGGGAGAAGCAGGCTTCCCGCCAAGCAGGGAGCCCAATGCGGGGCTCGATCCTCCGACCCTGGGATCATGACCTGAGCCGAAGGCAGATGCCCAACAACTGAGACACCCAGGCACCCCTGTCATACAAAAGGTTATCTTAACTCTGATTTAACTTTCTTCATGATTTGTGCTTACTGTGTCTTAAGAAATTTTTAATATGTTTTCTGAATGTTAGATTTGTTTTTACTTTTAGATCTTTAAACATTGGCAGTGTATTTTTGTATATAGTTTGAGATAGGGATCTAATTTTTGTATTTTTCAATACTCATACCCAATTTTCATACTGCCCTGTATTTAAGAGTTCATCTTCTAGGGGGCGCCTGGGTGACTCAGTCAGTTAAGCAGCCAGCTCTTGGTTTTGGCTTAGGTCATGATCTCAGTCAGGGTCCTGGGATCAAGCCCTGCCTTGGGCTCCGTGCTCAGGGGGGAATCTGCTTAGGGATACTTTCTCTCCCTCCCTCTCCCTCTCCCTTCTCCCACTACCTTGCCCCCTTCACTTGTGCTCTCGCTCTCTAAAGTAAATAAATAAATCTTAAAAATAGTAAGTAAAAAATAAGGGACCCCTGAGTGGTGCAGTTGATTAAGTGTCTGACTCTTGGTTTCTGCTCAGTTGGTGATCTCAGGGTCCTCAGGTGGAGCCCCCACATTGGGCTCCATGCTCAGCACAGAGTCTGCTTGAGATTCTCTCTCCTTCTGTCCCCAGTCCCTGTGTACACACGCATTCTTCTCTCTCTCAAACAAGTAAATCTTTAAAAAAATAAAATAAAAGTTCATCTTTTAGTCACCTCTGTCATATATCAAGTTTCCGTATTAATTGTAACTCTCTGTGTGCTCTAGACCAGCACCATATCTAGCCCTATCTTTCTTTAATAAGAATTACTGTCTGATAGGGTAAGTACCAGAGCACCATCATTATTTTTACTCAGTTGTCTCAGGTATTGTGAGCCCTGTACTCTTTTGTATAAATTTTAGGATCAGCTGGTCAAGTTCCCAAAAACCTTTGTGGGACCTCAGTTGAAAAGAATTGCATTCAATTAATAGATCAACTTAGGGAGATGATCACATTTATAATACTGAGGCTTTGTATTTATGAACACAGTGTATCTCTCCATTTAGGTCTTTCATATCTATCAATTGTAATTTTCTGCATAAGGATTTAGACTTACATCTATGTGTCTTATAGTCTTTGTTACTATTATACATCATAACAGTTAAGTTATAGTCTATATTATCATTTTCATTGCTGTTCTACAGGGCTTCTGACTTATCTATTGATTTTCTACAAGGTAACCTTTCTAAGCCTAGTTAATTTTAATAATTTGTAGATTCTCCTACTTTTTATGTGGCAAATATTGACATATAAAAATAATTTCTTCATTTTGTTTGGAAACTAAACCTTTTTTCTCCTATTATCTTTCTCTGATTATAGTTGCATAGTGATTATTATTGAAATCTGTGGAAAATAGGAACTATATGTTCATTTGAAAATATAATAGCATTTTGTTTCAGAATAGCAAACATAATACAAATTTATACCATCTTGTATCTTGGTCATCCTAGTAATATACAAAATTTGATCAATATCAACAATTCTTACATTGTGGAATAAATGAAAGTACCAGTTAAGGGGGCCTGTGTGGCTCAGTCAGTTAATTGTCTGCCTTTGGCTCAGGTCATGCTCTCAGGACTCTGGGATTGAGCCCTGCGTTGGGTGCTGGGAGCCTGCTTCTCCCTCTCTACCCTTTTCCCTGCTCCCCACCCCCAGCTCGAACTTGCTCTCACTCTCTCTGTCAAATAAATCTTCAAAAAAAAAAAAGTTAAATTGACCAAAATAAGATAATACTATTACATGTTATATTTTGTAACACAGCCATCAGAGTGAATTTCTTATTACTACAATTTGGATTTTGCTTGTACAAAATGGAACCTTGCTTGCTAGTCGAATTTGAAAAATATAGTTAATACAGTTTCTTAAAAACAGTTTCATTCAGGTATAACTGACATCATAATTTACAAATCCAGAGCATACAATTTAACAAGTCTTTATGTATCTGTGAAACTGTTACAACATCAAGATAATAAATCTATAGAAGTCAAACCCAGCATGTTCTCATCACCCTTGGTAAGCCCTTTCACCCATCCATCCCACTTATTTCCCAGCAGCCGTAGATCTTTGTCACTGTTAGTTTGCATTTTCTAGAGTTGTATATAAATGTTGGATTTATATACAGTATTTATTTTAAATGTTTAAATTTATTTCATACAGTATTTATTCTTTTTGCGGGCCTTCTTTCACCCAGCAGAATTAGAGATCCATGTTGTGTATCAACAGCCCATTCCTTTTTGGTGCTGAGTGTTGTTCCATTATACACCATTGGTGTACATGTTCACCTGGTAGATATTAGGGCTCTTTCCAGTTTGAGGCTAATACAAGTAAAGTTGCTAAGAATGTCCACATAAACGGCTTTTTATGGACATATGTCACCCTCAGGGGTCAATAGCTAGGAGTGGGATAGCTGAATTACACAGTAGCGTTATGTTTAACCTTTTATGAAATGCCACAGTGGTTTTAGCATTCTGAATTCCCACCAGCAATGTGTGAGAGTTGAGTTCTTTCACATCTCCGTCAACACTTAGCATGGTCAGTCTTTTCATTTAGCCATTCTAATGGGCGTGGATCTCATTGTGGTTCTCGCTTGCATTTCTGTGATGGCTAATGATGTGGAGCATGTTTTCATGTGCTCATGGGCCATTTGCATATCTTTAAGTATCTGTTCAAAACTTTTGCCCACGGATTGTGTTTTGTTTACTGAGTTTTGAGGCTTCTTAGATAGTCCATTGTTGAACTTGTCATTTCATTCTGAGTCTTTCAGAGAGCACAGGTTTTAAATGTTTTTTAAAGATTTGTTTTGTTGTTAACTAATCTCTACACCCAGCACAGGGCTCAGACTCATAACCCTGCAGTCAGAAGGCACATGCTCTACTGACCGAGGCAGCCAGGTACCCCACAGGTTTTTAATTTTGATGAATTCAAATGTATTGTGTTTTCCTTATGGATTTTGCTTTTGGTGTTGCATCTGTGAAATCTTTGTTTAACCGATGGTCAAAAATATTTTTTTCTCTAGAAGTTTTATAGGTTGGGGTTTTACATTTTGGACTACGGCGCATTTTGAGTTTAGTTTTATGAGTGCATAGTATTGATCAAAATTACTTTTTTTTTGGCCGGTTGTTACAGCACCATTTGCTGAAAAACTGTCCTTCGTCCAGCGAGTTGTTTTTGCACCTTTGTTAAAAAAAAAAAGTCCATATACGTGTGTCAATTGCACTGTATTCTCTTTCACTGACCCATTTGTCTGTGTTGATTGTTGCAACTTTGTAAGTGTTGCAATCAGGTAGGGTGAGTCCTGCAACTTTTTTTTTCTAAGCTTAGAAAAAAGTTGTTTCTGCTGATAGAGGTCTTGTATTTCCATGTGAATGTTAGAATCAGCTCAGTTTCTACAAAAATGCCTGTTGGGGTTTTGACTGGAATTGTGTTGAGCCTATAGATAATTCAGAAAGAACTGACTTATTGAGGCTTCGACTTGTGAACATGGTGTAACTCTCCATTTATATGTGTTTAATTTCTCTCAGCAGTGTTTTGTAGTTTTCAGTGTACAGAGTCTTACATGGTTTTTCAGATTTATCCCTCATAGTTAATATTTTTATGCCATTGTAATCATATTTTTATATAGAAACATAATTTTTTTGCATATTAATCTTGTATGCTAAACTGACTTATACTAGTAGATGCAAACTACCTCATGTTTCCATCTAAGGTGCAGTCTGAGTCCCTGTCACAGTCCCATTAGCCATTTTCATAATCCCGGGACATCAAAATGACATATTCTTCATTGGTTCTGCAGAAGCTTCTTAGGAAGATTTTTCATCTGACTCATCCACTGATTAGCAGCTGTCAGGGTCACTTTGGAGCCAGAAGAAATGCAGAATCTCAGGCCTCCCTCCAGAGCTGCTGAGCCTGACTCTGCACTGGAACATTCCTCTGATGTTTTCATGTATAGTAAAGGTGGAGTAGCATTGCTTCCTGTCAACAGAAGGCACCACGGCAGATCCTATACTACTGGGCCAATCTGAAAAACTGGTTTTGTGTGTAATTTATCGAAAGGAGTCTCAAGCCATCATCCCATATAAGAACTATAAAGACTTTTATGCCCGATGCTAGGTTGTTTGAAGAAATGCAGAAATTGATTTACATATGTTTCAGTCTTTTTACAGGATGTATTGATTCATCATCAGAGCTGAGAAGGCTGTTGTTAGACCCAGATAGAGGTCTCAAATACGTGAATAGGACCTTAGTCACAACACCATCCTCAAGAACCAGGATCTCCCCCATTACACTTCATTCCCTCACCTCCTTAACCCAGCCCTTCTGCCAATATTCTTGACTTCCTCACCTAGCAGATTTCCAACTACATATCACTCTGTCAGCTTTCTCTAGTCCTACCTTCAGACTGGCGAGTTCTGCTGGAAAAATCAGCCAACTGTGCAGACTGATACAACTTTGTCTAACATTCGGCTGGGTCTCCTTAGCAGTCCTTCCCAGGCAGATCTCTCCCACCCCGTTTGTATGCAATTTCTGAGGCTGCTGGAAGAAATCGCGGCAAACCTGATGGCTTGACAGACAGAAATTTGTTCTCTCTGGTCTGGAGGCCAGAAGGCCAAAATCTGTTTTCATCTGTGAAATTGTGGTGTCCACAGAGCTGCACTCCCTCCAGAGGCTCTCAGGGAGAATCGACTCATGGTGGTAATAGCTTCCCTGAGTGGGGTTCCATCTCTCTTAGTTGTTGCTTTCGGAGTCACATTGCCTTTTCTTATGTGTCTGTGGACTCTCTGTGCCTCTCCTAAGGATAATTATGACGGTATTTGGGGCACACTGGATAATCCAAATTGATCGCATCTCAAGATTCTTAATCACAGCCACAAAGACCCTTTTACCAAGGTAACATTTAATGAACTCCAAGGATCAGGATTTGATATTTTGGGGTGGCCATTATTCAATCTACTATACCATTCAAAGATAATTCTGTTATGAAATACAGCCCATATAAAAATATACGAAAATGCACAGCTGTCCAACCAAGAAACAATGTTACCGATGCCTCTCAGACTCCTTTCACTTCCCCTCCCTGGTTGGATCTTCAATTCCAAATGTTATAGTAATTCTTCCTTTTTTTTTTTTTTTTTTTTTTGGTAGCTTTTACATCCTAAATAATCTGTAGTTTTGATTGCTGCTTTTGAAGTTTATAAAAACAAAATGGTTTGGGGTTTTGATTTTGGGTTTGTTTGTTTTTCTTACTTTCTTGGACATTTTTTTTTTTTGAAATTTATCCCTGCCGATGAATTTAGCTGTAGTTTATTAGTACTCACTGGTATAGTTTCATTGTATAAATAAACCGAATGGATACACGTTTGGATTGTTTGGAGCTTTTGCTGTTATGAGTGATACGGTGAATTGTTGAGTTGTAGGGTAGATGCCTGTTCAACTTAGGTAATGTAAACCGTTTCTCAAAATGGTTATACCAATTTACATTTCCTCTGGTAGTGGATGAGGGAGCCCATTGCTTCATAGTCTTACAGACACTTGGGGTTGTTTCAAATGTTCAATTTTTAATAATTCAGTGAGTATGAAATATTTCACCCTGGATTTAATACCCCTGATTATGAATGAGATTGAGCATCCCTTCTTTTTTTTTTTTTTAAAGATTTTATTTATTTATCTGACAGAGAGAGATCACAAGTAGGTAGAGAGGCAGGCAGAGAGAGAAAGGAGGAAGCAGGCTCCCTGCTGAGCAGAGAGACCCATGTGGGGCTTGATCCCAGGACCCTGAGATGATGAGCTGAGCTGAAGGCAGGGGCTTAACCCACTGAGCTACCCAGGTGTCCCTAGGGGAAGATAATTTTTAAATCACTGTCTCAGGGGCGCGTGGGTGGCTCAGTGGGTTAAGCCTCTGCTTTCAGCTCAGCTCATCATCTCAGGATCCCCACATTGGGCTCCCTGCTCAGCGGGGAGCCTGCTTCCCCCTCTCTCTCTGCCTGCCTCTCGGCATACTTGTGATCTCTCTGTCAAATAAATAAGTAAAATCTTAAAAAAAAAAAAATCACTGTCACAGTCTTATTTATGATTATAGGACTAGTCAGATTTTTAAGTCTTTCTTGAATCAAGAATATTTTGAGAATTTTTCCATTACATCTCAGTTTTCAAATTTATTAGCATGAAATTAGATCCATATTTTTAAAGGATCAATTTTATTGATCCTTATTAGTTTGTTCTCTTTCTTTAATTTCTGCTCTTCCCTTCATTAGCCCTTTCCTTCTACTTTCTCTGGATTTGCTTTGCTGTGCTCTGTTTTTTTCACCCTTGTTTGAAATGGTCACTTAGCTCATTAATTTTTCAAGCTTTTTCCCTAATACACACGTTTGTGATTTTATATTTTCCACTATGTAACTGTTTTAGCTTTAACACACAAGTTGTCCGTGTCTGGTATTTTTATCATTTTGGTTCTAAATGTATTCACATTTTACATTACAGTTCTTCTTTGTTCTATTGGTAATTTGGTAATATATTTCGCAAAATGGCGTTTTCTAACTTTTTTTATTGGCTTCTAAGGTGACTGCATTGAGGTCTCTTGCAATGATCAATCCTCTTTGAAATTTGCTTTGGCTTGCTTTTTGACCTAGTTTATGATCAAAAATGTTATTTCAGGGGCGCCTGGGTGGCTCAGTGGGTTAAGCTGCTGCCTTCGGCTCGGGTCATGATCGCAGGGTCCTGGGATCGAGCCCCGCATCGGGCTCTCTGCTCAGCCGGGAGCCTGCTTCCTTCTCTCTCTCTGCCTGCCTCTCTGCCTGCTTCTGATCTCTCTTCTGTCAAATAAATAAATAAAATCTTTAAAAAAAAATGTTATTTCATGTGCTTGAAAGAACATATATTCTATTGACTGTGGTGTTCTATAGTTTGCCTTATATATTGGGTTATTAATTTTACTATTTAAATCTATATGTTAAGCTCATGTAAATAGAATACAATACATTAAAAATAAAACAATGATTAAAAAAAAGAGATCAGGCAAAACAAGTTTTATCTGTTTGGGATTTGCTCAGCTTCTTAAATCTATAGATTTATATCCTTTGCCAGATTTGGGAGTTTTCAGCCGTTACTTCTTCCAGGCCTTTTTCAGCTCTGCCCCCTTTCTCCTCTTCTAGGACAATAATGACATAAATGTTAGATTTTTTTTGTTGTTGCAGTTCTGCAGGTCTCAGAGATCTCCTCTTATTTTGCTTTTTATAGTCTATTTTCTCTCCAGAAGTTGTGTAACATCTGTCTTCTAACTCATTGATTTCTTTCTTCTGTGTCTTTGATTCTGTCCATCCATTGTTCAGGTACTGTATTTTTCAATTCTAAAGTTTCCATTGGGGATTACTCCTCATGACTGAGAAGGGTATGTGACTCTTGATCTTTTTTTTTTTTTTTTTAAGATTTTTTATTTATTTATTTGACAGAGAGGTCACAAGTAGGCAGAGAGGCAGGCAGAGAGAGGGGGGAAGCAGGCTCCCTGCTGAGCAGAGAGCCCGTGTGGGCCTTGATCCCAGGACCATGAGATCATGACCTGAGCTGAAGACAGAGGCTTAAGCCACTGAGCCACCCAGGCACCCATGATTCTTGATCTTGGGGTTGTGAGTTTGAGCCCCACATTGGGTATAAATATTACTTAAACTTCAAAAGAATAAAATTTCCATTCAGTTCTTTATTTACTGAGACTTACTACTTTTTTGCTATTTTTTCATTTGCTTCAAGAACATTTATAATTGGGATGCCTGGGTGGCGCAGTGGGTTAGGCCTCTGCCTTCGGTCCTGGGATCTAGCCCTGCATCGGGCTCCCTGCTCAGTGGGGAGCCTGCTTCTCCCACTCCCCCTGTTTGTGTTCCCTCTCTCCCTATGTCTCTATCAACTAAATAAAATCTTTAAAAAAAAAAAAAAAGACTACTTATAAATGCTTGTTGAAGCATTTGTATTAGAACTGCTTCAGAATTGTAATTCTGATGCATCACTTCAGTGTTCTCATTGTCTTTTCTCATTCAGCTGGTTCTTGGTATGATGAGTGATTTTTACTTGAAACCTAGACATTTTGGGCATCACATTATGAGACTCTGGTGCTTACATCAGCTTTCTGTTTTAGCAGGCCTCCTTTGTTCCAGCAGAGAGAGGTCAGGCCACCTCTTGATTACCTCACATGGAAACAACTATAGGCTCCTCATTGTACTTTGTGGGTATTGTTATTTCATGTGCTTGCGTACATGAAATGTTTTTTCCTGTGCTGTTTGGATGGAGTAGAGTGGGTTTATTGTCTAAACATTTCTTACTAGACTGCCCTTTCTCTTATCCTTTGACTAGAGAGAGTCGCCTTTTGCCAGGACTGTGTGTGTGTGTGTGTGTGTGTGTGTGCGCACGCGCGCGTGCTTGCACACACCTATTGGTGTTTCCAGATCACCAGCTTCTTCAGCTCCAAGTCTGATATGTATGAGGTAAATAGAAAATCCAGGGAATCACCACTGCGTTGTGTATTCCTTGGGTCCCAAGGTCCCTGGCTACTGTTTCATCATCTCTCCATCTTTCAGAAACTTATGATTGTTTTATATATAATGTTCCAGGTTTTTAGTTGTTCTTCACTAGAGAAATAGGGAAAAGTACATCTCTATTCCATCTTATGGAAAGCAGAAATTCTCATTTTCTTACTTGCTGAACTACATATTTAGAAGATGAGTAGAGAAAACGGCTGTTCTCCCTAAGTAATTGTTTTCTTCTTGCTTAGCACAGTGACCAGACGTGATGGAGCAATCATCAAGGTATGGAAATTGTTTTGACATAGTTTTCCTTTTTCCAGGAATTCAAACGAAATCGTGTATAATTTCATTTTAAATCAGTTTTAAATCAGAGGTTGTGTGTATGCTCCTGATTTTACCCATGATCTGAGAAGAGATAATTTTAAAAACCATTGCTTTAGAGATACAACTTAGTCACTTTATAAGTGGGACGTGAAGTATAGCAGGCTTGAAGATGGAAATAACATCCACTCTAGTCCCAAAGGGAAAGTAAATCTGGACTCTCAATTCAGTTTTTCCTCCCACTGTACTATTTGCTTCTAATAAGCTTCTAATAACTGTTTGCTCCTAGGGTTCCTTTTATAGGAATTTTAAAGAAAACTATATAAATCAACAAGGAATACATCTGGTTGCAAATAACCAAAACCATCCTTTAGTGGTTTAAATAGAGGTGTATCTGTATCATACAGCCAAATGCTTTACCTCTTTGAAAAAATAAATTGTGAGTAAGTGACTAAATACACAAACACCATGTATTTACACCTACGCATGCACACACACACATACACACACCCCGACAGCTGATAAGATCAGTTGTCAAATGCTGAGAGATTAAGTAAGATGAGGACTGAGAATCAACCTTTGCATTTGACAATGTGGAGTGTATTGTCTTTGACTGAGGCCATTTCAGTGAAGTTCTGGGAACAGCCTGAGTAGTCCAACGGAATGATTTGTGGTGAGAGTGGAAACTAGCAAGTGTAGATGACTCTTGAGGTGTTTTGCGATAAAGTTGGGCAGAGAACTGGAAAAGCTGAAGGTGGATGTGGGGCATTTCTAAGATTTATTTATTTCAGAGAGACAGAGAGAGCACACCAGGGGGAGGGACAGAGGGAGAAGAAGAAAGAATCTCAAGCAGACTCCCTGCCAAGTGCAGAGCGGGACATAGGGCTCAATCCCACAACATCATGTTCCCCTAACATCATGTTCTGAACCAGAATCAAGAGTTGGTCCTTCAAATGACTGAGCCATGCAGGTACCCCTACAGCATGTTTTTAAGCTGAGAAGATTGATTCACTTTAGTTCTAAAAAAAAAAAAAAAAAAAAAAAAATTTGATGATGCAAGGAGAGGAGGGATGATTGCAGAGCTGAGTCCTTGAGAATGTGTGAGAAGGGATCTGATACCCAAAGGAAAGGCTGATATTGGCGAAAGCAAACGCAGTTCATCCATTGTATTAGGAGAGAAAAACAGAATTTTAAAGTTGTGTTTGTAGATTCTGGTGATTAGACTGAAGAATTTCTCTTTGCACCTGTTTCTTTTCTTTCTTTCTTTCTTTCTTTTCTTTTTTTTTTTTTTTAAGTTGGCTGCACACCCAACCTGGAGCCCAAAGTGGGGCTTAAGCTCATGACCATGAGATTAAGTCCTGAGCTGAGATCAAGAGTTGGAGGCTTAACTGACTGAGCCACCCAGGCGCCCTGCACCTGTTTCTGAACATGAACTGAACTAAAAAGCAAGGTCACCAACTGAGAATGAGGAGAGAGGAGGTATAGAGGCTTGAATGGAGAGGAGAACATAGGACATAGAGTACATAAAAATGAGCTGGTATTGTACTGGGGATCCTAGCCAATGCAGTTAAGACAAGGAAAAAAGTACATATAAGAAAGCAAAAAAATTTTTTAAAAAGAAGAAAAAAGCAAGAAACTAATCTGTTATTAATACATAACATGTATCCACATAGATACCCAAAATGATCTACCAACTAAGTACTAGAATTAATGAGTTTAGGAAATAACTGAATCTAAGAGCAGTATACAAAAACTGCATTTCTATGTAGAGCATCAGTTATAAACCGTAATTTATGAAAATATATAATCTAAAGTAACAAAGGCTTATGAAGTGAGAGATAAAGCTAATATTGCAAAATTATTAGTAAGAAAACTATAAAACTTCTCTGTTTAGTAAACAAACATCATTCAATTACAATAAAAATTCCAAAGTTTCTGGAAAATCTTGACAAATGGATTCCTATGGAAGAGCAAAAGCCCTCAGATAATCAAGACACTCCTAGAGAAGATTAAGTAGTAACACTTATAATAGGTATAACATCTATTATAATTGATATGGTAATAATGTGAAGGAAAGACAAAACTCACCAATAGAAGAAATATTTAAGAAAGAAACTATGCAAATACGTAAATTTGATACATGATGTGGAAGATATCGCAGATTCAGTGTTTACAAAATGCCTAGCACATAATCAGTATATATTTGTTGAATTAATGTTTAGGTAAATGAGTAAAAAAAGAATGAGCTCTTTAATATTTGATGCTGGGACAATTGGTTATCCATATTTTAAAAAAATTGATTCCTCTCTCAGACCATAATTAAGATAAGTTTCAGATCTGTTAAAAACTGGAATGAGAGAGAACCTGGCTGATTCAGTTGGAAAAGCTTGTGACTCTTGATCTCGGGGTCATGAGTTGGAGCCCCACATGGGATGTAGAGATGACTTAAATATATTAAACTTAAAAAAAAAAAAAACCTAAATGTGAAAGGTAAAACTTAAAAAATTTTATAACAATATTAAAGTTTTGGGACTTCACTGCTATGAAAATGAATAAATTACATCTATATACAACAAATGTGTATCTTAGAAACAATGGAAAGTAAAAATAGCAAATCATAGAAGACTTTGTGATACTATTTTTATATTAAGCTCAGAATGAAACAATGCAAACTATTGTGTAGGTATACAGTGATACATGGTTAAACATTTTCTTTCTAAAAAAGCAAGAGAATGATAAACAAGATTCAAAACATGATTACCTTGGAGGGAGAAAAGGGGGTTGGCATCCAGGAGGAGCACTTGGGGGTTTCAAAGGTACTAACAATATTCTAGTATAAATTGGGTGGTGGGTTCATGTGTGTTTGTTGTATTATTATACTTCATAACGAAGAGCGTTGATACACCTTCAAATGTATCAAATACTACATAATAAAAACATTTAAGGGAGAAAAAACAAAAATACATGGTAACGTGCCTAATAAGACTTGTGACAATGGCTGTGAGTGGAAGCACCTATGGCTCTTCTCAGTTTGACTTGTTTACTGTCTAATCATCAGCATCCCACTCTGCTCCCTGTCTGTGTCCACCATCTTGTTCAAGGCAGGGTATCAGCCGTCCGCCTACAGGCTTCCTGCCTCTCTCTGTCCCACCTTCATCTCAGACTCCTCATTGCTATCAAAACCACTCTGGTCGCTGGCAGTAGGGTTGAGTTACAGTGTTTTCCTCTAGCTGCACTAGTGACCGTGGGAAGTTACTTCTGCCTTCTCTTTCTTCACATACACATGTAGCAAGTCCTTCTCTGCAGGGGGGATTCTTCCCTGAGGAGCAGAGCATCACAATCACTCTCCCCCTGGCAAGAAACAAAAACAAAAAGCCATATGTAATTTACTTTGGAGAAAAAAGGAAGATTACTTATACATATGTGTGAGGTTTTCGTCGCAGTTAATTATGCTACCTGGTGGCAAAATCAGATGATTTACCAACATAGAGGAGAAAGTCCTGTATTGGTCTTTTGACCAGTTATTACCTTCTTTAAGGTGTCATGGCATTTTTTTTTTTTAAGTAATAGACATGTTTTTATGTCCCCCATAATTACTTAAAAATACAAACATAATGCTATAATAATTCATATATTTAACAAATGTTTATTAAGTATTACTTTGTGCCAGGGTTGGGTCAGTGAGGCAAACAAAGTGCCTCATGGTGCTTACATTTTAGAGGAAAGGACAAACAACAAAGGATACACATAAGCTCGGTAAATAAAAAAAGATGTGTTACCAACCAATTAGGTAAAATTTTGTGACAGAAACAAAAGAGAAAAGAGAAAGCTGATTCAAAACTTTGAGGGAGATTTGGAGACTAGAGACTAAAGTTTTTTTCTTTGCAAATGTGGAGGGAATGCTTGAAGGAAGTGAGGGTGTTGATCCTGAGGTTTTCAGGGAACAGCATCCAGAGAGAACAGCTCGGGCAAAGGTACTGAGGTAGAAACACGTCTCACGTGTGCAAACGTATCAGAGTTCAAAGGGATCTTTTCAAAGGGTTGGGCCTCACGCAATCCAGGGAGCTGGTGACAAAGCCTGGTGGCCTCTGCATCTGGTGGTATGAGGAAGTCATGGTAGACCAGGAGCACCAGCAGTCAGGAAGGAAAGCTGAGTGGGAATCAGGGAAGAATAGGAAACAAAAACAACCAGAATCCGTGAAACCAGAGCCACCTCAACTGCAGAGGTGAGTTGCAGAGCTGCACACACCTGACTCAGAACTGGGAGAAGACGAAGATCTGGCAGCAGCTGGCAGAGCTGCCCGTCATGAACAGAGCCAGCAGATCGGAGACAGCACGCGTGCACTGGCACTGGGCCCCCTGTCCCCACCTTCGCAGCACAGTGGCTGCTGCTCCACTGCTGCCTTCCAGGCCTTATACCGGATTCTCCTGAGGCCATTGCAAACAGGAAGGAGAAGTGCATTCTGAGACATCTATTTCCTGCTTAGCAAAGATGACACACTTTAAAATTCCGAGGAACCGCAAGGAGGCCAAGGTCGCCAGACTGGGCTGAGCATGGACGGGGCAAACTGGTAAGGGATGAGGACAGAGACGTCTACTGGGGTCCAGGTCATCAGGGGTCTTATAGGCCGTTGTAAGGATGTGGGCTTTTACTCTCAGTGAAACGAGGACCCTTTGCTGGGCTTTGAGCTGAGGAGTAATCATTACTTGTAAAAGGAATAACTAAGCAGTCTGTTAATAATGTAGCTGTACAATAGTTAACCCTGAAGTATACCATCTTACAAATAATGATTTAGACTAAAAGGAAATGTCAAAAACCAATGGATGATAGAAACATCATTCTGTAACTGACACTAAGAAAATTAGACATTTAGGGGAAAAGCAAGTTAGATTCTCTTATTCCCCCAGATAGATTTCAGATTGATTAAATAAGTAGATGCATACAATTTATGTAAATGGCTAATAATAACCTTTCTGGAAAATGATTTCATCCAACAGATATTGATTAAGTATCCAGTAAGTGCTAGGCAGCTCCGTTAGGTACAGGGGAGAAAAATATAATGAATCTATCATTCCGGCAGTTGAGGAGCCCATATTCTGCTGGGCTATTTTGCAATACATCCCTAGAGTCCTGAAATTGCAAAAGGTAAAATATTTTCTCACTACACAGGTATTTAAAAATGTAACCTGTTTATTTTTTTATAGCTTATGTCCATTTTGAGGCTTTATTAATATAATCTTAGATATTTCTGATAAACTCATTAAACTTGGTTAATTCAACATTTAAATTCCCCCCTCCTGCCTCCAAGATGGCGTTTTGATTCTGGGGAGCTTACATATTATGATAGCCCTAAAAGGCACCATCTGCCCCTCATGCCATTGTCCCCCATCTACTCTAGGGTGAAGCCACACCCACCCCCATAACAAATACACTGAGATGCTCCAGGAGCCAACAGCTGGTCCTGGGAGCTGGGTCTTCCTCAGCCTCACCCCCCCGGCCCCTTCAGATCTGCCTGCTTGCTCTCAATCACTTTCTCACCACTTCCCTTTGGGTGTTCCTGTACTGCTCAGAAGCCTGAGAGTCTGAAAATGATCCCAAGCTCCCTCAGTCCACACACACTTTACCATGATTTCCAACCCACTCCCCCACCCAGGAAGCAGACATGGATGCTCTCTGACCTCATATCCTCAAAACCGTCTGGCGTTCTGTCATCTCTTACCCAATATGTCCATATCCGGGGCTATGGTCATCAACTAGCTCCAGCCTACTGGACACTCCCAGGATCATCTGACTTTCTTTTCTCCTCTCCCTTAGCCCTAGAAATCTCATTCTGATTTATTGTTCTATATCTTTTTTTTTTTTTAATGTCATGACCTAGACCCAGTATGCTGAAAGACCCAAGCTCTTTCAGCCTTTACGAAAGACTGCAAAAAGTATTTTTTGAATATACAGTACCTGTGCATTAACTCATTTGATTCCCACTACATTTCTTTGGGAACAACCTACCAAGTGTAGTGTCTTAGCTTCCTGGGCTGGTAGAGAACCTTTCAAAGTTTAAGGAAGCCAGGGTAGTTGGGGTAACAAGTGGCCCTGGAAAGAAAACTGGTTAAGACTTCAAAGTTTCATTCTACCATGAAGATTTTCCTTTGGCCCCAGTAATTCCACTCTGAACATTTTACTTTTATTTTTTTATTTTTACTTTTTTAAGTTAGCTCTGTGCCCAACATGGGGCTTGAACTCATGACCCTGAGATCAAGAATCATACGTTCCACCAACTGAGCCAGCTAGGCACTCCCACTTTGAGCATTTTAAAATAAATGAACGGTAAAAATTAAAAAATAAGTAAGTCAATAAATAATAAAAAATAAATAAACGAGCAGCAATAGGCTTTCTATTCTTCCCTTTCTGACAAGAAAAGAATCTGGGGTTTGCCCCAGATTGAAGCTCTGAAATCAGGAAGTAGATTAGGTTGACCCATGGATTAAAGAAATAGCTTGCAGCTTTTTTGTAGTGTTGTTATCTGTTTTTATAATTTCATGGAAAGACATTTCTAGAAGACTTTTTTTTAGAAGACTTTTTTTGTCTTGCAAAATATCCATGTGATACTAGCCTAACTGCCCACCTTGGTTTCTGGACAACATCCCCAAGATGTGGTAAAGACCAAATATCCATTCCTTCCTTTCTATGTTAAATTAACAGAAATCCATTTGCTCCATGCCACCCAACTAAAAGACTATATCCCAGCCTCTGTTGCAGCCATGTGTAGTTTGATGGCTAAATTCTGGCCAATGGAATGAAAGCGGAAGGTTATATGAGACTTCAAGAGTCTCATTAAAGTCTGATCTTTGGGGCACCTGGTGGCTCAGTCGGTTAAGCTTCCTACTCTTGGTTTCAGCTCAGGTCCTGATCTCATGGGTTGTGAGATGGAGCCCTACATTGGGCTCCATGCTCAATGGGGTGTCTGGTTGGAGATTCTCTCCCTCTGCATCTCCCTGTACTCTCCCTCTCTCTCTCTAAAATAAAGAAATCTTCCTTAAAAACAAAACAAAACAAAAAAACTTTTAAAACATCCAATCTTAAATAAAACCCTTAAAATAAAAAATCATGCTAAGTAGGAAAACATTGGAAATTTTCCTTTGAAAGTCAGGAAAGAACTAAAGGTGCCTGCTTTTATCTCTTTAGTTCATCTATAGAGATCCTATGCAACACAAAAGGTCACAAAAAAATTAAACGTGTAAGGATTGAGGGTGAAATAAAACTTATTATTTGCAGATGATATGATTGTCTAGGTAAAAATACCCTAAAGAATTTAAAAATAGGGGCGCCTGGGTGGCTCAGTGGGTTAAGCCGCTGCCTTCGGCTCAGGTCATGATCTCAGGGTCCTGGGATCGAGTCCCGCATCGGGCTCTCTGCTCAGCGGGGAGCCTGCTTCCTCCTCTCTCTATCTGCCTGCCTCTCTGCCTACTTGTCATCTCTCTCTGTCAAATAAATAAATAAATAAATAAATCTTTAAAAAAAAAATTTTTAAATAAATTATTAGACATAATAGAAAACTTGATATAACAAATTCAATTTCATTTCCATATACCAGACACAATTTAAAAATTTGTTTTAAAATATCAATATTATTAGGGTGCCTGGGTGGCTCAGTGGGTTAAAGCCTCTGCCTTTGGCTCAGGTCATGATCTCAGAGTCCTGGGATCGAGCCCCACATTGGGCTCTCTGCTCAGCAGGGAGCCTGCTTCCTCCTCTCTCTCTGCCTGCCTCTCTGCCTACTTGTAATCTCTGTCTGTCGGGTAAATGGATAAAATCTTTAAAAAAAAAATTTTTTTTAATCAATATTATTGATTTATAATACTATAAAACTATAAAAATTTCTAGGGGAAAAATTAACAAAAGATGTGCAAAATCTATACATAGAAAGTTAGAAAATTTTGGCAAAAGAACATGAAAGAGTACCTAAATGGAGAAATATCGCATCTCTATGGATAGGAAGATTTTTATCATAAATATGCCAGTTCTCTCCAAATTGATCTCCACATGTACTGCAAATCAATTACAGTCAAAAATCTCAACAAGGTTTTTCATAGAACACGTGAAGTTGATTCTAATATATGTGAAGGAGCAAAAGGCCAAGGATAGATTTTTTTAATATAATATTTTATTTTTTTATTAACATATAATGTATTATTAGCCCCAGGGATACAGGTCTGTGAATCACCAGGCTTACACACTTCACAGCACTCACCATAGCACATTAGACAAGATACTTTTGAAGGAGAAAAATAATGGAGAGAATTATCCTGCAGATATAATGATTTATTGTAAAGTTATAATAATGAAGGCAGTGTGTTAATGAGGTAGGAACAAACGAACTCACCAATGGGTAGAATAGAGAGCCCACAATCAGAGCCATGCATATTTGAATTTTTAAGACATGTTGGAAGTAGAAAGTGGGAAAAAGAAACACTGAATCACAAATGGAGCCAAAAAAATGAAAGCTGAGCTTATTTCACATCTTATACAAAAAATCAAACCTAGAAGCATTAAAAGCTTAAATGTCAAAAGGGAACTTGAGCCCTTAGAAGAAAATGTAGGTGAAAATCTTGCTGATCTTAAGATAGGGAAGAGTTTTCTAAACAAGTGACAAAAGCACACTAATATGAAAGGTGTTATTAACAAATCCAGACACATTTAAATGAATCATCAAAACATGTCATCAGCATACTGTAAAGAAACCAAAATTTACAAGTAGAAGAATTAGCATGCAGAATATATAAAGATTCCTACCAACAACTAAGAAAAAGAAGAGTAACCTGATAGAAAACTGTGCTGTAAATTCAAACAGGCCTTCCTTTCACTGAAGAGGAAACAGACGTAGTGGAGAAACGTGAAACAGTCTTGACCTCGTTACTGGGGAAATGTAAGTCAAAACCACATGGAGGTATCGTTGTCCAAGTGCAGATAAGAATGACAAAGTCTGCAACACCACGTTTGAAGGGAGTGTGAACCAATGTGATCACACTGCTGGTAGAAATGTAAATTTAATACAACACTTGGAAAATTAGTTTGTCATTTGGTAGAGTGTTCGTGCTTTAAGACCCAGTAGTTCCACGTCTGGGTATTTGCCCCCACACAAAATGAGCACCTGTGCGATGTAACATAGAAAGAAGGTTCATAGACAGAAAGTTTGTATTAGAAAAAGAAATTTAGGGGCACCTGGGTAGCTCAGCAGATTAAAGCCTCTGCCTTCAGCTCAGGTCATGATCCCGGGGTCCTGGGATGGAGCCCTGCATCAGGCTCTCTGCTCAGCGGTGGGGAAGCCTGCTTCCTCCTCTCTCTCTGTCTGCCTCTCTGCCTACATGGGATCTCTGTCTGTCAAATAAATAAATAAAATCTTTCTTTAAAAAAATAGAAATAGAAACAATCCAATTCTCTATTGGCAGGAGAAAGCATAAATACAATTTGGTAGAGTCACGCAATGAAAATACGGAGGTGAAAATGAATGAACTGCGGTTTGACTAACCACGTGGACGTCTCAGAAACACCATTAAGTAAAGATAGGCTAGAGAAGAGTAAATACAGTGCGATACTAATTTTATTAACCCAGCAAGCCCAATTATGTCTTTATTTCAGATGTACGAGCATATTTGGTACAATTCCTTTTCAAAAGGCAAAGAAATGGCACACACCGAATTTAGGAGAGGAATAACCTGGGTAAGAAGCAGAGAGCGAGGACAGGGGGGTCACCCTTACTTAGGTCAAGGGGAAATGCTTGTGATAGGCTAGTTCTTGGTTGGCATTAGTTCCAGCAGGTGTAGAGTAGCAGAGAAAAATACCATGAAGCAAAATAGGGTCATGCCTGCTCCCATGATGAGAGCGTGCCATGAATCAAGAATTTTAATTGCATTCTGCCCATTGGAAACCCATGTCTTAAATCTTTTTTTTTATGAAGGCCATGAAAACTGTACAAGAAATTTTCCTTAATCCCACTACCCAAATGCTGCAAGCAACTCCTCTTAAAAGTCTCAGTTAATGACCTGGAACATGCTTTTATGGCTTTCCAATGAAGTGTGAAGTGTTGCTGTTCTTGTCAACAAACTGTCAAACTGCATTTCCAGCAGCTCAAAGGTCAGGGGACTGATTTTGAAAACCTTGGCTGGGAACTTAAGGAAAGAAACAAAAAACGGTGTCAGCGAAGGCTCCCTAGGGACAGTTTACAGTTTATTTTAAAAATCTGGTTCCAAAAGCCTCATTTAAATTCTAGAAAAAACAAATAGGAGTATTGCAAAGTAAATGTTTATTTTAAATGTCACTTTCAGATCACATTTATAGTGTAACATGCCTTGCACTTTCCTTCTGCGTGAGTCATTATTAAAAGTATCTTTATAACTTTATATAGCCCTCGGTTTCCTCATAAAAACATAGAAAGGCGTTTTGATTTAGAAAAAGCAACTAGGGGCGCCTGGCTAGCTCCATTTGCAGAATATGGGACTTGATCTCGGGGTCATGAGTTCAAGCCCCACGCTGGGCATAAAGCTTACTTAAAAACAAAAATTAGAGATAGCAACAAAATGGAGTTTGGGCGGGGGGGGGCTAGAACAGGGTGCATTTAAAACAGCATCCCGCTCCGCAAGAGGGCAAAGAAGCAAATACACACTGTCCACCCTCTCTCAGGAGCTCTATGCTATGGTTCAAAATGACTACACTTAGGAAAAGAAAGGAACCCCTTATGGTCTGTAAGTCCCTGCTGTGGTTCTGACCAGCTGCACGTTTAGAATCCCGTTTCCCCATCTGTTGAACTCAAGAACCAACACCTGCCTTCCATACCTCACGGTCAGTGTGACGATGTCCTGCACGGTTCTACGCAATGACAGTCAGTAGTCAAGGAGGAATAACGGGAGACCCCCGGGACGCATATAATCCCTTTACACCCACTTTATCGTGCGTGGAGCATGATGGTACTAGGTATAATGACCATGGAGTTCAAAGTTAATTTATTTTTGTGTTTCCAACAGAACTCATCAAATCCTATCTGATGTGTTTGATGTCAAGTCCCTAAGCAGGAATGTAACTCCGCGTTTATAACCTGGGTCCTGTGGTAAAAAGTAGAATCCACTCTGCAGAAACCTGTTTCGCGATGATCCCGTTTATGTGGTGATTCTGGAAGTGTTTTGGGGACCACCAAGGGTTGCCAGTCACAGAAATATTAATTATATAGTCAATGTAGACCAATATGTGCGGCCTTCCCTTGACACTGTGGAGGGTAGGTGAGTGCCTTGGATACAAACGCTTGTCCCCATTACTTTACATTATCATTTCATTTTTTTTAAATTTTAATTTTATTTATTTATCAGAGAGAGGGCGGGGGAGAGAGCGAGCACAGGCAGACAGAATGGCAGGCAGAGGCAGAGGGAGAAGCAGGCTCCCCGCTGAGCAAGGAGCCGGATGCGGGACTCAGTGCCAGGACGCCGGGATCGTGACCTGAGCCGAAGGCAGCTGCTTAACCAATTGAGCCACCCAGGCGTCCCTACATTATCATTTCAAAAGCACTTTATCTTTCTTTCTGCTCGATCGCTCTTTGAGAGCCACACTCCCAAAATGTCAGTTCCAAATTTCTCTGCCCTTCAGCTTCCCCAACAAGTAAGTTAACGACCTGTAAATAAATCCTTAAATATCCTCGTGGATCCGCTGCCCGGTGAAGGAATCCTATCAGAAACCCAAGAATCCTCCCGAAATGCAAATACCTTCCTTGTTCCTGAGCTGGCCTGGAATTTTATACAAGGGGCTCTCTGGGGGCTCTGGGAGGCAGCAAACCCCTCACAGTCCCCCCCCCACCCCCGCGCCCGCTTTCTTTTAGTTGATCTCATTGTCTTTCGGGGAAGACAAGAGAAGAAGCATCCTAGAAAATCTTTATCTCTTACTTTTTTCAAGAGGAGTAGGAGGAAGATCGAAAATAGTTAGGTCTGGCAGCTTAATCTGGGTTGGCTGTTTTTTGCCAGCAATCTGTAAAATGTGTTTTTCAAGGATAAGAAGTTTGGGCCCCAGGCCAAAGCTCATGTCTGTCAGCGGCAGGAAGAGAAAAGATCCCTTTAACCCACTGCTATGTTCTGTTTACCTTTGTGCTTGACCGTGAGCACCAGGTCTGCAATCCGCCTGGAGCTGCTCAGGGGTGACCCTCTCCTCCCTCCAAACAGAGCCTTCATGGCCTCCAGTGCCGTGAGCAGGGCCGACCTTTGGCTGGGGAGACCAAACCAGCACCTGTTCCTGGATTGTTCTTTAGTTTTTCATACTGCTCAAGAGGCTCTGAAAGGGGGTGCGGGGGGGAGACGCCTGGGTGGCTCAGTCCTTGAGCCCCTGCCTTCCATTCAGGTCATGATCCCCGGAGGAGTCGTGGGATGGGGTTTTGGGATTTGAGCCCCGCACCGGGCTCTCTGCTCAGAGGGGTGCCTGCTTCTCACTCTCCCACTCCCCCTGCCTGTGTTCCCTCTCTGTGTTCTGTCAAATAAATATAAAATCTCTTAAAAATTAAAAAAAAAAAAGAGGCTCAAAAAGGGAACTTGAGGTACTCTTGCTTTTTTAATGCCCCCAAAGGGCATTTCCTAAGAAGTCAGAAGAGCGTACACGTGCGCTCGGGGTACCAGTGGCTGCCAACCACCGAAAGTCTCTGGCGCAAGAACTCTCTGGTGGAACCCGGTGTTCATTCATTATGCAAAACTTCATTCTAGCCCGTAGCTAACGGCACACCCCGCTACTCCGGGGGGCTTGAGAGGATGGCTGCTAAACCGGGTTTCCTGTTTCCTGCAGAACCCACCACAGCAGTGCGGAAGGTGTCTCAGAGCCAGGCAGAGTCAGGCTCCAAAAAGAGAGAAAAGACTGGCAGCACAGCAGGGGCTCGACCCCTCCCTCCTCACCCTCCCTCCTTTCCTGGGAAAGCTGCCTCCTCAGGGATGGAAAGGGGGATGCGGATCCCAGTTCCTTGGGAAGCTGCTCAAGGCCATGTTTCCCAGGAGACCAGACACAGGTGGATTTCCCTCCCTCTTGTTCCCCACCTGGCCCCTGAGCTTTTTCTTTTTTTTTTTTTTTTTTAAGATTTTATGTATTTATTTGACATACAGAGATCACAAGTAGACAGAAAGGCAGACAGAGAGAGAGAGAGGAGGAAGCAGGCCCCTTGCCGAGCAGAGAGCCCGATGTGGGACTCGATCCCAGGACCCTGAGATCATGACCTGAGCGGAAGGTAGAGGCTTTAACCCACTGAGCCACCCAGGCACCCCTGGCCCCTGAACTTCTTACTCCCCTCTTCCTTTCCTTGGAAGGCCAAGTGGACCAGCCCCACTGAGAACAGATAGAGAGAGAGAGAGAGAGAGAGAGAGAGAGAGGCTCTGACCAACAGGCAGTGAAAAAATGGTGGAGTGAGTAGGTAGGTCCCCTGCGCAGCCTGGCTTCCCCACCCCTGCTCCTCCAGCTGGGGTACTGGGTAGCGAGGAGACTGTGGGGCTGGAGGACGAGGTGGGGTGGGAAGGATGAAGTAGCATAACCTTGTTTTTTTCCTGAAGTTGGGTCCAGCAAAAGCCCCCAACGTCTGCATTGAAGAAGCAATGACCCAGTGACGGCGCTGGCCCTTCCTGGGCCGCCTTGTAGCGTCCAGCCTTCTCCAGGCCCTCACGGAGCTCCTCCTTGCACTGGGTGAGAAAGCTGGGGTCCTCCGCTCAGGGAGCTCACAGTCTAGCTAGGAGGAGGCACGTTCCCAGAGTCCTTCCATGGGAAAGGCTGAGGCTCCGGCTGGGGTCTGCAGGGACCTCCGGAAGAGCTGGAAAGAGGGAGCAGAGCGTGGCGTTGGGCAGGAGAGAGCTTGCTCACTAAGCAGTTACACCACCCTGGTCGGACACCCTGCCCTCCCTGGGCCTCCGTTCCTTCACTGCCAGGTAAAGGACTTAGAGGCTCTGGGGATCTCAGGACTCCAAGCCTTTGCCGTCTTGCCATGTGGCCCTTTTCCCCACCCCTGTGCAGGGCTGTTTGCTCTCAGAGGACAGAGCCCAGACCCCATGCAGTTCAGGATGAGCCTGGCCCTCCTGACTCTCTAGGAATCCCTACAGCCCCCGCTGGCTTCAGAAGATCCGAGATTGCCTTGCAGGGAGGGGGTTGGGTGGCAGTAGTCTGCAGGCAGCACTGATGCTGAAATCCTGCCAACCAGGGCGGTGAGCAGTCCTGGTGGAATTCGGGGCATGTTCTCACCAGAAAAACCCGAGTTGATTCTTTCTGTGCCAAAGGTGCTAAAGATGTATCCCGGGGGTGGTGAGCACGACAGCCAAAGCCAGCCTAGAGAGCAGGCCCCCCGCTGCCCCCAGCCCCACTGCCCTCTCTTCCCATTCCTTGCTAGGCAGTCCCAGAACAGAGTGTCACCTCATCTGGGCAGCTAGAAGTGGACACATGACACCCTGTCCCCCACCCACCCCCCAAACACATGCACTGTTTTGCATAGATGTGAAACGTAAGGGACTCGGGCTTCAGAAATGCACCTTTCCTCCTCCCGCAGGCAATGCCATTTTCAAGGCCAGTATTCAAGTCCTGAGGAGTTCCTGGCCGTCTGCTCAAGATTTCGCCTCAGTGGCTTCCTCCTATCCAACCTGTGGGCTTCCAGAATCCTCTGTGTAGATCTCCACTGAGCTTGAGAGCTCAGCCTGGCCCTGTCCTTTTCCCCACCACATCCCTGAGCAGGTTCTCAATCAAGGGCAGGAACAGTTCAATGCAGGGCGTCCATCACCTAATGCCGAGGCCTCTACCAATACCCAAGTACTGGGAATGTTGTAATCAATTCCAAGTATTCTGTTCTCGACTATTCTCATATTACTTTGTATGATCTCAATTCCTTCCACAGCCGTGGACTGACTTATGTAGACCTCATCTATCTTATTAAATGGTGATGTTAGGTCATCTGGGGTGAGAAAGCTGGCGGGGAAAGGCTGAGACTCTGGCTACTACTATTTCTAGGAGTAACAAACTGTTTTTCTGTGGCCCAGGAGTCTCATGTCTTCCACCAACATCCATAACATTGTGGCACACTGATTTATTAGCCTATACAGAGGACAAAATTCCAGACACTTTGCAGTTCTTGACAGCGTGGGACATTGCAGGTAGAAGAAGCAGTATATGCAAAGGCCCTGAGGCCGAGGGAGCACGGCTTATTCTAGGAATTGCCAGATCAGAATGACTATGGCATAAACTTGGGGTGTGGAGTGACAAGTAATTTCTTCCTTCAAGTGTTTGCTCGATTATCACCTCAGTAGAGTGATCTTCCTTGACTAACCTATCTATGACCATCCTATCCATCCGGGAGCCAAGATCCTTTAAAGTATTTTGTGTTTGCATTTTAGAGTAATGAGGTAGCAGTAAAGGTAGCAGTGTGAGGAGTTCATTGAAAGAGAGCAAGACCACTGGAGGCTGAAAGACCAGATAGGAGGTTGGTGCATTTTCTAGAAGGATGATGCTGATTTGGATTGAGGACATTCGGAGTGGAGAGAAATGGACGAGAGTGAAAGCTATGAGAGATGTAGAATTGACAGGACTTGGTGATTCACTGAGAGTGGAGTGCAGGTGAGTGAAGGTCACAGGTGGCCATTATGGTAATGAAGTGATTGGTTCAGGGAGCTCAGGGGAAATGTGGCGCACCTCAGCAGAGAGTTTCAAAGTGCAAAATTTTGGCTTAATATTATCTGCAAAACTGTGGGGAAAGCCTGGAAACATCGCTTGAGGTAACTCTAATGGCTAGTGGTTTGTTGCTGGCTCCAGGGTCAGAATGTGACTCCACTGGGGAAACCCCAAGGAGAAGTGAGATACAGGGCTTTCTGGAAACTGAGGCCAGCACCAAGTCAGACAGTCCCCATTTAACTTGACCTTCTCACACCTTCTCCAATTACTCTTTTTCTTTTCAATACTTTCATTGATGGGGAGTCTGGGTGTCTCAGTCAGTTAACCATCTGCCTTCAGCTCAGGTTATGATCACAAGGTCCTGGGATCGAGCCCTGCATCAGGCTCCCTGCTCAGCGGGGTGCCTGCTTCTCCCTCTTCTACTGCTCCACCTGCTTGTGCTCTCTGGCTCTCCCTATCTCTTCGTCAGATAAATAAATAAAATACTTAAAAAACATTTTCCTTGGCTTATAAAAATTTTAAACTTTTATTTATATGCACTAAAATGCCCAGTTCTTGAGTACATGCCTCCATGAATTATTAGCTATGCATATACTCAAGTAACCACCCCTCAAACCAAGACACAGAATGTCCCATCTCCCCAGAAAGTTTTCTGTACCTCTTCCAAATCCAAGGTCAAATCCACCCCAAGGTCAGCATATTTCAGAAATTTGTTCTTTTTTATAGCTGTGTGATATTCCATTATGTAAATATACCACAATTTGTTTTCCATTCTCCCGTTGGGGGGCATTTGGGTTATTTGGAATAAAGCTATAAGAACTTTCTTGTTCAAGTCTTTTTGTGCCCGTTCTCACGTGACCATTTCAGGGAAGCCCATCTCCTGTGTATGAGTGGGTGTTATCAAAGGAAACCCTTCCTAATAAGGCTTTGAACTTGCTGTGGATCTCTGCCTAGGGTAGCCTTAGGGATCAGCAGGTCCAAGAAACACTGGACAGGAACTCAATTCTCCATGCAGAGGGTAACGTCATTTTACCTCAACCGTTTATTTCATCAAAGATCAAGAGGTTTGAAGGGAAACAAACCAGTGGTCTTGAGCAACGATTTTCATGTGCTTAGGAAACTTTTACATACTTCACAAGGACTAGAGCTGGGGAAGGAGATGGAATCAGGGTACAGCATGGGCCCTATGGACCTGGCACTGAGCTACCTACAGCCTGTGGCCCTATGTCAAGGAGATGGTTTTCCCATATCATCAATGGAAAATGCTTTCACTTCTGTGTACATCACACTCATCATGTAAGCAGCCATCACGAGGATTCAGACGGAAGAGGTAACCTCATTTCTGCTAAAGGACTTCTCACACCCCTGATTCCTGGTGGCAACATGACCTTCTCATAGACCCCATTTTCTTTCTAAGCCACTTCCCAAAGACTTCTGATTTCCCAGACAGCTCCGCCAGTAAATGCTGAGATTTCTAATGCTAGACTCCTTCTCAGGCATCCCAGATTTTAGAAGAGAAAGGGGATTCTCCTTGACCCAGCCTGGC
This sequence comes from Mustela erminea, assembly GCF_009829155.1. Lineage (NCBI taxonomy): Eukaryota > Metazoa > Chordata > Mammalia > Carnivora > Mustelidae > Mustela > Mustela erminea. Next base: position 88,123,319 of record NC_045624.1, on the reverse strand, counting down.
TGTGTGCCAGGTACTGGGGTTGGGCGGGGGGCAGTTGAAATCCCTTTTCTTATTCAAACTTCACAGCAACACAGGGAGATGGGGGTTATGGTTCCCCTTTGACAGATGAGGAAACAGAAGTACAGAGAAGCTAATTAACTTGTCCAAAGTCACACACTAGAGCCAGGATTGATCTCAGACATGTTTGCCTCTTTCTTGTCCAACATATGGCCCCGTAGGGACTGTGTGTGTCTGATCAGACCTCTTAACCTGGCTCACACTGTTTCTGGGTCTAAAAAAAACGCCGTTCTTTCAAATGACTCTGTGGAATTCCACTGTCTTTTTATACCTTTATTACATGGAAAATGATATTAGGTCTTGAGGTTAAAGTAACGCCAACCCAGAATCACATGTGGCCCAATGTTTAAAAGCTTAAGGTGACACCAGTGCATGAGGGGGACTTCCACAAATCTGCAGGCCAAAGGGGGTTCCCTTTGGGGGAATTCTGTTCAAAGCATAGAATTGCCCAGAGGTGGCTTCTCCGGCCTTCTTCTCACACTTCTTAACCCTCAGAGGGGCCTAGGGCACGAGCTAGTGCCTGTTTACAGCAAGGGAAACCTGCGTTCTAGGGGTGGGCCGGGGTGGGGGAGATTCAAGGGGTCTGCCCAGCAGCCAGGAAGGTGTGGAAGGGGCCCGTCCCGCTCGAGCCTGACCCCACGGACTGCTGACAGCCCCACAGAGCTGTGATTAGTGCCTCCCACACACCCCAGGAGCCCTGCAGTAGCAGAGCCTGCATAATTTCATGCTTCCTAATTTCTGAGGTTAGTGAATCCATCTCCCTTTCTGTTTGCGTAGAACAAGAGCTTATGTAGATAAAAGCCTTCTGGGAAAGTCGGAGAAAATCACTCAAGAAAACAAAAGACTTGTAAATGAACACTTGAACGTTCTGTGTAGTCTGCATGAGACACTCTAAAGTTGTGAGAAGCCTTCCAGAGGCGTGAACAAGTAGTCCCCAGATCATTCTAGAAAGGAAACCCAGGGCACTGACTTCAAAGAGCAGCAGTGAGCCCTGGAGACAGAGGAGGAGGGTGCTTCAGAATCCGCTCTCAGACATACTTCAGAATGTGTCAGGTCAAGTCACCCACCTCACCATGGTCAGCAGGCCCTATCAGCAGGCCCTGTCGTGGACAGTCTACCAGGAGGCCCCGCCCACTGGAGGTATCAGCCTGCTTGCTTTAAGGAACAAAGGACATGGGGGGTTAGGACTGGGAAGAGAGAGCCCCATAAGAAGAGGCAGCTGAAGACAGTGGATTCCAGCTGCTGTAGGAGGGGAAGCCCCCACATGGCCAGACCCAGAGGGGAAGGGGCTTCCAAGAGACCTCGGCCCTCCAGTCCAGCCAAGAGGTGGGCAACGCACCCCGAGCAAGCTGCTGCCTCTGGCAACCCTCAGCAGTTTTCCCTTTTCCAGAAAGGAAAAGGAGGGGAAAGGCTGTGAATGCTGGCCTGGCTCCCAGAAGCCGGGCTGCCGCGGAAGTGGAAAAAGCCGCTCACCCGGGCTAGTGCGCTTGGCAAAGCTCAGGTCAGTGCAGGGGCAAAAGCCAGAGGCCGAGCCCCCGGCCCTGGTCTCCTCCAGGCCTGTCCCTCAGTGGCCACAACCACGCCCACCGCACCCCTCGAAGGCCCAGAAAGAGCACTGGCTGGGGAGTGGACGTCGCCGCTGAAGGCCTCACCAGCTTCCTCCCACGAGCCCGCTGGAGGGGTCCGGTTGGACTGCAGGCTTGCCCCCTCCCCGGGACGCCCGGCCAGGCTCCTGCGCGGTTCATGCCCTCAGCAATCCTGGGCCATCACGTCCTCGGAGGTATTCACCGCCTGGTTAATAAGGCGCCGCGTTGGAGCCCACGATGCGAAGGTCCAGCGCATCGGACTTTCCGTGCGCAGAGAAGGGGGAATGAACGCCTCCGCCGGTCCCAGGCTCAGCTTTCTCACCCCGAATGCGGCTCATACTTCACATGGTGATGGGTGCGTTCAACCAACTAACATATGGGAAGCAGGAGAGGGAGCCCAGTAAATAAACGAACGCTCTCTTTTTCCAAGCAGCTGGAATCCGTGACCACTTCCTTCCCTCTAGAGAGGGGGTGAGAAGCCGGTGAGCCTGGTCGGAGCAAGGGCCTCGCTGGTTTCAGGGTCACATCTGTCACTCTGGAGAGCAGATGATACACGTCTGCCGCGCCCCCAGTTAGCGTGGGAAGAGGCCTCCCGCTGAGGCCGGGGCCCCACCGGGGTGACATCAGCAGCAGGGCCCTGTTTAAACACAGCCGGGTGTGGGCACCGCCCCCAGAACCCCCCCCCCCCACCGCCCCGTGGAAGAGCCTCCTGCAGCCCAACCTCGAGACAGACCTCTTCCATCTCTGAAGCTCACTGATTCCTCCTACCTCCCTAGCCTCACACCTGCCAGCGGAGTGTGCGGAAGGAGAGGGACAGGTCTTCTGTAATGCTTCGGCAGAGCTTTCAGGGTTTCCAAACCTGGTGTTAACCCCTGATGGTCCTACCCCTGAAACAAGCCTGCTGGTGCCTCCTGCTGCTGGTGGCTGATGGCTGTGCCTGTCACTTTCCCAGTGTGATGACAAAGCACACTCAGGCCACGATCTCCTGTGCGCCTCACTGTGGGCAGGAAAAGAGCTCTCTCTCCCCTTTTTATAGACAAGGCATCCCGTCCCAGAGAAGTCACAGGGCTTATTAGCAGGAGGACTGGAAAACGCGTTCCCCTGTGCAGACCTGGCCTGCGACGGACGGCAGGGAGGAGGGAGCCCCGCTGTTCAGCCTCGTGTACTGAGCTCTGGGAAGACGCTAGCAAGCACACACGCGCCATCGCGCACACACACGTGCTCTGTTTCTTCCCAGGTTCCGCTTCCTGTCGCCAAGGGCAGGGAAGGGACCCTGAGACGACCGTCCCCCATACCGTACCCTCTGCTTCTGAGAAACAGAACGCAGGGACTGTGGCTGTGGTAGCTTCTCTACAGTCAGAGACCACCGTTAGTCCCGCCCCAGGCACATTCTGGCTGTCCTCTCAGAGCCAGGGTCTCCCTTAGACCCTGCTTGGTGAGCTGCTGGCCGATGGGGCCACAGGAGACCCCTGTGACTGGTGCTCTGTCTCCAGCCGGTGCAAGCTGGGGCCCAAGCCACGCACCTGGCAGGGACCCCCGGGCCCCTGGTGGCGCCCCCACCCCTGCCCCGGGCAGCCACAGCTGGGACCAGTCGAGGCCCCTTCTTTGCAGAAGGCAGAGAGCAGTCATTTCAGACCCTCCCAACTCTCATTGCCCACAGCCCCCTCCTCACCGTGGTGTGGTAGGCCCAGGGGCCGCAGAGTATGGAGGAGGGTCAGGGCAGAGTAGAGAGGCATAAACACAGAGACATCTGAGTGCTGTGGTTTTAGATTCAAATCCTGACCCCTTTCTTCGCAGCATGGTGATCTTGGGAAGTCAGAGTCTCCTCTTTGCCAGTTTCCTTATTTGGAAAATTATCCCTTATTGGGATAATAACAGCACCATCCAGGGGAGCCTGGGTGGCTCAGTCGGTCAAGCATCTATTTTTGGCTCAGGTACTGGGATCGAGCCCCACATCAGGGTCCCTGCCCAGCTGGGAGTCTGCTTCTCCCTCTCTCTCTGATCCTGTCCCTGCTCGTGCTCTCTCTCTCTCTCTCAAATAAATAAATCAATCTTCAAAAAAGTATAATGATAGCACCTAACCACATGAGCTGTTAAGCCATTTAAATGAGATAATGCCCCTGAGTCACTGGACGGGGTGCGGCTATGGCAATTGCTGAGTCCACGTTCACTGTCACTCAAAGGTCAGCGAAGTTAACTCTTTTCACAGCCATTGTGTGGTGCAAACAGAAGCTGTTCTCAGAGCTGCTCCTCACGTAATATGTCCTAGGCTTCACCTTTTACTTTATGCCTGATCTCTCCCGCTGGAATAGCATTTCCATGAGGGCAGGGACTCGTGGCTGTTCACCGATGTATCCTTGGTGCCTACAAGACCATCTGGTGCAAAATGAAAGCTCGATTTGTTGGCTGAGAGAAAGAAAAAAAGAGAGAGAGGGAGAGAGACTGAAAGAAGTAAAATCTCTTTAGGAATGCAGCTGACAAGGACCGTCCAGGAGAACCATTGCAGATCCAAGACGTACCCTGCCTGTTGGTTTTGTTTTCTGGTTTGGGGGCTTTGTTATTTGGCTTGAAAAAAAAAAGTCGTTATTAGATAGAAGAACTAATGATGTATTTAGAAACATTTGCAGTTGGAATAAAAATCGGATGATTTGCCGCCTGTTTGCTCTGTTGTGATCCCGCTGGTAAAAATACTTGCATCAAATGAAGCTGTCAAGTTCTAGATTTTTTTGTTCTTTCTGCTTGAGGCTGAAGGTCATCTCACTTCCTCTTCACTAGGGGATGCTGTCACCGTCCGCGTACATCTTCAAGTGACATTATGTCGTGTTGCCCTGTGAGGGGCTTGCATTTGCAATCCTGGCCAAGCCAAAGCGGTCGGTCACTGGGGCTGTACTCCTGATGTTGAACTAGAGCTGACCTTCTCTGAGCTGCCTCCTGGATCACCAGTGTAGTATAAAGGGATAAAACTCAGGAATAGGTGGAGGGAAGAATGCGCTGGCCAAGCTATGGGGGAAGGGTGCGGAGCTCTGGTCCCCCTCCAGGGGCACCATTCTCCCCAAATCTCTATGCATTCACCAGCTCCTCCCCACCAAAGCTCCCTGCCTGCTCTTTTTACAGAGGCGTGGCAGCCATGGTGGCCTGAGCTGGCTTGGCACCCCCATGGGGGTGGGAACTGAGGAAGGCAAAGGAGCCATGTCTCGGATTTCTGAGAGCACAGCAGCAAGGAAAGCAGAAGGTGACCAGAGCCGTCCCTCAGTCACACCGGACCAAAGGGTCTCACCGACGAGGCTGGAAGCAGTGCCCAAACCCCATTACTTAGTGTTTATTTGTTGGACACGTAATTATGCAGAAATTCCCGACAGGCTCAGCGGCATCTAGTTCTCATTCCGAGCGTGGACTCAGTCATTTCAGGATATTCTTTCAGCAGCCTGTTTGGTTCTTAAAGGTTTGTGAGCCAGGTAAGCCCCAAAGGAAAAGTGTCAGCCAGATTCTGTGTGGGCAGAGCCAGGGAGCCGCCTGTTGGGGTGGGACTCCTCCAGGCAGGCCCCAGGCTGCACTGCTCCTTGTTCCGAAGCACGAAGCATGCACTTCAGCCAGAGGCATGACCCAGCTGCCCACGGGGAGGAAGGAGGATTCGGGGCCAGTTGGGGGAGTCCCTTCTGCCCCTGGACTTGGTCCAGAAGGTGCTCATTGTCAGCAGATTTACCTTGTCATAAATAGTCTACCCTGAGTTCCCCATGGGCTTGTGAGGTGGACTGGTTTCCAGTTTCAGAAGATCTCCTTGCAGGCCCGTTGGCCAGACTGAAACCTGAGAGAAGAGCCAAGGGACAGCCCTGAGAGTGGGGGTGGGGCAGGGATCCCCCTCCCCTGCCGTGGGGAGAGGAAGGGAAAGCTCAGGGGACCCAGCAGGCTCTGGATGGAAGGGTTCTTGGGGCAAGCACTTAACGAAGGCTCTGTGGAGCCCAGTAGGTCAGGCTACAGGGAAAGGCTCAGGGTCACTCAAAACCATCCCAGAAGAGCTCCCCAGGCAGGGTGGGTCCAGAATGCACACCTGCTCTGGGAGAAACATAGCTCATCGTGGTCTGGGATGGCATTTTCCTGGATACTGCCGAGATTAGCATTTCCGTATACGTACTTAGCTCTCTGTGTTTTTTCTGTGAAATGCCTGTGTATCATTTTTGCCCATTTTTGCCTATTTTTTCTATTGAACTGCTGGTGTCTTTTCCCACTGCCTGCATCCCCCCTGGAGTCCCCAGACCCTTGATCTATTCTTGATTCTCATCCTTTGTCACTTCTGTGTTATACATCTCTTCTCCCAGTTTGTGGCTTATCTTTTGAAATTCTTGAAAGCCCGTGTGATAAACTGAGATTCTTAAACTTAATGTACTTGAAAGTGTGAATCTTTTATGGCTTGCGATTGCCTGTGTGTGTCTTGTTCTGGTTGGATGTCCCCCCACCCTGGGAAGTTGCTGCCACTTAGGGACCTGTGCCCAGGCCCCATGGTGGGGACAGGCAGCCCTCAGCATGCCTTGATGTCAGGAAGGGCCCCGCACAACAACCTTAATGGTGCTGCCGCTGTCTACTTGCACAATGATGGGCCCTGGGCACAGACTACTCCTCTGTGCATTTGGAATCCATAGGCACCCACGGGGAGGTAGAGGCAACACATCGTGGACAGTTTGGATGCTGCATCCAAGGGCGGGTGCTGGAAATACTGTGACCGGCACCGAGCTGTCTGCTCACCGCATGCCAGGATCTGCCAGGGACCATCTCACAGCTAATGACAAACCTTCCTGTCAAGGCCACAAAGCAACGCTTTGTGATGCCGCTGTAGCCTGCATCCTCCCAGGGCAGGGCTCCAGGCCAGGCTGGTCAGTCCAGGCCACGGCGGACAATGGAGCCACAGTCGGGTCTGCGCAGGCAATGGAAGTCAGCGTGGAGAGGGGCACTAGACGCCAGCTGGCCGGCAGCGGCCAGGTCCACACACGCGTCCCTAGCAGGGTGGCAGGCCGGGCGTGATTCCCCCAGAGTTAACTGGACAACCTGAACCTTGCAAGTCTGCCCAGCACCCAGGCAGGCTCCACGGACACGGACCTGCGCCTGGCTTACCTGCTTTCAGTCCTCAGACTTTCCCTTCTGCTCAGACTTTGGTTTCAGAGCCTCCCTGGGGAACCACCCACCTGCAGGTCTGACCACCTGAGGTCCATAGGTCGGGGCTGGGGTTCTCTTGAGCCCCACTCTCAGGGGAGGAGGGGAAGTCGGGCTTCCAGCAGGGACACTGGTTCATGTGGTATTTAACTGGTATTTTAAAACATCAGTAACAAATAGAGAAGTATCAGGGTTTGGGTAGGCTTTTTTTTTTTTTTAAAACAAGATGCTAAATTAAAAATTTGCATCTTTCCTATCAGACAAGCGAGGAGGGAGCCTCAGCTCTGTCTGTGGCCCCATCTGGGCAGTTCCCAGGGCCGGGTCTCACTTCTGCCTTCACGCTCTGCTGCTGCCCACAGCGGCCGCTGCTGGGGGGCCATCCCCTGCCCACCCCATGCTTATCAGACTTCTCCGCCTCTCCTCTCCCTGGCCACACACCATGGTTCCAACCACTTTGAATATAGTTTCCAGTTAGCTCAAAATATTTGACCTACACCCACCACCCCATTACAATGGACTTATATGGGATCTAATATATGTTAGTTAGACTGATCATAGATGAGGCTTAAACAGAGCATCCAGTGGGTAAGAAACTACATACTGAAGAAAGTGGCTGTGAATTCAGTAACCCCACTAAGTGCAATGATGTTTTCTTTATCAAAGGAGCATCCAGGCACCTTGGAAAAGCAGCAGTCCAGTAGGTTTGCTGTCCATTCCAACTAAGGACAGTGGGGAGTCTGCCTGTGAGTTTGCAGCTGCTTGCAAAAGCTCGGGTTTTTCTGGAAGGGAACCCCAGTGTCCCCCAACCTTGAGGTTCAGGGCACTCTCTGGGTTCCTCCACCAGAAAGGACGGGCATACAGATCTGGGTCTCCAGGTTGACCAGTAAAATGTAGATTCGGCCCAGGCTGCCTGCCAAGTCTGGTATAGTCTGGTCTTGGGTGGAGAACCAATTAGATCAGAAGTTCTTTGCCCCCCACCCCCTTTCTCTTTCTTTCTTTTTTTTCTTTAAAGATTTTATTTATTTATTTGACAGACAGAGATCACAAGTAGGCAGAGAGGCAGGCAGAGAGAGAGGGGGAAGCAGGCTCCCCGCTGAGCAGAGAGCCCAATGTGGGGCTCAATCCCAGGACCCTGGGATCATAACCTGAGCCGAAGGCAGAGGCTTTAACCCACTGAGCCACCCAGGTGCCCCTCCACCCCCTTTTTCTTTTCTTGGATCCTAGAACTCCTGGGTGAAGCTTTGGAGATTTCCTCTGAAAAGTGCATTCTACAATTTTACAATTCAGGAGATTCCCAGAATCCTGGAGTCCCTCCACAGGTATCATGGACCCCATGTGGCAATCAACTAAATCAAGAGATCTCAAGTTCTCATTCTGAGAGTCTGTGGTTGATGATCTGCTTAGCGCCTGCTGGACTTTGATTCCCTGGCAGAAGACCTGGAGTTGGGACAGTGGTCTTTGCCTCCTCCTCTCCCTTCAGCTTGTATGGGGACCCGTGACTGTGAGGAGTAATATAAAGCCACCCTGTCTTGTGTTCTGACTTCATTTCTTACAATCTCCCACTTGCCTGCTTTGATCCAACCATACTGGGCTCCTTACATTACTGCCTCAGGGCCTTTGCATGAACTGTTCCTACTGCCTGGAGGTCTGATTTTTGAAACCACTTATGCAAATGCAGTTTGTACTGTCATATTGTGAGTCCAAAAATTGCAAATTTTTATGAAGAGGCTTTCATTCTCATTTGGCCTTAGACTGAGAGAATATCACATGAGCACATTAAGGAATTTTTTGAAATTCAAGGCATTTTTAATGCAAATAATAGTGTATTAGTCAGCTTTCATTACATTTGGTGACAGTAACAGCCTCAGAGTCTCAGTGGCTAACAGCAACAGAAGTATTTACCCCCAAGTTATTTATTTCCCTGGGAATCAGCGATGGTTCTGCCCCCGGCTTCTTTGTGACAGGATGAGGTCCTGAAGAGCTGCTGCCTAGTTTTCTCCCTCACCCCCTTCAAGGAAAGGGTTATGTTGAACAAACGAGCCAGGAGACCCGCCCCTCAGCTTCCTTCACATTAATGACCCTCATGAGGAAAGGAAATCTGCAGGGTCGTGGAGTAGAAACTTCTCCGGCTGTAAGGATACCAAAGCTGTCTCCCCCCACCCCACAGTGGTGGGACTGGAACCGTCACTGCCCCAAAGCAGACGTGAGCTGCGGCTGTCTGGGAGGGACAGGAGTCCTGGGCACTGGGGGGGTTCCCAGCCAACATCCACCTAGACCCAAAGTGCCCAAGATAGCACAACTGTCTAGAAGGGAGTAAGAGGGCTTCTGGGTGCCATTAAAAATCTTCGGGCAAAGGCAAAGAGAAGGGGGACGGGAAGAGTCATCAGGGAAGCAGAGGCCAGGAAGAGAGCGGGAAAGAGGGGCATGGCACACGGGCGCTCCAAGACCCCAGGCTTCTGCAGCTCAGAACCATCGGGGCCTGCACTGACAGCCCTGGGGTGGGTGTGGGGGATGGGAGGGGCTCTCTTCGTAAAAGAAGTGCCAGCAACCTGCAGTTACCCCTACACCTCGCGCTCACACTGGGAAGGAATGGACAAGCGAGCGTCCCACCTAGAAAAGCGCCGGGAGATTTGTTTCCTTCTCTTGAAAGATCTCTTTTCTCAGCCCCAGGAAAACAAGTTTCAAAGTGGATTGGGGAAGGGGGGGTTGGGATACAGATATGGAAAGAATGAGGAGAGAACAGATGGTGCCTGCTAAGGCGACCAGATTTTTTCCCCCAGTTAATCTGGGAATGACCTAATTTACATATCATTTGCATAAATTTCCATTTCAAATTAAAGCTGTCCTAACTTCAAGTATACAGGAGAAAATAAATGAGATCAGGCGATCTCCTGTCATTGAACTCAAGCAGACTTCTGTGAAATGCAGGTCAAGCTTTTGCCTACTGTCCCTTAGAGGGAGCAGGGCCGAGAAGGCTCTCTGCCTCTCAAATCAGAAAAAGCTATCACAGGTGGGGCCAGAGAAGTGGTGAGAGGGAATTCAACGTCTTCTTTGGGTAGAACCAACAGTAAAAATAGAGCAGAAAAGCAGGGACCCCAGCACCCCCAGACCCAGCAGACAACACTTGTATGGAGAATGGGTATCCTTTCTACTCCTCCCTGGCATGTGTCGGGCTACTTGTCTCTCTATCCATTCATTCTCATTCTCCCTCAAGTCCCATATCCCACCACAGACCCTCATGGACACACAAACTCATGTGAGTGCACAGGAACCTTCACACACACACACACACACACACACACACACACACACACATCCAGTCCTAAATCTGGCGATGGGAACTGTGAAGCCATGGGACGTGAAGTCCCCGTGATACACCAAGAATTTCCCCAGTGGGATAAGGCCCTCAGGTTGACTCTGGCCCACTTAATATCCAGGGCCCACTGAATGTCCAGGCCCCCCTCTATGTATCGGGGACTAAATCTGATCCGGGTGGTGAGTTCCTAGGGCAGGTGAGATGGACACAGAGCCACAGTGGAGGTTCGGAAGGTGTTCTGCATTGTAGGGATGAGCCGGCAGATGAAGTCATTCCCACCCAGGTGAGCAAACGCCAGCCAGTGGCCCTGAGTGGTGCTTGCTTCTGTGAAGGCTTAAGGTCAAGGCGGCCTTCTGCTGACAAGCCCAGGTGCTGTCCTCAGGGGCCGTGACTCCCGATGTCTCAGCACACAGCACCCCATTCCACTTCGCACCAGAGAACAGAGGTGGGGGAGACTTGCTCGTTCCCTTCCTTTCCCCCGAAGCGGATTTTGCTGAGAGTTTTCAGTGCCTCCCCATCCTTGAAGTTCAAGTCCCTGTCCCACTGCCCCCAACTCTCTTGAGACAAGAACACAGAACAGCCTGGCTCCTGGGGGTGGCAGGGAGCTTGAGGAGAGGAGGGTTTAAAAAAAAAAAAAAATGAAGAAGAGGAATCAGGCATCTATGAATATTTTTAAAAAATTGACTTTGCCACATACTTTGTTAGGAAGCAGTAACCTAGAAGTCAGAGAAGCTCAAAGTAAGATAGAGCCAGAGTAGAGGAAAGTGTTGCTAGCAAGGCAAAGAAGGGAAGAGAAAGGTCAAGTGGAGAAGTCAGGGTCCAGCGCTGGCTAATTTTTCAAAGACTGCTCTCTCCGGGCCCCAGTGCAGCCCCAGCCCCAGGCCCGGCCGCGTGGTGCCTGAGAGTCAGGAGTCTCCGAGCGGCTGCCAGATGGTTGCTCCAGGCTGTCATGTGGTTCAAGTTCACCCGCCACGCCAGCCTGGTGCTCCCGCTGGCCGGCAAGCGGGCTCAGCCAGGGGGACCCCAGCAAAGCCAGATGTTCTCAGCCAGATGGTCTTTTAAGGGCCCCAAAGCAGCAGAACTATTCCTTTTGCGGTCACCCTCTCCCTAGCATAAGATACGCCGTGCTTTAAGCCCAGGGTGGCTAAACCAGCTCGGTAAAGGGCCCCAGAGCAAATATTTCGGGCTTTGCAGGCCATGCCCAGGTCCGCTGCTGCAGCATGGAAGCTACCATAGACGACAGGCAAACGAGCGAGGGCGGCTGTGAGCCAATAATTAGAGACACTGAGATTTGAATTTCATATTCTTCTCATATGTCGTGAAAGTATTCTTATTTTGATTCCCCCCCCCCCGCCCCCCGTTTAAAATCAATCTTAGCTCACAGACCTACGAAAACAGGCAGAGGGCTAGATTTGGCTGGCAGGCCATACTTTGCTTTAAGCAAAGCCCAAAGCAGAAGGTTGAGGCTTCATAAATGCTAATTAAGAGGAGGTCGATTTGATTTATAGAAGAATCTAAGTAGAGGATGTCTTGAGTGCATTTCAAATAGGACTCAATTGCACACCTTGTTCCTGTCACACTCATGACTACCTTTCCTCCCTTCCCTCCTTTAGTGTTTCTCATACTGACCTTTGTCATCCGTCAGTGGGATGCAAAATTCACGAATGGCATTTTGGAAAACATGGGATAGGATAGGACAGAATAAAAAATAGAGCAGAGTCCATTGCATATAACAAAGGTTATACCTTATAAAATGTTGCCAGAAGTACATATATTCATTTATCTACACATATATGCCTCTGTGCATACTGGATTGTAATGTGAGATGTATTCCTGACAGTGGATCATGGTTAAAAAGACCACGCTCTGATGAATACTGGGAAAGAGAGAGGTTGAATTTCCAGCCCTCTGAGTCTGACATTAATCTCTCCACCCCTGTGTCGCTGTGGGTTCCTTTGCTGTTTGATCCTGAGAACCACTGGTCGGATGTCCTCACATGATGCTCTGGCACATGGGGTACCAGTGATGAAGAAGGCACAGGCCAGCCCACCACAACATTGAGCATTGCTCACTCAGCACATTGGAGACGGAGTGCCTGATGCCTAGGAGAAGCTCCGCAAGTGTGTGTGAGCTTGCGGCCAGCCCCTCCAGCTGCTGGGCAAGGGAGCCTGGTCCCAGTCAGCTCCCATCCAAGCAATGCAGAGAAAGCTCCCAGGCATTCCTCCCGATGTTCCACCCTTTACTCTGCCCCCCATGCAGGGGAAACCACATGCTCCTCAGCATTTGGGTCTGCCCCCTGCCCAGCCTTTTTTTTTTTTTTTTTAAAGATTTTATTTATTTATTTGACAGAGAGAGATCACAAGTAGGGAGAGAGGCAGGCAGAGAGAGAGGAGGAAGCAGGCTCCCTGCTGAGCAGAGAGCCCGACACGGGACTCGATCCCAGGACCCTGAGATCATGACCTGAGCCGCGGCTTAACCCACTGAGCCACCCAGGCGCCCCCCTGCCCAGCCTTTTGAATTGCCTGCCAATTCCTTGAGCCCTTCCACGTGCAAGGACCTTCTAAGTCAAGAATTTGGAGGGTCTGTTGTGTGTGTACTGATGGCCTGAGCCCTGACCATGTCCTACAAAGAGCTGGGACCCGTGACTGTCTACAGCCCACTGCTGGGCAGATCGGCAGTGGCCCCCAGTGTGGACCTGCAGTGGACTCCAAGGAGAGAGGGAAGACGTGGAGACCCAAAGTTACCCTTCCTGCTTCAGAGTCACAGTGTTTGGTTGCAATGTTGTGTTCTGTCTTGTTTTATTATTTTATTTTCTTTGAATGAAACAAACATCTGGTACACAGATCGTCATACATTTTAAAGGTCTCTCCTACCTCCTTTGGGTGTTATAAGCCCGCCCCTCTCCTTTCCCTGCCTGTTCATTTGAACGTGAACTTAACGGACGCTAAGTAAGTCAGCAAAGATGCTGTTTTCATGCAGCGGGTCAGACGTGTGTCTGAAGAGATGGGCTCATATACAGGCAACACAGCCCAAAAGACACCTCCAGTCAGTTCCCTGCCACTCGGCGGGGCCCCAAGACAGGGGTTGGCTTAGCCAACCTCAGAGCTCTTGGGGGAACTGAATGTGCAAATGCCACCTGTCTCTGTCCCCTCCTCGTGGCACCAAGGACAGCCCCTGAGCTCGAGGGGCACATACCAGTCCAGTGCTGGGAAAATAGCCCATGCTTAACAATCCTGATGCATTCAATCCAGGGCTAAATCTTTCAAGTTCCAGCCAAATAAAAGTTCCATGACTTTCAGGGGTTTTGGGGGAAGCAGGGTAGGCCAAGGAAGGCTCTCTTGAAGCCTGGGCTGACTCATCCTCAGGGTTGAGGAAAGCTTGCCTGACACAGTGCCAGTTTGGGATTTGCCTAGAATCCAGCAGAAGGCTGGAGCAGGACAGCTTTGGTCCCAATCCCCACCGTCCCAGTGAAGGACAGGGGTGTGGGCTAAGGTACAAAGCAGTCCAATGTTCTCATGGGGTTTCAGGATAGTTGTCTTTTCCAGCGAAGCACCAGCCTCCCTGGCTCAGGTACCACGTGATACGGAAGAAGGACAGAAGTCCCAGTGCTGGGTTTAGTAACTGGCTCAGTCACCTGACCCTCTCTGTGCGTCCCTCTCTTTATTTGCATAACCAAGGGGTCTCTGCAGATGACCTCAAACCTTTTTGTAGATTTAAAACTCCATGGACAGGGTGCCTGGGTGGCTTAGTGGGTTAAGCATCTGCCTTTGGCTCAGATCATGATCTCAGGGTCCTGGGATCGAGCCCCACATTGGACTCTGCTCAGCAGCAAGTCTGCTTCTCCCTCTGCCTCTGTGATCTCCCCCACTTTCACTGCCTCTCAAATAAATTAATAAATATTTAAAACTAAATAATAAAACTAAAATAAAAAACACAACATGGACAGTTGTGTCTTCTCTAAACTCTAGTGTAGAGGTTTGTTCCAAGATCGGCACTGTGTGTGTGAACGCCTCCTGCAAACAGAAAGGCACCCAGCGCATCAGCCTTTTTAAATGACCTCTGAGCCCTGGATCTGCCTGCGCCATCACCTCACAGATACCCTTCTTAATGGATTTGTCAGCTCCTTAGATCACAGACTGAACAAAAGCCTGGCTGAGCCCAGATTAGGTTTCTCAGAGACTGGACTTGGGGTCCGTTGTGTTGAAACACTTTGTCAGAGTCAGGTGGCGGCCACAGACCAGGGTGGATGGCAGCGATGGGGGCTCCTCCCCCGTGTCCATCCTGTAATGAAAGCCCTATGCCCAGTGACATCAAGCAGCAAGCACTATGCACTAAAAGAAAACCCCCAACTGAAGAGTGGTGGGTCCCTCGGGGCTTAGCACACTTTCTGCTCGGTGAATGGCCCAAGTCCACACTTGCATGTTCCAAGTCGGCCATTGTCTTGATCATCTTCTCTGGGACCAGTGATGTTTGGCCCGAGGTCCTTAGAGAGGCAGGAGGAACTGAGCCAGGAGGGAGACGGAGGACCCCACAGCACCCAGCTATGATGTTTCTGTCACCTTCATCTGAAAGGGCCCCAAAGGGTACAAGCCCCAGCAAGGTCTCTAGGGAAAAAGAGCTGAAGATGCCCAGAGAAACCCCACCCAACGAGAAAAAACTGAATGTTTACTGCTTATTATGTACATGATCTCATTTAATATACACACACCGCTAGGGGGCAGACTCACGCCGCTATGGTCCTCATCAGCACCATCCTCGAAATGGAGGCACAAAGATGTTAAATAACTTTATTCAGGGTCACGAAGCACCAATACTTGACCCCCAGTAAGTCTATTATGAGAGTCGACACTCTTCACCACTAAGCTATGTCTTCTCCAGAGTAGGGACAGATCAGCTTGGTGAGGCCACCATGTAGACTAGAGATCATGTTTTGTCTTGAGCCATTATTCAGCAATAAAGTCCAAAGAGTCACCAGAACTTGGTGGGTTAAATAAACAGAACTCAAACAAAGACCTGGCATCTTTGGAGACATGAGCTACTGAGGTTTGAGAAGTCATGTCTCTAGGATTCCAGGAGCCTTCAAGAAGGAATTAGATCTTAGGGACAGCATTTGAGGCCTGGGCGGAAGTGGGTCTAGGCAGAGAGGTGGCTTTCTTTCCCAGGTTAATGCTCTGGCTGAACCAGGGACTGTGCCAGACCAGGGGAAACTCCAAGTTGAAATAGGGACCTCCTTACCAGATTGTCTCCCGCTGCCAACCGTGGTGGTTATGGTTATTTTATCAAGAGTGGAGGCATTCTGGTGCCTTTCAATTCACTGAAAAAAGCATGGTGGGATAATGGCAGAGCTTCCAATAAGCCATATGAGTGGCTGGTCTGAGACAGGCCTCCTAGGTATGAACCTCCTGTTTTATGTTTTTCTCTGTGTCTTTTTGTGGTGTTATTTTTTAAAAAGATTTTATTTTTGAGTAATCTCTACACCCAACGTGGGGCTTGAACTGACAGCCCTGAGATCAACAATCACACGCTCCACCAGTCCACTGACTGAGCCAGCCAGGTGCCCCCTTCCTGCTTCTTTTGAAAGCATTTTGGCTTATAGTTGGAGGCTCTGGAGTTGGCCTTTAGAGGGGGATACAACACTACATAAACCAGGTGGCAGCTGGGTGCTCTGTGTCAGGGAAAAGGAGTATTAAAATGATGCTCAGCAAATCTTTAAAAATAAATAAATAAATAAATAAAATCATGCTCAGCAATCTCTCTCTCCCCAGAGTCCCTGAAAGGGCATGAGCTCCGGCAGCCTTTGGTTTATAGGAAAATAAAAATGGGTAACAGTCACAGAAATAGCCAGGAGGTGAGATGCAGGAAGAACAGAGGTGTTTGAAGGTGCAGACAACCCTTGACAATTATGACCATGCCCACTCCAGTCACCATCACAATTTTAGGAAAGGAGAAGGTACCAGACATAATGATCATGGAATCTATCATACCCATGATGCCTGGCTAAGAAAAGCTGCCCCAGTCGTAGCCCCGAAGGAGGGAGGTGTCCCCAACTGTTCTTCCTCATCCAACGTTTGAGTGTTTTTACCATGTGACCCTCTCTCCGCCAAGTGTGACTGGCCAGGAGTGGATGACTTGCCCAGGACCGGCCACCCATGGGGCACTGCCTGCTATTGTCTAATGAAGTCCATGTCAATGGATCCTACCCAAATGAGAATTAGAATTAGCAAGTAGATGGATCAAATTCTATCTTTCTTTCTTAAGGAATTGATTTTGGAAATAAAGAGAAAACGAGCCGATTGGTAGCAGGACAAGAATCATGCAGGTACACTTAGAAGAGGGGAGTGAGGGGTGGAGTCACCAAGTCATTGACGCCGGGGAGCACCAGGACCAGCGGTTCTGAGCACAAATGTCTCCGCGCAAGGGCTGGCAACGTGCACTCACAGGAGGCCACCACGTTGTGCGCCAGGTGGAGGACGTAGCTTTTGCTGGAGCTGAAGGTGTGCATTGTTAAACGGCGCTTGTCAGACAGAATGCTGAGAGCAGAGCTTCCTGCAGAACGGAGAACGTAAGTGGGCACCTGGGCGGGGAGAGCTAGAGCGTCACGACGAAGGGTGCGACGGAGCCGTGCTTTGCATGGGTGTGCCAGTTTGGTCCTCTGCTAGGGAAGGTAGCTGGGGCCGTACTACTTATCCTCAAATAGAAGATGCTTGAGGGCTCGAAGAAGAACCAAGTGAACGGGGTGGAAGCAGGGATGGGATTTAATTCCTTTAAAAGCGTGCCAGACGTTCTAGTGTTTGGACGTGCACCACTGTATTCGCGCCCTTTTGGTTTCAAGTGACTGAAACTTTCCAAGAACTAGATGGCTCGCATAATTGGAAAACGTTAAGGACAGAACTGACTTAGGCATGGCTGGATCCACGTTTGCAAAATGAGGAGCGGACCCTTCTCTCTTACTCTGCTTTCCCCGCGCTGGCTTTCTGCTTTGGTGGTCAGGCTCCTCCCATACCAGACAAGGTGGTCAACGCTGGCCTCGCGCTGCCCGCTTCCCTCCTTCCAGCCCAGCCGCCTCTAGGCCAAGAGCGACGCCTAGAAATAGCGCTCAAGTCCCGTGGACAGCTCTCATTGGTCCACGTTAGGACTCGGACTGGTTTCTGAACCAATCACTGGGACCAGGGAGAATCAGCAATCTGATTGGCCTGGGTAGGATCACGTGTCCGGCTCCGGCTCTAGGGCGGGAGGTCATCCTCACTGGAACGAGAGCATGGGGCAGAAAATGGTTGTTACTGGAGGGATGGATGTTGAAGAGGCAATAAGCGGATAATCCACCTTAGTCCCAAACAAAATGGCTGAGCGCAACCTCTCCGGAGTAATGATCCTTGAACTCCGGCTGTTAACCTCCTATAGCTAATGCTCAATGACTTTCTGTTCCCGGCTCCATGAGGGAGCTATATTTGGGGTTTTTTAATAACGGACTTATTAATCAGGTTTCTTACCTACCAAGTAAATCCACTCTGGTTTGTTTAAACAGAAAAAACCCAAATGTCTTAAGGGGCATTAGTGGTTCCCACAATCTCCGACAGAGTCCGAAATTGGGGGTTGAGTCTCTGCAGCCTTGAACAATACCCAACTCCCCACACGTCCGGGCCCAGGCTCGAACCCACCACCCTTGTCTCAGGCTCCTGGGAGCCTCTCTAGCCCTGCTGCCTCCAGGGGCTCAACGTCTTCTGCCACCATCTGCTCCCATCCCCAAGAGACAAGCCCATGCAGCAGCTGCTTCCTTGCTCTCCATTCTTCCTGAAGTCTCCTGTTGCTACATCCCATTGGCAGAGCCCAGGACACGTGCCTACGTCCTAGCTGCGGCCTGAGTCTGAGAAACTGAGTTCGGGATCTCCACCCTGCTGACCTAATGCGTGTAACATGGCCTACTTTCCTAACTTAGAAAGGCTGTTCAAATGATGCCGGGCTGGTACCAACATGACCCACAACCACCAGGCCACACTTAAAACAGTTTGGGTCTTCTGTGTCTTCTGGGTTCCTGAGAGCTCAAGTCATGGGGCCAAGTCTCATTATTTCCACATGTGTCCTGTCAATGAATCTGTGAGTGTCTGTTCTTTGCAACCAATGGAAGGCAGTTAACACAAGTAATTTGGCCAAGGCAATTTGGAGAAAATTTAGCCTGGGGGAGTGTTTCCTTCCCAGCCAGACCACATCACAGAAGCCTGAGATTTATTCTTCAAAAGGATAGTCTTCAGTGGGGCTTTCGAAGGTACCTGGAAAGCATGGCCACGCGGAGACCTCCCAGGGGTACCAACCCACAGACATTTAACAGGCCTTCTTATAGAGCTCTACGAATGCCACAGCGGGCCACTGTTTAACCAAAGACCATCCCCAGCCATTGGTAAGAAACCACATTGCCGGGGGACGGGGTGCTCCCTGGCAAGGCCTTCCTCTTGTGATAAGTTTCCTTCAAAGTTTGGAGTCGTACTTTCCAGGAGACTGTTCTCTGCCCTCCCTCCTGTGGCTCTCCACTGCTCTCAGGAACTCAAGTGATTCAATTAAGAAAGATTTTGAGAGATGTCTGGCTGGCTCAGTGCATGGAGCGTGTGACTCTTGATCTCAAGGGTGTGAGTTTGAGCCCCACATTTTTTGTGGAGATTACTTAATTAAACTTAAAAAAAAAGATTTTGAGTATCAACTATGTCCCAGGCATTCATTGTACGATTGTGCTAACACTGGATGTCCTCGGTCCCCAGGGAGCCTTCGGACAAGTATTTCAGCCAAAGCTTACCTGAACGAGAATGAAGATGTTCAAGCACCTTTATCCAGAAAGAGATGCATGGTTTTCATTTTTACAGACTTATTGGCCAGGATCATTTCAGAAGCGGAGGTCTTTGACTTAATAATACAGGAGCACAGGGGCACCTGGGTGGTTCACTCAGTTGAGCATCTGACTCTTGATTTCATTCTGGTCATGATCTCTGGGTTGTGAGATCAAGCCCTGTGTCGAAGTCTGCACTGGGCATGGAGTCTGCTTAAGATCTCTCTCTCCCATCTCCCTTTGCCCCTCCCCCCTCCTCTCTCTAAAAATAATAATTATAATAATACAGGAATATCATCATTATACCTTCCAAACACGGAGTCTATCAAAGAAATTTCTCTGATAGGATCATTCATTTGTGTAAAAGTCTTTCAAAGATCTCACCATTAAATCTAATTACATGTGATAAATGAAAAGTATAAACTTGGAGCGAACAATTGAGCACCTCAGACAATCCAGCTAGTGCCGTCAGTTGGATATACATAACTGGCTGCCCACCCTGGGGATGTGTGGACCCTCACCCCTCCCACCTCCGCAGAGTACTGAAATGTTCCACAAAGCAGCAAGCGAAGTATTTGCTCTAGACCCCAAATACTCTCTTCCCACCACAGGCCTGGATGTTCCCACGGCGGCGGCAGGTGCCCGCGAGGACCGCTAGGTGTCGCTGTGAGCCCGCGAGAGCCGGGCCTCACGCGGCGGGCGCACTTGAGCCCGGTCTGTTTTCAATCAACACGTTGTCAGTTTTCCTCCCCGAGGCCCCAGGGGTGTGCTAGGAATTTTTATTTCTTGAGAAATCCTGTGATTCAGCTGCCCTTTGTTGGCCCTGCTTGAGAAAATGAAGCCTGTGCTTGCTCTCCCAGCCCCGCGACAGGGGCTCCCTGGCAAGGGTCTTTGGACCACCAGCTACAGGGCCACTCCTTCCCGGTTCATAGCCTTGGCCCTTGCTCTCCCCCTCCCTTTCAGCCTCTACTCTTTTTATCTTTCTCTCCTGGTGCCCCGTGACACTAATGAGCCCTCAGGGGTTCTCTGCCATGCTAGAAGCCTTGGCCTGGTGAATTTCAAGACACCCCAACCAGCTCCCACACCAACCAGCTTGCAGATTCCGTCCTCACCTTCCACCTTCCCCTTCTGATTCTACCCCTGACTTTGTGCCCTTTCTCCAGCGCAGCCACAAAACTAAGGCCATGTTGGGGTGGGAACAGCACGAGGCTGAGCTATCTTACCCTAGTCCTGGCACAAAGGGGTTAGGAGCCGCGGTGACTTTCAGACCCCCACCTCCCTCTGCCACTCACTAAACTGTGAGACCTCTGGCCTTACTTAGCTGTGAAAGCTTTCTGAGTTTCGATTCTTCAGAGGTAAATTAAATAGTACCTCCAGATGCATCCATTAAGTAAAATTATTAAGCACAAAGGACCCCATGGGATCTTACACACTGCAAGCATTCTATAAATGCAAAGTGATTTTAATTGTTATTACATGGACATTTAGGCAGGCACGTTAGCACACACTCAGCCAAAGGTACAGACCTTAGGCCCTCATTTCTCCTGAAGCCCATGGTAAGACGGTGTGTTAAGGAAACAGAGTCTGGGGGCACTTGGTCAGACGTGCCAAGCAGCACCGCTGATGCTAACCCTCTCTACTCATGTCAACAGTGATGAAGCCGTCCTGAGCCCAGCTGGGCGCTGTCTTGGTCAATAGCAGTAGCTTGCTTGGCAAACGGCCGTGCGAGCTGTCCTGGGGCCTTCTGGGAAAAGGCCACTTGTGGGCGGAGCCGACCCGCACTCCCTCCTCCCAAAGGTTCAGCACACCGCTCCCTGGTTTCCAGCTACCACACAGCTACTGTGGGTTTTTGTGGGTGACCACGCGGCAGAATCCTGACTGTGGGTGCCCTGCGGCTGCCCTGCAGGCCTCGAGGCCTCACACCCTGGAGAGCTTGGGGAAAGGTGAAAAGCAGGCAGAGTCCTCTGTCTTTTACCAAGGCGGTTCTGGACTACTCGGTAGAAGCAGCTAAATGGTAACTAGAGCCCCTGCTGGTCGGGACTAGTAACTGCAGCCACGTTCATCTGCCTCTAGAAGAGGGGGCTGATTCCCAGTGACCCAGATCTTAATCTACCGTCTTTGGAGGCACTTGGATACTCATGGCCAAGACTAGCCTGCTTTTTTTGAGCAGCAGACAGGTAGGGGGTGTGTACAGAACGGGGGAAAGAATAGACTGCTTTTTATGCCGCCCAAAGCCCAGGGCTCTGAGCTTGGCAGGACTCTGGGAGATCATTTCAGATCCCAATCCAAGCCAGACGGGAAAGGACAGACACTCTCGGGGCGTATCTGCTGGTCCAGAAGCTGGTATTGATGCTGTTCCTGTGAAAGCTTGATTTCTGCAGCCGACAGAAGCCTTGGACGTTGAGGGAGGAGAGTGATTCTATCAGAGGCCACTTGAATGTTCAGTAGTCTGACACCTGTCCCCACCAGAATGCAGATCAAGGGCCATTGCAGAGCCCTTCCTGCTGAGGCTCAGAGCAGGCACCCCTAGGTTTCTGTCCTGGCCCTGTGACCTTTGGGTAGGTCCCCTTATCTCTCCAGCCCTCAGCTTTCTCAACCATGAAATGCAGGTGACGAGACCATCGCAAAGGAGTGCTGAGAGGATGAGGTCACGCAAGGCAGCGTGCCCAGCACATCCCAGACACACAGTCACCATCCTGAGGTTGGTAGAGACCTAGCCACGGACCATCCCGGGGCAGAGGAAGCTGCCATGGAGAAACTCGGGGAGGTCCACCTGCACTCCAGACCAACCCTGGACTCCTCCTGCCACAGTGGCCAGGATCTGGGAAGGGCTGAACTCCCCACACCACAACCTAGACTGGGGGTGCCTCCCTTTCTTTTAAAGATTTAGGAAACCCTCATGCCTTGCTAGTGAGAAGGCAAAATGGTACAGCCACTTTGGAAAAATCTGGCAGTTTCTCAGAATGATCTAGAATTACCACATGACCCAGCAATTCCCCTCTTAGAGACGGTCCAGGAGGAATTAGAACATAGGTCTGCAAAGAATGTGTACGTGAGTGTTCATTGCAACATCATTCCTAATAGCCAAGAGGTGCAAACAACCCAAATATCCAGCAACTGATGAATGGATAAACATAATACGGTGTGCTCGTCCAGGAGACCATCGCTCAGCCAGAGAAGGGAAGGAAGTACTAGTATCTGCTGCACCAGAAATAGATCTTGATAACATTATGCTAAATGAAATAAGCCAAGTCACAAAAGGACAAATACTCTATGATTCTATTTCTGTGAAATGTCCAGAATAGGCAAATCCATAGAGACAGATGGTGCCAGGGCCTGGGGATGGGGAATGACCATTTATGGGATCTGGGTTTATTTGGAGGGAGATGAAAATATTTCAGAATTAGGTAATGGTGGTGGCCATACCACTTTGCACATATCCTAAAAACCCACTGAATTTTATGGTATGTGAATTAAATCACATTATGAATAATAAAATTGCTACCAAAAAAAAAAAAAGGCGGTTTTGCATGCCAGCTGGAGAATGCTCTTACTGGGGATGGAGAAAGGAGATGGGCAGTGTGGGGAGGGGCGGGAGCCTTGCCTATAAATCAGATTAACCAGCTTCCCTCCCTCCATGGTTCCTGGCTCGGAAGAGGCTGGGGCTTCCTCCCCATTTTCTCAAAGCCAAAGCTGCAGAAATCAAAGAGCCGCGGGGATGCTGAGGCTCAGCGTGTGGGCAACAGGATGCGGGCCTCCAGGCACTGCGCCAGCCCCACCCAGCGGGAAACACAGAGGAAGAAAGCAGGGCTCCTGAGTGTACTTTGCCTTGGTCCTAAGATTTACAAGGACCGTGTTTTCCAAACCCCAGATCAGGACTGATAATTATGGTTTGTTCTCATGGGGACAGTGGGACATACCATTTTAAGTTGCGACTGTCTCTCCAAATCTGATCATAAGGGTTCCGTTTTCTTGGACAGCTCCCTCTAAAAGCTTGGACTTTTGGGAGAGTCCCAGGAAACAATTTTTTTCCTACAACTCAGGCCTCCTGGTAAAAGGTATTTAATCAGAGCTGGACAGTGGTCAACCCTGATCTGTGATTTCGCTTTCAAAGATTTTCATTAAGTGCAGTCGACTGACCACGTTCTAGAAGCAATGATCCTCCTTCTGGCATGGGGTCAGAGGTCGATGGTACCTCCGTGTCACCAAGCTCATGCTGTTCATCTCCTCATCTCACATCATCACAAGAAGAGTGAGTACAGGACAATACGAAATTTTAAGAGATAGAGACCACATTCCCATAATTTTTAGTGAGGTGTATATTGATAAAATTGTCCCATTTTATTATGAGTTATTGTGAGTAATCTCTGACAATGCCTACTTTATAAATGAAGATTTATCATAAACTTTAGGTACATATAGGAAAAAATAATAGTACATATAACGTTTGGTACTATCTGCCATTTTCAGGGATTTCAGGTTTTCGGGGGTCTTAGAATGTACCCCCCTCCCCATGGATGAGGGGGAACTACTGTAGTTTTAGACTGAGAGCAAATCTAATGCAGTTCTTGGGTCAAATGAAGTGCCTATAACCTTTCCCAGGGCTGGGCACAGACTCCAGACCTAGACAATCGATGCATGTTTCCTCTGTTTCCTCAAAGCCTGTTTGAGACATTGACAGGAAGTTCAATGCAGCAGAAACGCCGAGGGGGTTATCTTTACTTCCCCAGCACACACGTGACCACCAGCCCCCGAGAGCAACAGATGTCACAGACCAGGCATGGGAGCAGTTGCATTTGGGAGGAACTGTCCCGTGTTCTCTGAAACAGCCGGTAGCTTCCACTGACCGAGTGCCCAACACTGCTGGGGCGTCTTTTTCTTTCCATCTCTCTCTCTTTTTTAAAGATTTTATTTATTTATTTATTTGACAGAGAGATCGCATGTAGGTAGAGAGGCAGGCAGAGAGAGAGGAGAAAACAGGCTCCCTGCTGAACAGAGAGCCCGATGTGGGGCTTGATCCCAGGACCCTGAGAACCTGACCTGAGCAGAAGGCAGAGGTTTAGCCCACTGAGCCACCCAGGCGCCCCAGGGGGCACATTTTTCTAATATGGAATAGGGCTTGAGAGAATTCCAGACTTCCTTCTTCTCTGAAATACTCAAAAAGCTCCTTATACCCACCATCCCCCACCTCTGCCACCTTGGACCAAGCCACTGACATTCATACCTGGATTCATCCAGGAGCTGCTTTATTGGGCTCTACTTCCAGCCCTGTTCCCTGCCCCCAAGTCTATTCTCGAGTCAGCAGAGAGATGCTTTTTGTTTTTTGGGTTTTTTAAAATTTTATTTATTTAAGCAGGGTGGAGGGGAGAGGGACAAGCAGATCCCACCCAGATCCACTGCGGAGTTCAGTCCCATGACCCAGAGATCACCATCTGAGCCAAAACCAAGAGTCGGCTGTTTAACCAACCATGCCCCCCAGGCGCCCCCAGAAAGATGTTTATTAAAATATAAATGATATCACCCCTCAAAACACTGCAATGGCTCCCATCATACTTGGAGTAAAAGCCAAAGTCCTTATTAGGATCCCAAAAGCCCTACATGATGATCACATTATCTCCTGACTCCTCATCATACATGCCCCACAGACACACATTCGCAGCCTGTCCCCACAGAGACGTGCTCCCTCCCCCACAAAACCGTCTGCCATCACCTCCAGTCCTTATGCTCCTCACCCTGTTCTCCCCACTGAGCCTCGCAGCCCCTGCCTTTGTATTCCCAGCCCGGAGGCTCTTCCCACTTCCAGCAATTGCTTCTCAGCTCACCATGGGGCCATTCCCTGAGCACCCTCATTAATGTGGGCGTCCCCACCCTCCACAACCCTGACCCCATTCACTTTTCTCAGTGGCATTTACCACCCTTAACCCGTCACGCATCTGTGGGTGGATTATATATATATATATATATATACAGATACAGATGTAATAGGTATAATCCATTTGTCTGTCATTCCTGTGGCGATAAGCCAAGACCAACCATATGAGAAAAGCAAAGGCTACTACTTAGATGGCAAGAGAGGGAACATAACAATCACGGGCAGGGGGAGAGGGAGACGCAGGGTCCCTATTGATCAGGGAGCCTGATGCAGGACTTGATCCCAGGACCCTGGGATCATGACCTGAGCTGAAGGCAGATGCTTAACTGTTGAGCACCTCCCACATACACACCACTTGAATTCTTGCAGACACTCAAAGGGAAGCTGAGGAGCAGGAACAAAGGGAAGGCTTCAGGCATGGTCTGCCTAAGGGCTGTGGGCTTGGGGAGGCTGGAGGTGGGCTCACTGGCGTAGCTTCTGTGACTGGTGAGGAGTGGATATGTGGCTCTCTGTGGTTGGTGCTCAGCTGAAAGTGGACATAAAGTTAGCTGTCAGTAACTGTCAAGCCCCGGACCTTCTGGGCGGATTGTTAGAGAAGTTACTGCTTGCCTTCCTGGAGTGTTTCTGGAGGTAGCAATCTGGCTTTCCTCGAGCCTGACTTACAGAAGGCTGGCGTCCCGTCCGCTCGGTGTAGATCGGGGCATGGTTTCCTGGGGGCTGTGGGTCAGAGTGCTGTTTTTATCTATGGCCCGACCACCGTTGTTCCTCTGTCTACTCAGTCTCTCGTCCTTCCCTAGGATATAAATGGTAAGAATGTTGTTTTATTTACTGCTCAGACCCCAGAGCCTAAAATAGCGTCTGGAGCCTCATAGGCACACGGTGACTGTTTGCCACCGATTATCATAATGTTTGTCCAGATCTAGTGAGACGTGCCGTGGTTCTGCTGCAGGACCCGGGCGCAAACCCACCGCAAGCTCATAGGATGCAGTCCGAGTCTCCCGATGTTTGTTGAATGCTCTCTGCATATCCAGGAGGCTCTGTCTGGGGCTGTGTTCCTCAGTCAGGTGACGCAGGACAAGCATCGGCTGAAAATGGGTCCAAGGCTGGGATTCTGCGTGCTTTCACCTTTGCTCAAAATTTCTCTTCTCTTGCAGTTTGAACTCATCTCCACTTTTAAGGACTCGAAGGTTCCGGATCCCGCATTAGACTCAGAGACTGCTGGGGCCCACACCTGCTTTCTCCAGCACCCACTACCTGTGAAGTTCGTTTATCCCCCACAAAGGGCCTGTGTGGGAGCTGATCACCTTTTTAATGAGCTGGTTATCTTCTCAGTTGGATTATTCCCTTTTAGAGCAGGAGCTGCCTCTTACCCCCAAAACAGGTGGTCTGAGCTTCTCTCCATCCCCCCTCCCCTGCTATGTTTGACCTTTTCCCTGATCACACATCTCCCGATCACATGTCTCACGGGCCCCGGGGTCCTGCTCAGCACTGCCGTTTGGAGACGGATGCTGGCCTGACAGCCCAAGCCCAGGACCCTCTCTTCGGGCATCTTAATTATTTTCTGAGACGGGCTTCCCATGAAGTCTTCTACAAAAATATTTGAGTAATTCTGAGTTATCTGTTCTTCCAGAGAGTTTTGGGTTAATTTATCTTTCAGACAGAACATTCCAGGGAGGGGGCGCCTGGGTGGCTCAGTAGGTTAAGCGTCCTGACTCTTGGCTTCAGCTCAGGTCATGATCTTAGGGTTGTGAGATCGTGCCCCAAGTCAGGGTCAGCACTCAGTGGAGAGTCTGCTTTGGAATTCTCTCTCTCCCTCTGCCCCCCTCTCTCTCAAATAAATAAATAAATCTTAAACACACACACACACACACACACACACACACACACCCCATTAGCTCTCTCAAGGAACCAATAAATGAATAGGCCAGGATGGTAGAGAGAGTAGAATCTTCGGGGAGGACTTATCAGCAGGCTAAGGTCAACTGTAAGAGACGGAACAGAAGCTCCTCAAGGGCAGGGACTTGGAGGCAGCTGTGTCTACTCAGGAATCAATATGTGGCACACAGTAGATGCACACAGTAGATCCAGAAATACTTATTGAGTGAATGGGAGTTATAAACACGCACATTAAGTTTGAAACGCGAAACACCAAGTTTGAGTAGCTATTGTTTTCAGTAGTCACTCGATTCGTCGCCTTGACTGCCTCAGCCATCACAAAGCACATTTCATTAAAAAAAAAAAAAAAAAAAAAAGAACAAAAAGGCAAAAATAGAAGCATAGATGCGGAAGAGGGCTCCGAGGCGTGAAAGCATCCATGTGCGGTTTCTGTTCCGGAACCACACGTGCTCGAAACGCCCTGCTTCCCACAGAGCGTGAAGGAAAGCTTGAACTCCAGGATTCAGCACGTGGTTTCAGATCCCTCAGCGAGGACGGGTCCCCCTGTGGTCTCATCCCTCAACACCTTTGCCCCAGTTTCATGACTCAGAAGCAGGTGACCAGACGTCAGTTACAGAAGTCTGTATGTGTTTAAGGCCTTGAAAGGGAAATGTGAGAAATTTTTTCACAAGATCCATAGCACTCCCTGGCTTGATTTTACTCAGATAACGCCGCCTCCCGCCCCCAGGCCCCAAACCTGGTGTATGTTAGAAAACAAATGACCTCTGCCTTGGACCTCAGACTTCTGATTTCCCCTCACCCAGGAGCCAAAAGTGCAAAGGAAAAAGCAGATTTTCTCTTAGCCAAAGAAAGCCTCTCCTGGTGCTGCTCTTAACCCCTTACCTTGGCTTCCTCCAGGCTCTCCTCTTGGGGCTTAGAGGGTAAGTGGCTCTTCCTACCCGACACCAGGGAAGACTCCGAGCTCTTCCAGCAGACCCCAGCCTTCAGGAAGTCCCTCCCTGTGCCTGACTTAAATCTTTCTTGGCCGAGAAGCCCAGCTCCCGCTTGCCCTGTCATCTCTGGAGAAGGGGGCAACAGCTGCTCACTGCTCTCCTTTTAATCATCCTTAATGGGCTCGTAAACAGTTACGAGATCCCCCTTCAGCCTTCTCTGAGCCTCATTTTACTTGCATTGAGGCTGAGAGCTTCTGAGGAAAGCATTCTGCTCAGAGCTCCCCGACTTGTGGAGTCTTAAATGGGTAATCAGCCGCTTCACCCACTTTAACCTCCACAAATGAACAGCTCTGCCTCCTTTTGCGAAATTTAAATCTATTCAGGGGAGTTCCCTGGCAACCAACCCTTATTAATAAATCACGCCTGCTCTAGGCCAGGACAGGGCATTTTTAAAAATGTTTCTCTCTCTTGGGAAGTCACACTGATGCGCAAGCACACAGTAGATGCACAGCTGCTCCCTCGAGGTTCTGCATTTGCGGGATTGTGGGCCTGGGGAGGTCGCATCTGGCTCCCCAACTGAGAAGGGGGTGTGTTGCTCTAGTAGACTCTCGCCTGGGCCTTTCTTGTGGTTATTGGACTAGGAGCATAGCAGCGGGCGGGGGCGGGGGCAGCAGGACATAGAGTTATGGCAAGACCTGCTCAGCCTCCACTAGGCACATCCTGGAAAGTTCCACTTTCTGTTCCATCCTGCTATGGTTCATGCCCACTGGGGAAAGTCCGAGTTGTATGGTTGGTTTGAGCTTCCCATTGTGTCTCCACTTTGGGTCCTGTGGTTCCCTCCAATGGCAGGAGGTAGGGGAGGAACAGGGCAGGGAGGTGGGACGGTGAGCATTGCTTCAGCTTTGAGAAAGAGTGATTTCATTTCAAGAGAACTTTTAACCGGGATGGCTAAGATGAAAAGGACTGATAACACCAAGTGTGGGCAAGGGAAGTACAGCCATCGGAACTCTCAGTCATTGCTGAGGGAAGCGTACGTCAGAGCCACCCACTTTGGGATTCTGGGCCAATTCCAGCAACAGCTCTGACAATTCCACTTCTAGGAATATGCTCAGAAGGAACAGGGGTTTATGAGCTGTGAAAAATGTGCACAAGAAAGTTCATAACGATGGGATTTATAAGAGTAAAATAGCAGAAGCTGCCACCCAAGTGCAGAATGGATAAATAACCAAGGCATGGTCCTGCCATGAGAGAGGACACACGGTGGAGAGAACTGAATGACTAATCTACAGTGTCACGTGGGTGATTCTCACAGACATGATGCCCAGCAAAAGCAGCAGACATAGGAGGACCTCAGTGGCTCAGTCAGGTAAGCTTCAACTCTTGGTTTTGGCCCGGTCATGATCTCAGGGTTGTGGGATCGAGCCCTGAGTCCAGCTCTGAGCTCAATGGGGCATCTGCTTGAGATTCTCTGTCTCCCTCTGCTCCTCCCCCGACCAAGAAAAATAATTAAATCTTAAAAAAAAAAAAAAAAAAAGCTACACACAAAAGAGCATGTTCTGTGTGATTGCATTTATAGAACTTCAGAAAAGGCAAAAACTAATCTATGATGATAAAGATCGGAATAGCGGCTGCCTCAGAGGGGAGCCTATTATGAGGGGAATGGCTTAGATCTGTGCACTTGACTGACTATAAGTCATACCTCCATAAAAAAAGAATACAAGAAGGTGTCCATTGTGTTTTCGTCTTCCCAGATGAATATCTCATTATTTATGCGTCTGTGTTTCTTTCACTGCTTTGCTTCTTTTGAAACAGATTTGAGGTGACTTAGGAAGATGTGTGGCTTTGGGTGTGTTCATCAGGGAAGCCATCGGAGTGGTGTTACACTAAGGGCAGGGGATCATGGTGAAACCCACTGGAAGGGGAGCCCTCTGTGTTTTCATCAGGAAGTCCCCGAGTGCTTCCTACAGAGCTTCCCAGCAGTCAACACAAAGAAGAAACACAATTCCACATCCAAAAGTTAACAGTTTATCTGATCAGAGGACAGAGACCCAAAAGAAATTTCTCCCATGCTCTCTCAGAAAAGGGTAACTACATGTGTTTTAAACATCCCATTTGGGGCTCTGGTTCTCCGAGTCCTTCAGCCCATGTTTTCACCCCTGGTGCTCCCACCCCTGCCCACGTGGGAATTAGGGAGAGGCAGTCTCCCAGGGACACTCAACTCCCCTTCCCCATGCTGCGATGTGGGACCTGCACCCAGATACCCCTTACTTTCCTGGGTGCAGTTTGGGGGAAGTCCTGACCGTGAGGGCTGGGTTTCTGCTCTTTGGGGTGCTGGGCTTGGCATCCTGGTTTCTGGAACTGGGTTGTCCTCAGCCGGGGCTTTGCTGCTCAGCCCATGTCGCTCACTGGTGCTCCTCAGGGGCCTGGCCCCTTCCCCAGCAACAACTCTATTGGGAGCAGCTCCCTGGGGGCCAGGCTCTTTCCATCTTGGCATTTGGGTTGAGGGATCTTTCCACTTTCTGGCTCCCGTGTTTGAGTTGAATTCATATACTGCCCCAGTAACTAGGAGAAAAAAATATATAACCACCACATAAACGAGGGCATTCAAATGCTGTCCTCCCCCACGTCCACCCCACTCCCTTCTAACCCCAGGGAAAGAGGAAAGGCATGAGGAGGGGCGAGTCATGGAGAGAGGAAGCAGGCCCGTGAATGGCATGATCTTCACCAGCCTGCCCTATCTATGAGCTTTAGGACTCTGACCACATGGATAGCAAATATCACACCTCCCTGGGTAGATGGGCTTAGGACAGGCTCCTGGTTGCAGGGTTAGAAAGCTACATAAATCTTGAATTCCACGTCCACATTGGATAAATTCAGTTCAGTTTTCTAATGGGGTTCCTAATTATGTTTTGATTTTTTAAAAAACATTTTATTTTTTTTTGGAGAGAGAGAGAGAGAGAGCAAAAGAGCCTGAGCGGGGGGGGGGGGGGGGGGGGGGGCGGGGGGCACAGAAGGAGAAGCAGGCTCCCCGGTAAGCAGCGAGCCAGAAGCGGGGCTCGATCCCAGGACCCCAGGATCATGACCTGAGCCAAAGGCAGATGCTTCACCTTCGGAGCCACCCAAGCACCCCTGATGGGTTTGTTTTAAAGCCCCGTGAATCCCAGGTATAAGAAGGAAGTCC
The DNA here is from genome assembly GCF_009829155.1 of Mustela erminea. Classification (NCBI taxonomy): domain Eukaryota; kingdom Metazoa; phylum Chordata; class Mammalia; order Carnivora; family Mustelidae; genus Mustela; species Mustela erminea. Next base: position 88,092,519 of record NC_045624.1, on the reverse strand, counting down.
CCGGGGTAAGGAGAACGGGACTCTGATTTTGATGTCTGTTGGGTTAGCGGGCATCTGGAGGCACAGCCACGGAGCTGGTGCAGAGAAGCCATCTTGGCGGAGTCAGAGCGGCAGACACTAATTGGTGTGCCTGTTCGCATAGTGCACTTGGCGCCTCTCTTTCTTGTCCCCTTCTCTTAAGCACACACATGTAGATAACAGCCGTGGGCTCCCGGGCTTTGGCCCCAGGAGACGGAGTCTCAGGCCACCCTCTGCTCTTGTCATTTCCGTGCGGCATGAGTGGCCTCTCGGCAGAGGATCCCACCAGCACTTATGCTAATGTGGGCACATTATGGTAACAAGTACCTAATAATAGAGGGAAATTTAATTCCAGCAGCAGCAGCAGCCTCTCCTGGAGAGGAGCCATCCTTCCGAGAAGGACCGAGCGGCTTGTGTGTGAGGATGGCAACGTGCCAACACCCTTGCCTCCCGAGTTTGGTTTCCTTCCCTTTATTCACATCTATAATTGAGCCTTTGTGAGTGGAGGGATGTGTGTAAAGGAGCTAAATTTGGAGCTGATTTCATGGGGGTGAGGGGAGCGCTAGGGGCCAGCTTTACCTTATGTTCATCTTGCCGACCGAGAAGAAATTCTTGGCCCTGATCTAGGAGGAGAGGGAGCCAAGCGTGCCATTGCTCCATCTCGCTCACCGCCCATGGGACGGGGTTAGGAGCATTCAGAAAGGACTGGGGGAGGAGGTCGCGCCAAAGGGCAGGCAGAAGGCACCAGTCCCCTGAGCAGGTTTGCCATTTAGGAAGGGAGGACACCCAGGGCGGGGGACTTTCCGTGGAAATCCACGGAAGACTTCACCCGTGGTTGGGCATCTGCCAGCTCCGAGGCCATCTCCCTCCGGGGTGACCGCCAGAAGGGTCAGGCAACTTCATCCAAAGGAGGGATAAACAGAGTCAAGGGCAGGACCTTGGATAGGGTCCCTCCATGACTTTACCCACCGGCATTATAGAAAACACCTTTTGGATGGACAGCATTGCCACTTCTTTACCTGGGTCGATGGCTTCTCCATCAAAGACAGAGTTCATCTGGATTGTTTCCTAAGGAGGAGAAAGAGACAGCTTGAAGCCCAACTCTACACACACCCCGCCAGGCCAGGCCACTCATCATCACAGCTGGCTGCTTTCTGTACCCAGGGCCTTCTTGACCCTTGTCTACTCGCTAGGCACGTGCTCGATGCTGGGGACTCAACAGTGAACATGACAGGCGTGGGGGCTGTGTGCACAAAGCTTGCAATCAGGGGAGCGCCTGCTAACAGGTGCACAGCATAGGGTAATAAAGTGGACCGTAGGACTCTGCCGTGCTGGGGAGGGGGGAGCAGGAGGACATCTAATCCAGCTTGGGAGGCAGGAAAGCATCCCAAGTAAATATTATCTAAGCTGCACAGAAAGAAGAGCAGAAATGCCACACAACCTTGGCTGAGACCCCTTTTGCCTCAGTGGGATCTGTCAGACAAGCAGGCAAGGCAGGCAGAATGGAAAACTCACGTGCTCCCACCTGTGGGCTCTGACTGTGTCCCCTTGCTTAGGCCAACACAGTGTTGCATCTGGGCCGGGCCTGCCTTCCCTACGCCCTGGGCTCCAGCTCCCTGCCTTCCCCCCTTCTCTGTGCCGCCCTCCGGGGACTCGACCTCTGTCCCCATGGAAACATTCCCTTCTCTCACAATGTACCCTCCGGAGCTGCCCCTCTTTAGCATGCTAATGAGGACGGTATTTGGTGTCTAGGGGGCCTTTCCACCCCAGCTCTCATCCCACCAGCCATCATCTACGTACTGGTCCACAGCTCCCCAACTCCAACGACAGAGGAAATGGAGACCATATGGGTTTTATTCATGCAAAGAGTTCAACACTTTTTATGGCCATGGAGATTTACTTATTTAATTGATTAATTTAATAGTACATATTTCTAAGGTGCTCTCTGAGTGGCATCACCAAGGGACTTAAGAGATCTCCTTTCTCCCAAGTGTAGACAGGCTCATCTGGATACGCACTTAAGTGCTGGACCTGAAGCAGAAATGCTGAAGCACAGAATAGCATTCATCATTGTACATCTCATTCCCCCCATTTATGGGTCTCGGATCATAACAGAATCTTATTATCAGGGGGTGAGGGAGACTGGGGGGGGTCACCTTCAAGTTCTGTCACTTCCCAGTGGGCAGATCAGGTTCAGTAAAGGAAGGCCAGGAGGTTAGCATTGGGGGGTGCGGAGGAGACTCTCCAGCTATCTTGTAAACCTTGGCATTTGTGTGATTCTCAGCAGCTTGCAAGGTAGCTCCTCACCTGCAACCCCAGGGCGGGTGTTCTCACGCCCATCTTACAGGTGAGGAGTCTAAGGCTTAAACAGGCTGAGGGAGATTGCAAGGTCATACAGCCAAGCCAGCCGAGCGGACCTGTGGCTCAAGCACCGCCCCATCTCCCTCGCTTTTCCACGAGGTTGTGGAACAGCAAAGAAAAAAAATCAATCCCACCGAAGGTTGAGGCTCCCGTTCTGGTCTTTAAGCTCTTCTCCCCCCAACTCACTCTCCCGGGGAGCTGGTGTAGATAATAAACACCACTATTCAATATTTATGAAATCCACTTCTTCTGCAAATATATCAGCAGACATGTTCAGTGGAGGGAACAAATTCTATCAGGGGCCCGTCACACAGCAATCTGTTCCAGTGGCCAAACGTAGGCGTCTTCCTGAATGATAAACACGCCCGTGAGGCTGCGGCAGGCTCTGCCCGAGAGGGGACGGGAAGGGCCCACCACATGCTACCCAAGCCAGGGGTCCCGCAGCCACCCACACTTACCACCAAAACCTCGGGCCTCGTATCCTTCATTTCTGCAGGGAGTAGAACAGATAGAAGTGAAGCTCCTTGGACACTAAATTGACCTTAAAACTCTACCTCTACAATGGGATTTCTCTTCAACAGGCTTTGAACCTAGTATTGCAGACCCAACAAGCAATTCTCTGTCTGTAGAAATGTGTTTTGTTTTTTTTTTTTAAGATTTTATTTATTTATTTGACAGAGAGAGAGAGAAATCACAGAGCAGCAGGCAGAGAAAGAGGGGGAAGCAGGCTCCTCGCCAAGCAGAGAACCCGATGTGGGGTCAATCCCAGGACCCTGAGATCATGACCTGAGCCAAAGGCAGAGGCTTAACACACTGAGCCACCCAGGTGCCCTGTCTGTAGAAATGTTTATTGACAGTTTTCTACTTTCTCAGAAAAATATGCACACTCATATAATAATGTACAGAATTTTGGGGGAGAATGTTACTCTTTTCCCAATTTACGCCTATTACTGGACCTGGGTAATAAGCTTTTCACGGAAAGATAAGAAAGAAAGATCCAGTTGATACATTTGTTCATATTGTGAGGATTCTTTGCCTCTGTTCCCCGTGCCCTTTTTAGAAAGTAACTAGGGTGGGCGACAGTCTGCGAAGACCTCATTAAAATCTTTTCATTTGATGTGATCAACACCATTATAGTCAAATTTCTAACCCCACTGAGTGCCTTGTGCACATCAGCCAGGCATGCCTATGGATTGAGTGATGAACACAATCTTTTTGGGGATGCCTGGGTGGCTCAGTCACTTAAACAACTGCCTTTAGCTCAGGTCATGATCCTGGAGTCCCAGGATCAGGTCCCACACCAGGCTTCCTGCTCAGTGGGGAGTCTGCTTTGTCTTCTGACCCTACTCCTCTCTCATTCTCTCTCAAATAAGTAAATACAATCTTAAAAAAAAAAAAAAAAGCTTTTTTTTTTTTTTTTTTTTAAACACACTTCCCAATTCTCTGTCCTGTCTTTCTCCATAGCCTGGGTTCCTCTCAAGGCAGCAACTTTCGGGGCTGGATCTGTCATCCCCCTAGGCTTGGTGTCCTTATTCAGGGGGGAACTTGCTCAACTCACCAGCGGCTCAGCTCTCCCTGCCCATCTAGCTGTACCCCGCCCCCCTTTCCCACTTGCCTGACCCAAATAACTTGTGAAAATGATCAAATCTGTTACAATCTGGGAATAAAGTGTTATTTGTTCTTGCAAAAGAGGCATCTGTCCCATGCAGAGCATTCGCTATCCTCCAGCGCCGTCTCACCCCTCCAAGTGCAACAGCCAGTAGATACTGTCTGTGTCTCACTCATGCAGAATTCTTCACTCCTGGCCCGCTTGGCAGTGAACAGACCTCACGTGCCTCCGTTCCGCTGGAAGAAGGCAATCCCGGGTAGGGACCAGGCAGGACTCAGAGGAGAGATCCGAGTGCGCAAATGGCACTGTGCGCCCTGCCCTGCCCTTTCTCTGGCGACATCTGACCTCTGCGTCATTTCAGCCGCAGAAGACATGATTGAAAACGCCCTGAGACAGAACTACACCCCGATTCTCTGCTGAGTTGGAATTCTTCTGATTAGTACAAGAGAACAGGCAAAACCCCAACAACAGCAGCCGCCACAGTCAAAGGGAATCGGCGTGGTCCTTACCTCTTCTCTTCACCCTATGGGGAAAAATGAGAGACGGACAAGAATGAGCCCGAGAGTGTTCTGCTCTCATTCACATGTAATAACTTGGGGCCTTTGGGGCAACTGTGTTCCTTGGGATTCAGGGACTGATTGAAAGAGGGGCCAGGCCTGGGGACTAAAGTGAAGGCTGGGCTCCCACCCCTGCTCCACACAGAGCAGTTCCATCACTATTGGTGTGGGAACTAAAGAGGTTCTGGGAGTTGGCTAAGTTTGAAAACTACTGCCTTATCGAACTTGAGGGGAAGTATTTCCTCTGACAGCACAGGTGAGGAGGGCATGACCAGCGTGCCCAGCAATTCTGCCTGCCTCCTTTTCCTCCCCAATAGCCAGCTTGAGCAGAAGGCTTGGCCCACAGCGGAACCTTCCAAGCTGGCATAAACCCTGTTTTCCTATAACAGGAAGACCTGGGCTAGGATGCTAAACCCCTTCTTGGGATAACCCTGGGTTCCATAATTTTGCAACTCTCTTATCTTCTTTGCTGTTGGACAAACGTTGGCTGCCATATAGTTCACCTAACTTCCAGAGAGGCCAGGCCTGAGTCTGTATTACTAGCCAGTTTTTCTTCTTTAAGTCAACCATGTCGGAAACAATTAATATTTAGGATGTAAATTAAGGCAACCAGGGTCAAGGTACACATAACCACAAATTACGTGAGAGTTATGGTGTCTAGTGGATGACTTCCTTTAAGGACTTCTGTCCAAACCTCGTTATGGAGCACCAACCATCCTTACAAGCTTGTGTGTCACTCTTTTGGAGCCAATTTTTTCTTCCAAATCAATTTGTGAGTAGAGCCCAAACAAAAATGTCTCTTTTAATTTCAGCAGATGCTCACAGATTTCATACCTTGAAGTCAAGGTTGCCAATAGCAACGAACTTCCCCAATAAATATGGCAAAATGCAATGCACATCTTTATGCTAATGCCTTATACTTTTGAACAGGCTTTTTGTCCATAGATTTTAAATTATTCGACAGTACTCAGTAATCGGCAAAATAACCTTAAAAGGTATAGGAAGTCCCATCTCTCCCTCGTGCCAAAACTTGGGTTCCAACTGCCCGAGATACCTGAGCATAGAGCTAAACTTGGAATCTAGAATCCTGAGCTCACTGGGACTCAGCCACAAAAAATAATGCAACAAGACCCAACAAACACTATATTAAGCATTTACTCAACATTGGGAACAGTGCTAAGTGTTTCCTTTGCCTTTGCTCATTTGATTGTTTACTTTTCAAATAAGGAACTGAAATTCACAGAGGTCGCCACTGATTTGAGGCCATATAGAAAATTGTGAGCCCAGATCCAAACTGGTCCTTGTCCCTCTCCAAAGCCCAGGCTCAGAACCATCATGCTGTCATGGTGGGAGCTTCTGAGACTCAAGAAACTGGGTCTTGGGGAAGCCCGGAACAATGATGTGCTCTCTCTCCATTTCACTCTGGTGGCTCACTTCAGCCAGGAAAAGGCACTCCGCAGAGTACCTGGTAAGAGGCACGTGAGTGAGCAGGAGGAAACAAGAGGGAGGGGAAACGGCCGCTGCTTCCAGCCCTGGAGAGTGAGAGATTGGGGTCACATGCAAATGAACAAGGATGATTTAGTCACGCAAAAGCCCAATGAGTCACTGGAGCCAAAAGCTTAAATCCCTTATCAGTTTTCTGTGCTTCCTCTAATTCCCTCCCATCCTTTAGATATTCTGCAAATACCAGCATAGCATATCCTATCACTACTCACAACCAGGCTTTTTTTTCCCCTGAAGCTTTTATCCAGGGCAAGGCCACTGGAGGGTGAAGCCCCGGTTTCATTGGGAATGTATCAAGGACGGAGCCGGTGGCAGGGAAAACCAAAGGAGCCATTTCCTGGCCCAGCAGGTGATGAAGAGGGAACCAGGACTGAAGGGAGCTGGGGTTCCTCCCCCCACCCACTCCTTCCTTCACTCTAGGCTCCCTCCCTACCCTGGAGAGAAATCCCAATTCCTTCCATTCCTCTCCTGACATCGCTGGAAACGGTGTCCTAAAGGAAGTGGTGGAAAGGGCCCAGCCCACCGACAACTTACGGAAGTTTCCTGTGCTTCCTAGTCTTGCGGAGACAGTGTCTGTGGATGGCTTTGGCCAACAGGATGAACAGGGACCCCAGGAGTCCCAAAAGCAATATGGAGCCCAAAGTGATGACAAAAGGCACGTACCACGCTGATGGAGAATAGACGTTTTTTCTCAGGACCTGGTAGATGACCCTGGGCTTGAATGACAGAGACGGGGTGGAGCGTGCACGGAGGGTGGTTTTAGAGCCATCCCTGACATCAGCCCTCTCTCACGTCAAGTGTCTGGGGCATCAGTGTGCTCCCAGTTCTTGCTGCTTCAACCCGTCCCCTTATTTATAGTCTTTCCAAGCACCCAGGAGATCAAAACCCAGAAAATTTAGGGAACTGAAAAGCAACTCCAGGCCTATTTTTACTCTCTTTCTTCCCCTTCCCAAACGCTAAAAATCCCATTGGCTTTTTTCCCTGCCAAATCATGGCATAACCCTGGGACGAATATAGCCATTGTCTCTCACTGGGAAGGCATGCGCCACAAAAGTTGTTCTCTTTAACACTTTGTAGGCTTTGCCGTGTTCCCTTGCTGCAAGCTGCACTGCCAGATAACACGGGGCTAATGGCACAGGGAAGCCTCAAGCGTGGCATCTGCTTTCTAGAGAGGGAGACAGGACCCAAACAAGGTATGGAGATCTGTGGGCTGGAGAGATGTCGTGCAAGTCCCAGAAGGGTGGCAGCTCCTTACGCACGGGAGATGAACATGGACCACCTCATGGTAGGACTCTGACAAGCAGAAATTGACCACTGGTCACAGGTAGCTAGGTTCTGATGACTTCTCCTCTAGCACACTGCATGTGTGGGGCTGCCTGCTAAGGACTCATCTTTTCTAGGAACAGGAGCTAGAGTCCCTCCAAGGACAGGGAGGAGGTAATCCTATTGTCAGACTCCAAGCCTCTCCCTTCCTTAATCACACTGGTTTTACTAGGGCACCTGCTTGCTTGCTTCCTACTATCTACTATGATCTGCAGTGAATGAATGAATTTAGATACCTGTCTGTCATCTGTCTCCCTCTCTAGATCACAGCTCTCAAACTGTAGAGCATGTTGGAATCCCCTTGGAGCCTTATTAAAGTCCCAGACTGCTAGGCCCCCACTCCCGGAACTTCTGATCCAGTGGTTCTGGGGATGTGGCTGAGGACTCCAGGTTCCAGTATCTTTCCCTAGAGGTCATGGTGATCATCGCAAGGGCAGTATTCTGGGGGTGGGCCTAAGAATTTGCATTCCTAACAGGTTTCCAAGTGATGCTGTTGCTGATGGTCTAGGCACCACTGGTCTATTGGGAGCTCGTGACAGCCGAGATCATTTTTGGCTGTTCACCAAAGAGCTTGGTATATTATAGGTGTTGAATTGATATTTGTAGATTGAACCAGTGAATTTTTTTGGCGTGGGGGTGGGCAGTAGGGTACAGGTTGGTGCATAGAGACTCTTCAAAAGAAGTGGAGAAGAGCATACAAGCAGCTGCGTTTATGGACGTTGACTCACAGTGACTCTTAAGAGCAAGCCCAGAAGCGACTGAGACAGTAGCTGCTGGTCACATGTCCATGAAAACTGACTCCTGTGCCAGCCATACACGGTCAATGCCTGATCTGTCGCAAGTCAGTGTGGAAGTGCACATTCTTCTTTAACAACACAGGGAATGCTAATGGTTCTACGAATCCAAGGTCTCACTCTGAACTTTGTCTACCACCCAGTGACTGCTCCAGTCCAGCCCATAGTTGGCGCTCCTTGCAACATCCTAGCACCTCAACTCTTTTCAGCCCATCCTATCTTTCTCCTGGGTCAAGGGGCTCCATCCCTGTGCATCGCAAGGACCCAGAGCCCTTACCCTGGGGGTTGTGGTGACAGCTGTGGTGGGGTGAGGAATGACGCTAATACTCAGCGTCACCGTCCCTGTTTCAACGTGAGCCTGAGCTTTCTTCCTGCCAGACAGCAAGTTGTCGTCGGTTACATAGACAAGTAGTTTGTAGTCCCAGATCTTGTCAAGCCCACTGGCATAGTCAAAGCGTGTCGCAAGGAGCAGGCTTGTAATGTTGGACCCGGCGTTGGGAGAGAAGATGAAATGACTGTTGATGTTGCCTAAAGGCGGTGTGAATCAAGGATTTGGGGAAAAGAAAGAAAAGAGAGTGAGAAAAGGGTTTAGATGAAAACGGCATTCCATCGTTTCCTCAAACATCCATGCCTCAGTCGTCGGCTGTGTTTCTGACACACCAGAACCAAGTCAGTGATGTGACGGGGGCCATAATGACACCAGAGACCTCATGGGAACAGAAGAGCTCCTGTGGGGCGTCTGGGTGGCTCAGTCGGATAAGCATCTGTCTTCAGCTCAGGTCATAATCCTGGGGTCCTGGGATGGAGCCCCTCGTTGGACTCTCTGCTTCTCCCTCCCCCTCTGCCTCTCTCCCTGCTCATGCTTGCTCTCTCTCTCTCTGTCTCTCACATGCTCTCTCTCAAATAAATAAAATCTTAAAAAAAAACAAAACCAAAAACTCTTGCTCACAGTGAGGCTGCAGCAAGAATGAGGTAGAAAAGAATAGCAGCATGCCTATGGGGATGGCTGCCATCTTTCTGGGCATCAGGTGGAGATGTAATAGTCCTGGGGCAGCCTCTCTAGCCGATCCTCATTGCCAGTGTTTGTTTGCTAATAGTGTGTAACTCACACTCAGACCCGCGGGGTGGGGGGCGGCAGGGAGAAGATAGAGGAGGCTGCGTCTCCAGCCTTGGGTCAAATTCACTCCATTGTCTTGAATGGAACCTAGCTGGCCACCTTGGTGGCCACAGCGGTGGTACCTCCTGGCTCACAGGGGGTCATGGTCCCAGTTCCTCCTGCATCCACCCCGGACCCACCTTCCCCACAGTGCGGCTTGGGCTCAAGCCTCCCAGCTCAGAGAGCCCCCGGGGTAGAAAGGCTCCCACCCAAGCAGCCCCTGCTCAGTCCTCTGGTGGCTCCAGACTCATTACCAACGGCAAACCCGTAAATGGAACAGGAGGTGATGTAATTTTTACTCCCTTAGCAGCGAGGAGTTCCATGAAGGCCCGAGGGCTCTCAGTACGGATTATTTCCATCTTCAGCGATTGCGGTTGGAGGCGGTCTCTGCCCCTGGGTTTTGCGACACAGCCTGCTCACAAGGCTCGCTACCCTCGGAGTTACTGCTCTGCTGGGGCAGCCGGGATAGATTTGTACTCTTTTCCATGGAATTGCTCTGCTTATTTGGGTTTCAATCTCTGGCCCCAGCCCTTCATTAGATGAGCTATTTTGCTCCCATTTCCATCGAGGGGTGCTCTTTTTTTTTTTTTTTTCTCCCCACGGTGATATATTTTTAAAGAGAGAAAGTGAATGGAGCAAAAGAGAATTCCTGAGGACACGTTTCAGAATGCATTTGATCTATTTAATCTATTATTATCCAGAGAGAGGAGTGGGATTCCCTGCCCCCACGGCAGGCTGGCAGGAAAAGAGGTGGTGGAGGAGGGGGACCCCACAAATTTAAACTATACTAATACGGTTCATGCACCATGGTGGGTGGGAATTATGAAGGGTGGGGGGTACCATCCGTGGGGTTCACTCTTCCTGGGGCCTTTGCACAACCACAGACGGGAGTCTGGGAAGACTTAGGTGAGATGGAGAAGCAGGAGGACTTGGAGGTCCGGGACCATTATGTTCCTCAACCTTGCTTCCCTCATTCAAAATACTGCCCCCCCCCCCCACACACACACACTCTGCTCCATTCAGTGTGTGAGCACACAGCCCCTTCTCCCTAAACAGCTGCTGAGGCCTCTAACACCAAGAGCCCCTGGAAACTGTGTACCTGGGCCCATGGAGTAACGAAACGACCTGGGGCTGGAGTCCAGGTCGGTACACGTCAGCTTGAAATTCTGAATGTTCGTGCCCACTTTCAGATCCACTGGGATGGCCAAGAAATAAGAGTCTGGCATACAAACTGGCTTTTCATCATTTTCTTCAAGGATATTCACAGTTACCTAGAACAGCAAGAAGGCAGCCATGATTACCAACCAACACTCATGGAGAACTTATGGTACTTGTGGTGCCCTCCCCTGGCTCTCACGGATCCTCCCCCGAGCTGGACGATGTGGTTATTCCCATTCTCCGGATGCAGAAGCTGAGGCTTAGGGAGATTAGGTAGTGGACCCCAGGGCGTCCCATTTGGTGAGGGGCACAGTTCAAGGAATTTGATCTCGGGTCAGTCCTATTCCAAGTCCTGGGCTATTAACCTCTGTTCTGCGAGTGTGTGTGCTCTCATGTACATAATAAATACGCACACTCACTTACCACCCCAACCCACAGGCATCTAAGAAACATGGGCTCATCCCTCCAGGATGCAGAGCTGTTTTTCCAGTAATGATGACGAATTCGCAGTGACCACCTGTCGTCCCTTGTGCATTGCCCTTTCGAACTGGAAGTTCTGTCTTTAACTTCGGCATATAGAACACTGGTTCTCCTGCTTTCGCAGGCTTGCTCCAGACCAGGTGAACTGGACTCCCAGGAGGGTAGGCCCAGGCACATTTGTAAATGTTCTCCAGCTGATTCTAATATGCAGCCAGGGTTGAGAAGCGCCGGGATAGAAGGAGTCGACCCGGCTAAGCCGGGATCTCATCTGTGACCTGGGCTATGAGCACGGCACGAAGCCGGTGGCCTAACCTGTCACGAACAGGAGTGAGCCTCCTCTGTTTCCTTGTCGTCTTTTATGCCTGGTGAATTGGAATATGGACTGGGACGCCTGCCAGCGCGGAATCCTAGAACGTCAGCCCTGAAAGGGACTTATGTGATCATCACCCTTTTTAAAGGCTTATGAATTTTGAGTCGTATTCATTCTACCTTTGAAATTTGGGGATTTCAGCTATTTCTGAGCCCGGGAATAAATTGAAATGTTCACTCCAGTTAGCTCCCAAAGTGGACTCCATTCATTTTTTCAAAAACCCAGCCGAACAAACATGACAATTATCTGCGACTTAGCACGCCGTTTGCTCAGCAACGCCGGGCCTCGCACATCATTAAAAACATGTCCCATTAATTCAAAGCCAGTCATCAGAGAAACTGGACTGTTCAGGTGATGGGTTATCAGGTGACTCTCCATTTAAGAGAGAGAGAAAGTGGGACACAAAGATAAGCCTTGCTCAGACCCCCTTGGAAAATTGGGATCAAAGTTGAGAAATGAACTCCATCTCCTGACGGAACAGTCGTTCTCTGGATCACACGCGGCTGCCTGCTGCTAGCCAAGAGTTCATTTTGCCTCGTGTTCCTTCACTTTACTAATGGGAAAGACCAAGAAACAGTTTTGTCCTTGCAACCATCGTATTATCTCCAGGTAATTTTAACCATGGACAGCACAGACTATTAAGCCCTTGTTACTCAAAGAGTGGCCTCGGACCAGCTGCATCCATAGAAGTGTGGAAATGTGTTAGAAATGCAGATTCCGAGGCCCACTGAGACAGGCTGAGTCAGCATCTACATTTAAGCAGATACACAACACCACGGTTGAGAAGCAGCCCCGCCCTGGGTCAAGCCACATCCTGTGAAGGTCTACTCCATCTGACGTGATGTGGGGAGGAGTGGGAACACGGCAGAACTATTAACAATAGAACCACACCACCCTTCTGGAAGCATGCATCTCACCACCAGCCCACTGCCAGAGCGAAGAGAGATCTAAAGGGTAATGGGAGGAAGCCGGTCTCGCAGTGGTCGGTCATCAATCTTGGCATGCCTCCCAGCCACCCACAAACTTGGACCTATGGATGCACTCTTTATTTCCTAGCCCTGCTAGTTGTGTCCAAGTGTGGCGTCCTGGACACCACGAGTCACTCCCCCTTACATCTGTGGGATGTGCCCTGTCAAGATTCTTTATCACTACAGCTGCACGTGGAAGGTGCCAGAAGGATCCTAAGTCAACGGGTTGGGCTGGTGTGAACACACCCATGGCCCCACTCACAGTGACTGAGCTGCTGTCCTCGCCGTTGGTGGCCTGGATTCTGAGAATATAGCTGGGGGTTGTTTCGTAGTCTGTTCTCGTCACCAGCTGGAGTTCTCCTGTCTGGGGGTCGATCCAAAATATGTTTGGGTACTGGAGGCCGGCTCCTCCCGTAGAGATGGAATACACGACTCTGCTCTGGGGGAAGTCTTGGTCGGTGGCGTGCACTATTCCAACCCGGGTTCGAGCTGGAAGAATAAAGAACCTGAGATTAGTCCCGCTTGGGCGAGGGGGAGGGGAAACAACAGGAACCCACACTCCCACTGCCGCGGGCAGACAGAATGTTGGAGGTCTCTCTCCTGTTCAAATTCTGTATATGTCTTCAATTCTATTAAAATCAAATTATGCTAATGAATACACACCAGGTATTGGCTCTATGAGCCAAGCCTTTCTACAGACTCCAAGCAAGCCAGTTATCACGTGATCATAAGCAACACCGCAGAGAACATCTCACACCTGCTCTGGTCAAAGCAGTGTCGTCTAATGCCGCGCTGTCTCTTTCGAATGATCTGTAGTGAGTGTGAATTACTCTCACGAACAAGATGACAAAGAAAGTTTTTAAAAGGGTTTGGCAGCGATGACTATAGACTTTTAGAGGCTGTTCCATTTTGCTTATTTGACAATGTCTGTTGGTGGGGCTGCTGGAGTTCTGGCTGTCCCCTTCTAGATCTTTCTCACAGATCTTTCTTGTACATTGCACTCCTCTAGGGCAGAAACCTCTTATTTAACTGTATAGCCCCAGGGCTAAGTGCTCGACCCCAAATCGCTATATGATCTGTGAAGCATGAGAAGCCAATGACTACTGCGTCTGGTAGCCACTGGGTAAGGTATAAGGAATTAAAAACATTCTCATCAGAGACTTTCTGCACTTTGTTTAAAACTTAACCAGGAAATGGAGACCATCCTCAAGACAAGACATCCTCCATATTATTATATGGAGAAGAGATCACTGTCGAGGGAGTGATTGGGTTGGTTGGCTGAACAGAGAAGAAGAGGAGTATCCAAGTATCCATGGGTAAAGGATCAAAAGCAGGACTGAAGTGGGATTATACTGGAGGTAACGGTCTCCCTTTGAAGTCAGGGGAGATGGGAACTCACGGAAGCTGGAAGAGAGGAAGGACCTTCAGAAACCGAGACGTTGACAGAGGGCACAAAAGAGGCCTCCAGGGATTCCCGTTACCGGCGAGAATCTTTATGTTGTTTTAAATGAAGGAAATCTACAAATGGGAAATCTGTTCTCTATTTTTACATTTCAATTCTCTGCTCCAGCAGGATAAAAATCACAGTGGAGACCGAGGGAGAACTTAGACCACATAAAGGGAAGATGAGAGGAATCAGGCACGCAGTCAAGGAAGCAATCAGGGATTCGGAGAAACACGGCTTAAACAATAGTTTTCAAAATCTAGGTTTCATCTGAAGAGCTCCTCAGCGGTTAGGACAATTTAAAAAGAAACAAGAGATGCAATAAACACGAATGAGCTGTGAGTTGCCGTGCGCAAGCGCTCTCAGGGCCCCTGAGCTGAAGGCAGTTTCCGCTCCGGGGAAGGCGTGTGTGGATGACAGCCCGTGGACAGCGCTGCCCTCGGTGTCCTGTCGCCTCCTTACCTGGCCTTAATTCTGACACCTCAAATACGTAGGACGGTCTGTCAAAGGCGAGAGGAAACTCGTCTTCGGGCTTTGTGAAGATATAAATGTAGATGTTGTCTGAAAGCAGACACAGGAAAAAAATTAAATTGCAACCCACATTTATTTATTCACCATTTTGAAAGAACCTTCTGTGTCCCAGGCTCTGTGCAAAACGGAAGGGATACAAGGTGAAGAAGACCCACGGGTCCTGCGTTCACGATGCTTAGAGTAGTTAGCACCTTTGGCTGAACATGGGTGCAGTTCACCGCGGACACCGGAGGAAGGGCAAGAAGCTGGCTCATAGGGATGTTTAGGGTTACACACGTGGGCCAGCGTGGAGCCGGGGTACAGGGGCGCGGGGTGGTTCTGGGCATGCGCAAGGATACCGAGGTCGAGAACTGCAGGACTGTCTCGGATAAATTGCGGTTTGGGAAAAGGGGAGCTCAGAGATGGGCAACCAGAGCTGAAGCCAGAGAGTTAGGCAGGGGCCAGAGATGAGAGCCCTTGTGTGCCAAGCCAGAGTTTGGACTTGAACTTGATAGCTGCGGGGAGACCCTCGGAGGGCTTGCAGAGAGGAAGTAATATAATGTTATTTGCATTTCCCGAAAATCACTGTCAGAACGTGGAGGGTGCCCTGGAAAGGGGCAAGACAAAAGCCGGACGGAAAGATCCTTAAAAGGCTCTTAGTGTTGTAACTGAGCCAAGAAAGGGAGGTTCTGCGTTCGAGCACTACTAGGGGAGGGGGCCGGGGCAGGAGGGGCAGCAGATCCTTGCGATTTTAGGTGACACCGAAGAAAGGACCCAGAGACAGATCAAAAGTGTCTGGCAAAGGACAGGATTCCCAAGTGTTCGGGTTTTTGAAGTCTGCTTTTGAACACAAATGCCTAGCCCAATACTGACTGCTGCCTGACACAGCTTAGCTGTTGCTACTCAAAGATGCTTCATGAAATAAATCAAAACGATACTTGCTTTTATAGTAAGGAAGGGCAACGTCCTGCACCTGGATTATCATGGTGTACTTATTGCCAGCTGCCAGATTACTTAAATTTTCATAATCTAGGTCACCAATCAACTAGAGTAAAACAGAGATATCATATTACACAGAATAAACAATCCTTTTACTTAACTGACAGAGACACTTGCATGGACTGTTAGTGGATATGTAAATTGCAAAACCTTTCCTATGACGCATTTTGCATGTAAGAGGAGTTTTAACGAGTTACATCCATACCTTTTCCCACTGTTAGAGAATTTATTCAAAAGAATTTACCAGGAGAAAGAATCTATGTTTAAAGATGTTCATCAGGCACTACTGCCTAACAGCATAGGCTCAAGACTTCAGGTTAGTTGAAGAGAAGCATGATATAGAATCCTATAGGTAGGGATATTTCCGTCCTTTAAAATATTTATGCATATGTATATGGAATATACATAAAAATCTATGCATAGGGAAGAAGACAAGAGGGTAACATATCAAAATGTTAATAATGGTTAACATTGAATGGTAATGTTGTTCTGTGTTTTCTACATTCTGCAGTGAAGATGTATTAATTTCCTAAACAGAATAAATAGAAATTATTTTTTAGTTGACATGTGTGCATAAAATTGTTAAGTCTTTCTTGGGGGTGGAAGAAGGGCTTGAGATGGGGGGTGTGGAGAGAATGCCTAGTGGGTTGCTTGTTCTCTCTGAAGCTCTCTATCCCTGATGCAAATACCTCCCCCCACCTCCCAGACCGCTCTGCCCTTCCACTTCCCCCTCCTCCTTTCCCAACAGCCTCCAACAGGAGCCCTATAGGTAACGGTCTTGCACAGCTCCCTGGGACCTGCCTTTCATGCCCCTCCGACTTCCAATTCTGCTCTTGTGCCCCTGTGGAGATGCTGCGGAGGGGGACATCTCCACACCCCTACTCCCTCAGGTCCCACAGTCAAGGCGCTGGACGTTCTCTCCCCTCACACCCCTCTGGGCCAGAGATGAGCACTCAAGTAAACCAAAGGGCTGGAGCCCAGAGTGCTAACGTGACCGTGACCGCGAGGGGCACACGGAACAGGCACGCCAGCTGCAAGCTTTGCAGGAAAGCATCCAGTCCTTAGCACCCCAGGCACAACTATGCATAACAAATGATTCCTGGAACTTGGGTAAAATAAAGAGCGAATGGGGAAAACGGAGTCACTATTAAGTTTGTCAATTACAGTCGCTTTGAGAGGGAGTTACCTTGGATATTTCCCTCTACGGGGCAGCAAAAGCGCTATGCGTGTTACACCAGCCTCCCCGATGCCCTTTCAATGATGCAATGACCATTCACTGACCACGATTTTCCCAGAGCCAGCTGGATCCTGTGAAAATCTGCCGCTGCTCCCCACTCCAGATGGCGTGGTGAAGTTGAATTGGTTGTTTGGTGCTTTGCTGTCATCATCAAAGCAGAACTTGTTCAGGTCCAGAAGCAACGTCCCCTTGGCTGCTCTTTCAGGCACCATAATGCTGGCGAAAAGACACGATTCAATATTTTCCCCAACAAATGGTGATTGAGTGTTCCTCCTGACATAGGCCCTAGGCTAGACACCTCTGCTTTTAATTTCAGTTCAAAGCTAGTCCACGGTGACGACAGTCATCACCTAATGGGTTCCCTGCTTTGCCCTTGCTTCCTTTCAGACTCTTCTTAACACAGCAGCCAAAGGGATCCCGTTAAAACGTTGTCAGGTCACGCCACTCCTCTGCTCCTAATCCTAAATGGCTGCTACTTCACTCCAAGTCCTCGCTTTGATCTAGAGGCTCTTCAAGATCTGCACACCCTGCCTCGCCTCGCCTGTCTGTACTCCTCGCTCGCTACAATGCTCCCTATTGGCTCCCGCCACCGGGCTTGCGGGTGCTTCTAGAATTCTTCCCCGGTGCTCCCGGAAGTCTGGGCTCAGGCCATCCCACTAGCTGTGCAAGGCTCTCCCCGCAAACGCCCACCCGGCTTGCTCAACCACTTTCTGGAGTCTCAATCAATGTTGCCTTCTCAGGCAGCCAGGCTGGGGCCCTTCTCTCAAATATCAGCCGCTCCCGCCCCTTGCTCCCTCCCCACCTCCCCCCCGTTTATTTTAAATTCCTAGCATGTATCCTTTTCCCATCTACTACACAGTTACTCATTTATCCCATTTGTCTCCTGCTTTCCCCCCCGGAAAGTAAGCTCCAGGAGGACAGAAATCTGTCTGCTCTCTTCTTGGCAGGCTCGCTAATGTCCGTTGATTGAGTGAATGGTGACTTAGGAGACTAGCACAGCCGTGAAGAAGGATAAATGAGAAACAGAAAACCTGCCCTGCCTGCCAGGGGTTTAGGACCTGGTTAGGGAAAATTGCCAGGTGCCTACCCACCTCACCTCACATGCTTTGCAACTCAGGATTTCTGCTCCTTGTGTTTTAATGGCTTTGACATCACAAAAGGGCCCCCTAACACATTAGTGTCATTCACCCAAGAGAGCTTCATTAAGGGTGGAATTCGAGGGTCCCAACCTCAGCTGACTCCAGTAACACAAATGAGGAAATTTGCCCGCACCCCGGAGCCATCTGGTCCAGCCACGCTGGACGCGGGCGATGGCGGGGGGGTGAGGGGCAGGTGCGGGGAAGGTGGTGGGGCAAGGAAGTGTGATTAATCCCTTCAGGCTTCCGTTCATTCAGGGACTTGACTGTGCCCCCACGTTTCAGGTTTCCCATCTGTAATCTAGACATAAATCATGTCACCTTTGCTTCGTAACAAACCAGCCTAAAACGTAGTGGCTTAAAACAGGGCACTTGTTATTTCTTGCAGTACTAAGGGCTATCCATGAGTTCTTTGGGTTCTAGTCTCACTTGCTTCTAGTCTCTGTTGTCTGGCCATTCGGCTGGGTCTGGCTGGTCTAGGATGGCTTTGGTCACATGTCTGGTGGCGGGTCGGCAGGAAGCCTCTGCTTACTGCTGCTGATAACCCTCCATGAGATGGGTCCAGGCTCTTTGCATGGACGTCTCAGGTTCCCAAAAGTAGCAAAAGAAGGAGTCCCATGTACACGCATCATTCGAGCCTGGGCTGCATCCAATCTGTGAATGTTCCAGTGGCCAAAGCAACTGACACAATCAGGTTCAGATCCAAGGAGTAGAAAGAGAAACCCATCCCTTGATGGGAGAAACAGTGTGGCTGAGGAATTTGTGGCTGGTGTGTGGTTTGGTTTTTGCTGTCTACCTCAATCAGTTATCTCTTATGAAAATGTATCGTGGCTACCATGAGAATGTGTCCAGAAGACCCTCAAACAAGGAACATAGCTGACCACAGACCTTAGGCTGCTGTGCTCTGAAATTCACAGCTTCATAGGCAGTGAGGCCACGTGCCTGCAACCAGGAGTCACAGATGCTAAGGCAGGCTCATTCCTGTCTGAGGACAGCTGACTCTGGCACTAGGACCCCTTGATGCCTAGCCGAACCTTCCAGAGCCGACACAGCACGCTAGAACATTTCTGCCCACCCTCCTTCCCACTTCCCTTCGCTGAGGTCAGTCTTGTGTTGTGGTCTCATGACTCTCCCAGCCTTGTCTAACTCTCCCCCATTTTCTTCCCAAGAAGTGCCCCCCCCTAATAAAACCAGTATTATTTATTATATCAGATGGTTTGGGGGATCCAGACCCTGGTTCAGACTCTGGGAGCCAGAGTGCTCCATCTTCCCACGAATCCCACATCCTGCAGCCAGACGTTTCAGGCACTACGCCTCTCAGGGCTGCCTAGCACGTTCTTCTCATTTTTTCCTCCCTGGTGCTTGGTATTTTCCCCCCAAACGCATAACTTGGAAAACCCCTCCCCCTCATTCATCAAGGCCTGCCTCAAAGGCCGGCTGCCCTTGCTCCCGGCCATCTGACCACGTTCCCTCCCTGCGCACAGGTGACTGGCCCAGCCGCAGTCTGAGCCCGCTGACCTTCTCTGCCTCTGGCTCACAAACAGCTTGCCAAGCGCTTTCAGCCAAGCGCAGGGCAATTTACAACCAGAGCAGGGGCTGTCTCGGCGCCTTTGATGCCTCCATCAGGCCCTGGGCTCATTCATCACCAGCCTGGGAAAGCTGCAGGGTCCTCTGTGCTAGGGGATGACTCCGTCTCCAGGCTGGCCTGAGCGTCTGCAGGACCCGTGTGATCCATGGGGGCAGGTGGGGGCTGGGCACGCAGCCACCTGCCTCCAACCCACTGGGTGCGGGCACCCTCCCCCTCTCTTCCACCTGCTCTCCCGAACTCCCCAACAGGGACCATGCCGAAAGCCCTGGAGAAGGAATAAATATTCAGGGATGTGTTGTCAGAGCTGCTGTCAGTCCTCTTCTGTTTGGTTTGGACCCACCTGTGTGCTCCGGCATGGTGGGAATGGGGAAGGTGGTAAGGATCGGGGGTGGGTGATGCTGGGTCAGGGGTGGGTGATGCCGGGTCAGGTTTTCCAGCCAGTGGAGTTTGCAAATGAGGCTGGGTTTCTGGAATAAAGATTTCCACCTCCCGAGGCTGCAGAGGAAGGAGCCCCTGCAGAGGATCTGCCCCTCCTCAGATCCTGGTTTTCACAGGATGCAAGTTGGAAAAGCCCAGAAGCAGGTCTTGAACGCTGTTCAACACCTTCACTGATCCGTGCAATTAGTCTAGTTTCTGCCTGGCATTGACTGTCAGGGCTAATTTGGAGAGATTATCAAGAGCCGGACTCTGCAAGGGGTGGCCTGGACAACCTCGGATCATCAGACTATGGTTTTCCCAACCAATATGGAATGCGGTCTACAAGCCACACATCAGGGGAGCTGGGACGACGCCGGAAGTGCACCGGTGGGGAGGAAATGGACAAGGAAGCTTGGAGACAGCACGGTCCTCACCAGTCACTGCTTCCCAGAGTTCTTACCCCTCAGCCCACGCCCTCCATCTCTCAGGTTAGGGGAACGAGGAAGAGCAGAAGGGCCTAGAAAGGCAGAGCACAAGGACAGGAAATGCCCCCAGGCCCTAGAACCACCCAAGAATGCTAGGTTTAGATTTTCAAAAGAAAGTAGAAGTGGGACTCTGCATAGCATCTCGTTGCCATCCCCAAAGCCCAGGCTAGGTTAACAGAGGTGGGTTCCGTCTATGGGGGAATAGTGTAGAAGTCACCGTCTGAACTACCCCACGGCGACGAGCCCTACCTACCAAACAGACTCTGAGATTAGGGTTGGGATAGAAACCTATCGCAAGGTCAAGGCCCTTCCTGACTTGATCAGGGACACAGCGGGAAGCAGATGACAATTTCGGATGATTCTAGGAAGGGCTTTGGTAAAGGGCTATTACAAAGGTGGACACGGGGTATTTATGGAAATCCCCAGGGATGGTGCAGTATCTCAGAGCTCCTGAGGGCCGAGTTCCCTTACCTCCTCCTGGCCCAGAGGAGCCCCAGGAGGGAGCAGTTCCTGAAGCCAGAAGAGAGACTGCTGTGTGCAATCTGGGAACTTCAAGAGGTGGAGGGACTTCTCCAGCTGACAGGCAGGGAGCCAGGGGGGTAAATACCCTGACTTTATGCTCCCCTTTGCTCTAGGGCATCCCAATGGACAAGCAGAAGCTACAGGGGAAGGGAGCCAATTCATATCCGTGTAGGTCGTTTCCATACTCCCGGGGCACAGAGCAGGGTGGGGAAGTCTGGAAGCTGCATCTGAAGGGGGCAAATAGGGTCTGTCTAAACCTGGATTTAACTGTTTCACTGCCAGACTCCAGGCCACACTGATTTTTAGCATCGTGCTGGGCTCACCCTTTGAGAAAACAGGGAGACAATCATAAGCATAATAAAGGAATTTATAGTTCTATTGCCAAACCTCAACAATCTTTGTCCTTTGCCCTACGGTCCTTTGCATGGCCACACTGTGGATTAGATCTGTGTTCAAAGTCTCCTGGAGCTTAAAAACTGACCTTGCAGGACCTATCAAATGTCACACCTCAGAGGAAGACTCTCCATGGGGCATCTTAAAGGGGGACATGCTCTGGTCTTGAGCCTTGTTTCAGACGCAGGGAACGCTCCAGCCAGCATCACTGTGGGGTGCCCCCCTCACGAGGAACCTCCTTCATGGTCCTGAGAAGCTGGAGACTAGCAAGTAGGAAGCCACAGAGACGAAGCCAACCCCGGGAGCGACTCGTGGCATTTAGACAAAAGAGCTAGTAGAGAGACAGTGCTGTTCACCAAAAGGCATATTAACACAGAATCACGAGGGACTTTATTTTTAAATAACACCCAAGAGGTGTGACATGAAGCATAGGTCAAAATGTACAAAAGAACTTGTTTCTGTATTTTTCCCCCTTTCCGTTGCCTTTGGTTTACCAGCATTTAAGTTGTGTAAGGTGAATTCGAGGCTCTGTTTTGTTTTAAGTAAATACATGGTGTGATTTATTCCTATTACTGCGATGTGTTTCTCAGGAAGCTCCTAGCTACTAATCCTAAGTCTCAGGTCTCTGTTATAACCGCTAACGAACAACACCGTCTGGACACAGGCGGCAATAAAAAAAGAAAAGGCACAGCCCAGGGAGTCTCTGTGGTACATTTCACCAACAAAGATGAACATGCTGTAGGAGGGAGCAAAAAAAAATTAAAAAAATATATATATTTTGCCAGAGTCCGAAGGTGCAGAAGGGAAACAAGGAAAAAGAAAGAAAATGAAGAGAGGGAAGAGAAAAGGATCAAGACAGGAAAACCTGTCTCCGAAATCGGACACCTCAAGTGGGCGTCTGTTATTGAGACATGTCCCAGATGCCCCTGATTCTTCGGTTCCTGCCAGAGAAGCCGAGGAGTTGGGGCCCCACGGAGCGCCGGGGCGGGGGAGGGGCGGCGCCCAGCCCGTGAGTATACCTGAAGGAGGTCTTGGAGCACGTGGCCGGGTTGTCATTAATGTCCTCCACGATGAAGGTTATCTGCATGCGATTCTCTTGACCTCCCGAGGGTCTGTCCTTCACCAGAACTTCCAGAGAAATGGAGGGATTTTGTCTTAATTCACCTGCGTCTCGGTCTAGCCTGTGGGCCACGTGGATCGTACCCGTCACTGAGAAGGCAAAGGTGAGAACACGACTCTTTAGAGACTTGGAGACAATTGGAAAGATCGTTCCGGTGTGAGGACTGGCTTGCAGGGAAAACACCCTCTCTACAGACACATTTTAAAAACTCAGGTAACTTCCTGTATTGGACATCGATTGGGATGCCCCGCCTGACCCTTCTAGAACCTGTTGCCTCAAACTTCAGGGTTGGGCTTGCCCGCTATAGGACTGGCAGACAGCTGACTCCAGCTTGACCCACTGCGCTCTCTCACTAGAGAACAGGTCACCAAGACTCACCAGGCAGGTTAACAGTGGAGCTACGGATCGGGGGCCAGAACTCTTGCCACCGTGGTGGGCGGGGCAGCGCCAGTCCCCACCCTTGCAGTGACCCACCCACTTGTTCTCATGGGATCGCCAGGATCCTGTTGGTAATTCTCCCCTATCTGTTTTTTCTCCTCTCATGCCTGGTTTGGCTTGCCTCCATTTTTGTTACTTGCAACCAGAGTCTTAATAAAGATGCCCCCCAACACCACTGCATTTCTTAAAAGTTGCATCTGCAGTACTAGCGTGAACAGAATTCTAAACCATGGTTGTCCATGCTTACACCATTAGCTGAGTGAGGTCTTTGATGACAGGACTAGAGATTGAGCACAATTATTGCCTAAACCTGCCTCTCCTGGGACCAGGCATCCTTCACCATAAAGCCAATGGGGCAAATAGCACATCGTCTTTCTGGGACTGTCCAATGTTTACCTCCACAAAGTCATTATGTAAAGTGAAGCCCTTTGGAAGAATGTGATAGGAACTTACGAGGTGGTATTGCCTAGGAGTGGTCTCTTGGGTCACAATCTTTGGTCTGAATCCGCTTCGTACCCTGAAGACAAGTCATTGTCTTGAACAAGTCATTTACCCTGCCCAAGTCTCTCTCTTAGCCTTAGTTCCCTCATCTATAAAGTGTGGGTTACGGTATTTCATTGGGTTGCTGTGCTGAGTTGAATACTTACGGTGGAATATATGTGGGTCACTTAAGATAGTACCTAGCAGGGGCGCCTGGGTGGCTCAGTGGGTTAAGCCGCTGCCTTCGGCTCAGGTCATGATCTCAGGGTCCTGGGATCGAGTCCCGCATTGGGCTCTCTACTCAGCAGGGAGCCTGCTTCCTCCTCTCTCTCTCTCTGCCTGCCTCCATGCCTACTTGTGATCTCTCTCTGTCAAATAAATAAATAAAATCTTAAAAAAAAAAAAAAAGATAGTACCTAGCATATGGGAAGACCCCAATAGAAGATGGCTGTCCTAGGAGGGAGAGTTCTCCTCTGCAATGACATACTTAGTTGGGAAGGTAACTCCCAGTGGCCCAGCAGATTGCTCTAGAATGACACGGTCCAGTCTGGTAACCACTAGCCCCACGTTTCAGTGCTTGAGATGTTGCTAGTCCAAACAGAGATGCGCGCTCACTATAAAATACACAGCGAACTTACAGACTTGGTACTGTAAGTGATAATGTCAAATACGTCATTAATAACTTTAAGGTATTTGTTAGACTTCATGACAATATTTTGGATATGTTGGGGTAACTAAGCTGCCTTATTGAAGATAATTTCACCTGTTTCTTGTTACTTTTTAAAAATGCAGCTACTGGACTTTAAACTTACACACACGGCTTCTGTCCTATTTATTTGTAGACAGTGTCGGTCATGATCTTCTTTTCAGGAGACTCCCAGGTATCCTTAGGGTAGTGAACTCACCCATTCTTACACCTGCTTCGAAGGTGAAGGAGGGACATAGCTGGTCACCTTGGGACCCTGTTCAGTTTCCCCGATCCCTATCCCAGCTGCTTTTAATGCATCCGTTACCCTGATGTGTGACGATATTCTCTACAGAAGGGCATGCCCCAGAACAGAAGACAGATGAAATATTTGTGAAAGAATCCAAACGGCTGAATGAAAGGGTGCACAGGAGGGTGAGTGTGTGTGTGTGTGTGTGTGTGTGTGTGTGTGTGTGTGTGTAACTTACACTGGTTGATCACAAAATAGCGGTTAGCAGTCGTGATGCTGTAGAGCAGGAAGCCGGTGAAACCCTTGTTGTCGGGGTCCTCCGCGGTGACATTGGCCACAATGGTGCCTGAAGCCAGCTCCTCGGCGATCGTGTACACTCGCACCAGGCTGAGCAGAAATACAGCAGACACAGCTCATTTTCAGGGGCACAGGAGGGTGGAGTCTGCGGGGTGGGTATTTTGGTTTGCGCTAAATATAGCCCAGAGCTTCTGAAGCTGCATCCACAGGCTCTGAGAAAGCAGTCACCGCTGAAAGGAGGGGGGACAGGCTTTTGCGTTTCCAAAGATCACGTCCCCGCGACTGCTACCATGGACAGTGGCCTCGACCTCCGACGCCACACAGGCCTGATGCCGATTCACAACGGCCTGGGCGTTAACGTCTTTTCTAATCGGGATGCTTGGCCAATCCGGCCCCCTTCTCTCCCTCTCCGATTCTTGTGCAAAAGCTCCCTGAGTGATTTTAAAAATCCATCTGGACCCAGGTTCTTGGCCCATCCCCTGGCTGCCACCAGAAGCGATGGTCAATAAACAATAAGTACTTTTATTTCTTCTCTGTCTTCTTCGTTTTGTTCTGTTTTGCCTGCAGAAGCAGAGTTGACGCACAGAACCTGCACACCTCCCTGAGTTGCATTTCTCGTAAGGTCAGCTCTCTGAACAGAGACGCCAAGGTCACTGCCCTCCGACGGTGACTTCTTAGGAGATAACCCCAAATCGCCAACTTACCCATCTTCCTCAGGCCTCCCCTGCTCTAGGGACGGGATGATAGTGAGGCAGATAGGTTCCAAGTTTTAACCACACGACCTGGGTAAATTGAGTAATTTTGAAGGCACCAAGGGAGGCTTATTGTTTAGAATAATCCTGCAGGAAATCCTTCTGCTGAGGGAAAGTCATTTCAGTGGGACAAATCACCACCCCCCGATTTACCAGTTTCCTAAGTTTGGATTTTCCCTTCCTTAAGAAGGAAATGTTATATCTCAGGTCTAAATGATCGCATTCGTTTGGTGAGGTCAGGATTTTTCTGCAGTTCTGTCTCATCCTTCTCCCAGGGTAGATGGGACCAAAGGGAAGAGAAAGGAGAGGGAGAGGGAATGTCCAGCTAATGTCAGACCGAGGCAGGCCGAGGGGGGCTGCGACCAGGCCCTCCCTCACCGGGGTTCCTGCCTGGGTTCTGGGTCTTGAGGTGACCCATTCTTTCTTTTTTTTTTTTTTTTAAAGATTTTATTTATTTATTCGACAGAGTAGGCAGAGAGGCAGGCAGAGAGAGAGAGAGAGAGGAAAGCAGGCTCTCTGCTGAGCAGAGAGCCCAATGCAGGACTCGATCCCAGGACCCTGAGATCATGACCTGAGCCGAAGGCAGCGGCTTAACCCACTGAGCCACCCAGGCACCCCGAGTGACCCATTCTTGGGGTGACCTCCTATCGGTGCACTCCACTATGGGGGTCAGTAATCCTGTTCAGGCCAAGAGGCCACCCAGTGCCCCCCTGACGCTGCCCATTGATCCACTTACTTGCCTGACGCCTTTCTCGGTGAATCTGGGCTGTGGCCCATTGTGGGGAAGGAGTAGACAAAGGGGAGTGGGACCAAGGAGGCAGGGGTGTCAGGAGCCAAACCCAGAGTGGGAGGAGAGAGGGAGGTAGTCTCAGCTCCCAGAGCTATACTAAGCCCTTGTGTTCCTGATGTGAGAGCCTCTGTTTCTAACGTGCTCTATCTTTTCTTTGGTTACTTTGAGTTGCTTCCATTGACTTCGAACACAGAGACTGCTATGGCTCCTGTGCCACCTTCACCCCTTGGCCCCGCTGCTCCCAGTGTGGTCCCTGCATGTCTCACAGGTCCCCTTGGAGATTCTGGATCTGAACACAGAACTCAGGCCAGCTCTGGACTGCAGAATCGAGAGCTGCGTTTTTCCCAAGAAGACGGAGGGACTTTGCACTTCAAAGTTTGAGAAGAGTTCTTACAAGGCATCACCAGAGGTGACAACCCCAGATACCCAGGCTGTCCTAGGACAGAGGACCCCTTGGGAGGGGACTTCTTGCAAGACAGTGGTTCTCACTTGGGAGCAACTGTGCTGTTTGTCACAAGCAGAGGCAGGGGCTGCTACTGGCCTCCAGTGGGAGAGCCCAGGGGTGCAGCTACGCTCCATACAGTGCACGGGTCAGCGCCCACCGCCCACCGCAGGGAATGTCCACAGAGCAGCTGCTTAGGGCACGCTGTTCTGCAGGTTCCTCTGCCCCGAACCTGGCACTCTGGGAAATCAGGTCCCGTGGAGGGGACTAGTCAGACTATCGCTGAGGTACACCATTCTCTCCTTGGCTCACCTGATAGTGAGCCTGGCAGAAGGCAAAATAACTTTGGTTTATTTGGTCTGGGGACCCAAGACCCAAGTGTGTATAGAATTACATTTAACATAAAGGGGGGACCCTCAGTCTACAGTTAAGACCTATACAGCCAGGGTCCCTGTGGTCAGCCAACGGGGTCAAGCTCTGATACCATTACATCCCCATCCCCCCCCCTTCTTCCTACTGCCCATCCCCCCATAACACCGGGCTACCAGGGCCCAGGGAAGGGGGAGACAAGGACCAGGGGCCACATTCACACGGAAGGGCATGAATCCCAGAGGATGGCTTCAATGTTAGGAATGCATATGCAGTAGGTGCATAAAAGTGTGCGTGCACTGCGAGGCACCAGGTTGAAAATGATGGCAGGGAGATACCGAAGAAACAGGCAGTGGGAGAGAGACTGCTGGAGTCTAAGGTAAAGTGCTCTGCCAAAGCAGCAAGCACAGTGCTTGCTCCATAGAGGGCAAATAGAAGTCAAGTACTTTTACAAAAAGGTGCTGGACTGTAATAATAGCAGGATCTGTGAGTACACAGCGGGAGACCACAGAGCATTGGGGGTTTGCCCCCACTCAGGAGTAAGACGGTGAGCTCTGCCACAGAAAGTGCGTTCTTTTTGGATGTATTCAGTGCGGGGCTTTACTAGCTAGTAAAGCTAGGAGGGTTGTTTCCATATTCCGCAGCTGAATCAGTCTGAGGGTTTAATTGTGTTAATTCTGAATTAAAGAACTCATGGCTCGTCCTGGCACTGGTTTGGAAGGGAAAGAAGGACCATGGCTCCAGGGAACCAGGAAAGCCCTCCACGTCAGTACCTACTTTGAAACCGAGCAGACTCTTGCAAACCACGGACGGCTGAAGGACAAGGTCAATTCTGATGAGCCCGTGGGTGAAGTCAGGGCCCCCCCCTGCCCCAGGGCTTCCAGGGATAGGCTCTTTCAGACCTATCCCTGCCAACACCCAGGGGTCGCTGTTTGACTTAAAGCCCGATGACTTTTTACGAAACGGTTAAACGGTCACACAGATCTTTTGTCTGGCATGGAGTCTAACAGGATCATTTCCAAAAAAGAGAACCCGAGTTCCAGACCCATCTCTGGGGGCCCCAGCAACCAGCCAAGGCCACATTCTCTTTCTTTTGGAAGATGTCATCCAAACCAGGCAGTCTGCCCCTTGGGAGAACTTACTTCTCCCTTTGCAGCCCTGTTAGCCTGCCTCCCCATGTCACAGATTGGAATGGGGTGGGGGGGGGCGACACAGCAGACCGCATGGCCGTTGCCTGCCCCTGGGGGTTACCCATGAGTGGGCATTGCTGTGCCGGTGAGTACTGGAGTCTGCATCCAGGCAGGGATGTCACAGCTCGTTATGAACCGCCAGTGCTGGGCTCCCGGGGGAACCCGTCCCCAGAAACGGATCGCGTCAGCCTTCCGAGCTCAGTGGGGCCATGGGCGTCACTGGGAAGCCTGATGCGGGCGTGTCTGCTGCTCTTCCCTCCACGTGGACCCCCGGCCCCTGGGCTGCAGACTCCTCACATCCAGAAGGCTCACAACTGTGCTGTGTTTTGCCAAACAGGACCGGCTTAGCCGGTGCATAGGGCGGCCTTATACCTGCCGGTGGCAGAAGACTTTTGCAAACATTCTACATAGTTCTGGGGCCCGGGGCCTTTCTGTTGGTGGAGTCTCCCCAACTTCACATATTTTACTCACGGCCACGAGAGCGGTTACTCTCACTCTCCAGGCTGGTGATTTCACCGTTCCCTCGGGCTGGTTCCCGAGCCCAGCTCAGCAATGGGGATGGGGCCAGTCTGGCAAGCAGTAGGCCGGGTGGTTTGCAAGTCATTTTCCAGCTCAGAATCCCAGATTCCCTCTGAGATCCCAATCTATAACAGGCTTGACTGTCCCCTTTGGGCCTGGGCTGGGGGCCAGGCCCATTCCCCCAGGCTGCCCGCACCAGACTTGCTTCCCTACCTCACCTCTACCGCCAGATCTCTTTTCTGGACCCACTATGGCAGGAAGAAATCTAAAACACCCCACCGCAGGCAGACCTCTTAGGCACCCTTGTCAGAGACCTCTCCTCAGTCAGAGAGGACACCGTTCTGAGAGTGGGCTTTATAGAGCCTTGATAGAGCCTTGTCTGATGGCGCGTGCCCTTGAACTTCACTACTAATCATGCTGGACACTCTATTAAATAGTACCTGCCTTGTCGTTACCTCCCACACAGGTCCAGCGGCCAGCCCCGCAGCAGGGGCGTCGTGTCCAGCCCCTCTCCCCACTCCCCACCATACCCACAACCCCATGGTGCAGAGGAAAGGTGAGCAAAGCTGGCAGAGGGATGTCTGGAGGTCAGAGAAAAGACACTGAAGATCTCAGGCCTCTTGTCTCTCCTCCGGGCCAGGGCAAAGGGCATCCCTCTGGCGTATATTAAATGTGTCTGAGAAAGCCGGGCCGTCCAGAAGGAATGGCGGCTGTGGCCCATGGAGCCCCACACGCCCTCAGGCCTACCTGGTGAAGCGTGGGATTTCATCGTTGACATTCACAATGTTCACCTGGAGCGTTGTGGAGGCTTCGAGCCCTTGGCTATCTCTCACTCCCGCAAGCAGAAGGAAACTGTCAGGGAAACCCCCCGGAGTGAGGGACTCAGGCTTTGTCGACACTACCTCGAAGTGGAGTGGCGGGGAGATGGGGCGGGATGAGGGGGGAAGGTTGGTCTGCCCCATTCTGCCCACCGTCCCCCAGATGCACATACAGAGTCAGAACAGCTAGGTTAACACTTCCCCTTCCTTGTCTCTACAAACCCACCCCGCCCTTCTTATTATGTGGAGATGAAGACTTGCGATGGGGAAGGCGGCCTTACTTCCTCTTCCTTTTGGGGGTCTCCCTACCCTCTGAACTCAGCAGGAAGGCAGCAGAATCTGCCAGGGACCTCCCTCGCTCCCCCACGCCTGCTCCTCGACCCTCAGACTTCAACCAAGGTCATTGGCAAAGGCTACCTTTTGTGTCCTGCTTCAAAGTCAAATTCTATTGTGGAGAAAAGGGTCCCATTAGCAGACATCGTGAAGTTCACTGAGGAGACGATCAGGAAATACTAAAAAACAAAGAGAAGAAAGAATGTAACTGAATGTACCTCTTCTTCTTTTTCTGGGGGGACTATTTTGTTCTATTCCTGTTTTATATTCTTGGCCCATGGAACATCCTTGATGCTTCAGGATGAGGCCCAATGCACAGTTCTCAGACTCAGTGATCCTTGAAGCAAGAAAGTTCTGCATCTGCTGGCCTAAACCTCTGACCTGAGAAGCCACACTCTGAGGAGATGGTCCCTGGGTCCTGCTTCAGTGACAGAGCGAGCGAGAAGGCTCCCAGTCTAGGCACTCTGCTTCCGAGTCCAGTCTCCTTTTCCCTGTCACCGTCTCTCACTTGTGCTTCTCAGGATAATGTCTGGGGTTGAGTCCAGGTCTTGGCTTTGACCAGCACTATTTAAACATGGCTACCGTGTGTTAAGCAATAAGTCGTAAGAAAGACCTGGTCTCTACCCTTGGAAGAACTTATGATACAGGAGGGTGCAAAAATGTTCACAAGCATCATTCCCTGGCATGATGGCAGGGAAAAGTGAAGGGACAGGAGTGAGAGAGGAGAAAACTTAGCAGGACCTCAAGTCCAAGTTGGAAGCTGGTTTGTAGCTACGAAGGCTGTTTCAGAGTCTGATCTCAGGTTTATGGCCACGGGTGAATTCTCTCTGCCTCTTGGAGGTGTCTAGAGTATAGTCCTTTATGGCTCCCAGTGCCCAGCCCAGCTCCCATGATGACCGCTGACTAGCCACACTTGCTCTGACAAAAACACAAGCTTATTTGCACAGACCCCTAAGGGCAGCCAGTGGGAAGAGCACCCTCGTGCTATCCACGCGTGTTCACCAAGATTGCTTCCTCGCTGAGGTGATGATGTCAACGAGGCAGGTGAAGGACCTGGATCGGAAGAGCTGAGTCCGAGTTCTGGTCCCCACCACGGCATCTGGGACAAGTCCCTTCCTTGCCTGTCTTACAGGGACGATAGCACCAACCGCTCCTCTGTTATCATGAGGGTTCCATCAGAAGCCACACTGGAAAATGCAAACCACCACTTCCGTGTTTATGGCCATTTATCCCAAAGGGCTTTAAGGTTTGAAGGTTTGATTATTTCCTACCAGGATGAGAGAGGACCTATCCTCCAGGCCTTAGATCTCTGGATCAGATAATCAGTGGAGTTTTTGCAATCAGAGCCACAGCCCCTGAAGTCTAGAATCAAAGGAAACACCAGCCAAGGCTTCCAACCCAGCGATTTGCTCTGTTGTGCATGTGCAGCTAAGCTCCCCATAGGAGAAGAGTGAATGCACAGAAAAGAGATTAACGATCCCGTTTGGGGCCATTAGGAGGTTTTAACCATTTTCCTAATTGTAATAAAACATGCTTTCTACACACAAAATAGGAAAGACAGAAAAATATAAAAAAGAAACTCAAGAGTAGTCACCTGTAAAATCTTATGATTTTCACGGATAGCCCTCCGTTCTTTTCTATGCAAACGTACACCCCCCCAAAAGATTTTGAGATGATGCTCTAGTCAAAATTACATTCTCTCATTCTTTCCCTTTGCAGCTTGAGCTCTTCCCCATATTCTTAACTCTTCCTTTGCAGCCCAGTTGGTTAATGATGGCACACATTCTACTGTAGGGCTTACTTTACTAAGTCTTTCTTGCTGGTCCTTTAAGTGGTTCTTACCCATTTTTAAGGGGGAATGGGCAGCACCAAGGAACACCCTTCTTCCAGCCCCCCAAGTTGTATAAACAGCTTGGCAGTGCTCAAAGGTATGACGTTTAAATCCCAAGGACCGCCTCACCCCCTCCACTGTCTCTCCAGCTCACAGCCTGGGCAGCAGCTGCCTGTACACAGAGCCATTCTGTGCCTTTGAGCTGAGCCTTCTCTGCAGAGAATCCTCACATATCCATAGATCAGAGGCACAAGCTGGATGTGATGGCAAGGTTTATAGACCCAGGGGAGCATTCACTCTATGCACCTGGACCGGGATGCCTTTCCAGAGTGTTTAATGCTCAGAAGATAGGTCCCCTATCTATCTCTCCCCTATGTATCCTCTAAGAGATAGTCCTGCTCAGTCTCAAACAGGAGAAAATCTCGGGATACAAAGGTGACAGACAAACCCTGCTCTCCAAAAACTGATGGGCAACCGATGGAACATACAGGGAAAATGTGGGAGACATGCTCAGAGGGAGACAAACATAGGATATGATGGAAACAGGGAAGAGGAACTTAGCCCCGTCTAGAATTCACTGTCTAGAAGAGTCACGAATGGGGGAGGTTGAGTCAAGGGCAGGGTCTCTGGAGCCAGACTGCTCAGTCTGAATCCTGGTTCTACTACTTTGCAGCTGTGAGAGCTTGTGCAACAAAGACTAAGAATAATAGAGCATGTCGAAGGGGTTATCACATAAAGTTCTAGAACAGTGCCTAGCACATGATAATCCCTCAATTAACTAACTACTGTCAGTTAGAGTGTAAGATCCACAAGGGAAAGGGCTTTATTTTATTCGTTACTACATCTCTAATGCCTAACATATAATAGATGCTCAATAAATATTTTCCTCAATCAATACCTATTTGTAAATGTTAAATACTGGGCTTTTCTTCTTGCCTATGTCCCACTGGAGACCAGCATTCCCACCCTAAAGAATCTTAAAAAAAAAAAAAAAGGCAACAACAACGAATATCTTGCTGAATTAAAAAAAAAATCTGTTTTACTTCGGTACAGGGAGGCTTGATTATGAAATCTCCCCCAGTTCTGCCTAGGTCTGAGCAAACAAGAAAAACCGAACAACAGCAGGCAACTGTAGAATCAGGCGACTGTAGAATCAGGAACGTGGGGGATTTCTTTTTCTTTTTGATTAAGAGGCTGATTTCCTGGAATCCTGATTTTTTTTTTTTTCTTTTAACACCAGGCTAATTTCCTTATCCCTGAACCTACGAGCCTGAGTTAATGGGAATAGCAGTTTTGTACTTAGAAAGGAGATAATATCCATAGACTAAAAATATTGTGTCCTGTGGCCATTTGCCAGCAACTTGGTAAAGCTTTCTGTAAAACCTGGCATTCACTCCCCTTTTTAAAGGCTTGTTTAATCAAAGCTGCTCCCTTGGTATTCATTCTTGGAAAACAGAAATTAAATAGAATGAGAAGCCACTGCAGCCCCTCTCTGCTGCACCACCGGCTAAGAAAAGTCCTGAGTAATCAGATCAATTCGGTTCACAGATGCTTGTCAGACAAGCGCCGGAGTGTCCCCACTGGGAATATTCCTTTACCAGGTCTCTCTCTTCGCAGCCCCTTGCTAGCTACAGTTGGCTCTGGGACACAATGTCTTCAGTGTGGAAGACAACAGAGCCCGAGCTTCCTGCCCCATTCCCCCTTCATCATGTTGCTAGTGTCGCTAGTGTTGGGAGAAAGGAGGGTGAGAGGCAGCTGGCCCAGTTTCCTGAAATGTCAGATCGCGCCACCTGGGCGGTGTTCACTCACTGCAGCCGGGGCCACGGGCAAATTCTGATCCAACCTGTGCTCGTGGGCAGCCATCCGTGGCTTTCAGGCCTGCCGTGGAACCGAGCGACAAGAATTCAGCCTCTGGTCTCCCGAGAACAGAGCCATCCACTTCCAGGGGCCATGTTTCCAGGGGGGAGAGGAAGGACCCTTCTGCCTCCCGAGGCCAGGAATGCCAATGGGTCAGCAAGCCCCCGAGATCATGCCCAGCCGCCCCACCCCCACCCCACCGAGGACCCACAGCACACAGCATCGTCTTCCAATGGGGCTGTAGGGGGCGATAAATATGAGGCCACGTTCCCACTGCATTTTTTCAGTGTAAGGTGGACATTTTATAGAAGCCTTGATTCCTCTTTCTTCCCTGGTTCCACCCCTATCCCAGCTCAGAGATAGGAGGTGGGGGACAGAAGTAGGAGGAAAGGGTGCCTGGGAGGGGAAAAAAAAAAAAAAGCACCATAAAAAATCCTACTGTGAACCTTTAACTTGGCTTGGGCAGTATTATTATGAGGGTGAGTAAGCGGGTGAGAGGCAAGCCTTCGAATGTTTTTAAGAGCCACGGCTACAAACGAAAAATGCTATAGGTACGGAATCCTTTACTGGTAAGGCTGCCAAGGATTCGACCCTCTCGAATTCTCTCATTCCTTTTCCAAAATCTGCCTCGGTCCTATTTTCTGATACAGCCCTCACTGATCTTAAGGACAGCAGACCCCATCTATTTGAAGAAGTGTCTCTCCCAACATATGAAGAGTCATCAGGGGTGCTGTATGTGGAGAGGGAATTGTCCCAAACTACTTTTTCCTTTCTTGAGCATTTTAGCAAGAAGAACCTGGAGTAGAACACGTTTTGCAGACTCCTGAGTTAGCAGGCAGATGCCACAGGGCAATGAACAAGTGGTGTGCGTGGTGGGGAGGGGGAGACATGTGGGGAGCGGGAAGGGTGCTGTCACTTGGGAAATCAAGGGGACACCAAGAACAGAATTTGCTGGAACAAGTTAGAAGGGAAGGAGCAGGGGCTAGAGTTCTGGGTCCCAGGCAAAGGCCTCAGCTCCTTCCCTCATCCGGAAATAAAATGCTGCTCAGTGCACCTAAAAAGTCCCAGCCAGCCAGCACCCACAGCGGAAAGAACAACCTTATTCCCAGGAAGAGGGAAAGAACAGCTCGCTGCCGCATCTCAGAGCCTGGTGCAAGCCGGAGCAGGGAGAGAATGACTTCCCCTGTTGCCCTCCCGGTAGCTCAGCTAGTAGCAAGGTCATTGCTCTTTTAATTTCATCCTTTGTCTGCCCCAGTGAAGACAAAGCACATTTCACTTTATGCAAAAGTCCTTCCCTAATGGAAAGGCCGAGAGAAAGCTCCTTAATGGAGGAATCGCTGCACTAGATCACTTTGCCTCCAGCTGCGAAACTGATTAACGTCCTGAGAGTCTCCGAGGAGGCTTCCCTGCCATCACGGTGGCCCTCGCTGAGCAGAGGGGGAGGTGGAGTGGGGGAGTTGGGTGGGAGGGGCTTGGATCTCTCTGAACCTCCTTCAAGAGGTAGGGAAAGCGCTGGTGGAGGGGGCCCAGAGAAGGAATGCTGGTTGGTATGATTATTCACAGACGAACCATTCTGAGCCCAGTATAAACACATGCCTCTAAGAATGTCCTCCTGGAACTCATAACGACACAGAAGGCGCCCAGGGAGGGGGAGCTGCTGCCAGATCCAAGCCTGCTCCCTATAGCAGGTGCCACCAGCCACCGGCACCTGTGATGACCGAGCATTTACAACGGGGCTGGTCTGAGAGGAGACGAGCTATAAATCAGCATAATGGAAAGGATGAGCCCGGAGACTTACTATTAAGAAAAAGGAGGTTAAACAGCTCATGAATCACTTGATGTTGGTCACATGTCGAAAGTACAGTAGTTTGGATAAGAGTATTTAAACATTGAAGAAGTGTATTAAAATTAATTTCACCTGTTCCATCTTATTTTTTAATGTGGCTCCTGGAGCATTTAAAATGGCATACACGGGCGTCATTTCCTGCTTGCAGGCCTGCTCTGTGGGCAGTGCTGGCCCAAACAACGTACAACTACCGGCTTTTACAACTGCTTTGGAAAGGAGGGAGCAAATACTAGCGGTTTCTGCATCAGCCCCACTTTCATGTTATCTGCAGCGAAGTTTCAATTTATTAAGGTGGGTAGGGATTTAAACCATTTAAAGGGTTTCTGAAGATCTCCTAGAGCTATTTAATTCATCCTTCCTCCTTAGTGGTTCCCACTGGCAGGGCAGCTCCTTGGAACCCAGCAGGAAAGCTGATAGGCACAAACCAAGCCAAGGTGTCTTCACGCGCATGCTTTACTGGTTTGTTCTTGTTCCGGTTTTGTTTCGTTCTTCCTTATGGGAAGTCGCGTAGTTTATTCATCAGTTTAGGGCCATCTGAAATGGGCACCTTCTCCCTCCACCTCCACCGTGATCCCAAGATCATGAAAGAACTGGTGGTAAGTCTGAACGGAGATCCCATAATTATCTTGCGGGTCACACCTTTGCCAGGTAGAGGGTTGGCTGAGGTCATGGCGGCAGGGGAGCCAGGAGGCCCCGTCATCCCATTTCGGACTCCTCCCTCAGGACCACCCTTGCAGCCAGGGCCCAGCTTGCTGCAAAGTGCCGTGACCTGACCCACCGCCAGATACGTTGACTATCAACCCCAGATCCTTCAGACCATGGCAGTATTGACCCAGCATCCTTAGCACAGGCTCCCCTCTGATCATGGGCACAATGCCATTTTTTTCAAACACCACTCTTCTGAAGACCTGTGTTGTAGAGGAGTCCCACACAGCGAGGACTCCCCTGCAGCAAGGTTGTCATGGGCACCATTCCCATCTTTGTAAGTATGGCTCAATATCCTCCTTCAGGCTCGCTTTCACCCCAGGGTTCTCCGCACATATTCCGGACCATACTGTCCTCAGTGCCATGGCCGACAAACCAGCTGGCCACAGAAATGACATGGTTTAGGTCACGGTACTCCCGGTAGATGCCCCCTGTGTTGACCCTATCTGCTGTGGGGCGGGTGGTGCTGTGGGCCCAGCAGGAGCTGCCGTCCTGGGGATGGGCTAGTTCTTGGGGGACAAATTGACCCCATTCACCTTGTACCAGTCGCAGCTCATGAGCAGAGGCCTGGGGTGTGTCCTGAGCCCCAGCTTCAGCAGCTGGTCCTCCTGCAGGACCAGTGGTGGCTTAGGCCCTGCAGGAAGAGCCCCAACGGCAACAACGGGATCCGTGCCATGGCTCCTGGCCCTGCTCTGATGTTTCATTAAACCCTCCACTTGTTTCTTCAGTTCAGTGGTTCTTGAAGGGTACAGAGCATCAGAATCACCTGGGAAGTTTGTGTTCCAGGAATCTGTGCTTTTTTCATTTATTTTAATTAATTAATAAATTAATTTTTAAAGTAGGCTTCTGCACCTAGCAAGAAGCCCAGTGTGGGACCTGAACTCACGAACCTGAGATCAGGACCTGAGCTGAGATCAAGTGTTAGCCGTCTTAACTGTCAGAATCTGGTTTTGTTTTTGTTTTTAAAGTGGCCTACATATATTCTCAAGCAGGGACCTTAACACCTTCTGAGAAAGCCCTCCCAGCCATGCTGACCGAAAGACTTATCCTGGGGGATTGGGCAAATACACAGACTCCCAGGCCCCTCCCAGACCTACAGGAAAAAGAAAGTTTAAGAGAGAGACTTGGGAAATTTGGGAAGCCATGTCTTAAACGGGTGGTTCTCAGTCCTCACTGTGCAAGAGATTAAGCTGGGGGCTCCAAAAAGCCTGAGGCCTGGGACACACCCCAGGACAATCACATCAGACTCCTGGGGGGCAGGACCCAGAAACCTGTCTTTTTTTAAAGTTCGTCTGCTGGTTTCAACGGACAGCCACGGGCTTCAGTGACAAGGACGGGTTTGGTCATAGTAAATCAACCCAGTTCCTTTCTCCTTATATAGGACAAAGTCTATCCTTTCATACCTTCCAAGCATCCAGAATAAAATGTCTAAGCACAAAGGCCACACGATGTCATTTCCTAAACTGTTAGTACATTTTTCTCATCTGAGAAAGGTGCTTTCTGGATTGTCTGCCCCTCCAGGCTGACTGTCAAAGGTCTGGGCAGCTGTTCGTGCTAGTGCAGGTGTGATTAACACTTTCTGCTGCGTGGGGAGCCCCCTCCCCAGAGAACTCCTAAACCCATGGCAGAACCCACAGGTGCGGGCCCCCTAGTTCCAGGTCCCAAGCCTCTGCAGCTGCTCTCAGACCTCTTTGGACCACACTGTTTTCTCCTAAGGGAAAAACGCTGCTGCGCCATTTGCTCCTCACATGGGGCTGCTTCCCTTCCTCAGAAAGGGCAACAACCTGATCTACAAGGCATTTTTAAAAGGGTGCCATGACCTTATTCTTTCTAGATAATTTAAAGATGGAGATTTAAAAATAAACATTTTTTTGACACTTGAGATTCCTTCCACTTGGCCCCCACTGTGTCTTGTATGAACTTTAGAGTCTTTGCCTTACTGAATTCTAATAATCTGGTGTATGTGTGAACGTCTCCCATCCAGACCGTAAACGTCTGGAGGTACCAAGATGGGTCTTTCTCATCTTTGTGCCCCAAGTATCCAATAGGAAGCCTGGCACATTGTGGATTCTTGGTAAGTGTTGAAAAGAACTAAATGTATAGATGAGGTACTATATTCTGGGTTGTTGACCCATCCAAAATTCCTTTCCGTTTGGTCACCGTCAAAAAACAGTGGCCAACAGTTCTGGCTGGTGAGAAGTAGGGCCTCCAGGAGGATCTTTGAGATACAGACTGGGTTGGCCTCTCCCTTCACCTTGTACCCCTTCCTGCCTTTTTTTTTTCTTCTTCTTCTTCTTCTTCCTGCCTGGAACTTAAAGCCTGGAGGTGTCGCAGCCATGTTGTGATCATGAGGTGAACAAAAAGAAGACAAAACCAGCCCTGGACTGCCTGCCCTCCTCTGCACTTCTTGTAATGGGAGGGGTAAAAAAATCCCACCTCTGCCACTGTGGTTTTCTGTTATTTTCAGACAAGCATACTTATAACTGATATAATAAGGATGTTATTCGTAAGTTCGCATTTAAAGCGCCTCGTATTGTTCTTAGCATACAGTAGGGACCCATTAAGTGTTTGCCTATTCCACTTACTCATGCAAATAGAACCTTGAATAAACGATTTTGGGGACAGAAGAGTCATCTTCTAATAAGAACAGACTATTCCCTAACTCAAAATGTGTCTGCTAATTTGAAAACAGCGCTGTTTCAGACCCTGTAGACCGTATTATATGGGTCCTGGAGGTTATTTCCAAGGCTCACGTCCTCCTGTTAGAAAAAGTAGCCCCTTTGAAGCTGCAAATCAAGCCTCCAACAGCAGAAACAGCCTCCCGGCGTTACCCATTCCCTGAGTGTCATATTTCAAATATGCCCTTCTCTGTAAGGCGGGCTTTGCAGGAGTGATGCCTGCTCCAAGGTTAGTTGGCTGGCTGGTGTGAGCTTTGTTTTTGCTTTTCTTTTTCTTTTTCTCCAGCCTGGACTCCCCAGCAGCAGGGTGCGTGGACCGCTTGAGGGGACAGAGCTAGGAGCCACAATGTCCTGGCCCAGGGACAAGCTGACAGGCTCCTTCGCCTGAGGGTTGATGTTTACAAGAGCTCCACTGATAACTGCATGAAGGAAATGGATTTAGGAAGAAGAGTGATCAGCTGTCCCGGAATGAAACGCAAGGGGATGTTCCGGGACCCAGTTTCCAATTTCCCCTGTGGGGTCTCCTCCCTCTTATTAGGAATTTCTGGGATTCTCTTTTAACTTGTTTATTTTTTACTTTCTAACTCAGCTCCAAGCAGCTTGACATCACCTCTGGAAAAGGAAGTGTTAATGCCGGTCTTTGGGGTATGCATTTTTTGCTTACTTTTAAAAGAATACAGCTGGATTTTTAGCACCTTAGAATTAAAAATACTGAGCAATTTCAATATGCCTAACCCTGTGCTAAGTGGCTTTACGTGCATTATCTCATACTTAAAATCCCCAGTGTGTAGGTCCTTTTATGCTTCCATTTTATAGATGAAGAAATGGGAAGTTCACGGAGTCTGATCTGGCATGTCTACAGCCAGAGCTCCCTTACCCATTCCGACATCCCTGTGCTCTGCGGCGTGGCGGTAGACAGCCTATTCCTCCCCTCACCACTGCCCGAGCCCCCGGCTGAGAATCCAGGCTCCCGTGTCAAAGGCAGCACAGAGAAGTCCGACTCATTTATCAAGGAGACTTACACTGAGGGGTATGTTTCGGCTTATGTCTTCCGGATCAAAGGCTTCAACCTGGTAAATGAATCCCGGGTTTGTTCCTTCCAGTATGTAGAGGTCTAGACCTAGATCAGCGCCCGAAGTGTAAGAAGAGGCATTTTAGTAGATAAAGCCAATGAAGAATTACAGAACCAGGACGGCCGTACGCAGACAAGGAGAACCAAGCACGCTTGGTGGGGTGGGAAGGGGGGATAAGGCTGGGAGTGAGCCCGCCGGCTGGCCTGAGCAGACCGCTCATGGAAATTTATGAAGTATTCCGGGGGCGGGGTGGGGGGGTGCGGCGGGACTAGGTGGGATCATGTTTCCTCCACTGAGAGGTGATCTAGGGGAGGAACCTCCTGGTACGGCTCCTCCGTGTTCCTGATCTATGCTCACGGGCAAATTCCTCCAAAACCATGTTGCCTGTTGAAGGGCACTTAGCACGTCAGCTGAAATGACTTGCAGCAGGAGTAAGGGAGAGGGCTGCGGAGGCCCAGGAACGGGACCAGAAATTGCTTCATCTCCTTCAGAGTTCTGGGCAGCCAGGGGGAACCCGGCACTGGGCCCCAGCAGCCTGGCCCGAAGGGTCCCCGCACCCCGCTCCGGCCTCTCTTTCCCAGCACCCGTCCGTCCGCGAGAGGGCTGAGAACGTGCACGCCAGCTCACTCTTTGGGGCCACTGTGCCGAGGGCTTATGTTTTCTCCTTTATCGTCATAACCCCCTGTACGTAGGTATTGCAATTCTCTCCACTTTACAGACAAGGAAACGGGCTTGCGGGGACTAGGAGGCTGACTCAGCGAGGAAGGAGGTGAGAGCATACAAATTCAAGCCCCGCCTGGCTTCGAGCTAAGCTCCAGCTCTCATTCGCCTGTATCACGGCTCACGCTTGCATTTAAAACTGTGTTTACGGAGTCCTCACTCCGTACCAAACACCGATCTGTCCAAGCGCTGGGGACATAGCGATCCTCCCAACGCACAACCACGCTCTCACAGAGCTTGCATGACAGTGGGACGATACAGGCAATAAAATAAATGAGCAAAATATGTGAACGTTACTGAGCTGGGTGCCAGAGAAAATCAGGGAATGGAGTGTTGTGTGAAATCGTGGTTGGGGAAGGTTCGCAACACTCGAGTCTAGATTCTTAAAGAGATGAGGATCGTAGAGATACAGGGGAAGCGGTAAAGAGCCACTGAGACGATGCGGGCGAGGGTGCGATGGGGGCCACAGTGGGGGGAGGGGGAATGTGTGGAAGAGGACACGGTGGGGGTGGAAGGGGGCAGATTGGATGAGGCCTTGAGATTCTGGCTCTGATCCCGAGAGAGATGGGAAGTTCTCGCGGGGCTTGAAGCAGAGGCGTGCCTTGATTTGATTGACATTCAACAGGATTCTTCTGGCTGGTCTGCGGAAAATAGACTGACAGGGGACAAGGGCAGGGCAGTCAGGCCGGTTAGCTCGCCATTGCCATCGCGGTAAGGCGGGTGACCCATGACTAGTGACATGCTCATGTTGGTGGCAATGGAGATGCCGGGGGCAGTCAGACTGCATAGACTTGGAAGTGGCAAGATTTCCTCATGGACTTGATGTTGGGTGTGAAAGACAGAGGAGTCAAGGCTGACTTTGAAGTCTGGCCTGAGCCACTGGAAGATTATTGGTGCTATTAGCTAAAATGGGAAAGACAGGAGAAGCAGGGTTTTTGGGGTGGGAAGGAGGGGTGGAGTGGAAGTCAAGAGTTTGATTTGGGGGCAATGTCATCTTCTGGCACCAGTTCTAATGTGTAGGGGATACTCCTACAGCATCAAGCAATCCTCTGACACCAGCTGGGGGTTCTACAATT
This sequence comes from Mustela erminea, assembly GCF_009829155.1. NCBI lineage: Eukaryota > Metazoa > Chordata > Mammalia > Carnivora > Mustelidae > Mustela > Mustela erminea. The sequence continues at coordinate 88,051,222 of NC_045624.1, read as the reverse complement.
CAACTCCATTCTGATACTATCTACCCAGAGCTAGCCTTCAGATTCTACAGACCAAGAACTCACCCCCATGAGACACCCCCCATCCCACTTCAGATGCCAATTCCAAGTTCAGATTATTGTCCGTGCTCCTGACCCACAGGCTATAAATCTGAGTTTCCCACCATCGAACGTCTTTGGGTTTGATGCATTTGCTAGAGGGGATCCCAAAACTCAGGGAAATATTTTACTTGCTTACTAGATTACTGGTTTTATTATGACCAGGTCTAACTCAGGAACAGACAGAAGTAAGAGATGCAGAGACCATGACAGGAAAGGAGCACAGAGCCTTCATGCTCTCTGGGCACACCACTCTCCGGGAAGGGCGAGGTGCCTCACCAGTCTGGAAGTTCTCCAAACCCCACCCTTCGGTGCTTTTCTGGAGACCTGATTACACAGGTGTGGCTGATGACATCACTGGCCATGGGCAGGTGAGTTCCCTCTCTGCCCTCCTCCCCTTCCCATAGGCGGGGGTGAGGCAGAGTGCAGGACTGAAAGTTTCGACCTTCTAATCACATGGTTGGGTCCGCTGGCAACCAGTTCTCACACTTAGGTGACCTGGGGGCATTCCAAAAGTCCCCTCACAACATCCCAGATGCCTATTAGACAGGGCAGACAGAGCTGTGATTTAAGATGGCCAGATATTGGAGTCAGGAGTTCAGAGGAGAAGCTGGGTGAAATTGACAGAGCTGGAGGTTGTGAGTACGGATGGCAGTCAAAGTCATGAGCCTGGGAGAGCTCACGCAGGAAGTCACCCTGTGCTCCAGTCCTGTATGTTGGTCCCCATGCTGCAACACACCCCAGTCCATGGGGAGAATAAACAGGTCAGTCAATGGCCACAGCACACAATGACCATACATGAGCCTCTGATGCCTGGGCCCTGCTTCCTCCAGAATGACCCAATCGAGGACCCTGAGCCTTAATATCCCTCCACCCCCACCAAGGACTGAAAGAGGCGCAAGAGAAACCAGAGGTGAGGGGCTTTGTACGTTGTTGGGCATCATTTTGGGGAGTCCTGTCCTGGAGGACATTTCATTTATTCCCTGCTCATTAAGCAGCTGCCTGTTCCAGGCAAACAGCTGCTTGTTTACTTACTTTTTTGTTTTGCTCTGTCCCCCAGGGTCCCCCCGCGATGCCACCGTCTGGGCTGCACGGCACAGCCCAGTGAATCTTACCTTGAGCCAAGTTGCCTTGAAACTGAGGCGGCTCGTTCACATCTGTTACCTGGACGGTCAGGATCTGAAGGTCAGTGACACCAACATCATCCTTAACATAAATCTGCAAATCAAATATGTTTGGTCCTGTTTCAAAGTCTAGTTGTTCCTTCCCCGTGGTGACCACCTAAAAGCAAAGGCAGAATTCTTCGTAAGCAGGTGAAAGGAGATCTATTTCGTATGCGTGCATTTGGCAAAGGGATGTTACTAGAACGGAAGCAAACAGCATTCTGGAAAACATCTCTCCCCCACCTCCAGAGGAACCGGTTGTTTTGCCTTCGTCCTTCCAACCTAAGCCCCTGAGATTTCTACCAAAGGGACTCCTGCAACGTGAAGCTGCTTTTCAGAGGAAAGAAAAATATTTAGGCGGCATCCTGGTTCCATTGACTGGCGATGGAAAGCCAGGAGTTAAAACCCAGTCACTACGTGGGGTAGGCATCTAGACGAGTCCCTTAGCCGCCCTGAAGATGGTTGGACTTTCTGGTCTTTAAGAATAAGCCACTGCACTTTCCTGGGATTGTTGTGAAGTCACATCTTGACTCGGCACCCCATGCTAATTTTCCCAAGGCCACGTCCGTGAATAAACAAGGGAAGGATGCATCTGCTGAAATAAGGAACAATATACACTTACATCAACAGCCGGTTCAGGGTCTTAGTGCGTTTCCACACATTCTCCCACTGGTGGAAACGTGTTCCCTGCACTCTAAGTGTTTTTGGAGCTGTGGGAGGGACCCCAAGAACGAGGGTCAGAGAAATATCACCGGAATCATCAGCAGGAACCCAGCTGGTCCACAATGTAAGGGTCCTCCTGAGGCCAGCTGGAGGCCAACTTGTGACCTCTCAGACCTACAAGCATGCTCCTGCCACCAGCTTAGACCACGGAGAGCCCCTGGCCTTTTGGGACCTCAAGGACTAAATTTCATAAATGTCTTAATTGTGCTTATGGAGATTTTTGTTTACTAAAACGCCTGGGGCCAGGCAGGTGTTCATTCTCCTGTCGTTAGGTGAGCACTTAGCTCCCATCTCACTGTCATGACTGACAGTGTGACCTGATGGGTATGACCTTGAGAAAGTCCTTTACCTTTCCCTGATTTTGTTTCCATGTGATTATAATTAGGCAAATACTCCTTGCCCCAGTAAAACAGCTGAAGCGTAACACAGGGGATTATAACAAAACGCTAGATCAGGATACAGGTGCAAAGTTCATTGTGAGCTCTGTATAGTCAAGGAAGACTTCATGGAAGAGGCTGTGCATGATCTCGATTGGTTGAGAGAAGACAAACACAGATGGAATGAGTGCATGCGGCGGAGGGAGAAAGTGTAGAGGAGGGTTGAGAGAGGAAATGATGTAGTCTCATCTCTACCTGTGAGCAGGGACAGCCTGGGACCCACATACCTAGAGATGACCTGTCTCCATGCTTGACGTGTGATAGGCGAGACCTCTCCGTGCCTCAGATCCCCCCCCCCCCAACGTGTACATAATAGTAGTACACTGTGTTGTGGGGCTATTATGGGGATTAAATAAATGAATTCCCAAAATGTTTAGGGGGGATTCCTTGTATATAGTCAAAGCACCATAAATAAGAGTTGTTATCATTAGTCTCATTATTATTAACCCTCCTTACCTTCCCTGTACCCCCAGACGTCCCAGCAGCTGTGTTTAAAAGCAGAGAGGACTGGCTCTTGGCATGAATCAGAGGTCACCCTCAGAAAGCCTAGTACAACAGAGTCCCAAGGCCAACAGTGACCAGACCTCTGGGCCAGAGACCCAAAAACCTTGTCGCTAGCCTTCTCCTGCAGAATGTCAAGTTGGCCCATGGGAGAGTCAAGTTCCACCACGGGGATGGCACTGACCCATTCTGTAGGCCACAGAAGCAACTCTTGTGAGCATTTTGGGTTGGAGAATAAGATCTTTCTTGTGGGGGCGGAGATAGTTGATGCTGTTGGGTGATTTCTGGGGAGAAGCAGTCATTGCTTTGGGACCCAGTAACGTGTGGCCCTTCCTAGTTACTGACATAGCACCCAGGAGGGCACCAGGCCTAGGACAATACACTGGACACTAGAGCCAACATCAGTTGAGGTGCTAAGAAAGTCACCATTTCTAGAGGTCAGACACAGGATGGAATTCTTCCTTGATTGTCAACCCTTTTGGAATCATATCAAACTTGGAAAGGATGGGTCCTTTTACCTGACAGGGGGAGCTCACCAACCAGCAACAGAAGCGCAGGGCAACATGGAAGAAAGAACCTAGGATTGGCCATCAGAAGACCTGAGTTAAGTATTTCATCTGTTATGGTTACGTGATCTTGGACACACCAGCCAACCCTGCCATCTCTCTGTGATCTTAGTTTGAAAATAGAAATAAATCCTTTGCAATGGTGGTAACGTCAGTGTCAGTAGTGACAATCCAGAGGTCACTACTGGATTATGTTTCCATGTGATTATAATCAGGCAAATACTCCTTGTCCCAGTTAAACATAACTGGGGTCATAAACAGAGGTTACATAATCCAGAGAACACGCGGTGGGACCGCTGCACAGTTGCCATCATCACCATCAAAGGCAATAGACTCCTAGAGCCTAAGGGTGAGAGTTCTCAAGGGAGAACCACCCCAATGCTGTGAAAAGATAATCAAACTGTGGTCTATCCTTACGGAGGAATATGACTCAGCCATGAAAAGGAAGGAAGAGCTGACCCAGGCTAAAAGGAAACTAGCCAGTCACTAACAACCACATACAATATGAATCCATTCATAGACGACATCCAAGATAGGCAAATCCATAAGGCAGAAAGGAGATCCGGGGGTGCAGGGACTGGGAGAAACAGGATAAGCATTCTAAAGCTAGATGGTGGTGATGGGGCACCTGGGTGGCTCAGTGGGTTAAGCCTCTGCCTTCTGCTCAGGTCATGATCCCAGGGTCCTGGGATCCCGCTCTCTGCTCAGCAGGGAGCCTGCTTCCCCATCTCTCTTCCTGCCTCTCTGCCTACTTGTGATCTTTCAGTCAAATTAATAAATAAAATCTTTTAAAAAAATAAAACTAGATGGTGGTGATGGTCTGTGAATGCAGTAAAAACCATCAAATTGTACATTTTCAATGGGCGAGTTGCATGCTGTACGAATTATATCATTTCCAAAAATAGGCAGAGGTCTGAAGTCAGACTGCCCGGGCTCCAGGTTCAGCTCCGCCCCCGAAGCGCTGTGCCACCCGGGGCAGTTATTTAATGAATTTTGCTTCAGTTTCCTCCACGTGTGAAAAGGGAATAGGAACAGCAATAAAGTTATCAGCTTGTTTGGATATTACAAGAGGAAACACACGTGAAGCGTGCGCCACGGTGTCCAGCATATACGCCATGCCACACGCGTGCAAGCCATGGGCGGGGCTTCTAGGACCAGGTGCGCAGCAGCTGTGGAAGACGAGCCAGATGTCCAGGGCCAGGGAGAGAGGGGAGATGAGTCACAGAATCAGCCTCTGGGGCCGGGGCCTCTACACCGGATGCTGAATGTGCACTCCTTATGCACCGAAGAACCTGCCCCCCCTCCCCGGGGTGCTGAGAGTACTGTCTTCCTGAGCTCTGTCTGCAGGTCACGGGTTCTCCAGGTCTGCTCTGGGGTCCAGACATGCACACTTTTTAAGAGCTCCCCTCGGGACTCTCATGATCAGCTGTGTTTAGGAACACCTAACCTCAAGGAGGCAACCGAGACTCGACCAAGCAGGCTGAGCCCACAGGGTCCCACCAGTTCCCCAGGGTAATGGCAGGGAGGACTCGTGTCAGGGCTGATGATAACCGCCAGAGGTCTCTAAGCGGATGGAGGGAAGGGCAGGGGTTGGGGGCGAGGGGTTCAGACATCAGGATCCTAAAGGCGTCCCTGGAAAGGCCTCCGAAAGTACCAAGAGAAAACACGCAGATAGATTTGTCCTACCTAAGGAGGAGTGCCGACTTTGGAAAAGACTTAAATGACAAACTAGGAAAGAGAGCAGAGTGTAACAGCTCCTGAATGTGAATGACGGGGTCTGAAATATCCAAGAGGAAACATTCACACAGCACAGCTGGGCTTTCAGGCTTGTATTTTTATGAAGGGTGTGTTCTTCCATATTAAATAAGTTTCCTCATAGATTTCCTTCTGGACGCATCACAGAATACGAGAAGAGCAGAATCAACAGACATAAGTTCATCAGGGCCTGGCTTTGGAGGAGATGAATCCCCACGCTATGCCCCCCCAAAGGATTTAGATAGTCTGCACACGCCTAACAGATGACGTCCCGTGAGGGCAGATGGCCATGAGAAACAGGACTTTTATTTGTAACAATTTGTAATAATTTGAGCATATTGCCTATCACACTGGATTAAGTGCAGAAAGAAGGTCCAAAGTATTTAGGGGCCTCTCTCAAAGAGAAATCTTGGATGCCCCAGACGGGCCTTCTGGGTCCTAGTAGAGGAGGGAGTGAGCCCAGGAAAGAGAAGGAACGGGTCCACCATCTAGAATCCATCCATCCTCATCTTCAGGACCCATCTCTGTGGACAACTCCCCCAGGGCCATGAGCTTGCCTCAAAGTCGGTGCCTGACAGCCAGTTCACTTTGAAGGCCTCAGTGAGGGGGTTCGTGTTGATGATCAGGGGCCACCCTGGGAGCACAGGAGACAGCGAGGCTGATAAGTTGACAGAAAACTTGTGTACTGGCGTCTCAGGTGGAGAATTTTCAGCCACGGTGCTTGTAGCCGGCAAGTGGACAAGGTGTAGCGCTTCTCTCCCTGTGGGTTTAAAAAGGATGCAAAATGGCATGAATGCAAAGCCTTGTGCTGGGAACAAGGACTGAACAGCTTGGTCTATGGCTTCAACCTGTAGCCCGGGACACTGATGGAACCTGGTCACTCCCCAAGAGCAGACACTCTTGCCAAGGACTGGAAATGGAAATACAAGATCTTTTAGGAAGCAAGAAAATGACCACCAACAAACAACCATGAAATCTGCTTCTGTCATTCTGTAAAGAAAGCTGCTGCCTTCCTCGTCTGCCTGCGCCCCTTCTCTTTTCTCACAGCCTTTGTGAAGAGCTTGGGAAAGAGGAACGTGATGCCTCAGGGTGCAGACCTCCCCCTGGACGACCAAGGCCAGCCATGACACACCGTCTTACAAGGGCCGGGGAGTTTATGGGAATTTCTTTTCCTTGTCTGTGTCAGCGTCTGATTCAGAGGTCATCAAAACTGAGTGTGCATGACCGCCAAGCTCCAAAATCATGGTAGACCTCCCCGCATCCATAACTAATCTCAAGGACAATTGTTTGTCATTCTAGGTTTGAGGGGTGGTTGTCATGATGCTGAAGACCCATCAGTACATCTTGATTGACAGATTAACTCCCATTTCACAGGGAAGGAAATGAGAGAGACTCGGGGAAGGCATGCGCGTTGCCTTGGGCTGTGTCTCAGCCAGAGTTTTACAATCTAAGAGAAAGGATGTTTCTTCCAGGAAAGCCTTGGGATGTTCTTCAGTCTCCTTGATTCTCTGCAAGATTTTGCAGGTATGGAAGAGAGCGCCAGGTCCTATTCTTTCATGTTTCCATAGTGATGGTTACTCTCAGGAGGGGGTATGTGTGTGTGAAAAGTGTCCCCCCTCCAAAAATAAAATCCATGTTCACTCAGAATCTCCGAATCTTCCTTATTGGGAAATAGAGTCTTTGCAAACGAATTGGTTAAGAGGCAGCCATTCTGGATCGGGGTGGGCCCTAACCCACCACCAAATGGCATCCTTCTAAGAGGAGGACAGGGCACCAAGACACACACAGGAGGCAGAAAGCCATGTTATGATAGAGACAGAAGATGGACTGATGCAGCTAGAAAACAAGGACCAGCAAGCAACCACCGAAAGCTAGGAAGTCCATGGAGAACAGATCTCCCTCAGAGTTTCTAGAAGGAACCAATCCTGCGAGCACCTTGACGTCAGACCTCGGATCTCCTGAACTATGAGAGAACACATTCCTGTTGCTCACAGCCAGCCAGTGTGTGGTTTATTATGGCCACTCTAGGAAGTCAAAGTCAAAAAACCATTTATCGGGACACCTGGGTGGCTCAGTTCATTAAGCGGTTGCCTTCGGCTCAGGTCATGATCCCAGCATCCTAGGATCGAGTCCCACATCGGGCTCCTTGTTCCGTAGGGAGCCTGCTTCTCCCTCTGCCACTCTGTCTGCCTGTGCTCACTCTCTCTCTCTCTCTAAAAAAACCAAAAACAAAAACAAAAGCAAAACAAACAAACAGGGCGCCTGGGTGGCTCAGTGGGTTAAAGCCTCTGCCTTCAGCTCAGGTCATGATCCCAGAGTCCTGGGATCGAGCCCCGCATCGGGCTCTCTGCTCAGCAGGGAGCCTGCTTCCTCCTCTCTCTCTCTGCCTGCCTCTCTGCCTACTTGTAATCTCTGCCTGTCAAATAAATAAATAAAATCTTTAAAAAAAAAAAAACAAAAACAAACAAACAAACAAACAAAAAACACATTTATCCATTGTTCCAAGTAAGCACACAATATAAAATCCTTTCTCTCACTTACTCCCCAAAACAATCCTCTCAGAGATGAGTATTAGTGGCACCATTTTGCAGATAAGAAAACAGAGCTGAATAATAATAAGTAAAAAACCAAAATTTATACTGAAGCCCTACTTTAAGAGTAAAGCCAGCTTTCTGATCTTGGCCCCCATTAGCCCTTGGGGACAAGCCACTTGGAATGAGAGGAAGGTTCTGGGGACAGGAAAAGGATCTGTCCTACCAAAAAGCATAGAACTTCTGGGAACAAATGAGCCATGAGGAAGTGTTAGCTTTTGTCAGAGAACGTTTTTATTCAGACTTGGGGGAAAGGATGCAGAGAAGTAGATGGCCATGTAGGAAAAGTTGAAATACAAACACATTGGTACAAGCTTTCAAAAAATCTAAAATCATTTTAGTTTAGAGACTAAAGTTCCTTATGCATAAGTTATTTTTGCTCCCCGAATGTTCCAGTTTTGTGGACACAGACAGAGCAAGGGCTCAGAAATAACAAAGCAACTGAGGTTTAGGGTGACATTGATGGGAATAGATTTTTAAAAAATCTATTAAAATTGACTTTAATATTATAGCATTCTCGTGGTAAAAATTGGGAGCCAAATAATAAGCTATTTCAAGGCCAAAAAAAAAAAAAAAAGGAAAGAAAGAAAGAAAGAAGTTCCCCCAAATAGTTTTTTTTTAAAAAAGATTTTATTTATTCATTTGATAGAGATCACAAGTAGGTAGAGAGGCAGGCAGGGAGAGAGGGGGAAGCAGGCTCCCTGCTGAGCAGAGAGCCTGAGGCGGGGCTCAATCCCAGGACCCTGGAATCATGACCCGAGCCCAAGGCAGAGGATTTAACCCACTGAGTCACCCAGGTGCCCCACCCCCAAAATAGTTTCCTTAAATGAGCAAATTAATCAGTTGCTTTGGTGCTTGGGGTTTTTTTAGACATCATTCCCTCAACGCCTTCTCATCCGGCGGCCGGAAGTCACCAGGCACCCTGAGCTGTTCACCATGCTGTTTCCTCTCTGTTCAGCGAGACAGGGATGGTCACAAACAAAGTGGAAGTTTGGTAATTTCAAGGAAACCCCCACCTTCTCTTGTCCCCTCCCACTCACCCAAGTGACTCGGGCCCCTCCCGTCAAGGAGGAAGGAAGACTCTGCTCATATTTAAACAAAGATAGAGCTCACTGGGTTTTTCTCAAGAATCGCCTGCGGTTAGGTATGTGCCCAGCCCAGATGAACGGACCCAAACAAGTAACCACTTGCCTTTACTGAGCACCTATTTGCCAGGCTTTGTGCAGCTCTGCTGCCTGATCTCAGCTGTTCTCAACACAAGCCCGTGGTGCAAGTGTCACTGTCACCCTTCCACGTGCCTGAGGTGGCACAGCGAGGGGCCATGGGAGGCCTGGCTCGCAGCATCCGGGGCTTCCCGCTAACAGGTGGCACATACCTACTACAGACAGTCTGTCGCATGCCTGTCAGGTGACCACACACACATTATGCTTCATGGTTATTCTACGACCCGGTGACATGGTAGCCAGATGGTGCCGGGGTCTGGTACCACATTGGCCCCTCCACCCAGATGTTTGGTCATGCTGATGCAATCTGGGGGAAGCTGTCTGGGGGAACAAGATAAGGGATCGTGCTGCAGTATCAGCTTGACATGGGCTTGGTGGGGGGAGGGGGCTTGGTGAGAGGCTTTCCGCAGCCTTGCCCTGAGCCATGGCCACCAGCCTGGCTGCATCTCCTTCAATGAACTGAGAAGGCTAGATACACTGTGCTCTTCAAATATCCCGTGCCAATCGCTCCTAGTTTACTCTGCTCAGAGTGTGTTTATCAATCTTGTTGTGTTCATTTTAACTTCGATAAGTCCTGGTTTCTGGAAACTAATTCCGTGAAAGAAGCAACCTTCCCATCCAAGGCATCTGACTCCAAGGACGGGCTCTTTGCATGGCTCCATACATTATGGACCTTTCCATAGTCCTTCATCAATGGCCATTTTTTTTTTTTTTTTTTTTTTTTTTTTTTGCATGGCAGAATGAGAGAGATATGTTGAGGGCAGGAATGGGTCTATTTGTGCCCTTCAAGCACTTTGTGTTGGGGACTGCCTGTTTCATGTAATGGTTAAAGCCCGGCTGTATCCTTGGATATGTCCTTTCTTTTGGCATTCTTTTCTCTCTCTCTCTTTTTTTTCTGTTTTGTTTTTTAAGTAGGCTTGGGGGCTTGAACTTACAACACTGAGATCAAGGCCTGAGCTGAAATCAAGAGTTGGACGCTTAGCCGACTGAGCCACCCGTGCAGCCCTCTGCTCACATTCTTGCTGGAGATATTCTGTGCTTCAGCCTGTGGCGTCCATTCCCAGGGCAAGGTCACATGTGCCAGGGCTTGCCACCAAATCCTGAAGACTTCGTGGCAGATCCTCCAAAGACACTGGTAAGAAAGGTGGTCAAGCTGAGATCTCCTGATTCTTAGGTCAACAACAAGCTCCTCCAGCCCTTTGGTTATTACAAAAAGTAGTAGGAGCAGCATTAATAGCCATAGTAATAGTAACAACTGGTGCCTAGGGTCCATGCCCCCAAAATAGAGCATTTAATAAGACACAAAACTCACCAAATGGTCAAACCATTCATTATATAATCGGTTTAGGGAATGTGCCCAAAGGTACTCAGCTGATCAAGGGCAGACGGAAGGTTAGAAGTCAGGGAATGGCTCTGAGACACTACACACACTTGCCTTCCAAGGCTGGTCTTCCGAAATTTCTCCGGTGGTCTGAGGGCTGGAGACCAAGAAGGAGGCTTTAATGGAATTTGACTTACACATGCATCTTAATTAAGGATCAAATTAGAATTGCTTGAAGCGTACACTTTGAAAAAGAAAGAGCACACAGAAGATTTATTATCAGTCACTGAGCCCACTGAAATGTCTTCCTTGCTGTAGAGATCTGGGGACATGACGTGTTCACTTGTTTCCAAATGAGCAAAATCATCACCTTGCCAGAAATGGACGCACAAGGCCTCCACAGCCTCAGTTGTGGGAGCAGAAGCCAGCCAGCCAGGACCTCTGACACCAAAGCGGTGGTGGGGTTTAGGAAACATGGGTGCTGTCGCCCTCTCCCCCACCCAGGGCCGCAGAGGCTCTTACAGTGTGACTTCAATACACAGAGCAGTCCTCGCCCAACACTGTCGCTCCATAAAGTCCTTTTCATTCTCTCCAGGAACTACTGAAAATGGTAGTGAGAGAGATCGGGGAGTGTTGGGAAAAGAGCACAGGACTGGCAACTAGAGCTCTTACTTTAAGGTGGACTCTGCCACCGCTTGACTGTGTGACCTTAGGCTGGTCCTTTAACTTCTCTGGGGCCCTCTGTCAGCTCTGTCCCTCAGGGCTGTGGTGCCACACCACCAGTGCCCATGAAACAGAGCTTAACTGCTCAAGAAGGCACCTAGGACCCGAAGGGAAAGCTTACACATCTACAGTTTTTTACAGAGAAAGGAGGCGGGTTCGTATGCCCCACAGCTGAGGGCTGCCTCCTAGGACCTTGGGACTGAAGAGGCCACCAGCCTCCATCATCGTCTTTTCTTTCCGGGCCATAACAGAATGCGCTCACTCAGATCAGAAACCATCGATGTAGCCTCGAAACCAGGGAGCCCAAAATAGAGTCTCGGCTGGACATTTTTATATTCTGCTGGTCATGTAAGCACCATCTCGTTACGTAACCGGCCTCAGCAGCAGAGCCTTCCAAGCCAGGTGCAAATCATCAATCTCACCGTTATCCACGAACAAGCTTACAAGCCCCTATAAACCGTGGCAAAACTCCCTAGACCCAGGGCTCCAAAGCAGCACTGTTCATCAGCATGCTTCTGGCCTTGACCCTAAGTCCGTTCTGGTCAGGAACTTTATTTTAGCAAAGCAACTCAGGCTAGTTCCGGGCCGCTAGAATTCACTCTCCCAGCACAGATACCATATCCTGAACACACATATATTCGATAAACCATAAAACATTATAGAATGTGGTTTCATTACTTGCAGTGCCTTCTCCTACTTTTAGTTTACATGATACCTACATCCCCGGATGGGACGCTCACCTGCGTCCTTTGGGAGGACCGATCCATGCCAGGCAAGGCTAATGGCGGGGAGCTCATAGGAGGATGCAGAAGGGAAGGCAATGACTCTACTTGCGATTCTGTACGTTACCCTGGGTCACAAGTAGCAGGAGAAAGATGTGTTTGTCTTGGAGCAGTAGTCTGCCTTGGAGCTGGAGAGGGGAAGACAGCCAGATTGCCTCAGAAAGGGGGTGGGAGGAAAGCCGAGAAGAGGGACACCTTTTGTCCTTCTGATGTCAACTCTGAACAGGAAAAGTGACATCATAGGAAAAGTAGAAACCTTTTGCAATGTTCACTGGACCCCCACCTCCACCCCCAGTACAGTATTAATCAGCCAACAAGATTTTCTGGAGATGGACTCCATCTTCCTGACTTTTCAAATGAGGGGAATCTGGATAAGGAAGGGTTGCTCCTAGCTCCTCAAAGAGCCTGAGACACTGAGTCTTGGGCCACTTTTTGATTTCCCATCATTGCCTCGCAGGTGGCCAGGCGCGATGGCAGGCTTGGGGAAGGAGTTCTTCCTACAGAGACACGAGTTAGCTCCTACCCGGTGCTCGGCTAGGAAAACTCAAACCAATGAGGTTTGTACCTTTCTGGGGCTCACATGGATGTTCTAGGTACTGGGGAACTCTTCTCTCATTAAACACCCTGGCATTTTTTTATTTCCAAGAGAGTGATACAAAAGTTAGTTCCCTGGAGGAACTTTCCCAACAATGTAGACAACTTCAGGATGTGGTGGATTTAAACACAGCGAGGGGTCCTCACTAAGTCCTCCCCAGCTTCGCGAATGATGCTTGCTCCTTCAGAACCGAAGGAACCAGAAGACTGTTTTAACCCAACTCTCCCACCACTGTGCTTGGGAGGGTTTGTCTAGTTTATGCTCTCCTGGGGCCTTCCCGTGTAAGCCATGGGGGGGAATGGGACACTGCGGCATCCGCAAAGTCCTGAAGAGAAATGGTTTCATTTCTCTCATCTTCGTAGGAGGTAGGAAGGACAGAAGCTAATTTAAATGCCGACATGAGATGTAAATTTCTGCATTTGGAGGGGTCTCAATAAATATGAAAAAAAAAAAGACCCCCAAAGGGACGATGATCAATGAAACCAGCAAATATTTATTGGGTCCCATATATATGTGTGGAATGCGGGGACCACAGAGCAACACGAGAAGCAAAACCTGTGACTGTGGGGCCCACATTCTCCTCGTGGAAACGTGACAGATGAATTCTATAAACCATGCTGCCTATTCTTGAGCACTTATTCTGTGTTGGGCACTGTAACCAAACCTTGGCATACATTCCACGTATAGGCAAGAGGAGCGCCAAGGGTGTGGTGGGAAGACTACCCACCCGGAGTTGGGGCAATCCGGGAAGGCTCCATGGAGGAGGTGGGGCTTGACTTGGTTGTTGAGGGGTATAGAGGACTTAGAGCAAATGAGAGGAAAGAGGACACTGGAGCATGTTAGTTTGTTTGAGATTATTATGGTGATGCCTGCTTCCAACAGCCTTAAGGCAGCTACCAGTGTGGCTGCCTGCCCCTCCCCTTCATGCCATGGGACTCTGGTGTTGGAGAGCCAGGATGAGAATCATGTTCCCAGACTCACAAAAAAAAGGTGAGAGGGAAACAATCTGCATCACAGCAGACCTTCAACAAACCAGGATTTGCCCCCATGGAAGCAAAAGCAGGGTACAGTGCATGGTCTTTTGGAGATGGAGGGATGGGAGTGTGGTTTTGACAAGGAATTTCAGATATGCTTGCAAACCTTTGTGATCTGTCCCTTTCACACACACGTCTGATGATTAAGTTCCAAATGATAACGTTCAGCGTGAGACACTGGGTTCTTCCTAACCTCACTCTTCCCCCAGTGGCGACAAATGTCACCTCTTAACTCAAATGATCATGGTCCAAAAAGCCTATAATTCCGGGAAAATCTCAAGTGTTTGCTTCAAGGGAGAGTCTGAGCTGCTTGAGACGCGGCATCACATCCCCAGCTCCTCTTGCCCTCTGCCGGGAAGAGAAGCCCAAGATTAAAGAAGGTTCAGTATTAAGAAACCCAGTCATTTACTTATGTTATAAACAGATCAAAGGGGAAAATTAAGTGGTTATTTCCATAAATCTGGAAAAAACATTTGATTTAAAAATCCACTGTGATTCAAAAATAAATACCTGAAAAAAAAAAAAAGTATCTCCTTAACATATAAACAATTTCTGTTTCACACCAAAGGTTGACATCATGCTTAATGGAGAATAAGACAAAAGTGTACATTCTTATCATTATTCAACAACAGCCTGAAAGTATGGGCCTGGTAGTTAGATAAGAGAAGGAAATACAAGACAGAAAAATAGGCAAGGAGAAGTATAAATGTTGATTATTTTCAAACGTGGGAAATGCATGAAAGTCACCTGGAAAACCATGACAAATAATAAGAAAAGGCATTAGGAGGCATTCATCCATTGTATGATAATCAATGAAAACAGATAAGGGAAGAAAAGATGTTATTCACAGATATGGAAAAAGAAAAAAATCAAAGAAAGAACTAGAAATAAATGTAATCAGAATGTGCAAGAGCTCTGTGAAGGAAATCTTAAACTACTCCAGAGGAAAACAAAGACTTGAACAAGTATCTAGAACTGTCAAACAGGAGGGCTCAACGTCCTACGTAATAATCACTAACATTTACTAAGCATTTACCATGTACCTCTTCCAAGTGTGTTACTATATAACTCATCAAATATGTAAATTACCCCAAACTAATCTGAAAATTTAGCATGATTGAATTCCATACATTATGCATATACTACCTATTCAAAAATAAGATTGAATTTAAAAAGCTCAATTTCCATAATCCAACCTGACGACATTAAAAGGATCACCCCAGATTCTCCAAACTCTTGAATAAGGAAGTGGGAGTACAAGACGCTCTAGCGTGAATCCAGTTCTTCAATCAGAAGATGTTTTCTTTGCTCAAGACTGAGACAAGAGCCCCTTGATACCTCGGTTTTCCCATAAGATGATTGCCAACTTCCGGTTGCCTCCAGAAGGCTCCAGAGAAAAGCCAGAGTCTCCACAAAGACTGGCTTGACATACACACAAAGCTCTGCTGTGAAACTCATTTTCCCAACCTTACATCTTGGAAGGACGTCTGGCACAGGCCAGCAGGCAAGGAGAAAGAGTGAAGTCTGCAAGACCAGAGACTAGACTGTGGCTTCGTTCGCGCGCCTCTTCCCCAGGGCAGCCCCACCCCAGCCTCCGAGAGCTCCCTGTTGCCGCATCATCTCATTCACCAGTGCCGATGAGCCCACTGTTGAAGAAGACCGCCCAGAGGCCATTTCCTCTTTGGGGACGTTATCACTCAGTGACAGTAACTAGACCGAGGGAGGCGGCAACATGGCGTCCCTACCTGACATGGCCCCCAGGAGACCCAGGAGAAAAACTGCTCCCTGCATCTTGGAGAGTTCACGTCTGTAGGCCCTTCCAGTATATTATCCAGCAGCAGAGTCCCGCCCAACACCCAGACTTTATTCCGGATGCCACTCATCTGCAGCTCCTGGCTTTGTTGCCATGTGAGAAATCAAACAGAGGCTTTGCTGGTAACTCAGGGAGACTCCAAACACCTCGGGACTGTTTGTTCTTTGATTACCTGCTTCTGTGACCTCATGGTACCCAAAAGGCCAACCAGCCAATCCTGGTGAGCTCACAGAGCCATTCTTAAAAGTCCGCAAGAGCAAAGAAAGCAGAGGCCCGGAGATGGTGGTAAAAGACGTAAGCATCTGTGTCCGAGATGGTCCCCACCACCCTGGAGCCAGGCGTCTTGTCATTCCCAGAGGCCCGGGCTGTGTGGGAATTTTTCTGCTGCCCTGAATTAAGGAGCAGGGCTCAGAGTTGGGACCAGACCCCTCCTCAAGTCAGACTAGCTGTGATAGACCCCTGCTCATCATCACCACCGGCCCTCTAGCCTTCAGTGAAGTCTGTGGCTTTAAGATGACTGAGGTAGTGAGGCTTCTGCCCAGTGGGGAGTGATGTGGCCCCAGGCTGGGCCCCTAGGCCTGACGAGTAAGACACAGCTGGGCTGGGGTCCAGCCTCTGCTCAGAGCAGGAGCAATGGCGGCACAGAGGGAGGTGGGGAGTGGATAGTAGCTGACATAGCAGAAGGAAGTCAGACTTGGACCCTCCCTCCTGCTCCTCATACTCGAGAACTGCCTGCTGCATGAGGGGAGCCCAGGAGCCCAAGGCTGGTGGCAGGAGTGGGGGCACCCCACCAGTGAACCAGTACTTGGCACTCAGAGATCACCACGGGCCAGTTAGTCGGTCTGAGCCAGAGGAAGGTCCATCGAGAGAGACAGCCATGAGCGCCCACTAGGGGGACACACCAGTCGCTTCCCCTCTGCCTCCTCCCTGTCCTTCTGCTCGGTGACAGAGGGGAGGCCTGACCACAGCCCACGTCCAGGCCCCAGGCTCTCCGAGTCCCAGCTCCCGCGGCACGAGCCTTGAAATGAGACTTTGGTCCAGCATGAGATGGAAGCAAAAGTAAAACTGGCCTCTTCCTCGCCACGGCATCCAAACCTTCGTCAAGCCCCTTCCAGCCTCCACTGTAGCACCTGAGGCCCCCTTTCCCCATTTTGACATGTGACCTTGGGCAAATTACCTAACCTTCCAGAATCTCAGTTCTGCTTCTATAAATCCAGGAAGATAACGCCAGTCATGCCGTATTCTTGCAAGCAGCAATAAGATAACGAAGAGAAAGAAACCAGCCCTTGGATATGCTCTGGCGATACTATTTTTTCCTAGTAGGACATCTCTAGGGCCACGGCAAAGGCGAAAAGCTAGGAGGTCCTCCCTAAACGCGGGCTGGAAACATAAGAATAAATAGTTGCCAAGTTACCAATTCTCACCTCTCAGTTTTTCCTGTCATATTAGTTACTGTAAATAATCCATTTCATTATGCCTAATTAAAGTTGAAGTGATGGCTCAGATTAAGTTATGGAAAACGTCAGAATAATTAAGGCTTTGAATTAAAGAAACTCACATCTGTTTAATTTTCAGCCTGACTGCACAGAGTTCCTCATGCTGCCATTTTCACCAGGATACAGAGAACCTCCACTTAACTTCCCCCTTTCCGGCCTGGGGATCGTAAGGGTCACGTTTTGGAATTTGTTGTGGGTTTGTTCTCCTGTAATTACAGCTTCTGTTCTTAGCACTGAGGTAGTTTCTGCCATTATGATGTTCTGTGGTCCCTGCGTCAGCTCCCCTCATCTTCTTGAAGCACGTGGTCCTGGCACAAGGGACCCAGCTGGACCAGTCATGTGAGGTGGGACGTTGAGGTCCCCTGGATCTCCTGTTCTTGACTGTGGGCATGCTGAGTCCTCCCGGTCCCACTGGGGTCGCAGCCAGGTGAGATGAAAAAGAGTGACTTGAAGAAAGCTGGGACCTTTGGGACAGGCACCCCTCCAGCTGCCCATGAAAGACCTGGGGAGCCTTCTCCCACATTGTGTCTGGCCACGAGTGGCTCAGGTCCTTCAAGTATTCAAAGCAACTTTTCTGGGACCCAACTACTGCAAGTGTCTAATTTGCCAGAAAAGATGTTGTGCTCTGAAGATTTGTTGACTTAGAATTTGGAACACGCTTTCTTACAGATGAGTTGTTCACAGCCCAGAAACCCTTGCGTAAGCTGGGATGCGCTGGAAATGTTATAGACTTGAGATGCAGCAGAGATTTTTAAACGTTGAGCTCCCTCAGCAGTTCTACCAACACTGGGGGGCTGGCCAGCGACCCCGGTCACCTTTATATCATTGGGCAAGTTCGGTCCATGATTCTCATTCATCCAGTCCTGGAACTATGGCCTTCCAGAATCCAAGCTCGGATACATGGCACCCAGGCTGCACAGTCCCAGCACCTCTGCATGGCGGGTCCCCCTTAGGAAGAGAGACCTCGAGGCCAGTACCACACTCCCAGCGATGGTGGCCATGCTGATGGCCTGCAGCTCCTTGTAGGAGTGGACACCTGCCTTCCCGTGTCTTCCATTGGTTCAGCATACCCGCAGGCACACCCTCTTTCAAACCACACTCTCTCAATTCTCTCATTGTCAGTGTCCAGCCAGTCTCAACAAGATTTTCCAAGCCAGAGAAGCTCTTCTCTTTCATTGCTTCCCAGTCGCATTGCATGTCACCTCGTGCCAGATGCATAACCAGAGAAGTTGTGAATTCCTGAAATGGCTTTATACTCCCTTGCCCTGTGCTATCCTCTCCCCTGCGCCAAACACCCATCCTGGGAGAGCCCCTCGGCTTTTTGGGAAGGGAAGAAAGTGCCACAGCCTTCCTCATTTCCGGAACACCAGCAGCACTCACTCCTGGCCCTGAAGAGCATGGGAGGGATTCCTCTGAGGCAGAAGCCCTCTGGAAGGGGAAGAAGAATTTCCCTCTACCCTTCTAAGCTCTTGGCTGAGACCCCGGTAATAAAGGACAGAGTGACAAGAGAAAAACAAACAGAACTTTATTAATGTATGTATTTCATGGATACACGGGAGATAACTAGGGGAAAATGAATAACTCCCCAAGGGGGCTCAGAATTCAGGATTAAATATCTTAATAAGAAAGGGGAAGGGAGATGTTCATGATCTTAGGGGAAGGAAATTGATTTTTCAGCAAGATGAATGGGCCCTTAAAAGAACAGATGAGAGGTATGATAGTTTGTGACCTACTTTGTCTGGTGTGGGGTTGACTTCTAAACTCCTCTCCTGTGATAGGAGCCAATCTTATGTGGTTGATGGCACTCCCCGCAAGAAGATTTATGACAATTGAGTTTCTTTGGAGGATCTGTCTTCAGGTAGATGAGGAGAATTTGAAGAAAGCCTCTCCCTGTATTTGCTGTTTTTCAAGCTCAACTCAACATGATCAGTCTGCCAAGGCTGCATTTCCTGGAGCAGCACATCCTGACCTCCTACCGTCCCATTATGGGGTGCCATCGCCTGCCACCCTGTAGCCCACAGGACCCACTGGCAGGGCCCCTGCCCTAGCTCTAGTGGTGGAGGAGTCAATGAGCTTGACTTCCCTTAGCTTAGCCCTACTTGGCTCTAAGGAACAGAACACTGGTCAACACAGGCTAGGCTCTGCTCTCACCTCCAAGAAACTCCAGATTATTCTTATTTTCTATAACAGCATGACTGATATGTGCAAATCAGTGGTTTTTAAAGTATATTCACAGAGTTGTGCGACTATTGCCATAATGAATTTAAGGACACTTCCATCCCCCCTCCCGCCCCTTAGCACTCAATGCTCCATGTTTCCCCAGCTCCCTTCCTCCACTGCCCCAGCAATCACTGATGCACCTTCTGCCTCTATAGGCTTTCCTGTTCCAGATATTTCATATCAGTGGAATCATACCCTATGTCGCCTTTCTTTTTTTTTTTTTTTAAAGATTTTATTTATCCACTTGACAGAGAGAGATCACAAGTAGGCAGAGAGGCAGGCAGAGAGAGAGGGGGAAGCAGGCTCCCTGCTGAGCAGAGAGCCCGATGTGGGGCTTGATCCCAGGATCCCGGGATCACAACCTGAGCCGAAGGCAGAGGCTTTAACCCACTGAGCCACCCAGGCAACCTCCCATGTGGCCTTTCTGACAGACTTCTTTCATTTCGCAAAATGTTTTCAAGATTCATCCCTGTTGTAGCATGAATCTTTACTTCATTCCTTACCATTGCTGAATTGTATTGCATGGTATGGTTATCCCATATTTAATTTGTCCATTCATCAGCAACAGACATTTTGTTTTTTTTCCCCTACATTTTGGCTATTGTGAATAGTGTTATGAACATTCCTGTATAAACTTTTGCAGGGACATATGTTCTCCTTGCTCTTTGATATATACCCAGGAGTGTAACTGGTGGGTCATATGGTAACTCTACCACATCATTCTCTCCTTCCCAGCCCCCCGTGGTTGGTTTTTATAGGTTTATGGGGGCCTCTGACAGGGAAGGGGAGCCTCATAGTTTCTTCAGCCATTCCATGCTTGAACCTGGGGATCCTAGGGTGGTTGGTATGTGGAGCACATTCCCATCATCTCAGAAGGGCCCTGGGTGGCTCAGTTGATCATGATGTTGATCATGATGTGGGGGCTGAGTGGGGGCAGAATTACAGCAAGGCCCCCAATGGTGAAGGACTTCACTGGCACAGGCCCTTGGCTCTGGCATTCATAAGGAAGGTGGCACATCTAGCTGCCATCTTGGTTTTGTCAGCTGCCAGATCATTCTGTGAATACACTGAGAGCCACTGAATCATACACTTTAAATGGACAAATGGTATGGTATGTGGATTCTATCTTAATAAAGCTGTTTAAAAAACAAACAAACAAACCACTACATAATGCAACCATTCCATTTCTAAGTATTTACCCAAAGGAAATGAGAACGTATGTCTGTCCACCCAAAGACTTGCCCATAAATGTGCAAAGCAGCTTTATTCATAGCAACCACAAGCTAGAAACAGCCCAAATAGTCATTAGCTGGCAAATGCATAAACAATTGTGGTATATCACAATTCCACAAACAGAATACACCTCGGGGGCAGGGGATGGCGGGGAGGAATGAATGACTGATACAGTCAACATGGATAAATCTCGAAATCATGCTCAGCAAAAGAAGTGAGACACACAGAGAGAGAAGGTACTGTTCAATTTCATTTATATAAAATTCTAGAAAATGCAAACCAATCTAAGTGTCAAACGACAGGTCAATGATCACACAGGGCCGAAGGTGAAGGGAGGGGTAAACTGCAAAGGGGCAGGAACACTCACCTGGAAGTAGTAAAAATGTTCTGTGTCTTGATCGTAGTGGTGTTTTCACAGGCATACACAGTTGTCAAAACTCATCAGGTTGTACACTTCCAATGCACACAGTCCATTTTACATAATAGACTACATAAATGTATTTACATGTACTACATAAATATATTTACATAAATATACCTAAACAAACGTTTTAAGAGTGCACTGTAAACTGTAAAGCATAGGATGTTTATTTGCCAGGGGCTGTATGAACCCCCTGGGGCCTTGGGGTAAGTCAACTACTTCCCATCCCATAATCACTTTATATATAAAATTAAGAGTATTTCAAATACTCTCCCAAACTTTTCTATTGACCCTCTGTGAGCATTTATTGAAAACCTTCTATGTGTAAGGCCCTGTGCTAACTAGAGGAAGTGCATGAATGAAAAAGCACTTAAGCTAACAAAGTAGCTCCAAGGCTGATACCATTTGAGGAAGGAAACAAAATATGCTTTCATGAGTATTTTTCTGGTAGTTCCTTTTTTCCCTTTTTTTAAAAAAAGATTTTATTTATTTCTTTGACAGAGAACATAAGCAACGGGAGCAGCAGACAGAGAGAGTGGTGCAGGAAACCCAGTGAGGGGCTCCATCCCAGGATCACAGGCTCATGACCTGAGCTAAAGGCAGACACTTAACCAACTGAGCCACCCAGGCACCCTGGTATGTCTTTTTTATTCTCAAACATTCTATGTAAGTTTTAGACATGATTTTTTTTTTCTAAGATTTTATTTTTTAAGTAATCCCTACACAAAATGTAGGGCTCAAACCCACAACCCTGAGTTCAAGTCACATATTCCACTGACTGAGCCAGTCAGTCAGTTGCCCCTCAACATGATTCTTGATTAGTAAGTTATATCTTGTTTTTAAAAATTCTATCTAAAATCCCTTTTTTCCAACAAATACTTACATTTATGTTTATTGGGATAATTAGGACTATTTTCATTCTTACTCTTCTTTTTATTGTCAATCAAGTTTTTCTGTTTTTTTTCACCTTTTTAAAATTTTTAATAAAAATGAGCAATATTGGGGGCACCTGGGTGACTGAGTTGATTAAGCATCTGATTCTTGATTTTGGCTCAGGTCATGATCTTATGGTCCTGGGATTGAACCCTGTTCAGTGTATTACAAAACATAATTTTTAAATTAACATATAATATATTATTTGCCCCAGGGGTACAGGTCTGTGAATCATCAGGCTTACACATTTCATAGCACTCACCATAGCACATATCCTCCCCAATGTCCATAACCCAGCCACCCTATCTCTACCCCCCCAAACCCCAGGAACCCTCAGTTTGTTTCATGAGATTAAGAGTCTCTTATGTTTGTCTCCCTCCCAATCCCATCTTGTTTCATTTTTTCCCTCCCTAGCCCCTATGACCCCTGCCCTGCCTCTCAAATTCCTCATATCAGAGACATCATATGATAATTGTCTTTCTCTGATTGACTTATTTCACTTAGCATCATACCCTCTAGTTCCATCCACCTCCTTCCAAATGGCAAGATTTTGGGTTTTTTATGGCTGCATAGTATTCCATTGTGTGTGTGTGTGTATATATATATATACACACACACATACACCACCTCTTCTTT
Organism: Mustela erminea; assembly: GCF_009829155.1. Lineage (NCBI taxonomy): Eukaryota > Metazoa > Chordata > Mammalia > Carnivora > Mustelidae > Mustela > Mustela erminea. The sequence continues at coordinate 88,028,960 of NC_045624.1, read as the reverse complement.
ATCCATTCATCTATTGATGGACATCTAGGTTCTTTCCATAGCTTGGCTATTATGGACATTGCTGCTATAAACATTTGGGTGCACATGCCCCTTCGGATCACTACATTTGTATCTTTAGGATAAATACCCAGTAGTGTGATTTTTGGGTCCTAGGGTAGCTCTATTTTCAACTTTTTGAGGAACCTCTATGCTGTTTTCCAGAGTGGCTACACCAGCTTGCATTCCCACTAACAGTGTAGAAGGGTTCACTTTTCTGTGCAACCTCACCAACACCTATCATTTTCTGACTGTTTAATTTTAGCCATTCTGACTGGTGTGAGGTGGTATCTCACTGTGGTTTTGATTTGCATTTCCCCGATGCTGAGTAACGTTGAGCACTTTATCATGTGTCTGTTAGCCATTAGGATGTTTTCTTCGCCCAGATGTCTGTTCCTGTCTTCTGACCATTTCTTGATTGGATTTTTTGTTCTTTGGGTGTTGAGTTTGACAAGTTCTTTATAGATTTTGAATACTAGCACTTTATCTGATATGTCATTTGCGAATATATTCTCCCATTCTGTCCATTGTCTTTCAGTTTTGTTGACTGTTTCCTTTGCTGTGCATGAGCTTTTGATCTTGAGGAAGTCCCAAAAGTTCATTTTTGCCCTTGCTTCCCTTGCCTTTGGTGATGTTTCTAGGAGGAAGTTGCTGTGACTGAGGTCGAAAAGGTTGCTGCCTGTGTTCTCCTCAAGGATGTGATGGATTCGTGTCTCACACTGATGACTTTCATTCATTTTGAGTGTATTTTAATGTGTGGTGAAGGAAATGGTCCAGTTTCATTCTTCTGCATATGGCTGTCCAATTTTCTCAACACCATTTGTTGATGAGACAGTCTTTTTTTCCATTGGACATTCTTTCCTGCTTTGTCAAAGATTATTTAACCATAGAGTTGTGGGTCTATTTCTGGGCTTTCTATTCTGTTCCATTGATTTATGTGTCTGTTTCTGTCTCAGTACCATACTGTCTTGATGATGACAGCTTTGTAATAGAGCTTGAAGTCTGGAGTTGTGATTCCACCAACTTTGGTTTTCTTTTTCAACATTCCTCTGTCTATTCAGGATATTTTCTAGTTTCATATAAATTTTAGGATTATTTGTTCCATTTCTTTGAAAAAAAATTGATGGCATTTTGATAGAGGTTGTGTTAAATGTGTAGATTGCTTGAGGTAGCATGGACATTTTCACAATATTTGTTCTTCCAATCCATGAGCATGGAACATTTTTTTATTTCTTTGTGTCTTCCTCAAGTTCTTTCTTGAGTACTTTATAGTTTTCTGAGTACAGATTCTTTGCCTCTTTGGTTAGGCTTATTCCTAGGTATCTTATGGTTATGGGTGCAATTGTAAATGGAATCAACTCCTTAATATCTCTTTCTTCTATCTTGCTGTTGGTGTATAGAAATGCAACTGATTTCTGTGCATTTCATATCTTGACACTTTACTGAATTCCTGTATGAGTTCTAGCAGTTTTGGAGTGGAGTCTTTTGGGTTTTCCACATAAAGTATCATATCATCTGCAAAGAGTGAATTTGACTTCTTTGCTGATTTGGATGCCTTTTATTTCCTTTTGTTGACTGATTGCTAAGGCTAGGACTTCTAGTACTATGTTGAATAGCAGTGGTGATAGTGGGCATCCCTGCCATGTTCCTGACATTAGGAGGACAGCTTTCAGATTTTCCCCATTAAGAATGATATTCAGTGGGGTGCCTGGGTGGCTCAGCGGGTTAAAGCCTCTGCCTTTGGCTCAGGTCATGATCCCAGGGTCCTGGGATCGAGCCATTGGGCTCTCTGCTCAGCAGGGAGTCTGCTTCCTCTTCTCTCTCTGCCTGCTTCTCTGCCTACTTGTGATTTCCTTCTGTCAAATAAATAAATAAAATCTAAAAACCAAAAACAAAGCAAAACAAAAAAAGAATGATATTCACTGGGTTTTTCATAGATGGCTTTGATGATATTGAGGTATATACTCTCTATCCCTACAGTTTGAAGAGTTTTTATCAAGAAAGGATGCTGTACTTTGTCAAATGCTTTTTCAGTATCTATTGAGAGTATCTTATGATTCTTGTTCTTTCTTTTATGAATGTATTGTATCACTTTGATTGATTTGCAGATGTTGAACCAACCTTGCAGCCCAGAAATAAATCTCACTTGGTTGTGGTGAATAATCCTTTTAATGTACTGTTGGATCCTATTGGCTAGTATTTTGGTGAGAATTTTTGCATCCATGTTCATCAAGGATATTGTTCTGTAATTCTCCTTTATGATGGGGTTTTTGTTTGGTTTGGGGATCAAGGTAATGCTGGCCTCGTAGAATGAATTTGGAAGTTTTCCTTCTGCTTTTGTGTTTTGGAACAGTTTCAGGAGAATAGGTATTAATTCTTCTTTAAGTGTTTGGTAGAATTTCCCTGAGAAATTCTACCAAATTTGGGAAGCCATCTGGCCCTGCGCTCTTGTTTGCTGGGAGATTTTTGATGACTGCTTCAATCTCCTTACTGGTTATGGGTCTGATCAGGTTTTCTATTTCTTCCTGGTTTAGTTTTGGTAATTTATATATCTCTAGGAATGCATCCATTTCTTCCAGACTGTCAAATTTGCTGGCATATAGTTGTTCATAATATGTTCATATAATTGTTTGTATTTCTTTGGTGTTGGTTGTGATCTCCCCTCTTTCATTTATAATTTTATTAATTTGGGTCCTTTCTCTTTTCTTTTTGATAAGTCTGACCAGGAGTTTATCAATCTTATTAATTCTTTCAAAGAACCAGCTCCTAGTTTCGTTGACCTGTTCTAGTATTCTCCTGGCTTCTATTTCATTGATTTCTGCTCTGATCTTTATTATTTCTCTTCTCCTGCTGGGTTTAGGCTTTCTTTGCTGTTCTTTCTCCAACTCTTTTAGGTGTAGGGTTAGGTTGTGTACTTGAGACCTTTCTTGTTTCTTGAGAAAGGCTTGTATGCTATATACTTTCCTCTCAGGACCACCTTTACTGTGTCCCATGGATGTTGAACAGTTGTGTTTTCATTATCATTTGTTCCGTGACGTTTTTCAGTTCTTCTTTAATTTCCTGGTTTACCCACTCATTCTTTAGTAAGATGCTCTTTAGCCTCCATGTATTGGAGTTCTTTCCAACTTTCCTCTTGTGATTGAGTTCTAGTTTCAGAGCATTGTGGTCTGAAAATATGCAGGGAATGATTCCAATCTTTGGTACCAGTTGAGACCTCATTTGTGACCCAGGATGTGATCTATTCTGGAGAATGTTCCATGTGCACTGGAGAAGAATGTGTATTCTGTTGCTTTGGCATAGAATGTTCTGAATATATCTGTGATGTCCATCTGGTCCAGTGTGTCATTTAAAGCCTTTATTTGCTTGTTGATCTTTTGCTAAGATAATTTGTCCATTTCAGTAAAGGGGGTGTTAAATTTCCCTACTATTATTGTATTACTGTCAATGTGTTTCTTTGATTTTGTAATTAATTGGTTTATATAATTGGCTGCTCCCATGTTAGGGGCATAGATATTTAAAATTGTTAGATCTTCCTGTTGGACAGACCCTTTAAGTATGATATAGTGCCCCTCCTCATCTCTTATTATAGTCTTTGGCTTAAAATCTATTTATCTGATATAAGGATTGCCACCCCAGTTTTCTTTTGGTGTCCATTAGAATGGTAGATTGTTTTCCGTCCCCTCACTTTAAATCTGGAGGTGTCTTTGGGTCTAAAATGAGTTTCTTGTAGACAGCATATCAATGGGTCTTTTTTTTTTAATCCATTCTGATACCCTATGTCTTTTGATTGGGGCATTTAGCCTATTTATATTCAGGATAACTATTGAAAGATATGAATTTATTGCCATTGTATTGCCTGTAAGATGACTGTTACTGTATATTGTCTCTGTTCCTTTCTGGTCAGTTACTTTTAGGCTCTCTCTTTGCTTAGATGACCCTTTTCAATATTTCTTGTAGGGCTGGTTTGGTGTTTGCAAATTCTTTTAGTTTGGGGTTTTTTTTTTGTTTGTTTGGTTGGTTGGTTTTTTGTTTTGTGTATTTTTGTTTGTTTGTTTGGTCCTGGAAGCTTTATATTTCTCCTTCTATTTTCAATGGCAGCCTAACTGGATGTAGTATTCTTGGCTGAATATTTTTCTTGTTTAGAAATATATCATGCCAGTCCTTTCTGGCCTGTCAAATCTCTGTGAATAGATCTTCTGCCAATCTAATATTTCTACCATTTTATGTTACAGACTTTTTTTCCTGAGCTGCTTTCAGGAATTTCTTTTTGACCCTGACAATTCTAAGTTTTACTATGGATGACAGGTTGTGGACCTATATTTATTGATTTGGAGGGTGGTTCTCTGTGCCTCCTGGATTTTGATGCTTGTGCCCTTTGTCATCTTAGGGAAATTCTCTACTATAATTTGTTCTACTATATCTTCTGCATCTCTCTCTCTCTCTCTCTCTTCTTCTTCTTCTTCTTCTGGAATCCCAATTATTCTAATTTTTTTGTTTTTTGTTTTTGTCTTATGGTATCACTTATCTCTTGAATTCTCCACTCGTGGTCCGGTTTCTTTGCTCAGCTTCTTTATTCTCCATCATTCAGTCTTCTATATCACTAATTCTCTCTTCTGCCTCATTTTTCCTAACATTAAGAGCCTCCATTTATGATTTCACCTCATTAATAGCTTTTTAAATTTCAAGTTAGTTAGATTTTAATTCTTTTATTTCTGAAGAAAGGGATTCTCCAATCTCTTCCATGCTTTTTTCAAGGCCAGATAGCATCTTGATAATGGTCATTCTGAACTCTAGTTCTGACATATTACTAATGTCCATATTGATTAGATCCCTAGTCATCGGTACTGCCTCTTGTTCTTTTTTTGGGGGGGTGAGTTTTTCTGCTTTGTCATTTTATCCAGATAAGAATAGATGAATGAGAGAACAAAATACTAAAATAGTGGCAAAGACCCCAGAAAAATATACTCTAACCAAATCAGAAGAGAGCCGAAACTGGGGGAGAAGTATGGGGGAAGAAATAAATTAATAATAAATAAAATAAATAAATAAATATATATTTATATATATATATATATATATATATATATATATATATATATATAATTAGACTGGTGAATAGAACAGAGCCACCCACTTGATTTTGAGTATATTCTGGTCTCTTAGAAGAAACTAACTCCCAAAATTTTAAAGAAAGAACAACTTACATATACAAAAATAAGAGTAAACATGATGAAAGGATGGAATATGACTGTAAAAATGAAAATTTAAAAATTCTAAAAAAGGAATTGGTAAGATAAGTTGGTTAGAAAAAGGGAAAAAAAAGAGGAGAGAATGTGATCAGCCTGGAGCCTTGAACAAAGCCACGTGCTAGATTTAGGATATATTTTGATCTATTAGAAGAAATTGTATCTCAAAATTTTAAAGAAAAAAAAAACTCTATATGTATGCAAAAAAATAAGGCTAAATACCATGAAGGGATAAAATATGACTATAACAATGAAAATATAAAAGATTTTTTTAAAGGTATTGATAAGATAAAATAGTTTTTAAAAAAACATTAAAATAGGAAGGAGGAAATTTTTTAAAAAATAGAATAAGAAAAAAATTTTTTTAATTTAACTTTGAAAGACTAAAGGATCATGGGGAAAAGACCATAAATTCTATGTGTTGCTTTCCCCTAACTCTGGAATTCCACTGTTCTCATTGACTAATGAACTTGGTCTTGGCTGGCTGCTCTTGCTAATCTTCTGGGGGGAGGGGCCTGTTGCAATGATTCTCAAATGTCTTTGCCTGAGACAGAATTGCACTGCCTTTGCCAGCGGCCAGGCTAAGTAATCTGTTCGGGTTCACTCTCAGGAGATTTTGTTCCCTGAACGCTTTCCATACAGCTTTGAAGGACAGAAGTGAAAATGGCAGCCTCCCAGTCTCTGGCTGGAGGAGCTGAGAGCCCAGGCCCCACTTCTCAGTGCGCCCTCAGAGAAAAGCAGCCAATCCCTCCCATCTCCCTGGTCTCTGGCCACACTCCATGCTTACCAGACTTGTGACCAAACATTTCTATCTCTGGTGCATGGCCCCGTTTGGAGTCTCCAAACCCAGCAGATTCCTGCAGCATGCTTTTGCACCACCCCTCCTGGGAGAAGAAGGATGAGTCTCCCGGGTCTGCCACTTGTGGGTTCCTTGCTTGAAGAGTCATAGTCTGACTATGCCTTGGAGCATGGTTTAAGGTATCCCTGAGCTGGGAGCCCCCTCCTCGGCTCCATACAGCTGGCTTCCCTGTTCCAATACCTAGGAGCTCTGCTGCACTCAGGCACCCCCTGTGACCCTGGAGGTCCTGAGACCACATTGTCCCCATGAGGGCTTCACCCTCTGCTGGAGTGATGTCCCTCAGTGGAGCAGACTTCTAAAGTTCTGATTTTGTGCTCCGCTGCTCTACCACTTGCCAAGAGCCAGCCCCTCCCTCCGCATCTCTGTTCCCCTATATCCCCTTGTATTCACTTCTCGGTACGTCCTACCTTCTAGAAAATGGTCGCTTTTCTGTTCCTAACATTGCTTCTCTTCTTCTCTTCTATCTCCTGTTGAGTTTGTAGGTGTTCAGAATGGTTTGATAACTATCTAGCTGAATTCCTGGGACCTGATGATATTCAGCTCTCCTACTTCTCTGCCATCTTGATCCTCTCTCTCTCTCTTTCTTTTTTTTTTTTTTCACTTTTTCTGACAGATCTTTTTTTTTTCCTTCACCCCATTGCCTTGGAAGACATACATCTATTTCTATTTCTTGTGCAATTTGCCTTACTTTAATAGAACACATAACTTTATGTTTTTTCCCCAAAATGCTAAAGGTCATTGTTAGTTTTATCTTTGTCCTCTCTGAACAAAGACCTTAGCTTCCTTCTACTTCTCTAAAAGTTCCTCTCCCATCTTGTCTATTTTCTATGTTATTTAAAGTTAAGTTTCTCCTTGTTTCTAAAAGCTTTTAACCATCAATATTGTCTGTATTTACATTTATCAATATAATTTGCAGATTCTTTGGCACATTTTTGCTTCTTACATCTCAATACTTTTTTTTTCTAGATTCATTTTTCTTCATACTTAATTCTTTAGCTGTTTTTTTCTGCCTGACTCGGTAAGCATAAGTACTCTGTATGTCTGGAAATATTGTTTATTTCATCCTCACTTGTGAAAAGTAGTTTAGGTGGGTATAGAATTCTAGCTTAACATTTTACCCTTCCTCCTCTCATTGAGGATATTTCTCCCCTGTCCTCTGCCATCAGCTCTTACCTGTAGTGCTTTGTTGTTAATCTGATGGTTTTCTGGGTTTTGTTTTTGAGGAATATGTCTTTTCTCTCCAGTGACTTTTAAGGTTTCAAGTTAGCCTCGATGTCCTGCAATTACAAAATTCTAATTTTGTTGTGAGACTACAAGCTTAGTTGTTCCTGAGGACACATTATAACTTCCTGGTCTCAAAAACCTAACAGATTAATAACTGTTTTGAAAGCTCGAATGGTTTACTGTCAAGTGAAGACCATATTCATTGAGTCAAATAGTATTATTATCAAAGAGTTTCTCATTATGTTGTCTCTTCAAAACCACTTAAATAGATCTGATAGAAGTGGCCATAAATCAAGACTTCTGCTTAATGTGAGGTACTCTCACTTACTATATATGAAATCCAGCTTTAAAATAACACAATTTGCAAATAAGATATGAAAATCATTTCATGGTCATCATGTATAGGTATGTCTCATTACAAAACTGATCTCCAAAAAAAAAAAAGACTATTTGAATTTTCATACCAGATAAATAATATTAAGGGTTCTTATAAGACAAATTGAGAGTTGTATTGGTCTGGTCTGGTTTGATTTTGCTTAATTTTGAGGACTTATTAGGATTTTCTACCTTTTCAAAATGTTAGTATACTCTCTTTGTGCAGTCCAAATATTTCAATTTACAAAAAATCTAGCTTAATATGCACCTTTTCAGAAACACATTATCCTTTAATATGTGATTTTTTTTGTTTGTGTGTGTTTGTAGTGCATGTGAGTGATTGTGTTTGTGTGGTGGATAAACCCACATTCAAAAATAAGTTCCAGTTTAACCAGTTGGGCTATAAACAGCCCTCTGTGCTTTTGTGGGGCTCCATAACCTACATTTAAAACCTTGACTATATTAAAAACAAGAAAACTCTTTGCTTCTGAACTCTTAACAGATCTGTCCCTTGTTAAAAGTTTTCTGGACATTTAGCTGATTATATGCATGGAGTTTCCTCAAATGACTAGAATGTGAAAACTGTGTTAGCACTATCAAATGTTAGAGGCTGAAAGGGCCACAGAGATCTTCTAGTTGAGTACTATATAAGCTTTGCATTTTCTAGGTAAGAGAACAGTTTAAATGCCTTAACTGCTCACAGAGCAGTTAGTAGAGATCCTGGAGTGGATGGATGTCCAGCCTCTGTGTTCTCCTCCCTGCTGCCTTTCTCTCATTCTAAAAGTATTGATTAATAGTAGGAAGAGTGCACCAGCAGCAGTAAATGACTGATGCATGTGTGCTACTTCATAGAAAGCACTTCTATGGGCAGATAATGCCTTCTGTTAGGATTACTTCATTGACCAGTGCTTAGACTATAGGTGTTTCAAACTACTGCCTCTCTCCCTCAACAGATAATGTGAGAATATAGATATCCTGCTACAGAAATCGCCAGAACAGTGGCTGTTTACCAGGCAAAGAACCACGGCTGGACAGGATTCTGGGGAAGGGCCTAAGGAATGAGAATGGGAAGTCAGTCTCTAGCTCATTGGGCATGATCATCACTAGCATTACACAACTCCCCAGGGCCCAGCATATGGGTGGCTTACCTGAGGTTCCCAGATTTGGAGAGCTCTGACCCAGAAGATGATGGTCAAAAAGGAAGAGAAGGCTTCTGTCCACAGGTATTTAAAAGGACCCTTCAAATGTGTCTATGCATGAACCTGCTCGTGTATGAAGGTATTGCCATGAAATGAGACTTTTCATCTTGAATTCCCATTTTGAACGGATACAGAAAATCTTATCTAGCTATTTTCAGGTAAATCTACCCAATTTCAGTGACTTCCTAGCCATTCCAGTTTCATAACCAGTCATATCGTGATTTTCTTCTCCCTCTTTCTCCTTATCCCTGAAGTTGACCCTAATATCCAACTCCTTTCACATTTGCCAACATGGTGGTGAGGGGTTGGGAGAGGAGTGGTGGCTGGGCACCTAATTCTTGGTGCTTTACTGCCTTGTTGCTTCAAAGGTACCCCATACCACCTGGTCTCCAAGAAGTCTTCCCAGATTTCCTACAGTCCTGTCCAATGCTAAAGCTCAAGGTCCCATGGGCTTGCTACCTCCTAGGTAGCTTTTGTGTGTCATTGAAGAGCCTTGGACATATTCACATGGCCACTCACACACTTTCAGAGACACAGGGAGCTCAGGCTACCTTCCGGCCCTGTATGTCAACTGCTGTTCCCACCTTACTGTTGATACACAACCATGGAGCCAGTTACCATCTCCCTGGACAGGTCACAGGTCCCCTCCATTCTCAGATGCCTAAACTCAACAGGAGCTCCTTGTGTGCCTTCAGCAGACACACCCACATCTGCAAGGTGGCTAGCATGGGGGTGGGGAGATGGGGGCATAACTTCCACACTGCACCCAGCTATCTTATTTCGCCTTCACCTCTCCTCTCTCCACTCAGAGTAAGGGTTTCACCCATTGGCTCAGAAGTGGGGAGGTTGCGGGTGGAGAGAAGGCAGGGAAAAATGGGTGCTATCTTCTCATATCCTCTTTCAGATCCTCCCTCTGTCTATACCTGGAGAAGGCCTTCTGAGGCTTTGTTCTTGATTTCTGCAGTTTGGATTATGGCAAGTGAAGGGGAATGTAATCACATACCACAGGCGGGTGGCATTTTATTATCCTTCAGTTCTGGAGGCTGAAGTCTGAGATCAGAGTGTTGGCTGGGTTGGTTCCTCTTGAAGGCTGTGGGGAATCATTTGCTCTGCGCTCTGCCCTGCTCCTAGCTTCGGGGGGTTTGCTGGCATCACCCCAATCACCCTGAAGCATCCTTTCCTCCTCACATGGTGTTCTCCCTGTGTGCATGCCTGTCTTTGTGTCCAAATTTCCCCTTTCTTAAGGAAACTGATCACATTAGATTAGGGCCTTTTTAGCTTAATTACATCTGCAAATAAGGTCACTGTGACACTTCATTTTTATGTGTCAACTCAATTAGACCATGAAACCCAGATAGTCGGTCAAACATTAGTCTAGATGTTTCTCAGAATGTTTTGTTTGGTTGGTTTTTGTTTTTTACTGGAGATTCATGTTTACATCAGTAGGCTTTGAGTAAAGCAGATTACTCGCCATAATGCATGTGGGGGAGGTGCACCTCCTCATCTGCAGGCCTTCGTGGAAGACACTAACCTCCCCCAGGCAAGAAGAAATTATGGCAGCAGCCTGCTTTTGGACCCAACCAATGACTCCTCCCTGAGTCCCCAGCCTGCCAGCCTCCTTTGAAGATTTGGGAATTGCCAAGCCTTCATAATTACATGAGGCAAGTCCTTAAATCAACCAATTTCAGGCCACCTGGGTGGCTCAGCCTTTAAGTGTCTGCCTTCGGCTCAGGTCATGATCCTAGGGTCCTGGTATTAAACCCCATATTGGGCTCTCTGCTCAAGAAAGAGAGAGAGATATAGAGGGAAAGACAGAAAGCCAACGGTTTCCATTTCTCTGAAGAACCTGACTGGTATTAATATAATTACGGGAATGGTGGGGAGTTAGAACTTCAACATATCTTTTTGGGATAGGGGGAGAATTCAATCCATAACAGAAAGCATCCAGACCACAAGAGCATGGTGTGTGTGATGATGGCAGGGGTGGGGGTGGCATGGACAGGCATCTCCACTAATGCTATGTATGTCCCATACTCCAGGACTGTTGTCACCAGCAATGTATAAGGGTTCCAACCTCTCCACATCCTTGACACATCGTCTTAACTCTCTTAGTCCATAGGCTCCCCCCTACTTTTTTCTATATTTTCCCCCCTTGTAAATTATTTGTTATTTATCAAACTTTAGGTCATTTTTCCTGTAGTTATTCCCTCAGTCTCTATTTTAATGATTATATTCACATGGATTGTTTAAAGTGTCTCTATTTTCCCTGTATTTCTTCTTAACCACCCCATCTCAAGCAGTTCACCCCCTCTTCCATTCCCGCCAGCCACACTGGCTTTATATCAAGTCAAGAATACCAAGCACTTCCTGGCCCAGGGCCTTTGTACATGCTTTTTCCTCTGTTTGGAACTTTCCCCTCCACTTTCAACTTGTAGATCTCTGATTAAATGTCTCTCTTCACTAAGAGTTTCCTTAATTACTTTCCCTCCAAGCACCCTGGGTCCTCTCATTCATGGCTCTTATCACACTTCACTGTGTATTCCTTTCTTTTCTTAGAGAAAAAGAGAGAGTGTGCATGCATGCACACAAGCGGGGCCAGGGTGCGGGATGGGACAGGGGAAAAGGGAGGGGGAGAAAGAGAGAATCTTAAGTAGGCTCCACGTCCAGTGCACAGCCCGACAACTGGGCTTGATCTCACAACCCTGAGATCATGACCTGAGCCAAAACCAAAAGTCTGACATTCAACCAACTGAGCCACCCAGGCACCCATTCACTGTATTTCTTCATGAGGTCATTTGCAGACAGCCCATCAGACTGTGAGTGCCATGAAGCAGGGCCCACATCTGCTTCATTCATCACTGCGGCAGCATGAGTCACAGAACCATTTACTTGCTAACCAAATCAGTCAGTCCTCAGTGGAGCAGCGTTGGACCTGAGCTCAGGCCCTGGGCAAGACTATGTGGCCACCCAGGTCCTAGATCGCGGACAGAGGCTCTCATAGAGAAGACCGTAATAAATGAGCCACAAACTGTCAGCACCAGAATCAATTAAAGCCCTGTTTACATTTCTTTGTCAAACATAATCACTTAGTGTTTGAATTAAAGTCAGGCTCACTATTGACAGCCTCTACTGTGCGTCAAATATTGATATGATTTCTATGCTATAAGACTGTTGTACGAATGCTCACACATACACACACACACACATCCTTTGCTGGATGGGGGAAAGCAAGCCACCCAGAAGTTCAGTAACCAGCCCAAGGTTACAAATCCAGGAAGTGCTGGAGCCAGGATTCAAAGCCGGGCAGTTTGGCCCTAGCGTCTGGGTTTCAGGTCACTCTGTTGATAACCTCTGTGTCCCGATTATTGAACTCCATAGAACAACCACATACGTAAATAGCACACGGGTCCTCTAAAATGGAAGGGTGCCTCCCTCTCCTACCACCACCCCCTCAATCCTCCTCCTGCATTCATTGGAAAGAAAAGTAACTGCAAATGGTATCTGGGAGTGGGTGGGGAGGGGGGGAGGCCCAGAGCCTAAAGAACCAAGATTAAATCTGGTTTAGTTTGGTTTTGTTCTTTCTTTGTTATTTGCTGCTCTAACAAGAAGCGCCCTCACCACCCCCCCCACTGCCAATCACTGAGCAGGTGGGGTGGGGAGGGGTTTGGTCATCAGGGAGGAAAGGAAGGGGTTTCTGGTGTCTGGGTTCTCCTTGTGTTCAGCGCGAGGGGACCAGCTCATAGGTGTTTTAAGCTCCAGGGCCTCCTGAATGGGCCACTTGGCACTTACTGGTGAAGCACCCAGCTTGACCCTGGGGGAAAAGGGGCAAGATGAATGAATGCCTTTTGGGGGCTTTGTCTAGGGAGATAAGAAGTGCCCCAACCCCTGGAAGTCCCCAAGGCCAAGACCTAGATAGGGGGCTGCAAAAGCAGGTATGGAGTCAGTCAGCGAGGTCAGTGCCTCTGCAGGGAGGGGATCCTCTGGGGTATTGTCTGATCCAAGAGCCGAGGGACCCCTTTACAAGCGGGCGGCACTGTGGCTGAGTGGCCAGTGGATCAGCCGTACACCTGGACGACAGCTGGGGACAAGGAAGGGCAGCAGCTGGTGAGCCCCATGGCCCTGCCCCATCCCAGGTGGAGGACTCCTGGCCGCGTGACAAGAGACCAATGCTCCAGCCTAACCACACAGGTCCAGACCCCATGACACTTGACAGTACTCCTCAGAGCAGCTGGATGGAGGCACAACTGGAAAGAAGAAAGTTTTTATTCAGTGCCCTCAGTTCGGGACCCTTCTCCAACAGGTTTTCAGGAGAGAATATTCTACCACTGACCTAATTATTCATGGAAGTCAATAAGTTCTCCAGGCATCTGAGCTTGAGGGAAGCAGGGGAGGGGAGGGGCAAGTAAATATAGGTTTTTACTCAGATCTCTCCTATTCCTACTGTAACAAGGGTGGTCTGGGAAGGAACAGTGAGTCATTTCTCTTTAAGTGTTTCTGAGGTCTTTGATTTGGCAAGGTCCTTTCTGCCTGAGATGTCTCCAGTTTCTCGGCATTTCCTCTGCCCCTGTTAAAGGGGTATCAAGTGAGGGGGAAAGGGCCTGAGGAATGAGAGAGCCTACCTAGGCAGAAGTGAGCATCTGCAGGAGGCCAGACACAGGGCTCTCTTGGTTTCAGCACCGTGTCTGCTTAAGGGTGCCTGGCTGATACATTGGTTGATGTACCAGTGTCCCTGGGAAACTCCAAGCAGTCAATGCAAGCAGGCATGAAAGAAAACAGACGACAGTCTGGGGTTTCTATGTACCCAGGCTGCAGGACAGCTTTTCTTTCACGGATCAAATCCGTGGGTTGCGAGCTTATGCTGAGGTCTAATTGTTAGAGCCGGGATGGAGGCCAGCGTTTCCTTGGAAAGTCCACCGTAGAACCAGGTTCTGTGACTCACAGCCTTGACAGTGTGTGGTCTGGGAGGGACAGACAGCACCCTGCTAGCCATGGCAGCACCCAGAGGTGGTGGCAGTGGCTATCCTTAATGAGAAATCAATTCTGACCTTCTTGGGTTGCAGCTGAGAAGGTGGTATTTGTGGTGGTGTTTTTAAGCAGCCTTCCCACCCAGTGCAGAGCCCGACACGGGGCCCAAACTCACATCCCTGAGATCCAGACCCAAGCTGAGACCAAGAGTCAGATGCCTAACCAAGTGAGGCCCGGCGCTCTGAGAAAGGGGTATTTGTAGCAGGTGAGTTTTCAGAAAATGGTAATAAGAAGACATTTCTTCATGAACCAAATCAAGAAGACACATTATGTGGACATTTGAATATCTTAATTTGAATACTTGGCCTTTGGCAGTAACTCCTGGATGGGCTTCATGAACTACACAGGGTATGAACGCGTGTGTGTGTGTGTACACATTTGTATGCATACGCACGCACAGGGTGCACATACAAGGGAATTTTTTGGCAAGATACTACACTACTGGTCAGTAGGATTGGGGTGGGCACGGCAGAGATGCTGGTCAGAGCCTTTCCAGCATCATCATCTTCTTGGGGAATTTAGCCTCTCATGATCCCTAAAAGGAGAAGCTTCGTTTACCCTACTCACACCACCCCTAGCCACAAATGACTGGAACACAGCGCTCCACCACCTCCAAGGACCCCAGGCCATAGACAGGGCTGTGTCAGCCATATTTTCTCTTTCCTTTTTTTTTCTCTCAAGACCTTGACCTAAGAGACATGAAAATGGTCAAATGATGGTGGTTATGTAGAATCAAGAGAGGGGAAATGAAAGGCACCTGGCTGGCTCAGCTGGTAGAGAATGCAATTCTTGATCTTGGCGTTGTAAGTTCAAGCCCCATGTTGGGTGTAGAGATTACTTAAAAATAAAATCCTTTTTAAATTTTTTTTTTAAGATTTTATTCATTTATTTGACAGAGATCACAAGTAGGCAGAGAGGCAAGCAGAGAAAGAGGAGGAAGCAGGCTCCCTGCTGAGCAGAGAGCCCGATGAGGGGCTCGATTCCAGGAACCTGGGATCATGACCTGAGCCAAAGGCAGAGGCTTTAAACCACTGAGCCACCCAGATGCGCCAAAAATCTTTTTTTTAAAGGAATTTATGTATGTATGTATTTGAGAGAGAGAGAGTACGCACGCAATGTATGAGTGAGCACAAGCAAGGGGAGGGACAGAGCAAGAGGGAGAGGGAGAGGGAATCCCAAGCCGACTTCCCGCTGGGCATGGATCCCTACACGGGGCTTGGTCCCATGACCCTGAGACCACAACCGCAGCTGAAACCAGGAATCTGACGCTCAACCAACTGAGCCACCCAGGTGCCCCTTAAAAATAAAACCTTAAGAAAAGATTGGGGGAGTGTGCTGATAAGTAAATAGAAAGGGAAAGAGAAGCAGGAACAGAAGCACACGCTCAGATGAAAGCAGAGAGGAGAAGAGTCTGTGGACCCGTGAGAGAGGCAGGGGAAACTTGACATGCCAACACCGCAGGTCCGCTCTGAGTGATCCAAAGAGCCTTCATCCCTAATCTCAGGGCCGAGCCTTTAACCCTGATTAAACTCAAACCAGTTTGAGTAGTGTTCTTTTTCTTGCAACAAAATGATCCCTAAAGCAGTACAAAAGGGGAGGATAGATGTCCAAGACCCCAAGGACAAGCATATCTATATGAGGATTGTTAGGATGTCTGTGATTTTGGCAAGGTAGAGTCAGTCCTATGACGTGTGTGCCGGTTCATTTAAGCTTTGAGCTTTTCCTCTAAGGGCCGTCAGTTGCTCTAATGGAAAATTCCACTCCAGGGCAGTCAGCTCGTATTCTATCAGAAAAGCCACACTCCAGAAGCAGCCACTCCAAGCACTTCTGTGATGGAAGTCTCACGGAGTACCTGAGGCTTGGTTAATTAGCATAGTGAGTGTCAGAAATGGAGTTTTATTGTTTAAATTAGTACAGTGTTAATAGGTGCAATGAATATTAGAAATGGACTCTATGGTGAAATTAAAGGTCTTCAAGATAGGTGGACTGGCTGAAACAGTTTGGTCATGTACCATCCTTCACTGTTCCGCGAGCAGCACGGTGGATGTGGGGATGTGTGGCCCGGGGTCCCCCTCCCAGAAAGGGCTTGCAGCAAGGAGTGGGTTCGGCAAGCATCTCTGGCCGCCCGCCCCTCCAGGGTCCGCTTCAGCTGTAGGAGCCTCCTTGTTCAAGGCCATCTTCCTGGGGCGGCCCTTGTGCAGTGGTTGATTGGGCCCAGCAGGGATGAAGTCCCAGGCGTTTCGACAAAGTGCTAGGCAACCCCTGTAGGGCAGCCTTCAGTCCAGGGCTCAACTCGGGGTTGCTTGATGTCTCCTCCAGTGTACATTATCGTTCATATTTTCCGTCTGCTCAATCTCTATTCCTTCGTCCTCCTTTCTAAACAAAATGTACTTCAAATTGTATTGAATTGAAATCCTTCTAACTGAAGTAGATTCCTATAAAGTTGTTCTTATTAATGAGTAAAGAATAACTATTATTTCATTAGCATTCATAATATATTGTTATTGGCATTGATAAGCCTCTTCAATTTGTGGATTATAACTCTCCATCAATATGAAAATAGATTGCATCATACTCTTTATAAACTATGACAGGAAAACACACGCAATAAGTGTTAATGAAGTTTAAAGACCATCATACTCTGTGATATTCTATTTTGGGCTTTTTTTAAAGAAGCGGAACAAGCCAGCCCTATATGTTAACTCATTTCATGTCAGTTGCATTCTGTTTCTGATGATGGTTCCTTTCCCCTTTCCTTTATGGGATTTGGTCCCTAACAGACATTTTCCATCCCAAACTCTGTCTCAGCACCTGCTTGCAGAGAGCCTGACTGGTGACAAATGGCACAGGGTGCCACTGCCGAGACAAAGCACCAGAGACCGGGTGGCTTCAACCACAGATAGTTACTGTCACACAGCTCATCCCAAATGAAGATGTTGGCAGGGTTGTTTCCTTCTGAGGACTGTAGGGAAAGCGTCTGTCCCAGGCCTCTCTCCGTGGCTTGTGGATGGCTGTCTCCTCCCTGTGTCTCGATGACATCTTCCCTCTATGCCTGTCTGAGTCTGTGTCCAAAATTCTGTCTGAGATCTCACCAGAAGCACCATTAACATTCCTATTTCGAGCAGCATTCTGTTCAAGATGGTACGTGTGTGCTCTAAGACAATAGAGACTTGCTCTCCAGCTCTTTCCTTCCTGAGCTCTAGCCCGAACCACTTTCATACCCATTATTTCTACCAATGATGTCTTCAAGGCAATTTAGGCTTTTTCAGTCCCATGTTTTAAATTTGTCCATTCCCCTACCCTTTCCTCACTCCAAAGCCACTTTCACATTTTTAAGGCATTTGTTACACCTGCAGCCCACTTCCTAGTATTAGTCAGTGTTCCCCAAAGAAGTAGAACCAATAGGAGACAAAGATCTAGATATAGACATATTGAGATTTATTTTAGGAAATTGGCTCACATGGTTGTGGGGGTAGCAAATCTAAAATTCAAAGGGTAGGCTGGGGGCTGGTAGCTCAAGTAAGAGTTATTGTTGCAATTCTTGAGTCAACTGATGAGTCTGAAGGCTGGAAACTCAGGCCGAATCTCTATCTGTAGTCTGGGGTTAGAATTTCTTCCTCTTTGGGGCATCTCAGTCTTTGCTCTTAAATCCTTCAACTGATTGAATGAGGCCCACCAACATTATAGAGGATAATCTACTCAAAGTTTACTAATCTAAGTGTTCATCACATTTAAAAAAAAATGCGTTTTAAAAATGCCTTCACAGTAACATCTAGACTGGTGTTTGACCAAGCAGCTTGGCACCACAGCCTAACCAAGTTGACACATAAAATTAAACATCACAAATATGCATCCTGGGATGGCCCCTGAGGCATGGTCCAGTATAGTTCAGTGTCTGTGCATTGGTTCAGGGGTGCTCTGGCCACCTGTTGCTGAGTCCCAGTGTAACAGAATCCTGCCTCTAAGGTATTATTGTCCCCACTTCAAATGACCCTCTCATGCAAGGCGGTGCTAAGAGCTCCTGAAAGAACAGAGTGCCCAGTCTCCACTGAGTTTATTAAATAGTTTGTTTGAATAGTTTATTTGAACCAGTTAGTTAAAAGCATTTGATAAATTTGTGTATGATGACCAAATTTGGTAGAAGATCTGGTCTCTTTACAAACTGGGAGCAAAGTTATGGGGGAGCAATTCACCCTTATTTACCTCGATCTCCCTCAATAGCTGTCATCACTACCAAGAACCTAAAAGCATCGTGACCAAGTTGACATAGGTCAGTTCATAGTGACAGTGATATGTAGTCTCATTTTAGCTCAGGGACCCTCCCATGACTCACCACTTCATTTCATTCAGGTCTTATTGTTCAAATGTCATCTCTTCTGGGCAGTGAATCTAACTACATTAGCCAGTGGACACGTGCACACACATACGCCATTTTCTGTCACTATGTCCAAATCCTGCTTCATTTTTCTCATTGACGTTTATCAAACAAACCTGAATGATATTTGGCAATTTTTAAATTTGGTTTGTTTTTCTCGTCTGCCAGTACGGGAGTATCAGTAGGGTACATGCCTTGCTCATGGCTCTGTCCCTAGAGCATAGAGCCATACTGTGCCTATGTCGGAAGTTAATTATTATGTGTTGATTGACTATAGGAATGGATCAATGCAGAAGATCTACCTCTGTCAGGTGGTGATTATGGGGCACTGGGGCTTTAAGGCACAAAAGAGGTACTTTAAAACAAGTGGTCAGCTGTTAACTTTTGGTCCTATAACTCTGCTTTGCCACTCTCTCCCCTTGCTGTTCTCACCCTCTGGAGTATCTTTTTTTTTTTTTTTTTTAAGATTTTATTTGTTTAATTTACAGAGAGAGACACAGCGAGAGAGGGAGCACAAACAGGGGGAGTGGGAGAGGGAGAAGCAGGCTTCCCACTGAGCAGGGAGCCCAATGTGGGGCTGGAGCCCAATGTGGGGCTCGATCCCATGACCCTGGGATCATGACCTGAGCCAAAGGCATCCGCTTAACAACGGACCCACCCAGGTGTCCCCCTCTGGAGTATCTTGATCCCTGGTCTTCCCACATAAGGAAGGCTCAATTTCTGGTCCCCAGGAAAGAGTTCATTTAACCTGCCCAATTGCATGAGAACTTCAGTAGATGTTGTTTTATGTCAAGTGATATGTTTTGACTCTTCATGGATCACCCAGTGTTTCTAAACAGAAACACTGAAATATAGTGACAGGTTGCTAATTAAGAGGATAAGGGCTGGCAAGTGGGGGGTGATGGCTAAGCAGAAAGAGGACACTAAATAAATTGATAAAGCAAACAAAACTCCAGAGGATATTTTAAGTCCACATAGAAGAATACTCTGTTTTCAAATATTGCTTAATTAGATAAGAAGCAACTACCTATTTACCAAAAAAACTAGTGTGTCAAGTACAAATCATTCTTCATTAAGGCAGTTCTTCTCCATTTCTAAACCAGGCAGACTTCTGCTAATATACTTGCAGCATAGATATGCAAAAAAAAGAAAAAAGAAAAGAAATGTATCTCTGATTAAATCTCTCTTCCCAGAGTTGGTTTACATGAAGTTTTTCTTTTTGACACCTACAGAAACAATAGCAACCCGTGTGATTCAGTAGTGGTGTTGGTGGAGGAGGCAGTGAAGGTGGAGGCCAAGGAAGTGATGGTGGTGGTGGTGGTGGTGGTGGTGGTGGTGGTGGAGGTGGTGGTAGAGGAGGTGGTGGAGGAGGAGGTGGTGGATATAGTAGAGGTGGCAGAGGAGGTGATGGTGGTGGAGGTGGTGGTAGAGGAGGTGGTGGAGGAGGAGGTGGTGAAGGTAGGTGGTGATAGTAGCAGAGGTAGAGGAGGTGGTGGAAGTGGAGGAGATGGTGGGGCTGGTAGAAGAGGTGTGGGAGGTGGTAAGGTGGGGGTGGTGAGGGATAGTTTGAGGTCAGCGTGTGGAGGCCAAGGATGTGGAGCTCGTCCCAGTGGAGGCGGTGATGTTGTTGGAGGTGGTGGTGGTTGGAGAGGTGGTAGTAGAAAGAACAGTATACACCTCTGAACCTCTTTCTGGACCACCCCCAAGAGACGTGCCATGGAGGCTTCCCCCTCCACCCGATCTGGCTTCAGTTGTCTCATCTCCAGAAGTTCAGGTTTCATAGAATGTGTTGAGATTGGCAGCTGTGCAGGGTTGACCTTCTGTCAACAGGGCCTCACCCTTGCTGAGTTTTGGAGAAATGTTGCCATCTAGTGCCCCACAGGAGTGTTCACTCTCTAAGACAATAAGCCAGCCCCCACCCCCAGCTTCATTGTCCCCTCTCCCCCACCAGAGGTCACACACACCACAGGCCAGGACTGGCGAGCGCAATCCCCTCACCTACAGGAGGAATCATGGAAATGTCTCCAGATATTTATCTAATCCCTTTTTCTCTTTACAAAATGCACAAGAGTAAGTTAGATACAGCAAGAACAGCGACAGAATGACAATTTAGGCAGGAGTTAACATTTACTGTGTAGAGCACACTAAACTCAGTGAGAAATTAAGGAGTTCTAGACACAACAGTGAACTACATGGAGGGAGTCATGGCATGGCCTGAACCTTGCACTCTGGGTCATCTCCTTTTGGAATCTCTTATCCCCCTCCAGGCCCACCAAAATATAAACCCTCCCACCCTGGCCCACCTAAAGCCCCCAGTCTATTCTCTCCAGCTCATCCTCTTGGCTTTCCGCAGGAACGGCTAGTGACATCCATCACCCACACTGTCGTCTGTGTTCCTTGACCTCCCCTGTCAGGTAGAAGAGGCCTATTTTTAACGGAAACCCTCAATGACTTCACAATGATTAGTGACTCTGTAGAGGGACAAGTGGCAAGCCAGGCCCGTGGGGAAGCTGCTTTGATTAGGAAGCTTTCTGTAGTTTCTTTCAAGCCCCAGGCATGCTCCAACTTCAAGCCTGACCTTATCTTTCATGACGGATATATCTTGATTTAGATGTACGTACTCATTTGTTTCCTTGATGCCAACCTCCCCAACTCGTCTGTGGGCTCCATGGGTGTGGGGACCCGGGCTGTGTTGTCCACTGCTAAACGCCCAGTGCCTGGCGCCATGCCTGGCTCACAGGAGCCCTCGGACAAATGCTGGAGAGAAAACTGTGCCCATCTATAGGGGTATTTGGTACAGTGAATGGAGGCTGAGCACAGAGTTCAACACTCTAGTCAGAAGGGACACGGTGGTGTCACGATTCTCCAGTTGTTTTCCCCAAAGCCCTTGGTTCACTTGCTATTAAGCTGAAACCTACCACCACCACCCCTCACCTTCCCCATCGTGAAGAGAACCCCTTTCTCTATCTCCTCAGCCCATCCTCTGGGCCCTGGCAAGCCTTTAAAACGTTCAAGGCAGCACAGTGTGAAAACAGCTCATCAGGTCCCTTCATTTTACAGACAAAGAAATCCGTGGAAAGCAGAGAAATGTGGAAAGGTGACAAAGGTAAGAGACTGAAGACCAAAAAAAGTGTATGTCAGAGAAGGAAAGTGCTTTGTCACAGTTTCCCCTTTCAGCCCTCGCTGTGATTCCAGAACACTCTTCAAGAGCTGGCCTCTCTCCTTTGGGAATTCACAGCGAGATACATCCAGGCCAGCCTGAAAACAAAGCGTCCTGGAGAGAAGTCAGGGGCTCAGTATGCTGGAGGGATCTGCGGCCTCCCAGGTGGCTTGGAGGACCCTGACGGGTAAGGGGGATGCAGGCATCCCAGAGGATCTGTCTGGGAAATCGTGGCCATGTTGAGATGTTGAGGACAAAGGCTTTTCTGTCCTTTGCCACCCGTGAGGCGGTGCTTTTCTGAGCAGCTCTGATTATAAATCCCTGTCCTGCTAAGATGGGTAAACTTGGCAGCATTCAAGATCTGCCTTGTGTCTTAACTGTTTCTCAGTTGGTTTGGGTCTGGCAAAACCCCAAACGCATTCTGCCAAGTACTCTTTCCCTTAATTTCAAATCCCCTGAGTGGCTTAAGGGAAATTTCATCCATATGTTTCTGAGTCATTTACTGTGAACTCATCTTTTGGTAAAAGAAATATGTTCTCAAGCCAGCACAGTCCAGAGAATAGCAAAGTTTGAGGCTGAAATAGGTCATGCTTTCTTTGGGGAGAATTTCCTGAATTTTCTAAGTACAAGGAGGAGGCAAGACAGCAATATTTCCTTTCCTTATATTGCTTCCTCTTTCAGCATGTCCTTTCTTAAGGTTTACTTGAAAGCGTCTATAATTTATGAAGCTGGTAAATGCCATATTTGCATTTGGATCTAAACAAAGTCTATAGAATTGTAGTTTTCAACACAAATTCTCATTTTTAACCTACGCTGGAAAAGAAACAAACAATTATTGAACACATACTACACAGTGAGTACATATCAGCAGCCTGGTGAGATAGACATTACCTTCATATGTAAAGAATCTGAGGTTAAGAAATTAGAAAAGGTGTCCTCTTAATGAAAGGCAAAGCCAAAATTCAAATCTATGGCTGACTCCCAAGTTCACATTCTGTCCACCAGTGCAGGTTCACCGAAATGCACAGAAGAGAGGCCCAACGCCTTCTAGCTGACAGTCATCCTAGAGCTAATGATGGATTCTGGCTAGATGTGTTTTAAGGCAATGGGGACTAGACCTGACCTTACTGCAAAACAGCTATCCTCTTTTCTGTTGCCTTGGGAAGGTTTGGAACCTGCCTAACTACGGTGAGATGTCATACAATGACATGTTGTGGAAATTGTCAGTCTCGGAAGAGAAGTTTCCTCTATTGTTAATAGTGATGACAAGCCTCCAGGTAACCGCCAACAGCTTACAAGAATTACAGGTAATAGAAGAACATGATAAACAATACCATGGGGATGCAGCCCCAAATCCAGAATGTTGAAAAGTCCACAAGGCAAACAGCCCAGCTTCTTCAATAAATAAATACCAAAGCAGGGACACCTGGGTGGCTCATTCACTTAAATAGCCGATTCTTGATTTTGGCTCAGGTCACGATCTCAGGGTCATGATCTCAGGGTTGTGAGATCGAGTCCTGCCTCAGGTTCCACATTCAAGGCAGAGTCTGTTGTCTTTCTCTCCTTCTGCCTCTCCCCCTGTTCTCTTTCTAAAATAAAATCAATCAATCAATCAGTAACAAAGGGGGAAAAATGAAGGCAAGAAAGCCTGTAGATTCAAAAAGACAAGACATTTCAACTGAATACAATGTGTGGATCTTATTTGGATCCTGATTTGAGCAAACTAAGAATAAAAAGAAATCACGAGATAATCAGGGAAATTTGAGCACTTCCTGCATATCTTATATTAACAAACCAATGTTGTTTTTTGGATGTGGTAATGGTATTGTGATCGTGTTTTTAAAAAAGGAAGGACAGGTGCCTGGGTGGCTCAGTGGGTTAAGCCTCTGCCTTCGGCTCAGGTCATGATCTCAGGGTCCTGAGATTGAGCCCCGGGAGCCCCGGCTCTCTGCTCAGTGGGGAGCCTGCTTCCCCCTTCTCTCTCTCTGCCTGCCTCTCTGCCTACTTGTGATCTCTCTCCCTGTCAAATAAATAAATAAAAATATTTTAAATAAATAAATCTTTTAGAGATACTACTGACTTATTTACAGATGTAACAATATGATGTTTTAAACTTGTTTTAATGTAATGTGGAGTGGAGACACAAGGTAAAGGGAGCCTGGTCACATTTGAACATCCACTGAGGCTGGGTGATGGTAAAAGGGGTTCCTTCTACTAGACAGACAGACATTTATATGTTGGAAAGTGTCCATAATAAAAATTTTTTAAGTTATTATAATTATGATTTTTAAAAAATAAAAATAATTCTAATATTTTGCTTCCTGGATAAAGCTATGAAGGGAAAAATTTTAAGTGACCTTTTGCTAATGATAAACTGAATATATGCTCCCTTTCTAGCATCACATAAAATGAGAACAAGAACCCTAAATGAGGTCGTATGCCATCACATATAATCTTCTGCTAATTTTTTGATGGCCCTTTCCTAATGCGCACTGAAAGCGCACATGAACCGACGTGCTCCCACCACATCCAGCGCCGGCTGTGTCCACAGCCGTCTTGTTTCATCTATGCCTTTCTTTCCCTCGCTCCCGATGGATTAAAAACAAATTCCAACACTTAACCACGATGGGCACGGAGTAATATATCGAATTGTTCAATCACTACATTGTACCCCGGAAACTAATATGCCGCTGTACGTTAACGATCCTGGAGTTAAAATTTAAAACTTAATAAAAAATAATTCCACGGATCATTATTGTTTCATCTGTAGAACTTCTGCGTGCATCTATTTTTCTCTCAGATTCATGGGATTAACAGACGAGCTTCAGGTGGATTTGTAGAGTGAAGAGTCCGCCCAGAGATAACAAGAGATAAACGCGCGCGGATTTGGAGGTGCGGGAGACAGCGGAGGGCGGTTGGGGGGAGGAAGAAAGGCAGCAGGTGCAGAGTAACCGTTGAGAAGGGCAGATTAGAGGCTCAGAGCCACACCTGGGGGCTGCGGTTGCAGGGAGGGGACTCCCGTAGCTGATAGCCAGAGCAGGGGAGGGGCTGGCCGGGGAGGACAGCAGGGTCAGCCCCTCTGGCCTCTGCGCTCACCTCCTGCGCTGTGTGACGTCATCACACCCGAGCTGCTGCGGAGGGGGACACGCGGGGACCCGCAAGGTTTGGGATCCTCAGATTTGTTCACTGGAACTGTCAAAACGTTTCTTTCCACCCAATTTGATAAGAACACTCCTCTGCCTCCTTCAGGAGAGAAAGGCAGGGAACATTTAGCCTTTTCCCGATGACTTAAAGCTGGTCAAGGACAATTTGGGGACTTATTTTACATGTGGGGCTCCTAAGCCAAAGGGTCACTAGATTGTTCTGTCTTTTTTAACAGGGTAAGATGGAAGTGGAAGGCAATCTTTTCTCCCTCCGCTGGACCTTGTTACAGACATCAAGATACCTGTTCCACTTCTGACCTGGCCTTTCTAACCCGGCTGTGAAGACTGTGACTAGGGGCACCTGGGTGGCTCAGTGACTTAAAGTCTCTGCCTTTTTGCTCAGGTCATGAACTCAGGGTCCTGGGATGGAGCCCTGCATTGGGCTCTCTGCTCAGCAGGGAGCCTGCTTCCCCCTCTCTCTCTTCCTGCCTCTCAGCCTACTTGTGATCTCTCTCTCCCTGTCAAATAAATGAATAAAATCTTAAAAAAAAAAAAAAAAAGAGTCCATTGGCTATGAGGATACAGGAGGCTCACCTCTGAGGGAAGCCTGCGTTTCCCTGTTTACGTCTTTAGAGCCTTGTTGTGCTTCACTTTTTAGTTTTTAGCAGAATCCTGGACAGTTAAGGCTGCTGAGTAGATGATGTATCACTTCTGTATTGCTTGCAGCTGTTTGATACATGATCAAAAAAGATCCTGAATCAGATCTCAGCATTTTCCAGAGATTGGAAAATACGGCAAGACCTAGGAGCTGGGCATCAAGTAGCCTGAAAATATAGCACACCGTAGTAGAAACACCCTCCTAGGTACCCTGGGATCTTGGTGGGAAAGAGTTTCGAATGGAAATAGTCATTTTTAAAAGCAGGTTTTAGGGGCGCCTGGGTGGCTCAGTGGGTTAAGGCCTCTGCCTTCGGCTCAGGTCATGATCCCAGGGTCCTGGGATCGAGCCCCGCATCGGGCTCTCTGCTCCTTGGAGAGCCTGCTTCCTCCTGTCTCTCTGCCTGTCTCTCTGCCTGCCTCTCTGCCTACTTGTCATCTCTGTCTATCAAATAAATAAATAAAATCTTTAAAAAATAAATAAATAAAAGCAGGTTTTATTCTAAAGGAGCATACCTTACAAAAAAAAAGAAGAGAGAGAGATGCAGAACTTTAGATAAGAACACGTTCAACTCTATCAAAATCAGTAAGTCTAGGGGCGCCTGGGTGGCTCAGTGGGTTAAAGCCTCTGCTTCCGGCTCAGGCCATGATCCCAGAGTCCCGGGATCGGGGCCCGCACTGGGCTCTCTGCTAGGCAGGGATCCTGCTCCCCACCCCCCCGCCCTGCCTGCCTCTCTGCCTACTTGTGATCTCTCTCTGTCAAATAAGTAAATAAAATCTTTAAAAAAAAAAGAATCAGTAAGTCTAGGAGGGAAAAGATGCTCATCTGATGAAGTGAATGAAAGAAGTTTTCCCCAAACAGAGTATGAACCTTTGCATAAAGACAGAGAGCAAGGCTGGAGGGACGCGACTCCCCAGCCATTGGTTACAGGTCTCGGTCCCCCACAAGAAGAACAGGTGGTCACCTTTCCTGCTATCTCACTGACAGTTTCCTCTCTGAGCAAGGAGACCCTGTGTTCCATTCCACCTTGACCGACAACAGAGTGTAGTTGATGTGTTGGAAATGAGAGGGATCTCCAGTCCAATTTTCATGGTGGTCTGGGGTTCCCCAGCACGAGAGATTGGAATGCAGGATGCTGGCAAGCAAAGGGTCTGGATGTTAGAAGGAAGGTTTTCACACTGTAAGGAAAAGACAGAACACATTTTATTCTAGCGGTGACTCTCAACCCTTCCTGTGCCGTAAGATCATGTGGGGAATATGTATTCCTCGAACTTCTCCAGTTGAGCTATAAATTAGATAAACCCAAATGGACAACATTTAAGACCCTCACCCTTCATATGAGTTTAGATAAATGCATATGCTTTGTTACCCACCCTGCCATCAAGATAGAGGATATATCTGTCACCCCAGAAAGATTCCTCACACACTCTCCAGTCACGGGTAGGCTGTGCCGTCCCACAAGCAGTGTCTGTTCTATTCCTTTCTCCATATCTTGGTTTTGACTGTCCTTGAGCTTCATATAAAGAGAATCACAGAGTAGGTCGTCTTTTGTATGTGGCTTCTTCTCTCGGCATAGTGTTTCCGAGGTCCATCCGTGTTGTCAGGTGAATCGGGACCTCTTTTCTGTAACAGTGGTATCTAACTGTATGGACGTACCACAGTTTGTTCCTTCCGTCTCTAATTGAGGGGCATCTGGATTGTTTCCAGTTCGGGGCTGTTACTCATGTAGCTGTGAAGTCTTTGAGTGTGTGTGTGGTTTGGTTTCTCTTGGATAAAAGCAGATGTGGCATTTCTGTCCTGAGGAGGGTGTGTGTTTCGCCTGTGAGAAACTGCCAAACCAGCATCCAAAGTGGTCACACCATTCTGGGCCGCTAGCAGCAGCCTGTGAGAGTTCTAGCACTTTCCATCCTTGTGTTGTCAGGTTTGTCTTTTACTTCAGCTGTTAGTGGTCGTATCATTTTGGTTTTACTTTGTCTTTCTCTGATGCCCAGTGGTGGTGAACACATTTTCACATACTGATGGGCTCCTTATATATTTTCCTTTGTGAAATGCCTTTCAAGCTTTTTGGCCATTTTTTTAAATGGGGCTGGTTGTCTTTTTACTAAATTATAGGAATTGCTATGATACACTGGATACAAGTTCTTTCTCAGATATATGTGCGGCAAATATTTTCACCCAGTCTATGACTTACCTCCTTTTCCTTAACAGTTTCTTTTGATGAGTAGACGTTTTTAATTTTGACGATGTCCATTTTTACACTTTTTTTTTCTTTTGTGACTATCTGGGCAAACTTAAAGTAAAAA
Source organism: Mustela erminea (assembly GCF_009829155.1). Lineage (NCBI taxonomy): Eukaryota > Metazoa > Chordata > Mammalia > Carnivora > Mustelidae > Mustela > Mustela erminea. The sequence goes on along the minus strand of NC_045624.1, from coordinate 88,001,360 downwards.
TACCCATACCCAGGCCCAAGAGATCTGGTTCAGTGGGTCTGGGTTGGGGCCAAGCATCAGTGCTTTTTAAAGGTTGCTTGAACCTTCCAGTGTGGACAGTCAGGGTTGAGAACTGCAGCACCAAGAGGAAACACGGCTTGACATATAGAGCATTGGAAAGAATGAAATTCTGGAAATATTATAAGGCATAATCCAAATGAACATTGAGGAGGGACCTAAAAACCTCTGTGTGTCAGTACAAGGGACGTGTCAGTGAGGGTAGGGAGAACGGCAGAAGGACAGGCCAGGAAGGACTGTGGGCTTGACAGCTCTGGTCTCAGGCCTGCGAAACACCCAGGGAGCAAAAAATGGACCTCGTAACATGGTGTTTGGGACAAGAAGATGAGCAAGAAGGAACGAGGGTTCCGAGTAGATGAGGAACAGATGACGGATCTGCCCAGCCACGCTTGTCCTTCTGTCCCCCGCCATCTGGAAGCAGAATCTACAGCACCAGTAAAACAGAACACAGACGGCGCAGAGGGAACGGCAGCTGAAGATGGATGGGGACACGGAGAGGCAGCCCCAGGCAGCTCTAAAAGAGCTCAGGTCTTCGGGCCTCATGAATTACAATCCGGGGAACGGGAAGACCTCGCAGAGGTAATTGAGGAATCACGCTGTGATCTCTGAAAATCGTGGACTGAGGGAACATGGCCAGAAAACCCACAAGGAAAAAAAAAATGCTCCAAGTCTTGAAGCGAGGGCTGTCAGCAGCCGTCAGGTGGTGGCCACGTCCAGCATGTGCCTCCGGGATGGGCCCATTGAAGACTGGGCAGCCGGAGGCAGCTGTCCGGAGAAGCCCAAACCCGCCCTTTCCAGAAAAAAGTAGGTGTGACTACAAATCCTATTAATAAGACTGCGTTTGCCAGGTTGGATCTTATGAACGCAGGTCTGGGCCCAGCCCCATTTCTAGCTTCTGTTATAGGAGTTATAATCCTGTTGTTAATTATTTACATTTATTGAATACCTACTATACGCTAGGCTCATGTTTCTCAAATTCGAAACTTGTGAGTCCTCAAGGATCCACACTTAGCCCAGACAGAGAGCCACAGATCCCTGTTTGAAAAGCACTGGGTTGAGAGCTAAGAGCTAGCTAGTGGATGGATAATTACAGCCAGACCACGGAATATTATTCAGCATGAAAACGAGATGAGCATTCAAGACCCAAAAAGACATGGAGGAATGTGAAATGCATATTTCTAAGTAAAAAGAGGCCAATCTGAAAAGACTAGATACTGTAGGATTCCAACTATATGACATTCTGGAAAAAGCAAAACTACAGAGACAGTAAAAAGATCAGTGGTTGCCAGGGCTTGGGGAGAGTAAAGGGAGGATGAACTGGAAGGGCACAGGGGATTTTTAGGGGAGTGTAATGACTCCGTATGGCACTTCAGGAGTGGATACGCGTCATGGTACGCTTGTCGAAACCCGTAGAACTCACACCATCAAGAGTGAGCCCTTATGTAAACTAGGGAATCTGAATGAAAATGGTGTGTCAGTGTAGGTTCATTGACTGTAGCAAGTGTACCACTGTGTTTGTGGGGGACGTCGTGCGTGTGCGGAGTGAGGGGTGTACGGGAACTCTTTTTTCTGCTCAATTTTGCTATAAACCTCCAAGTCCTCTAAAAAATAAATCTGTGTTTAAAAAATAAGCTAAGAACAGAGAATAAAAATTTCATGGAGAACATTTGGATTCCTAAAATGGACCCAGTTGAAGAAATAGTGTGTAAGGGGCTTCAAATGCATTATTTCTAATTTTTTTTTCTAAGACAGTGGGGAGTGGGGGCGGGAGGGACGAGGGAGAAGGAAGAGGATCTCAAGCAGACTCCACACCCAGTACAGAGCCTGATGGGGCAGCAGGACGATCTCACAACCCTGAGGTCATGACCTGTACCAAAATCAAAACTCGGATGCTTAAAAGGAAGCCACCCAGGCGCCCCGCATTATTTCTAATTCTTAAAATGATCAGCAGCATACATATTATTATTCTAATTTTAGAAATGATTTAACTGGGACAGATTTAAGTAAGTTGACCCAAATCACATTGCAAGTAAATGGCAGGACAGGATTGAGCTCAAGCCTTCTATGTAAATGAAAAACCCATTGCTCTTGACCATGGCACCCCACCACCTCCCCCCTGCCTCCTCGGCTTACCTGCTGTGTACTGACTTAGCCAACTTCACTCCATCTCAGACCTCTCTCAGCCTACCTCTGCTTGCATGCTTCTCCCCTCATCCTGACTGTGTTGCTGCCGGGACCCCTGACCTACCCTCAGTCCAGTCCTCAGTTGTTTGGTTTTTTAATATATATATTATTTATTTGACACAAAGAGAGAGATCACAAGTAGACAGAGAGGCAGGCGGGGGGGTGGGAAGCAGGCTCCCTGCCGAGCAGAGAGCCGAATGCGGGGCTCGATTCCAGGACTCTGAGATCACAACCTGAGCCGAAGGCAGAGGCTTAACCCACTGAGCCACCCAGGCGCCCCCAGTCCTCAGTTTTAATTCCCAGCCCTGCTGACCGAATGCTTGCCAACCTCCTTCTAAGCTAGCCAGCCCTTTAACCGGCACCACTCCTACCTGCAGCCTCAATTCTGCCCTTTCTCTCCCCTGTACACCCACCCAGCCGTGCCTTGCCTAGCCCAGCCCCTCAGCCCCAGGAACCAGCCCCATGCATAGCAGATGAGGCACGAATGGGAAGGACTTACGCTGCCCTCTGCCACAGCTAAAGGAGACCAAACCTTCATCACTTCCAGGAAGTGATGCCGTATATTATCTAAGACCAGTCAGAGACTGACACTGGACACCACCTATGAATTTGAGGTGCTTTGCTTTGAGAAGAGGCTTTATCTATTCATCCACATGTCGGGAGCCTTTTGGAAAAATGGCGATAATGTGAATACTCTGAGCGGTAGATCTCAAGGAACAGAAGAAGGACAGCAGTCATCAGCCGCCTTGCAAAGTTAAAAGAAAGAAAAAAGACGTGAACCCAATTTTGCATCATTATAAGGAACCATGCTCCATGAATTACTGCACCAACAACGCCTGTATAGTGACCTCGTCTCTTTCCAAGACACGGCAGCCAATGGCCCATACTTGCCTGGGAGCTTCAGTAATGCTGTTCCCGTGTCTGTCCAAAGATGAGTAGCAGTATCTGTTACCTGTTTAAACACCTTCTGGGATTTGGGAGCCTGCATATCTCCAAGGTGATATTTCAACTTTTTAGTGAGTTCACTCTAAGCATAATTGCCTTTCTGACTTGATATGTGAAGTCAAGTTCATAATAAAGCTGTTGTTATAGAGGAAAAACACGGGCAAATGGTCAGCCAGCCAGTGAGTGTTGGAATCGGTGGGTAGAATTCCTGAGCCCTCATGGCAACTATCACATCTTTTCTCCAAAAAGGTGAAGTGATGCCTTCTGGAAGCCTAGCAAGGGCTACGCCTTAGCAAAATAAGGGCTCATTACCTGAGCTCCATCTCCCTGAGTCGTAGCCGTGGTCTACGGAGGGAACGGGGACAGCCTAGGAGGCTCAAGGGTGCTGTCATCGGAGCCAAGGCTAAGCACGAATGTCAATTCCGTTAATTATTTTGTGTGTGAGAACTAAAACGTGTGTAGTCCTCAGCAGCCGTGATCCTGACTTTGTTGCCAGTGACAAACATGACTACCAGGCTCCCACTGGTGTGTACTGGGGTACAGATCCCATGGGACACCCTCCCACACCCCGCTGCTCCCCACAAAGTGTTCCTCAAAACCAAGTTTTGCCATCTATCTTCTTTGGTCATCTCTATGAAAAGAAAATAACACCAGGGAGCTAAGGCTATGAAACCGGTAGAAGGTTTCAACACCATAGTCATGCATGGCTGCTGCCTAATTCACCAGGCCAGGTCTTGGCAGTCGTGTTCTCTACCGGATTACACTCTCAGAGGCCTTATACCCCCAGATAAGTGAAGGGTCGAAACAGACACATAGCCTCTGGGCTCAGCCTAATCACTAAGCAAGCTTTCTGTGCTCACCAAGCGATGATTTTATTATAATTTGGCTTCATACAGAATGGTTACAAGCTAAGAATGCACTAATTAGTGAACATGAATATTCTATCTTCTTAACGATTATATTTTTCAAAATAAATTATTTAATAATCTTCCACTGTATACAAAATGAATTCGTTTCCTACTGCCACTATTAATAATTACCACGAATGTAGTAAGCTCGACAACACAGTTACCACCTTAGGGTTCTGGAGATCAGAAGTCTAAAATCAAGGTGAGCAGGGCTGTATTTTTGCCAGTGGCTCTGGGAGAGAGTCTATTTCCTTGCCTTTTCCTGCTACCAAAGGCCACCCACCTACATTCCTTCACCCTTCACCTGCCTCTGTCTTCAAAGGCAGCAATGCTATAATTCTCCAATTCATCTTGTGTTGGTCTCATTTCTTTATTGACTGCAACTCAGAAAGGTTCTCTGCTTTTGCTCTTCAGGATTCATGTGACAACATACAGCCCACCTGGATAACCCAGGAAAATCTCGCCATCTCAAAATCCTTAACTCGATCACACCTGCAAAGTCTGCTTTTTCATGTAAAGTAACATATTCCCAGGTTCTGGGGATTAGAAACGTGGTTATCTTCGGAGGCCACTGTGCTGCCTACCACAAAAATAAAGGGTAATCTTAATGCCATTCATGCTTTCAGTGCCTCTCATAATCCCTGTGTTTGTGAATTAGAGTCGACGAGACTGGTATCCCTTATCTCAATTTTCTAAGGGGAGGAGCATCCTTCACTTATTAGACTTACTAACATTACAGAACAAATTATTTGTCAAAGAGTATTTGTTGGAAGCCACAGTATGGGCGAGGACTATGGGGAAGGGCCAAGTAGTGCATAATCTTTTAGGGAAAAGATTTCAGTATCTATTAATTTCTCATCCTTTATCTAAAAAGCCCTGATATGCCTCTGGATTTACAGGTCAAATACAAAACTATAGAAGCACGTTTTTTTAACTGGTGGAAGTCAAATTTCTGGATCGTATCAACTTCAAGTATGGCGTCCGGATAGAGTAACACCATCTCCCAGACACCTACCCCACTCAGCTCCAAGACGATCTGGGTTTATATTTTGAGGACCTCCCACAAAAAACAGCTACCAAAAATTTGTAACTTTGAGGCATTATCCACTGGATCTTTAAAGACCTGAGGAAATTATTTACCTCTGCTCTGACTCACAGCAACCTTTCCTGGGGGAGGGAGAACCTCTTCTCTATCTCCTATCCTTTCCTGGTCTAAAATCCACCAGCCTGGTGACCTTGCAGGAGCACAACTTCCTACAAATTCTTCTCCTTCAAAGAGATCTAGGCCAGCATTGTCCCACAGAACTTTCTTCAATGATGAAAATGTTCTGTAATCAGCACTGATCAATATAGTAGCCAGTAGCTACATGTGGCTACAGAGCATTTAAAAGGTAGCTAGTGGGACTGAGCAACTGAATTTTTTTTAAATTTTATTTATTTATTTGATAGAGAAATCACAAGTAGGCAGAGATGCAGGCAGAGAGAACTGGGGAAGCAGGCTCCCTGCTGAGCAGAGAGCCCGATGCGGGGCTCAATCCCAGGACCCTGAGATCATGACCTTAGCCAAAGGCAGAGGCTTAACCCACTGAGCCCCCCAGGTGCCCCGAGCAACTGAATTTTTAATTTTGATTCATCCATTTCAATTTTATATCATTGTGGCTACTGGCTTCCATACCGGACAAGGCAGATCTAGACCATCTGAGAAAAAGGAACACTTGGCCATCAAGGTCATATTTTTGATCCTGTAGATCCCACCTGGAGGGGTAGGAATCAGGCACTCTGTCATATCGTGTGTGGACCATGGCAAACCCAAGCGTTTCCAGAGTCTAAGATGCTGACACCAACCATCAAACCCGCTGTTTCAACATCAATACACAGAGGACCCTGAGTATCCAGAACCACAGGTTTTCTGTTCTGACCCAGAGGATGACTACGAGGCCAGTTCAAAGAAGCAGGCTCAATGCACAAGAATACCCAGAAATTTGCCACAACTCAGCTTTACTGTCTTTGCATTTTTCCACAGAGAGCAGCAGACCAAGGCACGGACCATGGCTGCTGCTTGGCCACTGAGGCAACCAAAGGGTACACTTTCTTTTCTTTTCTTTTCTTTTTTATTTTATTTAATGAGTTGAGAGAGAGAGAACATGCGTGCCCATGAGTGGGGGAAGGGGCAGAGGGAGAAGCACACTCCCCGCTGAGCATAGGTTCTATTGCAAGACCCTGGGATCATGACCTGAGCTGAAGGCGGACACTTAACTGACTAAGCCACCTGGACACCCCCAGAATGCACTTTGCAACACCCAGACACTGTGGCTATGTCTTCCTTCTCAGTTGGCACTACCATTATATTTTATAAATTGGACCTTCTAGCGGGTTCTAGAAGGAGATGCCAACAGAAAATGGACACATTCAAGGAATGTTCTTGGGTCAACTCTTCATTTAGTTCCTGCCACATTCCTCGTAATTTAACCCAGTAACTAGGTTGTGGGGGTGACTGGTGTTTCCCTAAGCTCTCCAAAGCAGAGCCTTTCACTACTATTCACCATATTGGCTAATGCATCTGCTAACACAGCTTATTTTCTATCAGGCCTACAAGAAACCCAGAGTGGCTATGACTGCCCAGATGTGTATTTGAAACACATTTCATTTTCATGAATCCTCCCAAGTGGATTGCTTCCGTATTGTAGACTCAGTTTATACCCCAATTTTTGCAAAGCAGAAATTAAAGATGGCTTTTTCTCTATGCTCTACTACCACCATCACCAAGCTATCACTTCTCCTCACCGTTAAATTTCCCCTCTAATACCCATTTGTTCTGCTACATTTACGCCAGTTTCTGCCAGCCCCCAGATCTCTTAAAGCCATCATGATAAAAATAACTACCAGTGCAAATGTCCCATTGACAGGCCAGTTTATACATAATCTTACACCAGATCAGGTCTATCTACGAGATTGGGTTGAACAAACTGTCTCCCTGGAGAAATTCTCCATGTTAAGAACCTAGTACAGGTACCCACCAAAATGCCCCAATTCTGCCTTTTCTGCTATGTACGCCAAACTCTAAGATGATGAATGACTTTTCTCTAGTCCTATTTCCCACTGCCTGGGTCATTTACTCTGGGAACCTGGGGCCATAGATCCCCCTTACCCCTCAAATCCATCCTCTTCTTCATCATCCCCTCCTCTTGGCAACCAAGCTTGATTCTATGTCATGACCATAGCACCTGGCTGCCTCCTCTCCTGATAAAGGATATGAAAGGATTCTGAAAAAGTTTCAGTTCCTGGTGAACTAGGAGATGTGACCTGGTATCATACCTCCTACATATATAACCTCTAAAAAACAAGCCCCTCTGTCACCAGTAAGTATCAAGACCCACTAGACTTCACTTGGATAGGGGAACATAATGTCTCAAGATAGAGACCATTTAAAGGGCTTGTCTTCAAAGGGGGCTGTTCTTTCATTAGTATTGAATGTATGGACACCCGGATTCAACAAATTGTTTTGTTTACCTCGATGTGCCAAGCTCTGTGCCAGGCACTAGGGATTCTAAGATATTTTCTGGCCCTCAAGAAGCTCCCACTCCAGAGGAGAGGGAAACAAATAAATCAGTTATTACAATATAGGGCAAGTATATCCTGTGAAGGAAATGAGATAAGGGCACTTAGGGAGGGTCACGTTCTTTACAAAGGGGAGAGGGAGCAGGTGGTAGGCAGGGGAGACACCGGAGTGGACTAGCAGTTAGGTGGGTGGGGGTAAGGTGGGGACAGGTATTTCTGGCAGCAGGAGCAGTATGTCCAGTAGCAAAAAAGGGAGCATCTATGAAATGACCTCGCAGAACGCAGTCTCCCAGAGCCTTAGGCAGGTAAAATAAGGTGGGAGGGAGTGGGAAGAGAGGCATCCCTAAGGAGGAGCTGCCGTTTCATGCTGAAGGGCTTGATTTTATCCTGGAAGTCATAGGAAAACCACTGAAGGCTTTTGAAGAAGGGGAGAGGTATGATGAAGTTTGTGTTTCAGAATAAGGGCTGAATCCACGGCGTGGAGACCGGGAAGCCAAATCTGGAGGCAAGAGGACAGAAGAGGTGTCTGGGTAGTGATTCAAGAGTGAGATGACAGAGGCGCCCGGTTGGCTCAGTCAGTAGAGCACTTGACTCTTCACCTTGAGTTCAAGAGTTCCAGCCCCACGTTGGGCGTAGAGATTACTTCAAACAAACAAATAAACAAACAAGAAACAGAGTGAAATGACAGTTGCCAGGGTGAGGACAGAGTGCTGGAGAGAAACAGGCAGTTTGGGGAAATATTAGAGGTAGAAAGAATAGGGCTTGGGGCGCCTGGGTGGCTCAGTGGGTTAAGCTTCTGCCTTCAGCTCAGGTCATGATCTCAAGGTCCTGGGATCCAGCCCTGCATTGGGCTCTCTGCTCAGCAGGGAGCCTGCTTCCCCATCTCTCTCTCTGCCTGCCTCTCTCCCTACTTGTGATCTCTGTCTGTCAAATAAATGAATAAAATCTTAAAAAAAAAAAAAAGAATAGGGTTTCATGATTGAACTGACCAATGGGAAGCCGAGGGAGAGGGGCGCTCTAGGAGAACCTCAAATTTCTGGTTTTCACAGTTGGCTAGTTGGTGTCATTTGCTGAGACAGGGAATGAAGTTGTCCCATTACAAGACCTAAGGAGGCAAGTCATTCCTCCAAGATTCACCCTCACTCTTTTTTTTTTTTTAAGATTATTTATTTATTTATTTATTTGACAGAGAGAGAGAGATCACAAGCAGGCAGAGAGGAGGGAAGCAGGCTCCCCGCTGAGCAGAGAGCCTGATGCCGGGCTCCTTCCCAGGACTCTGGGATCATAATCTGAGCCGAAGGCAGAAGCCTAACCCACTGAGCCATCCAGGCACCCACCCCCCACCCTCACTCTTAACTCACGTCAGCCTCACTGCCCTGACTCTTGGGTTTTCTAGGATTCTTAGTTTCAGTCAAACATCAGCCTCCAGTCTTCCCCTGTTCCGCTCTTTTGCTTCCTAAAGGAACATCTGCTCTTGTCCCATTCCTAATCTGTCCTGGTCCTTTGATTCATCTGTAGGGTAGACCCTTGAGTTCACCCCACTGAGTGGTAGTCAAGTCTCCCTCTAATTAACCAGCCCAACTTATGCATGTAACCAGCCACCCACCTTGTCTCTGAAACCGCCTTCATTCATCACCCTGCTGGCCTTGGCTCTGCCTGCCATTCCAGGCTCCGAGGAACCTGGCCCCTTTCAGAGCCACTCAGAGCCCAGCAAAAAACTGAATTGATATCAACCCACAGCAAAAACTCTCAACCAGACTGTAGAAGATATTGTGTGAACCTGAAAGGGGAAAGGTTATGACAACTAGGAGCTCACATAGAGTTTGCTAGAACAGAATTAAATACTTCCCTTTTTAGACAAGCTTACTAGGTTAATTAACAGGAAAATGCTGTGGACAGAAAGACATTCGACCAAATTTCCCTTGTCCTGATAGACAAGACTGAATGAACAATTAGGGGTCTTCACCTTTGGTTGGATAACTGTAGCCTGGAAATGTGAATTAATTGATTAATTAAATGATTGATTAATTCCCCTGCATGTGCTCAAAGACTCTGTTCTTGGTCTTACCTTCAACAAAACCTTTATCAGCAATTTGGACACAAAGAAACATTATAGTCACTAAAATATGAGCATGACATTGAGCTCGTTAGTTTAATGGGCTATCACATCGGGAAGCTACATGATCTGTATCCGTTGGGACGATAGGTCACCACAACCAAGAAGAAAGATACTGGAGATGGAAATGAGGTCTCTCTTTGAAGAAAAAGAATTCTGTTTGCAAGGATCAACAACAGTTTATGAAAACAAACAAAAAACTAAGGGCTTTCTTGCCACCAAGGGCAAAATGAGCAAAGACTTTGTTCCTCCTCATTCCTTCTCGTTCCTCCAAGCCCACAAGGCAGTCAGAGGTCAGAGCAAAGGAGACCGGTTCCCCTCTGTTCTGAATGGAACATCCAGCGTGGCAAGCGTGACAGTGTCTCCCTGCTGGGAGAAGAATGGGGGGAAGTGGGGGGGCTCTGATACACTTCAGTTTAATACTCACTTAGCACCTATTTGCATTTAAACCAAAGAAAAGAAAAGTTGGGAGCACGACATGTTAGTTAAGAGTGCGGAATCTGGGGGCGCCTGGCTGGCCCAGTCGGTTAAGCGTTAAGCGTCTGCCTTCAGCTCAGGTCATGATCTCAGGGTCCTGGGATCAAGCCCCGTGTCAGGCTCCCCACTCAGCAGGAGTCTGCTTCTCCCTCTCTCTCTTCCCCTCCCCCAACCCCACCCTCACTCGTATTCTCACTCTCCCTCTCCCTCTCTCTCTCACTCTCAGAGGGACAAATAAAATATTAAAAAAAAAAAAAAAGAGTGCAGGATCTGGAGTCAGACAAATGCTTCAAATTTCAGTTCAGTTACTATTAGTTTGTAGGAACCAGGTGGGGTGGGTCACTTAACCTGAATGGCCCTCCGTCACCTCTTAACCCTGCAAAGATACCTCCTCCATCAAGTGCTCATGAGAGATCATCTGAGAGACCTACCTAAACTCACTTTAGCCATATTCAAGGCAGAACAACCAGGACTAAGAGCCCAGGACTGAGAACAGAGATCTTGAGAAGGAAGACAGTAGCTGTCTTTAAGTGCTGGGGGGAAAAACAGGAGAAACGTTTTTCTGCGTTGCTCTAAAAGATACCATCAAGACCAACAGGTAGAAATACTTGTGGCGGAAATGCCTTTCAATTCGCAGTAAGGAAGAGCTGGTTCAGCACAGACCATGTGGGAAAAGCCGCGAGGGTACCTGGGCTGAAGGTCACGCACAACCACCTGCCCGAGAAGATGGTCAGGGGAGGCTTGCCCGAGGCATTAGGCTGAGCCAGTGGTTCTGAACCCAGGCTGATCATCAGAGGCACAAAGAGAGCTTTCCCACATGCAGCTTTCCTGTCCCCATGCAGTCCCAATGCGTCTGGACAAGTCAGGGGGCCATAATATGTATTTTAGTAAAGTTTGCCAAGAGACTGATGAAAAGCCAGGCCTGGACACCTCTAGATGATGACCTCTCTATTGCCTTGAGTTTAAGAATCTGCGATATGATACATGCTAAGTTGGGCACCCGGGTCGCTCAGTCAGTTAAACGTCTTGCCTCGAACTCAGGTCATGATTCCAGGGTCCTGGGATCGAGTCCCCCCTCGGGCTACCCGCTCAGCAGGGAGTCTGCTTCTCTGCCCTCCCCCCCAGCTCGTGCTCTCTCTCCCTCTCTCCCTCTCTCTGTCTAATAAATAAATGAAACCTTTTAAAAAAGGATATATGCTGACTTGAATTTTGAAGAGGGAAGCTAGTGTAAATGAGGGCCCGAGAGTCTCTGTAGGAATGGAAAAGCTGGAGAAGGGGGTTACCCCATTCCTGCAACAACCCAAGTGAGGCCAGGATCTCCCGGGGCCTGGTCGCCCCCTGACAAGGGACATGTCAAGTTCCTACAAATCGCCAGCAAGCATTTTCTTTGGAAACCATCATCCCAAACAAGCCCTCCCTGGCAGAATCCTAGAACATATCCCACTCTGAGCGGTAAGCTAGGTCTCGGACAAAACTTCAGGGAAGGGGAGATGTGAAGATGCTGGAGCTTATGACGGGAGCAGAGGACAAGTGCAGCCTTAGGTGCTTTTTAATTGGAAAGAGATGTTATTTCAGGCAACAAGACATTCAGGAAACATCATTAATTGTTTGTTGCTGTCACCGACGAGAAGAAGGTAGACGGGAACGGACTTTTTAAAATTAGCCATCGTTAAAAAGTAAGGAGGGGGCACCTGGCCGGCTCAGTTGGTTAAGTGTCTGACTCTTGGTTTCCACTCAGGTCATGGTCTCAGGGTCATTGGATTGAGCCCCACAATGGGCTCTGTTCTCTGTGGGGGGCGGGGTTCTGCTTGGGATTCTCTCTCCCTCTGCCCCGCCCCCTGCCTGCACATGCACTCACACTCTCTCTCTCAAATAAATAAATATTAAAAAGTAAGGAGGAGCTCCTAGGCCTGGGGGGAAGGGGCTGTGGCTCAGAGTATTAAATACTAGTCAGTTACGTCATTACAAATCATCTGAACTCAGTAAGCACCTCTCTGTTGTAATATTGAGATACTGGCTTATTCCCAGAGCTGCATTTCCTAACTTCAGGCAAAGGAGGACACCTGAAGAACTCAAAAAATGCACGTGGACCCAAACATTGTGTGCGTGGCTGCATACACTGGTCTCTTGCATATTTTCGCTACTATTTTTGAACTTTACGTGGACCTTATTGTAATCCGTAGAATACATTCATAGTCACTTATAAACATTACTGAACTCACAGCAGTTTTCCACCCCTGAGATCTGTCCTAATCGATGGGACCAAATTCAAGTACGTCTGAGTATGCACCAACCTTCTCCTGCTTGCAGGAGTCAAAACTGACTTCCAGGGGCACCTAGGTGGCTCAGTGGGTTAAAGCCTCTGCCTTTGGCTCAGGTCATGATCCCAGCGTCCTGGGATCAAGCCCCACATCAGGCTCTCTGCTCGGCAGCGAGCCTGCTTCCCCCACTCTCTCTCTGCCTGCCTTTCTGCCTACTTGTGATCTCTATCTGTCAAAGAAATAAATAAAATCTTTTTAAAAAAATTTAAAAAAAAATCTAGTCCGCTGCAGACTTTCTGGGACTGTGACCCACACCAATTTCTGTTATAGACACAAAGCTTGTATTAGAAAAAGAAATTTAGGGGTGCCTGGGTGGCTCAGCAGGTTAAAGCCTCTGCCTTCAGCTCAGGTCATGATCCTAGGGTCCTGGGATCAAGCCCCATGTCGGGCTCTCTGCTCGGCAGGAAGCCTGCTTCCTCCTCTCTCTCTGCCTGCCTCTCTGCCTGCTTGTGATCTCTGTCTGTCAAATAAATAAATAAAATCTTTTTTAAAAATGAACAAACAAAAAACTAACTTCCACAGCTTAGGAGGCGCCTGTCTGTGTTCATTTCCTTCCCATATACCCTGCAAAGAGCTTTCCCTGGCTTCACATGGAGCTGGCTCTTAAGGTGTTGGGAGACACAGAGAGGGGTTGGAGGAAGAGCACAGAGGTAGCTGCTTCCTTTTGTGGTGGGGAGGTCTGCTTCCTACCAATAAAAATCTTCATACAATTTTCCAGCAAACAGCTCTCTGAGGCTACCAACATAAGTGAAATAAGTGTACTTTATTTTTTAAAAAGACTGCTGGGGCACGTGGGTGGCTCAGTCACTAAGCACCTGCGTTTGGCTTGAGTCATGATCCCAGAGTCCTGGGATAGAGACCCGCATCAGGCTCCCTGCTTGGCAAGAAGCGTGCTTCGCTCTCTCCCACTCCCCCTGCTTGTGTTCCTGCTCTCCCTGTCTCTCTGTGTCAAACAAATACATAAAATCTTAATAACAATAAAAATAAAAAAGACCGCTATTGGAAAACCAAAGAATTATCAGGAAGAGGATTGCCTAAATCCTTTATCGTTTCAAAAAGTAATCATTGATTTTTTGTGCTGTGCAAGGTTTATAAACTGCCCTCCAGGAGTTTACAAGAGTAGGGATGGAGAAGACAGGTTTGGGGCATGCATGCCCAAAAGTTAGACCCAGGAACTTACTAGCTTCTATTAAATTAGATTATAGTTTTTCTAATGATGAAATTTGGTGCCGGCACATTGCTGAAAATGGGGCAACCTCCCCCCAACCCCATGCTGACAGCCTAAATTATTAGAGTCATTTACCAAGCAATTTAGTGGTACATTCAAAAGCCTTAAAATGTTCAGGCCCCTTGATCCAAACACTTATGGGAATTCTATTTTGAGTAAATAAACCAAAGGAAGTTGAAGTTATATGCAGAAATAATTTCATTGCACACAATTTCTCATATCGAAACTTTAGAAGCAATCAAAAGGCTTTAACAATAGAGGAATGTAAAAGTAAATCATAGTAAGGCTATTCAACAAAATATTGTGTAGCCTATAAAATGTCAATATTAAAGAACTATAGAAACATGACAAATGCAGAAGTACTGAGTTAAAAAAAAACACAGTGGAAGAGTGTATCAATGCCATAATTATAGTGGAATAAAAATATGTTATTTATATTACTTACGAATAAGGGCTGAAGAGAAACATGAAAAAAAAATCCACATGATTTTAATTATTGTCCGGAATTTCTGCGTGAATTTATCTGCTTTTATCCTAGAGTGTGTTTACGTCATGATTAAGCTCAGTACACAAAAGAAAGTACAAACGTGAGCACGGGAAGGATCTCCTCCTCCTCTTGTACATTAGAGATCCTCGAGGCCGTTACCGTGAATTCTCAGTCTAAGCATGTCCCTCTCCTCAGGTGTAGGGAGAAGATGGCACCACAGTACAGGACACTGCGGTGCTGGGGTTCTCACAAAAACAAGGCATGGTGGCTCCCTTCCGGTCTAGAAGGAGATACAAAGCAGAGTCTGAGACCTGTTGTAACCAGGAAACCGGCCGCACAAAAACCCTCTGGAGTATGCTCTTTCCGAAGGAGAAAAGAGGGGCTGGCCTGGGTGGCTCAGCTGGTTAAGCGTTTGTCTTCAGCTCAGGTCACGATCCTGGGGTCCTGGGATCGAGCCCCACGTTGGGCTCCCTGCTCAGCGGGGAGCCTTCTTCCTCCTTCTCCCTCTGCCTGCTGTTCCCTCTGCTTGTGCTCTCTGTCTCTCTCTGACAAATAAATAAGCAAAATCTTTTTAAAAAATAAAATAAAATAAAGGAGAAAAGAGACTCCTACCTTCCATAGGCAAAAATAAATCTCAGAGAGGCTATCTGGTTGGTCCAAGGTCACACAGCAAGTCGCTAGTGGGGCTGATTTTCCAAACTGAGTCCAAAGCCTACTTGCTCTTCTCTCCAGACCAGGAGAAGACTGGGGTGCATCTAGGATGTAGCCCAAGTCGGTGCGCCCTTGGGCTGTCAGACCACTTGGCCCTTGAGATTTTCGGCCAGTGTGTTCTCAATCCTGCTTTTGCATTACAATGGTCTGGGGGTGAATTTTATGCCTGGACCTCCCCTGTAGAGATTCTGCTCTAACTGGTCTTACTCAGATCTGAATAAGACAAGAGTGGACTATCACAAGTCCCCAGTTCATTCTTCACAGCACGCAGGCTGAGAACCACTGATTTAGGCCCTTTGCACTTGATCCCGGAAGACTTGCCACTGGCCCCACGATTTGAATCAAAAGAGCGCTCCGTTCACTCTTTGTACTTTTTATGGTCGTAAAATACAAATGACCAATTGACCACGTGCATCATTTTAAGTGTTCGGTTGCATTAGGTGCATTCAGTGTTGCCCAACCATCACGTCTGCCTGGTTCCAGAATGTTTGCACCATCCCAAATGGAAACCCAGTAAACAGTGGCTCCCCATTCCCTCCTACCTCCTGGTATCTGCCAAGTTGCTTTCTGTCTTTATGAGTTTGCTTCTTCTGGGCATCTCCTATAGATGGAACCATGCAGTGTGTCCCCGCAACTGGCCGCTTCCGCTCCGCATGTCGTCTTGGTTCTTGCATGTCATAGCCTGTGTCAGTATCTTGCATCTTTTCCTGGCGGAGTAGTACTCCGCCGTAGGGATCTACTGCCCTCTGCTTATCCCTTCACTCGTGGATGGATATCTGGGTAGTGTCCATCTTCAGACTTCTGTCCACTTTTGTCTCCAGCTCTGAAGTCCCTCAGGGCCCAGAAGACCTGGAGAGGAAGCGCTTTCTGAGTCAAGGCTCTGAAGTAGGCGTGTCGTTTTCCAAGTGTGATCTCCCAACCAGCAGCTCTTAGGAACTGGAAATAGAAATGCAAAATCACTGTCCCTGTCCTAGACCGACTGAATCAGAGTCTCTGGGGGCAGGTGGTTATAAAACTCAATGTTTTAACACGTCTCGCAGGTGACTCAGACACAGGCTGAGGTTTGAGAACCACTGTTACTGACTCCGGCTGGGGTTCCAATTCGAGGTGTGTGGGCTGCCTTCGCTCCGGTCAGGCTGCTCTATGCTCAGGTCACGCTGCCCCACGCTGCGCACGAGGCACCTTCAGAGCCGCACGGTCAGGCCCTGGGCAGCCTCCCTGGGTTGCGGTCATAACACCCCTTCTGTCAGGATCCAAGTTGCCAGGGGCACCGAGTTCAGCTGGCGCCTGAGACAAGGTTGACACGACTCCCTTGTGTTATCACAGCTCTCGGTAATAAACAAACACATGTTGTAAGAAAATCGACTTAATGAGAGAGCTGCATCCTAGCAGTTTACATTGTTGAGTGTCTTGTACCCGGGGAACTACAGTCAACATGCTCGAACCAGCTTCTCTGGTAGAGAAGCTAC
Source organism: Mustela erminea (assembly GCF_009829155.1). NCBI lineage: Eukaryota > Metazoa > Chordata > Mammalia > Carnivora > Mustelidae > Mustela > Mustela erminea. The sequence continues at coordinate 87,984,899 of NC_045624.1, read as the reverse complement.
CAGAAAGCAGTTGGCAGGGGCTCCACGGTTTTCAGCTCTCTGCTTCTCTTTCCCACCTGGGAGGACTCCTGCTCCTCCCGCCAGCCCGCTCTGCTGCTCACCGGTCCCTCCCCCAAGGCCAGGAGCCATGGCAGCTCCACACCTTGGATCAGGCTGTTTCTCCCGCTTGTGATGCACCGCCCCTCCTCCCTCTCCCCACTCACGGACCCCATCCGTCTCTTGTTATTCAGCCCCAATTCCTCCTTCTCCCCTAAGAGCCAAGGCAGGTCATGCCCGCTGACATCTATCAATCTCTTCCTCCTGGTTTCCAGGGCCACCATCCCTTATTGAGTCATATCATATGGCCATCTTCTGTTTGGGTTTTGTTTTTGTTTTTGTTTTTTAGACACCGGGATGCCTGGGAGGAGGGGGGCGCTTTGTCATTAAGCGTCTGCCTTCAGCTCAGGGCATGATCCCAGGGTGCTGGGATCAAGTCCCGCATGGGGCTCCCTGCTCAGCCGGGAGCCTCCTTCTCTCTCTGCCTGCCACTCCCCCTGCTTGTGCTCTCTCACTGGCTCTCTGTCTGACAGATAAATAAATAAAAACTTTTAAAAATGAAAAATATATTTAAAAATAGACACCTTTTTTATTTTTTTATTTTTATTATGCTCAGTTAGCCAGCATATAGTACATCATTAGTTTTTGAGGTAGTGTTCAACGATTCATTAGTTGTGTGTATCACCCCGTGCTCAGCACACCACGTGCTCTCCTTAATACCCATCACCCGATTCCCCGATCCCCCCACCCCCACTCCTTTCTGGAACCCTCAGTTTGTTTCTTGGAGTCCAGAGTCTCTCATGGTTTGTCTCCCTCTCTGATTTCTTCCCATTCGGCTTTCCCTCCCTTCCCCCGTGCACTCTCCTTTATGTTCTACATATGAGTGAAACCATGATTATTGTCTTTCTCTACTTGACTGTTTTCACTTAGCACCATCCCATCTCCAGTTCCATCCATGTTGATGCAAATGATGGGTATTCATCCTTTCTGGCGGCTGAGTAATATTCCATTATGTATATGGACCACATCTTCTTTACCCATTCGCCTGTTGAAGGGCAGCTCGGCTCCTTCCACATATTGGCTATTGTGGACACTGCTGCTATGAATGTTGTGAGGCACATGCCCCTTTTTTTCTCTACATCTGTATCTTTGGGGTAAACACCTAATAGTGCAATTCCTGGGCCATGGGGTAGCTCGATTTTTAACTAGACAACCTTATTAGAGCAGCTTTAAGTTCTTAGCGAACCTGAGCAGACAGTACAGAGATTTCTCCTGCGCCCATTGTCCCCCTCACAAACACCACTGCCTCCATTATTAGCATCCCCCACCAGAGTGGTACGTTTTTGGGGACCTCCAGTGACACCCCTTACATTAGAGTTCACTCTTGTTGTACATTTTATGGATTTGGACAAGGGTATAATGCCGTGGGTCCGCATCACAGCATCCCAGAGAAGAGACTCACTGACCCTCAAAACCCCGTGTTCCTCCTGTTCTTTCTCCCGCCCCACAACCCCCGGCAAGCCCAGATTCTTTTACTGTCTCTGCAGTCTTGCCTTTTCCAGAATGTCACAGAGTTGGAATCCTATAGCACAGAGCCTTTTCAGATTGCCTTCTTTCACTTGGGAGTATGCATTGAAGATCCCTCCATGTCTTTTCACGGCTTGCAAACGCCTTCCTGATCATTGGTATTATGCTATTATTTTTGTCTTTACTTTGTAAGAATTTAATTCCCAACGATTCTGTAAGCTCTGATGTGTCAGATCTAGTAGGGAGAAATGTTATTTAAAACCTTGACTGTGAGGGTGCCTGGGTGGCTCAGTCAGTTAAGCATCTGCCTTCGGCTCAGGTCCTGATCTCAGGGTCACAGGATTGAGTCCTGCATCAGGCTCCCTGCTCAGCAGGAAGTCTGCTTCTCCTTCTCATTCTCTCTCTGTGCTCTTCCTCCTTCTATCTCTTTCTCTCTCAAATATATATATATAATATATATATATATATATATATTTTTTTTTTTTTAAAGAAAGAAACATGCTATATGAACTTTGATGAGACTTTATGGGTGAGAAAATCAAGCTCTGGGCATGGCTGGGAAGTAAAGGGGAAAATGCAGAATGAGCTAAACTCTGTTCTGTAAGGACGTAACTGGAATTTGGGGGTTGGAGGCACTAGTCAGCTGGGCAGACAGGAGCTCCTGAGGAAGAGCAACCCCGTGAAGATAATGTCAAGCCAGGGCCTTAAGGGAACATGGTCAGTAATCCTGCTAAGGGATGGGACATCTGGCTTTCTGCTCTTGCCTCTCTCCTCTGCTGTGCCCCGTTCCCTCTGCTTAGACCAAGCACAAAGCCTGAGGCACAAAGGAGAAGGGAACAGGGGCTTTGTATAGCAGAGGGGGACGTGAGCAGGGAGAAAGCAGTCACCCCCTGGGCCTGATGAGCCTCCGTGAGCTGAGCAGGAGACCACGAGCCATCAGAGACAGCCTCTGGAAATCCAGAGGAGAGCTTGGATCGCACAGAAGGGGAGATGGGACTCTGCCGGTTACTCTGGATTGCAAGCAGAGGAGGAGTCCAGAAGGCTGGGCCGCTGAGAATCGGGCTTTGTTTCACAATTGTGATCCACAATGTCTACCTTGCAGAAGCAGCACAATGCTATCACTGGCCTTTCTGGATCATTCTGCAGTGATGATGGTTGAGATGGGGGGGCTTTAGGTGTGTTTCCCGCCAGACAGTTTAGGAGGCCAATATCTTGGGCCAAAATCACAGTTAAAGGAAGATGCATTGAGTATCCTATGAGGGCCATAGACTCATTTTTTTCAAACAGCCAAAATGAACTTCAGTGCCTTGACAATTTTTCAGACTAAAACTATTGCAGGCATGACACACAGAAAATTTTAGGTCTTTCATCATCCATATGTCCGCACCTTCAAGTGGACTGAAGATCCTTTTTTTTTTCTTTTAGATTTATTTATTTTAGAAAGAGAGGGAGAGACCATGTGCATGGGGGGAGGGGCAGAGGGAGAGAAGCAGACTCCCCGCTGAGCGCTCAATCTCCCTCCACCCCCCCATCCCCCCCACCCCCCCGCTGGAGATCATGACCTGAGCCGAAACCAAGAGACTCTCAACCCACAGAGCGCCTCTGAGGATCAATTTCTAAGGTGGACTCTCTATCTTGGACCTATTCCCCTGCTTGCTCTCCTCCTTCCTGAACCAAGTTCATGAGCACCTTCGGTTCAAGCCCTTGGATAATCTGTTGGTTCTGTCCCATCTTGGCTGACGGAGAAACCACACCATACCACCCTAACTGAACCCACAGATGTCTGCTCCTCAGGAACCTCTCAAGAGGCAGACAGTCTCTTGAACTCACTGCAGCCCAGGATCAGTCAAAGCCTCAGCTGACAAGGACCATGACAAGGCTGTTGAGTCCACCCAGTTTTCCAGATTGAGAGAGGCAGTGGCACGGGCCCTGGAGACTGCCTGCCTAGGTGTGAAGCCCAGCTAAAGATCATGAGTTCTGTGACCCTGGGGAGCGTCCTTCACATTTTTTTCTGGGCCTCAGTTTACTCATCTGAAAAATAGGACTATCGTAGCACCAATCTCACATGATTGTGGTGAGACTTGAGTGAGGCGATCCACACGGAGGACTCAGTGCCCTCACTGGCCCCTCGTAGTGCTCAGTAGGCATTAGTGATTACTGGCCCTGGACAGGCCACTAGAGCCCAGGACTCTCTCATGTTGGCTCTCGGTGGAATGCTTTCTGTTGGATTATGCTGTGGCTTGTTGTCATTGGTCTCCGTTAAGGGACAGCCAGTAGCACTTGTTACGGCATTTATTCTAAAGAAGTTGTTGAGGAAGATGGGATCCAGAGGGAGACAAACCATAAGAAACTCTTAATCTCACAAAACAAATTGAGGGCTGCTGGGGGGGGCGGGTAGGGGTAGGGTGCCTGGGTGATGGACATTGGGGAGGGTATGTGTTATGGTGAGTGCTGTGAAATGTGTAAGCCTGATGATTCACAGACCTGTACCGCTGGGGTACATAATACACTATGTGTTAATAAAAAAAAAAAAAAGAAGTTGTTGAGGACACTGTTTATAATTTTGCAGTGTCCCCCTTCAAAGGGCTCTAGAGATCTTTCTTTCCACTTTAGTCTGGGACGTTGCCTCTCCCGAGTGCTCTTTTCATGAATCATTTAACAATCAGGTTTCTGGCCTCACGGGGGCCCTGAGAAAGCAAGTACACTTTGCAGTAGGTGTCTTTGCATGGGCCTCATGGCTGGCTTCCGTTTGTGACCCTGCCCCTTGTTCTCCTTATACAGCGTCGTTCTCGGCCTGGGAACAGTAATTCTTCATCACCATCCACATTATCACCCACTGAGCCACGGAGAACCTTCTGTAGGCCAGCCCAGGGCTGGGAGCTGTCCTGGATGTTTGCCCAGATCCACCAGGGAGCCCTGATCACCAGTCTCAGATAAAGAAACCCCGGGGCAGGAGGACAGTGGGATCCATCCAGGTCCCCGATGAGGGGAAGGGGAGCGCTGGGATTACGGCCGCACAGCCCTAACTGATGTTCTTTCCTAGAAGGCGAGGCATTTCCATGTGCTGTCACAAGCCCTTGAGGGAACGAGTCATGGGATAAATAAATGAATCACATTTTAAACGATGCCATCTCTCGCTAGTTACCTGATTGAACCGGTGGGACTAGGAGTGTGATGTCTGATGCTCCCAGATCCCCTGAGGGTCCCAGGACACTCTGACTAAGAGCCCTGGTGGAAATGAAGATCAGGAAGTAGCTAAGGCACAGGTGAATGTGGCCTCTGGGGCCCGGGACACCGGTTATTGATCACAAGGGGCCTCGAAGCAGTTCCGGGCTGGGTGGGGTTTGCGTCCCCAGCCTTGCCACTGCCCACTCCAGCCTTGTGATGTCTTCAGCTTACTTCTCCCTTGAAGTGTGGGATCGAGAGACCTTCCCATACGTCCCTGGAGGCGGCAGCATGACATAGCAGATAAGACACAGGCTCTGGACTCCCTGGTCTTCTCATTGTGCCTCAGTCTCCTTATCCATAAGATGGGTAGGCTAAGGATACGGAAACCTCCCCAAGGGGAGGTAGTGCGGTCAATGGGTTAAGAACACAGAGCCCAGCAGTCTTCGAATCCAGGCTCTGGAAGGAGCTGAATGACACTGAGCAAGTTTTTTAATTTTTCGGAGCCTGGGTCTCCTCTATAGAGTATGCCTGCTGGTGGCTACTCCTTCCAAGGAGAAATAACATAAATTAACATACAATCGAATGATTTCGACTGCGCTTGGCACCCGGTAAGCACCATAGTAACTGTCAGCTCTTCCCATTGCTATTATGACACCTGCGAAGTGCTTGGAGTGGCCGGCAACAGCCGCTCGCTCTCCTCCGTCCCGGATTATAGAGACTGAGCAGCAAGCAGCACTCTGGGGAACTTCGGTCTCCTCCAGTGCCGGCAAGGGCAAGAGCGACTCTGCTGGGAAACTTGAGCGTGAATCCCCCCACCTCCCGCTTCACCCTCCGCCAAGCCCCCTGGCCTTGCCGAAGCCAGGAGGGAAGGCTGGAAGGAGGGAAGAGGGGGAGGACAAACCAGCTTAGGTGCACTTGGCCGAGGCTTTCTCAAGGTGGAGAAAGCCTCTACCTTTGAATTTGCAAACGAAAACCCACCCGCTCAACTCTTTGGCAAGTCTGTCACAAATGAGCTCCAGGCCTGAAGAATGTATTTCTTATGGAAATCTACATGAATAAATAGAACACATTCTTCTTCTTTTTCCAAGTAACCCAGCCTGGGAACAAGAAGTCAACATCTGGCTAAGCAGGGGTGAGGCTGCCACCCAGGCGGGGGCCATTCTAGGCTTCCCATCACCTGCTCCTCACAGCGCGCGCCCGGTGCTCCCGTCTGCTCTCTGCACTCCCGAGTCCTTTTCTGTTATTGTCATACCTCCCGGCACAGAAAGCTGCCTGGGCAAATTAGAGATGAGGTCAGAAACACACACAGGGCTGCTACTGAGAAGAATTCCTAAGGAGAGAAAAGCATCTACAGAAATAGAAGCTGGAGGAGAGCAAAGAAGAGCTTTAAGGTTCCAGGTAAAGAAACACAAGCATGAGAGAGAAAAACACAGGAGAATAGAATCCAAGAATCAGGACGTATTATTATGTTTATTACTGAACCTTTTTTAAATGCTCACTGTGCACCAAGCCTGTATGCATTCTCTTATTTGATTTTGAAGATAGATGCTATGACCCTCATCACTTTATAGATGGGGAAACGGAGGTTTAGAGGGGTTTGGAGATTTGCCTGCTCATGACTGTCCTGTGTGAGTCAGGAAAGTCAGGAAAGACTGGAGAAGAGTCACAGAATATCCATAAAAAGGAATCTGAAATTCACAGCTTTTATCAAGAGGCTAGAAATCTTAGCATTGTTTAGTGGAGTAAAAAGAGGGCTGGGGAGCGGGTGTCAGGGGGAGGAAAAATTGTAGGGACGTTCATTGCCCCGTTTCCCTTTTCTTAATGTTTTTTTAAAATTTTATTTTGTTTTATTTTATTTTATTTTCTGTGTTGCAAAATTCATTGTTTATCTTAATGGGTTCTTGAGGGTCCCAGGGCCCTGGCTGGGGGAGCATGCCACACCCTCAGTTCCAGGAGGGGGCGCTAATGTGCTCAAGCCGGTCTGCAGGGCCCAACTCCCACACTCACTCCCCTTCAGTGAGTGCTGTGGGGGTGGCTCACTCTGAGCCAGTGAGATATGAGGTGTGTTTTCTGGGGTCTTCTGAGAAAAATAAATCTTCTCCCTTTTATGGACGCCCCCTCCCCCATGTGACTGTGATCCAGCCAATGAAATACAAGCAAAAGTATTGTTTGGCAGGTACTTCCAATGAGTCTCCTTACAAGTGAGGGGGCAAGACTTTCTCATGTTCCCTCCTCTTGCCTAGAATTCAGAGATAATGGTGAGAGTTCCAGCAGTCATTTTAGACCTTGAGGTGACCTTAGAAAGGGATGAGGAACTTCAAGTTAGACATTTGGGCCCATGACATAATGGAGCCATACTTCCACTCTTGGATTGCCTGCCTCTGAAGTTCTCTGCCATGGGGGAGAAATATGCATCTGTCTTGTTATAACCACTGTAAGAGGGGATTTTCCATTACATACAGTAAACGCAATTCTGATAGATGGACCCAGACATCTGCTGACAAACATCTTGTAGCTATAAAGGAAGGCAGACTTGGAATAAAGCTGATACCATGGCAGCAGAACAGAAACAAAAGAAACCAGCTCTTTCAATAGATCATGGAGCTGCTGGATCAAGCATGTCCTGAATCTGACATTTATCATGGGATTTTGCAGTTACATGAACAAACACAATTGCTTTATTGTTAAAGCTTATTTAAATTGAGGGTTTTGCCGCTTGCAACAAAAAACATCTTAGTAGCTATATACTTACCAATACTCTTAAGGAAGTAATATATTAGTATTTCATTTCTGAAGGAAGCTGTACAAACAGAAGTGTATTTAAAATGCCTTGAGCTTGGGGCGCCTGGGTGGCTCAGTGGGTTAAGTGTCTGCCTTCGGGTCAAGTCATGATCTCAGGGTCCTGGAATCAAGCCCCGCATCGGGCTCTCTGCTCAGCAGGGAGCCTGCTTCTCTCTCTCTCTCTCTCTCTCTCTCTGCCTGCCTCTCTCCCTACTTGTGATCTCTCTCTCTGTGTCAAAATAAATTAATTAAAATATTTAAAAATAAAAATAAAAATAAAGTGCCTCTGACCGTTCCTTACATCAGACTCATTAAACACATGGAATAAGGACTGGATGATTTTTTTAAATCACCCAACATGCAGTGAGCCCCTGCTATGAGCCAGGTATCTGACGTAAATTAGTCTTCATCCCTGCGATGGTACTGAATGGAAGAAATTATTATTCTGGTTTTGCGAATGGTAGAAATCAAGGCCCAAGGTCATGTAACTAATAAGGACAGAGCTGAGCCTGGGGGCCAGGCCCGTGGAGATCTCACACCCACAAACCTTGCTCCAGCCTGAGCCCCGGCCGCAGACTCCACATCCTCACTAACATTCTGCAGTTCCTGTGTTTTAATTTTTGCCTTTGGGAACCTCGCAGCTTGGGCAATATTGGAGAGGACTTGTACCAGACCACGAAGAGGGGCCTACAGCTGGGTGAGCCGGCATATCTTCCTGCTCACAGATACAACTGTCCCCTCTCTTTCTTGCCTTGTCTGCTCTCAGTCTCTGGCTTTCTCCGAGGAATGGCACACGTGGATTTGGGAATGGACCAGTTGTGAAGAGCATCTGTCCTGGATATTGGATCCAGCTCGTGGTTCTGCTTTAACAAATGACTCTGTCTCCCTAGACTTTGTTCCACTCTCTGCTAAATGTTTGAATCTCCTTTTCATTTACAATTTAGAGTTGAATGTTATGCTCCAAGATGGCGTTGGCACCAGTGAATTAGTGCTGATCCAGTACGTCTAGACTGAGTCCGCCAACATCAGTCCACACTGGGGTTTCAGGCCCCGTTTTGTTCTGTTGGTTTGTCTGTCTGCGCCTAACTACAGTGAAGAGTTTTGTGTAATATTGATTGAAGTGAGAGCATGTGCATTCATTTGCTGACGTTATGTAATTCAGTTTAAGCAAACGCCGATTCCAAATGGGAGGTCATGTGAGGTGTATTATCTGTGACTCTATACTTTGCAGAAATGATCCTCTTCAGTTAAATATTTTCAACTAATTCAAATTTTATAAAAAGACCAGACAAATAGAATACCATTTCTTCTCCTGGGCCCAATGGCCGTGTTTCTTCCTTGGATGAGTCACTGTGCAACATCAGTGAGGTAGTATCTTCAAAGCAGTACATGAATATATAAATATCAGTCACTGACATTTCTTAGAGTGCTAATTAACATTTTGTCTGTTCAGACAAGTCCGAGTCTCAGGCTTCTCTATATATAAGCCACCGCAGTATAATTTATCATGGAGCTCTCAGCACATTAAATAATATCTAAGCAACTTTCCCAAATATACTAATTCTCTGGAGTGTTTCCCACATAAGATCTTCACTAAGAGCCAATAAAAGAAGCAATGGGGATCCTTCTGTATCCAGGAAATGGGCACTTCCCAATAAGCAACTTAAAAACATGAAATTCTATCTTAAATATATCTTATATGTTCATACAACATTTAGCAGATCGCTGTTAAAATAGTGTACGTTGAAGAGCATGGGCAGACAAGCCACGGACTGGGAGAAAATACTTGCGAAAGACACATCCGTTAAAAGACTGTTAGCCAACATATACAAAGAACTCCTAAAAGTCAACAATAAGAAATCAAACAACATGATTTTTCAAATGGGCCAAAGATAGGGAGAGACCTCTCCCCTGAAAAAGTTCTACAGATGGCAAATTAACACATGAAAAGATTTTCAACAGCTGTTATGGGAGGATTGCAAATTAAAATATCAATGAGAAACTACTACATACCTTTTAGAATCACCCAAATCCGGAACATGACGTCACTAGATCCTGGAGAGGATGCTGAACAACAGCAACTCTCATTCATTGCCGATGGGAAGGCAAAATGGTAGAGCCACACTGGAAAATAGCACGGCACTTTCTCTCAAAATGAAATACACTCTCTCCATTTAGCCAACAATCATGCTCCTTGTTGTTTCCCCAAACGAATTAAAAACTCATTTCTACAGAAACCTGCACATGGATGCCTATAGCAGCTTTATTCACAACTGCCAAAACTTGGAGGCAACCAAAATGTCCTTTAGTAGGTGAATGGATATATAATAAACTATAGTACAGCCCGACAACAGAGGGTTATTCGGCGCTAAAAAGAAATTAGTTATTAAGATACAAAAGGACATGGAGGAATCTGAAATGCATATGACTACGTGAAAGAAGTCCATCGGAAAAGGCTACGGACCATAGGGTGCCAACTCTGTGCCATCAGAGAAAAGGCAAAAGCACAGAAACAGTAAAAAGATTTGTGGTCACCAGGGGTTGGGGAGAGGGAGGGATTTAAATAGGAGGAGCGTGGGGGATTTTTAGGCAAATGAAATTATTCTGAATGCTGGATACATTTCATTATATCTTCAACCAAACCCAGAGAAGGCGCAACACCAGGAGTGAGCCATAGCATAGACTGTGGACTTTGGGTTCGTGGATTGTAACAAAGGCGTTGCTCTGGTCCGGAATGTTGGCAGTGAGTGGGAGAGGCTGTGCGTGTGTGGGCACAGGGGGGCTGGGAACACTGTACTCTCTATGAACCTAAAACTACTTAAGAAAACAAAGCCGATTTCACCAGGTAACGGCAAAGGCTCAACAAAAGCCACCTTCTGCTAGAGATGCCACCGTACGCCCCCATTATCCTGGAGGGGGGCAGCGCAGTCTGAAAAGCAGGAAGTAATGCGTTTCCACTGGACACAGTCATGGAAATAGGCCAGAAAAGTTTCTGTAACCCTGGAAACAAAGCCAGACATACCATTTCGGTTCTAAAGGGCCAATTCTAAACAGCCCCAATGCTCTCCAACGCCCCCCCTCCCAATACCACACAGGTGTCCTCACACAACACGTGCAGATCGTAGGTGGGGCAGCGGGAGAGCCCAGAGGAAAAAGATCAGCACCTCTCTGGAATTAAAGCAATAAGTGTGGGAGAGCATTGAATGCAAATTCTTTCGCTTCTAAAGCTAAGAAAGCTACTTCGTTGCCGGTCAAAAAGCCTCTTTACAACTGTTGTCAGCTCAAAGACTAGAAGAAAACAACCCCAGAGGGAAAATCATTTTCCCGTGCCTCAGCAGTTCTGACGAAGTTCATGAACATCCACATGAAAGTGCTCCAATAGCTTACACGTCGGGGTATGCACTGAACTTTGGAGGTTCCTCTATTTTAAATGAAAATAAGCGTAGAGCGCAGCCCCCTATGGGAAGCTCTACCAAGACCCAAACTTAGAATTCCGGCGTCTTTGAAAGGACCTTGAAAGTCGTTTAGTCCAACCTGCCATCCAATGCAGGAACTTCTTCTGAAACATATTTGCTGCCTCTGCTTAGAGGGAGAGAATGTGTTGGGCCCTAAAACTCCCCATTTCGCTGTTAGGACATTTTTGGCTTCTGGGTACCAAACTGCCCCCAACCCCACCACCCAATGTAATTTCTAAACACTGGGCTGTGCCTTCCTTGCAGGACCAGAGAGTAAGAAGGACCCTTCATCCTGGTCCCAGCCCTCAGCGGCTGCGTGACCTACAGCAAGGCCCTGAATAGTTGAAATGTTAGCCCGTGTCTGGCATCTGATGAACACCCCATAATTATTAGCTGTTACTATAATTCGCTTTTAGACACAATCACCCTTCCCATAACCATGGAATGGGGATTCCATTATTCGGCATGCAAGGAGCAGAGACATCTCAGTTTCCTTTAAATCAGGGGCAGTCAACCTTTCTGTGGAATACCAGGTTTGGGGGCCACACGCTTGAAGGGTTTAAACGGCACCCACGGTTACCCTGGGGTCACCTGAATCAGCCCTCTTTGGGTGTGGCCGATAGACTCTCTGCAGGTCAAGTAATAGCGCGTCCTCGTTTCTTTGGCACCAGCTTGCCGCCAGGGGCCGCCTTTAATTCCCGACCTCTGACCAGCCAGCAGGCTGGCCTATGGCTGTAGGCCATGTCCCATGGCCCTCAGTTCAGCAATCTCACTTTCTGGAATTGCTTAGCAACAGAGACACTTAAAAAAAAAAAAAAAAAAAAATGTTTAACCGCTTGCCAAAATTTGGCAGCACACTTTGGTAGAGTCTGAGGCAGTCCAGTAAACCACCGCACATCCAGTGAGAAGGGCTGAACGAAGCAATGAGATTTATCAGGAGGCCACTCTGGGAACCAGAGGGGTCCAGAATCTCCACCTCAAAGCCAGGCCTCACGGAGACTGGCGCTGAGTGCAGGAGCTGGAAGGTTGCTTAGGATACAGTGCAGCTCTAACAACTGGGTTATAACAGTAAATAAAATTGCCATCTGTTGAGCTCTTAATATGGGCCAGGCACTGTGCCAAGCATTTTACAAGTGTTAGCTATCTTTTCTTTTTTTTAAACCTGTTTAAATTGTGAAATAAAATACTCTTAGATTAAAGTGTTCAAAACAAATGTACAGCATAATGAACAATCACAAAGCAAACACTAGGATAATGACCTCCTTGGTCAAGAAATAAAAGACCTCCAAACACTGCAGGAGCGCCCCCAACCCGGCCCCAAGTATCCCTGTCTATCCCAGAACCCTCCGCTCCCCAGAAACAACCAGCCTTCCAACTTTTGTGATCATTGCTCCCTTGCTTTTCTTGATAGCTTGCTCAATAATATATGCTACACAATATAATCTCCATTATATAGAGTTTAGTGTTCCCAATTTATAAATTTTAAAGTAAAATCATATAGTACACATTATTTCTTTGGTTCAACATTGTGTTTGTAAAATTCATTCATGTTGTTCCCCCTAGCATAGCCCATTCATTTTTTGGTGCTGTATAGTATTCCACTGTGTGAATATTTCACAGTCTATGTATTCATTGAACAGTTGATGGATCTTTCTGTTGTTTCTAGCATGAGGTGATGGACAAAGTTATAGACAAGCTTATATATAAGACGTTCTTCCTAGAGGTGCACGTCCAAGAATAGAATTACTGGGTTGCGCAACACGTCAGCCTTCGGGTTCCTAGATAATGCTGAAGCGTTTTTCAAAATACTTATACTCATCTACATTCCCACCAGCAGCATTGAGATTTCTGGTTCTCCACGCGCTCTTCACTGGCACTTGGTATTAACGGATTTTTCAAATTTCGCAAATCTGATGGACACATGAAGTGTTTAATTATAGTTTTAGTGGTAGTTTTCTTTTTAAACTTTAAATGCATTGACTCCTACTTCATGCATTCATCTTGATCTTGTTACTTGTGCTCAACGCTGTGTTTATAGGATTCGTCTGTGTTGTTGCACGTGGAGCCTCACTGGATTTCCCTCATTAAGGAGGTTGAATGTATTTCCATGTATTTTTGAGTCATGCTCTATCTCTTTTCAGTAACCGCTTGTTCAAGTCTTTTGCTCGTTTGTCCATGCGGTTGGCTGTTTTTTCTTTATTGATTTGTAGATTTCTCCTGGTTTGAATCTAGATACTGGTTCTCTAGTGGTCTCCTGGGCTGCAAATACCTTCTTTCACTCTCTCATGTGCCTTTCAATCCTCTCGAGCCGAACAAAAAGATATTGTGGCATCTGTTTCATGGTCGAGGGGACAAAACAGAGCCTTTGAGAAGGTCAGTGCTTTGTTTGGGGTCCTCCCAAGAATCAGCCTCACAGCTGGGCAAGCAAGACTGGCTCTGTTCCCCAGCCACAGGCAGGTGGGGCCGCCAGTCCTCCCCGTGCTCTGTGATCCTTCTACCTCTTCTGCCTCTGCTCCTCTCTTCGTCCCTTCTTCCTTCCTGTTGACTCCCACTTTCTGCCCTCCCCTCATGTGACCTTTCCCGTGTCCCTACTTCCAGATGTTGCCACCCCCCAAAGGACAGCATCCGCTCCATCTGGCACCATCCCGTCACGGGCAGGCTTCACACCAGACCACATCACAGCTGGGGCTCCGGAGCTCTCCCAGGCCCCCTGTGGCCGGCGTGGCAGAATCTCAGGGTCAGCCTGTGGGCTGGAGCTGTGGGCACACGGGAAACTGCAGCGAGATGGCTCTGCAAAGCCGCTGTCTTCTCCTGATTTTCACTTTTCTGGCTAATTCTCACCTGCTCCTTTCACATCATCCCAGTAACAGCGCCCAGTCAGTCTGTCCAACACGCCTGGGCATCTTCCAGGATGGCACATTCCTCACCCAAGCCCAGCCAAGCCTCAGTTCCCATCCATTCCTATCGAGCCCTGTTCCGTCTTGGTCCCTCCAAAGTCTAGCCACTCTCTCTAGGGTACATCTGTTGGGCCTCCACCCGAGTCCAGGTTCTGCCCTGGGGTAGGTTACCACTATCTCCTACCTGGAAGCCAAAAGCTACCTCGTGTTCTCTTAGCTTCCAGTCTCTCCTCTTCCTCATCTGTTCTCCACACAGCAGCCAGAGGAATCTGCTCCAAATGCTAGTCCAATCATGTCAGATTGTTCAAAAACTTTCCACTGGCTTCCGTTCCTCTTGGCATAAAATCCAAAATCCATAAGATGAACCTCAAGGCCCTGCAGAGTTTAGCCTTTGCCTCTTCTTCACTCTTCCCCTCGCTCCTTGCTCTTTGCTTCCCTGAGAACCCTTCCGATGCCATGGACAGGCCAGGCATGCTCTCACCACAGGGCCTTTGTACGTGCAGTGTGAACTGCCCAGCATGCTGTGGTCACCTGTCACCACCCCCCGCCTGGTTAATTTCAGGCCTCAGCAGTTGTGGCCTCTCTGACATACACAGGTGACCTGCATATGTCTGCATATCCTTTATCTTGGTTGTAGGCCAAACATGGTTCTTGCAAACAATATAGGATTGTCTCCCACCTGTCAGAGAAAAAAGATTATGATTATTGATAAAAATGCACTCTGACGTGCACTGTCATTCAGGTACCACCTGAATTGTAAAGTATGGCCACAACTGTCATTTGGATGTTTCAGACCCTACGCCCCAGTGTTCCCACCTCCAGGGACTCATCCTTTAGGAAGAAACACTCCCACCAGTTCATTGGGAAGGTTTTGCAGAACAAGTTTGGTGGTAACATGTTTATAATAGTGGAAAGTGGAAACAGTACCCATATCAATAAGACACTAAACTGTGGTACATTCATAAAATGCAGTATGACTCAGCCATTTAAAAAATAGGGTAGATCTTCTTGTATTCATGCGGATCAAGCTAAAAAAATTTAAAAGACTATGGTTCCATTTTTAAATTTTAAAAATTTAAAAATGCATTTTATTTTTTTTGTAAATAAAAGACAGCTAGATTTTTAAAAGTTGGAGAAAATGCACAAACCTCTTGATGGTGGCTATTTCTGGGGAAGCAAGATGAATTAATAGGGGATTTTTTTCTTTTCTGTGTTGCATAGTTCTGTGATGTTTGATTTTGCCCTTTTATTACCACAGTTTATAATTGGGAAAAAAATTTTAATGCAGAAATAAAGATAGGAATTGATGGGAACTGAGGCTTGGCTGGACTTGGGTGGGGAGGGTGGCATCCTGGAAGACGTCCAGGCGAGCTGGACAGACTGACTGGGAGTTGTTATTGGGATGATGTGGAAGGAGCAGGTGAGAATTAGCCAGAAATGTGAAGATTGGGAGGAGACAGTGGATTTGCAGTTACATAATTAAATCTAGAGTGTCTCTCTTCTTCCTAGAAGCTCTCTGAGGTCAGCAAATGCTGTATCCTATACAGTGGTTTTTCCCCACAGCCCAGCCAGTGCCAGGTACATAGGTGTCCACCAAACATTTATTCATTGCTTAAATGAATGAATGAATGAATAAACTGTTTCTGTGGCCCCGTAAAATGTAATGCCCACTCAGTGCTCCAGAAACAGCCCCGTGGCTGCCTCCTCTCTTGAGCTGTCCTCCATGCCATAAAAAGCCGTAAAGGAGTTTCACCATCAGGTTGCTTGCTGATACTGACTTTCAGGGCCTTCACACAAGTACTGATTAAGGCAAGTAATTTCATATTTTGTCCCTGTCAAATTTTATCTTTAGAGTTTTGTTCACACCTGCCAAGATATTTTAAAAGCCAATCCCTGACATCTAACTAAATATAAGTCCTACCAGCTCATGTGACCCACACTTGATTTATGACTCGTATGTTTACTTCTAATTTAGTCACAAACAAAGAAAACTGCACAGGACAGGGCCTTCAACAGAACCCCACAGCCCTCTGTGAGATGTGGCTCTCCATGCTGACATGGAGGATCTGGTCTTTCTGGGCACAATTAAGCTCAAGCACATTAAGCTCATACCTACCTCAGGGCATTTGCACTTACAACTCCCACCAATTAGAAAGCTTCGTCCAGATGGTAACTCCTTCTTGATATTCAGGGCTCAGCTCTGAGATTATCTCATCAGAAAGGCCCTCCTACTGCCCAATCTAAAATAGTTCCCTCCCCATTTCCACACCACCTTGTTTTGTTTTCTTTAAAGCACTTATTGAAAACTCAAGTTACCTGGTTCATGTTCCTCATGTACCTCTTTACTACTTGCTCCCTCCCTCCACCCTGGTATCAGTGGGGACACAGTCAGCCTTATTCTCTCTCTACTATGCCTGGAACAACTGTACTCAATAAATATTTGCCGAGGGAATGAATAAACGGACTTTCAGATGCCTGTGACGCCACCAGTCTGAAAACTGTCCTCTAGATCCTTGTCCCCGTTTTATATGCGAGGATGTTTTATTAGTTTCTTGGGGCTGTGTAACAAATTACCACGTTTGGGAGCTTAAAACAACTACAATTTATTCTCTCATAATTCCGGAGGCCAGAAGTCCAAAATCAAGGTGTCAAAGGGCTGTGGGCTCCCTCCGGAGGCTCTAGGAGAGAGTCTTGCCTCTCGTAGCTTTGGGTGGCGGCTGCGGTTTCCTGGCTTGGGGTTGCATCACCCCGATCTTCAAGGCCAGCACCTTCAAATTTTTATCTGTTCCATCTTTGCATCACCTACTCCCCTTTTTGTGTAAAATCTCCCTCTGCCTCCCTCTTAAAAGGATACAGGTGATGGCGTTTCGGGCATAGCTGGATAAGCCGGGATAATCTCTCCAACCCAAGATGCTTCACTCAGTCACATCTGTAAGACTTGACCACATGCTCCCATAGGTAGTACACGCCTTGGTCTTGGGGATTAGCACCTCGTGTCTTTGGGGGCCACCATTCATCCCCCCTACAGGTGTCATTAGTGACTCTGAGAAATGCCTTTGCAAAATGGGGACCCATTACGTATCCAGGATTTCTCTCTCCCGCTCCTCTGGTGGTGCCTGCCAGAGGAAGGCTCAGTGTTTCCTCAATGAATAAACATATGGATGTTGTTCTGTTCCAACACACCCCACCTCAGCCCGCAAAAGGAGGAAAAAAAAAAAAGAGAGAGAGAAAGACATGGGCCTATAGTTCCTTTAGTATAGCTGGCTTCCCCAATTCCCAGATTCATGAAGAGCCAGAATGGGTTTGGAAACTGTAGCGTCTTTTCATAAGTGAGCTACCTCTGACATGCTGCCAATACCCATCGGGAGGCTATATGATTAGTGAATGGGTAACAAGACGAAAATTATTTACGAGTGAGCCTTGGCCACTGAAGACAGTTTGAGCTGAGCTCACATTTGGTTTCTCTCCCTCTCCAGCACTCCGAGGAGGATTATGTTGCGGCCAGATTAGTTCTTTGGCTCTGGAGATATTGGATAAGAGAATATGGAGAGACCAAAGGGCACTGATAAGGCAGAAAGGAAATGGGTGTGTCTTTCCCAAACTGAGGGGACCCCTGATGGACTTAATCTAAAAGCCTCTGGGGAAGGGGCTGCTCAGATCCATAATAGGGTCCTTCCATAGTAAAAACTATTTTCAAGGCCCTGGTCTGGCTCCCAGAGTAGCACCACACCCCCCATTCCCTGTGGGCAGGAGCAGGTTAGTCTACAGTAATTGCATGTATTATGGTTTTTTAAGAGTTTATTTCTTTGACAGAGCATGTACAAGCAGGGGAGGGGGGGCAGCAGGCAGAGGGAGAGGGAGCAGCAGACTCCCGGCTGAGCAGAGAACCCCATGTGGGGCTCTATCCCAGGACCCTGGGATCATGACCCGAGATGGAGCCAGACACCCAATAACTGAGCCACCCAGGCACCCTGCATGTATTGCAGGGTCTGACAAAACCAGACAGCAAAGACTTGCTATGGTATATGGCCTTGGTCCCAATGCCCACACTCCCGCCATGATAGGGTTCTCTAGAGAAAGTGTCAGTTGGTGGGGTCTGGTATCCTAAGATTGCCTCTGCTGGTCACTGGAGTCCTCATGGCTAAAGAGCAGGGGAAACGCTCTGACAGCTGAGAACAGAGACAGTCACCCTATGTTATTATCATGGTGATGGTGATCATCAATGTCACACTCAGCCCTCAGTGGAGCTCAAGTCCTCCCCTCCATCACCCTGCGGGAGGGCTCTGGGCAAATGGGGAATGGGGTTGAGGACAATCAAGGGACTTCCCTGAGGTATGTAAGTGGAAGAGGATTCTCTTCTCTCCCTGCTCCCTAGAATAAACACCGAGAGGGCCAAGCAGGCAAGGGCGAGGGCCAAGGAGAGAGAGTAGTATGCACAGGTCTAACTTGAAAAATGAAGAAGGAATTGAGGCTCACATGTGGTTCAGCCCAGCAAGCCAGAAGAGAAGCCCAGAGACAAGCTCACCCCCAACAGTCCCAGCTAGAACAAGATGTGCATTTGCTAGAATGCCCTCCCCATCAGATAAGTAATGCTGCCATGAAGCCCAGGGGCATCGTTCCATGGAAAGCTGCTTGCTTTGGGGGAGCTATGACGGGCCATGGCATTTCTTTGCATAGTAACTAGAACTTAGGGTTGATGCCACAGCTGTCTTGAGATCACACCAGTGCAATTATAAAGCATATCAATGGGACAGTGATGATTCACTCCACAAAGAATCTAAACAAACTGGTCCTTTCTAATTCCCATTACAGCTTTTCATGAAGGGAGCCATACATGTTTTGTGGTTGAGGAAAATGCTTATCACCAGTTCCTACTTGCATAACTTATCTGTGAGTTTGTGAAGTGACTGAACCCCATCTGGGGGATAGCCTGAACTGGAGAAATGGAAACAAAATTGCAGCTCAACTAATACAAGGACCATACTGGTAAATTTGAAACAGATCAGATTATGAAAATTTCACGGGTTAATTCCTGAAAACTTGGTCCTTTAAAAAAGTATATAACTCCACAAAGGAGAAGACTGATAGGTGTAACTGTATAAAAATCTTCTGAATCCATACATACACACATGCATACACAAACCCGCCAGAAATAAAATGAAGAGACAAATAGTACATCAGGAAAAAATCTTACAATTCGTAACACAAAGCTTTAATTTATTTAATATATAAAGAGCTTTCATAATTCAATAAGAGAAAGGTGTACACTCTAGTAGAAAAATAAGTGATTTATTAAAAAATAAATTTAAAAAATCAATAATCAGAGATACAACTGAAATAAACAAGAGATGAAATTCTTTCCTGTTGGGCTGAAAGATGAAAAAAGAAAGATACACCACAGATGAGGTAGGGAGTAGGAATTTTCCCACATGCTGGCCAAGTTTGACATATTCAAAATTTTAAATACATAGCCCCTTTGACTTACCATCAGTTTCATTTATAAGAAAGCATCCCAAATAACCATGAATGTGAGAAAAGATTTAGCTATAGAAACACTTCTTATAGGGCGCCTGGGTGGCTCAGTGGGTTAAGCCGCTGCCTTCGGCTCAGGTCATGATCTTGGGATCCTGGGATCGAGTCCCGTGTTGGGCTCTCTGCTCCGCAGGGAGCCTGCTTCTCTCTCTCTCTCTCTCTCTCTCTCTCTGCCTGCCTCTCTACTTGTGATCTCTCTGTCAAATAAATAAATAAATAAATCTTAAAAAAAAAAAAAGAAACACTTCTTATAACATTGTTAATAAAATATATAAAAGAAACAATCTAACTGCCCCCAATTGAGGAATTAAATATATTAGTTTAAGAACAGGCATTCACTAGAAGACAACACAATCTTTGAAAGTGGTTATTTAAAGGGGCGTCTGGCTGGTGTAATCGGTTAAGCCTCTTGGCTTTGGCTCAGATCGTGATCTCATGGTTGTAAAACTGAACCCCACTTTGGGTTCTGTGCTCGGTACAGAGTCTGCTTGAGGTTCTCTCTCCCTCTCCCTCTGCCACTCCTGCTCAGGCCCTCTCTCTCTCTTAAATAAATCTTTTTTTTTTTTTTTAAGATTTTATTTATTTATTTGTCAGAGAGAGAGAGAGAGCACGAGAGCGAGTACAGGCAGACAGAGTGGCAGGCAGAGACAGAGAGAGAAGCAGGCTCAAGAAGCCTGATGTGGGACTTGATCCCAGGACACTGGGATCATGACCTGAGCTGAAGGCAGCCGCTTAACCAACTAAGCCACCCAGGAGTCCTTAAATAAATCTTTTTTTAAAAGTGATCATTTTAGGGGCACCTGGGTGGCTCAGTGGGTTATAGCCTCTGCCTTTGGCTCAGGTCATGATCCCAGGGTAGAGTCCTGGGATCGAGCCCCGCATTGGGCTCTCTGCTCGGCAGGGAGCCTGCTTCCCCCTCTCTCTCTGCCTGTTTGTGATCTCTGTCAAGTAAATAAATAAAATCTTTTTTTAAAAAAAGTGATTATTTTTAAAGGGTGGTTTTATCTATGTTGACTACATTATTATACAGTTCTAAATATACAATTTGATGTAGTATCCATATCTATATATGTATATATGGAATGCTATTCCAAGTAAAGTCATTTAGTTTGGAGATTGGGATCTAAAAATATATAAATATATGAAAGGTATAGATATAGTTAAATAGATGAGTATTACTCTAATAGTCTACCAAATATTAACATTGATTTCTAGGTTTAAGTCATTTATGCTGCTTTTCTTCTGAATGCTTTGTAAAAATACAACCATTTCAAAAAGACAGAATGCACATGGGGGCAAATATCCTTGAGGCGGAGGCATCCCTTTTGGTCACTGAGGATTCGCAGAGTAAGCAAAAGAAGTCCACAATGAATCACTTCGAATTAGGGCAGCCATATAATGTATCACCAAAACCAGGACACTTTTGAGACTAGAAGGACAAGCTATTAATAATTTTGCATAATCCAGGACTCCCCAGGCAAACTCAGCCATGTGGTCATCCTACTTGGGATGAAAAATCTGTTTAACTTGCCTTTGATAACGACCCAGGGTTGGAATATTAGAGTAAACCATGAACACAGAGATCCCTTTTATCAGCACCATCAGGTACCATTTCTGAACACGCCAGCCAGATGGCTAAAGAATCTTGAAAAGTTCAAGTTTCTTACCTAATGAGCTCCTGCCCACAGAGCCCTCGTTTTAGAGATTCATTCTTTTTAAGATTTTATTTATTTATTTCACAGACAGAGATCACAAGTCAGACAGAGATCACAAGTAGGCAGAGAGGCAGGCAGAGAGAGGAGGAAGCAGGCTCCCTGCCGAGCAGAGGGCCCGATGTGGGACTTGATCCCAGGACCCTGGGATCATGACCTGAGCCGAAGGCAGAGGCTTTAACCCACTGAGCCACCCAGGCGCCCCTAGAGATTCATTCTTGACAAAAAGTATTTCTCCAAGAAATCTGCCACTTGCCTAAGAACACAGTATTATACTCAAGTTATCTCATACTGTAGATTTTAATCTTGGAAACATTGTGTAACACTTTCAAACCCTTCCTGTTTCCGAATCCCCTTGCGACTTGCCTATTTTCCACTAAGGGCTTTGTTGTAGGGAATTATTGTCTATGTGACCTGAGGCTCTCACTGAAGAAGGCCCCTGTCCCCAGTGCATGCTCTGCCCACCAGCTATTCAAGACCCTCCCCCCCCCCAATCTTTCCCAGCTCAGATTTCTCCTCTGCCCCAAGCCCTCCCGTTCTCCAGTCATTGACTACACACACATCTCCCTCCACCCCGGTGAAAGCAGCTACTCAGTCTGTGCCATCTGGCACAGGCCCAGGCCAGGCCAGTCTGTCAGCCTCTCTCATTCCAATTATGAAATGAGGGTTGCAATTCCTTTACATACCCCACCTCCCACCCAAACTTGACTGTTTACTAGGCATTAAAAAAGACTTTTTTTTTTTTTTTTTTTTTTTTTTTGGCTGAGCCAGAGTCTGTGAATGCCTAGGTTTTGCATAGGTAGAAAAATTAAAGCCTTCTCAACTGAGGCAACTGGTGAGGCCTTTCCTCCCTAAAAGCACCATGAAATGGCACACACTGAAGATTCAGAACAAAGTCAAGCACAGAGAGTGGAGTCTGTGTGTTACAGAGATGGTTACGTAGCTACAACGGGCAAAAGCTATTCCCACCTTACAGTATTTTACTTGGATTTGATGCTCCCTGTGGGGGGGCCTACCTGGAGCTCGTCAGCTGATCAATGCTGCAACATTTGCCCCCATTCTCTTAAGGGTCCAGTACCTGCCATCTCTTGGTGTTGATTACACCCTAGGAGCCATTGATTGACGTTGGTAAATCAATCATGGATCAATCCATAATTGAAACGACACTCTTTGCACCTCCTGCTGCCAAATTTATAAACTGATATACATGTCAATGTCTCCCCCTTCAAACCAAGCTTAGGATGACTTAAACCATAACAGAACAAGCACATTTAGATAGCAAGATTGTTCTATTTATTCCATCACGCAAAGCACTCTATTTCCCACACAGCTCCCAGCTGAACTGCTAACATAGAGAGAGTCATCAATAACCCCCTTCTTTGCTGCTAGTCCATCTAGCGCTTTCACAAGCATTAGGGAGAGGTGTACTTTCCTGAAGAAACTTAACTTCTGTTAGAAAATTGCTTCATAGTCCTGATTTTGTTAGAACAAGCCACTTTTGTGCCATCTGCCTAGAATATTGTCACAATAAATCTATGTCTGTCCTGAGAATGGTGCTCCCTTAAAAGTGGCACCGTTGTGCAGTACACAACCTGTGCAATGGCCAAGGCCAGGTGTTTGATAACTTTAGAATATAAGAAACCAGAGGGAGGGCACCATGCTTTACTTCCACTCTGTGCCTCACTTTTATCATCCATAAGTTGGGGATAATAAGAGCTACCTCACATGAGTGTCTTAGCACTGATCAACTTTCCCCATAGAATAGGTAAGCCATGATCTATAAGGGATTCAAAGAGAAAGAGGCAACCACATTACTTGATTATTGCATAAGAACTATATCCATTTCCTTTGATTCTACCAATTCATCCAATAATATAATTTGGCTTTCATGCACTGAAAGGGCAAAAACCTAGGATTTAACTCGTAGCGATGGACGATGGGTCTCACAGCCCTGCCGTACTATTACTGGTTTCTGTGAGAGGAAGGAAGCCCATTATGGCAACGAAGTTGCTGGGGCTTAGGTATTCATTCTCTGGAAATGAAAAAGAAAGAGAGGAAACTAGCAATTGGTTGTCCTACATCAGGGTTTCTGGATCTTATCGCTAGGATTTGGGGCTGGATAAATCTTCCCGTTCACCTAATGGTAGGATTTTTACCAGGATCCCCAGCCTGTACCTGCTAGATGCCAGTAGTACACCCCAGCCCATCAGGACAACCACAAATGTCTCCAGCCGTTGCCAGATATCCTTGGAGTGAGGAGGGGCAGTGGTGAAATCAACCCTGGTTGAGAAGCACTGACCTATATGGAAATGGCACTTTTTAGCCCTAGTATCATTCTTGGGACGTAGTCATCTGTGAGTCAGCAGGCCTCCAGACAGAGACCTGGTCTGTACTCTTAAGTTCCACAGTGACTGTTTGATGAACTTAAGGATACCAGGCTTCTATTTTCTGTCATATAAAGATCACCCAAACTCTGGCCTCTCATTTTCAGGATTTCCTCCTTTTGAGGGTATCGGATTGGGCCTAGAAGAAAGGCGTTAGGAACTGCTGGGGGCTGTCCCCTGCTTGCTCTGGGCCTAGCCACTTCCTGGGGTGTGGGAACAGCCATCTTCTTTCAAAAAATGGTGTTGCTCCCACACAGGGTTGGCAGGAAGGAAAGCTAGCAACTTGCAACCTTATATCTATGGCGATCACATAACCTTACATTTATGGCGATAGGACTCAATTTTCCACAACGCCCCTACCTAAGATCAGGCCATTTAAAACTTTGATGGAAGCAAAAGTAAAGACAACACAGAAAGCCTTATGACTGGTTACTGGGTTTGAATGATTCCTGACTCATAGCCAGGTCATCCCAGAAGGGGTCTGCTATTGGACACTACCAGGCCCGGCAATTGGCCCATTGGAGGCTCTTCTTACCTACCTGCTCCCCACACCGGGGAGAGCTCAGCCCTCTTCCCAGGTCTGTGACCCTCTCCTTCAGCCTCTAGTGCTCATGGCTCCTTCTTCTCACCCTGGAATGACTGACAGATGGGAATATCCCCATAGAGTCTCAACCACTAACCACAGGGGTTGGCCTTTTCAGATAGTTGGAAGGATAATTTCTCAATAATTCATTTTCCTAGGGCGCCTCGGTGGCTCAGTGGGTTAAGCCACTGCTTTCAGCTCAGGTCATGATCTCGGGGTCCTGGGATCGAGTCCTGCATCGGGCTCTCTGCTCAGCAGGGGGCCTGCTTCCCTTCCTCTCTCTCTGCCTGCCTCTCTGCCTACTTGCTCTCTCTGTCAAATAAATAAATAAAATCTTTTAAAAAAATTCATTTTCTTAAGGCTAAGATATTTGGTAAATCACCTTAGGGGAGGCTTTCCCCAAGAGTCCAAGCTGGCTGTGGCCATTAGGCCCAAACTTTACAGTAGCCATGAAATAGGCATGAGGTCAGGTTTCCAAAGATCTTCCTCACATGGCCCAGTCTCTGCCATGAGATGTCCCCATGACAACTGTTGAACAATGATACCTATAACACGTTTCTCAGGAATAAAAAATACTTCCCAAGAAATAGAGTACTGTGGTCTGAATCATTGTGTCCCAACCAAATTCATATGGTTGAAATCCTACTCCTGAAGGTAATGGTGTCAGGAGGTAGGGCCTTTGGGGCCTGGGGGAGAAAAGTGGGTTGTAAAGGTGAACCCTTTATCAAAGAGACTCTAGAAAGCTAGCTCGCCCCTTCTACCCCGTGGGGATATGGTAAAAAAGTGCTGTCTATGAACCAAGACACCCTCACTGAACACTGCATTTTCCAACATCACAGTCCCTGACTTCCAGCCTCCAAAATTGTGAGCAAGACATTTTTGTTGTTTTTAAGCCCTTCAGTCCGTGGTAATTTGTTACAGCAACCCAAACAGACCAAGACAGCGGATTCTCAGTCCATAGTGGAAAAGAAACATTTTTTCCCTGATACACCACCAAAACATATTATAAAACAAGAGCAATTAAACTGTGGACTGGTATGGAAAAAACAGGCCAAACCGTGGAACAGAAAAGGGAGCTCAGAAACAGACCTTTGTATTTGGGAAGTGAGTATATGAAGGATCTCTGTGGAAAGAAAGGCTAAGCTCTTCGGTATACGCCTGGGGAAATTGGTAACTGGGAAAAGATCAAAAATTAAGTTTTTACTTCACATCGTTAACCAAAAATATCTAAGAGCTTAATGTAAAAACAAAAACCTGTAAAGCATAAAGAAAGAATGTAAGAAAATATTTTGTGACCTTGGGAAGGTCTTCTTAAGCAAGACACAAAAGACAAAAAGCCTCAAGGAAAAAATCTAATACACCTAACTACAACCAAATTAAAAAATATATACATATACATAGAAAATACGTCACACACAAGGTTAAAAGAAGACAAGCATCAAGCTGGAAAATTACATTATTTTCAGACAAAAGCTATCAATCTAGAATGTATAGAGAATTCCTAAGAGTCAATAAAAAGATCTGAAAATGCCAATAAGAAATCATCAAAAGTTATTAACAGCAATTTACAGAGTGAAAATACAATGGACATAAGAACAAATCCTCAAAAGTATTTCAGAAATGAGGGAAGCACAAATTTTAAACAAGATATGTTTTTACCCTAACACTGGCGAAATTAAAATGTTTGAAAACTTTGGGTAGGAATTAGAGCACGAGACAATGGGCCCATCCTACGCTGCTAGTGGGAGCAAGAATCAATCAGCTATTTCAGAAGACATTTTGGCAGACCTACGAAAATTTAAAATGCACACACCCAGCAGTTCTACTTTTAGGTAGAAATACTCCCTCATGTGCCCAGGAAGCAGATCTAAAAATAAAGATGCTGACCACTCTGTTTTTTGTAAAACCAGAAACCTCAATGCCTATCACTAGGAAAACAGACTCCAGAACATCTTATGGAATAGTATGCAGCAGTTTAAAAGGAGGTATTTCTACCTATAATGACATGCAGTCATTATGTGTGACAAAAGAAAACTGCTACAGAAAAATATTCACAAAACAGTCTGTTGCACCTGTCGATCTTGTTTTAAAAGCTCACGCGAGTCTTCTTTCTCAGCCAGGGACAAACCCCATCTCTCCACAAAATGATGCTGTTTGTGTTCAAAAGAACATGTGGCAATACCATCTATGTCTATAATGATAAATATAGACAGCAGAGAGACATCTAGAGAATGGCTTGGACAACCACTTTCAGATTTGGGGTGTATGGAAGTGACGTGGGACCAGGGATATGTCCACTTTGGAAGGAAATACTCAAAAGGAATTTTCTCCTTATCATTACTCTTTCACTATCTCATGGGAATACATCCACATGTAACCTTTAGAATATAATATTGACAATAAATTGCTTTTGGAGGGAGGAAGTAATTTGTGGAGACCCCACTCGGCTTATTATCAGGACAAGTATTTACCGGGCGCGCAAAAGCAGTTTTGCCTCCAGGCACATGGAATTTGGGCAGAACAGAAAAGTCTTGTAGGGCCTTCCCCAGAACAAAGGGGTATGCACGCAGCCCTGAAGTCCACATCAAATGAAGTTTCAGGCATAAGATTGCTGACAGAAGTCTCCGCCAGTGGAAGTGGGACAGTAGGCCCATACAAAGGAACAGGAGCTTTGGTTTCCTTTCTAAATAGAAGGATGGTCAGAAGCAACCACAGGAGCCCTCCCAGCGTCAGAGGATCAGCCTGTTTCGGACTAGCCGCTGTTGTCTACACAACGCATTGTAGCTAAAGTAATAATCATAGCAAACAATTACAGTGCTCCACGGTGCACCAGGCCCTCGGCTGGGGGCTCCATAGCCAGGATCTCACTTCATCCTCACAACCATCTGAAGAGAAGAGCCTTGGTACCCATTTAACAGACTGTAAAACTGAGGTTGGGTGGGATGAAGAAGGGTTCTCAAGCCAATGACTGAAGAGCAATTCTCATTTACCACCTGCCGATCTCAAGCCCGCGCTCACCCTGCTCCGCCTCCCCAGCTATATGAACCGGTGAGTTTGGAGGGGTGGGAGGTCAGGGGGCTGGGCTTTGCTCCAATTAATAAGTGCACATGAGTCTTAACGTTTGTCTATATTTATATTTAGATGAAGGGCCAAAAGTGATTTCTCTGGGGGTGCCTGGGTGACTCAGTGGGTTAAAGCCTCTGCCTCTGACTCAAGTCATGATCTCAGGGTCCTGGGATCGAGCCCCACATTGGGCTCTCTGCTCAGCGGGGAGCCTGCCCCCCCCCCACCTAACTCTCTGCGTACTTGTGATCTCTCTCTGTCAAATAAATAAAATCTTATAAAAAATTTTTTTTTAATTTTTAAAAATTTGATGATGCCAAAGAGATGCTATCTTTTCTCCTGACTCCTGAGGAAGAGCAAGGGACACTTGGGAGCAGAGGCCTCCTCAGCCTGCAGCAGCCAAGGGGTTCCAGGAAGCCCTGAGACATCAGAGCCTCCCATGAGTCTGCCAGGGCTGTCCAGGCAGCTGTCCCTCAAGGCCACGCATTCCCGTTATGGACCTTTTTGCTAGAGTCAGAATGCAAATTGTATGTTTTTGTAGTTCCGTTTATCACTAAAGTCCCTGTTATTTAAACCAGACACATGTCTAGGGCCTTATATGGAAACCAATAACCCAAAGCCTGGAATCCCTATTTTCTTCCCTACTCCCGTTGCTACTGGGGGTCTTTTCTCCCCATCCCCTTTGATCTGGCGACATGTGAGGGGCAGGGAAGAGGCAGGCAACCTTGTCTAACAAGGCGACAGAGACAGCACACCTGCTCTCCAGCTGCGGTGAGCTCTTATAAAAGGTAACAACGTACGTAACAAATCCCCCCCCCCCCATTACAATGCTCGGAGAGAGTGGGTTTGGGAAATAAATTTAGAGAGAAGAGTGGCAGATGGGATAGATGGATTCAATTAAGACAAAGAACATCAAACAATTCCAGGGATGCCTCATTCTAATGGAATGTCATTTTCTCCTCGTCCCCTCCAGGGAGCTCCCCCCAACAGTCTAGGTAGGAAGTAAGGTGCACACACAGCAAGCACCTCGACCCCAGCAGGGGCTTAATATCCTCAAATGAGAGAGCTAATATTACCTCTTCTCTTCTTTTCAATAATGAGGTAAAACAGCACATGAATCAGACTAAGTGAATGCAGGCTGTGGATCAGACGCACCGCTCTCCCGAACCAGGTGGTACTCAAATTACACAGGTATTTTCCACGGCCGTCTCTGTGGAACGGATTTCTTTATTTGGTCTATGTTAGCGTCTCCTTTTTAATTAAATCAACCACTGTTATTTTTCTAAGAAAGATAACAAACAATAAAAATATTTATACCCCTTTTATCTTCCCAAACATTAATCATGAAGAGAAGAAAGTGTTCTACTTTTGCTAGACAGTTTTATCACATAGACATGATACTAATATGCCTTCAGTGACTGTTTTGTGGGTCAATTTGTACCTATTAAGAATGTGTAGGATTCTTGTTGCCACTATCAGTATTTGTAACTCTTTATTACCAGAAGGAATTCAAGTCTACCATAAATTTGCCATATGTATAGTTGATATGTAAGTACAGACATGTATATAACACTATTTACGCACCGTGTTGACCCAAATACTATTCCTGACTGACCTCAGTTTTCATCCAAAGTCAAGTCTGAAAGTCTAGTGGTCTGATGAGCAATGCTTCCTTCCTTGTCGGGCTCCCAGTGGTATAATTTAATTGACAGCCATGTTCTCCAGTTACTAAGTCATAGGTAGGTTAGAGTTTCACCAAGTTGGTATTATGATCTCTAGAGTGGCTGGAGACACTGGGCAAAGTTGAGAGTAGAAACCGCAAATTATACTCCAGAAGTCTAACTGCGGTAATACACACACGTTCTGATTATCAGTCAAACACGCAATGTAGCCAACGTCAGTTTTGTAGAGATGTTAAACCGCTTGTAGGTTCCAGCCCCTACTTTACTATGTTATAAACCCAAATGCTCCCAGCTAGAAGGGAATAATATTTAGGATGTCATGCCAGCTTAGGGGTGCTCTGTAGAAGTAATCTCAACTTGAGAGACTTGGCCGGGGGTGTAAACTCATATTAAAATACTGGACCAAAAAAAAATTAAAATAAAATAAAAGTAAAAACATAAAACAAAATACTGGACCACTACCTTATTTCTCTGAGACTGAGGTGACCTGACTCCTCCAGAGAAGCCACCTTTGGTTTTTTGGGTGGTTCAAAATGGCCCCTGAGAGAAGAGAATTTTCTAGAAGCTCCCAACCACTGGGCTCAAGTCCCTTTGTCACTTTACTCTCCACACACCTCAAGGATGGCAGGGTTGTAAGGGCACCAGTGCAACAGCATCATGATCAGTAAGGACTTGTTTCTAACAGTTACATCATGACCTTGTCATTGGTGAATTCTTTCCGTAGAATAGTGATTGAGTCTAAAAAGCAAAAAACTGGAGTACCCAGAGATAAAGGTAAACTACCAAACTCAACATGTAGGAGATACTAGAGTAAACCAGTCCCACCAAGCTGGCAAGGATGGTAGACAACTCACAGGAAGCTCAAATGAGGACCAAGGAATTTTGCCTTTGTTATCTCATCATTTCATATGCAAAGCATTCTGTATTAGTTATGCATTCTTATGCAACAAGTTATCCCCAAATTTAACAACTTAAAACAGCAAACACTAATTATCTCATAGTTTAGGGGGGTCAAGAATCCAGGCACGACTTAACTGGGTGCCTCTGCCCCAGGGTCTCTCACATGCATGGGCTAGGGCTGTCGTCTCATCTCAAGGCTTGGCTGGAGAAAAATATGCTTCCAAACTCACTCACATGACTATTGACAAGATTCAGCACCTCATGGGCTGTTGGACCAAGGGCTCAGTTCTTCACTGATTGTTGGCCAGAGGCCTCCCCCAGTTCCATGCTCCCGTGCCTCTCCATAAGGTGGCTCATGAGATGGCAGGGGGCTTCCAGGAAGAGCAAGAGTGAACAAGATAGAAGCCACAGTCTTTTTGTAACCTAACCTCAGACGTGACATCACATTCGTTTTGATATATTCTGTTTGTTAGTGGCAAGTCCCTAGGTCCAGCCCACCCTGAAGGGGAGGGAATCACCTAAGTGCGTCAATACCAGGATGTGGGAATCACTGGCATCATCTTAGAGGCTGCCTACCACATCTTCCCTTGTACATGCAATAGAGAAATAAACACACACACACACACAAACACACACACACACACACACAAGCGGGAGGAAAACAAGGAAGCAGTTGGGGAAGGGAAGATGTTCTAGGATCTAATTACCTAGGCATCTGAGCTCTATCTCTCCCCAAACCCAGTCATACAACATACCCTTCAATGAGGCGCTCTCTTCACAGTCTTTCACACCTGTCCCCTCCTCTACCTGTACGGGACCACCAAAGTTCATTTGGCCTTCATTTCTTCACACCACGAATACTGCAACACTACTCCTAACCTGCTTCCATATCCAAGAAGTCCTGGGCACCACAACCTTTCTAAATCACACTTTCTACTCACCCTTACACACCAGAAAGCCCCTTTAGGGGCTCCCCATTGTCAAACAAAACGCAGACTCTTTAGGTGGGCATTCAGTGCCTTCCATAATTTGACCCAGGCCTAACTATACTTCCAAATCCCCAATAATAACTCATCATCCCAGGTAAACCACATTCACCCCCCCTCAAACACACCAAGCTTGTGCTCAGTTTGAAACCTCCATGAATACCATCGATCCCCTTCCCTTGGCGAAACCAGTCTTCACCTTACCATGATACATCCTCCCCAATCTCTAAGGTGCAGAGCAAATCCCATCTTCTCTGTGACACATTTTTCTGGTCATTCCAAACTAGAATCTGGTTCCTCTTATGAAAAGGCGCAGCTCTGTGAGACCATACGGTTCACTGCTCTGGCCAGTCGCTGGGCACTTGTCTTGTTTTTCCAAGGAGTTGATAAGTTTTACACTTTCCTTCTTCCATAGAGACCACCAGACTGCATCTATACAAGGGGCTAGGTCTCATTTGTCTTCCTCTGTGGAAGGCACTTGTCCATGATAGGCAATATTTGTTGGATGGATGGATGGATGGATATTTGGAATGAAATGTCAAGCACAGTGTCTAGCATATCCTAAGAGGTCAAAAAGTAACACATCTTTGTTAATACCCACCAATTCTTAAAATGAGAATTCTCCCTGGCATCTCAGCCACTTAGTGGTTCCTTTGTAGAAACCCTTCCAAAGACAGCAGAGGCAAATCAAACTTGTCTGGGTCTGATGAAACACAAGCCCATTCCCACAAATACCACAACCAATCCATAGCTCCTCCTTCATTGCTCATCCTAAACCTGGTTTGAGGTACAGCATGCCAAGTGCAGGGACATTAGATAGATGGCATAGGCAGGATAGAACGCAGTACGGAAAAACCTCAAATCAGTGTGTTTCAGCCACAGGGCAGAAACAAAAGTGGTAAGAACTAAAAGAGTACAGGGGAAAATGAAATCGATAGTAGGGGAGTTCCATCTATTTTAGGTAATTCCTAGTAAAGGAAAGGATTCCAAAAGAGAGAAAGCAATACCAGAAGACCTTTTAAGGCCTTTGCTGCTTACCCCGAGGGAGAGGAGGAGAAATCTCAATTAAAGCGTCAAACACCCAAAATTCAGAGGAAATCTAACGCATCCTTTCCAACTGGCTAGAGCAGTTACGCCTGGAGTGTATGCTCCCAGGAGTCCGATTCCTGGCCTAGGTTGCAAACGCTAATCCCGGCCACCGTCGAATCACGGTAGGGAGCGCTGGAAACTGCTCCATGGGCTTGGGCCAGTAAGCAGCGTCTTCCGTGCGGCGAGCGGGCTCTCCCGCTACCGTGATCCTGCAGCAAGGTCTGCGCAGGGGTTCGCGGAGAGCCCGAGACACGCATCGCGCGGAGCATCTGGGGGCACCGCGGCCCTGAGTTTTGAGCTTTGCAATGTCCCGCAGCCTGACTGAGCTGGGTAGGCAACTGGCCTTGCCCCAAACTCACCTGCGTTTTAGAACCACTTCCATCTACCCACGGGTCTCAGCTCCCAAAGGCATCCGCGGAATCCTCCACGGTCCCAAGGTCCGCCGTGACAGGAGAGAGAAAGGGACAAGGGAGTGGTGGCTAGCAGGAGAGGTCATCACCGGGGTCCCTCCCGGGCTTGGGATGCTGGGAGGGGGGAAAACCCTGCCCCGCTTCCCCTCACTGGGCCGCGGCGGTGGGGGTGGGTCTCCGTGGGGGGCGCCTCACCGTGGACGACGGGGAGCCGGCGAGGGAAGGACACGCTGGAAGGGCTGCGTGCAAAAAACTTTCCGTCGTCTGGCGGCCACTCTGCGGGGAAGACCTCCCCGCCTCCGGCCCCGGGGAGTGCCTCTCCCCGGCCAGCCCACCCGCCGGCCCTGCCCCGCAAGCCCCGCAAGCCCCGCAAGCCCCGCAAGCCCCGCAGGCCCCGGCTCTTCGGACGCGGGCTCCGGCCGCCGGGCGCACGAAGCGGCGGAGGCGGCGGTGCCGCAGCACCTCCACGCGCGCGCTCGCCGCAGCCTCCCGGCCCCGGCACGCGGCGCTGGTGGGGCGCGCGGCCCCTCCCCCGGCGCGCCGGCCCCTCCCCCGGCGCGCGGCCCCTCCCCCGGCGCGCAGGCGGGCGGGCGCGCGGCGAGCTGCGGGCGCCTCTCTGCTGCCTCTGGCGGCCGCGCACCGCCCAGCGAGCCCAGCCGGCCCCGGGCGCCGAGCGCCGGCCCCGGCTCCTCCTCCTCTCTCTCCCTCTCCCCTCCTCCGCCGCCTCCCCGCGCCCTCCTCCCGTCCCTCCCTCCCTCCCCCTTTCAGAGCACTCAATGTCGGAACGTTCCGAAGATGACGTCGGAGCGTTCTCGAATCCCGTGTCTCTCGGCTGCTGCTGCCGAAGGAACAGGGAAAAAGCAACAAGAAGGAAGAGCAATGGCGACACTGGATCGCAAAGTGCCCAGTCCGGAGGCGTTTCTGGGCAAACCCTGGTCCTCCTGGATCGACGCCGCCAAATTACACTGCTCCGACAGTAAGAACCCCACCGCCTCCTCCTCCTTTTATTATCCTGTAACCTTTCCATTCACCTAGAGCCACTGGGAAAAAGTGTGTGTGTGAGAGAGAGAGTGGCCCCCGGTGTCCTCCATGCTTCTCCCTCTCTCTCTAAATAAATACACACAGAGACAGATCATCAATGCACAGAGAGAGGCCCTGCTGCCAGGGTTGGCTGTCTGTCTGTCTGTGCCCGGCTCCCCGTGGCAGCCCGCGGGGTGGGCTTTCACAGCCCCACGGTGTATCTGTTTAAAAGGCTACTCTGTTGCTGCTTGCATAGTTTTTTTGGTACCTATCTGGGCCAGGTAGATGGCAATCCGGACTTGGGAGAAAATGTGGCATTGTCAATTTTTGAAAGATTTTCATGTTCAGTATTTATATCGATCTGTTTGCAAATAAACACTCTCCCTCCCCCCCCCCTTGACTTTGGCTTTCCCCCCCTTTTTGATCTTTTTTTCCCCCTCATTTTCTTTTCTCCTTTTCTTTTTCATCTGCAGATGTAGATTTAGAAGAGGCTGGAAAAGAGGGTGGAAAAAACAGGGAGGTTATGAGGCTTAATAAAGAAGGTAAGTGGAGCTACTGGCATTTTAGTGTTAGCATGTGTGGTAGAATCTTCACAGGATTTCGACTATAATGTGAATTGTTCTGCTGGGTACAGAGTGACTAAGGCTTGTCAAAAATCGAGCACGCCCAGGTGACTACTGCTTCATGTTAACTTCTTTCAAAGTATAAATACAACTGGGGTGGGGGGAAGGGGGGTGACTGTGGAAGGCAGAAGTTTACAGCACTTAAGCTGGAGTCCCCCGTTTGGACCCTCTGATGCGTATCTGCCATTCACCTTTGGAGCATCATTGCCAAATGGTGGGTGGGCGGGGGGGGGGGGGGGTTTGAAATCTCTGAAATGAGGTGCGGGGCTCTCTTCACCAGCATCCCAGCCTTCCTTGTGGGCGAATACACAACAGCTTAATGAGCCCCACATGGTCGGTCATTCCAGCAGCTACTTCTCCACTCTCCACTGAAAACCATTGTACATGGCAGACCTTCGCAGCAAGTTACGTTCGGCCCACTTCGCGTTTGGTCACAGATGGCTGTGCAGCAGGCAGGGCTCGGGGTGTATGTGCATGCAGCCCCCAGCCGGTTTGCACATCTCTGTTTCCCCAGCCTGGAAATACAGCCCCCGAAAGGGGACACAGTGTGGAGATAGGTCATCCCAGACAGAGGCACGGGAGGGAAGCCACAGCCTGCTGGAACTGGGCGTCAAACACACATGGTCATCATAAATAAATCATATCCTGGTTGCGTTTGCAGGCCTGCCGTATGTAACTCTGGCCTCTGGGCTTCACGTGGAAGCAACTCCAGAGGCCACTTTCTGTTGAACAAATGGATGGGTTCATTTGAATTGCGATTTACTCACTGGTGTCTTGTAAACATGGCTGGCTGAAATTGGGGTAGGAGGAAGGCATGAGGGGGCAGAAAAGGTTGGTGGGAAGTGTTGAAGGAGTTCAGCCATCACTAGGCCGTGGGAGCATTGCTCATCCAGAACGAATGGAGGAAAGGCCAGTCAGACTCCCAAGAATGGTCTCCCCCCTAAACAAGGATATCACCCCGGAAGGCAGTTAAAACCTACTTGGAAACGTTTTGTGGATCAGTCCCTGGGTTTCTGGACCCAGGGATTTCCTGACCATCCAGCCAGAGGAGAATCTGTGCCTTAGAAAAAAGAGCATGGAGGTTAAGATATTCAAGGACAGTTTTCCAGCATAGTGTTCCTGCTAATTAATCACTTCAGGAACGAAACCTTATTCTAAAGATGTTTGCTTCTAAATATCTTAGTGTGATCCCTGCCATGTGTCTCCAGGATGCACGAGGGAACGATGTCAAGTGGAAATCTTACAAGTGGCAGCTTATTGGTGCTAAACGTCCATGTGTGTTGGCAATGGAACGTATCTCTCGAAATTGGTTTTCTTTACAAACTCTTGAGACCTTTAAGAGCTCATGGGACTCCATTGTCAGATCACTGGCTGTGAAAAGGTTTCCACAGAGGAAGATGAGGTTGTGAAAACCTTTAAATAAGTTGAGTAAAGGTCATGGTGTGTCACCGATTGGTACCTTTCAGGCCTGGATGGCAGATTCTGACCATACCCACCCAAAGCTTGTATTCTGCCCCCTCCTCCCTGCATCTGTCTCAAAATCCTGTTGTTCACAGATTCTCTTTGCCTCTTGGGAAACAGATTCTTTTAAGGAAAAATGAAAAGCTCTCCTTTCCTCAGAAGTCACAAGTGGTACATCCTGCTTATTACAGCCTTTGTCCTGTAAAGGTACAAAGATTTAGCTCCTAATTATATGAGTTTGCATTAAGGACGCCCACTGTTCAGTGTAACGTGCGATTGCTGAGTTCACCAAATAGCCACACATGGGCTGAAATCTCTTTGTTCCTGGGCCTGGTGGAGCAAGCTTGGCTTAGCAGTGCCCAAAGGTCTCCCTGGTGTGTACATACGGTTGTCTGCAGAGGTGGAGGATACAGTAGTCAATATCTATCACGACCCATCCCCACCCCTGCCATCATGGTGAGGAATCGAAGGGTCACACTGGGACTCTGCATTGGTGTGTTTGGTGCCGGGATCTCCAGAAACACTGGTTGCATTAGTCTTGCCATGGGCCTTCTTGTCGGAGTCACCACATGGGTGACCTCCAGATGGATATGGGTTTGTGGATGGGTCTCCAGGACGCAAAGTGACCTAGGTATGATCGTTGTTACCCACGTGTGGTAAGCGCACAGATTGGCTGTGATGCTGTTGGGAGGAAGCAGGTCTTGAGAAGAAGTTTGGGCTTTGATGGCAGCGAATGGGTGAGGAACGCCAAGTGAGAAATCAAGGGCTGTGATCCATAGTTGAATATACTTTAAATTGTGGT
This sequence comes from Mustela erminea, assembly GCF_009829155.1. Lineage (NCBI taxonomy): Eukaryota > Metazoa > Chordata > Mammalia > Carnivora > Mustelidae > Mustela > Mustela erminea. The sequence goes on along the minus strand of NC_045624.1, from coordinate 87,948,788 downwards.
GAAAGAACTGTAATGTGAAATTTACCATTTTAACCATTTTAAATAGTATAATTCAGTGGTGTTAGGTGCATTTACAATGTTGTACAGCCATCATCTCTGTACGTTTCCTCAACTTTTTCATCATCCCAGCCGGGAACCCTGCAGCCTTTATACAATAACTCCCCATTGCTCCTCCTCTCAGCCCAGGAAACCTCTGTGCTACCTTCTGCCTCTAGGAAGGTGCCTATTTTAAATTCTCTCTCTCTCCCTGTCCCACTCCTCTTTTTCTCTTCTCCCCCTTCTCTTTCTCTCTCTCTCTGAAATGCAGTATTTGTCTCTTTGTGTCTGGCTTATTTCAGTTAGCATGACATTTTCATCATTTATCCACACTGTAGTAGGTGTCAGAATTTTTTTTTCCTTTTTATGGCTAAATAATATTCCATGGTGTTCATAGACCCCGGTTTACTTGGACAGTCATCTGGTGATGGGCATTTGGCTTGTTTCTGCCTTTCGGCTATAGTGAATAACGCTGCTGTGACCGTTGTTGTGAAACGGGATATTTTATAGACGAAGCTCAGGGAGGAAAGTTAAGCTGGAAACGTGAAAGAAGAAACATTTTTTCTCCTGCCTGTATTTGGCCACAGCGTCAGAAGACCCAGGAAGGACTTGCCGGCGTTTAGGATAGCCTGGTTATTGGCATGTTCTTCCTTCTTCCTTTTAGCTTTTGTGGCTTCGGTTCTCCACCTGTATCAGTAGGAAACATTAACCGGATGCTCCGGAATTGCTGTAGTGAATTCTTTCATCCAAAGTTTGCAAAAATCACAGACAAGAGGAATTTGGCAAAACACCCTCAAACCTTGCTAGCTTATCACCTGGGTTCAGAAGGTGTTGCGAACTGCGTGCTTGGATGTGGTGACCGGGGATTACACCGAGGGCGGCCAGGATTGCCCACAGAGCAGGAGAGAGGGCTCTGGGGCAGCCTCCTGAAGTACCCCCGTATGACCTTGGGAACATCGGCTCCCTTCTCTAGGCCTCTCCTCTCACTTGTAAAGTAAGGGAGTAGGATGACACATCCCCCAGGGTCCCTTTGAGACGGCTGACCCTGACTCTCTCTACAGAATGTACCTCTGTTTGAGATCCAGTCATACCACTCCAGGCTGTTTTTAAAGAAACAACAGTCCTCGCCTTAAAAATATCTCAGCTAACTACTACACACTGGATCTATTTTCTCATTTTATAATCTTTTGGTGGCAAACATTACTGTATCTCCTACACAAGCAAATAGTTTGTGAAGAGTGTGTGGCCTTTAGGCATCTGAGAACACTGAGGGTCTGAGTTTCAAAACCCAGGCACATGTGTCCTCCCGAAGTAGAGAGTAAGCGGACCTCAGACCATTGAGGCACTGACATTCCTGCAGGGGGAGAAGGGTCCCAGAAACCTTGTTAGTCTAATCTAAAGATGTGAAATTCATTCATAATAGAAAATTCCAAGGAAGGCCATTCATCTAGCTAACCTTTTAAAATAATTTTCTCCCTCTAGCTTCATAGATTTATCTGAAGACTTTTTTTTTTTTTTCCCAGCTAATTGGGAAAAAGCTCTGTGATTTAGAAGGATGGTCTTTGTTTCTCATTGGCTCACCTGAACTTTTTTTTTTTTTAAGAATTTATTTATTTATTTGACAGAGAGATCACAAGTAGGCAGAGAGGCAGGCAGAGAGAGAGGAGGAAGCAGGCTCCCTGCTGAGCAGAGAGCCCGATGGGGGGCTTGATCCCAGGATCCTGAGATCATGACCCGGGCTGAAGACAGAGGCTTAGCCAGCTTAGCCACCCAGGCGCCCCTGAACTTTTTTTAAGGATGTCAATTTGTAAATCGGGAACAGTGTGTGAATGGCTCATGAGTGCCTAGATCTGTATAAAATGGAGGTGCTAACAGGGTTGTGAGCACTGACTGAGATAATAGAACAGGACCCAGCAAACAGAAAGCACATAATGTTTGCCTCTATTCTTTTTTTAACTGTTTTTATGATTATCATTTATTAATGAAACCAGTTATAGAACACTTTATTATACTTAATTAGGACTTTCAACTACCGGGTGACAAATGGGAAGAGAGATCCTGTATCAGAAATTTCATTTTTAGAGTAAACCGTGTTATCATAATTTTATAAAGCTAGCGATTTTTAAAAAAAAATTATTTCTATGACATCCATGTGTTTCATGGAGTGCAGTTAATATGTAGTCTTTTATAGCTTTTATCAGGAGTTAGAAAATATACTTAGACAGTTTCGGGCCTATGGCTAAGGAGGGTTCACAGACATCTCTCTGGGGACTGGGGAGATGTAAAGAATAATTCAAAAAATTGATCGATAAGTTGTTTTATCTTGTCACTGAGACAAGGAAGCCCTCCAGAGATCCTTGTTTGGGTCTTTTGGAAGTTGATGCTGGTTTCTCCGGGCATTTGTCTGTGTTTTAATGTTCCCAGATGTTCTGATTTGATGGAGGTAAACTTGTGGAATGCGTCTGATTTGGAAACTGTGCTGGGCCAGTAAGGTCTCGCCGTGACTCTAAGAGTTTGCTGCTGTCCCCCGAGGTGCTGGCGGAGTTGGGCTGGAACGGAGGAGGAAGCGGGGAACGTGGGAATGTGTTCAGCTCAGGTTTAGGAGGCTTGCCGTTGTGGCGGGATGGGAGCACATTGGGGGCAGCGGTGGCAGCTGACCGGGGAAGAGTGAGGCCTTCTTAGAAGCCAAGCCAGGGAAGACCGCGACAAGTGGTGGGGATTCCTGGGAATCCGCAGGCAGCTTCCTTTTGTCATTACACAGACAGCTCCATATCTATGCTAATAGGAGATGGGAAGACACCAAGTCCACAGATTACATAGATAAACCTCATTTTTGCATTAATTTCACCTTCCTTGCCCGTGAAGTCTCCCCTTTGGCTAACAAGCAGCAACATTTGCTCGCTTTGACGTTTTCATGATCGTCTCTCTCGTCCTGCCCAGCGTTTGGGATGAAAGGACAGGAGAGACAGAGTGGCTTCCAGGTGGCAGGGAGGCAGGCTGGAAAGGAGGAGAAAGGCCTGGAGAATGAATAAGCTTTGTAGTTGCCTCCAACTGATGGGGCAGGGAGGGGGATGCCAGGACCAAGACCGCAAAGCAGAGAGAGAGAGCGAGCGCGTGCACATGCGTGTTTTCAAAGCCATCTAGTTTGGAAAACATAAAGCTTCTAAAATGAGTGACTCTTTATCCATACAAGCGTTTCCATGTGCCCGGGTCTTCATGTGGAGAAAATGTGGCTCTGGCTTCTTCCAAAACAGGAAGCGAGGGTGGGCACACTTTGAAACACTGTATGTGAATTTAGCTTCGAAGCACGGTTCGCTGTGCTGGGCTCTCATCATATGTCATTCTGCAGGAGCCATTTTTTTTTTTTTTTTAAATCTCTAGAAGATGTCCACTTTTATACAGATGCAGCCATTCAAATGCTTCTTATTTTCTTTAATAATGGACACAGGTTACAAAATCCAAAAGAGTGTGCCGTGTAAAGGAAGTCTCCCTGCCCACACCCCTTCCCCCATTCCCCTTGGTTTCCAGTAGATTTTTACACTGTTTTTCCTTCTTGCACCGCCGCCCCCCGCTGATCCCCGGGTGTGGATGATGGCACCCCCTGGAGGTGCTGCTTGGTGTCCCGCCATAACCACTCATCTTGCAGAGTGGTCCGTGCCCTTCCACAAGGAGCTGCCACTTTCGGCTTTTGGTGCCTGTGCGGCAGGATGATCACTAAAGCCTCTGAGTGTCTTGCTAAGTTTTTAATACCCCCACCTGCATTCTTGGCCTGGGCCGTGCGTTGGAGACTGAGCGAGCTCTTGCAGGGCGCCAGCCCTGGGCTGGGCCTGGGGAGACAGCCATGAAATAGCACAGTCTCTGCCTCGTGGCGCTGCCACAAAGTTGAGGTGACTGCGGTGTGCGCTCTGAAAGGGAACATTGGGGTGCGGTGCCGTTGAGCAGCATGTTGGCGGGACCTCACTTAGATTAGGGGCTCAGTGAAGGCCTCCCTCTGGGGACATTTTATGTGTGCCAAAATCTGGAGGACAAATGGAAGTCTCCATGTGCAGGGCTGGGCAGGACAGAGTTAAAGGAAGCAACATGTGCAAAGGCCCAAAACGTGAGAGAATATAGAATGTTCTAGAAACAAAGAAGTCTGTCCCTAGAGGGATGACAGCAGAGCAGAGAGTTCTAACAAAGTTTCCCAACAGTGGCACTCCTTCTTTGTGGTGGGGGACCATCCTGGGCATTGCAGGCTGCTTAGTGGCATGCCTGGCCTCTACCAGTAGAGTCCAGTGGCTCCCGTCCCCAAGACATCTCCAGACATTGCCAAAGTTCCACTGGGGCGGGGTAAAAATCACGCAGATAGAGAATCACTGCTGTAGGAAGATGCTGGAAAAGAAGACAAAGGAAAGTAGACTTAAGATTTTCACAGAAATATTCTGTTCCTGCCTGCCTCTGTCTTAGACCTACATCCTGGGGCGGGGGGTGGGGGGGGGAGGGGTCAACCCCAGTGAACACCCAGCAGGTGTCTATGCAGCCGTAACATCCCTGGGCTCTGGGTTGTATTTAGGAGGAGCTAAAGAGAGTGGACTCGCTCCCTCCAGGAGCTCTCCTCCTAAGGTTTCCAGGATGGCTTCTCCAAACCTTCAGTTGCATTCTATCTTAAACGGTGACAGTGGTGAGATTCAGGTTCTAATTCTGGGTGGCCCAGCCCTCCCTCGCTGTGGGTAGAGGAGACCCCAAGGCGCCGATTCCGATAATGGTGAAGCATTAAGGATCTCGGAGTATGTTTAAAGTCAGGCTGGAAATACAACTGGCTTTCTGTGCAGTTTGATTACCCACGGGATTTGTCTGAAATGGGGATGCACATGACAGAGAGCAAAGCAGCTAGCTTCAGGATTCCCATGTTCAAGATGAGGAGATAGGGTGGGCAGAGGAGGTCTCATTCCTGAGGGCTTCTGACCTGGGTGTCAAGTGGTCTGTGGCATTACTTAGAACTGGAAGGCCATGTTCACTGCAGCCTGTGGTTATCAGGGGTTGGCCGGCTCTGCTTCCAGAGCGATTTAGAAGAGTGAGGCCAATTCTGTTCCTGCTCGCTCTTCTGTGTATGTGTGTTTCTGTCCTTTGGACTAACCTGTCCTTCGCAACACTTCATTTCACTCATGACATCCTTCAGAAGTAGACCTAAGGTGGTAGCAGACACAGTAAGACCCTGCCCTAGTCAAATCCCCTTTTACCCACGGACCCCGTGGGCTGAGGTAGCCCGGTCCTTATACCTGCTAGGATCATTTAGTGACCACAATAGGAGTGATGTCCCCACGATGGTGACTTAGGTCATTCCTGACCTCACTCCTCCTCACAAGAACAGCTAAAAACTATTTGTGGATGAGACACCACAGGGAGAATCCAAGAACATGGTGGGGGGCAGGGGCTGAGGCGCCCCCTGCGCCACAGAGAGCAAGATAGCAGGGGAGGGTAGGAGGAGCACTACTCACTGCCCGCAGTGGCCTTCCCCAGGCTGGCACAGCACCACATGGAGAGGGCACCTTGTGCCCAGGCTCCTTTCAGGAGAAGAGAGCCGTGGGTCGGGGAAACATCCAGCTCTTGGGAGTGCCCTCTCTGGTCTCACCTTACAGTGGGAGTCTATGGGGCTTGATTCCTGGGAGTCCAATTGTGAATGTAATAATCCAATGTAGCCATAATGGAGAGGAAGACGGTTAGCCAGTGGGTTGGCCTTTTTCTGTATTGTGGTATCCGAATGTCAAAGACTGACTTCTACATCTCTCTCCTGAAACTCCTGGTGCAGTGTTGTCGATGACATGCTCCAGCCAATGCTGTTTGGCTGGCATCCTCCCACTCTCTCCTGTGGCAGAGCTCAGACTGGCCACTTCAGCCATGGACCTGGCTTGAGACCGTGAGGCCCTTGAACTAATGAGGGGAGGCTAGGAAATCCCTTCCTGCAAGTAGGCTGAGCCCAAGGAGCCTTAGCATTCAGGGGCTACACTTGGCTTGTCCAGTTGCATCTAAGCAAAGCTGGAGTCCCGCTGTGAGGAACGCTTTTGTTTTTGGGCAGATGTTTTATCCTCGTACCTGTAGTTCATAACACAATCCCACTTGCCAAGTTTAAAGGATCAGGTACTTAAAGAAAAAAGGAAGCCCAGTAAGTACTCCCGACAGCAGGACAAAGTGGCACTAGGGCACCAGAGTGGGGAAGATGAAAGTGACTGCGTGACGGAAGGAGTGGTCGGTGTATCTACTCCGTGGAGCTAGATGGGGTTCTCTGGCAGGAGTGGGGGACTGCACCTGCACACCTGGCGTGGGGACACAGGGCACCCAAACCCATGCCACAAACCAGGTATAAAGATGGTTGAGACACGTTCTCAACTTGGTCCTATCAGACTAAAGTAGAATCTGGCTCTTTCTAAGAGTGTATTGGATACGGGGTGCCTGGGGGGCTCAGTTGTTAAGTGTCTACCTTCAACTCAGGTTGAAGGGTCCTGGGATCCTTCCACCGATTGGTCTCCCTGCTCAGCAGGAAGCCTGCTTCTCCCTCTCCCTCTGCCCTTCCCCCTGCATATGTACGCACATGCTCTCTTTCTCTCTCTCTCAAATAAATAAAAACTTTAAAAAAAAAAAAAAAGAGTATATTGGGCACAGAGGGGCCGAGACTGTATGTTGCACTTACTGAGGTTCCGAAAGTAGTTAAATTCACAGAGACGTAGTAGAGTGCTGGCTGCCAGGGGCAGGGGGAGGGTGGGGAAAGGGAGACTTACTGTTTCATGGGCACAGAGTTCCAGTTGGGAGAGATGACTAAGTTCTGGAGAAGGATGGTGGAGACAGCTACAGACCCATTTGAACATACTTCATGCCGCTGAACTGTACGCTTAAAAATGGTTCAAGTGGTAGATTTTCTGTCCTGTGTATTTTAGCATAGGAGTGCATTGGCACTGCAGACCCAGAAGTTTTAGGGAGGGTTCTTTAAATCTCACCTGTGCTCCTTCCTAGCTGTGGAGTGGGACACTTCTCTGAGCTTCAATTTTCTCCTTTTCAGAATGGGGATAAGTTCTTGAGGTTGTTGTGAAAACAAATGAGATACTCTGTGGCATACAGCAGGTGCTTAATAATGTAAGCTCTCATCACGATCGTTGCTTTTACCAGGTGTGTGGGTCCTCTCCTTGGCCTTGGTGGAACTGCCACTTGCACGGGCCAGGTGGCCTCCACTGGGGTTCTTTGAGGATGCCAGGAATCAAGTCACAAGGAGTTGGACTGGTGTCCCTGTGCTATTAGTTTTTACGAGTGATTACCAGTTTCAGTTTTTTGGAGTGTGGTCGTTCTGGGGACCGTGCATTGAAATCTCTAGGTCCTGAGCAACCCAGCCTGTGGTGTACTGAATCAGGAGCACCGGGAGTGGAGCACAGGAAGGTGGATTTTAAACAGGCTCTTGGGGGGGGGGGGGTGTTTGCTAGTCACCTAACTTTCTGAATCACTCTTTTTTTTTTTTTTTAATTAATTTATTTATTTGACAGATAGAGAGTACAAGTAGGCAGAGCAGTAGGCAGAGGGAGAAGCAGATTCCCCGCTGAGTGGGGAGTCCGATGTGGGGCTCGATCCCAGGACCCTGGGATCATGACCCAAGCCGAAGGCAGTCGCTTAACAGACTGAGCCACCCAGGCGCCCCTCTCAATCACTCTTTATGGTCTCTGAGAAATGACTCTCGGCTCTGCCCACCTTGAGAATCCTTTGCGAAGGGATTTTGAAGATCAAAAACACAGGACCACTCCCAGAGATTATGACTCCACAGGGCTGGTTTAAGGGGTTCTAGGTCACTGCATACATATCTTTAAAAATAACAGCCCTAGCTGCATTTATTGGGTATGGACCAGGAGCCAGACACAGAGCTAAGTGTGTATTGTTTCACTTAACCCTTATGACCACCTATGAGGCAATTCCTATTATCAGCCCCCTTTCAAAGATTGGAAACTGAGGCTCAGAGAGGTTAAGTGATTTACCCAAGGTGATACAGTTGGGAAGTAGTAGAGCTGGGATTTGAACCCAGAGGCAGGCTGACTTCAGAGGCTGTATCCTTAAGCCCTGGGTCCCAGTATTGCCCCAGAGCAGATTTAGGACAAAGGTGAGGTAGGCAGGACCCCCAGGACCCATATCTGAGGAGGTACATCCTTAACTGTTGCACTCTGGGCGCCTCCCTAGACTCACCCCAGGACCAGCCCTGTGACAGAAGGTGTGTCCTTAAGCAAAATGGTTGCAGCTTCCTTCCCCCCTCATGGGGGGGAAGAGAGGGCCCCACCCCTGCTTCCGCCCCCATTGACCTGCTTTCCTATCTCAGAGCACACCCCCACCCCATTCTGGGGCCTCTGTGGTCGGAGTCCTGGCCTCAGGGAAATCTCAGGAGCTGACTCAAACTGTTCCTTTTTGGGAGAAGGTGTTAGCAAAGATGGTTGCCAAGCAACTCCAGGGGCATCTATCCACAGTGATGATTTCTCTCTTTTTTCCCCCCTTTTGAACATCTTCTAGGCCGCTTTTCAGGTTCTCTGTTGTTAGCGTTTTCATGAAGGGTGCACTCCTTCCGATGATGGAAAGAAGATAGCTTTTCAATACCCGCCGCCTTAGAGGTGTCCTGTTGATGGGTGACGCGCCTGCTAAGTGGGTGTGAAAGACCTTTGCTTCCACAGCCACACTGACACCCTCCTTGTCACCGGCTCCAAGGGGACTGGAGCAGCCAAGAAAGGCACAGAATGCCTCTCCCACAGGAGGCCAGGGCCAGGGCCATGGGGTGATGTCTGGTTCTGAGTCTTGGGTTCATCTACTCTCTGTTAACCTGGGCACCTGGGCTTTTGTGCGTGATGACCCGACTGGTCCCAAAGGAGCTGGTGTTTCTCTCTCTGCTTCTCTTTGTCTCTGTCTCTCTCACTCACCCTCAGTGGTTTCACAGATAAGAGCTCTTGACATGTGTTTTCTCTTCAGTATTGTCCCCACTTCTGCTTGGTCACCTCCTCAGTGTGGGGTTTCAGGTGGCCTTTGACAGACCCCAGACCCCTTGGTCTGCTGGCAGGTGACCTGACACCTCTGGCAGGGGCTGGGAGCCTGTGGGTTGGAGCACCTTCCACACGCAACAGAATCTGCCCCAGGCTGGCTTGGAAGAAAGACAAACACAGGGAAGGGAAACCAGTCGCATGTGGGTAAGGTTGACTTCATTTGGCCCACCCACCCGTGACAGACAGCCCTGGGAGCCCTGTCCCCAAACTCCAGGCTTCTTCTGTTCCTTGCATTGCATCCTTGACCTTGACCGTGGTGGCCTTCCTCACCGTTCTCTGAGAAGCAGGGCAAAGCTGGAAGAGAACATGGAACTCACATGAGTCCTGCCACCTTCAGAGGCTCGGGCCAAACACGGAACTGCAGAAGACCGTGGAAAATAGAGATACGTGCAGTTTCATGCAAGCGCAGTAGATAATAATGCAGCCTTCAATGGAATGATTGGAGATTTCATTAAACAGTGGACCTTCTTGGACGTTTTAGAAATTACACTTTCTTTTCCAAAGTCTCAGTGACACCCACTTTTATGCCTCTTCTGCCAGCTCCTTGTGTCCTGTCCGTTCCTCCCTCCAGAGTTTGTTCTGTGTCAGGTGAACCTGGCTCCCAGCTCGCACCGCAGACGTTCCCTCTGTGTGGTGACGCTGGCACGTGCGCCTCCATCCCTGGCCTCTTCCTCGCAGAGTGCGCAGCTCATGCCTCCGGTGCGCTGCATTGGACAGACCCCCACAGGGGTCCCGACCGCACCCCGTGATGCCACTAGGCAGGCGCAGAGTCTTCTCTGTATCTTCCCTTTTCTACTGTCTTTAGAAAGCCCCCCCATCTCCCCACCCTCCCTCTCTCCTCTCTAGAGGGATTCTCTGAGCCTCCCCATTTCTTTCCGCACTCTCCCCACCCCCACCCCCAGGCTAGTCTGCCTCGTAGCCTACCTAGATTTTTTATAATAGCTGCTTAATTGGTCTCCCTGACGCCCATCTTCCTGCATACCACTTCAAAATTAATCTCCTGAAAAGTCGCATTGTATCAGGTTGTTCCTCAAATGAAAACCTCTCATCGCTTCCCCAGCGACCAAAGCTGACGCTGTATTCCAGGTCCCGCCTGTCTCACCCCTCCAAATGCCATACGTGGTTTGCCCCTCACCGCCTTAGACAAGCCCTGCTCCTTCCTGGTCCCAGTCTCTGCCTCAGTGGGGTCCTCCGCTTCGAGAACCTTCCCCGCAAGTGAATGATTCTCATTCTTCAGGGCTCCGGGCCACTCTCTGAGGAAGCCTCCCCCGGCCTCTCAGGCTGCACAGCCCCGACCCCTGGGGGCTGTACCCACCATGTACTTCGGCATTAGAGTCTTCCCGCTTCAAGGCCTTTCCTCTGTCTACCAGACCATTCCACTATTGTCCTGATGGAGGAGGAGGACTGGACCTTCCCTTTTTCCTTCCTCAGGTATTTTCAACCAGCAGAGCACTTTGTTTCAGCTACGCATCCGATTTGTTTTTCAGGTCCCCATCTTGACGTACCTGTATTTTAATTTCTTTTCTTCCTTTCCTCTTTTTTTTTTATTTTTTAAACTGCGGTTACATACAAATAACAAAGAATTTAACCATCTTACTTTTTAAGGAGTTCAGTAGCATTAAGTACATGCACGTTATGCAGCCCATCTCCTGAACTCTCATCGTCTTAGGAAACTGAAACTCTACGTCCTTTAAGCAATTCCACACTTACATCTTCCTTTTTAAATGCCGTCTGGAGATGACTTAGGAGTTTCCTTGATTGATCGCCTGATGTTTTCAAAGTTGTTGAGATTCTAAGCATTGGCAGGACTCCTGAAATTTCTGTCTTGGTGGATATTTGGAGCAAGAATGCAAAAAGGCCCGGCTCAACTTAGGAGTCCCCTGTGGGTTCCTCTGCCAGCAGTGTAAGTTCAGTGGGAAAGTGCTGTAATTTGGGCCCCTGCACAGCCTAAAGGTTCCCAGTTCAGATCTGATGTAACCCCTACCCGGCACCCTCCTTTCTGTACCCCTCCAGCTTAAACTGATCATGAAATTTTCACACGTACAAAAAAGCCGAAACGATAATACAGTAGTCCTTCATCTAAGCTCCACTTAGAGTGAAAAATTAGTGCACATTTCTTCTGTGCTTTCCTATAAAGATAGAAATTTTGGTAGCATTTGGAAATAAGTTGTAGACAGCATGACACTTCACCTCGAAATATTTTTCATTTTGACACATCTTGGTTGCATAACCTTGGGCCACTACTCACTTAAGTTCTCAGAGCCTCATTTTATTATAAATATGTATGTGTGCTTTTGCTGAACATTTGGAAGTATGTCGCAGACAGCATGGCACTTCACCTGTAAATACTGTATCCTGCGTCCCCTAAAAACAAAGGTATTCTCCTATATCATCGTAACACCAGCATCGCATTTAGAAAACGAATGTTAATCCCCAGTAGCATCTCATATCCAGTTCATGTTCGTCCTTCCCCTGTTATCCTCCCAAAAACCTTTATAGCTACTCTCTTCTGAGCTGCTTTTTTTTTTTAAATGTATATTGCCAGATTCTATCAAGGTTCTTGTGTTACATTCGGCTGTTATGTCTCTTTAATCAGTTTTAATCTAGAATAGTGCCCCCCATATGTGTGTGTATATCTGTATGGATGTTTATGTATATATTTTTGTGTATCATCTATAAAACATTGCCATTTAAAATGCTTCACATTCTGCTCATGGTGTCATGTATCTTGTTTTTCTAGGCCTTGTTTTTCCCTCATAGTTGAAGTTTTAGAGCTAAAGTCTCCAAGTGAGGCTCTGCATTTTGGCAAGAATTCTGAGTGATTCTGAGTGCCTCATTAAGCATCTCGCCGTGTCAGGGCACCCCATTATTAGGCATTGGTCACACGGTAAGGGGGTGCCCACCTCTCTCCCTGGCAAAGCCGTTTTCCTTCTGCAATTGGCATGTGGTTCTATGGGTGCTGCTTTGGCACCAAGTGAATGCCCAGTTCCCCGATAAGAAATTTCACGGATTTGGCTTGGTATCGGTCGATAATCCTTGCTTGGATTATTTACTTCTTGGGGGGGTTGTAGAACGATCATTTTCAAATTCCGTCATTTTATCTACATTGATTGGCTGACATTCACCTATAAAGGAGACCTGTTTCTCATCAGCAGGGGTGAAATTTTCTATTCCCCCTAAAAAGGCAAAATACAGTCTTTCCCTCTAATTACCAATTCCAGAGTAAGGAGTTGAACCCCCGTGATTTAAGGCAAAGAGGAACAAGGCCAAGGACTGGGCACACCAGCATTTCAATAGGATGTATGTGTAGTGAGAAAACCCATAATCAATAGGAAATCTAGAGAGGGTGAGCTTTGTAGCGCAAACCTCAGAAGTCAAGTGGGACCCCACCTTGGTTGGTAGAGCATGAGTTTACAGACTTTGAGCAACATTACCCCCCCACACACACAAATGACCCTCTTCTCCTTTAATTTGGACCTTCTCTTCTTTAATTTGGAGAAGGAAAGAGATAATTACACCTAAAATAATCTTTCTGCCACCTTTTAGCTGGAGCCCCGCATTTAACCTGGGTCTGGCAACCTGCTCCAGTTAAATTGTACACCAGGATGAGGGATGAGCTGTGAAGTTAGAGTAGTATGTTGCAGACCACTGATTCACTAGGAAGTGACCAAATGCCCAGGCACTGGGCTGGGCTCTGCACAGGACGTAATGGTGGAAAAGCCCTGGGCCCTGCCTCCCAGGAACTCAGGAAACTGCCACACAGGGGGCTGAAAACACTGACCACCTAGAGGATGAAAAGTGGCCTGAGTGCCCAGGGACTCCAGGAAGGAAAACTCCAGTCTGCTGTCTGCACAGCCTTTGACCTGCAGGGGCTCTTTGGTTTGTGGTTCTATCTAGACCCTGGTGAAGGCATGCCATAGGAGGCAAGTTAATGTTTGAAGGATGAATGAATGAATGAATGAATGGATGCTTCATCAAGGATAGGATTTGGACATTGGGCACTGTGTGGGGACAGACTGACACAAGGAGAGCCTTGATGAGGGCTGTGAGCTCCCCAGAAAGTCACTTTTAGGAAAAGGAGTCACAGAGAGCCCTGGGCCTACCCTCGGCACTGAGGAGAGATAGCTCATCATCTACTCCACGTGTATACTTCCTCCATATCCAGCACAGTTCAGCTTCTCAGGATGTAGAATTTTCAGGAAGCATGCTCCTTTTTGGTGTGGTCAGGTTTATGTGTTTTGCTTTTTCCATTCAGTGCTGGGGGAGGGTTGTTCTCTCTCTCTTTCTGTCTCTCTCTCTCTCTCTCTCTCTCTCACACACGCACGCGCACGCACACACACACTCCCCTTACTTCTTGCTGCCTGGTTCATCTGTCGTTTTTCCCCATCACAATCCGTGTCCTGCTATTAAATGTTTTACAACTTGCCCACTGAATAAATGGGCATGGATACATATTGTAGGATACATTTTACCCATGAGAGGCTGCTTCGCATACAGTTTACAAATAATAAAATAGTTGATACTCTCTTTGATAAATTTCATATAGTCCATTTATTCTAACAGAATGCTTTTGTTGATTTTTGCCAAACTCTGGGATCTGGCCAACCTGAAATCGAACTTGACAAACAAGTATAGCTCCGATATAAGTATGTTGGTTGATATTTTCATGTAAATCAGTGGGTAAGATGAAAGTGAAAGAACAAAGACGCGTGTTGGAACTTCACTGGATCTTTGGTGACGAGAGTGACTTCCTTGCTGAAATGGAGAATAGTTTTTCAAGTACTGAGAGAACGTGTCCTCATTTTTTGGTGCTATTCACAATACAGCTATAGACATGGTATACTTTTGAATAATTTTCTCTGTCGCTTTCTCAAATTTAATCACCAAAATAATAATAATAATAATAATAATAATAATAATGCCTTATTTGTAGCATTTGGTAATTTCCATGGTGTAAATTCCCATCACCATACTATAAGCTAGCATGCTATCACTGAATTCAAAGTTGGGAAGAGATACACATCCAAACGCTGTGATATGGGATTTCCACCACATAGATACAACAGGTGTAAATAACTTTAAGAGCATCAGTTCACAACCTATGGCCCATCAGTGAAATTGAGCCTGCCACCTGTTTTTGTAAATAAAGTTTTATTGGAATGCAGCCATTGTCCTGGTCCCTTTTGCCTTTAATGGCAGAGTGGAGTGACTGAGACAAGACACTGTAAACCTAAAATATCCCTGGCCCCTTCTAGAAAAAAAGAGCCCGTGCTAAAAAGCATAGGTAATAGTAAAAGGCAGCAAAATAAATAGGAACTGATCAACTTTGAGTATTCTTTTTAAGATATATAACACATTTAACTGTAAGCTCATATAATTTTTAATAATTTAACAATTGGCTCACCATATTCCTGAAAATTTAACAATGGGCTCTTGCACGCGTCCATGCTGGACCCAGCTCACCACTGCAATGCGTTGAGGGCCTCTGTTTTTAGTGCCAAAAAGTGAGACCGTCACTAATAGGAAGAAGCAGCTGACAATGCCAGATTGGAGGGGGAGCCACAGCGAGCGGATTTGAACTACTTGAAATTGTGATCTAATTGAACCTAGAAATCAGAAGAAAGCATTTTTGAGGTTAGTTTTCATACAGTTTTTTCCCTTCCCTCTTAGGGTCTGGGTTTGTTTTGTTTTTTCAAATGAGTTGCCTTCCGAGCTGATTTAAAAACTCAGTGCAGCATGCGTTCCTTACCAAATTTTGTGAGCATCTGTCTCGGGCCTGTGGAGCCCCCTGACAGCCACCCAGCAGCTTCCAGAACCCCCACAGATGTTCTGTGTCCCGAGAAGGGCCCACTTCCTGTTGCCGGCCGGGAGCTCGAGGAGAGGTGGTCCCACCAGTTGCGTGGCGCTGGGGTTTTCCTTGCTGCCATTTCCTGCCAGTTGCCTCTGAATGGATTACAGATGGTCAGAGAAAGACTTCTTGGCACAGCGCGAGCACCAGTCTCCAGTGCTTTGTGGGAAGGATTTATAACAGGATGGCAGTTCAGGCCTACCCAGAACGGGCCTGGCGGCCGAGGCCTTCCTGACAAAACCAGCTGCCAGTGGGGATGGGGCCTGTGGGTGGAGGGGACCAGCAGGAGGGACAGCGTGTCTCCCTTTCTGTCACACCGTTCATCCAGCGGGGTCTCAAATGGCTGCGTGTCCAAGGGTGTTAGGCTCCTGTGGAGATGGGAGCACCTGGGAGTCAGGTACTGAGGTCATGTTCTGGTTGCGGCTAGCTCTTTGGGAAAGCAGACTAGATCCTCCTGTCTTTTCAAAGTGAGGTAAAGGCAGGTGGGCCGTTTCCATTTTTTTTTTAAGCCACAATAAAAGCAGATTTAATTGTTAAATTTTTAAAAAATACACATAGTATTTACTACTGTAACCGATTCGGCCACACCGAGCACAAGCATAGCGCTGTGCATCTGTCACCACCAGCCATCTCCAGAAGTTTCCCATCAGCCTAAACAGAAACTCGGCACCCGTTAAGCAATAGCTCCCCATCCCTCCCTCCCATCGGCCCTGGTAACCGCTACCCTGCCTCCATGAATTTACCTGATCCAGGGACCTCAGACAAATGGAAGCATGCAACATTCGTCCTTTTGTGACTGGCTTATTTCCTGTAGCATAATGTGCTCCAAGTTCTTCCTTATTGTGGCATGTATCAGAATTTCCTTCCTTTTCACGGATGGGTAACATTCCGTGGTGTATGTCTACTGCATTTTGTTTATGCATTTTTCCCACGGATGGACACTTGGGCTGTGTGTCCCCTTCGGCCATTGTGAATCTGCTGCTGTGGACCCAGGTATGGGATGGGGTCAGATGGAGGAATCAGTTTGTCCAGGATGACTTGTCAGCCCTTCCAACGTTACTCAGTTGAGGTGCGTCTTTCTGTCAAAGCTGCCAGGAATAGGTGCGCAAGAGGGCCCCTTCCAGGCACCAGTCTGGGGCCGGAGGAATTGTATGTCCTTCTGGCTGCATCCACCCAGAGCGGGCACCTTTTCCTAATTGGCATAGGGACGCTTTACTACCCAGAGGAGCCCCTGAGACTGAAACCTGACAGGCCAGCGTTCACGCGGTGCTTTTGTGTCTGGGGCAAGGGGAGGCCTTTCTGGGCTGAGGCAGGGACAGAGGGCTAGATTACCTGCGTGAGGATTCCTGGGTCTCCCGCTGCCAGAAATCCGGGCCACCATGGGCAGTTATAGGGGCAAGGTCCTCTGTGAGAGAGACTAGGGCCATAAGCTCCCAGTGCACAGAGCCAGCAAAATCCATCAGAAGGAGGAGGGGGTACGGGGCCATGTCCGAGTGCACTTGGGTTCCGTCATGAAATACTCCAGACTGGTTGGCTTGTAAACAACAAACTTGTTTCCCACAGTTCTGGAGGCCAGAAGTCCAAGATCAGGGCACCAGCATGGTCGGATTCTGGTGAGAATCCTTCCTGGGTCACAGACTTCTCATCCTGTCCCCACATGGCAGAAGGGGTGAGGGAGCTTTGATGGGGGGGGGATCCTCTTTTTTATCTGAGAGCCCTAATGCCATCCATTTCTGAGGGCTCATGGCTCATGACCGGGTCAGCTCTCCTAGGCCCCACCTCCTAACACCATCCCACCGGGTGTTAGGATTCAACATGTGCAGTCAGGGGGACACAGACATTCAGACCAGAGCAGGCAGGCCTGTGAGGACGGGATGTGGGCGGCATGAGGCTAGAGACCAGGCTGGAAGGCTCCGGGCCTGGAACAAGATGGTGGTGGAACTTCACAGAGGACGAGGGAAGATGGATGGTACAGAGACCTCAGGGAAAGTACCTCACAGAAAGCATCATAAAGTGAATGGCTGCATTCTTTCTGACCAAAGATGGTGGCAGGAGGAGGAGGAGAAAAAAGTGGTGGCATTTTTCCTTCATAAAATTATTATTCATTTTATACTTTTTAAAAAAAATTTTTTGAGAGATTTTATTTGTTTATTGGAGAGAGAGAAAGGGAGAGAGCATGAGCAGAGGGGGAGGGGCAGAGGAAGAGGGAGAAGCAGGCTCCCTGCTGAGCAGGGAGCCCAATGCTAGACTCGATCTTAGGACCTTAGGATCATGACATGAACCGAAGGCAGACGCTCAGCTGACCGAGCCACCCAGGCGTCCCCTCCTTAATGAAATTATTTAGCACCACCTGAACAGGTCCCTGGCATAGGAGGGACACAGAGCAGCGACGCCGGGCTTGTGATGTGTAAAACCCTCCAATTGCATGAAGACTCTTGGAGGGCCTGATTTGTGTGCGCACACTTTTTCTGGGCAGCGGTTTTATGGCTTTCCTGAGATCCTCAAAGGTATGACCCTCCTTCCCCCTTTCAAAAAAAAGAGATGCTTAAGGAAATTTACAGCTCCTGGGGGAGACACACGTGTGCCCAGGTATAACCACGGTGCAAGCAGCACAGACGGGGGGATCCAAGCCAGCAGGGAGGTGTGGGCCTTGGCTTAAAGGTGGATTTCGGAGTTAGGCTTTCATGACACTTTGAAATCTCCTTTGAGGAAGAGTGCTGCCTGGGCTGGCGTAGAGAGCTGGGGAGGAGCCTTGGCAGTGGAGCCACGTTAAAAAGCTAGCTCTGCTGACATGATTGCAGTCAGGCTTGCCCTGAAGACACAGAGCTCCAGAGATGGGTAATGTGGTATAAGCCGCCCGAATCTTGTGTCTGTGCCTGGTTGCCTATGGCAGAGCCTGTTGGTGGAGACGGAGGAACTCGGGCTTTGCAGTCAGATCTTAACCTGTCATCTAGGCCCTGCTGCCTGCAGGCTGTGTGACTCCGGGCACACGACCTCACTGCTCTGGGCCTCCGCTTGCTCATTCCAACCACAGTGTTGGTCACAAGGAGGGCTCCTCACGAGGAGATGGCAGCCGTTACTGTCTGCCAGAGGGGACGGGTCTGAGAAGTCCAGGTTAACCGCTGTGTGTGCATAAATTACAGAAGGAGTGAAAAACAGGCCAGAATTTGAGAGCAAAGGACAGGAAGTGTTGTGGGAAGGTGAGTGTGGAAGCTCCAGGTGAAGAATGGGTTTAGAAGGAAGGGGGCCACAGGCTGCAGTAAGGTCTGAAGTGAGGTGTTCTGGGGGCGGAGACTGGACTTCTGCCTCCTTTGGCACCAACTCTCAGAGCTCCCACTTGATCTGGGCTCCCAGTGAGGGCGTGCCCAGGGCCTGCAGAGCCAGGAGGAGAGGCCAGGGAGCTCGCCCCCCTGCGGGCAAATGAGGGTTGCTTTTGAAACAAACCCCAGGGGGCCTGGACCCCTGTTCTGTGAACAGAGAGGGGACTGGGATGTTTGAGAGCAGACGTCTGTGCCCGTTCCATGACTGCCTGTCAGGGTCAGAGCCCAGCCTCTTTCCGTCCTGGGAGTCACATCATGCCGCCCAGCTTCATTTTTCCCGTCTATAAAAGAGCCTCATTGGGTTGTTGGGAAGAGGAAGTGAAGGGGAGGGGACATAACGGCACTTAGCACAAGGCCCAGCGCATCATAAATGCTCACTAGTTCTTTCCTTTCAATGCCGCGGAGTGTCCCCAGAAGGGGCACCCGAGGAGCGTTGTTCACAACGAGACACGGTGCCTTGGCCAGGGCTGTGTTCTAGATGCTGCTGGACTTAACCTCTTAAAAGGAAACCTCAGCTAGAGATGGCCCATAATTGGGGGGACCCCCAGCAGGGAGCCAGCATCTTCCAGTTCTTTGCCAGCATTTTTAGGGGAAATGATTATTTTTTTTTTATCATTGTATTTCATAGGGGGAAAAAACTGCCAATTAAACTATAGCCACTATTGATTGTAAGAATCCATTTGGATTTTAAAGATGTTACAGTGTGTTTGGAGGGGGATGGGGAATACAGCTTAGAATTAAGGAAATACAGCGGGGCAAAAATAGAGTCTCAAACAAAATTTACGTGAATTTTTAAGATTAAAGCATGAAAGTTTAAGAAACACCGAAAGCTCTGGTAGAGCCCCACACTGCGACATTCCTGTGAATTAACCTCCACCTTCAGGGTGACTCTGTTTCAAGGATTGTGTAGGGAGGAGAAGGGCCCAGGTTTGACCTCCCTGTGAGTTTAGTTGGGATGTGGGGGGCGGGGAGTTCAAGGAAGTGACCCCAGAGTGTAGTAGGCTCAAAGTCATCTTAGGGCCTGAACATCCTCAGGCAGACGTTGCTTGAGTTAACTTCGCTTAGGAGGAAAATCCACACACAGCACTTTGAGGAGGAGAAGGAGGTCATAAAACCAAGCAAACGAGCCCACACCTGGGAAAGGGTGGAAACCACAGTTCGCTGCCCCCAGTGAGAAAAGGCTGCTTTCTGGGACCCACAAAGCAGCACACTTCCCAGTGGGCTCCTAGCACTGGTGTTTTGATACCTCGATGGACATTTGGGGGGACACCCAGCTTTGCCCTCTTGCCCTTAAAATACTTATGGCAACTCTCGGGCACCTCAGAAGGGATCTGATTAAGCTTCCTTTTCCCTGCGGGGCCCTTCTGCTCCCACCTGCTTATGGCCATGTGGGGACAGGTGTCTGGGGACTCTCAGTGTGGCCCAGGGAGCTTCTGGCACCTTGAAGCAGAATGACTTCTCCCAGCCCTGTCGAGACTGAACAGACGACTCATAATAATGGCGCCACCAACTTCTGTGGAGCATGTGTCCTGGGAGTGCTAGGTCCTAGGGGTGGTACCTTAAAGGACTTGCAGATGGCAGGATGGAGGTGCTGAGAGACTTTGTGATTGCCCTGGGGTGATAGTGCTGGTGGGGAGGACCCGGACAGGAGCAGAGAGCGTGCCCCGGCCCTGCGAGATGGCACTCCCTGGAGGAAGAAGGGACTTGGAGGTGGGAGAGTGGATATTCGGCGAGCTGAAGCAGCATGCTGAGCGGGCCTTCCTGGAGGCTCTGGGCCTCCGTGAGTCAACTTATTTAAAAAATATATTTTTTCATTAATACAGAGGTGATGCATGATCGCTGTGGAAAATACATATCAACAAAAGACAAAAAGAAAAGTTAGGCTCATCCTGTCATGTACTATTAACCTATGCTGGCTCTGGTTGTTTCTAGGTAACAATTTACAAAAATGAGATAGTCTTGTCTTGTTTGGATTATGGTGAGCATCTTTTCAAGTTATTCGCTAGTCCGTTGCATATGTGTTCCATAATTTATTTATCCAGTTCCCTGCCACTGGCTATATCGGTTGTTTTCAGTGTTTCATCACGGAAAGTATTGCAATTAATAAATGAATATCCTAGGGTCACCCGGGTGGCTCAATCAGTTAAGTGTCCGACTCTTGATTTGGCTCATGTCGTGATCTCAGGATGGTGAGATTGGGCTCCACATTGGGCGCCACACTCAGCAGGAAGTCTACTTGGGATTCTCTCTCTTCTCTCTCTCCCTTTCCCTCTGCTTCTCTCCTCCCGCAAGCCCATCCTACCCCACCCCTGCACAAGCACACTTAATCTCTGTCTCACTCTCTTTCAAGATAAATAAGTAAGTGAATGAATGAATATCCTTGTAGCTAAATTTTTGTACATGTTCATGATTATTTCTGTAGGTATATTTTTTGAAGAGGACTGCTGAGTCCAGGGGTATGATATTTTTGAGGCTTTTGATGTCATTGTTAAATTGTCCTCTAGAAATATTTTACCCGTTAATACCCCCTGTTAGGAGTATATGAGAATGTTTCCTGAACTTTGGCCAGTATCTCACTGAAGATTTTCAAATATTTGGTAATTTAATAAGTTTAAATGTTTCCTTCCTTTAATTAGCCCTCTCCTGATTACTAATGAGGGTGACCATTTTGTATGTGTTTATTACCCACTTGTATATGTTTTGTGTGAGTTGCTTTTTTCATGGTCTTTGCTTAGTTTCCCATTGGTCTCAATCTTTTTCTCACTGATTTGCAAAAGCTCTCTATATATTAAAGCTAATTTACCATTGTATTTATATGGGGATCACGTGATTTTTAGAAAATCTTATAGCTTAAGAACTCTGACTCTTTGATCTAGCCTGAAGGATGAAAGTAGCTAGGAAAATAGAAATTCCAGATAATTTCCAAGCCGTGTCGTAGGTGTTACTGAATGCTGGCAAGGGCCACACAATATTACTTATGCTGACAAGACAGGATTAAGAGTAAGAGCTACCATTTACTGAACAATTGTTATTTACCAGGCACTTTACATGTATTAGCCTTTTAATCCTATGACCCTGTAAAGAGCTGAGAAAAGTGGAGCAGAGACAAATGAAGATCTCACCTGAGCTCACACAGCTAGTAAGTGACAGAGTCAGGATTTGAACTTGGATCTGCCCATCTCTCCGATCCACATGCCTTCCACTCTACCAAGCTGACTCTCGCTCTCAGGGTTAATCGTAGTCTTACAAGTCAGATTTTCATCAGCAATCTCCACAGAGAAAGGAGCAAGTTGGAGAACACAGGATAACTGATCTCCAAAGATGCCCTTTCAGTGAACATGCCTCCCATTATAGTTCCCTCCCTGGAACCCTTAGCCAAGCCCGTGATTCACCTGTGTGGATGTGCATGTTTTATAGCGGCTTTATTGAAATTTAATTCCTATGCCATTAAATCCACTCCTTTAAAGTATATCATTCTATGTTCTTGGCATATTCACAAAATTGTGCAAACAACACAACTATCTAATTCCAGGACGTTTTAATAACCCCCAAAAGAAACTTCATATCCATTAGCAGTCACTCACTTTCCCTCCTCCCCCAGTCCTTGGCAGCCACTAATCTGCTTTCTAGAATAGGATTTGCCTTTTCTACCCATTACATATAAATGAAATCATACAATATGTGGTCTCTTGTGTCTGGCCCCCTTCACTTAGCATAATGTTTTTAAGGTTCATTCACGTAGCATGAATCAGGACTTCATTCCTTTTATGGCAGAATAGTATTCCATTGTATGAATGTACCACATTCTGTTTATCCATTCATCAGTTGACATTTGGGTTGTTTCCACCTTTGGGCGGTTGTGAATTGCATTGTTATGAATATTTGTGTACAAGTTTTTGAGTGGATGGAATTTTTTTTCAGCTCTCTTGTGTATATATCTAGGAGTGGAATTGCTGAATTATAATGGTATCTCTATGCTTAATTTTTTGAGGAACTGCCAAACTATTTTCCAAAGCAGCTGCATCATTGTATCTTCCCACCAGCAGTGTCTGAGGCTTCCAATTTCTCCTCATCGTTGCCAACACTTGTTATTGTCCATCTTTTTTATTATAGCCACCCTAGTGGGTGTGAAGCTATCGCATTGTGGTTTTGATTTGCATTTCCCTGATGACTAATAATTTTGAGCATCTTTTAATGTGGCACATGTGTTTATTGGCACGTATGACCATCTTTTTTTGGAGAAATGTTTTGAAAATTCTTTGCCTGGTTTTTAATTAGGCTTATTTTTTTATTATTATTATGTTGTGAGAGTTCTTTATATATTCTGGATATAAGACCCTTATCGGAGGTAGGATTTGCAAATATTTTTTCCCATTCTGTGGGTTGTCTTTTTGCTTTCTTAATGGTGTCCTTTGAAGCACAGTAGCTTTTAGTTTTTATCATGTCCTGTTTATCAGTAATTTCTCTTGTTACTTGTGCTTTTGGTGTCACATCTAAGGAACCACAGTCTTATCTCAGGTCACAGAGATTTACTTCTGTGTTTTCTTCGAAGAGTTTTATAGTTTTGGCTCCTACATTGTGATCCCTGATCTATTCCGAGGTGTTTTTGCATATGATGTGAAGTAGGGGCCCAAATTCATTCCTTTTTTATGTGGTTATCCTGTTGTCCCAGCACAATTTGTTGGAAAGATTGGTCTTTGTCCCTTTGAACTATCTCGGAACTTCTATTGAAAATCAATAGACTAGGGGCGCCAGGGTGGCTCACATGGTTAAGCACCTGCCTTTGGCTCAGGTCATGATCCCAGAGTCCTGAGATCAGAGTCCACGTTGGGCTCCCTGCTCAGCAGGAAGTCTGCTTCTCCCTCTGCCCCTCCCCGCCCTCCTGCTCATGCTTTCTAACTCTCTCTCAAATAAATAAATAAAATCTTTTTTTAAAAAAGAAAGAAAATCAGTGGACCATAAATATAAGGGCTTATTTCTGGGCTGTCAATTCTATCTCATTGAAATGTATGTCTATCCTTATGCCACTAGCACACTGTCTTGATTACTGTAGCTTCATAGTATTTTTTTTTAAAGATTTTATTTATGTATTTGAGAGAGAGACAGCAAGAGATAGAGCATGAGCAAGGGAGAGAGGGAAAAGCAAACTCCCCACCTAGCAGGGAGCCCGACTCGGGGGTCCACCCCAGGACCCTGGGATCATGACCTGAGCCAAAAGCGGCAGATTCTTAACCGGCTGAGCCACCCAGACGCCCCTGTAGCTTCACAGTATGTTTTGAAACCAAGAAATAGGAATCCTCCAACTGTTCTCTTTTTTAAGATTGTTTCTGCTTGAAACAATATGGGCCCCTTGAATTTCCATATTAACTTTAGGATCAGCTTGTCAATTTCTGCAAAAGAAAAGAAAAGCTAGAATTATTATAGAGATTGTGTTGAATCTGTAGGTCAGTTTAGGGAGGCTAGCCATCTTTACAATGTTATGTAGTCCCGTACATGAACATGAGATACCTTTCCACTTATCTAAATAATTTCTGAATTACTCTTAACTGTGTTGTTTGTGGTTTTCAGTGTCCAAGTTTTATCCCCCTTTGGCTAAATTTATTCATATTTTATTTTTTCAGGGCAATTACAAATGGAATTGTTTTCTTTTTTTTTTTTAATTTTATTTATTTATTTGAGAGAAAGACAGAGAGAGCTGAGTGAGGAGAAGGTCAGAGAGAGAAACAGACTCCCTGTGGAGCTGGGAGCCCCATGCGGGACTCGATACCGAGACTTTGGGATCATGACCTGAGCCAAAGGCAGTCGTCCAACCAACTGAGCCACCCAGGCGTCCCTGGAATTGTTTTCTTTTTTTTTTTTTATAGTTTTTTTTTTTTAAAGATTTTATTTATTTATTTGACAGACAGAGATCACAAGTAGGCAGAGAGGCAGGCAGAGAGAGAGAGAGGAGGAAGCAGGCTCTTTGCAGAGCAGACAGCCCGATGTGGGGCTCAATCCCAGGACACTGGGATCATGACCTGAGCCGAAGGCAGAGGCTTAACCCACTGAGCCACCCAGGCGCCCCTGGAATTGTTTTCTTAATTTCATTTTCAGGTTGTATACAGGGCTATTATCCTGCAACTTGTTTGTTACATCTAATAGTTCTGTGTGTGTGTGTGTGTGTGTTCTTTAGGATTTTCTATAGGTAAGACCATGTCAACTGCAAATGGAGGTAGTTTTACTTTTCCCTTCCCAGTCCGAAAGCCTTTTATTCCTTTCCTTTCCTTTCCGTTTTACCTTTCCTCTCCTCTCCCTTTCCCTTCCCTCCCCTCTTTTCTTCTCTGCTCCTAATTGCCCTGGCCAAAGCCTCTGGTACAATATAGGTTAGAAGTGGCATGGCAAGACGTCATGTCTTGTTCCTCATCTTCAGAGGAAGGCATACCATTAAGTATGATACTGGGTTGTGGGCTTTTCATAAATACCTCTTAACAAGTTGAGTAAGTTCCCTTTTATTCCTAGTTTGTTGAGAGTTTTTTTCATGAACGTGTGTGGCGTCTTGCCAAGTACTTTTGCTGCATCCTTTGAGGGGATCATGTGGTTTTATCCTGTATTCTATGGATAGGGTGTATTACCTGGATTAACGTTCATATGTTGAACCACCCATGGATTCCTGGGATAGATTCCACTTGTTCAAGGTATAGAATCCTTTTTATATGTTGCAGAATTCAGTTTGCAGGTATTTTGTGGAGGATTTTTACATGTAATTCGTAAGGGATCCGATCAGTAATTTTCTTACGATACCTTTGTCTGATAGGGTAATAATGGCCTCATAGAGTCAGGAAAGGTTCGCTTTGACTCACTCCTAACCAATAGAATATGACAGATGTCACTGTGCAACATATGAGGCTAGGACATAGGAGCCTTGTGACTTCTGCCTGCATTTGGGGGAACATCCACTGTTGGGATACTCCGTTTTGGAGCCCCACTGCCATGCTGTAAGAAGCCCTAGCCCCGGCGGGGTGGGGGGTACCCCAGTGGACTTCCGGCTCCGGCAGCATCAAACACCAATCACGGGAAAGAGCCGCCTCGGACACACAGCCCAGCAGATCTTCGTGTGACTATTGCTTCCATTGACATCTCATCCAAAGAGAAAACTGCCCAACTGAGTCTAGACTATCTGCAGACCCATGAGACATAATAACAAATTGTGGTTTTTAAGCCACAGATTTGGGGGATAGTTTATGGCATGATGATAGATCAGGAATCCATTGCCTCAGCCTGCCTCTCAGCCATACCTTTCTGTAAGAATTATGGGGGCACACAGTGGTATTTTCCCTCTCCCCAGTTACTGAGAAGGCTCTGAAAAGTGACAAAACAGCCAGAAGGCAGCAATGAAAAGAAGAGGCAGCATGGGGCCCAGGACACCCATACATGGGGTAATCATTCTTCCCCATGGTAGCCAGTGGCCTGTTTTGAGAAAAGGCACTTGTCCAGTTGTACTTGGCCCCTGCTTTTGGCAGAGTAGCTCAAAATTCACAGTGCTCACACACTGGTCAACCTGGGGCCATTTTGCTGCCCTGATACCAGGAGGGTTTTTCTTCAGTGAGTGCCTAGCCCTGACATGGCTGGCATTTCAGGCCATCTGCTCCCTTCGTGTTAAAGATGGATCGGTCATCTGGCATTTACCCTTAGCTCCCACCTTTTTTCTCAGGTCTGCAGTTGGTTCCCCAACTGAGCATCTCCAAGCATCTTGCTGATCCCACCTTCAAGCCCTTGGACAGAGTTGGGCTGCTATCCTAAAGGCAGAGGCAGCCAAGAAGGCCCACAAAAACAGATGTGCCCTAATAACCAGCAAGAGGAATGGGGCAGGGTGGGCCCCAGGTGGATATGAAAGCTTTTGTAGGCCTGTGCAGCCTTCTCAAATCCCAGCCTATCGCCAAAGGCTGCCATTTGCTTGCTACACACAGGAACTGACAACTCACCTGTCCGTTGGGTGTTGTGTTTGCCACTGCTGTCTGTAAGTGGGTCAGTTCTGTGCACATATACCAAGCAATACTTCTTCGTCTCAGAAAAGGGGCCCAAGACCTCTTTTATCTCCACTTCCATCATATCAAGAACATAAAGATGTATTACACATGAAAAAATGTTCAACATCACTCATCACTAAGGAAATGCAAGTCAAAACTGCAATGAGAGATTGCTTCACATCTACTAAGATGGTTATAATATTTATATATAGAAATATACATATATATATATATATATATATTTATAGAAAGGGTTTGGACAGTTCCTCAGCAGTTAGACATAAAGTTACTGTATGACCCAGCTCTTCCACTCCTAGGTATATACCCAAGTTCTCACAAAAACCTGTATAACAGTATTCATACAAGCACTGCTCTTAACAGCCAAAAGGTGGAAATAACACAAATGTCCATCAACTGATGAATGGGGAGACAGAATGTGGTATATCCACCCAGTGGAATACTATTCAACCATAAAAAGGAATGAAGTACTAATATATGTTATAACATGGACTATGCTTGAAAACATGCTCAGGGAAAGAAACCAGACCCAAAGGACCCCCTATTTATGGCTCCATTTATATGAAATATCCAGAATAGCCAGAAAGAAAGTAAATAGCAGTTGCCCTGCTAAGGAAGGAGGGGCATTGGGAAGTACAGGGTTTTCCTTTGGGGGGTGCTGAATATTCTGGAATTAGATAATGGTAATGGTTGCATAATATTGTGAATATACCAAAAACCATCAAACTGTACACTTTAAAGTGGCTAAATATAAATTTGATGTTATATAAATTTTAGCTTAACAAAAATTTTCAGAAAAAGATGTGTTCTACTTTTAATGGTCCTTTCTGGGGAATGAAGATGTACCTTGTTTTCCCTGGAAGCAAGGAAATCTAGTTCTCTATCTCACACGCCGGCCAGACAACCCCAGGCGAGTTCCCCAGCCTATCAGCACCATGTTGAAGTCATCTCTGAATTGGAGATCTTCCTTTCAGAAACACTTATAAAGTGCTAATTATGTGCTAGTCCTTAGTATTAGTCCCAGGTTCCCGCTGGAGAGACTGAGGCATAAGGGAGTAGAGTACTTGTCCAAGGTCAGCCAGCCAGTGAATGGCAGAGCAGGGTTCTAACCCAGGCCCTCTGTCTGCAGACTTTATGCCCCCCAAGTTGTCCCCACAGGAGTCTGTACCTCACCTACCTCCCATGTCATCGTAGGGATCAAACGCAAAACCCTCTTCCAAGCATGAACACTGTGCCACGCGCACAAGGTCTAGGGTTACTCCTGCCTTCCATATTAGCAATTAGATTTACAGGAAGAACACCTGAGACTCATGTGCCCCAGGGACCCACCTGGTCCCACCCTGAATGTATTCCTTGTGACTTCACCAAAGAAATTAGGATTATTATCTTAAACCCATGTTTCTTTTGGTCGCAGAAAAATGTCCCAGAAAGGTTTCTGGGAAAACTCCCAAGATTGCCTTATGCTATATGGGGCCAGAACTTGGAGGGTGCAGGCAGACCAGATAGATCCTGGAATTCCTCGTACTGGCTGGGGCAGGTAAACCTAGAAGGGTGACCTCACCTCCAATAAGTCATTTGCAGTTCGTATTTGGAAAGGGGCCCAGTCATAAGATCAGGCAGTGTGCATACCCCCATTTCTTCTTGGGGCTTCTGGTCTGGAAGCCCACAGGGATGCAGGGGAGGACGTGAAGGCTCCCTGGCCCAGCATTTGATGGTTGGGTGGGCGAGAGGTTTGGAAGCTGTCGGGGGGGTGGGGGGGAATGCATGATCTGGAGAAGATATAAAAGGTAGCAGTAGAAGCCAGAATGTTGCCTGGATTCTGGCAGGGGTGAATCCAGGGATCGGGAAATTCCAGTAAACGTGACCCAAAGAGCTGGTATGTTGGCAGGCTGGATCGAGACGTGAAATGCACCAGGCTTTTTAACCTAGCAGCACACAGGCGGGCCCCAGGCAGGCCTCTCTGGCTCCTCCTCCTCTCCCCTACAGGGGCGGACTTTGTACGTGCCCTCATCCTACAGAACCTTCACAGCAGCCTGCTAACTGACCTCTCTCCTGCTTATTGCCTCTCTAATCTGGTCTTACTGTCTCCAGAGGGGTTTTTCCAAAACTCACATCTGATTGTTACTCTGCTTCTTAAATGACGTTAGAGGCCCCCTGGGCTCTAGTGAGTGACACTGGGCACATGGCCTGTCACACATCCAGCCCCGGCTGCCTTCCCCTGTTGTTCCTCTCTTTCTCACTTCTGACTCAGACCACCTGGCGACTTCCTACACATCCATGAAGACCCAGTTCAAGGGAAGTTTCCCTGACCCCATTCCACCCTCGGCCCTGTGCATAGTTAACTGAGTCCTTACCTGGTTCCTGGCATGTCTCGGGTGCCTCTGTTATAGCTTCTGTCATATCTTATTATTGTTTCTTATGTCACTTTTTTTTTTTTTTTCCAGTGGGCTCATGGTTCCTTTAAGACAGGACCCATGGGGGCACCTGGGTGGCTCAGTGGGTTAAGCCTCTGTCTTCAGCTCAGGTCATGATCTCGGGGTCCTGGGGTCGAGCCCCACATTGGGATCTCTGCTAGGCAGGGAGCCTGCTTCCCCCTCTCTCTGCCTGCCTCTCTGCCTACTTGTGATCACTCTCTCTCTCTGTCAAATAAATAAATAAAACCTTTAAAAAAAAAAAAAAAGACAGGACCCATGTCTCATACATACCCCTTTTTTCCCCACGCCCAGCACACCGTAGGTGCTCTATACATGTATTTTCCTATCAGTGTTCATGACCTATCCGAGTTTGAGGCAGACACTAGACTCACCAGCGTTCTCTGTCCTGCATGTGGGGCTGGACCTAAGGCTACCGGTCCTCATGGGCTACTGAAGCTCTTCCCTGTCTCCTGGGTACCCTGAGCTGCAGGAGAAGGGAAGGAAGACTCATCTCGCTGTGCCCCTTGCACAAACTAATGAACAGCTGCTGTCCAGACGGCCCAGATGGACTGTCCAATATAGGCCAAGTGGCCAAAACAGACTCATACGTGCTAATCAGGTACCATCTGGAACCCAGTCCAAATGGGGAAGCTGCCAACAGTTAACACCCAAGTGCCCAACAGACTGAGAGTGAGGTCCAGTACAGTAGTGCTGGGCTGAGGCACGGAAATCCCCATCTTGGATCCGGAGCGCTCAGGCCAGGAAGAGATGCCAAACCCTCGGGCAACCGCCTTCCAGGTTCAAGTTTTGATACTCATTGTAGGTGCACAAAACCCACAAGCTTTTTTTTTTTTTTTTCCTTCCCCTGCATGCAGCAGCAACAGCTTCCTAAAATGTCTCTCAGCTGCACAACTGCCCATAACCGCGTGCCGTTTGGCCTTTCTAAAAGGCAACACCTCTGCACTCGAATCTAGAACACCCACAGCCAAGTGTGTCACATGTTGTTGGCTTGTTTGGTTGGTGGCTGGGCATGGCGCCTCCCTCGAGGGCTGGCTTCCCCAGAGTTGAGTGGGCAATTCTGAGAGTTCTTCGGCGACGCAGTCTGAACCGAAGGACACGTATCTGTGCAGCAGTCACCCTCCGTGGGGGAATGGATTCCTTTGCTTTTCTGCTGGAGCGAGGGAAGTGCTTGAGACACTCTCCAGTGGACAGGAAGTGGAGGTGAGCCACTGCCAAACCTCCAGATGAGGCAGGTAGGTGGAAAAGGGCTCGCTCCTAGACCGGGCTGGCTCGGTTCCCAGGGCCCCAACACTTGGGGTCATTTCTGCATGGCCTGGGGCTCTCGCTGGTGCCAGACTGACAGTCAGGAGAAGGCAGTGAGCCGTTCAGGGGGAAGTGAAGGTTGCCCCTCAGAGCCCCTTTCCCTTCTCTCTGCAGGTTGCACGGGTGGTGGGGGGGTTGCTGACCCAGGGGGGAACAGAGATCACTTTTCTTACCTGGCCTCCCAGCTCCAGCTCCTGGCAGGGATCTCACAATCCAACAAATCTCTGCACGGGGGTGCGGCGGGGGTGGGGGGGTGCGGTGTGGCGGCGCCCCTTGTATCAAAAGGCTGAAATCCTGGGGGGTGTGGCCTGTGCCGCAGCTGTTTCCCTCCTGATTTCCAAGGATAATGTCAAGTGCCTCGAGTGTGTGAAATTCTGGCTGAAAGTGAATGATTGAAATGCTTTTTCCATTAAGCCGGCTCCCTTCTGCTATAGGTGTTTTCCTAACAACCCTTATGCAAATAGCTGTGAAAAGTAGGAAGTGGTAAAATGTCGAGAGTATCTTCAGCTCCTGGCTCCTGGCCGTGTTCTCAGCCGAAGCCTTCTGATTTTCCACCGCAAAAGAAAGAAAGAAGAAAGAAAAGCCGACAGACCACTAGCCCTTGGTGTGGCACCGGGCGACACAGCCAGGAGGCCTGTGCCGTTTTCTTGTCTGCAGCTTGGAGGGCAGGATTATGTTAGAACACTGAGCCATTATGGGTCTCTAGGATCACATATCGCGTGTTATTGTCTACGCAGCCAGTGTAAGTTATTGATTTGCAAATGGGCAGCATTCCTTTCCAACTCCCGTGAAGGAGGTTGGAGGGGGAGCTCTTTTCCAAGAGAGAAGACTTGATTCATTCTTTGCAAAAACATTTCCTGTGCAGCCCGACTCCTGCTTTTAGGACCTGAGCCATAGAGAGCGAATGCACGGGGTGCATGGCGTTCATTCATGAGGGAGGCGAACACTTGGCAGGTGGCCCCAAAGGCCCCGCGCACCTGCGGAGGTTGCAAGCTTGGCATCAGGCTCGCCATGCGAGCAGAGAAGGGTGGCCAGTGACCTGCGCCCCGCGGCAAAGCCACCTTCCGCAGGGACCTAGTAAAGCAGATCCACGGGGAGCGCCTGCTTGCTTCTGTGGCTCCTTTGTCAGCCGTTCACCCTGTTGAGCTTTTCCCTTACACTGTGGAGATTCTGCACCCCTCTTCGGTTGGTGCCGGTGAGGAGGGGTGAGGCAGTATCATGGCTCCACGCACGCCTCCCAGAACAGCCGGGTAGCATCTGATAGACCTTGTGGATTTCATTGCTTCCAAGATGCGAGGTGTTGACTCCTCCAGCGTTGAAATGCGTCTTTAAAATCAACGCTGTTATCATAGTTGAACTAGTCTGTCAGTTCTTCTCTTGCTTAGCCGTCCGTAAGATGAGGGTGCATTCTTCTAAGACCTGAAGAAATAGGGAGAACCAGAAAACCAGTCCATTGGTCTGACCACTGCTTCAAGAGAACCTCAAATCAGAAAGATTCTTCAAGGATCTGCTCAGAACTAAGTCCTGCCCTCACTGGCTCCCCATCCCAACAGTTCTGGGGCCCACACGCCACCTGGTCATGGTTGCCGTCTGTCCCTCGTAATTCACTTTTCCTTCACTTCATCTCCAGAAGCCTCACCCTGTGCCGTGCACAGGCCACCTCATTGTCCTACCCCTTAAATGTCCTACCCTGGCATCCTGTTTCTCCCTTATTGCCCTCTCCTGGGCTTCTAACATGTTCATCTCATTCCTTTTGGTTTTTCTTCTTTCTTTCCTTTTTTTTTTTTGAGGTACGTTGACATACATTATATTAGTTTCAGGTGTGCAACATAATTATACAGTGTTTGTCTATATTGTGAAATGATTGCCACAATAAATCTAGTTTTCAGCCACCACCACACACTTAGCAGGATTTTCTTATTTGAGAGTGAGAGTGAGTGTGAGAGGGGAGAAGGTC
This sequence comes from Mustela erminea, assembly GCF_009829155.1. Classification (NCBI taxonomy): domain Eukaryota; kingdom Metazoa; phylum Chordata; class Mammalia; order Carnivora; family Mustelidae; genus Mustela; species Mustela erminea. The sequence continues at coordinate 87,916,831 of NC_045624.1, read as the reverse complement.
AGAGGGAGAAGCAGACTCCCCATGGAGATGGGAGCCTGATGCAGGACTCGATCCCAGGACTCGATCCCAGGACTCCAGGATCATGACTGAGCCTAAGGCAGTCACCCAATCAACTGAGCCACCCAGGCACCCAGAATTTTCTTAACTTTTAAAATCTACTCTATTAGCAACTTTCAAATATGTAATATAGTATTATTAACTTTAGTTACCAATGCTGTACATTATAGTCCTATGATTTATTTATTTCATAACTTGAAGAATATACCTTTTGACTCTCTTCCTCCATTTTGCCCCACCTCCCTCCCCTCCCCACGCCACCCCCCCAATAGCTACCAATTTGTTCTCCATATCTATGGGCTTTGGTTTTTTGGCTCATGTCCTTGTTTTGTTTTTAGATGCCACATGTAAGTGAGATCACACAGTATTTATCTTTATCTGTCTGACTTACTTCACTTAGCATAGTGCCCTCAAGATCCATCCATGTTATTGCAAATGACAAGAATGAGTTCTTGTTTATGGCAGGGTAACACTTGTGTGCGTGTGTGTGTGCGTATGTGTGTGTGTGTATGTGTGTACCACATTTTCTTCATCCATTCGTCCATCAACGGGCACTTAGTTATTTCCATATTTGGACATTGTAAATAATGACGTAGTAAACATGGGAAGTATACATCTTTTTTTTTAAGATTTTATTTATTTATTTGACACACAGAGAGAGATCACTGCCTAGAGAGAGGAGGGGGAAGCAGGCTCCCTGCTGAGCAGAGAGCCCGATGTAGGGCTCGATCCCAGGACCCTGAGATCATGACCAGAGCCGAAGGCAGAGGTTTAACCCACTGAGCCACCCAAGTGCCCAGCATACATCTTTTTGAACTAGTGTTTTTGTCTTCTTCAGATAATACCCATTAGTGGAATTACTGAATCATATGGTCATTCTGTTTTGAACTTTTTGAGGAACTGCCGTACTATGGCCACAGTGGCTGCACCAGTTTGCATTCCCCAGCAGTGCACAAGGGTTCTCTTTTCTCCACATCCTCATCAACACTTACTGCTTGTCTTTTTGGTTTGAGCCATTCTGACAAGAGTGAGGTGGTATCTCTTGGTGGTTTGATTTGCATTTCCCTGAGAGTGAATGATGTTGAGCATCTTTTCGTCGGTCCGTTGGCTATCGTGTATCTTCTTTGGAGAAATTCAGATCCTGTGGCCATTTTTAATTGGATTATTTGGAGGGTTTTGCTGTTGAGTTGTAGGATTCTTTATATATTTTGGATATTAACACCATATCAGATATATGATTTATAAATATTTTATGCCATTCAGTGGGTTGCCTTTTTGTTTTTTTAATGGTTTCCTTTGCTCTGCAGAAGCTCGTTAGTTTGATGTAGTCCCACTTGCTTATTTTTGCCTTTGCTTTTGGTGTCAAATGCAAAAAATCATCACCAGGACCGAAGTCAAGGAGCTTATGTCTATGTTTTCTTCTAGAAGTTTCATGGTTTCAAGTCTTATATTCAAGCCTCTCATCTATTTTAAATTAATTTTTGCATATGGTGTCAGATTGTGTCTGGTGTCATACTTTTGCATGTAGCTGTCCTGTTTCCCCAACACCATTTATTGAAAAGACTCTGCTTTCACCATTGTATAGTTTTGGCTCCTTTGCCGTAAATTAATTGACCCTGTATGCATGGGTTTATTTCTGGGCTCTCTGTTTTGTTCCCTTGATCTGTGTGTCTGTTTTTATTCTGGTACCATACCGTTTTGATGACTCTAGCTTCATGGTATAGTTTGATCATCTCATTTCTTAGATCATTTTTGGTCCTTGGATCACTTTGGTTGTTAGGGTGACCCTGCGGCTCTTGTGCAACTTGGGGCCTTATAGTCTCAAGCTGCAATAAGACGTTCAGCTAAATAGATATGGCCTCTTCCTCCCGACAGAAACATACATTATTTACTGGCAATCATTTGCCCCTGTTGTCACTGTCGTCTGTACGCTAATGATCCAAGGGCTGTGCTGGAGTGATGGGGCCTGCCCAAATCCTGAACCGTCGGAAGCTCCTCATCTCCGTGACTGTTCTGAGGCTCCAGAATGAGTATCTGTCTGCTGCCTCCAAGGTCTGTGCAGTTGAGACATTTCCCATAGGTAGGAGAGAGTTCAGGTTTCCAGTGGTTTCCTTTCTGATCCTGCATCCCACTCTCCTCCGCCTCAAGCCCCCAGGTCTGGGGCACTGCTCCCCTTTGAATGTCCTCGGGGGATACAGGAGGACCTGCTCCTTCTTCCTTCACCCCCTCTCACCAGGGATAAGTCAGATCATTTCGCCTCAGAAGGAGCCTGTTCTCACACATTCACTGAAGACCCCTCACCCCTCACTTTCATCCCTCCACCTGTTACCTCAGCAAAATTCTGACTGTTTCTTTCTCTGCTACTCTTCCCTCTTAAAAAAAAAAAAAAAAGACATGAGAAATAAGGGTGCCACTAGCCAGACTTCCCTAGAAGGGTTTTGGTTTTTTTTTTTTTTTTCTTTTTTAAAGAAAAGTGACAGCCTCTGTCACCAGTCCTGTGGAAGTCCCTTCAGGATCTCCACCGTCTGGGTTTTACGGTGCTCTATGACAGTCAGATCTATTTTGGTTTCATGAAAGGTCAGAGAAGCTCTTCCCAGCCAAAAGAGAAATTGCTTCCATTTTATAGGGAAATGTATTCCAAGTCCCAAACAAGAACTTACAAATGAACTTTGGGAGCAAAACCAGTTTGTAAGATGAAAACTACTTCTCCAGAGCCTTTTAAAGCTGAAATCCTTGTACACGAAAGTCTAAACTGAGATACTGAGATACCAGATCCAAACAGTAGTCTCAGATTGTCATCCCCACCAAACCTGTCCCCTTTTCCTCTGGGAAACAACTTTTTTTTTCTTTAACTATAAAATCAAATTGTAAAATTATTTAAAAAACAACCACCCATAGTCCAGAGAGGCATGGAGTAAAGAAGGTAAGCTCCTTTCACCTGCACAGACCTGAGGTGGCCGCCCTGCCTCCATTTTGCATTTTGCTTTCTGCTTCCCTTGGCGTTCATCCTAATCATCTTCCCACCAGAATTCATATGGCCTGACCTCATTCTGTTTAAAGGCCGCAAGAATGTTCCATTGTTTGAGTGAACCATTTCTTTAGCGAGTCCCAGAGACCACCTTTCAACCCAGCAAGAGCTAGTTCCCAGTGGCCCAGTGGGTCTTGGGGAGACCTGGGCCCTTGCCTCCCATCTGCAGGTCATGAAGGGGCAACCTGAAACTTCCCATAACGAAAAGTGCCTCTCCCTTTTTTCCTCCAAGATACGGCAGGATTGGTTCTGGTCATATGGTCTTTGCACATAACACAAGATACTTTTCTGAGCCTCTGCACCATGCATGGCCAGAGGCAGAGGAAAACAGTTCCTCTCCTTTAAGAAATCTGCAGACTCACAGATAATGAGAAAATACCCAGCAGTGGCCACTTTCAGGAAGGGAGTTGGCAGTATGTGTGTATCTGGATTCCCAAATGTGATGACATTTGACCCCAATGACTGGACTTCCAGGAGTGTAAAGTGAGTAAATAAACATCCTTGGGCACACAGATTTATACACAGGATTTTCATTACTCTATTGTTGATAAAAGCAAAAAACCGTGGCTGGTGTGTCCAAAGACAGACCAGTTAAGTAAGTTGTGGTACATCCATTCAGTGGCATAGTGTGCCACCACTTGAAACCGCATTTTCAAAGATAGTAATGACATGTGAGAATACAACAAAACATTCAATGAACCATGTGGGATACAAAATTATAGGCAGTATGCCCATAAATTATTTTTTCCAGTATTTTATTATAAAAATTTTCAAACGTACAGTATACTTGAAGGAATGTTGCAGTGAGCTAACTACCAGTAGTTCTACAGTTAACATTTTACTGTATTTACTTCATTTTATATATATATATATATATATAGGAATAATATGTGTCCATCCACCTGTGTTCCTTCTATCCCTCCAATAAGCCATCTTGGGTTTTTTGATGCATTTCAAGTTGCAGACATCAGTAAATACTGAAAGAATCCCATAAATATTTCAGCATGTGAATCATTAATTAGTATTGAATATTTGTTTGTATTTTTTTATTTGAAGAAACATTTATATACAGTGAATATACAAACCTTATACAATCTCTTAGTTTTAACAAATCTATTTGTATAAAATTCAAATCCCTATCGAGATGTGGAACTTTGCCACCTGCAACTAATGTGTCATTGTGTGTAAACTCTACTCAAATTAAAACTGTGTGGAGAGAGAGCATTACAAATCATGTTTATTATTTTTCTTATTAGGCACACACTCTTAGTTATATATATGTTTATATCTAGGGTATGTGTCTATATGGGTATATGATTTTCTTTACTATCTTATATTTGCCAGTGGTATACAATGAATACATCTGTTCATTCTTTTAGTCATCAGGGACTCATTGATCATGTGGTATGTGTCAGGCTGTGACCTAAATACAGGGTACTCTGGGGTTTTGGATTTTGGGGAGTTGTTTTTAAGATTTTTAAGTAATCTCTGCACCCAACATGGGGCTCGAACTCATAACTTCAAGATCAAGAGTCTTATGCTCTATCAACTGAACCAGCCAAGTGTCCCTGGAGGATTCCGTGGTTAATAAAACTATAAAACTCCCTATCTTTATGGAACGTGTAGTCTACTAGGTGAAAGTCAGTAAACCAAAAATAATGCAGCAAGGAAATAGGGAGTAAGCAATGGACTATGACTGGCACAGGAGGCCTCTCTCAGGAGATGGTATTTGACCAGAGAACCAAATGATGTGAGGAGAAAACCAACTGAGAGTCAGAGAGTCTGGGGTGGGGGGGATTGGCAGGTGTAAAGGTCCTGGGGCAGGAAGGGAGGGCAGCTGCCATGGCTGGAGGAAACTGAGTAAGGCAGAATATGATAGGAGGTAGGGTCAGAGTGGGAGGCAGGAGCAAGCCACATGGGGCTTTGTAGGTTACACAGAGAGTTAGGATTTCATTCCAGTGTTGAGAGAAGTCATTAGAGTGTTTTAATCAGGGGAGTGACTTGATCTGATTTTTGTTTCTAAAAGCTCTGTCTGTTCTGTGGAGCACTGGCTCTAGTGGAGTAAACCATGAAGGAGGGAAGCCAGGAAGCGGGGCTTGCAGTGGGGGTGGCCGTGAGTGTGACTGGCAGTGGGCACATCCAGGACAGCCTGTGAAGATGGAGCTGACCCTACTTCATGAGGGATTAAAGGTGGGGTGGGACTGGGGACGGGGGGCAGGTATCAAGACGGATTCTTAGTTTCTAGGTCCAGGCAGCTGGGGTGAACGATCGTGGTATAACTGAGGCAGGTGAAGAGAAGTAGAGTCAGGAGTTCTGTTTTGGGCGTGTCGAGCACAATACCTTGCAGACCCTTCAGTGGAGAAGTCAAGCAGGCAGGGGCTGGGGGAGCATGCCTGTGCCCCAGCAGCGTTTTTATCAAAACGGGGGATTGGAGGTGCAGGTCCTGTGTGACGCCCTTGTGGGCAGTGGGGTGAACAGAGGAGAGAGAGGTCAGGTTGGAGGCCAGGCAGTGAGGAAAGAGAAGAAGCCAGAGGGTACGGCCTCGGGGCGTTTACGGAAGAAACGACTGCTCCTGCCAAACACTCCTGCAGAGAGGGGGAGCGTGAGTGAGCAATAGTGAGGGCATGTGACACATCCAAGGTCATGAGCAACTTTGACAGGAGGGAGGAGCAGCAGGAGTGAATTTCTCCGTGGAGTGCGCAGAGAGGGAGTGTGGTGGCTGCCATGTCCGCCGAGGGCCAGAGGGTGCATCTATGGAAGTCCGTCGTTCATTCGCCGTCCACTCATTCACTCATCGGCAGATATTGTGGAGTACCCCCAGGCCCAGACACAGCTCTCAGATTAGTGAACGCGACAGGCCCCTGCCCTGTGGAGAAGGGAGAAGACAGTAAGTAAGTAAATAAGACAACCCAGGTGGTGAGACAGAGAGTAACAGAGGTTTAAACTGCGCAGGTCCGCTTAGACAGTACAATAAAAAAATACAGTACAGTCCTATAAATGTATTTCCTCTTCCTTAGGATTTTCTCTCTCTCTTTTTTTTTTTTTCAATTTTATTTATTTGAGAGCAAGAATGTGAGCACAGGCAGAGGGGAGCAGCAGGCAAAAGCAGAAGGAGAAGCAGGCTCCTTGAGGAGCAGGGAGCCCCAGCGTGGGGCTTGATCACAGGACCATGGGATCACAACCTGAGCTGAAGGCAGATGCTTAACTGACTGAGCCCCTCGGGCGCCCCACATACGATTTTCTTAATAATCTTTTCTTTTCTCTAACTCACACGATGGTAGGAATGCACTATCTAATACACACAACCTACAAGTAAGTGTCAGTCAGCTGTTTACGTTATCAGTAAGGCTTCCGGTCAGTCAACAGTAGGCTCTTCCTAGTTAGGTTTGGGGGAGGCAGAAGTTACATGCGGGTTTTCTACTGCACAGTGTGCCCCCCACCCCTGCACTGCTTGAGGGTCTGCCACACAGGAACCAGACAGGGCAGTGTGGCCCAGACCGCCACTCTAGGGAGACTGCTAGGGAGGACTAGAGTTCACCTTTGAGCTGAGACCCAAGTGATGAAAGAGGGAAGGGAAATGCAGAGCAGCCGGTGTGCTGAGTGGAGTGTGCTCCTCATTCGGAAGACCTTTGTCCAGGACGCAGGTTGGGGGGTGCGCCTAGGGCCAGGTGGAAGGGCTTGAGAGGCCCTGGAGGAGGAGCAGGCAGGGCCTGGGCAGAGAACCCCCGGCTTGGGAGGGATGGGCCCCGGCTGTGGGTTTCATCTTCCAGCACATGGGCCTGGAGCGGAGGGCAGTGGGATCAGGGATCTGCTGGAAGATGACTCTGGCATGTGCTGAAAATGCTAGAAAGTTGGCCCTGGAGGCAGAGAGCCAGTTCAGAGATGGTTGTTGGGGGCGGAGAGGGGAGTGATACTCAATTTGTGTTTTCAGTAAAAACTCTTCTTTGGTTAACAAGTCTGTACACCAGCATTGCAAACTTTTATTTTTCTCAAAATCATACATGTACACAATTTTCAAAGATCAAACCATACTGTAAGTCTTGTAAGAAAAACCATCAGTCCCCTCCTTTTCCTCCATTCCCACTCCCAGATGCAGGTACTGCAGAACACTTTTCATATTGTTTTGTGATAGCTACTTCTGTAATTTAAAATAACTGGCTTTGGGGCATCTGGGTAGCTCAGTCGGTTAAGCATCCAACTCTTGGTTTCCGCTCAGGTCATGATCTCAGGGTCCTGAGATAAGACCCCCCCCCACCCCCTCACCCCCCACTGGGCTCCAAGCTCAGCAGGGAGTCTGCTTGAGTGAGATTCTCTCCCTTTGCCTTCCATCCTCCCTCTCCCCCTCCTGTGCCTGTTCATGTGTGCTCACTCTCTGTCTCTGTCTCTGTCTCTCTCTCTCTCTCAAACAAATAAAATCTTCAGGGAGACCTGGGTGACTCAGTCAGTTAAACATCTGCCTCCAGCTCAGGTAATGATCCCAGGATCCTGGGATCGAGTCCCGCATTGGTCTCCTTGCTTAGTGGGCAGTCTGCTTCTCCCTCTCCCTCTTCCTACTGCTCCCCCTGCTTGTTCTCTCTCTCTCTGACAAATAAAATCTTTCAAAATAAATAAATAAATAAAATCTTTCAAGAAACAAATTTAAAAAAAATTTAAAAACTGGCTTTTTTTTTGGCCATTTCTCAATTTTTTAGAAGTTTTTATTAGGGGCGCCTGAATGGTTCAGTTGGTTAAGGGACTACCTTTGGCTCGGGTCATGATCCCAGGGTCCTGGGATCGAGCCCCACCTCAGGCTCCCCCTCCTCTGTGGGGAGCCTGCTTCTCCCTCTCCCTCCCCCTGCTTGTGCGCGCGCTCTCGCGCTCTCTCTCTCTCGCTCTCTCTGTGTCAAATGGATGAATAAAATCTAAAAGAAAAAAAAAAGTTTTAACATTATGTAGTAATGTCCTGCCCTGAGAAATGAACGTTCACTTCCTTGATAGTCCTTCCACACACAGAATTTCTCTTCCATCCATCCCTCCAAGATAGTTGCATGGCAGTTTTTCACTAAGTAGGTACTGGGGGCTCGTAGTCCTTATGCCCATGGAGGCATCACAGCTGAGGCTGCTAGTGTACTATGATGACATGTCCTCTCTTACCCAGCTCTGATTTCCGCCACCTTTTGCCGTGGCAATGCAGAGGGTATGATGGTATGAGGTTACGGGAACTTTCCAGCAAGCTCCCTATGGTTAGCTTCCCCAACCCCTCAACTCCTGGTCCTCCCATCCTTGCCCTCCCTGGGTCCTTGGGGCTCAAATCAGCCTGGGCCCACCCCCAGCTGGGGTTTACAAAGTCCTTTGCTGTTTGTCCAACTGCTCCCCAGGAGCATCCAAAATTTTGTTGACCTCCGAGATCGCCCCTCTTCTCCTGTCTTATTCCTGTTGTTCATGTAGTTTGTGCTTTCCAGACTTTAGATTTGCTGTCGTTGTCGTGGGACTTCAGAAGACAGTCGAGGTAACCGTGGTGACCCATCCGCCCCTTTTAGCCACAAGTCTCCCAGAGCATTTTTCATGCTTTCCGGCTCACAGCGTTTTCCTAACGGATGTCGGCACATGTTCCCTACTTAATGATTTTCGCCAGCTGTTGCCCACCTCAGCCCACAGGGTTGGAACTCGGGAGTTCGGAAGTGCCCGTCACCACAGCTGGTGACTTCTAGGCTTTTCAAACCTCTCCTGGTTTCTCCAGAGCAGTCTGGGAGACCTCCTGAGTGGGCCTGATGTGCCTTCATACTCTATTGCTGACACTATGGGGCCTTCACATTTATTTGGCGGTTTTGAAGCAGAACCCTTCCCGCAACGGAGGTGGCGAAAGGGGCAGAGTGATGAGCAGGCAGGCTGGAGCATGGCCTCCAACCAGCTGTGTGACAGTGCACAACTCACTCAACCTCTCGGGGCCTTAGTCGCTTCATCTAGGACGTGAGACAAGTGGACTAGAAAACCTCGTTTCTTACCCAAACCTTGCTTAGAGCCCTCTGTAAAAACAACAACAACAAAAACAAAAAATAAAACACACACACACACACACACACACACACACACACACACACACACACAACTGATCTGGTGGAAGGAGGAGTGACAGATGGCCCTGGGGTGATCTCTGATATACTTCTGAGGCACCTCAGGGCTCCTAGGAACCTGGATTGAGAAGCCCAATGTACTTGAAGATGTCTCTGAAGTCTCAGTAGGGTAGCCCTGCGAATCTTCACAGTGTTCACTGCCCTGTAGTCAGTCTGTGATAAAATGCTGTTTGCAAGCAGGGTCTCAGGACAGGCAGCCCCCCACTGTCTCCAGGGCCCCTGGACTTATGGGGCCCAGCACGCGCTGTCTTCATCTCCCTTGCCCCCTTCAGAGGTGAGAAATATAGGTTCTTGCTTCTTCTAGAAGGGGTGGATTTGTTGATTTATGGGTTAAGAGCCCTGGGATGGGTATCCCCCCAACACGGGCTCTGTAAGAATACAGGAATTTGTTTTCCCACATTGTTTGCTTTTGATTTACTGTTTTGATGTAGGGCTGCTTTATGACTCAGATGTTATCTTCCGCTGCCAAATCACGTGTTAGGTATGTATAACATTTCCCACACAGCGACGTCTTATCCTCTTCCACAGTCACCACGGGCTGCACCCCACACCCCCGCGCCAGGGAGAGGGAAAGAAGGTTAAAAAAATAAATAAATAAATAACAAAAGAAAAAACCTCTTCTAGTCACAAACCAAGGCAGGCCGTGGGCCTGTGGCAGTGGTTTGCAAAGTCATTGTCTTTGCTGTTGATGGCAATGTTTGCAGAATAGGACTTTATCTGTCTTGGTCAACAAGACAGAGAAAATGGAGTCCCAGCTCAGGTTGAGGGGTGTGATGGGGAGGGCTGAAACCCCCTCAGCCAATCCCACCGGCCCCATTCCCCATTGTGGGGACCGACCCTGGTGTCATTTTTGCTTCCACTTCCTGTACTTGGTGTGACCTGAACCAAGTGATGTCACCTCGCAGAGCCTCCTTTTCCTGATCTGTAAAGTGGGGTAGCAGCTGCTAGCTTTGAGCGGGCCATTGGAGTGGCCTCAGCGACACAGACCTTCCCCTGACCTCCTCCTCAGACTCCTGAGCTCCTTTCCGGGGGAGCTTCACGTGGGAATGTTTTCGAAAACCTCGCTGTACCCCAACCTCAGCAGTTTGTAATAACTCGGTTTTCTTTTTAATCCCTTCTTTCCAGAGAAGGTCCTTGTAAGGCCCTTGTAACATCAGCTGTTAAGTGCTTGTGATTTTGCTTGGAATGTAAACAACATTCTGTCTCTGGCCCATTCTGAAAGGAAGTTTTCATGTTTTCTCCTCTAGCGGAAATAGCTTTACTCTGGGAAGTGCATTTTGATCATTTGCACTGAAGTCTGCAATTTTGGTCAACGCTGAAGGTGGGGAAGCCGGCGGTAGTGTGGACCTTCTCAAGGAATGTGCGTTTGTGGGGGTTTGTTGCTGTTCGCTCAATGCACAACTTTATCGTAAAATTGCACGGTCATGTCTCCCCTCTCCTGCGCGTTGGCCTCCAGGAGCCTTGTCTCTGTGTGGGCAGTGGCTGTGTTTTCAACTCTGGAGGGCTCAGCCCGTCAAAGGTATTGATGCCTTCTCCGAGCTGGAAATTGGAAGCTATGTATTTGCTCATCTTTCCTTGTGAAAAAGCAAAGAAGTCTGCTTATCTAGTATTTAAATTCTCTTTTCATTGACTCTGTCAAAGGCCTTATCCCATGAAGACATAATTTGGAAAGTATCTTCATAGAAAATAGCTCTCATTGTGTAAGCCGTGAATGTCTTCGCCTGGAGAGCTCATGTGTTTTTCCTGTAGAGATCAGTGCTGTTCACAACCTCTCATGGTCCTCGTGAGGGTTACAGCTTCTAAACCCTATGTTTTCCTTCCTCCCTTTTTTTTTTTTTTAAGATTTATTTATTTGGGGGGGGGGGTGAGGGGAAGGGCAAAGGGAGTGGAAGAGAGAGTCTTAAGCAGACTCCACACTGAACTCAGAGCCTGATGCAGGGCTCGAGCTCACGACCCTGAGATCATGACCTGAGCTGAAATCCAGGGCCAGTTGCTGAACCGACTATACCACCCAGGCGCCCCTGTGTTCTCCTCTTACCAAGTCCTTCTTCCGTTTGGGTTCTGCTTTTCATAAACTGTGAACTGTGTGAGCTGGGCCTCAGTGTCCTCCTCTGTGAAATGGGAATAATTATGGTCCCTCCCTCAAAAGGCTATGGAACGGGTAAACGGCGGTAGTGCTCATGAAGTGCCCAGCATGGTATCCAGTGTAGAGCCTGTGTCCAATACACGGCTCTTCTTGCCTCTCACGTTCATAGTCATCAGTCTCACGTGGGACAGAGACTGATTTACCTGCCTACCCCTGGGACTTTCGGTATCCCTCCTCATCCCAGCCTTCCTGTGGAATTCAGAGCAGGCCCAGCCCTCTGCAAGGTGCTGTGTGCCTCGGGGTCTTTCTGGTTCGTGGTCAGCTGTATGTTACTGCAAGCCTTGGCCTTCTAACAAGACACCCCACCCTTGCTCTCAGGGACAGGAAGCACAGATGTCTCCCGGCTCTCTTACTGGGCAGCAGGGTTCTGCGGTGGTGTGAATGCCGGGTTCCTCACCTGCTGGGATGGTGAAAATGTAATGTGTACCTCCCCCAGGCCCAATCCCAAACTGTAAGCCATGCACAAGGAAGCCATGGGTCAGGGGTGTTAAGAGCCTAGGTGTGAGGCTGGACTGCCCGAAGTCACCTCCTGACCGCACCACGGACTAGCTGTGTGATTTTTGGACAAGTTCCATAATTTTTATGCCTCAGTTTCCCCATCTGTCAAAAAGAGATAAGAGTACTGCTTTAGTATTAGGGTCTGCATCTCTTAAACCCAAATACTCTGAAAATAGAAAGTCCCCCCACCCCCGAGTTTCCAGTACAGTCATCTGGCATCAAAATCTGACCAGAACTGGCATGTGGCTATTTATTATACTCTTTATTTAGCCAAATTAGTATGATTAGTCCTGTATTTCTCTGCAGAAATATCAATGCTTTTGATTATAGGATGCAGCAGGTACAAGCCATGAGGCAGTCATTTATTTTAGGACAAGCAAAAACTTACACATGAGAGGAAGTGTAAACGCCAGTGTCTAAAACTGATCAGCGAGAATGTCGTCAATACACACGTTTTTGGGAAAAAGAGGAGATTAGTATTCCTTGGCTCTGCTGTAAACATTATAGGTGGTCCTCACTCTCCAGACCCTTACTGTCCATCCACTGGAAGGCAATATATTCAGATACCTCTTGGGAGAGCTCTTCCCCACTATCTGAACTTGCGCTGCTTATATCCGGAACCCAGAAACCACATAAGTATGGACCACGAGGTGCCCCTCACTTTCTGAACTTGGTATCTGACTCAGGAACTCAATAGATTTGGATACTCGACGCTGATAGCAGCTTCCTGTCACCACAGTCCCTTCCCTGGGAGCCACGACATAGCCTGGAAAGTGGGGCCCAGGGGTATTGAGGGCCAAGCCCTCCTTTCCTGTTCGAAGACGCAGGTGATCTCTGGAGTCGATAAATGAAGAAATACTCAATACTCTCATGAGCACATTTCCTGTAGATACAGAGTAAGACAAGAAGAAAGTGTTAGAAGAGTGGAGTGGTTGCTTCCAGGGGAGTGGGTAGAGACAGGGCAAGGTGCTGGTATTTGGGGCTTCAACTGTGTATGTATTACTTTGAAAAGAAACAAAAGATTCTTAAGAAGCACAAGCAGCTTGGAGGTTCTAGAGAACTTTCAGTTATCAGCATGGGGAGACCCTTTCCGGAGGCTGTCCATTTTTTGTTTTGTTTTGTTTTGTTTAGGAGACTAATCCTCCTCTTTCCTGCCAGGTCTACTTGCAGATGGAGGGTGGGGACCAAGAGCATCGTGTCTTTTAGTGTGGACTCCTTCATGCCATCCCACAGTTTTTAGCAGTGCCTGTCACTCTGTCCCTCCGCCAGGCCTCCTGTCTCCTAGTCTGGGGATTCTTCTAGTTCATTTCCCTAGGAAATAAACCGTCAGGCTTTCAAATAGCACCCCCCCCCCCATCAGATTGCCCTTGTCGTCTGCAGTGTCTCCAGCTCCCAAGCCTGCCCAGACACATAGGCTCACCTTGCATCCATATCCCTTTCTGTAGACGTATTGGTCACTGTTTCCGCCCATCTGCACATTCCAGGATCACCCCTCTTCTGCCTTCTAGAAATATCACTTCTTTATTGATCTCTCCCATTTCCATTCATTTTGCATTTCACCCCTATTTTCTTGACTGTCATGTTGGGGGTGTCTTTGTTGAGCTAGGAAAAGAGAGTGAAGGATTGTCGGTCAGGAGACCGTGATCGTGTTCCCACTGGGTTGTAGGCACTGCTGGGGGTAGAGCAGTGAACAGCTCCTTCTTGAAACACCCCAAATCCTGTGCACGGGACGCTCCATGCTCTTTAGTGCCACAAAATGGCAGCCATGTGACAAACTATAGAAGCAGTTTGGGCTTGTTACGGTTCAAGAGCCAAAGTGCCCCCGGCCAGTTACCCCTTTCCTTGCTTGAACCTTTGCTGCCTGTAAGTGGTGACATATAATGCTGAAACTGGGGTGCCTCTGCTGTGTGAGCTGGAAACAACCATGTTTGCATGCCCCTGGACTCCTCTTACAAAGAAAGGTGATTGGTCGCAGCCCTCGACTCCGTAGGAGAAAACACCTTTTATGAGTCTTTATTAAAACCAAGGTCCTATGGCTTTGCCAGGCTGAGGTGCAACCTGAAAAATGACACATCATTAAAATTTTGAAGTCACCAGTAGCAGTTTATGGAAGAGAAAGGAGCAGAACAATCTGTTAATGGTCGGTAGTAGGAAGACTTCTCCTTAGAGAAGAGATCCCCAAGCTAATTTCCACTGTACACCTGTATCGGTTAAAATATCGGGAGCTGGTCCCCCAGCCTGTGTGTATTTAATACACTGTTCTGTAATTGCAGTTACAATTCGTAACATATTGGGAGTATTATGAAACAGATCCAAGATTTAAAATGTTAAAAGGGTGAGCTAAAAATAACCAGAATAACTAAAACTGCACTAAAAAAAATAAAGTATTAATTAACAAAGAAGAAGAAGAAAAAGTAACTAGAATCCGAAGTTTTAATATGTTTCAGCTCTCTAATGGATCTTGTTGGCCGTCCAACCCTCACCAAGAACCAGTCACTGGGAGAAGGGGAGTGAGGACTTGGTCATAGATCGTACTGTAACCTGACGTGGAGGGATGTCAGGCAAGCCACTGGGTTCTGGGCCTCAGTTTCCCCATCTCTGAAGTCATAACAGAAATACAGCAGTTTCCTTGCCTTCCTCATAGGGTGGTGGTGACAACGACTGGGCTGACATTTCTGAGCGTATTTTATAGACCGTAGAGGACTCATTACACAGACCCAGTCGTGTGACCAGCCAGCCACCGCCTGTCCCCGGCCAGCTGTTCTTTTTCACCATCCAGAAATCTGGCCTGCTGGTCTTAGAGGTCATGGGGTGGAAGTGGGCAAGCGAAGCCGTGGAGGGCTCCCACCCTTCCTTAAAGAGACAAGTGCCACAAGCAATACAAGCCACATCCTGCAGCTAATGAGTCACCTGTCCTCTCCATTCACAGAGGGCCTCTTTCTCCCTGCAGCTCCAAGGGTCGTGTGCTCTGCTCATACAGACACTGCAAATATTGAAAAGAAAATCTGTTGTTGAGAAGCAGTGTCCATGAGACTTGGAGAAATTCAGGGTGTCCAGCTGAAGTGTGAGAGGAGGGCTCTGTGGCCTCTGCAAGACCATTAATGAGCCACCTGGGCCCCGCAGCTGGTTCCCAGAAAAGGTCCAGGGCGGACACGCTTTCAGTGTGTAGCAAGACTACATCTCTGGCATCAAGCAAAAGAAAGGATTAATTATTATTAATTATGCAAGGGGAAAAATAAATGCTCCAAGTACCAACCAGTTAATGTAAGCAGCAACAACCCCAGTTGTCCATACCGAGCCCGGACTCTGTGCTTGCATGATCTCCTGTAATCCTCATCAGTTTCATTTACATTTTGCAGAGGGGGAAAGTGAAGGTAAAAGAAGCAGGATGGCTTGCTCAAGGTCATGGTGGAGCCACAGTTCCAGCCCAGGTCCCTCTGTCTCCAGAGCCCTCGTGCCTAACTGCGCTACCCTTCTGCCTATACAAAGAGCTATTTGCACCTTTGATGACAATTTACACCCCTCTTGGATATCTATATAGCTGATCGTTTATGGAGTTATGAGAGGACCCCAAACTGGAAAAAGCCTGGAGATTTCCCAGTCCAGCCACTTCCCTGAGGCCAAGCTGGGATAGAACCCCAGGTCCCCATTGCCGGCCACGGGATCTTCCAATAGCAGCAGCTGATCCGTTGGCTTCTTATAGGCGACTCTTCCAAGGACATGCAGGAGAGTTTGCAGTTGAAGAAGCAATGCTCTCTCCTTTTACCCAAAGCTGGAGTACAAGTGGGAGAACGGGAGTCTTTCATCCTGGCAGCCCAGGAGAAGGGCTGCGTATCTGAGCCTTCAAGTGATGAAAACCATAGCTGTCTGTCCATTCAAGTGGGGGCTCCAGCTTCTCCCAGGGGCCAGATGACCCTTGCAGATCCCACTCCAATGCCAGCACCTCCTCCCCCAATACCCATCCTTTCTTCATTCTCCCCAAAAAGCCTTGCTCTCCAGAAAAATACCCAACTACGGGTCATCCATACCCCAATATGAATTTTAGACCAATACACTATTTCCTGGTAATATGTACACTTGAACTATTTTTCTTGAATATCTGTTGGCAAGGCTTTGCTTCTATTTCTATAACCTCTAGACATCAGTATTAGATGGGAGAGAGGACATCTGAATGGAACACAACTTTTTTAAAATTAACATATAATGTATTATTTGCCCCAGGGGTACAGGTCTATGAATCGCCAGGTTTACACACTTCACAGCACTCACCATAGCACATACTCTCCCCAATGTCCATAACCTCACCACCCTCTCCCGACCCCCCTGCCCCCAGCAACCCTCAGTTTATTTTGTGAAATTAAGAGTCTCTTACAGTTGGGACACAACTATTTAAAAAAAAATCCCAAAACAAATTAATGCTTTCTACCTTTCTCTAATTTTAAACATTTTTATTGTTAAATATCCGACACATTCGACAGAAAACTTCATAAAACAGATGCACAAATTTACATGAGGGCCACACTACTGTAACCACCTCCCATGTTGAGAAAGGACCTTCGTAGTCATTTAGATGCAGAGCGGCCGACATCCTGAATTTTTTTAAAGATTTTATTCATTTATTTGAGAGAAAGAGCACACACACACATACAAGGGGGAGGAAGAGTGAAAGGGCAGAGGGAAAGAGAGAAGCAGGCTCCTCGCTGAGCAGGGAGCTAACATGGGCCTCAATCCCAGGACCCTGGAATCATACCTGAGCCTAAGGCAGACACTTTAACCAACTGAGCTACCCAGACGCCCCCAACCTGAGTTTTTTTTTTTTTCTTTTAAGATTTTATTATTTGACAGACAGAGATCACAAGTAGGCAGAGAGGCAGGCAGAGAGAGAGGAGGAAGCAGGCTCCCTGCGGAGCAGAGAGCCCGACATGGGGCTCGATCCCAGGACCCTGGGATCATGACCTGAGCTGAAGGCAGAGGCTTTAACCAACTCTGCCACCCAGACGCCCCCATCCTGAATTTTTAAAACAAAGTTAAATTCGATGTGAAAATTAGCCACTTATAGGTTCAGCAATAAGGAATAACTATGGGCATTGTCTTTTCTAGCTGCAATGTTTTGAGGTCCTACGTGGCTCCAGAAACCTGGGTTTTTGGTGATGCATCTCCACCGGGGTGCAGTTACGAATTATTGTAGTACATGCTGACCTCAGTGCCTGCTGCAGATTTACCCAGTGGCATCCAAACTTTTGGAGACCCTCCCACTGCCTTGTGGAATTATCTTGACATTGGTCAGATGGTAGATCGTCCCTTTGCTTTGAACGGAAGCTGTGTTGTGCAGTTGGTCCTTCAGCCTTGAATTTGGGCCATTATGGCATCAAACAATGCCCGGAAGACTAGTTTTCTTCCACCTTCAACATTCTAAGACTGCTTTGCCGCCTTTGCTGCTAAGAATCCCAAAGCTATTCCAAAAGACAAGGATTTTAGCTCAGGCAGCTTGTTAGAGTTAGCGTCTGGTGTCTGGCACTCGGCCAAGATGCTTTTGGAATATTTGCAAAGCCATCGGTCATCTTCTTAACGGTTTCACTTGGGATACTATTCGTCCTGTTTTATATGATTTTCAACTCGTTATCTGGAAATAACTTCAAATTTACAGAGACGTTTCAAGAACAAGAATAGTAGCCCCCTCTAGGTCTTACCCAGTTTGTTAACATTTGGCCCAATTTGCTTTATCGATACGTCTCTTTAGCTGGAGAGATACATACGTGCATATGGAGAGGACAGAGTTCTATAGACACATATCCGTGTGTACTTTTTAACAGCCACACATAATATTTTTCTGAGCCGTTTGAGGGCAAGTTACATTCTTCCTGGCACTTTACCAGTGACTCGAGCGTGTGTGTCTCTTACATAACCTCAGTACGGTCCTCAACTTCAGTGCGTGGAGCAGCTGAGCATTCAGTGCAATCAGAAGAAACCGCCAGCCAGCCGTGGTTTATTTTCTTCTGCACGCGGAGCAATAGGGTTCCATTTTCCTGTGGTTGGCGTGTAGCAGTCTTCGAATCTAATTGTTTCAATCTTACTAAAATTGCCTTCTCCTGTATCCACACTAGGTAGAGGGTGAGTATTGACATTTCTGTTTTCAATCAAATGTTTGTTTACTCTCTGCCCTCATTAGGGTCTCTAAATACATCAGAGACAGAGAGTAAAAATAAATACTCCACCCCACTCCCAGGCCTTGGAAGTGAAAGAGTAAACACCAGTATAATTTAACACGTTCCTAATCCGGTGGGAACACGTTGCCTTTTTATGTCTCCTACCCTAAGGAGGGAGCTCTCAGTTCAGTGGAATATCCCTTGCACCCTCTGTGCCCAGCTTCCCCTTGCTGACTGACTTGCCCCACCAGATCCATCAGCTGGGCTGAACTACTGAGTGACCCATGCCTGTTCTCCCCTGTTTGTCTTCTAAACTCTGAGGTCACGGTTTGTGACACCTGTCATCAGCTGCGTCTCACCCTGCTCCCTATACTCTGTGGGTTTCCTAGAGTTCTTAGCTTCTCCCGCCTCGAAAGCAAACATTCCAGAATATTCCTGAACATTCCAGCTCACCATTAGAGGCAAGTCTCAGCAGACATATTTCCTAATTGGAGGCCTCCCCTTGGGCCGAGAACAGATGTGGTGGGAGTGACAGTGAGTTGAGGGAAACTTCTCGGTGGTCGAACCCCTTCCTGCGGTACACGGAATGTCCCTGGGCTCCAGGTGTGGGGAAAAGGAGCACAGCATTACCAGAGTGCTGTGCTTGGAAGTTTCCGGCAGCAGGAAAATCACATTTGTGGTTTCTGAATTCGAATCATTTCACACTGAGAATTTTGTCCTATTTCCCCTTTGTCCTCCTCCACCTTAATCTCCACCATTGTGAATTGTTTTGTCACTGCATTTTCCGTGTTAAAAGGTTTCTTCTATAAAAATGTCAAGGGACTGCATCATTTTCTTAAGTGAAGTTTTATTTTATCAAAGTATTGCGAAAACAAAGATTAAAAGCCTACAGCGGTACCCTTCTCAGCGCCTCTGCAGCCCCCCAGCCTCATTCCCCGGAGCAACCTCTTAAAAATCTTTTAGCTATTTATTTTGGTATTGATCTCCATAAATTAGATGCTTATCCTGCGTTTCCTGATGAACAGGTTTTAAACATTGCCTACTGACTTCCTGTTAGGGAAGTGTGACTCCTCCTACCACCCACACTCACTTCCCGCCCCTTCTTCCCAGTAGACTGACATATAAAGTGGGACATAGTCTGTGGGCAGTGTTTCCAGTTCTGTGATGATTTCAGTATGATTCCCTAGAGAACCAGCTCTTGGGCCGGAATTACGCCTCGTTTCTCTTATGACCTCTTGTTTTTCTCAGAGTTCATCGTTACCTCCAAAAGATCGCTTAGTTGACTACGTACCTGTTGCATGTTTTTTTCCCAGACACCCCGTAGCCCTATCAGATGCCTCCCAGTGCCATTCGCCAGATGCTCCCCAGCCTCAGACAATGTGCCGCTTCAGCCCTGCCCTCCGCCTCCTTCTCCAATCCTTCCTTCTCCTTCACCAGTCTAGACCCGTCACTCTCCAGACGTCATCTAGGGACTTCCCTCCACCGCACCTCTGTGCCTTAGGTCCTTGTTTTTCTTGGACCCCATGGCTTTTTGTTTTTCAGCTTAGTCCTTCATCCGAGGGGAGCACATCCTCCAGCAGCTAAGAGGACATGGGAAGCAAAGTTTCTGAGGCCACACAGGTCTAGAAAGGCCGGTGTCTTCCCTCAGCCTGAATGGTGGCTCATTGCTTATGGAATTTTTGGCTGAAAATAATTTCCCCTCCAAATTTTGAAAGCAACATTCCACTACCTTCCAGCCTCCTGGAAAAGTCAGATGACATTCTGGGTTTTTAATGTGACGTTTTCTCTCTGGGAGTTTATGAGATCTCCTCTTTATCCTTCGGAACAACATGCCTTGGATGGTTATGTTTCTCCCCCTCCCTCCTTCCCTCCCGCCATGCCTGCCTTTCTTCGTGATCCACTCCTTAACTTGGCTATTCCCTGGGGATTTTCAACCTGAAGATGCCTTTCTTTGATTCTGGAATATGTTCATATTTCAGATGGTTCCTTTGTTGCCCCTGTTCTTCCCTCCTGGAACTCCCTGCTAGTTAGATGTTGGCCAACCTAGACTGGCCTCTAAGTCCTTTGCCCTTTTCTCCTTATCCCATATCCTTTGACGAGTCTGTGCTGCTTCCCGGCCTATTTCCTAGACTTTATTAGTACTCCAGTATGCTCCATTGGATTTTTTTTTTTTTTAATTTCAGTTGACATATTTTTAATTTCTAGGAGCACTTTCTACTCTGATTCTTTTTCAGAGCACCATTCTTCCAACATGCCATGTCTGATCTCACTGATAGTATTAATTACTGGGATTTGGGTTTGGTTTTGCTTTTTATTTCTCTCTCTAGATTTTCTTATTCTTCTCGAATTGCCTATTTCCTTCGAGCTCCACTTTCCTTATGATTTCGGGCTCACCTTTTCACTTCAGGAGGCATTCCTCAAGTGTCTGGTGTGTCTGATCAACAGGGGGTCCACCTCCTGCTGAAGGACGTGGAGCCATTCTTCCCTCCTGCCGGGGAGTCCTAAACCACAGAGGGCAGTGGCTCATGCTCGGTTCACTGTTCAGGGTGTAGACTTTCACCTTCTTCCCTGTTTTCTTCCAGTACCACACTTTTGCCCCAACAGGAGCCTACCTGGAACAGTTTCTCCCTGGAATACTGCTCCTTCCTTGATGGCACTGGGCAGAGAGGGGGGAACCTAGGGGTTCCCTCTCGGGGAGGAACTGGGGTCTTGCCTGTCTCTGGTCAGCCTTGACCGTGGCCCTTCCCTTCCTCTCTATGCTACTGAGCACCCCCAGCCCTGAGCCTTCCCAGGCTGACAAACCACAGGCTCACAAAGGAAGCCACAGCCTGTCTGCCCACAGGAAGGCACACCCAAGGGCTCCTTGCCTGTCTCTATCCTCACTGTTCAACCACTGTAATATCTTTAATATATTCTTCCAGGGATTTATGAGGGAAAGGAAACACAAAACATAATAACATGTGGTTGAATCGGCCGTGTTTCAAGGAAACTATTAATTATCTCAACGTAGGCCATATAGAGGGAAACAGCATCACTCTTAGTAAGGTAGAGAGGCAAGCTGCAATGTGGGTCCCTTTTCCTGGAGCCACCTGCGAAGGGCAGATGTGAGATCTTGATGCTGTCTGACTCTCCAGTGTCTTGTACCTGGCACTCCTCCCCCTTGACTCCCCAATACCTGGCCCTCCAGACACAAGAGAGCCATCTTCCAAGTGTCTGGGACAGAGAGAACGAGCACCCCTACTTGGGTTACTTAGGTTCAAGAATAATTGCTCCTCTTTCCCCTAAAGAGACAAAAGGGAGAGGGGAGCCGAGGGGTGGGAGACCAGCCCCATCCACAGCCCTCGCACCCCCTCTCTGCAGCAATCCCGATCCTTCTATGCTCCCAGTGAATGTTCTTTTCTAACAGCCCTGTGAACTGATTGTTCTAGACTGGCAATTTCTGTGAAACAGTAATAAATACAAAGCCCCAGGAAGAAGCCGTTCAGAACATTCTCTTCTTATTTAAGGAAGAATTTATTTTTACATCAAACTTTCTGTATCTTCTCTGAATGTCTAGCCATGAGGAGGTGAGAGACAAAGTAAAATGTTATCTTTTAAACTATGCAAGTATTTTGCAACTCTGTCCGTCCCCCCCTTTGGGTCCTTTCTTCTTCTGTCTTTCTTTTTATCCGTCCTTACATGTACTGGAAGGAATTTGAGCAGTGGAGTCATTGAGTCACTGGAATGAGGGAGGAATTGAAAAGCAGTGAGGGAGAGGAAACTCCACCTGAAGTCCAAGTTATAATAAAATACCTATTAATACCCTATGAGTATATGTAGATATAATCTAGTAGCCAGAGGTATATGGGTATCCTAGCTTCTTTCTTAAAGACTGATTTATTTTAGAGGTAGAGAGAGGAGGATCGGTGGGGAGAGACAGAGGGTGAGAGGGAATCCCAAGCAGACTGCACCCTGAGCATGGAGCCCAGTGCTGGGCTCGATCTCACGACCCTGAGATCATGACCTGAGCTTTCAGCTCCAACCAAGAGTCGGGGCACTTAACTCACTGAGCCACCCGGGAGCCCTTTCCTAGCTTTTCTATTCCTCAGACATGAGACCCTGAGCAAACCTAAGTGGGAAATGCTGAATTGAGAGTTTCTTGTTCCTCCACCCCCTTCTTCTTCAACATCCTCATCATCAAAACCTCAAGTATGGGGGGTGGGAGGGGCCATGCTAAGTTTATTATTAGAGTTTTTTAGAAGTTTTCTGGCCTGAGAGCAATGAACTGCCCGATGAGTTTTGGGTCCACATGGCTGTTGCCCTTGCTGTGGATGATGGTTGGATGCTGGATGAGAGAATGAGCATGGACAGGCAGGGAAGGCCCCTGGCAGAGAGAGCATCCCAAAGGGCAGGGTCCGACTGCTGGTGGTGTGGAGGGGCTGCAGAGTTGCAGGGGGTCGGGGGGAGCAGCAAAGTTGGACTTTATCCACGAGCGTCCAGAGGACGCAGTATTCTCGGGGAAAGATAGCTTTCACCTACGGGAAGATGGGTGAAGAGAAGGCAGAGGCTACAGACGTCCTATTAATAAGAAAGATTTTCAGGGTGCCAGCCTGGTTCAGTTGGTAGAACATGAGAATCTTGATCTCAGGGTCATGAGTTCAAGCCTCCCATTGGGCACAGAGATTACTTAAAAAAAATCTTTTTTTTTTTTTAATATTTTATTTATTTATTTGACAGAGAGAGATCACAAGTAGGCAGAGAGGCAGGCAGAGAGAAGGAAGAAGCAGGCTCCCTGCTGAGCAGAGAGCCCGATGCGGGACTCGATCCCAGGGCCCTGAGATCATGACCTGAGCCGAAGGCAGCGGCTTAACCCACTGAGCCACCCAGGCGCCCCAAAAACAAAATCTTTAAAAAGAAAGAAGAAGAAAGATTTTCTAAATGGATAATTTACTTATATCTGCATCATTTTAAACTTCAAATTAGCTCAGTCATTGGCTCAAAGTTAATGTCAACTGAGTTAAATTGGGCTTAGGGTGTATTTGTATGATATCTGCAGTACATTTTGCCCATGGCTTGTAAATATATATTAACTTTAAAGAACTTGGCAAGATTCTCATAGAAATGCTTTTATTATGTAAATATGTGCTGCATTAATATAATAATTTGCAATCTTTCCAAAAAAATAAAAAGGAAAGAAGAAGAAAGATTTGCAAACTGAGGGACTCAAAACTAGTAAGAGGAAATAGGAGTTCAGGCTAGATGGAGAAATTACCCAAAAAGACCCAATTAGTCTAAGTTCAGATTGCAGATCCAGTTAGTGATATTCTAGGATAATAGAAAAAAGGAGATGGACTTGCTTCTGGTTAGCTTGGCAGAGTCACAGAGTCACAGAGAAAAAGAGAAGTCCCAGAAGACTGAACGTAGTCAATGATGTTGTTTGTTTGTTTGTTTGTTTCCCCAAAAGGGAAGGAAACTAATTCCAGAGTTTCCAGAACAGAGGAGAGTCTAAACCACGTTGATAAAATGATAGATCGTGAATGCTGGAAAGGGAAGATAGTGACCAACAGAAGCCACGCTGGGTTTACTAGAAATTACACACACCAGACAAATGCCATTTCCTCTTCTGAAAGGCCACTGGGCTAAGAGGTCAAGAAATACTTAAGACACAGTGTCCCTGATTTTTAACAAGGCATTTGACAAAGGTCCCTCATGAAATGTGTGTGTGGATAACAGGAGACTCTGATCCTGAATATCATCCAAGTAGGTAGATTTGTAGCCAACTTCCGAAAGGCTGTACCTGACTATAAGTTGTTGGGGACACGGAGCTTTGTTTTGTTAACTGATAGCCTAGAACAATGCCAGGCACACAGTAGGTGCTTAATAAGTATCTGCTAAATGAGAGCGCTGTTACCAAGCCAGAGAGAGAATTTGTGGGGAGTGTGACAGGATTCTTCCCTTGCCCCACTTTGCTGAGTGTTATATTATTGACTCGAGTAAAGACATTGATGATCTACTCATTAAAGTTTGTAGAGAAGAGAAAATGAGGCTTGAAAACTAACATTTTTCCAGTTTTACTGAAATAGAAGCTACAACTTCATATAGTTTAGAATGTATGATTTGATACATGTATATGTTACAAAATTACCACAGTAAGTTTAGCTAATATCTATCTATTGCCCCAATAGTTACAAACCTTTAATCTTGTGATGAGAACTGGGGTGATCTACTCTCTTAGCAACTTCTGCTGCCCTGTTTTCCCTTATACATCCTAACCTTGCCCAACCTCAGGACCTTTGCACTAGCTCTCCCCTCTGCCTGGAACAAGATTCCCTAGATATCCTTCTACCTCATGATTGATGCCCTCACCTTCTTCCACACTCTCCTCAGATATCATCTTCTCAGGGACGCCCTCCTCAAAATTCTAACTAGCCTTTGCACCAGTGTTCGCCAACCTCTATTTGCTCAAGTGTGTTTTCTAGAATACTTTCCCTCTCTACATACCACACATTATTTGAAATATTTATTGTTTATTCTTTGTCTTCCTTGCTAGAATGTAATCTCCATGAGACAGGGATCTTGTTGATTTTGTTCATTTTTATTTCCCAAGTGCCTGGAGCCGGGATAGAGCCAGAATCAGCCCTAGGCCTCCCCGGCTCCAAGCTTCCTACTGGGAAGGACCACGTCCAATTGTGCAAAGGTGAATCCTTCAGACACCATCTCTCGCTTACTCTCGCTGCCCCCCATCTTTTGCCATCACCCTCAGTGATGTCAGTATTTCTATTAAACAGATTTGCCTAAAATAAAAAGTATAAATTGTTCCAGAATCAACTTTGTGTTTGTTATGTCCACACCAAGTGAGCCTGAGCACATGACTTCACCTCCCTGTGCCTCAAAGAGAGATAGTAATGATCCTGTCCCTCACAGGATGTCCGTGAGGGTTCAGTGAGTTGATATGTCAGTACTCAGGTTCAAACAGTGGGTACCATGTGTTACTATAAGAATATAGGATGTTTGAACCTTGAGGGCATCCTGCTACATGAAATAAACCACAGAAATACCACATGATCCATTTATATGAGGTATCTGTAAAGTAGTTAGACTCCTAGAAACAAGAGTAGCGTGGTGGTGGCCAGGGGCTGGGAGGAGAGGGCAATTGGAGTTGTTCCTTGGGTGTAGAGTTTCACTTGTGTGAAATGAGAAGGTTCCAGAGATCTGTACAGCATTGTGCTTATATTTAACAAGACTGTACTATGTTCTCTAAAAGTATATTAAGCTAGATCTCATGGGGTTTTTTTGTTTGTTTTTGCCACAGTTTTAAAAAAAAGAAAAATATTTTTAGTCCCTAACCCCTTGAGTTTACTGAATTTTCTCAAGGTTAAGGGACTTGCCCAAACCTCCCAGCTAATAAATGGCAGGGGGACAGCAAAAATGGAGCCTCTGACTTCCGAGGCTCTTTGGCCTGCCCCAGGTGGGGCATTGGTCCTGTCCATCCGCGTCCAGATTTTTGAAGTGCCATGTTCGGCCATCCCAGAGGGGCACATGCACACTCCCTCAAGGGAAACACCTCACGTTTTGGCTCCATAAAATCCTTCAATGCCCCATAGCTTGGGCAGTGAGAAACAAATAATCCAGACATTGGTGTTATTGATGGGCGGCTAAGGCTTCGCAAACAAGGGGAGTAAACAAAAGAACCGTCTTCATTTCAAGCTTCATTAGAACCAGCAAAGACCAAAAGTCATTTTTCAAAATGGTGGGCGGCATCAGGCATCTGTCCCCACCTGTAAGGGGCCCTTGGTCTATAAAAGCTGCAAAAATAATTGTGTCTTCTGTGTCACTTGAGTAGAAGCTCCTGTCCTAATTAATTCTTCTCTCCTCCTCCCTTTATAAATATGCTTGGGGAAAGTGACATCCTAGCATTTTGTTATTGTTGTCTCTCTTCCTAACAAGGAATTCTCTTTGCTTAAGCATTTTGAGGTTCTAATTTTTCCCATGTCCTAGGGATGCTTCTAATTAGTTGATGCTTCCTTTCCATAATAGTTCACCCCAGAGAGTGGGTTTGGACTGGAGGAGGGAGCAGTTTTGTCACCGTATCAAAGTGCTACTGATCAGGTTAGTCTTCTTGGGTACTCATTCATTTTTATGCCTGTCTGGAAACAGAAACAGCAAGCTCCTTGCTAAGCGGCGCTGGAGATTGCTGGGTTTTGCAGAGCCTCCCGAAAGAGCTCCTCCAGCACCCTTTGATGAAATGCTGCCTTGAAGCCTTTGCAGTAGTGCTCACTAAAGAGATGATCTTCCTTTCTCATCAGTGGAAAAACACTAGGCTGGGGACAATATGGCAGAAGCAGACTCCATGTCACCTTGTCCCCAGATAACCTGGCACCCACCAGAGGCTGTCTGCTGCCTGGGGACAGGCCCACTGTGCATTCCAGAGGGAAGGGACATAGAAGGCCATCCCTTTTCCTGCTCTCTCTAGGAGCACAAGGACACGCCACGCCAAGGATGGCGTCGTACTGTTAGAGTGGTTCTTCCGTTGCCGAAGGAGTCTGTGGACACCAGAGACCCAGGACTTGCCTCCACTTTACAGAGCTAGAAGGAGAAAGCAGTTTGGGCTTTCTTTAAAAACTTGTATCAGGGGCGCCTGGGTGGCTCAGTGGGTTGAAGCCTCTGCCTTCGGCTCAGGTCATGATCCCAGGGTCCTGGGATCGAGCCCCATGTTGGGCTTTCCGCTTGGCAGGGAGTCTGCTTCCTCCTCTCTCTCTGCCTGCCTCTCTGCCTTCTTGTGATCTCTGTCTGTCAAATAAAATCTCAAAAAAAAAAAAAAAAAACTTGTATCAATCAGCCTTTGCTGCGAAATGAAGCACCCCAGAATTTGATAGCTTCTTAAGACAGTAAATATCATTTATCATGATTCTAGGGATCATCAGGGTGGTTCTTCCGGTGTGGAGGGCTCAGCTGGAGTGGGATGGTCTAGGACAGACAGCCACATTCATCTGTCTCATAGTTGGGAGGCTGGTTGATCAGAAGTGACCTTCCCAGGAATGGCTAATCCCACTCCGTGGTTGGCCTCTTCGTGTGAGACAACAGCATTCCAAAGAGCAACACAAGAGGGCAAACAAACCCCAATGCACAAGGACTCAGTGTGTCTCTGTCTGTGTCATATTTGCTGTTGTCCCGTTGGCCAAAGCAAGTTGCGTGACCAAGCATAGAATCAGTATGGAAGGGGAATGAATGGTCAAGGGCATGGATATGCAGAAGAGTAAACAAACTGGGGTCATTCCTACAACATCTGCCCAGGAGTTGCATGTCGTAGAATATGTCCTATCCTGTCCCTAGTGGGCAGCGTGTAGGGTCGGTATCGGGTGGCTCTTTCAAGGAAGATAAGAATGAGAGACGGTCTTCTGCGATGGGCGAGTATAGTGGAGTTTGACCCATGTGGATTCCAATCCCACACCCCATTTACTATCCATGAGACTCTTGGCAGGTGACTTCCTTGTCCAGGCCCCAGTTTCTTCACCTGTAGACCTCACTCTGCAAACCATCTTCGTGAGATTCTTCTGAAAGATTGGATGATACGATGTTTGTGAAGCTGTGTGTGTCTGGCCCTGGCTCACTGGGGGGCAGCTGAAGGGCACTCGTGGGAGCCACTTGGGCAGAGGGGGCAAGAGAGGGGTCTCCCATGTCCGAGAGTTAAGCCTGGGAAAGACCCTGGCAAAGGGCAAAGAAGGCTCTCCTGGCTTCTTGGAGACTAAACCCTTGTTGAGATATTTGTTGTTTAAATCAAAACAAATAAATCACCTTTTCTTGGTTGCTTGTGTCCAGAAGTGGCCACTTGGCTTCCATAACTCACCTTGTCCCCAAAATAGCATTTGATCCTTGCTGTCAGAGGCATTGGGCACTCTGCAGCCTTTTCCTACCTGATGTCCCGTGCATGGTCCTCTGTGGTCTGTGTTGTATTTGGCGCCTACTGATGACTCCCCTCCCCTCTCTGGATGTTTCTTCTCAGCTTCCTGCGCCCATCCCCTTCCTCTTCTTGTCCTTGCCTGGTCGGTGTTCCCCAGCTTCCATCCTTTACCGTGTCATCATTTCACAGGCTGACACGTCCCCCCACCCCCCCATATTCCCGACTCAGGGACCATCTACACGCTCGTGGTTATCTTCGCTTCCCCTGGCCCCAGCTTGCTCTTGAACTGCAGATCAGTTGTTCAAACTCAGTAGGCTGCAAGCAAATATACCTGCGCCATCGGTGTTCATCCATTTGGGCTGCCCTCCACTGTGCCACGGGCTGGGGGGCTTAAACCACAGGCATCTGTGCCTCTCCATTCTGGAGGCTGGAGTCCAAGGTCAGAGGATCAGTGTGGTTGGTTCCTGGGGAGGCCGTCTCCCAGTCGCATTACACTGGGATTAAGGCTTCAGCAGATGACTTCAGGGGGACACAATTCAGCCCATAACACCTCCTGCGCTCCTGCTGTCTTCCCACCCACCTTCCTCTCTTCCCAGCATCCCAAGCCCAGAAGCTCTAAGTCATTTCCCACAGTGGGTCTGTGCTGAGTCTTGGGTGCTTCCTCCTCTTTCCTTGTGGCCACGCCGCCCTAGGTCAGACGTTCCCTGCCCTCCCCACAGACCTCTGCAGCAGCTTTCCCAGCTCCAAGCACGTCCCAGCACGCTGACCACTGCCACCAGCAGGAACATGCACCCCCATTCTCCACATTCCCCTCTTGTGCACATGCACACTCGAAAATCCTGCCTCCCGCCTCTCTGGCCCTGTCCCCCGCCCTTCCTGCCATCCTTGCTCTGTGCTACCTTCGGCTTCCTGCGGTGCCCTGACCAAGCCATCTCAGTCCTCTGCTGGTCCCTCGCCTGCAGGGCTGCTCCACTCTCGGCTGCAAGAAGACTCCTGCTCACCCGCCAGGATCCGACACCGGGCTCACCATGGCCAAGCCTTCCCTGCCATCTGCCACAGAACAGGCTCTCCCTTCTTTGTACCCCGTAAACACCCTATTTATCATGCACTGGAGTGTGCTGTGGGCCTGCTTCCCCTCATGGTCACTAGGTTCCTTGAGGGGAGGAATTATCTCATTCGTTTCTCTATACCTCACTGTCTGGAGTCAGGACAGTGAAGAAGTAGTGAATGAATGAATGAATGAATGAATGAACGAACGAATGAACGTGGTTAAGTGTGTGGGTGAGGGTACTGGGTGAACCCAGCAGTCTTCTCCTTCCCAGACCTTCTCCCCCCGCCCACAGAGACCACCCTCCTCCAGCGGGCCCCTGGCCACCTCAGCAACTGCCTCAGCCCTGGTTCATCACTCCCCGAGACAGCCCCCTTGGCCTTTTCTGCCTGTTCCGCTCAGTTCTGATTGATTGTCCTACCGTCTGACTGTCTGTGCTGGTTACCCTGTTACCTGGTCAAGCCCTTCAGCTGTCTGTCTGTCTGTTGTTTGACATGTGTGTGTTGTCCCAGCTGCGCCCTCGCTGTGGGAAGGGGCTGCAGTTCATGCTTCTGTACTTCCCTGGGCATTTGGCAGATGCGACTCTTTATTCATAATGTACTTGGGCTTCCTGTCAATTCCCCACTGCTTGCTTTTCCTCCAAACTGCCGTCCCCTTTGGAAAGGCACAATGGCCCAGCAGTTCAACGTCAGCAGACCAGGGTTCCCGTCTTGCCTCTACCACTCCCAAGCTGGGAGACTGGGAGACTGGGAGCCAGTAGCTTCCCTCTTGGAGCTTCTACTTCCTCACCAATAAAATGGAGACTCCATTCCCTGTAGGGCTGTCGTAAGAATTACACGTAACAAGAATTACACAGTCGATGTCAGGCACTTAGCACGGTGCCTAGCATGGGGTAAATAGTCGATAAGTATTGGCCACTGTGATTGATGTTGTTGGCAGTATTATTTTATCAATAGATCTTCCCTGTAAGGATCTAGTATAGAGCAGTCCTGACCAGCAGCCAACATGTCGAATGAGTATTGGTAGAAATATCAAACTAGCATGCAAATGATTTCATAGGGCCACCCTGAAACTCTACCCCTTACTCATTAGTTGGCACAAGAAACTAATTTCCTCCAGGATGGGAGAACGTGGGGGCAGGGAGACCTCCCATCTTCTCCATGAACATGACTGCTCTGAATCTGATCTGGGTACAGGGTGGGCTGCGCTGGCTCCTTCCCCGTACGTGCGCACACCTGGGACAGCCCGACCCACAGTCCCTCTCTAACCAGGCTTTCTTAGAGGTCATCTACCAGGCCCTTCCCATCCCGTCATGTCAGGAGGTGAGGGTTTGCTGACTAAGCTGGTCTCAGCATGGCTGCCACTTGTCTCGAAGGGCTTTTCTTAACGCATCAATGAGGCGAAGGCAGCCTGCGGGACCTGATGGGAGCCTGGGTGGAAGGGAGAACCGGGCCACACCTGTCCAGCACGGGGGTGTGGCTAGGTCAAGGCTGTGGCTGGAGGGAGGAGAGGGGAGCTGAAGCCTTGACACCCAACCCTCACCCATGGTGGCCCCTTACTGCCTTCTGTGGTTGGCCAGTGGCCACTCAACAGGGCCAGAGAGGGAAACAGTGTTCTAGCCCCATCCCGTTTGCTAGGGAGGCAAGTCGTGCATAAGACTCTTAGCCCCGTCCTTTCCCTTCCCTGTCCTGGTGCATAACTGGGTGAAAGAGTACAAAGTAATAGACAGTTTTTACAAGAAGGTTTTTATGGGAAGTCTTTATGGAGGAGCTCAGCCCAGTGCTGAGTTGAATGGCTACCGCAAAATCACCAGAGAAACTTTGGTCCAATATTCAGATTCCTGGGACTCACTCCCAGAATTCCTAGTTCACTTGCACTGGCTAGGAGCCAGGAATCTGTACCTTAAAAAATCCTAAGAGATTCTGCTGCTCAGCTAGGTACAGAACCATCCCATGGCCTCATTTCACTGGCAGGGACCAGGGTGCTCTAGGGACCCAGAGAGGTTTCACGTGTTCACGTGTTCACAGGTCAGATACAGAGGCCCAATGTACCATAGACACCGGTCTAGCCCTGTCTTCTCCCAACAGCCAGCCAAGTCAGGATGGCCAGGATCCGGTCAGTGGGGTGCTGACTCAGGGGGCCCCCCTCCCCATTGTCCGTAGTTCTAGGGGAGTGAAGAAGGAGCCAGGGCAGAGAAAGGAGCTCTTCAACCATTCCTTACAGAGGCCTGTACTCCCACTCTCTGCCCTCCACTGCCCTCTGTGACCGTGTCTTCAGCACCCCTACAACCCACCGTCACTGGCACTGGAGTCCTTTTAGGGGTCCACACTGAAGTTGGCTGGACAGTGTCCCAGATGTATAGATATGACACAGAGGCAGAAGTGGAAGCTTACCGATACAGATGACCCCAAGCCCCCAAGTACACAGGGGGGCTTCTGATCTGAGCATTAAAGCCTTCTAGAAAGATGAGACTATCCAAAGATACCCAGCCCGGCTCCCAGCATTTCACTCTGGGAAACCTCTAGAATGGCAGGCACAGACCTGACAGAGACGGGCTAGGCATCTGGACCGAAAGCAGCATTAAAACCAGGAAAACAGAAATCCACGCACCCTGGGCAGCCCCAGAAGGGGAGCATGGTGCAGGGTGCACAAGGGAGCCTCCTGCCATGGGGAACTGAGGGCCCAGAGCTGTAGCCCCACTGGAAGCTGTAGCCCCTTCCTCGAGCCACTACCCCCCCAGGGCTTCAAGAGGAGGCCACCCTAGGCCTACTGGGATGGGGGGAGGGGCTGGGTGGCCTGGCTCTTGCTGGTAGCATTCCAGGAAGGTGGGATCTTTCTTTTTTTTTTTTTTTTTCTGGCAAGTGAGAGGCAGTTTGATGGCACTATGAGAAAGCTTCCCCAGGCATGCAGACCTTAAGTAAATAAAAGCACAAAAATAGATTTTTCAAACCGTGTCCTTCCAGAGCATAGGAGGCTTTACTGAGAAATTGGATTGAATTCCCCTGGACTCACCTGATTGCTGAGTGGAAGAATGCAAAGGAAAAGTGTATGTTTCCCTCCAGCCTATCGGCCAAAACAGTGGCCACAGCAGGGCCTGCAGCTCTTAACGGGTGACCTTTCAAAAGGCAGCTAAGGGCGTCTCAACAGCAGGCAGGGGACTGCGGCTAAAGCTTAGCTCCCTCCCCCTCCCCACACCAGAACCATCCACTCCCTGGGATGAGAGGGAGATTTATTGGAGAACCTCAGCCCTGCCTGGGCATTCTAGATTGGTTCCCTGTGGGTCTGAAGGCCACTGGGCAGCCCTCGGGAGAACAACGTTGTTTCTAAAAGGGATTGGTCCCGAAGCACCCACATCCGACTCTCTTCCACTTGGGGAATCAAGACCACACTTTACCTCCTGGCCAGCCCAGGACTAGGGTCCAGGGGGTTTTCTCCTGAGCCCCAGCATGAGGACTTGAACACCAGAACACTGTTAGCCTCATGAGCACCATCGAGCAGGAAGGCTTTCAGAAGCCGGGCTCTAAATGGTCCCAGACTACCCAAGCACCTAAACATAGTGCCTAGTTCCTCATTCCGTAGAATTTGGGTTCCAGCAGAGAATTGATTATGGATAAGAACCAGTGGAGTTCCTAATTTAAGAGGCCTGATTGTACTAGTTGTGATTTTTGAGGTATAAGTGCTCCCACCGTGGTGACTTTCAGAAAGCCAACAGAAGCCACCAAATGTGGAGTTGGGGAAGAGAGGCGCACGGTTAGCTCAGCGCAACACTGTCTCTAACCCACAGACCCCTGGCGCTTAGAGTAGGGATACCTGGGTGGGGCGCACGAATCCCCAGGCCGTGGGGACTCACAATGGCACCTCCATATGCATCTACAGAACACCCCGTACCTTGCTAACAGTCTTTGACACACTGAGAGATTCCGTATCAGGAAACTGATGCGGGTGTGTTCCTCCGGCTGTCTCCGTATCAGCAGGTTCCATGGTAACAACAGCGTTTGGGCAGCTCTCGGGGAGATCTCCTCCCTTGAGGCCCAGGGAGGTGGGCCTTGACCTCCCTTGGCGCCACCCCCGGAGAATCTTATTCCACGGATCTGGGATAGGGTCCAGGCCTCTGCATCTGGCCACCAAATAGCAGGGAGGATTCACACCTTGAGGAAGCCCCATTGTTTCCTCCCCCTGTGGCTTTGACAACTAGAAGTTCAAGGTCTGGAGGCCATGAGCATCATGATGGCGTTCTCCACAATCCCTGTTTCCCTCCAGTGAAACGGGGCTGTTTTCTTCAAGTCCCACGGTGCGAAAGCAGATCCCAAATCCCAAAGCCAGCTGACACTATTGAGAACCTCGCAAGCACCAGACATCAAGGTGGGTGACTCCCATCGCAGCCCCACAACTCCCCTGTTATTATCCTTCCCATTTCGTGGATGAGGAAACTGAGACGTGTCCCAAGGGTTCAAGTCCGGACAGTCTGACTCCTGCTCTGAACGTTACATCGAGCTGCCTCTGCGAAGTGGTGCTCCTCGCCGGGTGTGTGGGTTTCCATGCAGCGACTTCAGGCTCCAGTTCTGCTGGGCTTTGTGGGTATGTAACTGAGCGCTTGCCAGACGTCAGCACTGGTATGAGTTCTCGTTTAATCCGCCCGGCAGCCGGATGGGGAGGGTATGACTGCCATCTCCCAGAAGAGGAACAGTAAAGCCAGAGAGGCTCCGCAGCTTGCCCAGTGTCATACAGCCAGCTCAAGGCCGAGCAGGAATTTGCTGCTCAGCCTGCCCTCCCCCACAGCTGCCCGGCTAGGTCTCCAGGGCACTGCCTTAGTCTTAGGCCGCTGTGATGCACTGGTGCTTTTTTAAGTATTTGAGCATGTTTCTGGCTGCCTTGATTTTGGACTTTTAGGTGTCTGAGTCCGTATGTAAAATATCAATGTACAAATGGGGAAGATGAGCCTGCGCACCACTGTCTGTATCCACTGGGTACCGGGGGCCGAGTGAGCCAGTAAGTGCAGGAAATACAGAGGAGGGGCTTGTCTTGTGTGTGGCAGGCTCCCTGGAGGAGGTCACACCAGTGCTGGCCAGGACCTCCGCAAGCGTGGAGGGAGGGGCACAGGAGGGGCTGCAGGGGAGGAGGACATGGCGGAAGCTGAACGAGGGAACCGCGGACCCTACCAAGAGTCTCCCTTTGCCCCTCGGGCCCGTAACTAGCTTCACGCTTGATTTGTGATGGGAGACATTGTGATTTTTCTCCTCCAGCCGATCGATCTTATTTTCCATTAGTACCTTCAAACAGCCTTCCATAATCCTCTCTGTGGTGGATTTTTTTTTCTTCCTTGGTCTCTCCTCTGAAATCTGCCAGCTTGAAGCACCAGCCTGCGCAGTGCCTGCCAGGTGTGTGTGGCTGGTTCGAGGAGCCTACGTGCATCAAGATGCTCCTGTCTTAGAGCAGACGTCCCTTTCTGTCCTTCACGAGCAGGGACAGCAGGAGTGGCTCTGACTCCCCCGTAGGCTCCCTTTCCCCAGGGGATGCCTTGGGATATCTGTCATCAGCCTCCTGCAGGCTGGCTGTCCCAGTGGCTTGAATGCTTTGGACACCGATTCCCGGGGACATTAAACAGTTCTTGCCACGGCCCTCTGGCTATACCAAGTGGATGCTTCTTGTGACAGAGCCAAATGACACACCCTCCTCCGAGCTTGGCAGCATCGTTTGGGTGATCACTGTAGTCTTAAAGGGCGCATGTGGGGCTCCAGAATCTTGATAAATGGCCCTCTGGGGGCGTGGGGGAAATGCCGTCTTCTCTTTGCCAATTACAGCCAGAGCCAGCTCTGCGTGGTACTCAGAGCTGGTGACAGGTGCCACGGGATCCAGGGGTCTCTTAGACCCTCTGAGGGCGAATGAGCTCCCCACTGCCAAGGGACTCATCAAGACGCCCCAGGCACCAGGGCCAGCCGTCATTCCTGGCCACTTGTCTCATGGATTCTGCACATAAGCTCTTCTTCGTCCCCAAATCTGTGAACGTCACACTGATGTATCCCCTCCTAGCTGAGCAGGTGTTGGCCTATTGGAAATGATGGGGGCATTTTCTGGTGCGGGCGTTTTCTTGACCCTGTGGTGCCCGTCGCGTGTTCTGGATGGCACTAGGAATGGTCATCTGATGGCTGAATCCTGCTGTATTATGGCCTCGTGAAGGCATCTTCTTGTGTCTTTAAGAATGTCGCATTTTCCAGCATTTGTGAGGCACCACTGGAGGGCTTGTTCATAGACGCTGCAGGTTCCAGCAGGTTCCAGCGACATGCCATCCAAGAAACGTCCCAAACTGCCAGGCTGGAACAGCGGAGCACCTGTGTGGTAGATGCTGCCTGGCCGCTCGGGTCCATTTCTAAATTAAAATCTCTACGCGGTGACGGCAGGCCCAGTGAGACGTTCTTCTTACATAATTGTCCTGATCTTAGCAGGGCTGTGAAAGCCCTCAGTGTGGCATGGTTGGATTCCCACAGATGGCTGGGTACCCCAACCCCATCCCATTCCTTTGCCTGGGGCTCTTGGTCTTATTTTCATCAAGATGGAAAGCCTCAGGGCACCTGGGTGGCTCAGATGGTTAAGCATCTGCCTTTGGCTCAGGTCATGATCTCAGGGTCCTGGGATCGAGCTCTGTGTCGGGCTCCCAGCTCAGAGAGGAGTCTGCTTCCCCTCTCCCTCTGCTGCTCCCCCTGCTTGTTTGCGTGCTCTCACTCCCTCACACTCTCTCTCTGTATCTCTCTCAAATGAATAAATAAAATCTTATTTTTAAAAAAAAAGATGGAAAGCCTCTCAGCATGTGAGTCTCAAGAAGCAAGGTGGCGGACATGGAGTCTTTCAGTATGCCTTAGAGCAGCCTTTTTTTTTTTTTTTTTTTTTTTTTTAAGATTTTATTTCTTCATTTCACAGAGAGAGAGATCACAAGTAGGCGGAGAGGCAGGCAGAGAGGGGGGAAGCAGGCTGCCTGCCAAGCAGAGAGCCCGATGTGGGGCTGGATCCCAGGACCCTGGGATCATGACCTGAGCCGAAGGCAGAGGCTTTAACCCACTGAGCCGCCCAGGCGCCCCTTAGAGCAGCCTTTTTTAAAGCCTAAAGTCTATTCAGGTTTTGGTGAGAAGGCTGAACTCAGTGGCCTTCGTTTCAGACTTCACTTTGCTCCTGCTGTATGAACAGAACCGAGCCGGGGTGAGGAAGGCGGCACGTGCGTGGGGCTTGGTCCGTGCTCTTGCGTAGTTTGTGATGCAGCCCTTGAAAACCGACTAACACTCTTTTGGCGTTGTCTCAGTTTCTCATTATCTTCTGTTTCTTTCTTTTTTACATTTTTATTTATTTTTATAAAGCCATCTCACCTCTGTCACCCCAAATTGTAGCATTTGGTGTAGCAATAAAATGGGCTGAAGCTAAGTTAAGTCCACCTCAAAACCACATTGCTCGAAGAATATAATGCTCCCTAACATATATATATAGAGAGAGAGAGAGGGAGAGAGAGAGTAAGAGAGATGATAGAAGAAAGAGAGAGAAGAAAGAAATATAGAAAAAGATGTTAGAAGAAAGAAAGAGAAGAAAAGAAGAAAGGAAAGGAATAGAGAGAGAGAAAGAGATGACAGAAGTCAAAGAAAGATGATGACATAGAAGATAGGTAAGAGACGTAGGTAGGTAGGATAAATATGATTGATAGATCAATATAGATGATGGATAGATCAAGATAGATGATTGGTGAGAAAGGTATGGGAGATGAGATAAAGACAGACAACAGACGGCTGGCCCTCACTAACTCCTTTTAAGAATAAGCTGCTCGGATTGTGTGCTTTATTTACCTTTTCTAGAGATTTCCTTTGTAAAATCAATGTGGCATCCTCCCCTCCTTCTCAGCCGTCCTTCTCCTGACACACTCCCCGTTGGACCTGTCATCATAACTGAAGAGCCAGAAAGGAATTAAGGGACCAGTTAGTCCATCCTGCAGACTCTGTGTCAGTTGCCACAAGAAAAGAAGGTCAATGGTCTTATAGGAAAAGGCACCAAAGATGTTCCCATTGATTTCCCCTCAACTCATTTAAGTATTCTTCACAGCAGTGCTCTGTTTAGTATGGAACTTATTTTTGACCATCCCTGTCTTATTAGGAAAGACATCATCACCTCCTTATCCCCAAACCCACTGCCCTCTTCCTTGAGATATAGCACCCATCCCTACCTCTCAAAGAGCTCTCTTGGGTCGGGGATAGAAAGAGGGAAGGCATCACAGACTTCTCCAGGAGACCCAGCCTGGACACAAGAGATGCTCAGGATGGAGGTGGAAGGAGTCACCCCAGAATGAACTGGAAACGGGCCTCACACATACCAGCTCTTAAATTTCCTACCCTTAAGGCAACCCAGGGTAGGAAAGGCCTATTCCAAACAAAGAAGCAAAGCAAAGCCTCCTGAAGAAGAACTGAGGAACACTGTCCAGGGAGGCCTACTGATTTTGTGAAAACAACGATTATCTCAATCGTTGTCCTCAAGTTGAAGGTGATGTGGGCATAAAGATTCCGGTGAACGTTTAAACGTTTAAATGACCCAGGTGGGAGGGGCGCCTGGGTGGCTCAGTCAGTTGAGCATCCAATTCTTGGTTCTGGCTCAGGTCATGCCCTTAAGGTTGTGAGATGGAGCCCTGTGTTGGACTCTTCACTCAGGGGGAGTCTCCTTGAGGATTCCCTGTCTCTGCCCCTCCTCCCCTTAATAAATGAATAAATGAAGAATGAATGAATGAATGGATGAGTGACCCATTTGGAGAACCTGAGAGGGAATGAGGTGTGGTGATGACTTGCGGCCGTTCCAAACCACTTGTAGGACCTTCTACTTAGCTGAAGCTGGAGGAAGGGACTAGAATTTCCCCCAGTAGGTTGATGCTTCTCTCTCTAGATGAGTCATAGTGAACTATTACAATTTTTACATAGCAGGCCTTTGGCTGAATATGATACATCCACCCTTGTCCTCTCCACAGAACTTTTCTCCCGCTGGGTCCAGGAAACGGGCTGATGTGGCAAAGGGGCTTGGAGGCTGTCCTGCCTGTGTAGCTGACCTCTGACCACGAGCAGCCCTTGCTTTAAGCAGAGGACACCTTATCAGGACTCAGCAACCGGCCAAAGTGATTCCATGTTCCTTATCTGTCCTGAGGGCCAGAGTAGGGATGTCAGGCCAGAAGCCACCAGTCAGCCTGGCTGGAGTGGTGGACAAGGATGTGCGTGACTGTGCAGGGAGGAGCTTGGGTGTCCCTGCGGCTGCTGGATAGGGAGTCAAGGCTGGGTTTATATCCCAGGCAATATTTTTAGAGACAGATTATTGGCATTGTTATCGAGGCCGTGCACGGGCGAAGGGGATCCCTTTGCAAAATGACTTTCTTAGCTCCCAGGGTCATTGTTGACCTGTAGATCCTCTGCCAGGCTGGCCTCAGATGGCTCAGTGTGCCCTGGGCTGAGCCCGGCTGCTGTGTCAGTCCAGCGCCAGACTGGGAAAGGGTGCAGCAGGAAGGACTGGGGCAGGTCTCTATCTTCTGGGCCCTAGATCTCTCACTGTTTTGATGTACAAGACACTTTACAGCCCCAGGATGAGGAATTGGAGAAGGAGACCGGGGAGCATCCAGAAAACACCCCTATGCCTGCCCCGAATGCTGGCTCTGAGGGGCCCCTCACTGGGGTAGAATGGGGAGCATCCATTTTTGCCAGACGGGGAAGGACACAACCTTCGTGAATTGGCACCAGCAGGCACAGGAATGAACCACTTCTTCCCGACGAGGGCCCACCCGGCGCATCTTAAAAATTCAGGCAGCACGTGCTTCCAGGGAGCTCAGAGAATGAATAAATGGACATAGTTATTGGCCTCATAATCTTAGATAGCAGCATGGATATGAAGGCGATTTATTATCATTTACAACTTCCCCCTTTGAGGGAAGAGAAAATTAAGGGGCGTAGAAAGTAAATCAACTTCTTGGGGCCTTCCACCCTCATGAACGAATTGACATTTATTAAGCAGCCACCATGGGCCAGACTGTTTGGCTGGAGAGATAGAAAGGGTACTGAGTCACAACTCCTGTCCTCGAGGAGGTCCCAGTCTGGTGAGGGAGGTGTAGGCCATGTGCTCTGGGATAGCCCGGGAGCTGTGGGCACATGTGGACGGCACACTGGGAGGGAAGGGGGCCGACTCTGCCTCTCCTCTGGGGGAGGCAGAGAAGGCTTCCCAGAGGAGGGGATGGGTGGATTGGAGAGGCAGAAAGAAGGCCGCAGGTAAGAGTATTTTGTTCCCTATATCCTTACTGGCGGCCAGCCCCTTCACACATGTGCCCTTTAATTCCAGATGAGCCAGCAATTTAGAGGGGACTGTCATGCCAAACGGCAGAGTCGGGATTTGAACTCAAGATGGCCTGACTGCGGTGCCCAGCTCTGGGGCCCTGCCTCTTACCAGGCCCACATCTCACAGGTTTTGTTCTAAGCCCTGGCGTACGGTCTCCCCCGGGGTCCAGCTGCATCCTGTCACCCCTTCCTTGTGCGGCAGAGTGGGAGTTCTGCTGGGTCTGGGAGGAAGCACGAGGAGAGTCTGCCGAGAGAGGCCTGAGGCCCAGGGAGCAGCCCCCCTCGCCGCACAGAGCATGACTGCATGGGAGTTAAAGGCCCTTCTGAGGGGGCGGGATTAGGCCGTGGCCGTGGCCGGCAGGGGCTTGTGGCTTGGTTGGGTTAGGGGTGGTTCACACAGCGTCACGGGGAGCGTCCACCTGCTACCGGACCTAGCTCCCAGCGGCTGCTGTGCAGGGGGGCGCCTTCCGGCCCAGCCTCAGCAAGAACAGCCTGGGGGCCCCGTTAGACCTGGTCTGTCGGAAAAGAAAGGCTCTGTGCCTGCCGCCCGCACTCGCCCGCCGGCCCTCAGGGATGCTGAGGAGCTCTCTGCTGCTGCTTGCTTTCTAGTCCTCCCCTGGAGTTTCCGTTTCCAGATTTCATTGTTTTTGAAGCCCTCACAGTCAGGCCCTGGGTTTTCAGAGATCTGAAAGACGGAAAGTGACCGCATTTTTTTTTTTTTTTTTGCATTTTCCTAGAGGGGGAGTTCAACATTCTGCCGGAGAAGTGGGAGGTATTGGGTCCGAGGTCACTGTTTGAAGACCCCACGTTGTTTTGATCTCTAGATTTAAGGAGATTCTGGAGTTGAGGAACAAACAGCATCACGCTGTCAGAGCAAAGGAGAAACGTTTTTTATATCCCCTCAAGCTTTCCATTTGACACAAGTGATTAAAATGCTGCTGGAAACTCCACCGGCAGAGAGAAAAGACGAATTAATAAAAACTGTGTAATGAGCGTATTAAGATTAATGGGGGACGGGAAGGCGCTCGGGTCCAGCCTCTCCCAGCGTGAGGAACGCGCCTCCCGAGGTAGCACGCGTCATTCCTGTAGGTGCCCTTCTGCGTCCAGATCAGAATCCGCTTGGAGGCAGTCACGTGGCTCTTTGAACCACAGCGACTGTTCTTCCCAGCGATTTCCCATTTGAGTTTATGGAAGGGGAAGACCACAGATCAGTGCCTCTGGCAGCCACCAGTTCGCCCTTCTGATGGTTCTGCAAGAAGCCCGGCGGCACCCCACTCTCCAGCCCTGGGTGCGGGGTTGGAGCTCCCTGAGGTCCTCCCGAGCTCCGCGTGCCCAGCTGCGTCCCACGGGCAGAGGCGTGCAAGGTTTCAGGCAGGGCTCGCATTCACCTTCCTGGAAAGGGCGTGGTGGGTTGCAATTGCAAAAATACAACCTCCATTTTTTTTTTAAATTTCATTTTTCACAGTAGTTTTTAGGAGTCTGTGAAAAGGGAAGCGTAATTTTTAAATTAAAGGTAATTGTTATAATAGGGTGTTAGGGCAATGGCTACCTTGACATTTTTATCACTCCTATAGCAACTGGGGTGGTTTCCCAACCCTGGACCAGACTTTTGGGGGAAACTGAAGGAC
Organism: Mustela erminea; assembly: GCF_009829155.1. NCBI lineage: Eukaryota > Metazoa > Chordata > Mammalia > Carnivora > Mustelidae > Mustela > Mustela erminea. The sequence continues at coordinate 87,875,956 of NC_045624.1, read as the reverse complement.
ACTTTCTGGGGCTTTTTTTTTTTTAATGGAAACTGAAATTCAGCGTTGTCTGTTCTGCTGTCTTCCTTTCCACGCCGTGGGGTTTTCTCTAGAAGGCACAGGTACCACCGATGGCTGAGAAGCCGTTCCACTGCCTTCAAAGCAAGTCAGCCTCTTGCGGCCTCTCTGTTCAGCCTGCGCTCCACTCGGCATTCCCACTTGCAGGGGGAAGGCATCAATCCTGACTCACTCCTTCCCAACTTTTTCATCTTCTGAGCTCTCAACCGGTTGTTGCCTCATAATGTTGGAGTCTTGGGCTCTGGAGGGCGTCTGGGGCAAATTCAAAGGCGCACAGCCCCACGGCGGATCCCCGGGTCCACACAAACAGCCGTCTTCCCATCTCAGGAGCCACCTTGTACAGACAGTGGGTTGGACGTGTCACCCTGCCTTTTCCGGGAAGGCAGCCGTTTTGCGAACATGAGGACAGTTTGCAGCAGAAGTTCGGGCACACACGTGGCTTTGCGTGTCGAAAGGTTCCCCTCAAAAAGCTGTGTATCTGGAGTAGAACGAGGCTCCTCTCCGACCACTTTCTTTTCGGCATTGACTTAAAAGACAGCCAGCGACACCAGGACATGAGAGTTAACTGTTTTACTTTCACGGAAACCACTCTGCGTTCTCGAACTGCATGTCTCCTTCCATCACAGCTGAGCTCTGTCCCCTCCCCCCATCCTGTGCTGCGTGTAGGGAAGGTGAGGCTGTCTGTGAGCAGGCCGAGGGGGCCAGCCGCACGGATAGCGGCTGACAGTCCACTCTGCCGCCAGTGAGCATGTTAGCAGTAGTAAGGAAGGAAGTAAAGGAGTGCCCAGCTTTAAATCGGGGCACTGGGAATGGCCTGCGGTGACCTTGTAAGGAGCACTGGGTTAATACCGTGAGTCCATTCTGAGAGTATCCTCCGTGAATAACCCTTAGTAAGGAGGCATTAAGTTGACAGACACTGGAAAGTACTCCAGGAACAATTCTCACCCTCTCTCCCCCACTGTGCCAGCCCCTCCCCCTTCTCGCCACCAAACCGTCGGCAGGTTGTGGCCTCCCTGTGCTCATGGGTTACAGGAAGCCATCCACACACCCACCTGGCTCCGTTGTGCTTGGGTTCTGGGGCTCATGATCAGTACCCCAACCGTGACTTTATAGTCATGTAACAATTTCCTCCCCAGTTCACAGAAGGCTCTCTGCATCCCACTGTGATAGACGATGAATATACTTTTCTCTGTTTTTATAATTAGGGAAGTTAGTACAGGGAAGAGTGACCGCAGAATGGCTGCTCATCAGTGGTTTAAATGTTTACACAGCCTGCTCTCTGAGAGAAGAACCCAGCTCTCTCTGGTGTCGGGTGGATACCGATTCACCCGGTGTGAATATGTCCCCCTTGGCTGATTGAAGCTACCAGCGTGCCTCCTTGAATGCTGAGACGGGATGATACTGTCAGGTCCCGTGAGGGGGTACCACGGGCTCCGGCATAAAATTGGCACTCACAATTCAGTTCCGGGCTCCCAACTCCCACGTGACCACTGAGGACCAGCTCAGACCTCAGTGAGTCCCCAGTGAACCCTCAGGCGGAGCTCAGCCCCTGACTGCCTCCGTTGCCTTGAGCAGTGTTTTTCAGATACTTGGAGTTGTGACCCACTAAGGAGTCCTGAAATTGTGAAATCTCAATGAGCATTTTTTAAATGAAGTAGAATATAGTAAAACAAAAAGAAATGAGTAAAACAGAACCCACCGGAGTGTGATATATATGTTCCAAGGAGAGATGGTGGATGGATGGATGGATGGATAGATAGATAGACAGATAGATAGATGTTTATAGTGGGTTAGGGTTCAGAAACCGAAAAATACTGACCTAGAAGCAAGCGTACCTGTTTTCTGTATCTGCAAAACGGAGCTGATGGAATTGACTCCCTCCCTGCTCCCTCAGGCCAGGGACGGGACTGAGGTCACCTCTGTGATCGTGCCCTGGCGGTTCTGGCACCCTCTCTGACCTGCAGGTGATCTGTTTGCAGGGGCAGAATGAGCCAAAACAGAAGTTTGCCTTTCTCTGTTTGGGAGATGGTTGAACGCTGTGTTTGAAACTGGGCAAAGTCTCATCATTTTTGTGCACATGCTTTCCTGGAATCCAGCCACAGCCAGAGAGAGAGCCCTCCCAAAGGATTTCAGCCCTCATCAGTCCATGCACGTGTACAAATTCTGCAGGTGGCAGGGACCCCCATTCTTCCCAGGAGGTCTGCTGTGAGTGGTCATGAGGGAGACACAAAGGATATGTTGCCTAGAGCAAGGATTGTCCCGATGGAGAAAGAGCTAGTTAGTTCTGGAAAATAGGAGAGATGAGCTCAGTTAAGGATTTCTCTACACTCTCTCCTGGATCCCTGGTGGAAGAAAACACAAACTTTTATGAGCCATCACAGCAACCCTGTGACCTGTAAGCCCCATTTCACATGAGGAAACTGACACTCAGAGAGGTTGGGCACCTTCCCTGAGCTTGCAGAGCAATGAACAAAATCCCTCCTTCTGACTCCAGGCCTGTGCTCAAGCCAGTAACTCCCTCTGAGGCTTGGGAAAGCCTGGCAGTCACCAAGGAGACCCTTCCAAACTGGTTTCTTCATCTGCGAATTGGGCTTTTGCTCTCTTAAGGAAGGAAGCAGCCCTTTGCTGAGGAGGGGGTATCCCCTTCAGGTAGAGCGTCCTGGCGTCTCAGCCCAGTTTACAAATCACCACCCCGGGATTGCAAGCAAACTGCCTTTGTTTCCTTGCCTGGAAAGTGGAGGTGATGGCAACTTTCTGGATGCATTATGAGGATTAACCGAGGTAGTGTTATCACATCACAAAGTTGAGAAGCAGCCATAGTAACCAGTCAACAGTGGTTACCCTGGGGTGGCCACCCTTGCAGGTGGTTTCACTTTTTCCCTGTTTTCTCATCTTTATTCACTGGTACTGTGCTAAATGCTTGAAAGCCAGCTCTCCAAAAGGACCAGACCTGATTGGTAGCCTCTGCCCCTTTCCGTGGTGCAAATACCCCCACAAAGGCTGATTCCAAGCCCCCACTATGAAACCACTGAATGAACTGGGGAGAGATGTGTTGGGACAAGTCCACTTCAGCACACCACCATTGGTCTTTTCAACAGTGCACTGAGTGTGTTGTTTGGGCAGTAAGTTGACAGAGAGAAAGGAAATTAAGGAATACAATGCCTAGCATCGTTCTGGGCATAGTAGTTTTCGGTTCTGCCCGACCTACCTCCCTCCCCAAGCCAACAGCACAGGGACTGTAATGGCCGGCCAGGCTACCTGAGGCAGTGGTCTTCTGAGAGGCCAAGTGCCCTTATCTCGCCCCCCATCTGCTGGACTTTCAGAACCTGGCGGCCTGCACAGGAGATTCAGAGACTGGCCAGCTGAGGAGTCAGCAGGCAGGCAAGCAGGTCCTTTCATTTTCTGTGGGAGACACACTTTTAACCAACATGGACAAGGTTGAAAGTGCCCGAGAGGAAACCAGGAAGGGTCTCAGTGGAGCGGAGAGCCTGAAGAGGCGCGCACAGTTAAGGGTTTCTCTACACTCTCTCCCGGATCCCACATTCGAGCACACGCACACACACCGCTGCAGCCAGCCTCTGGCTAGCTGAACCCATGACCAGAGACCAGTGTGTGTACCTTGGAGGTGAGGGGGCAGTTCTGCAGATTTCTGAAGGATTACAGAAGTGGGAGTCCTGAGAGCCTCCGAACAGGTCAGCAGGCATGCACTACAGAAGTGCGGAGGCCACTCGCTCCCCGGAGCCTCCGGACTCTGCACAGCTTCCCGCACACAGTAGGCGCTCAAGACATTTTTGTTCACGCCTGTGTTTTGAATTCATAAATCTCTTCTGTTCCTGCATAGCTTAATCTGTTGCAGAAAGGATGCAAGGCCCCTCAGTAAATGCTTGCCGAACCAGTAAGTCCTCAGTCTTAGCCCTCGCCAGCTTCTGGTTTCACATGTTCCCGGACGTAAAATGCGACCACATCTAAATGAGATGCAAAACGTGAATAAAAGTTACCGGTGGATTTTTTTTTTTTTCTGACTCTTTTTTGCCTTTTTCAAATGTGTCTTCAAAGAACATGGATCAATTGTGTTATTAAAAAAAAAAAAGGACATGTATTATAAAAATAAACAGAACTATATAATCCAGAGTAGAACCGAGTGGTGTCAGCAATGAAAGAGACCGACAGCCACCCTCCCCACGCTGCACTGCTTGAACCAGGGGCCCTGGACACGTTGGCTGGGCCCAGCATGGACCTCCTCATGCTTCAGGACACTTGTCACGGCTGGGTTCTCTCCACCTCTCTTTCCCGGGGCCTCCCGCCCACGAGACACTGACTCATAACGTTGCCCTGTGGTAACAAGTCTTAGTCAGAAGTGGAAACAGAGGCGAGTCCTCGAGAGGGGAAATAACAGGCCGCGCCCAGGGCCACCGACAAGTGAGAATTTCAGGGGGCCTGCATCCCCAGCCCCACCCCCGCCTCGAGAGGACCTGCTGCGGCCAGAGCCAGCAGTACCCGCACAGCCACGCGCCTCCTCCGGGGCAGCAGAGGATTCAGCCCCTTGCCCAGTGACAAACGTGTCTGTTCCCCTTCTCTCTGGGCAGTGGGGCTCTTCCGAGGGCGCAGCGCTGAGCGTGCCCCTGGGAAGGCAGCTGCTGGGTGATAAACGAGTTACCCCCGCATCCTGGGCGACCAGGCTTTCCCTGTGATCTAGCTCTACATCTGGGGGAACCATCCTGTGTTTGCCGGGGTTTTGTGAAAGACACAGGTTGAGTCTAGAAGATGAGGCCTTGTGGGGGTAAGGAGAGGAAGTTCGGAACCCTTGCGACAGAAAGCACACTCATGCAGGCACTGTCTTCTAAGTCCTCCAAGTCCTGTGTCTGCTGCGTCGGTGTCCCTGAGCCTCCTGTTCTGTGTGATTCTGGAGCGACTCCAGAGCTGGTGGGCTGAGCGGAGTCCGGGTCAGGTGCCCCCAGGGCTCCGTGTGCACCCAGTGGTACTCCAGGGGGTGTAACCGTGTCTCCTCAGAACTTTTCTTTCTTTTTTGACAACTTTTATTCACATACTGTACAAATTCACCCATGAGGGGCGCCCGGGTGGCTCAGTGCATGAAGTGTCTGCCTTCAGCTCAGGTCATGATCTGCGGGTCCTGGGATCGAGCCCAGTCTGGGGCTCCCTGCTCAGCGAGGAGCCTGCTTCTCCCTCTCTCTCTCTCTGCCCAACCCCTACTTGTGCACGTGCGCGCTTTCTCTCTCTCTCTCTCTCTAACTCTTTCTCTGCCAAATAAATAAACTCTTTTTTAAAAAATTCTAATTTTTGTTTCTGAATTTGCCTGCCCTGGACAAATGGAATCCTACAACATGTGGCCTTTTGTGTCTGGCTCCTTTCGCGTCACATAATGTCTTCAAGCATCATCCAGGATATAACAGGTGTCAGCACTTCCTTCCTTTTCGTGGCTGAATAGTATTCCATGATCCTGCTTAGGACTCATTTTATCTGTTCACCGGTTGATGGACATGTGTCTGGGTTGTTCCCACTGTTTGGCTGTTGTGAATAATGCTGCTAGGAGCACACATGAACAAGTTTCTGTGTGGACGTATGCCTTCATGTCCCTTAGGCCACACCACTGATTTTTTAAGTGTATAGCTGATCGTGCCACTGCTGTGCTCAAAAACCCTCAGCAGCTTCTGTCGTTTTTAAAATCAGGTTTAAAAAATATTTACCGTCCACAAGCCTTACAGCTTCTGGGCTCTCCCCTTGTTCTGTTCCTCAGAGAACCAAGAGGTTCCTCAGACACACAGCACCTCCTACCTTGGCAGCCCTGGAACCTTCCTCCCCAGCCCTTTGTTGGACCCACATGCACCCCAATGTCTCAGCCAAAATACCCCGTGCTCGGGGAAGCCTCTTCAATGCCTCTGAGCAGGTTGGGGCCACACGCTCTGCTGGGACTCTTCCATCCCTCTCCTTAGCATGAACCCCAGGGAGCGCCACATGGTGATCTTTGTCTAGTACTTGTCTCTTCTGCCGTCGTGCGCTCCAGGAGAGTGGGGCCCTCGTTGGCATTCAGTGGTCCTTCCTGGCACGAGCCCAGTGCCTGGCACTTGGCGCGTGGTAAATATCGGGCAGATGAGTAACAGGTAATGAGGGCAGCAAACAAATCGCTTGTTTGGAGGTTTTGCCATGGGGTCTCCCTCAGGCGGTGGAGAACACAGGCAGCAGCGCTCACAGGCCTCTTGCCCCCCCAACCCACCTGAGAGACCTCTGCTGAAGTTGGAATGGGCTTAGGGGGACCCCCCCCCCACATCCTCAAATAACTGGAGTCCCGTCAGGTGCCCACTAGCACGTGGGCTCTCTGTCGGGTCGAGGTAACTCCCCGCAGCATAGGACCCGGGGCAGCCCCCCACACTGTCCACACCGAGGGTTACAGCGGTCCACCTCCAGGGGTGACATGAGGAGGGGGGTCCGTGAGGCTGCAGCTTCTGTGACAGCTGGGAGCCCCATGAGCACGGACCGTGTTCCCTTTAGTAAAGATCATTGCCTTTCTACGTGTCTCGTTTGAAAAACTGTCCTTGAGGAAATTGCGAGAGGAAACTGTAGACCTTCTGAGACTTAATTGCTTTTTTCAAAACACCGTGTTTTCATTTCCCCCACAGATATGCACTTATTTGGCCATTATCCCGCACATGACGACTTCTATCTCGTAGTGTGCAGTGCCTGCAATCAGGCCGTCAAGCCACAGGTTTTCCAGGCGCACTGCGGTAAGTGGACCCCCGCACCCCGCCGCACGTTCGCAGCCGCCGCTCCCCCCGCCACTTTGGCCCCCAGACAGGGTCAGCCCCCTGTGCCTGCCTCAGCCCAAGGCGGTGGGGAAACTCTTCCTGCGGCTCTGCCTCTACTCTCAGGGGCACTATTTTCTGAGCTGTAGTCCTTCTTCCGAAAGGCTCAGCCCTGTCAGAGCAAAGGAGAGAAAACGTGCAACTTGTTTAGGGAAACGGGACCAGACGGCAGCCATCCGCCCAACCTTCCGAGGGCCTCCCCAAGGTGACCAGAGGAAGGGCAGAGCGGTGGTTTGAGGAATGGGCCCTGCAGCCTGACATCCCTGAACGAGGGGGCCAGACTGAGTCTCCTAGGGTTTCTTCCCCCAGGACGGGCTGGGGCTGAGGGCAGCCTAGTGTGGGGGCTGTTGGGGGTGCTGCCCCAAGGAGATGCCTGGAACTTCCCGCCTCAGGTTCAGTTTCTCTGTCTCCAAGAATGCTCTTTGTGTTTGGGAACTTGCTTTCCCTCTGTATCTTTACATCCTTGGTGTCGTAGATGCCCTTCGGTAGGTCACCGGCAAACCTAGGCCCCCCTTCAGAGCAGGTGCCACGGACACAGGACAGATAAAGTCCATGTGACCGCTATGTCAGGAACGTATAAACAGCTACTGACCTCGGACAGGCAGTCGCTGAACCTCTGGGGATGGAAGTTTCCTTATCGTTGAGCAGAGAGTTGTACCAGATGGTTTCCAAAGCTGTGAACTCCAGAAGAGGCTTCCCCGAGCTTTGTATTTAAGCCCCACTCTCTTTGGGTGAATGTAATGTCTCGCTGCCCCCTTTTTACTGTTGTAGCTCAAAGCACATTAAATATCGTGCCTTAAAAAATCAAAGCGATAATAATCCTGGGTATGCTTTTGTAAACCACACATTTCCCTTCTCACACTTGAAATTTCTGGCTCTCTCCCACCCCCTTCAGTTGTCACTGTTCGGTAATAAATAGGTTTGAAGTAAAGGGAGTTGCTTATCCAAGCTCTTCAGTAAGTGTTTTTGGGCCTTTAGAATAGTTTTTATGTATTCTAATATCATCTATGAATATGTATGTGTATGATATATCCATATCTATATCTATATCTATATATATACATATATATATAGTGAGAATATTTCGTGTTTTTAATACGTAGACAGAGAATGCAGGATTTAGAGGTGCTTTCCAAAACTTCCTTACCTACACAAGGTAGAGCGGGGGGCCCGAGGGAAAGGGCCATACAGCGAGCTTCTGCATAGAGGCCCAGTCTCCCGCCGTCCCTGCGGCCAGCTCCGTGAGCTTGGTTTCTGCGTGTCTTCCATGAGAGTGACTTCCAGAGGTGCTTCTAGCTCTAACATTTCCGCTTCTGGCAGGCTGAGCCCAAAAGGAGCAAGTTGTGTGCTCGGCATGAGCTGACCTTCTTGCTCAGTGCTCTGCAGCGAATGACCCTCTCTTCTTCCAAGAGGAGAGAAAAGGGCAGGCCTTTCCAAAGGGAAGCTGTCAGAGACCCAGAGGTGACACCTACCAGCTAAGGTGACAGGTGGGGGGATGGAAAGCAGAGCAGAGGCAGGAGGATCCCACACAGCTGGTTTGTTCAGTGAATGACCGTGGAATCCGCATGGTCGATGGCTTCTGTTTGTCTTGGGAAGATGCGGAGGCTAGAGCCCTCCGAATGTGGTGGGCGTTCATTCATTCGCAGGGCCTTGCTGCTGTTCTGCACACTGGGGAATGGGAACGGATGAATGGGACAGATGCGAATGGGATAGATGAAAATCCCATAGGCCATCAAAACCTTCCCTGGGAACTTGATTCACTGGCAGAGTCTGTGATGGAAGGAACCAGAAAGGGACCTGGGACCTCACTGTGCCTTGCAGAGTTCTGTCCAAGGGGATGCCTCATCTAGCCAGTGAAAGAGGTCTCGAGGGCTTGGCTCCGCTGATGCTCCCGCCTCCCTCTGTTCTAGGCCTTTCAGTTCAAAAGCCAAGTCAAGTTCAGGGGGACAGCCTGGGGTTTTGCGGCCATCTTCTCTGAGCGGTGGCAGTAAATGAGTATGGGGGTTTGGGGTGACCGACCTCGTCACTCGAAGCCCAGACTCCACCAAGCTCCTTGCCGAACGAGCTAACGAGTAGCGGTTGGAACACAACCACAGCTCAGCAGACAGAGGCGGCCAAACCTTGTCTTTCAGGTGTGTGTCCTGCTGATGCACAGCCCACACTTAACAGACCGGGAGAATGCAAGGCAGAGCTCGGAGCCACAGCTGTTCTTTGGGAACAGAGAGGAGTTCTCAGTGTCCCTGAGAATTCTTTCAGTGGCTTCATGATACTTCTCTTCTCTATGTTTTATCCCCTCTGACTAGCCTTGCTATTTCCAACAAGTTCATAAGAGGGACATTGTGCTAAGTGCTAGGTACCGTGCCGTGCGCTTTCCCAATCTTCGCGTGTGTGATCCTCTCAGCAGCCCTGTGCGGCAGGTACCGGTGTGATCCCTGTTTTGACTGGGAGGAGGCTCGGGCTCAGGAGCTCTGTGCCTACGGTCTCCAAGCGAGGCAGGTGCAGAGCCTGGTTCAGTGCAGGCAGCGTCACTCCAGAGTGAGGGACATGCATCATCGGCTTGCTTAGCCCTTGTCCCTCATGCCATCTGTAGGGGTCCCCTGCCCTCCCCACCCTGCCCAGACTCCGGGAGCTGCCCCAGTTCACTGGCTGGGTAGCACCTGGGAGTACGGGTCTTTATCCCCTATTTTGTTATCAGAACTTTGTTTCAGAAGGCATCTCATGGAGAACCCCACCAAAAATATATATGCAAAGGGAAGCCACTGGCGTTGAACTTCTTATAGGGGCTCGAGCCCTGCCTGCCCGGCCTCTCCTGAGCCCCAGCCTGTGGGGGTCCATAAGACAGCATTTGAAGTCTGTTGTAACGGGGAGGATATGGGGTGGAAGCCAGACAAAGAAATTCATGTTAACTGGGTGACCTTGGGCAGGCCACCTCTGTCTCTCTACCTGGTCTGCCTCATGGAGTGGTTGGTGTGAAATCACTGGCAGGAAGCACCTTCTTGCAGATACCCCCAGAGCACGGGTTCTTCATGGCACCATGCCCCATGGCCCCCAGCTAGACATGGTTCATCCCTCCTAGGAGCCATCGAGTTCTGTTCTCCTGTGCCACGACATCTTCTGCCGTGTGCTTCGGTTGTCTGCGGACTGTCTCATCCCTCTACCCGCCTCTCAGATCTTTTCAGGACAGGGACGTGTCTTGTCAGCTCTGTATTCCCATGTCCCGAAATGAACCCATCATCACAAGCGCTGACCCCAGGAAGCTGAGCTGGGGTGCACTGGGAGGGACATTCCTAGAGGCCAGTGCTCCTGGGGCCAAATCCAGCTCAGCCGTGCTCAGCCGTGCCCAGCCCTGAGACCCTGGACTTGTCACTTTTTTAAATGACACGGGACTGGATAGGGTATTCTCTTAGCCACTTAATCATTCACAGCACGTGTGACTCAACTCCTGGATTTTATGGTTACCGGCATGGAGAGCAAGAGATAGGTGTGTGACGATATCCGAGATCTCGATGTCCTGGTTGCTTAAGTTAAACTGAAAAAAGTTCATGGTGTGTGTGTGTGTGTGTGTGTGTGTGTGTGTGTGTGTGTGTAAGTATTTAGGCAGTTGGTTCTGGGGACTTTGAAGGTTGATGGTAACATGAAAAATTGAAAGCCATAGTGGGAAAATCATGAATTTCGGAGTAAGACAGACCTGGGCTAGAATCTGGACTAACATTTACTGTCTGTGTAACGGTGGGCTAATTGCATGACCTTTCTGAGCCTCCCTGTCCTCTAAAATGAAGGTGATAGTTCTTGCCTCACTGTTACTGTGAGGAAAGGAGAATAGAGTAGAGTTTCCTGGCACATGGTAAAGAAATAAAGAAAGGGTCACTTTTATTGTCAATAAAGTGTGGCTCCTTCTTATTAAGTTGAATGTTTCTTATGAAAAATGAGAAAACCGATTCAGTAAAATGCTTCCTGTCTTCGTTTCTTGCCCTGTCTCGGGGGATGTGAGCGCCGAGGTCAGCCTGTAGACATTGGCCCGTGATTGATCTTCAGCCTCGCATACTCTTGGAGGCAAGAATTGTCAGCCTGGAGATGATTACATGGCCAGGAGTCCCGAGGATATGGCTCTATAGATCGGGTTTACGTTCGCATAAGGTCCCAGGGTCAGATCCGCTGGAAACGCCGTGAAACTCCAGGACCCTCTCTGAGGACTCTGCCAGGGTCCATCCTGCTTTGGCCGCTTTGCCAATATGGGGTCCCATGAGTCCCCACTCCCAGGACTCTCTGCATTCCTGTTTGCTTCTGACTTTGTGCCCCACGCTGATGTCCCAGCCATAAAAAGCTGTGCTTTGCACAGGCGGGGGCTCTCTGGCAGCCTGTGTTGGTCCTCTGAGTTCTGTTTCCTGAGTCTGTGCAAGGGTCCTTTCAATCAATGCCTTTTAAACCTCTACCCAGACGATCTAGAATTTTGAGGGCTTGCTCTATTTCTAAAGCCCCTTAGATGAGTTGATGAGGTGATTTAGGGATAGTCACAGAAAGGGGAAACAGAAGCCTCACCTTGGAGGCTGTCCAGCCCAAGTTGTAGCTTGATACGCTGCCATGGTGTGATTGGCTTATGGCTGGGAATAGCGCCTCTGGGGTCAGTCTGCTTGAAATCAAGTTCCAGCTCTACCATTTGTTAGCTGTGTGACTTGGGCAGGTTACTTGGCCTCTCTGTGCTTTAGTTTCCTGATGCTTAAAATGGGTAGAGAGGTTTAGCCCATAAAGTGGTTGGGGCTCCTGGGTGGCTCAGTCAGTGAAGCATCCGACTCCCATCACAGCTCAGGTCTTGATCTCAGGATCACGAGTTCAAGCCCCATGTTGGGCATGGAGACTACTTAAAAAAAGAAGAAGAAGAAGAAGAAGAAAAAGAAGTTGCTTTTGGAAAGTAGTTTGTACAATAATTAAACAAATTTTGCTCTAACAAGAAAAAAGTTAAGCTATCGAAAACCAGGCGATAAGCTATAGAGATTTGTAATGAAATCTTGTCCAGGGACTGCCTGGGTGGCTCAGTCAGTTAAGCATCTGCCATCTGCTCGGGTCATGATCTCAGGGTCCTGGGATCGAGCCCCATGATGGGCTCCCTGCTCAGTGGGGAGCCTGCTTCTCCCTCTCCATCTGCTGCTCCCCCTACTTGTACTCGCTGTCTCTCTCTCTCTCAAATAAATTAAATCTTTAAAATAAATAAGTAAATAAAAGAGTCGGAGGACGGCATGTGAGACCTTCCTCTTATGTCAGTTGTTGTGGAGCCCACCCTCATCCCAGAGACGCAGTTGTTACCATCTTTCCAAAAAGAACCCTCTCTCTGTGATACATGTATGTGGGTGCATGTGTGCATGTGCATGTGTACATGCATGCACAGGGGTCTTACCTGTGTGCACAGGCGTGGATATCAGCTCAAAACAAGGAGGTGCGAGGTGCCTACCATGGACAAAAAAATTTAGTATTACTTTCAGTAGTGGCACACCTTAACAATTTAGAATATTGCAGTCAGCCGAAAAGAAGACTAATAGATTTAAGTAGTATCTTTGTAATGGGGTTGAACATTTATGAAGTTATAGTTGTAGGATTTGTCCAAATGAAAGGAGTATGATTTTTTTGGAGTATGATTTTTTTTTTCCTCTCCTTATCTCCAATATATTTGCATAATGAGCTACTACAGTAAAGCAGGGCTTCTCGCCAGTGACACCGGTCCCGTCGGGGGCTGGCTAATTATCTGTGTTGGGGACCTCCTGTGCAGTGTGGGGCACCGAACAGCTTCCCAGACCTCTGTTCACTGGACGCCAGTAGCAGTCACCACCTCCGTCATGACAGCCAGAACTGTCTCCAGCCACTGCCAGTGTTCCCTAAGGGACAAAAACCGCCCCGGTTAAAAACGACTCCCATAACATAGAGCACCCCCACGTGTTATCGCATATCCTGTGCTTTTCTATATTTAAATTTTGCTCTGCATGAAAGTGAATGTGCGTGCACATACACACGTAGCCCAGAAATAACTGCCACAGAATATCACACATGGCAGCGTGGAGAAAGTTTACTATTTCGGCTTCCACGGAGCTGGTCACCGGGCTAATTTCCCCGTCACATTTGTATGCCAACCCTAATACAAGCTCTCTTCTAGAAGGCCCGAAGCCGCCGTTTTTTCCCACCTCAAACCAAAAAAAGGGGAGAAGAGGCATAAGAAAGAGCACGTCCATAGACACAGATCATTCAGCCACATTTGGTTCCTGCCCTCCACGCCGAGGAGAGCCCCACAGCCCCACACCCCATCCATCAGACAGAGATAATCCTGGGATGTCGCTGCTACTGGAAAAAAAAAAAAAAAAAAGAATGTATTCGAACCAAAGAACCTAGATGTCATTCAATAGACAAGAGAGGATTAATTTTTCCCCTCTTTCTCAGAGAGGGCTTTTTATTCCCTTCCCTGATTATATTTTTGAATGCCCTTCAAGTAGCTGTTTTGCATGTTGATGGTGAATGCAGCAGGATTTAATGAACTGTGAGCTAAAGCAGAGAGGCTGAGCAGGAAAATAAATGAGTGACAGCAACTCACCTCCGTTCCTTGCACACATGTCCAGATGCCGGTGTCGGTTGGGTCCCGAGAGCGACACAGCCCAGCAGCCCTGCACACGGGAGCCTCATTAAGGAGGTTCCAGGCTTTCCTGCCATTGTTCTTTTCACTTTGGCTGTCTCCGGGTGACCTCTAGTTGAGGAGGAAACACACCATTTGGGCTTCTGAGCCCTAGAGACAGTCAGTCCCTCTGAATGTCAGTGCCCCCTAGGCTTCTCAGGAATCATCAGCGACTAATGATCCTAGAGGACTTCCTGTCTGAAGGTGCTCGTGTTCACCACACGGAGACCTTGGGTCTGAGTGTCAATGCAGTTGGATTTGTTTGCTGAGATTACATTTCTGTTGTTGTTACTGTTCGTTGTCTTTTATGAGACTTACTCCGGAGAAGTACAAAATAATTAAAGGAAATTGTTGTCATCAGACATAGTCTTTGTCGAGTCTGACAGCATTAATTAATAAGGCTTGGCAAGAGCATGGGAATATGTGCAAACTTTATTTTGTTATTAGGGTTCTTTTTTACCTTTAATTTGATGAATGTACCCCAGTCCAGAATGAGCTCCTAGACTGGTAGGTCTTTGGGGTTCCTTATGATCAGAAGCAGTGTCTGCCATTGTTTCTTCTGATAGCATCTTCCCATTATCCTGGCAAAGTGTGGATCCTGTGCTAGGTCCTCAGGAAATTCCTACAAATCCTACAGAGATCCCTATGGAAAGAAGCGACAGACTGATTAACAAACGGTTATACCTTAAGTCAAGCATTACATCTGCAAGAACCCACAAGTAGGACTGCGTTGTGCTCCAGTTCAAGTGTTTATATTTTGAACTTGCATCTGCCCAAGTTACAGTCAATGCTGGGTCTGGAACAGAGCAGGTTAACCTGGTCCCCAAACCGGACTTTTCTTTTTGCTCTGCTAATGGGAAACAAAAATACCAATAACAACAATGATGATAAAGCTGACGCATGTGGTGAGCCCTCACACATGCTAAGCTTTCCGTGTGTTAGCTAATCCTGTCACCACATGGTCATATTCTCCCCGTCATACAGCCAAGAAAGGGAAATTCAGAAGGTTTAGGAAATCTGCTCCGGATCCAGCCGATGTAAGTGGCAGAACCGGGATTCCAACCTCTGTCTGACTCAAGTCACTGTAACCATGGTCCAGGTGGAAAGTTTTGGGCCTGGAGCTCCCTGCAGCGCTATAACTAGGCTTGGCTACAGAGAGGTCGTCACGGTCCCCTGTGGGATCTGCACAGGTGCTCTCAGGCAGCTGAGCTCCCTGTCTCTTCCTCACCCACACTGCTGACCTGGTCTGCTCACTGGCAGAGGTGAGGAACTTGGGCACAGTCTCGGGCACAATGAAGAAGGGAGGAATAAATCAGCCCTAGTGAGTGTGTTCGGAGCCTCAGCCCCAAGCCCCTTTAAATATCGACAGGTAAAAAAGAGGGAGCTTCTCATGGTGGTGGAGTGGGTACCTTCAGCAGTACCTGCGCCCGTAGGTTCTTCTGTATCTCCAACAAAAGAACGGATCCCTGAGGCCCACAGTCGGCGCTTTCCTCTACACCGATCAAAATTCCCTTTTTGCATGTTTCTGTGAATTAAGTAGAAATGCTCACAAACAGCAGATGTAACAGTTCAGCTCAAATTTAAAGCTAAATCAATAGGCTCTTCATAACCTTAGGATTGTTGAATTCATCTTTAATTGAAAAAAAAAGTCTACTTATAATCTCATCAAAGCCTGTTTCTTGAAGGCTGAATCTCGTGGGTCACCTTCAGAGTCGCATGGCTTTGACTCATTCATTTATTTGAAAAATGTTTACTGAGCACCTGTTACACGCAGGCATTGTTCTTGTGTTGCGGGTGTCGTGGTGAGCATCACAGACAAGGGCATGGCTTTCCTGAAGCTAGTATTCTGGGAGGTTAAATGACATAAACAAAGATGCAGTCAAGTCCTATAAAGAGCTGTCACAAGAATGTCCCAGCAGGAGAGGTGGGTGGGGACCAGAACCATAGAGCCCTGCAGGCCAGGGCCCACAGTTTGGGTTTTATTCTGGGTGGGGTGAGAAGACACTGAGGGCATCGAGTGAGGCAAAGACATAATCTGGTTGATATTTTTAGATGATCACTCTGGCGGCTTGGAGCCTGGGAAACCTCCTAGGGACGAATGCAGCGCTGTGCGGATAGAAAAGGATAACTTTGAAGTCCGTTCTGGAAAAGTAACTGACAGAATTTGATGATGGGCCACATTGGAAAAGAGAGGGGTCAACATTTAGGATTAGTGAGCAGCAGAGGATGACAACATGGAAGCCAAGGCAGCAGAGCCTTAAGTAGACCTGGTCAAATGCCAAGAAGTTGAGTGAGAAGAGAAAAGAGAAGAAGCCCCTAGATTTGCCACCATAGGCTGTAACTGACCTTGACAAGCTCCATCTCAGATGGGTCTTGAGATTTTTTTTTTTTCCCCAAGTGCGGGTGACTTCATTTTTATATCCCTGATGGACCTCTTTTTAGGCTGACAGAGCCCCAAGTTTTCTATCTGCGTTTGTGCTGAGGTCAGCTGCCACCCAGTCAAATCGTCAGCTCGTTCCTCTGCCCCCAGCATCCCCATGTTCTTTGACTGATTACTGTGCAGCAGGATCACCTGCAAACACCAGCGGATAAGCCGTATGCATCCCTGAGTCCCGGCATGGAGCATATTTCTGGACTTGATATGCAGTCGGGTAGAAGGAAAGACTCCTCTGATCCCTGTTAGGGTGCCCTTGGCGCCTCCACTTCACCAGCATTAGCATACGTCAGGGCTGTTGGAAGTGCTCGCTGACTTATCCGTCCCATCTCTCTCCCTCTCTTTCTCTCCCTCTCTCTGTCTTGTCATACACACACACACACACACACACACACACCAGAACAGGAGTAGTTCCAAGGAGCCAGGACCCCTGTCATCACCTGCATGATACTACCTGCGTTAATGATGATGCTGGATACGCAGTTGTTGCTCAATATATGTCTTTGAAAATGAAGGGAGAAGAGAGGGAGGAAGCAAACAATGAAGGAAAATTGGCTTGCTGTTTGTGAAGAAGCCAGATTCCACATGTAAACGAGTGCATTCATTTGAAGACACCACTCCTTGAAGGAGAATGACCAGCTCTGTTCCAATCCGGTTGGAGAGGCGGCATTGGGGAAACGTCCTTCCTCGCCAGGCGGCTTGGGAGGCTGCTGCTTTGATCCTTGACCACAGCTGATTTCTGGAGGGCTCTCCCCGTAACATGACCCCCGGCTTCTGACTCATCACTGGCTTGTCTCCGCTGTGTGGCTGCCCTGCTCCGTTCCTTGGAGCTGTATCAACGAAGGAAAATCAGGGGAACAGTCATCGCTTTATTTAAATCCGAGGAAAGAATGTGGCCAGCACAGATCCAAAGGTCATTTTGCAATCCTCTGCATCCCAAGCCGTGAGGAGGGCAGCACTTCGCAGGCAGTGGTCCCTCCCTGGTGTGGCAAACCGTACCGTGAAAGCTAGAGCTGCAGCTGGACACAGCTGGGCGCATGCACACCGGGGGACCTGCGCCCAGATCCCTCCGGAGTTTCGCGGCTGCTTTCCGAGGATTGAAGTGATCTAAGGTCTTGGAGTGAAACACAGGAACATCTCTTTCACTGGGGATTCTAATCACCGAGTTTATCTTAATCCAGCCACAAACACGGGGTAACTATCATGGTCGTCATCAGGCACTTCTGTTTCCAATAATGTGACCCCAGACACAAACCCACTTCATCTGGTGCCGGAGCGGAGAAACAGATTTTTTCTTTCTCTCCCCCACCAACCCTGGAGGAGAAACTGGCCATAGAGTCAGTCCACGATCCCCAAACCCTGGGCTCTGTGCTTTCTAACAGAAGGGCATTTGAGGGCGTGGGGATTATACACCATTTTTGCCTCACACCCAGATGCAGGACCCCAGCTGCTGTCGAAGCTCGAAGTCTGCTGAGCGCTTGTCCTCTTAGAAGGGTCTCTGGACTTCTCATTCAAGGGGCTGGTTCTTAGTGCATGGCAGGGGTCACTGAGAGCGTCCCATATGAGGAAGCCCTGTATAGGTTCACCTCGGGGATGTGAAGGAAGGTTCCAGGCCCTCTTGTTTCTAAAGTCAAAGCCCTTCTCCCCTCGTTTGTATACTGACTGTGTCAGGTTTCTTGTTCCCTCCTCTGGAGGAAGGTGCTGTTAAATTGCCATGGCTTCTTAGCAGTTAGTGGCGTCCTGGGATCCAGGGAATCCTGCAGCTCGGGGAGGGTTGTGCCGAGCCAGGCCCCTTGGAAAACTGGGCACAAGTTAGGTGAAGCAGAAGACTTGAGAGATAAGTGGTCTGGGGGCAGTAATGACTGGGAGCAAGCAAATCGTTCCACGACGCACGACGATGAATCCTGCTTCGTGTGCAATGAATTATAATAACAAAGGAGAAAGTTCCCTTTGCTTTACAAAACCCGCAGCTGTTGATCTCTGTCCAAGGTGTGGCCTCTGGCAAACCCTGTGATTTGCTTGTCTATGAGTGTTGTCGATGCTTTGCTTTTCTCCCCCAGGATCACTTCTTCAGATTCCTGAGCCTCCCGCAGAGGTGCGTGCGGCATCTGTGCTGGGTCCGTGCTGTCCACCCAGCTGCACTTGACTCTCTTTGGCAAGTGCCTGCCTCCAGCAGAGGTTCCCCATCAGCAAGGTCACACTGACCCAGGCCCTGACCGATGCCCTTGCTCTGTGACCCACACTACTGTCAGCTCTGGGTGTCCGCTTGATGGTGGCACAATGTCCAGAGATATAGATGACCAGGCTACCAAGTGTTTAAGGAAGCAGGACCTGGATGGCAGGTGCTTTCAGAATCCCAGCCCTGCTTTCCCAGCTGTGCTGTCAGATCCTTACCACGGGTGACACTCATCGTGGGAGCTGGTGGTAGGGCACTTCTGCCCTTAGGACAAACCTGGGCCTCAGCTACTCTTCAGAGAAGGGGGAGCAGTGGTGGTGGGAGTGGGTTTGCCGCTGCTGTGAGGAGCCAGGAGACCCGCGGGGAGGCCTGGAGGTGGAGGTGGGGGTTGCCCCATCAAGCTGGCCCGCCTGATGGCCAGGAGACATTTGTGCCCCAGGAAACCACCACGCCGTTTTAACCACAGCAGATGCACCAGGCACAGTCAGAAGAGCTGCATCCCCTCTCTCTTATCTTCCGTCTTTCTGCCTCCTGCCTCCACTCACCCACAGAACTTACGGACCCGTCAATAATTCTGTTTGGGCCACATTGCCCTGATCTTGCGTACCATCCATTTTCCGTGGTTGGGCGGTTTTCTTTTTAATATTTGTCCCCTCTGGGATGCGTGGGTGGCTCAGTCAGTTAAGTGGCAGCCTTTGGCTCAGGTCATGATCCCAGGGTTCTGGGATCGAGCCTTGCGTTGGGCTCTCTGCTCAGCGTGGAGCCTGCTTCCTCCTCTCTCTCTGCCTGCCTCTCTGCCTACTTGTGATCTTTCTCTGTCAAATAAATAAATAAATAATCTTTAAAAACATATATATCTCCCCTCCATCAGCTAGCTCTGGAACTGAATTGGGTTGGCATTGCAGTCCAGGGGACGGAGCATCTGCCTGGTTGGGGTTTTGTCTTGAGGGAGTCCTTGGGCGAGACCCTTCCTCCCCGCAGGATAACCGGACCTGTATTTTTCCTGGGCTTCTTCCTCTGCAGCCTTCCCAGATCATTTTTCAGCAGTGGTTGGCCGTGGAAAAGAATGAACAGGAGGCCCCATACACTCTGTTACCTGCAGTGTTTGCTCGATTCCAGGACACTGTTCATTGTCAGATGCCACATCAACCGGAAAGCACCTTCCCCCAGGTGCCAGTGGCACTTCCAGAACAGTCTTTCCAACCAGCCGACATCAGTGAGTGTCGGGAGATAGGCGTAGAGTGGGGCGAGCCGGCACAGCCTGGGGAATGAGCCAGGAGCAGCTTCCAGGCTTACACGCTGGGTCATAATTAACCCACGCACATCCCTCTTTTCTTCCAGGACTCCTGTACTTCACCTTCCCCCTGGTGTAGAATTAAGTTCAAAGTACAAAAGAATGAAGTTATCATGGCTCAGGGAGTTTCCTGTTTCTGGTGATAGCCCCTGATAAATGTCATGTAAATTAACGTGGTCCCATAGCAACTCGGCCACACAGAGAAGAAGAAGAAGAAAAAAAAATCACACAACCACCAAGTGGTAATTTAGGAGTGTGGTTTTAGTTTTCAGATGTAAGAATAGTTGGGGGAGGCCGTACTGTTGTTTTATTTTTGATTTCTGGTTTCGTTTATGATGGACAGAGAATGTCAGCTCTAAGTTGTCCGTTTTAGAACTTATATTTCCTTTGTGACTAGTTAGCACACAATCATTTTTTTAATGTGTCATGTGTGATTAGAAAATGTGTTTACCCTCTCTTTTTTATGCAAGTTTCCCTGTATTTATTATTTTGTTCAAATCTTACGTATCCTGAGCATTTTTGGCTGCTTGGTCTGTGATTTCTGAGAAAGGGCGTTTTGTGTTTTTGGTTTTTTTTTAATATTTTATTTATTTATTTGATAGAGAAAGAGAGTGTGTAGGCATGAGCAGTGGGAGGGGCAGAGGGAGAGGGAGAAGCAGACTCTATGTGAACAGGGAGCTCGATGGGGGGCTTGATCCCAGGACACCAAGATCATGATTTGAGCAGAAGGCAGACACTTAACCGACTGAACCACTGAGGCATCCCTCTGAGAAAAGGGTCTTAAGTCTCCTCTGACGGTTATAAGTATGTCAGGCTCTCCTGGAACTCGGATAGCTTTTGATTTACAGTTTCGAGACTGTGCTGTTGGGTGCATATAAGTTTATGACACGTGTCTTTTTAATGGTGGAGTCTTCATCTCTTTAACTTTCCCCTTAGGTCCTATTTTATCTGATTAACTTACCCAGTTTTCTTTTGGTGAATAAATGTTTGTCTTGCCTCCTTCCAATCTTTTATTTTAAATTCTTTTATCTTTTAAGATTTTATTTGTTTATGATAGACGGCAAGAGAGGGGACACAAGGAGGGGGAATGGGAGAGGGAGAAGCAGACTTCCCGCAGAGGAGGGAGCCCAGTGTGGGGCTCCATCCCGGGACCCTGGATCATGACCTGAGCCAAAGGCAGACGCTTAATCACTGGGCCACTGAGGCATCCCTATTTTCAATTCTTTTGTGTTCTCTTGTCTTGGGCTCCTCTCTTGTAAACAGGATATAGCTGGCTTTTGTGAAAGTCCAATCTGATAGTGCCTTTTAATAGGTAAGTCTTATCCATTTACATTTATTGTGATTATTTTATATATTTGGACCTATTTCTGTCTTTTAATTTGTGTTTCTGTGTACCTTGCTTTCTGTTTGTTTCTTTGTTCTCCTTTCCTATCTTCCATTAGATTAGCCATTAGATTAACCAAGTTTTCTTAAACTTCTTCCCATTTTTTTTCTCTGCTAGTTTGGCCAGAATAGATTTTATTTTATATATTAAAAACATCTGTCTATCTATCTATCTATCTATCTATTTATTTATGTAGTGATTGCCATTAAGTTTTTAACATGCATACTGAACAATAATTTTTTTCCTAGTAAAAGCTACAATTATCCAGGATTTCAGTGTTCTCAAACAACACAAAGACCTTTGTACACTTTTTTCTTAACTTAACGTCAACTGGTAATTACAATAAGGAGTTGAAATCTTGGCCCAAAACATTGCCATGCATTCTCAGCCTACTAACTCACAGGCAGATTAGAGGCACCCTTTTTGATTTCTAAAGCATGAACTTTTGGCTAATTCACTCCATTTTACACCCTGGGGTGCTCTTGGACATCTGTCTAGTTCAGAGTGATACATTCATTTCCAGTCTTTTTTTTTTTTTTAAAGATTTTATTTGTTTATTTGACAGACAGAGATCACAAGTAGACAGAGAGGCAGGCAGAGAGAGAGAAAGGGAAGCAGGCTCCATGCTGAGCAGAGAGCCCGATGCAGGACTCGATCCCAGGACCCTGAGATCATGACCCGAGCCGAAGGCAGCGGCTTAACCCACTGAGCCACCCAGGTGCCCTCATTTCCAGTCTTTAAAAAAAATCTGTTAAGTTCCTGAAAACATTCTGAAGTAGGACTGGACAACAGAGAATTCAGAACCCTATGCTGTACTGCTAGGCCCTGTTCCCATACGTCCTGTTTGTCATGTGTAAGATTTTTAGTGAGAAAATGAAGGGGCCCCTCCCTGCTGACTCCTGCTTTCTTATCCCTTGATTCCCAAACGTTAGTGTGCATATGAATCTCCCAGGTGTTTGCTAAATGCTAAATTGCTAACATGCAGATTCTGATTGAGTATGTCCGTGTTTCTGATGCCCTTCCAGGTGATGCTGGTGCTTTCAGTCCATAGACCACATTTGAGTAAACAAGTGCTTGGAGAG
Source organism: Mustela erminea (assembly GCF_009829155.1). Taxonomy (NCBI): domain Eukaryota; kingdom Metazoa; phylum Chordata; class Mammalia; order Carnivora; family Mustelidae; genus Mustela; species Mustela erminea. Next base: position 87,854,059 of record NC_045624.1, on the reverse strand, counting down.
TAAAATTTAGCTAGGAAAGTCAGGGCTTCAGTCTTATGTCAGGGTTCCGTGACATCTCATAGACCAGCAGATAGCAGAAGAAATACGCTCTTCGAAGTGTTGAGGGGTTCAGGATCATTCAGAGTCTGAAGGTCTCCTTAAAGCCTTTAGATCTGGCAGAGCCCAGCTTCAGTGCTCATTCTGCACACCATGAGTCCCTCTCACCCCCATGGGCTCTGTCTGCCTCCCCTCTGGAGGTCAGCACAACACATGCTTCAGGTAGACATGACTCTGTGAGTCAGTGCCCCAAGAAAGAGTCTGCCTGGGGCCGGGGGCAGGTTTCCTGGTAATTTATGTTTAAGACAAGCTTTTAATAGAACTACACTTTTAAATAGTAACCAGGAAAAAGATTCTCTCTTTTTAACGGGGAGCCATTTATAGGACTCAGCTGTTGAGGCTCAAGGGTAGCATTAGGCTTAAGTTTAATCTTCTGTATGCCATAATTTACAGCACTGAGTAAAGCATTGTACGTACAACGATTTCAGTCATTTGCTGTGATAAATAGCTATCGCTCTTGGCGGAACAGAAACACCATCTCTGCTTTCCACTTATGAATATTGAATGGTCTCAGGCAGGCTTTGCCTATAAGTTTTTAAAGGGGAAATCCCCGCCGATCACAACTCCTCACTAGCCCAAAGCGTAATTTCCCTGCTCCCTGCACCCGCCAGCCCTTGATCCGGACGGTGGTTCTGCATTGTGCGTGTCCTGGGGAATATCGCACAGGGCACTTCTGATGGTCCTTTGTGCAAGCCCTGCAGTTTTGTACCACACGTTCCCCTGGTAGTTTGGTAGATTTAACTAGTGGCAGGAAGCCAGTGACAGAGGTCAGGGAAAGAGCTTAAAGATGATCATCTGATGGAGCAGAAATTCTGTTTGATGCCTCACAGTGAGAGGATGGTGTCAGCTCGGGAAATGGAAACAAATCGGGGCCCAAGGGGGAAAAGAAAAAATCAAGATTCTAAATCTCTAGGGATCCACTCTTTAGGAGCTCGGAGACACACGTGCCTTCCATCAGACTTCCCTTAGTTCAGAGACTTTGTTCCCTGCCGCCTGCCACTTGGGAGGCGGCAAAATGGATATTTAAGTATGACGCTTGGTAGAGTGACCAGCTTGTCTTGGGAAGTCACTGGGGCCATGTTGGCCATTCACCCTAGACTCAGGCTTCCAGAAATTCTCCCCTCAGCCCAGCTCCTTTCCTATGGGTGAATTTTCTACACTAGGGACTGAAATCCTTACACTGGCACCCATTGATTTGTCTCATGTTTGTGAGCACCCACTGTGTGCCAAGCCTTGCATTGGGTGGTGAGAGGACTCAAGGGTGAACATGAGTAGAGAGGGCGAACAAGTAAAATAGTGTCCCTTGGCCTCCTTTTGAATGCCATGACAGAGACTGCCTTCCTGTGGTCCATTTGGGAGCGGCCCAATGCCACTTAGCCACAGCATCTCTCTAAGATGATTCCTTTGAACAAAGAGACTAGAGGCTTCTATTCTCACTACAGCCTTCTGAGGGTGAGCACGTATCTCTGGAAATATCTTCAATTTCTAGAGCATCTTGTCATTTATGAAGCACTCTCTAGTAACTTCTTCATTCTCACCGTGATAACAACTCAGTGAGGGGGACTGGGCGCTGGCTTCCCAGCTCTGGAAGCTCAAAGAAGTTCCGCAACCTTCCGAAGGTCGCTGACGGCTCGCTGCAGAGATGGGACGAGTGCTCAGGACTCCTGAATCTAACCTCAGTGTGTTTTCCGTGGAGCGAGACCCCAGGGAAGAAATGCACAGCAGCAGCAAAATATTGGAGGCAAGTGTACCTTTATGAAACTTCCAGCCTCGGCCAGTTTCTAATTCCAGACGGACCGGCAACCAGCGTCTCCGTCTTCTTGCTTTCTCGTCTCCGCTTCACATGGGATCCAAGCTTTCTGTAATAACTACTTGAAAAACAGCCTTACTGTCCTGATTATTCAGCCTGCTTATAGGCTAGGATCCATCCTTTCATTTCCTGGCCAGAAGATTCCATCAGAACAAAGTTACGGTCATTTGAGCAGACGCTGAAAGCGTTCGGTTGCGTTCCGCCTGAGAATAAATCCGCTCGGCATTCTGATTAGTTACAACTGGTGATGAGAGAATTGTGTGGGCCAAAAACTCCAAGTATGTGTTTCATGCCTGTAAACCAACTAATGAGAATGGGGTTTGGCAGAAAGCTGGGCTTAGTGTTGCTTGTTAGTATTCTGAGAGCTGGATTATAGACACAGATACAACACAATTTGATCTTGATAGCTTCCCTCATTCCCAGGCCTCAGATAAGTTTGTTAAGCAGGAAGATGAGAGGAAGCAGTCGGGAGAGAGAATTAGGTGTGAGTGGCTCAAGAGACCAACCGTTTAGGACTCCTTGGCAACCTTGCGGTGACTTCCCGCCTCTCTTTGCCCATCTGTGGAATGGGCTTGGTGGTGCTGCTCCAAGGTTATTATTAGAAATGAAGACCTTGAAAATGCCTTGGCATGTGACTTACGCTATAAATATGCTTTGCTGCCATGTGGAAAAGGGAGTTTTTAGCTGCAATGTACCATGAGGTGAGGCAGGGAACGTCAGTCCCTGGCAGTGGAAGCCTTGCCAGAGTTGGGAGAGGTGTGAGGGAGAGGGCCAGGTGCTTGTGTACGGAAGGAGGACGCAAAGACCGTGCCGCAAACACACACGGCATTTTCAAAACAAACAAGCACAAAATAAACATTTGAACGCCTGGCCTGAACTTAGAAGCACATAGGGGATTGGAGATGAGCCTCTGTCCTTTCACATTATGGTCTCTGAGGTCCAGCCCCAGCCATGCACTGAATTCCAGAGGGTTGGGGCTGCGGAAACAGGAAGACCTAGGCAGACCAGTGGCCGTGTGGGGTTCAGCTGCCGTGTTTGGAAGAGGATTGTATTAGGAGAAGCAGCACAGGTCAGGAAGGAGCCAGCCCCTGGAGCAAGCTGCCTCTGTGTGCTGGTGTCTCTCTCTGCTCCTCGCCAGCCAGGGGACCTTCAGCCAGTCCCTCAGTCTCCACGTCTCTTTCCTCATCCACAAAAGAGGGTGAAATTAGCGCCTGTCTCAGAGGTTTTTAGGAGGATGAAATGAGTAACCGCAAGTGTGGCATTTCCAAGAGCAGCCGGCATCTGTCCCCGTAAGCATCCTGAAGGCTTCCCCAGCCTTGCGAATTCCGGCGTATGGCAGTGACAGGACACACACCGACTGGCTGAGGGGAGTTCACCTCCGGCGGACTGAGGGTGCTGACCACGAATTATGTGCCCGTAGTCAGAGAGGCAGCGTCAGCTGGGAAGAAGAAGAAGGGTCACAGCCAGACGATAACCAGGCTTGGCTGGACCACTGGCTGTATGCACAAAAGCAGATTCCAGTGGCCAGTCTCCTAGAAATTTCTGTCTGTTTATCTCATGCAAGTCTGTCTTTCCCAGAGTCACTCGCTGATACTGTATCTCGAGTCTGGAATCCTACGAAATCATTCCCCTGTTATCTGTCTGCCTCAACAAGGGAAAAATCCCTGTCATCTGGGACTCCTGTCCAATGCCTGCCGCCCTGCCTGCCAACGGTGTGTGGGCAGCTCTGCTCTCTGCTGCACACGTCTTCAGAATGACGGGATTTGGGGCTTTCAGAGCAAGTGTCTTTAAATCCGCTGGTGAAAGGAGACAGCAGTCATCTGCGGGATGGTGTTTGCCAAAATGTGGCCTCATGACGGGAAGAAGTGATAGCTCCTGGCATGAAACCTGGTTCCCCCTGGGCGTACACCCAGCCTGAACAGCTCCTTTAAAACCAGAAGCAATTTGTCATCTTTTGATTCTCTTCCAGTACTGTCCCTGTCACAGGTAGATAAATGAGGCGGCACATGGGTGTCCCAATGCAGGAACGTCTAATCCCTGCGGTTTCCCACGGAGCCCTCACTCCACAGGGATGGAGAGCACAGTGGGGTAGTCCCTGGCCCCAGGATTGTAGCCATAAGCAAATTTTTTCATCGCGTGCCGAAATGCTTTCTCAGAACCTCCCAGCCCACGTGCCAGTGATGGGTGCGTTTCTCATTTCAGACTCCTGAAATGAATCATACGTTTGCGAGCCCTGCCTCTCATGTCTCTAGTCCCACAGAATGCCACTAATCAAATCAATGTCTCAGCAGAAGCCAGCAAACGCCCCTGAATTAGAAAGAGAGACGGGTGGGGCTTGGTGTTCCAAAAAGCACTGATAATAGAAAGTCAATTGCAAAGGCAGGTGCGTTTCCTTCACCTCAAGTTCCATGCTCTCTGTATGGCCGGAGAGAAACCCCCATGGTCTTCTACACAACCCGCATGGACCATAGATTTTCATGGTGGCCTATAACTAAAGTTACCAGGTCATTCCCAAGGATGCAATAGGCAGAAGAGGCCTCCTGGGGCCTCTTGCTCGCCAAAACTTGGGAGACCTATGACGCCCCTGTAAATAAAGGCTAGTCCTGTGGGCGGATGAACTCCGCGAGCCAGGGCAGGCCTGGTGCCCATGCCAAGGTCTGAATGTGCTGCTGGTCCTGCCAGACAGCTTTGATGTCTTCTGGGGTCATCGGTCACACCCTTCCCCCCTGTGCCTGCCGGAGTCACCGGGCAGCCCCAGTCACGGGAGCCCAGGCTTGGCTGGATCAACTCAAGCTCGTCCCTAACCACAGGGAGATCATCTGCCCTGATAGTATTACAGTGAGTCACTGAGCATCCCGGGGGCTCCCTGAGAAAGGAGCAAATGTGGAGCGTTTCATCGGAGCTGGATCTTCTGAGCATGGACCAGATTCTCCGCCATTCTCCGCCACCATAAGGACTTCGGAGCCAGCTCCTAATTACCTGCGACACTGAAGGAGAAAGCCAGCGTGACCTTTATCATTTAGAAAGAAGTCCCCCAGTTGAGCTTTAGCCAGCAGTTTCCTACTAGAAATCTTTGAGGAGAGCGTGGCATTTCCTTTTACGTTTTCCCCAGTAACCAGTAGTTTTAATGAGCGACAAAATGACCCAGTGGGACTGGACTAACAGCCCTGGAGGGTAATTGATGCGAGCTTGAGGGCTGCGTCTGGGCCTCTTTCTGCCTCTTCCGGCCTTCGTCCTTCCTCTACCCACCGTGTGTGTTTGCGGCATCTACTTTATAAGGGCAGGAGAAGATCAAATGTAGAAATGTCCCGAGCTTTGCCGTAGGAAGCGCACAGTACATCTTAGCTCTTGTGACTTACCTAGACTTACGGAAACTCTTACTTCATCGGGAGGATGAAATAAGAGAATCGTTTGTTCAGCAAGACAGGTATGAATTTTAGTGCCTCTCTAAGGTAATTCTGTATTTCATTCATGGCAATATCACATCATCTTTTTTTTTTTTTTTTTTAAAGCTTAAAAGGCTAAGCCAGCTGACATGATATATTAAACCCACATGTTTATTTACTTTCAAAAAGTTACTATTTTGAGAGTATAATCACTCCTGGAAAAAATAAACAAATAAAACCGTTTTGGTGTGCCTCTTGCCCGTCTGGAAAGAGTTGCATGTGAAGAATGATCTCCACTCCTTGGATGAGTGTCTGCAAATTCCTGCTTTCTTTTTAAGCTTTGTCATAAAGCTAGAGAAGGGCGGACTGCAGACTGCTCTCGGAAGGAGTTCCTCGTAATCCCTCTTCCCTGCCACTGAGTGTCTGGCAAACAGGTACTCAGTCAATGTCTCATGAATGAAAGAATGAATAATTTAGATGTTTAATCCTCTAAGTCAGTGATACTGAACTGTTAGCCATGCATCAGTATCATTCAGGGGGCTTGTTTAAAACACCGATCGCCGGGCCCTAGCCTCAGAGTTTGTGCCTGGGCGGGTCTGGGCTGGTATCTGGGAATGTGCATTTTCACTAGGCCGCCTGAGGATGCTGATACCATGGGCCCAGGGGCTAGACTTTGAGAACCACTGCTTTGGGGTCCATTCCGCTGCTTCGGTCTTCTGGTACTTCACCTGTTTCAGGACTTCCAAGAGATTGACATCCCTTTAGTTGTCTGACCTTGCCCCATCAACCTAAGATAGACTCTGTAAAAAGTACCAGGATTTAATCAGATGGAAAAGTGACCTGAATTTTTTTTTTAATTTTTTTTTTTAATCGCAAACCACATTTTGTTCTTTGTACATTTAGAGGAGAAGTGAGAATCAGATCACCTCCTTCCTCTTGATGGTGACCTCTGCTGGCGGAATGCCGCCAGGAGGGGTGGAGCAGGGTGGTACAGCTTGCAACACTTGAGCCAGATTATATCTCCCTCCAGTCTGGGAATCCCTACTTAGTGTTAGATGCGCTTAGCAGGAAAGTTGAAATGAGATGCGACCTTTTGCAGAAACTGTAGATGAGGAAAAAGGGTACAGGAGATGAGCATATGAGACAAAAGGGAACAAATTCCTTGCAAAAAGGCTTTTTATGCTGCCTGTCAGCCCGACCAAAGTCATTAGGGTCCCGGGATTTGGAAACATAGAGGTAGCTTCATGGCCTAAGGAAGGCTGCTCTTTGCAAAAAGTCGTTCTAAGTCTAGATATCACTTTGAATGGCAGGCAAAGAGCTAGAATTTCCAAACCCAGGCCCCAGAGAGTTCCCCTCCCACCATGCATCCCCCTTCTTCTCAGAGAAGGAGTCCTCGAGACCATGAGGACCCTCAGTAGAGGCCAGCGACAGGTCAGTAGAAGGTACCGGAGGGACACCAGACTCACTAAACAGAAAGAAGAGATCAAAGCAGAGTCTAAGAAGGGAATTGAAGGGATGGAGGGGACCAAGACCTTCCTCTGAAGTAGGGAAAGTTTATAAGTAACCCATTGCCATGTGACAAGTGACCCCAACATTTGGCAGCTTAAAACCACAAGTATTTCTTGTCTTGCATGGTTTCCACGGTACCCAGGCCTGGAGTACCATAGCTAGTGCTTCTGGCCCAGGCTCTCTCATGACTTGTAGTCACGCAGTCACCTGAAAGCTTGGCTGCGGCCGAAGGACCCTCTTCCAAGATGGCGCACTCACCTGGCTGTAGGCAGGAGGCCTCAGTTTCTCCCAGTCACAGCAGAACAGTTGCCTTCCCCCCGGCGCCTGCAAGCTGAGAGAGAGAGGAAACCAGATGGCTGAAACAAATGCCTCAGGCTGGCCCCCACTCCAGGGGAAAGGAAGGAGGGGCGCCACCACAGAGTGAGCCCCCCCACCCTCCCGTTGCCATGCTCAGAAAAGCACAGGAGTCTGTGATATGGGGACTTTGGTGAAAGGCCTTTGGAAAATGACTCCAGGGGCAGCTGTGGGAGTTCTGTCTGGATGGGGCTGAGGAGGAGTGGTTGCGTAGAGGAAGGGGCATTGGAAACTCTGGGGGCTTGGAGCCCAGGATCCTGTAGGGGTCTTTTTCGGGCCGCGGGCTACCTTGCTTACAAGGGACTGAAGCCCCCTGTGAGTCCCAGGGCTCAGGTTGGGTTTCAGAGAAGAGGAAGTAGGGCACCTGCTTAGAGCCGCCTCTGTGCTAGAGAAAGAGCAGTCGACAGCTCCGGCACCTCCTGGGTCATCTGGGCTGGCAGGTGCCCCAAAGGCCAGAGAAGGGCAATTCCAGGCAGAAGGGGTGTACTGGGATAAAGGGGAGCTTGCGGGCTGTGCCTCCCAGGAAGAATACTTGGGGGGAGAGGATGTTAGGAAGCGGGAGTGGAGAAGCCTCACTCTTTTTTATTAAAGGGACCGCATCAGGGATGGTGGCTCGGTACTGCCAGGCATGGAGGCCGTCAGCCCTTCGTGGCTGTGGTTCCCGGGTCCCACACCGAGACCCTCCCCCGGGGGGCACACGTCTGTTTCGGCCGCCCCAGCCGCATACATGGATCCTGGTTGGCCGTCTTCTTCTGAGAATGCAGAATCATGGGTGGTCATATTGTACTGTGTCTGTTCTTATCTCCCCTATCATCCCTGGGGAATAAGCTAATCAAACTTGCTGACGATCTTACACTAAGAAGGAGATAGCTAATAACTTGGATGACAAGTATTAGAATACAATGTGATGTGGATAAATTGGGTCCATGTATTAAGGGCTATAAAATGAGATTCCATCAAGGCATGAATAATGGTGCCTGTGGAAAGGATTAATCAAATACCCCATTAAAAGGTATAGGAATTCTGATCAGACAGCCCCTGTTTAATTACACTCCTGCCCCCCACCCCGCCCTCTCACTCGGTTCCCTCTGGAACTGCTCTCTACTAGGAGAAATGTGGAAATGAGTTTAGAGGAAATTATAGAAAAATTGGGGACATACGTTTTGATAGAACAAGATCATGAAGACAGATTTAAGCAACCAGTGTTTAATTTAGGGGGGAAAAAAAGATAAGGCAATTGGCGTGAGTAATCATTTACAAATGTAATTTCCAGAGGAGCCCTGTTGATACCATTCGGCAAATGCCAACAAAGCATTTACTTTCCAAAGGGAGGAAGCAAGACAACAAGACAAATGAAGCCATCTCCAGGAATGGACCGGAGAACAGCCAAGCCATAGAGGAGAATCAGGTGTGAGAATGGACAGTGCAGAAGGTAGACAGAGCTTCTGAAAGATCTTGGAGGACTGGCCTTGTCTGGAGAAGGCTTCCTGGAAGAAGAGACTCCAGCGGAGCCCTGCAGTGTGGACGAGCTTCCATGTGCTGCAAACTCGTGAGCACACTCTTGGTGACAGGGTTTAGGGAGAAAATGGGCTTGCACAGAGCAAGGGGCCTCTGTGGGATTCTTCTCCTCATTTCCACCACTACCACCTTGGTCCAGGCTATCATCGCTTCTCACCTGGACAAGTGCAAAAGCCTCCCGGCTGTTTTCCGTGCCTCCACTCTTGCTCCTCTACAATCCATCCTGCGCACCAAAGTCAGAATCAAAGATCAAAGTTAATCATACCATTCTCTTGACTTGTGGCTTCCCATTGCTTTTAAGCTCAAAGGAAATCATTCTCATGGCTGTAAAATCTTGCATGGTCTGAACCACATCCTGTGCCAGGCCCCCTTTCACTCTCTGTATGCCAGTCAAGCCAACCTTCAGCGTTTCAGCTCATTGGGTCTTTCTGCCACAGGGCCCTTGCATATGCTTTTCCTTCTCTGTATACAATTTTTTTTTGTCTCCCCTTTCTGAAGCTAACTCTTTACTTATCCTTCAGAATGCATCTTAGTGATTATTTCCTCCTAGAAGACTTCTCTGATTTCCATAACTAAGTAAGCACTCTCTTATACCCCAAAAACAAATGTTTATTGTGTGAACACATGATTAATGTTTGTCTCCTCCCAGTAGACCACAAACTGTACAAGGGCAGGGACCCAGTCTTTGATCCCACAGAGCCTAGCACTGTCTCATAAATACATATTGACTGGATCATGACATTTAACTAGTAGAGAGATTACAGTCCACCAGTATGCAGTAGAATGCCATTATGAATTCTTTCTGGAATGAAAAGCTGAATGCATGTTCACACTCTGCCACCTGCTGGTTGTGCTGTTGTAAATAAATCACAGGTCCTCTCGGGATCTGTTTCCTCATCTGTAACGTGGGGGTGCCAACAGCCACTTCACTTGGTTGTAGTGAGAAATTCATGAAATAATATAAACATCTTTTAACTGTAAAGCCAGATATGAATATACTTTGTCATTTTTTCCAGTGCTTGTCACTAGCTGTCGGACGCCTAGATGGATGGATGGATGGATGGATGGATGGATGGATGGATTAATGGGTGGACGGATGGATGAATGGTTGCATGGACGGATGGACAGATTAACGGGGAGCCAGCATGAGAGCCAGGAGTAGTGTGATGGAAGCCAAAAGAGGAGGGAATTTCAAGAAATGAGAGGAGGCGTGTTGATTGACCACAGCATCACATACAGTAAAGCAAGCAAGGAATGAGGGGAAAACAAGTCTTTCAACTCAGTAGTTGCTGGTGACCTCAGGACAAGTCCTCCTCAGCCTTTTCACGTTTTCTGTGCTTTCAGTGACGGACCTTAATTGTAACTTCATCGCTTTACTGCTTTTTATCTTTTCGGAGGGAAATCAAGTTGATTTGCACACACAGCAGAATTGGTGAGATTACTCCAGCTGCCACCAACAGGTGCAGACAAGTGAAGAAGTGAGCATCTGAGGATAAGAGAATACCCCACACACTTATTGTAATAGGGCCCAGTGAACCTCAGTTATTTCTTACATTGCCATGGATAAGTAGGTTTCAGTTTCTAGGGTCGTTTCATTTCTAACTCCCTGCATTCCAATAGGAGGAACAGGGCTGGATGTGTAGGCTGCTAGCCGTGGTGTGAGATCTGTGTGAGGGCAGTTTCACTGCTGTGAGCTTTTTTGGGGTCTCTGTTTACATTTCACTTTCTACCAGAACCGTCCATGCAGGGTAGGTCACTCTAACACACACACACCCCAGCTAAGTCCATAGGCCCATGGTTACTCCAACATAACAGCTTAGGCCTCACCGAGATGCAGCCCGTCTCTCTGTGTGCGGGCCCTGGAGGCGAGTGGCCCAGGCTGCACCAGAGCCCCACGCTTACCATCTCGGGACGGACTCCTGTTGAAAAAGAAAGATGTGATGAGTTAATGAACCTCCAGTGGCCAATCTCAGCATTCATCTTCACCCCTCCATGCTCTAAACCCTGGCTGACGAAACTAGATACTCCACAGGAAGAACGTTAAGAACAAACTAGAAGAAGGGTACCTGGGTGGCTCAGTGGGTTAAGCCTCTGCTTTCGGCTCAGGTCATGATCTCAGGGTCCTGGGATAGAGCCCCACACCATGCTGTCTGCTTGACAGAGAGCCTCCTTCCCCCCGCCTGCCTCTCTGCCTACTTGTGATCTCTGTCTGCCAAATAAATAAATAAAGTCTTTAAAAAAAAACTAGGAGAAAAGACCACCAGTTATTTCATTTCCATGTAGTAGTTGATGGTGTGGAACATGGGTCTGTGAAGTAAGGAGGCAGTCTTCCAAGAAGACTTTAAAATGGTCCCGGGTGGGTTCGAAGACCTTGAGCATGATGGCTGAAGCCCCTGTTGCCCATCTAAAGACCAATCCACGCATGTCTCTGCTGCTTCCCCACAGCTCCCAGGTCTAGAACTTTCCTTGACAGTCATAAGGCAAACGCCTTGTACCTGATTCAGTGGCAGACCCTCACGGGGAAGCTGGGTGGTCGGTGTGAGGAGGCAGGGGTGGAACCTCTCCCGTGGCTGCCCAGCAGGGGCAGCAGAGCTGGAACCTGGAACCATTGATCTGTCCTCCCTTTGGTCCCCCAAAGGAGCAAACCCCAAAGCTCTTGAGTCCTTCAGATGTCCAGAAACACAAGGACACAGTCTCCTGCTTCAGACGGAAGAGCTTGGTGGTTCAGAGTTGGGTTAAGAGTTCCCCTCCGCCCCACCGAGTTCCTGTCCTCTGCTGGCTGAAATCTCCCGTGTAGCGAACGGGTGTGATCATGCTTTCTTGGGGAGGCAGTGTGAGGATTAAACACCATAATGCATATAACGTGCTTCGACTGAGCCCTCCCCAGCAGGGGAAGTGAGCTAACAGAGGCATGGAAGCCATGGTAGATTGAACCCCCTTTCCAAGTTCTGGTCTGACTTAGGACACCCCCCTGGGTCCCAGCTCAGCCTGCGCTTCCAGAACATCATACGCTGGGTGGTTCTTAGAGGCTGAAGTTGGGAATCTTGAGAAGACAGGAGTCCTTGATGGGTTTGGGGTGGAGGACAGGTACAAGGAAAGGGGTCAGGGAAGAGCTCTCTGGAAGGCCTAGTGAGCCAGAGAGGGGCTGGAGGCGCAGGGGGAGCAGCCAGGAAGAGAAGCAGCTAGACCCAAGCCCCAGCATGACCGTGTCACAGAGCCCAGGCAGGAAGGAATTCCAGGGAGTGTCCAATCTTTTAGGAAGGTAGCCTAGGACGGGCACTAAGAATAAGAAAAAAGCTTCTGAATCATATTTGCCTTTTCAGTGAAAGTGAATTCAAGTTAATTCGGTTGTAGAGCTTTAAACACATATGTCATCATTGGAAATACCCTAGAGCACTGTAAAAACTTACCAAATTGCAACTCACTAACCATCGACACTCTAAGAGCAGGAACCCAATCTTGCAAGCAGATTTGAAAAACTCCTGAGGCCAGGAAAGACATCGGTCTGCCAGTCCACTGTGCCTAAGTTCTTCTCCCGATCATAACCAGAGAAGTTTCCTTAAGTTTCCATGCCTGCTCCTTGCCATCCCGCATCCTCCCCGCTATTAACAGCGACAAACAATCCTGATCTGCTTCACAAATAAAACCCCCTGGGAGAACCAAGGGAAGAAATATGAACCGAGAACCAGGATGTGATCTGTTTGGACCTTTGCCTGACTTCTTTTATTCCCCTGACATCTTTCAGGACCCTTCCGTGGCTTTTATATGACTTCTGCTGTACTAAAGGTCTGAAGGTAGTATTGGGAGCCTATTGCGTTTGAGGACTGCCTTGGCTTTTGAATTTTTTGCTATACCCATCAGTTTTGGGAATTTTTTCTTTCTGTGCAAATTAAAACAAACCCCACATGTGTTTAATTTTTTTTTTTGAGATTTTTATTTATTTGTCAGAGGGAAAGCACGAGCAGGGGGGAAGGGCAGGAAAGGGAGAAGCAGATTCCCCGCTGAGCAGGGAGACAGATGCGGAACTCAATCCCAGGACCCTGGGATTATGACCTGAGCCAAAGGCAGACGCCTAGTGACTGAACCACCCAGGCGTCCCTCACACATGTTTAATTTTAAATGTTATAAAACCTCTCATCTCCTAGTACAAGAGTGCTCATTTCTCTTGTCCATTTTGGGGTGTCAGGGCCCTGGAGCATGTAACTTAGGGTCCTGGACTTACTGGAGGGGGGATCTAGAGGTCACCATTAAGTGGATGCACTCTTTATTAAGTCAATAGTTGATAAAGCCCTTTGCAATAATGCTAATAATTGTGTTTGTGGGACTGACTGCTGAGATTGGAAAAAGGAAAAACTTTCTAAGTGTAACTGTTCTTGCTCCAGACCATAAGTGAATGGCCCGTCTCGTCTTCCCTTCATCTATCATTTATTTATTACATTTGGTGAGTCTGGTTAGTGGTCGAGATTCCTTCGGCTCCTGCTACATCCAGGCTGCTATTATGCAATCATCTTTGATAAAACTTAACAATAGACAACCCTGGGCCCTGGGGCATAGTGCGATGTCAAACCCCATTCCAAACTATATTGAAAGGCATGAAAGAGAAGCATTCCCCAGTCATTTCCAATTGTTTAAAAAAAAAGTCGTAAATCACTAGTTCCGCAGAGAGCTCCCCCAGATCCCATTCTCCTCCTGTCTCATGACCTTTAATGTGAGAGCGTGATCACGGTGAGGTGCGCCCTCCTTGTGTACGGGCTTTTTCTCAGATGTGATTATTTGGGTTAAGAATGAGTGCCCTGGGACACATTTGGCGGGCACCAAGACAAAATCCGGATGGTGGGAAAAGGCAGGTTTGGTGGCCTGAGCCTTCCACAGATCATGTGCAAGGAAAGGGCATAGATGGAGGGAGAACTCGTGGCCACTTATAAGAAATGTAAAGGACATCTAAAAATACGGGTTGGGACGCCTGGGGCGCTCAGTCGGTTAAGCGTCTGCCTCCGGCTCAGATCCTGGTCCCTGCTCAGCGGGGGGCCTGCTTCTCCCTCTTCTGCCCTGCATGTGCTCTGCACACTCTCACTCTCTGACAAAGAAAGAAAATCCTCAAAAATAAAATAAAATATGGACGGGACTGGCCTACAGCGTCTCGGGATACATGGGTGATGACACCATAAATAAACACGAGGAACTGAAGTTAGGAGTGCGGTGGCTTCTGGGAGCCGGGGAGGGACAAGGGCTGCAGTTGGGACCGGTGCGTGGAGGGGCCTCTTGGGGGGAGCGGCACAGTCCCCTCCCCTCCCTTGGCCAGTGCTTCCTGGGGCGCTTGCCTTCTCATCTTGCCCAGTGCAGTCCGTTTGCCTTGTGTGGTTTTGAGTGTCTATGCTTTGTTTTACAATAGAAACTTCTGTTTTAATGAGTCCCCTTGGGGTTTATATTACCTACAGTCCTTCCAGAATTTGGCTTGGGGAGAGGGGGAGGGGTGGTCATCTTAAAATATGTCTTTGTTTTCTCATGGAGAGGTAAATTATAAATCCAGGTGGAAATCCACCAGTGGGGTTTTCTGGCAGCTTTGTCGGAACTGTGAGCCTGGGGCTGGAGCGTTTTCTGGGTTCTGGCTACTGAAAATCCTCTGGTCTTTCTTTTTTCCCTTTTTCTTTTTAATGTAGCTAATTATCTAGTCAGATGCTTTTGGTACTGATATAAACACCTGCAAACCCACCCTCCCTAAACAGACTCTGGGAGCCTGACAACATCTTCTCCCCCTCTTCCTCCTCCCTGATCTCTGGAAATCGCTCAAGGCCACAAAGGTTTGCTTTGGGGACCTTCCCCCTGCCATGAGCCCCTGCTTTGTCCACCTTGCTGTCCCTGGAAATGCCTGTCTGCAGCGACTACCCTTGTGGTATGATCTTAGGGTGCCCTTTCACATCTCTCTGTCCAGCAGGGATACCATTCCTTTACCTCGAGGCTTTCGTCCCTGTGGAGTGTCATTCCACGAGAGCACTGACCACCTTAGCACGAGGAAGTTAGGTGAGAGCTGGTTTTAACAGGGGATACAGTTAAAGGGTAGGCTCCTGAAGCCTGAGGTGAGGACACAGTAAGGGAGAACGCGACAGGGGGTTGGTGGGACTCTACCTTTTCTTCCCTTTCTTCTTTATATTACACCTGGCCTCAACTCGTTGATATTTTTCAGCTAACTCTAGGATCGCACTAAAACACGACATTGCCATCTGTCCCTGGGCCTGCATGAAGCTAGTTGTCCAGGTCTCTCGGTGCATAAGCCTGAGTCCAAACCTGTTTGGGAAGGAAGGGCAGGGACCTCATCTGGTTTTGCTCACCATTCAATTCTCAACCCCCGGCACGGTGCTCGGCACATGGCAGGTGCCCAGGAGACACCGGATGAAGACGATGAATGAATGAACGGGGGACCAGGCCAAAACCAGCTTGTAGCGGGGAAGTGTTCGCAGGGATCCCCCAAGAGGGGCAGGGAGAAAGGGACTGCTGTCAGTCCGAGGGCTCTCAGGGACACCTTCCCCTTGCCTCCACCTCTAGGCATCTCCTTGGCAGCAGCCTGGGGTCAGCCCTCTGTGCCTCCCTTTCCTCGACAAGGGACTCAGCGAGCACCTAGTTCTTGAGAAGTACCAGCTCTTCCCACGGTTTCTCCCGCTTAGGCGACACTTCTGGGTCACAGAAGTATTTCCCCACATGCTGTCTCAAGGGCGCTGCCCAAAAGCTGCATGAAGTAGGTACTTCCCACTTCCCAGAGGCAGAAACTGAGGCAGGGAGGATTCAAGTCACTTTTGAGGAGCAGCGCTATAACGGGAACCTGGAACTTGGGATCTGTGTGTCAGGGATCCTTCCTGCTGCCCTGTCCTAGGCACCGGGATCCCAGTAAAGGGGGATCAAAGATCAGCCTGGCCCTCAAGAAGCTTCAGATCCGCTTTGGGCACAGAAAGCGACCTCACACAGGAAACATAGGCCACTGAACATTCTGGAGCACTTCCCAATCTTTCCCTGGGTGGCTTCACAGAGATGGTCCAAAAGATTCCTGCTGGTGCCTCTCAGAAGGTTTCTCTCTCTAAACTATTTACAGAGTATGGGTAAATAAGGTGTAATAATAATAAGGGTAAATCAGATTTATGGGTACGAGTATGGGTAATAAGAGTATTGGGTATGGGTATGGGTATGGGCTATGGGTTAAAATAAGAGTGTGGGTAAATAAGGGGTAATGATAGTAAGGGTAAATAAGGGTGGCAGCAGGCTTTCACTACTGTAATGGGGAGGCCATAAATAATACAAACCCAGAGGAAATCCCAAAGACCTTATTTTGACCAGTTGTGTCAGTCTCACACTTCAGCCGCAGACCTCATTAGGAACGACCATGTTGCGGCTAGGAGAAAGAAAGCAATGGGTCGAATCCATCATGGAAATGACCATTCCCTGTGACAGAGTTACTCCTCGGCACGAAGAACTGCCCATGCTTTTGGACCTACTCCCCCGCCCCGAGCTCTTCCGCATCCCTCTCTTCCAGTGGCCTCTGTTGGCAAAGTGCCCGCTGACCACTTGGCTGCGTTATAATCCTTTAATTCGTCTATGCCTAGGAGGAAGAGGTGCTTTATTTAGAAGCTTACCAGTGAAACCTTCTGAGTCTCTAGTTCCCGATGAGCTTGCTGGCATTGGGATGATCCCAGGGTCTGCCCGCTGTGCCCCCGATCTACTGAGCACAGAAGGACTGATAGCCAGGAAGCTTGGTCCACTGGGCAGCCAGCGTGCTGCAGACTGAGGGAAGGTTGTGGCTGGGTTCGTGCACAGAGGACAGACTGATGCAGGAAGGCAGAAGAATGAGAAAATCTTTGAAAGAATAACCAGATCTTGTTATGCTCCTCCTGGGGCAAAAAGAGAGAAGAATTGATCGTCTTGAGCCCCAGGTTGGAGCTAGTCCCCAGGTGGCCAGGCAGTGGTTCTTAGCCACGACTATACATTAGGGTGGCCTGGGAAGCTTTCCCATAATGTGGTGCTAGTCCTGGCGTCTGTGTTTTTAAAACCACATGTCATTCCAGCGAGTAGCCAGGCTTGAGAACCAGCAATCAGACCAGCATCAGAACCAGCAATCAGGGTGGTGATGGCTTTGTCGTGGGTAGGCGTGGCTAGGCTGAACTTCATCTCCCAGAATTCCCTGGCCTGTGGGTTCCTCTTTGGGTTGGGCCACAGAGGGCTCGAGAAAGCTGGAGGACAGAAGGGAAGCAGTATGTGCATTGTGGTCTTCCTGCTGGCTCACCCGATTGCCAGGTAGCAGTGGCCAGGCCTGCCATCCCTCCGCCTTTCCGGGCATCCCGCCTTGGCTTCTCTGACTCTCCAGCCAGCTGCAAGTGCTTAGCTCCATGGCTCCTGGGGTAAAGATATCCCTACTGTCAAGGTCAAAGGCAGCAGGAGTTTTAATCCATCCTCATGGGATTCTAGATTGTTCTTGGTCTACCAAGGTCTTTCCTTCCTAACTGCCTGCCCTGTGGACTTCACGCTCCAGTATCGAACACCAAAACAACAGCCCCCTATAGGGGCTGTTAAACCAGCAAGTCCTGTTTTGAAAGGTCCAAGTCCCGTCCTTGATGCATATATATACAGATCCACCCGGACCCCTCCTCGTAGGTCTATTTCCTCGACTGAACCTACCGATACGGCTAGCTTTCAGGACTGTGGAGTGAGGGCTTGTTTCCATCCACAGAGAAAAGGCCTTTCTTGAGCTGGAGTCTCCGTTTAAGAAAGAGATCCCGGCGGGTCTGACACTTCCCTGCCTCAACCGCCATCCCCCAGGGTGACACATGAGGGGCAGTTTGAAAATCCTTGGTAGATTCCTGCTCTCCGAGTCCAGTAGGTGCGTGGGAAAACAGACTTCTCTGGGGAAAACCTTAAAGATGTAAATTCCTGGACTTGACTTGTGAGAATTTTTCAAAAGCCTCCTTCACCCCAGCCTTTCTGGGTTGTTGATAACATGCTGGTTCCTGATGTGGATGCTGGTCACATGAGGCTGTTTTGTACACCCAGAGTTAAAGGGCGTACACTTGTGATTTTTGCCCGTTCCTATATACATGTTCTATCTCAGTTTTAAAAAAAAATGCACCACCCCCCACCCCTCACCCTCCCACTGCCCATAATCCCATATTCCAGTGACTGGCCAAAGTTGACAACTGCTGGTCTAGACGATTCCTTGGACCCTTCCTGACAAAATTCAGAGAGGAGCAGCAGAAAGATGTTCAGCCATTGGGAATGGTTAAGTTGCATCCATAATCCTGATGATACAATCCCACGCAGTTACTGGAACACTCGAGGAGAACGTGAAACAATGAGGCTGCCGGCCAGCTTGAAGCAGGGGGCCTGGGCTGTTAAGGAGAAAGAGAATCTTGGAGGATCATACTGGAGCCAGATCATGGAAGGCTTTGAGTGGCAAACTGAAAAAAAGGAAAAGCCACTTTCAGAGAGTCAAGGCCTTATTTTGAGGAGAAGCAAGGGGGACAGTGTGGTTGGGGAGGGGGCCTTACAGATTTGGAAAGTGATGGGTAAAAGTAACATTTTTTAAAAAATTTTTTAAGATTTTATTTATTCATTTGACAGAGATCACAAGTAGGCAGAGAGGCAGGCAGAGAGAGGGGGGGAAGCAGGGTCACCGCCGAGCAGAGAGCCTGATGTGGGGCTCAATCCCAGGACGCTGGGATCATGACCCGAGCTGAAGACAGAGGCTTTAATCCACTGAGCCACCCAGGTGCCCCTAAAAGTAGCATTTTAAACAGTGCATTTGTAAAGGTAACATTGAACTGTTTGCAGTGCATATTGGTGAATGACAGCAGAGAGCAGGCCTTGGCCTGGAGATGGGACATGACCTTCCTTTGGTGTTAAAACAGACTACACTGCACTTCCTCCTGAGGTGCCTGCAGGCTATACACACAGTTCTGGAATGTTCTTAAATAGAAAAAAATGGGGGGTAGACCCCCAGTTCTCCCATTTGAAGGCCAAGGAGATCGCTATGAGGCACAACTGTAATAGGTACGTGAAGATTTTGAAGTCAAAACGCAGGGAGAAACTTCATGGGCTGATTCATTTTAGGCCTTAAGTGTCCAGAACAGGTCCAGCCGTGGTTCTCGGCAGGGCGCCTGGACTTGGGGACCAGAGGGTATGGGGACAACAATAGACAAGCAGGTTGGGTTGCAGTTGTTTCTGGGGCCTTTGAAATAAAGAACAGGCCCTACCCCAGAGGGATTCTGAAGCTCCCCTCAGTTTAAATCCTCTAGCCCACACGCTGTCTTGTCTCTACTTTAATATCCAGGGACGGAGTTTCCCTTTTCTGAGTGTGACAACTCTGTGCCCCTCCCCCACACCGCACCCCCCCGCAGGTCCCAAAAGACCCCTCCAAAGACTACAGTTCCTGAGCTTTCACAGTAAGGGCAGAATTAAGCTTAAATACATGGGTTAAGAAAATTGGTTAAGAAAATCAAACCTGGCTGGTTCAGTCAGAGAAGCATGCACCTCTTCATCTCAGGGTCATGAGTTCGATCCCCTGTAGGGTGTAGAGATTATATAAGTACATAAAACTTTGAAGAAATAGGAAGAAAATCAAACCATAGGTATCATCCAACTTCTTTTGAGAGATAGACGTTTTTCTCCTTCCAATCTGACGTAAAGGATTTTCATTCACCCTTGAGTATTCCTCCCTGCTGTAACCACGCCCTAAACTCGATTTTGAGGACCGGCCACTGAGAACCCTTTAATTCCCCAGGGAATTCCCTCTGGAGCCCCACAGACTCCCGAACCTCTCTCCACCAGTTCACGGGCATGTGCGGAGGGAAAGAGGACGAGTCCTCGTCGCATCAGTTGCGGTCTAAAATAGCTAGCAAGGCAACTGCAGTCATGAAAACGGTGACGTGCAGGCACTCCAAAGGGAGAAGCCAGTTCCCATGCCCTCCTGCCATTTCCTTCCTTCTCCTCCTGCAGATAATTTGAGAATCGATGTCCACAAGTTTTCTCTCCCACTGCCCACTCCCCTCCCCTACCTGAGGGCCTTTCATGGTTTTTTCCTTGCCAGCATCTTCCAGGAAAGGGAAGTTTACTTTAATAGTCTGGCCTACTGGCTCGTGAAACCACCTGACCTTGTCCTTGCTCTCCTGGGTGGGCCCAGCCCCGAGGACGCAGACGAAGCCCTGTCCACGCCAGGCTCCGGTTGTTCTGCTCAGATCATGTGTAGCAGCTCTCCAGAGCACTTTACTTGGCTAATACAAGTTGGCAGAGGCACAGGGTACAAAAGCCCCAAATTCCAGGGCTCGACAAGGAAGCCTCTGGAAGCAGGAGGGTGAGCCTTAGCATTCTGACTCAGTCATGCTCGGGTTCAGGTAGCCCAGAGGACGCCCGGCTGGGTCAGTTTCAGGCAGGAGGGCTCCCGTGATGTCAGTGTCTTGTGTGCACGGATCTCACAGAGCACCTGTCCATTGGTGAGGTCCAACAGGCAACATCTACTTGAAACAGAACTACAGAGTGTTAGAGCTGGAAAGAGTCCTCTACCGCAACCCCTCACTACAGTAATGGGACCCCAGACCCACTGAGGCCATGCAAGTGATTTGCCCAGAGCCCCTCAGGTGGCAAGAGAGGTGGCCCACGCTCGCGGGGGTCAAGGTCTAGCGCTCCACCACGGCCCCTGGCCCCTTTTCGCAGATACAATGTCTTTTCATATTTCTTGTCAGGAGCCTGAAGGGCCGGGACATTACCAGATACAGCAGAGGGCCCCAAGGCCCCTCAGACCTAGAAAAGTCACAGCCCCCACCTAGGCTGGGCCTTGGGGTTGGGCATACGTTTTATTTTTTATTTTTTTAACCACCAGTAATCCTTCCAGCTCATTTGCCTTTGTTTCTTCTGTCTCAGTCTTCCTTTCAGTTACTTTTTAGTTAGGTCTCTAGGGGACTGCATGTGTGGGGGGGGATGTTTCTGAGAACTCTGACTGTAGGCACGAGATATCATGTCTCTTAGCCTCGACTAGGATAAACTTCACCAAACGGTGTTACAGTAAAAAAAAAAAAAAAAAAAAAAATGGGGGGGATGTACCTGCCCAAACAGAATCTGTGTATCACGATTTTACATCCGTAACACGTGTGTCCACATGGGTGGAAGTGTGCCTTATAACATTCGGGGTGGGGGGACGTGGATTTCATTACAGGTGGCCTTTTCTTTAATTGAAATGTAATTGACATATAACATCGTATTCGCTTTAGGTGTCCAACATAATGATTTGATACACATATGTATCCTTAATTCATCAAATCAGTAACACATGTCCCTATGAAAATATTCGAAAGGGGGGGCACCTGGGGACCCGAGTCAGTTAAGCGTCTGCCTTCGGCTCAGGTCATGATCCCGGGGTCTTGGATCGAGTCCTGCGTCAGGCTCCCTGCTCAGCAGAGAGACTGCTTTTCCCTCTGCCTGCCTCTCCCCCTACTTGCCCTCTCTCTCTTCTCTCTCTCTTTCTCCGACAAATAAATAAATAAAATCTTAAAAAAAAAAAAAAATTTCAAAAGGTACCAAGAAGGTCTACACTGACAAGTCTTCCTCCTCCCTTGCC
The DNA here is from genome assembly GCF_009829155.1 of Mustela erminea. Lineage (NCBI taxonomy): Eukaryota > Metazoa > Chordata > Mammalia > Carnivora > Mustelidae > Mustela > Mustela erminea. Next base: position 87,832,797 of record NC_045624.1, on the reverse strand, counting down.
CCCAGCTACCCGTTCACCCTCCCAGAAGCCATAGCTATTAACTCCTCCAGGAGTTAGGCAAGCATAGATGTGTTCATTTCTTTTTCTTTTTTAATAAGTGGGTGTGTATTATAGACACTGTTCCGCTGCTTGCTTCTTTAACTTAACAATGCATTCATTCATTACTTTAACTAACATGTACTGAGCTCCTATTAGGTGCCACTCAGTAGCTAGAATACAAAGGGAACCAAATAGATCCCCGGCCTCTAGGAACTTAGTGAGGCATAGAGACGAGAAAAATCAGCGTGGGGGAGGGCAGGAGTGCTGTTTCCCATGAGTCAGTCAGGGAAGGCCGGTCTGAAGAGGCTTGAGGCCGCTCCTGCGTGAACTTGGAGACGGGCCTCATAGATACTTGGCAGAAGGACTCGGCAGGGAGAGCAGCTGGGGAAGACCCTGAAACGGGGGCGTGCCAGGCAGGTCATGCCCCTGTGGCAGCAGAGCTGGGGTGCCTGGAGCTTCTAGGGTGAAGGACAGGGAGAAAGGGGCATGACTCTGCAGGAGACCCGCGGGGTAGACCCTTGTGAGGGTTAGTCCAGAGTGAGGCGGAAGTGCTTGGGCAGGTTTTGAGCTCCCTCTGGTCACCGGCGGAGAACACACATGGAAAGGGATCTGATCAGAAGGTGCTCGTGGGAGCCCCGGGGAGAAAGCGCCATGGCCTGAGTCAGGCTGGTGTCAGTGGTGCTGGGGAAAAGCCAGTTCTGGGTCTGTGTTGGCGGGAGAGGGGCAAACAGGATGATGTGGCTGACGGTGAGGCTGTGGGGGGCCAGTGAACAGGAGGCTGCACTGACCCTCCGGGCTTGGCCTGAGCAACCAGGCGAGTGGAAGGGCTGGACTGAGATGAAGAGTGGGGGAGGGGAGAAGGGGAGCTTTGGGCTTTGCGTGCTGCCTAGCGGTGCCCCTTCAACAGGCAAGAGTTGGATGTTGGATCCAGGAGTGGGGACTTCAGACAGAGGTCGGGGTTGGGGGACAAATTCGAGACTCATTTGAGCCCCGGGAGCAGAAGAGATCAGAGCTGAACATTTTTCATACCCCAGTCCCTCTGCAGGAAAGGAAGAGGATGCTGACTCCGGGGCCTCTTCCCCTCTTGACAGGTCTCCATCGGTTGCCCTCAAGGCCAGAGGGATTCATGTCCTGCCACAGCTGTCACTCCTTTGTGGCCAAACGCACGGTGCAGTCGCATAGTGTGGCGTCGAAGACAGAGCATTGGGTGGGGGGTCGGGACACAGAATCCAGGCCAGCTCGGGCCCATTCAGCCAAGGGATGACAAGCCACGTCACCTGGATGGGTTCGAGTTGGGTGGTCTCTGAGGACCCTTCCCACAGTAATGTTATATGCCCATGAGTCCAGTGGCCCAAGGAGGACAAAAGAAATCCCTGCACACCCTTTTCCAAGGACCTTCACAAAGTGGAAGGGAGGCAGTGTGGTTGACTGTGCAGTGCTTGTCTGGGCTGAAGGAAGATATTTCAGACTCACAGAAAAGTTGCAAAAAATAGTTTGACCCCCTCCCCATATATATGTGTGTAGATAGACATTTTCATATGTTTTATATATTGTGTTTTAAAGGTTTTTTGAGCTGTTTGAGAGTAAGTGGCAAAGTGTCATGTCCTCTTACCCCTTAATATTTCAAAGTGCATTTCCTAAAAACAAAAAACTCTCTTACATAACGGTAGTATAATTATCAAGATCAGGAAACCAGTGTCACCAACAGAGACCTTATTCAAATGTTGCCAGCTTCTCCACAGAGCCAAGAAAAAAGGTAAAGATCCAGGATTACATGTTGGGTTTCTCTGTCATGTCCCTTTAGTCTCCTTGAATCGGGGAGAGTCCTATAGCCTGAGGCTCCTAGCCTTGACCCTAGTCAAGATTACAAGATAATAATCTTACAAAATGTCCCTCAGTTTCCTTTGCGTGATGTTCTCTGAGGGTTAAATTCAAATTTCGTATTTGGGGCAGAAGGCCCTTGCCACAGGGTGAGGTCTGAGTCTGAGATGTTGGGACAAGGACAAAGGGAAGGCAGGGTAGGGCCACTCCGGAGAGGAGGGGAGGCCCTTTTGGTGGGGACCCGACAGCTGGTCCCCACCAAAACTGGACTGGGACCTAAAGGGAAGGTTCACCTGGTCTGGATGCCATGCATGTTAAATACTTTCTGAGCTAATGTTTGGCAGGAAAGTAGGTTTATTCTCCCCAATTATTCAGAGCCATTAAAAAATCATTGATTCCAGGGCGCCTGGGTGGCTCAGTCAGTTAAGTGTCTGCCTAAGGCTCAGAACAGGATCCCAGCATCCTGGGATAAAGCCCCGAGTTGGGCTCCCTGCTCAGCGGGGAGCCTGCTTCTCCCTCTGCACCTCCCCCTCACTCATGCACACACACTCTCTCTCTCAAATAAATAAATAAAATCTTCAAAAAATCATCACTTCTGTGTAGGGCCTATGTAGGATACACACTTAACATGCCTCCTCTCACTCAGTCCCTCAGTGACCCGAGGCCTAGCAGGGTTTCCCTTGTTTTACAAATGGGGAAACTGAGGCCCAGGGAGCAGACGCAGTTAGGGGAGTATCATCGGGCCTCTGCCCCCGCCCAAGCTCGTGCTCTTTGCACTCCACAGCGCTGTTTCAAACCTAGGAGAGGATTTCCTCGGCAATCAGCCCTTGCCTGGCTTTGCTCACAACAAGGCTTGAATAAAGACTCCAGCTCTATTTTCCACTCATGTCAGTGATTGATACTTGATTAATGTTCAGGATTGCCGTCATCTAGAGCGTAATTTTCACAGATGCAAAGACCAATTTTGTTGTTACTGAGGCGGAAAGATCTATTTCCTCCTAAGTTAGCAGACAGAGTTGGAGGGAGCCAGTAAGCACCGGGGCGTCTCGCTGGCTAATTCAGAGAGGAAGCTGTGCTGCATCTGGCCTCCTTAGCCTCTGTGGTGGGCGGGGCAGGAGGCGGGCAGGGGACGGCAGGCTCAGGGCACAGGCGTGGGCACCGCCTGGACTACGATGATTCCGTATCTGGGTGACTCTCCTCTGTCTCTAAGTGGGGGAACCTCTCAGCTGCCTTCTCACTGTCGCCCTGAGGGGCTACGTGGAATCGTGGCCAAATCTCTTTGTGGACTTTACAGATGCCGTGAACATCACTTCCCCACCCAGCCAAAAATCCTCGTGGAGAAGAGTCCTGTCCTGTCAGAACTGCTAAGCCAGGCTGCTGCACCCCACCACACACCCACCCCCCGCAGCTCTCAGGGACACCCGTTCGGATACTGGGTTCAAGTCCAGCTCTGTGCAGCAGGCTACCCAGCCTCTTGGGGTTTCTGGCGGTGGGAAGAGTGTGCTGAGTACCTAGCCCCGGTTCCTGGCACAGATAGGCAGTCATCTTCGGTTTTCCCTCTTCTCCCTCCATTATTTCTGCCCATTCGCCTTCTCCTTCTCAGTGTTGCTCTCCTGCTCCCTCCTTTCCCCTCTCTGACTCCCTTCGTCCAAGTGAGAGTTGTTATTTTGTACCGGTATCACGAACCGAGACTAGGAGGCCGAGTCCCCTGCACACTGACCAGCAAAGTAAAAAGACCCATCAAATCCTAGTTTGGAAAGCAATGACCTTGGCCTTAGGAGGTCTTGCTTTCCCCCCCCCCGAGAAGCATTCATTCGCTTCCTCATTCTAGCTGGAGGACCAGGGCTGGAAGTTGGGGCGGGCGCCCTGTGTTGAGACGGGGAAGGGCAAGCAGCTGGCCACTGGAAGATATCCACTAGGGGTAGCTGTGGGATCAGCAGCCAGTGACCGGCTTTGTAGGAGGGACCCGGTGATGTGTGTGTGTGTGTAATGGAAAATGGGGTGGGGGCTTTTTTTTTTTTTTAAGATTTTATTTATTTATTTGTCAGAGAGAGAGAGCACAAGCAGGGGTAATGGCACACAGAGCAGCCAGAGTGAGAAGCAAGCTCCCCGCTGAGCAAGGAGCTCCGTGCAGGACTTGATCCCAGGACCCTGGGATCATGACCTCAGCCAAAGGCAGCAGCTTAACCCACTCAGCTACCCTGGCGTCCCAAGGTCAGGGGGGTTGGGGGAGCTCTTAAATTCAACATTGAAATTGCTTTCCTGGGGGTGCCTGGGTGGCTCGGTGGGTTAATGCCTCTGCCTTCGGCTCAGGTCATGATCCTGGGGTCCTGGGATCGAGCCCTGCATCGGGCTCTCTGCTCAGCAGGGAGCCTGCTTCCTCCTCTCTGTCTGCCTGCTTCTCTGTGATCTCCATCTGTCAAATAAATAAATAAAATCTTAAAAAAAAAAAAAAAAGAATATGAGTATTTAGAGAAACAGTTGCCCCAGGGTAAGCGCGCAAGCCAATGATAGCCATTTTTTATAGTGGCCAAGGGCCTGGACTCTCCAGCCAGATGGCCTGGGTCCACATTTCAGCTCCAACATTTCTAGGTTCACAGCCTTGGGGAGAAAGACGTTCCTTTACCTCTACCTCTCTGTGTCTCGGTTTCTGTATCTGTGAAATGGGTATGATCAGAGTATGTACATGAGAACATTGTTGTGAAAATTCATCAAAATCAAATGAATTCATATCCAGAAGGCACTTAGAAAGAGCACCAGGCACATATCAAGCAAACCATATTAGAGCTATTACCTGGGGCACCTAGGGGGCTCTGTCGGTTAAGCGTCTGACTCTTGATTTTGGCTCAGGTCATGATATCATGCTCATGAGATCGAGCCCCGAGTCAGGCTCCTCACTGAGCATGGAGCCTGCTTAGGATTTTCCTTCTCACTCTGCTAGCCGCCCCCCTCTTGCCTCCGTGCTCACACGTGCGCTGTCTCTATCTCTCCAAAAAGAAAAAGAGAGAGAAAGAGAGCAAGAAAGAGAGTTATCGCCTGCTGTACTGGTCAATGAGAAAATTACCCCTGGATTTTGCTCATATCCAGACATATTGGAAAACCTCAACAAAGAGACTGGTCATCTTGAACTTAGAACACAAGCTCTACTTCAAGGCTAGGTCCCTGCACCAAAGAAGACAGGGCATCTGCATCATAGAGTAACACGAGAGACAGAACACTCCTATTCCTTTGAAGTTCTCGTCTTTGCCTGGGTGCATGACAGCGTGTTCTTTGAGCAAGGAAGGATCTGGCGCTCGGGATATCTGTTTCTTAGGGCTGCTGTAACAAGTACTGCAGCAAAACTTTCTTGTCTTACGATTCTGGAAGCTAGATGTCTGAGGTCAAGCTGTCTGCAGGGTCTCTTCCCTCTGAGGGCTGGGGGAGAGAATCTGCTCCATGCCTACCCCTAGCTTTTCGTGCTCCACCGGGCGTCTTAGACCTTCCTTGGCTTATGGAAGCATCACCCCAGTCTTGGCCTTCACCTTCACATGCTGTTCTCCCTGTGTGCATCTATCTCTGTGTTCAGATTTCCCTTTGCTAAGGACACGGTCCTATTAAATCAGGGCCCACCTTCATGACTTTGTCTTAATTCGATCATCTGCAAAAACCCTATTTACAAGAAAGGCCACATTCCCAAGTATGGGGGAGGTTAGGACCTCCACATCTTTGGGGGAGCCCAATTCAACCCATGGTACTCACAGTTCCTCAAGCCCTCACACTGGAATTGCTGAAGCCACCTTCCAGCTGGCCAAGCTCTCAGCCCTCACCTCCCATTCCCGCTCACCTTCCACACGGTGGGGGAAGAATCATTCTTCCACTCCGTTGTCCCCATGGAGGCATTTCTTTCATTCCTGATATTGTGATCAGAAAAGAACATTGAGCTCATATGGGTCAGAATCAAACATGTTGACAGCCAAGGCTGGACAAGGTTATAGGGAGGGGGTTGGCCTGGTTCTTGGGTAAGGAAAACTAAGGCTTTACTTTGTGTGAGGGACTGTCTATTGGCCCCGTGCTCTGGCCGAAGTTCAGTGTGGTCATTTGGGGTCGTTTACGTTTCCTCTGGGCTCTTTCCTGTATCCAGAGGAGGCCACACAGTGAGGTAGAATTAGCATTTGAAGCAGAGTGGCATGTCTGTTCTCCGGCTGCCCAGCTATGTGAACTTGGACCTGCCTTACCGCGGTTTAGTGTTCTCATCAGTCCACCGAGGAAGCTGGATTCACAATGAAGTGACTTTTGACCGAGGTCAAAGGTATATGTGACTTTGTACTTAATCCTCACAACAAGCCGCTAGTAAGGGTATTGTTATCCCCATTCCACAAACAGAAAACTCCAAGAACTGAAAACACCTCAGAAACCCACGTTCTCGGTGCTATGCGACCTCCACATCCTTCACTGACCCCGGTGGTTTTCCATCACACTGCATGGTCTAGTCACTTAGAAGAACTTCAGGTTCGAGGTGGAACATGTCTGGGAGGAGGGCCTCGGTCCTGGTACTTTTCGAGAGCTCTCTAGGTGATTCTGATACGTTTCCAGCGTGAGAGCCACAGCTCTACATGTTCTGCGCATCTCCCCTGTCTAGAAGCTATATGAGTGCCCATGGCCCCTGAAGTCCTTGCTGAACTCCTCAGGCCCAGCCCTGGGAATTAAAATTCACTTGACCCAAGAATGTGTATTTTCTGATTCTGAGTGTCATGAACCACTGATCGAATCTGCTTTCTTCATTTGACACTGAGTGCCGTGCCCAAGGCCACACAGCCTGTTAGTGGCAGAGCTGGAATTCTCCCTCCCCTGCCGTTCCTCCATCTTTCTGCTCCACAGGTCTCCAGGGAAGGCATGGGATGCATGTTACAGTTACCTGAAAATGTTTTTTTTTAGAACTAGATGTCGTGGCCCCAGCCCAGATCAATTAAGTTACAGTCTCTGGGGGTGGGCCTCAATGTCTAGCCTTATGGTAGCCTTTTACCAACTTTAGTGTCCATATGACTCCTGTGAAGGTCTGGTTAGAATGCAGGTTCTGGGGCACCTGGCTGGCTCAGTCGGGTAAGCGTTCAACTCTTGGTTTCAGCCCAGGTCATGCTTTCAGGGTTGTGAGATGGAGCCCCACATCTGGCTCCCCACTGGGTGTGGAGCCTGCTTAAGGTTCTCTCTCTCCCACTCCCTCCACGCCTCCCACCATCACACACAAGCACGTGTGTTCGCTCGCTCTCTCTTAAAAATATATATATATGAAGTTCTGTATCATCATTTAAGGAAAAAAAAAAAAAGCAGATTCTGCTTCCATGGTCTGGGATGGGTTCTAGGAGTCTGCACTTTGGAACAGGCCCCCTGTGGTGGGTCCAGGGACCACACTTTGTGCAGCAGGGCCTTATGACGGTGTGGCCGCAGGTCCCTCAGAGCGTGCAGACCTGCACACCACTGCTGGCATCCCCCTTGCCTGCCTCAGGTTGTGCTCACGCATTTGCTTTTGCTTACTCTCCAGCCGAGATTTTCCACTGCATCGCTTGTCCAAGTTGGCCTCCCTACCCACACTTTAAAGTGTCTTGACCCCAGGGACCTTGGTTCCAAATTCCTCACCCCTGCCCTGCTCAACCCATCTACTGAGTACTGTGTTCTTCTCCGGCTGGACAGATACTTAGGGCACATCCACTAAGCCATTTCTTTGTTAAGTAATCTCTACGCCCAATGTCGGGGCTTGAACCCACAACCCAAGATCCAGAGTCACGTGCTGTGTTGACCAAGCCAGCCAGGCGCCCCATTACTATAGAAGTATACCAGAACCATAGGCACAGCCCTTCCTGGAGGAGCGTGCTGTCCTATAGGGAAGGTAAGACAGGTGTGAAAGTCACTGTAACTCACCATGCCGAGAGTCACAGGCACCGTGCGTCCGAGTTAGGTGTGTGGGGCCAGACCACCTGGATTTGAATCCCAGCTCTGCTATAGCCCTGAGGCCTTGAGCCAATAACTGAACCTCAGTTATCCCAATTATAAAAGAGGGACAGGAATAATACATCCTTCACAGGATTGTTCTGAAGGCTGAACGAACCAGCAGAATCAAATGCTGGCACACACGGTGAGCTGTATGTCTGTGCTAGTGCTGTGTAGTTACAGGAAGAGAGGATTGACACCCATGTCGTGACCGGCTAGAGCTTGAGGGACTCGTTGCATTCGGGTATCCAGAGCTGGAGAAAGGGCATTCCTGGTGGAGGAAAAATCATTGGCAGAGATCTGGAGGCAGACATACAAGGACATACAGAGCCTGGAGTTGAGACTGACAGATGCTGCCGGGCTTAGAATGGGCTTAGAATGCCTGTTGGGGCCAGGTGGTAGGAATCCTTCAAGGCCAAACTGAAAAGTCCAGATTTTATTCTTGAAGCAAAGAGAGAGCCACTTCTGGGAGGGTTTTGTTTTATTTTGTTGTAAGATTTTATTTTATTTTTTTTAATATTTTATTTATTTATTTGACAGAGATCACAAGTAGGCAGAGAGGCAGGCAGAGAGAGAGGAGGAAGCAGGCTCCCCACAAAGCAGAGAGCCCCATGCGGGGCTCGATCCCAGGACCCTGGGATCATGACCTGAGCCGAAGGCAGAGGCCTTAACCCACTGAGCCACTCAGGCGCCCCTTAAGATTTTATTTTTAAGTAATCTCTACACCCAAGGTGGGGATCGAACTTATAACCCAGAGATGAATTGAATACTCAAGGCCCTTGAGTTCAAGTGACCTCGAACTAGGACATGAAAAGAGTCACATAGCATGGAATCTGTCTAAGCACTGGCGTTCACAACCCCAAGCCTTGGGCCACTCTCTGCTGGTGGAATCTTGTCCCTTTCCAGCCACACAACTCTCAGATTATCCACTCTAGTTAAGAACTTCAAACAGGAACACTGTTGTTGTTCCTTTCCTTTTCCTCTTAATTCTTTTTTTTTTTTAAATTTATTTATTTGACAGACAGAGATCACAAGTAGTCAGAGGGGCAGGCAGAGAGAGGAGGAAGCAGGCTCCCCGCTGAGCAGAGAGCCCGATGTGGGGCTCGATCCCAGGACCCTGGGATCACGACCGGAGCCGAAGGCAGAGGCTTTAACCCACTGAGCCACCCAGGCACTCCCCTTCCCCTTCTTAATTCTTAAACCTAGAATAACAGACTCGAATGGTAGGCGGCATCTCAGCTCACATACACAGGTCAGTAGGCAACATACAGAGCTACTGGCGAGTTACCTAACTTCTCTGCGCGCCTACAGTTGAGGAACTTGTCTGTAACATGAGGCTCTTAAGAGTACCTATCTCACTGAGTGCTCTTGAGGGTTAAAGGAGCTACTTCGAGTAAAGCAGTTAGCCCCCTGTGCCTAGCACGTGGTCAGTGATCAGTAAGCACTGCTATTATTTCAGCAGAGGAGATCTGAGCAGCTCCTGGTCTACAGCATTAGAATGAGAAAGAAAATGTGGTTACCCAGTGGGAAAGGAGTAAAAGAATTGTAAAAGCATTGTATGTGAACATCTATGGCAATAAATTTGAAAATCTTGAGGAAATGGAGAATTTCCTAGCAAAATATAAATTATCAAAATTGCCCCCAAAGAGGTAGAACACCTTGAATTGACCAATAACCATAGAATACTTTAGAAAGTTTATTAAAGGAGCCCTTTTTGAAAGGCCTTCATGGTCTCACAACTGGACACTGGCTTGTCTTCAAAAACCAGGTATCTTCTTTGTTATTCAAACTATTTCAGGTCATGGAATAAGATGAAAATTTCCCTCACTTCGTTTTATGAAACCAGCATGACCTCAGTGTTTAAACCTGAAAAGCACATGTCTCTTCTATCTGAAAAGCTTTGAGGGAAAAAATGACCCTACCAAAGAAAGATGGGGAAGAAAGCAGGACTGTGTGCACAAAGCATTTGCTCTAAGGCCCCAGGTTCTGCCCTGAAGGCAGGTAAGAATCACTGGGGAACGCCAGGCCCCACTCCCAGAGATCCTGAGTTCACTAGTCTGGGGAAGCACCGGGCCATGGATACAGTTTTCAACTCCCCAGAACCACTGCTTTCAGGGAACTGGAGATTATGTAAGTCCGCAAGCCTGGGTTGGGGAAACCGTCCAAGCACAGTAGAAGCAATTCGAGGAGAGACTTTTAGACAAAGCTTTGGTACAGTCAGAACTAGAAGAGGCAGCCATTGGCCACAGTCACACCAAGGCTCCCACTAAAGGTCTCCAGAAAGCTCCACGTGCCGCGTCTTGAGAGACCAAAGACCTAGCCAGCAACAGAGCCACTTGCACGGGCAACTTCTGAGCCAGCAACCTTGCTCGCCACAAAGGAAGGCCAGGAAAGCCCACAGAGTTTCAGTCTCTGGACCCCAGTAGGATTTTAATGACAGACCTGCTCACTGTCGTGCCGCAAGGTCATTAAGCACACGTGCTAAGCAGTTACATAAATCATTAATTCGCAGTGTGGGCACACACTCAATCCACGGTCCAGCTTTTCCTCCTTCATCATTCCCCAGTTCCCGTGCTCGGCAGCAGCAGGGACAGCACTGTGACCACGCAGGCTGAAGCCTCATCAGACAGTCCTGTAGGCTCCCTAGAGGACAGATGTCCTAGATATCCGTCCCAGACCGGGGCCCTGGAAACCCTTCCAACCATCCATTGTCCTCAGAACTCAAGGTGACAATAATAGTTTTATATCCATCTTCAGTTCCGGCGTTAGGTGTAAATCTACTCTCCATCCCTTGTTTCATTAAATAATAATAATAAGGCAATTTGAACAACTTTCACCATAAGACAACATTTTTTTTTTTAAATGAACAGATTGTTGGCTTAGGTTGGGTTAATTGATAGAGGAGAAATGCAAAACGTATTCCTGTGTGCACCACGCCACCTCCTTCCAAGAAAAAGAACCAGCAGGAAATCTCACTGGGTTCTCAGAGTCACTGCATCATTAAAGCAAGTGAAAGAACAAACGAAAGATTCCAAGGAGCGGTGGTGAGGTGGCTCAGTGTCTGGTGTTCCCTTTATAATAGTCCCTAAAAGGAGCCTTTGGGGTGGGAATAGAAAACAAAAGGAATGGCAAAATATTAACTCCTGCAGCGGGGAGGGGTGGGTACAGGTGCCTCTAATGTTCTTCTTTCCCTTTGTGTGTTTGAAGTTTTTCCATCAGAAGAAAGAAAAAAAGACTGGGAGAGTCCACATGTGAGTAGGGATGAGCGTCCATGGCCACATGACCCATGGAAGCTTCTGGACCCTGAAATACGTGGGGGAAAGTCCCGGAGGAGGGACAAGGGTCTCAGTGCAGATAAGCTTCTCAGGCCGTGTGAGCCATTGGCAGATTAATACTTAGCATCTCCCTGGCTCAGAGCAAGGGCCCTGTGAAAGGCAGCGAGCCGACAGCATCATTCCTATTATAGATGTTGTTATTATGCAGTCCGGGACATGGGGATCTCGTATGGAAGAGGCTGAGGAAACAGGAGTTTCTTCTAGTATTTACCTTGAAACCGTCTTCAGCCCTGAGAGGACACAACACACCGCAGAGGGACGAGTCTTTGTTCCCATAGAATAAATGTGCCAGCTCTGTCTGCAAGCCTCCCCCTTCTCAGGGAGCTGACAATTTCATGCACCCCATCGGGAAGTGAGAGCGCGAATACAAAGGCGAGAAAATGCCAGAGCTGATGGAGGAATCCGGCCATGGCTCCAGGAAGGACAGTCTCCTGTGCATTCTCCTTGGCTCCCTCTGTCGCCCGCTCCCCTTGGCTCACGCCTCCTTCCTCTCTCTCCCCTTCCTCCTCTCCCCCCACCCCGCCCCGTTATTCACTTTGATTAGACTTTGGAAGACTTACAATATCTTCCCTTTGAAGAAAGCCTAGCCTGGTCAATGATGTTTATATGTCAACACTCAGGAATCACTTTCATTTACTAGCAAGCCCCATCTTGGAAGAAACTCCAGAGCCGGCCAAGTCAAGGTTTTTAAAAAAATATAAAAGGAGACTCTGAGGGTTGTGAAGGCTTTAGAACAGAACACAATAGCCGACAGGCCCTCAGCTGCAGGAGAGGCCGGGGTGGGAAGAGCTGGTGTGTGCTTGAATCAAATGGTAACCAAAGATTATTGATGGTCTACTTAATCTGCAAAGGATTACCTTGACAGGAATTGGGCTGCCTCTCCTGATTTGTGTCCAACCGTTGAGTTTTTGAGTGATGGCGGATCGGCCCCCGCCAGAAGCCGCAGCTGCCTCGGGCTCCGAGGCCCACTGAGAAGCGGTCGGAGCAAAAGATGGGAGTTTGGGGTTTTGTTTTTTTCGGTTTTGTTTGTGTGTCTGTCCTTGCGTTTGGGATTTGGTTTTATTTTTAAGCATTTGCTGCCTGAGAACCCCGCACGTGTGATCAGGGATTCACAGTGTCCAAGGCGCATTTCTTTTGGGGTCTCGTCCTTTGATGCTGCCAGCAGCTCCCCGTGTGACAGACTGGCTGAGGGTCTCAGACCCTCGTTTACGGATGAGGAAACTCATGCTCAGAGTTTAACAATTTGAGGGTCCGAAAATTACCAGCCGAGCAACACTAAATTCTTTAGTTCTCTGCCATGAGAAAGACAGGGATGTGTATCCAGTGCTACTTAAACATGCAGAATCTGGGGGTGCTGGAGGGGTGCTCAGTCGGTTAAGCGGCTGCCTTCGGCTTAGGTCATGATCCGGGGTCCTGGGATTGAGCCCCGCGCTGGGCTTCCTGCTCACCGGGGAGTCTGCTTTTCCCTCTCCCTCTGCCCCTCCCTCTGCTCATTCTCTCTCTCTCTCTGTCTCTCAGATAAATAAAATCTTTTAAAATAAAAAACATGCAGTGTCTGGCACTTACCAGATCCCAAAAGGATTGGATGGATGGATGGATGGATGGATGGAACTCCCAGACATTGGAAAGTGGGTTTTATTCACCTCTGTGCCCTTGGTGCCCACCACAGTACTTTGACATGCAAGGCCCACTTCCCAAATATTTGTTGAATGAATAGTCCACTTATATATGCATATACTTTTGTACAAAGACAAACGAGAGTTTGCAGAGAAGTAGCTTTTTGAGCTGTAAGGAATCAAAGGGACTGAGAAATACGTTGTGAGTGTAACTGTTATTATTTATCAACACATATCATTCACCGTACTGCGGTGTAAAAAAATCTCCCATGCATTCATGTATTCACTCAAGATATCACTGAGTGCGGGCTAAGTACTAAGTTCTAGTCTTGATGTTGGTAATAAGCAGCGAACAAGAAAAATGTGGTCTCAGCTCTTACAGGAATCGCCTTCTACTTGGAGATAACAGATAATAAGCCATTAACTAGATAGCGTGTTAGTACACAGAAAGAAAAAATTCAGCCAGCCCGGGGAATGTAGTGATGATGCAGGGTTTGCTGTTTTAGCCACAAAGTCCTTTCCGGTGCTGTGACATTTGAGCAGAGACCCTAGAGAAGTGGTGACAACAAGTCGTGAGCTCTCCCAAAGGTGGAGCATTCCGGGCAGAGGACCAGCAGGTGCAAGGGCTGCGGCTGGGACTGTGCTTGTTGGATTTGAGGAACAGCTAGGAGCCCAGTGTGATGGGATGGGGGTAAACAAAGCAGATGGTTACAGGAGATTATAGAATTTTGAACAGAAGAGTGATGGATTGTCGCCAGCCTCTGGCTCTCACCAGCTACTGCTCACATCGAAACCAGCAGCCCGTGAGAGGAGTCCAGGGGCTGACAGGGTACCTCATGAGTTACACACAAGGTGGACAATGACCCTGCCCCACCCAACTTGGACTCCAGTTGCCTTGGCACTGAGTACAAATGCCCATCTGGGCAAGTGCACCCTTGACTTGCCAAGGCCGCAGCAGCCATCACTGCTGAGACTAGACTAGAAGTTCATCCCAGCTGTAGTCTAAAGTACTCGGCCTCCTCGTCCTGAAATCTCTCCCAAGAGAAAAAGTCCATGATTATCCTTGTAAATCTGAAATCTGTACTTAGGTTTCAGGGTGTTTAGGGTTTTTAAAGAAGGAATAGGAAATAATGTATAAGTTAAAAGGACACTTCTTTTAATAGATTTTATTTTTTAGCGGCACCTGTGTGGCTCAGCTCGGTTAAGCATCCAGCTCTTGGTTTTAGCTCAGGTCATGATCTCAGTGCAGGCTCTCCAGCAAACTTACTCCCCCCGCCATTTCCCATCCCATAGTCTTTCAAGGAGGTCACTATGCACAGCCCACACTTATGAAATGAGGAGTTGTGCTCTCCCTCCTTAAGGATCTAATATCTACGTATATTATTTGGAATTCTTTTGAAAAGGAAATCTGTCTTCTTCCCCATTTATTTATTATTTGATCCCTTATTTATATCAATATGGACTCACAGATCTTTATATTTTGGGGTTCCAATCCAATACTACTCTATTTTTTTGCTCAAATTTTTCCAGTTTTGGCTATTGGGAGCTCTCTCCATTGACCTCCTGTGTTTTGTTTTGTTTAAGATTTTATTTATTTATTTAACAGAGAGAGATCACAAGTAGGAAGAGAGGCAGGCAGAGAGAGAGGAGGAAGCAGGCTCCCTGCCAGGCAGAGAGCCCAACGTGGGGCTCGATCCCAGGACTTGAGCCGAAGGCAGAGGCTTTAACCCACTGAGCCACCCAGGTGCCTGAACTCCTATGTTCTTTTGACATACAGAAGTTGGAGGGGTTTTGCAGGGGAGGGACAGGTTGAGCTTGTCCTTACCTTTTGGCACCAGCAGACCCTCAAGGCTCACCTTGTATATCTTGCCCCTGTTGAAAATCAACCATTTCCCCCAAGGAGTCCTGGTTCTTTTTGCTGAAGAATGGTATTAGAAACCAGGATCTGGGGTCACCTGGGTGTTTCAGTAGGTTAAGCATCTGACTACTGATTTTGGCTCAGGTCAGGATCGCAGGGTCACAAGATCAAGCTCTGTGTTGGGCTCAGTGGGGAGTCTGCTTGAGGTTCTCTCTCTCCCTCTGCCCCCCCAGCCCCTGTGCTCGCTTTCTCTCAAATAAATAAATTAAAAAAAAAAAAAAAAGCCAGGATCTGGGCACAGGGTGTGCTTGCTGCTATTGGAATGTTATTGCTTCCAGGCCCTCTCAGCTGACAGAGCAAGAAAATACGTGTGTATACTAACCAAACTCATGTATATATACGTATCTATAAATATTTCTATATATAACCATCTGTAGCTTTAGGGACGTAAGCAGTTCTTGCTGATGTCTCCAGCTCTTACCTGTTACCACACAGATCATTCTAGCTTATGCGTAAAGTTAAACCTGCCTTCCCCCATATGCTCTCCATCCCATTGTTCAATACCAGCCGGCATCGACAGCAGTATGGGAATTGTTAGCCAGTGTCCCCGTGGAGAACAACTTTATCCACTAGCATACAGCGCTTACGTGTGCTTGCCTTTGCCTTTAGTCTTGGAGACTCCCCTCATTTCGAAGGTTACTTAGGTCAACACTTTTCCCCAGCCCTCTTCAGTGGGGTGGTTTCATAATTTGTAATACAAGTAGAGTCTCTTGTCACGATCTATAGTCCTTCCTGAGATCTAAGGGGATAATTTTTTTTTTTTTTTTTAAGTAAGCTCTATCCCGCTGTGTGGCTGAGCGTACAACCTCGAGATAGAGAGTCACATGTTGTACCAGCTGAGCCAGCCAGGGGCCCCTAAGGGGACATTTTTTTTTTAAAGCTTTTATTTTTTAAGTAATCTCTCCACCCAACATGGGGCTTGAACTTGCAACCCCAAGATCAAGAGTTGCAACCCCAATATGTGAATATTGTGAATTTGAGACCTGTGGTGGAGGTAGAGATTACTTAATAAATATATATTTTTAAAAAAGAAAAAGAGAGAGAGAGACTCACATGCTCTACTGACTGAGCCAGCCAGGTGCCCCACAGAACACTTTTTAAACTCTTTTAATGTTTTATCTCTAGGTAGGATAATAAATCCACAGAGAAAAACTGCCGTAAGAAACAAAGTGGTACAATCATATGTTTTTTTCATTTCCTTGGTTTTTTTAAAAGTAATTCTCACATTACACAATAGATTTATTATAAGTTAAACTACTTAATACTACTTTTTTTAAAAGATTTTATTTATTTATTTGAGAGAGAGAGAGAGAGAGAACAAGTAGAGCAGATGGCAGAGGCAGAGATAGAGGGGGAAGCAGGCTCCCTGCTGAGCATAGAGGCCCGGTGCGGGGCTAGATCCCAGAACCCTGGGATCATGACCTGAGTCAAAGGCAGACATTTAACCGACTGAGCCACCCAGGCGCCCCAGTGTAATACTACTTTCCTACTGTTCCAACCCCAGTTCCCCTCCTAATGATGAACGTTGCTGTTCATCTGGGCTGTGTCTGTGCTCACTTTTTTTCTTGCAATTATATCCTCATATATATGTACTCATAGAAAATGTGTGGTAATGCTAGGGCACCTGAATAGCTCAGTCAGCTAAGCACCCGACTCTTCATTTCCGCTCAGGTCTTATCTCCAGGTCCTGAGTTCAAGCCCTGTGTTGAAAATATGTTTTTTTTTTTTTTTTTTAATGTAGATGGTAAGAGATTTAGAATTTGATATTTATAAACTATACAGTTAGAAGCATTTAATATCTATAGTATGCCTGAAATTATTTTTTAAAACAGCTTCATGACCAATTATATTTCATGCTGATATTAATTAATTTTCCTAAATAAAATTATTTTTCATTCCAAAAAAAAAGTAGAAATGTTCTCGTTTTGACACAAATAGTTTCACTCATAACTGCTGCACCTCGATTTTCTCCAAACCACTCAGCTTGGCTGTCTTTCGAGTCCATGTGTGGCTTTGTACCCCATGAGCAACATTGCACAGAATGGACATGTGGGTCCTGATTGTGGGGTCCCGCTCTACCCTCATCAGCCACGCTACAGGGACAGTTTTGTACGAGCACTTCTCCAGGAATTGCTGGGTCACCGAAATGCATGTTTTCTGTAACAGCTACTGTCAAAATGCCTCTCGGTATAGTTAAGCCAGGAAAAAACCTTGTTCCGTATTACATAGCTGAGTGGGACCGAGAAGGGAATCAGACTGCCAGTTTCTAATTTGTCTTAATGTTTCTCTCCAGAGAATGGTAACTAGGGGGTAAGACTCACTGTGTGTTATTTAAAAGAGCCTCACGCTGTGATGATTTCCAGGGCTTTTAAAATGGTAATAGTTAAATGATTAGAAGAGGGACAGTGTGGTATAGAGGGCTACCCGCTCTGGGTCAAGATTCTAAGCAGATGTACAGCAATTGTCTGACTCCCCAGGAACTCCTTATCGGCTTGACAGGGGCCAGAACGCCACAGACACTGAAGGACCAAGATGGGAGACGCCAGGGGAGATATTTCATGGCCTCTCACGTGCTCCCTCGGAGTAGGGAAGTTCCTGAGTTCATTCGGCAATCACGCTTGATCATCCACTAAGGGCTGGCCACGGGGTTGGCCTTGTGGCATCCAGTTACTCAGACGGGCTGAAAATTTCCAGAATCTCTGTGACAGAGGCGGCCAGTGCATTTCTGCATCTTCATTTCCCCTTTGGCTGAGCGTATGTTGGGTTCCAGACAGGAAGCCTGGCACTGGGGAGACACACGTGAGAGGGTGACATGCTGCGGTCCTGGGTTTGCTCACATGTGGCTCCACCGGCCGTCCCCTCGGACTCTCAGCTCCGTCCTGATTTGGTCATGCTAAGGGGCCGATGAGGCACTTTCTGTGCGAGCTGAGGGACAGGAGATGTGTTAAGCATCCTTAAATAGGGTGAATGGTGGATTCAGTCCTCCCAGAAATGCAACGTTTCCAGCTTCACTCTCAAGGCCGCTTTATGCTCCCGGAATTATTTCTGAGGTGATTGGGCGTTTGGATGGATGTGTGAAAGCTAATAACTTGCTGGGCTGCTATTTAATCAGATGTGGAAAAATTAAATTAAAGTTGCTCACAATGTCCCTGTTCTGATTAATCAGAATCAGGTATATGCTTCACATTTTAAGAGCAGATTCCCCACGAAGCAGGCTCTACGCACTCAACCTGCCAACCGTGGGAAGTCGTAGATGGTGCATCTGAGGAGGAGGTGCGGAAGGAGTCAGACAGATTATTTTAAAGGTTTGCGGAGGAGCTTTCATCAGGACGCTAATTATTGGGGACTTATTCTCCCCGTGGTCCTATAATTTACCACAACCAGCTCCAGAGTGGGGAGTGCAGGATGGAGGGAGACTGGTTGTTTCCACTTACTAGTGGTTTATAGCTTTTCTCAGAGCAGAGGTGATTTCTCTTGTTCTCTCGTTGGTTAAACAGTAAATTCTCTCCTCTCCTCAATTCCATGTTCTGGACCCTGTCCATCCTGCATAAGGGGTTGAACTGTGGCCCCCTCCAAAAAGATATGCTCGAATCCCACCACCCCTACCTGGGAATGTGACTTTATTTGGAAATAGGGCCTGCAGACACAGTCCGGGTAAGGTGAGGTTGTATTGGATCAGGGTGGGCACTAGATCCAATTGGCACCCATCTTAAACCTAGAGGCTGGTGTCTTTATAAGAGAAAGGATAGAAGGATTTGGATGCAGCAGAAGCTAGGAGGGAAATCTTGGACAAATTCTTCCTCAAGGTCTTCAGAAGGGACTCACCCTGCCAACACCTTGATTTCAGAATTCTGGCCTCCTGAACTGCGTGAAAGAATACATTTCTGTTGCTTTAAGCCCCCCAGTTGGTGGTACTTTGTTCTAGTAGCCCTGGAAACTAATACACCCTGTCTTTTGGTTCTCTTGAAAAAGGAGCCTTTGAACCCAAATATCCTGTTTCCATCAAAGAAAGATTCAGTCCCACATCTAGCAATGACTTTCAGTTCCAAAATCTAGCCTTCTCCTGTTCTCCCTGCTTTGCACAAAATCAAGTGCCATTGGAGGATCTTAGCGGCTGCGTGGACACTGGAAATCTGTTTGCTCTGACCCCAGTGGCCCAGCTTACCTCAGAGGGGCCGTTTGGGGGCAGAGCTGCAGCGGAGGGTGCGGAGCTGCAGCCGGGGGGCGGAGCTGTAGCCGGGGGCGGAGCTGCAGCCAGGGGGGCGGAGCTAGAATCCACCAACTGGCCAAAGAGAAAGGGTTGTGACCTCGGCGCTCTATAGCATTCATGGGGAACAGACTGGAGGACCGAGAGCCGTCCTAGTTTGTACCAACCAGAGACACACGAGCTTTACACAAAATGCACATAGAGGGGCCAGGAGTGGGTGGGCAACCTAGTCCTAGGTTCTCCATGGCTGATGTTTTCCTTCAAAGGATCCGCTCAGAATTCATTGAATCTTCCATAATATAAAATTTCAAAGCTGCAGAATACCTGGGTTATGATTCAGTCCAACTCTCCACCCCATTTTATTTATAATAATGCCATCTGCTATTGTTGAATAACAATATAAATAATACCACATACTTACTGAATACATATTGTTTGCCAGGAAATTTTCTTTTTCTTTTTCTTTTTTTTAGATTTTATTTATTTATTTGAGAGAGGGAGAGAGCACAAGCAGAGGGAGGGGTGGAGAAGGAGGGATAAGCAGACTCCCCACTGAGCACAAAGCCGCCGTGGGACTTGATCCCAGGATCCTGAGATCATGACCCAGCTGAAATCAAGAGACCTGAGATGAAATCAGACACTTAACCGACTGAGCCACCCAGGTGCTCCTGTGCCAGGAAATTTTCTAAGTGGTCTCTGTATTTTAACTTACTTAATCATCGCAGTAACACATTGTCACCTGGGCTCTCGGCATCCCAAGTCTATAAAAAAGGAAGCTGAAGTACAGAGAGAACAGGAGCAACAGCTCACAAATGGCAGAATCGTGTTTGCTCTACCCTAATCCCTCTGCTCTACAGAGATGCAACAGATTAGGATATTCCTATCCTCTCCTAGAGCCAGAGAGCAAGAGAGTCACGATTGGGAGCCACAGAACCTAAACACTGGAAGTGGGACTACGTTTTCTTAATATAGACCCAGAGGCACGTACGAGCATGTGTGCAGGCATGCGTGTGTCCATGCATGTGTGTGCGCACGCACACACACACACCCACCCTTCTTAAAAAGAGGGACCACCAGTCACTTCCAGGAGAACAGAAGCTTAGAAGAAGGGATTTAGGAGAAAGACCCCATTGTGTTATCAGTTAGGCTACCCAGTTCCCATTAATGTAAAAAGTTTCTCCAGCGGCTGAGCATTTCCCTCCCAAAAACGCACTGGTTAGACTTGGATCTTCGAGGAGCAGTCACAGGATGAGCACAACCAGCCATATGGTCTCAAGATGAGGACCGTGGGTCCCGCTGGACAGAACGGTAGCCTGACCCTGCCCCCTAGCCCCTGGGAATTCTTCCCAGTTTCCTCTGGGCTGGTCCCTCCCCACTGCCCTGGGGCCTTCGCCCTGTTTTGCACCATGAGGTCCCAGAGGAATGACAGACACCCCCATCGGTGCAAGCACCTACTCCATCCCCAGTGTTCCCCACCCCCGCCCTGGGACAAGACCCCTTCCCCACGCGGCCGGGGCTCCAGGAGCGGCTGTGATAGATGCACTGTGTGCAGGAGAACAGGACGCACACAGGATGGCGTTGCTGCCCTCCAGCTGGCCTGGTGTCTTCCGGAGACAGGTATTAATGACGAGCCGCTTGAAGGCCAGCTGTGCCGGAGGATCCAGGAATCGGTCCAGCAGCTAGGTGCGGCACGTCGTGGCCCCCTGCCCGTCGCTGGGCTTCTCCCTAAGTCAGCCTTTGGTTCCACTCCTTCTTCTGCTTCCTTGGGGGGTGGGGGGCACAGGGAGCGGCACTGGAGGCCATGAGGACATCAGCTGAGTCAGAGATGTGGGGGGACTTCCATGCCCTGTCACACCATGACTCTGTGTGGGTGTCCTCTGCCTCGTTCCAACCGACAGCCCTTAGGCTGGAGGGAGCGAGGTAGGGCAGGAAGGCCCCGACTATCTGAAGCCACTGTCCTGGCCCCGCCATTCCCCACCCCAGCGACAGCCTCAGAGGTCAGGTGTTTGTGGTCACGGCCGCCCAGACTGTTGGGTGGATGAAGGGTCATCTTGCTAGAATTTCTGGGGGGTCAGGCCACAGACAGAGAAGCCATGTGTGTGAACCCGGAACAGAGGTCCTGTTGCCCCCCGGGCCAAAGAAACTAGAAGGGCCACGGGGAGGGAAGTGAAACAAGTACTCGTGGAGGGAGGCACGGCTGCCCAGGGGAGCCTGCTCGGCACTTACCAAGGTTTTGCTCTGCCTCGGCCAGACGGGTGGAGAGCACCCCGGGGTCCTCCGGTAGAAGCCCAAAGGACGCCAGGTCCTCTGAGGTAAAGGGAAGTACCTGGATTACTGCTAAACCAGAGTTAGCTCTGCCCACTCCTATCTACACTCTGCAGGTGTTAATGAATTAACCACCTGCACCAAGGATCACAGCCCAGAGAAGCTACTGTGGGCCAAGGACGGCACCAAGATCAAGATCCCAGCCTTCAAGACCTATCCAGACTATTTAAAGAAGCAGGAAGCAGAGTCTAGGTCCCACATTCCAGCCCAGGCCCCCAGGCTCTCTAGGGCTTAAGATATAATTCGGCTTCCGCAGACCTTGAAGGGATTAGACAGTCACCCTGGGTTTCAGAAAAATCCCGAGTTTGGGCCACGGCTGAGGGGAGTCTCCTTTCCCTGGCTCTCTGGCAGCGCCAGCGCCATCTTGGAGTGTGTTCTTGGCCAGGCCTTTCACCGCAGCTCTTTATCTCCCCTGCCGTTCGCTGAGCGGCAAAAATCAACTTTGAAAGCAGGGCTTACTCCCTGTGCTGTTGCTTTTTTCTGTAAGTGGTGGGTTTCGGTCTGTCCTCAGTCTGTTGGGCTGCCAAACCTTAACTTCCTGTCTCCACTGTGGGCTTCAGGTATGCCCCCGATTTAAGTAGGTGTCGGATTCACCCCAAATGTAATGTAATTCCTCCTTCCTTTCCAAGGAGGCTCCAATTCCTGACCTGCATCCTTTGTCCTCCCTCCTGCTCCAGCTTCAGAGGGAGCTCTGGGATGGCTCCTGGGATCTGGTCAGTGCCGCGAGGGCCGTGGGAATCCTAACGCAGTGCACTGAGACACACAGTCGTGCATGAATTTAGGAAACCAGAAAGACCCAGAGCCCAGGTGGCAATGGTATCTGTGGAAGCTCTTTAATCTGGAAAGGCTTGCACAAATCCCTGGGATACTGGTTTTGTCCGCTAGCCATGTTCCCTAGAGAGGGTCTCCCAAGCCTCCAAGAGGTGAGAGGTGGGGCAGAGCCTATCCCATGAGGGCCTCCTAGACTTGAATGTGGGAGAAGGGTGTTCCCCAGAGGAAAATTAAAGCCCGTAATTGGAAGAAGAAACAAAAGGGGGAAGTACCAAAAGTTCTCCTTACCTATCCCCTGCCTGGTCTCTTTCCTTGCCTACCCTTCCCATGTCTGCCCTTCAACTACTGATTGCAAAAGGAGAGGAAGCTCTCTTGTAGTGGGCAAATGTGGGAGCCTGGTGAGCACCATGGATGGTCTGTGACCTGGTCTTGTTCATTTGGGATCTGGATGTAATATGGACAGGCCTCAGGCAACGCACTACCTGACTTCCCACCCTCGAGCCCGTGCGTCCCTGCTCAACTCTGAGCCCTTCCCCACAAGCTAAATCCTCTTTCCCGGAATGTGCTCGACCCGCACTCGGATGCTGCAGCCTCCTCTCGGCTTTTGTTTCGTTCTGGACTTCCTGTTCTATTTGTGCACAGTTGAAGCCCAGACAGTTGCCTCGGCAGACGCAGAGCACGTACGAATGGCCATCGTCCAACATGAACACCTGCCCTACTGTAAGCGACCTGGGGCTGCCCCAAGGTGGCTGCCTGCCTCCTGTCCGCCCTCGCCCTCCACCCTCCCAACCTGGTTGGCCGTATTCTCTCCTGCTCCTTCAACAGCTCCTCAAGAACTGAGAGCTTGTAACCACCTGTGCCCCCTCTCTCCGGGGAGCCCTCAGGCATCCACACCCAGAAGGCAGATGTGACCCTGCCCCTTGGGAACAGTGGGTCAGGACACCTTGTGGTAGCTTTCTTTTTTTTTTTTTTTAAAGATTTTATTTATTTATTTGACAGACAGAAGATCACAAGAAGGTAGAGAGGCAGGCAGAGAGAGAGGAGGGGAAGCAGGCTCTCTGCTGAGCAGAGAGCCCAACGTGGAGCTCGATCCCAGGACCCTGAGATCACGACCTGAGCTGAAGGCAGAGGCTTTAACCCACTGAGCCATCCAGGCGCCCCTTGTAGTAGCTTTCTTAAACCTTCTTCCATCCTATCCACCCCGAGGGAGTGGGTGGTCGCATCTACATGGGTCTTCTGATCACTCAGCTTAGGCGAAGTGGCACATGGGAACTCAAGAATTCGAACCCACTGGCTTGCTGGCTCTCACCCAAACAAGAACTTCTGCAAAATGCCCTACCCTTCCTGTGGCCACTGGGGCTGGAACCACGTGGGTCAGTGCCCACGTGACCACTCTTCTCCCCCACCACCCCAGGCGTCCTGCCACAGATGAACTAGGCTACCTAGCACAGGCATGGGACTCAACCTAAGGGGTCACCCTGTCATTATTTCTATGTCTGGGGTTTTGGTATTTTTGCTGGTATTTTAAAAGGGGAGAAGTTTTACTTATTTATTAAAGATTTTATTTATTTGAGAGCAAGAGGGAGAAGTAGATTCCCCACTGAGTGCAGAGCCGGATGTGGGGTCCAGTCCGAGGACCCCGGGATCATGACCTGAGCCAAAGGCAGAGATTTAACTGACTGAGCTACCCAGGCGCTCTCAAGGGAAGCAGTTTTAAAACAAGAATTCCAGAATCAAGTTTGGTGACAAATATTTTTTAATCAGATTTAAACTTCACCTAGTCCCATTTCTTCCCCTCCAAGCCATCACAAAAAATCTAAACTAAAAAAAAAAACACAAAAACTAAAAACCACCTTTTAAGGCTGGATATTTCCCAGTTGTCTTATTAAGAAGCAATTATAATTTTGAACTTATGATTTTAAAATATTACTGTTCATACTATTATTTAAAAAATTCTTGCAGATTAGTGACCAAAAGCAAATATACTAATGCCAGAATGGATATAAACAGGCAACTCATAAGAGAAGAAACTCAGGTAGTCAATGAATATGAAAAATATGCAACCTCAATGGTAAACAAAAAATAAATAAGTAAAACAAAAACTTATCAAAATGGCAAATGTTTAGAAGTCGACAATACCGAGTTTTAGTGAGGAAGAAAGAAAACAGACTCACTCCCAAGCTGATAGGCATATAAATGGGGCCTCCCTTTTCCGCCAGGCATTTGACTCATGAATGAAGGGCCTGGAACCACAATTTCTGCTTCTAGGATTTTACATAAGAAAATAAATAGAAATGTGTGAAAAATTTACCTAAAGGATGTTCACTACACAATTATCTAGAATAGCAAAAAATTGGAGCCAATATGAATGCCCTGACAGTAGGGCTATGAGAATACTAAGTAGACCTAATACTAAGTAGAATACTAAGAGAATACTAAGTAGAATACTAAGTAGTAGAATTGTATTGTTTATACAATTCAACTGGTTTTTAAGATTTTTATTTTTAAGACATCTCCACACCCAACGTGGGGCTCAAACTCACAATCCCAAGATCAAGAGTCACACGTTCCACTGACAGAGCCAGCCAGCACCCCGTACGATTCGCTTTTTTATTTAACAAGTAACATGGTAACAGTGACCGAGTTACGGTGCATGAGAACCCACATTGGTCTTGGCGTTTGTTAGGTGTTTTGTTTGTTTCTAATCAGAATCTAAATGGACCGGGGTGGGGGGGAGAAAAAAACTGGGCCCCCACATGCAAAATATCTAATATTTTGGTGGCGATTTTCAAATCCTGGAGGGAATAATGAAAAGATGAGGTCTGCTCAGGTTTTCAATTTACCACCTACATCCTGTCATTGAAATTTTTCTTTACAGATATGAAGAGTAACTACTGACATGTCCCAGTGGGGTTTTAATTTATATAATAGAGCTAGGATTACATTTTTTTTCTTATCGTTTTAAAAAATCCTTTGAATTCTACTTGTACCCCCTGCTCTTGAGTGAAAAGCTGATTTGATAGCAGCTTACTGAGGTAGAGATGACAGAAATGCCCCCTGAGGCTCCTCCTCTACCACATCCTTTCTCTTTCCCCTCCCCCGCTTTGGGGAGGGTCCCTTTTCTTTGCTTATACCCGAAGCCTGCTGGTGTCTGATTGGGATGCCCCAGCCCTCCCTAATCAGCGTGACAGCTGCTTCCTCCGAGGTGTCTGTAGGACTGGAAGTGGGAGGGTGGGTTTGGTTCCGATAGGACTGGAATCGTCATTGTAGTATGGGGTGCGTACTTGGGGCTGATTTTTCACACCATAATCCCTGCTGCACTTCTGGGGTATGGGATTGGGTAAATTTTTTTTTATAAATGTGCCATGGGTAACAACTTTACCGGGTGTCGGAGGGAAGTAGTCAAGAGCAAATCGATTGCTTTAAATGTGAATGTCCGGGGTGCCTGGGTGGCTCAGTGGGTTAAAGCCTCTGCCTTCGGCTCCGGTCATGATCTCAGGGTCCTGGGATCGAGCCCCGCATCGGGCTCTCTGCTCAGCGGGGAGCCTGCTTCCTTCTCTCTCTCTCTGCCTGCCTCTCTGCCTGCTTGTGATCTCTCTCTGTCAAATAAATAAATAAAATTTAAAAAATAAATAAATAAATGTCAATGTCCGCCATTCACAAGTGAGCACTTCTCCCACACCATGGGGCTGGCAGCTTTTTTGATAGTATTAGAGACACTCACAGCATCTGGGTGATAACAGTAATGCCTTTGGGCATTAGTTAGATAGCTCAACACTCCAGTTATTCAAGATTATGACTTCCTTATTCTTTCTGAAAGCTCTTCTCGGTTTGGCACCAAAGGAATTCAGGATTCAGACTGATAGATAGCACCATACGAAAGAACATGAATTTTAGAAAATTGGGCAGCTCTGAGAAATTCCTGGGGCCGCCGTTGCTGGGCACCTCCTGAGTGCGCTTTATACAGTTCTCTCTCTTAATGCTCCCCAGAACTCCAGGGGGTGGATATTGCCTCCCCCTTCTCCAGGTTGGGGGGGTGGGTTGGGGGAAAGCTCAGATAAGTTCACATTCTCTGCCCAAAGTTTCTGAGCTGGTAAGCTGCTGCTGGAACTGGGTTTCGCACCCTTGCCTAATTCTTGCTGGCATACCAGGCCGCCTTCCAGAACATTCCTCTAAGCAATGAAATCTGTGCTTCAAGTTAAACTTGTGCTAAGGCTATGGGTCTAGCCTGGGAAATGAGCGTCCACCAGTTTTGCTTTGGATATTATCTTCTCCAATTGCAGCGTGCAGCGGAGCGTGCTGGGGTAACGCTCAGATCCCAGGTCAGCAGGTCTGGGCAGGGTGCCTGCTGATGCCAACACTGCAGACGGAGGCCTCCTTCTGGGGTAACAGGGCCCTAGGTAGGGAAGCAGCACTCGGCCGGCTGGCGAAGGGCGCGTTACGCAGAACGTGGATATAAATTCTGATCCTGCCAATGAGTGGGTGGCTTGGGCAAGCTATTTAACCTCTCTGCACTTGCTTACTCATCTTGAAAATAAGGATTTAAATAGCAGCTACTTCTCCGAGGTCTGAGGATTAGATGAGATAAGCCTTGTGAAGTACTAACAATTGATAGTTCTTAATCAGGATTTGCTTTGATTAGTAACACGTGGAGCCACACCGCCCTGGGGCGGAGGAAAGTGCTCTGGCAGGGAGTGGGAAGGTTTGAGGTCCCGCCTAGACCACTTCTGTAAGCGCCTAGAGTCTCGCTGGGGGTGGGAGACCCACAGAGCCCTCCTGTGGCTTAGGTACCTGCATAGCCTCTTGCTCCGGAGACCCGTAACGAGCTCGGATCCCGGGAGTCCTCCGGAGCCTCCCGACGGGGGCTTCCCACAGATGCCTACGTGGCTTCCAGGGCCCACATCAGATGGGGCTCAGGCAGGGGGCACATGGCAAGCGCCCTGTGCTTGCTGTCCCCCCAGAGCCTGAACTCTTCCCCCCACACCGGGACCTGGGATCACCCTTATTGCCACTATACCTGATATAGTTTAAGGGCCTCAGGCCCTGCTTCCTTTTCATTGTATTTTGTTTAATTTCTGTGTCGCCAAGGCTCTGTGGACCCACGTGTTAGCTGTGTCTGTGGGGCGGGCACTGCCCTCAGAGCCCAGCCTTAAACCCCCACTCCGCGGCCGAGTGTGGTTCCCAGAACAGCAGCATCCGCACCCCCATGCCCGGCCCCTGGAAGATGGAGGTTTTACTATTACTCAGGGCTCATGAGTCCGACAGATCAGGAGATTGTTGCCTGTGACAAGGTACTTTGTTACAGTTCCAAAGGGAGGAGGTGTGCTGTGTCACTCAGGACCACACAGGGAAGCGCCTAGGTCAGTCAGGCGGCAGAGGAAGTGGGGAAAGCAGAGGCAGGAGCCTTTGCTGTGGTATGCACGGGAAGGCCAGGTGAGGCAGAGTAAGCAGGCACGGCAGTGGCTAGCTGGAGTAATCAAAGCAGGCTCTGGGGTGTAGGGGCCGCCTCTGATTATCTGTACCCCACCCTGGGATGACCTGGACAAGGGAGCGGTGGCATAGACTGTCAAGGAGATGGTTGTGGGTATGGGCTTTAGGTTGATTTGCATATGAAAGATACATTGTGTGTGAGTCCTTTGCTACCTCTAGGGAGTTGGACAGCCCATGGTCAGCAAGACTCTTGGATGTTAAAGCATCAGAAATACAGAAAAATAAAAAGGTGTGATTAGATGCTGACATATGGAATCTGCATTTTAACCAGATCTCCAGGCAGTTAATGAGCAGTCTAAATTCTGAGAAGCATCTGTAGGGCACTCTTCTCCGGCAGTCGGAATGGGGTCTGCTAAAAGCAGCAGAGCAACAGAGGCCCTAAGGGTTGGTGGGTCGCCTGGGGAGCTCAGTCAGTTAAGCCATCCAGCTCTTGATTTCAACCCAGGTCATGATCTTAGGGTCGTGAGATAGAGCCCCGCATCCTGGCAGGCCTAGAGCCTGTTTAAGATTCTCTCTCTCCCTCTGCCCTGGCCCCCGCATGCACACATGTGTGTTCTCGCTCACTCTCTCAAAAAAAAAAAAAAGGTAGGAATGGTGACTACGGGTCTGGGAGACAAGCTACACTGAAATCTTAAATGGATAGCTAAGAGAAGAATGTCCCAGAACATTAACAACGCCTTCCATTTCCTGGGCAGATGCAACTAATATCCTTTTGATCATTAATAATGATCCGTGTAGCAGTCATAGAAACTGGGAAAACAAATGTGGTATTCATTTCTATAACAGAACTTATTTAAAAGTAGGGAACTTACCACCTCATCAGTGAGTGGAGAGAAAAACCAGTGTTTTTATCCCCTTTTACAGTGGGAACATTGGTCAATAAATTATCCCATAAAACTCAGGTTTTCTCTCATCTCAAACGAGTAGTGCTTCAGTTTCTTGTAACGGGACATTCATCTCTCTGGTCGGACCAGTTATTTCTTCAGCTGACCGGTGCCATTTCCGTTTGTCAGCACGGACAGAAAGTCCTCTAGAAGAAGCCCCGACTAGCCCACTCCACTTGGAGAAGAGGCAGTATATTGAGAAAGAGTCGAGAGCACGAGGAACCAGAGCCAAGTGTGGGTGTGGCTTAGAATCCCAGTGCTGGGACATAAAGGGACCTTTGAATCCATCCAGTGAAATCTCTCGTTTTAAGGGTGAGGACCCTGAGGCCCAAGATGTTAGTTAGCTTGCACGAGGTGCTGGGACTCCTGGATGGGGACAGGGCAGGACACAGGCTCCAGGCCCAGGGCCAGCTTTCACTGTTCTCCGTGGCACTGGAGTCGCGCCAGCTCCCCCCACCCCCGTTTCGGCCGAGCGCCTCCTCCTCTGAGATGCGAGCCAGGCTCCTCATGCCCAGTCTGGCAGTGCTGACGCTGCAGCCGTGTATTTCATTTCTTTGCTTTATTTATTTATACCCAGCCTTGTTACAAAAGGATTTAAGGCCGCTTGTAAAATTGCAAACAACAGAGCAAAATAAATTTTAAATAAGTGAGAAAGATGAGACAAAGGAATAAGTGGCTTCCTAATAGCTTTGCCCAGTGCCATCCCGCTCCGGCTCTCGAGCGTCCAGCCCCGAAATCCGAGTGATGATGGCTGTGGGGTCTCTGTGCCCGTGGCCCCTCCAACTCAGCAGCACTTCGGCCAGTTTTTCTCCCTGGCTACTGTTAGAGCCTCTCCCGCTTTGGGGTCAGGATGCCCTTTGGAAGGTTATGTTGAGAGACTTGGAAATTCTCGGCAGTGGGTGACCTGGACAGGGCTGGCCACGGCGGTGATGGTGGCAGGGATGGGGCTGTTGTGTTGTCGGTGCTCCACAGAACCTTGGGACCATTAGCGCTGTCCCGAGTCCGTGTCCTCCTCGGCCCCTGCAGGCTGGGAGGAGGAGGCCCGGCATCACCAGAGTTCACGGCCATTGTTTTCCGCCAGCCCTTTTGCACCGTGTAGGCCTCTGCTTCAGCTCTGATCTCTTGGTTCTGGAAGGCCAGCTCGCTGGATGCTTTGACTTCTTCACACAAGGGACCCCGGCATCTTCCCTGCTTTCTGGACCTCTACTGTCTCCCACAGGCAGGCCTCGTTCTCAGGCAAGGTCCCACTCAGGTGCGCTCTCTCTCTGACTTCCTGGGACTTGTTCCAACCCCCCACTGGTGTGGGTGGCTTGTTTGATTCCTTCCAAGCCCCTGTGGCCACCAAAGGAATCAAAGCTAACCCCACCAGCAGTCCCAGGACTTGCAAGAGCTCTCACCCCTGGACACATCTGGAAATGTGCGTTTTTGTGGCCGTCCTAGTATCCGGAGGTGCTAAGTGCTCTGCCATGCCTGGGACAGCTCCGCCCAGGGAAAAATCATCCAACTAAAACTGCCAGGTGCATCCCTGGGGATAAACACTGATAAGAACTCAGGAACGCCTAAATATTTACACGCGTACAGTTAGCATCCCAACAGCCAAGCTGCAGACTTCTTGGTTGATGCCCAAGAGTTTAGTGGGAGGAAATCACTAAATTATTTTTATCTACACAGTGTGGTTAGAAAGAATTACATTCTGAAGGGTCAGCCTCTGCTGGGAATTGTTTATTTCATTAGGCCAGAGTCCCACGGTCAGATCAAGCGGCGGCTCTCCTCGGGTCGTGCATCTGAGACCCAGGAACTTCTCAGCTCAGTGGGGCACCCCGGAGTTGGTGAGCACCACCCCATGAACTGCCAGGGCCACCTGACCTATGGGTGCTGTCAGGTCACCCCCAGCCCCCAAGGGGATGCCGGGAGCCCGGAAAACACTAGCAACCTTGTAACTGGTTGCATCGGGGAAATTTCTCCAGAGGCCCCCCTCCCCGCCCCCTGCCCCGGGTTAACAAGCAAGGGAGAACTCTCAAAATTAAATAGACTGTTGCCTCTCATAAAAACCCACCCTCGTTGCTCTTAGGCTTCAAAAAATAACTTTTGAACTCACTGGCTAAGACAAGTGATTAAGATTAGCTAGCCCTCTGCCCACTCAAAACTTCTGGCCTGGCTGATCCCTGCCTTCTCTCTTGCTTTACTGCGGACTGGCGAGTTATTTCCCGATTCGTCCCTGCAGTGTTCTCTGACACACTTTGAGTGCCTGCTGTGTGCCAGCGCCAAGATGAGATCTTTGACTGCGGCTCTTTTGGGAATGGTGGGAGAGGAAGGCCGTCCCGCGGGTCAGTCCAGATCCGTGGACCATGCGCTAAGTGGAGGTGTGCCCAGCATGTCCTGGGAACCCCGAGAAGGGGACCGGAGGCGAGCCGGGAGAGGTGCAGGGTGATGGGGTCCCCCGCATAGCCCAAATGTGGTTCTGTCTGAACTGGGTCTTGACAGAAGACAGAGTTAAGCAAGGTGAGGAAGGCCAGGGTGGATTCCAGGGGAGAACAGTGTGCACCGAGCCACAGGGGCATGAAACAAAATGCTGTCCGGAGTCCAGGGTGGCAGGAGGGAAGGATGCCGGGGTGAGGGGGGGGGATCAGAGCCAGCCAGAGCGCCCGGGGCCCTGGAGATGAGTGCTGTGACAGATTCCTAGGGACTGATTCTTCTGCAGCTCAAAGACGCGAGAGGCCATTAGACATTGAGAGCAATGCCACATGTCAATCAAAATAATTAAAAGCAAAAGAACCGGAAAGCTGGCTCCCATATTCCAACATCCATCTAGCTTTCCTCCCCCGCCCAGAAAACGCTTTTGATAAAATACAATGAAGTGCCAAAAGCTGTGTGTGTTCCAGAGCAGGACATGAAGTGAGTAGCATACAAGTAATAAAAGTAAAACAAAAATTTTAAAAACTCAATCCCTGCCCCACTGAGGAATTGCTAACTCCCGACAGCAGAGCGCACTTGGGTTCAGAATCCGACAGAATTCACGTCCTAAACTCAGGTTCTGCCTTGATTCACTTGAGTCTGAGCGGCTCTGGGCTTTGATTTCCTCATTCAGATGAGAGGGTGATGATACCAATCTCAGCGTGCTGTTGTGAAGATTAAACCGTGTCATCCCCGTGGTTTTTATTACCAGCTTGGTGTGTTTCGTGTTTTAAGTAATCTCTCCTCCCAACACGGGGCTCAAACTCACAGCCCTGAGATTCGGAGTTGCACACTGTACTGAAGAAGCCAGCCAGGCCCCTTCACCTGCTTGTTGTTACCTTTTAAGGTACTGACCTAATCCAAAGCAAGCAGCAGAATATGGTATATGAAGATCAGTGATCATTTAGCGGAGTAAAGAACAATCACAAATTAGTTAATAAAATACATGCTAGAAATAAAAGAATTCCTATTCATTTCTGTTATTCATTGGATGAGTGTCAGGCACTGCATGAGGCTTAGGGACTAGAAGAGTGAATAAGATAAACCCAGTGTCTGCCTTCATGAGGCTCATAATCTGGTATGTAAAGGAATATGTTGGGAGATTTTTGTGTTTGTTTTGGGGGGTTGTAGGGGGGTATTGTTTTTTAATATTTTATTTATTTTTTTGACACAGAGAGAGAGATCACTTGTAGACAGAAAGGCAGGCAGAGAGGGGGTGAGGAAACCGGCTCCCCGCTGAGCAGAGAGCCCAATTCGGGGCTTGATCCCAGGACCCTGAGATCATGACCTGAGCCAAAGGCAAAGGCTTTAACCCACTGAGCGACCCAGGCACCCCTGGGTTTTTTTTTTTTTTTTAAGTTTGTTTTTATTATTATTATTATTATTATTATTATTTATTTTTGAGAGAGAGAGAGCAGGGGGAGGGACAGAGGGAGAAGGAGACTCCCCCCTGAGCAGGGAGACCAACACAGGGCTCGATCCCAGGGCCCAGGGATCATGACCTGAGCCAAAGGCAGACACCCAACTGACTGAGCCACCCAGGCGCCCGAAAAGGAATGTGTTTCAAGGGATCCCTTCCTGAAATCTACCCACTAGAGACTCACCTAGAGGCATGCTCGCTGTGGACTGACCTCAGCTGCTGTGGCGATACAGAACTCCTCAGGGTTGCCATGGTAGAAGGTTGGAGGTGGTTGGAGGTGGTGAGGGCTGCTGCTCCCCCATAACCTCACTACCAGGTTACAGCGGGTCTTCCAGTCGGACTGAAGGCTGCGGTCAGTACAACATTGATCAAACAAATGTGTGTCAACCAGTGGGAAGAAAACAATGGACTGAACCTCCTCGGTAAACATGATGAAGTAAGTCCCCGCCTCCTCTCCTCGGAGCTGTCTCAGCCATCCCTATACAGAAGGTTCACTCAAGGCAGTGACGAGAATATTCCAAACACAGGAGGACTCTGTTTCCCCAAATCAGCATCATGCTGTCTTCAACCCTCCTAACTCACTGGCTGCCCCAGGCCACCTCCGGTGCCTTCCCTAAGGGCGAAGGGACGGGCCTCGCTGGATTCGAACCCTCTGTTCATTCAAGCGTGGGATGTCTCTAAGGCCTTTGCCCTGGCCACCTATCTTGAATACCTCTAATTTCACCAAAAAGAATCGTTTCCTAGCATTCCTTATGCTAAGTCAAGCTTTCACCGAACAGAAGCCCATTTTTTATGTTTAGAGTGTTGATCAAAAAACAGATAGCAAAAAAAAAAAAAAAAAACACATAGCCAAAGGATTTAAAGTAGCCGGACACTTTGGGAATTTTTTGTGGGTTTTTTTTTTTCTTAATTTGTATTAAGTTTTTAATCTCAGTTCCAGTATAGTTAAGAAAAAACAGTAGCATATTAGTTTCTCACGATTCAGCAATTCTCTGCATTACTCAGTGCTCATCAGTGTTCAGTCCCCATCACCTGTTTTGCCCATCCCCCCACCACCTCCCCTTAATGCAGCCACTTTTGGAGTGTGACCTCTAAGATTAATACTGTTTACCCAAGATGGACTTCGTATTCTTTTTCTATTTTTTTTTTAATTTTGTTTATTTATTTGAGAGAGAGAGTGAGAGAACAAGTTGGGGGGAGGGGCAGAGGGAGAAACAGATCCCTGAGGAGCAGGGAGTCTGATGTGGGGCTCAACCCCAGGACTCCGGGATCGAGACCCGAGCCAAAGGCAGACACTTAACTGACGGAGCCACCCAGGCGTTCTTGATAACTTGTGAGCTGATCACCCCTAGAGGGAGAGCCCAGCCTCACAGTACACCACCAGTCAGACTCAAGTACTTTTTTTTCTCTTTTATTTGTTTGTATTAAAGTACTTTAAAGTAAATTACAGACATTGTAACTGAGTTCCATTTCTCCATCCCGTTCGAAAGGTATGATTCCCGGTGGTGGGCTGGGGGGCCAGATGATATTCAAAGTGACCATAAAATCCTGGATTGTTCAGGAAAGTTGCCTTGGGGCCGGCCCATGCATTTCACACCCCCTTTTATTTTCATAAGTGTCCAGTTAGGATAAGAAAGTATATGGTTACTCTATTTATAGACAGTGCTGTAGCACAGAACGAAAAGAACACACCCGGGAGAACTGGGTTTGAGTCCCGTCTCTACGAGTTCCAGTAGGCAGGCCTTGGGCACGTTGCCTCACCGTGATAAGTCTTCCTTTCCTCATTTGTAAACTGAGAGTGATACACTTGCTTGCCCTCGTCATTTCTTACGGGAGGTACCAGTCACCCCATGGACATGAATACACTTGGTGGGGAGAAGAGCATTGACAAGCGCTGGGGGTTATTCCTGTCCTTAAACCCAACATTGGTTCATGCTTTGACTTGACTCTGGCTTGGGAGAAAACTAGCTTTAGAACATAGATGACGGGGGCGCCTGGGTGGCTCAGTGGGTTAAGCAGCTGACTTCCGGCTCAGGTCATGATCCCAGGGTCCTGGGATCAAGTGCCACATGGGGCTCCCTGCTGAAGGGAGCCTGCTTCTCCCTTTCCCTTTGCCTGCTGCTCTCCCTGCTTGTACTCACTCTCTCCCTCTCTCAAATAAGCAAATAAATTCTTCAAAAAAAAAAAAGACTCTCTCGGCCCCTCCCTCTATCTACTTGCGCACGCGGGTGCTCTCTTTCTCAAATAAATAAATGTTTAGAATATAGATCATGTCAACTCTTTCCCTTGTCTTCCTATAGAATGGAGAGACCCCATGAGTGACCCTGCTTTTGCAGGGAAGTAAAAGCCATCCCCATCCTGCTTGGAGATTTACTTTCCCCCTTAATTCCATCAGAGAAGAGAGAATGAGCCTTGCAAGTACAACCTGTAAGCCTTTCCTTTGCCTTAAAGGCATTCATGTAAAAATTTTCCGGTAAGGATTCCACTTACCCTTCTTTGTATAAGTAGAACTTTTTGAAAGTTTGAGGAAACCAGCTAATGAGATCCGAAGGTGAAAGGCCCACCCGAGTATGAGTATCCCGCCTTGTTGATGCCTAGTCCAAGCAAATGTTCCCATGGCAACAGTCACACCAGAGGTGAGGGTGAGTGGGGAGGCCAGGCGGCAGTAGACTGTTTTGCATACTAAAGCAGCGTTGTTTTTTTCCCCCAAAGTGAAAATTGCTTTTCTTTCTTATTATGAAAGTAATACATTGTAAAAACTGCCTAAATTTCAAGAAGTAAGAAAGTAGGGGCACCTGGGTGGCTCCGTCCTTAAGTGTCTGCCTTTGGCTGAGGTCAAGATCCCCGGGTTCTGGGATGGAGTCCTTGCTCAGCAGGAAACCTGCTTCTCCCTCTCCCTCTGTCTGCTGCTCCCCCAGTTTGCATTTGCTCCCTCTCTCTCTCTCTCAAATAAATAAAATCTTTAAAAAAAAAAAAAAAGTAAATATTTTGGTGTAAAATGTAACAGTCATTTTTCTGTGTTTCTGTGTTTGTCTCTGTGTTGTGTGCGTGTTTCTATATGCATATATCTTATATTTTAAAAAATAAAAGTGGAAATCTGCCTTTTGAAATTTGCCCTTTTTTTCCCACTTAAAATTGTTGAGGATGCACTTCAGTGAATATAGATCTACATCATCACTTTTATAGCTTCCCAGCATTCCATGGAGTAGCGGGCTCAGGAATTTACCTACCCAGGGCCCGATTGCTTGTTATTTAGGTTTGGCTGGGCGCACAGTATCTACCCCTTTTGTTGTAATTTTTAAAAATCAATGTACGCTACCTATTCTCAAAGGGAAAAAAATAGCTCTCTACTCTTTTTTTTTTTTTTTAAGATTATTTATTTATTTATTTGACAGACAGAGGCCACAAGTAGGCAGAGAGGTAGGCAGAGACAGAAAGAGAGGGAAGCAGGCTCCCTGCTGAGCAGAGAGCCCCACGCGGGGCTCAATGCGAGGACCCTGGGATCATGACCTGAGCGGAAGGCAGAGGCTTTAACTCACTGAGCCACCCAGGCACCCCAAGCTCTCTACTCTTAATGTAGCCATGCACGCACAAAACCCTGACAGGGGGAGGTTCATTTATTGATTAGTTTGTCTTCTTTGCATTTGGGTGGAAAGTGCACTGACATTTGACGTATTGACCAGGAAGAGCTAGTCGACAACAGGGCAAAGGGCAGCTCAGCTGGGAGCGGAAAGCCAGGCTACAACATTGCAAACTGCCTAGAGTAGGGTCAGTGGCTTGCCCAGTAACCTCGTACATGGGAACCTGGGTCTGGTCATTCACGACGCAGCCCTGCTGCTGCCTAGTGAGGTGTCCATGTATCTTTTGTGGTGTACGTTACGAGGAATTTCAATCATTCATTCAAAACACGTATTAAAAACTCAAATCAAGGTTTCTGTGCTTGGCGAGGTGTCAGCCTTCAAAATAAACGAGGCTCGGAATTGGAGCCTTCAAGGAACTTACAGCGCGGTGGTCCGAGTCCGGTCAACCCACAGTTAAAGCCACTTTGCAAATTGTGGTGCCATAGCACTCAGTCTGGCAGAAATTGATACTCTCCCCAAAGCCCAGGGTATGTAGCCTCCGTGTGGATACCACTGGCCCCGTGGCTTTGATCATGAGTCCACACCACCAAGGATTAAGCCAAAAGCTAGTTCCAGGTTAAGATCTGAAAGGCTGGCTCAGCCCCTGTGAAGGCAGAAGGGAAGAGCATGGAGCTGGACCACAGGTCCTGACCTGAAAGTGTGCAGGGAGCATCAGGGACAAGAAGCCAAATCCGTGGCCACAGCTGCTGACACGCTTACCTTGGCTTTCTGTCCCCTGACACCTCAGGCCTCCGTCCTTTTTTTTGGCTCCATCCTTTTCCTGGTCAGCTTTCCGCACATCCGTCCGGGCTATGTTTTGAAGACCTTGCTGGTCCCTGACCAGCTTCCTCCTGTGTAGATGAACTCTGAGGCAGCTGCCTTCACTAGGGGGAGTCTTGACACCCAGAGAGTGGGTCCAGGGCCTCAGCTCTGTCTCACCCTCTGCCATCGTCCTCAGGGGCCTGGATGTATTGTGCTCACCTGCCTTCCCCAAACCACCGTATCCACCGACAGAGTACTGTTTGTCTGTCTGTTCTGTGGTAGAACTCGCTTTGTGGAGCACACAGACGCTAACTACAAGTTTTTGCTAATATTCCACAGCCCGCTCCTAGCCCACTTTTACTAATTTAATCGTACAGATCGGGTGGTCATGCCTCAAGGATTTTCAGAAGTTGCTGATTTTAAATAGCCCACCCTGTCTTCCCTAAATATACCAGTGCCTGCTGAACCATGTGTTCCATTTTGGGATTTTAAAAAAGTGGTCTCTCTGCTCACAAGAGCCACAAGTTATGTGGAAGTACTCTACTCGCTTTTTATCTTGTAAGCAAATGAGTTTTCCTACCGAGACTGTTCTCATTTACCCAGGCCCTATATTCTTTTCAGGGAGCATGGATGCAAATGTCCTGTGGTCACCAAACCAAAACAACCTCAAATAAACCAGTCAGAGGTGCCACCTGTGCATTCCTCTGACCACAGAGCCTCTGCGGCCAACAAAACCTTCTGCATTTGATCAGTCCTCATGAGCTAGGCTGCGTAGGCACTTTGAACATAAAGTCTGCCTTGACCCCCAGCTCCTCTGGCTTTTGCTTCTATGTTTTCTTATTGGGTTTGGGGGGAGAAAAGAAGGGGAGAGGTGGATTCATAAGGCAGTGGCCAAACACTCTAGAACTCTGCAATCTTTGCCTCCGGACTGTCTTCCCTCTCCCCTCCATGTTTGGCATCATGATCATGGCTCTGAGCTCTTGGGTTCCCGACACATATCTCCATTCTCCCCAACAAACCCTGTGGCCATTTGCAGGAACTCACTACCATGTTCCCTCAGAGGAAGTGCCCCAAATCTGCACTAAACTCACTCACGGTGTATCACACAATAGCGATACCATTTTCTATCAGGGTGTGAGCATGTCCCCTCAGCACAGACCGGGAACACAATAGTGGGACCCTCCATTTGATCCAAT
The DNA here is from genome assembly GCF_009829155.1 of Mustela erminea. Taxonomy (NCBI): domain Eukaryota; kingdom Metazoa; phylum Chordata; class Mammalia; order Carnivora; family Mustelidae; genus Mustela; species Mustela erminea. Next base: position 87,794,975 of record NC_045624.1, on the reverse strand, counting down.
ATTTTCAGTGGCCTCTGCTGCTACAGAACTCAGCAGAAGCATAGCCCGGAAACACACCCGTGAAGAAGACATCCACCAAACCATAGGCTGAGCCCAATCCCTCCTACATTGGAGACAGCACACCTTGGAAATGCAGACTCCCTAATGTTCAGCTTGGCAGGCCTACTGGGATGCTCTGCTGCGGCTTCTCCTTAGATGAGGATTAGGGGAAGAGCCAGGGGTTAGCACGTGGGTGAAGTAAGCAGACGAAGAAGAACAGGGTTCTCACGGGGCGGAGATGGTGGCTTCTCGTTGACATATGAGCTCTGCTGTCCAGATGTTTGAAACTCACAGGCGTGGAGAGGCACCTCTTGCGCTGGGGAGCGGCACTCTGAACGGCTGCCAAAGAGCTGTGCAGACAGTTCCGAGAAGAATCTAGAGATGATGTGCTCTTAAAATACAGCCACGTTGGTGGCCTTTTTGGGTCAATCATTAAATGTTCTGGGAACATGGTAGAGGTAAGCAAGAAAGGTTGGATGAGCAATTAGGAGACCCAGTGCTGCATATTATTTGCAGTGTGGCCTTGGACATGACCTGTGGCCTCCCCAGAATCTCGGTGTACTTGTCTGGACATGGGAAGGATAAACCCTGCCCCTTTTAAAGTGCTCTGCGAATAGAAAGCACCAGCGCGGCATGCGAGTCTTCTCGCTGGTAGGCCTCACTGGGTCTCAGCTTGCTTCCTTCGTTGCTCAGGACCTGCCCATTCAGGAGGTCTCTGAGGGGCAAATAACATAACGAGCTTGAAGGGGACCCGTAAACCATGGTGCTCTACGTGGAGGGCACGCCTTGCAAAAGTTCTGGGGTCACTCTCTAGAGTCAGTTGCCAACCCAGAGCCCAGAGGTGGTTGGAGACCCCCTGGGCCCGACCAGATCCTTCTCTCCCACGAAAGCCCTTCCTCCATTCTCCCCTTCCCCACCCCCAGCCGTCTTACTCCTCAGCTCCTTCCTTTGTCTTGGACGCACACCTTTGCTCTTCTCTCTTGATGTGTCTCTGTCGGGCAGCTGCTGTGTTTCGCTCCAGGGGGTGGGTGGGGAGGGCTCCATTTCAGATCACAGAGAAACTATTTCTATATCTAGTTTGTAATAAAATGTGGGCTCGTAGCCACCAAGTGGGTTCGTGTCCACCATCACACTGCTGACCCCCAGAACCAGAGGAACAACATTTACTCTCCAGAATAAACACGAATCTGGCCTAAGTCACAGTGGTTATCCCAACAACCTGTTTCTACTTACTCATTGCTTTTTCCTAACCCTCTGGAGTGGGAAAGTGGCAACACTGGATTCTTCAGATCAAAGGTAGTTGATAGATGATAGATAAATAGTGTGGACCAAGAAAGAAGTCATGAAAATTTAAGCCAACAAGCATTCACTTGTGCTGCTAGAGTTGGAATTGAGGAGACACAGATTCAGGAAGAAACCGCGACCCTGTCCTAAGGAAGACAAAGAAGGGGTAGGGCTAGATGTGCAGTCCTCATTCAGGTCCTCTGTGCAAAGGAGGCATTGCAACTAGGCTAGCTGGGATTGGTCAGGTTCATATACAAATAAGGGACTGAACCATGTTAATTGCATGGGCTCTTTCTGAGATGAAGAGTGAAGATGATTCAGGTGTCTTGAGGAGGAAGTTAGGTCCCGGCTGAGGGTTGGCTAAAAGCTCTTTTTAAAAGTTCTTGGCTCCTACAATAAGGACGTGCAAATATTCCCCTTCCCTTATGGCCTCCCAAGCCCGTTTTAAAAAGAGATTGTCTTAGCTAGACTTGCTTGCTGCATTTTGAAATCTCCTTAGATAGAGAGATAGATAGATCGTAGATGATAGATAGGTAGATAGATAATGGGAGGAGGGCTTGAGTCCACTCTGCAATTTAAAATTCCTCACTCTTACATCTATACCCCAGTTCTCTTGGAATTCACTTTTTCAAATCCTCAGACAATCCGATTAATTCTCTTGTCTTGTTCCTCACCTGAGATGGTGCTGAATGCATTCTGGAGAAGAAATGGAAATCCTGGTTAGACAGGCGATGTAAACATTCCTTTTTATTTTATTTTGCCAGATGAAAAAATACTTATTCACTGTCACCTAAAGAACACAGAGTACAGTCCCGGATGAAGGCGAAAGCTTGACCCCAGCAACCCTAAACCCAAAGAGGGCAGGGAAACCTTTCTCAGGACCAGGACAGAAACAAACCAGGGATGCAGGCCCCTGCCTCTGCTTCCTGAGTGGCTCGGCGATCTCACATCACGGAGCAGAACGCTTGGAAGTCCCTTTCCTGTGTCTTGAAATCTCTGTTCAGCACGCCCCTTTCTCCTCCTATGGGATTTGCCAACTTCCAAATTCCAGGGCCTCCGCAGTCACCCCCAGATGTGCACCGAGGCCTCAGCATTTGCGAGATTTCTTAAGTAGATCTCAAAGTAAAAGATGCTTCGAGGAAGCACCGGTTCCTCCTAATAACGGCAGTTCGTCATGTGACACCTGCCCCTCCCCCCCCCATTCTCTCCGAAAACCCCCCACCCACCCCACCGATAAACTAGGTTGACGTCTGTCCTTTATCTGCCAACATCTCCATTTCCTTCAAGGTGGTAATCTTTTGCTTTTGTTCTTTAAGTTCGGCTTTATTCGTAATTGTTCCCCAATCGCTTTGGGGCTTGCATAAACAGTTAACAAAAACACGGCACACGAGGCAGCCGTTTCGCTTTCTGTGCTTGTTGTTCTTGGCACCGGGTCAGTTCTATGAACTTCTGGTGTCCAACTGGTAGGACCTGAAACTCTGTGTTTAACAAGTGCCCGTAGTCAAAACAGTTGGCGTGTGCAAGCCGGGCTCGCTGCTGCTGCCGCAGCTGGTCACCGTGGGTCCGGACCGTGCAGGGTGCCGGACCGTGCTGCTCGGTTTCAGGGGTGGGCTTTTGTTGTTTAGCTGTTGTTGTTTTGTTTTCTTTTCTTTTTTTTTCTTTTCTTTTTTTTTTTTTTTTTTGTGATGGCATCCGTGCTAATGTGGATCTCTTCAGGTTCCAAAAGTACAACATGTTTACAGTCGTCGTAGAATCAGATTAAGTTGGCAGCCTGAGTCTCTCTGTAAGTGGTTTTAGTTTACATTTCTTCTCCTAGCAGAGTGTTTTGCATAATTTTGCTGATCCTCGGTTATTTATAGACTTTTCTGAAGAAACGGGGATGCAGGAGTGTGTTCTATTCTGGCTGGGGAAAGTGAAAATCCGCGTCTGCAGGGAGGGAAACTGGCCGTGCCTGGGCAGCAGGCGGTTATTTTAGCTCCTGAAAATTAATTTCTCCTCGAGGTCACTTGATAACATTCCGGAGCGTCCCGCCCAGCCCCTGACATCGGATACCCCGAGGATTGTCTTAGGACGAGTTGTTTTCCTTGGGTCGGTCAGAAACGGAGCAAAATGAAAGTCATGATGCCATTTCCTCCGGGGCGCTCTAGGAGGGTGGATGCAGTGATTGGGTGTTGTTTCACACGGGCCGAGTGGGTTTGTGTGGCTGTGCTGTCCCACCCACGGGAGCCGGGTCCGCCAGCTACCGCTGCCTGCCCAGAAGCCACCCGGCAGGACCCACCGAGAGCAGGGGCTCGGGGGCGGGGGGCGGGGGGCAGTGTAGAGGCAGAAGAGGGCCGGCCTCTAGAAAGTTCATGGCTAGCAAAGTTTGTCCTCCTCTGCGCGTCCGTGATCCTCGGGGGTTCGTGACGTAAAAAAAAAAAGGAAAGTCCTAATCGACGGCGAGGTGGCATCCCAGCGAATGCATTATCCATTGGATCTTCTGGCCCTGGCAGGGGGTGGGTGGGGAGCACCTTCCGGTGGCACCTTTGTGGGGTGGGTATGTGCAGGAATGAGGAGGAAATCTGGGCACGCTTGAGATCACTAAGCCGGGATGAACTCTCTGAAAGGGCTCCCATAATATTTACTACCACAGTTGGCTGGAAATCGCCCTGCTTTGCCCACTGAATGGCTGTGTAATTAAATCACCCCTTGATAGCGTATCTTGAGCACCTCCCATCTCTGGGTCGTAGGCTCCTGGAATTTGCATGGGGAGTAGCACCTTCTCCAGCGTAAAGAGTGCGGAGTCCCAGCCTCCTGGTCCGGGGAACGCTTGTAAATGAGACAATTCATTGTGCCTCGGGCTAAATATTTCAAACAAATCGGGAGGGAGGGAGGGAGGAAACAGTAAACATCGTGTGGGCCGTGCGAAAGGCCTTTGGAGCGCGAAGTCGGCCCTGGTCCGTGGGTCCCACGCAGACAGGCCCACACCTACCATCAGCGACTCGCACACGCAAATGAGAATGGATGGTTGAGGCGGAAATTTTCAAGGTAGTAAACGCGGCGTCGTAGTAACTGCTGAGCAAGGCCAGGAGCATGTTTCTCTAATCTGTTGCAGAGTGCAGTTTTCTTGGTGGTGGTTTGGTTTGGTTTGGTTGGCCTCTTCTCACCTTGCAGACAATGATGATGAGGCTGTCCAGCTTCTCTTAATTGAGAGCGTGCCCTCTGCTTCCTCACGGTAGCCCCGCCAAGCTGCTGAAGGACAAGAGAAGCCCTTGGGTCCCAGCAGAAAGAGGCTGAAGGAGGGGCCAGGCTTGCCCCTTGTCGGACCTCCCCCTCCCCGCTGCCCATCCAACCCCAGGAACCACCCTGCAGAAGTGAGGAGCCCCTTTGTTCCCGCGTGATTCTAATCCACCCCCAAGGATGCGGTCCCTATGACACTTCCCTCTTCCTCCTCCTGTACTGAGGTTGCGGGGTTGCGGGAGGACTTGAGGCTCGCCTTTGGAAGGGGCCCAAAGTGTGTGTTGGTTTGTGTGCTCTCAGGTAGCCGTGATTATGGGGGCTCCCACTCCGGGTAAATAACCTCACGGCCAGAGTGAATGAAGGGACCTGGAGGGAACCTATAGGCCGTTCTGATGGAGCTGGAGAATGGAAAGGTTTCCTAGTCTTCCTGCCCTGAGGCTTTTGCATTTAATTAGCCAGTCCCGCCCACTCTGGAATCCTTGAGAGAGTGAAGGCACAGCCCTTTGTCTACCTCTCAGAGCAGAGCACGCCCGCCCCTCCCAGTCCCTCCAGACATCTGCCTGCCAATACCTTTCAAATACCCTCTTTCCTTGCTTTGATCCTTGCCGCCAGCCTGGAGAGAGCCGTGGTTGGATTGATAATTGATTGGTGTGTCTGGGCCCCTTAGCTGCAGTAAGCATTTGTGGGTCCCCCTGGGGGTCCACTCCTGGCCCCCAGGGAGTGGTTTGTCTGGGCCGCACACTCACTGGGAAGCCCAGGGTCTGGCAGGGTCCTGGAGGCTCGGGAGGGCCAAGGCATCCAGGCAGACTTGGAGATTGCCAATTCCCAATGCCAAAGGCAGCAGTTGGGCCAGATTTGAGTTGGTTTGTCAAACCTAGGAGAGTTTGCAGGTGGCCACCTCACTTGCTAGCCCACTCATCCCCAAGGTCTTATCCTTTTCTGGAACAACAGCCATGACATACAGATTAGGCAGAGTTTGGTTACTCCTCAGCGGTGGCTTAGTCATCTTTTTCATCCCAGATGCTTGTGGCCCTATGGGCTACCTCAGCCTCGGGCCACCGGAGAAGGCAGGATTTGGCAGTCCTCGGTGACCAGTAGACTGTCCCCACTTGGACCTTGCTACAATTTGCCGTCAAAGTGGCATGTCTCAGACTAAGGAAGAAGCTCCATTTGCTCCACAGCATCCTTTGCTTCCGAGCTTAGGACTCTGCCCTCTGTCCTCTACTCTTTCTCTTCAATCTGAGGAACAGCGAGGGTTTTTAGGTAAATCAGTTGCATGAATTTGCTAGGGCTGTCATAACAACGTACCACAGCCTGGGTGGCTTAAACCACAGAAATTTATTTTTTCACAGTTGTGGAGGCTGGAAGTCCCAAGATGAAGGTGTTGGCAGGCTCGGTTTCTCTGGAGGCCTCCCTCCTTGGCTTGCGGATGGCTGTCTTATTGCTGTCTCCTCATCAGGTTGTCCCTCTTGTATCAAAGGGCTCCAGACCTCCTGGAATAGAGCCCACCCCCACTGGCCTCATTTTTAACTTAATCACCTCTGTGAAGGCCTTATCTGCCCATTCATCCAGTCACATTGCGAGATACTGGGGATTGGGACTTCAACATACGGATTTGGGGGCGACATAATTCAGCCCAAAGCGCCAGTGCACGGAGCCTGGTGCCACCGTAGCTCCACTCCTTAGCTGCCTCAGAGCACTGCTGCACCAGCAAGATGTCGAGGTTCATCTGTGCCTTGTTCCTGCACATATGAGTGTAGAGAACCAGGCACCGTCTCTCTGTGTGGGTGCACAGTCAAAGGGAACACAATGAGAAAAAGACAAAATATGTTCAAAGGCACAAGAAGAAGTCACCAGTGGCGGTGAATGTCTGAGTCAGCTTTCATGTGTCCTGTGATAATTTTTCGATGATTTCAGCAGCTCACCTGCCTTGAGGAAGGCTGTTTGTTGTAGGGGTGGTCTGGGCAGGGGTAGCTGGTAGACCATTGGGCCCCAGAAGTCATCTGACAAAGTGTTACCTTCCTTCTGGGCATCTTCCTCCCGGTGCCTTTCTGGGCAGACTCCCTGATCTGTGAATAGATTCCTTGGCGTGATCCTCTCAGTGTCTTGCCAACAATTATGTATATATATTTAAATCTGCCCTCAGTGTTCATTCCCTCTGGAAGTTGGGAACCCAGCCTCACATGGGCTGGGAGAGGAAAATTTAGTCAGTTATGTCTCCCATTTCAACAGCTGCTCTTTTCCCAAGGGCCTGGGGGTGGCCGTCCATGTCCTTCCCTCTTCCCTTGCTGTGGGACATCTTTGACCCCGAGATGCTAGGAGCCAGCAGGTGGCCCCCTGATAGCCCTTCGTACAAAATTTCCGCCAAGGTCTTTTTCCTCGGTAAAGAACATTTGTTCCCTCAGAAGGTACCCACCCTCAACCAAGGCAAGAGTGGGGTTCCCGGGGGCCCACCTGGAGAATGGCAGAGGTGAGAGCTTGGTGTTCTTGGAAACTGCTGCCCCACTCAGAAACCCACGGATGAGTTGTGGTCATGCTTGCTCAAGCCACAGGGAAGCTAGGAGAGGAGAGCTAGGAGCTAGGAGCAACCCTCCCAGCCCTTCACTGCGTACTGGGTTCCTGCTGCAGATGACTCGAGTTTGGGTCTCCACCATGGAGAGACGATGTGTTCCTGCAGGCTAGTGGGAGGATCCATTACCCTTTGTGAGCCAGCCTGGATTTTGGTCGGAGACAAGGAAGAAGGGGATTGCTGTCCCGAGAGGAGGTCAGGCGTCTGCTCCCTTGCAGCAATCCAGCTGCTCCGTGCTGAAAAGCCAGCTTCCGGCAGCCTCAACGCTGCTACTGGTTCCTCCTAGGTTTAACAGGCGGGTTTCTGCCAGGGGAGGGGGGGGGAGTCTGGGTTATTTATAACGGCAATAATCATAAAACTCTTCTTTTATGTTTGCATAGCCTGACTCAACTTTTAAACCTTTTTTTACGTGCCTGATCTCATTGACTCCTCCTTATAGCCCTGGGAGGGCAAGTATGGTTAACCCCAGAGCATGGAAATTCTGGAAGGAGAGCCGGGGTTGACACTCCAGCTCCTGGACTCCAGTGCTCCTTCTCTTGATTTCAGCTGCCTAATGTCTGTATTTGGTTGCCAGTAAGGTGGTAGTCTGGGAGCGCACCTGGGTGGCTCAGTCAGTTAAGGGTCTGCCTTCGGCTTAGGTCATGACTCCAGAGTCCTGGAATCAACCTGCATCGGGCTCCCTGCTCAGCAGGAAGCCTGCTTCTCCCTCTCCCACTTCCCCTGCTTGTGTTCCCTCTCTCTCTGTCTGTCAAATAAATAAATAAAATCTTAAAAAAAAAAAAAAAAAGGAGGTAGTTTGAGAATTGGAAAACCAGGTGGTTGGGTTTTTTTTTTTTAATTGTGTTTCCTGTCAGTTATAAAAGCAACATTTGATTGCTCACTCTGTGCAATGCCCTGCTCTATGACCTTTATGCTTAATCTTCACCACCACTGGTAAGAAGATGGGGGTTGTTAGCCCCGTTTGTCGGTTGCCCATGAGATCCTTCCGAGGGAAGATGAAGAAATGTGGGCTAAGTGACACACCTGCACTGAGTGGCCAAGAGTGCTGTTCACGGATCACGGTCACTCTAGGGGATGCATGTCTGCAGTCACACACTTGGCCGCGTCCTCTTCCGCGTTGTGGGGTTTGGAAGAAGAATGGTGTTGGCGGCAGGCTTCTCTAGTTTGCAGGTGGCAGATTTGGGAGGGAGAACGGATACGTGAATGGATCAGGGTCCAAAACAATTTCAGCAGGCCAGACTAAACTAACGCGATGACATTTTTAAAGGATACCTGTGGCTTTGTGGCGTGGCAAGAACATGTGTGAAATAAGACTTAGGGGTGATACAGTTATCAGAAATTAAGAAATCGAGGTTGGCTCTCTAGCTGTGTGGATAGGAGGATCATGTCCAGGATGGACAGCTACGAGCTGCTCAGATCCCATCAGACCCCAGTTCTCTCTTCTGAGTTCCACAGTTTATGAAGGACCGACAGTAGAGCCGAAGACAGCCCAGAGATGAGACTAGTGAAAATGATGTTTTGTGAGGTATGGTTTAAAAAGATGTCTGGGGTGTTTAGCCGGGAGAAAGATTTCAAGGAGCAAGTGTTTGGCAAGGTGTCAGTGAAAGGGAAGTAAGACTGGGTCAAGGTGACTCCCACGGAGCAGAAATGGGATTAACATGCAACATTGCAGAGCTGCTCAAGGAGGGGAGGAGGCTCCAACAGCCAGTGGAAATGCCGTGCTGTCCCACCTGGTGCACGCTTGGAAGGCGCCATGCACATCAGGCCTCCAAGGGGAGAAGCCAGGCTGGGCAGCCCCACGGCCAGAGTGCTAGGAAGGCAACAACAGTCCCAAGAGGGGGCTGGCAGGGATTAGCAAAGAGTGATTATCTGTGGGGCTTCTTCTTGCCTCTTGGGAGTCTGTTACTCTGTCCCAACGCCAAGGTCTAAGATGCCATCATTGGTGGCAATGATGATTCCGTCACGGGAATGACAGTCCCTCTGATGGAAATGACGGTTGTAGCAAAGATGAGGGGCTGGCAGAGGGGAACTGCCTCAATGTCTGGTGTGTGTGTGTGTGTGTGTGTGTGTGTGTCTGTGTTTGTGTGCAAGCGCATGTGTGATACTGTTTGAAGTAAATTCACACTTCTTCGTGAACCCAAATTGGCCTTGTTTGAGAACTATCCTGGAGTGCCTGTGAGCTGTCTCCTACTGACCACCTTAATTCCCTTAACTTAAAAATTACCTCGTTTAGGGACACCTGGGTGGCTCAGTTAGGTAAGCAACCAACTCTTGATTTCGGCTCAGGTCATGATCTCAGGATCATAATCTCCTCACTTAGAGCAGTCGGCTTCTCCCGCTCCCTCTGCCCCTCCCCTACTCTCTCTGTCCCTATCTCTAAAATAAATAATTACTTAATTTTAAAAATTACATCCTTTTAGTGATTCCAAGAATGGTTTTGAAAGTAACTCTGAGTTATCCTTTGTATTTTATATTTTTTTAAGAATTTCATTTATTTATTTGACAGAGAGTGTTAGCAGGGGGAGCAACAGGCAGACGGAGGAGGGAGAAGCGGGCTTCCCACAGAGCAGGAAGTCAGAGGTGGGACTCGATCCCAGGACCCAGGGATCATGACCCTCGCCGAAGGCAGATGCCCAACCGACTGAGCCACCCACACGCCCCAGCCCTGATATCCTGAAGCAGTCTGTTCCTAGTATTGCTATGAACATTTGTATACAAGGATTTGTATGGGCACATGTTTTCAGTTCTTTTGGGTATATACCTTAAGGCAGAATTGTTGGATTCTATGATAATTCTGTGTTTAATTTTTTGAGCAACTACCAAACTGTTTCCTTTCTTTTTTGTTGTTTTTGAGAGACTGAGCACGAGTGCAAGCGGGAGGAGGGACAGAGGCAGAGGGAGAGAGACCATCTTAAGCAGGCTCCGTGCCCAGCGTGGAGCCCGACACAGGGCTGGATCTCATGACCCTGAGCTCATGACCTGAGCCGACATCAAGAGTCAAACCCTTACCTGACTGCATCACTCAGTTGCTCCCCCAAACTGTTTTCCATAGAGGCTGCACATTTTAGTCCCACTGATAGTGCCTAAGGGTTCCAATTTTTCCACATCCTTGCCAACACTTGTCATTTTACGTTTTGGTTGTTTTGGGTTATTTTTTATATACAGCACCCTAGTAGGTGCGAGGCTGGAGCTCGTTGTGGTTTTGATTTGCTTCCTACTGACTAATGATCTTGAGCATCTTTTCATGTTCTTGTTGGCCGTGAGCATATCTCCTTTGGAGAAATGTCTGTGTTCAAGACCTTTGCCCATTTTTTAACTGGGTCGAACCTGCCTGTTTTTGTATTTAGAATTAAGGTTCTAACGTTAGAGCAGTAGAGGTAGATATTGCATCCTTTTTTTTTTTTTTTTAATTTTTTTTTTTAAAGATTTTATTTATTTATTTATTTATTTATTTGACAGATCACAAGTAGGGAGAGAGGCAGGTAGAGAGAGAGAAAGGGAAGCAGGCCCCCCGCTGAGCTCAGAGCCCGATGCGGGGCTTGATCCCAGGACCCTGGGATCATGACCCGAGCAGAAGGCAGAGGCTTTAACCTACTGAGCCACCCAGGTGCCCCGATATTGCATCTTTTTATCATAAACCATTTGTTTGCTGAGAATGTAGGCCACCAACTCATTCCCTGGGTGCCGGAGGTAATAGGAGAGCACAGGGTGAAGGAAGCAGGGGAAGGTGCTCCAGAAGGATCAAGGGTTCTGGGAGAGTTGACCCCAGGAAGCTGTTCACAGCTCTTGCCCCGTGGGCTATCCTGGAACTCAGCAGAGACTAGGAAAGCTGTTCACATTTGTCTCTGGAAAGGGTAGGGCTCCTGGGCCACAGAGCCTGCCCTTTCATCTGTGAAACATGGCAGCATCCTGCAGACCTCCTCTTGACAGTCCCCTAAGCGTGGGAAGTGTACCCATGGGCCCTTGACCTACTGGCCTAGGGTTCAGCAGAGAAGGCTCATAGCCTTACCCACTACAGGCAGCCTGTCCCTAGGCAAAGCTGCAAGTAACCTGGAAAGGAGGCCCGGACGCTCCTTCCAGTGAACCTGGGTCAGGTCGGTGGTCGGCTCACACCCCCTCATTCCCACTGGCTCCATCCCAAAGAAATGGAATTGTGGAGACCAGTTCTGCTTGGCCAACCAGTACTACACCCTACCTGTCAGAAACTGATGAGTTCTCCTTCATTCTGGGAAGAAACTCTCCAAGAGGGGAAAGGGAGCCAAGAATCCAGAGGCCCGAAGTCACGTCCTCTTGAATTATTCTCCTCAGGAGACTCCCTCCGGCCGGGTTCGGTTATGCTGGTAAGCCATTGAGGGAATAGTCCCAACGTGGGACGGTCTTGCAAAGGCAGGAAGGCCCTGCTTCATGTATGTGGCCTTGTTTGAGAGGATACTGTCTTCCCCTGGGCTGAAAATTCTCCATAGAGCTGTACTTCCGTGGCTTGTAAACCCTTTGTCTCTTAGAAGTTTGTTTTTAATTCTTATTAGAGGGCATATGTTCCTCAGCCAGGATTGACTTTAGACTTATCAGTTAGTAACCAGGTTTTACAAAAAAAAATGTTGGAACACAGCAGAGATCTCAGTAGAAGATAAAATTGCCCAAAATGCACTTTGCCACCAGATTTTTTTTTAATTGAGGTGATCTTCGCCTAACAATTTTTTTAAAGATTTATTTATTTATTTGAGGGAGAGAGAGCTGGGGGGGGGGGGGTTGGGGAGAGACTCAAGCGGACTTCACATCAAGCGCAGAACCTGACCCAGGGCTCGATCTCACGATCCTGAGATCACAGCCTGAGCTGAAATGAAGAGCCGTGGGAATTCAGTCGACTGAGCCACCCAGGTGCCCCCTCACCTAACACTTTCTAAAGCATACAGTTCCGTGGCAGTGAGTTTGTTCCCAATGCTGGATTACCATCGCCTCTACCTAGTTCTAAAACATTTTCGTCACCCCCAAAAGAGCCCTTATACCCATTAAGTAGTCCCTCCCCGCTGCCTTCTTCCCCAGCACCCCCGCAATCACTGATCTGCTTTCTGTCTCTGTGGATTTGCCTATTCTGGATATTTCTTTTTGTTGTTGTTGTTCTGGATATTTCTTACCAGTGAATTCTGCAACACGTGGCCTTTTGTGAACTGTTGGGTTTTTTTCGGACCGTCGTCTTCCCCACCAGTCTCTATGCCAAGCTCAAGGAATGAACTCCCTAAATAGCCGGAATGAATGAAAACTCCCCTCTGGAATTAGTGGTTAAAATGTCCCACAAAAGTATCTTTCAGTCTTTATAACGATGTCTCTACTCTCGAAAGCACGGGGCCAGGCATTGCCGTGGACTCTGCCCTGCGTGCTGGACAGGCCCTGGGGGAAGGAGGAGTGGAAAGGCCTGAGCTCCCGCAGGCGGCCCGGAACCAGGCCCGAGCGGACAGCTCCGGGAGCCGGGCCCATGCAGTTTGCACGTGGCCATCAAGCCAGGGAATGGGAGTGGGGGTGGGGGTGGGGGTTGTGGCAGGCCCACCCACCCACCCACCCAACCCTTCCCAAACACCGACTGCTCAAATCAGCCCCCAGGGGAGCCCACGGCCTCTGACACCACCTTGTGAGCGCAGCTCAGGAAAACCCAAGTTCATCTGCCAAATTCGGGATACAGCCCTGACTGTTCCGGGCTTTTCTTTCTGCCTTTCCCTAATCGCATCTGGGCGTGCTCTCTTAAAGGGGAAGTGGTGCGTTCTGACTGGCCAGGGCCCTCAGCCAGGAGCCAGGAAACGGCTCCCACGAGTCACGTCGCCCAGCGTGTCACTGGCTCAGCCTCCTTATCCAAACGGCAAGGCTGTCTCCCCGGGATGTGTAAGTGTGAGCACAGGGCCCGTCTGCCACACAGGATGGCGTGGGGCTGGGCCCAGGTCACGGAAGAGAGAGCCCGGCAGGCGGAGCGTGCTGTCAGCCCACGATCCATTTAGCAAGTCCGAGGTGTAGCACAGACCGCGCTCTGGGGCTGTGGGCTGGCGCCGGAGCCCCAGACAGGGCTGAGGCATGCGGGGGGGAAACGAGCTGCCTCAGAAAGAGGTCAGGAGTAGGAGGCTGGGTTGGGGACCAGTCTATTTTGGACAGCCCTTCTGGAGGCGCTAACCTCGGGGCCTGGGAAGGAGTGGAGTGGAAAATTTTCTGGCACACCTCCCCTAGCCGCGGGAACCTCACCCACCCGTCACCCCCTCTTCTCTGCACCTCTGCGCAGCTCACTTAATGCATAGACCTCCCCGGCCATCAGTTTGGTCATTTTTATATGTAATTTGCATGAAGAAATAGTTCGGGTCTCTTGCCCTCGAACTTTGAAAATCATTTGACACTCGGGACTTGTGATTTTTCCCATTTCCTACTTGGGGGCGGGGTGGGTCCTCGGTCCTGGGTGTGCCCACAGAGGGCCCTGGGCAGACGCTGCTGGCCAGCCCCCCACGCCCCTACCCCGGGTAGGCTGGCCTGCTCCCTGGGGTGGCTGGCAGGGTACCTGCCCTGGTTTCTTGCTCAGGTTTTGTTTCCTGTGTGCCCACGGTGACGTAGAGGAGAAAGCTCATACTGGCTCACACACACAGCCACTAACTCAGTTGCCACAAGCAAGTGACTGACGGTCGGAAGAAAGACCCTCCGTCTATGTTAGACAGTCTTCTGCCCGGGTTTTTGTGCGCATGTGGTAGTCAGTGGGTGATCTTCAATGAGGTAAAAAGGCTTTGTTCTCCCCAAAATAATTCAGACCTTCCACTCCTGAAGGAGGAGGGCAGGGGCAAACAGAAGGGGGCCGGGAAGAGACAAAACAAGTGTGTGTCTCAGTACGCACATATTGACGGGGTACAACCACACCCTATTTCAAGACAACTTCCTGTTTGCCACTGCCAACTGCCACTCCAAGGAGAACAGAAGTGGTTCCGTTATTAGTGGTTGCTGCAGGACCCCGGCAGCCTGTGGGGTGAGTGGTTCTGGGTGCCGCCGTGGGCTTCGCAGGGAGCTGAGACCTCGCAGCTTCTCTTGGAAGAGGCTGTGACCCTGCACTCTGGAGACTGGAGGTCAGGACAGAGACAAATCGAGCCCCGGTGGCCTCTACTTCCTCAGCCTGTGTGTTTTTTGTTTTTTGTTTTTTGTTTTTTACAACAGCGTGCTCCCAGAGGATTCTTGTACATGGAATCGTTTTAATTCAGGGGCAGGGAGAGGGAGCTACCCACTTAGTAAGGCTATGCCTTGTATTTAAAAAAAAAGTCGACGTTTTCATGCGGATGGGGAACTTAAAATAAGTGAGTTGGCACTTATCACAGTAAGTGAGTTGGTCGCTACCTCCTCTGGGTCATCAATCCTCCCAACACTCATTTCTTCGACGCTGAACGCAGCAAGTGCCTATTAGGGCAAGACACAGGGCCAACTGCCAGGGATAAGAGGGAACGAGGCACCTGCCCTCGAGGTGACAATGACAGGATGCCTAGGCCAGTCAGCCAGGGATGACAGCGTGAGATGTGTGGCGAGACAGGGCGCATCAGTGTCTGGGGGGGGGCACCTGCCTGCTTGCAACCCTATGACGTGGATAGTGTTGTTCCCATTTTATAGGTAAGGAAACTAGGGCTCGGGAAGTGGGTTACATTATCTGCACAGTCACAGAGCTAATGGGTGACAGGTCTGGGATTTGAGCCCAGATCCTTCCGATTCCAAAGACAGCAGTGTCTGGTCCACATTTCCTGTGACTCCCAAAGCTGGCACAGAGCATGAGAATCACCTCAGTACCTTTCTTTCTTTTTTTTTTTTTTTTTTTTAAGATTTTATTTATTTATTTGACAGAGAGAGAGCAGGAACAGTGGGTAGGGGCAGAGGGAGAAGCAGGCTTCTCCTTGAGCAGGGAGCCAGATGTGAGACTCCATCCCAGGACCCTGAGATCATGACCTGGGCCAAAGGCAGATGCTTAACCGACTGAGCCACCCAATGGGTACCACCTTGGGACTTTTAAAAAATACAGATTTGGGGCACCTGGGTGGCTCAGTGGGTTAAAGCCTCTGCTTTCGGCTCAGGTCTTGATGCCAGGGTTCTGGGATCGAGCCCCGCATCAGGCTCTGTGCCCGGCAGGGAGCCTGCTTCCTCCTCTCTCTCTGCCTGCCTCTCTGCCTACTTGTGATCTCTGTCAAATAAATAAATAAAATCTTAAAAAAAAAAAAATACAGATTTGGGGGCCTTGGCCTTGCTGCACCGAGTGGTCCCAGAGATAGGGGTATGGCCTGGCCCCTTTCTCTACCTCTTGCTGCAGGATCCTCCCCACCTCCTGTGGGGTGTGGACAGGGCATGCCTGCGACAGGGACTCTTTAAGCACTTACCGCTGGGGAAAAGCTACTGATGGGAAGATTCGGTCCAGCTGTTCAGGTGTTTTGGACATTGGGAATCCCCATTCGCTTATCTTCTCCCCAGAGACACAGCAGTCCATGCCTCCTGCTTCACCCAGCTTCTAGCTGCCTGTCACACCTGTCCCTGTGGCACCCTGGGGCGGGGACGAGGTTAGCTGTGCCAGCCTAAGGTAGAATCCAACAGCTTATCCTAAAGCCGGAAGCCACTAGTTTTCGCCTAAGCTTTGGAGGCTCCTGTGTTTGGACTCGTGCGGCTTGTGCAGTGGGTCTGTTGGGTGGTTGTTGGAAGCAGTCGTTCTGATGGAAGACTTAATACCATACAGAGGAACTTCTCAACCTCTCCACTACTGTGTTGGCTCTGGTCACATGAGGACAACCGGGACAACAAAAGGCCCAGTATTATAGCCTGGGTGGCTCAGTTGGTTAAGCAGCTGCCTTCGGCTCAGGTCATGATCCCAGGGTCCTGGGATCGAGTCCCACATCGGGCTCCTTGCTCGGCAGGGAGCCTGCTTCTCCCTCTGCCTCTGCCTGCCTCTCTGTCTGCCTGTGCTCGCTCGCGCTCTCTCCCTCTGTCTCTGAAAAATAAATAAAATCTTAAAAAAAAAAAAAAAAAAAAAAAGAGAATCCAGGCTCTGGCTGCAGGTGGAGTCCCACAAGGCAGGAGGGCTAGTCCTCGGGTCCTGCCGGCAGCAACCTTCCTCCACCACTCAGGGCGACCACGTGGTGGCCAGCCCGGGATCTGGAGTGTCCCCCATCCTGAGGGAACTCTGGCAATGACAGTGTCTCGTCGCGACCATCCCAGTGTGTGGCACACAGTGTCGTGCCTAGGAAATGCTTTACATGTGAATGAACGCATGAACGGGGGTGACTTAAACATGTTTGACTCCTTCCTACCTTTGTATTTGCACCTGTTCGCCCTCCTTCGCCCCCTCTCAGATTAAGGATGTGTTCGTAGTTGTTTTTGTTCGTTTTGATTTTTTTGTCTTACATGGACTTAAACAGCTGTAACAAAACTAACCCTATTAAGCAGTCCATCCTATATCCTTGTCTTTTTCCCCATCCGTCTACATTATGTATTCATATAGATGGGAGTGTGTGTGTTACATTTTTTTTTGTTTTTGTAAAGTAATGATTCATGGTTACACATGATTGTGATATTTGTGATTTCCTTGTGGGCTTGGGCACATGATCTCACATACACCTTTCCTTAGGTTGGGATAATAATGAACCTTGTTGCTGTCATTTTCAGTTGTTTTATTATAGATCATTCAGGACAGTTGTGATATTTTTTACTATTGTAAACAGTGCCACACTGAGGCTGTCTTTGAACTTTTTTGCAGTGGGGGGAGGGGGCGAATGATTTCCTTGAGGTCTGCTTTCCAGACTATAGTTACCAGATTACCAGATCAAAGGCTATGGATTCCTGTTTGGTTCTTGCTATCATCACTGGTTGGTCTCCAGAGAAATGTCATCCCTTGAAAGTACCCCAGCAGTGTCTGCGTGAGTTTGTTTCCCCAGAGGTCTCTATTTGCTGTGGTTTTTTCTTAGAGCTAGGTTTGGTGCCTCTTGAGGACTGGGGTTCACCCCTGAGGGCTGATGGAAGTATTTTAGAGCCCTGGAAAGTCCCGGGGACTCCCCCAAATCATGCCCAGCAGGAGGTGATGCCAGAAACTTGCATCTTAGTATAAATAACCAAGAAAAGGAGAGGGAAGAGCTCACGGGGGAGATAAAGAGGATCTCAAGTTCTCTAGCTTCAGAGTTGTGTCTCAGGCCAGCTCTGAAAATGGGAAATGCTTTGTGAAGAATCATGGGAGAAGCGCGTTGCTGCAGTGTAGAGGGGAAGAGAACGTCCAAGCAGGGTGGCGTGGTGTGCGAAGAGTGTTGGCTTGGGCTGAGTGGACATGGGCTGCATGACCTTGGTCTTGTTTCATAACCTTGCTAAGCTTTCATTTTCCCGTCTATAACAAGGAGGCTTGTTGTCGGGCTCTTGGGTAGATTGCGTGAGCTGGAAGGCAGGAAAGTAGCTTGCACGGTGCCTGATGCAGCGGCACTCAAGAGCGCCATCTCTCTTCCTGACTGAATGAATGGACAGAGTGACCAGATGACCAAGAAACCCAGCTAGAGCTTGGAGGGATTTGAGAACCAAGCTGGCACGACCCACCAGCCCACAGTGGCATCTGTCTAGGTGCTGCAGACGGTGCCCACTGGCTGGCAGTGGGTAGGAGGTGAAAAGGGTAAAGAAGACCCAGTATACGCTGATTGGTGGTAGGCACCCATGCCTTTGGGAGCACTTCCGCTCAGGCCTTAGTTTGTTTGTTTGTTTGTTTTAAGATTTTATTTATTTGTTTGACAGAGATCACAAGTTGGCAGAGAGGCAGACAGAGAGAGAGAAGGAGGGAAGCAGGCCCCCTGCTGAGCAGAGAGCCCGATGCGGGACTCGATCCCAGGACTCCGGGATCATGACCTGAGCCGAAGGCAGAGGCTTAACCCACTGAGCCACCCAGGCGCCCCGGCCCTGGGATCTTTTAAAGAGGTCCTCTGGCCTGAGGAGGGAGGAGGCATTCCAGAGGGGCTCACAGCACTCTGGCAGAAGACACGGCTCTGCCTGCCACAGTCCCTTGACTTTGCTGTGTCTTCATTTCATCCGCTGCTGAGAATATCCCACCAGGTCAATACACTTCCCCTAACCACCATGGCACTACATTTAGTGTCTAACGACCATCGTGGCAAATGAGACCGCAGGCTCAGATTCTAGCCCCCACTCTGCCTCTTAATTGCCTTGTGACTCTAGACAAGTTTCTCTAACTCGGGCTGCCTTCGTGTCCATGGTTGTAAACCGGAGACTACCTGCCTCAGGGGCAGGGACGCAGGGAAGGTGACAGGTTCCCTGTACCGGGGTCCGTGCTGCACCCCTTACCTTCCAGCTCCAGTTTTCTTTTGGAAGACGGTCACTTGGAATTCGGAGTTGTCCTTTATGGACAGCATCCCGACTGCGGCTCCTACTGCAGATGGAATCCCTTGATAAAACGGAGCCGGGCTCATCATCTGCCAAGCACTTGCCCTCCGAGCTGGGGGCCAAAAGAGAGTCCACACTGCTGAGTGAGAAAGCCTAAGCCTGAGTGAGCCGACACAACCGTGAAGGCCACAGGTGACAGCGGTGCTCAAAGTCTCCTGGGAGGGGATGGGTCCTTTAAAAGCCATATTGGAAAATTCAGGACAGTTTCTTTCTAAAGCCGGTATAGGGAACCACACTGGGTGTTGGTAGCTGGCTCAGCCATTCAATGAGGCGTCTGCGCTGAGGCTTTCAATGCAAGATATCGATGCTGTGAGTATGAAAATATCTCAGTGAATAAGCATGGGGTGGGGGAGGTCCGAATTTTTACTGAAATGGAACTGCTCAAGGACCAGGTGCCTCCAGCCAGTGGAGAGCAAGGGAGAGAAAGGACTATGGAGACACCAGGCTCCCCACACTTACCAGAGATTTCCAGAACGCTGGGAGGCGATGTCTGCAAGCCCGCTACTCAGCTGGTCTCCAGCTGGGCGCCCTGGAGTCACACCTGGATGGTTAAGGCCTGTAGGTGAAGCAGGTGGTCAGCCTAGCTGCTGAGACCACGGTCTGGACTTCTTGTGGCAGAAATGCAAAACAAGTAAAAGGATTTGGTCTTCGGTCCTGGGGTCCCCAGCTCCTCCAGGCTGGGGCCTCAGGCTGTGGGCGTGGGACTGCTGACCAGGACCTAAAAGGCATCTCTTTCCTCTTCCTAAGGGAGCAGGAGTGCCGTGCAGGAATGCCCATACAGGTGGGCAGGGTGGGGTGGGGGTCCTTAGGGATCTTCCAGGCTGCCCCTGTCCACTGCACCGTCTTCCAGGATTGTCAGGTGGTAGAGCTCAGACCACGGGCTCTGATGTTTTCTAGCGTTGTAACCTCGGGCACGTCCTGTCTCTGAACTTCATGCCTTT
Source organism: Mustela erminea (assembly GCF_009829155.1). Taxonomy (NCBI): domain Eukaryota; kingdom Metazoa; phylum Chordata; class Mammalia; order Carnivora; family Mustelidae; genus Mustela; species Mustela erminea. Next base: position 87,775,508 of record NC_045624.1, on the reverse strand, counting down.
CATCTGTGGCAGAGAGCTAGTAATAATACCTCTCTTGGGGAATTGAAAGAATTAAATGCTCCAAGGGAAATCAAGTTTCGTAGACTGCCTGATACAGGGGACTTTCTTAGTAAATTATTAGTAGTGTTGGCCAGAGGACAGAGGGGTGGGACCAGAGGTTGCTAAGCCAAGATCAGTCACAGACGTTGTTCTTGAACTTACTTCCGTACGGGTGTTCTCACAGTGACTTTGTTTCCACTTTAGTAGTAAGTGCAATATTTATTTATTTATTTATTTATTTATTTACTTTTATTCGTATTTAGCTTTAGCACAGTAGATGGGTTTGATCTTTCTGTCCAGAAAGAAACGCGTCGTAAGAGTGATGAACTGTTGCAGTCTTTTGCTTTGGAAACGATCCCTCAAAGAAATAATCCTAAAACACTTTTTAAATAAATTACTATTTTTTTTTAAAGCCAAAAAAGAAAACCAAAAAACCAGATAGTAAGCACATGGCTTAAAAAGTGGCTCAATAATATAGAGCAATGATTGACTGTTACCTAACCATTTTAAGTGACCAGTGACCGGTATATGAGAATCAGTAGGGTATAAATAGAATAACGGTAGTTGAAAAAGAATAATCCAAAACAGCAATTAATTGCCGTTTTGCTAACGCATCTATTTACATTAACAAAGAAAGAGGGTCGCCTGGTGGCTCAGTTGGTTAAGCCTCTGCCTTGGGCTCCTGTCATGATCTCAGGGTCCTGGGATGGAGCCCTGCATCAGGCTCTCTGCTCAGCGAGGAGCCTGCTCTTCCCCCTCTCTCTCTGCCTGCCTCTCTGCCTGCTTGTGATCTCTCTGTCAAATAAATAAAAAAAAGAAAAATAAAAAAAAGAAAGAGAAAAATTGGAGAAAGAGAATTTTTCTCTAAAAAAAATTATAAAAGTCTGTAATGTATTTTAATAGTGAATAAAAAATTCAGTGTTCTATAAACTCTTCCTGGGCAGGGCAGGTGGAATAAGTATAATTATAAGGATCTACCTTAGGCTGACCCTTGAGCAAAACAGAAAAAAATAAGCCCAGGGTAGGTGAGGACTCGCGTCAGAATGATTGCCATAAATCTGGAATGCTTTACCCAAGGACATTGCCCCCGCACAGAGTACCTTTTTACGAGAAACCGGGACCCCGTCTGCCTCTATCAGCAGCCCACCCCCCTCTCCACCAAAAGACAAAACCATGTGAGTTCTCCACGGGCGGGTCATCCCAGACTAGAGAAACACCGATTGAATAGGAATTGGATCTTTCTGAAAAATCTACTCACTCCACGCTACCCAGGACATCAGTTCTCCCCATTTTCAAAAGCTTTGCCGACTGAAGTGTGCAGCTCGCCTCCTAAGGGAGGCTCTGATCACTGTGACCTGGGCTCCCCACTTTAAATCCGTACACAGCCTTTCTCGCTCGTACCAGAGGCCGCCAAGCTTGTTCTCGAAGCTCAGGGGACAGAAGTACGGGTCTCTTTGTGGGGTACCTTGAAAGAGTGATACATTTACTCCTGTCTGAACAATAAGGAATAGTTCAATAGGAAACACTGCTTTAATCTGTTTATTACAATTCAAAAATCACACATTTAAGGGTAAAGGGCTATCTTCAGGTTTTGATGAGTAATTCTCTCCTTTACAACTTGTTCTTCTGATTGGTCATTTGAGGAGAACTTATGGAACTAAAAACCAAGAAATAAGCGGATCTGTTGATTTCTTTCTTTTCTGTGAATTCAGGAGTGGAACATGTTGGCTGGGTCACTAAACAGAGTTCCCTGAGAAGGTGATTTTAGAATCATTGGTGTGGCTCATTCATTTTATCCTTAATCACACCCTTCCTTGTGATTTATCTTTGTTTACTATTATTATTATTATTATTATTATTATTATTTAAAAGCTATAATTCTAGTAGAGTTAACATACAGTGTTATATTAGTTTCAGGTGCACAATATAGTGATTCAACCATTCTGTACGTTACCCCCTGCTTATCAGGACAAGTGTACTCTTTTTGGTTTTTTTAACAGGGCACGCGAGTTAGGTGGCGAGCAGAGTGGGAGGGAGAGAAAGAATTGTAGGCAGGCTCCACGCCCAGCACAGAGCCCAACACCGGGCTCGATCTCAGCCTCCTGAGCTGAAGTCAAGCGATGAATACTTCACCAATTGAGCCCCCCGGGGTATACTCTTAATCTTAATCCCCATCACCTATTTCCCCCATCCCCCCGCCCATCTCCCCTCTGGCAACCACCAGTTTGTTTTCCCTAGTTAAGAGTCTGTTTTTTGGTTTTTTATTTTGTTTTGTTTCTTAAATTCCACATATGAGTGAGATCATATGGTATTTGTCTCTCTCCATTTACTTGTATTATTTTTAACTCTTAGTTTAGCAAAACAGAATTTCTCTTCGTTATCAAAGCCCACCTCTCCCCCAGAGCTGAGAACTATTTCTGCACATCCTCCCCCGCCCCCCCCCCCCCAACCCCACTGTGTCAGCTTGAGCAAGTGATCAGCAAGTGAGTAAATGAAAATGTCAAAAATGTCAAAACAGTGGTGGTAAACATCAGAGTTGTATTTTCATTCTGGAAACCTCCGGAAGGGCAGCAAGAACTATGGATTTGAAGTGAGAAGACTTGGTTCTGGTCTCGGTGTGGCCCCCAACTGGCTTCGCCCTGCAGGCTGGTAACCGAGAGCCCCTGTAGCCTCGTCCATCAGCACGGAGTTCGGACCGCTGACTTTCGATCCAGTTCTGATCTTCTGTGATTCTGAGTCCTGCACTTCCTAATTTCCTGGCTCCAAATCTTGCTCGCAGTACATCCCATTTCCTGTCTTCCTGAGAAGCCACTCGGCCCCCTGCACACGGCACAGAGGCCCATTCCTCGCGTAGCCATTGGCCCTGACCTTGGCGAGTCAGCTCGCCGCTCTGGGTCTTCTTTGACCAGTCAGCCGTGAGGAGGGTGGAGACGCCTGGCTGCTTCCTGCCTGTCTCGCAGGGGCTGTAAAGGCCAGTCCAATTTCACAAAGGATGAATTCCTGAAAGGAAGACCCTGCCTGGGTAAAATATTTCAATACTTCAGCTGTAATTATTGCCATAATATTCGGGAATCATGAGGAATGAGGAGAGAAGCAGCAGGTGTTAGTATCCTTGTATTTATGGTAATGGAGAGGCAAGAGACCTTAGAAGACAACTAGGGACCCTCTTCATTTACAGATAAAGACACGGAGACTGAGACTGCTCGAGTGGCAGACTCCAGGCCCAGGACTGCAGGGTGGCTGGAGTCAGAGCCTCGGTCCCTGGCTCGCAGCCTAGGGTTCTCCCACTACTTCAAAACAGACGCCCTGGGACCAGCTCTTGGTTTGTAAAACCTACAGCAGATGGTTCTGGGACCGAAGCATGGATGAAGGGTCTGCTCTGACTCAATGAAGAAAAACTACCCAGGAAAGTTCTTGAGTATAGGCAACCTACAAGCACTGGTCAGGCAGAAGTACCCTCAACAATCAGATGGTGCTTGAAAATCCGCTTCTTCCCCAGGCCCCACTTCATCAGAGGACGAGAGTCAGTCTGCATGAGACAGTCTGGCAGCCCATCAGTGTGAGGGAACCCAGAGAAACCCCCAAGAGCCCATTCCCGATCACCAAGTGAACTTGGCTTTCTCCTCCTAGGTCAGGTACCCGGAATAACTTAACTGCCAGAAATGTCTCACTCATGAGAAAAGTCTGATACCCAGCTTGGAGATGGAGGGACAACATGGACTGTCATTTTCAGCTCCCATCTTGTTCATTGTCACGTTCAACCCAGATTTCCAGATCTGTGATGTCTAGTTCTTCCCATCAGGACATCTTTTTTTTGGGGGGGGGGGGATTTTATTTTTTAAGTAATGTCGACCCCCAGGGTGGGGCTTGAACTTACAACCCCAAGATCAAGAGTCGCGTGCCCCACTGACTGAGCCGGGCAGGTGCCCCACATCGGGACGTCTGATGTAATTTTCTTTATTTATTCAGCACTTGAACGAACAACCCCCCCACACACACTGTATGGGGGCCCCAGAGAGCCAGAAGGAACTTAAGATTTCAGAGCCTTTGTCTTTTGGAGGTCCAGGATTCCTTCCTATAATTGTGTACGAAGTTTTCGTGCGTGTGTAAGTGCACGTTTTTCTTGAGAGGGGGTTCCCTAGCGTGGATCAGACCTGTTACCCTGCAACAGTTAAGGACTTTACGACGTGCACCTGTCGTCCTGGTCAGCATCCCCATCCTGCCCAGTGGGTCGAGACCACACGGGCTGACAATGGGAGAACAAGTGAGGCATATCTGCCAAGAACGCTAGTATTTTCTGTAGAACCTCAGGAAGCTGTGCCCGTCCGCCTAGACCCAGCCCCATATCTGTGACTTCTCCCTCAAGCACGGATGTCCTTCTGTGGGTCCGAGGCCAGCAGCTGGGGCCTGGCCCTCAGTGAGCCCTGGAGAGGCCGCAGGGGCACGTGGACAGAAGCCGGGCCACTTCCTGGCATTCAATGACCCTTTCATTCAGCCCTCCTGGTCCTTCTGACCTTCATGCTCCTGCTGGGGGTTGGTGGGGAAGGGGGTCAGGTTCAAGAATTTCCTATTTGTTCTCTTGAGAGCCCTACTCTACCCGCTGCCGAGGGACCTTGTGGCCTCCGAAGAGCTGTCTGGAGATCACTTGGGCTGTATGGTTGCCCCACGGTGTTCTGGGAACACCTGGTTCCCTCTGCTAGTCCTTTGGGGCTGGTTTTGCAGAAAGCAAGCCCGGTGGACGCCTCCTTGAGAAGCCGGGAATTCGTTGAACGTGCCATTTGATAGAAACATTCAAAACGTCGTCACTGCTCGTTGGTGGGATAGGAGCAGATGTCCAGACGGAATCGTAGTCAGAGCTGGGGCTTTGGGGTCCCAACCCTGCAAGATAGACGCTTTTCTCTTTGCCTCTTGTGTATTTGAGTGTGCGTGAGCGTGTGGGGCTCGCCTGCTACCCGTGATGTGCTGAGTTCTCTTCTTTCTTCCTCCGCAGAGAGAAGACACGGGTCAATGTGTAGGCCTTCTCCCTCTCCGGCATCTCCACCCTCCAATTCCAGGACATCGTTAGTACAGGTGAAAACTAAAGCCTGTCTCAGCGGCCAGAACTCTGCCAGCAGCACCTCAAAGCCATTCAAAACGCCCAAAGACAATCTCCTTACCTCCAGCAGCAAACAGCACACGGTCTTTTCTGCAAAAGGATCAAGGGACAAACCATGGTGAGTGTCGGGCGCTGGCAGCCGCAGCAGTCTGTCCCCGCCGCTCGTCTGTCCTGGGTCACCGCAGGAAACGGTGTTTACCCTCTGGCTTTGTTCCTGGGAATGAGGAGGGAAGGGGCAGAAAACCAGAATGACGTGACTGGGGACGAGAAACCTAAATCCCGAGAGGGCCCACGGGGCCTTAAGGCACCACGTGCCTGACAGGGGAAGCCTTTCTGTCCCTGAGAGCTGAGCCAAGCCGTGTCTAAGAACAGGGTGCCAGGGAAGTATTCCTCAGTGAGGCGGTCGTCTCAATTTTCCGCCCCAGTGAAGAGAAGCACTGATGAAAATAATCAAAAGCAGGGACAGTTTGCCCAGCAGGGAGTGAGGCCCTGTGAGGCAGGCCCTCCACCGAGCCGCTCCCGGACAGCAGCCCACAGAGGCAGGTAATGGGGAGCTGACCACTGAAAGGAAAAGAGGAAATCCAAAGAGAACATCACCCCTTTGAGGGGTGGGAGAGGGCTGGTTGCAAGTGACTGTGGAGAATCAGAGGCTCTGGGTTCGTTTTGTTTTGTTTTTATCTCAGTCTTTACCCAAAAGTCAGGGAAGGGTCACCTGTGGAATGGACAGATAGGAATCGAGACATGGAAAGGAGGACAGGAGGCAGGAGGCGAACGTCTTCAAATTCGGACAGCCCCAACGTGAAACACTTAAGGGACTGGCTCTGACCGAGCCTCTAGCCTTCTTGTTCAGGCATCGTGGAGGCAGACGAGGGATAAGTGTGGAGCCTGCCTCATTTGTGTATTTAAAGAGAAAAAGTGTTCTGTTAATTAATGATAGTTAATTACACTTAAGTTCATACCTAGTAAAGCTGTGGACTAAAATCATCCATCAATTAGTTTGTCACTGCTCACTGGAAATTATGATGACTTTGTAAAGAGCTAATTATGCCAGATCAATTAGAGAGCCTCTTGTGATAGAGTGGAAAGGTTTAGACACAGCTGTCAAGGAGGGGAGTTACCTGTCATCCAGGTGGGCCTCCTGGGCAGGCTTTGTTCTCTCGGCTTGTTAGGATCCCGGGGCCATCCTGTAGGAGGATGGAGCAGGTTAGGGAAGGCCCAGCCTGAGAGTGACGGTGGGTGGCCTCTGGCTCCGCTTGCTCAGAGTGAGAGGCTCCCTTGTATCTGTGACCTCAGCAGCCTCAGGTGTCTCGATATAAGCACATGCACGCTCTGGCCATCACTGCCCCTGTACAGATCTCCGCTGGGTGACCCTGGGCAAGTTGTTCCATCCAGTGTGCCTCAGTTTTCTTCATCTGTAAAATGGGGCTACTGAGAGCTCTACCCCGTGGAATTGCTGTGAGGCTCTAGTGAGCTAATTTTTATAAAGGCAGCAAGTGCAATGTCTGGAGAGGAGCACACATTTGACATACTGGGAAGATAATGTTACCATCCTCATTGTCAGCTGCACCAAAGGTCAGAGCTCCTCTAAATGGTGACAAAGTTTGGGAAGTCAAATCTCTCTGCAAAACTAGAGAAATGAAGTTGAAAATGGAAAAGGATAAAGTCCTTTCTTCAGAGTCCAGAGTACTGAGAAACCACCGGAGAGAGCTGGACCAGGGGCCCGGGAGGAAGGAGCCAGAAGGAAAATCGGGGGTCACGGAAGATCATAACATGAACACAATGGACCACAGATGATAGACGTCCCAGCGGCATGAGACATGCTCTAAGACGTCCAAGACGTCTCCTCAGGGAGACCACTGGGTTAGATCAGGCCCCACACTCCATTCAGACTAATGCCACATGCCCTCGTGAAGACTGCTGTGGGCCAGGCCCATCAGCCCAAGCAGGGTAATTCTGGAAGTCTCTGAGAACATTGGCCAGGGCCCACAGAAGAGCAGCCAGAAGGATTGCAAGGAGGGAAATCCTTCTTAGGGAAAAAGCAGCTCCAGACACTAGAGCACTCGTCTTGTGTGAAGAGTGGAAACCTGGCTGGTGATTGCCCACTTTCAAGGAGGCAAACCTGAAGACCAACACGGGGTGGGCAATGCAGGAGGCTTTCTCCCTGGCCTCTAGCCGAGCTATCGGCCCCCAACCCTCCATTGCCAGGAGTGTGTCAGGAAGGCTGGGAAGACTTTTCTTGGAGACTCGGAGGACTCTGCCTTGGTTCTGGCAGGCTTCCCTGGAGAGCAGTGTGAAAGAGCCAGCAGGGAGCTGGGGGCAAGAGAAGCCAGTTCAAATCCGGGCTCAGCCAGGAATGTTCTGTGTGACCTTGAACAAGTCACTTCACTTCTCTGAGTCTCCTTTTCAAGCCTGAGTAGTTTGTGAGTCTAAGTCACAGTCATCTCAAAAATTTTCAAAGCTTCCTCATTGCCTTCTCGACTGAGGATTAGACCCTATACAAACTGGCCCCAAGCTTCCCCACTGTGTCTTTCTTTGGTACCTATCTAGAATATCCATCCATCTGTCGTTACTCAATTTAACATTTAATAAGCACCTACTATAATACTGTGTGCCAATTCTGTAACGAGGCCTATATATTAAGTATATATGGGGGGCCCCTGATGTCCCCTATGGCATCTTTGTGCAAATAGAAAAAAGCTTGGATACAGCCCTGTCCCAGAGTGCATTGTTGGCTAACTGTCTTCATCCCCTACTCACTTCCTCAAGCAGAAATCCTGGTGCAGTGCATAACCTGTACAACTGCACATTGTAGCCTTAGGGATGCAAAATTAAATAAGACAAAGACTCTCAGACTGCCTCAGTGGCTCAGTCATTAAGTATCTGCCTTCAGCTTAGGTCATGATCTCAGGGTCCTGGGATTGAGCCCTGTGTCAGGCACCAAGCTTAGTGGGGAGTCTGCTTCTCCCTCTTCCTCTGCCACTTGCCCCACCCCAGCTTATGTGCTCTTGTGCATGCTCCCTCTCTCTCAAATAAATAAAATCTTAAAAAAAAAAAAAAGACACAGACTCTCTTAGGGAGTCTATAATAAAAAGAGACAGATGCTAACACAGAGTACAACGTGTTAAGAACTAAGATACTGGTAGAACAAAAGATGGGCACCTACCCCAGTCTGAGGACTCAGGAAGGGTTTTTCAGAAGGGGTCACCCTAGAGCTGAATTTGAAGGATAAATAGAAATCATCTAGAAAAAGAAAACTAGATTCAACTGGTGAATGTTTTATCTATTTTACCAACATGTTTTGGGTTTTTTTAAACTTTTTTTTTAAGAAAGTGGGAAGAGGGTCCCAGGCAAAGGGAATGGACGCACAGGGGTATCTGCACGTGGGGAGAGGGGGGAGGTGAACCTGGGCAAGTGGGCAGGGCCATATTATGAAGTTCCGCTCTGTGTGCTAAGTTCAGGGATTTGGACTTCCGGAAGGCTGCCCGGAGCTGCTAAAGGATCAGCTTCTGGGGGCCTGGGCAGCTCCAGTGGTTAAGCCTTCGGCTCCTGATCTTGGCTCAGGTCACGATCTCAGGGTGGTGAGGTCGAGCCTGCGTGGGGCTCTGTGTTGAGCGCAGAGCCTGTTTGGGATTCTCCCTCTCTCTGCCCCTCCCGCGCCCCCCACTACAGCAGCTTTCCGAGGTGGTGGAGCCCCCTGCCGGCCGTATGAAGGATGGCTTGAGGTGCCACTCGTAAAGTAGCAAGAACAGTGAGGGAGCTTTGAATATCCCCGGTGAGGTGCGGGGACATTCTGCACGCAGGCAGCGGTCGCCGGCGTGTGCAGAAGGGGCCAGGTAGGAGAAACAGCGGGCAGAAAACCTCCACAGGACCTCAGCGCTCATTGCACGCGGGGCATGGAGTACGTGAGAAGAGCAGGATGCCGCTGTCCTCCCGGGCCGGTATAGCGGGCTGACTGGTCCTGCTGCTGTCTCTTGAGGAGGATAGGAAGGGCCAGGGTTTAGGGTGGGAAGGAAAGGCGGGATTAAACTGGGAAGTCCATGCGTGTGAAGTCCAGACACCTCGGAGATGTGCAGGTTCCTGTCCAGACCACCGCGATAAAGTAAATAGCGCAGTAAAGCAAGTCCTATGAATTTTGGGTTTCCTGGTGTATATAAAAGTTATGTATACACTACACTGTAATCTGTTAAGTGTGCAACAGCATTGTCTTTAAGAAATAGTGTATTCACCTTACGTATGTATGTATGTATGTATTTTAAAAGATTTTATTTATTTGACAGAGAAAAATACAGCAAGAGAGAGAACACAGCGGGGGAGTGGGAGAGGGGGAAGCAGGCTTCAGGTCAAGCAGGGAGCCCGATGTGGGGCTCGATCCCAGAACCCTGAGATCATGACCTGAGCCAAAGGCAGATGCTTAACTGACTGAGCCTCCCAGGCACCCCACACCTAATTTAAAAATACTTTATTGTGGGGTACCTGGGTGGTTCAGTCGGTTAACCATCTGTCTTGGTCTCAGGCCATGATCCCAGGGTCCTGGGATCAAGCCCCGCATCCAGCTCCCTGCTCAGTTGGGGACCTGCTTCTCCCTCCCCTCCCTGCTCCCTATCTCTGTCTCTCTCTCAAATAAATAAATACATAAATACATAAAACTACTTCATTGCTATGAAAAGTGCTAACCGTCATCTGAGCTTTCGGGGCGTCGTAATGTTTTTGCTGGTAGAAGGTCTTGCTCGTGTGGATGGCTGCTGACTGATGGGGGTGGCGGTTGCTGGAGCCTGGAGTGGCTGTGACAAGTTTTTAAAGTAAGACAACAATGACATTTGCCACATTGGTTGACTTTTCCTTTCAAGAGGGATTTCTTTGTAGCGTACAGTGCTGCTCAAGAGCAGTTTACCCCCAGTCGCCAGAATTCCTTTCAACCCCGGAGACCATCCTCTCAAACACTGCTTTATCCACTATGTACGTATTCTCAATCCTTTGCTGTCGTTTCCACGATCTTCACAGCATCCTCTCCAGGAGTATATTCCATCTCGGGAAACCACTTCCCTGGCTCCTCCATCAGGAGCGACCCCTCCTCTGTTCAAGTTCTAGCACGAGATCGTAACATTCAGCCACGTCTTCAGACTGCACTTCTCACCCTAATTCTCTGGCTGTTTCCACCCTCCCGTAGCTACTTTTCCCACCAGAGCCTCGAACCCCTCTTCATGGCATCTAGAATGGTGAATCCTTCCCAGAAGATTTTTAGTTCATTTGGCCCAGACCCTCAGAGGAATCACAATCGGAGGCAGTTATAGCCTTAAGTGAAAGGTATTTCTTCAGTAGTAAGACTTGAAACTCAAGGTGCTTCCCTGGTCCATGGGCCGCAGAACCAGACGCCATGTTCGCAGGCATGAGAACAACACAAATCGCGGCGTCCTTCTCCATTGGAGCTCGAGTGACCAAGTTCATTGTCAATGAGCAGTCGTATTTTATTTTTTTAAAACTTTATATTTTTTTATTAAAGATTTTGTTTATTTATTTGACAGAGATCACAAGTAGGCAGAGAGAGAGAAGAGGAAGCAGGCTCCTTGCTGAGCAGAGAGTCCCATGCGGGGCTTGATCCCAGGACCCTGGGATCATGACCCAAGCCCAGGGCAGAGGCTTAACCCCCTGAGCCACCCAGGCGCCCCAGCAGTCGTATTTTAAAAGGAATCTTTTTTTTTTTTTTTTTTTTTAATTTTCTGAGCAGTAGGTCTCCACAATGGGCTGAAAAGTTTCAGTAAACCATGTTGTAGACAGATGTGGTGTCAGGTGGGCTTCTGTGTTTCATTTAGAGAGCTATAGGCAGAGTCGATCTAGTGTCATTCTTAAGGGCCCCAGGATTTTTGGACTTGTAAATGAGCATTAGGTAGAACCTGAAGTCCCCAGCTGCCTATCGGGAGAGCTGGCCTGTCCTTTGAAGCTTTAAAGGTAAGCATTGACCTGTCTGTAGCCATGAAAGTCCCAGAAGATGGCATCTTCTCCCAGTAGGAGGCTGTTTCCCCTACACTGAAAACCTCTCGTTCAGTGCAGCCGCCTTCATTCATGATCTGAGCTAGATCTTCTGGAAGAACTTGTTGTAGCTTCTCCATCAGCACCTTCTGCTTCACCTTGCTCTCTTACATTCTAGAGACGCCTTCTTTCCTTAAACCTCATGAACCAACCTCTGCTCGATTCAGACTTGTCTTCTCTTACTTCGTCTCCTCTCTCAGCCTTCAGGGAAGGCAGAGTTAGGGCCTTGCTCTGGATTAGGCTCTGGCTTAAGGGAGAGTTGTGGCTGGTTTGATCTTCTGTCCATATCACTGTCCATATCCATGACCCCTAAAATGTTCTCCATTTATCAGCAGTAAGGCTGTTTGGCTTTCTTATCATTCATGTGTTCTCTGGAGGAGCACTTTTAATTTCCTTCAGTAATTTTTCCTTTGCATTCACAGCTTGGCTATCCGGTGCAAGCTTTTGGCCTGTCTCAGCTTTCAACATGCCTTCCTTGCTACACTAAAGAATTTCTAGCTTTCAGTTTAAAGTGGGAGACAAGTGCCTCTTTTTTCCCCTTGAACACTTACAGGCTGTTGTGGGGTTAGTCACTGGGCTGATCTCAAGACTGTTGTGTCTCGGGGAATGGGGGAGGCCCGAGGAGAGGGAGAGAGCCCGAGAATGGCTGAGAACGGCTGGTCAGGGGAGCCGTCCGAATACGCTTGTTGCTCAGCTGCGTCTGTGGTCTTACACGATGTGGTCTTATATGGATGCGGTTCGCGGCGCCCTGAAGCAATGATTACAACAGTCACATCAAAGATCGCCCATAACAACCATCATAATAATGAAAAGTTTGAACTACTGCAAGAATTACCAAAACGTGTCACAGAGACACAAAGTAAGCAGGTGGCTATTGGGAAAATGGCGCCGAAAGACTTGTTCGACGCAGCGTGTGCGAATCGCGACCAAGCGAAATGCACTAAAACATCCACATAGAGATGTTCAGTTGGTGGCGTTGGATGTGGGGACCCAGAGGTCAGGAGAGCGGCGTGGGCTGGGAATGGAGCTGTGAGAGTCATCAGTGTAGACACAGGCATGGAGGCTGGAGGTACAGATGGGTCCTCCAGGGAAGCTTGTGTGTCTTGAGAGGAGCAGGGGTCAAGGGCAGAGGACGGTGAGGGGGTGGGGGGTGTGCGAGGGAAGAGGGTCTGAGGAGAGAAGGACTGCTGAGCTGAGATTCTTCCTACAGCATCCTGGCCCTTCGTTCCTGATCCAGATCCTCAGCGCCCGCACGGCCTGTCCGCCCGGCCACCTTCTCCGTGAACCCTGTGCCTCACCCGCTTCCTCCCTGCAGGCCCCCGATACGCTGACATCTTTTAATTCCCACAGCACTTCGTGTCTAGCTCTCCTGCAACTCTGTCCAGGGTCTGCTCCAGGTTAGACCTCCTGCCACTCTGCTCCGTAGTGGCTGGGAGGCCAGGCCTCACACTCGGCCAACTTGGTCCCCTTGTCGGTAAATATTTGTTGAATTGAATGAAATTGATCTGACCATTGAAAGGGTTTGTAAGATTTCTGTTCTTGAAGACAGTTAACCTTTTACCTACAACTGTTTGGACTGGCATTCTCCAGTGGAAATATAATGTGTGACACACGTGGAGTGGTAAACTTTCTAGTAGCCACGGTGGAGAAAGTGAAGAGATGATAATTTTTTTTTTTTTTAAGATTTTATTTATTTGAGACAGAGAGGAGGAAACAGGCTCCCTGCTGAGCAGAGAGCCCGATGTGGGGCTCGATCCCAGGACCCTGAGATCATGACCTGAGCCGAAGGCAGAGGCGTAACCCACTAAGCCACCCAGGCACCCCAAAAGATCACAATTTTTAACAGTGTATTTTATTTATCCTAATGTATCCACAATCTTCTAATTTTAACATATCAGTGGGATCATTTTCATTCTTTTTTGTTTTCTCTACCAAGTCTTTGAGAGCCTATATTTTATACTTAACGTACACGGCAATTTGGACAGTGCGTTTTCATCATAAATACTTAACCCTATATTCAGATTTTGTAAACAACTAGAGATTATAAAATATGAATTTGCATACCAGGTTGTTCCAAACACACTGAAGCATTTTCTAATAACTGAATCAAGTTCCTCAGATTGAATAAAATTTAAAATTCAGTTCCTCAGCCCTTTTTAAAGTGCTCTATAATGGGATGCCTGGGTGGCTCAGTGGGTTACACATCTGCCTTCAGCTCAGGTCATGATCCCAGGATCCTGGGATCGATCTCCGCATCGGGCTCCTTGCTCAGAGGGGAGCTTGCTTCCCCCCTGCCTCTGCCGTTCCCCCTGCTTGTGCTCTCTTTCTCTCCCTCTCTCTAACAAATAAAATCTTTTTTTTTTTTTTTTTTTTTTTTTTTAAGTGCTCACTAGCCACAAACAGCTAGTGATTGCTGCATCGCACAGATCTGGGCACCTAGGCCAGGCGACCCTGGGTGGGGTCCTCTGGTTCCTTGATTCACAGGTGCGTGACCGTGGCTCCTGGCGTCTCTGTGACAGCACGCTCCCTGCAGGAGCTGACAGATTTCAAGGTGGAAGGCACGTATGCCCGGCCCGGTTTAGCCAGCTGCCGCTAGGTGTGAGGTGGGAATGGGCCTAGCGGACGCAGGCAGGCCGTGCCAAGGATCCCTTGCCCCGAAGCAGTTCTGCCGCAGCCCCTAAAGGTCAGGAAAGCATAAGGCTTGCATGCAGGTGATGGAGCATGGCCTTTAGATTAGACTTAACAGGAGTTGAGGGGCGCCCTTTTCCAAGTAGCTCAAATCCCCATGTACGGCAATAAAAAACACCACTCCTGAGTTCAGGCTGACCTCCCGGCATCTCACTCGAGGTTAAAGGGCCTGCGGGTGTGTTGTTTTCTCCCTTTTGTGGCTGGGAGGTTAAAAAATAACTCTGCATTAGAAGAAAGGGAGAAAGGGGGCGTCCCTATGCCACCACTCACGGCCACCAGAGCCCCCGTTCAACACCACCCAGAGCCCCCCTCCACCAGTGCCCTGCCCTCAGGGGGCCAGCGGTGGGGGAATACTGTGTCACCTCACCCTCTCGATGTCCACCGAGCCCAGAAAGGCCGAGGGATGGTGGCAAGATGATTCTGTCCCTAGGTGGAAGTCGAGAGGGAATTATGGCTGTTCGGCTCTTTTGAGCTAAAATGAACATTGCAACCTTTACTTCTGAGCCCCCTGCTCAGCCAGGGGGCTCGCCCCGCCTAGTGGACCGGGTCGGCCCGTCTGACTTTCCCTTCTGCTGTCCCTCTGGCCACCCGGGGCCAGGAAGGGAGCCGCGGGGTCACTTACACCTGCAAACCCGTTGGTGTGGGCGGGAGCGGGTGAGGCTTCCCTCCTCGCATAGCTTGTTGCCTTCTTTTGGGCCTGATCCACCCATATGTGTGTGATGAATGCTGAATATGCCCAGCTATTAAAAAATGCAGATGAGCCTGCCGCCCCAGAAAGAGGATGAGCCAGAGCAAGAGAACAGTCAGGAGGCTCCCTAGCCTCCTGGACATGCCTGACAGTGAGGTCGGGGTGACGGGGTCACTGCCCTCCCTTAGGCAGGGCTACTCTGGACACCTAGAATGGGAGGCGTGTCCTCCTGGAGTGGTGGGGGTTCGGGGGTTTGGGGAGTACACGTGCTCTTGAAGCCCTTCCCAGTGTCACATGGAGACGGGGGGATAGCCGAGAGGCCCGGGCCCCACCCCGCGGGAGAAATGAGGCTGGCTTATCTGGTCTTGCCTGGTGTTGGCATGAAGTGGGGGCAGAACCACGGCTTGTTACTAGTGGCTCCCGGAGGACATAGGGACTCATCTCGGGGCTCCCACTCAGGCTGGGAAACCCCAGACATCCAAATGAATGAATGATGCGTGAATGAATGAAGTAGTCCGTGACACAGAGCAGCTCCTTCTACCTCACAGAGATTTTTCTGATGCGAAAGGAAATGACGGGTATAAATAGCCTAACTTTCAAGTTCTTTTTTTTTTTTAATTTAAAAAAAAAATTTTTTTAAGATTTTTATTTATTTATTTATTTGACAGACAGAGATCACAAGCAGGCAGAGAGGCAGGCAGAGAGAGAGGAAGGGAAACAGGCTCCCTACTGAACAGAGAACCCGATGCGGGGCTCGATCCCAGGACCCTGGGATCATGACCCGAGCCGAAGGCAGAGGCTTTAACCCACTGAGCCACCCAGGCGCCCCTACCTTTCAGGTTCTTGATGAGAAATCCAAGTGCCAGTTTCCATCCTGGAATTGTTGTCCCTGTCCCAATTACAAGAGCTAGGAAGGGAGAACTGTGGTTCTGGGATGATAAAAAGGAGAAACCCTTTGCACTCTGGCAAGAAAGGGAAGGTTCTGTGCTTCCCGTACCACTGGCCGGTCTGTCTGTGCCTGTGTCCCGGCGTGCACTTGACCGAGTCAGGAGGGAGCTGAGACGTCGTCGGTACGGCCTTGCACAGAAGTCCCTCCCTAGATCCCACGTCCACATCCAGCCCCTCACACAAGAGATTGGGCGGGGGGGGGGGGCGTTCAAAGGCCAGTTTTTACCACCAGTGGTGCGGGTTTGGGTGGCGAGGGAGGAGGAGTACGACAGAGGGTCAGAGAGGAGAAAGGCAGGGTGGAGAAAAGTAAGACGGTGGAGGTTACCGGAAGGGGCCCCAGAGGGAAGGAGTGAGTGGAAAGGATAGCTGGTGAGAGATTGGGAGGGACAGGCCAGAATATGCAAGCATGGGGGGCGGGGGGAGGATGGTGTCCTTTCCAGGACAGGCAGGCACAGGAACCGAAACATCTCAAAGGCTGCATGGATTTCCAGGTGATTGAGATAAGGACAATGGACAGCTCCTTGTGTATTAGACTCCGCTGACCTTGCCAAGTCACAGAAGAACTCAGAAAAAGGGACCAGAGTCCAGGGGAGGAAACCAGAGATTTGGAGAGCTGGGGCAGGGGAGAACAGTGTGACAGAGCCACAAGGATTCGTGGCCACCGCGTCCTCTGTGTTTGTGCCGTACCTTGTAGCCCCACCCCTTTGAGCCTCTCGCCTGCTCAGTGATGAGAGGAGGAAGCAGGTGCACCCTGATGAAGAGAATGGCCAGAGCGGAAACCCCACCCCTGGACCTCTCACTGCCAGTGCCAAGATCAAGGGCGCCGTCCTTAGAGCTGCCCTTCTCTTTGCTGAATGAAGGCCCTGGGACAACCTTTTTAAGCCCCAGGCCCCTTACCTATCCAGCCGGCCTAAGGGTGACACACATATTCCGTGTTAAAGCATAGCCTCCTGGCCGGCATGTGGCAGTGTCAAGGGACAGTGAGAGGAGTAAGAGGCCAGGGGGAGGGTCGACAAGCCCTCAACCTTTGTCGTCGCTCTGGCACCGGGGAGAGAGAGCTGTGGGCTGGTCCTTACCTAAAGCATTTATTTGTTCTGGTGGAGCTCTGGTTTGATTTTTATCCTGACTTCACCTTTACTGAGAACAGTCATTCATTCATCAACCATGTCTTGTGCCCTTCTGAAGCGCCCAATAATGCATCTGTCCCTGAGATCACTCCAGAGCAATGTATACACTCGGTCAAGGTCCTTGTCCTCAGGCAGCAGCTCATTTTCTGGTCAGGCCACAAACACAGAACTGAGACCTTGACATTTGACATGATGAATGTGGCCCAAACACCTCGGAAGGACCAGACAGTGCTGCGAGAGAAGAGAACACTCCACCCGGATCCCAGCAGATGGAGGAGTGTCCCCCGGAGAAGGGAGGAGGGCACACCTGAGAAAGGCACCGCCCAGCCCACGTAAAGGCCCAGAGCCAGGCCATGCTCACAGCATGTTCAGGGAGCAGTGAGAGCCCCACAAGGTTATGCGGAGGGTTCCCCAGGGCAGGAGCTGTGGTGGACTGGACTGCTCGTGGGGAGCCTGCTACACCTGGAACAGCAGGGTCAGACGTGGCTACCAGTATGCCTGGTAGCCAAGTGGAGGCAGGGGAGAGCCAGGGGGCAGGGTGGCAGTGCTGGTGGTGGGGTTTTCCTCCAGGCTCTGGGGAGAAAGGAGGACAGACAAGGCGGGGACAGGTAGACCCCGCGAGTGACTGAATGTCGTGCAAGACCCAAGGTCTCTAACTGGTTGGTGATGTTGTTCACATGCGGGTTTTTTAAAAAGACAAAGCCTGTTAAATTTGGAACGAAGAATTTCCCACGTGTGCTGTAGGTCCTGTGAAGACTGTAGCGTCAAGGGTTTTAATGAAGTGTGCTCGGTGTTCTGGGTGGAGATGGTTGGGGTGCGGGGCTCGGGGGTGGAGAAGGAAAAAGCAGGGCGAGTGACAACCTCTTGTGAGGTAAGATGCCCCCTGGGACTCCTGTTCTCTGAAGGAAGCTGGGGAGCAGAGGCTGGGACCCCCACAGGTGGCCAAGGATGCTACGCCATTTCCTCGTCCCCTCTTCCTCTCAGGACAAGCTCCCTGAAAGCAGAGGCTGAGACCTGAGGTCAGGGCTTGGCACCCGACCTCCATTGGCAGGGGGACAGAGACTGTTCTGTGAGGACTCCTCTCCCCTCCCCCGGCCAGCCCAGCCGGTGATGGCTCCTGGGCTTGAAAGAGACTAAATGTCTGGGCTGCTCTGGCTCCGGTAGGCGAGGAGCCGCTCCAGGAGCGGGAGCCTCTGACCTCTGGTGGCTGCAGAGGGGAGTGCACCTGCTTGCTGCTCCGGAGCCGAGCCTGTCCCCGGGCTGTCCGGGTGTCTGGAGCTCTGTTCCACTCAGCACCCGTCGCTTCCTCCAGAATCCACTTGCTTCCTGGCGTCTGACATCTCACATTCTGCCCTCCAAGGCTCTGACACCCTTTATGCATTGATGTGAATTTCACTGAGTGTTCATTATAGGGGCCATTGGTTTGGCCCAGGGTTTGTGCCAAACCCCTCCTGGCAGCGCTGCCCAAGGCCGTGCCACTGCTGGCAAGCTGGTCCCAAGTGCACCCCAGAGACAGCCTGTCCAGCATGTGTACCCTACTGTGCCAGGACTGTTTCTTCCTTCTCTATTTTCCTCTCCTCTGGCTTGTCGATTTTTCCTACAGTTTTAGGGCATCATGACTCCCCGGAGTGTCATTTAGTGCCTGTTGATCTCCCAGCAGGTTTGGAGACCACCTCCCGAGCTCCCTGCCCTGGGAAGCCCTGATTAACAAAAATGCTGGAGAGACTAGCAGAGGCTGGTCCTGGGGCCTCCCATTTCCAGGAAATCTGGAGCACCTTAGAAAGGGGCTCATGCAGTTACTTCTCCAGAAGACACACTGTAGAGCCAGAAGGACCCCCCATTGCCTAACATAATTTGGGGTCACAGCACAACGTGTTTACATTAAGAAGGAGGAGGCTGGAGTTTCTGCTCACTCTTCCTCCAGAATGTGTTCTCCAGACAGGAGCTCGGCCCATTAGTCCAGGCTTGGTCTGTGCATGTAAGACCAGGGATGGAGAAGCAGCGGGGAAGACGTCTTCCCTGGCTTTGGTTTTCCTCTTCACTGCACCCGCCCAGAAGTGGTCCTCCACTCTGGGTAAATATGGAAGGTCCACCAGGTCCCAGCCTCTGCTGTCCCTGCCTCTCCCTACCTTATATACTCCCCTCCCTCTGTGGTGGGACCAGAAGGGCAAAGAGGACATACATTTCTGATGAGTTGCACTCCTGATGTATACCCCAGAAGAAAGAGCAGGGTCAGTCGGGAGAGGGGACAGCAGGATCCTCTCTCGCCTTTTTGTTTTCTCTCCAGTTTATTGAAAGCCAACCATGCGCCCACCATTCTACTGTGCACTTCATATGAAAATTCCATGTAATCCCTTCAAATCTCCACCATCATCTTCATCTTACTGATAGTGAAACTGATACTGATAGGGAAACTGAGGCCCAGAGTGGTAAAGTCCTGAGATAAGGTAGGCAAGGCAGCCTCCTATGCCTGAGTGAGTTTTGCCCTTCACGAGGCTGGCCCTTCTGATTCTCTCAAAAGTCCTCAGGGGCTCATGGAGGCCCCAGAATTGGGAAGTCGGATGGCCTACCCTTATGAAACCAGCAGTAGAAAAAGCAGGATCCAGATCTGGGTTCATCTGACTTGAAGCCTGCATTCCTAACCATCAACCTCCATTGTCTTGCGACACCCTCTAGAACAGTGAAAAGGCACAGCCCTTGGAGTCGGCCCTACTCGTGCTCGCTGATTTTATTTCATTTGCCTCCAGCCACTTTTCCAATTCATCAGCTCAGCTTGTTCGTCTCTGCCCCCCCCCCCCCCCGCCCCGTTCCTAACGGGTTTAAGGGAGAGTCCCACACCATTCTTCACGGCGGCTGGTCATCTTTTCCCCCAGTTGACAGATGAGGTGTCGGCCCATCATCCAAGTAACAGATGAAGATGCATTCACCTTCCTGGTGGGTGAGGGGCCCCTCTGAGCTCTTCTCAGGGTGCTGCCCGGGGCTGCATAAGTCGCCGCTAGCTGGTCTTTGCTCTGTTGCCAGGGCCGCTCACCCCCAGTGGCTGTGTGGTCTGACCACATTTTCCCAGTTTACTGAGAGTGGGTTCTATGGGAGCAAATCCAAAGTCGTGCAAAAGGCCAGGAGAGATTAGACACCGTGCCTTCTCTCTGACTGCCAGACCTGACACTCAACCACCAAATAATATTAGATTAATCTGGCTGGTTTTTTATTGACTGTGCCCTGTGGCCAATTATCCTGTTTTCTGTTTGCTTAAGGTGTTTACAGATTGGCCTTCTGAAAGTTTCCCCAATCTTTTCCCAGATTAAAAATGAAAAACAAAAACAAAAAAACCCATTTATTCGTTCGTCGGGATTTCTGCCGTACCTCCTCTATGCGCTATACCATGGGAGGACTTTGTAGCTCTCTTACTTAGGCAGATCCGTAGCGATTGTCTGACTCTTGGCCTTCAGGAACATCCCAGGTATTTTGTCTACTTAAAGAATTTAAATGTGGGGGCGCCTGGGTGGCTCAGTCAATGAAGCATCTGCTTTCGGCTCAGGTCATGATCCCAGGGTCCTGGGATTGAGCCCAGAGTTGGGCTCCTTCTCAGCGGGGAGCCTGCTTCTCCTTTTCCCTTTGCCTGCTGCTCTGCCTACTTGTGCTCACCCTCTGTGTCAAATAAATAAATAAATAAATTTTTAAAGAATTTTTAAGATTTTATTTATTTATTTGACAGACAGAGATCACAAGTAGGCAGAGAGGCAGGCAGAGAGAGAGGAGGAAGCAGGCTCCCTGCCAAGCAGAGAACCCGATGCGGGGCTCGATCCCAGGACTCTGGGATCACGACCTGAGCCGAAGGCAGAGGCTTTAACCCACTGAGCCACCCAGGCGCCCCTTAAAACAGAATTTAAATGTGATGTAAAAAATATCTTGATAGCAGCCCCCCAAAATCACCCAAGAGAGCCAAATAGAATTCCTTCTCTGAGGGTCTTTTAAAATAGAGCAGATCGGGACAGCACGGTGGCTCAGTGGGTTCAGTGTCTGCCTTCAGCTCAGGTCGTGATCCCAGGGTGCTGGGATCGAGTCCCACATCGGGCTCTCTGCTCAGCAGGAAGCCTGCTTCTCCTTCTGCCTGCTCTGCCTGCTGCTCCCCCTGCTTGTGCGCTCTCTCTGACAAATAAAGAAATAAAATCTTTTTAAAAATTTTTAAATTAAAAAAATAATAATAAAATAGAGCAGATCCCCTTTCAGTCGGGATGACTTCAATGCCGTCACTGCTTACAAGGCAGGAGGCTGGGTGGTGTGCAGTAAATCGGAGATCCTTGAAATTCTGCCAGACCAGGAGGACAGGCACAGGGGCCTTTGTCAAAAGAATGGGTGGGAAGAAATCAGACCACTGAGAACTCTCCACCAGACACATAACCCACAGCACAAATACCGTACATCTCTGCAGGCTCCTGCCTGTCAAATCCATCTTTGCCCCGCGCTGGTAAATGGAGCTGGGCTGGCACCAATTTCTGCAGGCCCGAAGGTTTTCCGAACTGTTCTTTTAAGGCTTATCCATTGACGATGAAAGAATAAATCATGGGGTGCATGGGTGGCTCAGTCGGTTAAAGCCTCTGCCTTCGGCTCAGGTCACGATCCCGGGGTCCTGGAATCGAGCCCCGCATCGGGCTCTCTGCTCAGCAGGGAGCCTGCTTCCCTTCCTCTCTCTCTGCCTGCCTCTCTGCCTACTTGTGATCTCGGTCTGTCAAATAAATAAATAAAATCTTTAAAAATAAAAGAATAAATCATGATCCCCAAGCACGGGGAGCAGCCGGAGAGCTCTGGGCCCGAGAGACACAGGCAGCCCTTGGAACAGCGCTGTAAGACACTCCACTTCTGCTCATTTGCAGACGTCACTGGGCAGCAAGAGGAACCCACTCGGTGCCACGAGAACCATTTTTCTTAGAGCCAGAGCACCCTCCTTGGTCCAAAATGATAAATTCAGGCAGGCCCCCCGGGAAGAGGACGTGGCAGCCAAACGGCCCAAACTCAGCAAGGTAGACCTGTCCGCACAGAGCAAGGAGGACGAGGGAGGACTGTTCTCAGCTGCGGGATCCCTTCCCAGACCAGAGACAGAGGGACTGCGGTCACCGGGAGCAGGCGACTCCCAGGGTGTTCGACACAGCAGGGAAACAAGCTGCCACCCTGGGATCCCGGAAAGAGTTCATCTCAACGGAATAAAACAGGATTATGAAAGCAACCGGGGCCGAGCGTGGACTCCTCTCTCCCTTTCAGACACGGCTCCGCGGAGAAAGGCCAACAGCAAGGTGACCTGTGTGTCTGCCGAATTGGGAGACTCCAGGGGGCGCGTGCGTGCACCCCTCCAGACCGCAAGGACGGGACCTCAGGGGTCACTGCCAGGCTTGTGGATCACCCAAGCACACAGAGTAATGAATCTGCTTAGTCATCCGGGTGTTGCCAGCTCCCCACTCCTCCCAGTGCCAACAGCACACGGAGGTGTTTGAGTTACCCGGATTCCACGCAGGGAGATGCCTGCACCATGAAAGCAGGGGTCAGCATCTTCTGGCTTCTTACCAGTGGAAAGAAATTAAATCTGTTTTTCAGGATCCACTGCCCAGGGCTGGGACTCTGTCTTGGCCAGGGGTGATGGGAGGGGAAGGGGGAGCAGGGAGAGAGGGGACAGTGGGGGAAGGCGGGAGGCGGTTGCCACAGAAGGCTTCCAGACAGCCGCGCTCCCGTGCCCTGGAGTGTAGATACCCGTGGGGATCGACGTGCCCCTGAAGCAGCGGCGGGGGCTCTCCGCACCTTCCTGAGCTCCTAGCTGGAAAAGATGGAGTCTCTGGGATTGGTTTTTCCAAATCAGGTGGTACCATCTTGCCATCATTTCCTCCTTTGTTCATCAGCTTCGGATCTGAGGGCTGTTGTCAACAGTGGTGAAGAAAAGAGACTAAATATTCCACTGGACGGACGGCTGACATTTATCCTGGGGAATGAGGTTGGCAAGGAGCAAATGGGAAAGCTTTTCACCTCTGTCTGTCTGTCTCTGATTCTTATTTCTTTTGGGGATGGGTTTGATCCTTCCCACCATCACCGAGATGCCTGCTTCCCTGTCGTCTTTTACCTCCCAGCAGAAGTACCGTCTCAGCTCAGACCCAGAGGCAGGTTACCTTAGCAGGTAAGCCCAAAAAGCAGGGCAGAAGGGACACCAAAGATAAAAGTATCCAGGTCACGGCTGCCTGGCTGGCTCAGTCAGAAGGGCACGTAACTCTTGATCTTGGGGTTGTGAGTTCGAGCCCCACATTGAGTATAGAGATTACTTAAAAAGTAAAATCTTAAAAAATAATAATAATAATAAAGTATCCAGGTCAGGTTCCAGGTTTTCCTCCTTCATTTTTTTAAAAGATTTTATTTATTGGAGTGCCTGGGTGGCTCAGTTGTTAAGCATCTGCCTTCGGCTCAGGTTGTGATTCCAGGGTCCTGGGATCGAGTTCTGCATCGGGTTCCCTGCTTTGCGGGAAGCCTGCTTCTCCCTCTCCCACTCCCCTGGTTGTGTTCCCTCTCTTGCTGTGTCTCTCTCTGTCAAATAAATAAAGTAAAATCTCTTTAAAAATTTTTTTAAAATTTATTTGTGGGGGTGACCCAAGCAGGGGGAGTGGCAGGCGGAGGGAGAAGCAGACTCCCCACTGAACAAGGAGCCCAATGCGGGACTCAGTCTCAGGACCCCAGGATCATGACTTGAGCCAAAGGCAGACACTTAACCAACTGAGCCCCCCAGGAGTCCCTTTCCTCCTTCATTCTATATACAGCCATTCTCCATTAGTTACTGGATACCCTTGGAATTCTCACCCAAAACAACTAGAGTCTCCTATCCTCTTCCCGCTGCCAAGATGCAGTGCCCCCCAACCAGCTGGTATCAGAGGCACTTACTCAGCAGCTGAGTCCCTGCTACTCACCCGGTCTGTGGAACCCACTGAAACCCTCTTGATCAGACTTTTTCCCCCAACACCTTCCATTCCAGCACAGGAAAACTCAATCCAGAGAACTTCACGTTAGGCTTCTCGTCTAGTGTGTGATAGGCTTCAATTCCACATCTTGCCCATGGACGCTGGGATCGCAGTCCAGCTGGAGTTCTGGAAGCGTTGGCAGTACCGGGTAGCAGTGAGGCACACTTGTTATATAGCGGAGAAAGTTGCAAATCAGGAGATCGGTCACAGGTATAAGGGGGCCTGGCTCAGGCTCAGTTCCTAACACAGCAGGGCAGAAGCGTGACCAAAGAGGAGTCAGCTGGCACTGTGCTCATGGCTGAATTAAGGAGCCCGTTGGAGCTGGACATTGACTTTAGGGGAGAAATGCAGACTGTACTGTGAGCGTCGGAGGACCATTTGGCTCAGTTTTGAAATTTATTCTGGTTCATACAATCGCTCTGGATTATTCTCTCCCAGTGTCGTATCTTTGTCCGCGGAGATCGCGGTACTCAACATGGGCCCTGGCCATTTTTCATAGAGACTGGAGGCCTTCCCTTTTCTCCTACCAGCTCATGGGACAGGAGCTGGCCTTGAAACCCAAAGGTCCTAGTTTCTTGTCCTGAATATACGATGAAGTACGTCCAAGAAGGCCGCTCAGGAACGGCAGAATCTTCCCACCTGGAATTCCATCAACATTTGAAGTTGAACTTCCTTCTTTAAAAGAAATAAAAATCAACAGATCAGAACCAAGGTGACTAAATCGGCAAGAGCTTTTTAAGCAGCTCTTGGAATGAGTATTTTTAAAGTCAAGATATTGATGTATAATTTAAGTTGCATGAATTTGGGGGCTGGGGAGTTCGACTGTATTTTTAATTGTGGCAAAATACACACATAAGAAAATTTACCGTCCTGGGCACCTGGGTGGCTCAGTCAGTTAAGCATCCGACTCTTGATTTTGGCTCCCGGTCACGATCTCAGGGTCGCGAGATTGAGCCCCACGTCAGGCTCTGCACTTGGCGGGAGTCTGCTTGAGATTGTCTCTCTCCCTTTCCCTCTGCTCCTCCACCATACCCTCCACCCCACTGTTTGCACACACACATGCACACTCACTCTCTTAAAAAAGGGGGGGGAGCTGCCTGGTGGCTCAGTGGGTTGAACATCCATCTCGGGTCATGTTCTCATAGGTTGTGGGATCAAGTCCTGTGTCTGGCTCCTCGCTCAGTGGGGAATCTGCTTGAGATTCTCTCCCTCTGCCCCCCTCCTCCCTCACTCCTGCATGCTCTCTCTCTCTCTCTCTAAAATAAATAGATCTTTTGGGGCGCCTGTGTGCCTCAGTTAGTTGAGGCACTGCCTTTGGCTCAGGTCATGATCCTAGAGTCCCGGGATAGAGTCCCACGTCGGGCTCCCTGCTCTGCAGGGAGCCTGCTTCTTCTTCTCCCTCTGCCTCTTCCCCTGCTTGCGCTCTGTCTCTGTCAAATAAATAAAATCTTTAAATAAATAAATAAAATAGATCTTTAATAAATTCATTGAATTGAATTTTTTGAAAAAGAAACTGACCATCGTAACCATTTTTAATACATAGTGCAGCAGTGTTAAATACACTCACAGTGTCCTATAACCAGTCTCCAGAACTCTTTTCATCTTGCAAAACTGCAGCTTCACACACGCAGACCAATGGCTCCCTATTTTCCCCTCCCCCAGCCCTTGCAACTACCTTTCTACTTCCTGTCTCGGAATTTGACCCCTCGAAGCACCTCATGTAAGTGGAATTCTGTAGTATTTGTCTTTTTCTGACTGGCTTATTTCACTTAGCGTAATGTTCTCAATGTTCATCCGTGTGTCAGAATTTGCTTCCTTTATAAGGCTAATATTCCGTTGTATGGCAAGCCCACATTTTGTTTATCCCATCGTCCGCCAATGGATAGTATTTGAATTGTACCACTACAAACAAGTGTGGGAACGGCTCTTCAAGACCCTGATTGGCGTTAGTGTCTCTTAAAATTGAGTGAAGGAAGCCTCGAAGAATTCCATGTCCCGTGATTTTATTATTATTTGTTTTAATTATATATTATTTATTTATTTGACAGGCAAAGATCACAAGTAGGCAAAGAGGCAGGCAGAGAGAGAGAGGGAAGCAGGCTCCCTGCTGAGCAGAGAGCCCCATGCGGGCCTGGATCCCAGGACCCTGGGATCATGACCTGAGCCGAAGGCAGAGGCTTTAACCCACTGAGCTACTCAGGCGCCCGGGTTTTATTATTATTATTATTTTACCATTTGGAAAAACTCAGGAATGCAACACTAATTTCACCAGGTAGTGTCTTTACAGCTTCTCAGTGTGCTGACTTCAAGGGCTGCCTGTGCCGTTCTTCAGCCCTGTGTGTGTGTTCTGAGAATTGCCATTAAATAGAAAGTTGCCACAGTCCAGCTGTACCTCCGTGACTGAGACACTGGTCAAAGGCAGAATTATCAGGGACTTGGTGTATCACTGAAACCCACTGTTCCAGTTTCGCCTCACACGGGGCTTGATGTCCCACACCGCCCTTCCCCAGGCCAAGAAAGCACGTAGTCCCAGGACAAAATCGGGGACGCCCAGCTACAATCCACTTCACCACCAAATGCCCTTCTCCCTGGCAAAGACCTACAAATAACATCCGTGATCAGGTTTCAGAGTAAGCAAAGTGGCAAGGGCTGAGGGGTTGCTGAAATGAGTTCATGAACAAATTGACCAAAAAAATGATCTGTGAATAAATCATAGAGAAGGAAGAGCTCACCAGCCATGTGGACAGATAAGACTCCTCCCCCACAAAAACCAGCCTCTCTTTCATGCCCTACATTGTCTGCAGGCATGTATAAGCTATATTCTAGACCATTTGGCATTCAGATAGCTAAGTCGGCTCCACTCAGCTCAGAGATGATCGGGGGGCTGAAGTGTTAGCGTTCTGCCCTCCTGCAAGGAGGAAAGGGAATCTAGTTCAGGAACCAAAGGAAAGCGTATTCATCCCATCTCATCTTTTAAGACCCTGAGACAGACTCCTCCACGGCCCCCCAGATACAGGGCTCTCCAGCATTAAATGCGCAGAAATCAAATGCATATCCATTATGGGAGAAATCGTAGGGAAGGGGAGCTGAGGTGACAGATTTTGAAGAGCAAACATGCACCTTTGTGCTCTGTCTTCTTAAAATTCATCCTCTCACCTGCCAGCCTTGAGAATTGCCTATTTACATAACTAGCTGCCTAAAATGGAATATTCAATAACGTTACACGGTGCCTCACTCCGTTGGAGCCCATCCCCAGGAGAGGAGTGCTCCCGGAGTCCTCCGGCAGCATGCGGCGTGGCGCGCTGGCCCGCCGCCGTGCCTCCGTGTGGCGTGAGCCTGTCAGCGCTCCCGAGCCAAGCAGATGTCAGGCCTGATCGCCGAGGTGGGAGGCCAGCGAGCAGCAGGGGGAGGGGACGTGATTCAGCAAGTGGCATGGTAGCACGCGGTCTTCAGGGGACAAACAGCGTCTCTCCCTGAGCTTCCCAGCAGGCAAGGTGCTGTCCCAGAGACCGCCGGCAGAGAGGGACTGAAGAAGGGGGGAGCTGCAGGATCTATGGGGACAACCCAGTGCCGGAGGGACTCAGTCAGCTCTGAGCCGGCCCTGGCACTGTGCCAGCCTTGAACCCCCTGTCGGTCCTTTCCGAGGCACAGATCTCCTTCCCGTCCAAACGGGAGTCCTGCTGCTCGCTTATGAGAGGAGTATAAATAAGTGATAAGCAAGTGTTCTGATGATGAGAAGCGCGTGGAGCTTCTCAGCGGACCGCATGTATCAAAGAAGGCAATTGTGTGTGTTTGTTCATTTATTTTTCAGCGTTCCGGTTCCTGTAGTCAGTTTAGAGAAAATCCCTAACCTAGTGAAGGCAGATGGTGCCAATGTCAAAATGAACTCTACAACCACTACCGCGGTCACCTCCTGCTCCATGTCATCCTCTGCTGTCTCCACCCCACCTTTAATTAAGCCAGTCTTGATGTCCAAGTCAGTGCCACCTTCCCCAGAGAAGATCTTAAATGGCAAAGGAATTCTGTCTGCCACAATAGACAAGAAGCACCAAAATGGCACCAAAAACAACAACAAGCCTTACAGGAGACTTTCAGGTACGTGTCTGTGTCCTTCGAGCCTGGCTCACGATTAGATCTGGGTCACATTGCATGACCAAGCAGTGCTGTGTACTTATCATTAAGCAGGTCCCTTTCGTTGTAAGGAGAACACGGGCTTTACCTGCCAGCAGGACCCCCCGCCCCCAACTTAAAAATGCGAGGGAAAACGGGTTCTCTTATTTCCTGGCCAGACGAGAGCTCTCGCTCGGCTCAGTGCTCAGCAGGAGGGGTCTTCCCGGTCCAGAAGACAGGATGCCTTATACCAAACACAACAGCCCATTCGTTCTCGAGGGTCTAATCAGGCTGACGGGCTGAACAGGCCCCAGGTTCCAAAGAAGCTTCTCCGCAGGGAAGTCGGACAGCACAGGGATGGAAACCTCGCAGTAGGTCAGGGCCGACACGGGGCAGGACTGCTGAGTGCTGTGAGTGCTGTCTGCCCCGCTCCGTGCTTGGGTCTTAGTTGGTCACCTGGTTGATTCCATGGTCTGGGGCTACAACCACATTTCCTATAAATTCAGGTTGGAATTCCCACTTGGGAACCCTCAGACCAGCACAGCCAGTGCGAGGTTGAGGGGTTTCTCTTGGATCTCCGTCTCGGTTGTCTGCGTAGACACTTGGGATGGCCAGAAAGGGGCACAGGGCTGGTCTTGGAGGCAGTGGTTGCCCTCAGGGGCCCCCATGTGGATGATATTTGCTTTGGATTTGTTGTGGAACTAAATCTGGCGGTTCTACTTTCTCCAAAAGACCAAGAAAAGCTATAAACTTTATTACTTCTTCACACACCGGGGGCATTTATCAAATGTTGACTGGAAAAAAAGAAAGAAAGAAAATACAGTGAAAGCCACCTGGTGAGAGAGAAACCATGCCCTCCAGTAAGAGCGTAATTCTGAATCAGCCTAAGAACTGTGGGTCATTTTTATTTTTTACTTCGTGTTAATCTGTATATCAAGTGTCCTATTTTAACATCTGTAACTGTTCAAAAAAACCATTTCTTAAAAGTTCTTTGGACCCAAAGCATGCAAAAGATGTTTACCCTAAACATCTTCCTTGGTACTGTTCACCCACTCTCAAGAAAGAAAGGTAGAGCCTGGCGCACTCTTTGAGCATTGTGGTGGGGGAGGGGTGCTGTGTGGACAGGAGCCCCCAGCTCCTGGCTGTCTCCTGAACGGAAAGTTCAAGTTCACTCTGCAGGGGTGGGTGGCAACATCCCTGGAAAAACCAGTAGGCCCAGCTGGGCGGCATCCAGAGGCAGAAGCATGACCATGGCTTCCAGCCTGCGGCCCGGCCTGAAGTCATAGAGGGGTGGTTGGGGTTCTTTTTTGGTGTTTGTTGGTTTTGCATTTTGTTGGTTGTTTTGTCTCATTGGATCTTTTGCTTGTTTCTATCTCGCTTTCACATTTGGCAGCCAGCTCCTACCCCCCCGCCAAACAACCTGCTCGGTTGCAGGCCAGGGTGAGCGCTGGTGTGGATCTGGGCCCGGGTGTGACTCTGACAGGCCCCGGGAAAAGAACTCGGTGGCAGGCAGCCTGGGGCCTGGCTCCTGGTGCGTCCTCAGCAGGCAGAGAGGGCTCTGAGGAAACGGGCCTCTCCAGGCCTCACAGTTTTCTAGTCTTAAAAAAGAAGCTAACAACAACAAAAAGTTGCAGGCGGTGTGAGGGAGCGCCTGACTGGCTCGGTCAGAAGAGCCTGAGACTCTTGATCTCCGGTTGTGAGTTCAAGGCCCATGCTGGGTGTAGAGATTACTAAAAATAAAGTCTTTAAAAAGGAAGAAGAAAATGATGATGATGATGACAATGACAAAAGCAAAAAAAAACAAAAAACAAAAAAAAAAGAGGGGGGAGGGGGAGGCATTTTGATGACCAGCCCGGAAACCTGTCTGGAATCTTAGAATGGTTTTCGTTGCAGCCGTTGCCCCTGTTGCAACCACCCCACAGGCCCCAGACTTTCTTTTAAAAACAGAACACGTTCATTTATTATGCTCAGAGTTTCCTCCACCAATCCCAGACGGCTTCTCAGGTAAAGCCCTGTTTGGTTTGCAGCCATTCAAATCTTTTAAGGAGACTCTCCTGCAAACTGATATCCGAGCCCCCCACCCACCCTGCGACGCTGTTGCCTACCTCCCCAGATGCCCAGAGGAGCTGTGTTTTCCCTGTGCCAGAGGACCCAGGTGGCTGCTGGGTGCCTTCCAGAAACAGCACGGCCTATCCGAGACGTGGACCTTTGAAGCGGAAAGCGTCCATCAGGGCTTGTCTCGCGTCCCCTCATTTTCCAGGGGAGGGGAGCGTGTTGGTCATCCAGAAGGGGCAAGGGATCCGAAGTGGGCATAGACAGAGCGGACTTCTAGAAGGAACGTCACCGAGAATGATCCACAGCCCAGTAAGAGGCGGGAACCAGAGGAAGCCTGGCCTCCCTGCAGCCGTCCTCCGTCCCCAGTGGGTGGGCTAGCCCAGGCTCATTCCCCGCCCTCTGTGCCCCTTCACCTTCACATGCACAGACAGCACACACCCAGCCTTTGCCCCTGCCCCTGCCTGTGACACTGCCAAACAGGCCTGAATCAGGTAAACCACGTTTCTGGTCAGCTGGGCTGCGTGGAAAGCCCGGTGCTGAGGACTTGGCAAAGCACAAGAGAGGCAGGTCACACTGACATGGCAGGGAACACTCTCCCACTTACTTGGCGAGAACTAGTGGGAAGGTAAGGGGCGGCGGGGGGCGGGGTGGGAGG
The DNA here is from genome assembly GCF_009829155.1 of Mustela erminea. Lineage (NCBI taxonomy): Eukaryota > Metazoa > Chordata > Mammalia > Carnivora > Mustelidae > Mustela > Mustela erminea. The sequence goes on along the minus strand of NC_045624.1, from coordinate 87,745,087 downwards.
GGGACGGGGAAGGTGACGTATTCTTGGAGCTGCCCCGGGAGAAACGGTGGCCCTCCCTGGTCTGCAGCCAGCTGCGCCCCAAGTGCCAAGTGCTTGGGGAACCATTTAAGTGAGATAAAGTGTGTGAGCATCAGGGCTCCCTGCCCTCTGTGCCTGCCCGCCCCTCCCCTCCTTAGTCCTTGCGTCTGGGGCTGTGTCCCGCATCCCAGTCTAAGCTGGACTTGGAACTCTGGGGTCAGAGGGGAGTGTATTTTCCCCTGAGCGGTTCTTGAAGCATTTTAGCAGCCGGTTGGGGAAAAAAAGAAAAAGAAAGAAAAGAAAAACAAAAAACCAGATTGCCTGACAATGTCTCACTTGTTGGTGCAAATGTGCATTTTTTTAAAAATGTAGTCTTAATGCCAAATCCTATTTAGTCTCCTTTTTTCTTATATTTTTTGTTTGTTTCTTAAACCAGAGAGAGAATTTGACCCAAATAAACACTGTGGAGTGTTGGATCCCGAGACAAAGAAACCTTGCACAAGATCCCTCACCTGCAAGGTATTTCTCTTTCCATAAAAAATACTTCCTGCTCTCGCTGGGGCCTTTGTCGAAATGTTTGCATGCCACTCTCTGCACACGGCAGGGTGTGGAACCTCGACATGACCCCCAGCTGTTCTTTGTAAGGGAAATGCTTTCTTCTCTTCCATGGTAGCAGAGTGCCTGCCTCGAGCTGGCTGGCTTTTTAAGAAGGAAAAAAAAAAAAAAATAGGCTTCCCCTGTTACTTGTGAGGCCAGACAGTAAATTGTATTTATAGGCACTCACAGGCGGTTCTAAACCCTGCTACGTTTTAATGTATGCAGGAGCGGCGGCGGCGGCGGCGGCGGCGGCGGCGGCCTGAAAGGCAGCCGCGGAGGGGAGGACCAGCGGCCGCGCCCCTGATCTGGCCACACCGGGTGGCCAGGGGGACAGCTGAACCCAAGGCAGCCGCCATCGGGCAGCCCCCAGCCCTGTATTTCATACTGAACTGCTAGTGCTTCTTGGGATCGAGGCCGTGGCCCCCTCCGCCCGGTGGCCCCGTGGGTCTGGGCCACGGCGAGCCTCCCACCTGCACCCGGATTAACTCTAGCCCGTCCTCCCCGTCGCCTGGCCTCAGAGAGGTTTCCGTGGGCTCTGCGCTGAGGCTCGTCGTCCTGCACCAGTTGTTGTTGGGTTTTGGTTTTTGTGGTTGGTTTTTTTTTTTTTTTTTTTTTTTTTTTTTGGAGGAAGCTTTGGCTTCTTAACGCCAGGAGTGTAGGGCATGGTTGCGTTTGCGTGGTGTCTGCCTCTTCCCAGCCACAGCACGGGAGCTGTTGCCTTGAAGTTGACTTTTCAAGCACCTCTAAATTCCCATGAATTGCTGTATCTGAGATGGAGGGCCTGGGGAAGCAGGTTTATGTGCTGATCAAAGAGGCTGTGCTTTTCATCTCTCTTCTCCTTAGACACATTCGCTAAGCCATCGGAGGGCAGTCCCGGGCCGGAAAAAACAATTTGACCTCCTTCTGGCGGAACACAAAGCCAAGTCCCGGGAAAAAGAAGTTAAAGATAAAGAGCATCTCCTGACTTCGGCAAGGGAAGTGTTTCCAAACCAACCCGGGCCGGCACAGGACACTCTGCCAGGACCTTCAGGGAGCTCTGGGCCAGAACCGAAAGTCGCCTCCCCTGCAAAATCCAGGCCACCTAACTCTGTGCTTCCTAGGTAAGTCCCGCTTTGCCGGTAGAAGCCCCAGGTCCTAGGTCAAGTGACTGGCCGGGTCAAGTGCGGTCTGATCACATGGCAGGCGGAAGTTCTCATAGTCCTTCCTCGTGAGGCGGTTGTGAAGTTTAAGCGAGATCCTGGGCATGAGGGGCTCAGCCAGTGGCCGCCACGTAGCTTTTGGTGGATTTTACTGCCGTCACCATCTTCATCTTCATCTTCATAGCAGACCTTTAGCAGACGGAGCAAGACTAATCCGGGAATTAATACGTGGAAGGGTGACCGATCAGCCCCTGGGCCACTTTCCGGTTGCCTGAGTTTTTAGATGAGTTGGACACTCCTGGCGCTGAGAGTGGGGCAGTCATCACACCTTAGGAGCCCAGGTGCCACGTAATTATGTGGATTTTTTCCCCCACAACTCTCCTATGATCAGGGCGAAAGGAAAACTGGCATCACTGAGGCCATTTGTCCTTCCATCTCTCTCTACACCAAGAAAACTGAGCCATCTGTTTGGGGTTTTATTTGGTTGACCTGCACAGAGAGGAAAGAACAGAAAACAGAATTAAAATCCGTCTGGATTAAGAGTGATTTAAAGCCCATGCGTGTCTGATTTGATGGGCAGTGGAATCCTGAGCGGCCAACCAGTTTCCAGGTAATAAGACAGGGAGCCCTTCACCCAAAAATATTTATCTAGTGCTGGCTCTATGAGCAAGGGACCAGCGTACCTCTTCCTTATTGTGCTTCGCAGATATTGCTGCCTTTTTTCCCCCCCCCAACAAATTGAAGGTTTGTGGCAACCCTGCGTTGAGCAAGTCCGCCAGCGCCATTTTCCCAACAGGGTTTGCTCATTTTGTGTCTCCTTGTCAATAAAGTATTTTTTAATGAAAGCATGCACATTAGGTATAATACTACTGCACACTTGATAGACGGCAGTATAGTGTAAACATAACTTTTATAGGCACTGGGAAGCCCAAAAAATGTATTTGATTCACTTTATTGCGATACTGTCTTTATGGCAGCGGTCTAGAACCAACCCCGAGCTATCTCCCAAGTATACCTGAACTATGTCAGTTACTTTCAAGCAACAGTGCAGAGATGAATGCAGTTAGATCCCACTTTTTGAGAATTCAGAGTTTAGAAGAGACGAGACTCAGATACTCATAACTTCATGGAAAAGAAACGTTAATAATAAAGTAATGAGACGTGCAGGTAGTGGTATTATCTGATCGCTTTTAAGGCGTACAGCGTGAATCTCAAAGGGTAATTGTGCAGTTAGCAAGCAAGCATTAAGAGAACACAGTTACAAAACAAGGGGAAGGGGTTGATTTTTAAAGCAAAAACAAATATTTGATGACAGCTGGCACGGAACTGCCGGGTTCTCACCCTCCTGCCTTCCACTTTGGTGTAAGCCTGATCCAGATGGATAGCCGGAGTCCCATTTTCGGAACCGCCAAGGGCGGCCTCAGGTTCAGGAGGATGCAGTCAGGTGAAAGGGCCACCAGCACCCATTTCCTGCGTCAGAAACATTGCCCTGGTGTTGCCATCAACTTAAACGTCACGTCGTTTTGCAGGATCATTTTATAACGACTTTTCACGGTCATGCCAGAATTTGCCAAAGGATATTTATTACCTTTCCTGAGCTTTAGAGTTAAGCAGGCAGTTATGTTCCAGATTTCCCGGAGGGGCTTCAGGTCTCTGTACAATGGCTCTCAAACTCTTCTGTAGCTGTAGAGCTTTCTCACTTCCCATAAAACGTTGTGTGTACCCAGTATAAAAACAGAGACCTGCTTCACCTAACTCCAGCTCCACTCTGCTCCCTTCGCACATGCATCCAGAGCCTGCTGTCCCCTAGCCCATCCAAGGGATCACCTTGGAGTCCCCCAGGGCTCCAAGGAGCCCAGTTTGAAAACCATCTTTTATTATAGGTTCACCGTAGATTTTGACTGATGGAGGTGCTTCTCACCACCGCCCCCCACCCCCATGGCCCAGCCTAAACAGGTAGTGGAGGCTTAAGTGTGATTTCTTTTTCTTTTTTTCCTTACTATTTCATGTGTTTATTTGAGAGAGAGAACACGAGTGGCAGGGAGGGGCAGAGGGAAAGGGAGAAGCAGACTCCCCACTGAGTAGGGAACCTAATGTGGGGCTCGATCCCAGGACCCAAGATCATGACCTGAGCTGAGGATTGTGACTAAGACGCCCAACTGACTGAGCCACCCAGGCGCCTAAGAGCAGATTCTTAATGTTCTTTTTCATATAATTTTCAGGGAATGTTTGTTAATAGAGAAATGCCAGGTGTTTATATTCTCTTAAGGAAGATGAAGAAAGGGGCGTCTGGTGGCTCAGTCGGTTAAGCATCTGCCTTCATCTCACGTCATGATCCCAGGGTCCTGGGATAGAGCCTTCAGGCAGACTCCCTGCTCAGCGGGGAGTCTGCTTCTCCCTCTCCTCTCCAGCTCTTCTCTCTCAAAAATAATAAATAAAATCTTTGGGGGGAAAAAAAAAAAAGGAAGCAGAGGAAAGACAGAAGACAGAGAGTAAAGTTCATCAGCAAAAAGAATGGCTCTGAAAGGAAGGGGGCAGCCAGGGGTTGCATTACAAATGTTGGCTTACAGAGTAATCATTAAGGATGCTTTTCAAAGTTGACATAAGCACCAGAAAACTCAGGGATGAACTCAGTTCCAAACTTTGTAGGAAATAATGTCCTTTTTCACTTGGTTTTAGTTAGGAAGAAACCTCATACAATTAGTGATTGAAAAGACATGATCAGAATTTAATATCCTCCTTGGGCACCTTGGCTGGCTGGCTCAGTTGGAAGAAAGAGAGTGACTCTTGATCTCAGTGTTATGAGTTCAAGCCCAACATTGGGTGTAGAGATCATTTTAAAAATAAAATCTCTTAAAAAAAAAAAAAAAAGGAATTTAATGTCCTCCCATAAAACTTAAAACAACATTTATTTTCCTCATATTAGTGCTATACAATATATATTATAGCTATTTCAATCACAGTAATCAATTATAATTGGCAAAAAAAAAAAAAAAATCACACAGGAGTGGAAATACTATAATCCCTCCCCAGTCATGAATTTCTTTTGTCGGAAATGCTTACACATGTGAATTTGTTTTTTACATATCATTTGGTAACCTTGAAAATATTTCAGTTCTCATATTCTTGAATTACAACCTTCTCTTGTCAAGGGTTCCTGAAAATAGAACTTAGGTCTACTGCTGGAAAAGTGAGTCAGTAGCCAGGGCCGGAGCAAGGTTGGAAGTGCAAATGTCAGCTGTGTGCTCACGAAGGAGATGAGCGCCGCCATGTTTCTGAGCCTCTGCGGCTTCAAGCTACCCGTCTGTAAAGTGGAGCTAAGAAGAATTAGGCGAGAAGTACCAAGTTCCTAATAAGTGCTTAGTTAATGATAGCTTCTAGTAGGCGGTAGTACTGTCCCATAGAAAGCAGTGTGAGGAAATAAAGGCCTTGGGGCCCCCAGATTTCCATTTGCCTGCCCTCCTGGGCACTGTTCACCAACCTGGGGGCCTTCGAATAGGGGCTCTATGCTCTGTTTCTTGGCCCCAGCTCCAAGGGAACATATTATGTATCCCCAGAGAGTCCAAGGCTATGGATGACCAGCCCAACCAAACCCATCAGGACTTTTGTGGAAAGAGGGTTGAGGGTTGAGCTAGGTGCTAACAAGCCAGTCTCTGGCCCCCAGGAGGGAGGGAAGAAAGGTAAGCCATGGAAGCCCATGCTGACAAAACCTGGGCACATTCCCCTCTGTCTTGTGGACGCTCACATATCTAATCTTAAAATATAAAAATAGTGGGAGCCTGGGTGGCTCAGTCAGTTGGGCATCTGACTCTTGGTTTCAGCTCAGGTCGTGATCTCAGGGTCCCAAGATGGAGCCCCGCATAGTGCTTGGCGCCCAGCACAAAGTCTGCTTGAGTTTTTGGGCCTCTCCCTGTCCCTCTGCCTGTCCCCCTGCTCATGTGCTTGTGCTCTCTCTCTAAAATAAATAAATTTTTTTAAAAAAATTTTTAAAGTATAAAAATGACAAAATCTAAGGAATTTTAGACTGGCACAGGTAGTGGAGAGAGAGGCAGAAGGTTCTAGATACCTAAAAAAGGGCAGCGATGGTTCTGGAATGAAAGCGACTCTAGCTCATGCCTCATTAGGATAAGTGTCACTACTACACTGTAACCCTTGACTTCATATGTGTCCCTCTGTTTTTTCTTTTTCTTTTTTTTAAAGAGTTTATTTATTTATTTGACATACAGAGATCACAAGTAGGCAGAGAGGCAGGCAGAGAGGGGGAAGCAGGCTCCCTGCTGAGCAGAGACCCCCGATGTGGGGCTCGATCTCAGGATCCTGGGATCATGACCTGAGCCAAAGACCGAGGTTTTAACCCACTGAGCCACCCAAGCGCCCCGACCCTCTGTTTTTTTCTACATCCATTTCTTAATCTGAGGGACTTTGAAGTCAGGCAGATGGTATCAAGTCTCATTTCTGCTTCTCATTAGCTTTGCCACCCATTCCCTCGTCTGAGAAATGTGGATGAGTTACACCCACCTAAAGCAGAGGGTAAATTGAGTGAGAAAATGTACGTTGTATGCCTGGCACATAGTTGGGACTCAGTTAAGGTCGATTATCTTGTGCTGTCTTCCCCAAAGCACTCAGACAGACTGATGCTCATGCTTCCTCAAAGGGGAGGAGGAGGAACTTTCTTTAAGTTTCCCTTAGTGGAACTGGAAGCACAGGGATCACCGATTGTCGCGTGGTCTTTAGACCAGACTGGTAAATGGAGAGTGGCGGTTGATGCCATGTTGACCTCAGAAGGATGGGTGGCAGCTTAACTCAAGTGATTTTTTCAACACATTCTCATGACTGGTTGCCCCATTCCCCATCATTCCTCACCAAGCCTTATTTTTCTGAGAGTCAACTTGGTTCCATCAAACTCCTTCCCTCCAGGTTCTGCCCTGGGGTACAGTGATCAGAGCTGGAAGGTCTTGAAAGCATCCCCTACCCCATTATCGTCAGGAGGGTGCCTACATCTTGAGTGAATCAAGCCTACAAAGGAACAAATTCAGAGCTTCTTCTCCGTGTGCACGGGCACACTGTCATCATTCATGATTCTGTCTCTGCTCTCAGAGCCCTTTCTGCTCTAGACACAGATTTCCATGCTCGGCTTCCCTCTATAGGATTCTCCTCCCCTTATCTCTCTTTTATTCAGCCAGCAATTAGAATTTATTATTGTTTCAACCATGTTTTTCTTATTTTTTTCCTTAATTAAACTTTTTTTTAATGAAAGTAAAATGGGCACATAGTTCAGAAGTCAAAAAGAACTGAAAGACTTAGAACAAAAAACAGTAGTTCCTGCCATCCTGGGGAGGGGGTCTCTACCCAGTCTGTGTTAGAGTGCGTGTTTCCTAGATCCGTTGCCTCTCTGTCTATTGGTTTGCTCCTTTATTCTGATGGAGGAGCTCTTCCATCAGCTTCCTGTAAAAGTGCAAAGGGGGTCAGTTTTTAGAAACTTGTTTTTATTCTCCCCTTACACTTAATTGATAATCTCTCTGAGTATATAACTGAATTGAAAATCATTTCCTATAGAATTGTGAAGACATTTTTTATTGGCTTCTAGCACCAAAGGTTTTTATTGGGGAGTCTGTTGTCCTTCTCTTTGCGTATAACCTGTTTTTAATCTCCGAGACCTGGGTCTCTGAAGTTTCACAGGGATCATTCAATATGGGTCTTTTCTCATTCGTGGTACTTGGTACTTAGTAGATCCTTGCAGTCTATGAACACCCGTCTCAGGGATAATTTCCTGTGTTACACCTTGGCTAATTGTCTCCCCACTATAGTCTTTTTTCTCTTTATTGACCTCCTATTAGTTGGATGTTGGACCTTTTGCTCTGATCTTTCCTTCTCTTATCTCTTTTCTCCTGTTATTTCTTAATTTCCTGTTATTCTTTCTAAAAAATGTTCTTTTATCTTACCTTCAAAACTGTATATGAAATAATCAATTTATGATTTGCTTTTTTAAATCTTTGGGATCTGGTCCTTATATAAAAAGAACTTCTTACAGTTGCTTCTTTTAAAAAAAAAAAAAAAGATTTATTTATGAGAGAGAGAGAATGTGCAAGTGAGGAGAGGGGCAGAGGGAGAAGGTCAAGTAGATTCCCCACTGAGCCAGGAACCCTAATGTGGGACTTGATCTCAAGACCCTGAGATCCTGACCTGAACCATAATCAAAAGTTCGATGCTTAACCAAGCCACCTGGGCACCCATATCCTATGACTGCTTCTTATAATATCCTACAAGATAATATCATTTTGCAGTTAATACCATTCCAATATCTTTAAGGTTGGTTTTTAAATTTTTTCCTTTTTGCTTCATTATCTTCATTTCTTTCATGTGTGTGTTCATGCGTTTGATATTTGGCTGGTCGGTCTCATTATGGAGATGTTCCAGGAATGTTTAGTGATCCCTAACCATTCACATTTAGAAGAGAAGTGCTAACGGGCTGGTTGGAAGTCTTTGTGTGGGACTGTCAACAAAAAAATCATCAAGTCACCAATCAGCTTTTCTTTAGAGGATTCCCAAAGGCAAGATCTGGAATCCTTTTCTCCAGAGCCATTCAGTTTCTCAGGGTAAAAGACTCCTCTCTGCTGATGTGCCAGTGATAGGCATTCTGGGGAGTGCCCACTAAGGATTTGACGAGAGAAAGCTCATGGTCACTTTGTTTCCAGCCCTGTGCCTTTCTCCTGATCTCTGCTGAGCCTGGCAGCCCCTTATCTATGGTCTCTCCAGTTCATTTTCTCTGAAGAGTAAATTTCTGTTCTCTTGTTGGAGAGTTGATTGGAAGGGGTGGGACCTGGCAGGGGCAATGGTGAGTCATCTGGCCGTCTAAGGTCCTAGTGTTGACCTTTGGGTCCAGCTACCACATGGGAAGACTTTCAGCTTTCCCACTAAGTTTAGCCTTCACCTCACCCATGACCTTTGCAGCTTGAGGTAGCTCCAGGTGCCCTGCTTCTCAGAGGTTTTGTGGTAGGTCAGCTCCTTGCCCTGCATCTAACACTTCTGCAGACACATTCTGTATTCTGGAAATATGTTCAGGTCTCACGTTCACACTGTATCAGTTGGGATGCTACAGGTGCAAGTGGCAGAAAACCTAGTCTTCCTAAATGTTTAAATAATTAAAAATTTTCTTATCACACGGGACAAGAAGTCCAGAGGTGAAAGGGCACCAGTCCCCAAAGATGAGGAATCAGCTCTTGTTCCCCGACTTTCTTTTACTCCATCCTCTTCTGTCTTCCAGTTTCATCTTCAAAATTTGTAGCAAGATGGCAACTGCACTTTCAGGGACATCCAGAAGAAGGTGGAGACCACTTTTTCCTTGTGTCTCATTATAAAAGTGAGAAAAATCTTTGCAACCACCCCCCAGAAAAAAATGTTTATGTATTTCTCATGCCCTTTTCCAAACCAATCATTAGCCGGATGAATGAGATTTCCATTATTGGTTTAGGGGTTCAGTGGAGGCTGGGGAGTAACTACCATAAGGATCGCTGTATTTCTGCTGATCTCTTTGTTCTTCGGAGCCATGCCTTTTTGATCCCTTTACTGTGATTTTAGTAGTGTTTTGGGAGGATGAGGAGATAAGTGTGTTCAATCCATGTGGCCCATATAACGAAGTTCCTCAACTACTTCCTTATACATATCTGTACTAGTAGCTCGCTTTCTGGTTTTTTTCTGTTGTCGTTGTTGTTGTTGTTTTCTTTTTGTTATGAAATTTTACCCACGTACAGAAAAGTAGAAGGAATAATAAAATGAACACCTGCATGCCTAGTTTTAACAGCTGTAATATTAACATCTTGCTATTGTATTTACTTTATCTACATTTTCTGGTGGCACATTTTGATGTAAATTGCAGATAACATGGCATTTCACCTCTAAATATTTCTAAATGCATCTTTAAAAAGTAAAGATATTTTCCTATATAACCAAAATGCTATTAATCACACTTAACAAAATCCAGCTCACTTTTATCTCCTGCAGGACAAGGAGGCCCTATCACCATGGAGAAGGCCTCAAAAAGAGCCTGCTAGAAATTTTGGAAAAAATGTCAATGTCCATCAATAGACTAGTTAAGTAAATTATGATATATCCTTACTATGGAATATTGGGGAATATAAAAAATGATGATATGGGGTGCCTGGGTGACTCGGTGGGTTAAAGCCTCTGCCTTCGGCTCAGGTCATGATCTCAGGGTCCTGGGATCGAGGCCCACATCAGTCTCTCTGCTCAGCGGGGAGCCTGCTTCCCCTCCTCTCTGCCTGCCTCTCTGCCTACTTGTGATCTCTGTCTGTCAAATAAATAAATAAAAATCTTTTTAAAAAAATTATGGTATAGTTCTACACATTGAAAGATCTCTACAACATTACTAGGCTGGGGGGGTAAAGCACATCTCAAAATAGTATGTACGGTGTGATCCAGTTCTTGCTTAAAAACGCATGTGCTGTGTATGCACAGTGGAGAAATCTGGAAGGATATAAATCAAAATGGTAATAACACTTGATCTTGAGTGGCAGGATTATGGGTGCCATTTTCTCTTTCTATGTTTCAGCATTATCAAAATTGTTTCAGTGTTTGGGTCTCCAGCTATAAATAGGCAATAATGTTGTTGCCCCTTCTGATACAGGAGAGTAGGCATCTAGGAGTACACTTGAGGTGATGTATTCTCTGGACGATACACGTGAAACATGCAGAATGAATGGCATCCTTGCTTGCTTAAATACAGGAAGATGACAGTCAGTAAATTGTCCCACCAACAGAGTTTTTATAGTGACACTGCAAACTACCTGTGGCCTTGTTTTTGGTTTCTTGTGGATTTTGTGTGTGTGTGTGACAAAATATACATAAGGTGTGTTTACCATTTTAGCCATTTCTAAGTGTATAGGTTCGTGGCTTAAAGACATGCACATTGTGGTGTGACCGTCACCACCATCCATCTCCAGAACTTTCTGTCATCTCGGAGAGAGACTCTGCACCCATCCCCAGTAGCTGGTAACCACTGTTCTACTTCCTGTCTCTGTGAACGTGACTATTGTGGGTATCTTACATGAATGGAATCATACAATCTTCGTCCTTCATGATTGTCTTATTTCACTCATAGTCAGGTCCTCAAGGTTCATCTGTGTTGTCGTGTGTCCAGATTTCCTTCCCTTTTAGGACTTAACTGATAGTCCATTGTATGGCTATATCATAAATATGTTTTATCCATTCATCTATTTATTGATGGACGTTCAGATTGTTTCCACCTTTGTGGCTTTGCTTTTAAAGGACTATTTCGGGGATCCGTTTGAACTTAGCTGTTTGACCCCTGGACAGCACTGAGAATGAAAATGAGGGAGAAGGGAGAGCAGAATGCAGAAAGCCCATTTTTTAAAAAGATCTGGATTTTGGGGTGCCTGGGTGGCTCATTCGGTTAAGCGTCTGACTTTGGCTCAGATCCCGATCCCGGGGTCCTGGGATCGAGTCCCGCATCAGGCTCCCTGCTCAATGGGGATCCTGCTTCTCCCTCTTCCTTTGCCCGCTGCATCGCTGCTTCTGCTCCCTCTCTCTTTCTTGCTCTGTTAAATGAATAAAATCTTTTTTTAGATAAAGGATCTGGATTTTTTTTCCTCCCAAACTTCTTTTTCTCCCTATTTCTCCCCAGTCACCTTCTGAAAGTGGAGAAGCAGGAAAAACAACTGATAGCTAACTCTGACTATTCCTCCTTTAAGTCTTTCACTGATAGCAATGTGTTTGGTTTGTTTTTGCTTTCTCCTTGTTTTGGTTTTTTGCTGCTCATGAAATCCGTGGTACCTTTTCTTGTGACATTGCTTTTCAAGCTTAGCCATCATCCAGATGAGATCTGCTGGATTGTTCATACACAGGGAACGTGTTCATTCCTTCAGCGGGAAACACAGTTCCACAGCACCTACTGTAGGCCAGCCATGCCAGCCTGTGGTTCTAGTGGTTTGTCAAAAGTAAAATGGAAACATTCATCCTCAGAAGATATGATTAAACAACATGTGGCTTGATACTAAGAAACCCATCTTGAGCTCTTAGATGGCTCAGTTGGCTAAGCATCTGCCTTTGGCTCAGGTCATGATTCCAGAGTCCTGGGATCGAGCCCTGTGTTGTGCTCCCTGCTCAGCAGGGAGTCTGCTTCTCTCTCTGCCCCTCCACCAAGCTAGTGCTTTTCTCTCTCTCTCATAAATAAATAAAATCTTTAAAAAGGAAAATAAAAGAAAAAAGAAACATCTAGGGACACCTAGCTGTCTCTGTTGGTGGGCCCGTGGTGGAGCATGCATTTCTTGTTCTCAGGGTCATGAGTTCAAGCCCCACATTGGGTGTAGAGCTTACTTTAAAAAAGAAAAAAAAAAAACATGGGGGAAAAAAAGAAACAGTTCTAACTGTGGGGTAAGAGACTTCTGCCCCATCAATGGGACAAAGGCTTTTTCCATGCCAGTGTGTTAATTTCATAAAGCTGGAGTTTAGTAGCTAAAACCAAGTGTGGGGTGCCTGGGTGGCTCAGTGGGTTAAGCCGCTGCCTTCGGCTCAGGTCATGATCTCAGGGTCCTGGGATCGAGTCCCGCATCGGGTTCTCTGCTCCGCGGGGAGCCTGCTTCCTCCTCTCTCTCTCTCTCTGCCTGCCTCTCTGCCTACTTGTGATCTCTCTGTGTCAAATGAATAAATAAAATCTTTAAAAAATAAATTAATTAATTAATAATTAAAAAAAAAATAAAACCAAGTGTGGGGCCATCTTCCCTCGTGACTGATATTTTGGTAATTGGTTTGAAGTTGTTTACTTGGTTGATCTTCCTGTCAGGTTCCACTTTCAGGAAGAAGCAGCTACATGACGAGTACAAATTACTTACATGCAAACAGATGAGTTTTTATAACAATTCGTTAGAAGACCAGTTTTAAGTTAATTCTCTCTTACTGTATTTTATGTTCCACTTACATCGTTGGAGTTTTCCCTGGTTCCTGGACTTAAGCAGGGCAGAGCCTAAGCGCCCCTGGATCACTGTAGAAAGTTCAGTGATCCCTACCTGCTCCCAGCCTGAAGTTTTCCCTCATGTAAATTTACCATTGGCCCACCTTCCTTGATGTATCGCGAGAGAGCGGATCAGTCTGCCTTTGGAGCTCCCTTCAACCCGGTGGGTCTTCCTCCCTCCGCCAAGTTCATTCTGTCCGTTCTCTCTTCCCCTCAGACCATCTTCTGCAAATAGCATCAGCAGCAGCACGTCTTCAAACCACAGCGGCTACGGCCCGGAGCCCCCCCTGCCCCCCGCCGGAGGGGACCTCACCAGCCGGCTGTCGAGTGATGAAGGGGAGATGGATGGAGCTGACGAACCCGAGAAGTTAGACTGTCATTTCTCTACCCACCACCCCAGACCTCTTGCGGTAGGCCACCGTGTTTCCACCCATGTGTTTCCCGCCCCCGCCCCCTGGTGCCCTGCAGACGTTTAGGTCGCCCTGCCGGCCAGCACCCATTCCTGGGGAGAGGCTGCCAGAACAGTGGTTGATGGAAAGGTTTACCCTGAGGTTGAACGACCGCCTTCAGTTTACCCTTGAACGTCCCAGAAGGAAAGGGCAGGGCTCCCACCTGGTTATAATCCTTTAAGCGTCTGAGTAGCCGTGGTCCACCCTGCATTGAGAAGGCCTGAGAAATGGTGTTGATGTAAGTGTGCTGGGCAGCTGACCTTGCGGCCGTACCCGGCTCAGAATGGAGCCTCTGGTTTCCAGAGTCCGTCTAGCTCACCTGCTTTGGAAACCGTCTGTCTTAGCAGTAAACCAGGTGCCAGCCCTAGCTGCTTTTCTCCCCTGTTGGTTCTGAATTTTATTGTTATTAGTAAGTATGACCATATGGCACCAGAACTGAGAGAAAGAATGTGTGTGTGTGCAAAGAGAGGAGGAAACATTGCACATCAGCATGATCACTGGTTAAAAAGTCCAATTCCTTGAAAGAGTCTTCTTTCGACAGTTCGAAAGGTCATTGGAATCGAGGTGGGAAGTGTCAGGAGGCATGAGCTAAAGGCTTTTTTACATTTGCCCTACAAGCACTTAAGAAGGGACTTCCTGGCTACCATCACAGAGCCAAATTCAGTGGAGCTGGAATGTGGGACCCCATGGCCTATTTGCTCTGGTCCCAGCTGGAGCCCTGCAAGGTTTCCTTTGACTATCCCTAGATGTCATGGGCTGTGTAGGGACAATCAGTCCTGTACTGGAGCACCTGGCTGGCTCAGCGAGTGGAGCATGTGACTCTTGATCTCGGGGTTGGGAGTTCAAGCCCACACTGGGTTAAGAGATTACTTAAATAAATAAAATCTTAAAAAAAAAAAAAAAAAAAAAACCAGAAGCAGTCCTGCAACAGGATAGAGTGAGTGCCTCCTCCCTTCTATCCGTATGATGAATAAAGGCCAAATTCACTTCCTGTTTCTGGGGATGATGGTAACCTGTGGTTCACCAACACCCTGAGACTTGGCTGCTTAGACAGTGCAGAAATAGGGATGGGGAGGAATGCCTCTGACTGCCAAGAACAGAATGTCGAACTCGTGTATAGTGTATATACACACAGTCATTGGTTCATCTTATGGAACAAGAAGTCCAGAGGTAGGTGGTTGCCTCCTTGGTTCAGCACCTCTGTAATATGGTGCTACTCAGCGAGAATCTCTCAAGCCTCTTTGCCTGTCATCCGTGGTCTCCTGTGCCTGCGACAGCTCCCATGTCACACCCTCACCCACTGGCATTCTCCAAAGGCCAGAAGGGGACAAACAGAAAGGGAGTCTTCTTCTAAGGTGCTATCTTATATCATTTCTTAAGGAAGGAAAGCTTCCAGGGAGCTCCCCCAGCAGGCATCTGCTTCCGTCCAGCAGAAAAGGGTGACGAGCCTACCCCTGCATCAACTGGGGGCTCAGGACGAGGGGATTGCAGTGACACAGGACAAAAGTAGCCATGGTTCATCTCAAGGTTCTGGGAAGGGACCCCCATACACACCCCCACCCCATTCCCTACTCCCTGTTCCGTGTCAGATACCAGACCAAAAGGGCGGCTCCATTAGGCAGGAAAAGGTGAGGGGAGAAGTATGGGTGGGCTGGCAGAAGAGCCAGCCACAGTGGCTGGGGCACTGAGGACCCGCAGCGCCATCTAAGGCACGATGGGTGGCAGAGAACAGGAGCCTCTTGGGCGTTAACCTTGCATCGGTATCAAATTAGAGACATGGGTAGCAAAAACAATAGGGAGCCTTCAGCTTCTGAGTCTGAAAGGGAGCCTGGGCTCTACCAGAAGGCAGACTACAGAGCACGGGGTGTTTGTCCAAATGACAGATTGCCAGGCTCCAGTGGCTTAGCTCAACTCTGGGCATGGCGGATTTGTGTGCCCTTCATGTTTTGCTGATTTAAATGTAAAGCCCATGGACTGTTTCCTTGCTTTGTCCTTTTCCTCATGGTCAATTGATACATTAAGTCATTTTTTGTCATGAACGGTCACTCAGGGTGTCTTTAGCAACTGGGACGAAGGAAGAAAAGATGTCTAGACCTGGAACAGCTCCCACATGCTGCTGGGGACTGGCTTCCACGTTGGAGAATCCCTTTTGTTTATTTTCTTGCTCCTTCTGTAAGCACTTGATAGGAAAGTGCAGGAAAGAGTTTTTCATCAGGATTACCAGATTTGACGGGTGACAAAATTTTCATGCAAAGCCCCCAAAACATAAGCAGAAACAAAACAAAAGCAAGGTCTTGCATTTCCTCCTAAGAACCGTTCCAAAGGCTGGTTCCAGGAAGGGTTTGTGGAATGAGTGCCAAAGCCTCTGTGTCTGGGATGGAGGCCAGGGAGCTGCTGGGAGGTCTGGGGGAAGGGGGAGAAGCTGTATTTGAGTTAGAGAGTCTTCTGCAGACTCGCCTGAGCTCTAGACCATCCAAATGTCACCTTCTCAGAGGTTGCTTCCTGAATTTCTGTCTGCAGGTCTTCTGGTTGCCCTAACATCATAATCCAGTGACGTTCGTTAAACATCTTACTGCACATACTTCAGCCACATGTTTTAAATGTGATGATTTGCTTTAAAAAACATTTTGTCGGACCTCATCTCTGCAATCCATTCTTTATCCCAGATCTCTTCCCTACCATCCTCACACTAAGGAGGAAGAAGAGAACGAGGCTTCCAGCACGTTCCACTTAAAATCAAGCAAGGCACATAGATTTTATTTACATAGAACATAAAACAGCCAGTTCCAAGGTGACATGCAATAATGCATGCGATAGGTATGTGGTGGGAGCGAGAGGCATGAGGCTAGTCACATAAGAGCCACTGGAAATGAGAGTCTTGATTAGGCCACTGGGGGAGGGGAGAATTGGGACTTCACGAGAAGAGGGAAAGAGACAGGGAACAGAGGGAACAGCATGAATGAGCCAAGGGAACAGCATGAACAGAAGCGTGGTGACGGTGACATGTCACAGGGCAGCCCTAAAGTGCGGAGAGGTGGACATGAGGTCAGGACTGGGGAAGGAAGGAGTTTCTAGCCTCCCTGGAAGTGAAATGGCTCTGTTGGCAACAGATGGGAAAGCTCTGACCATTTGGCGGACTGTGTCAGGACAAGCAGTGTCCATTACTGCAGGGAGGAGCAGGGAACCACCGAGTCCCTGGAGAAGACGGATGATATACCGTAAGCAGGCAGTGCTGAAAAACCCTCCCCACTGCTGGTTTGGTTTGGTTTGGTTTGTGTGTTTGTTTTTAACCTATAATACTGGCTCGATCCCAGGTGTAGAGAAGGTAGCCCTCAGGGCCACAGAAAATTGAATGTCACTACTGTCGAGTCCTAACGCGAGGTTCTGCAGAAAATCTAGAGCACAGACGAGAACACCACAGAAATATTTTTGGCTTCAGTACTATTTGCTTCTTTATTTTGAGTAAAATTGTACCCCTGTGTGTTTTTGTGCAAATGTTATTTTTCTCTGCATGGTTTATATTAGCTTATTAACCTGTAATCAAAATTAAAATGTTTTTTCCCCTCACAGTTTTGCTCATTCGGGAGTCGCCTCATGGGACGAGGGTACTATGTGTTTGATAGAAGATGGGATCGTTTTCGATTCGCACTAAACTCCATGGTAGAAAAACACTTGAATTCACAGATGTGGAAGTAAGTGAGCCGTTTTTGTGCAATATACGCTCAGAGCTGCCCCGAGACTGTCTGAACCCTAGCTTTCTGGATGAATGTGGTAGTTGACTTTTCATGGAACAAAATGATTCTGAAATCGGGATCCCTGCTTAATTCATAAGTACCAGGTCTTCTTAATGGCTTTCCGACAGTTTCTCAGAGATGCGTACAACGTGTGGTATGCCTTGTCCTCTCTGGAGATCATTTTTGCGTTGGTAATCTTCTAAACTAAGTGAAAAAGGCATTAGATAAGATCTCGTCTACTTAAGACTGTTAAAGGGCCTTTTGCTATGACTAAGAACATCTAAGGATACTAAGAATATGCCTCTGTCTGTAATGTTAATGCTACAATGTCGATACTAAAATTTTCACAATGGTTATGGACCAATTTCTAATTGTTTAATGTCCTGTGAGAAAAATACATATGGCGGCCAACAGGGCGGGTCCTGAGTGATGTTGGAAGTTGGTTAAGCTTGTCTTTGGCCCTTCCCGCCTGGCTAGAGCTCTCTCCTCACCTCTCCCTGTACTTCTCTGCCCCCCTGCCCCAGCTTATGTTCCATTTCTCTGAGCCCCCTTTCTTCTCCAGCACCTCCCGATGTATTTACATCTTAACAAGAGACTCATAAAAAAGGGGAGGAAACCTCCTGCCTTAGCCAAATGCCCTTGTGTAAGAATGACAAGCTAGACCGGCTGAGAATGCACGGCCAGCCCGCACCCCCACTCCCACAAAAGTGAGCCCCTAGGACATCATAATCCACTAGAGTCATGGACCCCTCAGGGCTGGGCCCAGGGGGGTCAGGAAAGCCACGGGTGAATCCCAAACCCCACCCAGGGAAGCTGGGGAAAGGCGGGAAGGCGTTCCTGAGAATGGGATGGGGTGAGGTGGGGGGACATGGGAACAGAATTCAGAGCTGACCCGTGTTCCAGGCAGCTGTGGCCCCTCAGCCCCTTTTCACTGCAATGCCCAGAGAGCCTCCAGACCCGACCTTCTAGCAGAAGCCAGCCCCGCGGGGTGTGCGGGCCGCTGTCCCAGGGGACTCCGTGGTGACACTTACTACCAAATAGGCAAGGGCCACAAGAGAAGCTTATCGCTTCTTCTCACGGAAGTGACAGCTCAGTGTGTCTGAAGGGCGCCCTCGGTGTCTGCCTGTGACCGCCCTAAACAGCCGCCCCCGGGCGCTGCATGTGGGGTTCCTGGGTTCCCTGTGTTTGGGTGGTTGACCCTGGTGCGCTTGCTCCCCCAAGATGGCAGCCCGCCCCCGGGGGTCCCCGCAGCTCTTTGCGCTCCTGTGTGGTGGAAGTGTAAATCCCGGACACGTGGAAGGAATGTGTTGATCTGTATTTCGCTACCTGGTGTCCTGTCAGCTCAAGCTCCATATTCCTTTCCTCCTCAGGCACAGAAACCCGAGCCCCAGGGCGTCAGGTCCCTCCCCCCTTTTCAGGACTTGCCTAACCAATCTGCTGTCACTGAGCAACATTGGGGCTGCCTGGGTGTCAACTCTGGAGAGCGTAGCACCCCGCTGCCCTCTCAGCCTCGCTGCCCCAACCCCAGGCCCCGACGGGCCCGAACCTGGAGGCATGGCAGCCGATGGGGGCGTGGAAGACATTAGGAAGAAAAGGAACGGCCAAGACTCTTTTTTCTTTAACAAGCATTTAACTCTGCATCAGGAGACGCCAACACAGTATTCTCTTTCAGCCAGGTCAGCATCTGGAGCTCCATGCCAGCTGGCAGGGGAGGAGGGGCGCTGTCCGTAATTTATTCGCATCTGTGGGCTTTTGGATGGGACTTCCTAGGCCAGCGTGCAAAGTTGAAACCAGGGCACAGCCCGCAGAGCTGAAGTCCACTGCTACCCACCTAGAAAAACACATAAACTGTCGAGCCAGGGAGGCAGGGGCTTCCTGAGACAGTGAGCCTAACCACATGCCCCTCGCCCTGCTTCACCCCTGCCCTCTCTCTCCTCTGCCTCTGCCCTCCACTTAGGGCTACTGGGGAAAAGAAGACAAGGGACAGAAAGTAGATGAGGAAAATAGCATCTACTACCCCCACCCCCGTCCCGAGCGGCCCCGGGTAAGAGGGACGACTCCAGCCCTGCTTGTCCACGCAAGTCAAAACACGCTCACGTGACTCAGTGGGAAAGTTGCAAATCGGGGCATTCGGAGTCGATCCCGGTTAAGGCCATTGCTCGGGGTCCTCCCTAAAGGAGCCATCTGGTATCTGTAAATAACATTTGTTAACAAGTCACTGCCAAACCTCTGCCCGCATGTATTTCTGTCCCTACTTTAGCTGGTGAGAAACTGGAGTCAGGGTAAGACGGCGCGGGCTGGCGACAGACGGCAGGGAGAGGGAGAGCGTGCTAAGCCCGTACAGCCCGAAAAGTCTGCCCAAAAGCATCAGGGCGGCTTGTGCCTGCCAGACCGTTTGGAGGGCGTGTCCAGGCCTCCGGGGTCTGCTCTCCTGGGAGTCCCTTCCCCGCATGCATAGTAACGTTGCTGCTGAGAACTCACCCGCTCACCCGTCCACCCTCCCGTCCATCAATCCATCCATTCACTCATCGGTTCATTGCAACAAGTACCGAGGAGCCCTGGCTGGGTGCCGACAGGACCTTTTATGTCCTTTGGGCTTAAGAAAAGGTAGATTTTCGAACGGCATCACGGCCACAGTGGATTTGGCAACATTTTTTCTCTTATATTTGATCCGTTTGGTCTGATGTTTTCAAGGACCCTGTGCTGCTTCTGTATTCAAGGATTCCTCTGGATTCCACCCTAAAGATGGAAGCCGTAAGCTCCACCAGATTGCAGGCAGAAGACCGAGTCCTCAGGGCAGCGCTTAGGAGAGGACTGTCCTCCTCGGTGGGGCCTCTTTGGGGAGTCCAGGGGCACCCCGTCCTGCTGCTCCTCCAGCTGAGAGAGTGGCCAAGGAGCCAAGGAATTTCAAGAGGCCGAGAGGCCCCATCTCACACCTACTAGAAGCCTGGGGGTTCAGGTCCCAAGTCTCCCCACCTGCCAGTGCTGCTTTCAAAGAAAGAGCGCTAGTTCCTGACTGCTGGGGGGTGGGGGGACTCGGCTGCCCTGAAAATGATTTCCGGGGAAGCAGGGAGAGGTGAGCGAGGGGAAAGATAGGAAAGCGCCCATTTGGAAATACTCACCTGGCTCCTGAGGTCAGTATCCTTTCTTGCCCCCAAAAAAATCAGGAACAAAGGGTGACCCCAAGGCCCCTGTGCCCCTCCCAGTTCCCAGAGTAGCAGCGACACCGAGCCAACCATGGTTTGGAGGTGAGAGTCAACAGACGGAGTTGACAGGATGGCCTCAAAAGTGACCCGCCACCTGGTGCTGGCCTGGGCTCCCCAACCTCCTGGAAGAACCCCACCCTACCCCCCAGTCCCCTGTGTTTTCCTGTACCCATATCCTGCATCTGTCTTCAGAACAAACTGGAGATTCCTGACCCCCTGGTCGGGATCCATGGGGGTCGCTGTCCTCTCACCCCACCCTAACCCCAGGCGTGGGAAGACCTGTGCGAGGGCCGCCGCACCCCCATCATAGCTCCTCAGAGTGAGAGCTGAGGTTGGGTGCGGTGAATAAGAATAAATCGGAGCCAGCAGCCCCAGCCCGGAGCTCACGTGTTCGTGCCTCTCTGCAGAATAAAGCGGAGGCAGCAGACAGCAAAGGCAAGAGGATGCTGGCCTGCCAGCGGAGGGGGGAGGCAGGGGAGGGTTGGGCAGAGGACAGGAGGGACTGGGAGGCCCCGAGAGGCAGTGTGCAGGACTGTCCCCCCAGGTACAGGTGGCAAAGCCCTGTCCTCACACTTCTTACATCAAGCCAGGACCTACCTATGAAAATGACAGCTTCTCATTAAAACTAACCGTCATCACTGCCAAAAAAAAAAAAAAAAAAAAGAAAGAAAGAAAAGAAAAGAAAGAAAAAGAAAAAGAGGGAGAGAGAGAGAACACTGTCGGGGAAATTTTTATTCTAAATGACATTCACCTTTATTCATGAACCCAAATCGGCCATTATCTGGTTGCCAAGCATGGAGAAAAGGATCTGAGAACCTGAAAGTGACTCAGACTAGGTTGCTGGCTGTTGCAATGGGGGGAACCGCAGGGAAGGGCCATAATTCAGAGTCTGCCATCCTCCAAGGCTTCATCTTCCATAGTGTGGTTCGACCCGGGGTTTCCGTGGAGCCCTGCCGCTCACACGTGCTCGAGCCTCTGGAGCGCTGCCAAGCCTGTTTCTCACGGTTTCTCTTTCACTCTTCTCTCATGTTTAGGAAGATCCCTCCTGCGGCAGATAGCCCCATGCCCTCGCCAGCAGCCCACATCACCACCCCCGTTCCAGCATCCGTTTCCCAGCCTTTCAACAACCCCAGTGCCGTGTATCTTCCTTCAGCTCCCATCAGCTCGAGACTCACCTCTTCCTACATAATGACATCAGCCATGCTCTCAAACGCACCTTTTGTGGCGTCGCCGGACCCGAGTGCCCTCATGTCACACACCACAGCTTTCCCCCATGTGGCTGCAACCCTCAGCATCATGGACTCAACCTTCAAGGCCCCACCCGCCGTGTCCCCGATACCAGCCGTCATCCCTTCCCCATCCCACAAGCCATCCAAAACCAAAACCAGCAAATCCTCAAAAGTCAAAGACCTGTCCGCCCGTAGCGACGAGTCTCCAAGTAACAAAAAGAGGAAGCCGCAGCCTTCGACTTCCTCCTCCTCCTCCTCATTAACCCTGCCGACATCCCTCTCGTCTCCATTGTCAGGGCCCCACAGAAAGAACTGTGTCTTGAATGCCAGTTCAGCCTTGAACTCCTATCAGGCGGCCCCTCCCTATAACAGTCTGTCTGTGCACAACTCAAACAATGGGGTGAGCCCACTCAGTGCCAAACTGGAGCCCTCAGGACGGACCTCGCTGCCCGGCGGCCCCGCGGACATAATGAGACACGTGGGCTCGGTGGGCGGCAGCAGTGACTCCTGTCCCCTCTCTGTGCCCTCCCTTGCAGGGGACCTCTCTCTGGCCTCACACAATGCCGTGTCTTCGCTGCCCCTCTCTTTTGACAAATCAGAAGGAAAAAAGCGTAAGAACTCGAGTTCTAGTAGCAAAGCCTGTAAAATCACTAAAATGCCTGGTATGAATAGCGTTCACAAAAAGAACCCTCCCAGCCTTCTCGCACCGGTGCCCGATGCCGTTAACAGCACCTCCTCTCGGCAGGTAAGGGACCTGTGCTTCCAGGGGCCTCCTAGCGCTGCCTCTGTGGGCTCTGGGGGACGGAGCAGGCCGGGCAGCGCCCCTGCTGAGCCGGGTGGCTCAGGTCAAGACCAGAGCGGCCTCTGTTCTGAGGATGGTTTGGTGAACACATACTTAAGGCTGCTGTCGCTGTGGGCTGGGCCGTTCGAAGCACTGTGCAAAATCACTTTGTTTAAAAACCCTGCCACCCAGAGCAGTTGGTGCATTTGTTATCACTGCGTTACAGATGAGGAAAGTGAGGCGCGGGGGGGGGGGGGGGGGCTTGAGTTCTCCCGCCACGCCTGTCTCTTCTGTGTCTTGAGCTCTGAGGACGATTGCATTAAATCTGATCTCTGGGAAGCCCCCGAGGAAGAGCCCAAAGCCCAGGCAGGTTCAGTGATAGGCGGGGGAGGGGCTACCTGGGATGTGGTGGCTGGTGCTGCTGCCTCCTGGGTGCCTGAGCGTTCCCGCTTCTCAACCCAGCCAACACAGACGGGTCCAATGATGCCGCTGTGCAAGTAGGAGGGTGTACAGTGAGGAAGACCGGGAAGATGGGGCGAGAAGAGTCCAGGCTCAGGCATTCTCAAGCCTGGTCTTTTCCGGTGGGGGGGGCTATTTGGAGAGGCCCCACCCCCTCCTGGTGCCGCTGCTTCGGCGTCCAGGAGTGGGTGGAGGTGGCAGAGGGCCACACTCACAGGCCTGCCTCAGAGCCTGAGCCCCACAGCCCAGACGGTGGGCTGCGGCTGCCCAGGTTTAGAGTTAAGTGGGCCGGACCCTAGGCCCTGTGTGGGGATGAGGACTTGAGGGGGATTCATAAATCACAAGTAGACACATGAGAGACAGCCCGTTTGGGTCCCAAGGGCCAGACTAGCTGCACACTGAGGCGAAGGTGAGACCGAGGGAAATGTAGGTCCTCTCACTGGAGCCCGGGACGCTCATGCCCGTCTGCAGCTGCGGCAGGTGTCCCACTGTTCTGATCCCCGGACCCCCAGGCATGTAGGGGAGGCGGGCTAGCACCCACAGGGCCCTCTCCCGAGACTACACTGCTGGTCCGGGCCACCTTCGGGCATCAGGATGATGAAGAGCAGAACCAGCACTTTCTGAACTTGAATGTGTAACAGGAATCCCCTGGGGTTGTGTATTCGAGCGGAGTGGAGGGTCTTATTAAGATGCAGACCGAGTCAGCTGGTCAGGGGTGTCACTGCATTGGGTTCCAGGCCACCCTGACAACGAGGGGCTTGAACTCAACCCGGAGATCCCTCCTGCAAGATTCAGATTGCAACAGTCAGGTATTTACCGACTGAGCCGTCCAGGCGCCCCCTAGTGGCACCCGTTTTAGATAAAGTTCTAGGCGCCAACACTTACGGGATGAGCTCTGTTCCAGGCACTTCAGATATATTCATTCATTTAATTATTACCTTACCCCCCCGTTTTACAAATGAGTAAACCAAGGCACAGGAAGGTTAAACAACGTGCCCAAAGTCACACAGCAAGGAAATAGTGGGGCAGAGATCCAAACCCAGGCAGTCTGGCTCTGGAGTCTGGGCCCTTAACCTCCATGCCTCTGTGTTCAGGCAATATCTCTGTACTGAGTCAGCGATGTCCTCTTTGCCCTTGGGTCAGCAGGACCGTAAGAAATGTTTAGCTAACACAATGAATTAGTCAAAGCGAGGGGTGAAAGGAACATCTATCAAGAGGGAAATTAAAAAAAAAAAAAAAAACTGATGCCTTGAACAGCTGCCTCGGGTCTAGCTCGCACTGGCTCTTGGCTGCGAGTGATACCTAGGTGCTTGTCACCAGGCCATTTAGAAAAGCCTTTGTCTAGGGTCACCACCCCCCCGCCCCCCCCAGTGATGTCCAAGTGCTGGGGAAAAGCCTTTGCAATCTGTGTGGATTCTTGTAGGAGACTGGGAGAAGCATGACCTAGGTTGAGAAAGGCAGGGTAAACGTGCTTTGGGAACCAAATGGGGATCTAATTGTATCTGGTAGGTGTAAGGCCAGAATTTCTCACAGAGGTATTAAATTGAACAAAAAAACAAGGCTGCGAGTATAAGGCCCACGTCTTTCTGCAAAGGTGAGTTAACAGAGAGGATGAGCTCTTTATAGGCCCAAGGAGCTGCCTGTAGGCAGGGTACTAACCTGAGGAACGCTCCCACCACGTGCGCACCCAGGACGCAGAGGAAGGGGAGGAGCCCGACGGCCACACCCACAGCCGCCCCGCCCCCTCACTTGGCTAGTTTCCTGAAGAATAGCAAGGTGTTCGCTGTGTCCGGTGGCCAGGAAAACGCAGCCAGAATAAGAGGCAAGCTTCTATCCTGAGCTAGTCCCAGGGAGTCTGGGCTGGGAGCAAGACAGGTCTGGGACCGGTCTGGGAGGTCAGAGGTGCAGAAGCAGGGGCCTCTGCGGGGGTAAATGCCACCCCCACCCCCAGAAGGGACGAGGCCTCTTCATCCTCACCCTTGAAACTCACCGGCTACATCCGGGAAGCAGAATTAGGAGTTACCCACTATTCCGTTTTCCCTCTGGGATGGGAAGCGCGTCCTCAGGGTGTCCCCAGAGCCATTGGCGTCTTTTCCGCCATCTGAGAGGGAAACGAGCGGCTCACCACCGGAGGGCGCTGTTGTACCCCGGGCGGCGCCGGATACCGGGGGTGTCGCGCCGCAGGCTGGCTGGTGGATCTGAGGGGGACTTCGCTGGTGTCTTTCAGGTCGGGAAAAATAGCAGCCTAGCTTTGTCACAATCCAGTCCTTCAAGCATATCCAGCCCAGGACACAGCCGACCGGTAAGTTACTGGCAAGGGGCTGTGGGGGGGAATACACGGGGTCACCAGCAGAGGGAGCGAGGGAGTTCGGGCAGACCCTGACTCACCTCAGATCCAGTTAAGAGTGTAGCTTCCTGGCTTCTGGAGCTTAGCCTTCTTGTTAGTAGCTGTGCGTCGTTGGCTAAGTTACTTAACTTCTCTGTGCTTCAATTTCCTCACCCACGACGGGGATCATAATGGCCCCTACCCCATACGGCTTTTGTGAGGACTAAATTAATTTATCTGCGTAAGCCTTCTAGAAAATGCCTGACACAGACCAAATACTACAAGTCTTAGCCCGATTATTAATCGCAGCCGTGTGATATTAAGCAGGTTCCTTCTCTGAGTCCCAGTATTTTCATCTGTTCAGTGGCAAAGGTGATGCCTACCTCCTAAGGTTATCGTGAAAATGAATGGTGTTGACCAGAAGGCCTTGCTTGGGGCACTGATCCATCAGTCCTTTCTCAAGGCCTCTGGTGAGCTATGGCTGCTATTGAAGATGTGGTTTCATGGTAGGAATATTCAAGGTGGATCTAGAAGTTTCTACAAACTCAAAGTGCGAGAGTAGTCAACGAACAGATGATTTTCTCCAGTGGAGTGTGTGTGCGCCTCTGAGGGAGGCCAAGGAGAGTAGGCAGTGGGGTGAGGTGTGTTCTGCATCGCTGGAAAAAATACATGCACGGCTGTGTTACATCATTTTCAATGTTGCAGAGGTTTTGTAGATACCAGATTGCAATATGCCTTCACTTTGACCTTTTGGGGTTTCTCCACCAGTGCTGGGTAGTGTTTGAGTGAAGATTATGGGAAAATAGTTTTTGTATCCCTAGATCAAGGAGTGTCTCAACTAATTTGAGTCACTTTTTGTGCCTGAGGACCTGCAGCCTATCCTCAGTGCTGGGATGGGGGCAGGGGGTGGAGTCATCTATACTCTGGTAACCTGCCCCTGTTTGTGACCAGCCTCCTCCACAGGTTGCGCAGTGCACGTGTTGGCTACACGGTCACCCTTAACAGACGTAATAGTAATCAAATAGCATTTGTTGAGGCTTTTTTTTCTCTGTGGGTGCTGTGCTGAGCCCTTCACATACATTTCATGCATATAACCCTTGTAGCAATTGTATGAGGGACAAATGATGATCCTCATGTTATAGGCTGAAGATGCCCACAGGGAGAAGCTAAGAAACTTGAACCCAAAGCCTCTGTGCTTAACCTGTTATTAGATGTCTTCCTTAGAGAATTCTCCCTGTGGTCTACAGGTTAGGTAGGAAAAGGTGAATTAAGAGAGGAAAAAAACAGATGGGCCCATTTTTCCAGATCTCTCTGTAGTAGGGAACTCCCACCATGCATGTCCAGGAGCTGTGTCCTTGTGTCTTCCCCCCCAGAGAGGATCTGTGTGGCTGCAGATGCATGCAGCCCTTCACACCTGGCGCCTCACGTGCCTTTCACCGTGACCTTGGGCCCAGGGTTGCTCTGTATCACAGCCGTCGAAACTGAGCCTCTCTGTTCTTGAATTCTTGCGGGTCATCCCAAGTGTACGGTTTTGAAACAAGCTTTTCTTTTCTTTCCTAGAAGACCACAAACCGAACGGGCAGGATAAGGACTCTTCCATAACAAGACTGTGAAGCCACTTGGAAACCAATGCCTGGCCACCTGGCCAAGGTGGGAGGAGGAGGGAGGGGAGCGCGCGGGAGGGGAGCGCGCAGCCGGGGAGAGTCTGTTTCCTGCACCGTGACTGTGGCTCGGGCCGTTCTTCTTCCTTTTTTAATTGACCAGTTTTTAGTTTTGAAGAAAGAGCAAAAGGCAAAAGAACGTGAATTTAAGATTTACAGAAAACAATACCAGTGTTCTGTTTGGGTTCTTTCATTTGCCTTGTGTATACGTATACGTTCTTCCAAGTTCGGGGTCGCCCCTCTAGCTTCCCATGCTGCTACTGCACCATCATTTCGCTCCAGCCACGAGCGCAGACATGGCCCAATGTCCGCTCCCGGTTGGCGTTGTCTGAAACTCTTGAACTTGAGCACGCGGTGCTCCTTTCCTCGACCTCTCCCACCCATCCCTTGCATCCCCTCCCACCTGCCGCTCACCGGGTCCACACTGGCCATGCAGAAGGAGCCGGCTCCCCCTTAGACAGGGTGCTGGGGGTGGGGCTCTCCTGGGGAAGAGCCTATGTTTGGGGCGCTGAGAGCAGGGAGCCCCGTGAGGGCTGAGCGCACTCATCAGGGTTCTGCGCCGCACCAGCACTGCGGGAGCCAGATGCTATGAGCAAAACCGAGAAGAGTGGCCATTGAACTATGTCGTTTAGCCGATACCACTGTCCAGCTGTGCAGCTCAGAGAGGAGCTACAGGGTCAGGGACAGGGGCTGGAATGGTCCTGGAAGGTGACAAGAAGCAGAGCTTCTGCGTAGGGGAAGATACCTGTCAAGACAGAGGAAAGCCGGTGTTAGACATCTCTGCGGCAGAATCCCTTCCAGGGTGCGGGTCTACAAGGGCGCCAAAGCCAGGCGAACCAGAGGCGGAGAAATCCCAGGAAGGAGGGCACGAGACCCCAGGAGGTCCCTCAGGGCTTGAGACACAGCTTCCACGGTGCAAGTTCTTAAGCTGCCTTCCATGGCTAGGCAAGAGGAGTAGAAGCAGGGCTGGACGTGCAGGAAGGGTCTGAGGGCAAACTTCCATGAAGGGTTAAGCAATAGACACCTGGGAGAATAAGTAACTTGTAGCCCAGCCCTCCTGCCTCTGGAGCCCCCGGCCCCAGGGTCCGGGGAAGTCAGCACACCCATCAGTCAGCTTGTGCTGAAAGAACAAGCCCCAGCCCGGACACAGCCACCCCAGGGAGGTGTGGTCAGCCCAGCTACCTACCCCTTAGTGCAGAGCTGTCTGGAAGTGTGGGAAGAGAAAAGCTAGAGCCTCACAGCTCTGCAACTGTTCACACTGGAGTTTTAAAAGAAATAGCAATAACCACAAGCTGTACTATGGAATGGTAATCAGGAAAGGAATTCACAACATGAAATAGGCATCCTGTGCTATTAATCATGAAATTTTGTATA
This sequence comes from Mustela erminea, assembly GCF_009829155.1. NCBI lineage: Eukaryota > Metazoa > Chordata > Mammalia > Carnivora > Mustelidae > Mustela > Mustela erminea. The sequence goes on along the minus strand of NC_045624.1, from coordinate 87,717,127 downwards.
CGATATACTAGCAAGAGAGACCAGGAAGTTTTGCTTCATCCCTAAATCAGAAATGAATGCCAGTTTCACAGCTGGACCCAAACCTTCATCCCAACCCCGAAGTTTCCCTTTTCCTTCCCATCCCCACAACCCAAAGATCAGACTACTGTTACGTTTCACCACATTGGATTTCGCGAAGACGGGAGGCAAATGGAGTGATTTGTATCAATGGAATTGCACTGACCGTGTTTCTTATAGGATTCCTAAAATTTTTAATATAAAATGAAGATTTTTTTAAAAATCAGGAGTTGATATTAGGTACCAGGACATTAGTTCAGATGATTTCATTTTTATTTCTACAGTGTTAAAAGTGCACTTATATGCCGGTTTATTTACGTCTTGAGAAAAAGAGACTACAAATTGAAGGGAAGATGGTTAATTTTTCTTTTTTAAAAAAAAAATTAAGGCAGATTTTAAGACTTATAAAATGTTTAAGAAATTATAAACAGGTTAGACCCTTTGGAAAAAAAGTTTAGAAAATATTCTTAAAGTAAATTTTTATAGTGTTAATTTTGTAATAATTTATGTTTTACTATATTACAGAGCTAACTGACCAGAATAGTTTCAGAAACAATATGAAACGTAGGAAAGTTTAAGCAATGTTTATATTTTTAAAATGTTCTTTGAATTATGTTTTTATTGTACATTTCTTCAGACTGAAAAGTATGTACATATCTTTGTTATTTTTGCACAATTTTTGTCTCGTTCGGTTTTAGAAGTCTGTTGTTTTTTTTATAATTTATTTTAAGTTGTAAAATTTGCAGGAGTAAAAAACAAAAAAAAAATAACAAAAAAATCTCAGCAACAAAATAACCCTCTGATTTATAAACTCTTAAATTCAAAAGAGGGAAAACAATGGTTGAGAGATTAAGTGGCTGCTTCTGAGAAATAATGTCTCGACAGGGACGAAAGGAGCAATTCAGTAGGCTTAAACATTTTAGCTGTCTGCGTCTTGAATTGCAAGCTGGAATAAAGAGGCTCCCCACCGAATGCTGCTTACTTGGTGAAAGACTGGCTCTGACCAAGGTGAGGACATTTCTGGAAAACTGAGCAAAAAGGGAAAACCCACGGTGTTTCTTCCTTCACAGTCAACCACAGGTTTACTTTATAATCATGTATTAAAAATTTACAGCTTGAAAAATGGAATGCAAATAAAAGGTTTTCTTTGGGTTTGTTTTAACGGAGTTCTACTGGACCAGCCTATAAAGCATTACTAGGGTGAGACCCTTTGGGTACTTCTGTTTCTGCGCATCCCGCCCCAGCCCTTTGACTGCACACACACACACACACACACACACACACACACACACCCCACCCTTCATTTGCCTGAAGATCTCATGACTTGTCGTCAGCCATAGAGGCTCGAAAGCTCTGGTTGTTAAGCATAACACAATGCATAGACCTGTCAGCCATAAAAAAAAAAAAAAAAAAAAAAAAAAAAAAGCGACTTGGATAACTTGTATGCCTTCTTTTGTATCAATGTACCAATTGTAAATAACGCTGATCAACCTTTGTAGAGAATAGTTTCTACAGCATATTCTATTATTGCTGATTCTCAGTGAACTCTTGTTTTAAAAAAGGAAAAAAAAAGAAATTTTCTATTTACACCTTCTATTTTGTTATGCTGTCGGCCCATGGCACTTTAACAAAATTCTGTGGGTTTTACGTAGCTGGTCAGTCATGGGGTATATTCAATAACTGTTGTTGCACAGACGAGAATTTGCACCTGCTCATTTGTCCTTTCCTACTACCGATTTTAGAACCTTTTCCAGAAGAATTTTGGAGAAAGCATGTCCCAACATTCTAAACAAACGCCACACTTGTGGAGTGGGTTTCTTTTCTACGATCCATATTTTGTAACACTAAGTATTTTCCTTCTTTGTCCCCGCACCTTTACATATTAGCACTATTGGATAGAAGTCATTCCATGCCTGTGATGATGTAAGCAGAATAAATGTCTAAAGTAGGTGTAAATAGTAAATTCTACGGCTTACAGTTTTAAAAGGAAAGAACAAACATGTATCCATTGATACTGCCATGGTTCAGCACCAGGCCTGGAGACATTCTCCAGTGAGCGATTGTACTTTTTTTTTTTTTTTTTGCCTTTTTTTTTTTTTTTTTTTTTGTAACATGGCTTTGTAAATAAAATAATTTATATGTTTGTAAAACAAAGTCTTTGGGTTTTCATAAAATTTAGATTTTTTTGCTATTTCTTTTGTCTTCTGGGTCAAAGTATCCCTGCTAGAATGCACATTTGCTAGAAGAGTGTGAATTCATTCACCAAATATTTATGGAGCATCATGGGGTGGCTGCCCCTCAGCGAAGCTCTCTGTGCTCAGTGAGGAGAAACAGACATGGTCCCAGCTGCTTTCTGGAAGCTACCCGGTGGGAAAGATAGTAAATAAACACATGATCAAATGTGTAATTACGGTTTGTGGCAAAGGCTGTCGTGGAAAGAATCGGATTCTGTGAGAGAAAAGAACAGGAGAAGCTGACATACAGTGGGCGATAGGGCGCCATCAGGGAGTCCCCTTCGAGGAAGTGAGCTGAACGCACAGTGCAGGGGAGAGAATCCCCGGCAGAGATGGTCCAAGGTAGGAAACACTTGGAAGTACTTAGAGCCTGAGGAAGATCCACTGTGGACAGAGCGGAGGGAGAGAGATGGACAGAAGGCAAGGCAAAGTCACAGAAGGCCTCACAGAATTTGGATTTCATGCTCAGTTCAGTGGGAATCCTTTGAAGGGCTTGAAGTAGGGACATGGCGTGATCCCCTACATATGAGCTGTTGCATGGAGAATCACTCAGAAGCTAGTTCAAGAGACAGGTGAGACGCCATGTTCGAGTGGTCCCAGGATGATGCCAGTGGAGACAAGGGGAAGTGAATGGAGATCCAGCTTACATATTAAATTGACAAGACTTGCTTGGGAATTGGATCTGAGAGTAGGGAGAAATGACTCCCAGGCTGGGTTACGTGGAGATGCCTGCCGTTTCTTGAGATGTGGAAACCAAAGGAGAAATGAGTTTTTTAGGGGACAGGCAGGAAGAGAGATTGGTGAAGCTCAGAAGTCCTGTTCTGGGCACATGTGTTGGCTCATCAGTGGGATCACTGGATCACTGAAGCTGCTGTGCCAAGTAGGTGTGACAGACGTGTGACTGAAAGGATCAGCTGCTCTAAATTGGAAACACCAGTTTGGGAACCTTTGGTATATGGATGATATTTAGAACCCCAAGCATGAGTGGGATTGCTTCAGAGAACATAGAGCGGGAAGAGCAGACACTTAGAGGTGAGTCAGAAGCAGAAAACTAACAAAGAACCCGAAGCTGAAGGATTCCCAAAGAGAAGAGAGAACCCAACAGAAAGTGGTTCCCTCAAGGAGAGGACTGTGAGCTGTTTCAAGGAAGGAAGAGTCAACTGAGTCAGATACCATTCATGATGTTAGATCTAGATGGTATCGTGTTTGGACTTACGCAGCATGGAGGTCATGGGTGACTATTAGTTTCTTAGGGTGGCCGTAACAAATTACCACAATGTGGTGGCTTAAAGCAGCAAAAAGTTACTCTTTCAGAGTTCTGGAGACCGGAAATCCCAAAATCGAGCAGGCATGCCTTCCCTTTGACAGCCCTAGAGGAGAATCCTTCCAGTTTCTGTGGACTCCTAGCAGTGCATGGCATTCCTTGGCTTATAGACACATCCCTCCCATTGCTGCTTCTGTCTTCACATGGCTCCTGCATGGCCCCCATGTCTCTCCCACGGCAAAGATTTCCCCCTGCCTTTCTCTTGTGAGGACATCCGCGGGGGATTTACCTCCCCCACTAAATCCTGGATGATCTCTTCTCCAGATCCTTAACTTAATGACATCTTTTTCCAAATAAGTTAATACTCACAGGTTCGAGGACCCTGTCGTTTGGGGGGTTACTATTCAACCCACTACAGTGACCCTTGCAAAGCAGGTATGATGGCGTGGTAGGGCCCACAGCCAGACTGGAGTGATTTGAAGGAAATTCATGTATGTCGTCGGATCTTAAGGAGATAAGAAGGCTCAAGAGAGTGTTTGGATTTTGTTTCTTTTTGTTTATTGTTTTTCAGGGGAGAAGAGACAAGATTATGATTCATATGATGGTAAGAATGGAATGGTAGGGGAGGGGAAGAGCAGAAGAAGCAGAGGGTGATTTAGAAAACAGGGAGAGGGGATGCCTGGGTGGCTCAGTTGGTTAAGCAGCTGCCTTCGGCTCAGGTCATGATCCCAGGGTCCTGGGATCGAGTCCCACATCGGGCTCCTTGCTCGGCAGGGAGCCTGCTTCTCAGTCTGCCTCTGCCTGCCTCTCTGTCTACCTGTGCTCGCTCGCGCTCTCTCCCTCTGTCTCTGAAAAATAAATAAAATCTTTAAAAAAAAAAAAAAATTAAAAAAAAAAAAAAGAAAACAGGGAGAGGCCCCTGGGTGGTTCGGGGGGTGGGGGTCAAGTGATTAAGTGTCTGACTCTTGGTTTTGACTCAGGTCATGATCTCAGGGTTATGAGATGGAGCCCCACATCGGGTGTGGCGCTGACGCGCTTAAGCTTCATTCTCTCTCTCTCTGCCCCCTCCCCACTCGTGCCCACTCTCTCTTGCTCACATTCTCTTTTGGGGAGAGCCCCTACCCCCACCCCAAAAAAAGAAGGGAAGGCTTTGAGAAGGCAAGAGGGAGGTGAACCCAAACGCATGTGTTTGTAGGGTTCAAAGATAAACTGAGGCATATTTTTAAAACTCTAAGAGTTTATTTAAGCCAAAAAGAATTTGAATCAGCAGCACCAAACAGGAAGTGCTTGGGGGCATGCCACCAACAGGGAAGAGACTGTTACAAAGAAAAGGTGGAAGCAAAGAAGTTCTTGGATGGACTGTAGCTTAAAGCCTGGTTGACTTTAGTGATTGATTGACCTTGTTAGTGTTCTGTGCTCATGACCTTGAGGCATTGATGAGCAGAGATTTAGGGTGGTTTACAAAGGCCACTGGGCATTAGTGTCTCCTCAGTCTCAGGGCCTCATTTAATGGAAGGACCAGTAGGAAGAAGGGCCCTTTCTCCAGGGCAGTGGTGAAGAAGTCAGCTTGCAGACTGGCTGTTGGGAAGACAGGGGAAATTCACACCTGGTGGCCGCCATTTTCTCCGTGACCGCGGGTAACCTGAATTTGTGTGGGAGCGTGGGAGAAGTGTTAAGAAAGAATTAAGTAATTACTAGTGAAACTAGATTGCAACAGTGTTGAGAGCACATTTGAGATCCATTGTTCAAAGCAAGGTCCCGGCTCAGGGAAGACGATCTTGGAGAGTGGTTCGAGCGCACTAAGGGCAGAGCAGGGCCATTGGAGTTCCAAGTCACACTAAGACACATTTCTTACCATTCTGCCTCTGCCTTTCACTGTTGCACAGAAAAGAAAATCAGGGGAAGTGGATTAGAGATTTGGCACATAGTGAGCACCTTGCAAATAAATGTTTATACAAATGGATTACCCGTAGTCACAAAACCTGTGTCGTGCTTCTAGCACCAAGGACAGCATATAGCCATTTGTTCTGAGCTTTGTCTCCGACTGGCCACTCAACATCTCATTGGCCTGGGTGACCTTTCACTCCATTTTGAAAGGAGCCTATGTATTCTGTGTTTTCCAAACCTAGACTGAGAAGCCTCCTTCGGTTCTAGTCACAGGCTCAGAGAACCCCTAGAAAACCGGAAGTGATCTTAAAGACCCTCTTCTACAAGTGAGGGAACTGAGACACAGAGAGGTCAACTGAGGTACAAAACCACACCGCTGGCTGATGGGCAAGCCTGTTCTTTTAGTCTAGTGCTCTTTCCATGGTATCTCCCTGCTTCCTGTAGAAATAAACTCCACCTACAGACTCTTCCACAATGAGGTTTTAAAAGTCTATGTGACAGGACACCTGGAAGGCTCAGTTGCTTAAGTGCTGCCTTCTGCTCAGGTCATGATCCTGGGGTCCTGGGATCAAGTCCCACATCAGGCTCCTTGCTCAGCAGAGACCCCGTTTTTCCCTCTGCCTGTTGCTCCACCCGCTTGTGCTCGCTCTCTCTCTCTGACAAATAAGTAAGTAAAATATTTTTTAAATTAAAATAAAATTCTGTGCATCTCTTACTTGGCTTACTCAGGTCTCTGAATTTCTTTTACTAAAGCATTTTTCTCCTTTCTTTTTTTCCTGTTAGGCAATAACCACTTGCCCAGTGGATTATTTCTTGCTTTCTGATCTGGTTGGGATTAGTCCAGTTCCCAGGCATGTATTTTAATAAGTGTATTTTTATTCAGTACAGCCTCGTAAGCCATTCACCTAGGCAGGTAAATGAGGAAAGTGCAGAAAAGCTGAATATCTCAAAACTAAATCAGTCCCATAAAAGGCCACATCAGGACAGAAGGGCTGTAGGAAGCTTGCCATCGTCTTGGAGGTGTATCATTCATTGTGATCTTTTGAAATACAAATCTGGTCTAAGGTCACAAATATTGGGAAAGTTCTCTTGATTTCAGAAATTTGGGAAGTTTTCTGGGCTTCCCTTTCACCTTCAAATTTTTCAGTAAATTTCTAATCAAAGCAAACCTCATCATCACAAAAGTGTTTGCTTCTTCTGAGACCTGAGCAAGCATTGTGGAAGCTGCTGGAAAAATTGGAGCTTGTGCACCCTGCATTGGGATTTTCGGTTTCTCTAGGCTCCTTTCACTTCCCTATCTGATTTCCTAGCCCATTATTACTAAGCCCCCAACCAAACACACACACACACACACACACACACACACACACACACACACACAGAGGCATCTCCCAATTTTCCTGAGTAATCCAGACACCGTGTTGGGGCTTACAGGGAAAAGACAGAATTCCGACACATTATCAGAATGGGGTAAAGGCAGAGAGCCCCAGAGAAGTGAGGCAAACAGGGAGGAAACCATGATTTGGGAGCTTTTCTTTTGGAAAAAAATCAGATGCATGTTTCTGGTTTTGTTTGCAATTTTTGCAAGTCTTTTGGTTCTATCCAACTCAATAAACTGAGACAAATTTGCTATGGACTAGATGCACCGCCCTGAGTATGGGACTGACTGAATCAGCAGAGAGAGTGCCCCCAGGGGCACTCACCTTCAAGCACTTGGCAAGATGTTCTCTCCAGGTCTACGCTGAACCCAGCACTGTTCAACATTTTAATTAATGAATTGGCATTCAAAGTAACCTTGTGAATTAAAGCCTTGAATACCAACAGACGGCTTTGTAGAATAGCTCTTACCTTTGGGGGGGCACAAGGGAGGTTTCTGGTGCTGGAAGTGTTCTGTATCTTGACCTAGGAACTTGTTACATGAACATAATTGTTGGTGAAATATTTATCAGGTTGTAGGCTCAAGACTGGTTCATTTCACTGTGCACTTTGAGGTTGAAAAGTTTACACACAGACACGAAAAGTAAATGGCAGACTTGGAGCGATAATTGTGTCAGCAGAAAGAAGAAAGTTGCAAAGCAGTTTAAGGAGAATGCTAATGAGAGGCTTGCTTTCTCCCCAGCTCCCCCCAGGGGCCGCAGGTGCCACAGAGGGGAAGGGGCAGAAATGAGCTGAAAATGGAGAAGGGCATGAAAAGTCTCCTAGGAGGTTGTTGGACCCCGGGGAGCACGGTCACCTCCCCCATGCAGCCAAGCAACTACTCCTTCCCTACCCGCCCAGCTGGAGCCAGAAGGGGTATTTTCTAGAAAAATGGAATGGGATACTGAGATTCAGGATTCCGGGTTACCAGGCTCAGCAGAGAAAGTTAGCATCGAATGGGATGGGGGCTGGGATGAGGCATGAGCTCCTTTCCTCTCATCATTTTAATTTGTTACCATTTGGGTGTATTGCTTTGATATTTTTTAAAATTTAGGTAAGCAGGGGCTCCTGGGTGGCTCAGTGGCTTAAAGCCTCTGCCTTCGGCTTAGGTCATGATCCCAGGGTCCTGGGATCGAGCCCCACATCGGGCTCTCTGCTCTGTGGGGAGCCTGCTTCCTCCTCTCTCTCTGCCTCTCTGCCTACTTGTGATCTCTGTCTGTCAAATAAATAAATAAAATCTTTAAAAAAAAATTTAGGTAAGCAAATACCTAAAATACCAGAGGCCTAAATAATGAGGAAATATAATGAAGCCATGAGGTAATCTCACATTTGTGCTTCACAGAGTACAGTGTTTGGCTCTGGGCTTGAAAACTTGAAAAGTCTGGAAATAGGACCAGAGAAAAACGGAAAGTGAGGGGCACCTGGGTGGCTCAGTTGGTTAAGCATCTGCCTTTGGCTCAGATCATGATCCCAAGGTCCTGGGATGGAGCCTCACATTGGGCTCCCTGCTCAGTGGGGAGTCTGCTTCTCCCTCTGCCTCTGTGTACTCACTCTAGATCTCTCTCTCTCTCTCAAATAAATACATAAATAAATCTTTTAAAAAAATAACTGAAAGTGTGCAAGTATAATTGATTACAATTAATGCACTTTCTGGAGGTGGTTAAAAATGGACCTCAGGGGGTGGGAGGTGCTTTAAACACAGTCCTTCCCACCAGCCATGTTGAGTTGGAAATTCACGTGGGTTACCCTGACATTCAGGTGCTTTTTCTTTCAAACCATGTATATTTCAAGTTTCCTTGGACTTCTAATTTACCTTTAGGGGTCCCCTTAGAGTTCCAAGGAGCTGTCTTGTTCAATGCCACATGGTTCTTAAAATGGTGACAGGCATACAATAAATGTTGAATTAAAAAATGAAGCATTGGGACACCTGACTGGCTCTGTCAGTGCAGCCTGGGACTCAATCTCAGGGTTGTGGGTTCTAGCCCCATGTTGGGTGTAGAGATTACCTAAAAACAGAATCTTTAAAAAAAATAATAATAATGGCAGCTTCGATGGTGTGTGGATAAACGTCAAATATCGGGCTTCGGGGAATGACAGGGGATGCACTTGATGATTTCTGTGATGTTAATACTCCCACCGTGGCCTACCCATTTCGAGCCATCAGCCCAACTTTGCTGCACATAGAGAGGGAGGAGAGGTGTACAGCTGAGTCCAAATGAATCCATTTTGGCCAATGCAACAGGTGTGCTTATACCAGTAATTCTATATTAATTAACGTCAAACTACATGAAATAATTTAATCCATTAGTAAGACCAGAAAGGAGAACTTTGATATCCCTTAGAAATGGCCAACAATTAAGCCATCCAATTTTTTTTTTACCCCTTTTTATTTGTCTTCTAAACTTATTTCTGCTGAAAGAGGGCATTGGGGCAAAGTGGGTCTCTTAGTTTCAAAAAATAATATACAAAGCAATGATCTATCTTTCCTGTAAAAGCCGTCCCCACTCTGTGGGCTGTGCTCCAAATGCTTCATTTGGAACTGAATATATTCTTCCATTTAAGTGTCATATCAAGGGTGATTGGTTTGCAGGACAAGCCACAAGAGCCCACAGATCCACAATGCACTTGAAGTCTGACATCAGTGCAGTAGTGTTGTTTGGGGACATGCATTCTCGGTTTCAGCTAGGGAAGACAGAACCATGTGCCCTCTGGTCACCATCCATAGCCATGAGAGGCCACACCCTCCATTCCACCCCACAGACTGCCGGCTGCGGACAAGACTTTGCCATAACTCCATGAGGTGGGTGGGATTCTTGCCCCCATTTTACAGATGAGAAAAACCAAGGCTTGCGGAGGTCAAGTCATTTGGTGAGGACCACACAGCTCATGCACGGGAAGCCTTTTGGGAAAGGGTCCTCGATCCCCCAGGTAAATTGTATAAATAGCAAATCACCTGAGGTCATCCATCATAGAAATAATTTAGAAGCACAAAGAAGGTTTTTCAAAAATTTTGTTCTGGGCTTCAATTTGGTGGACCTAATTCAAGCTTCAGCAGACCCAGTCAGTGGGATGGAAGTTAAATTTAGTCTCAGTTTATAAAATGAAGCTCCGTTTATATGATATTCTGAAATACAGAAGTATCCTCAAAAAGGAAACAGAACTGGCGTGCCCGCCTGGCTCGGTCAGGAGAGCATGCAACTTTTGATCTTGGGGTCATGAGTTCAAGGCCCATGGTGGGTGTAGAGATTACTTTTTAAACAAAAAGTGAAACAGGACAGAAAAAGAAAAAAGAATTCAGGTAAAAACTAGTGAAATGCAAATGAGGTCTATGCCCCAGTGAACAGTATGTACCAGTGTTGATTACCTAGTTCTGTGGTGATGTTCTTTTTTTTTTTTTTTTTTTTTAAGATTTTATATATTTGACAGAGAGAGACAGCAAGGGGGAAACAAAGCAGGGGGAGTAAGAGAGGGAGAAGCAGGCTTCCCGCTGAGCAAGGAGCCCAATTCGGGGCTCGATCCCAGGACCCTGAGATCATGACCTGAGCCGAAGGCAGACACTCAACAACCGAGTCACCCAGGCGCCCCAATTGTGATGTTCTATGGTTATGTGATGTATTGTCATTTGGAAGAGCCAAAGGAAGGCCGCATGGAAATTTCTACAGTTTTTTTTAAAGATTTTATTTATTTATTTATTTATTTATTTGAGAGAGAGAGAGAGAGAACGCCATTGAGCAAGAGAGCATAAGAATGCAGAGGGGCAGAAGGAGAGGGAGACACAGACTCGCTGCCGAGCAAGGAGCCTGGACCCTGAGATCATGACCTGAGCTGAAGGCAGACACCTAACCGACTAAGCCACCCAGGTGCCCCTTTCCCCTCCTTTTTAACAGCAAGCAAAACTCCTAGCTGACTTACTCCTGGTTGAAACAGAAAACAGAGAGGAGTCACCCACAGTCTGTTGTGGAGTCTTAGCTTCCCCCTTATACAATGCTCCCTGACATACACACCATCCCCTTGAGCTACACATCCCCGGTGCACACAGAGATTGGCAAATCTGACGTCAAAGTTCATGCCCTTGTGCTAGTGGTTCACAAACAGGGTGACAAGGTGCTCAGCTGACCTGGGACTTTCCTAGTCTTGTGGTGATAAGTTTCCCAGAACCGCCCCCCTTGGAGTCCTGGGCAAACGAGGGGGGTTAGTCACTCTGTGCTCTAGAACCACCCAGGAAGCTGTTAGGAAAAGCTCTGATGCCTGAGACAGCCCCCACGCACCCGGTGTGTGCGGAGCAATCACATCAGGGTCCCTGCAGGAGAAGGGACAGACACTGTGTTTATAGAAGGCTCCTGGGAGATTCCCGCGTGTGTCCTGTGCGGAGATGGGCTGCGGGACTCTACTCTCGGGGATTCTGAGCAGTGTTACTCAGACCTTCAGCCCAGGCCTCCCAGGCGGTCATCAGGCAGGATCTCAGTCCCGCCCAAGTACCAGGCTCGCCCTGGGGGGCCTTTCATAACCACCAGTTCGGGGAGGTCAAATGGCACAGCCACTGGGGAAAACGGTTTAGCATTTTCTCAAAATACTGCACTTCCCATATGATCCAGCAGTCCGCTCCTAGCTCTTTCCCTAAGGGAGATGAATTCATGTGCCCATCCCAGATGCGTATACCGATGTTCATGTCAGAGCTGTTTGTCATAGCGCCGCCGTCCCTGAAGTCCTACTCAGCACCAGCACGGGAGGAGGTACGGCGCCGTGCAACGACATGGGTGAGTCTCAAAACATAAGTATATTGAGGGACGCCTGGGTGGCTCCATCAGCTAAGTGTCTGCCTTCAGCTCAGGTCATGATCCCAGGGTCCTGGGATGGAGTCCTACATCGGGCTCCTTGCTCAGCGGAGAGTCTGCTTCTCTCTCTGCCTCTGCTGCTCCCCTTGCTTGTCCTCTCTCTCTCTCTCTGACAAGTAAATAAAATCTTTTAAAAAAATTATATCAAGTGAAAGACACTCACTGAGCCAAAACAAGAACAGCAAACCCACACTGTGTGGCTCCATTTATAGAAAATTCAGAAAATGTAAACTAATCTAGAAGGATAGCTAGCAGGTCAGTGGTTACCTGGTGGAGGGGTGAGGGGGAGGAACTAGAAAGGGGCACAAGGCAACCTTTGGGGGCTATAGATATGTTTCTCGTCTTGACTGCAGTCCTGGTTTCATGGATGTTTATTTATCAATGAGTACACCTTAAAGATGTGCAGTTTATTTATTTATTTGTTTTTAAATTTATTTGACAGAGATCACAAGTAGGCAGAGAGGCAGGCAGGGGTAGGGGGGGAAGCAGGGTCCGTGCTGAGCCGAGAGCCCGATGTGGGGCTCCATCCCAGGACCCTGAGATCATGACCCCAGCAGAAGGCAGAGGCTTTAACCCACTGAGCCACCCAGGCATCCCAGTTGTGCAGTTTTTTAAATGTTAATTATACCTCAATCCTTGCTTTTAAAGCAACAACAACAGAACTACCAATGTTCAGGCCCCAATTCAAGAGATTCCATTTCCTGCGTCGAGAATGGGGCCCTGCCTCCAGTAGTCTGTAAAGGACCCGGTTGGTTCTAAGGTGCAGTTGTGACTGGGAACCACCACCTTCATGTCTTCCAACTGGAGTTACTCTCCCAAACCACTAAAGGGTTAGCAATAACAAGGAGAGGGGCCAGGGGGAAGTCGAAGGATGGCGATGTTGATGACAGTGATTAATTAAGCCCAAATTGCCTTAAGAGATGGCACCAGCATGGGGCACCTGGCTGGCTCAGTCTGCTAAGCATCCCCCTTTGGGTCAGGTCACGATCCCAGGGTTTTGGGTTCGAGCCCCACATCGAGCCCCGCGTGGAGCAACCTGCTCAGCGGGGTGTCTGCTTCTCCCTCTGCCCTCCCCCCTGCTCATGCTCAGGCACACACACTCTCAAATACGTAAAATCTTGAGAGGAAAGGCATCAACACAAATAGCTGGCTCCACTAGGTGGCATCTGGATACTTCTCTTTAGCATGACTTCCGTGGGAATTGTAAGAGGGAGCACTGGGCACAGGAACTGCTGCCAGGCCTTTTGGAACAGAAGACAGTGAGTCAGGAAGACGTCCGCAGGGTCCATCGTGCAGCCTGACTCCACAGTCACAGAAGATCAGACCGCTGCATTTCCAGGTCAAGGTTCTAGGTCATCTGAGGTTCCAAGAGCAGAGCTATTTATTCAGGGCCCGAGTAACCCAGGTAGAGTAAGTGAAGCTCCCACGGGGAGGACCAAATGTCTTGAGCTTAGAGCACCAGGCAGAAATCACCGTCTCCAATGGACCACCACGCAGTCTTCTCTCCCTCCATTAAAGAACAGTCCTGACATTTTTAAGATTTTATTCATTTATTTGAGAGACAGAGAGAGAGAGACAGCACAAACCAGGAAAGAGCAGAGGGACATGCACACTCCACGGGGAGCACGAAGCCGCATATGGGGCTCTATTCCACAATACATGGGATCATGACCTGAGCCAAAGGCAGATGCCCAACCAACTGAGCCACCCAGGCTCCCCAATCCATTGTGTTCTTGATGAACTTTGGGGCTGTTGTCAGTGTTTGTTATTATGAAGAGTGCTGCTGTGAACATTCTTGGGCACATATCCAGGTACACCTGTCCAAGAGCGGCTGAGTGCAGAAACATGCTTGCTTTATCAAGATAATTCCAAATCGATTGTCCAAAGTGGGTGTTCCAATTTGGGCTCCCATCATCACTTTGTCGCAGTGTATCCTTGCCAGCTCGATCTTGTCCAACTTCCTAACTACGACCAGTCTGCTACATGTAAACTGGCATTTTCTTGTAGTTTTGTTTACAGGATTGTCGAAGAGGCTGGGAATATTTTCGTATGTTTATTGGCCATTTGTCTTTCCTCTCCTTGAAGTGCCTGTCCTGGGATAACTCCCTGTTGACCGTAAGGCCATAGGCTTCCGAGCTTGGCCCTCCAGGACAGAAGTGCCAGCCTAGAGTCCAGTTTCCGAGGCACACCGACGACTGAAGCGCGGGCCCTGCTATGCACCTGCATCCCGTCGTACTCAGTGACTCTCCCTCAACACTACTATCATGTGGTCTTCGACACGACCCCTCGGCGCAGCCTGGTTAAGCTGCAGAGACGTTGGTGCTCAGGATCCCAGCACGCTTCCCGACCCGCAGCCCAGGGCAGAAAGCCGGCCGACTCCTGCCCCGATTTAAGACTCTCCCTGTATGCTCTCTAATTCCCCAGGTTCATCCTGTGTTACTAGAACCTGAGGTCTCAGTCCCCAGATCAACAAGCACGGACTGGACGAGGTGCTCGAGACAAAAACAGGAAAAGCCGACCCGGCCCAGCCCTCCGCGCAGCGGGGGAACCGGACCCTCCGCCCGCCAGGGGCTCTGCACGGGCCATCCTCAGCCTCCGCGCAGGCGCCACCCCCACGCCGCCCCAGGCTTCCTCTCGCGGAGGAAGTGGAGGACTCCGGTCTCAGGCCGCCCCCTAAGGCCGACCGAGCGGGGCAGAGGGGGTGGAGCCCAACGGCCCCGACGCCGCCGGGTCGCCTAGCAACGCCCCCACGCGGAGCCATGCAGGCGCGCGGCAGCAGGGAGCTGGAGGCCAGGAATTACTTGGAAAAACACCGGATTATGGAGTTGCTGAACTATCTCACCAGCACCCTGCTCTTTTTCCGGCCGGGTAAGAGTCTTGCTTACCGCTCGGCTTTCGTTCCCACCCGCCTCCCTGCCCGGGCGGTTCCCAGAAACTCCCGGTACCGCCCTCCCTGCGCGCCCGCACCCCCCGCCCGCTCGCGTCCCCCGGACCCCCGCAGCTCGCCCTCCCCGCCCGGCCTCTAGGCGGCTGGAGCCCTACTGCCGGCGAACGCCGTGGCCCTGAGTACTGGTTGAACGGCCTCTTTTGTGCCGGCCACTGGCCAGCGGCGCGGGGCTCTCGTAGGGGGAGGCTCGCGGCGGGTGGGGAGAGGCTCGGGGGAGGGTCGTCCTTAACACTAGCGGAGTGTGGGCGAGGGCCTGCGCGCCAGGGTCCTCTTCTGGAGAACCGGGAGCAGTACAGAGCTGGGACACGTGGGGGAAGACTGAATGGGTAATATATAAGTTAGCCCTACGGCTGGCAACCAACACGTGTTTGATTTAGATTTTTATAAAAGTATATGCGTATGGGGTTTAAAAGTCAAAAAGCACCCCAAGGCTTATAGAGAAGAACAGCGTTTCCCTCCCTGCCCCAGATTCCTGTTGTAAAGAATGATTGCCAACTCCCTGATATTTCTAGATCACAGACTTTACTGCTACTTACCAATGTCCCCTCAGCCCCGGGGTTTAGATTTAGCTTTATACTGTGTAGGAGGAAACGTCAGCTCGCTTACAGACATGCACGTACACTCACACCTGTTCCCACTCATCCCCACCTTCCCAGTAAAATTATAATTCAGTTTTGGTGTGGCCAGCATTTAGAATGTGCATTATTATTATTAGGCAAATATCCACAGCGAATCCGTGTAGCATGCTATGACTGTATTTCCTTTGTTGATTTCCTGGAAATTAGTAATACCACCATTTTATTTTTATTTATTTTTTTAAAGATTTTATTTATTTATTTGACAGACAGAGATCACAAGTAGGCTGAGAGAGAGAGGAGAAAGCAGGCTCCCTGCTGAGCAGAGAGCTGGATGGGGTGTGTGTGTGTGTGTGCTCTATCCCCGGGTTCTGGGATCATGACCCCAGCCAAAGGCAGAGGCTTTAACTCATTGAGCCACCCAGGAGCCCCAGTAATACCACATTTTAAATGTTGACTTAAATTTTCTGTGTCATTACTACTCAGTCATCGATATTCTCTTTTTGTCGCAAGCAGAGCTCTCCTCCAGGTAGGACAGGAGAGTCATGGTGTAACCACTCCCCCAGCTCTGTCTTCTTGCTCCGGACTAGACTGATGGCCCAGCTGCGCTGCTGTGTGGCTGTAATTCAGGGGTTTCCCTCTTTCTTCTCAGACCTTAACCTTTTCACCTCTCTCCTCTGTTTACAGCCTGTTTTGTGGTGCTTGGGTCTCTTTCCCCCACCCGCACTTTTTTTTTTTTTTTTTTTTTTTTTTTTTTTTGCCTTTTCTCCCTTCCTCTAGAGGACAGACCAAGGAGCGTGCTTCATTGGAGCGGTAAATATTTTGAGAACTCATGTGTATGGTAGTGTCTCATCCTACACTCAAACATGATAACTAGGGTAGATACAATTCTCAGAAAGTACTGCCTTCAGAATTTGGAGGGCTGTGCCCCTTCCTCTTCTGATTGCCACAGTTGTTCTGAAGAGTCTGATGACATGACGTCATCAGATTCTCGACCTGTTTAATGAAGACTTTTTCTCTCTTCTGGAAGTTTTTATTTTATCCCTGTTCTCTCTCTTTCTCTTTTTAAATACGTGTCCTCCTTTTTTTTTTTTTAAGATTTTATTTATTTATTTGACAGAGAGATCACAAGTAGGCAGAGAAGCAGGCAGAGAGAGAGGAGGAAGCAGGCTCCCTGCTGAGCAGAGAGCCCGACGTGAGGCTCCACGTGGATGCTCTATGCCAGGACCCTGAGATCATGACCTGAGCTGAAAGCAGAGGCTTAACCCATGAGCCACCCAGGCGCCCCTTATCCCTATTGTTCTAAATGTTTATATGCCTTGAAGTGGGTTTGTTTTTGTTTGTCTGTTTTCTCAATCACTGTGCTAGTAGGTACTTTGTAGTATTTTTTTAGTTTGTAGATTTTTTTTTTTTCTGTTTCCTGCTTCTTTCCTGGCCTTTTTCTCTCAAGCTCTTTCTAATGTCAACCAATGTGGTATCTCAAGGATTCGTTTTTTTTTTTTTTTTTAAAGATTTTATTTATTTATTTGACAGAGAGAGATCACAGTAGGAGAGAGGAAGGGAAGAGATCACAGAGAGAGAGGAAGGGAAGCAGGCCCCCTGCCGAGCAGAGAGCCCGATGCGGGACTCGATCCCAGGACCCTGAGATCATGACCCGAGCCCAAGGCAGCGGCTTAACCCACTGAGCCACCCAGGCGCCCCAAGGATTCGTTTTTTTCCTTTAATATAAAAGGCTTTGAACTCGTCTGGCAAAAACAGCATTCTCCTATAGAAGGCATGGTGGGGGAAAGAGAATCTAAGATAAAGACAAATTTTCTCAGCAGAGGATAGGAAGAGGGAGGTCTGGTAGTAGTTACACAATTAATATTGTAATCCTACCCCATTCATAATTTAAATAATTATCAATGTAAGAAACTGAGATGCTGTTACCCTCTGTAACAATGTGAACTTTTTCTTTTTATTTATTTATTTATTTTTAAAGATTTTATTTATTAATTTGAGAGAGATCACAAGTAGGCAGAGAGGAAGGCAGAGAGAGAGGCAGGGGGAAGCAGACTCCCCACTGAACAGAGAGCCCTATATGGGGCTTGATCCCTGGACCATGGGATCATGACCCAAGCCAAAGGCAGAGGCTTAACCCACTGAGCCACCCAGGCGCCCCAAACTTTTTCTTTTTTAAAGATGTTATTTATTTATTTATTTGAGAGAGAGGGAGCAAGAACAAGCATCGGGGAAGGTCAGAGAGGGAAGCAGAGTCCCTGCTGAGCCGGGAGCCAGGTGTGGGACTTTATCCCAGAACCCTGAGATCACGGCCCAAGCTAAAGGCAGACAATTAACCGACTGAGCCATCTAGGCATCCCACAATGTAAACTTCTTGAAACATCTTTACAAACTCCAAAGGGAGTGGGGAGGGGCCGAAAAAATATGAAGAAATACTGAGGAGAAGCTAAGGGGTTTGGCTGGTGTCCAGAGTATAGGGCAATGCCTCTCCAAGGTTCCTGCCCAGATTCTCCTAATGGCAGAGAAGAGCGGACTTGTAACTTTGGTGTCTGAGACCTTAGCCTGCTGCTGCCTGACAAGTTTCTTTGGAGTCACTTGTATTACCATAAAAATTTGCAAGTTTTGTTCTTCTACAGAGATACCCATTTCTTACTATAAATGTTTCACATTATTCACCAGAGTATGATTGATTCTCAGGAAGAAACATTATCTTTACCTCGGGTCTATCCGAAGCCTCTGGCATTATGACATGGATCCCAATTTGAAAAGCTTGGATCTTGAAGGGATTTATGGGGGCACCTGGGGGGCTCAGTGGATTAAAGCCTCTGCCTTCCGCTTGGGTCATGGTCTCAGGGTCCTGGGATCGAGCCCCACATCGGGCTCTCTGCTCAGCAGGGAGTCTGCTTCCTCCTCTCTCTCTCTCTGACTGCCTCTCTGCCTACTTGTGATCTCCATCTGTCGAACAAATAAATAAAATCGTTTTTAAAAAATAAAAAAAAATTTAAAAGGGATTTATGGAAAATAAGCCTAGGCAGTTTGATTGTGTTACTACTGGTGAGGGAACAGGTCTACAATCCCACATCCCCAACTTCAGAATTCTATCAGCTCTGGAAACTAACAGATTTTCATAACTCATTTAGCAGCAAAACCTAACATGACCTGAAGTCATTCGGTAGGAAAACGTGTCATTTCCCAGTGACAATTCTGTGCTAGGGAGGGAGGGAGTATAAATGCTTAGGAGAGGCCTTTAATAGAATTAAAATTTCATTTTAAAAAAAGAGACAGTTGTAGTAACCCAGGTGAGAGATATTGCTATGGGAATGGTTAAATGAGGATAAGATACCTTTGAGAGTTACAGAGGAGGAAAAACTCAATGGAGACCATCATGCTGACAAGGTTTGGGGTTTCCAGATGCTTCCCATATTTGAGTTAGTAGAGTGCTCCCTATTAACTCCCTACTAACTCCCTAAAATGTACAGGCTTTACTGCACATTTTAGGGAGCATATTATGGATTCATACTAGCTGTGGTCTTGGGGAAGTGATGGTTATGGGGAATACCAGGCCCATAGTGAGGGCTCAATAATTATTAGCATTTATTATTAAGATGTGAACTTGAGGGCACCTGGGTGGCTCAGTGGGTTAAGCCGCTGTCTTTGGCTCAGGTCATGATCTCAGGGTCCTGGGATCGAGTCCCGCGTCGGGCTCTCTGCTCAGCGGGGAGCCTGCTTCCCCCTCTCTCTCTGCCTGCCTCTCTGCCTGCTTGTGATCTCTCTCTGTCAAACAAATAAATTAAAAAAAAACTAAAAAAAAAAATGTGAACTTGAGGTTTTGTTTTACAAAAACTGATTGTCATTATCAGCTGACATTTACAGAACTTTAGGTGGTTAGTAACATTTGGATCTTCCCTTCATGTTTTATTTTTTTAAATTTTTAAAGATTTATTTGTATGAGAGAGTGCGCGGACAAGCAAAGGGAGGGAGAGGGGAGAGAGAATCTCAAGCCAACTCCATGACCAGTGCAGAGCCTGACGTGGGGCCCAATCCCAGGACCCTGAGATGACCTGACCTGAAACCAAGAGTGGGATGCTCAACCATCTGAGTCAGCCAGGCAACCCCTTTTCGTGTTTTTAAGAAGTCCTATCTTTAGGGGCGGCTGGCTTCCTCAGTCAGTGGAGCAAATGACTCTTGTTCTAGGGGTTGTGAGTTCAAGCTCCATGTCAGGTAGAGAGATTACTTAAAAATAAAATATTTCTTTAAAGGTAATATTTTTATTACTTCTGTTGTAAGCATTTTCAAAACATTTTTAGAATCAGGCAGAGTATAAATTATAGACTCTAGACTTAAACATGATAACATCTCATGTAGTCTAAGGGATATACAGTACAAATCCTTCATCAGAGAAATACACCGAGTTCCATTAGCATTATTTACTTACTCTGTCCTTAAAAAGAAAAGTAGTAAATTGAAATTCAAACTTGGCCTTTTTTCTTTTTCTGAATTTGATAAGTAGTTCGGAAAGAAGCGACAGAAGACCACATACGTGACGGGATTGCCTTCAGTAACCCAATTGTTTCTATAGTCTGTTAAAATTTGTACAGAAAGGCACAAGAGAGATCTAAAAACGTAATCACAATGTGTGGGTGCTATTTGAATAAGTGTTTAAATTCATTTTTTAAAGATTTTATTTATCTATTTGACATAGAAAGACATTGAGAGAGGGAACAGCAGGGGGAGTGGGAGACGGAGAAGCAGGCTTCCCATGGAGCAGGGAGCCTGATGCAGGACTCAATCCTGGGACCCTGGGATCACGACCTGAGCCGGAGGCAGACACTTAAGGACTGAGCCGCTAAATTCACTTTTATTTTTTAAAACTTTACTATTTTTTAAAAATTCTATTTATTTGAGAGAGAGAGAGCGCGCACGAGCATGGGAAGAGGCAGAGGGAGAGGGAGAGGAGCAGACTTCCTGCTTAGCGCGGAGCCCAACATGGGGCTCCATGTTGGACAGGATGCTGAGATCATGATCTGAGCTGAAGTCAGATGCTTAACTGACTGAGCCATCCAGGCACCCCAACTTTTTAAAATTTAAAAAGTGTTCTCAATTCATAAAATTTGTGGGACAACCTGATACCATAAGATTCCTAGAAGAAAACACAGGGAAGAAGCTCCCTGACACAGGTCTTGGCAATGATTTTTTAGATACATCACCAGAAGCACAAAGAACAAAATGAAAAAAACCAACAGCTGGGATTATGTCATATTTAAAGCTTCTGAACCACAAAAGAATCAACAAAATGGAAAGGCAACCTATAGGAGAAAATATTTGCTAACTATGTATCATTTAAGATCTAAAATGTATAAAGAACTCCTACAACTTAATAGCAAAAAAATTGATTTAAAAATGGGACATCTGGGGCGCCTGGGTGGCTCAGTGGGTTAAGCCGCTGCCTTCGGCTCAGGTCATGATCTCAGGGTCCTGGGGTCGAGTCCCGCATCGGGCTCTCTGCTCAGCAGGGAGCCTGCTTCCTTCTCTCTCTCTCTCTCTGCCTGCCTCTCAGTGTACTTGTAATTTCTCTCTGTCAAATAAATAAATAAAATCTTTAAAAAAAAAAAAATAGGACATCTGCCTTCAGCTCAGGTCATGATCCCGGGGTCCTGGGATCGAGTCCCGCATCAGGCTTCCTGCTTGGCGGGGAGCCTGCTTCTCCCTCTGTCTGCCACTCCCTTGCTTGTGCTCACTCACTCTCACTCTCTATCTGACAAGTAAATAAAAAATATATATATTTTTAAATGGGCAAGGCAGGGCTCCTGGCTGGCTTAGTCAGGAGAACACAGGACTCCTGATCTTGGGGTCATGAGTTTGAGCCCCATGTTGGGGCTCAATGTAGCAGTTACTAAAAAAAATAAAAAATAAAAAACTTTAAAAAAATGGGCAGATGAGCTAAATAGACATTTTTCCAAAGAACGTATACAATGGCCCGCAGGTACATAGAAAGATGCCCAACATCACCAATTATCAGGGAAATGCCACTATGGAAAACAGTATAGAGGTTCCTCAAAAAAATTAAATCGGGGCACTTGGGTGGCTCAGTGGGTTAAGCCTCTGCTTTGGGCTCTCAGGGTCCTGGGATTGAGCCCCGCATCAGGCTCTCTGCTCAGTGGGGAGCGTGCTTCCCCCTCTCTCTCTGTCTGCCTCTCTGCCTACTTGTGATCTCTGTCAAATAAATAAATAAAATCTTTTTTTTAGTATTTTATTTATTCATTTATTTGAGAGAGAGAGAGCACAAGCAAGCAGAGAGAGTGAGGAGGAAGCAGGCTCCCCGCTGAGCAGAGAGCCTGATGCGGGGCTCGATCCCAGGACCCTGAGATCATGACCCGAGCCAAAGGCAGAGGCTTTAACCCACTGAGCCACCCAGGCGCCCCAGTAAATAAATAAAATCTTAAAAAAAAAAAATTAAATCGGAACTACCATATGCCTCAGCAATTCCACTTCTGGGTGTATATCCAAAGGAAATAAAAACAGGGTCTGAAGGAGATATCTACGCACTTATGTTTACTGCTGCATAATTCACAAAAACCAAGGTATGGAAACAGCCCAAGTGTCTGTCTACAGATAAATGAATAATGAAGCTGTGGTATATTTATACAATGGAATATTATTCAGCCATGAGAAAGAAGGAGATCCTGCCATTTGCAACGAGGATGCCCCTTGACGATAGGCTAAGTGAGCTAAGTGAGAGAAAAGACAAATACTGCAAGACACCACTTATACAGGGAATCTAACAAAGCCAGTTGTAGAAATGGAGTAGAATGGTGAGTGGTGGCGGAGTAGGAGAGCTGTTGTTTGAGGGCAAGTAAGGTAATTCTTGGAAATTAATGCACAGCATAGGGCTTACAGACAGCATCACTGTATGATAAACACTAAACTTGCTAAGAGACTAGATCTTAAAGAAATATGTGGTAAAGGTGTCAGCAAATACTACAGTGACAATCATATTGCAAATTAAAAATGTACCAAATCAACATGTTATGTAAACTTACATAATGCTACATGTCAGTTATATCTCAGAAGGAGTCCTTATCTGTTAGGGATACATGCTCAAGTATTTATTAATGCAATATCACTGTAATTGACTTCAAAACAATACAGCAAGAGGGGGCCTGGATGAGATGATGGTGAAATGAGACTGGCCACAAATTTTAAGTTAAAGTGGGTTGACAGGTTCGTTATACTTTCCTACTTTTATTTATTTATAAAATTCTCAAGAAAAAGCCTTTTTTTTTTTTTAAGATTTTATTTATTTATTTGACAGAGATCACAAGTAGGCAGAGAGGCAGGCAGAGAGAGAGTAAGAAGCAGGCTCCCTGTGGAGCAGAGAGCCCGATGCAGGGCTCGATCCCAGAACTCTGGGATCCTGACCAAGCTGAAGGCAGAGGCTTTAACCCACTGAGCCACCCAGGCACCCCTCATTTTATCCTTTTTTTTTCTCCCCCTCGACACTTATCTACAAATTAGAATCACCTGAGGAGCTCTTTTTTTTAAAATTCCCAGGTCCTATATCTGGGGTAGAGTAATTAATTGTCTAATGTCTTGTTTTGCATGTGAGCAAGGTGTAATACCCCAGTGCCTAGTACAGAACCTTGAACGTAGTTATTTAATAATTGTTAAATGACTGTTTCCATGTGTGATATATCTTAATTTTATATCAGAAAGAATTGGAACCATTCTTTTACAGAAAAACCAAGAGAGTATTTAATATCTATATTGGAACGACTGAGAATTGCCAAAGTAACAGGCGTGGCTTTTCCTTTCTTTATGGATCACTCTAACATCGTGTCTATGTTTGAGATGATGGACACTTCACATAAAGGCACCATATCATTTGTCCAGTACCGAGAAGGTCAGTATCTTCTACTCACTGAAGTAACAGTTCGTGCTCATTTTTTAACTTTCCTTAGTTGAAAATAATGCTCGCTTCATGAATTTTCCTTTTCTCATTCTGACTTTACAGGCCTGAAAACCCTGGGTCTGTTGGATGAAGATGAAGTTTTACAAGATGATGGACATGTGATAACTTTGGAAAAATTCAGATCTGAAGTGTAAGTTTATTTTGACGTGGCTGATATTTAATGAACATGACTTTGAGGTACAAGGACTATAATTTAAAACAGAAGTTCCTACCTTTTGACAGAAACATTTCATTCCCTTGAAACGTCCAGCTGTCTAGAAAGCAAGGAGTGACAGTCAAGTCTGGAATTAGGAAATTCTGGGGCAGATTCATTCTTTTCTCAATGGGAAAGCCCAGCAGTTCTCAAAGAATGAGGGGGAGAAGCCCCAGTCTGCTAAAACTCACAGAAAAGCTTTGAGCCTAATACACCAGTTGGAAAATCTCTTTATAAAATATAGAGCAGTAGAAGTTCTCTCAGAATATTTCCTCAAAGTTATTTATCACAAAGTAGATGTTTATCAGTAGTAGAGGTTGTAGGGCCTGACTAGCTCAATCAGTAGAGAATGAGACTCTTGATCTCAGGGTCATGAGTTCAAGCCCCCTGTTGGGTGCAGGGCTTACTCAAAACAAACAAAAAAAACAAAACAAAAATATCAGTGTAAGTTGCATGCTAGCCCAACAATTTTAGATTTGGAGTATTACACTTGAAAAGTACTAACTAAATGCTAAATCAGAAAAAAAAAAAAAAAAGGAATAAAATTTGATAGCTGTAGGCTTCTGACCAATGTAACTCAATGCCTTTAAATATTTTGTTCTCTGAGGATTTATTAATCAAGAAATCATTATGTAACAGAGTCCAGAGCCAAGGAAAAGTTGGAAGAAAAGGAGAGTTAAAGATTCCCAGCTCGTTGTCACTTACATAAATATCAGACAAAAACTGTTTAGTTCCCATCCCTACCCTTGTGGGGAAAGACTGAAACACAGTGCTCTGGCCTGAAATGTTTCGTCCAAAAGAGAAGGCTGTCTACTGTCATATGGAATGGAACTAGGAAAGATTTTATTTATTTATTTATTTTTAAAGGTTTATTTATTTATGAGAGAGAGCACACACACGGGGTAGGGGTTAGAGGGAGGGGGAGAACGAGAACCTGCAGCAGACTCCCCACTGAGCCGGGGCCCAAAGCATGGGGCTCCATCCCATGACCCTGAGATGATGACCTAAGCCGAAACCAAGAGTCTAATGCTCACCTACTGAGCCACCTAGGCGCCCCTAGGAAGGATTTTAAATGTAAGGACATTTGTGGAAAATGAGAGCAATTCTGTTTTAGTCACCATCTCATATGTTTTCTTGCAGGAAACACAGTGAATTTCCAAACCAAATACAGGAACCTCAATTATAAACATGCATTCTACATTGATTTTTTAAAAAAAATTTATTTGCTGTGTTTGATTATCTACAGTAGTCTCCCTTAATTAGCATAGGAAATTGAAAATTCATTGTAATTTATTATCTCTGCTCTTGTATCTTACTTAACAGACAGACATAGCATTTATATTTGTAAATGGAATTACTCTTGAGTTTTTCTGGCTTCTGAGTTTTCTGTTTTTATTTTCTTAGGAACAAGAGGACTCAGAAAATATGGTCAGCATTTTAATAACACTGTAAGTTCAAGATAATAAATGATTCTATAAAGTTTTCAATTGTCCAGTTTCATTAATTCAGAACATCATCATATAACTCGAAATCCAACTGGCTTCTTCTTTGTTAAAAACGAAAAACTCCAAAACAAAAAAAGATGCATCATTTTCCAGTGTTAGGCCAGTTTGTCCTCAAATTAAGTAGAATCTCAACATCTTGTTGAGCCAGTTTGTAAATTCCAACTTCATTTAAGGCCGCTGTGGCCTGAGACTGCCCAGAATCGGACTGGAGGACGTCTTTCAGAAGTAGGGCAGAACCAACGTTCAGGTTCAAAACAATACAGGCTTCTTTGACACTGTTAAGAAAAAGAAAAAAAAAAAGGGCAGGAGGTCCATTATCTGTATCATCCACATCACTCCATAATATACTCATTTTCAGAAACAACTTCCCTGCACTGCTAGTCCATATGCCTTCTGTAAAAAGTATTGATGGATTTATTTGGCTCTTTTAACACATTAGGACGATGTATTTGTATAGTGTTTACATTTCATTAGATTACTATAATAGGACCATTGTTTTCAATATGTATCTATTACTTCCCAAAATATAATAATGATACTAACATAATAGCCTATTGTATGTAGCTTAGCGTTTAGTTAGATTAGAATATGGGAAGAGAAACAAAAAAAATTTCAGATGACTTACTAAAATGAGCAAAAATAAATCTTTCATTTTATAATAACTTTAAAAGGAATACTTTATAATCTCAAATTCCCCCCAATAATATAAATTTTACATCAGCAATTTCTAAAATGTTCTTACATACATTTATAGTTATGCTTAGAATCAAAATTAATACTAAATATTTAAGAAAACAGATTTTCTTCAGGCCTGGCTTACTATTAGGTACTAAGCATAATTTTAATTTCTTCTACTTCTTGAATATGGCAGAATTACACTTGTTTGCATTTTCTCTCTCTAGTAACAGGCAAATAGGAGCATTCAACCAAATGCAAGAAACAAAAGGCCCAACACGTAGTTTAGATCCAGTCCTGATAAATCTGGGGGATCATGAATCACATCTTTGATTATCTGGGTACATAATGGATATTTTAAAATTTCAATTGATGCCTTACTTATCCCACCAAACATCACTGGAACCCTGAGAGTTATTATTTAAAAAAAAAAAAAAACAAAAAAAAACAAAAGGAATCAACCTCCTCTAAACATGCGATACATTAGCAGTCACTGTTAAATATCGAGCTTACTGTTTAAAATAATTTTCCGGTCTCTTGCAATAGTGGGAGAACAGGGGGAACAGGTTCCGGGTCATATCAAACTGCAGCTGAGCTGCTCCTCCTTCATTGAAGTGATTAGCCAGAATGATCTGAAACAAAGAGCAACTCATGTTACAGTCGCCTTGATCCTCGCGGCCCCGACATGCAGTCTGCTCTTACTTACTTCTTGGTAGATGTACACATCCAGCTTCTCCACAAGCATTTGCCAGAAAATTTTAAATAAGGAGAAGCAGAGCTGCTGTTCCAGCTGAAGGGAGCGGTCTCTGAGCGTGAGCAGGAGCGGGCAGGCCGAGCTGGACAGGGACATCACCGCCTGCTCGGCCTGCGACGGCAAGGACAGCCATCTGCAAGACACAAGAGCGGCGCGGCCTGTGGCACTTTAAGTATGACTACAAGATTTTCCAAACGTGGTGGTTTTTTTGTTTGTTTGTTTGTTGATAGGCAGAGATCACAAGTAGGCAGAGAGGCTGAGAGAGAGGAGGAAGCAGGTTCCCTGCTGAGCAGAGAGCCCGATGCGGGGCTCGATCCCAGGGTCCTGGGATCATGACCTGAGCCGAAAGCAGAGGCTTAACCCACTGAGCCACCCAGGTGCCCCCAAACATGGTGTTTTGAAAGATTTAACAGATCCTTTCAAATTCGGGGAAGTGCATGTTGGATAAGAAATGATATACAGCCCAGCATGAAAAGCTCTCTCAGAAAATAAATCTATTTGGGGTGCCTGGGTGGCTCCAGTTGGTTGAGCGTCATGATCCCAGGGTGCCAGGATCAAGCCCTGCGTTGGGCTCCCTGCTCAGCGGGGAGTCAGTCTGCTTCTCCCTCTCCCCCCTGCTCATGCTCTCTCTCTCTCTCTCTCTCTAATAGATAAATAAAATCTTAAATAAATAAATTTATACTTTAGTGCTTTTTTTTAAAGATTTTATTTATTTATTTGACAGAAATCACAAGTAGGCAGAGATGCAGGCAGAGAGAGAGAGGAAAGCAGGCTCCCTGCTGAGCAGAGAGCCCAATGTGGGGCTCGATCCCAGGACCCTGAGATCATGACCTGAGCCAAAGGCAGGGGCTTAACCCACTGAACCACCCAGGTGCCCAATTTATACTTTAGTTCTACATTAAATGCCCCCTATGTAATGAGGATGATAGTTTTTTTTTAAATCCCCCAATTTTAATATGACTTACTGAAATATTTATAAAACAGGCAACATGTAACCCGTATTAGCATTTAAGACATCTGCTAACTTCGTGATCTGATTTTCGGCAAGATCACAGGGACTGAAAACACTTCCACACTGATTAGAAATACTCCATGTGACCGGCACTGTCACATGTGACTTCCACACTAATTAGAAATACTCCATGTGACCAGCACTGTTCTCCCAGAGGACATTGTGTGGCGCACACAGAACCACAGCGGGATCAAGTGTACAGGCAGGTGCGCAAAGGACACCCTTGGACCGTGCTTGGTAGAGCGATGACAGGCCCTTCAGCTCCACATCACACACCAGCTCCCTGTATTTACAGACAGTCCTGGAGCTCAACTATGATCAGTTTATTCTGATAAAGAATGTCTGAATATATTTTAGAAAGATTTCCATCAAAAGGTAAAGTTTGTAGCATAAAGAGCCAAACTCTGCTGTCTAGATGCCTTGGAAGTTGACTATATGTATCATCTTTCAATTTGTTTTTAAGGTCTTAAAAATTAATTATTTTAAGATTTCATTTATTTATTTGTCAGAGAGAGAGAGAGAGAACGTGCATAAGCAGGCAGAGTGGCAGGCAGAGGCAGAGAGAGAAGCCGGCTCCCTGCTGAGCAAGGAGCCTGATGTCAGACTCGATCCCCTGCCCCTGAGATCATGACCTGAGCCAAGGCTGCAGCTTAACCAACTGAGGCACCCAGGTGTCCCTTTAAGTTTTTATTTAAATCACCGGTGCTCACCACAAGCGCACTCCCTTAATCCCTGTCACCTATTTCACTCATTCCTCCAACTACCTCCCCCCTGGTAACCAGCAGTGTGTTCTCCATTGTTAGGAGTCTCTTTCTTGATCTGTCTGTTTCCCCCTATGCTCATTTGTTTTGTGTCTTAAATTCTACATTCGAGTGAAATCTTACGCTATTTATCTTTCTCTGATTTATTTAACTTAGCATAATACTCTCTAGCTCCATTCATGTCTTGCAAATGGCAAGATTTCATTCTTGTTTATGTCTGAATAATATTCCATTGTATTACATATACTATGATACGTGCACACTGTGTGTGTGTGTATCTTTATCCATTCATCAGTTGACGGACACTTGGGCTGTTTCCCTAACTTGGCTATTGTAGATAGTACTGCTATAAACATTGCGGTGCATTCATTCCTTTGAATTAGTGTTTCTGTATTCTTTGGGTAAATACCCGGTACTGGGATTGCTGGATCATAGGGTTACTTTATTTTTAACTTCTTGAGGAACCTCCACACTGTTTTCCAGAGTGGCTGCACCAGCTTGCATTCCCACCAACAGTGTAGGAGGATTCCCCTTTCTCCATATCCTCACCAATACCTGTTTTTTCTTGTTTTTTATTTTAGCCATTCCAACAGGTGTGAGGCCATATCTCATTGTGGTTTTGATTTGCATTTTCCTGATGGTCAGTGATGATGAGTATCTTTTCATGTGTTTGCTGGCCGTCTGGATGTCTTCTTTGGAAAAAATGTCTGTTCAGGTCTTCTGCCGTTTTTGTTTTGTTTTGTTTTAAAGTGAGCTCCATGGAGCCTAATGCAGGGCTTAAACTCCCGATCCTGAGATCAAGACCTGTGTTGAAATCAAGAGTCCCACACTCAACTGGCTAAGCCACCGGGGTGCTCCTGCCCATTTTTTAATTGGCCTATTTATTTTTTGAGTTTTAGAAGTTCTCTATATATTTTGGATATATAACCCTTTATTGGATATGGATTTACAAATATCTTCTCCCATTCTGTAGATTGCCTTTTAGTTATTGACTTTTCTTTCTGTACTGAAGCTTTTTATTCTGATGTAGCCCGAATAGTTTATTTTTGCTTTTGTTTCCCTTGCCTCAGGGGACCTATCTAGAGGAAAGTTGTTATGGTCGATATGTGAGTTCCGGCTAGTGTTCTCTTCCTGAATTTTTAAGGTTCCAGGTCTCACATTTAGGTCTTTAATCCATTTTGAGTTTATTTTTGTATATGGTGTAAGAAAGTGGCCCAGTTTTCATCCTTTTCAAGTAGCTGTCCAGTTTTCCCAACACCATTTGTTTTTTGTTTTAAGATTTTATTTATTTATTTGACAGACAGAGATCTCAAGTAGGGGGAGAGGTAGGCAGAGAGAGAGAGGAGGAAGCAGGCTCCCTGCTGAGCAGAAAGCCTGATGCAGGGCTCGATCCCAGGACCTGGGACCATGACCTGAGCCGAAGGCAGAGGCATTGACACACTGAGCCACCCAGGCGCCCCAGCCCAACATTTGTTGAGGAGACTGTCTTTTTCCCATTTTTCTTTCCTGCTTTGTCGAAGATTAATTGACCATATAATCATGGATTTATTTCTGGGTTTTCTATTCTGTTTTATGATCTATATGTCTATTCTGGGGGCCAGTACTCTTTTGATGTCTATAGCTTTGTCATATAACTTGAGGTCTGGAATCCTGCTGCTTTCAGCTACACTTTTTTTTTCCCTCCGAGATTACTTTGGCTACTTGAGGTCTTTTGCGGCTCCATACAAATTTTAGGATTGTTTGTTCTAGCTCTGTGAAAGATGCTGTTGGTATTTTGATAGGGATTGCATTAAATGTGTAGACTGCTTTGGGTAGCATAGACATTTTAACAATGTTTGTTCTTTCAATCCATGAGCATGGAATGTCTTTACATCTCTTTGTGTCATCTTCAATTTCTTCCATCCGTGCTATAGCTTTCAGAGGACTGGTCTTTCACCTCTTTGGTTGGATTTATTCCTAGGTTACCTTATTATTTTGGGTGCAATTTTAAATGGGATGGTTTTCTTAATTTCTTTCTCTGCTTCATTACTGGTGGATAGAAATGCAACAGACTTTTGTATGTTGTATATTCTCTGACTTTACTGAATTCATGATCAGTTCTAGCAGTTTGTTGGTGGAGTCTTTTAGGTTTTCTGTATACAGTATCATGTCTTCAGCAAAGTTTTACTTCCTCCTTACCAATGTGGATGCCTTTTGTTTCTTTCTGTTGTCTGATCGCTGTGGTTAGGACTTCCAGTATTAGGCTGAATAAAATGGGAGAGTGGACATCCCTGTCTTGTTCCTGACCTTAGGGGGAAAGGCTCTCAGTTTTCCCCCACTGAGGATGATGTTTGCTGTGCGATTTTCACAGATGGCCTTTATCATGTTGAGGTGTGCTCTCTCTAAACCTACTTTGTTGAGGGTTTTTATCATGGGTGTTGTACTGTGTCAAATGTTTTTTCTGCATCTACTGAAATGATCATATGGTTATCCTTTCTCTATTTGATGTAACGTGTTCATGCTGACAGATTTGCAAATACTGAACTACACTTGCAAGCCAGGAATAAATCCCACTTGATCGTGACAAATTATTTTTTTTTAATGCACTGTTGGGTTTGGCTTGGTAGTATTTTGTTGAGGATGTTTGCATCTATGTTCATCCGTGATATTGGCCTATAATTCTTTTTTTGTGGTGCCTTTATCTGGTTTTGGTATCAAGGTAATGTTGGCCTCATGGAGTGAATTAAGAAGCTTTCCTTCCTCTTCTGTTTTTTGGAATAATTTGAGAAAAATAGATATTTATCATCTTTCAATTTTTAGCAAACTGGATTTGAGAGTTGAGTTGTCAGAAAATAAAAAAGGACTTACCTTTCTTTTTTATACAATTTTGCAGCTTCTTTAACTTCTCTAAAAACGTGGTCTACTTGGCGGGTCAACATATCATGCTTTAAACGTTCTAGCAGGTTAATCATGTCATCAAAGACAGAACTCTCCATGGAGGCTAGCTGTCCCAGCTGCAACTTACTGAGGGTGTTATTCTCTGCAAAGACTTCCAGTGCTGCCTGTTGAAGTTGTAGGAAAAACTGAAAGCAAAAACAGGTTCACATGGTTATTAAAATACTTCTTAAAAAAAAAAAAGATACTTCTTTTTTAACAGCTTGAAATATAATTCATGTACTACATCTTATTCATTTCAAATGGACAATTCATTGGGTTTTAGAGTACATTCAGAGTTGTGCATTTATCACCAGAGTCAATTTTAGAATCTTTTTTTTTTTTAAGATTTTATTTATTTAACAGAGAAAGACAGGAAGAGAGGAAACACAAGCAGGGGGAGTGGGAGAGAGATAAGCAGACTCCCTGCTGAGCAGGGAGCCCAATGTGGGGCTCGATCCCAGGACCCTGGGATCATGACCTGAGCTGAAGGCAGACGCTTAACAACTGAGACACCCAGGTGCCTCTAGAATGTTTTCTTTACCCCCAAAAGATACCCACACTTAACCATCATCTCCCAATTCCTTCCCTGCCTGCCCTCCCTACCCCCCAAACCGTAGGCAACCACTAATCTTCCTGTCTTTGTCAACTTGCCTGTTCGGGACATTTCATATAAATGGAATTATACAATTTATGGCTCTTTGTGACTGGCTTCTTTCACTTAGTATATTTTCAGGGTTCATCTATGTTGTAACATATATCAATCAGTACTTAATTTCTTTTCACTGCTGAATAATATTCCAATATATTTACATTTTATTTATATTTATTTATTCAGTCATCATTTGACAGATAATTAGGTTCTTTCCACTTTTTGTCTTTATGAATAATACTGCTATGAACATTGTGTAAGTTTTTTATAGACATAGTCTTTATTTCTCTTGGATACACCTAGAAGTACAATTGCTAGATCATATGGTAATTCTAGGTTTAACTATCTGGAGATATGACAGACTGTTTTCCACAGTGACTGTACAAACCATGTGTGACCATTCAAATTTCTCCACAGCTGCACTGATAACACTTACTGTTTTATTATAGCCATCTTAGTTTATATTTAGTGGTAACTCACTGTGTTTGTTTGTTTTTGAGACTGAGAGAGAGAGTGTGTGCAAGGAGCCGGAGCGGGGGGAGGGGCTGGTGGGAGGAGAGACAGAATCTCAAGCAGACTCTTTACCCAGCACAGAGCCCAAGGTGGGGCTGGATCTCACAATCCTGAGATCATGACCTGAGTTGAAATCAAGAGAAACCGACTGAGCTACCCAGGCAGCCCATCTCACTGCGATTTTATTTTTTATTTTTATTTAAATTCAATTAACATATAATGTATTATTGGTTTCAGAGGTAGAGGTTTCATTGTGATTTTCATTTGCATTTGCCTGATGGCTAACTTCTTTGGGTAGTCATTTTTTCTGGGTACAGACTAAGAGTCGTAGTAAAACCAGGAGAGATTTCTGACAGTTAAGAAAATTAAAATGTGAGGGGTGCCTGGGTGGGTTAAGCCTCTGCCTTCGGCTCAGGTCATGATCTCGGGAGTCTTGGGATCAAGACCCGCATTGGGCTCTCTGCCTACTTCTGATCTCTGTCTGTCAAATAAATAAATAAATCTTTAAAAAAAAAAAAAAAAAGATTAAAATGTGGAGCATCTGGGTAGCTCAGTCAGTTAAGCAGCTGCCTTCAGCTCAGGTCATGATCCCAGGGTCTGGGATTTAGCACCGCATCCTGCTCTCTGCTCAACGGGCAGTCTGCTTCTCCCACTCCTCCTGCTTGTTTTCCCTCTCTTTCTGTCAAATAAATAATTTTTTTTTTAAAGGAAAAATTAAAGTGTCATTTTCATAGTGGCATTTTCAATAGAATTCATATTATTTTTCTGTAGGGTAGCAAAAAATATTTTTCTAATATGAGTAATGCTGTGGATAATTAGCAAAAGATTAAAAATAGCCTAAATGTCCATTAACAGGGAACTGGATATGGCCACACTAGGGATTGTTCACGAATGGCCAAGTTGGAATTTTCTGCTCAAACGGAGAAGAGGCACTGGTCCTTTGGAGACTGGTGAATGACAATGTGAGCTTGAAGCCACCTGTGGCCATGCTTCCCAGAGTCTGCCTGAGAACGAAGCCAGAAGCGAATGACTTTAGGGCAGCCATGCCTAATGCTTTCAGTTACACCAAATCCTCACCTCCTCACCCCAGCCCCCCATTCACACTCAGGCCAACATGAATCTGGTTTCTGTTACCTACAACTCAAAAATTCCTGATGTTGAAGGGCTGTGTATGTCAGGCTTGGCACAATCTGGCAAGAGTCAGACCGCTTTTAGTATAGAATCTAAATGAATGGAAAGTGAATTCTGTCCACTCTTCTTTTTTCTATCTAGATAATACGAGAGCTTTAATTTTATTTTAAGCATTCACAGGCTGAAGGACCATGAAGAAAGTTAATTTTTGATGTTAAACAGATTTGTAATATAATAACAAGCAAGGACAAAGAACTCATTCATGATTTGAAGAGTAACTCTAAATTTAGTTATTCTTCTGTTGACAGAAGGATCCAGTTAATTCAGCATCAGATTATAAATTTCCTAAGGATAGGGATGATGGCCAATTCACTGTCATTAACAAACTACGGCACCAAGTAAAGTGTTTAATGATGTTTCACAAATAATTCATTGAAGCTAGAAATCTGGCCTTGAATGAGTCTCTTATTAGATCATCTGGCACAAGAAAGAGGAATGACAATTTGTTTTATGACAAAGCTTAGCAGAAAATGGAGCGGTGTGGGGGCTGAGTGAAGAAAGTACAGGATGAGGAAAACAACACATAAAAGTACAGAATGAATAAATGTATTCTAATTGGGTGCCATTATAAACAAATGCTGTGATTATTACACTTTACATTATATTCATTTTATGAAATAATTATTTTGTGTCTTATTTTCCTTGCTTAGCAGAATGTTATTACATACATGGATTTCGGTTAATGTTTTTGTAGAAAAAAGGCTTTATATAGTTAAGTCCCAGCCAAAGAGTCCAGAATAGAATAAACTATGATTGTGTTTCTCAGGTTTTCATCTTGTTTATATCTGTTATTATTTTTTTTTGTTCCCTATTTTTTTTAAATTTATTACCCTATATTTAATTAAGATTAAAGACTTTTTTGTTTCACTCGTTCTTTCACAGTAGAGGAATATAACTTCTATATAATACAGTACATTATACAATTTTTTGGTCATAAATTCATAATTTAAAATTTATTTTTTGAAATATTTTATTTATTTATTTGACAGACAGAGATCACAAGTAGGCAGAAAGACAGTCAGAGAGAGATGGGGGAGGAGGCTCACTGCTGAGCAGAGAGCCCGATGCGGGGCTCGATCCCGGGACCCTGAGATCATGACCTGAGCCGAAGGCAGAGGCTTTAACCCACTGAGCCACCCAGGCGCCCCTTGATGCCTTTAAAACATGAGTAAATACAGGGGCACCTGGCTGGCTCAGTTGTTAAGCCTCTGACTCTGGATTTCAGCTCAGGTTCTGATGCCAGGATTGTGAGATCTAGCCCAGTGTCTGCACTTACCAGGAGTCAGCTTGGGGTTCTCTCTCCCTGCTCTCAAGTGTGTGCATGCACTCAAATAAATAAATCCTTAATAAATAAATAAATAGGCAGACCAAATCTGTCAACACACAGCATTGTGTGGAAAAAGGAAAGATAAATGAATTCCTGGATGTAAAAGTCCTTGTAATACATGCTAACCAGACCCAAGGTTTTGATTTTTAGATTTATTTGAAAGATACCTCTCCCTATAAGAAATTAAATATTTGGATGATGTGATAATGGCATTATGGTACTTTTTTTTAAAGGCGTTCTCTTAGAGCTACATTTTGAAATATTTATCATGAAATATATCTAAGATCTTTAAAATAATCAAGGATGGGGGATGGAGAAGAGGCTTAAAACAAAACTGGTCTAAGCAGCTGGGTCACAGGCACATAGGAATTCCTTTATTATTCAATTTACTCATGTTTTGTTTCTTTTTTAAAGATTTATTTATTTGAGAGAGAGAGAAAGCAAGAGCACAAGCAGGAGGGACAGAGAGAGAGGGCTCCATGTCACCCAAGATCATAACCTGAGCTGAAACCAAGAGTCGGCTACTTAACCAACTGGGCCACGCAGGTGCCCCTCTATTTACTCATGTCTTGAAGGCATTCAAAAGATAGCCAATATCATCATTATTTTATTTATTTTATTTTTTTATGTAATCTCTATGTGGGACTCAAACTCAGGACCCCGAGACCAAGAGTCCCATGTTCCACCAACTGAGCCGGGCAGGCGCCCCTCAAATGCTATTATTTGATCTTTCTTACAGTCCTGGATTTTACTGATTTTGACACCATTATTCAATGTTAGCTTTTTCTGAGATGGCAATTACCATACATGAATATTTCCCAAGTCTAAAGAAGAAAAAGGTTCATTCTATAGACAACTATTACACGAAAGGCTGCCTTTCTTTTCTAATAATTAAAATCGTGGGATTATTTAACCATTTGAGACTTAACTGAGAAAAATATGTAATTTAATCATAACCCCTAAATTTGGCCTAATGTGTAACTTCAGCATGTTATAAGTTCAACATTTCAAAAGGTAAAACTGTTAAAACTACTAATTTGTTATTTAATATAAAAGCATATTAATAGAGTGCCTGGCTGGCTCAGTCAGAAAAGCATGTAACTAAATCTGGATCTCAGGGTGTGAGTTTAAGCCCCACATCGGATGCAGAGATTAACAAATATATATCAAAATATATATTAAATAAATATATATTAAATATATAAATAAATATATATTAAAATAGATGAATAAAAGTACATTAACTTACAACATTGTCAGCCCAATCTGCTAGGACTGTTGAGATATAGTTCACGGCATTGAGAATCGCACAGTATCGAAAGCCAAGGGAAGCTCTAGTCTCTTCTTTCATCACCTGAGTTAATCGTATCCTAAAATCATCTACTAAGTCCTTCTGTAACTCCAGGAACTGTAGCTTTCTGGAAGCTGTGGGGAGATTTTTATATCTGTCTGTGGAAAAAGTAAGACATGAAGGTTTGGGTTCCATCCATTACACAGTTAGAGGCTTTCCTATTGACACTGTTGGGTGCCTTTGTCAAAAACTCTATCAACTGCGGGCACCTGAGTGGCTCAGTGAGTTAAAGCCTCTGCCTTCGGCTCAGGTCATGATCCCAGGGTCCTGGGGTCAAGCCCCACATTGGGCTCCCTGCTCAGAGGGGAGCCTCTGCCTACTTATGATTTCTGTCAAATAAATAAATAAATAAAATCTTTAAAAAAAAAAAAGGCACCAAAAACCTCTATCAACTGTTCATGTACGGACTTATTTCTACACTTTATAAGGGTATGGGTTTCACAAGTATATATACTTGTCAAAACTCACTGAACTGTATACTTCAGATTCATGTCTTTTACTATGTATAAATCACATGTCAAATTTTTTAAGGCATGAGGAATTTGTAGATGGTGCCTGATTTATGATGGTTCAACTTAAGATTTTTCAAGTTTACAATAGTGCAAAGGCCATACGCATTCATAGAAACGACTTCAAATTTTTTATTTGGATCTTTCCGCAGACTAGCAATATGGGGTACAACCCTCTCATGACCCTGGGCAGAGGGAGCAAGCCACAGCTCTGTCAGCCACGGGACGGAGAGGGCAGACAGCCGATGCCTTTACAGAATGGTTGTACCCACACAACCATTTCGGTTTTCGCCACCAGTGCAGCACTCAATACATTACATGAGAGAGTCAATACCTTATCATAAAATAGGCTTTCTGTTAGATGATTTTGCCCAATGAATGGCTAATGTTAATGTTGTGAGCATGTGCAAGATAGACTATGATATTCAATAGGTTAGGCGTATTAAATGCATTTCTGACTTGGAATATTTTCATTTAGGATAGGTTTATGAGGCTATAGCCCCACTGTAAGTCAAAGATCTATATATACAAAAATCATTCCATTTCTTCAACAAAAAAAAATGACTTATTTTTTCACAGGAGGAAGGGGTGCTTGGGTGGCCCAGTCAGCTAAATGTCTGGCTTTGACTTGGGTCATGGTCCCAGGGTCCTGGGATGGAGCCCTGTGTCGGGCTCCCTGAGGGAGTCTGCTTCTCTCTCTCCCTCTTCTTCGTCTCTATCTCCCTCTGCCCCTCCCTGCTCAGGTTCTCTCTCTGTCTCTGTCAAATAAATGAAATCTTCAAAAAAAAAGAAAAGAAAAAGAAAAACTTTTTTTTTTTTTTTGAAGATTTCATTTATTTATTTGACAGACAGAGACACAGAGAGAGAGGGAACACAAGCAGGGGGAGTGGGAGAGGAGAACAGTCTTCTTGCCAAGCAGGGAGCCCAATGCAGGGCTCGGATCCCAGGACTCTGGGATCATCATGACCTGAGCTGAAAGTAGATGCTTAATGACTGAGCCACCCAGGCACCTCCCAAAAAAGTTTTTTTAGATTTCTTGTGTGTTCTAGTGTTTTTCATATTCTTCACACAATGAAGAATATGGAGTTATTTACTGGCTAGGCTGGAATGACACTTCTTCAGGTGACTACCCAGGCCCAAGAAATGGACAAGCTAGAAGAAAATGGTACTGAGGGCTCAGGGGCACCTGGAGCAGCAGCAAGTCTCCAGTGGGACAATGCAGAAAATTATGGCCCAAACAGGACTAGAGGCTGCTAGGCCCTCCTCCAGCCAGAAATTGTGGCACTGTAAGAAGAGTTCCTCTCTTCTTTTTTTTTTTAAGAATTTTATTTATTTATTTGACAGACAGAGATCACAAGTAGGCAGGGTCAGGCAGAAAGAGAGGAGGAAGCAGGCTCCCTACTGAGCAGAGAGCCTGATGCGGGACTCGATCCCAGGACCCCGGGATCATGACCTGAGCCAAAGACAGAGGCTTAACCCACTGAGCCATCCAGGCACCCCTATTATTGTATTCTTCTGCAATCTTTTCTTTTTAAAAAGATTTTATTTATTTACTTGAGAGAGAGAGCACGAGAGAGAGAGTGAACAAGCATGAGTTGGGGGGCAGAGGGAGAGGGAGAAGCAGGCTCCCCACTGAGCAGGGAACCCGATATGGGACTTGATCCCAGGACCCTGGGATCAGGACCTGAGCGAAAGGCAGACACCCAACCGACTAAGCCACCCAGGGGTCCCTTCTGCAATCTTTTCTGTTTTAAGGAGAAAAATAACAGTATTTAAAATTCAGCGCCTGGGTGGCTCAGTGGGTTAAGCCTCTGCCTTCGGCTCAGGTCATGATCTCAGGGTCCTGGGATCGAGTCCCACATTGGGCTCTTGCTTGGAAGGAAGCCTGCTTCCTCCTCTCTCTCTCTGTCTACTTGTGATCTCTCTCTGTCAAATAAATAAACCTCTTAAAAAATAATAATAATAAATAAAAGAAAATAAAATTCAGGTCAATCTACTGAAGACACTTAAGCTGAATGGCCAAAGAATTCAGGTAATAAAAATAAATTCTCGGGGCACCTGAGTGGCTCAGTGGGTTAAAGGCTCTGCCTTCACCTTGGGTCATGATCCCAGGGTCCTGGGATCGAGCCCCACATCAGGCTCTCTGCTCCGCGGGTAGCCTGCTTCCCCCCACCCACCCCCGTGCCTGTCTCTGCCTACTTGTGATCTCTGTCTGTCAAATAAATAAATAAAATCTTTTTAAAATAAATAAATAAATAAAATAAATTCTCATTATTTTTAGGTAGCCATTCAGGAATTTCCTCCTCATATATACCAATGTTTAAGATATTAAATTATTAAAAATCTGAAAGCAAGTATATTGTACTAGGATTCTACAAGATAGAAACTATATTTAAAGATATTAAAATAGCCACTATATGATATTAATTTTGTTGAACTACTTGAAAAAGTACTATATGAAGAATCAGTACTTTTAAAACAAAGTTATATCTTAAAAGATTTCTACTTACCAGTTATTACCAGTAGTAGCGTCATAAAAGTCTCTGCACAATCTGGAACTTTCATCTCATCCACATCGGTGATATCCTTATATTGGGACACCCAGGCAGCTTCTGATGAAAGCACAGAGTCCATTTTTTGAAGAGCAACTAATATGCAGAAAAAGGGAATATGTCAATTAAGTAGTTACAGATACTCTTAAATTTTCAGCACAATTTTTAGGAATGACTTTCCTGTAAAAAGTAAACAAATCCACAATCCCCTACTGGCTGCATTATATTTAACATGCTCTGGTTTAGGGTTGAACAAGATACTTGACTTCTCCCTGCCACCCCTACCCAAAATCTTCAAAATATTTACATTGATTAGACAAGCTACAACCAACAGTTTCTACCAATTACAGAAATAATGTAGTATAATCAGTAGGACAGCTAATTGTATAGACTACTGGCTTGAATGCTGCATTCTGGAAACATGTACAGTCTAAGTGTAAATTCAAGAGAAACTGAAGTTTGATGGGAAGCAAATAAGGCAACTTAGTAAACCATGACCAAGAAAAATTCAGATGACTCTAGTTTTCTACCCAGAGCTGGGGAAGAAAAACACCAAATATTAATACCCACAAAAGAAGACAATTCTTCCCACCCGATGGCTACAAGAGCACTTACATTTTCTCTCCACAGTCAACCATCTCTGAAAACAGGTTTCCTCTGACAGAATATGCATACAGTTGGCAAACGTGTCAGGATAGCCATAAACACTGTGTAGCTCCCTTTCGAACAAAAGCACCTCATCCACCAAATGACAGAAGAGACTGTCATCATAGAGCAGACACGGAATATCAGCAGCTAACTTCTCCAGAACGAGCATCATAAGGCCCCGGGAAAATTCGAGCTGAAAAAAATATGTACGCATAAGGTAAGGTAGACAACAGGTTATTTGTGGACATTCCAACTCTAAAATTGGAATGCTTAGGACCGAGTCTCTTACCCTAGCATTTACCGAAGGGCCCGCTTTGTCCAAAATCGGCTGAATCTTCTCATCCAGAAACTGAGAGTGATTCCCAATCCACATAAGCACCTGAGCCAGGTACCATTCAGGCTAAGGAAAGAAGTAAATCAGTTTGAATTCTTAAGTCATTCCAAGTAGAGAGTTATAATTAAAGGGCTCTATTTAATTGTATACAAGCGGTACTTAAAAAAATTAGTTGAAAATTCCTAAATGTAAGAACGCAATTTCTATTCTGAACTTTAAGGTCAAGCAAGGCTTAATAATCAAATGTATCCCAATGTATTCCCAGCAAATTCCCAAAGGTGGCAGAAGTCAATAAACTCATAAAGTTACAGGACCATGTATATTGAAAATGTGGCACGTCGGGGATACCTAAGTGGCTCAGTGGGTTAAGCGTCTGCCTTCGGCTCATGTTGTGATCCCAGTGTCCTGGGATCGAGTCCCACATCAGGCTCCCTGCTCAGTGGGGAACCTGCTCCCCATAAATAAATAATTAATTAAAAATAATAAAATAGGGCGCCTGGGTGGCCAAGTGGGTTAAGCCTCTGCCTTCGGCTCGGGTCGTGATCTCGGGGTCCTGGGATGGAGCCCCGCGTCTGGCTCTCTGCTCAGCGGTGAGCCTGCTTCCCCCTCTCTCTGCCTGCCTCTCTTCCTACTTGTGATCTCTCTCTCTCTGTCAAATAAATAAATAAAATCTTAAAAAAAAAAAAAAAAAAAAATTTAAAAAAAAAAATAATAAAATAAAATAAAATTAACAAAATAAGTTGTTTTTGTGTATTTCTCTGGAAATACACAAAATGAGTATTACAAAGATCTGACAGCCTTTAAATTGGTTGGGTTTTTTTTTTTTTTGGCCATAGCATTCCAAAATAACTTTTAAACTTGATTTTCTTCTGCTCTGTCTTTTAAAAAAGTAAATTAACAAAACAAAACAACATATGCCTTAAAATAGATATAATCATAGAAAAATAATGTAAGTAGCAGCTTTTGAAATTGTCCCTAGAGCCGATTCTACAAACCTTCCAAGTTTTGTTGGGCTAGTATTCAAAAACATTTACTGGGTGGTAAATCACTGTTGTGTGCTAGGTGCTGGAAATACAAACATGAGTAACAAACACCTGTAATCTCAGGGACTGCACACTTTAGGCTTGATGACGGTGAAAGCACTTTAGGAAACAGTCAACATAACACAATTTTCTCACCTTTCTTACTGCTTCTCTAGAGCTTTAGGTTTATTGCTTTGTCTCACTTACCATTTACTAATTGATTCTACTCTTCTTTCCACTTACACCCCATCCAAAAAAGGAGGAGCCCCATAAACACAAAAGAAGCCGAATTTAAGAACCAAGGGGATAAAAAAAGAACCAGGAAAAAACTGCTGTGGCATTTGTTGGGGCACTGTTTATACCTGGCCCCACACGCTTCACTGTGCGAATTGCTCCTTCAGGTTTATATCAGAAAGAGAAGTGGAAGGCAAGATAGCCGAGTATTAGCTTTTGTGGGTTTTTTTTAAAGATTTTATTTATTTATTTGACAGACAGAGATCACAAGTAGGCAGAGAGGCAGGCAGAGAGAGAGGAGGAAGCAGGCTCCCCGTTGAGCAGAGAGCCCAATGCAAGGCTTGATCCCAGGACCCTGGGATCATGACCTGAGCCAAAGGCAGAGGCCTTAACCCACTGAGCCCCCCAGGCGCCCCGAGTATTAGCTTTTGAATAGATTGTTGATGCTAAAATGATTTGTGGCCGTAAGGGCATGACATGCTAATGAGTGAGCGGATTTCGACAACCTCTCAAGAAAAGTCCGGAAATAGATCTATTTTTTTTAATGCAAAATTTTTTTCCTTTTTATTTATTTGATAGAGAAATCACAAGTAGGCAGAGAAGCAGGCAGAGAGAGAGACAGGGAAGCAGGCTCCCCATTGAGCAGAGAGCCCAATGCGGGGCTCGATCCCAGGACCCTGGGATCATGACCTGAGCCAAAGGCAGAGGCTTAACCCACTGAGCCCCCCAGGCGCCCCAGAAATTTAGATTAAGGACAGTGACAAAATAGGAATTTAACTCTTTAGAGAAAAAAATGTGAATACAATCAGATTTTAACTTAAACCAGAAAAGTACAGACCACTTTGCATTTGCTATTAATAAAAACCAAGGACAAAAGAGTTGAGAAAACATACCTTGCTTATAACATTAGTCTGTCGGTTCCCTCTGAAGTGATACTTGAACCTCTTCTGGAGGGGAGTCAGCATGACCTGGATGGGCAGAATGATAGCCGG
Organism: Mustela erminea; assembly: GCF_009829155.1. NCBI lineage: Eukaryota > Metazoa > Chordata > Mammalia > Carnivora > Mustelidae > Mustela > Mustela erminea. The sequence goes on along the minus strand of NC_045624.1, from coordinate 87,674,805 downwards.
GGAAGCAGGAAGACAATATTTCTCTGGAAGTTGTTTTGGCTCAGTAAGTAATTCATCTCTGACAGAGTCGAGTCAAGGGAAAAAATATTTATATGTGTGTATATATGTATATGTGATATATTTTCCCAACAAATATATGATACTAGATAAAATTAATTATAATACAGAAAATGTTACATTACATATGATTTCAATAAAAAGTGCACAAAAATGTTCTTAAAATTAATCTATCTTCCCTAAAATGAAAAATAGTAGTAAGGAACGAAACACATTCAAGTAATTGCTTTACTGGGGCTCCTGGGTGGCTCAGCTGGTTGAGTGACTGCCTCAGCTCAGGTCATGATCCCGGAGTCCTAGCACTGAGTCCCACACCAGGCTCCCAGCTCAGCAGGAGCCTGCTTCTCCCTCTGACCCTCTCCAATCTCATGCTGTTTCACTCTCTCTCTCAAATAAATAAATAAATCTTTAACAACAACAAAAAAAGTAATCACTTTATTAAATTGACACAAAGTTACTAAGATCTTCTCCCAATTGCTTTATTTTTTCCTCCCAAGAGACCTACGTGTGATGTAAACTTGGGTCGGTCATATTTCAGCCTAACCCTCCTCTGCCCCACATGTAATTCACTCGAAAGGAGAAGAATCTACCACCCCATGGGTATATAAATATAAAGGTAAGAACAAACCCAGTACCCCTACTTGACATCTTGGCCACTTTCAAAGTTTTACTCTTCAGCCACGAATCCACTCTTTAAAAAAAAGCCATTTTAGTAAGTTTGAACTCCAACAAAGATACGAGGTTTGTAGTTTCAGAAGCTGACAAAACAGGGTCTCCAGGTTAGTGTAGATGTCAGGGGCACTGGCTGGTCGACTCAAGCCAGCAGCTTGAGACTGGGGGGGTGTGATGAAGGGCCAATGAAGTTGGGCCAAAATTTCCTCAAAATCACTGTAACAGAAAAGTAACACACATGTTTCAGTTAAAATACAAGTCACGAAATATCCTTCTGAAAGCAATTACCACGCAATATAATTCCTTACCTTGTAAGCTTGTCCTTGAGAATCTTGTGCCAGAATTTAACAGTGGCTCTCATGAATGTGAGAAGATGAGTACAAGATGATTCCTGAAGCTTGATGTCAAGTTCCGCCATGTACGCCAGAATCGAGGCTGCCTCTGGGACGTTATTGGTCATCAGATACTGCTGAATGTTATCACTGCAAAATGAGGCAAAGCAGACTTCAAAGATGCTTTGTTCAAGAGAATTCCAAATGCAGAAAAACTGTTTCTCCTTCCTGCTGTATATCAAGTTACATACAAGGAAAAAGGAAGCACCAGCTAGAAGTGGCTTTTTTACCAATGTGGCCAAAGCTTAAAATGGTTCTAGGTAAGCCAGAAGTCAAGATTTCCATGTAAAGCCAATTAATCAAATTCTTTGAAACCAGCCAAACAGATCCCATGAACTACCATTTTGCTTATTTGCCTTTATAAACCAAACACTTTGTTTAAAAATTAGATGTTGCATGTCAACTATACTTCAAAAAAAATTAGGAAAATTAAAATGAGATATTTCTTCTGATAAAAATACGTATTCTAGGGGCACCTACATGGCTCCATCAGTTAAGCACCCAACTCTTGGGTTCCTGTGGGGCTCAGTCAGTTAAGCATCTGCCTTCAGCTCAGGTCATGATCTCAGGGCCCTGGAATCAAGTCCTGCATCAGGCTCCTTGCTCAGTGGGCAGCCTGCTTCCTCCTCTCCCTTTGCCTGCTGTTTTTCCTGCTTGTGCTTTCTCTCTGTCAAATAAATAAATAAAAATCTCTTTTTTTTTTAAAGATTTTATTTATTTATTTGACAGAGATCACAAGTAGGCAGAGAGGCAGGCAGAGAGAGGGGGAAGCAGGCTCCCCACTGAGCAGAGAGCCCAACGCAGGGCTTGATCCCAGGACCCTGAGATCACGACCTGAGCTGAACGCAGAGGCTTAAATCACTGAGGCTTAAACCACTGAGCAGGCGCCCCAATAAATAAAAATCTTTTTAAAAAATGGGGTGCCTGGGTGGCTCGGTGGGCTAAAGCCTCTGCCTTCGGCTCAGGTAATGATCCCAGAGTTCTGGGATCGATCCCCACGTTGGGCTCTCTGCTTGGCGGGAAGCCTGCTTCCTCCTTTCTCTCTCTCTGTCTGCCTCTCTGCCTACTTGTGATCTCTATCTGTCAAATAAGTAAAATAAAATCTTAAAAAAAAAAAAAAAGAAGGGCGCCTGGGTGGCTCAGTAGGTTAAGCCACTGCCTTCGGCTCAGGTCATGATCTCGGGGTCCTGGGATCGAGTCCCACATCGGGCTCTCTGCTCAGCAGGGAGCCTGCTTCCTCCTCTCTCTCTGCCTGCCTCTCTGCCTACTTGTGATCTCTGTCTGTCAAATAAATAAATAAAAAATCTTAAAAAAAAAAAAAAAAAGAATATCAAGAAACCAACTCATTTAGAAAAAAAAGCATCCAACTCTTGATTTCGACTCAGGTCATGAGATCGAGCCCCCCCTTCCCCCCGCCATGCCCTTGCACAGAGCCTACTTAAGATTCTCTCCCTCTGACTCTCCCTGCTTGCACTTGCTCACAAAACAAAAACCCATAGCAATTTAAAAAAAATAATAATATTCCATAGCTTAAACTAAGAAAAAGGAAAAAAAAAATTTTTAATTTTTAAAAAAATTTTTTAAAGCTTTATTTATTTGAGAGAGAGAGAGTGCAAGAGAGCAGTTGGAAGGGGCAGTCACTGAGGGAGAGAGAATCACAAGCAGACTCCCCACTGAGCACAGAGCCTGACAGGGGGCTCAGTCTTAGGACCTGAGCAGAAATCAAAAATCAGATGTTCAATTGACGGAGCCACACAGCTGCCCCAGAACCCTGTTCTTTAATTAATTAATTAAGATGTTAACATATTTATTTATTTGACACAGAGAGAGAGAGAGCACAAGCAAGGGGAGCAGGAGAGGAAGAAGTAGGCTCCACACCGAGCAGGAAGCCCGACGTGGGGCTCAGTCCCAGGACCCTGGGATCATCACGACCCAAGCTGAAGGCAGCCGCTTAACCAACTGAGCCACCCAGGTACCCGACATGGCTCTTTTAAAAAAGAGAGTGCTAACGAAAAGCAGGTGAACATTAGAGAGAACTTAGAAGATGAAGAAAATCTCAGAAGCCCTAAGGAAGCCAGAAATAGAGATTTATCTTGAAGACCTAAAGGAAAGATCTTGCATGTTATTAAAGAAAGAAAGAGCTGTGCTCTACTTGATTATGAATTTGATTCCTATTTCTTTTTTTAAGATTCCATTTATTTATTTTGACAGAAAGAGAGAGAACATGAGCAGGGGGAGGCAGATGGAGAGGGAGAAGCAGGTTCCTTGCTGAGCCACATGCAGGACTCGATACCAGGACCCTGGGATCATGACCTGAGCTGAAAGCAGACACTTAACCATCTGAGCCACCCAGATGCCCTGTTTCCTACTTCTAATATGATTTCCAGGCCAAATGTCTCTTATTTTTTTTAAAGATTTTATTTATTTAGTTGACAGACAGACATCACAAGTAGGCAGAGAGGCAGGCAGAGAGGCAGGCAGAGAGAGAGGGGAAAGCAGGCTCCCCACTGAGCAGAGAGCCCGATGCAGGGCTCAATCCCAGGCCCCTGAGATCATGACCTGAGCTGAAGGCAGAGACTTAACCCACTGAGCCATCCAGGCACCCCCAAATATCTTTTTTAAACAATTCCAACATAGATAAAAGCTATCTACAACCATAATCCTATTTTAATTAACCTATTATCTTGGCTACTACAAGAGTGAGGCTTTTAAACAATTTATTCTACTTAATAAGGTTATTAACATTGCCCCTTATTGGTATTATCTTTCAGAGGGGCAAGGGGCAGTGAAGTAAAAAGAAAGAAGGTTTAAAATTCGTTCATTACAAGTGATTTATCTAAACAAGGAGATGGTCTAAAAGGTTAAGCTGAGGGGCGCCTGGGTGGCTCAGTGGGTTAAGCCGCTGCCTTCGGCTCAGGTCATGATCTCAGGGTCCTGGGATTGAGTCCCACATCGGGCTCTCTGCTCAGCAGGGAGCCTGCTTCCCTTCCTCTCTCTCTCTGCCTACTTGTGATCTCTCTCTCTCTCTCTCTCTCTCTGTCAAATAAATAAATAAATAAATCTTTTAAAAAAAAGAAGGTTAAGCTGATATCTGGAATCACTGGTAACACTACAACCTTGGGCATATCACTCTTGCTGTATATGTAAAACTCAGATGCAACTCAAAGATTTTCACACTGCACTGACAGGTAAAACTTTAAAATCTCGAGAAAAATGCAGGACAAAGTGATACCACATTACTCTTTGGGAGACATAACATAAAATATATTAATTGGGATGAATTTACAATGGGACATTAAGACTCTTGGATGGGGGCACCTGGGTGGCTTAGTGGGTTAAGCCGCTGCCTTCAGCTCAGGTCATGATCTCAGGGTCCTGGGATCGAGCCCCACGTCGGGCTCTCTCCTCAGCAGGGAGCCTGCTTCCCTTCCTCTCTCTCTGCCTGCCTTTTTGCCTACTTGTGATCTCTGTCTGTCAAATAAATAAATAAATAATCTTTAAAAAAAAAAAAAAAAAGACTCTTGGATGACCTTTCCTCCTTAAGTCTTCCAGACAACATGAATGGTTGCTGACAGCTTTGGAGCAAGAGTAGTTGAAACCAAGCAGGATGGAACCATGCAGTTTGGAGGGGCTGGGGGACCGTATCATGAAACCAAATAATGTGCCAATCTAGGCAGAAATGTTCATTTAGCTTGTCTGAAAGGCAGTATCAGACACAGTCAACACTGTAACACACATTCAATTCAGAAAGAAGTATGTACTTTTCCCCCTACCCATAGGTAGCAAAACTCTGTTACTCATCTAAGAATACTGTGTAGCTCTTGTTAGATGATTTCCATTGGGGGCACCTGGGTGGCTCAGTCAGTAAAGCATCTGTCTTCAGCTGTCCCCGGGGTGGGGGGGGGCGTTGTTTCCTGGAATGGAGCCCCACATGGGGCATCCTGCTCAGTGGAGAGTCTCATTCTCCCTCTCCCCCTGGGGTGCGCTAGTGCTGTGCGCTAGTGCTCTCTCTCTCTGTCTCTCTCTCTCATGTTCTCTCTCAAATAAGTAAATGTCTTTTAAAAAAACGATTCTCATTGAAAACAATTCAAATTTTAGAGAAAGCAATCCACTTCAAGTGACCATGTCTAAAAAGTAAAAGTAGAGAATATTACCATGTTGAAGAGTTGTTGTATTAATTTGGTTTTATAAATAACAGTTTTTATTATGTGTTCACAACACAAGTATAGGACTTACAATTTTTACTTAGATTACTTTCTTTCAAATGCAAATTAGGATCCCTGAAAACTTTATGTTCATTCACAATAAAGGAAAAGAATCATTATCATAATGCTATTTTCATAACAACTGGTAAAATTATATTATTATAATCTTTAATTAACTCAATTATTTAATGGCATGCATGCACTCACTAAGACAGAGCCTCAAAGGAAAATAATAATTATGAGAACAAAGAGGCCCTTTTTACCTTAGTTCTTCAATTTGTGAAATCCATTTAAGGTAAGCAAGATGGCGCTCAATCTCTTCAATTTGGCTGATCATGGCCCCAAGATCTTCCATCCAGGGCTGTGCGGTCAGCAAATGGCTGTTAATGGAACTGAAGAGATGAGTTTCTTGCTCCAGAAACTGATTCAGGAATTGCTTTGATTCTTCTGCATTTTTTAAGGCACTCTGAATTCGTTTAGGGATTTCTGATGAAATCGTAAGTACCTGACCATACAAAAAACAAAACCAGCAGCAATCAGATAAAATTTTCAAAACGTTTTCTTTAGACTATTACCTTCAAAATACACGTTTGTTCTAACAGAACTGAAAACTGTCAATTACAAGCTTCAAAAGAGAGGTGTGATTTCTGCATCCTGTACCCACCAAACCAAAACACGAAATGCTGTACATGGAGATGTGTGGGGAGCGGCCTGTCGTCCCAGTAAACACCTCTGGATCTGCCCTCATGTAGCTCAGCACTTTCAGAAGGTCCAGCCAGAGAATACTTTTATGCTTTATCTACTAAATACTTCGATTCAAAAACAAATGAAGCTCTGATTCTAAAAGTCTGAGTATCTGTATGTCCCTAAAGTTACCCAGGTGATTCTGATTTAAGTCCAGGTTGAGAACCACTGACCTGGTAAGATGATAACCAGATAATGCCTTGAGATATGGTATTTACTCATTCTTCTTACAGCACATGGAAAAACATATACAAACATTAGGTATCAATACAGTACAAAGACTATTATAGGGGAATTACAATTTAATCAATACTGATTAGACACTTTGCACAAGGCCCTGTGCAAGGAACAGAGAAACAAGACAACCTCTGCCCTAAAGCTCAGTTCGTGTGGAAGAGAAATGTAAGCAAATACGTCCTGTAATATGGGAAGAATGCAATGAAAGAGAGATGCTAGGTGTAATGGTGACTAAGGTAATGCTTCTCACATCGGAATGTGCACAGGAATCCCCTAGATATCTGGCATAATGCCAACGTGAACTCATTAGGTCTAAAGTAAGGACTGAGATTCCGCGTGTCTAACAAGCTCTCACACTTTGGCCAACAAGGTTTTGAGGTGGTTACCCGGCTCCTGCACAAACCTTCACAGGATGGGCGGGAATTTTCTGGGGAACTTTGGAAGGAAAGGGAATTCAGGCAAAAGGAATGGCTCGGTCGCAATCAGAGAACAGCAAAGAGCTGAGTAGGCACAGAACACAGTTAAGAAAAAAAAAAAAACAAAAAAAAACATAGGAAGAAGAGATAAGTCTAGATTGGTAGGGAGAGATACGATCACAGGGGCATCTTGTGCCTTAGAAGAATGTGGGCTTTTTCCAACAGACAATGGGAAGCCAGTAAGAGTTTCTTTTCTTTCTTTCTTTTTTTCTTTTAAGTAGACTCCATGTCTGCATGGAACCCAACGTGGGGTCATGACCCTGAGATCAAAACCTGAGCTGACCTCAAGAGTAGAATGCTTAACCAACTGTGCCACCCAGGTGCCCCAAGAGATTTGAACAAGGAAATCATTCAGTTAGATTTATGATGTAGAAAATAAAGTGACAAAATATTATGTTTATTCTCCTATTATTTGCCATAATAAAAACTGGAAACATCAAAAATGTCAACCAACAAGGGCCTGGCCAAAGAAATTATGTACAGTTATAGCTGAATACCATAAAACGATTAAAAAAGAGAGCTCTATATACACTGATATGAAAAAGTAGTATATTACATTAATTACAAAAAGTTAAGTGATACATATTTGACGTATGCATATGCTTATATATACATAAAAGCTATTAACTATATTTTATATACATATATATTTGCTTAATTACATATCACACAGTTTCTGTAAAGAATACAAATGAAAGATAGTTAGCGTGGGGATGGGAAGGAAACAGATGATGTGCAAACTGCCATCAAGTGCAGGAGAGGCTGCAGCCCTAAACTGGGGTGAAAAGACACCAGAGACATGAAGGGGGGCGAAGCTCTGATATGTCGGTGATGGGGAGGTGGAGGCAGGATGATGGGCAACCTGGGAGGGCTCCTAGTTTCAGGCCCGAGTGACAGGCAGATGGTGGTACCATTTTCCAAGGAGGGGAAGCATCTTTAGAGAAGACATGCTGAATTTAAGGTTCAGTAGGGACTTCAGCAGAAGCTTCCACAGTCATCAGGGAAATGAGCCTAACTGGGAAGTGGAGATAGACATAAAGAAAGATGACTTTCTGAGGAAGTCTAATAGTAAAAGGAATGAACACCTAGTAAAAGATGAGGGGAGGGTTTTTCGTTTGGGTTTTAAGGCAATCAGAGAACAGCAAAGAGCTGAGTAGGCACAGAACACAGTTAAGAAAAAAAAAAAAAAAAACACATGGGTGTGTTCCTGTGCTGAGGGGACAGGACTGGCTGAGGAGCAGAGGTTCTCACTACAAAAGTGTGAAGCAAGTTCACTCAGGTGGCAGGTAGGACCTGAGGCATGAGGACTGCCTCACATTGATCCTCTGCTGAATTACCAAGTAGAAATGATTGCAGATAAGTTTGTGGGCTGTGGTGTAGACTGTTCCAATAGATTCACGCTAAGCGCTCTCAATTTCTTCTTTTGGGAAAGGGCAAAGACAGAATGGCCAGATGGGGTCGTATCTTGGGGCAGAATTCTCAAGCACAGCTGGGGGGAGGAGCAGAGGAGCCGACCTTCCCAGGGAAGGAGCTGTGGAAGCACTGCCGGGTGGGGCTGGAGACCACTCAATCCAGGCCAGCCTCCTCGCACTCCTCTGTGGGATTCCTCAGAGAGCCCAGCACAGCCTGCCTGCGGGAGTGGAAGAGGAAGACGGGGCAGACTGGAGGTAGACATGGGGGAAAGACAGGAAGATGGGAGGCCGGAGGTGCTGGGGATGGGAACACAGGACGACTGACAACCCAGGGCTAACACCAACATAGCCACATACAGTTTCCTTAGCCCAACATATTAGCTACAGGATATAAAGCTTTTATCCTTGACAAATACTGTTGCAAGTACAGGGATCCACTTGTTTTAAGATTATATTCATTGGGTGTTTTAAAAACTATTTTAAGTAATACGTTCACTGTAAAAAGAAAACACTGAAAACACACAAAGATCTGAAGAAAATAAATCACCTGTTGATGCACCACCCAGAAATAACCACTATTATGTTATACTCACTTTCATGTTTTTTCCTTATGAGTGGGCATATACAAAGTTTGGAATGATGATGTTATAACATTTTTATATACCATGAAATGACTTAGTTGTAAAAGCACTTTAAAAGCCACTGTATGGGGGTGCCTGGGTGGCTCAGTGGGTTAGGCCACTGCCTTCAGCTCAGGTCATGATCTTGGGGTCCTGGGATTGAGCCCTGCATCAGGCTCCCTGCTCAGCAAGGAGTCTGCTTCCCCCTCTTTCTCTGCCTACCTCTCTCTGCCTACTTGTGATCTCTGTCTGCCAAATAAATAAAGTTTGTTTTGTTTTTAAAAAAAAAAGGTCAGGAGCACCTGGGAGGCTCAGTGGGTTAAAGCTTCTGCCTTCGGCTCAGGTCATGATCCCAGGGTCCTAGGATTGAGCCCCGAATTGGGCTCTCTGCTAAGCAGGGAGCCTGCTTCCCCCCTTCTCTCTCTGCCTGCCTCTCTGCCTACTTGTGATCTCTGTCTGTGAAATAAATAAATAAAATCTTAAAAAAAAATAAAATAAAAATAAGATCACTGTATGAAAAGCTACTTAAAACGTTAGCTGTCATTGTATTTTTGACAGAGAAAGACACAGTAAGAGAGGAAACACAAGCAGGGGGAGTGGGAGAAGGAGAAGCAGGCTTCCCACTAAGCAGAGAGCCCGATGCAAGGCTCGAACCCAGGACCGTGGGATCACAACCCAAGCTGAAGGCAGGCGCTTAACGACTGAGCCCAGGCACCGCAGTTGCCATTATATTTTTAAAACCCAAATAGTATCAGCAGGAACTTTGTCTTTTTTTTTTTTTTTTTAAGATTTTATTTTTAGGTAATCTCTCCACCCAACATGGGGCTCAAACCCACAACTCCGAGATTAAGAATCATACATTCCACTGACTGGGCCAGCCAGGTGGCCCCAGGATCTTTGTCTTTTACATAATTCATAAAATACCTAGCACACTGTAAGTCTTAAAACCTATTAAACAGTTTTAAATGATCAGACTATTAGTCATAAGCTGTATCTTCAAAATTACCTATATAATAACGGTTATGTATATACTTCTGATTTTATTTCAATGAGTTTTAATACTTGCCTGTTCTTCTAACTGCATTTTATTTTCTGTCATCTGTTCTATGAGTTTATCAAGTTTCTTTAAAGATTTAAGGTCACTTCCAACTTCCTTTTCTATAAATGCAGACACATAAGAAGGGAGATCACCATTATCTGTATCTTCATTGACTTGTTCATTTCCAACAAGAGCTGTAATATGCACATCACCTAAAACAAAAGAATATTATTCAACATTACTAAGTACCATGGAGTTAAAAGAAATACAAAAGATATACAAAGCAATATATCTACTTTCAAAAGTCAGTAACTTAAAGAAAACACTATATATGGTATGCATATATATGTTCATGTATATATACATACACCATATACACACTTACAAAAATACCAAAATGAATATATATAATACGTATAGATGTATATGCATATATGTGGGTTTTTTGGATTTTTTACACACACACACATACACCCAAATGAATAGCTCTAAAGTAATCTATCAATCAAGTACTACAAAATGCTTAGGAGCTGAGGAAATTCAGAGGAAGGAAAAATCCTGAGGTCTGTCCTAGTAACCATGGGTTTCAACTGATGTTGGCATGACAATGCAGTTATAAGCACATATTAAACTTTTCCAGAAGACTTTTATCTTATGAATCTATTTTATTACTAGAGGAAAAAAAGGTCAAATACTATTTTATGGATGCGGTTTTTATTACAGTAGTAATATATTTTCAAAATTTGTAAGGAAACAGATAATGTGATCTAGAATAACACCAGAGGACTCTGATTTTAAAATGTTAAAAAAAGGAAAAAGTATTCAAAGATTTCAAGTATATGAAAAAAAATTTGAAAGGCTGACCAATGAGTAAAACTCCTCCTTATGTAAGAGTAAAAAAGTTTTAGGTGCACCTGGATGGCTCAGTCGGTTAAAGCATCCAACTCTTGGTTTCAGCTCAGGTCATGATCTCAGGATCATGAGATTAAGCCCCAGATCAGGCTCCATGATCAGTGAGGAGACTGCTTGAGATTCTCTCTCTCCCTCTCCCTTTGCCCCTTCCCTGCTCATGTACATACACAGACACACACACACACACACTCTCTCTCTCTCTCTCTCATAAACAGATAAATCTTTTTTATGTTAAAGATTTATTTATTTATTTATTTGACAGACAGGGATCACAAGGAGGCAGAGAGGCAGGCAGAGAGAGAGGACAAGCAGGCTCCCTGGGGAGCAGAGAGCCCAATGTGGGGCTCAATCCCAGGACTCTGGGATCATGACCTGAGCCGAAGGCAGAGGCTTTAACCCACTGAGCCACCCAGGTGCCCCTCTTTTTTAAAAAAGTAAAAAAATAAATAAATAAATAAAATTTTTTTAATTTAAAAATTTTTTAATTAAAAAAAAATTAATTTTTTTCAATGCCATTTTTTCAAATGCCATTGTACAAAGTAAGATGCCCATGTCGGAAAAATAAGTATAAAAGGAAGTGTGAAAGAAAACACAAATTACTAAGAAAAACTCAAAATGACAGGTGCAACCACTAATTTTACAGTCTGAAGTGAGACTCCTTCCACAGCAAATAAACTGGACTTGAACTGGGTCATACAAGTTTATATACACTTATTAAATGTGACGAAAACAGATGACTTGGAACCCTGAGCCATTTCTATGGAGGAGTGGTGGCAGAGGCAGCACGGCCTGTGATGGAGCGAACAATGCCCAGTGAAAACAGGAACACTATGTAGCTTTGCTCTCACCCCATTTAGTGGGTGGGATTTCGCAAAAAGACCATTCCTCACTCTGCACTTGAATGCCAATTGTTTCCTGTCAGTTCCAAGTCAGTTTTTCACTCTGCAGGCATCTATACCTTCTTCCACAATCCACAATGTTTCAGAAATAATTAAGTCATTGAAGCTACATTCTCCATTTTTAGTCAAAGAAACAGATTTCTAGTAAATACTTAATCCACTTCAAAGGAAATTAAATCCTCCTCCACTATCCAAAATTTGTGGACCAACAGCACTGCTCCTTTTTTGCAGAGCTTCTCCAGCTCTACCTTCACTGACCGTCTGTACCCAGCTGGATGTGCCTACACCCCACAGAAATCTGAAGGCCACAGCGGGGTGTCAGCAAGGAAGGCAGGAGTGACGTGATCTGTAGTTGCTATGGAGGCTCTTTCCACTGGAGCCCTGTGTGTTAGATACACTGTTTCTTCTGGGGTATCTGCTGCATGTGCAGGCTGTCCCCCTTTGCTTACTTATGGTACCCCTCTTCCTGGAGAAGGTTAGGAAACTTGGTACAATGGTGGCTGCTTTTCCACAATTTGAATTATTCCACAGACAGAGCTTAAACCCCCTAGATTTGGTAGTACCTACAGATTTTTTTAAAAGGTGGTGGGGGGAGCTTGGGTGGCACAGGTGGTTGAGTATCTGACTCTTGGTTTCAGCTCTGGTGGCGATCTTGGGGGGTGTGAAATCAAAACCCACATCAGGCTCCACACTCAGCAGGGAGTCAGTTTGTCTCTCTCCCATCCCCTCTGCAATAGCCCCCAGCTTGTGCTCTTCTCTCTCTCAAATAAATAAAGTCTTAAAGATTTTTTTTTTTTAATTTGACAGAGAGAGAGAGATCTCAAGTAGGCAGAGAGGCAGGCAGAGATAGAGGGGGAAGCAGGCTCCCTGCTGAGCAGAGAGTCTGATTCCGGGCTCGATCCCAAGACCCTGACATCATGACCTAAGCTGAAGGCAGAGGCTTAACCCACTGAGCCACCCAAGTGCCCTCAAATAAGTAAAATCTTTAAAAAAAAAAAAAAAAAAAAAAAGATAATGTAAGAGGAATAGCCATTGGTCTCTAGATGAAAATAAGTGCTATAAAATAAGGTCCCAGACAAAAAGCAGACTTCCTAGAAACCAAACCTTAGAATAAACCTGAACATACAGTGCATTTCTCTACTTCAGGTTTAACTAAAGGATTTGGTCCTCTCTAAACAAACCATTCATAATGAGTTTATAAACAAATTAAAAGCTTAATTAAACTAGCATATGTTTAATTACAGACTGCAGCAATTTCTAAAAAAGAAAAAAACAGTGTGTGTGCATGAGAGATAAAGCTGGGGGAACAATACAGAGCCTCCTGGGGAGCAATACTGGTTGAACTTCGCCTCTGTTCTTCCTGGAGCTGCCCTTGTAGAACTTGGCTCTTTACCAAAATGGAAGTTTTAAGAAAGCAGCAACGAGGGAAAGGCAAGAGGTTATAATCAGCCTCATTACAAAACAACTGTTACTTCTGATAAAATGAAAATATGAATACCTAAAAAAAAGATTCGCCTAAATGCAAAATGTAACTGTCAGATATTCAATTATTTATGTAAAGATTAACAGAACAGGGGCACCTGGGTGGCTCAGTCAGTGAAGTGTCTGCCTTTGGCTTAGGTCATGATCTTGGGGTCCTGGAATCGAGCCCCACACCAGGCTACCGGGGTGTCTGCTTCTCCCTCTGACCCTTCCCCCCCCCTCATGCTCTGTCTCTCTCTCTCTCAAATAAATAAATAAAATCTTTAAAAAAAAAAAAAGATTAACAGAATATATACCAATGTGTTTAGGACTGGGAATGTTCCCCAGCCCTCCAAAACCAAATTTTCCTTTGTTCTATTCAACTTATAAGAATTAAAAGCTTGTTTCTGTGCTATGCGAACCAGCAGCCCACTAGTAAGAAGCAAAACTAGCATAAATCTCTGCCTCAGCTTCCCAACTATAAATGGTAACATTTGCCCGACTTATACTTAAAGGTTATAAACGGTATTAAAGTCCATGTTTCCTGACTCAACCCAATTTTCTTATTTTTTTTTCTCCTTCAAATATGAGCAGAATTGGCTGGCCTCCATCAAATTTTATTAATACAGAAACCCATCTACCATTATGTACAGGAGTCATGGTATCCTCTTTTTTTATCCTAAATAAACAAGATTTAAAGATTTTTTTTCTTGGGGCGCCTGGGTGGCTCAGTGGATTAAGCCTCTGCCTTCAGCTCAGGTCATGATCCCAGGGTCCTGGGATGGAGCCCCACATCAGGCTCTCTGCTCAGCAGGGAGCCTCCTTCCTCCTCTCTCTCTCTGCCTGCCTCTCTGCCTACTTGTGATCAATACCAAATAAAAACAAAAAAAATCTTAAAGATTTTCTTTCTTCAAAGATTTTATTTAATTATCTCAGAGAGAAAGAGAGACAGTGAAGAAGTTCAAGCATGAGCTGGGAAAAAGGGCACAGGGAGAAGCAGACCCTACTGAGCAGAGAGCCTATAGAGGGGCTCCATCTCAGGACTCCTGGATCATGACCTGAGCTGAAGGCAGACACTTAACTGGCTGAGCCAGCCAGGTACTCCTTTAAGTTATATTCCTTTGATATCACCATTTAAATGCAGCATAGTATATTCTTAGTCAAATGACATATTTTTTTAAAAAATCCATTTATTCATTTATTTGAGAGAGAGCATGAGGCCAGGGGCAGGGGTTGAGATGGGGCAGTGAGAGAGGGAGCGGCAGACTGCCCACTGAGCAGGGAGGTTTAGCCAACCGAGCCATCCAGGTGCCCCAAATGATATTCATGAAGATGACACACTGATGATTTGCGAGACTTTTATGATTCTCTTCTCATTTTTTGTAATGAGCACTCCTAATTGCAAAGAGGTTGACCAAGCCACCAAAGGAGGGACAAGGACAAAGTCTATAGTTTGTGTTTTTCATTCTACTAAATGACAGCTCAGTAGGCATCAACTTCCAGGCATCTGAATGGGCAAAGGTGGAAAAGGGAAGGGTTTAACTGAAAGACTGGGGTACTCTCCAATCCTTTTACAAGGGAGCAAAGCTGTGGGAGCTATGCCTGTCAAGGGCTGTGGACTACGTAGATCTTTCCTTCTGAGGCAGACTAGATCAGCGGGCAATGTCAAGGGCAAGCCTAACTCCTAAAGCCATTGCGGTAATGTGGACACCCTTCCTCCTATCACTATTCATTCCTAGACTATTTGCCATGGTCAGAAGAACCAAAACCCTCTGATGAAACAGCTGTTACATGCTCTTCCCTTCCTCCCCTAATTTCACTTCAAATGCCCTTGAAGACTCCTTGATTTCCAAAAGCCTGCCATACTTAGCTCATTAAAGTAAAATGACAAATGTCCATGTCCTTGACATATGCTCCTGTCCTAGGTGGAAAATGGAGGTGCTGACCTCTTCCCTCATCCTTGTCCAGACCAAGACCCAGGAAACAAGTTATCACTTGCCCTCTTCCTCCCACATCAACTTTTTTTTTTTTTTAAAGATTTATTTATTTATTTATTTGACAGACAGAGATCACAAGCAGGCTGAGCTGACCTGAGCTGAAGGCACGGCTTAGCCCACTGAGCCACCCAGGTGCCCCCCACATCAACTTTTAAAGGAAAATTCACCGAAGGTAGAGTACAACTAAGCAATTACCATTTTGACTCCAATTAAAGTGGTGGTCATCTCTCCTAGATCATTAGCTCCTCCAAATTCCTGATGCTTGATAAGTCGATGCTTCATTAAAATAACAGGCGGGCCGGGGCGCCTGGGTGGCTCAGTGGGTTAAGCCGCTGCCTTCAGCTCGGGTCATGATCTCGGGGTCCTGGGATCGAGTCCCGCATCGGGCTCTCTGCTCAGCAGGGAGCCCGCTTCCCTCTCTCTCTCTGCCTGCCTCTCCATCTACTTGTGATTAAAAAATAATAATAATAAAAAAATAACAGGCGGGCCCTAATTATTCTGAATCCAGTCTGAGGGGCAGCACTGCAGTTATTCCACACCAGACCCTGCACTAAGTAGGGATTAGGAAATGTTTATCTCCAAATCATCCCATATTTTACAATTTTAGAAAGAAAGATATGTATATAATGATACCACTACTGCATACTATGCAAGCATATTGTACAAAAAAGAGAGATTCGTCTAAAAGATAACAAGCTAAGCAAGGCAGTTCGCCGCAGACCCAGGAGGGCTGAGTTTTGGAGAGATGGCTGGGTACAGAATGCTTAGGTGTTTAGAGTCCGCTTACTTTTCTCTTCGACGTCCTTCCTTTCGTCACCTCTTTCAGAGCAGCACTAGAAGAACAGGTGTAACGAACACATTAAGACTGAAGAGATAGGTGGCACTCACACAGGATTCCCAGAGGGCATCCACTGGAGCACCACGAGGTCCCAGACCCCCTCCCCTGGGGCCTTCCTGGGGGTCAGGGCCATCTGATGCAGGTGGCCCTTGGGACCACCACTGCCACCACCCCAGGACGGCTGGAGTTACCGCGCCCAGCCTCCAGCGCCACGTCCCTAGAGAGATGTCTGGGTCATCTCACTGGGATGGCCAGAGCCACCGCCTCGGGACCAGCTCCCCTGGGAGGTCCGTGCCACCTCACTAGATCAAGCGCTAACTCCCCCGGGCCACGGAAACCACGTCGCCAGGCTGCCAGGGCCACCTTAGAGACACAATCTTCCTTGGGAGATCTGTGCCACCTCACTGGGTCACCGGTGTCCCTTGTCCAGATCACCAGGGCCGCCTCACCGGAGCTGCCGGCGCCTCGCGGATCTCGCCGGCCGGGAGCATCCCGCCTCCGCGCGAGTCCTCAGCTCCACGCGCAGCCAGCGTGGCTTATAGCGTTCGGGGCCGGCCAGCGGCCACACACCCGTTCAGGGGGCAAGTCTGTGGAGCTGGACGCCACCGCTACTTCCCCTCCGTCTCTCTGGTTTCTTCCTCTCTTCCCAGAGAGGCCCTGCCCGCGCAGTCGCCAGCCATGCGCCATAGCTCCCCCTGCTGGCAGGATGCCGGCTCGGCCGCTCAGAAAGTGGACACTGCCCCAAGGCTTTCCCTAGAAAGGGGTGGCGGGGGGGTGGCGGGGGGGTGGCGGGGGGGGGGGGGGGGGGTGGCGGGGGGGTGGCGGGGGGGTGGCGGGGGGGTGGCGGTTCTTCTCAACCAGGCAAAAACCTCCACCTCTCTCGGCCCTCAGTGGGCCCTTTTAACCTGGAAACTCATAGTTTTTAGTTTGGAGACGTTTTCTTGAACTTTTTGTTGACGACCATTACTTCCCTAACCCCTGTTGGTTTTTACTTTCGGAACTCTTATTTTTCAGATTTTGGATTCCCTGGAATGGTCCCCGAATTTCTCATTTTTTCTTTCTTATTTTTCATTTCTTTGTCCTTTCCCTTACATTTACTTCTTCTTTCTCAGGATGCTTCTGGAGGTTGTGCTCTACTAAAATGAGAGACTAAACAAAGAAAAAAGAAGACATGGGATATAGGAAACAGAAAATACAATACAGAAGAAAAATGAATTGAGAGTCCCTGACACCAACCATCACCAGACATGGACTGGTGCAGGTCCAGAAGGCTCTAGGAGAGACTCCTTCAGACAGATTAAACTGATAGAACACCTCAACTATCTAAAATCTTGGGAGGTGGAGATTGAAACAATCATTAAAAAGTTTGGGCTCAGGGGGCCTGGGTGGCTCAGTGGGTTAAAGCCTCTGCCTTCAGCTCAGGTCATGATCCCAGGGTCCTGGGATTAAGCCCCACATCAGGCTCTCTGCTCAGCCGGAAGCCTGCCTCCCCCTCTCTCTCTGCCTGCTTCTCTGCCTACTTGTGATTTTTGTCAAATAAATAAAATCTAAAAAATATATATTAAAAAAAAATATATATATATATATATATATTTTTTTTTTTAAAGGACAGTATAGGGCACCTGGGTGGCTCAGTTGTTAAGCATCTGCCTTTAGCTCAGGTTATGATCCCAGGGTCCTGGGATCCAGTCCTGTGTCAGGCTCCCTGATCAGCAGGAAGCCTGCTTCTTATTCTCCCACTCCCCCTGCTTGTGTTCCCTTTCTCACTGTGCCACTCTCTCAGATAAATTAAGTAAAATCTTTTAAAAAAGAAGAGAAGAAAGGACAGTATAACTAGATTGAGTAGATAAAGAGTTGAAAGTGTGGTGGGGTTGGGGGAGGCATGGGTAAAGGAAGAAAAGTTAAATCCTCATCTTCCATTTAGTGAAGTCAATAGATAATGCTTGAAAGTGAAAATTTGAGAAATAGCAATGCAAATATATATATATATATATATATATATATATATATTTGCAATGTTAACATTTTATATAGAGAAATGAAGGTAAATATCACAATAGCAGTTGAAAGAGGCAACATGAGGACACTGGGTGGCTCAGTCGGTTAAGTGCCTGACTTGTGGTTTTGGCTCAGGTCATGACCTCAGGGTTGTGGGATTGAGCCCCACCACAGGCATCATGCTCAGCGGGGATCCTGCTCAGGATTCCTTCTCTCCTTCTCCCTCTGCCCCTTCCCCTCTAAAATAAATAAGTAAGTCTTTTTAAAAGGGTGAAATGAGGGAGGCCTGGATGGCCCAGTAGGTTCAGTGTCTGCCTTCGGCTTAGGTCATGTTCCCAGGGTCTTGGGATTGAGTTCTGCATTGGGCTCCCTGCTTGTCAGGGAGCCTGCTTCTGGATTCTTCTGCCTGCCACTCGCCGTGCTTGTACTCTGTCTCTCTCTCTCTCTCTCTCTCTCTCTCTCTAACAAATAAATAAATAAAGTCTTTAAATAAATAAATAACAATTAAAAAGAGACATGACTGTCTTTGAGGAGGGGAAAATTGATAAGGAGGGGGTGGGGGTACAGCCTTTGCTCTTTCATTGCAAATTATAAGATTTCTACAGAACTTGCATAACTGATAAAACATGCATAACTGATAAAAATAAAAACATTAAAGGGAAAAAAAGATTGCTCTTAACTCAAATTTTTGCTTCTGAAGAATTCACTTTCTGGTAATGGAAATAGAAATAAAAATAATTTAAGATTGGATGCCGTAGGCTCAATAACAGAGATGTTTGCAGTGACTGAGGGAGCACAAAAAACAATCAACTACTATCTGGGGAGTGGAGAGAGGCCATCTAAAATGGACAGAATACTTGGCAATAATAAGGATAAACAAGAGATACATTGTGTGTGTTACACACTTAGCAATACATAGTGCTGGTGTGGGTTAAAAGCAGGATCCTGAATAATATACATAACATACATGTTAAATGTAATTTGAAAGTCAAGGAGAACATTAAATTGTTAAATGATTGTTAGAGGAAGTTGGAGTTTGGGACAGGCTTTGAACGCTTCTGTATTATTTTAAGTATAAAAGCTAATAAAGAGGGACGCCTGGGTGGCTCAGCTGGTTAAGTGGCTGCCTTCCACTCAGGTCATAATCCCAGTGTCCTGCTCCTTGCTTGGCAGGGAGCCTGCTTCTCCCTCCCCCTCTGCCTACCACTCTGTCTGCCTGTGCTCACGCTCTCTCTCTCTCTAACAAATAAATAAAATCTTAAAAAAAAAAAAATCCAGTAAAGAGCTGCCATTTTGAAAAACAAAACTAAAAATACATGTTTCAGTTGGACCTTGTCTAAGGCAGTTCAGGCTAAAAATGCAAAAAGGGTAAGTTTTGGCCGTGGACCTAGCTAACAGCTAAAGGAATGTAGACATTCTTTCCTTCTATGTGCATTTATGAGGATTTGGGCCACAAACTCAGAGAAGACACTGTTTGAAGTATACAAAAATTTAACCTTTGGGATCAAAGTTTTACTGAGGCTGTGGTAAAAATATTTGCAGTTGCTCTCACTGGAACATTAACCTATGAATTAGCCATAGCCGGAGGATATGTGCTTATACATGCATTAGAGACAAAACAGTCCATGGTACTGTACTTAATTGAGATGACTACTCGGAGACAGGCAATATAGAATCCTACCAGTCTGAGTAAATTGTCCATACTGAGTATGGATAATGTACACCTAGATTTTAAAAACAAGTCTACAGATACTATAGAAAACAATGTGGGGGTTGTTCAAAAAACATTAAAAATAGAATTACCATATGAACATCAGTTCTGCTTCTGGGTATATGCCACAAAAAATTGAAAGCAAGGTCTCCAATAGTTATTGGAACACCCACGTTCATAGCAGCATTATTCACAATAACCAAAAGGTGGAAGCAATCCAAGTGACTAGAGGTGACAGATGTGGTTATATAATATGTAATGGGATATTATTCAGCCTTAAAAAGGAAGGAAATTCCGACACATGTCACAACATGGATGAACAGTAAGGAAATAAGGCAGTCACGAGGGAACATACACTGTATGATTTCCACTTACGTGAGATACCTACAGTTGTAAAATTTACCCAGACAAAAAGTAGAATGGTGGTTGCCATGGCTAAAAGTAGGGACAATGGAGTTGTTATTTCCTGGGTAGAGAGTTTCAGTGTTGCAAGATGAAAAGAGTTCTAGAGATGGACGGTTTCTCAACAGTGTGAATGTACTTAATGCCACTGAACACTGAATTGTACACTTGACCATGGTTAAAATGGTAATTTTTAAAAAACATTTTATTTATTTATTTGACGGACAGAGATCACAAGTAGGCAGAGAGTCAGGCAGAGAGAGAGATGAGAGAGAGAGAGAGAGAGGGAGAAGCAGGCCTCCTGCCAAGCAGAGAGCCCCATGCGGGCCTGGATCCCAGGAGCCTGTGATCAGGACCTGAGGCAAAGGCAGAGGCTTTAACCCACTGAGACACCCAGGCGCCCCACCATGGTTAAAATGGTAAATTTTATGTTGTATGTACTTTACCACAATTAAAAAAAAAAAAAGAACTCGGAAATAACGCCGGTTTTTCACTAAGGATTGAGATCTGGCAAAATATTGAATGTGCAAAAGCTATTCGAGGTCCCGGTTTGGTTGCTAACGTGTGCTATTTGAACAGCATGGAAGGAGTAATGGGTTTGCTTTTTCTTCTCACAGAAGCACAAACTTGCTAAAGATCAGTTTTCCTGAAGCAGATCCTATGGGGGAGCCATCAAGCCGAAGGGGTAAATCGAAGAAGTGGGAAAATGGTTCTGTTGGATTCTCTGCACTTTGGAGGAAATTATATATAGAACCCGAATAGAATATAGTCCCTGAAGTTACTATTTTCGTTGTTAGTTGCGTGTGGAGAACACAAAAGGTCCTTAACTATGTAGAAAAAACCCTTATAGTAAGGCCATGGCCACTTTAAAGGTCCTAAAGGCAGTGTAAAGCACTCTTCGGTGCACGATGAAATTACTGTTTGCTGGGCTCAAAGCCCAGGCGAATGGGCCTCAGCAAGCTCCCCAACCCGCAGCCTGCCAGGCCTCAGGGGACCAGCAAGATCCAGCTCCGCGAGGCCGCTGGGACACCAGGCTGCAGAAAAGGGGCGGGGTCTCGCCGAGAGAGCCCGGCGCGGGGGCGGGGCCTCCGGCGGAGACCGGGCTCCGCCCCGGGGGTGGGGCCGACCAGCGGCGGCGCGTCGCTGCGCCGCACGTGTGAGAGCTCGGCCCCCGGCGAGTCCACGCGCGCGCTCCACGGCGCAGGGACTGAAGACGCTGGCCGTGCTGCCTATGTCGGGACGCCCCCGCAGCTGGCTCTTCCGAGTGGCGTTCGCCGCCGCCGCCCTCCTGCGCCCGGAGCAGCGCGCCCGCCCCCTCGCCGCCCGGCCGGTGCCGCGCCCGCGCTCCCAGGCCCCGGGTAAGTGCGTGGCCTCGCCGCAGCCCCCGGGCTCCGCGGCTAGCCGACGGCCCGGCCCCAGGGCCTCGCCCTGAGGGGCAGTGCAGGCTGGGAAGGCGTCCCGGCCGCGGCCTGAGCCCCCGGAGCGCCCGCGGTGCCTCCATTACGGACTGTGCCCGCGAGAGCGCGGTTGGAGCCGGCGGTCCTGCTCCCGCGGTGCCAGCCCCGCCCCCCCCTCCCGGGGCCGGTCGGCAGGGGGCGCCGCGCTCTCCCGCCTCCCCGCGCGGCTGGCAGCCCGCGGGCCCAGGCCCCTCTCCTCCCTTTCTTCGTCCGGGACGCTCCCTAAACTCTTCTCGCTGGGGAGAAAACCGGCCTGTATCCCGGAGCCTTAAGGGCTCGGGTGTTTCGCGGGGCCGGTCTTCTGCGGGGTGAAGCCCACGTGCTTTTGTCCTCGTTTTCATCCATCACTGCTTACTGCGAGCCTCCTGCACGCCAGGCAGGCACTCAGCTGCTGCTTTTAGTACACGTTGCCCAGAGTAGGAGCGAACAAGTTGGGGCCAAAGAGTCCTATCTCCAGCCCTCCGCCGGGTCCGCGTTCAGTGAGTGGATGTTGTAGGGGCTGCTGTGCTTGTTGAAAACTCATCCGCGCTGAGTCCTTACCGCCAGCCCAGCACTGAGAGGTTTGGAAGGACATCCTTATTGCCTGGGTTATTAGCGCCTGCCAGGAAGTAGGCTTTGGAGAGTTCCGTTTGTCACGTATTTGATCGCGCTGTCAGACCACTTTTTTTTTTCCCCCCCGAAAATACAGGATTATGAAGGGTCTTTGTTTCAAGTCTCCAGTCTGATCTGTGAAAACAGGTATCCCCCATTGGTTTGGGGATGCCTTGACAGTTGAGGGATCTGTCAAAAAGAAGCCAGTACACTCATACTGAAAAGGGGTCGGGTAGGCAGTGATTATGTTCAGTCATTAGGCAAGTAGCCAACAATCTGTATATATTAATTTAACAACTTTTGTTTTATGTGTGTGTTTATTTTGTTTTTTTAAATATTTTATTTATTTGACAGAGAGAGAGCACAAGCAGGGGGAGCAGCAGGGAGAGGGAAAAGGAGAAGCAGGCTCCCTGCTGATCAGAGAGCCCAATGTAGGGCTCAATCCCAGGACCCTGGGATCATGACCTGAGCTGAAGGCAGATGCTTAACCCACTGAGCCACCCTGGGACCCCTAACCTTTTGCACATAACTTTTGGTGGAAGCTGGGGTGATACGGGTATTAATAAAACAGCTTTTACCACCAAATAGGAGACAGAAATTACAGTCTAGCTGATCTGTTGACGAAGTTTGCTCCTGACTCAGGTCCTTTACCTGTGCCAGTCCCACTGCCTGGAACTCACCCCACAGGCATCTCTTCATGTCTAGTTCTTCCTTCCAGTCGAGGTTCAAAGGACATCTACTTAGAGATGTTCACTAAATAGCACTCCTCTTCCTCTCCTTCCCTTTACTGTGCTTTATTTATAATTCTGCATGCATATTTCTGAGAGATTATTACTTTATTCATTGATATATCCTTAAGTAAATGTAAACTTAGGGCAAGAAATTGTCCCTTTTCCCCCCTGTGCTTAGACTAGTGGCAGACTTATAAGGGATCCACAGATATTTGTGGAATTAATGAATCTGATGGACTTAATGATTTTGCATGTTAGAGTGTAGTGTGTGTTCTGCCCTGGGGAAAGGGTTGTTTATTGTGAGCTAAAGGGATTATTGACAGTTTGCAGAGGATGGATGCGTTTAAAAAGTGGATGTTGTATTCTGAACATAGAATTAAGACTAATATGGCTTTTTTAAGATGTTCACTTTGCAGGAAATATGTTAACGGACTATCAGTGTTGTATTACAATTTTGAGAATGCTAAACATTTCTTGTTGTGGGTGTAAAGGAATCTTATTGGTGAATCTAATCTTAATGAAAAAGACTTTAAAATATTGTTAAGGGGTGCCTGGGTGGCTTAATGGGTTAAAGCCTTTGCCTTTGGCTCAGGTCATGATCCCGGGGTCCTAGGATCAAGCCCCACATCAGGCTCTCTGCTCGGCAGGGAGCCTACTTCCCCCACCTCCCTACCTGCCTCTCTACCTGCTTGTGATCTATCTCTCTCTGTCAAATAAATAAATAATCTTTTAAAAAATTATTTTAAAAATTGTTAAAATCTAATATTCCTCATCTCATTTGGGTCATTTGGAGTATAAAAGAGACAAAACCCCATTTTTTAGTACTGTATTCAAAAAATTTTGTAGGACTTTGAAGTTCATTGGAAAGTATCAGTAGATTCTTTCTCTTCTTGGTTCCAGGATCAAGCTTCTGGTCTATATTACTTGACTGTGACTATATTACTTGACTATTGTTCTGGATTGTGTATTTGTGCAGCATAACATTTTTTTAAAAAACTTTGTTTTAAAGATTTTACTTTTATTTGGCAGAGGAAGAGAGAGCAAGAGCAGGAACACAAGCAGGGGGAGTGGGAGAGGGAGAAATAGGCCCCCCACAGAGCAGGGAGCCCAATGCATCTGATCCCAGAACCCTGGGATCACAACCCCAGCTGTTAGAGTGTAGTGACACTTAACAACTGAGCCACCCAGATGCCCCTAAAAACATTTTTTTTTTAAATACCATTAAAAAAACTCCTGAAGCTGTACCCTCCACCCTTCCTCCCCTTCTTAAAAAGCCAGTCATTTTTTCCAGCTGTGAGGTACAGTGCTTGAATATTTATATTTGGATTTTCCTGAATGCAAAACTGATTTCCTTAGGAAAATCATACTGGGGCAGTCCCGGTGATTTTATCTTTCTGCTTGAATTCTTCCCAGCCTCTTCCATGTTCAGAGGATCTGCTCCCTCCCTCCTTCCATTTAAAAATTATATTGCATTTTAGTCTCCCCTTCTATGTAGTTCCTGCTTATGAAAATGGTACTAATTTGAGTTTGCTCTCTCCTAGTCCAGAAGTTTGCACAGCTGTTCTAGTTAAATAAGTTTTTATCTTCTAGGCCCAGTGAAAGAACTTAGCCAAAAAAAAAAAAAAATATATATATATATATACACACACACACACACATATATATAATATATAAAATATACATATATTTTAAGATTTTATTTATTTATTTGGGAGAGAGAGAGAGAGTGCCCATGTGTGTGCGTGCTAGGGTAAGAAGGGGGAGGGTCAGAGGGAGACGCAGACTCCCTGCCGAGCAGGGATCCTGATGCAGATCGGATTGAGTCTGGGGAGTCCAGGATCATGACCTGAGCCGAAGGCAATTGCTTAAACAACTGAGCCACCCAAGTGCCAGCAAAATATATATTAACAGATTTATAGATATTGATGCTATGTATACTTTAATAATTAATGCCTGTGAAAGGGCCATTGGCTAAAACAAATGAAAACTATAATTTAATTGGGAACACAAAAGTTAGATTAGTTAATGAGCTTGTCTTTACAGTAAAACATAATAAGAAAAAGAGATTAGACAAGTATCCACAAGTATCAAGGAAAAAACTGCCAAAGAATATTAAAGGCCTGTTTATTTGGTGCTGTTGGCAGTGCTATGAGGGTCTCTTAAAATTAAATGGTATTTGAATGAGGAAACCATGTTTAATCATTAGCCCAGAGAACAAAAGAAGCATAAGAAGCTTTGTTTTTTCCCCAGACTCAGCAGTACAGCTCTGCTGTGTAAACCATCCATAATAAATATTAATGACCAACAGTTGACTGGGAACAGCTATTATAGACCTCTGAGCAAATCATCATTTTTCAGCCTTACAGAGAAAGAAACTCAACCCCCAGACTGGGTTGAAACCAGTGGGTGATACTTCATATGCATGATCTGCCTATATTCTTATTCCGGGGATGGCATAACAGTGCTATTCTAAACCTTCTGGAACTGTCTGCATGAAATCACTGATATGGGCAGAGGGAAGAGCAAGGAGTTGGGCTGATGACCACATTCTGACCTTGGTGGTAACACCCCCTGAGGTAAGAGGTGTAAGGTGGGAAACACTGAGATCAGTTTAGGGCATGTTGAATTTGAGCATTTGGTTCAGCTCTTCCAAGTTGGGTAAGCTGGAGCCAGAGCTGTAATCTCTGGGGTACCCCCCCCCCCCCCGCAGGCCATAGGGCCAAGGAGAGGCTTGAATGCGTTCAGCGTGCACACTCTGCAGTTGCTTAGCTGTCCTCACTGTTGCTTTGGGCCCCCAGACAATGCAGGAAGTTGGAAAGGGGTCTCGGCCGGACGAATTGGAGCTGGGAACAAGATGGGTGGGAAGCTAGAGATGCCCCCATTTAAGTGGCAGCAGAGAAGGAAGGGGAAAGAGCAGCTTGAGAGTCAGGAGAAGGGCAAGGAGTAGAAGCAGGGTTTCAAGGAAGGGAAGCAGTGAACCATGTCCCTTTGGGAAAAGATGTCAGTTAGAGCCAGGATGGCACAGCTGTGGTTTGGGCACAAGGACGCCATCACGGAACTTTAAAGAAACAATTGGATTGGCGTGTTGGAGGAAGAAGCCAGATCTTCCCTCGAAGGAATGTTAGCCCCACAAAGGTGGGGCAGTAATTTGATTTGCTACAGTGTCTTTTTGTGGTATAGGGTGCAGGGTGCCTGGTGCAGGGTGCTCGGTGTTTGTGGAGGGGGTGGAGTGAGTGTTCAAGTGACCATGGATTCTTTTAAGAGGGTTGCTGTATTTAGGGAAGTGGTTCTGATAAGGTAATCTCCGTTTTCTTTGTGGATGGCCAGCAGGACTCAAAGAAGCCTGTCCCGACCTGTGATGGCTGTCGTTAAGAGAAGAACTCTCCTTACTGGGTGTGGTTTTCTCTAGCAGCAACAAGGAGCACCGACGGAGGCAGTAGGGTTGTTACTTGCTTGGGGTTTAGCAGGGATCATGGAGCAGGACCAAGGAGCAGGAGTGTCGAGTGGTGGCTCACAGATATTAAGGCTTGGGGCACTTGAGGAAGTGAGGGTGGAGGAGACAGTTTCTTGGAACTGGTCGGAAGAGCAGGTGATGACAGAGGGTGGGACAGAAGAGGGGAAAACATCAGTGGCTTGATTGGAACAGAATAGTTTGTGTATCTCTTTCTACTTTGTAGGCTTGAAATTTCTTGTAAGAAAAACAAAAGCTCAAAGTAGAAGTTGTTTTGTTACCATCACTTAGTTTCAGTAATTACCTGCCTGGTTTCAAATCTATACCTTTTCCACTTCCATTCATCACTGGTAAATTATCCTGAAGCAAATTCTAGACTTCATAATTTTCAACCATAAATATTTCACTTTGTATCTTTAAAACATAAGAATTCTATTTTTAAATGTAACCACAGTAACGTAATTGTACCTTAAAAAGTTGACAGTACTGGGGCCCGTGGGTGGCTTAGTCAGTGAAGTGTCCAACTCTTGTCTGACTCTTAATTTTGGCTCAGGTCATGATTTCAGGGTCTTGGGATAGAGACCTATGTAGGGTTCCACGTGGGCGGGGAGTCTGCTTGAGGGTCTCGCTGTCCCTCTCCCTCTGCATACTCTCACATACAAATGCTCTCTCTTTAAAAAAAAAAATTGATAATACTACCTTAATGTCATCAAATATCACCAGTATTTCTGCATCCCTGATTGTTCTAAACAGTTTTTTAAATAGTTGACTTATTTAAAGAAGAATCCACTCATTGCATTTCTTTTTAAGAAATCTGTTAAGTTCCCCTCCCTTTTTTCCCCTTTGTTGTTTATTAGGGAAGGAACTGTCTTTGTCCTTGTAGTTTTCCACATTCAGAATTTTGCTAGTTCCTCCCTGTGGTGGGCTTTAAAACCTTCTGTCTCTGTATACCATCTAACCTACCAACTAGACATCGAGTTCCAGTCAGTAAGAATGCTTCACAGAGGGGCGCCTGGGTGGCTCAGTCGGTTAAGGGTCTGCCTTAGGCTCAGGTCATTGTCCCGGGTCCCGGGATAGAGCCCCGCATTGGGTGTCCCTGCTCAGCGGGAAGCCTACTTCTCCCTCCCCCACTTCCTGCTGTGTTCCTGCTCTGGTTGCCTCTCTCTGTCAAATAAATAAGTAAGTAAGATTAAAAAAAAAAGAAGAAGAATACTTCACAGATGATATAGCATGTGCTTTCAGGGGCTTGTGGTGTGTCTGGTTGTCTGTGTCTTGTGATGTTAGTGGCCGTTCATGGTGGCTGGTTGTTCAGGCCCACTCTTTCCTTAGAGATTTGCTATTTAGTGTGTCTTTGATCTCTGTAGGTGAGGAACAGTTTCAGCACCTGTTGCACGAAGTCTACAGAAGATCTGGGGAGAGCTCATGAGCAGTCATCTCCCTATATAATTAACATAGGAAAACTTTTATCCTTATTTCACCAAGAGTACCAAGTAAGATCAATAAATGTATTTATTTTGATTGCCACATGTTACCCGGCTGGCAAGCTGCTCAGTACTGGGAAGTATGTATGGCTTCTTAGACTTTCCTTCATTACATTATGTGTGGGCTGATTAAATGATAATCTGTGTTGTTTAAATTGTGGCAAAATACACATAACATGTAACATTAGTTTATTCATTTATTTTTATTTTTTATTTATTTTTTATTTTTTATTTTTATTTTTATTTTTTTTTAGATTTTTTTTAAAATTTATTTATCAGAGAAAGATGGGGGGAGAGAGCGAGCACAGGCAGACAGAATGGCTGGCAGAGGCAGAGGGAGAAGCAGGCTCCCTGCGGAGCAAGGAGCCAGATGTGGGACTCGATCCTAGGACGCTGAGATCATGACCTGAACCGAAGGCAGCTGCTTAACCAACTGAGACACCCAGGCGTCCCTATTTTTTTATTTTTTTGACAGACAGAGATCACAAGTAGAGAGAGAGGCAGGCAGAGAGAGAGGGGGAAGCAGGCTCCCTGCTGAGCAGAGAGCCCGATATGGGGCTCGATCCCAGGACCCTGGGATCATGACCTGAGCCGAGGGCAGAGGCTTTAACCCCCTGAGCCACCCAGGCATCCCAGTTTATTCATTTTTTTAATAAGATTTTATTTGTTTAATTGAGAGTGATCATAAGTGGGAGGAGGGGCAGAGGGAGAGGCAGACTCCCCGCTGAGCAGGGAGCCCAGCGCAAGGCTGGATCCCAGCACCCAGGGATCCTGACCTGAGCCAAAGGCAGACCCTTAACCGACTGAGCCACCCATGTGCCCCATCTAATCCATTTTGAAGCATACAGTTCAACAGTGTTACACACATTCACACTGTTGTGCAACCAGTATGCGGAGCTCATTCTAATCATGCAAAACTGAAACTCGGTACCCAGTAAGCAACTCTGCATCCCCTTTGCTTTTTATTTTTCATATGGTACAAGTATGCATTCATGTCAGTAAGTGTATTTATGCACTATTTTTGTTTAATGAGTTTTTTGAAAGGATAATAATCTTCGTGAAACAAAGTTCAAGTGGCCTGACTGCGGTTTTCAGTAAAAACAGCAGGTCACCCTGTTGTGCTCAGCCACCCATACCATGTCCTAGAAGTAACCACCTTTCCCAGTTTCTATTCACACTGGTTCGACTTATTGTTTTGAAAGACCCCTCTCCCCTTGCTAAAGGCTTGTTTAAGTAACCTGATATCCCCACAGCACCCCCTCTCCCCTTGCTGAAGGCTTGATTAAGTAACCTATTGTCCCCATAGCCGGATGGCAACACATACCAGGATGTCTATGGTCAACTGGCCTGTCAAAAGGGAAGACAAGTGAGAAACAGAGTGTACCTGGGACTTTCCAGAGTGCTGAGGCAAGGCCCACCAGAACAAACGGCTGTGTCCTTGCCTTGAACCCAACGCCTGACTATGCTTGATTTAAATTAACCAATCAGATCCCTGTAACCATGCATCTGCTTCTGTAAGCTTGCTTCCCGCCACCCCAACCCTGCCCTATATAATCTGCTCCCCAACTTAGCCCGGCACGCTCAGTCCACAGGAGGCTGATGCGTCCGCAGGCGCCTGTGTAAACAATAAATCACCTCTTGCGACTTGCATCCAGTGGAGACGTGGTGTCTGGTTCTTGGGTGCGGAGTGAGGGTCTTTCAGTTTAGTTTTTGTACCCAGGCATCATTGTTCTTAGTTTTTTGCTAATATGAAAGCACTGAGATGAGTATTCTTACAGCTGAACTTGAAACACTTAACAAAAATTTTAAGCACTTCAGTTATTTTAAGATAATCCCTGAAAGTAGTATTTCTGGGTCAAAGAACATACTTTTTTTAAGGTTTATGAAACACACTCAAATTCTATGCAGAAGTGTTGTGCCATTTTTCTGTGCCAGCATCAGGAAGAATTATTGTAATAAATGAGTTTTAGGACCCTAGGAGAAAAGTTAATTGTGCCTTTGTTTGCTGAAACTCACCCCTTAACACCTCTTTTTTTTTTTTTTTTTAATTTTAGATTGTTATTTATTTATTTATTTGACAGACAGAGATCACAAGTAGGCAGAGAGGCAGGCAGAGAGGGAGGAGGAAACAGACTCCCCTCCAAGAAGAGAGCTGGATGTGGGGCTCAATTCCAGGACCCTGAGATCATGACCCAAGCCAAAGGCAGAGGCCTTAGCCCACTGAACCACCCAGGTGCCCCCCCTTAACACCTCTTAACAGAAGTGATTGTTACTTCCTTCTCTCTCTTCCTTCCCAAAAGGTTCTCTTAAATGTTTTTTTGGAGCCTTAAGAATGGAGATGACAGAAGTGACTGGTGTGTCGCTGAAACGTGGGTCTCATGCTGTCGAAGATAATGACTGTGTGGCCTCAGCTGAGGAGGCAAAGAGACAGAAGGTCTTGGATGGCAGTCTGACCACAGGTCAGGATGGGCTGGAGCATGACTCTCCTCCTGGCGGTGTAGACGTGCCTGGACCGCCCACAGCTGTAAGTGCCAAAGAAGGTAGAAAGAATTCTGATGTGCAGGTGGAGGAAGAGGAAGAGGAGGAAGAAGATGGCCTTTCGGAGGAGGGTGAGGAGGAGGAGGAAGCTGAGAGTTTTGCAGACATGATGAAGCACGGCCTCACTGAACTTGACGTTGGCATCACCAAGTTTGTAAGTTCTCATCAGGGATTTTCAGGCATCTTGAAAGAAAGGTATGTTTTTATTTACGTGTCAAGTTATTTTCGTTCTGTTTGTTCTTTTCTTGAGGAAGAAACCAGCAAAAGGCTCTTCTATTTCTTTTTCTTCTTCTTCTTTTTTTTTTTAAGATTTTATTTATTTATTTGACAGACACAGCGAGAGAGGGAACACAAGCAGGGGGATGGGAGAGGGAGAAGCAGGCTTTCCGCAGGGCAGGGAGCCTGATGTGGGGCTTGATCACAGGATCCTGGGATCATGACCTGAGCCAAAGGCAGACTCCTAATGACTAAACCACCCAGGCGCCCTCTGGTTATTCTTCTCTTTAGCTTTCTATCCCCAAGAATTGTTTACTGATGGTCACAAAGGAATTGTTAGGGTACGGAGTCGACCACCCCTCAGTTAGACAGAGAACACTCTCAATAATGCAAGTCACACAGCTAGGTTTATTTCCAGCTAGCTGAGGTCCAAGTATCTGCCCGGCGCAGCGGGTTTCAACAAGGACCCCGAGCACTCAAAGCCAAGGGTTTATATATAATTTTCAAGGCACTTTATCATAGCTATAGACATACCTTGTGCCCCACTTTGACAGTTTAACTTTGTTTAACCTTTTGCCACCCCGGCGTCACCCTGGAGCCATCCTGGCGGTTAAGTGAGACTTAGGTTTAGAAGAAATTTAACTTTATTTACATTTCCTTCTGCCTCAGCCTCCTTCGGTTTTCTGGTGGGGAGGGCGATCTTAGGCCTTGAGGAACTAAGCCATCTGTCTCTGGAAATTGGGCCATTGAAGAGATAGCCTTTTTGTTGTAAATCACCAGGACCTTTGCAAACCAAGGGAGACTCCTGTCTTGCAGGATTGTGATCTCTGCAAGTTAACTATTTGTTTTTCTTCAACATTTGGTCCCTGTGGCACCACCACCTAACCACCCTGGTGGTATATGATTAAGTTGTTTTTTCAGGTTTTAGCTACTTTCTCTTATCTCAAGTTACACGCGCCCTTGTGGGCTGGTTAGGGACACTCAGTAAAATGGCTTCCTGGCCTTCAGGATGGCCATTCTTATGCTAACCCACTCTTACAGTGCAAGGTGCCAGCTTTTGCTTTGCCAAGATGGCTGTACTTATGTCAGGGCTAGACTCAGAGGTGGGTACAGCCTTATTTTTCTTGGCCTCCACACCTGGAGCTGGTTTCGGGGACTTGTTTTTAAGTCCCCTGGGGGAAGGGGAGCAGGGACAGTTTAAGGGTTAAACAACAAAGTTATTGTTTAACCTCAGTGGAAGCCTCTGGCTAAAATAAAAATATAAAATAGATCCTTACAGAATGGGATGGAGAAGAGCTGCCTAAATAGGCAGATGAAGCCATTTAAAGATGAAATGAGTAAATAAAAATAATTTTTGTGGCATGCCTTGCTCATACGTGAGTGAGTGCTGTTTACTTCTTTAAAATACATTATTGTAAATGGTCTTAAGTTTTCTCTTGAGTTGGTTTTCAAATCTTAAACTCAGCTCTTTCACCTTAATGTGCCACATCTGCAGTAGAAAGCAGGTGGATCTGGGTGTGAGTCTGGTCCAGTCACTGAGTTTACTTAACTCAGAGCCTCGGTAGCCTTTTCCAGAAAATGGCTCCTAATACCATCTTGGGGTTTTTGAGAGGATTTTAAGTAATGTGTGTAGAGTATTTAGCATAAATGTAAGCTTCAGGTTGGTTCATGGTAGACTCACAGGGTTCTGATTTAATTAACCGTCCCATATTTTAGGATTCACTTTAGTATGGACTGTCTCTGTAACATTCCTATGATTTGATTTATGCATTTCTCTGAAAAAATATTCTAGAAGTTCAGAGGGCCTTTATATTCCAATACAAAGCCAAGCCATGGCTTAGAATTCATTAAGAAACCAGAAGAAATAACTCCATGTGAATTTTGTACTGAAGATTGTTTTTTAAATCCCTGTTTCGTACAACAAGGCTTAATGTTAATAAATTTTCTCCTAAAATTACTAGGAAGCAAAATGTTAATGCTTTGAAATTTTGTGTTTACTTTTCATTTTAGGTACTCCGACTTCGTTGTTCATGAAATAGGAAAAGATGGACAGATCAGCCATTTGGATGACTTGTCCGTCCCCATGGATGAGGAGGTAAGAGCAGCTCTCCAGCAAAAGTCACCTTCTATATAAAATAGCATTTCCTGGAGATCCTGGAAATACAGATCTCTAACAGCTTTAAATTCTGTGTTTGACTCACTGAGAGTTTCATCATTATTTTCAAGGATCCTTCAGAAGATGTATTTACGGTTTTGACAGCTGAAGAAAAGCAGCGTTTAGAAGAACTCCAGCTTTTTAAAAATAAGGAAACCAGTGTTGCCATCGAGGTAAATAGCACAAAAATGTATGGAAAAGTTTCTTTAGAGTTTTGAGTGCTTCTTTTTGGGTGAACATATCAAAGTGTCTATTAGAAAAATTACAGTAGTTTATAAAAGGATGGCCTTGCTCTATTTGATCTAAAAGAGCACTACACTAAAAATGTTTTTATTGGGGTGCCTGGATGGCTCAGTCACTTAAGCGTCTGCCTTAGGGCATGGGGCTCCCTGCTCAGCAGGGGAATCTCCTTCTCCCTCTCCCTCTGTCATTTCCCTCCTTGTGCTCTTTGGCTCTGTCTCTCTGTCAAATAAATAAATAAATAAGTAAGTAAAATTAAAAAAAAAAGTTTCTGTCAGTGGCAGATAACCTGTATCCAGATAAACTATAACAAAAAAAGTTAACGTTTTTGTTTTAAGAAAATTTTATACATGACCACAGATCAACAAAGAAAGGTATTGTTCGGAATCATAGAGTAGTTTTTCTATCACATGGTGTCTGTAGCCAAAAGACTAGGACAGCCTGACAATCAGATGTATGGCCTGCTAGGGAGGCCATGGCCTTGGCTCTGCCTCCTACAGCCTCTGGGTCTCAGGTGGGTTTTTAGAGGGAGAGGTGTTGGGGAAAGAGAAGGGAGATTTCTCTGCTCAACTTCAATCTGCTTCCACTGTGGAGGAAAAGGAGAGCTGAGCTACTAAATGCAATAGTGGATGCCTTTTCAAAAGCTTTTGTTATGAAAATTTTATTCTTCTCAGTTAGTGCTGTCCAGTGGAATTATAATGCGTGCCATGTTTTTAATTTTAAACTTTCTAAAAACTTACAGAGGTGAAATTAATTTTTACATTATATTTTACTTACCCTAGTACATTTTAAAATATCATTTCAGGGCACCTAGGTGGCTTAGTCAGTTAAACATCTGACTCCTGATTTCGGCTTAGGTCATGGTCTCGGGGTCATTAGATCAAGCCCCACGCTGGGCTCTGCACTCAGCTGGGAGTCTGCTTGAGATTATTCTCCCTCTCCCTCTGCCCTTTCCCCCACTCTTGCTCTCTCTGGAATAAAAGAATAAATTTAAAAAA
Organism: Mustela erminea; assembly: GCF_009829155.1. Classification (NCBI taxonomy): domain Eukaryota; kingdom Metazoa; phylum Chordata; class Mammalia; order Carnivora; family Mustelidae; genus Mustela; species Mustela erminea. Next base: position 87,640,875 of record NC_045624.1, on the reverse strand, counting down.
ATAATAAAAAATAGTATAGTTCAGCAGGTAATCTATATACATATATATTTTTATTTACAAATGAGATGTTTTTACATTCTTTTTTCTCCCTGCTTAATCATCAGAATCTGGTGTTCTTTTATGCTGGTAACATAGCTCAGTTCAGACTAGCCACATTCAGGGACTCTGTTGCCATCGGTAGCTCATGACTGCCGTACAGGATAGCGCAGCTCTAGGTGATACAAGATTTTAAGAGTCTTGTAGCATAAGATTTTTAGAATTTTAAGTTTATGTTAAATTCATTTTATACCATAGTTTAGTGACCTACTTGATTAGGGGTTGTCTGAAATCCCGGTTTCCATCACTCCCAGTTAACAAGAGCTTACCATAACTTTTCAGAATTCATTATCTGCCCCCAACCCTTGGCTCTTCTTCCCATCCACCGAAATGTCCCCAAAGTATGTATATTACAGTTTTAGGATTCATCAATTACTGAATTTACCAATGGACAAAATCTTGCAGTGCCAAAAAGAAAACAAAGAACTGTTTTGGGGAGCTGTTCAGGAGGGTGGCTTAGGTTTCTCTTGCTTGTACAGCACAGTGGCAGATCTCAACCCTGTAGTGTGTGTTTTCCTGCATGGACAGTAAAATTTACTGTCCTCTGAAAACCTATAATCATGACATCTACTGAATGTTTTTACCTTTAAAGATAAAGCCTGGGCACATTTTCTTGTTTGTAAAATGAGGACGGACTTGCCAAATGTTTGAAGTCTAACTATGTGTTCAGTAATCTGTACAAAGTTTGATTCCAGCTCAGTGCTCAGTAAATACCAGATCTAGACTCATTTTTAATATGAAAATGTCACATGTCTGTAATTAAAATGTAGTTTGTTTTCTTTTACATTTTTAATTTTACTAAAATATTACTAAGTTTAGCGTATCCTGGTGTTTTTCAGCTTGCAGGTTGCAGTCCTCAGTGGGTCATGGAATCAGTTCAGTAGAACTTAACCGACATCTGTGTGAATGCAATACGATAAAACAGAAAATAAGAGTGTATTGTACACATTAAGGATAAATACTGTTTTTCTAAAAAAATTTTAGGTATTTAGTAAGGCATATACACATACATACCTCTGGTGGTTGAATCTAGATACGAAATGTATTTCTTAGTGTGAGACATTCAGAAATTGAACAACAGTTTTGTTTTGTTTTGTTTTGTTTTGTTTGAGAGAGGGAACATGTGTGCAGCAGGGGGCAGGAGCGGAGAGAATCTTAACCAGACTCCACACCCAGTGCAGAGCTGGAGCCCGACGCGGGGCTCGATCCCACGACCCTGAGAATCATGACCTGAGCCGAAATCGAGAGTCAGGCGTTCAACCTAGTGTGCCACCCAGGCGCCCCTGAACAATGGTTCTATAACTAATAAGTTTACATTTTCTTGATGTCGATTTTATTTTTTATTATGAACAAATGTTCTAGAACATCATTATAAAATAATTCATCTAATATAGGGTTCACTATGGGGCAGTTGTAGATTGGAGTGTTCCAGGGAGTTGAATGTGTGATCCTCCAAAGACCCAGCTTGCCGACATCGCCATCTGAGAGCCCCGAGTCCCTGAGCGGCAGTGTCTGTGATGGGCGCCTCTGGAGTCTCACAGCCTGCATTTCACATCTGGCGCCGCCTTCCTCCAGCTGTGAGCTGGGACACATTCCTTCACTTCTGTCAGCTTCGTTTTCCTTCTCTCCGAGCAGGTGTAAGGATGGCATGGTGAGGAGATGATGGGGATTAAATAAGCCGACGACAGCGAAGTTCTTGGTACTGTGCCTGGCAGCAGTCATGCTCAGTAAACAGGCTCTTAAGATGAGCACCATTACGGAGCTCTGGGAGATCCAGCAATCCTACCCACAGACTCTGTTACTTCACACGGTTGATAACACGACTCGTGTTTTTACTGACTCATTAGTTTTATCTCCCTATTTGATGTTTGTTAAATCAGTAGTCGCGGTATTTCTGTTTTTAATAGGTTATTGAGGACACCAAAGAGAAAAGAACCGTCATCCATCAAGCGATTAAATCTCTGTTTCCAGGATTAGAGACGAAAACGGAGGACAGAGAGGGGAAGAAATATATTGTAGCCTACCATGCAGCTGGGAAAAAGGCTCTGGCAAGTAAGTGTGCGAGTGACCTGGCATTTGTGCTGTCGGGGACCGTCCTGCTCCTCCTGCTCTTGCCCGTTCATGTTTCAGGACTACTTGGCTGGTGGGCAGGAGAGGATATTGGCCGTGTCACTCTTTCAGAGAAGGTGGATGATAGCTTTCACGTTCACAGAGCAGCCCTGTAGAATGTGTCTGGTTGGGAGTACTGGGTCTCTTTTGGGAGTCACGATTTGCTATAGTGACAGTGGTGCCGAAGAGACAGTGCTAGGAATTTGATACGTTCCCTGAGGAGCAGAATGGGCTCAGCGGTAATTCAAGAAGAAAATGGAAGGGTATTGCTCATTCCGTGCCTTAATGGAGAAAAGAAAGCTTTCAGTGAACCCCAAATCCCAGTGGCATATTTTCTGCCAAGCCCCTATAATGGAAGGCCTTCTGCTTTCCAACTGTGAGTTTTTTCACTCAGACAAAAAAAAACCCATGGAATATACAGGAAAATACCCCTTTGCCCATGCTCATCTTTTGTTGTATATCATTCACTTGAAACAAGGCTAATGTATTTTCTATAGCCATGAAAATTTCTATATCCTTAAAAAATAGGTCGTCTGCCAAATCAGCAGACAAAATTCTAATGAAAATGACAGTGGGGAAAAAGATATTTCCTCACCCTCGTCCCCTACGCTTGATGGCTTCTATTAGGGAAGAGTTGTTTCTAGATAAAGATCAAGTGTAGATATATTTGTCAGAGCAAAACCCGAAGACTGCGTAACAAAAGACTGCTCACACTGTTGATGCTTTGTCAGTCTTCTCTCAGGTTAATGCGTGAGTGGGAGAAGCCTTAATTGTTTGTAACTATGAATCTAGAGAAATGAGGCCATTATAAGAAAAATGGACACAGAAATAAGGTTCAGCTGTGCCTGAAAAAAAAATAATGTAGTTGGTTCAGTATGTCTGGGTAGTGACACAGAAATGAGAAATCTTGAGCAGGTAGGAGGAGAAGATGGACATTGGAGGCTACTTCTCAGTGGACACTGCAAAGGAAATGAGATGGTGTGTTCTGGAACAGCTGAGGGCATGGGTGGTTAATCACTCCTCGAGCCACATGCTGATGTCTTGCTTGCTGCACATTTCTTTGATGTCTGAGTCACAGTATAAAATGGTTCTCCAGCCAGGGCTGTTCAGGAGCATTAATGAAAGTGATTTGAGTGAATTTTTTTTTTTTTTGCCTTCTCCCAAGATTGGCAGATGGCTGGTTACTGTCCTGGATATAGAGAGGGTGCCATGGTGCACTCAGGCTCCCGTTCTCTCAAGGAGCCCAGGCTGAGCGCGGCTGCTAGTGAGCCGTTCCTTGTAGAGAGGCAGTCCCCATGTTGGGCAACAGCCCCCTTTTAAAGGCAAGGTCTTGATTCTGCTGAGTGTGGTCATGAGGAAGCAGGTTAGCAAAACCTGGATTGTTTTGACTGGCTGCTGCTTAGAAATTATCTTTCTTTCCTAGAGGATGCTGGCCTTTGTGACTTGCAGAGAGGGGTGTTAGGGCGTTTATTTGCACTGTCATGGTGGCCCTGAGAGTCTTCCCACCCTTTCCCTTCAAGTGAGTGGCACCAGATCTCTCACATTCTGTCTTTAGCCACATTCTCTATGCCTAAGCCATACCCATCTTCTTTTTTTTCCAAATAAGAAATTTCCTTAAGATTTTTTAGGTGAGATGCTGAGCTCTGTAGGACTTGAACCACCCTCCCTCTTTCCCTTGCACATCTTCAGTAAAATAGGAATTTCTCACTGGAGGAAGCATGAAGGCAGGTCAGATTGGATCGTCACCTGCATAGAGTTCTAAACCTCTTGAGCTTGAGTCGTTTTGGCGTTTGGTCAAAGTGGACTAGAGGTCTGAGCCATTCTCACCCACCTCCTCATAGCCCCAGACAGAACACAAGAGGGCCTGTGTTCATCTGTTGCAGATCCAACTTCCCACCAGTAAGAGTGCCTTAGTTAAAGACTGTTGGAAAAGTCGGGAGAGCTGGGATCCAGAGACCACCCTTCATGCCCCTGCAAATAGAGTCCAGTACCAATGATAACTTACCGTTTTGAGCTATCTTCACTAGCATATGAATAAATTAGCTTTTAGAGATTCATTGCAGAGCTAAGCTTATAGTGTTTTTAGCGCTCCTTTCCTACCATACCCTGATATTGTTACATGCGTTACTAAGCAGATTGGCAATATTCTCACCTAAACTTTTCTCAGCTAGAGCCATGCATCCTAAAACGTAGACATCATGGTGCCCAGACACCACAGATTACCAGCTGTTTTACCTCCGAAGCTATGTTGTTTGTGAATCCAGTCTGATAGACAGGGCACCTTGATTCACCTACCAAACCATGCCTAACGGTATTTTTCTGAAAATATCATTTAATTATTATAAGCCATGTAGTCAGGTAAACTAATATGTATTTTCAGATAGATCATATATTCTAAATGCCTCTAAGAACATCTTTTTAAAAAGACTTAAGTAAAAATAAGGAAAAAAATCTGCCACATGATATGTAGAGGTTCCTGCATACTTTCTGAAAGGAATGGATCCCAGCAGGGATACCTACCCAGATAAAGGAATCCACAGAGACTCCAGAGAAAGGGCCAGACAGATAAGAAGGAAACTCTCTGGGAGAGGCTGGTATTGTGGAATCCACAGGAAGAGGGAATGCCAATAACTAAAGTGATGAGCAGTGGAAAATACTACAGATGGGTCCAGCAAGAGAAGAACTCTGAAATCAATCTGTCAGTTTATAGCCACATCGATATCATTGGGGCGTTTGCTGTAGAAACTCCAGTAGAATAGGATTGGGAACCGGTTGACACCGTAGGCTGAACTGGAAGACACCAGTATGGAATGCTATTTGAAATAAGCTGTAAAGAGGGGCACTGCTGGCTCATTCGGAGGTGTGTGTGGCTCTTGATTTCACAGGCGTGAGTTTGAGCCCCACCTGGGGTGTAGAGATTACTTGACTAAATAAATTAAAAAAAAAAATAAGCTATGAAGAGAAGGAGAAAGGAAGGCAGCATGGTGGAGAGGGATGCAAGTTTGACTTTTAAAATGGAAGAGTCCTGGGCGTCTTGATCTCCTGAAGGGAAAGAGCCAGTGGAGAGGGTGGGCAGAAATTCCGGGAGGAGAGTGATAGCTGGAAGGTCATTGTACAGCGATGCAGCCCTGGAAATGGCCTTGAATAAGAAGGAAAGAATGTTCTGCATGCTACACCATCATGTCATCTTTCTAGAGCTACATTTTTCCTTCCTTATTCATGAGGATCTCTGTGCTCCATACCTGACCCTTCCCGAATGTGGTTTCTTTTTCTCTCTGGTTTCTATTTCTACTGAACTGGCACTGCCCTATCAGACCATCAGAAGGTTGCTTTCTGTGATCTCAGCCTGAGAATTCTTTGCATTCTATCTTTTAAAACAGGGTGTCTCAAAAAAGTCTGAAAGTCATTTTTAATTTTCTTAAATTACAAAGCTCCATAATGCTCCTTAGCATTCCAAGGATTTGGAGTTTTAGAAAGTCCCATTCACCCAGAATAAGTTGAGTCTTGCGGATTTTTCCATTATTCAAAATATTCCCGGTTAATTAATGCATATGCTTACTATTTTGTATACTGAGTGTGCCTAGAAAAAGAATCGTCGATGTTAGTGACAGAGGAGATAATGGTATGCATGTGCAGTGCTTGGATTTGCTAATAAAAGATGCATGCTTGTGAGCCAAAACTCATGCTCGGTTGTCATGGTTTCTCTTAGGCATTACGTTTTTTAGCCTTGTAGCCTCATTCATTTCTCGCCATTATAGTTGATTGGGAAGGGGAAGGAGTCCTGAGGGGGTCATTAAGGATGCATACAGTTCCACTACATCATTTCTGATCCCAAGGTTTTTTTGACTTTGTATTATGGATATTTTCAAACAAGCACAGAGTGTGGTATATATTGAACCACTGTGGACCCACCAGCCACCTTCAAGATTGTTTACATTCTGTTGTTTTTGCTTGATCTTTTCCTCCTGCTCATTTTTCTTGTGGAGTGTTCTAAAGAAAATTCTCTGCAGCACTTCATTTCACTCATAAATACTTCATTGTGTATTTAGCAGCTAAGGAGTAAAACCCCAAACCATTATCACATCCTACATAATGAACAATAATTTATTAATATCCAGTAGCCAGTGCACATTCAGTTTTTCCCCCAATCATCTCAAATACGTCTTTTACAATAGATGACTTGTCAGGCAATGATACAAAAAAGGTCTGAACATTGCATTAAATAGAAGTCTCTAAAATCATCTTAAATCCCTTCAAATTTATCTTTTCAGGAGCTGTTTTCTGTAAGGAATTCTCAAATCTTTATCGAATAAAAAAATCTTTATAACTCAATGCCAGAAACTCATAAAGCACAGAAAAAGACAAAGCTAAACAATAATTTCATGCAGTGTCACCACCAAAAGATAATCACAAGTAGCACTTTGTGAAAACGAATCTCTAGATGGGGCAGCATTTTGCATTAGGTCTTTTTTTTTTTTTTAAGATTTTATTTAAATTCCAGTTAACATGCCTTGTAACACTAGTGTTGGGTAGACAACGCACTGTATTCAGTCATAAACCTTACGCTGCGTCCCTTGGGTACGGACAGTGCAGCTCTGAGGATGAAAAGACCTGCCCTTGTGAGGAGGCTGAGACAGGGAAGCTGGTACCTATAGGTGAGTCTTCTCCTCATTCGCTGTTTGCCTCTGTGACATTCCATTGTTAACGTCTGAATGGCTGTTAACCCACCACATAACTACCAGGTACTGTAGCAGTTCTTGGTAGGAAATTTCCATGCGATCATTTGCATGTTCACCTCTAAAGCACTTTAATATTATTACGAATTAAACATTGCTCTCTTGTGCTCTTTATGCTGTGCATTTGGACAGAGGTCAGAACTGCAGCAGGTAAGAGCGGTTGGTGTTTCATGTAGAGAAAATGAAATGCCAATGATTTTTCTCCCAAGTGCTAAGTAGAAGACAATTTTGGTTAACTGGTGAGCTAGATGGAAAGCCAAAAATAATACTATTATTCACAATTTTCTGAGGATGAATTGCGAGGAATTCCCATGAAGAGCCAAAGAAATACTTGTAATATTTTTGTTGTCCAAGACAGAAGAGACTTACCTTCACATTTATCAGAAAGGGAAAGCAATTCGCTGAGCATGCAAGCTGTGGCGGTTTTGCAAGATGATCCATTGATTCATTTGTTGTTTACGTTTTAGCGTAAATCACTAACGTACCAAGAGTGCTTTTTGCCTTGACAAAGCGGAATGTACCAGCAACTTCAGTACCAGAAGTTTCTTATATCTCTGAAGAGGACAGATTCACGAGTTCATCCTAAAGGATTATTTTTAGGGACAAAGAAAAAGGAACATTTTTAGAAGAAGACTCTAAGGATTATATGAAATACTTTTTCCACAGTTTTTCTTTCACAAAGTTGTAGAAATCAAGTGAATTAGATGTGTACAGATGACATTTGCTGCTGTGTGTCGCTCAAGATGCAGGAACATCATTGTACAGCATCTGGAAGTGGGGTTGTGGCTTACCTGTTTTTCCCAAACTGTGTTGATTTTTCACGATCAGAGTTTAAATCCTAATATTTAAAAAAAAATCTCTGATGATAGTACATTTAAAAGAAAATTTTTAAATGTTTTCCAAAGCCTGGACATATTGGTTACTTTTCAGAAAGTTGAATAATCTAACTGTAGTTCAGAAGGTCACATTGAAAGTTAACATTTAACCTGGCTTAATTTTTAGAGTTTTCCTTTTCCCCAAGAATCATGACCATTATGTTTTGAATGCTAGCCATGCTCTCTGCCAGGGAAGCGTTTGTAAACCACCTAGGATTAACTCAACTTTTGTGAAGGAAGTGGCCTTTGGAAAGCTTGAACGTGTCACTAAGGCAAGTCCTCACAAGCTTTGTCCCCATCCTTGCTGAGGCAAGTATGTGTGAACTCCTGGCTTGGGATATGAGGCAGGGCCTGTAGATTCCAAGGGGAGTTCTCTTTCCTTCTGGACACATGTGTTCCAGAAAGCCAGTTACCCACCAAGAAGATACGCTCTTGTGAAGTAAACGCCTCTGGGGAGTGGGGACCCCTGTGTGTGAGGAGTTGCTCTGTGTGAGGATGGTTGGTTAGTCGTACTCATTTGTCACACAGCCTGCCTTTCAGCTTTTGATTGTGAGTGTGGACAGATCATGTGCAGTCTCTAGTCACAGGAAGTGTCCTACCTGTAGTCCACACAGCTGTAACCACTTAACCTGTATTTCTTGTCAGACTAGATCGGATTTCTCACTCAGGTTCTCTAGCAAAAAATGAGCTTGTAGGTTTCATAAGCTAAAGCTTATGTTTAGAGCACTTTTATTATGGTCTGTGTAACATTTAATTTTTTTTGCTTTTAAGATCCAAGAAAACATTCTTGGCCAAAATCTAGGGGAAGTTACTGCCACTTTGTACTGTACAAGGAAAACAAAGACACCATGGATGCTATTAATGTGCTGTCCAAATACTTAAGGTTAGTATCTTGTTCTTGTGCAGACACAAAATGACAACACGGGAATTTATTTTCCTCTTTCAATGCTAATGAAAAACAAGTGGGAAAATAAGCAAAAAGAGAGCAAGTGTGCCCTCCAGTTACGGTTTCCTTAAGCAGTAGGTGAATTATTTATTTATTTATTTTTAACCTTTGTGCATACTGCTAATGACTCAAGATCAAAATTCTATAAGTAAATAGTTATCATAGTAGCCCATCCAGTTGAAAATAAAAAGTAACTTGCTTCCTGGAAAGCCTACACTTTGATGTGTTTGCAGGGGTTTGCTTAACTAGAGTGTAAATTCTTTAATTCTTGGAGATGGACTTGATCGGACGCTTGAGACCAGTTGGATTTCCTCCTGGGAATGCAGATAGAGCAGGTTTGAGTCTCCGAGGGTCAGCCAGGAGCCAAAGAATTGTTTTTCAGTTGTGGACACAGGCACCGCAGCCAGTCTGTGCGCACAGGAAGTTTACTTTGATACACATTTAACCCAGTTTAAACATGGTACACAGTGTGTCAGTCCACTGGGGCCACCATACCAAACTGTCACAGACTGGGGGGCTTCAGTAATAGCTCAGGAGACTGGGGGTCCCAGGATCAAGGTGTTGGCAGGTTTGGTTTTTTTTTTTGAGGCCTCTCCGTGGCTTATAGATGGCTACCTTCTCTGTGTGTGTGTGTGTCCCAGAGTCTGTCCAGATTTTCTCTTTCTGCTGGAACAGATCGGATAAGGGCCCCCCAGCAGCCTCATTCTAACTGAACCACCTCTTTAAAGGCCCTGTCCAAGTGCAGCTCCATTCTGAGGTACTGGGGGTCAGGGCCAGTAAGTCTGTATGCTAGCCAGGAGGGTGCAGTACCCTACAAGGGACATTATTTTACTCCTGTTGCTGGCTCTCTGGGAGAGAGTCGGTGGGGCCTGTCTGTCCCTGAGCCTGCGAGGATACTTCCTCTGTATTGCGGAGGGACTTCCTCTGACATGGGCATTGGAGAGCACTCAGAATTCAAGCAGTTTGTCCTGTCCTTTTCCTTTTCATGTGGAGCAGTTTCTATAAAATACTTCATTGTTAACTAGCTTAGTTACATCTTCATATCACAACTATTGAGATCCCTATTATAGTGTTTAGCTTTTTTATGCAAAGAAATACCATGAATTTATGGAAACTTTGTATTATTAACTTTTTAAAAACCGAAGATAATAAAATTTTCAGAGTGGTATGTTATGTATCTAGAATGAATTCCTCTTTACCTTCACTGCCATGTCATCTAAAGAAAGGCCTACGGTCGATAGGAAGTACATTGTTTCCTTTTGGTGACTGCAGCGTTGGTGGTATAGTGGTGAGCATAGCTGCCTTCCTTTTGGTGACTGCCTAGCAAAGTCTTCCAATGGCATGTTTTTTCACTCAGCCACAAACATTCTAAGTCAAGCCCTGCTAAGAAGGTTGCTGTCCAGGCATCATTTACTTCCTTAGCTTGCATACTATTTCCTGGGTACATTTTATTTTTTAATTTTTTTTATTTTTTAAAGATGTATTTGTTTATTTGACAGAGAGAGAGAGATGACAAGTAAGCAAAGAGGCAGGCGGGGGGGGGGGGGGCGCGGAACAGGCTTCCGGCCGAGTAGAGAGCCTGCTCGGTCCCAGGTCCCTGAGATCATGACCTGAGCCGAAGGCAGAGGCTTATTAACCCCCTGAGCCACCCAGCCCACCCCCACCCCGCAAGGTACATTTTATTATTATTATTATTATTTTTTGAATATTGTTATTTTACTTCAAGTCTAATTTTAGTTCCAGAGAAGGCAGTGCTGTCTTAAAGGTTTGGATAAGATTTTCTTTTTCTCTTACTCCAGGAAGATCACTTAACAACAAATACTTGAGGTTTCTTAAGTGATATAAAGCAATGATTCCTTTGTCTGTGATATTCCCACATGAAATTATTTCCATTTCCAGTATGCTTTTTTGTAAATTTTCCAGTTTACCAAGTCTCTCCAAACAGTCATCCTCAATATAATGACACTTGCATAGTCTTATTTTTTCAACGTGCTGTAGGCCCTCCAGATAATCAAATCCAATTCTCATGATACAAGACTCGGTGGCATCAATTGCCTGGATCTTGTATTTTTCCAGAGGTCCTGTTGGGAGGTGGTTGTAGTCCTTCTGCCACCTCTCCTGGCCATGGTAGCGCACCGTGGCCCCACAGCGTAGCAGCCACTCAGATGCTGCCCTATCGGGTCCCACGTCCTTGATGCGTTCATAATCTACTTTATTAAATACTGCATTCAACCAGCCCCAAAAGTTTCTGTAGTCACATGACCGTGGGGGTTTCTTTAAGCCACACAACTGCTGGGAAATTTTTCCAAACAGCATCACTTGATAGCGCCGGAGGAAGGGAGGGAGCGAGCCAGCGCGCCGCACGTCTATGGCGCCGCGTGCCTCGCAAGGTACATTTTAAAATCAAGTTTCTCCTTACTCTTCTATTCCGGTACCATTTTATTTACTTTGTGTCTTAAATCATGAGAAATACGATTTTCTAATGATGTGCAACTTCATATGGTTTTGTTTTTGTCTTACCAGAGTCAAACCAAACATATTCTCCTACATGGGAACCAAAGATAAAAGGGCCATAACCGTTCAAGAGATTGCTGTTCTCAAGTAAGTACCAAGGACATGTCAGGATTCGTTCTGCAAAAACCCTGGTGTCACCGTCTTCAAATTCACCATGAGGAGGTTTCTCTCTTCTTTTTCTTTTCTTTTCTTTTTTTTTTTTTTTTGAGAGATTTATTTGAGAGAGAGAGAGAAAGCCTAGGGAGGAGGGAAGAGAGGGAGAGGGAAAGCAGGCTCCACACTGAGCACAAGCCTGATGCATGGCTTGACCTCACCACCTGAGATCATGACCTGAACTGAAATCACGAGTCAGACGCTTAACCGACTGAGCCACCCAAGCGCCCCTCTCTCTTCTTCTCTAAATGGTGCCTCTGCCTATTCGAAAAATCAGTTTTATTCTTTTTTTCTTTTTGTTTCTCTGTATTTCCTAATGTTTTTAGGAGCCTACAGATATTGTTTGTGTGATTTTTAAAGGATTTTTGTGGTAGAGTCAAGAGAAAGTGGTAGAGTCAAGAAAGTCAAGAAAGAGTGCTTCTTTCTTTTCGTCCTTTTTTTGTTCATTCATTATTAAATATAAGTTACTTAAAATTTAATTACAAAACAGTGAATCTTTTGTTACACACTGGGGATATACAGATGAAAAGATGGTCTGTGCATTTAAAGCAATTACAATTTAATGGAGCAGACAGACAAGTAAATCAGAGCTTATCACACAGTGAGATAAATGTGGGGGTATTAGGGTAGGCCAGTTTCACTGAAAACGGGATGCTCTAGTTTTAATCTAATCAGGGCATGTCCGCCTTCACCAGTGACATTTTGGAATGGATAATTCTTTGTTGTGGGGGCGTCCTGTACATTGTAGGGCATTTAGTGGCAGCCGTGGGCTCTACCCATTGGATGTCAGCAGCTTCCTCCCACCCTGCCCCCCACCCTCCAGTTGTGACAACCAAAAATGCCTCCAGACTTTGTCAAGTGTCCCTTGAAGGGCAGAGTCACCTGGGGTTGAGAACCACTGGTCTAGATTCTGGAAGGATGAGTAGGAGTTTTCTGAGGCTGCAGAGGGTCTAAGGTTGCCTGTTTGAACTGAGAAAATACCTTGTGAAAGGACACTGGAAAGGAGTTGGGGAGCACTGCACATTTGGTACTTGGCAGGTGACTTTAGTCTTCTAGGAGCTAGTGAGAAATCAGGGTCCTCGGACCCTGCAGGCCGTGGTGAGGATCTTGGACTTGGCCATGATCTAAATGGAGGGCATTGTGTGGAGAGGCAGGAGTAAGGAAGGGTTGGTTGTGACTGGAGCAGGTAGGTGACCCTGGAGATCGCGGCTGTTGCTCTGTCCTGGGGGCTCTGAACCCAGCCAGTTGAGTGAAAGGAAGGGGAGAAGATGAATTTATACCCTTGTGAAGTCAGACCGACAGACAGACAGACACACACCCCTCCGCTGAGTTTATAGCCATGTGAAGTCAGACACACGCACACACACCATCACCGCCTCCACCCTGAGGTAAGGAATGGTGGGAGGGAGAAATAAAGGGGCAGGAGAAAACTTCTGAGGGTTATGCGTGTGTTCATTATCTTGAATGTGGTAATGGTTTCATGGGCTTAGTGGTAAATCTTGTACATTTTGAATATGTACAGTTTACCACATGTTAATTTTACTGTAATGATAAATGAAGTCATCTGTGCTTGCTGTCCTCACTTAAATATGTATTTATTTGTAACTCCCTTATTTTTTCATAAAGAATTTGAGGCGACCTCTCCTCTTTATCCCACGGTCCCCTATAGGGTGCTGCTTTCCCACGACTACTCTGATTCACATGAAATGGTGTCGGGTTTAAGCATCTGGTTGCATCCTAATGGTTTTGCAGCCCTTTTCCTCCTTGACCTCGAGAGGGAGGCATGATGTGGTCATGAAAAAGCAAAGTAAGAACATCTCCCCATGACTCCACTAAGGTTTGTGGGAATCTTGACGTGTTTGAGAGAGCAGCAGGAGACACCTAAAAGCGTTCATATATGGTGGCCCGCTCTTTTTCGTCCTGTGTTGCAGAATATGGAGTCATCTGCTGAGAATGCAGGGGACAGGATTGGGGGAGAGAAATTGAAGAGTGGGAAGATTTGAAACTGCCTCTGCCGGTAGTGGGGGCCACTGGGCTAGCCAGAAACTCTGAAGGGTTAGAGGGAGCAGCAGTGGCTCGCGGACTCTGGTATTTCTGTCTTCTGTATCTAAACTATCATTGTAGTCAACTCCTATGCTATCCGGCTGGTTCTGCAAAATTTTTTCACCAAAATTAAAAAATAAGTTAGAAAAAATCATAATAGGGGTGCCTGGTGGTTCAGTGGGTTGGGCTTCTGCCTTCAGCTCAGGCCCTGGTCCCCTCCTGCATCGAATCTTGCATTGGGCTCTCTGCTCAGCAGGGAGCCTGCTCCCCTACCCCACTCTGCCTTCCTCTCTGCCTACTTGTGATGTCTCTCTCTCTCTCTCTCTCTCTCTGTGTCAAGTAAATAATTTTTTTTTAAGATTTTAATTATTTATTTGACAGATCACAAGTAGGCAGAGAGGCAGGCAGAGAGAGAGAGAGAGGAGGAAGCAGACTCCCCGCTGAGCAGAGAGCCCGATGTGGGGCTTGCTCCCAGCACCCTGGGATCAGGCTTTAACCCACTGAGCCACCCAGGCGCCCCCCTCCCCCAAAAAATCATAGTAAGTTCACAAGCGACTGGCTGGCTTAGTCAGTAGAGCGTGTGACTCTTGATCTCCGGGTTGTGAGTTCGAGCCTCATGCTGGTTGTGGAGATTACTTAAAAATAATATCTTTTAAAAATTAAGTAAGTTAGTTGTTTTATTTCCCTTCCAGAAGGAACGAGGTGGAAGATGAAAGTTCTGCCATAATTGTACTCCTTCAGAGATTGCCTTGTTCACAGCTTGGTGTGTTTTTTGTGGGGGACTCTTTTTTTCCCTGTGAACCAAAATATTTATATAAGATGTGTTCTTGTGAACAGTAAATGATGTACCTCTTTCCCTTTTAGTACATAGCAAAAGATACGTAAAATATGGCAAACCTTAATTTCTGATGTTGACATTGTTTCCCATTTCTTGCTATTATAAGCAATTCCATGAGAGACATATTGGTAGCTAAATCTTGGTATACATCTGTGAAAACTTCATTAAGATAAACTTAGCAGAGAAGGGCGCCTGGGTGGCTCAGTGGGTTAAGCATCTGCCTACAGCTCAGGTCATGATTGTGGGGTACTGGGATCGAGCCCAGTGTCAGGCTCCCTACTCAGTAGAGAGTCTGCTTCTCCCTCTCCCTGCTGCTCCCGCTGCTTGTGCACTTTCTCTCTCTAAAATAAAGAAATAAAATCTTAAAGAAACAAAACAATACAAAAAAAAACTTAGTAGCAGAATTCTGACTTAAATGTGAAACTCTACAGTTTCTTTTCTTTTCTTTTCTTTTTTTAAGATTTTATTTATTTATTGGACAGACAGAAATCACAAGTAGGCAGAGAGGCAGGCAGAGAGAAAGGTAGGGAAGCAGGCTCCCTGCCAAGCAGAGAGCCCAGTGGGGGGCTCGATCCCAGGACCCTGGGATCTTGACCTGAGCTGAAAGCAGAGGCTTTAACCCACTGAGCCACCCAGGCGCCCCTCTACAGTTTCTTTTGACAGCGAAGCCTAATTGCCCTGAGGAAAGGTAGGACCATTTACACCTTTATTCTGCTTCCCCAGAATCCTCCCTAACACGTGTTATGGTGTTCTGGTTTTTTTTTAATCCTTTACTAATCTGAGAGTCAAAAAATGGCATCTCGTTATTTTATTTTGTATTAAATGATGTGAAATCTTTGAATATTTGGAGTCAAGGTATTTCTCTTTTTGGTCAGCCACCAGGTGTCACACTTGATCACAATGCCGCTTTGTCTTCGAGCCTTTTGCTGCTTTTCTCATCTTCCTGTTGACTTAGTAAGAAACTATATTAGCCACCTAAGTGTTGGCCTTTGGAAGGCACATAGCACTTATCTCGCGGATGCAGGCGACACCCTTCGTTGGCTTAATGGATACCCAGGGCCGGGCTGGGTGGCCTTTCCCGTGAGAACGAGTACACAGGATAACCCTACTCTGCCACGCGGGGGTCTTGATTATTGCTGAATCGCCCATTCCTAGGAATAAGCAGCATTTCTTTTAGCTTCATGTAACTCTCCAGCCACCTTGTAATTTTAACAGGATCTCCAGCAGGAACAGCCCCATTCAGAATGATTTGTTTCTTTTCCTGTCTCTTCCTGCCAGTCTCCTTTCTGAGCCTGGGCCAGTGTTTCGCTGGTTTTGTTAATAAAGGCTTTTTGTGCAACGTGTTGCTTAGGTTGGCTCCTGATGTTTAAAAGTGAGATTTTTAGTAGTCCCAAGTTAGTCACAGAATTCGCTATGAATTTAAAACCGTAGAGCTCTATCCAAGATCATCAGAATTAAAACTGTGAACAGTATCATGAAGATACTGTCAACCCCATTCCACCTCTGCTCAGGGAACGCCCATTCTATAAGAATGAATATACCTGTTGCTTTCTGCTGCGCCAGTGGGATTCAGAAACATATGTCTATTCAGGAAGAGGTAATGGAGTATGCTTCAGCCATATAAAGGAACGAAGTACTGATACATATTACAATATGGAGGAACCTATTTTTAAGATTTTATTTATTTATTTGAGAGAGAGAGCAAGCATGAGTGGGGGAAGAGGCAGAGGGAGAAGCAGGCTCCCCGCTGAACAGGGACCTACACCACCCCCACCCAGGATAGACTCAGGGCTTGATCCCAGGACCCTCTGATCATGACCTGAGCTGAAGGCAGACACTTAACCCACTGAACCACCCAGGCACTAAACATGGATCAGTCTTAAAAATGTGATGCTAGGGGCGTCTGGGTGGCTCGGTGGGTTAAAGCCTCTGCCTTTGGCTCAGGTCATGATCCCAGGGTCCTGGGATAGAGCCCCACATCAGGCTCTCTGCTCAGCAGGGAGCCTGCTTCCTCCTCTCTCTGCCTGCTTCTCTGCCTACTTGTGATCTCCATCTGTCAAATAAATAAAATCTTAAAAAAAAAATGTGATGCTAAATACAAGAAGTCAGACAAAAAAGGCCACATATATGATTATGTTTATGTGAAATGTCCATAGTAGGGAAACGTATAGAGACAGAGTGCAGGAGTGGTTGCTAGGGGCTGCTGGGAGAGGGAATGGGATTAATAGGTGTCGGGTTTTTTGGGGAGTGATGGAAATGTTCTTGGATTAGATAGTGGTAACAGTTGCACAACACTGTGAATGTACTAAAATCTGCTGAATTGTGTATTTTATAATGGTTAAAGTGATACATTTTAGGTTATATTAATTTTATCTCAAAAAGAGAAAACAACGGAGTCATCAGGTACTCCCATGGCTTCCAGGGAGTAAGTAGTACTCTCCAGAATCTCTCCAGAGCCGCCAGGTGCTTGATTACTTCTTCCCTCTTAAGTATCTTGTTCGTTTCTACAACAGCAGTTATGACCAAAGAAGAGTTCTGTCATCCTTGTTCCCCTCTGTTCCTCCTGATCTCTGCTTCCTGGACTCCTTGGGATGTAAGTCCTAGACTAATTTATGCCCTGTGGTCCCACCACTGTCTGCATATGTATGCAGATAAGGACCTGGTGTCCTTTCCTCCTGGACCTGCCACTGGCCCAAGGCCACACGAGCCTTGCTTTATGCTGTTTGGTCTTCAGATTGGATATGGTGA
Source organism: Mustela erminea (assembly GCF_009829155.1). Taxonomy (NCBI): domain Eukaryota; kingdom Metazoa; phylum Chordata; class Mammalia; order Carnivora; family Mustelidae; genus Mustela; species Mustela erminea. Next base: position 87,623,817 of record NC_045624.1, on the reverse strand, counting down.
GGAAGGGTACTAGACTAGGAGCTTTGCCCATTTCCCAGTTTCTCTTTTTAGCTCCTGTGTTTTATATTAATTAATGGTGCAGTGACAGATTTTTTTCCTCAAGAAATTTGGTCAGGCTGCTTTTGCACATGTTGAGCTGGGAAACAAACTGATTGATATGCAGCAAAGAGATGATTGTGTGTCTTCAGGAAGTATAAGAAAATTTTCAGCAAAGAAAATTTTCAGCAAAGAAAAAGAGTGCTGTGAGATGAATTAGCAAGCTGGTATTATATAGATGAATTTTAAACAGTTGGACTCAGTAGACAGCATGTTTTTAACTAAGGATATGACAAAGTTTGCCTGTCAGTTCTTCCTGGGACGTTGGGACTTTAGGTGGGTGGAGGCGCACACTGTGCAGGGCGGCTTCCGTGCCGAGCTGCTTTGGGTATGTGGACTGGGCACTCTGGGGCAGGGCTCGGCCTTCCGTGCTGGCCCAGCACGCAGGCTCCACAGCCAGGTGCACACGCCCATCCAGCACCTACATTTTCAGGCCAAAGCCAGAATGGGCTCCTGACAGCAGGAATGAGCTCAAGGACTAAGGCTGAAAACCAGTCCAGAGCGTCAGGTGTACTGTTCCCCAAGGTGAAGCACAAATACCCTTTGTTGTTGTAGTTCTCAGAGTAGATGTCTTTTCAGAGGAAATCTGAACTTAGAGAAAGTCAGAAACCATCTTCCGCACGATGAGGTACCATGCAACATTATTTGTGATTTTGAAAAATTGTGAACAACCCAAATGGCCCAAATTGGAGGATCTTAATAAAATGAATGGTTATAATAGATGAATTTTAATGGGTGAGTTGTTTTCGACTATGTCAGAGTCTTTTTTTTTTTTTTTTTAAGATTTTATTATTGACAGAAAGCATAAGCAGGGGGAGGGACAAAGGGGAGGGAGAAGCAGGCTCTCACTGATCAGGGAGCTCTGACCAGGGGCTTGATCCCAGGACCCTGAAATCATGACCTGAGCTGAAGGTAGACAGTAGACTGAGCCACCCAGGCACCCCATGTTAGATTATTTCTAAAAACACAAAAACCCTTTTTACTAAAGTAGAGATGCAAGTTGTCCTAACAATATAAAAATACTGTAACATGACAAAATATGAAAATCTCAAATGAAAATCCAGTGTCTTATTTATTGGGAAAATACCAGAAGCATTTCATTTAGAGTCAGGAGAAAAATAAATAAGGATGACCACACTATAACCACTATTTTTGTTGTTGTTCTGGACAGACTATAGTACAAACAAAATTATTATTTTTTTTTAAAGATTTTATTTATATATTTATTTAAATTTATTTGACAGACAGAGATCACAAGTAGGCAGAGAGGCAGGCAGAGAGAGAGGAAGGAAAGCAGACTCCCTGCTGAGCAGGCAGCCCGATGCGGGGCTCGATCCCAGGACCCTGGGATCATGACTTGAGCCGAAGGCAGAGGCTTAACCCACTGAGCCACCCAGGTGCCCCTAGACATTTAAAAAAAGATCTTTAAAAAATTTTTAAGAAATAAGTGTTATAAAAATGTTATAAAAATTTGGCCTAGTGGCCAAATTGCAGTTTTTGTCATAAGTGATTATTTGTACTTAAAGGAGTTGACTGAAACTTATACAAGATAAGAAAGATAGGGGCACCTGGGTGGCTCAGTGGGTTGGCCCGCTGCCTTTGGCTCGGGTCATGGTCCCAGGTCCTGGGTTCGAGCCCTGCATCGGGCTTTCTGCTCATCCAGGGGCCTGCTTCCTCCTCTCTCTCTGCCTGCCTCTCTGCCTACTTGTGATCTCTCTCTGTCAAAATAAATCAATAAAATCTTTAAAAAAAAAAAAAAAAGACTAATATAGGGACGCCTCAGTGGCTCAGTTGTTAAGTGTCTGCCTTCAGCTCAGGTCATGATCCCCAGATACTGGGATTGAGCCCTGCATCGGGCTCCCTGCTCAGCAGGAAGCCTGCTTCTCCCTCTCGCACTGCCCCTGCTGTGTTACCTCTCTTACTGTGTCTTTCTCTGTCAAATAAATAAAATCTTTAAAAGGAAGGAAGAAAGAGACGAAACGTAATATGAAGACAATATCTTAATGGAAATTATAATGGAAAAGAAGTTTTTTACACAAGGAGAAAAAGAACATACCTAGAAATATATATATATATATATATATGATTTTTATGAAGAAAATTTTTAAATACTGTTGAGAGATGTAAAAGAACTGAATGAATGCATGATACAACTGGTTCTTGGGTCCATATAAATGTTTTTTCTTATTGAATAAGTTTATAAATTTGTGCTGCTACTAGTGAGAATAGCTGTAGAATGGTATTGTTTAACTAAGTTAATCATAAAGTTAATGTAGGAAACTTAAGATGAAAACTAGCTATAAAAAAAAAAATTCTGGTAGAAGTCACTATCCAAGGGGGATTAACCTTAGTATATATTAAAGCATATAGAAATTTCACAGTTAAAGCAATTTGATCTTGGCACATAAATCAGTAGAATAATTAGGGGCCCAGATCCATCGACAAATTTACTGTGTATTCAAAGTAGCATTTAAAATCAGCAGAGGGAGGTGCCTGGGTGGCCCAGTTGGTGAAGCGTCTGCCTTCAGCTCAGGTCATGATCCCAGGGTCCTGGGATTGAGTCCTGCATTGGGCTCCCTGCTCAGTGGGGAGCCTGCTTCTTCCTCTCCCACTTCCCTTGCTTGTGCACTTGCACATTCTCTCTCTCTCTTTGTCAAATAAATAAATAAATAAATAAATAATATTTTAAAAAATATAAGTAAGATCAGAGAAAAAAAAATTGCTGAGTCAATGAATGTTGTTGAGATAACTGAAAAGCCATCTGGGAAAAAAAAAATTGGCTCTTTACCTCTGTTCCCTAGTCTAAAATTCCAGGTGAATCAAAAATTTAAACATAAAATAAGTACAAAATAATCAGTGATGACATTTTGCCTGTCTTCACTGAGTGGGTAAAGTGGCAATGCTTTGTCAGATTTTCTTTTTTCTTCACACAAAACGTTTGTTTGAAGTATAGAAGTTGATCACTGGGAATGGCTTCCAGAGCTGTGACTCTGCCAGAGAGTAACAAAACCGGTTACAAAGCAGCACCAGCCACAGTATCACTGCCCACGGATACAGATAAATACATATTTATTTTTTTTTGTAGTCAGGTCCTTGATGGAGTTTTTTTACTCCACAGTTGGCCTCTTTAGTAGGCCATAAAAGGGGCACCTGGGTGGCTCAGTCATTAAGCGTCTGCCTTCAGCTCAGGTCATGATCCCAGGGTCCTGGGATTGAGCCCTGCATCGGGCTCCCTGCTCAGTGGGAAGCCTGCTTCTCCCTCTCCCACTCCCCTTGCTCGTGGTCCCTCTCTCGCTGTGTCTCTCTCTGTCAGATAAATAAAATCTTAAAAAAATAAAAGGCCATAAAGCAGAAAGGCATGTGTGATACTGTTAATTTAAAATGTGGAGTCCACGCCACTGGTAGCTGCTGACACGGTTGCCAGTTTATGTGTGAAGAACACTTTCCCCCTTTCCTTCACCTCCTTGTTGCTTAGGATGAGGAGACGCCATGATTTAAAACCAGAGGGTGAGAGCAGGAAAGCCTTCCCGAGTCAGCAGGACCTGTCCTATATCCCCCTCCGTTGTAAGGAATCCACTTTTGGCGTCACAGGCGGACTGGGGAAGGAGCAACGGATGCTCCCACTCAAAGCCCCTGGGCAGCAGTGCCTGAGGTCTTGTCTTTTTCTCCACGACCGACCTGCTGTGAACTTAGAAAACCCTAGCAGTGAAGGTCAGTGTGTTGGTGAGCTCATGGCCTGCTCTAAGTGAAGTGTGATAAAAAGGAATCACTACCATAATCAAAAGGAAAAAAAGAAAACTGTCCTTTTTCCTGAAAACAAAACAAAAAGTGGTAGAAGTGTTCTACCCTTGGGAAACATTTAAAAACAAAAACAAAAAAACCTCTCTGGCTAGAGATACCCTGAGTATGTCTTAAACCTCAGAACTATTCTTTTTTTCAAGATTTTATTTATTTGACAGAGGGAGCGAGTGAGCAGAGAGGGAGAAGCAAATTCCCCGCGGAGCAGGGAGCACGACATGGGGCTCAGTCCTACAACCTGAGCTGAAGGCGAATGCTCAACTGACTGAGCCACTCAGGCAACCCTAAATCTCAGAACTATTTAGAAAAAAAAAAAAAAAGATTAATGAACATACCTAAAACTCTACTCTGTAGTCCTTTGTTTACAGAAGAATGCCACCTAAGGCAGGAGGAATGGTAGATGGAGAAAAATTCTCTCTCTCACATTAACACACCAGTGTTTGCTTCAGGCAGTAAGACTCCTGGGGTACCTGGACAGGCGGATGAAAGACTGAGGAACAGGATAATCCTAAGGATTAGGGAAGGGGGAAGGTCCCTTTACAGTAGAAAACCCTAGTACGTACCATCCTAACCCAGTGATTAAATTTATCGCCATCAGTGATGGACAAACTGAACACCGTTGCCTTTTGCTGGGATCCGCTGAAAAGTTCATAGCATCACCTAAATAATGTGTTTATCTGAGTTGGATCACGAGGAAACAAACAAATCCGAATGTAAAGGCACAGTGTGAGACAACTGGCCTGGATTCTGCCAAAAGTCAGATACCAACAGAAACCAAAAGGCTGGGCCGAGGCACACAGCTTAGTAGACGCTAACCGGACATCAAGACGGCAGTATGTAGCCCTTGGTTAGATCCTGAATTCAGGGAGCTTTAAAAAAATTGAAATGATCTTATCGGGTAAGTGGGTAAGTGTGGGTGTGGACTGCCAATCAGTAGTGTCGAATTCATGTTGGGCTTCCTGACCAGGACCTGCATGGGTAGCGGTCAAGGATACACACACAGGGGTCACTAGGGTTAAGGTGTGATGTCTGCAACTAACTCAGAATCATTCCGTAAAGTATTCCCATTTCACATGTGTGTCTTTGTGTATGCATGTGTGTGTACTGTATGCAGGTTCCTAGATTAGAGAGAGACTTAGAAAAGGGGAGGGAGTTAAAAGTTGGTAAATCTCTTAGAACATACAAGGTTACAATGTTGCCATTTTTCTCCAGCTCTGAATTTTTTTTTTTTTTAATAAAACAGGTAGGGAGAGTTTTTTTTTTAAAAGATTTTATTTATTTATTTATTTGACAGAAATCACAAGTAGATGGAGAGGCAGGCGGAGAGAGGGAGAGGGAAGCAGGCTCCCCACTGAGCAGAGAGCCCGATGCGGGACTCAATCCCAGGACCCTGAGATCATGACCTGAGCCGAAGGCAGTGGTTTAACCCACTGAGCCACCCAGGTGCCCCTTTTTCTTTCCTTTTCATAGATTCTATTTATTTATTTGACAGAGATCACAAGTAGGCAGAGAAGCAGGCAGAGAGAGAGGAGGAAGCAGGCTCCCTCTGAGCAGAGAGCCTGATGCAGGGCTTCATCCCAGGACTCTGGGATCATGACCTGAGCCGAAGGCAGAGGCTTTAATTCACTGAGCCACCCAGGCGCCCCTAGGGAGAGATTTTCTAATGTATAAATTACTATAAATAAACTAGACTCAGGGCACCTGGGTGGCTCAGTCAGTTAATTGTCTGCCTTTGGCTCAACTCATGATCCCAGGGTCCTGGGATGGAGCCCCACATCGGCTCCTTGCTCAGCTCTCCCTTTGTTTCTCCCCCCAGCTCATGCTCGCTCTCTCTCTGAAATAAATAAAATCTTTTGGTTTTGTTTTAAGATTTTTTTTGTTTATTTCTTTGAGAGAGAGAGAGAATAAGAGAGAGTGCCATGAGAGGTCAGAGGGAGAAGCAGACTCCCCACCAAGCAGGGAGCCTGATGTGGGATTCGATCCCAGGACTCCAGGGTCATGACCTGAGCCGAAGGCATCTGCTTAACCAACTGAGCCACCTAGGCGCCCAATAAATAAAATATTTTTATGAAAATAAATAAACTAGGGATGCCTGGATGTCTTTCGGTTAAGCAACTGCTTTAGGCTCCGGTCATGATCCCAGGGTCCTGGGATCGAGCCCCGCATCGGGCTCCCTGCTCAGCAGCGGGCATGCTTCTCCCTCTCCCTCTGCCTGCCTCTCTGCCTACTTGTGCTATCTCTCTGTTGAATAAATAAAGAAAATATTTAAATAAACAAACTCACAAAATGGGAGATAATATTTACAAACTATGTGGTAAAGGACAGATTTCTTTACTCTGAAAACAGAAAAATAATAACAATCCAAAATACGTTAAAAAAAAAAAAGTAACAGGACAAACAGGCAGTTCACAACCAACATATGTAGAAATGTTTAACCTCATAATAGGAAGTGTGCATATAAAAACCAAAGCTAAATATTTTTTTAACAGTCTGGCAGACTTCAAAAAGGTTTATAATAGGCCCTGGCAGCAGACACAGGGATGAGGCAATAGGCACTCGTATGTTAATATTGTGAGCATAAATTGATAAAAACTTTTTTGGAGGGCAGTAGGGATTAAAATTTAAAATCTGTACCTCCCACATCGAGGAATTTACTCCGAGGATGCATCTGTATAGATGCACACAAAGACGTATGTGTAAGGATGTTTGCTGTAGAATTGTTTGTGATAGCAAAAGTTAGGTCGTTTAAATGTACACCAAAGGGGGTCAGATGGAGGATTGAATAGGCAGGACAACAGCCATCCCATGCACCTGGACAAAGAATGCGGCAGCCTCGGAAGTACCGTGTGGATACAGCGAATCTTGGATATGCATTTTTAAGTGGAAGAAAGCCAAGAGGCTAGGGCACCTGGGTGGCTTGGTTAAGCATCGACTCTTGATTTCAGCTCAGGTCATATATCTCCTGCTCCGGAGATTAAGCCCCCGCATTGGGCTCCCCACTGAGCGGGGAGTCTGCTTCCCCTTTCCTTCTGCCTCTTACCCGACACACTCTCTCTCTCAAAAAATGAATAAATCTTAAAAAAAAAAGTGCTGAACAATTTATAATGTAACAAAAAAAAAAGTGCTGAACAATTTATAATGTAACAAAAGAGGGGAGGATCTGGGTGCTAGTTACATGGTTGAGTTCACTTGGTGAAAATTCATCAAGCAGAACACTTAACGAGTCCTGTATTTTTCCATATATATAAAACATATAAAGATCTTACCAAAAAATTCCAAAAAGGGAGGAGACTGTGGGTACACCTATGCCTCTTTATACAGAAAGTGTTTCTGGAAGGATGCACAAGAAACTGTTGCGGGCACCTGGGTGGTTCAGTGGGTTAAGTCTCTGCCTTCAGCTCAGGTCATGATCCCAGGGTCATGGGATCGAGCCCTGCATTGGGCTCTCTGCTCAGCAGGGAGCCTGCTTCCCCCTCTCTCTGCTTGCCTCTCTGCCTGCTCGTGATCTCTGTCTTTCAAATATATAAATAAAATCTTTAAAAAAAAAAAAAAACAAGGGCACCTGGGTGGTTCAGTGGGTTAAGCCGTTGCCTTTGGCTCAGGTCATGATCTCAGGGTCCTGGGATTGAGTCTCGCATCGGGCTCTCTGCTCAGCAGGGAGCCTGCTTCCTCCTCTCTCTCTCTCTGCCGGCCTCTCTGCCTACTCGTGATCTCTGTCTGTCAAATAAATAAATAAAATCTTTAAAAAAAAACAAAAAACCAAAAAAAAAACAAAAAACTGTTAACATGGGCTGCTGATGAGGAGAGGTGTTGAGGGATAGAGAGAGGACATTGGTTTTTTAGTTCTGTGTTTGTTTTTCTTTTTTTTTTTTTTTTTTTTTAAAGATTTTATTTATTTATTTGACAGAGAGAAATTACAAGTACACTGAGAGGCAGGCAGAGAGAGAGAGAGAAGGAAGCAGGCTCCCTGCTGAGCAGAGAGCCCGATGCGGGACTCGATCCCAGGACCCTGAGATCATGACCTGAGCCGAAGGCAGTGGCTTAACCCACTGAGCCACCCAGGCGCCCGTGTGTTTGTTTTTCTATGTAAATTACTATTATAGAAGTTAAGGAATTTTCATGAAAGTTTCCTTATACTTTTTAAAGATTTTTTTTTTTTTTTTTTTTTTTTTGAGAGAGAGAGAGCAGAGGGAGAGGGAGAACTCCTTTTACAATCATGGTCCTGGGGCTTGATGCCAGGACCCCGGTATCACGACCTGAGCTGAAGGCAGACACTTACCCAACTGAACCACCCAGGCACCCCATTCTTAACACCTTTTAAGTAATAACAAGGTACACATTTGTAGTAGAATGCCATCTCTATCTCTGTCTCCATCTATATAATATGTTTGGAAAAAAAAAAGAATGGTAGGAAATGCAAAGTTAAATATTAGCAGATTTTTTTTCTTTGTACATTTTCAGGTTTTCTTCTTAAGATCACAGTATTTTTCTGATAGATGAAAATAGGACTAAGGGATTGCTCTCTGTTATTATCCCCTTCCTTCTCACAAAATATAGCAAATTTTACAGATATGATTGTCCCATTACTCAGAAATCACAGTAGGCTTTATGAATATAAATGTGGCCCAGGTTAATCTATCCAGTAAGATCGAACCAGCATCATTTTGCTGAAGGAACAATCCAGAGGGAAATGAAAAATGCTCAGCCCACTTGCCTGTGTTCTACTCCTCATAACTTGGTGCGGTCTTGTTTCTAGCTGTTGTTTCCTATAGCAGGGTGCCCAAGACTATTTCATTCAGGCAGTATTTTATTTTATTTATTTGACAGACAGGGAGAGGGAATACAATCAGGGAGGGTGGGAAAGGAGAGGCAGGCTTCCTGCTGAACAGGAGCTTGATGCGGGGATTGATCCCAGGACTCTGGGATCATGACCTGAGCCAAAGGCAGACTCTTAATGACTGAGCCACCCAAGTGCCCCTTCAGGCAGTATTTCATAATCCTCTTTGTGCTCCTTTTTTATTTTATATTTTTTAGAATAACCGCTCAAAGACTTGCCCACTTGAACAAGTGCTTGATGAACTTTAAGCTGGGGAATTTCAGCTATCAGAAAAACCCTCTGAAACTGGGAGAGCTTCAAGGGAATCACTTCACAGTTGTCCTCAGGTAAAGACCTGCAGATAGGAGTGCAAACCAGAGAGGGTCCCCCTGGGCCCCCTCACATCTGTTCAGAATAGTTATTAATCCAGGTGAGCTGGCTCTAGCAGGTGTGGCAGTGAGGGAAGGCCCAGCAGAGCCTCATAGGGCTGGAAGAGCAAATAGTGCTGGAGAATTGTACCAACACCCCCTCACCTCTCAAAACTCAGCTCCTCCTTTGGAAAGGAGCCATGTGCTTCAGACACAGTGTTAAGAGATGGAGAGCCTATGCTTCTGCTTATAGGCAGTAGCTAGGATGGGCAAATTCACAGACACAGAAAGTAGAAGAAAGGTTACCTGGGGCGGGGAGTCTAAGAGGGGGACTTCGGAACTATTGTTTAATGGGTCCAAAGTTTCAGTTTGGGCAGAGTGGGAAGTTAAGGAAGTAGATAGTGGGAAATGTTGCATAACATTGTGGGTGTACTTAAAAATGGCCAAAACAGTCAATGTTACCTGTATTTCACCACCGTTTTTTAAAAAAAAGCAGAGAGTCCTCAGCAGGTGGAGAGAAAGCTGCAGGGGATAAGCGAAAAGCACGAAGCCAGGCCATATCATTGATGATAGGCGTCCCTGAATGTGTTTGACTCCGTTTTTTTCTCTGGGTAACTTGGGCCCTTGCAGAAATATAACAGGAACTGATGACCAAGTTCAGCAAGCTATGAACTCTCTCAAGGAGATCGGATTTATTAACTACTATGGGATGCAAAGATTTGGAACTACCGCTGTCCCCACATATCAGGTTGGAAGGTGCGTATTTAATTTCTTGACTTTTGTCTGAAAGAGCTCACTTGAAAAAAGAGGTTTTTTTGTTGTTGCTGCTGTTCTTATTCATTCATGTCTGGGCTGAGTGAACCAGTATGTCTCATCAGCTGATCTGTAGAATCCTTCTAATTTTTGTTGTGTTTTAAGATAATGCAAATTAATATAAAAATAATAATAAAAAATTAAATCACTCTTCAAAAGGATATAATTTGGAAGGTAAGTTTTTCTCTCATCTGGGATAACCCATCTAGGAATTCTATTTTTAGTTGCTTCCTTACAGGTAAATCTTGACTCAGTACAATAAGCTGTTGGGTAGCCCGACAAAGATGATACAGTTTGTGATCTCTTTTTACAAGTGCTTTCCAGTTTATTAAATTTTCATCTGCACTTTGCCTGCCCTTAAAGAAAGTGGTGTGGGATGGAAATAGCGTGGTAAAGTTTATTTTAAGAACTCTGATTCACTTTCAGGCAATGGGGAATCCCTGTAGTATAACCTAGGGTGGAAATCCCATCAATAAATAATTGGACTCTTGATCTTGGGGGTCATTAGAGCTCCATGTTGGGTGTAGATATCACTAAATAAATAAACTTAAAAAAAATAAAAATAAACTTTAAAAGGGACACCTGGCTAGCTCAGTTGGAAGAGCATGCAACTCTTGATCCCTGGGTCATGAGTTCAAGCTCCACATTCAGGTGTAGAGATTACTTAAATAAATATTTTTTTCTAAGATTTTTTTTTTTTTAAGATTTTATTTATTTATTTGACAGAGATCACAAGTAGTCAGAGAGCCTGATGGCAGGGCTCGATCCCAGGACTCTGGGATCATGACCTGAGGTGAGGGCAGAGGCCTAACCCACCGAGCCACCCAGGTGCCCCTAAGATTTTATTTTTTTATTTGAGAAAGAGAGAGATACAGAGTGGGTGGAGGGAGGGGCAGAGGGAGAAGCAGACTCTACACTGAGCATGGAGCCCGATGCAGGACTCCATCCCAGGACCCTGGGATCATGACCTGAGCTGAAGGCAGATGCTTAACCAACTGAGCCACCCAGGTGCCCAAAAAGATAAACTTTTAATACATGCATACATACTTATTTGGATTTGGAAGCCTAAACCTGAATATGCTGTCCAGTAGATTGTTAAATAAAGTAATCATTTTCATGGTTATAGAAGTCATGAGTTGGAAGTGATCTGAAGGATAAGGTAGTTCATGGTCTTACTTGTGTTTCAAACCCTTTTTCTAACAAAGGTGAAATTTAGGGTTGGGGGTCTGCTGGAGCTCACTAGTTGGTCCTCTGTAGCCCTGGGAGCAGAGGACTTCTCTTGATTTCCTGTGCATGGTTGCAGCAGTTGACTACACATACTCGCGTTTGTTCATGCCTTTTTTTTTTTTTTTTTTAAAGATTTTATTTATTTATTTGACAGAGATCACAACTAGGCAGAGAGTCAGGCAGAGAGAGAGGAGGAAGCAGGCTCCCTGCTGCGCAGAGAGCCCGATATGGGCCTCGATCCCAGGACCCTGAGACCATGACCTGAGCCGAAAGCAGAGGCTTTAACCCACTGAGCCACCCAGATGTCCCATGTTCATGCATTTTTAAACGCACAAAATGATTGGAGTGGCTCAGTTGGTTAGGCATCTGACTCTTGGTTTTGGCTGAGGTTATGATCTCAGGGTTGTGGGATCAAGCCTCTCATAGGGGTCCCCACTCAGTGTGTTTGAGATTCTCTTCCCCTCTGCCCCTCCCCCTGCTCGCACATACTTTCTTTCTCTCAGATAATAAAGTCTTTTTTAAAAAATGAAATAAAGTTTTAGAAAAGCACAAAATGATAAAAATCTCATGCCTCTACTTCTTTGAGGCAGTGTTGTGGAGATTAAAAACTCAGGCAGTTCTGAGCCTCAGATTACCCATCTGTTAAATGGAGATCATGAAGTGATGTGATATTTATGCATCCCCTATTGCTGTGTCTAGGATATAGTAGGTGCTCAATAAGCAGAAAGTAGTATTTTAAAGCTAAAGCATACCAAGCAGAGAAAGAATATTTACCGGAAAGAAAACTAAAGTCACTAAATATCATTATTATTAGATAGTAAATGATCATGTTTTCAATCTTGCTAAATGGTCAGAGGACATTGATAAAGATAGTGAAGATATTAATTGTATCATGGGACAGAATATTTAAGGGAAGGCTGTATCAGCCTTTTGTTTTGTTTTGTTTTAAATAGCATTTATTTTTTAAGTAGGTTCCATGCCTGACTTGGTGCTTAAATTCATGATCTCCAGATCAAGAGTTGTACACTCCACTGACAAGCCAGCCAGATGCCCCAGGCTATATCAGCTTTTTTTTTTTCTTTTTTTCCAAAATTTTACTTATTTTAGAGAGAAAGAGCACAAGCATGAGTGGAGTTGGGGGAAGGGAGGGAGAGAATCTCAAGCAGACTGTGCCCTGAGTGCAAAGCCTAACAGGGCTTAGTCTCATGACCCTGAGAGCATGACCTGACCCAAAATCAAGAGTCAGACTCTCAACTGACTGACCCACTGAAGTGCCCTGTATCAGTTTTTGAATTTGTAATTAATTTGGCAGAAGAATAGCCACGGGACCCTGCAAATGTACTCCAAAGATAATGTAAAATGGCTAATGAAAATAAGATCAGATTTATCAAAAGTGTAGAAATGAACAAAAATTGCATTGCTTTCCCTAAGTATAGTCATTATACAGTCCATTCAAAATTTCAAACCAGCAGTTTCCTAGCTTCAGAGCAGCCCCCTATTACCATCATAGGATCTCTCAAGGGAAAAACAAAACCACCCTTAGTTTATAGATTAAAGATGGAAAAATGACTTTTATCCACAGTTTTTTAAGAACCCTTATAAAGACAAAAGAAACAAATAACAGTCTAAAAATTGGCAAGTGATCTGAGCAGACATTTCTCTAAAGAACATAGACTAATGGCCAGTAAGCACACAAAACGATGCTCAACATCACTAGGGAATCACTAATCATTAGGGAAAAGCAATTTAAAAATATATTTATTTATTTATTTGACAGACAAAGATCACAAGTAGAGAGGCATGCTGAGACAGAGGGGAAGCAGGCTCCCTGCTGAGTCAAGAGCCCGATGCAGGGCTCGATCCCAGGACCCTGAGATCATGACCTGAGCCAAAGGCAGAAGCTTTAACCCACTGAGCCACCCAGGTGCCCCAGGGAAAAGCAGTTTAGAACCACAGTGAGCTATCACTTCATATGCACTATGATAGCTGACATCACAAAGACAGACGATAGCAAGTGTTGGTGAGGATGTGGAGAGATTGGAACCCTCATGTGCTGCAGGTAGAAATGTAAACCAGTACAGCCATTTTGGATAACAGCCTGGCTAGTCCCCAGAAGGTTCAGTCATACAACTGAGCTGTTGTACTCTAGGTGTATACTCAGGAGTTGAAAACATGTTTACACAGAAATTTACACCAATGTTTATAGCAGCCAAAAATAATGGAAACAACCCAGATGTCCCATCAACTAATAAATGGATAAACAAAATGTGGTGTATCCATACAATGGAATATTATTCAACAATGAAAGAGAATGGAGTGGGGCGCCTGGGTGGCTCAGTGGGTTAGGCTGCTGCCTAGGCTCAGGTCATGATCTCGGGGTCCCGGGATCGAGTCCCACATTGGGCTCTCTGCTCAGCAGGGAGCCTGCTTCCTCCTCTCTCTCTCTCTCTGCCTGCCTCTCTGCCTACTTGTGATCTCTGTCTGTCAAATAAATAAATAAAATCTTAAAAAAAAAAAAAAAGAATGGAGTACTGACTCCGACTACGTGGATGGATCTTGAAAACATGCTAAGTGAAAGAAGCTAGTCACAAAAGGCAAGATATTGTAGGATTCATATATATGAAATATTCAGAATAGGCAAATACGTAGAGACAGAAAGCTGATTAGTGGTTGCCTACGTTTGGGGAGGGGTAGCAGAGAGTGACTGCTGATGGGTGTAGGATTTCTTTTTGGGTGCTAAAAATGTTCCAGAATGATTGTGTAATGTCAACAATTCTGTGATTATACCAAAAGCATTGAATTGTGCACTTAAATAGATGAATTATATGGATATATGAATTATACCCCAGTAAAGCTGTTTTTATTATTTTTTTAAGTGGAATAAATCCTTGCATATATGGTCAAATGATATTTGACAAGAGTAACAAGACCAGTGGGGAGAGGACAGTCTTTTCAACAGATTATGTTGGGGAAATTGGATTATACACATAAAAAAAGTGAAGTTGGACCCTTAACACCATTACAAGTTGTCTCACACCATTCACAAAAATTAACTAAAAATAGATACAAGACCTGAACCACTAAAATTATAAAATTAGGGGAAAACGTCATGACATTTGATTGCCAATTTCTTGGATCTAACAGTAGGTTGGGTTCCATAAAATTAAAAATATCTGTGTAGAAAGGGCACTATCAACAGAATAAGAAAGCAGTCCGCAGAATGGGAGAAAATATTTACAGGTTATCTGTTGAGGGGTTAATGTCCAAAACATAAAGAGTTCCTTACAACTCAACAATAACAAAACAACTTGATTAAAAATTGACAAAGAACTTGAATAGACCTTTCATAAAGAAGAAATGCAGATGACTTATAAACTAATAATGAAAAGATTACCAATCAAGATTACCAATCATTAAGGAACAAATCAAAACCATAATGAGATGATTTTTTATACCCATTAGACCATTATTAAATAAATTGTTGGTGAAGATGTGGGAAAATAGGAACCCTTGTGCATTGCTAATGGGAATATAAAATGGGCCTGCTGCTATGGAAAATGATACAGTAATTCTTCACAACATCAAATGTAGAATCACCATATGATCCATAAATTCCATTTTTTAGTGTCTACCCAAAAGAATTGAACATGAACACTCAGCAAGTATTTACTCACCCATGTTTTTAAGAGCAGTATTCACAACAGCCGAAAGGTGGACGCAATCAAGTGTCCATTAACAGGTGAATGGATCCAAGACATGTTAGATCGATACAATGGAGAATCCTTCAGCTTTGACAGGAAAGAGACTCTGACACATGCTACAACATGCATAGACCTTGAAGACTTTCATGCTGAATGAAATAAGCCAGGCACAGAAGGACAAAAACTGTGTAAATTCTCTTACCTGAGGTAACTCGCATAGTTAGATTCATACATGAAGTGGAGAAGTGGTTGCCAAGAGACAGCAGAGTTTCAGTTGAGGAAGATGTGAAAGTTCTAGGGGCAGGTCGTCCTGATGGTTACAGTGTGAATGCACTCAGCGCCGTAGAACTGTACACTTGAAAAATGGCTAAAATTAAGAGTTTTATGTTATGTGTTTTATATACAATTAAAGGGTGGCTCAGTGGGTTGGGCCTGTGCCTTCAGCTCGGGTCTTGATCTCAGGATCCTGCTCAGCGGGGAGCCTGCTTCCCCCTCTCTCTCTGCCTACTTGTGATCTCTGTCTGTCAAATAAATAAATAAATAAACTTTTTTTAAAAAGTTGGAAGAAAGATAACGTAAGAAAAGTAGGAAACATCTTAACGTGTAGAGGACCAGATAGAATGGCCTCTTGTAAATGAAATCTGCACATATTTCATACGGCACTAGGTAGTGAACTTTCGTGTATGTGGCAGCATCTTAGGAAATTTGGTAGTATACCACGTGTTGGCAGACTTTTTCTGTGAAGGGCCAAGTAGTAAATGTCCTGGGCTTGGTGGGCCAAGGAGTGTTCATAGCAGGTGCTCAGCTCTGCTGTTAAAACAGTGTGGAAGGAGTCACATACGATGCGTCAGGGAGGAGCACAGGTGTTTTCAAGAAACCTATTTACAAAATCAGGGGGCCAGCCAGGTCACAGGTTTTTGAACACAGACATCTTCTATGCCACCTGACCGACCAGTGCCTCATCCTGAACTCATTCTCTGCTCTCTCTGGAGGTGTTGTGGATAGTCTAGACAGTTGCATAATGTGTCATCCAGGAGAATATTGAAGGACTGATAGAGCATGGCTTCTTCCAGGACTGTTAAGGATGGCCAGCAGTAAGAGTGTGTTATGTAATTAATCACATTAGTAGGTAAAAAATCGCTATGATCCTATCATTGGATACCAAACAGCATTTTATACAGTTTAATATGCAAAAATATGCCATATAGGTTTCTTAAATATGAAAAATAAAAACCCCAGTTAGCTAGAACAAAAATTAGTAGAAGGGATTTCGGTATTCTTTTGGTGGGGAAAGCCTTTCTTCTTTTAAAGTTTTAGTTTTAGAGAGAGGGAAAAAGTGAGTAGGCAGGGGGCTGGAGGAGGAGGAGAAAATCTCAAGCAGACTCCCCACTGAGCATGGAGCCTGACTTGGGGCTCACTTTGGAGCTCAACCCCACAGTCATGGGATCATGAGATCATGACTTGAGCCAAAACCAAGATTTGGGCACTTAACTGACCCAGGTGCCACTAGGGAAGGCCCTTCCAAGCATGACTCCAACACCAGAAATCTTAACTGGAAGAATTCAGGTAAGACACCCGAAATAGAATTTTTGTATGGCAACATATAATGGAATAAAAGTTAAAGGAAAAATTGGATATGCTTACAGATTTATCAAAAACATCATGGAGGCACCTGGTTGGTTCAGTCAGCATGTGACTCTTCATCTTGGGGTTGTGAGTTCTACCCCCACAGTCTTTAATGGGGACCCTGGGTGGCTTAGTGGATTAAGCGTCTGCCTTTGGGTCAGGTTATGATCCCAGAGTCCTGGGATCAAGTCCCACCTGGGGCTCACTGCTCAGTGGGGAATCTGCTCCTCCCTCTGCCCCTTCCCTTCCCTGTCCACCCCCCTGCCCCACCGCTCGTTGCCTCTCAGTTTCTGGTGCTTGCTCGCTCTCAGATAAAATCTTAAAAAAAAAAGTTACAAAAAATACTCTCTAAAGTGTTGATTTAGATAGTGTTAGATAACAGGTAACCTTTCTTACATACTATTTAATTTTTAAAAGCATATATTATAATCAGTAAAAATAAAGGTATTTCCATTTTGGCAAGAATAGTAAGGAAGGATAAAGTGTTATTTATTCTGTTTGTCTAGGCAAGAAGGTATTAACAAGGGGGAGAAGTTTCTTGAGAAGTTTCAAATAAGTTTTAGTGCAGAAAGGCTTAACTTTGATTTATACACATAATACCTTGTATAACAGCTTGATGAGTTGGTAGTATTTATACTATTAGCATTTTAAAACTGAGGGTGATACTGAATGTTAATGAGTGAACATGCTCTTCATTTTGTTCTCTCGTTTTTAAGTTCTTTTGGCATTTACGTTTGAAACCTTTATCATTATATTAGTTTTCCAGCTCACTGTTGCATTTAATAAAACATAGACAGTTAACATGATTTGTGACTGCACAGATTTTGACATATAAAATACATCTTACTGCAAAATTAAGTAAAATAAATGATGTTTAATTTTAGAGCTATCCTGCAGAATTCCTGGACTGAAGTCATGGATTTAATATTGAAACCCCGTTCTGGAGGTATGAATAAAATTCATGTTAATGAAAGAAATAGAATATTTTGTTAAGTATTTGTGGAATTGCTTTGAATAAAAAGTATGTGTGCATACTGGGGGTCGTTATTTCAGAATTTTCAAGATTGTTTTTATAGTAAAATAAAAAGATGGTTCATTTTTTCATAAATTCTGTGTGTATATATATATAGATATGAGATTTATAACTTATATCCTGTTTTCAGCAGTTTAGCTCATCTAATTTATTCATTCATAAATGAATACATGTATTTCCTTTTCCCTGTGCTCTGTTAAATCTCTGAACATTCAGGAATGCAGGCACATTTCACTTGTGGTTAATTTTTAAGCATAGTGTGATAGAATGTAAAAACTGGGCCAAAAAATGTTGAGGATTTTTAGTTTAAAGAATTTGTCAGGAACTTCCCAGAAAGTACCTCTACATTCATACTGTATGAAAAAAAGATTTCAGTGCTTCTGTACAAGGGCGCCTAGGTGGCTCAGTCAGTTAAGGGTCTGACTTTTGATTTCAGCGCAGTTCTTGATCTCAGGGTCCTGAGTTGGAGCCCCACTTTGGGCTCTGTGCTGGGCATAGTGCCTCTTTAAAAAAAAAAAGAAAAAGAAAAAACCCGTACAAATTATCAAAACAGGTATGCCCTTTGGATAATCGTTTCCAAATTAAAAGAGATAAAGTTGTCTAATTTTAAGGAGAGTGGCCTCTTAAATTTGCCCACCCAGTAGAGAAGGAGAAGGAAGAAAGGACTACCTGGGTTTTGTCTTGTGACTCAGCCATTGTCGTGGAACAGTAATGGTGTTTAAATCCTGGGGTGGCAGAAGGTGGACAGAGCTGGCTGGTTCAGTGCACTCTGCCTGTCCTGCCTTGTCACGTTCTGGTGGCTGTTCTCAGGTGAGCAGAAACTGTTCAGAGTACCTGAAGCACAGAGAGCCTTTTCTAATTTTATGTTCTCTCGGCAGCACATTAAGTTATGGAAACCTGCCTGTCAATAATTTATTTTAATCACAGCTTTTCTTCCCTCCCAGCTGAAAAGGGCTACTTGGTTAAGTGCAGAGAAGAGTGGGCGAAGACCAAAGACCCAGCCGCTGCCCTCAGAAAACTTCCTGTCAAAAGGTGTGTGGAAGGGCAGCTGCTTCGAGGACTTTCAAAATATGGAATGAAGAATATAGTCTCTGCGTTTGGCATAGTGAGTCCTATTTGTGAAGTCAGGCGAATGACTTGAGGTGGCTTAATGCTTTTTAAATTTTTTCTTTAAATATTTTACTAAATTTTGAGAGAGCAGAAGGTAAATAAGGATCCTTTGGTGATCTCTGACCAGAGTGATCCTTGTTTGTGCCCTGAACGGTGATGGGGGTGGAGGGTGGGTGAAGGAAATGTTGGCAGTAACTATTAACGTTGAGGGCATGAGAAGAGCATTGAAGTGGAAGATACTATCCACAAGAAAATTAAAATTAACCATTTTGGTACTTCAGAAATTCACAGACCATGTTAGAGTTCGTTTCTTGGTCATTCTCCAGGTTCAGCCCTCTGACCTGCCTAAGAAGCTGCACGAGGAGTGGTCTAAATAATCACATTTTAGTTTGGTTTCTTCGTGGTGGTTCAGCAGTGGGTCCCGTCTTGGCACGCGTGGCCTTTGCTAGCATTCGGATACCTGTAACCTAGAAGAGACCGAAGTTTAACTCTTCACCTTCTGTCTTATCTACTCTTCCCCAGGGAAACAAAACAGCGTTTTTGCTGCATTAAATTAGTTGTCCGTTCAGTCCTTTAGGTTTTCTCCTTCCATGGAATTAATCAGGAAGGATGCCTGGTCTGCTCTGTAAGTGACATGTCAATTTCTGCAGTCAGAGTGCTGTGTCTTTGAATCAGGGTATAGGGTCTCCCGGAGTTGCCTTCACTGCATGAATGCCTGGCAGCTGCTGAAGTCAGAGCGACTGAGCACCCGTAGGCACAGGGGCTCTGTCCCTCACACTGGTTGCTGTGCGTCACTCACTGTTTCTACCCATTCAGCGTATGAGCTGCTTATCCTAGGGTCACCACTAAACCAATGAGATGTCTTGGAAAGTACAGTACTTCTAATACTCAGAATGTGTATTTTTTTTTCCTTGCCCATTTTTTTCTTCCTTCCAGATACCAAGAAATAATCGCCTGATGTATATTCATAGCTATCAAAGCTATGTGTGGAATAACATGGTAAGCAAGAGAATAGAAGAGTATGGACTGAAGCCTGTTCCAGGAGACCTTGTTCTCAAAGGAGGTAAAAAGGCAGATATCCTCATTCCATCCAGCTAGGCTTAGCTGTTTAACACTAGTGCTTAAAATGCAACCTGGCCACTAAAGAGAGAGACATGTCTGGTAAGGTTGAAATGGAAAGACGTTGTAAACTTGGGTTGAACAGTTTGGACCTGTGTCTTTAATGAAAATATATATCTAGTTAGGGGCTCCTGGGTGGCTCAGTTCGTTAAGTGTCTGCCTTTGGCTCAGGCCATGATCCTGCAGTCCTGGGATCGAGCCCTGTATCGGGCTCCCGGCTCAGAGGGGAGTCTGCTTCTCCCTCTCCCTCTGCCTGCCACTCCCCCTGCTTGTGCTCTGTCTCTCTCTCTGTCAAAGGAATAATCTCCAATTTGAAAAAGTACCTAACTCTCTCTGGGTCTCTGGGCCTTCATTTTCTCAGTTAGAATAAGATTTGGATTCAGTGTTGCCTTAAATCTTTTTCCAAACTGTAATCTGGGTCTTGCAAATACTCCTCTCTACTTCTGGATATACCTCGGTCTCTCAGCTGTTGTCTGCCAATTTCAAAGAGTTTCTTTAAGTCAACACTCAGCTGGAGCCTGCTTTACATACCGGCCATGATATAACAGACATTTAGTGCATACCCTGTGCCCGCAGCATTCATAAGACACACAGATGATCCCCTCTGATGCCGAGCCCTCCCACCACGGGCCAGGCCCTGTGCTAAGCCCTTTGTCTGCATTTTCTGGTTTAAAGTTCATAGTATGCTGTGAAGTATTCTCTCTGTTCTTCAGACGAGGTTCACAGGGTTCCACGGCTGGTTAAAGAAAGAAAAGCGGGGGCGCCTCTGCCTTTGGCTTGGATCATGATCTCAGGGTCCTGGGATTGAGCCCCACATCGGGCTTTCTGCTCAACAGGGAGCCTGCTTCCCCCACCCTTTCTGCCTACTTGTGATCTCTGTCTGTCAAATAAATAAATAAAATCTTTAAAAAAAAAAAAGAAAGAAAGAAAAGGCAGGGATTCAGAATCAAGGTCTGCCTGTTTCCACAGTCCACTTCCTTTTGGCCTACCCACCTGTCCTTCTGCTGTCTGCAGACATAGCCTGCTCGTCTGCATGTATGCCTGAGAGATCCAGGTTTCTGTTGAGAAATGTTAATTATCCTAAATTAATAGTATTTAACCTCATTTAGTGTTGATTACATCCAGTGTATTTTGATGTCCCATGTGCCATTACATTTCATTCTCTAAATGCAGATGGATTTTTTAAAATTATTCTCTTAGCAAAATGCATCCATTGATGATAGAATTCTAGATGGTATTTTATAGTGTTGTTTATAAAGGAGCTGATCATTTAATGCAAACATTCTAAAAAATTGAGGGTGCAGCTGAGAAATACATTTTTTTTTTGGCTTCCCACTTATTCTCAGTCCATGGTTTTTATTTCTTGGGTAAAGCAGAAAAGACAAAAAGATCTCTAACTTCATTTCTTAAGCTTTGTAGGCCACTCAGCCATGTCAGCTTGCCCTTCTGACTTCTTAGATGTGTATAATTTTAGAAGCTCGGGCTCATGAAAATATTACCTATTTTCACTATTTTTCTCAATTTCTCTTTGTGAATTTGCAGCTACAGCTACCTACATCGATGAAGAAGATGTTAATAATTACTCCATCCATGATGTGGTAATGCCCTTGCCAGGTTTTGATGTTATCTACCCAAAGCATAAAAGTAAGTTCCCTATTTGGGGAAAACAGTCCAAACAAAGTTTGACGTATTTAAGCCATTGGCTGTGAAGAGTAGAGAGAGGAGGGAAAAGTAATCAGTACTTGAAATAGAATTTTAGAACTTTGATTTCCATCAGACTTGAAAATGTTTCAATTTCAAGCATTTATAAATCACATTTACATATAAAGTCCCCCAGGAAGGGATGTATTCAGATAGATAAATTAATTTTTTTTTATTTTTAAGAAGTCTCTACACCCAACATGGGGCTCAAACTTACAACCCCAAGATCAAGAATCCCTTGATCTACTGATTACTCCAGCCACGCCCCCCTGAATAATTAAAATTGAGAAACAAAATGGTGGTGGTGGTGGCAGCGGTAATGAGGTAGTTTAGTAGTGGTGGTATTATTGTTCCTAGTGTTGCTGTTATTAGTGGCATCATTTAAATTTCTGAAATCCACTAATTCTTATAAAGGATAGGAAGGCTTTGGAAAAAGTCATTGAGAAAGTGAATGGATAGTTCGACTTTACCTTCCTTCAGCCTTTTTTTTTTGATAACCATGGAAGTAATACCTGCTTACTGTGTTTTAAAAGTCAACGAGCAGAAGCTTATGGAGTGAAAAGTGAGCATTCACTTCCCTTATTTCCCATTCCCCATAGGCTGTTAGGAATTACTTCCCTTATCTTCATGGATTAGGGATGGGGGTTGTGGACTAAAACTTTCGTTCTTCAGGGATTCAGAAATTGGAAAAAAGAAGGCAGCTCTGAGCATGGGACCAGCTTGATGGATCTGACCCTGGAAGTTTACCCTTAGCCAGAACTGATCTGTGGGAGGTTATTTCTTGTAAAAAAAAAAAAAAAAAAACCTTTTCTCTTGGAGCACCTGGGTGGCACAGTTGATTAGCATCTGACTCTTGATTGCAGCTCTGGTCTTGAATTCAGGGTTGTGAGTTCAGGCCCCACGTTTGGGCTCCACACTGGAGCCTACTTGAACCAACAAATGAAAACCATCTTTTCTCTCAAGGGACCAGAATGGTTTTCCTGGTCATTGTTCTTTTCCTTGAAATTGTACAAGTTAGAGAATGATTCAATATTAACATCCTTCTGGGGCGCCTGGGTGGCTCAGTGGGTTAAGCCACTGCCTTCGGCTCAGGTCATGATCTCAGGGTCCTGGGATCGAGTCCCACATCTGGCTCTCTGCTCAGCAGGGAGCCTGCTTCCTCCTCTCTCTCTGCCTGCCTCTGCCTACTTGTGATCTCTGTCAAATAAATAAATAAAATCTTAAAAAAAAAAATTAACACCCTTCTTTGATAATGCATATACTTAAAAAAGTTAGTTATCTGCCACTTCCATGTTGGTTGACACAGTCAAACTGCTGTGCTCCTGATACTTCCGAGGCTGACTTTGCTGAGGGGCAAGAACAGAGACAAGGAGGAGAGAAGGACTGGGGAGACGAGGGAGGGAGCGGGGAGTGGTCTGTCTAGCCTGACATTGCAGCGAGGCCCCGAGGACACACTGACACTGGGAACTAGCGAGAAGGAAAGCACTTAAGATGCTCAGACCCACACTTGCTCTTTTTCCAAGAAAGAAAAAGTGAGCGTTCTTTTCTTCTTTCTTGTACCTCTCAGGATCAGAATTATGGGCTAATGCCAGTTAAGACATAAATTCAGCGCAGCCTTTGACCCGGCCATTCATGGAAACCTTGTGGCCAGGACAGGGGCTCACAGACTGCATGGCTGGCAGGTCAGGCACACGGATGGGTAACACACGCGCACACGGCGGCCAGCTGTGCTCAGTGTAGGGATCCCTGTTGTCTCATGGGTGTGTTGTGAGGGAGTCTTTCCTTCACGCTGGTCTACCCAGCATTTTTTAATGAATAACTTGAATCAAGAAACCTGTTTATCATGTTTGCAGATTCTTTTACTCAGAATGGTTAATACTAATTGTATGAAAAATAAGTTTTTTGAAAAGAACTGCCGAAGGTATTGAATAGGGTTTAATGTAGATAGTATTTTTGTAAAGGCCTAGTTTGATAGTAGTCTACAAAAAGTATCTGGAGTTCTTTTTTTTTTTTTTAAGATTTTGTTTATTTATTTGACAGAAATCACAAGTAGATGGAGAGGCAGGCAGAGAGAGAGGGAGGGGGAAGCAGGCTCCCCGCTGAGCAGAGAGCCCGATGTGGGACTCGATCCCAGGACCCTGAGATCATGACCTGAGCCAAAGGCAGCGGCTTAACGCACTGAGCCACCCAGGCGCCCAGTATCTGGAGTTCTTAATAGCCTCAAGACTGCTACTCTGAGGCCGATTGAGTGTTTTGTGGGGAGTACAGAAACGGCAGAGGAGGGACATTTGAAGGAACAGGTGTGTGACCTAGAGAAGAAACGGCTTAAAGGGCCAGTACTCGTGAGTACGTGAGTACTCGTGAGTACATGAGGGCAGTGAATCTGCTATCTTCCAAAGCAGTCAGCGGAAGTTCTAAGAAGACAGATTACAGCCCGGAATAAGGGACTTTCTAACAATTGTGTTTCTCACAAGGAAGTGGTGACCAGTAACTGGCCACATGCAAGCAAGGCTGAATGACCGCCTCTTTTGGATATTCCCACATCAGGTGTGAGGCTGAGCCCAGATGGTTTTCCCAGGTCTCTTATATACATATAATTTATATCTGCCTTCTTCTAGAAAGAGTCTGAGGCCATGTGTGTGGTCTCTTCCAGCTCTAAGCATGTATAAATTGTAGGTTAACAACTTCAGAGGAAATGCTCTTGTAGTTAGCTTAAGAACCTATGCCCCAGATACTGTGGCTGCTCGCAAGAGATAACTTACAAGTTGGTCCAAACTAAGCTGCAGACTCCTACTTGTGGGAGTAAGTCCCTAAATTTCGATTCCAGAGGACAGGCTGGATTATACATTAGAGGGATTTTGGTTTTATCAAGACAGGCTGGATTATACATTAGAGGAATATCTGGTTTTGTTAGGACGATCTAACTGAATGTACATGTTACTCTCTTCATAGTCTAACTGAAGATAGCTTGCTGGCATGCTGCATTCCAACTAACTTTTTGTATTTTATAGTCAGCGAAGCCTACAGGGAAATGCTCACAGCAGACAATCTGGATATTGACAACATGAGACACAAAATTCGAGATTATTCCTTATCAGGGGCCTACCGAAAGATCATTATTCGTCCTCAGAATGTCAGTTGGTGAGTGATCGTCTGGAATGATACAGAACTGAATTATGTGAGACTGAAAGCTTTTGCATCTCCTGTGTATTTTCCATCATTTACAACCTGGTGTAGAAGTGCTATTTGCTATTATTACTATTATTATTGCTATTACTTGGGATTTTTCAAGTCATCAGAAAACAAATGAGTGAAAGTGTTAAAGTTTACATTTTATTGACCTTGCTAAATTATTGAAGAAATGTGCAGAGAATAAACTTTTCCCTATTAATAAAAAATTGAGATTTGTTGGGGCACCTGGGTGGCTCAGTTAGTTAAGCATTCAGCTCGATTTTAGCTCAGGTCATGATCTCAGGGTGGTGACATTGAGCCTTGCGTCTGGCTCCAGAGTCTGCTTGAGGCTCCTCCCCTCCTCCCAAATAAAAAGAAAGAAATCTTTTAAACATTGAGATTTGCTTACAGAGCTATTGCTGAACAAGCTACCTTTATTCAGAATTAGCTGTGAGTTCCAAACACTGATCTGTTTGTTTTAATAACAGTTTCTAAAGAGAAAAAAGTATATATGTATTAACTCATTTAAAATATTTCAGTACCTAATGTGAACCAAAGCTTTATTTGATAATTTTTAAAATTGGATCTTGAGTTAGTTGTCCATTGCCAGAAAGTTCTCTTTCCTCTCTCCATCTCCTTCTCTCTTCCTGGGTTGTGGGGTAAGGTTGGCAGGGTTGGACTTGGTCCTCCCCACTCCAGAGAACAGTTCCTCTGAGTAACTACAGTGTTAGTAGTGAAAATCACTCTGGAGAAAACATAAATGCCATTATTAATTCATTTCACATCTGTGCAAAGTGAAGTTTACTACTTATCAGTTACATATAAAAAGAATTTCTGTCCCAAGGAAATATATTGTGGGGTTTTTTTGTTTTTTGTTTTTTTGTTTTTACAGAGGCTGGCATCCTTTGTCACCTTACCGTATAGTGATGTAAAGGCAATACTCATGAAAGATCTGGTCCTGTCCTGTTAACAAGTATTTCCACCCAGAATTATTTCCAGCAGGCCTATGTGTTTTTCTTTCTAAGCAAATGGCAATGAGCAGCTTAATAACCGTTTATGGCAGTGCACATTCACACTTCTCTTCCTTTCTGTGTTTTGAAGGGAAGTCGTTGCATACGATGATCCTAAAATCCCACTCTTCAACACAGATGTGGACAACCTGGAAGGGAAACCACCACCAGTGTTTGCTTCTGGTAAGTTTACTCAGCCGTCAGTTCTGTGTCAATTGTGAAATGTTTTCCCAATCCAAAACATAAAGAAAAAACTGTTGGGGGGCACCAAGTGGTTCAGTAGGTTAAGCATCTGCCTTTGGTTCAGGTCATGATCTCAGTGTCCTGGGTTCGATCCCCACATTGGGCTCCCTGCTTCTCCCTCTGCCTACCCCTCCCCTTGCTTGTACTCACTCTTTCTCTCTCTCTCTCTCTCTCTCTCTCTTTCTCTGTCAAATAAATAAAATCTTTAAAAAACAAAACAAAAATTCTTGGGGCATCCGGGGTGGCTCAGTTAAGTGTCTGCCTTTGGCTCGGGTCATGATCCCAGGGTCCAGGGATCGAGCCCCGAGTTGGTCTCCCTGCTCGGCTGGGAATCTGCTCCTCCCTCCGCCTGCTGCTTACCCTCCTTGTGCTCTGTCTCTGTCTGTCTCTCTCAAATAAATGAATAAAGCCTTTGAAAAGAAAGAAAAAAAACACCTCTTAAAATCATCACCACCTTCTACCAGCTTAGTGACTTCTATTTTGTGTTTTGTCATCTTAGTTTCATGGTTATACTTTAATAATTAAAACGGTAGATTTTGCTGAGAATGAAGGAACGTTACAGAAGGTTGTGGTGTTAGGTGACCGAATATTTCCTCCACCGCCCCCCCACGTCCCCCCAAGTTAACACAGGTGAGTGAAAGTCCAGGAACGGAGTCTAGCACATGAAATTTGCCTTGTCATCGTCAAAGTTCTGCCACCATTCCTTTGTCTGTTTCCACCCTACTGCTTTTGTGTCGCCTGCCCTTTTTATGAAGGTTCCAGGTAGAATCACCATAGGGATTCAGCTGGATCCCATACTGCCAGATCTCACTTCCACGTTTATTCTCGGAGGCCCCACGGGAAGTAGCGCCTGAGGAAAGGAGTGAGGTGGTTTTCTTTCTGTACAGACACTAGGACTCGCCCTGGTCTGTCTGCCGCTGCCTGCCTTTTCTGACTGTTCTCTTCTCTCTTGCCTGGCAGAAGGCAAATACAGAGCTCTGAAGATGGATTTTTCTCTCCCTCCCTCTACCTACGCTACCATGGCCATTCGCGAAGTGCTAAAAATGGATACCAGCATCAAGAACCAGACCCAGCTGAATACCACCTGGCTCCGCTGAGTCCTTCTCCCCCAGGGTTAGAAGATGCGCATGAGTGTTCGCCGGCTCCCTGTTCCTTTTTCTCTTAGTACAGACCCATAGGTGTACGTTAGATCTTTGTAGTTAAAGATTATTTGTATTTTTTCAGGTTTTTATTAGCTTAATTTGCAGTATTTGTACACATATACAAATCCTGAGGATCCTAATTCTAGCTCAGAGGATATAAATTGATCAGAATATATTTCAGGTGCTTAAATCATAGTAAAATGTCAGCTTTCCTGGCTTTATAATAATTTAAAAAGGACTTTGGTTTAAAGTTGCAGTTTTAGGTTTTTGCTACATTCTTAATGGAAATGAACTTTTAATGTATCCATGAATGGAGTACTCAGTGATGCATTTTAAGAGAAAAGGCAACAAATCTTGAGTAGCACTCCCCACCCACCTATTACTACAAGTACAATACTCGTGCTTATTGAAATGATGATAAAACATCGCCATGTCTATAGACGCACACGTGACTGTGTCATCATCTCACTCCTGCACCAGGTGAGGCAAGTGCTGAGAGACCTTTCAGTTGCTATAGCTTTGCGTTTATTTTCTCATCGCCTTGCGGAAGGTTGGGTTGATAGGGCTTGTAAACACATGCAGCTATTTTTATTAGTCAAGGTCTGATTTTTACTCTAGGTGCCTTTTATGTTCAGAACTCCTTACACTGGACTGGTTATTTGCCCCAAAATGAGTGACAGCAGAGAAGAAAACTTTAAACCTTCACAAGGGCTCCTCCAATCAGCAGCATCGGCCTCTGTCACCTGCCGCATAGGTGTTTACGTTTCTGGCATTGTGTGAGACTTGTCTCTGGCGTGAGAGGCTACACGGGCCTTGCCAAGGGTGTGTGTGACGTCAGTGCACCGATTTTTATTTTCTACCATTTCTAGAACAAAATATAATAAATATTTTTTAAAACTCCTTTCTACTAGTTATATATTAATCAAATAAATTCTCTAAAACCGAGCGCGAATGAGAACCTTGGCCCAGACTGAGGGCAGGGAACGAAGTGAATGAGGGGTCCTCAGAGATGGTGTCCACACAAAGAGGTGTCCTGCGCGGGTGTGAAGATATCACGAGGATACCCTAGTTGTGTGTCAGGCTCTACAGTGGTTGGACCAGTTGGACTGGATTCAGGGTTATTCTTCCCGTAGCATCCCTCATTTACTTCCCTGCGCGCTTTCTGGAGAGAGCAACGGAGAAGAGCTTCCCTACCAGGAACATGCCCTTTGGAAGACTGAGAACTGGTTTTCAGCCCTTGTGTGTTAATGGCATCCATCACAGTGCAGAGGTGAAAAAGGATTAGAGAGCTCATGGGAAAGAACCCTCTCAGCTGGCTAGTTTCTACAGAATCTTCTGGCCTACAAAAGCCCAATTTGTTAAATATATGTTGGACTGTTGGTGCTTTCCAGTGCTAGCAAGTTACTTTCCTTCGTCAGACTGATGAGTGAAAAAGGGCTCACGAAGGGGACCTAACTGCCTAATGCAGATGCCCCTAGTAGCTCTGCATTTATAAATTTACATTACTGGGGGTGGGGAGGCTAAACTTAGAAACGTGGTCTTCATCCGGGAAATACTTACAGCCCTGTGGCATGAGTTCGTTTGCCCACTGCATTAGCCCCCTGCCAGCTTGTGTGTGTTTCCTCGTAAACACCCCTGGGCAAGAGAGGATTCAAGGCTGAGTCTTCGTGCCACCTTGAGACTTGGGGACCGCCCATCTAACCCCGGGATTTGCCAGCTTGGAATAAATCATTGCCTTAGCTTCGACGTCAGGACATTTTGTTGCTGTTAACAAAAGGGAGACATTTCTGTGAGCCTCGTCCTCCATGTACATATACCTTGTGTTCTCAGTTTTTGCCTAAAAGAAATAATAAAAGACCCTTATTTTTTATGATAAAAACTCAGCAGTGTTAACTAAGAAGCTAAGTAATCACACACATATTACCACCTGTTTCTGTTCATGGTTTCGTGTTGCAGAGAGTAACCAGACAGCCTCTAATTACACTAATAAAAGAATACTTCCGACTTGAGTCCAGCCAAAAAATTAGCGCCCATGGTAGCACATGTACTTAAAACTTGACCAGCTGTGCCACACACTACAAACGAGCACAAGCTGCCATTTGGACCAGGATGCTTTTTGTGGCCAATCTTGCATTAACAAAGATCTGTGTGTGTGTGTGTGTTATTCTAGTCTGTACGGATGTGTGTGTGTGCAGTATTCAGAGGCAGAGACAGTGCTGTGTAGCTGCCACTGTGAGGAAGTGACAGCACAGTGGAGGAGCTCTAAGCTGTGAGGGGCTGGGTTCTGCCCTCCGCAAGCTGAAGGGTGTGCCTGCGGAGCCAAGGATTACTGCACGGTTCTGTCTGATCAGGGAAATCTACCTTCCTGATTTATAGGGCCATATTCCTGTAGGCTAAAACATCTCAGTTTTGGATCATGAATTGAAAAAATGAAGGAATAAGTATGGATGTTGCCGAATGGGGAAGGAAAGAGAGCAAGTGTGTATGGACACACCCACACACCCCTACACATACATAGATAGGCTAACTTTTACACGACTTTAAATAAGACCCCCTACTCTACTCTAAGTCAGGGCTTTCCAAACTTGAATGTGCGTGGGAACCCCCTGGCAGTCTTGTACACTGTGGGTGTACTTCGGGAACTGCAAGTGGAGTCGGAAATATTTTGCATTTCTAACAAACTTCCAGAGGGTCCTGTGTTGCTAGCCTGCACACCGCACTTGGGGAAGCAAGGCTCCTGACGCAGTGGCCAGTGCAGCAGCCACCAGCCACGGGTGGTTAATTTAACTAAAAAAAAATTTCAAGGTGTTATTATTTATTCAACAGAGAGATAGACCGAGAGCATAAGAAGGGGGAGCAGCAGGCGAAGGGCGAGGGAGAAGCAGATGTCCCGCCGAGCAGGGAGCCTGTTGTGGGTCTTGATGCCAGGACCCTGGAATCATGACCTGAGCTGAAGGCAGATGTTTGACTGAGCCTCCCAGGTGCTCCCCCCACCAATTTTTTTTAAGTTAAATCAAATTTGCAATTGAACTTTTCAGCTACCCACAGTTCCACTGCTCCATTGCCATGTTTGGGTGGTGGTGGCTATCCGGAATGGCACCACTCTAGATGTCACACAACAATCACCTGAGCTACACAGCAGTCTATCGATCAGGTGTGACACCAGTGGTCCTAATGACTAAGGGCACCTTGTACATGTTCATCGTGGGCAAGTAGGATGACATTGCAATTACATCCAGGGCTCATATTAATGTTTTAGGAGTCCCTCTTGAAATAGATCATCTTAAGAGTATTCCTTAAACTTGCTTCTATTTTCTGGTCTTCTCCGGGACCACCTGTGGTCCTGTTTTCCTCCTCTCTGCCCTTGCTTTGATCTGGATACCTCATCCAAAGATTTAGTCAACCCCGTCTTGGGAAAATCATCCCCTCAAAAGATGTAACTGCTGTAAATAAAAATGTTCCTTCTTGGGGCGCCTGGGTGGCTCAGTCGGTTAAGCTTCTGCCTTCAGCTCAGGTCATGATCCCAGGGTCCTGGGATCAAGCCCTGCATCGGGCTCCCTGCTCAGCAGATGAGTCTGCGCCCTTTCCCTCTGTGATCTCTCTAGCACTCTCACTCAAATAATATCTTTTTCAAAAAAAAATGTTCCTTGGGTGACACACACTGTGGCTTCTAATGAAAGCAGCAACTATGAAAAGCAAGGATGGCTAGAGTCCATATGGTTTGGAGGTCTAGCATGAGTACAGGCATCGCTTTGTGTGGCAGCTTCTCCACCTGTGCTGAAGACTCTGGGAAAGTGACCAGTATGTAAAAGAGATGCAAAGGGACCTGTAATGGGAGACGTTATTCAAGACCCTTATCTCCTAATGTATACCTCCTATCGCATCAGGAGCTTCGAGTGTTGCTTTAGAACAATGCCGTCCAAGAGAAATATAATATCCGTTCATATGTAATTCAAAATTTTGTAGTAGTTGTATTAAGACAGTAAAAAGATCCATTGATAGATGAAGGGATAAAGATACAATGCTATAAAAAAGATGAGATCTTACCATTTACAACAACATGGGTATTCAGAGGGTATAATGCTAAGGGAAATAAATCAGACGGAGAAAGACAAATACTGTATGATTTCACTTATGTGTGGTATCTAAAAAAAAACAAAAACAAAAACTAAAAGCAGAAACAGACCCATACATTCAGAGAATAAACTGATAGTTGCCAGGGGGAGGGTAGTGAATAGACAATGGGAGGAGGGGTGTGGGAGATAATAGGCTTCGGTTTTATGGAAGGAGTAAGTCATGGGAATAAAAGGCACAGTCTAGGGAGTGTAGTCAATGATACTTGTAAGAGCATTGTGTGGTAACAGATGGGAGCTACACTAATGAGCGCAGCATAAGGTATAGACTTGTCAGAATACTATGTTGGATGCCGGAAACTAATGTAACATTGTGTGTCATCTATACTTCCGTTAAAAAAGTAAAAAGGGACACCTGGCTGGCTTAGGTGGTAGGTGGTGGAGCCTGTGACTCTCAGTCTCGGGGTCTTGGGTTCATGCCCTATATTGGGTATGAAGATTACTTAAAAATAATAATAATTTAAAAAGAGACAAGTGAGATTAACTTTGTGTATTTAAACCAATATATCCCAAATATCACTTCAACATGTAATTAATATTAAAATCTAAAAACAGCGGCGCCTGGGTGGCTCAGTGGTTTAAGCCTCTGCCTTTCGGCTCGGGTCATGATCTCGGGGTTTTGGGATCAAGTCCTGCATCAGGTTCTCTGCTCGGCAGGGAGCCCGCTTCCCCCTCTCTCTCTTGCCTGCCTCTCTGCCTACTTGTGATCTCTCTCTCTGTCAAATGAATAAACAAAATCTTTTTAAAAAACTAAAAAAAAACCTAAAACCTAAAAACAAGGGCACTTTGCTGGCTCAGTCAGTGGAACATGTGACTCTTGATCTCGGGGTTGTGAGTTCTAGCCCCACATTTGGGTATAGAGATTATTTAAAAATCTAAAAAAAAAAAAAAAAAAGATAATTAAAGCTAAATGCATTCTCCTTTCTGTACTGAGTTTTTAATATCCAATGTGTGTTTCATACTTACAACAGATCTCAACTAGGACCAGCCACATCTCCTGTGCTCAATAGCCACATGGGACCAATTACTACAATATTGGATCCTTCCTTTATTGCATGTCATCAGTATGATGGCAAATTTGTCTTAAGTGTTACAGTTTAATATGTAAAATTGGGAATATGGGAATAAAGTTAATTAAATATGATTTTGAAAAGCTTAATAGATTAAGTTTTATGGAGACTGGGGTAAGTATTTTTGCTATGGGAGGACATAAATATCATTAATAGATTTGGAAATATTTCAGAATGCTTGAAGTTTTCCTTAAGCCGTTCCAATCACACTCTGGAATTTTCTCTCTTTAAATATTGCAGAAGCTAATCCTCAGTGCAACCTCTATCTAGATTATAAATTCCAAATCTATGGAATATAAATTAAGGATTCAGGGCATGAGAATGAGGATTATGTGACTGGTTAGCATCAACCAGAAATTCAGGTTGTGTGGGTGTGGTAAGACAACTGTGGTGGGGCTGAGATTTTTGTCTTACTTGTTTTTCTTTTTATTAACAGCTTTGTTGCTGGGCCATCTTGGCCTCTTAGGGCAGGGTCTCTGTGCATTAATTAGGAGGAAGTCAGAATGTGAGTATGTTTAAACAGTGAAAATCTTTTAAAATTAGATATAGTCTATTTTTTTAATTGAAGTGCAGTTGGCATACAGTATTAGTTTCAAGTGTAAAATACAGTGATTCAACATTTATATACATGACAAAGTGATCACCTTGATACACCTAGCTCCCATCTGTCACAATACAAAGTAGTTACATATTATTAACTATGTTTCCTATGCTGTACATTTTACCCCCAGGTCTGTCTTATTTAATACCTGGAAGTTTGTACTTTTAATCCTCTTCCCTTATTCTGCCCAAATCCCACAAGATACAGTTTACTTATTTTTAGATTCCACCCCCACCCAGGGGGAAAACATGACTGGGCCGGGCTAGGGGTAGGGTCAGGGGAGAAGCAGATCCCTAAAGTTGGGTTTTGGTTTTTTTTTAATTTTAAGTTTTTATTTATTTGACAGATCACAAGTGGACAGAGAGGCAGGCAGAGAGAGAGGGGAAGGCAGGCTCCCTGCTGAGTAGAGAGCCCAATGCAGGGCTCTATCCCAGGACCCTGAGATCACGAGATCATGACCTGAGCTGAAGGCAGAGGATTAACCCACTGAGCCACCCAGATGCCCCTAAAGTTTACTTTAAATACAGCACAGCTTATTGGCATCTCTGGCTTTTTTGTAGGAAAACATGTGGCATTCATTCCACAAATGTTTATTGCATTCCTGATATATGGAATGAACTGTGTTACCATCTTTTTTTTTTTTTAATTAACATATAATGTCTTATTTGTCCTAGGGGCAAATAAGGCAGGTCTGTGAATCATCAAGCTTTCACGTGTCACAGCACTCACCATAGCTCATACCCTCCCCAGTGTCCATCACCCAACCACCCCCCGCACCTCCACCCCAGCAACCCTCAGTTTGTTTCCTTAGATTAAGAGTCTCTTATGGTTTGTCTCCCTTCAGATCCCGTCTTGTTTCATTTTTTCCCTCCCTAACCCCTATGCCCCACCGCCCTGAATCTCAAATTCCTCATAACAGAGAGATCTTAACAATAATTGTCTTTCTCTCATTGACTTATTTTGCTCAACATAATACCGTCTAGTTCCATCTTTAAGTAGACCTTGCCTTGAGGGAGCTCCTGAGTTCAGTTTGTCCACTTCTCCCTTCCTGTGCATCTACTGACTGATGGCAAAGGAGAAAGAGTCCGCAAGTGTGGTGGGAAAGGGACATACAGCAGAATAAATACGTAACTGCGGAAAGTACTTCAGAAAATGGAAGCTTTGTTAAGTGAATAGTCAAGATAACGGAGATAGTTGTTTTTCACAGAACTTTGAAGAACTTTGTAACACTTAAGATGTTAAGGGTATATTTGTTCTTAGATGTGTAATGTCCTAATTTTAGGTTCAGCGAAGACAGATAATTGCAAAGACATAACTGATATTATAATAGTCCTGTATGGTGACAGAGGTAGCTAACACCTGTGAGCACAGCATAGCATACAGAGAAGTCAAAATCACACTTGTGGACCTGAAACTAACGTTACATTGTCAACTCTACTCAAATTAAAAAATTAAATAAAAAGGCATGACTACACTGACCCACCAGAGATGGCACCTGGCTGGTTCAGTCAGTGGAGCATGTCGGGGTCATGAGTTCAAGCCCCACATTGGGTGCAGAGCTTCCTTTAAAAAAAAAAATGAAAAAATAATAAAACCGAGACTATCCATTTACTGTCCACTAAAATATTAAGGGCAAGACTAAATGTTAAAAAATCCACATGATTTTCTCTTATAGCTCATGTTACTTTTTTTTTTTTTTAAGATTTTATTTATTTGACAGAGATCACAAGTAGGCAGAGGAAGGTGGAGAGAGAGGAGGAAGCAGGCTCCCTGCTGAGCAGAGAGCCTGTTGCGGGACTCAAACCCAGGACGCTGGGATCATGATTTGAGCTGAAGACAGAAGCTTTAACCCACTGAGCCATCCAGGTGCCCCTCATGGTACATTTTTTAAAGATACTTTCTTTCTTTATTTATTTACTTAGAAAGAGTGTGAGTGAGCAGGAGGGGAGGAAGAGCAGACGGAGAGCCACCCAGGCGCCCCTCATATTACCTTCCAAATGAGTTTCTGATTCGTATTTGTAGTCAAAATCACTAAAGCTAATGTTTAAGAATTCACAATGTATTTTATCTTTTCAGAGAAACAGCTTTTGATTTCATTGCTTTTTCTCAATTGTTTTCTCGTTTCCAATTTCACTAATTGCTGCTCTATTTTTTTTTCTTTGCTTGTTTTAGGCATAAATTGCTGTTCTTTAGTTGCCTAAGAGGGAAGCTTAGGTCATTGACTTTAGGTCTCCTTTTCTAGAACATGCATTTAATGTTGTAAATGCCCTGCTAAGCACTGATTTTACTGCATTCCCAAATTTTGGTAAGTTGTATTTTCATTTTCATTTAGTTCAAAAGATGTTCTAAGTTTTTCTTGCAGGCTCTTTTTTGACTAGTATGTCATTTATAGAGTCTTGTTAATTTCCAGATATTTAGGGTTTACAAGCTTTCTATAATTGGCTTCTTGTTTAAATTCGTGTGCTCTGGGGCACCTGGGTGGCTCAGTTCGTTAAGCATCTGCCTTTGGCTCAGGTCATGATCCGGAGTTCCTCGGGCTGAGCCCCTGCATCAGGCTTCTTGCTCAGCAGGGGGTCTGCTTCTCCCTCTCCCTCACCCCTGCTCATGCTTGCCCGCTTGCTCACTCTCTTGTGTTCTCTTTCTCAAATAAATAAAATCTTTCAAAAATAAATAAATAATTTCATGTGCTCATGAATGTTGCTTTGTATATATGTCTTTTTAAAAATTCCTTCATGTATGGTTTATGGCCCAGCATACGGTTTATCTTGGTGAGTATTCACGTGAGCTTGAGAAGAATGTGTATTCTGCTGTTGTTAGATGAAATGTTCTACACTTGATCTTAGCCAAATGTTCTATAGATGTTGAGCAGACCAAGTTGACTGATAGTGCTGTTCAGGTCAACTAGATCCTTACTGATTTTCTGCCTTCTGGATCTATTCATTACCGAAAGAGGAGTGTTTGAGTCTCTTGAAGCAATAGTGGGTTTATCTGTCTCTCCTTGAATTTCTGTCAGTTTTTGCCTCACATATTTTGACACACGATTGTCAAGTGCATAGGTGTTTAAGGCTGTTAAGTCTACTTAACAGTAGTTAACTACTTAACTAAAGTACTTAACTACTTAACTAAAGAACTTCTTTACTAAATTAATTTAACTAAATTAACTTCTTTATCTTTACATAATGCTCCTCTTTATCTCTGATCATTTTCCTTTTTCTGAAATCTGACATTAATACAGCTACTCCAGGTTACTTTTTATTAGTGTTTGCAGGGTATCACATTACTTTTAACTTAAATCTTTATATTTATAGTGGACTTCTTTTAGACAACATACAATTGGGCCTTGTGGGGGTTTTTTTGGGTTTTTTTAAGATTTTATTTACTTATTTGACAAAGAGAGATCACAAGTAGGCAGAGAGGCAGGCTCCCTGCTGAGCAGAGAGCCCGATGCGGGGCTCGATCCCAGGACTCTGGGATCATGACCTGAGCCGAAGGCAGAGGCTTTAACCCACTGAGCCACCCAGGCACCCCTGGGTCTTGTTTTTTTGATCCACTCTGATAGTAGCTGTTAAGGTCTACTTACCCTGCTGAAGAGGGTTTTTTCTTGCCTTGAAACTTAGTATGCCTTACAAATTTTTGTTGAAAGCCTGACATCATGTATTGGGTAATAGGAGATAAGTAGGTGTCCGGTGTGTGGTTTGGTGTTAATCTGGCTAGGAGTTGGACTGTTTCTCATGTTCGTTGTAGCTGTAGGTGTCGGATGGAGGCTTTCATGCCCTCTCACGTCCTTGTTTTATCTTCCCTGGAAACTCCTTCTTAAATGGAATCTGTACCTTTGCTGCTCTTTCAGCTATAGTCCACTGTTATTTCGTAGCCCTATTGGCACGGTCAGGGGTATAATCTTATTCTAAATCCTATACTAAGCCTCAGTCTTTTAAGGGGTCTGTGTCCCTGAGTGTGACTTTCACAAGTATCTCTCAGCATTTTTCCCTTTAGGTATGACAGGAAAGCTAGAGGGGGCTGAATTGGGGTAATTTCCTTCTCCCAGAGTCAGATAAAGCTCTGTTAAGGTCTACTTCCCCTGCTGAAGAGGGCTTTGTCATGGAGAACACTCTGTGCGTATATCAAAATGGTTACTTTTCCCTTCCCCCTGCCAAAACACAAGTGTTTCTTCTTGGCTCTTCATGAGAACTTAGTGGGGTTTCTAGAAGTAAAATCTACTAGAATGTGGGGCCTCTGTAAGGCCACAGCCAGTAGGAGTTTCCTGCCCCAAGCTAGTCCACACCCAGCCCCTGGCAATTCTTCGGTTACTGTTTTACTCATCTACCAGTTTATGGCTCCAGGAGCTTCTGTCCCAGGTAAGCTGAACTCATCTGTGATTTTCTGTGTTTTTCTGTCTCCAGATTCTGTGGTGACAGCTTGTCCTGCCGCCTGAATTCTCTGAAGGCTCCAAGAAAACTCCTTCAAGTCACTGATTTTCAGTTTGTTCAGGTTTTTCCTTATAAGGATGTGGGTGACAACTTCCAAACTCTTTATATATCAGAACTGAAGCTGGAAGTCCCCCAGTATGTATTTTTTCACATTAAACATGTACATAATTATATATAGTCTTTCTTGGGGGCACCTGAGTGGCTCAATCAGTTGAGCATCTCTCTGTGATCTCTCTCTCTGACTTTTGATGTTGTCTTAGGTCATGATCTCAGGGTCGAGATCAAGCCCTGCATTCGCTGTGTGCTGGACATGGAGGCTGTTTCAGATTCTCTCAGGGCTCCAAGGTGGCTCAGTCCTTTGAGCCTCCAAATTTTGATTTCGGCTCAGGTCATGGGATTGAGCTCCAGGCTGGGCTCTGCGCTCAACATGGAGTCTGCTTATCCCTCTCCTCTCTCTCTCAAGTAAATAAAAATCTAAAAAAAAAAATTATCTTCTTGATAGGCCTAGTACAATCTTGGGAACAGGGTTGCTGTATGCTGAAAGTTGGACAGTAGCTCTTAGCCTTGCCTATCTTAGGTAGTTATGCTGTGCATTTTTTTTTTTTAATTGGTGTACCATGTTTGATTTGTCCCTGATATCTTTGGAGTTTTTCTGAGAAATGGAGCAGTAATACAGCATCAACTTATTAAAATACGTTTTAAGCCTTTAAAAAAAAAAAAATTCTCCCTCCCTCTGCTTCTCCCACTTGCTCCCGCTCTCTCTCTAATTTATTAATTTATTTTTAAAAAAGATTTTATCTAGGGCGCCTGGGTGGCTCAGTGGGTTAAGCCGCTGCCTTCGGCTCAGGTCATGATCTCAGGGTCCTGGGATCGAGTCCCGCATCGGGCTC
This sequence comes from Mustela erminea, assembly GCF_009829155.1. Lineage (NCBI taxonomy): Eukaryota > Metazoa > Chordata > Mammalia > Carnivora > Mustelidae > Mustela > Mustela erminea. Next base: position 87,585,722 of record NC_045624.1, on the reverse strand, counting down.
TCTGCTCGGCGGTGAGCCTGCTTCCTCCTCTCTCTCTCTCTCTCTCTCTGCCTGCCTGCCTCTCTGCCTACTTGTGATCTCTCTGTGTCAAATAAATAAATAAAATCTTTAAAAAAAAAAAAAAGATTTTATCTATTTATTTGACAGACAGAGATCACAAGTAGGCAGAGAGGCAGGCAGAGAGAGCGGGGAGCAGGCTCCCTGCTGAGCAGAGAGCCCGATGTGGGGCTTGATCCCAGGACGCTGGGATCATGACCTGAGCCGAAGGCAGAGGCTTTAACCCACTGAGCCACCCAGGATCCCCTTTAATTTATTAATTTAAAAATAAATAGTCCCGGGGCACCTGGGTGGCTCAGTGGGTTCAGCCTCTGCCTTCGGCTCGGGTTCCCGGTATCGAGCCCTCATCGGGCTCTCTGCTCAGTGGGGAGCTTGCTTCTCCCTCCTCTCTGCCTACTTGTGATTTCTCTTTCTGTCAAATAAACAAATAAAATATTTTTTAAAAAATAAAAAATAAAAATAAATAGTGCCCCCACTTGGAATAAATGTCATTCTAGTGCTTCTCAATCACCATTATATTAATCCTAAACCTCCTAACATGACTGTTATTAACAGTTTACTGTTATTTCTAATTTCTTCTCTATGTTCATATGTGTGTATATATCCATATCTATATGTGCCTGTACACAAAGATGGACATACACACATACATATATATATATACACACACATTTTTAATCAAGGTGTATATACTATGCTGCAACCTTTTTTCCATGTAATACTCTATGCTTTTTTCTTTAAAAGCTAAATTTATTTCAAATGAGGCTTATGGGCACCCGGGTGGCTCCGTCGTTAAGCATCTGCCTTTGGCTCAGGTCATGATCCCATGGTCCTAGGATCGAGTTCCGAGTTGGGCTCCCTGCTCAGTGGGAAACCTGCTTCTCCCTCTCCCACTCCCACTTGTGTTCCCTCTCTTGCTGTCTCTCTATCAAAAACAATGAATAAAATCTTAAAAAAAAAAAGAAACTTTAAATGAGGTTTATATTCAATTGACAGAACTGTATTTTTCCTGAAATTTCATCTATTATTCATAATCAGTCATTTTATCCAATAAAAATATATTAAGCGGCATCTGTAGCCCAGTCAGAGGAGCATGCAAATCTTGATCTCGGGGTTGTGAGTTTGAGCCCCATGTGGGTGTAGAGAGAGAGTGAAACTTGTAAAAATATATATATATATTAAGTAGGTGGCTATGGAATTCTATTAAAAACATAGGCAAAAACTCTATCATAACCCACTAATTTTTCTGCAGGGACTCAATTAAATTATATTATTTTTTCCCCTAAGTTCCAAATAAAATACCAACATATAATAAATTAAAAAAAAAAAAAACCTCTGCTCATTTTTTTCCACTTTCCATCATGTGAGAGTTCAACAGATATTCTAAAATACAATTTTTTTAGTACCTATACTTTCAGATATGTTTCTGGTTTAACATGGCAGACTGAACACACACATCTGACTTTCGTTTAACTATGAAATTATAGGAGAGTGAGCAGGTTGGAAGACACAGGAAGAGAAAAAGAAGAGGAACCTGGACTTAGCCCAACGTGCTATATGTAATGAGGGAATCCTGGCACTCAGCAAGCTTGAAGCTGAGAAAAGAAAGAGCAGGGCTGGGCTGGGAAGCCATATTTAGAGTAAGTCATGAAAGAAGCATGCTTGGAATTACAAGGACAGTTGGTTACTTCCCCTCTCTTTTCCACCATTTATTTGTTCAACAAATATTTGTTGGGCACTTTGTAAAGGACTAGGCTCTGTTCCAAGTGCTGTTGCCGTTGAAGCCCATGAACAGCTCTCTAAAGAAAGTGGGCAGGTGGCCTGAGGAGGGCGAAGGAGAACAGTGTCTGAGTGGACTTCAGACTCCACCGTGATGTGCAGTGGGGAGGAGGGAAAGGCAGCACGTAGGAGGAAACATACTTGACCTGTTCCATCTGAAGTACAACCCTTTTCAATTTGGCAATTGTGGGGTTCCCCAGTCTGCCTGGCTCTTCACCCACACATCTTGTCGGTGAGGCACGCTGGAAGGCAGGCTCTACCACTTCCTCAGAAGCAGCTCACTCTCCCCATAGGGAGAGGCCAACAGGAGCCAGAGAACATCACTGCTGAAACCTGCCCACCACAGCCGAGGCCAACCCTTGGAGGCGTTTTCACCGACGTCTGAGTGAACGTCTGAGCAAGCGAGATAGGAAGAAACATGGCAGCAGCATGGACGGGAAGGACCAAGATGAACCCACTGAATCACGGACTCCAGAGGAGACATAAATAACTCTAGAAAGAAGAGATTTCAAATGGTCCTAACTAGTATCTTCAGACGTTGGTGCTTCCGTCCAACAGTCTGCAAGGAAAGGGAGTGATTGCCTGAAAACCGTCATGGATGATAAAGTGGGCTGGCGCAAGGACCCGTAATCGGGAGGACAGAGTAGAGGAAGCCTCTCAGAACAGAAATCAGACCGCAGCTGGAGGCGACGTCACTGTAAAGAAGAACAAAGACACGCGTGTGGAGAAATAAATCATAGAAAATCTCCTCTCACCGAAGAAAAATGCCACTCACTGTCAAGCAGGACTAATTGGAAAGGCCCACACATTCTGATGAGATTTCAGAACCAAAAATCTTCCGAAGACGGGGGGGTGGGGCGGGGGTGTGAAAAGCCCTGACACTTGCAGAGTATCCAAATCAGACCGACTTCAGATTTCTCATCACCAAATGCTGCAGGGTATGGGAGCAATATCTTCAGAGATGGAGGAAACAAGTGTTAGAACCTAAAATTCTATACTTAGCTACGGCATCAATCAAATGTAAAGGCCAAATGAAGATGCCTTCAAACATAAAGAGAATCCCTGCATGTGAAATTTTTAAAAGAGATTCTCCAACAAAATTTTTTAAAAATCCAGAAGGAGCGTCTGGCTGGCTCAGTCAGTAGGGCATGTGACTCTAGATCTCATGGTTGTGAGTTCAAGACCCAGGCTGGGTGTAGACATTGCTAAAATAAATAAATAAATAAATAATCCAACAATGAAACATGATGTGGGAGTAGCAGTTAGAAACTAAAGTGCAACATAATTCGTGTAAGAAATAAAAGAGGAAATATGTGGAAGATTCTTCGAGTGCCAGAATGTTAACAGCATAAGGTTACATTTTCCTTTTTACATTAGTTCCAATATACTAGTTGATTCTGTAATGATATTTACACATTCACATCTTTTATGACACCTTCTTTGGTCTTTTAGGATTTACTCATTCAATAACTGTTTATTGGGGGACATCTAGGGGGTTCCTTGGGTTAAGTGACTGCCTTTGGCTCGGGTCATGATCCCTGGGTCCTGGGATCCAGCCCTACGTCAGGTTTCTGCTCAGCGGGGAACCTTCTCTCTCTCTCCCTCTCTTTCCCCCTCAGCCTCACCTTCTCTCTCTGCGCATTCTCTCTCTCTGAAATAAATAATAAAATCGTAAATAAATAAATAAATAAATAAATAAATGTATGTTTATTGAGCACCTATTGGCTAGGAACAGTTCCTGGCATTGGGAACATTCAGTGAACACAACATGAACTTACTCTCTTCCAAGTGGGAGACACCTTGGGAAGGTGGCCGAGATCTGAATCAAGTGAGGGAGTGAGCCATGAAGAACAAATACAAAGCCTCCAAGGCAAAAACACATGGCTTGCTGTAGCCAAGAAGAAATTCAGCTTTATATTTTAGTGGATAAACAGTGTATAAATATTTGTCTTGACAAGTAGGATAATATAACTAGAAAAAATTGGGAGGATCTTAAAAGAATAACACTAATTTACTCATTTTCATAGATACAGTGTGACTTTTATAATTTAAGAAGTAGATGAGTGGGATAACACTATATGTTAATGATACTGGAATTAAAAGCTTGAAAAAAAAAAATGAAAAAAAAAAAAAAAAAAAAAAGAAGTAGATGACTGGGGCGCCTGGGTGGCTCAGTGGGTTAAGCCGCTGCCTTCGGCTCGGGTCATGATCTCAGGGTCCTGGGATCAAGTCCCGCGTCAGGCTCTCTGCTCAGCAGGGAGCCTGCTTCCTCCTCTCTCTCTCTCTCTCTCTCTGCCTGCCTCTCTGCCTACTTGTGATCTCTGTCTGTCAAATAAAATAAATAAAATCTTTAAAAAAAAAAAAAGAAGTAGATGACTTCATATAATATCTAAAGAGAGAAAGATAGCCAGTAGAAGTAGAAGATCAAACTGGAACTGTTGGGAGTAAATGAGAAGAGTCTGTGTAATAAATCACTTATATACCAGGAAGGAGAAAATACAGCCTAAAGTCAGGATACAAACAGGGAAGGATTTTATTTCATGTTATAAGGATAATGAACTAAAAAATGAAAACCAGGGGCGCCTGGGTGGCTCAGTGGGTTAAAGCCTCTGCCTTCAGCTCAGGTCATGATCCCAGGGTCCTGGGATCGAGCCCCGTGTCGGGCTCTCTGCTCCAATAAATAAATAAAATCTTTAAAAATAAATAAATAAAAAATAAAAAATGAAAACCAGAAACTATAAAGAGTGGTTGTCTGTGTACGTGAACCTGGAAATGAGAAAGGGGCGACTTTCATTTTTCATTTTCTACCTTCTGTTCTACTTCTGTTCTTTCTACATTTTCTTTTTATTTTGCCTGCATAGCTATATTTTTATTATTTTTTTGCATAACTATTCTTTAAAAAACAGCTTTCAAATAATATAACACCAATTTTGTTCCCAAAAGCCTTCCAAGTAACATAAAAATACAAACAATAATAGTAACAATGAGGGACGCCTGGGTGGCTCAGTTGCTTGGACGACTGCCTTCGGCTCAGGTCATGATCCCGGAGTCCCGGGATGGAGTCCCGCATCGGGCTCCCAGCTGCATGGGGAGTCTGCTTCTCCCTCTGACCTTCTCCTCGCTCATGCTCTCTCTCACTGTCTCTCTCTCTCAAATAAATAAATAAAATCTTTAAAAAAAAAATTGTAACAATGAGATGAATAAAAGGAGGAAAAATCATTACAGGAAGTTTGAAGTTTGGGTAATGTCAGTATTTAAAAATTATTTAAGATCTATGTGATAGGGGTGCCTGGGTGGCTCAGTGGGTTAAAGCCTCTGCCTTCGGCTCAGTTCATGATCCCAGGGTCCTGGGATCGAGCCCCACATCAGGCTCTCCGCTCTGCGGGGAGACTGCTTCCTCCTCTCTGTCTGCCTGCCTCTCTGTCTACTTGTGGTCTCTGTCTGTCAAATAAATAAAATCTTTAAAAATTTTTTTAAAAAAGACTCTGTACTTAATTAAAAAAAAAAGATCTATGTGACAGATTTTTCATGGCTTAGCCATTCAAAAATTAATGCTCTGTTGAATATTTCTCGAGATTCTGCTAACTCCAATGGAAAATTCTGTCTTTAGAGATGATGATCTGCTAGAGACCTCTGAGAGAATGAGCCAAATCATTCTAGCCAAAATTTCTTGACCAACACAATATGTTAGTTTCACTTGAAATTTGACCTGCTTTTCTTTTTTTTTTTTTTTAATTTTTTTAAAGATTTTATTTATTTATTTGACAGACAGAGATCACAGGTAGGCAGAGAGGCAGGCGGAGAGAGAGGAGGAAGCAGGCTCCCTGCCGAGCAGAGAGCCTGATGCGGGGCTTGATCCCAAGACTCTGAGATCATGACCTGAGCTGAAGGCAGAGGCTTTAACCCACTGAGACACCCAGGCGCCCTTGACCTGCTTTTCTAAATGTAATTTAGATGTTGAGAAAATGGATACTTTGTTGTGACATATGTATAAAGGGCCTGGAAAAATGAACATAGTAACCAAGATTTGAAACACAAGCTACTTTTCTAAAAAAGATTTTACTTATTTATTTGAGAGAGAATCACAAGTAAGCAGAGAGGCAGGCAAAGAGAGGTGGGGGGGAAGCAGACTCCCTGCTGAGAAGAGATCCTGATCCTGGGCTTGATCCTAAGATCCTGAGATCATGACCTGAGCCGAAGGCAGATACCCAAAGACTGAGAGAGCCAGGTACCCGAAGATTTCACCATTTCTGAAAAATGTATCACCAGTGTCAATACTATTGAAGGATATTGAACTTACCACACAACTCCCATATTACTCAGAGTTTATAGCTGTCACATTCACTGTGATTCTCCATTGTTTCCAGTATCTGATTATTTCATTCAGCCTTCCTATATGGTCATGTCTGGACATGTACTTAGTGAAATGCATATTTCCTTTATTTCTGCCCTATAATATAGTTGGATCATTATACTGATCCTTTATGAAACTTTACTTGAGAAGAAATGATAGGACCAATGAGTTTCCTTTATAGATAAAATGAAAAATTTAAATAAAATAATTAAAGTATTTGTAATAATAACTTTTGGTAATAATCCCTAAGTGAATCTATAGATTCAGTGTAATTCCTATCAAAATTCCAACTGATTATTTTGCAAAATGAACAGTGTTCTTAAAGTTCATAAAGAAATGCTGGAGAGGGCGCCTGGGTGGCTCAGTGGGTTAAGCCGCTGCCTTCGGCTCAGGTCACGATCTCAGGGTCCTGGGATCGAGTCCCACATCGGGCTCTCTGCTCAGCAGGGAGCCTGCTTCCTCCTCTCTCTCTCTCTGCCTGCGTCTCTGCCTACTTGTGATCTCTCTCTGTCAAATAAATAAATAAAATCTTTAAAAAAAAAAAAAAAAGAAAGAAAAGAAATGCTGGAGACCCCAAATGGCCAAACAGTCTTAAACAAGAAAAGTTGGAGGACTCCCATTTCAGATTTCAAAACCTACTACAAAGCTAATGTAAAATGGCACATGAACAGTGTGTTATCTGCATAAGGATAGATGTATAGATCAACGAAACAGAATTGAGAGTCCAGAAGTAAATCCATACCAAACATCTATGATCAACTGCTCATTTTAGCAAAGTTCCAAGCTCATTTAATAAGGAAAGAAGAATCTTCCAACAGATGGTGTTGAGACAACTGAATATTGGCAAAGACCTCCACCTTGACCTAACTCCGGTCAGGCTCCTCTAATCCCTCTAGGCTTTGACTTTCTGTGTTTACTCTTGGGCCTGCATCACCCAGATTAGCAAGAATCTTTTCAATCAGTTTTAAAAGAACCCCCACACTCAATATATATTCAAATTCCCCTTCCCCACCACCCCCCAGGTTGTGTCTGATCCTGCTGACCTGACTTCACCAAGAATCCTGTCAAGTCACTTTAGCCAGAGTACCCCTTACCCTGATGTTTCCTTTAGTTATTTTTCCACCCATTGATATCCCCTCCAACCCTGCTCCTTGGCTATCAATCCCCACTTTTCCTTATTATATTTATAGTTGAACCTAATCTCTCTTCCTATTACAAAATCCCACTGCAATTGTCTGTTGAAAAGTTTTTATCATCTTTAACAAGTGTTAGAGTAATTTTTTAAAAGATTTTATTTATTTATTTGACAGAGAGAGATCACAAGTAGGTAGAGAGGCAGGCAGGGGGTGGGGGGAAGCAGGCTCTCTACCGAGCAGATAGCCCGATGTGGGGCTTGATCCCAGGACCCTGAGATCATGACCTGAGCTGAAGGCAGAGGCTTAACCCGTTGAGCCACCCAGGTGCCCCTAGAGTAAATTTTTTTTTTTTTTTAAGTAGGTTCCACGTCCAGCATGGAGCCCATTTAGGGCTTGAACTCATGACCCTGAGATCAAGACCTGAACTGAGATCAAAACTCAGATACCTAGGGCGCCTGGGTGGCTCAGTGGTTAAGCCGCTGCCTTCGGCTCAGGTCATGATCTCAGGGTCCTGGGATCGAGTCCCGCATCGGGCTCTCTGCTCAGCAGGGAGCCTGCTTCCTCCTCTCTCTCTCTCTCTGCCTGCCTCTCTGCCTACTTGTGATTTCTCTCTGTCAAATAAATAAATAAATAAATCTTTAAAAAAAAAAAAAAAACTCAGATACCTAACTGACTGAGCCACCCAAGCACCCCTAGAATAATTTTTTATATAATATTCATATGCGGAAGCATGAATTTGGAACCCTGCATGACACCATGTACAGAAATTAATTCAAAATGTATTAAGGATATAAATGTAAGAGTTAAAGCTACAATATTCTTAGAAGAAAGCATAGAGACCCCAAATGGGGCATAGTGTATAACTTCATTACCTTGGATTAAGGAACAGTTTCTTAGATATGATGCTGAAAGCACAAGAACAAAAGAAAAAGTTAATGAAATGGACTTCATCCAAATTTTAAAACTTTTAAAAAAGATTTATTTATCTGTTTCAGAGAGAGAGCATATGCGTGGTGGGAGGAGCAGCCAGAGGGGAAGAGAGAGAAGCCTCAAGCAGATTCCCCACTGGGTGCAGAGCCTGACATAGGGCTCCATCCCAGGACCCTGAGATCATGACCTCATGATGATCATGAGTCAAAATCAAGAGTCAGACGCTCAACCAGCTGAGGCACCCAGGTGCCCCAAAATTTTAAAATTTCTGTGCATCATAGGACACTACCAAGTAAGTGAAAAGACAACTCATAGAATGGGAGAAAATATTTATAAATCCTATATCTGGTAAGGGCCTAGTACCTAGAACATATAAAGAACTCTTACAACTCAACAAGGAAAGGGAAATAACCCAATTTAAAAATGGGTAAAAGATTGGGGCCCCTGGCTGGCTCAGTTGGTGGAACATGTGACTCTTGATCTTGCAGTTGTGAGTTTGAGTTCCACGTTGGATATAGAAATTACTTAGAAATGAAATCTTTTTTTTTTAAGATTTTATTTTATTTATTTGAGAGAGAGAGAAAGAGAAACAGAGCATGAGCAGGGGGAGAGGAAGAGGGAGAAGCAGACTCCCCACTGAGCAGGGAGCTTGACATGGGGCATGATCCCAGGACCCTGAGATCATGATTTGAGTCGAAGACAGGTGGTTAACTGACCAAGCCACCCAGATGCCCCTTAAAAATAAAATCTTTTAAAAAATGGCAAAAGATTTAAACAGACATTGGTCCAAATAAGAAGTATAAATGGCCAATATGCACATGAAACAAGGTTCAACATCATCAGCCATCAGGAAATACAAAATAAAACCACAATGGGATACTGCTTTCCACCCACTCAGATGTCTATAATTTTAAAAATGAATTAAAAAATAATAATTATAAGCGCTGGCACAGAGGCGAGAAAACTGGAGCCCTCACATACTACTGAGGAGTGGGATGTAAAAAGGTGCAGCTGCTGTGGAAAGTAACTTGGCAGTTCCTCAAACCGTTAAACAGTGAGTTACCATAGGACCCAGCAATTCCACTCCTAGCTACACACCCAAGAGAAATAAAAACATGTCTGCACAAAAACTTGTACGTGAGGGGCATCTGGGTGGCTCAGTTGGTTAAGCATCTGCCTTCGGCTCAGGTCATGATCCCGGGGATCGAGCTGCACATCAGGCTCCCTGCTCAATGGGGAGTCTGCTTCTCCCTCTCCCACTCCCCCTGCTTGTGTTCCCTCTCTTGCTGTGTGTGTCTCTCTGTCAGATAAATAAATAAAATCTTTAAAAAATAAAATACAGGGACGCCTGGGTGGCTCAGTTGGTTGAGCAGCTGCCTTCGGCTCGGGTCATGATCCCAGTGTCCTGGGATCGAGTCCCACATCGGGCTCCTTGCTTGGTGGGGAGCCTGCTTCTCCCTCTGCCTCTGCCTGCCTCTCTGTCTGCCTGTGCTCGCTTGCTCTCTCTCCCTCTATCCCTGACAAATAAATAAATAAAATCTTAAAAAAAAAATTAAAAATAAAATAAAATACAATATATTCAGTCATAATGTTTAGGTCCCAATACCCCTTCTCTATGTTTCCTAATTCCATAATTGAATTTTTAGTGTAACAGTGTGCTACTAATCATGTATTTCTGTATTGCCTTTTGAGAGTACAGTGGGGTGTTGACTGTATCAGCTGGCATGTTCCCCCCCCCTCAGGAGAAGATCTGAAAGCCCCTCATGCATATCAGCATTGCTAAAATAGAGGACTGAAGTCATATTATCTCTAGCACTTAGAATTGGTTCAATTAAATTGCGGTATGGCATTTTTTTTTTTTTTTTGAAGGAAGAACTCTTCCAAAATTACTCCCATGTACATTACAGGTTATGCTCTTATCTGGGTGCGAGCGTCACTGTGAGAACAGGCAGAGGATCCCTAACACGGACACAAACCAAATGCTGCATCCATTTGCAGTCTGTCATTCCCCGTCCCCGTCCTCGTCCTCGTCATAGCACCGGGTTCTCTTTATCTGTTCCTCCACAGACAGCTCTTGGACTACTTCTTCCCGCCAGAATCCTAGGTCGTGGGATTTCGGATTCTGGGTAGTGACTTCTCTAGGGGAGGTATTGTCTGCAAAGCTGGACCAGTCTGTAGGCTTGGGTTCTTGTGGAGACTGCTGCTTGAGGTCTCAATCCTCTCCATCCAAGTCTGCACCATTCTCTGTAAGAGTCTCACTCCCCATCTCAAAACCACCATCTCCCTTCCTTCTCCCCCTGTCTCCCCGCCTCCGGATTCCTGGGTTTGCCAGGTTGTTTTTCCCACGCTACCATTCTTTTCGGAGGTATTGGCATTTCCCACTTGTCTCCTTTCTGCAGTCCTTCCTCCTGTAGATCCCTCGCTCAGCTCTGACATGCTCCAGCCTTTCCTTATGCGTGGGGCCGGGATCTGGGGGCTCTTGACTGAAGTCGTTGAAATGGAGCTGCTACGGTGAACAGGTGACTTCTTTCTCTCAGCAGAGAAGACCGTCTTAGCTTCTTCAGATCCAGATCGAGGTCCTCGGGAGGGTCAGGCTTGCTGATCTCATCCTTAGGAAGCCATCTGGGCTTGGAGACTTTGATCCTTTCCTCCAAGGTCCTTCCTGAACTACCAGGTTCTGGAGGCCGGGGGAGGGGGACGGCGGTCAGGTGATCCCCAGCTTCTTGGTTTCAGCAGGCTTGTCTTCTTTCTCTGGTTGCAACGAGGCCTTGGCTTCCACACTTGCTGTCAGCACACCCACCTTCACAATGCAGGCATCTTCCAGCCCTGGGCTCTGAGGGGTCTCCCCCGCATTTGGAAGCTGGGCTGGTCTCTCCAAAGTCCCTTCCTTTCGGTTTTGCTTGCCCACAGATCCTCATGCGGTCCGTGCCCCAAGCCTTCATCATAGCTGCCTTTAGCCTTAAAGAGTTGGTCGAAGTGAGGCTCGCGGTAGAATCCCTCATGTAAAGACATGTATGTTCCTAGACTAAGTCCGCTGTTGCAGTAGGAGCAACAGAAGCCGCTGACGTGACCTCCCCACCAGTTGGCCCAGACACGCTCCATGGGGTAGACTGTCTTCTGACCTGGTGCACGAGTCTCTCCTGCAGGTCCCTGAAACTTCTTCACTGCTTCGGGAGGAGAACTCCCAGAGAGGCTGGAGGCTCTAGCATCAGGACTTCGTGGCTTGGGATGGACAGGCTGCTGGACCTCGCTCTTGACCAGGGAATTACAGAGTCATCCTCAACAGCGGTGGAACAGACTGCCAGGCTCTTCTCAGTGGCAGACACCTTGTCTCCAACCTGATGGGCGAGGCAGACCTCAGGATCTGGGGGCACGTTCTGCTTTTGCTCTAATTAATGAGTTTTTTATTTCACCACCAGCAGCTTGCAAGTCATTTGTAGAGTTGGCGGAACTGCTCTGTTCGGACACAGCTGCCTGGCACTTGGCCATTTGATCCTTGATGGAGGTTTCTGACAAGGGTCATGAATCCAGATTTCACTGGCTCTCGGTTTCCTCTGCCTTGACCGAGGCCTGTCTCCACATCATCCAGAGAGTGGCTGTTTTTGGAGATCCTCCCTCCACCTGCCCTTCGGCTCTGGCCTGAAGAATCTGCTTCGCTGGCGTTGGCTCGCCCTCCTCAGCCGTCATCTGAAGCCTGTTCAGCAGATCATGGTATCTCCCCGTTTTGTTTGCAGCTTCCCTGTTTTCACTGATTGCAGGTTTTTCTACCTGGTGCTTGAAGTCTCCTAGACAAGTTTCCATTTTTTTTTTTAACTTTCTTTCAAGTGGTCTTTTTTTTTTTTTTTTTTTTTACAGACAGAGATCACAAGTAGGCAGAGAGAGAAGGAGGGGAAGCATACTCCCTGCTGAGCAGAGAGCCCGATGCAGGGCTCCATCCCAGGACCCTGGAATTATAACCTGAGCTGAAGGCAGAGGCTTTAACCCACTGAGCCACCCACGCGCCCCTCGAGTGGTCTTTAAGACGCTCACTGCCTTCAAGGCGGGGATGTGGACACTGACCACGGGCTTCAGGATGTGGTCCGAGCCTGGGTCTGCAGTGAACTCATTCCTCGTGGTCAGCTTGGGCCTCAGAGGCAGAAGACACCTCTTCACCGGGAGGACGGCTGCCTCTGAGTTAGACCTCAGCACTCCTGTTCAGAGGGAGTCTGTGGGAAACTCTGTCCCCAGGGCTGGGTTCTCCCACTTCTTCTTTACCACAATCAGGATCCCCCTCCTGCAGGGCTGGGGGAGATGATCAGTGTTCTAAAGGAACAAGAAGTAAGGTGTCAGTTATAACTTGCCTGTTGAAACCTTCAAACATGTTGTTCTGTTTTTGTGTTTGTTTTTCTTTTTAAGATTTTATTTATTTGAGAGAGAGAGAGAGCAGGAGTGGGGGGACGGTTAGAAGGAGAGGGAGAGGCAGAATCCCCACTGTGCAGGGAGCCCAACACAGGGCTCGATCCCAGGACCCCGAGATCATGACCTGAGCCAAAGGCAGACACTTAACGGACAGAGCTACCCAGGTACTTGTTGTTCTTTGTAAAATTAAAGTTAAAACTCTAAGCTGCTCCTGGTCCACTGACCTTTCAGACAGCTGTGAACAGTTTACAGCCCTGCCACATGGAAAAGGCATCTACCCAAGAGAGGAATTTTATCTTAATTTACAAAAAGAATAGTAAACCCATTTATATTATATTTCTATAGAAAAAACTCTATTTTCAAAGACAAAAAAAAGTGAGAAGGATGACACTGTTTTACAATTTGGCAAGTCTCTTTGATGTCTGGTCTAATAGGAGATAGATTTTTCATATTTGCTTTTGCATTCAGTCTGTTGCAATGTGTTGTTTGGTTAAAGATAACAAAGACGATCTGTCCTTAAATGCAAATGTAGTTAGAAAACAGGGACATCACCTGTAAGAATGTTTAAAATTTGAATATTTAAACTTTTAAGACTGACCATACCAAGTGTTACTGAGAATGCAGAGCATCGAAGTTCTCATACTCCTGCTGGAGAGACTGTAAAGGGCTACAGCCACTGCAGAAAACAATTCTGTAGTTACTTGAAAGTTAAACAGAACCTACCCCATGACTCATCCATCCTACTTTTAATGTATTTGCCAAAGAGAAATGAAAGCAAAGCCCATGTAGATACAAAGTCTTTTGCACAAATGTTCAGAGCGGCTTTATTTGTAATAGCTGAGAAATGGAAACAACCCAAGTATCCATCTACAAATGAATGGTTATGCAAATTGGGATACATCCCTGCAATGCAATTCCGCTCGGCAACAAAAAAGGAATGAACTATTGATACATGCAACAGTATTATGAGTCTCAAAATAATTATGCTGAGGGAATAAAACCAGACCTAAAATGATTCCATTTTTAAAAAAGATTTATCTATTAATTTGAGAAAGAGCGAGAAAACAGGGTGGGGAGGTGGAGGAAGAGAGTCTCAGCAGATTCTGCGCTGAGTGCAGAACCTGATGTGGTGCTCAAGTTCACGAGCCTGAGATTACAACCTGAACTAAAATCAGGAGTCACGTGCTTAACTCACCAAGCCACCCAGGAGCCCCTGTATGATTCCATTTTTAAGAAGTTTTAGAAAATGCAAACTAATTATGGGAAGTAGGTCCATGGTTGCTTGGGGATGGGAGTGTGTGGGGACATTGGAAGGAGCAGGATTACCAAGGGGGCATGAGGAAACTCAGGGTGATGGCTTTGTTCATCATCTTGATTGTGGTGATAATTTCTCAGGTGAATAACATGTCAAAAATTATCTAGTAGTACACTTGAACATGTACTTGTATGTCCATATTACCTTAATAAAGCTGCTCAAAAAGAAATGGTATTTTATTTTAATTTTTTTTTAAAGATTTGATTTATTTATTTGTTAGAGGGAGAGAGAGAGTGCGAGCACAGGCAGACAGAATGGCAGGCAGAGGCAGAGGGAGAAGCAGGCTCCCTGCCGAGCAAGGAGCCCGATGTGGGACTTGATCCCAGGATACTGAGACCATGACCTGAGCCGAAGGCAGCTGCTCAACCAACTGAGCCACCCAGGCGTCCCAGAAATGGTATTTTATTTTATTATTTATTTATTTATTTATTTATTTTTAAAAGATTTTATTTATTTACTTGACAGAGAGAAATCACAAGTAGACCGAGAGGCAGGCAGAGAGAGAGAGAGGGAAGCAGGCTCCCCGCCGAGCAGAGAGCCCGACGCGGGACCCGATCCCAGGACCCCGAGACCACGACCCGAGCCGAAGGCAGCGGCCCAACCCACTGAGCCACCCAGGCGCCCCCAGAAATGGTATTTTAAAAAAAGAAAAAATATATACACAACAGATCTTGTTTAGATCCGGTTTCAAATCATTTGTAAAAAGATGTTGAAAGGGGCACCTCGGTGGTTCAGTCAGTTAAGTGTCCAGCTCTTGATTTCGGCTTAGGTCGTGATCTCAGGGTCGTGGGATTGAGCCTGGCATAAGGCTCCTTGCTGGTGTGGGGCCTGCTTGCGATTTTCTCTCTCTCCCTCTGCCCCTCCCCTGCCTTAAAAGGAGGCACTGGAGAACATTTGAATACTGACCGGATATTAGATTATGTTAAGGAAGTGTTACTATTTTTTCAGTGTGATAATGGGTTTGTTATGTTAAAAAGTGTCTTATCTCTTATAGATACATACTGAAGTATTTATGGATGAAATTATGTGATGTCTGGGATTTACTGAGTTGGAGGAAATGACGCGTATGTATGAAACAAGGTTAGCCAAATATTACTAATACTGACTTTATTCACTCTGCTTAGGATTCCCTCTCTCCCTCTCTCTGTCCCTCACCTCCCACCTGAGTGCACAATTTCTGTCAAAAAAAAATGTATATATATATATATTGCATTAAAATATATGTATATATATATATCACATTTATATATGCATATATATTGCATTTAAATGCACAATTTATGTAAAAAATATGTATATATAAATTGCATTTATATGTATATATATTGCATTTACATAGAGGTTTGTTATACCATTCTTTCTACTTCTGTGTATTTTGAGATTTCCCATAATACATTTTTGTTGTTTCTCTCTCTTTTCTTTAAGATTGATTTTATTTATTTGACAGAGAGCATAAGCGGGGGAGCAGTGGCAGAAGGAAGAGGGAGAGCCCCGCATCGGGCTCCCTACTTAGTAGATGCGGGGCTCAATCCCAGGACCCTGGGATCATGACCTGATCCAAAGGCAAACGCTAAACTGACTGAGCCCCCCCGGCACCCCACTCTTGTTTGGTTTCTTAAGAAATGATTATTTTAGTCCTGCTGCAAAAGAGGGGAGTGGACTAAGTGGCTTCTAATCTTCTCATCTGAGAAAACATACCTTTTCTATTAAGTGATGATCATAAACTATCTGCTTCTCACTAGAGGCAAAATATTAAAGTCTAAAAGACACATGGGGTTTTTGACCAATTAATCATAAATCTCTATGCTGTTGGAATCCCTGCTTAAAAAATAAAAAGTGAGCCAGTGGCATAGAATAAAAATGCTATTTAAAAATTTCTTGCTTGGTGTGCCTTGGTGGCTCAGTGGGTTAAAGCCTCTGCCTTCGGCTCAGGTCATGATCCCAGGGTCGTGGGATCGAGCCCCACATCAGGCTCTCTGCTCAGCAGGGAGCCTGCTTCCCCCCCTTCTCTCTGCCTGCCTCTCTGCCTACTTGTGATCTCTCTCTGTTAAATAAATAAATATAAATAAATAAAATAAGATAAAATAAAATTTCTTTCTTCTCGGGACCCCTGGGTGGCTCAGTTGGTTAAGCAACTGCCTTTGGCTCAGGTTATATACCTGCAGTTTGAGGATCGAGTCCCTCATGGAACTCCCTGCTCAGCAGGGAGTCTGTTTCTCCCTTTGATCCTCCCCCCTCACACTCTCTCTCCTTCACTCTCTCTCTCAAATAAATAAATAAAATCTTTAAAAAAAAATTTCTTTCTTCTCAACTCACCCCAAAATCTCATGGAAATAACCTGTCACTGGAGAGAGAACATATTTCTTATCATTACTTTGAAACTCAAGTAAAGCAAATTACATTTTTATTCTGGCTAAAGGAAAAAAAAGGTGATCTGATCTTTTCTGACTAGATGCAAGTTTTCTAAGTAGAAAAAATTGAGCCAACTGGAAATTCTCTCTAGGGAGCAAGCACTGGAAAAGTAATTATATCCAAGTATTATTTCAAAAAATTAAAAATGTGGCTCTTGCACATAAACACAGAGAACAAACCGGTGGTTGCCAGAGGGACGACTCAGTGAGGGGTTGGGCAAAATGGGCAAAGGAGAGTGAGAGGTACAGGCCTCCAGTTATGGCAAGAATAAATTACGCGGATGAAAGGTACAGCCTGAGGAATATAGTGAGTGGGACTCTACTAGGGTTGTGTGTTGACAGATGTAGCTACAGCATAGTGTAAGGTATAGACTTGTCCCATCACTATGCGGTACACCTGAAACTAACCTAACATTGTGTGTCAACTATACTTAAATAGTGTATATATTTATTTATGACATATTTATGACTCCTACAAATAGAGAAGGAATGCAGGGAAAATGGGTGCCTGGGTGGCTCCTGGTGTTAAACGTCTGCCTTTGGCTCAGGCCGTGATCTCAGGGTCCTGGGATCAAGCCTGTGTCGAGCTCCCTGCTCAGTGGGAAGCCTGCTTCTCCGTCTTCCACTCCCCCTGCTTGTGTTTCCTCTCTCTCTCTCACTCTCTGCCTCTCAAATAAATAAATAAAACCTTTTTTAAAAAATTAATGTGTCCGAACACAAGGAAAAGGTTTTCGTCCCCTCATCAGTGAGGGAACAAACAGAACAGTAAGGCTAGTTCGAAGGGTATTTGAGGAATTGTGTATTGAATAGGCCTTTCGATAAGAAAATTTAAATTAAGTAAGATTGTTCACCAAAAAGAAAAAAAAAAAAAGAAGTAAGATGGTTTACCTCTTGGGGGGTGCCTGGGTGGCTCAGTGGGTAAAGCCTCTGCCTTCAGCTCGGGTCATGATCCCAGAGTCCTGGGATCGAGCCCCACATCGGGCTCTCTGCTCAGCGGGGAGCCTGCTTCCTCCTCTCTCTCTGCCTGCCTCTCTGCCTACTTGTGATCTCTCTCCCTCTGTCAAATAAATAATAAAATCTTAAAAAAAAAAAAAAAAAAGATTGTTCACCTCTCACCTGAATGAATTGCCAGAAGATTATGCTGTGTGAAAAAAGAAAAATCCCAAAAGGTTATATAGTTATATATATAAGGTTACAGATATGATTCTTCTCTATAATTTTGAAATGGCAAAACAGAAATGGAGAACAGAATAGTCTTTGCTGGGGATTAAGAAGGAGGTGGGGGTCTTGAGAGAAGTGGGTGTGGCTATAAAATGGCTGCCTGAGGGATTTTTGAGGGGATGGAAATGCTGTGACTTGACTCTATCAGGCAATATCCTGGCTGTGATACTGTACTGTAGTCCTACAAAGTGTTACCACTGCAGAAACTGGGTAGAGATCACACATCATCTCTCTGCAGTACTTCTTACAACTGAATGTAAATCTACATACAATAATCTCAAATTTTGCAATTTAATTTTTAAAAAAGATTTATTTATTTGAGAAAGAGAGCATGCAAGAGGGAGAAAAAAAATCTCTAGCAGACTCCCTGCTGAATGGGAACCCCAACGACATGGGGCTTGATCCCACGTCCCTGAGATCATGACCTGAGTCGAAATCAGGAGTCAGATGCTCAACCAACTGAGCCACCCAGGCGCCCCTAAAGTTCAATTTTTAAAAAAGGGATCGCTCTATTAGATACAAAACTGGTTAATATCCTATGACAATAAAACCATAAACCTTTTTTGCCCCATAACCTTTCGAGTTATATTTCTACCAGACATTAAATTTTACCTTTACTAGAGAAAAATCTACAAGTTAACATGCAAATTCATAGAATCTTATGCTTTTAATCAATAGTGAAAAGTGAAACGAACAAAAATAGTGAATAGTGAAACAAAGGGACTTCTAGAATCAGCAAACTGTCAGCAGGCCAGATTTGGGTGTAGCTCCTGAGTTAAGAGTGGCTTTTACATTTTTCAAGGATTGTGAAAAAACAAAACCCTGAATCGTGACTTACCTGACTCATTTTTCAGAAAAAGTTTGCTGACCGCTGGGTTCTAGAGAATTAAGTCATACTTTGGTGGTCACGTTAAACAGTGCTTTAATGTGATCCTCAAAAGATATGCTACCATCTCTTCGCCTTGTTTGTGTTTGGATTGTATTTTTAAACAATCAGAGCTAGGGGTGTGTGGGTGGCTCAATTGGTTAAGCCTCTGCCTTTGGCTCAGGTCATGATCCCAGGGTTTTGGGATTGAGCTCCACATCGGGCTCCCTGCTTAGCCGGTAACCTGCTTCTCCTTCTCTGCTCCTGCTGTCTCTCAAATAAATAAATAAATAAATAAAATCCCAGATAAATAAATAAAATCTTTAAATAAACAGTGAACCAGTTCGTGTGCCTTCCTCCCTAACCACTGAATCATCAGAACACTCTCATTCCATGTTCTTTAAAGCAATTCCTCATGTATCCCCTCATCTGAATATTGGTCTTCAGGCAGCTTCCCGTCAGAACTCAGTGTAGAATATGGTCCTGTTATATCAAAGCTTGCCAAAAATTAAAGGGTGACCCATATTTCTCTCTCTCTCTTCCTTTTCCTTTTTAATTGAAGTACTGTTAACATTCAATATTATATTAGTTTCAGGTGTACAACATAGTGATTTGACATTTATATACGTTATGAAATGCTCACTATGGTAAGTGTAGTCACCTTCGGTCACCAAACAATATTACAGTATTATGGACTATGTACCCTATGTTTTACTTCTTATCCCATGACTCACCTATTTTGTAACTGGGAGTTTGTACTTCCTAATCCCTTTTCTCGATTTTACCCATCCCTCTACCCACCTCTCCTCTGGTAACCATCAGTTTGTTTTTCATATTTATGAATTTCTCTTTTATTTGCTTGCTTGTTCATTTGTTTTGTCTTATAGATTCCACACATAAGTGAAATTATAGGGTATTTGTCTTTCTCTAACTTATTTTTTGTAACCTAATACCCTCTACATCCATCCATGTTGTTGAGAATGGTAAGATTTCATTCTTTTTTATGACCGAGTAGTAATATATTTATTATCATATATATTGTGTGTGTGCCCATATTATAAATATATTAGATATATGTATACACACACACACACACACATATACCCTACATATTTTTTAATTGAGCCTATATTTAAAAAAAAATTAAAGGATTTTTTAAGGATTTATTTATTGGGGCACCTGGATGGCTCAGTGGGTTAAGCTCTGTCTTCAGCTCAGGTCATGATCTCAGGGTCCTGGGATCAAGCCCCACATCAGGCTCTCTGCTCAGCAGGGAGCCTGTTTCCCCCCCCCCCTCTGCTTGCCTCTCTGCCTACTTGTGATCTCTCTCTCTGTCAAATAAATAAATGTTAAAAAAAATAAAGATTTTATTTATTTATTTGAGAGAGAGAGTGTGCGTGTGCCAATGCAATTGGGGGAGGGACAGATGGAGAGAGAGAGAAAGAATCCTCAAGCAGACTCCCACTGAGTAGGGAGCCTGAAGTGAGGCTAGATCCCAGGACCTAAGATCATGGCCTGGGCCAAAATCAATAGTCAGACAGTCAACCAACTGAGCCACCCAGCCGCCCCTAATTCTATATTTTTTAATTAAACTTTTTATTTTGAGCCAATTATGAATTTACATGTTGCTGTGAAATAATACAGGGAGATGCATATTCCCTTTACCTGTTGTGCCTATAGTACAATATCAGGATCTTGAAATGGATAGAGTCAAGATGCAGAACATTTCCATCACCACAGGGTTCCCTGGTTTTCTTTCTTATCATAGTAAGCGTCCTCTTTAATTCCCATCACCTGTTTCACCCATTCCCCCCATTCTTCTCCTCTTTGGTAACCATTAGTTTGTTCTCTGTAGTTAAGAGTCTGAACCTTGGGGGCACCTGGGTGGCTCAGTGGGTTAAGCCGCTGCCTTCGGCTCAGGTCGTGATCTCAGGGTCCTGGGATTGAGTCCCGCATTGGGCTCTCTGCTCGGCAGAGAGCCTGCTTCCCTCTCTCTCTGTCTCTGCCTACTTGTGATCTCTGTCTGTCAAATGAATAAATAAAATCTTTAACAAAACAAAAAAAAAGAGTCTGAACCTTGGTTCATTCCACTGTTTTTTTTTTTCCTTTGCTTGTTTTGTTTCATAAATTCCACATATGAGTGAAATCGTATGAATACCACATCTTCCTTATCTGTTCGTCTATCAGTGGACAGGTAGGTTGCTTCCATACCTTGGCTATTGTAAATAATGCTGCCGTTAAGATGCTCAAAATCACTAATCATCAGGGAAATGAAAATCGAAACTATTGTGGGGTGACCCACCTTGATGATGTAGTATTTTTGTAGCCACAATTTTTCATAGTCATTATAATTTTTAAATATATCAACATTTATCCCAAGCTGTTAGCTAAATGCTTCTTTAGTTAAAGAAGAGCAGATGATTTTCAGATATTTGATGTAATATTACCATCATTAAAGTAATTAAACCCAGAGCCCATTAGACTGAGGTGGCTCTAACATCTTGATAGCAAATGGAAACCTAAGCCAGAGTTAAGTCCTGTAAATGCCTCAAGATTAAGAAATTGAAAACTAAGAACAACTAATCACAAATCCAAGTAGTTTTTCCCAAATAAAGTTACTCTAAGCTAAAGCCGATCAAATAATTTCCTTGCTTTGCTTTTGCATGCCCTATAAAAGCCTTTCCCCTTTCATGGGGCACCTCCCTTGGGTGGCTCAGTCAGTTGGGTGTCTGCCTTTGGCTCAGGTCATGATCATGGAGTCAAGGGATCTCTGCTCTCTGCTCAGTGGGAGTCTCCTTCTCCCTCTCCCTCTGCCCCTCCCCCTACTCATATTCTCTCTCTTTCACTCACTTGCTCACTATCACATAAATAAGTTCTTTTTTTTTTTTTAAAGATTTTATTTATTTATTTATTTGATATAGAGAGAGAGCACAAGCAGGGGGAAAAGCAGAGAGAGAGGGAGAAGCAGGCTCCCTACAGAGCAAGGGAAGCCCAACATGGGACTTGATCCCAGGACTCTGGGACCATGACTCGAGCTGAAGGCAGTGGCCCAACCCACTGAGCCACCCAGGCACCACTCAAATAAATAAATCCTTTTTTTTTTTTAAGATTTTATTTATTTATTTGACAGACAGAGATCACAAGTAGGCAGAGAGGCAGGCAGAGAGAAGGGTAGGGGGGAAGTAGGCTCCCCACTGAGCAGAGAGAGCCCCATGCATGTAGGAGATGGGGAGCCTGGATCCCAGAACCCTGAGATCATGACCTGAAGGGAGGCAGAGGCTTAAGCCACTGAGCCACCCAGGTGCCCCTCAAATAAATAAATCCTTAAAAAAAAAAATAGAAAAGCTTTTCCCCTAGTAGAGTGCTCTTCCCCGTTCTTCGTTTGGCACTGCCCAAATTGATATTGGCTCGTGTAAACTCTTCAAAATCTTCATGTACCTCAGTTCATCTTTTAACATCATTTATTGAAATATTCTCAATTTATAGGTTTTTTTCATGAATGTGAATAATAAGCTAAACCTCATTCCTGGTTAAAATGTTTTATGCCTCTAAGAATTATATATGTATATATACATTATTTATTATATATGCCTCTATATATGTATGCATTATATATTATAAATATATATATATATACCTATAAGAATTATAAAAACTTTGGGGTACTTGAGTGGCTCAGCCAGTAAGTGTCTGCCTTGATCTCAGGCAAGTGTCTGTCATGATCCCAGGGTCCTGGGATCGAACCCCCCATCGGGCTCCCTGCTCAGTGGGGAGCCTGCCTTCCTTCTCCCACTGCCTAGCTTGTGTACCTCTCCAGCTCTCTTGCTCTCTGTCAAATAAATAAGTAAAATCTCAAAAAACAAACAAATATTGAAATCATCTAAGCACTTTGGCAGTTTTGAAATACACTAACCAAAGAAAAGAAAAGTAATAAGTAAAATTTCTTATCAGTTCCAGAGTGCTTCTACTCAAACTTATAGATAAGAAACACTGAATTAGGGGCACCTGGGTGGCTCAGTGGGTTAAAGCCTCTGTCTTCAGCTCAGATCATGGTCTCAGGGTCCTGGGATGGAGCCCCGCATCGGGCTCTCTGCTCGGCGGGGAGCCTGCTTCCCTTCCTCTCTGCTTGTCTCTCTTTCTACTTGTGATCTCTGTCTGCCAAATAAATAAATAAGATCTTTAAAAAAATTTTTTTTAAAAGAAGCACTGAATTAAGTCAGCACACAGACAAAAAATTAAGTCAACACATATTCAGCATATGGACCCTCCCTATGAGGCAGAAATTTAAATCTTTTATGACATACATCCTTTAGAAGACCTTCCCCATCTCCTACACTAGTTAAGAAACAAATATTTACTGAAGCCTCAGAGTTGCAGAGTCAAACCAAAATATTGAAATACATAATAAAGAATAGATTTAAGAAAGAATAGATTTTTGCTTTGATTGTCAAAGAGCAGACAAATAGAAGTAGGATAAAGACAGAAAATATCTAGGGACGCCTGGGAGGCTCAGTCGGTTAAGTATCTGCCTTCGACTCAGGTCATGATCCCGGGGTCCTGCTCGGTGGGGAGCCTGCGTCTCCCTCTCCCTTTGCCCCTCTCCCTCTACACCTCTCCCTCTCTCATGTGTGATCACTCTCTCAAATAAATAAAATCTTTAAAAAATATTGAATTAGTAAATAGATAATAATAGGATAAAGAAAATATATCATTAATAATAACTGCTCAGAATGTGACCCAGAATTAGGAGTTGTGCTGGAAGATTGTTGAAAGACAAAACTGAACAACAGCGCCTGGAATTCGTCTTTCCCAGCCTGCCCTCTGACCTTTTTCTCCAAGACCCAAAAGGCCTCTCCAGACGTGGGGCCCTTTATTACTTCCCTATTGTGGCTGTAACAAACTGGCTTACACCAACAGAAATTCTGGGGCATCTGGCTAGCTCAGTCGGAAGAGCATGCCACTCTTGACCTCAGGGTTGTGAGTTCGAGTCCCATATTGGGGATCGCTTACTTTAAAACAAAGAAATGAACAGAAATGTATTCCCTCACGAGTCGGGAGGCTAGAAGTCAGAAATCCAGGCATTGGTAGGGCCATTCTCCCTGTGCAGGTGTTAGGGAAGAATCCTTCCTTGTTTCCTCCTAGCTTCTGGTGGCTGCCCACACCCTTGGCAGTCCTTGCCTTGTAGACACACTACTTCAACCCCTGCCTCCAAGGTCATGTGGCTTTCTCCCCATTGTTTCTCTGCCTTCTGTATCTTTCTAGCCATAGATTTCTCTTTTTATAAGGACACTGGCCATTGGATTAGGAGCCACCCTAATTCAGTATGATGACATCTTAACTGGATGACATCTCCAAAGACTATTCCCAAATAAGGCCACATTCACAGGTCTGGGGTGAAGGGAGGGTATGTTAAGACTTCAGAATATCTTTTCAGGGGACCCAATCCAACCTACCCTAGGGCCCCCTCCTGGGCTGTTCTCTTAGGCAATACGCTACACACTAACTACATCTAGGGGTCTAAAGTGGCGTGTAGGCTGCTTGGGATATTGGAGTAAGTAGTATATCATGTATTTATGTTTATTTTTGTGTAAATGTTAAATTAAGCTCAATTAGTATTATGTATGTGGATTTTTGACTCTGGCGTCCTGTCACTCATACCTCAGTCATTCAGTGTCAGATATGTTATTCTCAAGAAAGACTTGGGGTCTTTCCTGACCTGGCATGGAGGTCTCATCACACTTCAGAAGAAGGAGCCAATTGCAGATTACACCAGCCTAATTACTAGATTTGTAGGTTGTATAATCTAGTTTAGTGACACCAGCCCTCACAAAATTAATCTATGGCTTTCAAAAGATTCTCCCAAGACAGGTGCCTGGCTGATTCGGTTGGTGGAACATGCAACACTTGATCTCGGGGTCGTGAGTTCAAGCCCCACAATGGGCATGGAGCCTACTTTAAAAAAAAAAAAAAAATTCTCCCATAGCAGCGATTCTCAAAGTGTGGTCTGGGAACCCACAAGATATCTGGGAATCCCAAATACATAGCCCTAAGACATTGTGTGCCTGTTTCCACTCTCAAATTCTCCTGAATATGCAGCGAGGTTTTCGACGGGCTCTATGACATGATGACATTATCATTCTGCTACAAATGGAATGTGTGCTTGGGGATTTATGTTTTTAAATTTTTCTCTATTTTAATTTCCAGTATGATAAATATCAATAGATTTATGACCAGACCAAAAAACATCTCTTTGAGGTCTATAATTTAAATGTAGAAAGAGGTCCTGAGACCAAAAAAAAAAAAAAGAAATTGAGAAATCACAGATTGAAGATAACACTAACATTGCGAGCACAAGCTAACAACAAGGAAATGACATCCAGTGACAAACTCTTGGAAAGCTATTTTACAAGATTAAAAAAAAATGATGATCTAATCAGATCTGACAAGAATTAGGCCAGATGTAGAAAACTATGAGGGCTATTTGAAATAAGGATTTTTTTTTAAAGATTTTATTCATTTATTTGATAGAGACACAGCGAGAAAGGGGACACAAGCAGGAGGAGTGGGAGAGGGAGACGCAGACCCCCACTGAGCAGGGAGCCAATGAGGGGCTCAATCCCAGGACCTTGGATCATGACCAGGCAGATGCTTAATGACTGAGCCACCCAGGTGCCCCAAGATATGTTATTTAAATTTACATACTGGGCATATTATTATTTTAATATAGACCAATCAATAAATAATTTTCTGGTTTTAATTTCTAATATGGTAACACAAAAGTTCTTTGAGGTTCTCAACCATTTTTAAGAGTATCAAGAGAGATGCCTGAGTGGATCAGTCATTAAGCGTTTGTCTTCGGCTCAGGTCCTGATCTCAGGGTCCTGGGATGGAGCCCCAATTCAGGTGTCCTGCTCAGCGGGGAGTCTACTTCTCCCCTTCCCTCTGCCCCCCCTCCCCAGCTCGTGTGCATTTTTTCTCTGTCTCTCTCTCTCAAATAAATAAAATCTTAAAAAAAAAAAAGTGTCAAGAGATTCTGAGACCAAAAAGTTTTGAGAACCACTGGCTTAGATCAACCAAAATATAGTCCAATAATGGAGGGATGGTGGACACAGAAACAAAAAAAATAGACCTCTGCCCACATGGAGGAAAAGGGCAATGGTTCGTGGGTCGGCATCCAATGATGGCCGCTACCAGAGGAAGATGGTTTGAATCTGGAACATGACTAAAGAAGACAGAAAGTGTAAGGATGGGTCAAAGGAAACAAGAACAAGCAAGCTTTTTCCTTCCATTATGGCTATGGGAGGCAACTTTATAGATGACTGATCAACAGTGACCAGTCTGAAGCAGGGGATGGGGGAGGTCTGGCTCTAGTGTTAGTAGCATTAGCAGACTGGTTCACTAGTGAAAGGTATTGCAGTAATCTTGTGCCTTTATGTATGAAAATACTTTTACCTTTTCTCCCTGGATTACACATTTACATTTAAAAAAATCATAATTTTATGTAGTTGAGCAAAACAATATGGGAGAAAAACTATTTAGAAGACAGTATTACTCCAAAATGAAAAAGCAAAGTAGCATGTTCATCGCCCATGTAGGGTCTGAGAATCCTAAACAAGATCCCCTTAAGGCTGCAGAGGCTAACAGAGACCCGCTAATCCTCTGTCCAAGGTGCTGCAGGTGACAAGGCCTCCCATAATGCTTTCAGAACTGAACACTCGGACGATAGTCTAACTGTAGCTCGTCATTGCAGAACTGCCTATTGGTACTTTTGAGAAGATACCTTTTTGAAAAAAATCAAGAAGGTTGATTTTTCAGACCTTGTCCCACTGAAAATGTTATAGGAAGCTTTTTGTTTGTTTTATAGATCTCAGCATAACTCACTTTCTGGACACGTCCAGCACCACTATCTGCTCTAAATTGATTTTAACGCTTGCCAGGAACTATTAGCAGAAATGTTTGCTGTCCTGATACTCAGTTTATTTGTTTCCAGACAGTTTAGATATCTAGTTTCCAATGGTGCTGTGTGTGCATGTATATAAGTAGATGACAGTCAACTCAATTTTCTCCTTGGAACTTTGGATTGGGTTATTTTTTTAAAAGATTTTATTTATTTATTTGACAGCGAGAGAGAGCGAGAGCAGGAATACGAGCAGTGGGAGTCGGAGAAGGAAAGCAGGCTTCCCGTTGAGCAGGAAGCCAGATACGGGGCTCAATCCCAGGATGCTGGGATCAGGACCTGAGCTGAAGGTAGTCGCTTAACCAACTGGCCACCCTGGTGCCCTAATGTTTTATTTTTAAAGAGGAGGAACCACAGTGGACCAAAAAAAAAAGTATATGCTGGGTCAGAAAATTGTGTGTGTCTTAGCTCTCCTCCCTACTGCAAAAATGGGACTTCTGGAGTGTTTCCCAATGCCGACAGCCAATCCTCTGATTCTCAGGACACCCAGTGGGTGTTCAAGAACTCACTTCAGTTCTGACAGTAACTACCTGAGGTTAGCACAGACCCTGCGAAACTGCCCCCCCCCCCCAGCTTTAGGACCAGTTGTTAAGTCTTAGAGACATCACCCATGCTTCTGAGGGACTGGCCATAAAGGAGGGGTCACCATAACCCCTTATTATCAGGTTTGATAATTTTCTAGAATGGCTCAGAGAACTCAGGAGGGCATTTTACTGGTTTGTGATCAAGGACACAACTCAGGAGCAGCCAAACAGAAGTGAGGCACAGGGCAAAGTTCGAGTGGTGGGGTGCACAGAGCTTCCCTGCTCCCTCTGGTCACACCCCCCTCCCAGCTCCTGGATGCTTCACCAGCTTGGAACTTCAAATTTTATTCAAGACTTTCTCTCTTCATGAGCTCAACCTTCAGCCATCCTTCCCTTCAAGGAAGTCAGGGGTGGGGCTGAAACTTTCAACCCTCTCATCACTGGGTCTTTCTGGTGACCAGCCTTATCTTGAGGCTTTCTAGAAACTTTACCCTAAGTTGGTCAGGTGTGATGTAAATGGGTTCATCATGAAAAAACCAAAGACCCTACTCAGGAAATCCCAAGGTTGTAGAAGCTCTGAGCCAGGAACTGGGATCAAATACCAAATGAATGTCCTATCATACCACAGGGACATGCACTTTTACCTAGTCCATGGAATGGACTTGAAAGAATTTAATGTAATGGATCTGAAAGCATTCTTTTAGCCAAAAATTGCAAGATAAATGTAATGTGTATTCCAAGCCTATTACTTTGTTCCTTGTGGTTGCTGCACAAAGTAAAACTGTTAACGGACTGGCCTTGCAGAGGTTTAAGTGCATTGGCAAGCATGCCTCAAATGAAGTCCATGGGGTTTTACACACACACACACACACACACACACACACACACACACTTGGGTGTGCATGCACATACACACACATACACCTGTGGTAGACTACTATAAAGTGCCCCTGGTGAATAACGCCTCCCTAAATTCACACACTTGGTATCTCTGCCTCTTGTAATCAATCTGGTCTTGGGATTTGCTTAAAGCAATAAAATAGTATGGAAATGACATTGTGTGACTTTTCTGAAGCCTGCACAGCTTGTGCCTTCACTCTCTTGAGCCTTGTCGTTCTAAGTGGCTGAGCTAGACCAGTTAATGATGAACCACTTCATGGAGAGAGAGAGGTCCCCCCTACCCCGTTCCGGTCTTTTCAAGGTCTCAGATATAGGAATGGGGTCATCTCGGGCTCTCCAGCTTAGTTCACCCACTGGATGGATGCAACAGCGTGAGCGAGCCCGGATGAGACCAGAAGAACCGCCTAGTGAACCCACAGCATTTCAAGAAATAATAAATCGTTGCTGTAAACTACTAATTTTAGGGTTTTTTTTTTTTCTTGTTTTATGCAACAATAGAGAACTGAGGCCGTTCTCAACTTGTGATGACCATATTCTTTAGGTGTTGGTTGTTTGTAAATCTGGCATTAGATAGGGAGGGGGAAGGAGAAGCAGAGAGTGAGAACTGAAGACATGCCTAAGGACTCGGAAATTGGAGGCCCGTGCATCAGCCTCACGATGACATCACAACATGTTGCCTTCCTCTCTGGTGACAAATGGTGCACGAGAGGAGACATCCGCTTGCTGTACATCACTGGCCATGGTGAGTCACGAAAACATGCCATACCTACCCAGAGATTAAAAAATGCCGTTGTCTTCATTTTATTTATTTATTTGTTTGCTTGTTTATTTATTTAGAGGGTGTGGTGGTGGGGAGGGGCATGGGAGCAGGGGAGAGAGAGAATCTTAAGCAGGTTCCATGCCCAGCACTGAGCCTGATCCCGGGCTCAGTCTCATGACCCTGAGATCATGACCTGAGCCCAAATCAAGAGTTGGACACTTGGGCGCCTGGGTGGTTCACTGGGTTAAGCCTCTGCCTTTGGCCCAGGTCATGCTCAGGGTCCTGGGATCAAGCCCCGCATCAGTCTCTCTGCTCAGCAGGAAGCCTGCTTCCCCCTCTCTGCTGGCCTCTCTGCCTGCTTATGGCTCTCTCTCTCTCTCTCAAATAAATAAATAAAATCTTAAAAAAAAAAAAAAGAGCTGGACACTTAACTGACTGAGCCACCCAGGGGCCTCCCAAAATACCATTGTCTTTTTTTTTTTTTTTTTTTTTAAGATTTAGGGTGTTTGTTTGTTTTTTTTTTTTTTTTAAGATTTTTTTTTATTCATTTGAGAGAGAAGGAGAGAGTGAGAGCACAAGGAGAAGGAGAGGGAGAAGCAGACTCCCTGATGAGCAGGGAGCTCAATGCGTGTGGTACTTGATCCTAGGACCCTGAGGTCATGACCTGAGCCAAAGGCAGACACTAAAGAGGCCACCCAGACTCCCTAATACCATTATCTTTAATTCATAGTTTGGTATAGTCGATTGTTTTGACTATTCTATTAATAGAACCTCAATAAGTTTATATTACTTATAAAGTCAGAAGAATATCACTCTAACAATCCTATGTTATATAAAAATAGATTTATGCAATTGTAAATTGTGTTGTTCTAGAGCACGTGAAGATGATTTGATAGGGGTGCCTGGCTGGCTCAGTCAGTGGATTATCCGACTTTTGATCTTGGTGTTGTGAGTTCCAGCCCCACAATGGGTGTAGATATTACTTCTAAAAAGTTATTTTAGGGCGCCTGGGTGGCTCAGTGGGTTGGGCCGCTGCCTTCGGCTCGGTCATGATCTCAGGGTCCTGGGATCGAGTCCCGCATCGGGCTCTCTGCTCAGCGGGGAGCCTGCTTCCTCCTCTCTCTCTCTGCCTGCCTCTCTGCCTACTTGTGATCTCTGTCAGGTAAATGGATAAAATCTTAAAAAATAAATAAATAAATAAATAAATAAATAAAAAGTTATTTTATAAACAAATGGGTATGTTGCCTTCACTTCTCCCCCCCCTTTCCCTTTCTCTTATGTTTGTTGAGCAGGTTGAAGGGCTAGATGGTGGCCAGCTTCCTCGAACCAACATCTTTTTAGCAAGTTGCTGCTTTTTCTCCATGATCCGCTGAAGTCAAGAGCCCTGAGCTCCCAGCAGGTGCTAGAAACCCATTGGTTCTTCAGAGTTTGGCTTGTAAAGGTTTCTGGTGGGGTCTGCTGATGTGGGTTGTTTGCCTTGGAGCTTGTGTAGGTGATTTTTTTTTAAGATTTTATTTATTTATTTGACACAGAGAGAGATCACAAGTAGGCAGAGACGCAGGTGGGGGTTGGGGGGAAGCAGGCTCGCCGTCAAACAGAGAGCCCAATGCGGGCTTGATCCCAGGACACTGAGATCATGACTTGAGCTGAAGGCAGAGGCTCAACCCACTGAGCCACCCAGGTGCCCCATGTGTAGGTGATTCTTTTTTTTTTTTTTTAAAGACTTTATTTATTTGACAGATAGAGATAACAAGTAGGCAGAGAGGTGGGGGGAGAGAGAGAGAGAGAGAGAGAGAGGAGGAGAAAGCAGGCTCCCTGCTGAGCAGAGAGCTGGATGTGGGGCTCGATCACAGGACCCTGGGATCATGACCTGAACCGAAGGCAGAGGCCTCAATCCACTGAGCCACCCAGGCGCCCCTGTGTAGGTGATTCTTAAGACATTGAGGAGGTTTGGGGTGCCTGGGTGGTTCAGTGGGTTAAGGCCTCTGCCTTGGGCTCGGGTCATGATCCCAGAGTCCTGGGATCAAGCCCCACATCAGGCTCTCTGCTCAGCAGGGAGCCTGTTTCCTCCTCTCTCTCTGCCTGCCTCTCTGCCTACTTGTAATCTCTGTCTGTCAAATAAATAAATAAAATCTTTTAAAAAAAATACATTGAGGAGATTTGAGGGGGAACCCCCTGAAATCTAAGTCCCTCTAAGAATAAATCTCCACGGGATTCAGTTCAGTTTCAGATCTCCATTGAAGATTTTTGAGAAAGAGGGAGCCTGGCTGGTTTAGTCAGTGGATCGTGTGACTCTTGATCTCAGGGTTGTGAGGTCAAGCACCATGTTAGATGTAGAGCTTACTTAAATTTTTAAAAAAGTTTTTTTTTTTTTTTCTAGATTTTACTTACTTGTTTGACAGAGAGAGAGCATAAGCAAGGGGAGCAGTAAACAGAGGTAGAGGGAGAAGCAGACTCCCCACTGAGCAGGGAGACCAGTGTGGGACTTGATCCTTGGACCCTGAGATCATGACCTGAGTTGAAGGCAGACGCTTAACCAACTGAGCCACCCAGACGCCCTGGGGAGAGGGTTTAAGCAAGGAGACTGCCCAGCCCATGAGCAGCCCCCCCCGCCACTGTTACCTTGGGTCTGCTCCTCTGTCAAGTCATTTCAGCAGATTGTGAGGCCCGAAATGGGTCTTGCAGGACAATAGAAGCAGCCAGTGGAAACCAAGGCCTGTTTATCTCCAGTTGCCCAGAGGGATGTGTTCTGGGGTTACTGAGTGTGCCCTTGGACAAGACTGCCCTCGGTTTACATTACTGTTTTACATTAGTTCAGCTGTACAAGGGGACAGATTTAAACTTACTTTTGTTCTTGTCATTTATTCAGCACCACCTACTATGTGCCAGGCACTCCCAGAGGAACTAAGGACATACAGTCCCTCTTTAAGCAACAGAGTCTAGTTTTTGTTAGCATTGCAACATAAAAATCCTGACGTGGAGAGTAAATTACAAGCGTGTGGGACTTCATGATGTCTAGAAGTTCTGAGAATCAGGTGTGAGATCCAGGAGAATGCTTTGAAATCAATGCAGTTACTGAGGCAACCATTTGGGAAAATCCTTTGGCCGTGTCTGCTAAAAGTGAGCACACACACACATCCCCTATGACTTAGCAATTCCATTTTCTAGGTTATAGACACATACTCACCCAAAGACAGGGATGAGAACATTTATAGCACCGCTACTGGTAATGGCCCAAACTGGAGACAGCGGAACCACCTCTTACTGGTAGAATCATGTGACCATCAGAGTCTGGAGACAAAACAGAAATTACTTTCTTGTGGCAGTTAGATCAGCAGCTTTAACAAACAAACAAACAAACAAACAGAATATAAGGCATCGTTTGGTTGAACAGGTACTGCAGAACGAAAAGAGGATAAAGGGGACACTGTGATAAGACCATATTGCAGGAATTCCCATCTCTACAGCTGGGGAACAAAGTGCAGAGCGGGGGTACTCCCAGCTTAGAGGAAGAGGCTGGGACCCGGAGGTCTGAGGAGGGGGTGTTGCCTGGCGTTGGGTGTCGTTCTGAGGGGACAGCATGAGACTGGTTTGAGGTACTCTATAAAACTTGAGACTGGACCCCTCTGCTGTTGTGAAGAGAGGATGGTGACAGGACCCGCCAACCACAGGAAGGGGGTAAACTCGGTCTCCGTTTCCAGGCTCCAGGCTCCCTCTGGCGCCCCCAGCCGGCAGAACTAATTATAGTCTGTTGGCTGAGTCAGCTGCCTCCTTACAAAGCTGAGACTAGAAGGGCAAGTTTGGGTTTAAGACACAGCACTTGGTTTTTTTGTCTGTTTGTTTGTTTTTGTTTTTGTTTTTAAGATTTAATTTATTGGATAGAGTGAGAGGTCACTTGAGGCGGGGGGTTGCAGAGGGAGAGGGAGAAGCAGGCTCCCTGCTGAGCAGGGAGCCCAACTTGGAGCTCCATCCCAGGACTCTGGATCATGACCTGAGCTGAGGGTAGGTGTTTAACCAGCTGAGCCACCCGGGCGCCCCTTGTTTTTCTTTCTTTCTTTCTTTTTTTCTTTTTTTTTTTTTTTGAGGGAGAGTGTAGTAGGGAGGGACAGAAGGAGGGTGTGTGAAAGAATCTTAAGCAGGCTCCACACCCAATGTGGAACTTGAGGCGGGGCGCTATCTCACCACTCTGAGATCATGACCTGAGCTGATATCAAGAGTAGCACACTTAACAGACTGAGCCACCCAGGTGCACCAAGACGTGGCAGTTTAATAAATGGTGTCAGTGGGGGCCCCTGGCCGACTCAGTCAGTAGACCATGTGACTCTTTTTCTCAGAGTTGTAAGTGCCAGCCCCACACTGGGTGCAGAGATTACTTTCAAACCAAATCTTTAAAAAAATAAATAAGTGAATGGCACCAGTGGATTTAAAAAACAAGTGGTGGGGCGCCTGGGTGGCTCAGTGGGTTAAAGCCTCTGCCTTCGGCTCGGGTCATGGTCCCAGGGTCCTGGGATCGAGCCCCATATCGGGCTCTCTGCTCAGCAGGGAACCTGCTTCCTCCTCTCTCTCTCTCTCTGCCTACCTGTGATCTCTATCTGTCAAACAAATAAATTTTTTAAAAAATCTTAAAAAAAAATAAAAATAAAAAACAAGTGGTATATTCACAAAATGGAACACTCTAATGAAAGTATTACTGCATGTAACACACAGCCTAGTCTTGCAAACATGAGGTCCAGCAAAAGAAACAAACTGTAAAGCCCTAGTGTATGATTTCATTTACATAAACCTAAAAACTGGGCCCCTTTAATCAGCAGGCTAGTTAGAATAGAAGTTATCTATGTGGGAGTAGTGACTGAGGAGGGACGAGGGGGCTTTCGGGAGGTACTGGGAGGGTTCAACATTGTTTTTTAACGATTTTATTTATTTGAGAGAGACAGAGAGCACAGAGGGAGAGTGAGAGGGAAAAGCAGGCTCCCCACTAACAGAGAGCCTGATGTAGGACTCCATCCCAGGACCCCGTGATCATGACCTAAGCCGGAAGGCAGATGCTTAGCCAACTGAGCCACTTAGGTGCCCCTCAAATAAGTATAATTGAACACTATAATCTTGAGGACTCACCAAGCTGTTTTGTGTTTGTGTTTGTTTGTTTTTTTTAAAAGATTTTATTTATTTATCTGACAGACACAGATCACAAGTAGGCAGAGAGGCAGGCAGAGAGAGAGGTGGAAACAGGCTCCATGCTGAGCAGAGAGCCTGATGTGGGGCTCAATCCCAGGACCCTGAGGTCATTACCTGAGCCGGAGGCAGAGGCTTTAACCCACTGAGCCGCCCAGGCACCCCATGTTTGTGTTCTTTTTTAGATTTTATTTTTATGGGGCACCTGGGGGGCTCAGTCAGTTAAGCATCCAACTCTTGATTTCAGAGGTCATGATCTTGGGGTTGTGAGATTGAGTCTCTAGTTGGGCTCAGGGCTGGGCATAGAGTCTGCTTGAGATTCTCTCTCCCTTTCTCTGTCTCTTCCCTGCCTTAGAAAATGAAAAAAAGATTTAATTTTTAGGTAGTCTCTACACTCAATGTGGGGCTTATACTTACAATCTTTTTTTTTTTTTTAAAGATTTTATTTATTTATTTGATAGACAGAGATCACAAGTAGGCAGAGAGGCAGGCAGAGAGAGAGAGGAGGAAGCAGGCTCCCTGCTGAGCAGAGAGCCTGATGCGGGGCTCAATCCCAGGACCCTGGGATCATGACCTGAGCCAAAGGCAGAGGCTTTAACCTACTGAGCCACCCAGGCGCCCCTCAGCTTATTTTTACATCAGATTTTATATTGGATTTTTGAATCAGTTACCATAAAATGGAAAACAAAATTCTTATACTCAGAGAGTTCATGTATTTGAGAAACAAGTATTTTCTCATGGCTCTGTCCATGTTCAAATGCTGGAAAGACCTGTCCAGGGTTCGAGAGTTTGGCATAGTTTATTATGGTCCGACCCTCTGATTTGTTTAGATATGCTCTGGCATATTAGTCAAGATTCTAAATCCCGACTAATACAGCCCTGGACAGATCGTTCGAAGCCATTTTTAACTGGCTCCTTTTATTTATAACACATCTATTACTATTGTTGATTTTCCCTAGATAATCTAGACTACGTTCCCTTTTCTTTATTTAATGTGAACATTGGACTGAAAATTCTCTTTTATTTCTACTGTTTAGACAATAGCCCAGTGAGGGGGTCTGTAAGGATTCTCGCTCGCAAATCAGAGGCCCTGAAAGAAAGAAGGAATGACCCCTTGTGGTGGTTTAAGAAATATGTCCATTTATTCTCTGCCACTCTTCCCTTCAAGAAGTGGTTTCGTGCCCCTCCTTTGAGCATGGGCTGGACTTGCCTCTCATGATTGGAATGTGGTGAAAATGACAGATTGTGACTTCTGAGGGTAGGTCACAGAAGGCAGTGAAGTTTCTTTCTTGCTCTCTGGGGGAAGCCACACACTCAGCCACCCTATGGAAAGATCCAAGTGGAGGAAGTGAGGCCTCCTTGAAAGAACCAGTGAGGGAGGGTCTGAGGCCTCCTGCTAACAGCCATGTGAGTGAGCCATCTTGGAAACAGATCTTCCTCAAGCCTCCAGATGACTGCAGCCCTAAGTGACAACTTCACTCTCCAGCCAAACAGCTCCCCAAGGCCCGGACCACAAAAATCGTGAGATAATAAATGTTTGTTTTAAGTCGCTAAATTTGGGAGAAATTTGTTTTGTAGCAATAGATTAGTAACACATGTCTTGATATGCATATAGATAAGAACAGCTTGTATTTTTTTTAAACTTCTTTTTTTTTTTAAAGATCTTATTTATTTATTTGACAGACAGAGATCACAAGTAGGCAGAGAGGCAGACAGAGAGAGAGAGGTGGGGAAGCAGGCTCCCTGCGGAGCAGAGAACCCCACGCAGGGCTCAATCCCAGGACCCTGGGATCATGACCTGAACCAAAGGCAGAGGCTTTAACCTACTGAGCCACCCAGGCGCCCAAGAACAGCTAATGTTTCTTGAACAATTAGATTGTTCTCTAAGTATTTTATATGAAACAACTCATTGAATCCTCACAAGCATATAAGGTAGTTAATATTACTATCCTCGTTTTGCAGCTCAGGAAACTGAGGCACAGAGAAACTGAGTAACTTGTCCAAGTTACCCAGCCCGAAGTTTACCTAGTAAATGTTAAAACTGGGATTTGAACTCAGGCAGTCTGGCTATACTACTCTGTGCACTAACTTCTGGGTTAAATTCTTGCTTTAATGGCACTAATGCCATGGAGAAATATGCTGTAATCATAAAAGACGGGCTTAAGCTTCATAACAGAAGGTATAAATTAGATCTAAAGGAACTTTCCTACAAATGTCAAAGCATTGGAGAGCCTTTAGAAGAGGCTATGTTCATATCCACTAAAGGCCCAAAGGTGGGTTGTATGACCTCTCCAGTCTATTTCTAATTCTATGACATACTAAATGTACCTTCTACCATATGGCATGATTTAATAGCTCTACTTAGAAATGTTAGTGTACAATTGGGTTTATGGCATTCTGTAATTTTCTCTTATGTTTAGTAAGGATTAACACGAAAGGTTCACCTTGAATTCTGTTGTGCTAGATTGGGGGGAAAATGCACATATACTGCCCTTTTCATTTCTTTTGGACTGCTAACAGAGAACAAAATATATCCAGTTCTAATACTACCGCTTCTTAATTATAATCTCAGAATTAGATTTATTAGCAATAAATAATGGTAGAATAAAATAATTAAATTTATACTCAGGGTTGTGAGTTCGAGCCCCATGTTGGGTATAGAGCTTTAAAAAAAAAACTTAAAAAAATACTTATACTCTTTTTGTTTCTTTTTCTAATTTAATTGAAAATGTCATTTGAAATTATGCATCCCAAAGAAATTTTCCATTTTTAAATTTCCATTTTTAAAATTAAAAAAAATCGTTTTTCGGTAGGCTCCACACCTGGTATGGGGCTTGAACTCACAACTGACCCTGTGATTGAATCGCATGCTCTACCCACTGAAACAGCTATGTGCCCCCAAATTTTTAATTTTTAAATTTGTAGAGACTAGGTTTTTACTTTATCATTCTTTCTGTAAGCACCTAATATAGTATGTGCAAATTTATTGATTGATAATTAAGTTGGTATATTTTAACTCAATAAATTCAAAGCAATTCACAGATATTGTAAGTGGCAAATGTGGTTCTCTCCTAATTTATAGATGTAAAAAGATTGACACAACTTAGGTCTTTAATTGTTATCTTCTCAGTGAGACCTTTTTCTTAAAAAAGATTTTATTTATTTATTTGAGAGAGCATAAGCAGGAGCAGGGGGAAGAGTAGTGGGGGAGGGGGAGGGAGAAGCAGACTCCCTGCTTAGCAGGGAGCCCAACTCTGGGCTTGATCCCAGCACCTTGAGATCATGTCCTGAGCCAAAGGCAGACACTTGACTGACTGAGCTACCCAGGTGCCCCTCGGTGAGACCTTTCTTTAACACCTCCTCAGGGGCACCTGGGTGGCTCAGTCATTGATGCTTCTGCCTTTGGCTCAAGTCATGATCCCGTGTCCTGGGACCGAGTCTCACATCAGGCTCCTTGCTCAGCAGGAACCCTGCTTCTCCTTCTCCTGCTCCCCATGGTTGTGCTCTCGCTCACATTCTCTGTCAAATAAATAAATAACTAATACAATCTTTAAGGAAAAAAAAAAACCTCTCGAAAAAAAGAAAACATCTTCCTGAAAGGTTGGTATTTTTTTATTTTTCATTTAGTTGTTGTTTTTTTCTTTTTATAGATGCTACTGCCATCTAGTAATCATAGTAATACTTCACATATTTATTTTGTTTATTTTCTCTTCTGGCAGCAGAAAGTAAGCTCCACGAGGAAGGGAGATTTCTGTGTTCTTCTTTCAATATGTAGAATAATGCTACATTAATAGGTATTAGATAATTATTTGTTGAACAAATGAGTGCAAAAGATCTAGCAGGCAGATTCGGTCTCGTGTCTTCCATCTAATGTTAATGATAATTAATTATGTACTGAATTGTTACTTATTTTATTTGATTATCATATTGATCAAGGAGGATTGGTATTGATATTATTACTATTTTCCAGATGGTGTAATTAAGTAACTTGTTCAAGGTTATGGATAAATTAGTAGCAGAAATTGTCTTCAACATTAAGTGAAAGTAGCCAGTCACAAAAGGCCGCAGAGTGTATGATTTCATTTACATGATCTGTCCAGAATGGGCAAGTCTATAGGGACAGAAAAGAGATTAGTGGCTGCCCAGGGCTTTGCAGGGAAGGATGGGGGAAATGGGGAGTGACTACTAATGACTATGGAGTTTCTTTTAGGGGTGTGAAAAATATTTTAAAATTAGATTGTGGTAGTGGTTGCACAACCATGTGAACGTACTAAAAAATCATTGAATTTTGTGCTTTAAGGGGATGAATTGTATGGTATGTGAATTAAATCTCAATAAAGCTGTTAAAAATAATAAAAGAAATTGGTTTCAAATTCACATTTCTTTAGTTTCCAAGCTTCTAATCACCTTCCAGGAGGAGCTAAGATTGGACACATGCTGGTTTTGAGACCATGTCAAAGAAAGCACAAGGTTTTCTGTAACTTCTTGTGCCAGAACCTGAAGAGGTGCTCAAAAATCTACTGGGACATGTCCAACGGTCACTACCAATTGGAAGGGACTTTTATGGTCAAATATGGAACAATTCAAGATCAAATATTGAAGTGACAGAAATTACTGTAAATATTGATACCAAAAACAAAGGCAAAAAACAAGACGAAAACAGAGAACCAAGGAGTGGTGAGAAATGAAAGGTCTTCTTTATATAAGAATGCCACCTAATTAATACAGGTGGAACAGTTGGAATGACAGGATTATAGTGTCATTCTTGTACAACCATGATAGTAGTAATCGACCCAGGCAAGCATCATCAATAGATGATGAGCCACCCAGGTGCCCCTCCTTCTTCATTCTTTTTATGGGCTGAAAAATATCCATTATAGGGGTGCCTGGGTCATTGTAGGGGTGCTCAGGTCATGATCTTAGGGTCCTGGGATCGAGCCCGGAGTCGGGCTCTCTGCTCAGCAGGGGTCCTGCTTCCCCTCCTCTCTCTGACTACTTGTGATCTCTCTCTCTGTCAAATAAATAAATAAAATCTTTAAAAAAGGGGGGAAAGCAAACCCATTTAAAAAAATATGTTCCATTGTATGTGTAAACCACAGTTTGTTTATCCATTCATGTGTTGATGGATATTTGGGTTGTTTCTGACCTTTTGTCTACTGTGATTAGTACTGCTGTGTACATTTGTGTACAAGGATTTGAGTACTTGCTTGCAGTTATTTTGTATATATACCTAGGGGTGGAATTGCTGATAATTCTATGTTTAGCTTTTTGAGGAACTGTGGGACTGTTTTCCACAGTGATTGCACCATTTGACATTTCCACCAGCAATGTACAAGGATTCCAATATCTCTATATCCCTGTCAACACTTAGTTTTCATTTATTTATTTATTTTTAAAGATTTATTTATTTGAGAGAGAAAGAGAGAGTGTGAGTCGGGGGAGGGGCAGAGAATCTCAAGTGGCTCCCCACTCAGTGCTGAGCCCGTGGGCCTCCACGTGGGGCTTGATGTGGGCTTGACATGGGGGTTGATCTCAGGACCCATGAATTCATGACCTGAGCCGAAACAGGAGTCTAAAGCTTAACCGACTGAGCCACCCAGGTGCCCCTTATTTTCCATTTTAAAAAAGGAATATAGCCAACTTAGTAGGTGTGAAAGGGTATCTCAGCATGTGTATGTGTGTTTGTGTGTGTGTGTTTAAGATTTTATTTATTTATTTGAGAGATAGAGCAAGAGAGCACAGAGGTAGAGTAAGAGGGAGAAGCAGACTCCCTGCTGAGCAGACAGCCTGATGCTGGGCTCAACCCTGGACACTGAAATCATAAAATGAGCCCAAGACAGATGCTTAACTGACTGAGTCACCCAGGGGCCCCTCTTTGTGGTTTTGCTTTGCTTTTCTCTAATGATGTTGAGCATCTTTTCATGTGCTTTTTGGCCATTTGCGTATCTTTGGAGAAAGGTATATTCAAGTCCTTTACCCATTTTTTACATAGACTATTTTTTAATTTATTTTTATTTATTTATTTATTTATTTATTTATTTATTCATTTATTAAATTTGTTTATTTGACAGACAGAGATCACAAGTAGACAGAGAGGCAGGCAGAGAGAGAGAGGGAAGCAGGCTCCCTGCTGAGCAGAGTGCCGGATGCGGGGCTCGATCCCAGGACCCTGAGATCATGACCTGAGCCGAAGGCAGTGGCTTAATCCACTGAGCCACCCAGGTGCCCCTAGACTATTAAATAGAAAAGAAACAAAGCTAGCTTTACCATAGAAAAATGATTAAATGTAACATCACAAATAATGGAACAAAATGCCATAATTTCCGTTCTGTTGCAACATACTGAGATGGACACAATATCATCCATACAGTGTACCTGACAAAATTATTTAACTTGAATCTAACAGGGAACAGACCAGTACAAAGTGAGGAGTATCCTGCACAACAGTAGAACTGGGTTCTTCAATTGAAGTCAATGTTATAAAAGAAAACAACAACAGCTAGGGATTATTCTAGACTAAAGGAGTGTGAAAAGACAAGGCAATTAAATGTAATGCATGATTCTTGACTGTATCCTGGATTGGAAAAAAGTCAGCAAAAAGGGACATTTTGAAAATTTGAATATGGCCTCTGTACAGATAATATTACAGATAATATTATATTAAATTTTCTTGGAATGATAATGGAATTCTGATTATGTAGAATATTTTTGTTCTTAGATACTCATTGAAATGTTGAGGGTAAAGGCTAACAATGCAAAAACTTCAGTGATTCAGCAAAAACAACAAAGAACGTTCCATACGCACACATACACACAAGGAAAGCCAATGTGATGAAATGTTAAAAATTGGTGAATATGGGTTAATATGAGTGTTGCTTATATTTTTCTTATAACGTTTCTGTAGGGTTAATGTTTTTGAAAATATAAAGTTGAGAAAGTACTCAAGTAGAGAGAACAAACTGATGGTTACCAGAGGGGAAGTGGGTGGGGGTGGCCGAAGTAGGTGATGGGGAGTAAGGAGTGCACTCCAAGGAGGTGATTGATTAAAATAAGATCTTAAAAAAAAATGTTGTGAAAGTAAAAGGGTCATCAAATCTAAGCAATACTTTCGGTTCTTTGTGTTTAGCATCTTCAGAATAAGACGAGTTATTTTGATGAGCTAAGAAAATAGTTGTTCAACCAAAGAGAGTCAATAGTCCGGGTGGCTATCTTTCCAAAACATTATAATTATTTAAACAACCACAGGAACACTGCAGTTGTCATTTTGTCCCACTACCAGCTTGATTCCCGTCTTTATTAGGTAGCATGGTAGGTGGAAAGGATTTGGAGACAGCTAGGCCTAAGTTTGAATTCTCGCTGGGCAAACTGTTCAACTTCTTTAGGACTCAGTTTCCTCATTGTAGGACGTAGGCAATAACTCCTTGGCGGGACTGTTGTGTTAACGGTTATGCACTTGTTTACTGAGCTGGGCTTTAATTCAGGTGCCAAAACTTCAGCGTACTTTCCATACCAATTGCGTCTTTTCCCTTAATTGAACGTAACAGTCCTGTGGGGTGGGCAAAGGGGAGAGATGAGAGGACTTCTCCAAGGTCACACAGCTAGTGAAGGACCCAGGTTTCCCCGCTCTTGGTCCAGTGCCCTTTCCACACCCGCCGGAGAGGAGGAAGCGGCGCTCATGGGGATGCAAGGATGTAGAGGAGCAAAGGGGGAGAAGAGGCCGCGCGAAGAGAGGTGGTGTGAGACCCGCGGAGGCGCCGGCCAAGGAAGGGCGCATGGAGAGGCGGGTGGCGCGGTCGGCCGGGGTGCGTAGGGGAGAGGCTGTGGAGAGGGAGGGTCGCGCGGGCCGGGTGCTCAGGAGGGGCGGGAGGCCTGGGCCGTCCGCGGGGGCGCAGGAGGCGGAGGCCCCGGCCGCAGGCAGGGGCGGGGGACGCCGTGGGCGGGAGTGGCGGTGGTGGCGGGGAGTCATTTCTGCACAGGTGGGGCAGGTGGGTGGGTGCGGGGCGCGCGGGAGGGCTAGGCGCGGGGGGTCCGGACCCCAGCGGGCGGGTGGGGGTGGGGCGGGGCGGGGGCGGGGCCGGCCGGGGGCGGGTCTCACTGGGCCCCCCGCGGGAGCGGCGGCTGCTGCGGCGGCGGCGCAGGCGCGGTTCCCGCCT
The DNA here is from genome assembly GCF_009829155.1 of Mustela erminea. Classification (NCBI taxonomy): domain Eukaryota; kingdom Metazoa; phylum Chordata; class Mammalia; order Carnivora; family Mustelidae; genus Mustela; species Mustela erminea. Next base: position 87,543,790 of record NC_045624.1, on the reverse strand, counting down.
CCTCCCGGCTGGCGGAGCGAGTGGAGGCTGCAACCCGGCTCGGCTCGGCTAGGCTCCCGCGTCGCCGCTGCCGCCGCCGCGAAGCCCCCCGCCCCGCTTCCGCCGCGTCGGGATGAGCTCCCGGAAAGGTGAGTGGCCCGCGGCGTCCCCTCTTCCCCGCCACGCGGCCCCGCAGGCCGGCCGGCCCGACCGTTAATGTGTGTCTTCTCTTTCCCTAGTGCTGGCCATTCAGGCCCGAAAGCGGAGGCCGAAAAGAGAGAAACATCCGAAAAAGTGAGTCCACGCCGCGCTAGCCCCGGGGCCTGTGCCCCCGCCTGGTTGAGGGCAGCCCGCGACCACGCAGGGGAAAGTTGCCCGGATCCCCAGGGCCGGCCGGCTGGTCCCCCGGGACGCCGGCGCTCGCCTCCTGCGCGCCCCGGCGGGCGGCCCGGGGGGAGGGGCGGGCGGGGGAGGGGCGCGCGCGAGCCTGCGGTCCCCCGCAGAGCATCCCCGGACCCCCGGGCCCCCGCGGCCGCGGCGGCCGTGGGGCGGGGGGCGGGCGGCCGGGCGCGGGGGCGCCGGGCGTGCGCACCCTCCCTGCGCGCGGTGCTGGCCCAGGGGTCGCGGGCCCTTCCCGGGAGGGGCGCTGGCGTCCTCCTCCCCGGCCCCGCCGCGTGCGGGCGTGAGGCTGCTGCGTGGCTCGCACCTGGGCACGGGGGCCCAAGAGGAAGAAGAGCCGAGTGTGCCAGAAAGTGAGCGAGTGTGTGTGTGTGTGTGTGTGTGTGTGTGTGTGTGTGGCCTTCTCTTCCTCCCCGGCCCCCGCCTCTCGGCCTTTGCGGCTGAAAACCCGAGCTGATTGTCAAGTGCTTTGCCTCGGGCGTGTTCCTGGCGCGAGTTCAGCGCCGAGACCTGTGCGTTTCGGGGCTCGGGTTTTTATTCGAAACTTTCTGCTCGGGCCGAGCGTCACTTCGCTGCGCGGCGGGTGCGCCCGGGTCGCGGGCTGCGCGGGACCGGTGGGCGTGTGCGCGGGCGGTCCCCGGCGCGGCTCCCCGGCCCTCGTTGTGCCGGGCAGTTGATGAATAGGGTGGTGATATTTAAAACGTGCCAGCCGCCGGCCACCTCCAGCCTGGCCGCGGCCCGGGGAGGGAGCGGCCGGCGCCCGAGAAGCCTTTCCTGGAGAGCTGCTCCGACCGCAGAGCGCCGCCGCGTCGCTCCTTTTCCTCTCAGTTTTAAAAAGCCGGCCGGTGTTCAGCGTCTTGACTCCTAGATTTGTGGCTTCACTCTTCCTTTTGAGCAAGAGATACTCGGTGGTATTTGTGGTCTTCCAGGGGATGGCAGTCCATGATTTTCTTTAGAATCGCGAACATTTCTGGTTCTGTTTCCTTTGGGGGACTACCCTGCAGCATTCCTAGGCTTTTCCCTTCCTGTCCACCTTGGTCTCTGCCTGGTGAATTTCAGGCTCTCTATGAAAACTGACCGAGGGATTACTTCTGACAGGACTTTTGTTCACTCAAGATGGACTATAACTTGAAAGTATTTTCAGGGTCTCAAAATGTGGATCTTCATATAATAATGCCTCAAAAAATTATTACAGTGATAGAAAAAAATGCTTATTAAGGACTTATTAACTGGTGGGTAAAAATCTGATAATTGGGTTCTTAAGACGTTAAAACAGAATGGATGTGGTACTTTGAGATGCTTTACAAAATTAATGCTGGCTTTCAAGTCAGGGCCTTAAATTTGGGATTTGCTTTGAATGTTGGGAGATTAAGCCCATGAGTAAGGAGAACTGTAACGTTTAAGATCCTCAGTACTGAGTTTTAAAAAACAACTTTAAATTCGAAGCATTTATTTTCACATAGTGCATTATGTTTAGAAATGTAAAAAGGAATTGAAAAAAGCATGTCCCCAATTTTGGGAATGGCTGTGTGTGTGTGTGTGTGTGTGCGCACATATGTATGTATAATATGTCTGTATGTTATATGTAGACATACATGTTGAAAAACCCTTTTAGTTAACTAAGTCAACATGTGTTTCATATTTTCATATTTCAGGGTATGATTTTCCTAATGGCCAAGAGCCTTTTTTGATGTGCTGCAGTTTGGATTTATGTGGTATGTTTATAAAGAATTAGTGTATATCCACAATATCCAGTTTTCACTCTAAGAGATTAACGTTCCAGATTCTTCCATTGTCTTCTGTATTTATGTGATAAGGTTTGAGGGAAAAGCCCCCAGGCAATGGCTGAGTAAATTGGTTGGACTGCAGGGTAATTAACAAGAGGAGACCAGCCCAATTACATAACTGATAAACGCAATGCCATTTTTTGCTTAATTCTTTGAATTAAGACATTCTAAAGGAATGCTCGATAGATTTATCTGTTCATGTGTTCAACAAGTATTTGCATGCCTTTCCTTGGAGATGGTGATAGAGCTTTGAACAAGACAAAGCTCCTCATGCACGTTACATTCTGTGGGTATTGGGGGTATTGTGTTCCCTGTGTACCCTTTATCCAGATTTCCCCTTCTTGTCAAAGATGACGACAGATCAGGATGGCATATTCAGATGGTGCTATGCTATGAGGTAGGGACAACATTAAGATGGGATGCTTGAAGTAACAGTGTAGGTGACATTTGAACCCAGTGCCAGGCACCATGCTGATAGCTTTACTGCCTCTTACCCTGTGACAACACTACGGTAGACACTGTTTTTGATCACCATTTTACAGATGGGCAAGCAACATGCTTGGCTGCAGAGCTGAATATAGGCAGCCCGGGACTCGAGTCCACACTCAGCTCTCTCAGGAGGTGACATTTGACCAGAAACTAGAATGAGGAGGAGGAGATGGGAGTGTGGCAGAGGCCTTGGGGAGGAATGGGTAGCAATGTTGGAGGACCCCAAAGGTCAGGGTCACTGGAGTGTTTTGGGAGAAGATGGTGACAGGGGAGGTCAAGAGTGGGTAGGTCCCTGCCCTGTGGGGCATCTGGGGGCTTACCCATGGGAGTGACAGGATCAGTTCCTGTTTCAAAGAGCACGGGTTGTCTGTGGAGAGTGGCTTGTCAGGGGTAGAGAAGAAGTAGAGGCTGGGAGCTGGCCTTCTGTCTGAGGGAAACCATGGTGACTTGGTTCAGGTTGCAAGCAGTGGTGTCAGAAGTGGTGGAAGGGGCTTCAGAGATGGCTGGTCTGAGGAGAAGTCCTGATTTTTATAGTCAGCCCTGAGGAAGGTGATAGTCACACAATTAGCTGTGTTTGGACCAGAATTCAGGTCTCCTGATGCCCAGTGTTTTTGTTTTTTGATTAATTCTCCAGAGGAGGAAAAGGAGTAATAGGTCTAATTTGAAACCATATAAATATAATGACTGGCAAACCTAAATTATGTGACAACATGGGCCTGGGTTGATGTAATACGATATGCTTTTGTCATTACCTACTTGTATACGCAAGCTGGCTCTTCATTCATTTTCATTCAGTGAGCTTTTATGAATTGAGCCACTTCCTGGAGGCTACTTTTTTAGTATGCTAGAATTTGTAATTGTCAGGAATAGCATTAAGATTTCTCTATTTAGCTGAGTCAAAATTTTAATCTTGTTAGATTGTTCCATTGAGTTTAGTTTGCTAATTATTAATTGAGCTGCTTTGTGAGTAACAGGCAGCAGGGAAGGACTGCAGTGTCAATTCAATCATGAATCTTAAGAATTAGCTAAATCGTATGGCTTGGGAGAGTGTTGCTTTGGGGCATGAGTGAATGAATGTATGTATAAGTTTTTTTTTTAAAGATTTTATTTATTTATTTGACACAGAGAGAGACGCAGCCAGAGAGGGAACACAAGCAGGGTGAGTGGGAGAGGGAGAAGCGGGCTTCCTGCTGAACAGAGAGCCGCCAGATGTGTGGCTGGATCCCAGGACCCTTGGGGTCATGACCTGAGCTGAAGGCAGACGCTTAACAACTGATCCACCCAGGCACCCCATGTATAAAATTTTTTAAGCATCTTTATTTTTTTTTAACGCATGTAACTTTTGCATTTAAGATGTAATTCATGTACTGTAAGATTTATCTTTTCAAGTGTATAATTTGCTGGTTTTTAGTATAGTCACAACGTCGTGGAACCATCACAATGATTAACTCCACAACATTTGCATCCTCCCCTCCCCCAGGAATAAACCCCATACTTTTTAGCCGCCATGCATCATTTTTCCCTGCTCCCAATTTATTTTCTGTCTCTATAAATGTACCTATTCTGGGTATTTCATATAAATTCTGTCATCTTGTGTGTGATTTCTTTCACTTAGCATAACACTTTCAAGGTTCATCCATGTTGAAACATGTATTAGTTCTTCATCCTTTATTTTTTTCTTAAAGATTTTATTTATTGATGACAGAGAAATGTAGCGAGAGTGGGAACACAAGCATGGGGGACCCAGAGAGGGAGAAGTAGGCTTTTTGCTGAGCAGGGAGCCCAAGCTCCAGGGAGCTTGATCCCAGGATGCTGGGTTCATGACCTGAGCCACCCAGGTGCCCAGTACTTCATACTTCTGTAGTGCCAAATAATGTTACATTGTATTGATATGCCGTGTTTTATTTATCCATTCATCCATTGATGGACATTCAAGTTCTTTCCACTTTTTGACTATAAATTATAGTCCAATTATTTTTAAAAATATTTATTTATTTTAGAGAGAGCAGTTATGAGCAGGGAGAGAGGGAGAGAATCTCAGGCAGAACCCGTGCTGAAGCCCCCTGTGGGGCTTGATTTGACTCTGAGATCACAACCTGATCCAAAACCAGGAGTCAGGCCCCCAACCCACTGTGTGCCCCAGGTGCCCCCAACTCCTTTTTTTTTTTTTTTTTAAATTTAAATATTTCATTTTGAAATCAGGGACTCTTAAGAGGTTGCAAAAATGATGCTGAATTCCATGTGTACCCTTTATCCAGCTTTCCCCCAGTGGTGATATCTCACATAACTATAGAACATTCCCAAAACCAGGGAATTGACATTGCCACCATGATGCTATTAACTGAAATAAAGTTTCACTCGTTTTTATTCGTACTTTCTGTGTGTTGTTCTTTCAGATGGATCACTTGTTTAGATGAATGTGGTCATCACCAGGGTTAGGATGCCAAACTGCTTCACCACCACAGAGAAAGTTCCTCTTGTTACCCTTTTAGAGTCTGACCCTGCCCTCAGCCCTCACCCTGGACAGCCGAGCCCTGCTCTGTTCTCCAGCACTGATCTCACCACTTTGAGACTGTTACATAAGCGGAGTTACACACTATGTAACTGTTGGAGACTTTCTTTTCTCACTCAGCTCAGTGCCTTTGAGACTCCTCGGTGTTGCTGGGTGTATCAGTAGCTCATTCCTTTTTATTGCCTAATAGTATTTCATGGTGTGGATGTACCACAGTTTATGTATCCATTGACCTGCTGAGGGACATTTAGATGGCTTCTAGTTCTTGATTTTTTTTTTTTTAAGATTTTATTATTTATTTGACAGACAGAGATCACAAGTAGGCAGAGAGGCAGGCAGAGAGAGAGAGGGAAGCAGGCTCCCTGCTGAGCAGGGAGCCGGATGTGGGGCTCAATCCCAGGACCCTGGAATCATGACCTGAGCAGAAGGCAGAGGCTTTAACCCACTGAGCCATCTAGGCACCCCCAGGTCTTGATTCTTACGGATGAAGCTGCTGAACCTTCTGAACCTCCGTGTACAGGTTTTTATGTGAACATGTTTCCATTTCTGTAAGATAAATACCCAAGAGAATGTTTGCTGGAGGACTTAAGTTTGTACTTTGGCTTTCTAGGGAGTTAGTAACTTGGTCTCTTGATGTGTATCTTTCTCTCTCTCTCTCTCTCTCTCTCTCTGTTTTCCTCTGTAGGATATCTGTGATATGTGTATGCTGTTGGTGATGGGATTCTTTGCTGGATCCTTTGGGCTTTTAACTTTCTGTTGGTGGGTGGATCCTGTAGGTTATTGCTTGGCTGTGTTCTGTAGTGTAGGTTCTGACTGCTATAGGAATGATTGGCATGGGATTGGTGGCATTGGGTCAGTAAATCACAGGTGAGACAATTTAGGAATGCTGTCATGCAAGTTGATATTTTTATTGGGTAAACCTCAACCTGACTCTCCTGTAGTATAAATTCAAGCTCACAAACCCATGACCTTGGAATACCTCCCATAGAAGGTAATCACTTATTTTTGACTTCTTGGGTGGTTACACATTGTTTACTCTGCAAATATTTTTGCTTACTACAAGACAATTCAATACAACAAACACATATGAAGCAAATTCCTAGTGCTAGGCAGTGTGTTGTATGCTAGGAAGATTAAGATAAATAAAGCCCAGTTCTAACTGGAGAGTAGGAGAGATATATGTGTTTCATGGTCAGTAGACCGTGGTGGGACACTGTGATAAGCACTGTGATTTAGTTGCAGTGGTGCTTTAATGGTGGTAAGTGAAGGCTTTAGAAGAGATCTTGTTTAATTTTAGCACTACTGTTATCCTAATGAAATAGCTTTTTTTTTTTTTTAAGTGATTGGAAGTAAGTAATATGGTCTTGATGGAAAATTCAGACAGTACAGAACAATTTAAAGAAATATCAGTTGTAGGTCCATGAGTTACTTTGGTGTATTATCCTTTTACTTGTGCACATTTTTTCTCCATCTTTATTGAGATTTAGTTGCTGTATAACATGTAAATTTGAGGTGTGCAACATGATAATTTCATGCATGTGAAATGTGAAATGACTGCCACAGTAAGGTTCGTTAACACCTCCATTTTCTTATATAATTACCATTTTGTGTGTGTGTGGTGATAACAGTTAAGCTCTACTCTCTTAATAACTTCCAGGTATATGACACAGTACTGGTAATCTTAGTCTACTTGTGCATTTTTTTTTTTTTTAAAGATTTTATTTATTTATTTGACACAGAGAGATCACAAGTAGGCAGAGAGGCAGGCAGAGAGAGAGAGAGGAGGAAGCAGGCTCCCCGCGGAGCAGAGAACCCGATGCGGGACTCGATCCCAGGACCCTGAGATCATGACCTGAGCCGAAGGCAGCGGCTTAACCCACTGAGCCACCCAGGCGCCCTACTTGTGCATTTTTTTGTTAGTTTTTTTTTTAAGAAATTGAGTTATAGAGTATATATGTATGTGTATAGTAAAGTGTACTATTTCTGAGTAAAGTGCCCTGAGTTTGATGATTTTTCATGTATTCATACACTTGTAACCACCACCCAGATCAAGATACACAGCCTTCGGGTACCTGCCTCACAAGGTTGGTTCCTCAGGCCTCTCCCCAGTCTGTACCCTGCCACCCAGAGATGACCACTGTGCTCACATCTGCATTATTGATTACCGGCCTGTTGTTGAACCTTCATATCAAGAACACTCTTGGGATGCCTGGGTGGCTCAGTTGGTTAAGTAGCTGCCTTCAGCCCAGGTCATGATCCCGGCGTCCTGGGATTGAGTCCCACATCGGGCTCCTTGCTTGATAGGGAGCCTGCTTCTCCCTCTGCCTCTACCTGCCACTCTGTCTGCCTGTGCTCACTCTCGCTCCTCTCTCTCTCTCTCTGACAAATAAATAAATAAATAAAATCTTAAAAAAAAAAAAAAAAAAAAAAAGAACACTCTTGTGTCTGGCCTCTGTGAGGTTTGTCCATGTTGTTGCAGGTACCAGTAGTTCACTGTTGACTGCTCTGTACTATTCCATTGAATGACTATATCACAGTTTATTTGTCTATTCTGTTGATGAGTAGTTTTTTCTTCAGTTTCTGGTCATTATGCATAAAGCATTCTGAATAATTCTGCATAAGGAATAAAGCATTATGAATAAACTTTCTTTTTAAAGAAGTGCTCACTTCCATATCATTTGTAACTGATGGTAATATTTATATATTTTTAAGATTTTATTTATTTATTTGACAGAGATCACAAGTAGGCAGAAAGACAGGCAGAGAGAGAGGAGGAAGCAGGCTCCCCGCGGAGCAGAGAGCCCGATGTGGGGCTTGATCCCAGGATGCTGGGATCATGACCTTGAGCCGAAGGCAGAGGCTTTAACCCACTGAGCCACCCAGGCGCCTCGATGGTAATATTTTTTAAAGATTGATTTATTTGGGAGAGAGAGAGTGAGCTGGGGGAGGGGCAAGGGAGAGGGAAAAAGGGAAAACCTTCAAGCAGACTGCTGAGAGTGGAGCCTTATGAGGGAGGTGGTGGTAGGGGCTCCATCACACGACCCTGAGATAATGACCTGAGCTGAAATCAAGAATTGGACGGTCAACTGCCTGAGCCAGGCAGCTGTAAACATTCTTGTACATGCCTTTTTGTGGATGTTTGCATTCATTTCTCTTGGATATAAGCCCTTGCAGTAGAATTGCTAGATTACAGAATAGGTATATGCTTAGTGTTAGTAGTAAGGACAAAGATATTTTTCTCCCATCTTTATTATGAGATAGTTTTGATTGGACTTTTTACTCTCACACCAGCAATATATGACAGTTTCAGTTGCTTTTTATCTTTGCCACATTTGATAGAGTCATTCTTTTTACTTATTTACTTATTTATTTATTGTATTATTAGCCCCAGGGGTACAGGTCTGTGAATCATCAGGTTTACACACTTCACAGCATTCACCATAGCACATACCCTCCCCAATGTCCATAACCCCACCACCCTTTCCCTATGCCCCTCTCCCCAGTAACCCTCAATTTGTTTTATGAGATTAAGAGTCTCTTTTGGTTTGTCTCCCTCCTGATCCCATCTTGTTTCATTTATTCTTTTCCTACCTCCCAAACCCCCCACGTTGCATCTCCACTTTCTCATATCAGGGAGATCATATGATAGTTTTCTTTCTCTGTTTGACTTATTTCACTAAGCATAATACCCTCTAGTTCCATCACGTCATCGCAAATGGCAAGAGTTCATTTCTTTTGATGGCTGCATAGTATTCCATAGTGTATATATATACCACATCTTCTTTATCCATTCATCTGTTGATGGACATCTAGGTTCTTTCCATAGTTTGGCTCTTGTGGACATTGCTGCTATAAACATTCGGGTGCACGTGCTCCTTCGGATCGCCACATTTGTATCTTTAGGGTAAAAACCCAGTAGTGCAATTGCTGGATAGTGCAGTTGCTGCATAGGGCAGTTCTATTTTCAACATTTTGAGGAACCTCCATGCTGTTTTCCAGAGTGGTTGCACCAGTTTGCATTCCCACCAACAGTGTAGGAGGGTTCCCCTCTCTCCGCATCCTCGCCAGCTTCTGTCATTTCCTGACTTGTTAATTTTAGCCATTCTGACTGGTGTGAGGTGATATCTCATTGTGGTTTTGATTTGTATTTCCCTGATGCCAAGTGGTGTGGAGCACTTTTTCATGTGTCTGTTGGCCATCTGGATATCGTCTTTGTAGAAATGTCTGTTCATGTCCTCTGCCCATTTCTTGATTGGATTATTTGTTCTTTGGGTGTTGAGTTTAATAAGTTCTTTATAGATTTTGGATACTAGCCCTTTATCTGATATGTCGTTTGCAAATATCTTCTCCCATTCTGTTAGTTGTCTTTTGGTTTTGTTAACTGTTTCCTTTGCTGTGCAAAAGCTTTTGATCTTGTCCCAGTAGTTCATTTTTGCCTTTGCTTCCCTTGCCTTTGGCGACGTTCCTTGGGAGAAGTTGTAGTGGCTGAGGTCAAAGAGGTTGCTGCCTGTGTTCTCCTCAAGGATTTTGATGGATTCCTTTCTCACATTGAGGTCCTTCATCCATTTTGAGTCTATTTTCATGTGTGGTATAAGGAAATGGTCCAGTTTCATTTTTCTGCATGTGGCTGTCCAATTTTCCCAACACCCATTTGTTGAAGAGACTGTCTTTATTCCATTCTTTCCTGCTTTGTTGAAGATTAGTTGACCATAGAGTTGAGGGTCTATTTCTGGGCTCTCTGTTCTGTTCCATTGATCTATGTGTCTGTTTTTGTGCCAGTACCATACTGTCTTGATGATGACAGCTTTGTAATAGAGCTTGAAGTCTGGAATTGTGATGCCACCAACTTTGGCTTTCTTTTTTAATATTCTTCTGGCTATTCGAGGTCTTTTCTGGTTCCATACAAATTTTAGGATTATTTGTTCCATTTCTTTGAAAAAAAATATATGGGATTTTGGTAGGGATTGCATTAAATGTGTAGATTTCTTTGGGTAGCATGGACACTTTCACAAGATTTGTTCTTCCAATCCATGAGCATGGAATATTTTTCCATTTCTTTGTGTCTTTCTCAATTTCTTTCATGAGTACTTTATAGTTTTCTGAGTATAGATTCTTTGTCTCTTTGGTTAGGTTTATTCCTAGGTATCTTATGGTTTTGGGTGCAATTGTAAATGGGATTGACTCCTTAATTTCGATAGAATTATTCTTTTTAATTTTTGCTCTTCTAGATATATATTGATACCTCCTTTTGGTTCTGTTTTGTATTTTTCTGAGTGATGGTGTTGAACATCTCTTGAATATGTTTATTGGTCATTTGAATTTCCTGTTTTGTAAAGGGCTTGTTTTGTATTTTTCCCTTTAAAAAAAGATACTGGGTTTCAAGTCTTTTTTTCTTAGAGAAGATTATGACACTTTTATTGAGATACAGTTTACATACCATCAAATTCATTTCCTTAAGTGTACAATTCAGGAGTTTTTAGTAGATTCATAGTTATGTTAGATTCTTGAAGAGCCAGTACTAGTTTGCCAAGTAAGAAGAGGAGGCAGGGTGAGGGTCTTCCAGGCAGAAGGAGTGTTGCAGCTGGTGTAAATGGCATGCTTGTATTTCCAGACTGTTAAGCAGGTAGGAAAGGCTGGGGTGTAAAGTGTGGTGACCGATGAGTGGAGCTCATCTGTCTGAGGAAGTTGACAAGGGACTGGGGAGCTGTTCAGAGGCACAGGTTGAGATTTTTAGAAAGATTACTCTAGCCACTGTGTGGAGAAGGCCTTAAAGAAGCCAGAGATCTATTAGGAGGCTATTAGAGGAGGCTTCAGGAGACTGATGGGTATTAAGGAAGCAGTAGAATTAATTGAATTTAGTGCCCAGTTTAATGTGGGAGTTGGGTGGGAGGATGAATCCCAAGTTTCTAGGATGAATCCCAAGTTTCTGAATTAGCAAAATTTATGGATGCGGTTGTCATTCCTCAAGACAGAAAATCCAGAGCCAGTTTGGGAAAAGCTAATAATGGCTCTGGTTAGGCTGTTAGAGGTGTCTGCGTGAACCCAGTTAGAGATGCTAGTCAGTGTTTGCAGCTGGAGCACTGGGAAGAGCTGTGGTTGGGAGATGTGTATTGGGAGTTGTTAGGAATAGCTGTTGGAGGCTGCTGGTTGAAGGTGTGAGTGTGAACAGAAGAAAGCCACGGGTGGGATTGGTAAAGGAAGAGCCAGAGAGGCGAACCAGGAGAAAGGTGATTCACGGAGACCAGAGTCACAGTTTGCAAAAAAGTCCAAGAGATGAGCCCTAATCTTGGCCTTTGATTTTGGCCATTAGGGGGTCATTGGACACCAGTGCTTTTAGATCAGTGAATGGGATGACAGGACGTTGGAGTCCTTTTTTTTTTTTTTTTTTTTTTCTTTTCCCCTTTTAGAAGAGTACTTCTTGGAACATCTGGTGGTATAGTCACTTAAGTGGGGGATTCTTGGTTTTGGCTCAGGTCATGATCTCAGGGTTGTGAGATTGAGCCCTGCCTCAGGCTGCATGCTTATTAGCAAGGCATCTGCTTAAGACTTTCTCTCCCTCTCCTTCTGCCTCTCTCCTTCAAATAAATAAATACTTCTTAAAAAAAAAAAAAGATTACTCCCCAAATACACTTTTTGTGAAGGAGAAAAGGTTGAGGAAATGGTTCTTGAGAAGTGGGTCATCTCTTCCACGTCCCCTTCCCCCACCTCCACCCTGCTTACCATGTAAGCAGATGGTAAGGAGTCTGTAGAAAGGGAGAGGTTGAAAATACTGGCATGTGGGATTTTGGAGCAGAAACCCCGAGTTGACAGGAAGGGGGAGGATCAGAGACAGGTTTGCTTAGGACATGAGTATGGTGACTTTCCCTGAGATGAGGAAGGCTATAGGTTGCATGTTTTAAAAAACATGTTCCTAGACCTTGCTGGAATGTTACATAATACATTATATAGGTACTGTATTATCTTTGGAAAATTAAAAAAAACTGGAATGGAGTAATGTCTGGCCCCCCAAAACTAGAGTGGTGTAACATCCGGCCCTCAGGGTTGTGGACCTGTGGTAAGTGCGGGAAAGGTTGGCTGTTAATAGGCTTCTGGCGTTAAAGCTGTCGTGTTTTTCCTCAGTGACATATCCAGCTATCCCAGCTGTGTTGCATTTCCATGTAGCGTGTATTCACTTCTCTGCTGTAGTTCCATGTTGTTTTAATTGCTGTAGTTCCAGATACACTTTACAGGGGTTTGGAAGATGGACGCTCTCGTCCATCTCCCATACACAGCTTGTTACTCTTGTTTTCAGAATTTTGGGGGCAATTCTTGCATATTTATTTATTAAGATCGCATTTCTAAGTCCCTCCCCCAGTTTGCTTTTGCTCTTTGGTTTGAGGTAATTGAATTTGTAGATTAATTTAGGGAAACCTGACAAGTCTTGAATTAGAAATACATTTTAAAAAGCGACTTTATTTATTTATTTTTGATTTTCTTTTTTAAGTAAGTTTTGTGCTCAGTGTGGCACTTGAACTCAAAACCCAAGATCAGGAGTCAGTCACATGCTCTGCTGACACCTCTAAAAAGGTGACTTTAAAAATATTATGTACCAGGGGCGCCTGGGTGGCTCAATTGTCAAGTGTCTGCATTTGGTGCACGTCATGATCCCTGGGTCCTGGGATTGAGCACCACATTCTGCTCCCTGCTCAGTGGGGAGTCTGCTACTCCCTCCCCCACTCCCCTGCTTGTGTTCTCTCTCGCTATGTCTCTCTCTGTCAAATAAATAGATGAAATCTTTAAAAAAAAATGCAGTTTAAAAAAAAAGGTTTAATAGGACCCCCAGATTTTTGACAACAAATCTTGGGTTCTGTTTTCAAAAAAAAAGAAAAACCACGAACAAAAACCCAGAAAACAAAAACAAAAAGTCTTTACCTGACTTGTTGCCAGATTTTTGAGCTTGTGGCCTGCCTTGATTTCAGGAGCATTATCAGCCAAGGTTAAAGGTAGCACGGTCTACCTTTAAGACTTCAGAGGTGTTAGAGTAACTTGTGTGGACAGGTATTAACAGGAGTATTTTTTATTTCTTTGTTTTGATGGGGGTATTGTCTAGTATGTCTCCATGGGAACATTTCAGGTTGAATTTGTTTTGTAAGATACCTTATGTCTATGAATATAAGACACCCTTGATTGTAAGTCTCCTAATTCCCCAGTGAGAAGATTAAGATTCTCTACAACTTGAATATATAAATCTGAGATATAGATGGAATAGTCAAATGTTTATTTATGATATTTAATTCCTAAAGTTAATTACACATACATTTAAATTCATAAGTGAATTTATACATTACTTTAGGAATATTTCTTTTCTGTGTCTCTATCAAATAAATTAAAAAAAATCTTTAAAAAAAGGAATGTCTCTTTTCCTCTTAAGTTTTGTGAAGCAGTTTTTTTTTTTTTTTTTTTTTTAAATTTATTTGACAGAGACGCAGCAAGAGAGGGGACACAAGCAGGGGGAGTGGAAGAGGGAGAAGCAGGCTTCCTGCCGAGCAGGGGGCTAGCTCCATGCAGGGCTTGATTCCAGAACCCTGGGATCATAACCTGAGCTGAAGGCAGACACCCAACAACTGAGCCACCTCGTGAAGCAGTTTTATTGAGACATTTCATATTTGTGACAGCCATGACTGTATTAGAAATGCTTTTTGATACACTACACATACAAAAATGGTAACTGTGTAAGGTGATGGATGTGTTAATTAACCCGATTTTGGTAATTATTTCACAAAAATACTTATGTCATATCATCATGATATATGACTTAAAATACATACAACTTCATACCACAGTAAAGTTGTTAAAGTTATAAGAATCTTGAAATTGCTGTGTCTGAGTAATTGGTTTTGGAGATTCATTATTGTCTTCCTTGTTTTACTGATTTACAAAAAAAAAGTTTTTTAAACATGTTAAATAAAGAATGCTTTTTGAAACAGTTAATGGTTTTCCAGAGCACATGGTATATATTTTTTAAAATGTAATTTTTTCCCTAGTTTTATTGAGAAGTAATTGTGTAAGTTTAAGGCATACAGCACGATGGTCCAGTTTATGTTTGTTGTGAAATGATTGCCACCACAGGTTCAGCTAATAATCCATCTTCTCATAAAGATACAATAAAAAGAAAAGAAAGACAAATTTCTCCTTGGGATGAGAACTCCTTGGATCTACTTTTTTTTCTTTTTAAATATTTTATTTATTTATTTGACAGAGAGAGAGAGAGAACACAAGCAGGGGGAGTCGGGGAGGGAGAAGCAGACTCTCTGCTGAGCAGGGAGCCTGATGTGGGGCTCCATCCCAGGACCCAGGGATCATGACCTGAGCTGAAGGCAGACACTTAATGACTGAGCCATCTAGGCGCCCCTGGGATCTACTTTCTTAACAACTTTCATGTGTACTGAACGGCGTTGTTGATTATAGTCATCGTGCTGCATCATACGACATCACACTACATCCCCTGTCCTTATTTGTTTTATGACTGGAAGTTAGTACATTTGGCTACCTTCCTCTACTTCTCCTGTCCCCAGCCTTTGGGGATGTGTGGTTACAAGTCCTATCTCTTTAAAAACTTCATTTTTTAGAACAAGTTTAAATTTACGGGAAAACTGTGAAGATCGTACGAAGAGAGCCCATGATATTTATTTTAGTCTAACCTGAGATGCATCATTTTTGAATCCTACAGGACACTGACACTGGATATTTGATCCAGGCAGCAGCTAACTGCAAAACAATGAGACATTTGAGTTTTGTTTCATTTTTCCTCATTTGTTTTGTGGAATTACATTTGTTATTACAACTTAATGATTTACTTGCTTTTTAAAACAATTAAAAAATTTTTTATTAAATAATTTTATTTATTTGACAGAACAAGATCACAAGTAGACAGAGAGTCAGGCAGAGAGAGAGAGAGAAAGGGAGGAGGAAGCAGGCCCCTCGTCGAGCAGAGAGCCCAATGTGGGGCTTGATCCTAGGACCCTGGGATCATGACCTGAGCCGAAGGCAGAGGCTTAACCCACTGAGCCAGATGCCCCTAAACAATTTTTAAAAACAGGCTTGTGTATAGCATTAATGAAGTAATATCTTAAAGAATAATTCCAAAAATGTGTTGAATTTACTTGCCTCCTTTTAAATTGATTTTATGGGGTTGATGTCTCTAAGCCTTCCAAATTAGTATTGATTACAGTGATTTCAGCCAGTTCCCCCAGAAGGTTCTCAGTCAGTGAAGAGTGGCTTATCCCTCCTCCCCCATTCTGTCTGACCAGCTCCTCTGAGCCAAGCTCCTCTGGGAGTAATCTTCTGTCCCCTGCCATCAAGACTAGCATTACCATAATCCTGATTGTTCATTTCCTCTTGGCTTGAAGATATTTTTCCCTTATTACGTTAAAGATAGGATAGTTGAAAGAGCAATCTGTCATAATAAATGCTTTGTAAGGACTGGAGTATAAGGAAACTATCTCTTTTTTGAGAGATAATTTTTGGGAAAAGACCATGTTTTATGTATTTGGGCATATGTGATACTTTATGCTTAGTTCTGAGCCTTACTAGATAAATCCTGCAAAATGTATTATGTAATGTTTTGCCCCCGATATTTGAATTCCATTCTACATTGACTATTTTTGTAGCCACACTGCTTTGCTAATAATAATCAAACTAATGATTGATTTATCAATTTCAGGGTACATTTATTTCAGCTATCTCTTGGACAAATAATGTAAATATTTTTAAACATGATAATTCTAAAGTCAGGGTCTTAAAATGTGGGTCCTAAAAAGATAGGCATAAAAGGGGACATCCTGGTGAGGTTGTTGAATGTTTTAAGCTTTGATACTTTGTAGCCCATGACTGTTGCACAGTATAATCAGGAGTAGAGTGTGGGTGCCACGCCCCTTGGCACTGAAAATTTGTAGCTGTGCCTCTGGATGTGCAGGTTAACTGGGTAGGGTGTGGGAAGGAGTGAAGAAAGACTTCAGCCCAGGCTACCTCCTGACCTGAAGCAGAAGACTGAGACGCAGAGGCAAGAAGATGGACAGCGCTCTTGGAAGGCCTCCCCAGCTCCCTGGCTCTCTGGCTCTCCAGCTCCCCCGGCTCCTGGGGCTCCGTGCCTGGGTGCTGGCGCAGCACAGGTGCTGCCGGCTTGCATGGGGAGTCTTGTCCTCCTGCTTGTTTTTATTTCTAGAATCTCTTGCTGAGAGATTTTTTTTGAGGAGGAGGTATGATGTGTTTTATCCCCAAGTAAGTTGTAATCGAATGTTACTTGCAGCATTGCAGAGTTGACTCTTTTGCAGATGAAGCACACCGCGTGAGGGTTGTATGTCTGAGAATGCAGCGTTGGTGCTGGGATGAGTGTTGTTCACCCTTACTTTGCAGTGGCAAAAGGCTTTTTATTTATTTATTTATTTATTTATTTATTTATTTTAAGATTTTATTTATTTATTTGACAGAGAGATCACAAGTAGGCAGAGAGGCAGGCAGAGAGAAGAAGGAAAGCAGGCTCCCTGCTGAGCAGAGAGCCCAATGTGGGGCTTGATCCCAGGACCCTGAGATCATGACCTGAGCCGAAGGCAGAGGCTTTAACCCACTGAGCCACCCAGGCGCCCCACAAAAGGCTTTTTAAATAAAAATGGATGGAGGGCTGGGTGGCTCATCGGTTAAGTGTTTGCCTTTGGTTCAAGTCGTGATCCTGGAGTTCTGCTATTGAGTCCCATAGAGGGCTCCCTGCTCAGCAGGGAGCCTGCTTCTCCCTCTCCCTATGCTGCTCCCCCTGCTTCTTCTCTCTTGCTCTGTCAAATAGATAATAAATAAATATTTTTTAAAAAGTAAATAAATAAAATTTGATGGAGAACTCGTCCATGTAAAATGGGGAAAGTTCTGGTTGTGACTGCCCGGCCTTCCCCTCAGCCCCTATGGGGCTCCCCATGGTAGCTTCATGGACACAGCTTCACATTTCTTAGGACTTTGTTTCTTCTTTCTTTCTCCTCCATCGAAGGATCTGACCTGATTCAAGTCAGGCAACCTGACAACCCGTTCGGTGCCTGAGCCGGTGAGAGTGTGGGCCTGCCGCCCTGGACTCTGCTTCAGTGGTCTTTGAAACCACCAGTTGTTCTGCAGAAAGATAAGCAATTCTGGGTCTGATACAGAATGTGAAGTTTCTAACCCCCGCGAAGAGAGATTATTGCAAGAAACTTTTTTTTTTTAAAGATTTTATTTCTTTCTTTATTTATTTGTTTATTTATAAAAACATTTTATTTATTTATTTGACAATTTAAGGGACAGAGGCAAGCAGAGAGAGAGGGGGAAGCAGGCTCCCCGCTAAGCAGAGAGCCTGATGTGGGGTTTGATCCCAGGACACTGGGATCATGACCGGAGATGAAGGCAGAGGCTTTAACCTAACCCACTGAGCCTGCTGGAACCCCAAGATTTTATTTATTTATTTATTTTCAAAAAGATTTTATTTATTTATTTGACAAATCAGAAGTAGGCAGAGAGGCAGGCAGAGAGAGGAGGAAGCAGGCTCCCCGCTGAGCAGAGAGCCCGATGTGGGGCTCCATCCCAGGACCCCGGGATCATGACCTGAGCCGAAGGCAGAGGCTTTAACCCACTGAGCCACCCAGGCGCCCCTGATTTTATTATTTTTTAAAGTTACCTCTACACCCAGTGTGGGGCTTGAGCCCACAACCCCAAGATGAGGAGTTGCATAGTATACCGACCAAGCCAGCAATGCACCACAAGAACCTTATTTTTTATTTCTTCCCTTTACTCTCTGAGGAAAAAAAAAAAAAAAAAAAGTGTATTCTCTTTCCCTGGGTGGAGATGACTGTTGGCGTGCCACATGGGTCTGGACTGTTTTGTCATGTGCAGATGTGGTGGGAGTGGGATGGAAGTTACTTCAGGTAGAAAATTTTCGTGTACGGTAAGATAGTTTTTTTTTTTTTTTTTTAAAAAGTAACTTTGTTTTCTGTCTTAGCTTTAAAAACTTGTGTTTTGTTTTGTTTTTTAGTAGCTACAGGGCTGAGGCTTTCAATATCCTTTGTATAGCAGCTAGTAAGAGTGGGCCTGGGATCTCACTTACATGCGGAATCTGAAAAAAGATAAACTCCTAGCAGCAGCAGGTAGAGCGGTGTTTGCCAGGGGCTTGGGGAGTGAGGGGGAAAGGGCAGACGGGTTGAAGGATACAAACTTATAGTTAAAAGACAAGTAAGCTCTGGGGGAGGTTGCAGCTCAGTGGAACCTTAGCTCTACTCCTGCCTGCTACTAGCAGCATCTTTGTCATCGAGTTAAGGGACACTCAAAGATAAGTTTACTTCTTAGAGGCTCCTGGGCTTTGTCTGTTACTTTGTATAGGAAAATGCTGTCTCACTTCCCCAACTTCCCAGAGAAGATGTGATGGCTTCACTTCCCTGGAGTCTGAGTTACCTTTGGATATTCTTTGCTGATGCTGGAATTGCTATCAGAGCTTGCAGACAGACCAGGGTTTGCATTTAAAGGGATCACTTTTGTCAGTGGTGTTAGGTAATTTATTTAACTTTTCTAAAGCTCAATTTCTTCATCCTAAAGTAGAGCTAAGAGTACTTACTTATAAATGTAAATGTATTAAGTGAGATACATACATACACACACACACACACACACACACACACACACACACACATACACACACTCTGCACATAGTAAACGCTCAGTAAGTGGCAGCTATTAGTTTAATGATATCTCAGTTGTATTTTGGGGATTTTTAAAATAGGACAAAAGGCGAGCTGTGGAATTGTGAAAATTTCTTATCTAAACATGCACGTTCCTTTATTTTGACCAGCTTAAACTTTTTAAGATTGAACTATAGTGGGCGCCTGGGTGGCTCAGTTGGTTAGGCAACTGCCTTCAGGTCAGGTCATGATCCCAGAGTCCTGGGATCAAGTCCCACATCGGGCTCCCTGCTCCACAGGGAGTCTGCTTCTCCCTCTGACCTCCTCTCTCATGCTCTCTCACTGTCTCTCTGTCAAATAAATAAAATCTTAAGAAAAAAAAAAAAAGAACTGTGTAATCAAGATGCAGACACACAGTTAATTTTAAAAAAGATTGAACTATAGTTGACACACCATGTTATGTGAATTTCAGATGTACAGTTCAGTGATGCAAGAACTCTGTCACAGTACCATTGCTTATATTCCCTTGCTGTAACTTTCATTGCCAGACTGACTTATTCCATGACAGAATCTTGTACGTCCCTTCTCACTGCACCCATTTTTCCTGTTCCCCCATTCTTCCTCACCCCTGGCAACCATTGGTTTGTTCTCTATATTTATAGGTCTGTTTCTGTTTTTTGTTTCTTAGTTTGTACTTTTTTTTTTTTTTTATTAAGATTCCACGTGTAAGTGAAGTCACGTGGTATTTGTTTTTCTCTGTCTTATTTCACTTTGCATCAAACCCCCTAGGTCCATCCATGTTATTGCAAATGGCAAGATCACATTCTTTTTTAATGGTTGAGTAATATTCCATTATGTTTGCACCTGCGCACTTACACCATATCTCTTTTATCTCTTTATCCATTGATAGACACTTGGGTTGCTTCCATATCTTGGCTATCATAAGTAATGCTGCAGTGAATGTAGGGTACATATATTATCTCTTCAAATTAGTGTTTTTGTTTTCTTGGTTTTTTTTTACCCACTAGTGAAATTACTGGATCATAGTGGTATTTCTATTTTTAATTTTTTGAGGAACCTCCATACTCTTTCTATAGTGTCTGCACCAGTTTACATTCCCACCAACAGTGCAAGAGGGTTCCTTTTTCTCCACATCGCCATCAATACTTAATTCTTTTTTTCTTTTAAAGTTTTTATTTATTTATTTATTTATTTAAAGTAATCTACATCCAACATGGGGCTTGAACTGATGACCCTGCGATCATGCTCTTTTTTTTTTTTTTCCTTCAAGATCTTATTTACTTGAGAGAGGGGGATGAGTGCACACGAGTGGGGGACAGTGGGGGACACAAGAGGGAGAGGCAGACTCCCCACTGAGCACGGAGCTTGATGTGGGATTTCCATCCCAGAACCCTGGGATCATGACCTGAGCCCAAGGCAGATGCTTAACCAACTGAGCCACCCAACTGGGTGCCTCAACACTTGTTTTGCTTACTTTTTTTTTTTTTTTTTTTTTAAAAACCATAAACTTCACCTCCAATGTGGAGCTCTTGGGATCCTGGGATCCTGAGAAAGAGTTGAATACTTTACCTACTGAGTCAGCCAGGAGCCCCTTTGTCTTTTTGATTTTAGCCATTTTGACTGGTGTGAGGTGATACCCAATAGTGATTCTGTTTTGTGTTTCCCTGATGGTGAGTGATGTTAAGCATCTTTCCATGAGTCTGTTGGCCAGCTTAAATCTTTACCTTTCTATGCCAACACCTGTAAGTTTTTATAGGAGGTACATTGTCTAAGCACAAGTCCTTATAGTGAATTAGAGCAATGAAATTACTTCTAGAAATCATGAAGGAGATATTAATTGTTCATAGTAGGTGATCTTTGTCTAGGTGTATAATTTGAAACTAGAAGAAGGGCAAGGGAGGAGGAGACAAATGCATGTGATAAAAGGAATGGCTGATCCCAATAGTTATTTTTTTTTTTGAAGATTTTATTTATTTATTGGACAGAGAGAGAGAGATCACAAGTAGGCAGAGAGGCAGGCAGAGAGAGTGGGGGAAGCAGGCTCCCCGCCAAGCAGAGAGCCCGATGTGGGGCTCGATCCCAGGACCCTGAGATCATGACCTGAGCCGAAGGCAGAGGCTTTAACCCACTGAGCCACCCAGGCACCCCCCCAATAGTCATTTTTTAAAAAAGATTTTATTTATTTATTTGATAGAGAGATAGAGAGCACAAGTAGGCAGAGCAGTAGGCAGAGGCAGAGGGAGAAGCAGACTCCCTGCCAAGCAAGGAAGCCCGATGTAGGGCTCTACCCCAGGACCTTGGGATCATGACCTGCGACGAAGGCAGTCTAATTTTTGAAGTTTATTTATGTATTTATTAATTTATTTATTTTTATTTATTTATTTTTAAAGATTTTATTTATTATTTATTTGACAGGCAGAGATCACAACTAGGCAGAGAGGCTGGCAGAGAGAGAGGAAGGGAAGCAGGCTCTCTGCTGAGCAGAGAGCCGGACGCGGGACTCGATCCCAGGATGCTGGGATTACGACCTGAGCCGAAGGCAGAGCCTGAGCCGAAGGCAGAGGCCTTAACCCAGGCGCCCCTATTTATTTATTTTTTAAAGATTTTATTTATTTATTTATTTATTTGACATAGCATGCACAAGCAGGGAGAGCAGCAGGCAGAGGGAGAGACAGACTCCTCCCTGAGCAGGAAGCTTGCTGTGGGACTTGCTCCCAGGACCCTGGGATCATGACCTGAGCCGAAGGCAGTTCCTTAACCGACTGAGCTACCCAGGCGTTCCCTTTTAGTCCTTTTTAGGCAGAGTCTAAGAAGGAAATAAATCTTTGATATCCCTTGTCTTATGAAGTAAATGTACTTTGGGTAAGACTGAAAAACCACTTTTTGTAAAGGGGAATTCTAATTTCCTGTTAGCTAATATTAAGAAATCAAAGTGATATTTAAAACAAAATAAAACACCTCCCTGCGACCCCCTCCCCCCCTCCATATGTGGTATTTTCCCATGAAAAGATTTCTTAAGAGAGTTGAGAACTTTGGCTAATAAAGGATGAAGGTAGGTATTAGGCCTGAGCCGTAGTGTTGCTCTTAGGGTGGGAAATGCTTTGCAGCCCTACCCATCTCAGGGAATTTGCTTTCCCAGGCTTTGTCTGTCATATTTTCGATCAGACCAGAGAAATCCCTCTTAAAGTGGAGAGATTCTCTACTCTGTAACCTCAAGTTTTTAAAGATTTTGAAAATAAGCCTCATTCCTTCTTTTCGATAAAGGTGTAGTCTTATATGTCACTATGAAAAAGCAAATATGGTTGAACATGCCTCAATTTTGAGCTGAGTATATATGACATTGAGCTATATGAGATTGGCCTTTTTTCCTTAAGTGTCCAATTCTATCACATTTCTTGTGGTTTATCTCATATCCATAAATGGCTAATAGAGCAACTAATGTTTATTAAGCATTTGTGTCTTGGGCATTCTACTAAATGCTTAACAGTTACTTCTTTTAATTCTAACAGCCTGAAATTGGGCTTTTTAAATTTTCAGCTGTCCAGAATCCATTTTTTCTACTGGAAGGAAGCCTCAGTTTTTGTATTGGGAGTATCCCTTGTCTATTTTTGGCTCAGGTAATTCAGGTCTCTTTCTGTTTCTCCTCACACTCTAGGGGTCGAGCATTGGCTGTTTCAGCCACAGTTCAAGCCCACCTATAGCTCATCACAGGGCTTTTGCCTGAGGATCTGGAAGAAGCTTTTACTTTCTTTGGCTTGACTGTGAGAGGTTGTTATATGGAGTTATTTGAAGTCATTTTGTCACCAGGCTGATCCTGCATATGAACAGAGAACAGAGCCTAACCAAAAGGTGGAGAGAGTCTCGGTCCTGAAAATGATGCTGAAACTCCGTCTGAAGCAAGGGCTACCTGCTGGACTTGGCAGTTACATAAGCCAGGTTGAGCTGGGGTTTCTGTTACTTAAAACTGAAAGACCAACATTCCTCATCAAGGTGGGTGGAAATAACCCAAATGTCCATTAACTGATGAACAAATAAACAGAATGTAGCAAATCCACATGGTGGAATACCATTTGGCTACAAAAACCATGAATGAATGTAACATGTTACATCATAGATGTACTTTGAAAACAGCATACCAAGTGAAAAAAGCCAGTCATGAGTGACCAGATACTATGTTGACATGAAATTTCTAGAGGCAAATCCATAGAGATGGAAAATAGAGAACTGGTTGCCCAGGTCTGGGTGGAAGGGGAAGTAGGGAGCTGTTGTTGATAGCCATGAGTTGTTTTGTTTTTTTCTTTTTAAAGATTTTATTTGTTTATTTGACAGATAGGGATCACAAGCAGGCAGAGAGGCAGACGGGGTGGGGGGAGGATGCAGGCTCCCCGCTGAGCAGAGACCGCCCCCCAATGAGGGGCTCGATCCCAGGATCCTGAGATTATGACCTGAGCTGAAGGCAGAGGCCCAACCCACTGAGCCACCCAGGTGCCCTGATAGCTATGAGTTTCTTTTTGGGGTGATGAAAATATGCTAAAATTGATTGTGGTGATGCTTGCAGAACTCTGAATATACTAAAAGTCATGGGATTGTACACTTTAAATGGGTGAATTATATGATCAGTGAATTGTATCTGTCTAAAGCTATTATTAAAAAAACAAAACAAAACTGGAATGATGTTACAAAACCCCCCCGAAAATGCTGACAGATGCTATTATTATTACTATTTTATTATTATTATGTTCAGTTAGCCAACTTATTACATTAGTTTTTTTTTTTTTTTAAGATTTTATTTATTTATTTGACAGAGAGAAATCACAAGTAGGCAGAGAGGCAGGCAGAGAGAGAGAGAGAGGAGGAGGCAGGCTCCCTGCCGAGCAGAGAGCCCGATGCGGGACTCGATCCCAGGACCCCGAGATCATGACCTGAGCCGAAGGCAGCGTCTTAACCCACTGAGCCACCCAGGCGCCCTACATTAGTTTTTGATGTAGTATTCAACGATTCTTTAGTTGCGTGTAACACCCCGTGCCTGTCACAACATGTGCCCTCCTTAATATTCATCACCCAGTTACCCCACTCTCCCACCCCCCTCCTTTATGGAACCCTCATTTTGTTTCCCAGAGTCCAGAGTTTCTCATGGTTTATCTCCCTCTCTGATTTCTTCCCATTCAGTTTTCCCTCCCTCTGTGCTATTCCTTATGTTCCACGTATGAGTGAAACCATATGATAATTGTCTTTCTCTGATACAGTTATTTCACTCAGCATAACACCTTCCAGTTTCATCCACGCTGATGCAAAAGGTAGGTATTTATCCTTTCTGATGGCTGAGTAATAGTCCACTGTATGTATGAACTACATCTTCCTTTTTTTTTTTTAAGATTTTATTTATTTGACAGACACAGATCACAAGTAGGCAGAGAGGTAGAAGCAGGCTCCCTGCTGAGCAGAGAGCCCTATGTGGGGCTTGATCCCAGGACCATGGGATCATAACCTGAGCTGAAGGCAGACGCTTCAACCCACTGAGCCACCCAGGCGCCCCGAACCACATCTTCTTTATCCCTTCATCTGATGAAGGACATCTTGGCTCCTTCCACAGTTTGCCTATTGTGGATGTTGGTGCTATCAACATTGGGGTGCATGTGCCCCTTCAGATCTCTACATCTGTATCTTTGGGGTAAATACCTTAGTAGTGCAATTGCAGGGTTATAGGATAGCTCTTTTTTTTTTTTTTTTTAAAGATTTTATTTGTTTATTTGACAGAGATCACAAGTAGACAGAGAGGCAGGCAAAGAGAGAGAGAGGGAAGCAGGCTCCCCGCTGAGCAGAGAGCCCGATGTATGTGGGGCTCGATCCCAGGACCCTGAGATTATGACCTGAGCCGAAGGCAGCGGCTTAATCCACTGAGCCACCCAGGCGCCCGGATAGCTCTATTTTTAATGTCTTGAGGAACCTCCACACTGTTTTCTGAAGTGGCTGTACCAGCTTGCATTCCCACCACCAGTGTAAGAGGGTTCCCCTTCCTCAGTGTCCTCGCCAACATTTGTTGTTTCTTGTCTTGTTAATTTTTGGCCGTTATAACTGGTGTAAGGTGGTATATCATTTTGGTTTTAATTCATATTTCCCTGATGGCTAAGGATGTTGGACATTTTTTCATGTGTCTGTTAGCCATTTGTATGTCTTCTTTGGGAGAGTGTCTGTTCATTTTTTTTTTTAAAGATTTTATTTATTTATTTATTTTTAAAGATTTTATTTATTTATTTGACAGAGAGAGATCACAAGCAGATGGAGAGGCAGGAAGAGAGAGAGAGAGAGAAGCAGGCTACCTGCTGAGCAGAGAGCCCGATACGGGACTCGATCCCAGGACCCTGAGATCATGACCTGAGCCGAAGGCAGCGGCCTAACCCACTGAGCCACCCAGGCGCCCATTAAGATTTTATTTATTTATCAGAGAGAGAGAGGGAGAGAGAGTGAGCGTAGGCAGACAGAATGGCAGGCAGAGGCAGAGGGAGAAGCAAGCTCCCTGCCGAGCAAGGAGCCCAAAGGCAGCTGCTTAACCAACTGAGCCACCCAGGCGCCCTATTTTTTTTTTTTTTTTAAGATTTTATTTATTTATTTGACAGAGAGAGATACGGCGAGAGAGGGAACACAAGCAGGAGGAGTGAAAGAGGGAGAAGCAGGCTCCTTGCTGAGCAGGGAGCCTGATGTGGGGCTCGATCCCAGGACCCTGGGATCATGACCTGAGTGAAGGCAGACACTCAACAACTGAGCCACCCAGGCGTTCCAGAGTGTCTGTTCATTTTTGCCCATTTCTTGACTGGATTATTTGTTCTTTGGGTATTGAGTTTGAGAAGTTCTTTACAGATCTTGGATACCAGCCCTTTATCTGTTATGTCATTTGCAAATATCTTCTTCCATTCCATGGGTTGCCTGTTAGTTTTGTTGCAGATTATACTACCACTATTCTCATTTTACAGATGAGGAGCTGAGGTATAAAGGCTAAGCATTAGGCCTATTGTTGAGTGTTGGAGGAGGGAGTGCTGGGATTCAGACCAGCTGTCTGACTACCAGGTCTAAGCTTACTGCTGCTCTGCTCTTCCCTATTTTCCTTCTTTCTTTCTTAAAGATTTTACTTCATTTTTGTATTTATTTATTGTATCTATTTCTTTGTCAGAGAGAGAGAGTGCGCATAAGCAGGGGGAGTGGCAGGCAGAGGGAGAAGCAGACTCCCCACTGAGCAGGGAGCGCGATGTGGGACTCAGTCCTAGGACCATGGGATCATGACTGGAGCCGATGGCAGACGCTTAACTGACTGAGCCATCCAGGTGTCCCTTATTTATTGATTTTAGAGGGAGTGCATGCATGCACTTGGACGGGGGAGAGGGAGAAGATCTCAAGCAAACTTCTTGATGAGCATGGAACCTGATGCTGGGCTCATTCTTATGACCTTTGAGATCATGACCTGAACTGAAAGCAGGAGTTGAATGATGCTGACCTGATTGATCCCCCTCGGGCGCCCCTGTGCTTCCTTTTCCAAAGATAAATAAGTCTCATCTTTATGCAAGATAAAGTTAGGAGTTGGGAGTTCCTTAGCAGTTACTTAATCTAACCCCTTCATTTTAGTGATGAGAAAATTGAACCTCAGATAATGCCATGACTTACTTGAGATTGCCAAGGTAATTAGCGGCAGGCCAGGATTTGTGACAGGCTAGTAAACAAGTACCAGTGATAATCGGTGGAACGATCCACCCTGGATAGCAAATAGCAGTGCGGGCGTTGTGCTGTGTAAGATTTGGGGAAGGCTCAGTTCTGATGACTATCCCGGGGGGTTTTCTTTGAAGCTGTGACAGTCCGAGGGAATAGCTGGGAAACAGGCCTGAGTGTGAGGGAGAGCGAGAGGTCCTGGATGTCTCAGTGCATACCTGGAGTGCAGGGAAGGTGATTCGAGAGGGAAAGGCATGAGGGTGGCGTTAGGGAACTCAGACTCTCTCTGTGAGCAGTGCGGACCATGGCAGATATTCGAGGAGGCATGGCATGATCACCTGCTGAAGGTCATGGGCAGCCACGTGAAGGTTGGATTGAGGTCTGTGGCAGACGCTGAAGATTTGGAGAGATAATTGCGCATGTTCTCGCAGTCATCCCTGTGCACAAGGCTGTGTGACGGCAGGAGGAATGGAAAGGAAGGAGGGAATGTGCGTCTGCACAGGTGGAATCATTAGGACTTGGCAGCAGGTTGGAAGCAGCTAGACTCTGAGCTCCAGGGGGCAACCTTGTCCTGCTTGCCATGTGTCCCTGGCACCCAGCACAGCGCCTCACACGTTTGTGGAGAGTAGAAGGGGGAGCATTTTCATTTGACTTTGAATATGTCATCATCTGACTTTGAAGATTTTGATCTGTGGGCACAAGAGGAGAAGCAGGGCTGGGCATGGAGATGAGGGGCAAAAAAATTGGGATTTTGTTGAGTTTGAGGTTCTTGTGAAACATTCAAATGTGGCTGTTGAGCTGCAGAAATTGGGATCTCATCTGTCCACTCAGATGAGCAATAGCGGCCATAATACATTTAGGAATCAGAGGGTCATCCACACAAAAGTCCTAATAGAGGATCTGTGAGAATTAAGGGAATGTTGAGGATAACCTACATTTTGAAGAGGCAGGAAGAGAAGTAGCATCACTAGCAGAGACCTGAAGAGAACCGCATTGTTATAAATCGTTTATTCTCTGGAAGCCATGGGTTGGGGACTGTTTGAATGTGTGTCCCGTGTAGCAGAGGAGCAAGTGAAGTAAATGAAGACCAGTAAAGAAGGCCAGTGGAGAATTTAGGTGGCTAATGGAGATGTTCCCTGTGGAGAATTGGGAATTTTGGAAGCATGTTTATTAAGACTGGGGTGGCTGCCACCTAAGGGCAGATTAAAGAAATTAGTAACCATGAACATTTACTAAACCTTCAGCGTGGACGGTGCTGAGGGCCGGACATGTTCTTTCCTTTAGTCCTCATAGTGACTAAGAGGTACAGTAAATGGAAAGATTATTGTAAAATGGGGAGGGTGTTTAAAGTGAGCTGATTATTTGTCATACTGAGGACCTGCTCCTTAGTCCCGGTCATATAGCTTCTATGGAGAGATGACCTGCAGAGCCTGCACTCTAGATCGTAGGGTCTTGGTCACCTGTGAGATGATCTGTGTTTTCCTTCCTAGCTCTATTCATTATTTATTACTTGGCAACAAATTACCTTAAAACATAGTGACTTAATCACCAGGATGCACATTTTAAATATTTTAAAATTTTGTCAATTATGCATCAGTAAAGTTGGGAAAAAACCTACATGGCTTAATACCGCAGACATTTATCACTGCCTAGTTTCTGAGGTTAGGAATTCAGAAGCAGTGGAGCTGGGTGGTTCTGGCTCAGAGTTGCAGACGTTCGAAGGCTTGGCTGGGACTGGAGGAGCTCCTTCCAAGCTGGCTGACTGACAGGGCTGTTGGCAGGACACCTCAGTTCCTTGCCGTGTGGACCTCTCCTTGAGTGTCCTCACAACATGTCAGCTGGCTTCATCCAGAGTGATGATCTGAGGGAGCAAGGAGGAGGCTGCCATGCTTTTCGTGACCTCCTCTGGGAAGTCTCACACCTGCCCCCTCCACCACACTTCAGTGCTTAGAGGTGAGCTACTACTCGGGGGAGAGTAGAGGCTGTGCTTTTTGAAGAGGGGCATATTAAATAATTTGTGAACACATTTTTAAAACCAGCACCCAGGTCAGGCACAGTGAGGAGGAAAGGTGCTGGGGGAGGAGTCAGAAGACTGGGCCTGCAGACCCAGCTCTGCTCCCTGCTCCCTGAGACTCTTGAGGATGTGGCTTATCCTCCCTGAACGTCCATTTCCTCTTTGAAAATATCATGAAACTGCAGGCTGCTTCACAGGAAGTTACCAAGGTGCTAGCAAAGTGATAACACCCGCAATGGGCTCTGCACCCCTTCTGGTGCTGTGGGCTCTGCTGACCGGTGTGACTGCTCAGTCCAGTCCCAGACTGTGTCATCTCGAGCATGGTGTCTGACCCCTCTCGTGCCTCAGTTTCCTCATTTGTAAAATAGGATTAATTCAGTTGTCCATCTCATGGGGTTTCTGTGAAGATTAAGTAAGAATTCATGGGATATATTTAGTATAATGCTTGTACATACCAGGCCAGGTATTACTTAATAAAGAGTCACTTGAAGGGTCTTTTCTTTTGGCTTGTGTCCTTTCTGTTCTCTCTTCTTGGTCTTCAACCAGTATTCGGCCCTAGGACTTTCACATGGATATTTATGAAGGATCCTTGATCCATGGTCAGATATCTTTCTTTCAGTAAAACATTTCCTTTTTAAAAATGTATCACCTGATTATACAGAACTAGTTTGGTTAGAAAATATTTCTATCTTCGCTCTACCAGAGAGTGGCTTACTAAGTTTGCTGAGCAGTCTCTTTAATATTAGTATGTTCATTTGTGATCAGTTTGAAAATGTTTTGCTTTTTTCTAAGTTTCTGTTTTTAAGGAAAATTTCCAATTGTGATGTAATCTTTTTTTTTATGAATAACTGAAACCCTTGAGATATCTGTGTTAGTGGTAGTTTATTGTGCAAATGACTTAGTAATGGTTCATGGGGCACCTAGGTAGTGCAGTTGGTTAAGCATCTGACTCCTGGTTTTTGCCTCAGATTGTGATCTCAGGGTCAGGAGATCGAGCCCTGCATTGGGCTGTGTGCTCAGCCCAAAGTCTGCGAGACTCTCCCTCCTCTGCCTGCCACCCTCCCACCCGCTCAGGCGCCCACTCACACTCTCAATTAAATAAACAAATGTTATAAAAATGGTTGATAAACTATTGCAGATGACTCACATAGAAGCTTCTCATTCTTGTTGAAACCACAGTCTGTTTTTAATTGTGGTGGAATGTACATAACATAACATTTACCATTTTGATAATTAATTTGTAAGTATACATACTGTTGAGGGGCATCAAGTATGTTCACATTGTCTTGCTTTGGTCACCACTGTCCACCTCCAGAACTTTACCGTCATCCCATATTCAAACCCTGTTTAGAGTTTCAGGGACACCTGGCTGGCTCAGTTGGTGAGCACATGACTCTTGAAGAAATCAGAGTTTAATTAAATGTTTTGTCACTGGCTACTATTATGAAAAAACCATTTGATTTTTTTTTTCTTTTTAATTCTAAAAGACTGAGGGCACCTGGGTGGCTCAGTGGGTTAAGCCGCTGCCTTCGGCTCAGGTCATGATCTCAGGGTCCTGGGATCGAGTCCCGCATCGGGCTCTCTGCTCAGCAGGGAGCCTGCTTCCTCCTCTCTCTCTCTGCCTGTCTCTCTGCCTACTTGTAATCTCTCTCTGTCAAATAAATAAATAAAATCTTTTAAAAAAAATTCTAAAAGACTGAGACAAGATTTTTCGCACTACTGTTTGTTACAGTAGAGAAATAGAAATTGACACTTACTACATATAGTATCGTTAAAATATATTTATAGTAAAATATCTTTGTGAAGCTTCCCAGAGAGCTTATTTCTTAAAATATTGAAGAGAAAATTTCAATAGCAACCAGTTACCATGAATACCCCTTTAGAGATCATTGTCAATATTTTAATACATAACAGTTTAAGTGTTCTTTAGAAAAGTTTGTCACGTTTGCTTTAGAGCCAGTTTTCTGTCACTTATAAGAAATAATTTACATACATTCATTTCCTTTATTATAAAAAAAGCCACAACATAAAATTTACCATCTGAACCATTTTCAGTGTACAGTACAGGAGCGGGTGCATACATTGCCGTGTAACTCAACCCTAGAACTTCTTCATCTTGTAGAACTGCAACTCCTCTGTACCCATTAAACAGAATCTCCTCTCTTCCTCCTTACCTGACCCCTGGCAACCACTGTTTCTTTTCTGTTTCCAAGAGTTTGATAGCTTTAGATCCTTTTTTTTTTTTTTTAAAGGTTTTATTTTTTTTAAGTAATCTCTACACCCAATGTGGGGCTCAGACTCACAAACTCAAGATCAAGAGTCACATGCTCTGTCAACTAAGCCAGCCAGGTACCCCTGATCTCTTATATAAATGGAGTCATGGGGTGCCTGGGTGGCTCAGTGGGTAAAAGCCTCTGCCTTCAGCTCAGGTCATGATCTCAGGGTCCTGGGATCGAGCCCCGCATTGGGCTGTCTGCTCAGCAGGGAGCCTGCTTTTCCCTCTCTCTGCCTGCCTCTTGGTCTACTTGTGATCTCTGTCTCTCTGTCAAATAAATAAAAACTTAAAAAAAAAATGGAGTCATGTAGCATTGACTTTTTGTGACTAACTTGTTTCACTGAGCATAATAGCCTCAAAGTTCATTGATGTTATAGTGTGTGTGTCAAGATTATCTCTTTTTGAAGTCCAAATAATGGCCCATTGTATTTATATGTATTCATTTATTTATCTTAATTATTTTAAAAATATTTATTTATTTGCCAGAGGGGGAGAGCACAGCAGGGGGAGCAGCAGGCAGAAGGAGCAGCAGACTCCCTGCTGGGCAGGGAGGCTGATGAGGGACTCTCTCCCAGGACCCTGGGCTTGTGACCAAAGGCAGATCCTTCACCGACTGAGCCCCCCAGGCGCTGTTGTGACTGAGGGACTGAAGTTCTAATTTTATTTAACAGAAGTTAATTTAAATAATCACATGTGGCTAGTGGCTAAGATATTGGGAGACTAGTTAATAGAACATGCGCCCATGTGGTCATTGGCTGAATCTGTTTCGGAAACTTGTTTCTTGGCCAGCTTTATATTCCAGATGCATTGATTTCTTTGTGCATAACATAAATATTTATGAATTAATAGAAGAATTGAGAAGTTTTATCCTTCAGAAGATATGGTGTTTCAATTGTATTTTGTCTTATTCTCTGTTGTAACTTCTTAATATTATATAATGTGTTTTCCTTATTTTTAATACAGTATTTTTTCATTTCTTGCAGTGTATTTGGTGATATTATTAATTTCTTTGGTCTTGTGCATTTCTTTAAAATGTGCTAATGAGCTTAAATAATCTCATTATCAATCTGAAAAGCTACTGTTTTTAGTTTTTGAATCTGCAAGAGAGAAACTGGACTGTGAATTGAGATTTGTCCTAATGGACTCTGAACACTTGACATCAGTATAAGAGTTGTTCTTTTTTGTTCCTTTTATGCAATTACTTAAAATCCCTTTCTCTGGGATGCCTGGGTGGCCCTGTCAGTTGGGCCACTGCCTTCGGCTCGGGTCACGATCCCAGGGTCCTGGGATCAAGTCCTGTGTCAGGCTCCTTGCTCAGCAGGGAGCATGCTTCTCTCTCTGCCTCTGCCTGTCACTCTGCCTGCTTGTGCTTTCTCTCTCTGACAAATAAATAAATAAAATCTTTTAAAAAAATATAAAGTCCCTTTCTCTTTCCTTTAGTATTTTAAATCAAACTATATAAGCAATTAAAAAAAATGTGGGTGAACTTGAATGAGTTTAGGTCAAAGGAATGCCTTTCTGTTGGTGACTCGATGGTAGGGTCTTAGCAGAGACTTGCAGGTGAGAGTAATAGTGGTGCTGTGGAAATTGGAGTGATGGAAAGGCTGTGCGGTTGAACTTTTAGGTTAGGACATATAGCAGGAGTCCTCAAATGATGGCTTGATGGCCAAAAAACAGTAAACAAGTAAGTTTGTTTGTGTATTCTGTGAGATAAGATGATTTTTAAGGTTTTCAATGAATGAATTCTAAAGAAGAGTATTTTGTGACACGTAAAATCATACGAGATTCAGATTTCAGTGTCTACAGTTTTGTCGAAGCACATTGGTTTCTTGACACATTGTGTCTATGTGCTTTTGTACTTTGACAGAGATCATACTCCTTACAAGAAATAGTTGCCACCTGGGTCTTTGCAGAAAAAGTTTGCCAACCTCTGGTGAGAATGTTATTGAAAAATGGAAAGATATGATATTGTAAACCATGAAGTATAGTTTTGTGAAAAAATGAGAGAGGAAGAGCCAGTGCTTGATAATCTCATTAACAGGATGTTGAAATGCCAGTGCTAAATGGAAGTGTACTCAAAGTGAGCCAACTATGAGTGTGTGCGGAATGAAAGATGAATAAGGGTTCTTTCCTCAAAGGCCTGAATTCTGGGAGAGAGTTTGAGAGTCACACAACTTCCTACAGGTTTTCTGGCCTTCACCTTCTTCCATTTTTAGAGTCAGGCATTGCTAAAATAGTGCTCCTCCTGACAGGAGTTTTGCACACGTCTGCCATTTTCAGTAGGTCCTTGAGACACATCTGGTGCCTCCTCCAGGTTTCTACTCACCGACCTTGTCCATCTCTCCTCCTGCTTCCCTTCATTTTTGTATATTAGCCCATGAACACATCCTGCTGTCCAGGCCCCTTAGCAGAGGTCGACGGGGGATGCGTTTTCTATGTCATTTATGTTTGGGACCTGGTTCAGCAGTTTATTCTCTCACCTCTTTTTGGCTCTGTCTTTTCTCCCCTACTTTTACATACTCTGTTTCATTCTCCCTCCTTATTTGAAGCGTATCTGGGCCACATCTGTAGTTGAGATGCTTGGGGGCTGGGGGAGGAGAATGACCAGACTGGGGAGAATCGGATGTTGCCGTGAGAGGAGAGCAGCTCGTGAGAGGACGTGTAGAGTCCGGAGAGAGCGAGGCGGGTTCCGCACATGATTGGTATGTCTAGAATTCAGTGTCTTTTTGGAAAAGTGTTAGGAGATGAGACCAGGGAGCTCAGTAAAGTGTCTACTATGAAAGACCCTTGCTTATACCAGTAGGTTTTTCAGTCCTTACTTCTTGTGCGTAAGATTCATCCTTCCTGGATAGAACTTGTTTGGCCCCACACCCAGAGGTTTGGAGTCCAAAGTGCTGGGAATCCAGAGTAGGCGATGAGAGTTAGGGTATGAGGGTGGCTGGGGAAACAGCAGGTTATGGAGATTCTTGGTGTGTTGTTTGGACGTCAGCTCCTTAAGATAGCTGTTTTAAGATTCTTCATCAGGACAGCGACCTTGGGAAAGCCATCTCCGGAAGAATTGTTCAGCTTGCTTTGGAATGAGGAGAAATGGGAGGTAGGGAGGAACGGCTGGGAGGCTGCCATGGAAGGACACTTTAGTTCAGGAAAGGAATAAATTTTGCAGGTAGCTGGCTGTCTTTTCCTTTTTTGTAATTATCAGTTGAAATCTTTCTTTTAAATTCTAATTGATAATAGTTTTACTGTCTTGTTTAATGTTTTTTTTTTTTTTTTTAAAGATTTTATTTATTTATTTGACAGAGAGAGATCACAAGTAGAGAGAGAGAGGGAAGCAGGCTCCCGTCGAGCAGAGAGCTTGATGCGGGACTTGATCCCAGGACCCCGAGATCATGACCTGAGCTGAAGGCAGCGGCTTAACCCACTGAGCCACCCAGGCGCCCCTTGTTTAATGGTTTTATTAACAAGTCTACTTTTATTATACACGACCACAAACCCTTTCGGAATTATATGAGATATGAAAGAAGTGATCTCTGTTTCTTTTAATTGACACATTTAAAAAATGATGTTGAATGTGAACTCAACATTCCTAGTACTATTTTCATTTTTGTATATATTCTTGTAGACCTTTTGCATACATTTTTTGTTTTGGATTTTTACCAATTTTATTGAGGTGCAGTTGACATATAGTAACTTGTATGCATTTGATTTTTTAAAAAGATTTATTTATTTATTTATTTGAGGGAGAGAAGAGGGGGAGGAAGAGGGAGAAGGAGATTCCTCTGCTGAGCAGGGAGCCTGAAGTGGGCCTTGATCCCAGGACCCTAGGATCATGACCTGAGCCAAAAGTAGACACTTAACCAGCTGAGCCACCCAGGCGTCCCATTGGTAGGTTTTTGGTATATGAGTATACCTGTGAAACTATCCCTGCAGTCTTGATTATGAACATATCCATTATCCCCTGAAGTTTTTTCCTGTCACTTTGTAATCTTTCCCTATTGGCCTTCCCTGTTTCCCCCACCTTGCTTATTAGACCACCGATCTTCTATCATGTAGATGAGTTCACATTTTCTAAAATTTATATAAAAGAGCCGTACATCATGGATCCAGTTGTGTCTGGCTTCTTTCAGCACAATTATCATTTTGATATTTGTCCTTTTTGAGTGTATCAGTATTTTCTTTTCTTTTTTTTAAAAAAGATTTTATTTATTTATTTGACAGACAGAGATCACAAATAGGCAGAGAGGCAGGCAGAGAGAGGGGAAGGGAAGCAGGCTCCCTGCTGAGCAGAGAGCCTGATGTGGGGCTCCATCCCAGGACCCTGGGATCATGACCTGAGCCAAAGGCAGAGGCTTTAACCCACTGAGCCACCCAGGTGGCCCTGAGTGTCTCAGTATTTTCATTTTTATTGCTGAATAGGCTCCTATTACATGGATATACCACAATTTGTTTATATTTGTTACTTACTGATGGGCATTTATTTCTGGTTTCTGGCTTTTATGAAGAAGCTGTGGTGAACACTGGTAGGTCTTTATATGGGCAGATGTGGGACGATTGGTTTATGTAATAAGGGTATCTTTTTTAAAAAGTGCCAAATATTGGGGCGCCTGGGTGGCTCAGTGGGTTAAGCCGCTGCCTTCGGCTCAGGTCATGATCTCAGGGTCTTGGGATCGAGTCCCGCATTGGGCTCTCTGCTCGGCAGTGAGCCTGCTTCCCTCTCTCTCTCTGCCTGCCTCTCCATCTACTTGTGATTTCTCTCTGTCAAATAAATAAATAAAATCTTTAAAAAAAAAATAAAAAAAAATTTTTAAAAAGTGCCAAATATTTCCCCAAGTGGCTCTACCATTTTTTCTTCCTACTGGTGGTAGTTTCTCCACATCCCTGTCAACACTTGGCATGGCCAGTCTTTTTTAATATTTTGGCATTCAAATAGGTGTGTGGTAGTATTCATGGCTTTCTATTTTATTTTATTTTTTAAGATTTTATTTATTTATTTGACAGCAATCACAAGTAGGCAGAGAGGCAGGCAGAGAGAGAGGAGGAAGCAGGCTCCCCACTGAGCAGAGAGCCAATGCAGTGCTCGATCCCAGAACCCTGAGATCATGACCTGAGCAAAGGCAGAGGCTTTAACCCACTGAGCCACCCAGGCACCCAGTCTCATGGTTTTCAGTTTGCATTTTCTAATGACTAATGATGGTAAGCGTCTATCTTTTCACGTTCCCCCCCCCCATCACTAGGTTTCTTTGATTAAGCGCCTATTTAAATCGTTCAACAATTTAAAAAAATTGGTTGGTTTGCTTTGAGAGTTCTTTTTATATTTTGGTACAAGTCCTTTATCAGATATGTGATTTCCAAATATTTTTTTTCACATGCTATGGTTTGTCTTTTCATTTTCTTGGCAATTTTTTAAAGAACAGAAGTTCTTATATTTGATGAAGTCCAGTTAACGAATCTTCTTTTATTGTTGGTTCTAAGAAGTCTTTGCCCAAACTAGTCTCACAAAGATGGTCTTCTTATGTTTTCTTCTAGATATTTTGATTGTTTTAGTCTTTACTTTTTCCATTATGAGCTGATTTTTGTATATTAAATGTAAATTAACTACATTGATGAAAGTTTATTTTACAGATGGGTTTATTTTTCCTGTACTTTCCATCTTTTTAAATTTTTTTTAATTTAAAGATTTTTTTTTTTTTTAAGTAATCTCTGCACCTAGTGTGCGGCTCAGACCCACCACCTTGAGATCAAGAGTCACATGCTCTACTCACTGAGCCAGTCAGATGCCCCTCCAGCACTTTCTGTAGAGAAGACTATTCTTGAGGCACCTAGGTGGCTAAGTCAGTTGAGCATCTGGCTCTTGATTTTAGCCCAGGTCTTGATCTCAGGGTTGTGAGTTCAAATTCCACTTTGGGCTCCCAGCTGGGTGTAGAGCCCACTTAAAAAAACAAAAGACAAAACTATTCTTTCTCCACTGAATTCCTTTTATTTTTTTGTCAAAAATTAATGGACCATATTTGTGTATTATTTCCTGGACTCACATCTATTTTACCGATTATAGACCTCTTCATCTGTCTAGATGTTTTACTGTCTTAGTTATTGAAGCTTTAATAACTCTTGAAGTCCTGTGCTGTAAGCCCTCCATTTTTGTTACTTTTCAAAGTTTTCTTTTTGTTGTTGTTCTAAATCCTTTGTATATCTCTGTGAATTTTAGGATCAGCTTGTCAGTTTCTATCAAAAAGTGCTAATTTAGATTGGGCTTGAATCTATAGATAAATTTGGCGGGGGGCAGAAGTGACATTTTAACAGCGTTGAGTCTTTGGGTCTGTGAACATATGTTTCTGCTTTCATTTAGGTTGTCTTTAGTTTCTTTTCAGCAACAATTTTGTGGTTTTCAGTGTACAGTTCTGAAACATCTTTGCTTATATTTATTCCTAAGTATTTAGTACTTTTTGATGCTATTAGTATATATTTTTTAATTTTAGTTTTTTACTTTATTATAATTTTAGCTTACATAAATCATGGCTATGATTGTGGATTCTAGAATTAGACCGAGGTTTAAATTGCAGCTTTCTACTTCTTGGGTGACATGGATTGTGCAAAAATTACTCTATTCTTCTGAACTTGTTTTCCTCAGTAAAATGGAGAATGATTATAGACAGCATTTTTCGATCTTGGAGCTCTAGATGCCAGTTACAGCTAATCAGCCTGAAAACGAAAAATGTCTCCAGACATTGCCAGATGTCTCTGGGCATTGGGGGAGGGGGGGATATCAAAATCACCCCTGATAGGAATCATCATTGTTCTGACTTGGTGAGATTGCCATGAGCGTTAATTTGATACGTACGGAAAGAACTCAGAGATCTTGTCTATGGAAGACAATAATTGGTCGATGCTATGTCATATATTCTTCAAATTGTTTTGGCACTTTTAAGTTATTTTGTTTAAGTATAAGCTCAGAAAGGGTAGTCTTTGGGAGGAAATCATTGAATTACATCAATGTCCAGGAAAAGTGTGATAAATAATTCAGTGTGGATGCTTTATACCAGTTTGAGGAGGTGTATCTAATTACCTATCTATGTGGCAAGCAGAAAAAAATGAATAGAGGTTTATTAAGAAATTGGACTGTTGTCTACTTCTTCCTGTGTCATATCTCCTTGGTGTGTGTGTGTGCATGCATTTTAAAGACATTTATTTATTTTAGAGAGCATGAACAGGGGAGGGCAAAGGGAGAGGGAGAAAGGGAATCCCCATCAGACTGTCCACTAGCAGAGCGGGGTGCGGGGCTCCATCCCATGACCCCGAGATCCTGCCCCAGAGGATACGTGATCTATTATTCACCCCTACGTACTTCCACATCCTGTATCGTGGTCTAAGCTCAGGCTGCATAACAAAATACCGTGGACTGTGGGGCTTAAATAACAGCCATGAATTTTCTCACAGTTCCGGAGGCTGGAAGTGTGAGACTGGGGGACCAGGCGCGTCCGGCTCTGGTGAGGGCCCTCCTCCTGCTTGCAGATGTTCCCTCACGGAGTCCTCACTTGGAAAGGAAGACTCTGCCTGCTGTTCTTAGAAGGGCATTAGTCGGATTTTCGACCTGCTCTCAGTGAACATCACCACTTGTCAGCCCCGTCTCCAAACACCTTCACTTTGGGGGTTAGGGCTTCAGTATCTGAATTTAGGGGGATATAATTCAGTCCATAGCAGTCACTAAAAGATTTGGACATTTTCTTACATAGTCACAGCTCATTATCATATCTAACAAAGTCATAAAATTCTCTCTGGATCCTCTAAAACCCAATCTTGTATTCACATTTCCACAATTACTTTTTACAGTTGAGTTTTTTAGAATTGGGATCCAAAAATAAGTCCATGTGTTACATTTGTTTGTTTTGCTTTTTAAATATGGGCAACTAAAATAGTGGTTCTAAAAAGCAGTGCAGTGGGACAACGGACTCTTTATCTAGTGATCGAATTAAATAAAAGGAGGGGGAGGGACGGCTGTAAAGTAAAAGATACTTAAAATGCAAAATAAACAAATGTAATATGTGGGCCTTCTCTGGGGGGATGTCCTCGTTCTGACAAATCAATTGTGAAAAAGATGACAATGTCTGAAGTTGTATAACTTCAGTATTCTGGAAAACTAACACTTGTAAACATTTGAGTTGTAAATAAAAAAAGATTAACATTCTGGAGGTGTTTTAATTAAATAAAGATTTTTATGTTCTTCACAAATTACAATGGTATTTTAGTTTTAAAACATTCCGAACACACAGATGAAAATTTTGTTAAGAGTATTGTTGAAAGTCCAGGTATTGTTAACTCATGATGATGTAGCTTTAAAAACTCCTCCCCAAAACACAGACAAAGGAAAAAACCCCAAATTCTCCAAAGCTGAATTTATCAGAGTAGTCTAGTAAAATTTTGTAAAGATCATTACTAAGAGATTTTTGACTCTGTATTTTGTATTAACTATAGTGAATATTTAATGTGCAGTGATATTATTCAGGTATGAATTTAACCAGTAGGTGGCAACAGATCAATATCTGAATCTATTTTTATGAAAATTTCAGGAAAAATAGTGTTAAGTAAATACATATACCTTATATATAGATAAGGTATATTTGATATTTTCTTACAAATAAATGTTTTGTGTTTATGTCCTAAGTCCATGCCTTTTTTTTTTTTTTTTTTTTAAATTTTTAATAGAGAGCGAGAGAGCACTTGAGCAGGGGTTGGGGGTGGTGAAGGGCAGAGGGAGAGTGAGAGAATCCTAGGCAGGCTCTGCTCTTGGGGCTCGATCCCACAACCCTGAGATCATGACCTAAGCCAAAACCAAGAGTTTTGGCTGACTAAGTCACCCAGGTGCCCCAGTACATGCCTTTTCACTTGCAAAATCGGTATAGATTCTATTTTTGTGTGATATATATAGTTATTTTTTAAGACTGTGATTGATTTTTGATAGTTGGATGATTAATTTATAGTTGTGTGTAAAATCTGGGAAGGCAGTTATTGGATTTATTACCCAGTGGACACAAATAAGCATGATTTGGGGAGTTACTTTGTGCCTTGCTTTGTTAGAAGCTTAATAATAACATGATACTATAGTAAGTAGTGTTTTTTAATTTACTAAAAGTAAGGTTATATTAAAATCCAAAAAAAACCCCCAAAAAACCCTACTCCAGAAACTTTATAACACTGTATGATAGACTAAACTGGGCAAAATCAATGTTTATTAATGGGGAGTATATTCATATGTTGTAATGCTATAAGTGCATTAGATCTATTGTTAACGTGTATCAACTAGACAGCATTGCATCAGAAAGTTTGACAAAGGAGAGAAAAGTATAGTACCATTTGTAAAAGTTTTCCACTACCATCTATTGTTGATGGATATGTGTCTGTATTCTCTTCTCTGCCAACCCTCTCTGGGAATCCTCTGTCTCTTACAAAACTATCCAGAGCTGGATTGTCAGGGTCACAGCAGAACCTCACGGCTGCTAGGAAGTAGCAGAGGGGCTTGGTACTCAGGGTTACTAAGGGTTAGCTTAGCTTTTTTTTTTTTAGCCTTTTTTAAATAATATTAGCAGTTAATTCTGAAAAATGGGAAGAAAAGTATTACAATACTTTCAGTTCTTTGTTCATATTTTCAGTTAAAAAAGACACAACTGAAGATAAATAATCTTGAGCAGAACAATGAGTGCTCACAGAATGTTTTTTGTCACTGCAAATTTTAACACTTTAAAGGTGTACAGACATCTTATATTTTGCCCATATATACAAACTAAATGTCATTTTTTTACTACTTTTTGTTCAACAGGGGGCAGAGAAGCAGAGGGACAGGGAGAGAGAGAATCTTAAGCAGGATCCACGCCAGCACAGAGCCCATCTCAGGGCTCAGTCTGACGACCCTGAGATCATGACCTGAGCTGAAATCCAGAGTCAGATGCATAACCAACAGAGCTACCCAGGGGCCCCCCATTATTTACTACCTGATATGTTTTGGGTACTTTCTAACCTATACTCATATACATTTCTCATGTAAACTAACACATTGCAGTGTACATAGTTCCACATTTTTAGGCTTTTTGGTGGTTTCCTTTTTATTTCGTAAGTACCACTTCTATTGGATATATTTTGCCCACTAGGATTTTTGGGGGGAGGAAGAGTAATTTTTTTGGGAAATAGAAGTTCAAAGGTGTGAGAAATGTTCGAGTTTCTGTCATTTATTTTTACAGTGTCTTTAGAAAGAACACACTAGCTTGCAGTTCTGTTTCCTTCCTTATCCTGTCCAGTTTGGGCTTTGTATTTCATTCTGTTTCGTGGATACATGCAGGTGGATAAATGCAGGTGGCTGTCAGGAATGTACACTCCCCTCGCAGTGATGTATTGTGTAGGAACTTGTGTTTTTCTTGGTACTTCAGAATATCATCGTTATCATTTGCCCCTGTCCAGCGGTATTGTTCATGGTTCTCTGGGCTCTGTCCTGCCTCTGGTCTTTCTGAGCTTCTGTTTTCCCTCTTCTAAATTTTGCTGGTTTCTTGTGTTTTATTCTGGCACCAACTTTGGCGTTGTTCCTCAGAGACTTACTTCATGCCCGTCCTCTAAGAGCACTGCTTACTCAGTGGGTCTTTTCTTGGAGCAGTTGTCCTTTCTTCTTTGGTACGTACCAGAACATTACATTGCTTTTTGTACTGTTTGCTCAGTTTCCTATGGACTTGAACTCTGACTCTGGGCATCCTGGGCACTTTATTCAGACTCTGAAAATGCAGGGCCTACACCTGTGCTTGGAAGTTTGCATGAATTAAATAAGTCTAATGAATGAATTAACTTTAAAGATTGAAGGTTTACCTGTCAGATCTCATTGAACTGTTTTCTGTTCATCTCTCTTGTCTGTTCATTCTGTGGTAATGAATTTTCCTCTTCCTCAAAGCTAGGATATGTTTTTAGGATCAGTATTTGTTTTTATGAGTTATTCTTTATGTTTAACTCTTTGACACATCTGAAATTTATTGTAGAATTTAAGTAGTATGAAGTACAATGCAAAGTTATTCCTTTTGTTTTAAACTACATTTAGTATGTATTGAGACATTCCTTATTATTTATGGTTAAAAATTTAAGTATGCCTAAAAATACTGTTTTAGTCCATCGATTAGTGTCTTTTCTATTTCATTTATTTAAAGATTTTATTTATTAGAAAGAGAGAGAGAGACAGATAGTGAGAGAGCACGAGCTGGAGGAGAGGGAGAAGCAGGCTCCCTGCTGAGGAGGGAGCTGGGTATGGGACTTGATCCCAGGACCTTGACATCATGACCGAGCGGAAGGCACCCAGGCGCTCCAATGTCATCTCTTCTTAAACCAGAAAAATTTAAACTGTTCTACTTTGGAAATCTGGTACCTATGAATATATAGTAATTGTCATTTAGATTAGTTGTCAAACTCACGTGAATTTTACTATCAAAGGGTGAAGTTAAAGGAAATAGTCTGTGTGGTGTCTACTTGGTATTTCACTTAATCTCAAATTTATGTTAATCGTATTTACACTGGGATAGGTTTCATGTTTTTAAATTAAATAGTTTATTTCTTTTTTTTTTTTTTAAATAGTTTATTTCATCCAACCATCCACCCTACTCCACCCCACCCCCACCCATCTTACAATTTTATCCCTCGGTAAGCCATTTAGGAGTAGCCATTAAGATTTGCTGACCTTTGGGGCGCCTGGGTGGCTCAGTAGATTAAAGTCTCTGCCTTTGGCTCAGGTCATGATCCCAGAGTCCTGGGATCTAGCCCCACATCGGGCTCTCTGCTTGGCGGGGAGCCTGCTTCCTCTTCTCTCTCTGCCTGCATCTCTGCCTACTTGTGATCTCTGTCTGTCAAATAAATAAATAAAATCTTAAAAAAAAATAAAAAGTGTTGCTGACTTTAAAAAAAAAAAGATATATTATTTATTTGAGAGAGAACACCTGTCCGTGTGTGAGTGCAGGGAGGGGCAGAAAGAATCTCCAGCAGGACCCTGAGCTCAGAGAGTCAGATGCTTAACCCACTGAGCCACCCAGGTGCTCCAAGAGTTGCTGACATACTAATTTCACCCCTGAATAATTAAGCATGTCTCCTTAGAAAAGGGATATTTTTCTGTAACACATCTACAGTGTTACCACTCTCAGGAAGTTTAACATTACTATGATATCATTCAGTGTATAGTCCATACGTATGTATCTGTATGTA
Organism: Mustela erminea; assembly: GCF_009829155.1. Taxonomy (NCBI): domain Eukaryota; kingdom Metazoa; phylum Chordata; class Mammalia; order Carnivora; family Mustelidae; genus Mustela; species Mustela erminea. The sequence continues at coordinate 87,500,739 of NC_045624.1, read as the reverse complement.
GTATTTATATATACCCGTGTTTCAGGGGTGTGTGTGTGTGTGTGTGTGTATGTAAAATTTAAACCAGGATCACATGTTGCATTTAGTTGTCATGTCTCTTAGTTCTTCTTAATCTGGAATAGTACTTCTGAGACTCTACAGGGCAAAGGAGCATTTTTTTCTTTCATTTCCACTCTGGTGTAGACCAGTAATTTTCTAAAATACAATAATAAAGAATTACTATGAAATTAAATGGAAAATAAAAATAAGGCTCATTTAAAAAATTAGATTCTGCTATCAAGTTGCTATAAAAATTTCTGAACTCTAAATTTGTGTACTTACCATCGATCAGTAACAAACATTTTGAGGGCTTTTACTGCTCTGTGAGTTAGGTAGCACTGATCTGGAACAGTTCACTCAGGTTATTATTATTTTTTTTTAAGATTTTAGTTATTTATTTTTTAAAGATTTTTATTTATTTGACACAGAGACAGAACAAAGCAATGGGAGGGGGAGAACAGAAGGAGAGGGAGACGCAGGCTCCCCCCTGTGCAGAGCCTGACATGGGGCTCTATCTGAGGATGCTGGGATCAGGACCCGAGCTGCAGACAGACACTTAACCACCTCAACCACCTAGGTGCCCCAAGATTTTATTTTAGAGAGGCGGGTGAGTGTGAGCTGGGAGTACAGAGGGGGAGGGGAAAGAATCTTCAGGAATACTCCTCAGTGAGTGTGGAGCCCCAGACAGGGCTTGAACTCAAAACCCTGAGGTCAAGACCTGAGCCAAGGTCAAGAGTCAGACACTTGACCAGATGAGGCCCAAGGCACCCCCTCCCTTTTGAAATTAATAAGATACTGTGAGACTGTCTGACTGTCTGTTCTTATAATTATGCAATGGTTTTAACATCACTTGGTGTTTCTTGCCTGAATCAGTGGGTAACCGTGGGTTGCAAATGATAATTGTCTAATTCTCTTAGTATCTTTTTACATTGATTAGTTGTCTTTCTTTTGAAGAGAAGACATTTTTGTGTTCCAGCAGTTTTTAAACCACATTGACCTAAGGAAAATTGAACTGAGTGTCTTTTTATTAGACACCTCCCATTTCCCTTTCTGTACCTTTTCCATCAGTTTTGCCTTTTGGGTCTCTTTCTTGTCCCAGTTTTCCCTAGGTTCCCTGGTTGAGAGTCTTACATTACTTTTCTGTCTCACAATCAAAACTGCTTTTTCTGGTCCGCAATAATGCATGAAGCTTTGACATTTTCTTAAGCTTTTTGAGTCTATTTGTGTTTAAAGAGGTTCTTTTGTAAGGTGAGTGAATAAATTAGGTGACTAATAGGCAGTGTGACATGTGGGAGAAAGAGATATTTGGAGGAGGTGGTTGAAACTGAGGAGCAGCCTGTCCTGTAGCTGAGTTTTCTGAAGACTCACATCTGAGCCCGGGAACCTGAGGCGTTCCGGTTTTTTGTTTTGCTTTTTGTTGTTGTTGTTGACCATTTTTATTGTTGTTAAAACCTTTTACTGCTGGGTTGCAGGCTGGTTTAACCCTCTACCCCAACCCTTCCCCGCCAATTTCCTGCCCTACTCTGATCCATTTTGTGTGATGTTGGGGTTTATGACTGGAATGAACCAAGGGTTAGAACCCTTCGTAGGACTCCTTTGGAAGTCTGATAATCTGTGTTTCTGGCAGAAACTCTTGTAAGTTTGAAGGTTGTTTAGATCAGCTCCTCTGAATTTAGTACCTTCTGTCTTTTCATTCAGTAGGTCCTGGGCACCAAGTGTGAATGGCATTGCTAGGCACTGGGATACCGTCCTGAAGGAGTAGCGGTGGGCTTCACGCTGCATCTTGTAAGGAGACAGTTACACAGCTCAGGTGGATGCAGAGATGGGGGAAGAATCAGGGGCTACAGGGAAACCTTACCCGAACCTGGTAGGGAGGAGGTCAGTATGCTGGGGAGAGGTGCAAGACTATGGGAGTGGTTGGCAGACTCTTCCTGTAAAGGATCAGATAGTAAATGTTTCTGTCTTTTCAGGTCACATGATATCTGTTGCAACTACCTCATCCTGCCATTCCAGTGCCGAAGTGGCCTGGGAAGTAAACAGATGAGTGTCAGACTTTATTTATGGATGATGAGACTCAGAATTACGTAAAATTTTCAGATGTCATGAAATATTATTCTTTTGATTCTTTCTCCCCCAACCATTTGAAAATGTAAAAATCATTTTTAGCTTTTGTGTTGCTACAGAAACAGGTGATGGGCTAGAGTTTGCTGACTCCTGGAATATGGGACTAATGTGCCTGTTATCAAGGGTCTTTTGCCGAAACCCCTGGTAAAAGCAGAGCTATGGTGTAATATACCTGCAGTTGGCGCGAGCATTCGGCTTTCAGCAAGATCTAAATTACAGTGTTTCTGTACCTCTAGCTGTTCTTTTGAAACAGTCCAGTAATTCTGGAAATTCAAAGGAAAGGATGTTGGGAATTATGAGACTGAGTGACTAGTGGTGCTGCACGTACAGAGGGGCTGGCGTGGTGTAATTAATAGTACTTAGAAGGCCCAAGTCCCAGTCATGATCTTGTCAGTTACTGGCGGGGTAAACATTGCCCTTTTCTGAGCTTTGTGAAGAAGAGAAAGTAAACTCAACCCAGATACTGCTTGGAATTGTTGCAACTAATAGTGTACTTTGGAGCACCATGTAACCTGTCAACATTAATATCTTAAAATTAGCCATCTCTCATCTTTACATATATCCTATACATATGGGATGGCATTATGATTGCTTAGTTTGTGTCACAAGTTCGTGAGGAATTCCGCTGTCCTACAGATGTTCGTCATCTCCGTGTGTTAAGGACTGTTCTAGTTATGGAAATACAGCAAGGGGCAGATGGGCGTGTGGGGATCGTGGATGGGGAATTTGCCGGGGAAAGCCTCTTAGGAAATAAGCTTTGAAGTTACCGAGGTTTAGGGAGGTGGGGAAGCTTTCAAGGAGCTGGAGAGCCACTGTCAAGGCCCTGAGGTAAGAAGGAGTTCTTTAGTATGTTGACTGAAGGTCAGCAAGCGTAGGTTGGATCGAGTGATGGAGACAGGTCGGGGACAGATGTATAGGACCTTTTGTACCATGGAAAAGAGTTTGGGTTTTATTCTGAGAAAGATAAAAAAGCTATTGGAGGATTTTAAGCCGAAGAGTGAAATCTGTGTACATGTGAAAGTGATTACTCTCCCAAACCCTTCTTCCAGAACAGTTCTGTCCTAAAGCCGTTAGGTGGGGCAGAGCTAGGTGGGCACACACAATTTGAGGGAGAGGTGTGGGGAGCTGTGTGTCCCAGAGCAGCATGTCTGGGCACAAGTGGGATGAGGAGGGCGGTTTGTGACAGAATGTCACTGTTGAGAGAGCCTGCACGGGAGATATCACAGGAGCCAGACCCCAAGCACTGCGAAGCCAGGATCTTTCTGACTGGGTTCCTGGTGTGGGACAGGAGAGCTTGATCAGGGTGAGGAGTGTCCCGAGGGGAGGGCAGAGTGCACAGGGAGTCAGAGTCTATGCTGTCCCCACCACATAGAAGGGGTGGCCTGGTGTGGGCTGTGAGGATTAAGTCATGGTCATCTGTCAGTCTTCATTTTCTGGTCTTGAGGATTATGTTGCAGTTATCTAGGCCGTCCTTGCTTTCAGCATTGGAGGATGATGGAGCCTGAGGGGGGCAGCTAACTCTTAGGTGGTTTGGGGAAGAAAGTTCTTCGTACTACTGTCCTTTTCTGCCTTTTTATTGTTTCAAAACTGAAAAAGAAGGGCGCCTGCATGGCTCACTTGGTTAAGTGTTTGCCTTTGGCTCAAGTCATGATCCTGGGGTTCTGGGATCAAGTCCCACATTGGGCTCCCTGCTCAGCAGGGAGTCTGCTTCTCCCTCTCTCTCTGCCCCTTCTCCCTGCTTGTATCCTCTCATTCGCTCTTGCTCTGTCTCTCAAATAAATAACTCTCTTAAAAAATACTGAAAAGGAAAAAATCAGTCACTGGCTGTTGTATGGTAAAGGATTGTAGAATGGCATAATTCTAGGGAGGAAGCTGGTGCAACAGTTGATCTAGGAGGGTAGTGCTGGTGGCTTGGGCAGGTAGTCTTTTTTCTTTTTCTTTTTCTTTTTTTTTTTAATTTTGTATTTATTTGAGAGAACGAGCAGTGGGGAGGGGCAGCAGAGGGAGAGAGAGAGAGAGAAAAGCAGACTCCCTGCTGAGCAGGAAGCCCATTGTAGGGCTCAATCTCAAGACCGGGGGATCACGACATGAGCAGAAGGCAGATGCTTAACCAACCAAGCTACTCAGGTTCCCCTTGGGCAGGTGGTCTTAATGGAGGAGGTGAGAAAGGTCAGATTGGGGACTTACATTGAAGAAAGAGCTGATTGGATTTACTGATGGGTGTGAGAAAAGACAAAAGTCCAAGTTAGCTTCTTGGTTTTTTTAAGGATTGAGGAATTTGGGAAAGATGGTGGTGTTAATAATGCCATGAAATTTTTTAAAAAAAAGATTTTATTTATTTATTTATTTGAGAGAATGAGAGAGAGTGAGAGAGAGCATGAGTGAGGAGAAGGTCAGAGGGGGAAGCAGACTCCCCATGGAGCTGAGAGCTCGATGCGGGACTCGATCCCAGGACTCTGGGATCATGACCTGAGCCAAAGGCAATTGTCCAACCAACTGAGCCACCCAGGCGTCCCTTTTTTTTTTTTTTTTTTTTCCCTTTGGGTCAAAGGACCTGGTTTCTAGTCTCATCTCACCCATGGAGATGGTGTGGGAACTGAACTTGTCTTGACATTTCCGGCTCTTGAGTTCTTCATGTGGACGGCATTGTGTACAGTGCCACTGTAGCCATATGAGGATTTGATTTCAGCAAGGCATGTCATAGTCTCTGCTGATACTTTGTTGAAGTGTTGGAGAAATGTGGTTTATATAACTGCATACCTAGATAGTTTAAGACCTGCTCTCCGGAAGTGTCGATGATTTAATCACCAACTTCTGAACTTTAAAAGGGTTCATTAAATAGTGAGATGAAATACTTTGTCTTTGATTGTATTCTGCTAAATATTTTTATCATTGACTTAGATGATTTGGATCACTTATCAAATTAGTATGCGTAGGGATGTTGAGAGCACCTTTTGGGTGGGGGAAGGAGGTTACAGTTGGGAATCATAAAAGTTGTGCTTGCATAAAACTGCCTCTACATGATTCTTACTGATGAATAGGTTCAGTTAACTTCCTAATGTACCTACTTCAGTGTACGTACATGGCGGGTTTTAAATAGGAATAACAGGGTTGTTGGGCATTAAATGGTAATAGGTGCAAAAACCCCAGGCATGCCTGATGGATGTACCCTATACATGTCAGTAGCGTTCCTCCCCAGTCAGAGGGTCTACTAACCTTACTTATCCATGCTTCACAGTTGTTAGCTTTTCAGTTATGAGTCATTTGGTCAAAGTAATTTTAAGGAGACACAGTTTGATTCTTCCAAATTTTCAATTTGTTTCTATCATGCATATTCGAAGGTGGCATTTCTTACCTTGAAAAAAGCTTCCTGAAGGGAAATTTTCAGCAGGTTGCTTGGTCTATTAAAGGAAGAGTGTGAGTGATGTGTCCCCAGATCATCACTATAGTGTTAAAGGCATAGACATATTTATGTAATACATAATATAGATTCATTTCCACTTCTTGGAAACTGATGTATTATTCCCACTTTATCCTTAAAATATTCACTCTAAAGGCATCAAACACGGTTCCCCTGTGTTCTTTGTCAGTATGTAGCATCTTGTACACTTGAGTGCTGAGTAAGTTACACCGTAAGTAACAGAGAAGCAAGACTTTATTCTTCTTAACATTTCTGAACAGGCCCAATATTTAATTTTATTTGCTTTAAGAATCACTTCTTGAGAAAGTAATAGACTGCCTGCAATGTCTCAAAGGTGAAATATGGGTAAGTGTTTCAGAGAAATGTCTGTGCAGTTCTGCCTGTGGTTTGAAGTTTGAAACCTAAGAGGGAGTCCTTTGTTGGCTGATATTTTCAAGCATTGATGGTGGTAATGCAGACTTAATGTTTATCACTGCCTGTAGTCACAGAGCTCCTCACCTTCTATTTGTTTTTGAATTTTGTTAAGTTTTAGTGTATATGTTTCTCTAGTGGTTTTTTTCCCGCCAGCATAAAATTTCGGTCTTTATGTAAATATACATTCTTAGAGTTTGTTTTCATAGGTCTTTTTTTTTTTTTAAAGATTTTATTTATTTGACAGAGACAGTGATAGAGGGAACACAAGCAGGGGGAGTGGGAGAGGGAGAAGCAGACTTCCTACTGAGCAGGGAGCCCGATGCAGGGCTCAATCCCAGGACCCCAGGATTGTGACCTGAGCTGAAGGCAGACGCTTAACCAACTGAGCCACCCAGGTGCCCCTTCATAGGTCATTTTTGATCCAATGTTTTCTCTCCAGCTGCATCTAGGCTATGAGCCAGGGAGACCTAAAGTGTTGAGGGGGGCACACTGAGTTGGGGAGAGCATTCCTGGCTGAGGTGGAGATGTATAGACTAGCAAATTAGACATCCTTGCAAACTTAAAAAAAAAAAAATTGAGGTGAAATTCACACAGCATACAATCAACCGGTCTAAAGTAAACCATGGCATTTAGTGTAATTACAGTGTTGTGAAGCCACCAGTTCCAAAATGTTTCACACCCCCCCCCCAAAACCAGTAGAAACCAGTATGTGTTAAATAGTTGCAGCTTCTTGCTCCCTGCTCCAGCTCCTAGTGACCACCTGTCTGTTCTATACGTTGTCCTTTCGGATTTTCTGCTCTTGAATATCTCTACAGGAGCTGCAGAAGGTGAGGGAGAAGCAGGCTCCCCACCCAGCAGGGAACCCCCAGGACCCTGGGATCATGCATGACCTGGGGCGGAGACAGACACTTAACCGACTGAGCCACCCAGGCATCCTGCCTTTCTTTGAGTCCTCTTTAGTTTGCCAGTGGTAGTTCAGTACTGCGAAGTGGCTTACTGGTTGCCTTTTCTGAAAACTTATAGTTTATTCTGTACATTATTCTCAAGGTAATTAATTAATAATGTATTTTAAAAAACTTTATTTATTTATTTACTTATTTGACAGAGATCACAAGTAGGCAGAGAGGCAGGCAGAGAGAGAGGAAGGGAAACAGGCTCCCTGCTGAGCAGAGAGCCTAAAGCGGGGCTCCATCCCAGGACCCTGAGATCACGACCTGAGCTGAAGGCAGAAGGCTTTAACCCACTGAGCTACCCAGGTGCCCCAGTAATGTATTTTTAAATGAGAATCTTTGAACAAACAATGATAATGATAAACTTGCTTTCAGTTTAACATGAACAGTTTGCATATGTAGCTCCTCTTTTTCCCTCTTCTCATGATTAAATTGGCAGTGTTTTTGTGTTAGAGGAAGTAAGGGACTGAAGATGAGAGGTGCTGAGCAGAAGAGGAACGTTAGCTTACAGTGCATTCCTCTGTTGAGGGAGTGGGTGTGGCTGTGTGTTTGTGGGGAGAATATATGTTGATGTGTGTTTTAAAGCACAGATGTTGCTTTGCTCTTCTGAATATTAATATGCCTTAAATACACAGCCTATGGACAACACTGCGACTAAAAAGAAAATGTAACTATTTAAATTTGTTAAACTGGTTTACCAGAAAAAGACCACTTGATTATTTGGAAAAACATTTAAAAAGCAGATCATATAATTTTTTCCTCTTCCTGTATTAAATGTAAGAGTGGATGTTGACAACAAAAACTAAAGGTCATTAAGGTTAATCATTAATGTGTTTCTTGAATAAGTTTTCAAGAAGGTGGAAGACACAAAGAGTAGGATAATTTTAAACCTTGATACTATAAATGGTCTTTAAAAAAAATTCATGAAACCGTCAACACCTGGAGACTATTGTGCTTAAGCCCCTATATTCTGAGAGACTAATGTTTAATAATTCTCTTTGGATAGAACTCTGCTGTGTTGAAAAGGACATTTGCAGTGTGAAAATTTTTGAGTCCTCCATTAGCAAGTATAGAATTTTAAAACAGGGAAGCCTGGGTGGCTCATTCAGTTGGTCAGCGGCCTTCTGGTGATCCCAGGATCCTGCTCCCTGCTCTGCGGGGAGCCTGCCTCTCCCCCCTGCTTGTGCTCTTTCTGTCTTTCTGACAAATAAATAAATCTAAAAAAAAAAAAAAATAAAGAATTTAAAAATAGTATTTAGGTACATTTTCACAGAAATTAGAGATGGTAAATGGTAAATGGTAAATGATGATATTGTGAACATAGCTTTTTCTTAACTGTGACTTCCAGTCACTTTTGAAATATTGAGTAAATTTACCAGTTTTTAAAAAATATGTTAGATTTCATTTTTACTCCTTTGGATTTGTGTTTATTTTGGTTAAGATAGGACTCCTTGGTTTACTTGAAAATATTACCTAGGTTTTGTTTTAAAACGCTAATTTCACTCCTGCATGTAAATTACTGTTCTGTGAGTTGGCTGGTGATCATTTGTTGTATGACTGTCTTTGGAATGCAGCAGCTAAAAACTGGGCATGTGAAGTCCAGGTTCCTCTCTGTTCTCCAGTGCCAGGGTATTCATGACTGGGACTGAAGGACACTGTTCTTGAACCCAGAAATTGTATGCCTTCTTTAGTGCTTGAGTTCTGTGTTCAAGAGAGAGCTTTACTCATATTCTCAAATGTGGTGGAGGAAGCATGTATCAAAAAAAAAAGTTAAAAGGTCCATTAAGGTAGCATACCAACGATTGAAGGTAAACTGAAAGTAAGGTTAGTAAATTTCTTTGTTGTTAAGGATGTGGCAGGACATAAAATCCTTAGGTGCTGAGTGACATTTCTGATTTTTCAAATAGCTTGAATTAAGGAATGTGATAATTATATGACAGTGATTCTTTTTTTTTTTTTTAAGATTTTATTTATTTATTTGACAGAGACACAGGGAGAGAGGGAACACAAGCAGTAAGAGTGAGAGAGGGAGAAACAGGCTTCCCGCTGAGCAGGGAGCCCGATGTGGGGCTCCGATTCCAGGACCCTGGGATCATGCCCCGAGCTGAAGGCAGACGCCCAACAGCTGAGCCACCCAGGCGCCCCCAGACGGTGATTCTTAAATGTTTTGCTCTCAGGACTTTTACAGACTTTTAAAAATTATTGAGGAGACTAAAGAGCTTTTTAAATGTGGTTTATATTTATTGGTACTTTGTTAGAAATTAAAATTGAGGGCACCTCGATGGCTCTGTTGGCTAAGTGTTTTCCTTTGGCTGGGGTCATGATCACAGGGTCCTGGAATCAAGCCCCTCATTGGGCTCCCTGCTTCCCCCTCTCCCTCTAAATGTTGCTCCCCCTGCTTGTGCGCTCTTACTCTTTATGTCAAATGAATAAAACCTTTAAAGATTATTTATTTATTTATTTATTTGACAGACGGAGATCACAAGTAGGCAGAGAGGGAGGCAGAGAGAGAGAGAGGAGGAAGCAGGCTCCCTGCCGAGCAGAGAGCCTGATGCAGGGGCTTTAACCCACTGAACCACCCAGGTGCCCCCAAATAAATGAAATCTTAAAAAAAACCCACAAATGTTAAAAAAAATTAAGAAATTAAAATTGAGAAACTTAAAAAATGTTAATTTAAAAAATAATAGTAAACCATTGCATAGTAATAAAATAGCATATTTTTAATGAAAACAATTAAATAAAAAAATAAATACTTTTTGAAACAAAAAATTAGAATGAGATTGTTTCATGTTTTTGTCAGTCTCATTAATGTCTGGCTTAATAGAAGCTAGATTCTTCTATATGCTTCTGCCTTTAGTCTGTCACAGAATGTTATTTTGGCTGAATGAAAAAAAAATCTTTCATCTCATCCTGTGTCCTTGCATCCAGTGTTTGTATTAATGCAGGAGCTTCATTTCACTAATATTTGAGACTGTCTGCCAGGTACCCAAGTTTGAATAACCATGGCTCCTCTGTTAGTCAAGTCAGAAGGGTGTCCCTGGAAAAACAGACTACTTCTCTTTGCAGCCTGGCCCCTTGTGGCGCAGGGGGTTTTCCCTTGAGATGAACGTGTGCAGCAGAAGTGCTTCCTGTTTCATCGGACTGAATATGTGCTCAGGGTTGAGATATGATAAAATTAATATGTTTTACTCCTTGGTCAACTACACTCGGAAGTGAAACTGACATTATCTTAAGTGCAAGTCAGGTGAAGAGTACAGTGACTGCTGCTGGGTGCCATTTGGGGCTGGTGGGGATGAGGTGCTCGTGGGTCGTCCCCCCCCCCCCCCCCCCCCCCCGCCCCGATTTTACATTGCAAATGTCAGCACAGTGCAAAGGGCAGAGGCTGTCTTGTCATTACGAAGATAGAGCTCCTGGATTTCTTGGGATGTGTGAACATACATTGAGAGTTGTTGGGGGGAGTGGACACCCTGGTATGAACTGCTGTGGCAGCTCTTCCTCCCAGTAGGAAAAAAGAAAGAGAGTCAAACCAGAGTCTGATTTTCAGACTCAGCAAATATTTATGACTTTCCAAATAGTCATCATTCTCGTGTGTGTGCCGCTGGCCTACCCTGGAGACTAGACATTGTTATTCCTTACTTGAAAATGAGGTACATAGATCCCTAAGGGGTTGCATACCTTACCCATGGTCATGGAAGTAGTAAATAGAGGCCAGTTGGCTGGAACTAAAATTGGGTGAAATCAAAGAGGACATGTTTTCCCTAAACAACACTCACCTCTAGGTGGATGTAATGGGTCCTAGATTGCGGAGAGTCTAATTCAGAGGTCATTTGACCATTGCTCTGTCTTGTACCACTTTGTGCTTGCAGCCACCCCCCCCCTTTTCTTGTCATTAACCTTTTTTATTAAGAATAACAGGAATTTTTTTTTTAAAGATTTTATTTATTTATTTGTCAGAGACAGAGGGAGAGAGAGCGAGCGAGCACAGACAAAGAGGCAGGCAGAGGCAGAGGGAGAAGCAGGCTCCCTGCCGAGCAAGGAGCCCGATGTGGGACTCGATCCCAGGACCCTGGGATCATGACCTGAGCCGAAGGCAGCTGCTTAACCAACCGAGCCACCCAGGCGTCCCATGAATAACAGGAATCTTGGTTTAGAAAGATGCTCATGGAAAGTAGTGATATTTACTTGATCTTTGATCTCATTTGTAAAATTGAAATAAGGTCAAGGAATAAAATATTGTCAAGCTAGGAGTCAGGAATGTAGTTTATCTAGTGGGTTTTTTCTCTGGCTTTTAGAATCACTTGTACTAATTTGTGCTCCTTGCTCTGAAGCACTTAATGGAGGGACTTTGCTCTGAAGCACTTATTTAATAGAGGGGACACAGTACAAGTGAATACTGTGTGTTGCCTGGTCCTTGAGAGTGTCTTCACCAAGTAGTGGATAATAGACTACCGAAGTTAATGCTCCTTTCCAAACAGTAATTTGAGAGTTGGTTTCCACTGTTTAAAGGGCTCTTTTTCAAGTTAAGAGGCACACTTTTAAGATTACCTGAAAGGTACCTTTTTCATTTAGTACAGTGTTTTGCATTGTGTAAAAATGCTGGGAGTTTCAGGATACCAACAGAGAAGTAATTTCAGAAAATTTTTAGTAACTAATATCTGTGACATGAATATGCATTAGGAGGAAAACCATCGTAGAATCTCAGAGTTAACAAAAAGTTCTTATGCAGTATATTAGAATCATGTGAAATATATTTAACCTAGATTTTTATTATTTGTGTGTTCACCAAGGGTATTTCCAGACTTGCCAAAGGGATGAAAAAGGTGTCATATTTAGAATGACGTATAATACTCCGAGGGACTTTAGGGGTTATCTACTTAAGTGGTTTTAGAACTTTAGAATGTGTTGAACCTTTTCTTTAATTGAAATCATATCCCGGAGTCCAGCATTTAAAGCATCAAGGACAGGTAGCTGAAATGAGAGTCGTGGGTCTGGGATCCCCATGTTGCTTGGCAGGTTCTGTTTGCCGCTGCTGTGAGCCACTGGTTAATAGGAATAAACAACATTCGTGTGTATGAGTGTGATACGAAGTATTTCACATGCATGATCTCACAGTTCGAAAACCACTCAGCTAGTTCAGCCTGTGAACTTTTATCTCTGAAGAAACAGGCCCAGAGCTTCTGTGAGTTGCCCAGGGTTTTCTGTAGAGTTAGCGTTACTGAAACCCTTTGGCCAGTGGAGCTGGTGGTGTATGTGGTATGTCGTTTTTCCAGATAGGAAAATAGTGTGTGTCATTGCCAACATTTTTGAGTTCAGGCAAGAGTGTAAAAGGGAAAGAATACTTAACTTCACTAATTAGGGATTGGTAATACTTTGGTGTTGATCTTTCTAGCCTCCTTTATAAATGTGTATGAGAAAATTGATAAATCTACCATATCATTTTATTATGAGTGTTTTCTTAAGGTTAACAGTATATTCTAAAGCGTGTTTTTTTCCCTTTAAATTCTTCATTCAGTCATTCTTCATGAGAATGATTATTTAATGAAACTTTACTAAATCACACAGTTTATTTATTGTTTAATGTTTCCCGGTTTTTGGACATTTATGATGTTTGCAGGGTTTTTCTTTTTTCTTTTTTTTCTGTTATATTTAATGCTGTAATGAACACTTAGTGAATATAAAATTTCTGGAACATGAACTTTTAGATTTCAAATTACTGGATCAACAGATGCCTTAAAATATATTTGGGGGGTGGCACCTGGGTGGCTCAGTGGGTTGAGGCATCTGCCTTTGGCGCGAGTCATGATTCTGGGATCCTGGGATTGAGCCCCGCATTGGGCTCTCTGCTCGGCGGGGAGCCTGCTTCCCCTCTCTCTCTGCCTACTTGTGATCTCTGTCTGTCAAATAAATAGATAAAATCTTTGAAAAAAATATTTATTTGGGGGCGCCTGGGTGGCTCAGTGGGTTAAAGCCTCTGCCTTCGGCTCAGGTCATGGTCCCGGGGTCCTGGGATCGAGCCCCACGTTGGGCTCTCTGCTCAGCGGGGAGCCTGCTTCCCTTCCTCTCTCTGCCTGCCTCTCTGCCCGATTGTGATCTCTGTCTGTCAAATAAATAGATAAAATCATAAATATATATATATATATATATATATATATATATATATATATATTTGAAGCACATTTTCTAGCTGATCTCTTTGGAAGGTTTTGCCATTTTATACTTTCTCAAGTCATGTAATTAAACTCTTATAATGAGTTCTCAACAGGGCAGTTAAATAGGTCATTATTTGAATTTGTAGTTGATTATAAATGAGGTTAAACTTTCCCCCTTTATATTTATTAGCTGTTTCTGGTTTTTCATTTGTAAATTTTTAGTTTCTTTACTTTGGCAGCTTTTCTATTTTGAGTATTTCTCTCTTTTAGAAAAAAACAAGGGTTCAGGAAACACCTGCATGTCTTTCTACTCTGTGCCCCCTCTATCCCCACAATCCCTGTCATATCTTTTGCCGTTTTTTACCCAGGCTTAAAAAAAACACTACTTTTTGGCAGAAAGAAGTTTAACTTTTTATCTTCCTTTCTTTGTGCTATCATCAGTCATTTGTGGTGACCACTCTCTGCATCCATTAATTCATTAGTTATTCTAAAAGGTTGATATTATCATTCTGTTTTTTTTTTTTTCTTCTTTTAAGATTTTATTTTTAAGTAAGCTCTACACCCAGCGTAGGGCTTGAACTCACAACCTCGAGATGGAAGGTTGCACACTCTACGCACTGAGACAGCCAGGTGCCCCATTCCATCTTTTCTTTATTCTTTTCCTAGAATATTGTAGAGAAGCTTCCCCATATCAACTGTTTGGATACTTCAGGTGCATTTTGTATAATCTTCCCTTACATTCAAAATAGTTGATTTACTGGCTTCTTCCACAATGACTAAAAAAATTACTTATGGATTTAACCGTATTTGTGTATTGTTATACTTACTGCTGCATGAATTGTTCCATCTACGACCAGCAAGAGCACCTTAGGCTGCCAGGAAGTGCAGGGCTGAGTGCACCTGTTCTGACCTCAGTTCTTGCCTTCAATTCCATGCTCTGTGTGGAATTGAGCCCCGTGTTCTGAGGTGACTAGAGGGAAGGGGAGGTGACTGAACATTTCTGAGGTGTATTGTTAATTAATTTGTTACTGGTCAGCACAGCAGATACTTAATGAACCATTTCTTCAGTATGCTAGGGATGTGGTTGTGACCATGACTAATTTCAGATCAGTGCTCTGGAGAAAGTTAAACAGGGTGATAAGCTAGTGGATGAATATACTAGTTTAGGCATCAGTGAACAGAAGAGTGTTTAACTGTTATGCACCAAGATAAAAGTCTTGCCTTTTAAGGATCAGAAACAAACCAGGTGTTGAGTGGTGCCGAGTTACTTGCATTTGTGAGCAGGGAAGGAACCATCCCCTGAAAAAGGGAGTTGAAAACAGAGCTCACAAATGTCTGTTTAATGCTTTATGACAGAATTAGGTTTCTTAAGGTTTGGTTTGGGAGACTCCACTTCTCATTCCTCTAATTACTTGTGATGAAAATAATTCTGAAACAGCAACCCATGCTACAGTGCAGCCTGCAGGGAAGAAGACTGGCTGTGAAGTTGGAGGTTCCAGATTTTCAGTCTCAGCGGTCTGTGGTCTTTGAAGAAGCAGCCCCTCTGGCTTTCTTGCTGGAGGTGATGCCTGTTGGAGTCGCCCAGTGGCAGTAAGAGGAGCTCCGGAGCACCTTCTCTGGGAAAGAAAAGTACATCTTCTGCACATTTGGGCATGTTGTCATTCTGGTGTAGGCAGTACCCAGTGAGCTATTAATGTTCCACCCTGCAATTCGTGGTATGGAACCCAGGTCTGTGCTACTTCTAGTAAGGATTCAACTCTCCAACGTTAGATGCCAGTAGGCTATCATAGTATGTGGACAGGACCTGTAGGCGTGGATGAGGGCTCAGTAAGTGATCTTAAGGAAATTACTTTAGCCTTGCTGCAGTGGGTGTTGAAGTTCACAGCTTTTCCCTTTTCACTGGCATTTTTTTCCTGTTTGTTTGCCCCATTTAAAAAGAACACGGGGCACCTGGCTGGCTTAGTTCGTGGAGCATCCAGCTCTTGATCCTCAAGGTTGTGAGTTCAGGCCCCACATTGGGTCAAGAGATAGTTTAAAAACTAAAAAAAAAAAAAAAAAAGAACACAAAACCCAAGGATCTTCCTTTCCTTCCAGCCTTAACCTGCTTCCCTTCCTTGTTCTTCCGTTGCGCGGCGGTTCACCGCGTTTACTGTGCGAGTGTGCTGTTTAGCTTGCACAGCTATGCTTTGCATATGGCAGATGTTACACATTTTGCACAGAATAACCTTTGTTCCTATTCTCCGTGTTCATTCTCTATTTGCTTCTCCTGCTGTCGACTCCAGTTTTTCTCTATTCATCATCTGTGGGCCTACTGTGTATATTTCTCCTGACATCAGTCAGCGGAGTCACACAGAATTGTGGGGAGATTAGTCAAGTCAGAGGGACCTTCCATTTACAAACGGAGGGTGGGTATTTTCTTTGCCTGGGATAATTGTGAGGCTGAAGTTAGATGTTCTTTGGAAACCGTAAGGGGCTATTACAGTGATAACGTAAAGACCATTATAGCCAGGCTTTGACTTATCCACAGTGACACAAGTAGTCCTACTCAGAACATTGGAACAAGGCATCTTCAGTGATTTGAAGCTTTCTAAAATACATGCTGTGCAGGGCTCCTGGGTGGCTCAGTGGGTTAAAGCCTCTGCTTTCGGCTCGGGTCATGATCCCAGGGTCCTGGGATCGAGCCCCACATCGGGCTTTCTGCTTAGCAGGGAGCCTGCTTTTCTTCCTCTCTCTGCCTGCCTCTCTGCCTACTTGTGATCTCTGTCTGTCAAATAAATTAAAAACAAAAACAAAAACAACATGCTGTTCTTCTCTGCCACTTGAGGATTTTCTCCACGGCCCCCCCTTCTGGTCCTGGGTGTTATTGTGCCTCTGGAGCCCGTCACTGTAACTAGAGGTGGGCATGTGGGTGCAGGAAGGAATTTGTTCTGATCCCGAGGACTTGCTTCCTTGGGGTTTGCCTTTTCCTGGGTCTTTTTTCATCTCCCCCCTTTTTGTGTTTCTTGTTGCTCCTAACTGAGCTGTTTGACTCTCACAGCTGGTAACCTGGTCTTTTACTGTCTTCCTTAGTCATTTGGAGTACTGTTCCTTTGGCTTGGCTGGCAGAACAGTGTCCCCCAATCGTTGGCCTTTTGATCATGTTCTTGGGGTGCTTTGAAACAGCTTCTTCATCCTCTCCCTCCCTCCCTTGCCTTCAGAGCACTTTCCCCCCTTAGTTTTTTAGCCCCTTCCTCTAATACCAGAGCTTGGACAACTTGTCAGTAACCCACTCCGTAGCACAAGCAACATTGGAAACCAAAAAGGCAGATGTTGTACTTGGGACATACTTTAGTCAGCGCCGAGTTCAGGTGTGACCTGGCTACAGCATAGTGGTTACCAGCTGAGGGTGAGAGGAGAATTGACAGCAGGAGGACAGGAAGGAGACAGGTGGCAGCGGTGAGGTGAGTCTGTAGCTGCTGAAGAGACACAGCAGAGCATCGAAGCACCCCGGTGGGTGGGGTCCTGGGGCCCCGGAGTCCTGGAGCCCCGAGTGAGCAGGCGTGTGCGCACTTCTCAGTAGGCCAGGGAGCACCGGTATGCACCTGCAGCCCAGCCGCTCGACGTCAGCCTGTCTGTTGCTGTTTTTCCCCTGGTAAAGTGCGGAGAGAAGTAAGCTGGTACCTGCTGAGAACTGACAAGGGTGGAAATATGGGAAGATAGCACTTGACCTAGTAAAGTTTTGGTTTTGTTTTATATGATTCTGTAGCTCCAAAAGAGCAGTTGCTTACTCAGAATAAATTTTTATTGAGATATAAATCACGTACTATAGACTTCACTCATTCCCCTCTCTCTGCAGACCCTGGCAGCCACCACTCTGCTTTCTGTCTTTATGAACTTGAGTGCTCCAGATACCTGTGCAGGTAGAATCATAGAGGATTCGTCTTTTTGTGACTGGGATGTTTCCCTCAGCACAAGGTCCTCCAGGTCCCATGTTAAAGTGTGTGTCAGTGGGGCGCCTGGGTGGCTCAGTGGGTTAAAGCCTCTGCCTTTTGCTTGGGTCATGATCCCAGAGTGCTGGTATCGAGCCCCATGTTGGGCTCTCTGCTCGGCGGGGAGCCTGCTTCCTCTTCTCTCTCTGCCTGCCTCTCTCTGCCTACTTCTGATCTCTGTCTGTCAAATAAATAAATAAAATCTTAAAAAAAAAATGTGTGTGTCAGATTTCATTCCTTCCTCTGGCTGAATGAGAATCTGTGGCGCACACATACCACAGTTTATTCATCCGCTGATGCACGTTTGCCTTGTTTCTCCTTTTTGACTATTGGGAATAGTGCTGCTGTTAACATCTATGTACTAGGATTTGAGGAAGAGCTTGTGGTTTTTATTTGCATACTCCAGTGATTAATTGATGTTAAACATCTTTTCATGTGCTTGGTGGTCATTTTTAGATCTTCTTTGAAAAAATATCTATTCAGGTCCTTTGCTCATCTTTTAATTGGTTGTCTTTGTTGAGTTGTAAGACCCTTATCAGATAAATGTTTTACAAATATTTTTTTCCCATTCCATAGATTGTCTTTTCACTTGATAATGTCTTTTGATGCACAAAATAGCTCTTCACTTTATGTTTTTTTTTTTTTTTTTAAGATTTTACTTACTTATTAGAGAGAGACAGTAGTGACAGAGGGACCAAGAGCTCTCAGAGCTCCCCCCCTGGAGAAAGAGAAGCAGACTCCCTGCTGAGCAAGGAGCCCAAGGAAAGGCTTGATCCCAGGACCCTGGTATCATGACCTGAACCGAAGGCAGGCACTTAACCCACTGAGCCACCCGAGCCCCAGCTCTTCACTTTAATTGCAGCTTTTAGTTAACTAAAGCAGTTAAGCAGGGTCATACATGTGTGGAGCCAAGCCCCTCCCACCTCAACTGTGGGTGCGCTGATGAAAAAGAGTAAAGACTGTCTCTCTCTCTCTGACTTGTGTTATATGAAAAGGCTGAAGTGGTTGGCATAAATAATGTGTATTTTGGAAAGGTGGTTTGGCTTTTTAAATTGGTACTTAAATTATTGTGTTATGCTCCATTTCCTATCATAGAAGGTTTGAGGAGGTTTATGGTAGATGTGCTCAAATGGAGAAGTCTAAGTAAAAGATAAAAATTAGGATGAAAGGAAAAACAGAGATTGGGGAGAAGAATATCACTGGGCATTTCTAGATGGGGAGAACTATGCAGTCACTAATGTAGGATTATGAGTGATATAACATTTTCTTCTTTGTATATGTCTGTTTTTTTTTTTTTTTTTACATTTAACATATTTTTCTTTAGTAAAGAGAAGATTTTACTATAGTACTATTAAAATTCTGAATGCATTTGTCAGAATTGCTGCTTTCTCCACACTGATACATGATCCGTTCTCTTGGTTTTATCTGCTGTGGGCGTTTGTGTTCACTTTGTCCTTCTTCCCTGAATTTCATTTGGTTCATCTGCCCTGCATTCGCTGCCCCCAACCCTGCCCTGGTCTGGGACCCCGCCGGGCGCCTCCGGCTCTTGACTCCCTTGTCCTGCACATTGTGTTATGGTTCTCTCAGCTGCAGCCTGGCCTCTCTGCTTATTCCTTTCTTTTTGCCTCAGTTCTGCTAGGACTCATCCCAGATACCCCATCCCTGGGGTCTGCGCAGATGCTGGGAAGACTCCTCTGATACCTTGCACTCTCTCTGTGCTGACCTGGGTTCCTTTCTCACTCTGCCATGGCTTCTGCCTGGCTCTGTCATGCTGACCACAGTGTTTATGCGTTGTGCTTTTATCCTCCACTGGATGAGGACATCGACTTCTTTGTCTTTCCCCAAGCCTAGCAGTGTGTGTGGTGCAGGGTTGGCCCAAATACCTGGCTATTCAATTAACTTATTTATTAATAAGGTCTGTACTATCATGAGGTGCCAGCTGGTGGGTATGGGCTGGATCATACTTGTGGATATGTTTGTGTACCTTACAGTATGTGGAAACTTGGGATATTTCATAAAATAATCCCTATTTCCTGGGCACCTGGGTGGCTCATTTGGTTAACCATCTGCCTTCAGTGCGGGTCACGATCTCAGGGTCCTGGGAATGAGCCCCCACAGGGCTCGCTGAGCAGGGAGCCCGATTCTCCCTCTCCCTCTGCTCTTCTCCTCCTGCTCCGGCTCTCTCTGTCTCAAACAAAAAACACATGTATCACTTTCCAAGGTTCATGACTTTACTACCCTTAAAACAAAATCCCTATTTCCACCTTCTGAAAATATGAGACTGTCTGGCCACGTGTATCAGCATCCCTTCACCGCACTGTTCACTAGGCCTGGTTGTGGTTCTTGCCCCTTTTAGAGGATTTGCCGTACTCCCATCCCTTTCTTCTCACGGGAGACTGGCTTTACTCGTGTTTCTGGTTGTTCGCTTGAGACGCTTGGGGTTAGGTTCCAGATGCAGAGGAAGGATGGAGGGCATACCCTGAAGCCAGATCTCTGTCTGCCTCCATTTGGTCTTTAGGTAGAAGGTGGGTGGCAGACTGAGGTTCTGCTCTCTGGCGTGTTTCTACAGTTGTTTCTGTGAGGCTGATGAAGGATAGAGCTTGAAACTTTCCTATATACATACACAACTGAGACATTCACAAAGTGCTGGTGAGTTGAACTTCCGAGGACATTAGCAGAATGTCCTAAGGACACAAGTTCAAATAAAATGAGATGTTTAGTTACGGGAAAGATTATCACTCTGAAGTTCCTAAATTTCCTTTTAAAGTTTTTGACATGTAATCTGTATGTTGATGAATGGGTTTTGATTAAAATGTGAATATCTCTTACCTTCCTAAAATCTCTTAGCTACCTAAAATATGAACTTAAATATGAACCTAAAATCTCTTAGCTACCTAAATTATGAACATCTCTTAACCTAGCAAATATTTATGGATTTACTTAGAGAAATCTTTAATTCCTTTATGAGATTAAAGATGGAGTTTTATTACTTATGTTTGGAATTTTAAGTCATTAAGTAAATTGTGTTCTTGGTGTGACTGTATGCAAAATTTGTGTTTTTTTTTTTCGGCCGTGGTGCATAAATTCACAAGGGGCTGATCCTAAGTCCAAGCAAAAACTGTAGACCTAGGAAATGGGGCAGTCCTAAAGGGCTTTCTGTAAGTGGGGCAGTAAGGGGATCGGGTTTTCTGTCTTTGAAGCTTGACTCCGTAGCATTGTGGGCCAAGGATTAGACAGGGGTGAGATACCAGGGGCAGATAGGGGAGGCTCCAATGAAAATGAATGATTAGGGAGGGAGAAATTCTGATTATTTTTGGTGAAGTTATGTCGTCTAAGTACTTGGGTTAATTATGAAACTGCTTTTCAGATAAGAATGAATGAATCCTGGGAATACTATTGCTGACAGTATCCTCTTATTGAGGCTATTAATGCTAATTGAGAAAAGAGAGGGTAGGAGTCTCATGTCTCTCTGTGGGAAAAGAATTTTTTAGTTGAGTAAGCAGAAACTCTGGATTTCTCCTTCCCGTACTCCCACACGTTGGGCATAGCGCTGTCAGGTGCTTTAGGCACTAGGGAAGTGGTCCTGCCAACAGAAGCAGTTTTCCCAGCCGCCAGACATACTGGCCTGGTGGCTAGAAGCAGGAGATGGTGTCTGGGTCTCAGTCTCGAGATTCACCACTTCCTCCTACTGTGCCTCGGTTTCCTCAGCTGTACGCTCTATTTACTCAGCATTGTTGGAAAGAGTAAATAGATTAATATATGTAAGGTGTTTACAATAGTAAATATATATTAGTATATATATAAATATATATATTAATAAGTACTTAGCACACTTGCTTCTACCACTGTGTTTACTATTTTTATCAATGGAGAGATACACAAACAAGAATTCTTTTGACTGAAATTGGTTACATTATGTGTAACATTGTAGTCGGAAGTTTCAGAAACAATACTCTTTGGCTCCAAATCAACAATAAGAATTGAGCATTATAGGGGTGCCTGGATGGCTCAGTGGGTTAAAGCCTCTGCCTTTGGCTCAGGTTATGATCTCAGGGTCCTGGGATCGAGGCCCTCATCGGGCTCTCTGCTCAGCAGGGAGCCTGCTTCCTCCTCTCTCTGCCTGCCTCTCTGCCTACTTGCGATCTCTCTCTCTCTCTCTCTGTCAAATAAATAAATAAATAAAATAAAAAAGAATTGAGCATTATAGCTTTTTAAGTGGTGATCAGAATGAAGATGAAAGTCTGTACAAGTAAGAGGGTCAGTGCATGTCCACCATTCCTTAAGTTCCTGATCTGGTGGTTACTGGAGTTCTAGTGTACAGTACTTTTCATTTAAGCTGTATGAACATTTTTACACTGTGTAAACAGCATGCAGCAGGGTCGGTTTTCTAAAACCCTCCGAGAACATAATCCTGTGATGCTTGGGTGCTGAAATGGGAGAAGGGGAGCAAAAGAAATGCTTGGGTGCCATCTCAGTCTGTTCAAGGTTGGCTGTTGACGAAAGGAGGACAGGGTTTTTTCCCCAGTGGTTTTTTTTGTTTGTTTGTTTGTTTTTAATTTGGTGCAGAATTTTTTTTTTAAAGATTTTAAAATTTATTTGACAGAGAGAGAGAGACAGTGAGAGAGGAAACTCAGCAGGGGGAGTGGGAGAGAGGGAGGAGAAGCTTTCCTGCTAAGCAGTGGGCCTAATGCAGGGCTCGATCCCAGGACCCTGGGATCATGAGCCAAAGACAGAGGCTTAATGACTGAGCCACCTGTGTGTTCCCCCCGAATTAATTTTCTATGAAAACAGAATCATAAATAAGTATGACCTCTAGGTAGAGCAACAAAGTTCTCACCCCAAACTTCTAACTTTGGGATATATTCAGGTGATGAGCCTACAACTCTAGCAGTGAAGCTCTAATATCTAATAAAGGCCACCCACTTTGCCAACCCTTCCCCACCTTTTAAAAAATTTGAGAGAGATGGATGGTGAGAGAGCACAGCAGGGAGGAGAGGGAGAAACAGGTTTCCTGTTGAGCAGGGAACCCATGAACAGAGAGCCCGACACAGGGCTTGATCCCCAAACCCCAGGAATATGACCTGAAATGAAGGCAGATGCCTAACCGATGGAGCCACCGAGGGGCCCCTGCCACCACTTTTGTATATATTATCTTGTGTCATCCTCATTTCTGTCTCATGAGACAGATATTCTTAATACATTGTTTTTCTGTGTGTGTGGTTTTTTAAAGTTTTGTTTTTAGAAAGGGTGCTTGTGTGTGTGTTTGGGGGGCAGAAGGAGAGGGAGAGAGAGAATCTCAAGCAGACCACCCACTGAGCACTGAGGTCAATCTCATGACCCTGAGATCACGACCTGAGCTGAAATCAGAAGTCATCTGCTTAACCGACTGGGGTACCCAGGCACCCCTAAATTCTCTTTTTCTAGATGATGGTTGGGATAGTAAGTAGTTTGAATTTTAGGAGTGGTCTTGCATGTCTGGGCAGTCAGCCAGAGCCCATACCCTTAATTGCCATGGTATATCCCACCTAATTGTTAAATTACTACTTGATTATAAAAATATATATATCCTGATTTTTTTTTTAAGATTTTTTTATTTATTTGACAGAGAGAGATCACAAGTAGGCAGAGAGGCAGGCAGAGAGAGGAGGAAGCAGGCTCCCTGCTGAGCAGAGAGCCCGATGTGGGACTCGATCCCAGCACCCTGAGATCATGACCTGAGCCGAAGGCCGCGACTTAACCCACTGAGCCACCCAGGCACCCCTATATATCCTGATTATAAAATGTGTATTTATAGTCCAGTGTAGGAAATTCAGAAATCATTTGGACTCTAAATTCCTCTGGATTCTGGATTCTGTCATGCTTACATTTATTGAAGATTTCCTCAAGGCACTGTGCATTTGTAGAGGTATACCTTTGGTACTTTTTCTCATGGGAGTTTTTTTCCATGTAAAAGTAAGATTGAGATATTGGGCACCTGTGTGCTTCAATGGGTCACGCTCTGCCTTCGGCTCAGGTCATGGTCTCAGGATCCTGGGATGGAGCCCCACATGGCATAGCATCGGGCTCTCTGCTCAGCGGGGAGCCTGCTTCCCCTTCTCCCTCCACCTGCCTCTCTGCCTACTTGTGATCTCTCTCTCTGTCAAAATAAATAAATAAAATCTTAAGGAAAAAAAAAAAGTAAGATTGGGATAAGACTTGGAAGTATCAGGAGAGAGTGAAAATTCAGCATATGTCAATGGCCAAATGGATGGTGTGGCCAGGGGGTGGTTCCGGGGGGGGCAGGCACTTCTCTTGCCTCCCTGTCTCAGTTGATATTCAGTAGAGTTCTAGGTCACCAGCTTTAACAGACTAAGTTCTGGAGTGAGTCACTTAGTACAAGTTGGAAATTATTTGATTCTATATGCCTTGTTTTGGTTTATCATTCGTTTATCCTTTTTAAAAGATCACGGAATTCTTGTTTTAACAACAGGCCTTTCTTAGGTGAAGAAAAGCCTCTTTGTATCCACCATGGCAGATGGAAAGGCACTTGTACGTCTAAATCTTTTAGAAGTAAGACTCTCCTGAAATAGCACTAAAAATTAATTACTTTAATTGACACTGTCCTCCCCCATCCCTACTGGGGAAATCATGGTTTGACATAAAATACGACCCTTCTACTAAAACCTCCTTTTGGCATTGAATGTTTGACGCCTGACCCTAAATGTGAGCTTTTATTTCCATAAGCAGATTGTAAGTTCAT
This sequence comes from Mustela erminea, assembly GCF_009829155.1. Taxonomy (NCBI): domain Eukaryota; kingdom Metazoa; phylum Chordata; class Mammalia; order Carnivora; family Mustelidae; genus Mustela; species Mustela erminea. The sequence continues at coordinate 87,476,935 of NC_045624.1, read as the reverse complement.
GTTCCAACATTGCTTTTCTCGGTATTAGAGTCCTTTTCTTCCCTTTCATGGGATTATTTTCTGTTACATAAATGCTCCTGTGGTAGTGTTTTCTAATTCTGAAAAATTTATGACATTTATTTTTCATTTTCTTCTTGAAAGTTACTCTCTCCTTGAGTTGGAGATGTATACAACATTAAAATGGATTGCCAGTAAAGGCATTTGTAAATGAATGTTTTGGTTAAATGCTTTTCCAGCTGAAGGTGGCCTCTTGCCAGCGAGAGGGCGGCAGTTAGCCAGCACGTCTTTGTACATGACTTTTTTTCTTTGTTCAGGCAGAGTAACATCCTGCTACTTCAGTGGTAGAAAACTCCTCTCCTCTTTCTGTGATTTTAAAAGAATGTTGTTTGCCTGGTTATTAAAAGAGTCGAGCAGAAGTTGACTGTGGTGTGGTCTCTTAAGTTTAAATATTTCTATTTAAATGGTTTGGTTCTAATGATATGTCCTTTGCAATAATAACTCATAATTCTTAAGACTTACATTAATGTTCTGAAACTATTTATGGTATTTTTGGTAAATAAATTGAAAGGCACGAGAGCGATGGCCCTCCAGGGCCTGGTTAAGTCCTATAAAAGCCTGAAGGACTGGGCGTCTTTTTCTTCCTCCAAAATGTAAAGTGACAGTACTCTCAATAGCAAGCTAAAAAAGAATTTTCATTGCCACCCATAGTTGAAAAAGTACTTAAAATATTAATCTTAAAGAAAAAAACATTCTTACAATTTTTTTGGTGCTATTCCCTGAGCATGCTGAAGGGAGAACAAAGTTTGCCACCTCAGAACACCTCACTCTGGCAAGAAGATTGTTGTGAACTGAAGGCCATTAGCTCTCTGCCCTCTTATTTTCTGTGTAAAAGCAGGACATAAATTTCCAGTTTTAGAAGTGTTTCCCTTTCTCATACAGGGAGTGAGGAGAATCTGCTCAGTGTAATAAACCTTATAAATGGCGATTTTTCTCTTTTTTAAGATTTTATTTATTTATTTGACAGAGAGGGATTAGAAGTAGGCAGAGGGAGACAGAGATGGGAAAGCAGGCTCCCTGCTGTGCAGAGAGCCCGATGCGATGCGGGGCTTGATCCCAGGACCCTGAGATCATGACCTGAGCCGAAGGCAGAAGCTTAACCTATTGAGTGACCCAGGCGCCCCTAAACAGCACTTTTTTTTACTGTCCTTATCCTAGTCCCCTTCTCGCAACTACCCTGACCTCTTTTCCTTTCTTAGCCTTTTTTTCCCTTGCAGCATGAAGCCCTGTGTTCCATCCAGCCCTTTGTGTTGCTCATCACCTGAATTTTCCTATTTGTATGCACTTGATGGGTGTAAACAGACAAGCTTCTTTCCTCTTGTTAATTTGCTGTTCATCAGTTTGACTTGTGGGCCTGGTGGCTGAACCCAAGAGGGTGACAGAGTTTTCTTCTCCTCTGCATTGTTCTTCATCTTCTTCCTTTTGGATAATTTCACTCTGATTGTCCCCAAGTCATACAGAAGATGATTAGAATAGCACAGGGATGAGGAAGAGAGCTAGTTTATCTGGAGGAAGCTTTTTGTTTTTTAAAGTTAATTCTTTAGAATAAACTATTAGCTCCTTTTCATGGTTTTTTGTATGCTGCTGTGATAAGGCAGGATTTTTGTTAAGTAAACATCCTGTATTCTCTGTCTGGGGCTTTGGGATACAGAGGGCATAGGAACCCATTAAAATAGGTACTTGAGTGGCGCCTGGGTGGCTCAGTGGGTTAAGGCCTCTGCCTTCAGCTGGGGTCATTATCTCAGGGTCTTGGGATCAAGCCCTGCGTTGGGCTCTCTGCGAAGCAGGGAGCCTGCTTTCCCATCTCTGTCTCCCTCTGCCTACTTGTGATCCCTCTCAAGCCCTGAATCAGGCTCTCTGCTCAGCGGGGAGCCTGCTTCCCTTCCTCTCTCTCTGCCTGCCTCTCTGCCTACTTGTGATCTCTGTCTGTCAAATAAATAAATAAAATCTTAAAAAAAAATAGGTACTTGATAGAAAGCATTTTAAGCAATGGTTATTTATTGCTATGGTCTTGATGCTTCTAGAGTGATAGTGTATTTTTCAGTTAGATCAGAATCTTCTGTAGCTGTGTGGTGGTTTGATTTTATAAAGCCATATACTTTTTGATTTATCTTTAGTCTAGGGAGGCTTTTAGTTTTTCTTCTGCAAGGAGAAGGGTCTGTCTGAAGGGTCTGGTGTGTAGGTGTTGTGTAGCAGTTAGTAATAACCTGGGGCCAGGACAGCCCTGAGGTGTTGTGGATTGCTTGCTAGAATCATTAGTCTCTAGAGTCCTATAGTCTCAATACTTAATACTAAATGAAAAGATCAAATATTTTAATTTCTCTTTCAGGCCCCCCCCCCCAATCTAAAGTGTAGGATATTACCTGATAGGAAACAAAGGGTTAAGGCAAAATTTGGTGTCCAGTCTTTGGGCAGGACATTTCTAGTGACAGTAGTATGCATGTGCGCATCGTCTGCCTTGTTCCAATAGATTTAAGGTGATACTTCTCTGCAGCTTTTATGACCTGAGTAAGACTTACAAATACACTTACCAGTCTCAAGTTGAAATGAATCTGGCTTCCAAATGCTGTGTACTTACTCCAACAACGCTGCCATTGTACCTCCAGGTCTCGTTACACCTTCAGGGTTTGACTATGTTCACTGGTCATAAGTCTTTTATCCTTTGATGTTAGAATCAATATTTGGCATCAGCCAAAAATCACCAAGTGCCAAGTCTGGTGAGTAACCTGGATAGGCAGTACTGGGTTATTAGAGTTTGGGGCTTATTGTTTTTGACTCAGACTATGAGCCAGAACGTTTTCAGGATGATGAAACCAGTTTCTGAGCTACAGTTAACTCCTTGTTACTTCAGCAGACTTGAACAATGGGTCCATTTGGCTTTTGGTCTTTGTGGTATGTTCCTAAGTAGCAGAGCCGTTGAGATCAAATAAACAAGTTAGCATTGTCCTCGCTTGTGATTTTGATATGGAGATTTTGGGGGGGTTTTGGACTGCACCAAAGTTTTCCATTGCAAATTTTGTGTCTTTAGGTGACTATGAAACCTTTTATCATTAGTATTCTTATAATTTTCTCAAAACGTTATTTTCTTTAGCTGTCCATGAAAGATCCAAAACAAAGAACAGATTCTGTTTTTTGTCACTTAGTGAAAATAATTGGAACATTATTCACCCGACTTCTGCTATATTTATTAGCCACCCTGTCTCACCCTCTCCCTCAACTAACAGATTTTCTTGTGTTCTGATTTTTCTGCGTAATCATTCAATTGGATGAATTAAATTATTACACTGATAGCATTTTATAGATGAGGAAAAGGACTTATGGAAGATGAGACTTAATGTGATTTAACTAAAGAGGAAAAATTTAAATCCCAATTTTCTGACTCTAATTTTGAGAACTTTTTCAGTACTTAATGCTGCCATCATGGAATCAAGTCCTATATATTTATCTATTTCATGTTTTTTTTTTATTAGTAATATAAAAATTAAGAGCTTTCCCCCTTTATTTCCATATAGTTCGCTTGTGGATATAATGACCCCCAAAATTGAATATTTATTTTTTTTCTCAGTAAGGTCATTTTTCATTATATATCAACATGGAGCCTATACATGCATTTACATTAACCCATTATGCTTTGGCCTTGAAAACAGTTGTTGCATATGAAAAAATTGCAATACATTTCTCCTGTGCCTGTCTCTTTGTTTCCATAAATCATGCCAGAAAATCATGTGTATTTTAGTGTTGCATTGAAACATTAGTTTGTCTTTTTCATAATTTTTACAAAAGTCACACATAAAAGTTTGCTACATAAGGGGTGCCTGGGTGGCTCAGTCACTTGTGCGTCAGAGTTTTTTTTTTTTTTTTTTTTTTTTTAAAGATTTTATTTATCTATTTGACAGACAGAGATCACAAGTAGGCAGAGAGGCAGGCGGAGAGAGGAGGAAGCAGGCTCCCCGCTGAGCAGAGAGCCCAATGTGGGGCTTGATCCCAGGACGCTGGGATCATGACCTGAGCTGAAAGCAGAGGCTTTAACCCACTGAGCCACCCAGGTGCCCCGAGCGTCAGAGTCTTGATTTTGGCTCAGGTCATGATCTCAGGATCTTGACATTGAGCCCCGAGTCGAGTTCTGCACTCAGCTGGAAGTCTCCTTGAGGGTTCTCTCCCTCTCCTTCTGACCCTCCTAACCCCCCTGCTGCTCAATTTCCAACTCTCTCTTTTCTCTAAAAATCAATCAATCAGTCTTTTTTTCTTTTTAAATTTTTATTTATTTATTTGACAGACAAAGATCACAAGTAGACAGAGAGGCGGGCGGGGGTGGGGGAGCAGGCTCCCTGCTGAGCAGAGAGCCTGATGCAGGGCTCCATCCCAGGACCCTGGGACCATGACCTGAGCTGAAGGCAGAGGCTTTTTTTTTTTTAAAGATTTTATTTATTTATCAGAGAGAGAGGGAGAGCGAGGGAGCACAGGCAGACAGAGAGGCAGGCAGAGGCAGAGGGAGAAGCAGGCTCCCTGCAGAGCAAGGAGCCTGATGTGGGACTCGATCCCAGGACGCTGGGATCATGACCTGAGCCGAAGGCAGCTGCTTAACCAACTGAGCCACCCAGGCGTCCCTGAAGGCAGAGGCTTTAATCCACTGAGCCACACAGGCGCCCCTCAATCAATCTTAAAGTAGATTTGTACACTTAAATTAGGTTGAAGCATCAAGTTTCTTTGTTAAATATTATATTTCATTTATTGTGGTGTCCTCATATGCTTATAACTTGAAGAAGAGATCATTTTTACTTTTGAAATATTTTAGACCTGTGGAAATGTGTTGTACTCTATTCTTATCCTGGTTGGAGTAGTTTGGGTCACCTGGCACCGCATTCATTCCCTGGGAAATGTGATAAGGGTATTCCCTTAGATACTGTATTGATGGCAGCTGAGTTGGATGTGTGAGTGTTGGGGAGGAGTGGGTTCTTACATAGAAGTCAGAATACTATTATCACAGGTGAGGAGATTGGATGAGACTCTGCACCCGAACTGGTCATTCACTGCAGGCCCATTACCTGCTCATTTTGACTCAGGACATGGTATACTTTGCTTCCTTGTTCTTCCTGTAGTGACCATCGGGACCATGTAGATACTGAGCTCAAATGTCATCACCTCTAGCCCTTCACACATCTAGGGCATTTTCCCAACTGACTTTCATATTCTCTACATCTCCCTTTGTTGTGTGTAGGTATTCCTCTTACAGCTCTAGAGCAAACATAAACTGTACTCCGAAGAGAGCTACAGGAATTGTTAGGTCTTGTGGGAAAGGTGGCTGTCTTCACCAAGAGCTTCCTGTGGTCCATTATTGTCTATCAAAGGGATAGGTTGAGGAACTGTCCTTACCAGCAAATTCTGCCACACAAACTCTCAGAAGCTCAGTGGGAAGAATTATTTTTATGATGGATTACATGTGGTTCACCCATCCTGTCATTCTAAATTTTATGATTATATTAAGCTGAGCCATTGGGGTGACTGGCTTTCCTGTAAGGCATTGTGTTAGAATGGGTTACGCTTATGGTGGATAGAGGTACCATTATAGCTCTCCTCTGCCTGTGGTAGAAGAGAAGGCTAATATTTCTTTTTTTTTTTTTCTTCTCCCAAAGGTTTTGTTTATTTGACACATAGAGAGGCACAGTGAGAGGGGGAACACAAGCAGGGGGAATGGGAGAGGGAGATGTAGAATCCCTACAGGCAGGGAACCTGACATGGGGCTTGATCCCAGCACCCTGGGATCATGGCCTGAGCCAAAGGCAGACACTTGATGACTGACACACCTAAGGCGCCCCTATTTCTTATTTTTTAAAGTACCTCTTTAAAAATTTAAAAAGTTCCTTTTTGGGAGGCCTGGTTGGTTCAGTTGGTAGAGCATGCGGATCTTGGTCTCAGGGTTGAGAGTTTGAGCCCAACTTTGGGTGTAAAGATTCCTTAAAAATAAAATATTATTTTTTAAAAAATTTTATTATTTTTTTTTAAAGATTGTATTTATATATCTGACAGAGAAGAGAGGCAGTCAGAGAGAGAGAAACAGGCTCCCTTCTGAGCAGAGAGACACATGCAGGAAGGCAGAGGCTTAACCCACTGAGCCACCCAGGCGCCCCTTAAGATTTTAAGGGGCGCCTGGGTGGCTCAGTGCCTTCGGTTTGGTCGTGATCTCAGGGTCCTGGGATCAAGCCCTGCCTTGGGCTCTCTGCTTGGTGGGGGAGCTTGCTTCCCCGTCTCTCTGCCTGCCTCTGCCTTCTTGGGATCTTTCTCTCTGTCAAATAAATAAATAAAATCTTAGAAAAAAACTTAAAAAGAAGCTCAATTTTAAGGTAATAAAAATGTATTGATTTCCCTTAACCTAGAGATAGATATGTTAGGCTGTGTAGTGCTCTTTTAGGCTCTAATTTTTTTTTTTTTTAAAGATTTTATTTATTTATTTGAGAGAGAGAGAGTATGAGAAGGGGGAGGGTCAGAGGGAGAAGCAGACTCCCTGCCAAGCAGGGAGCCCGATGCGGGACTCGATCCTGGGACTCCAGGATCATACCTGAGCCGAAGGCAGTCGCTTAAACCAACTGAGCCACCCAGGTGCCCTAGGCTCTAATTTTTTTATTATTTTATTTTATTTTTAAAATATTTATTTGAGAAAGACAATTTTCATATGATCTTTCTGATATGAGGAATTTGAGAGGCAGGGTAGGGAGGGATAAAATGAAACCAGATGGGATCAGGAGGGAGACAAACTGTAAGAGACTCTTAATCTCACAAAACAAACTGAGGGTTGCTGGGGGGGAGGGGGTAGGGATAGGGTGGCTGGGTGATGGACATTGGGGAGGGTATGTGCTATGGTGAGTGCTGTGAAATGTGTAAGCCTGATGATTCAAAAGCCTGTACCCCTGGGGCAAATAATACATCACATGTTAATAAAAATAATTTAATAAAAAATACATTTATTTATTTGAGAGCGTGAAAGTGCGTGTGAGCCAGGGGAGGTGCAGAAGAAGAGGGAGAGAGCTCCCCACTGAGCATGAAGCCCAGCTCAAGGCTGGGTCATGACCTGAGCCAACTCAAGACCCCGAGATCATGACCTGAGCCAAAACCAAAAGTCTGATGCTCAACCAACTGAGCCGCCCAGGCACCCCTAGTTTTTGATTTTAAAAATTTTATCGAAAATGAGAAGATAATATAAAAATAAGCACTAATAATGATTTAGTTAAAACACATTATAGAATATTATAGCACCAAATCTCAAATTTTAAAGATCAGAAAGTTGAGGCCAGATTAGTTTTGGCATCTCTCCCAAAGTTTACAGAATGAATACAGGCTAGGACTGAACCCAGGTCTTAGGGCTCCGAAGTCCAGTGCTGGTTGTGGGAGGGTGTGCTTGCCTTGAGTTGCTACAGATGTTGGGAGTAATGAAGACTGAGGATTACCTGTTGATTTGGTAATCTGTATTAGCAAGCTTTGTTGAATGCTTGCTCTCTCAAGGATGTCGAGTTTGACTTATGAGTTGAGAAAGGGAGACCCTTGCCATCAAGGCCATAGCGAGGGATAAGGGAACATGAGCCTTTGCAGACATGAGAAGTGATAGGCTTCTTGAGGTGACCCATAAGGTCTGTTTGAACTCCTCCAGCTGACCCTCTAGCAAACCGGTTGTAGCACTTCCCCCCACCCCTCGGGTAGAAGCTGTGCAAGTGGGTTTTGGAGTGTGGGCCATGTGGGGTGGTGAACTTCCTTAACGTTAGGGATAGGATGGAAGAAAGTGTTGGTATTTCAGTTGAAAAAAGTATTATTTGTCCTGCAGATAACAAATATAAGTCTTTACTGTTCTGAGCATCGATACAGTTTTGTCCAGATAGCAATTGACTTTATCTTTATAAGGTTCATGTTTTCTTTATTAATTTCTGACAAGTTGGTTCACCAACATCGTTTACAGAAAGGTTATTAAAATGTGGACTTCTCCAAACAGAAGTTCTATTCTTCATTCTAACTATATGGAAAATAATTCATTTAAAAAATTATGTGGCTGGAAAAGGGGCTGTTCACAATGTTGAGATGGGACAAAGCCCTTAGTTGAGAGTGTTGTGGGAACTTGAAGTATCAGGCTCTCCCACCTGAACCCACTCAGCAATGAGGATGGGGACTTGAGAACAGCGGCCCCACCTCCATGTAGCCCTGCAGAATATGAACACTGGAGGAACAAGGGCCTCTGGTCCCCGGGGCCTGTGGGAGAAGTCACGTCATCAGGGCTGCTGGTCAGGTTTGGGCAGGCAGTCCTCTCAGAGCCGGGACAGAGGTTGTGGGGATCGGCTGATGGTTGTTAAGTTCCAGTGGGCAGTGGGGGGAGGGCACTGGGAATTAAGGCATATTAGTTGTGCTGGTGCCATCAGTAACTTGGGCTGACAGAACTGAGCAGTGTCCGGACCGGTGGGTAAGCAGTGCTAGCTGAATGGGGGCTGTTGCTGGTTCTCTTGATGGCCGTGAGAGCCGGGTGCTAGGAGGACACGTGAAGGCCTCCTGGGAGACAAGCTGTGCTGGGGGCCTGTCTGCACCTCCTCTCTCCCCTGCTGGGCCTGGGCGCAGTCACTTGGACCTGCTCTAGGGTGGGGTGGACACCTTATTCTGAGCCACACTATCCTGAAAGCGTCTTTATTTGATAATTTTGTTTGCTTTTATAGACTCAGAAATACTATTACACTGTAGTAGTGATTGAATTTCATAGCTTACTTGTGTAGTTTTTAGCTTTTAGCTTTCAGGTTTTTAGCTTTTTAGTCCCCTCAAATGGCTTGCCAGAAATGCCTGCCATGCATAGGGAGTCTAGAAGAATCCCCGCCCCCAGCTGTTTCCTAAACCACCCTTGTTCTTTGAATCTTTGTATATTGCTCATGGTGTTTCCTCTTCCTAGGATGTTGTTCTCTGCCTGAGCTTTTGCTCGGCATGAACTAGCCCTCTACCAGCTGCTGGGTGCCTTCTCCTGCTTTGTACTTGGACACAGTCTGTTCTTACACTGCTTACCTTGTATTTTAGTGAGTTGATTATTTGTCTGTATTAGTTTGTGCCTTCTTACTTACCCTTATATCCCTAGGCCAAATATAGGTGCCCGGAAAACATTTTCAAATAAATCCTCTCATAAGGGCCAGTACTATTTTTTTTTTCATTTTATTTTAATTCCAGTATAGTTAACACAGTGTTATATTGGTTCCAGTTGCACAATATAGTGATTCAGCAATTCCCTGTGTTAGCTTGTGCTCATCACAAGTGACCTCCTTAACCCCCCTCACCCATTTAGCCCATGTCCCACTCTTTATCAATCCTCAGTTTGCTCTCTGTTGTTAAAAAAGTCTCTTCTAGGGACTCCTGGGTGGCTCAGTTGGTTGGACGACTGCCTTCGGCTCAGGTCATGATCCCGGAATCCCGGGATCGAGTCCCGCATCAGGCTCCCAGCTCCATGGAGAGTCTGCTTCTCCCTCTGACCTTCTCCTCGCTCATGCTCTCTCTCACTGTCGCTCTCTCAAGTAAATAAATAAAATCTTTAAAAAAATAAAAAATAAAAAATAAAAAAGTCTCTTCTAAAAATTATGTATTTATTTGAGGGAGAGCAAGTGAGTGAGTGTGCGTGTGCACATGAGGTGGGGGATGGGGGAGTGTGGGCAGAGGGAGAGGGAAAGAGAGAATTTTTTTTTTTTAAAGATTTTATTTATTTATTTGACAGAGAACACAAGTAGGCAGAGAGGCAGGCAGAGAGAGAGGAGGAAGCAGGCTCCCCGCTGAGCAGAGAGCCCAATGCGGGACTCGATCCCAGGACCCTGAGATCATGACCTGAGCTGAAGGCAGCGGCTTAACCCACTGAGCCACCCAGGCACCCGGAAAGAGAGAATTTTAAGCAAGCTCCATGCCCAGCACAGATCCCAACTAGGACTTGATCTCAAGACTCTGAGATCATGACTGAGCTGAAATCAAGATTTGGACGCTTAACCAATTGAGCCACCCAGGCGCTCTCATCATTGAGTTTCTTACGGTTTGTTTTGCGCTCTCTTTTTAGCCCTGCCCATATGTTCATCTGTTTTCTTTCTTAAATTCCAAATTTTATGGTGTCTGTCTCTTGACTTAGCATAATACACTCTAGCTCCATCTACATTGTTGCAAATGTCAAGATTTTGATGATTGAGTAATGTTTTGTTATATAACAAAACATTACTCAATCATCAAAATCTTGACATTTGCAACAATGTAGATTATATATATATATATACACAAATATATATATATATACAACCCCTCCACATCGTCTTTATCCATTCATCATTTGATGGACATTTGGGCTTTTCCATAATTAGGCTATTGTTGATAGTGCCGCTGTAAACATGCGCCTACATGTCCCCTTCGAATTTGTGTTCTTACATTCTTTGGGTAAATACACAGCACTGCCATTGCTGGGTCATAGGGTAATTCCATTTTTAACTTTCTTAGGAACCCACCATATAGTTTTCCAGAGTGGCTGCACCAGTTTGCATTCCCACCAACGGTGTAGGAGGGTTTCCCTTTCTCCACGTCCTTAGAAGGCCAGAACTTTGGATCAAGCCATAAAAATAAAAAAAGTAGTTGATACCTTGCTCAACATACAAAAATTAGCTCAAATGGATTATAGAGTTAAATGCAAAACTACAAGTTACTAGAAGAAAACATTTGGAGAAAACCTTTGTGGCTCGAGTGAGGCAAAGACTTCTTAAGTAAACCCAAAGCATAATCCATTAAAAAATATATATATATAAATTGGACTTAAAGTCATTTCCTCTTTGAAAGACATTCTTGGGGTGCCTGGGTGGCTCAGTCCGTTAAGCATCTGAGTGTTGGTTTCTGCTTGGGTCATGATCTTGGGGTCCTGGAATCAGGCGTAAATCGTCTCTGTGCTTAGTGGGGAGTCTGGATTCTCTTTCTCCCTCTGCTCCTCCCCCTGTTCATGCTCTCTCTGTCTCTCTCTCAATAATCTTTTTTTTAAAAAAAGATTTTATTTACTTGACAGAGACCCAGTGAGAGAGGGAACACAAGCAGGGAGCCTAGGCAAGGGAGAAGCAGGTTTCCCGCCAAGCAGGGACCCAGAAGTGGGGCTCGATCCCAGGACCGTGGGGCTTGCTCCCAGGACCCTGGGATCATGAACTGATTTGAAGGTAGATGCTCGACGACAGAGCCACCCAGACTTCCCTCAATAAATAAATCTTTAAAAAAAGAAAAAAAGAAAAGATAGAAAGACATTGTTAAGATAACAAAAAGAGAAGCCACAAACTAGTAGGAGATATTTACAAATCATCTATCTGGTATAGGACTTTTTTCTAGGATATATGTAGAGAGCTTTGCAAACTCAGGAAAAGAGACCAATTAAAAAATGGGCAAAAGATCTGACATTTCAGTAAAGCAGATGTATAGATGGCAAATAAGCGCATGAAAAGATGGCCATTTTATCAGTCATTAGAGAAATGTAAATTGAATCATGAGATACCTCCATACACCTTTCAGAATAGTTAGAATAGAAAGAAACTGGCTATACCTTGTGCTGGTGAGGACGTGGACCCAATGGACCCCTCACACATCATACCATATGACCCATTCCTGGGTTTTACCCAAGTGAAATAAAAACTTACATTAATATAAAAACCTGTGCACTAATTTTATAGCAGCTTTTTTTTTTTAAAAAATTTAAACAATTGCCAAAAAACGGTAACCATTCAGATCTCTATCAACTGGTGAATGGAGAAACAAATGGTGATACATCAGTACAGTGGAATGCTGCTCAGCAGGAGCAAGAAATGGACTGCTGATAACCACTAAAACCAATGGGTGAATCTAAAAGGTGTTAAGCCTTGGGGCCCGTGGGTGGCTCAGTCAGTTAAGCACCGATTTTTTGTTTTGGCTCAGATCATGATCTCAGGTCTTGGGATTGAGCCCACATCAGGCTCCCTGCTCTGCAGGGAGTCTCCTTGAGGATTTTTCTCTCTCGCTATCTCTGCCCCTGCTCTCACTCTCTGCCTCTCTCTCTCTCTCTCTCAAGTAAATAAGTAAATCTTTGAAAAAAAGAAAGAAAAGTGTTATGCTTGTGAAAGAAGCCAGACTTAAAAACCTGAGGACTGTACAATTGCATTTGTATAGGGAAAGGCAAGACAGTAGGACAGAAAGCAGATCAGTGGTTGCTATGGGTCATGGGTGGGGAGAGGGTGGCTGTAGGGGTGCATGGAGGAACTGTTTTAGGCCTGGAACTCTTCTTTATCTTGTCGGTGGGGTTGGCACACAACTGTGTTTGTTTTGCACCGAACACAGAGAACTGAAAGCTAAATGTGAATTTTACCATGTGTGAATTATACCTTAATTCAAAAAGAAAATCAAAGTAATTGATACAGGTGATTATCAAAAGTTTTGTTAACTCTCTTAAAACTTCACAGGTTTGGGGAAATAGTTTGCCAGAATGTGATCACCTCTGAAAGCCTTTCTGTTGACTGTTGTGAGGGCCTCTGCTTCATCACTTGCCAAAGTGGGCAACCAAGGAGGTAGGCTGGAGGGTGTTGCCATGTGTTAAAGATGAGTGTGGTTTGAGAAATTTGCGAACGTTGAGCAAGACAACGTTAAATCCAGTAGATGTGGCAAAGGCACAACAGATGCGCTGTGTCCTGCCTGGCGTTCCAGCAGCCGTGACTCCTGTGTAGCGTATAGAGCCGGCCTGTGTCATTTCATTCCGTCAGTGTATCATCAAACTCACCATAAGAGTAAAGGTCTGTGATTGGCAGTTGATTTGCTATTTCCAACAGTCTGTTGGTTTTCATGTTTTGTTTCTAAAATAGGTGACAGTTCTGTCACACCTGTGAGTTATTGTTACTGAAGATTCCCTCGAGTCCTGTCCAGTGACTGTGAGGAGCTCAGTCAGTATTCTTAGTCTCTACATTTTTTGGTTAGTTTATGGCCCTTGAACCCCACCATAAACGTTATCGAGAACCTGCTGTAAAGATCGTGAGAGGCGCTTTGTAGTAGCGGCTTCTGGAGCCAGGTTACCTGGCTCTGTCTGTCAGCTCTACCGTTTATCAGCTGTGTGGCCTTGGGCACAATTACTAAATTCTCTGTGCAGTTGTTTCCTCGTCAGTACGTGAGGGGAGGGTGATAATTACAGTACCAGCTCCAGGGGGTTTGTGTGGATTAGCTGAGCTAATAACGTGGGAAGCCCCCCCAGCAGGTAAGGGATAGCCGTTAGCTGCCGTTGTTGTTAGCAGTCCTCATCTGTGGGCGCAGGGTGTCGTGCGCCTTCTTATGTGCTCGTATCCAAGAGCGGCTGTGATGCTTTTTCACCCTTGGGCTTCCGGAGACTGGATTTCTTTACTTTTTGCAAAGCCAGTGGACTTACCTCTTATTTTCTTTCCTGTTTCCCTGAAGTTTCTTTCTGTCTTCATTGCATATTTGATTTTTAGTCAATATGTTTGTTACATTTGGAATCTGTCTTCTAAAGACTCATTGCTGGCGCACTTGGGTGGCTCAGTGGGTTAAGCCTCTGCCTTCGACTCGGGTCATGATCTTGGGGTCCTGGGATCGAGCCCCACATCAGGCTCTCTGCTCGGTGGGGAGCCTGCTTCCCCTCTCTCTCTGCCTGCCTCTCTGCCTGCTTGTGATCTCTCTCTCTTTGTGAAATAAATAAAATCTTAAAAAAAAAAAAGACTCATTGCCTTGAGAAATATGAGATGGAACTAAATGTATCTCTTAAATCGGGAGCAAGGGAATGTGGCTATAAATTGAGATTTGGAAACTTGGTACATTTAGAGGACTGAATATCAGAAATCAAAAGAACAGATTGTTTGCTTCTTTGTGTACTATGTTGCTTTTTGAGAAATTGTGTCTTTTATGCAGATAAGTGCTCTCTCAGCACAAAGCTAATTGTGTTGGTCAGAGTATTTTGAAGATACTTGTTAAAAAAAGCACTTGTGGAATGGTTTGTGGAGTGGCTCTGAGGTTTCACAGAGTATTCTTGTTCTCCTCAGACCCATTCTTTTGTAGGACAAAATAAGATTTGTCTTTTAAGCTTGATGATAGCAAACCAGTTTACTACACTTTTCTTCCTGTGGGATTAAATTAGGTAGTTTTCATTAGAGGTTCTCAAACTACCAACTGATTTGCTGGCAGTGACAATATCCTCTATACCAAGAATCCGAGGGAACTTTTGCCGCCTCTCTTACTACCCGAGTAAGACTTCTTCATTGTGGAACCTGAACCATGACTCCCATTTCCACTCCTCAGTCCCTGGCAACCTTTGTTTTATTTTTGTCCTAACTTACTTATTCTAGGTACTTCATGTAAGTGGAATTATATTTGTTCTTTTCTGTTTGACTTATTTCATTTAGCAGGTTTTTAAGCTTCATCCATGTTGTAACGTGTCAGAATTTCCATCTTTTTTTTTTTTTTTTACAGCCGAGTGTTATTCCACAAATCCAATAATATAATTAAATAATACATTTAACCCAGTATCTCAAAATCCTGTATCAAGAGGTATTCTGTATAAAAATATTAATGGACTATTTTTCATTTTCTTTTTATGCTAAGTGCATCTCTGTTGGGAGTAGCCACCGTTCAAGTGCCCAGTGGCCAAATGGGGCTGATGATTTCTGTATTGGACGGTGAAGGTCTAGAATAAAGGATGATTACTTAAAATTATTAAGCAGCACAAAATTTTTTTTTAAAGAAGAAGAATATTTGCTGAAAAACAATTTTAGAGGAGAGTATAGTCCTCCACTACAGAAAAAGAGGATTTAAAAAATAACAAAGACTCAGACCTGTCTCTTCCTTTGTTTCAGACTTCATAAGGGTTAAAAGCCTTTAGAGGAAGAAATACTTAACTCTGAATTTCTTTTTGCCAGAACCTTGATGAGTAGATGTAAAGAACTCTTGACAGGATTTTTGATTCACGCTGTCCTAAATACAGTGCTGGTAAACCATAGGTAATTAACATTTTGCGTAGAAAAATTGAACACGGAGTAGAGCCTGGTCCTGAAGGACCAGGAATTGCAGTGGGTGCCGTGTGGCTTGATGAAAAACTCCTGCCCAAACTCTGAGATGTTTCTTTTCCATCCCATTCCCTGAACTTCGGGGATTGTGCTTGATGTATGCCAAGCACTCAGGGCTGCTGTCGGGCACGAGGGGCACACGGGATTATAGACTGGAGGTGCCCCATGGCAGCCTGCCCGTGTTTGGGTCTGCCGCGTGCTGCCTTCCCTGTAGGGGCTGGGTTAGGCGTGCACCCTGGTTCCGGCACAGGCAGGCCCCAGGGAGCCCAGCATCTTGCGGATAGTGCACCCTGGCGAGAGAAGCCCAAAAGGAATAATGCATTCCGTGCCTCAGGAATCTGGGTTTCGGACACGGAGAGATTGGGCCAGTTTGATAGGGCTGCTGTGTCACGTGGCTAGCATTGGCTTCAGAGTTTGACTCACCTGGGGCCACGTTCTGTGTCTGCCGTGAAATGGCTGCACGACTTTAGACCTGTTGTCACCTTACCTTTGCCCCTCCCTTACTCATCTGCAAAATAGGCGGGACAGTTGTATCTGTCTCATAGTGTCTTATGAAGATAAAGATGTGTTATCCTTGCACCTTCGGGAGTTACCGTTGACGTTGTAATGCAGAACGGGTTCCTGTCGTCACCATAAGGTGAAGAGCCTGGAATACTTCTATATTCCATGTGCATGATGCAGGTCTAGAGCTAGTCACTTGGGAAGGAATGAAATGGATGCTCAAAGAGCAGCAGATGTACTGTGGCAGTGGGACCCTCAAAAAAGTGCGCCTAGAACTGTTTTTATATGAGCCTTAAATGTCTAGGACCCAGAAACATTCAAGTGTTAGAGTTTAAAGAAAACTTGATGTACAGTGTGGGAAACTGTCTATAGTGCACTCACAAGGTTGGAATGAGCCGGTGGGAAGGGCCCACATGCAGCCCCTGTAAGGTACAACAAAGCAAAGCTGTAAGAAGCTTAAAGCACTGTCCTAACCTGGAGCCTTGGTGCCGAAGCCGACCTTCTGCTACCACTCAGAGATCCGTGAGGGTGGTTGAGTAGTGCTTAGAACAGAAGTCTCTGAGGGAGTGAAGTGAATGTTTCAATCCAGAATGGCTTAAGTAAGGTAAGGCACATAGTCTTTCAGCTCTCACGAGCACATGGCTGTCCAGGGTCACTCATTCCTTGAAGGCCAGGGGCCGAGCTTCGCCAGTGTTCAGAGGAGGGAAAGCAGGGGAAACTGGTTAAGAACTGGTGAAAAGTTAAAAACGTTGAAAAAGTATACAATCATTCATGTGTTGTAATACATGAAATACAAATATAAGTGCTTTTTGTTTTTGTTTTTTGTTTTTTTTGTTTTTCTTTGTTTTCAAGAAAGGGAGAGGGGCAGAGGCAGAGGGAGAGAGCACAAGAGACTCTTAAGCGGACTCCATACTGAGCAGGAGCCCGGCATGGGACTCGATCTCACAGTCCTGACCTAAAAATCAAGAACTGAACACCTAACCAACTGAGTTAGCTAACCAACCCCGTAAGTTTGAAGAATAGTAAAATAGGCGCCTGAATACCTCACTTTCCCAAAAGAAGTAGAATGCTCTCAGTCCACATATTTCCCCCATCCCCCCTTCTTTGTTATTGGTCCAGTTTTCAGAGAATTAGGCTTTAGAAAAAGGAAAAAGCAAATTACTTCAGATGAGTTAAAAACACATTGGCTAGCATATTTCAGTATAAATCGAGAAACCATTTTATTAAAGTAATGATATGACTGGAAGGAAGTTATATATATGTATATGTATATGTATATGTATATATAAATATATATTTAAAGATTTTATTTATTTATTTATTTATTTGTCAGAGAAAAGGAAAGAGAGAGCACACAAGCAGGTAGAGAGGCAGGCAGAGGTGGAGAGAGCAAGGAGCTCAGCTCCTGCTGAGCAGGGAGCCCAATGCGGGACTCGATCCCAGGACCCTGGGATCATAACCTGAGCTGAAGGCAGCGGGTTAACCCCCTGAGCCACCCAGGTGTCCTGGAAGTTATATTTTTAATAAAAACAAGACTAGGGCACTAGTCTTGTAGGGCACACTGGGGGGCCCAGTCATTAAGGGTCTGCTTTCGGCTCAGGTCATGATCCTTGGGTCCTGGGATCAAGCCCCGCCATCAGGCTCCCTGCTTGATGGGAAGCCTGCTTCTCCCTCTCCCACTCCCTTTGCTTGTGTTCCCTCTCTCGCCTTGTCTCTCTCTCAAAAAAATTAAAAAAAAAATCTAAAAAAAAGAGAAAGCAAGACTAGAATTTCTTAACCCTCTGTTCTTGAGCCATTTTATACTTAGCTCTTCATTGCGGTGGTTCTTTTGTGGGACGTGTTTTTTGCTATGTAATTGCACTGGCACTTCAGTTTCTCAAGCTCATGCCTTTCCCCTCTGCACTGTCTAAAAAAGAACGCAGACATTCCATGACTCTGCTTACACAATTTAGTTGTCTTACCCTTGTCCATCGGCTTCTGCGTTTCTTCTCTAGCGCAGCCTGTAGGCTCACTGCATCCATTGGCTGGAACCTGATCATTTTTGGACTGCTAAGTTACATTTTTAGATATATATATATTTTTAATTCACCAATTTGTCTCAGGAATTTTATTTTGTTTTAAGAGCCTGCTCATGATAGACTTAGAAGGGACAGACTGAATTTAGTTTTTAAAGCTAGTTTTAAATGCAATTTGTACAACCTTCATAAGATTCCCTTTCTTATGATAGTACGGTGTCAGAAGAATTTTGCTGTCCCCCCTCCCCTTTCAGTATAACACTCTCAGGATTCTAACAGACATTGCTTTGATCTTGATTAAACTGTGAATTTTATTTGAAAGTGAAAATTGGCATTTTGGAGGCTATTTATAAGGGTGTGATGACAGTCTTCTTGCAGAATGTCCATTTGAAAGCTGGATAATCACAAAAGGGGTTTGTTTTAAATGGAATATCATTTGGCAACACTTAATGTCATTTAAGAAAATCATTTTTAATTACACAAATAATACCTATAAAAGTTTAATGCACATAAGTGTAAAATTCTCTGGCTGCCATTTCCTTGTTCCTCATTTCACCTGCAGAAGTAAGGAAGACCTTTTTCTAATCATTTTGGAATATACTCTTCCCATTTATATGTATATACATATACACAAATAGGTACACCTGCGAAAATACACGTGTATTAACAAAAGTAGTATTATACTGTGTGTATTCTTCAAGCTGCAGTTTTAGTTTTATATAGATCATTCAGTAAATGGAGATCTACCTCATTCTTTTCAAATGCTGTGTGGGATGAATGTACCATAGTTCGTTTATCAATTGGGTTGTTAACCATTACATGCCGTGGCATACAGCATTCTGATGAGCGTCTTTGTGTGATTCTCCTAGGCCACATGAGACTGTTTCTCTGGCTTAGGTTTGGAAGAAGTGGAGTTGCTGGATTGTTAACTATCTAGCATTCCCTATATTGAAGTCAATAAATAGAATATTGTTTGGCATGATTGGCCCATTTGTGCTTGTGAAATGATTTTTTTTTTCTTTTTAATACTGTCGTTTTAGTTAAATAAGGAGGACAGGGGCCAAGTGTAAAACCAGTGATTCTCAGCACTGGCTGTGCATCAGAATTACCTCTAGGACTTTGTCGGCATCATCACCCTAAGAGAGTGATTTCGTAGGTCTGCAAATAAGCGCACACAGCCCTTAGGATGAAGAGGAAAATTAAATACAAGAAGTACATCCCAAGACTTTCTTAGAGTGCCCAAGTTACCCAGTACTGGCTCAGGACTTAGCTTGCCCCATAAAATGCAATCAAATTATAGCCAAAAAATTGGACTTTCTTTCAACTCTTAATATAAGTTAATGGCCTTACCCCGCAAATGCTTAACACATAAATGATTATTTTAAGATTGACAGAGAGGAAGAAATTTTTCTTCTGTGGAAAAATTTGAGAACATTTTAAATGGGCCACACAGAGAGCATAATGGTTGAGGGCCCAGACAATGTGCAGAGGCCGCTGCGGTTCAGATTCCCCCTCTACTGGCTTTATGAACAGTGGCAAGTTACTGGGCCTTTCTGTACCTCAGTTTCCCTATCTGCAAAATGGGGTTAATGATTAATATTGATCTTACAGGGGTATGAGATTATTAAGAATTATTACAGAAAGCAAATGAGCTCCTGACACATTGTGGTTGGTATGAAATATTAGTTGTTACTGTTGTTACTCTTGCTGCTAGTTATCACAGAGACAATTATGAATGCTAATGTCTTAATCTTTAGGTATTGTTTCATGCTCAAAATACTTGTTTTCTAATGACTAGAAACCAGCAACTCGATACATGCTCAGAGATGATAAGGATGAAGAACTTGTACTCTGGAATATCGATTCAAGGTCACTATGATGTAACAAAATGAAGGTTTTCTGTTTCCTTGATATGTTTAAGTCCCAGTTTGTTGATTTTTGCATATTAAAATGGAGAACTAGTTGAGGTTTTTTTCTATGTAATTGGTAGGAAATCCCACAGACAAAAATAAAGTAGCCTGTATTTGATTTGCTAAAGTATTTGTGGTACTTCGTAACATTTTGTAAAGCAACAAAGCCTTGGAAGTAGGCTTTACTATTGCTTGCCTCTGTTAAAGATTTTTATAGACATAAGGGAGGACTGATGCTTGAGGTGAGAATTTTAGGACTTACAAATGAGAAAGGTGATAATTGGCTAAGTTCCTGAGGGGGACTGTGTGGGTGGAAAGATACACATTGAATTGTGGAGAATTGACAAGTCTCATAAATAGCGCCATGAAGTTGAATATTGTTTCCAGAGCATGACATAAGGTTTTAAAAATTTGCTTTTCACTCTGATTCACCTGTTGAATCTCATATTTTAGCTTTGGCTGTATAGTTGGTTATATTCTACCATATGGAAAAGAGGACTTCTTCGTCTGGCATGAAAAGCCCCACCAGGGTCTCTGGTGTTATCTCCTACGAGTACCTCCTTGGCTCTCGCCAGTCACCAAAACAGCTCAGATTATCCACACAACAGGGGTCTTTCTGGCTTTATTTCTGTCATTTTCCTGTTGGGAGTGGACTTTTCTGCACCTGGCAGAGTCCTCTAACCCTAGTAATGAAGGTCAAATGCCTTCTTTGGCCATTCCCTCTGCCCAGTTCAGTCATCTCCCCTCTGCAGGCTGAAGCTCAGCTTCAGAGCTCCATGGTCCAGGTTCTCATACTGGCTCAGCAACATACTAGCTCTGAAACCTTAATTTTTTTTTGTTTTTTTGTTTTTTGATATAAAATTCATAGGTCACCTTTTCCATGATTTTAAAGTTTACGTTTCAGTGGTTTTTAGAATGCCTATAATCTCGTAAAGACATTGCCATTACCTAATTCCAGATCATGTTTGTCATTCTAAAAAGGAACTCTTCGTGCATTAGAGCAGACACTCTGCATTTTCCTTCTCCTCGCCTGCCCTTAGGGCTACTTACTGTCTCTCTAGATATCCCTGTTGTGGACATTTCATGTAAATGGAATCATGCAATTCGTGTTTTCTGTCTGGCTTATTTTACTCTCCATAATGTGTCAGGATTTATCCGTGTGGTAGCATGAATCTTTAGCTACATTTCTCTTATGTATGGATATACCACATTTCATTTATCTGTTCATCAGCTGATGGATATATGGGTTGCTGACAGTTTCTGAATGTTATGAGTAACACTTGTCTATTCGTTTTGTGAAAAGTATGAGCATATGTTTTCATTTCTCCTGGGTATATACTGAGGAGGGGAATTGTTGGGTCATGTGGTAACACTTGGTTGAACTTTCTGAAGAACTGACAGATTGTTTTCCAAAGTCGCTGTGCTGGTTAACGTTCCCACCAACAGTAAATGAAGTTTCCAAATTCTCCACATCCTTGCCAACACTTGCTGCTGTCTTTTTGATTATAGCCATCTTAGTGGGGGATAAAGTGATATTTCATTGTTCGTTTTTGCATTTTCCTGATGACAAATGACATTGAGTATCTTCTCATGTACTAACTAGCCATTTGTGTTTTTTTTCTTTAGACATGTCTGTTAGATCTTTTTTGCCCATTAAAATTTTTTTTTAAATTGTTGAATTTAAGAATTCTTTATATATTCAGGATTCTGTTTTTTTTTTTTTAAGGTTTTTATTTGACACACACACACAGCACAAGTAGGCAGAGCAGTAGGCAGATGGAGAGGGAGAAGTAGGCTCTCTGCTGATCAGGGAGCCCGATGTGGGGCTTGATCCCAGGACCCTGAGATCATGACCTGAGCCTAAGGCAGTATCTCAAGCAACTGACTAACCTAGGCTCTCCAGGATTCTGGTTCTTTATCAGATATATGATGTGCAAATATTTACTCCCATTCTGTGGATTACCTTTTTTTCCCTTGATACTGTTTTTTTTTTTTTTTTTTAGGATTTTAATTATTTATTTGACAGAGAGAGATCACAAGCAGGCAGAGAGGCAGGCAGAGAGAGGAGGGAAGCAGGCTCCCTGTTGAGCAGAGAGACTGATGTGGGGCTCGATCCCAGGACCCTGAGATCATGACTTGAGCCGAGGCAGAGGCTTAACCCACTGAGCCACCCAGGTGCCCCTGATAACTATTTTTTGATGCACAAAAGTTTGTAATTCTTAAAGTGTTCAGTTTATCTATTTTAGTTTTTTTGTACTTTTTGTGTCATGTTTAAAAAGCCCACTTAGGGGTGCCTGGGTGGCTCAGTGGGTTGGGCTGCTGCCTTTGGCTCGGGTCATGATCCCAGGGTCCTGGGATCAAGCCTCGCTTCGGGCTCTCTGCTCGGTTGGGAGCCTGCTTCCTTCCCTCTCTCTCTGCCTGCCTCTCTGTCTGCTTGTGATCTCTGTCTGTCAAATAAATAAATAAAATCTTAAAAAAAAAAAATAAAAAGCCCACCTAATCCAAAATCATGAAGATTTACATCCATATTTCCTTTTAAGAGTTTTATCGTTTTAGCCTTTATATTTAGGTCTTTTATCCATCTGGGGCTAACTTCTGTATGTGCTGTGGATAGAAATACAACATTACTCTTTTGCATGTATATATCTAGTAGTCTAGAACCATCTTTTCTTTTTTTCTGAATTTATTTATTTTAGAGAGAGAGAGTAAGAGCACGAGTAGGACGGGCAGAGGGAGAGCGAGAATCCCAAGCTGACTCTGCACTGAGTGCAGAGCCCAGCACAGAGCTCTGTCTCATGACTCTGAGATCACAGCCTGAGCCAAAACCAAGAGTCAGATGCTTAACTGACTGCACCACCCAGGCGCCCCCTAGCACCATCTTTTGAAGAGAATGCTTTCCCCATGGAATGGCCTTGGCACTCTTGTTGAAAATCACTTGGCTGTATTGGGAAGGTTCATTTCTGGAATCTTACTCTATTCCATTGATCTATATGTCATCTCTTTATACTGGTTTCACACTGTTTTGATTACTGTAGCTTTGTGTTAAGTTTTGAAGTCGAGATATGTGAGTCCTCCAGTCTCGTTCTTTTTCAGGGATTGAATTGAAGGGTCAGCTTGCCCATTTCTGGGAGGAAAAAAGGCAGTTAGAAGTCGGATAGGAATTTTGCGAATTTGTAGATCAATTTTGGGGAGGCTGACCATTTTAATAATGGTAGGTCTTCCAACCCATGAATACAAGGTGTCTTTTCTTTTAAGTCTTTAATTCCTTTCAGCAGTGTTTTGCATTTTCAGTGTGCATGTCTCTCATTTCCTTGGTTAAATGGATTCCTAAGTATTGTATTCTTTTTTGATTTTATTATAAATGGAACTGTTTAACTCTGGAAGTTTTAGAGATTTTCTTTTCAAAGCTTTAGTTTCTGTGCATGCAAAATGGAATTTATGTTAAGTACCTTTTCTCCAGTTGTTGAGTTAGTTAACATAAAGGTCTCAAGTAGGCCTGATAGTTCAAGCTAAATGTTAAATATTGGGCTGTGAACTCTCTGAGGAGTGGAATTTTGCCATGTGTATTTTTGAGACACATTCTTCCTCCCCCGTTCAGGTAACATTTAGTGCCGTGCCTGTTGGTACTGAGGGAGTGTAGAAAGGTGGACAAATTGTCCTGCATCATCAATTTCAGTTCTGAAGTTTGAAAGTTAACATAGATTGGGAGTTAGGGACTCTAATCCCTCCTTATATTTCATATTTTGATAGGGCTTCTTTTCTTATACAAGTAAATAAGCCTTGTACAATAATTTTACCATCTCTTAAGATAGTGAACTTCTCAAGATGGTTGAATGGACCTTGATTTACTAAAGGAGTTGGAAAGCAAGAATTCATTGCATTGGTGAACTCATAGTCCTTTATGTGCCAAAATAGTAAATGGAATTAAAATGTCTTAATTTATGACATTGTAAGCCACAGTATTAAAGAATCGAGTAGTTTCAGTTGTATGTTAATAATTAGTATGAAATGCAGTCTTTTAATTAGGATTATAAAATACTTCCTTTTTCTGAGTACTGTAATTTCTAAAATTCTTATATTAGAAAAATTTATAAATGGTATTTATTTTATAAGTGTAAAACAGAGAAAGCTTTAAACTTGATCTCATGGTAAACAGAGCATTGGATCTCTCACCCTAAGTGTAACAGCTCAGTTTTCTAAGAACTTGTGTTACTTCTTCTGTCTCCCCAACAGAGTCTGGGTAAGAGTGCCTTTGTTCTGTTTAGCAGCTGAGATTAACTATTAATGATCCTCTGCTGTGGTGAGAAACGTGTAGGCAGTTTTCAGGGATTAGTTCCATTACATTTCATTACTGATAGAGGAAGGACACTGATGATGATGCTAATAAAATGAAACATTTATTTAAGCATGCGTATTTTCACATTTTAATGCATTTTTGTATTTATTGTCCTGAAATTCCTCAGCATGGAAAGAACAAAAACAATGCTAACAAATATTGTCTGATGTACTGTGAAGTCTGAAAGCACCCCTGCAGGGTCAGGATGGGTGACCTGGATCTGGGGCTGGTGCAGGCACAGCCAGAGCACCTGACTCCTCTTCTCCTTGCCTCTTGCTTGCAGGCTTCTGGGGGTGAGTAAGGATGGGAATCCCAGTTTGAGGGGATTGGCCCACTTTTCTCACTACAACTTGAAAATCAGTAGCAAACCTTTCCTTTTAAACTAATCTTTCTTTTAGGTTATAAATTGCACTCAGTAATAATTTAAGAAGTGACAGAGGAAACATATTTCCTCTAGTAAATGAAGTTTGTCATAAGTGGCAGCAGCAGCTACCGTGGAAGTTCAGACTGAAGCCTCACCAGCTGGAGACCTCCTCCTCCTCCTCCAGTCCCCTCCACCTCCCACCTCCGCCCCATTGTAGGGTTTGGCGTGAACACAGTGTACTCCACTGGCACCGTACCACGTTCAGGAACACAAGTAACCCTGTTTGGGGGATTATAGCATGAGGAAATTTGATACTAGAAAAAGACTACTTTTAAGGAAGGGGGTGAAATTGGGACTTCTGTCTAGAAGAATAAAATCAGGTTTGGAAAGTAAGTTTATTTATCAAAACTTGAATTGTAATTTAAAAATAAGTCCTGAGTAGTAGAGTGTACAAAGAATGTATCAAGTGTTAGTTGTTTTTGACATGTGTTTTCCTACTAAATTTTATATAATAAAGTGATTGGATATCTTTTAATTGGTAATGCAGTTGTAATGAAGGACATTTTTGTAAACTATTTAAGAGTTTTATTATTTTCCCCATTAGTTACTGATAAATAATTATCATTCTTGATACACTTGGCATATTATTGTCCTTGTTGATTTTTCTCATCAATTACTAACCTTCCTGACTCCTCCTGTGACCTCATTTCTCAGTCTCTGTCCTCACTTGGGATTCCAACATTTCATTATTATCTTCCACCAACTTGGTCAAATGTTGCACCTTGTGTTGCCTTTTTTCAGTTTTCACTTTGTTCTGGGTTTGCATTCTATTTGAATTGTTGGGAGTATATGAGAATCAGTGAGAGAGAGAGAGAGAGAAGAGGGTTGATGGGCGGATATAGAGGCTAGGGATAACCAGGGACAGTTTGAATGGTCAGTTCATTAACAATTGTTTTTGTTTGCACAATTTTTGCTTTTCTGTGTGTTCTTATAAAAGATGACTTGAATAATGAATGCCAGGATAGCAAGGACTCCTTTTTAAGACTGAACTGTCTTCATGGTGTTGGCCAGTTAGTCACCGACCTTCTTAGCGGTTTTGCAGAACTTGCTTTACTCCTACCCCTTTATGAAGGGTATCGTCTGTGTCCGTTTTTGAATTTTGAGTCGGGAACACAGTACTTGGTCCCAGATGGTAGTATCAGGGCTTGACATTTGAGCCAGAAAGCTTCTGCAGGCCCAATGTTTTTTATTTAAATGGGAGCCCCTTAAAGATACTTGCAGGATGAAGTTGGAGACACACACACACACACAGAGAGAGAGAGAGAGAGAGAGAGAGAGAGAGAGAGAAGGCTGCTAGCCAGCATCCCGGGGCAGCAGAGTCTGAACATGCGAAAGAGAGCGGAGAAGCAGTTAATTGGTAGTGACAGGAGAAGCGGAATTAGGGTCACAGAGGTGTTGAATCACCAGAATGCGGAAGCATTAAGGTGGAGAGCAATCCCTCAGAGCACTTGGTAACAGAACCGAGTATCAAGAGCTGCCCTGCCTTTTGAGCAAGATTCTCACTGGGAGGCCTGTGGAGGCATTTTTCTATTCTTAACTTCTAGATGTTTTCTTGCAGTATTATCCTATCACCTGAAGCAAACTGAGCACATACCTGTTTCTTGTAGCCTGAAACGGCTCCAAATATATATAAAGCATTAATTTTAAAAAATCCCCCTTATTTATGTGTATTCAAAATAAAATCAGCTTTGTGAATGATTATGTAAAGAATTTGGCAAGAGAAAAGAAGTTTAGTAAATCTGTTGGAATAACACCCATGAGAAAAGGATGTAGATGTAAGAATTGAGGTCTTATTTAATTTCCATGTCCTCAAAGGAAGGGGGGTCCCCATGTGAGCTTGTGGTGGGTGTGTAGTGCTGTACAGGACATGGTAGTCTCATGTTGCCGCTGCTCTCCGGATCCAGGTGGACTTGGTGCTGTCCACTTTCCCTCCCGGGTTGTCTGTTCTGTGAAGCATATCCTTTATTGGACTTTATTTTAATAGCACTTACTGGTCACTGCTATTCTGGGTTCTTAGGGACGGGCTTAGCTCTGGACTCAGCCATGTGTCTCCAGACTCATGTTATTAAGTGGAAAATGAAATATTAGAGATAGTAGGCCATTAACCGAAGAGTTAAAAATAATCATCTTTACAAGGAATTTGAATATCTTTTAAAGTGTAGGTATGAGAATAAAAGGTTTTTGTGAAGAAGGTTTAGGGGTTGGTTAGAAGACCATGAGTTGGGAGATCATGGTGAATTCGTTTTTCCCTTTTGGTGTGTAAAGTGACGAATAATCAGAGTATGATGTCATAGATGGAGCAGTTGTAATGGAGAAAGCCGACCAATAGTGATGATTTTAATTAATTGGAGATCCAAGAAAATAGAATTTAGAAGCTGATCTTGCTTATTTTTTTTTTAAAGATGTTGTTTATTTATTTGAGATATATATAGAGAGAAAGCACAAGTGGGAAGGGGAGGGAGAAGCAGGCTCCCTGCTTAGCAGGGATTTGGGGCTCAATCCCAAGACCCCGGGATCATGACTTGAACCGAAGGCAGACAGAACAGATTGAGACATATAGGCGTCCCGAAGCTGATTTTAAAGAAGCTGAATGTTCTGCTTGGGTTGCTTGTCTTTGGAAACTTAACTGTAGCTCTCAGGGACAGTGGTCTTATGGGGAAGGTGAAGAGTATTCTTGCTATCAGTTGTTAATCTTTTTAACTCTCCGATTTCTTCTTCATAAATTCAGGTGGTCCAGCTAGGTGATGATCTCTGAGGTTTCTCCTAAGTCTGCAGTTGTTGGAAGCTCTGGCTAATTGTATCTGGAAATGTATATTTAAGGAAACCAAGTTAGCTAGATTGTAACTTTGACTAGAATAGGTTAAGAAAACCATCAAAGACTCAGTAAGTAAGCGTGAATTGCAGTGAAATGTCAGGTCCCAATCCCTAAGGAAGCTGTGGTCTCAGGGGTGTTGGCCAAGTAGTGCATATATTTTAGGAATTCTCTAGTGCAAGTGTATGTGATCTGCAGAGGGCAGAGGAGGTGAAGTGTGTGCTGTCTGGGCGCTGTCAGAGGGGAGGTGGCGCTTGGGCTGAGTGAGATTAGAAAAGGGAGGTGGGGGTGCAAGGGAAGCAAACTGGGCACTGGGATCCCAGGGAAGGAAACTGTGTCAGAAAAGAGTTGGTGTGAGAAAGCATGGTGTGTTTGGGGGATCACAGAGTAGTGCTGAGTAATGCTGGAACATAAAGTAGATTGAAAAGGGTGAGTGGTGGTAATGGTAGCCCAGATGAGACAAGGGTGCTAGTCTGGGATCCTTCAGAAATTTCTGGCTCAGGAAGGTAACGCTGCTGCTGTTCAGGGAGATAAAGACTTTAACAGGAGATCCCAGACTGAGGCTTTGATGAGGTTAGCTTTAAGATGCTATGTTCAGGGCATGTCAGGACCATGTATGAGGGGAAGATGTCTGGTAGGGTTGGAAGGACTTAAAGTTCTGGGTTGCAGGAGAGAATATGGGGCTCGAAATTCAGGTTTAGTCATCCTCAGTGTCCTTTGGTTGTGGATGTCAAGGGAATAGATGGAAGAGTCAGTGAGTAAAAAGAGGTCATGCAAGAGAAGTATCTCTAACAGGTAAGGTTTGTGTGAAAAAAGATGATACAGCAAAGCACCTAGAGTTAGGAGGAGAATCATAAGAACACAAAAGGATTAGAAAAACAAACTTGTGTTGTCCCATAATGTTGCTTAGAAATTAGAACAAAATTGTGACCTCCCCCAAAAAAAAAATCAACCATAATTTTGAATATGCTTATTCAGACTACATAGGAACCACTTGTTCATTTTCTTTGTGAAATAAAGACGTGTGGCCTTAGTACTCATTGGCCTGAATGAATAAATAGAGACTGTGGTTGGTTGAATAAATATGTATTTACGGGGTTGTAAGACTGCCGCTTTGGAAGAACTGAGGAGTGGTGGTGAAGAGAGTAATTTAGAATTGTGGGGGTAGGGGACACAAGGTTTTAAATTAACTATAAAAGCAGACTGGATCTCTACATAAATTCATAGACTGAAATACCTTCTAAGAGGGTCCAAGGTTTACATGCTAAATAAAATTATAAAGTATTGGAAGGAAACAGGGTGATTTTAAAAATTTGGTGTGGGGAAAATCTAAATGTAACAGAAAGACCATCATTCATTAAGGAAGATATGGTGGACTTAAATGGGAAAAAAAAAAAAAAAAAAAAAAAAGGATCCTAGATACTGTGAATGAAACAGGAACAGCCAGCTAATTTGTAGTGTGTGTAAGAGTGAGGGGTTCAGGAGGCTGAGGTCTTAGCCAAGGGTTTTTTGAAGACCTGTCTGTCACTGTGAACACCGCATGGAAGGTGGTGTTGTGGGATGGCTTCTAGAGTTGTTAATGAATGTGGGGAGGAATCAGACTATGGCTGATATTGGTAAGGAGGAGTGAGTAGTAGAGTAGACGGGATACACTGGCCTCAGAGTATACAGTATTCACGTAGTATTTGTGAATATTCCTAAACGTTTTAGTCCTTTGGGAGCTAGAAACAAATCTGAAGGTTTAAAGAAAGTGTGAAAATGGTGGTAGAAACCTGTCTGTGCATTATTGGAAACCATTTTGGTTTGGAGCTCTCAAAGCTTTAACTTTTGTTTCTAATGTTTATACACTTCCCTAAGAGCTGTGCAGTTTAAACTTGGGGGTCTTCCCCCACCCAAAGATTCTGTTTATTTGAGAGAGAGAGAGAATGTGACTGGGAGGAAGAGGGACAAGTGGACTCTGCACTGAGCCCAGAGCCTGGCACTGGGCTTGATCCCACAACCTTGAGACCATGACTCAACCCGAGTTGAAACCAAGAGTCAGACACTTAACTGACTGAGCCACCCAGGTGCCCCTAAACTTGGGGTCTTTCAGCTTATGTGCCCAGATCTTCTGCACAACGAAGTGCAAATTTTTTGTCTTTTTGAAATGAACAATCACCACAGTGAAGAAGGATTCAAATGTAACCACATTTCTGACTTGACTAGTTGAGAAACAAGAGTAACTCTCTACATGGGGAGGCTGAGATACAGATTAGAGTTACAATTCCATATATAATCAAACTATAGTGACAAAAAAGTATATGTTGAGCTTGATAGCAAGAGGGAGAAGGTGGATCAAAACTGTGGAAAAGCTGCTTAAGGCAGGACAGACCTAGTGTATATACCTCATTAACTCATTCGACAAGTATTTGTTGCGGATTGCTATTCTCTGGCAGACACTCCCTAGCAGTAGACAGGGAGGGCTGACCCCTGTCCCGCACGACCCTCCATCTGCATGACCGTCACGGAACACTGTATTTCATTAAATCCCCACAGCAGCCCTTTCTGAGCCCCGTTATTATCCCCATTTTATAGGAGAGGAGATAGAGGCTTTTAGAAAGTCTAAGTAATTTCCCCAAGGTCATGTGGCTATTAAAAACGTTGGAGGAGCCTGCCTTCATATCCACGGCTGCTGGTGGCCGAGCCTGAGTTCTTAAACACTGTGCTCTTCTGAAGCTGGGGGTGTGGGTGTGGGTGGGGGCTTAGTGAATGTTTGCTGTGGCACCTGGTGCTGTACTCTGTTAACCACGTAGGAAGCCTCAAGGTAAGTTTCATTGTCGTCGTCTCCGTTTAACCACCGTGTGGTGTGCTCTCCCCGGTGGTTAGGGAGTTTGGCCACAGTCTGTGGCAGATTCTGTTCTCTCATCACATGTTCGTGCCGGTTTTATGGAGTGCCCACTGGATGAAGCCGGAGCTTAAACAAATTGGAAAATCCCTTATTTTAACAACGTTGAAAGGCTATATTCTGAACAGGTCCATTGTATTTTAGGCAACAAAAAAACCCCCCAAACTAAACTAATTTTTATTCCCTTTTCCTTTTCTATCTTTCCATATTCCTTTGATTTTTGTAATCAGTATTCTTAAAAATTAAGATTTGTTTTCCCCGTAAAACCCTCCAAACTCTTGAGGTCCACTTTGGACTCCTGTGACTGCCTCTAGTTGAATTTCAGGGGCCAGGTGTTTTATGTTTGGTGTGTGAACTTTTTATTATGCATAGAAATCACATTTACGAATAGGAAAACAGCTTCGCATGTGAAATAGTCTAATGGGACCTTGTCAGTTTGGATCACATAAAATTACGTACTTTTAGGTTAGTCATTAGTATTTTTAAAGGAAATGTGTTAGGGTCCCCCCCCCTTTATTTTTACTTCTCCTTCCCTTTTAGTCCCCCCCCCCTCAAATCAGTATCAGCAATTTTCTTTTAATTAAATTGAATTGGCGCTTCCATTTCTATTGCAGATGGCATTGTGAGTCCTTTCCTAAAAGGACAAGTATATTATCTGCTCGGTGACTGGGTGTTGCTGTTCACTTGTGCTGTATTGCGAAGGAGGAGGGGAGAATTAAGGTGTAAAATAGAAGTCTTTTTCTAAAGGAGTTAGGGACTAGGTATTAGACAGATTCTTCAATTAAAGACAAGCAAGAAATTATAACAGGGATTAAAAAAAATTCCAATCTATAAATTGGGGTTCTGGTTTAATATTTCATTCTTAAGTGACAAAAATGATTCACTGAGCCATATTTTTTAGGGCCGGTGAAATGCAAGGAGCCAAGGGTTGAACATCTATTCCTTACAGCTCATACCTTTCTTACCCAGGCTTCTCAGATGATCTAGGGTATCGAATGCAGTGGGGAGTGTTTCTTGTTTGTGTTTTAATTTGCTGCATTTGAAATCTTCTGGCAGAGCCGTGCTAGGTCTACCTTAAAAAAGAAAACACCCCTCTGCTTAAAAGAAATGGTACTTCCTGCTTTCATAAACAGTCATGTGCATAGTTTAGCAAGGCCTGGTGCCTCTGGAGCTTTTCCCTTTATAGCACCATCGAATCCCAGTCCTAACAGAAGTACTGCGAATCTTGTGGCCTCTTTTTGAACAAAAGGGATCAGAGACAAAAAATCTGTTGATATAAAGCTTGAAAGCAAGGGCAGGCAATCTTGGTTGTGAATATTTTCTGATTTTTCCAGAAATCAAGCAGAAGATTGAGCTGCTGATGTCAGTTAACTCTGAGAAGTCGTCCTCTTCAGAAAGGTACAGCTACATCTCTTGCATGAACAATTAATGGTGTAGCATTGCTAAGAAACAACCAGGACGTGTTTTTTTTCCTTGTTAAGTTTGCTGTATAATGTACTGTACTGCATGCTGGTCATTGTGGTGTATTGAAGATGTGTATTTGGGCAGGCTGTTCTGCATTTACAAAGGGTAATTGATTTTTTAAAAAATAGTGAAGCCGAATCAGCTGCAGCATGTAACCATAGCCCAGCAGAGCGCTCGTTCATGTGTGACAGCTGTTGGAGGCTTTAGAAAATAATTTACTTCGTTGCAAAACAAAAATCTTGCTTTCTTTAAGGAAATATTAGTATTAGATTTTCTTCCTGTATTTTGAGGTTGTTGCTACAAAATTACCAACATGATTTGTACCATGTAGGTTAAAAATACTTGGCTTTTGGTTGTCATAAATATTTTCTTATGTGGAAAGGGAGTGCCATTTGTAAATAGCTTAGGAATTGCAAACCCACAGATTAGTCACATTCTGAAAGAGATATGATGCTCCTTCAAGTCTGTGCTAGGAAATGGAACAGTCACTGCATGCAGTAATGGTTCGTGCCTGCAGGTAAGGACAAAATGACTCAGAAGTGTTTTTAAAGCAATTATTTTATCTGTCAGTCAAATGCTTATACCTGTAAAAGGAGGTATTTCCTTAAAATTGCTATTTTACTTAATAAATGGAATTAAGATATTTTTATCTCCAGCCAGAAATGAGGCTATATAGTTGCCCATTTTGATATGTAAATATTGTGTTCACCTCTGTTTGCCAAAATTGTGCATACTACATAATGTTTTAAATTGAGGTTCCTGGGCATACAGCTGATGCTTACCTTTCTCTTGGTTACCTAACAGTTTATACTTTATGTTGATATTTTGTATTGAAGGTGTTTTGATTTGTCTCTCCAGTGGTTAGTTTTCAGGTTATCTTTTTTGTTCACAGATTTAATATTTAGGAAAATATTATGGAGGCATGATTTAGTAGTTGAGGATGATCGAGGAGAAGCACTGGGGAAAAAAAATGAGGCGAAGAAGCTACCATGGTAAAATGGGTTTAATTCAAGTAAACTAGTGTATGGAAGACGTGAGTTGATGGCAAAATGATGACATTAAATCGATTTATTAGTGTAATTAAGGGAAAGGCTCCTGGCTGTAATTTAGAACATTACAAATAAGATATTAACTGCTTTCTTCAGAAACTGAAAAATAGAAAAATTTATTCACATTTGTGTTTATTTTTATGTAGTTTCTAACTCCTGGTTTGTGGCTAGCCATCCGATTTTGAACACTCTTGTTTGCTGAGATGAAAAACAATCTTGAGTCTTGTGAGTGTTCTGCCAGTAAAATGGTGGTGATGGGAAGGGGAGAGGGTAGCGGTGTAAATAGTGAGCGGTCCGGATGCCAACTGTAATGTTGGAGTTTGTTACCAGGAAGAGCATTTTCAGTGGGATGGCGGCAATAATTATGTCAGCTCTTCTGAATAGCATAAATTCTGGGTTGATCAATTGAAGGTTGGACAGAATGGATGAGTCTTGGCGAGAAACACATTAGGAATGTGTGAGGTTCTATGGTTAAAATACATTCTTCTAAGGAAAGGCACTAAAATATTTTGGTAATTACATTTATTTATTTTATTATTATTGTTATTTACTATTTTAAAAGTCTTTTTACCTACACTCTTGTAGTTAAATTCGATGGAAAGGGAGGTTGCATGTGGTCATGGTTTCAAAGTTTAGAAATCAGCCACTAGGCTTATGACAGCTTTATACACACTTTTACCAGAGTTTGTTTGTTCTGCTTCTGGGGGTGCTTAGACATATATGACCCTTGTGATATGCTGACTTCATGGGTGATAAATGTAGTTTATGAGTCAGCCAACACTTTGCAAGGAAGTTGCTTCATTAATGTATATATATATTAAAAAATTGAACTTACGCCTTTTTTCTCTTCTTTTCAAAAGGCATACAATAATGAGTAGCCAAACCTTTGTCTTTTCAAAGTGTCTGAAAAAATTTGAGAAACAAGAATATGAAGTTAAAAAAAAAATTCATGGCCTAGTAATGCTATATCGTGCCCATGAATGTAATAGCTTGTAACATCAGGTAACATTACATCACATCCTCCAGTTCCTCGTCCTCCAGTTACTTCAGTTTTTGAAAGTCTTAGTTGTTGTTGTTGTTGTTGTTGTTTTTTAATTTAGCTGTTTGAGTGTTTGAGTCATGACCTTGAGTCTTAAAGCTATTTGGAATTTATATCTGGTCAGTATTCCTTTTTTTTTTTTTTTTTTGGTAAAAATGATGAAGAAAGCCTGTCTTCTTTAAAAGAAGGGAGAAGCTACTTGTTTGCAGGAAACCAAAACTTAACATTTTCCACAATTGATTTTGTTTACTGCAGCATAGAATGATCTTTTGATATTTCAGGCCATCCAGTGGAGAAGCAACATTTCTAAGTATAAAATATAATAAATACAAACAGTGATGTCCTAATAATTCTTCCATCTCATATTTTTAACCTGCTTCATGGGAATTGCTAGTCCTGTGTGACATCTAGTGTTGGTTGAATCAATTCTTGTACAGACAGTTTTATAAAATGGGAGAAACAAAACAAAAAATAAACCTAATTTACTTTTGTGGACTTAGGATCCTTCATTAAGGAATAAATCTGATTTGAAGCAATATATGGAATTTTGAAGGTTGTTTTGGAGCCTAAATAAGAAAATATATTTTCTTAACACATATCTCAATAAAACTTTGACATTTAAGATTATATTTTTACCTTTAACAAAGTAGTGGGGGTCCATTGGATGTTATTTTGTAGGGGATGCTAGGAGTCCTGTTCAGAATGGCTGACTCATAGGATGAAATCCATTGGGGTGACAAAGTTAAAATTGTTTTTTGGTTTTAAGCTTTGGAGAAAGGGGGAAAATGTTAGCTTGGTTTTTTAAATTAAGGACAGAGAACATTATTGAATGAATTAAGCAACAACAAACCACGTGATACCTGATGGATGTCGTTGCCAGTTAAGAGGAACATCTGTCGGTTGCAAGGGGGCCCCTTCTGCAGATTTTAGAAGCAAATCGTAACTACCGGTAATCTGCTTTTCAATTGCTGCCTGTTGAATGAGTGAATGTATTCATCTTAAATATGGTAGTGAGAGGACCATTCGAAGGTTACTTCCTTACATATCCCCATTTAATGAAAAAAAGAAAGCTGCGAACGTTTGTTTGATATAAAAACTAGGTTTTCAAGGTTTTGTTTCTTCTTGACTTTTCTTAGCCACAACACTTCTGGGATTTGGAAATTTATGGGGTGGAGTGGGTGGGGAAGAGGAGGAAAAGGAGTAGTAATCATGATAATAGCTAGCAAAAAGGTGGTAATCATTTATTAAACAGTTCCAAATACAAGTTCTAAGTGAGGAGGGAGGAGGAGGAGGGGGATGGAGAGGAAGCGCGGGAGGGAGGGAGCACGCATGCGCACGCTGTGCGGCGGCCTCTGACGCAGCCTCCCCTGAAGGACCTGAAGTGAGCAGAAGGAACTTTTTGCTTTATTAAAATTTTTGTCCAGCTGTATTGCTAGTTCTTCAGTGAACTCATGAACAAAATCGGACAATTCTTAATCAGTAAAGAAGGGTTGAGCCCAAGGTGCTCAGATGAGGATTCCTAGTCTTTACATGCGGACTCCTGGGAGGGTGGGGAGTTGGAGGAGTTTGTGCCTGGCGGGAACCTGCATTCACACCAAGCTTTGCTCCCAACTCTCTTGTGAAATGTAAATGTTGTTGTTGTAATTAATAAAGTTCACAGTCTGTCAGAAGTTTGCATTTTCCCAGATACCAAAAGGATCATTTCGTGTGTGCGTGTGTGTATGTTAGATGTTTGACATTTTGGGGGGTTAAAAGGGCTCTTTATACTGTAGCAGATAAGGGCTAGCTGAGGTTATAGTATCCCACAGAGCTAGCACTTAATTGAATTTATAAATTGGTAACTACCTTCTTCAGGAGAAGAGAGAAAGGAAGAGGGAGAAAGTATAAAAACATTGGCGCTGTGGCCTATGTTCTGCCGATGCTGTATAAACAGGATTGTGAGAAGTGATAGAGATTGTTGTCCCTACCCCAGCATAAGAAGGGTATTTGAAACACACAGAGAACCTGTGCTATTTTTGTGTGTGTATTTTAATTCCTTTTCTTATTTTGGAGCCTCATAAGTGAAAGAGAAAGGGCATATGATAATGATGCGTGGTTGCAGAAAGCAAAAAGGGAAGCCTGGAAGAATAAGGGGAAGGGAGGGGGAATATTTAAAAATCAGGATGGGAGAGATAAGTCAAGGGTATTCGGGGGAAAGGGTCCAGGACCAAGGTGTCTTTTATTTGTTCTTGT
Organism: Mustela erminea; assembly: GCF_009829155.1. Taxonomy (NCBI): domain Eukaryota; kingdom Metazoa; phylum Chordata; class Mammalia; order Carnivora; family Mustelidae; genus Mustela; species Mustela erminea. Next base: position 87,441,171 of record NC_045624.1, on the reverse strand, counting down.
GTCAAATGTATTTTCCTCCATGTCTCTGTGGTGAACTAAGAGCAGTCATGGAAGGATAGCCAGATTTTACAAAAAAATTCCCTCTTCCGGGGTGCCTAGCTGGCTCAGTCGCTAGTGTCTGACTCTTGATCTCAGGGGTTGTAAGTTTGGGTCCCATGTTGGGTGTAGAGATTACTTTAAAAAAACCCCAAAACACGAAAAAAGAGATCTTAAAATGCTCTCTTCATTGTAATTTCTGTCTGACCATTCCAGCTCCCAAGGCGGGGTGGGTAGTTAGTGGTGACTGTCTGTCTCTTTCTCATCGTCACTTCAGCCATAGTCTGAGTTTGCAGGGCAAGTGCACTTGGGACAGACTTTCCCTGAGTGGTGAGAAGGGATGACAGTGTGGTCTCCCTCCATTCAGTCATTGTGCTTGCTTCTGTTTTCATTTAATTTTTACTAATATGTTTATTGAAAGTATGTATGGGAAAGTGCACAGATCATAGATCATTATGAAATCCAATTATTGGGTTTTCTTTCTTTTGTAGTTTATGTTTTATGAGTTGTATCTAAGAAATCTTTGCCAAGCCCAAGGTCATTAAGATTTTCTGCTAGGTTTACTTAATAAAGTTTTTGGCTCTTAATATATTAAGACTGGGATTCATTTGGGTCTTAGTAGTAAGGTAAAGATGAAGGTATTTCCAGATAGGACTGTTCATTTGGGTCTGTTTTTGAGCATCATCTATAACTAGAAACCCTTTGTACACACTTTTGGTCTGTCTTCTTCCCCCACCCCCATTACCTGTGAGATGCCCTTGTGTTTTGTGCTTAGCGGGAGTTGGCTGGGAGTTGGCTGGGTCTCGTTGCTGGGCAGAATTCACCGTTTGAATGTGCCCCACTGTATTTATCTATTCCGCTGTTGATGAGCATGTGGGATGTTTGCAGTTTGTTAGGAACACTGCTGCTCTGAGCATTTGTATATACATACCCTTTGGGGAGTGGACCAGTGCATTTCTGTTTTGTGTGCTCCCAGGAGCGTAATTGCTAAGTGTTAGCGATATTGCCACTTTTCCAGAGCAAGTGTGCCAGTCTGCACTCGCCCTAGCTGTTCCAGCTGTTCTCCAGGTCCTGGTGAGGCTGATACTGTATACATCCTTTTTCTCTGTCTTCCCAGTTCTTTTCCCTTCCCCTTTTCTTTCTCTGTCAGAATTCTGATAGGTGTGCGGGTGTGACCAACAGTTTGAGCCTTTGGGAGGAGAATTAGATCGAGATAAGGGACTTTCTGAGTACCAGCTTTCGTGAAGGAAATTAGAAGTTTAGACCAAATGGGAATCATAAGGTGTAGTTATCTAAGGTACTGCTCTCCCACTGACTGATTCTCATGTTTATACTGGGCCCTGGAGGCCACAGGTGTTACCATTAGTTTTCAGACTTGGTCTCAGTGGCAGAATTACTTCTTCATTTAAACCTTATTAGAGGCCTATCACAGAAAACATAAAAGCCCTGGCTGAGAACCGGGGAAGTAATCAGAGCCTCAGTTCTTGGTACTCAGCCACCATCACCACCCCCCCGGCCCTGAGAACCCCTCCATAGACCTCTGGTAGGCCACCTTGGGTCTGACCAAGAAATGAGAACATTTTTGATATGTTTTGATTTTATATTACATTTTTTATAATGTTAAATTTGTATAGTTGTTACATTTTATATCATAGTCTCTTAAATTTCTGTATCATACACCTAAATAAAAGTATACTATTGTCTTTTAATGTCTGTTTAAAAAAAAAAAAAGGACAATTATCTGCACTTCCTTCCTGTTGGTCATTATTTATGTGGTCTAGATGCAGTAATTTCTGGATTATTGTGTTTATTATCAATTTAAACTTTCTGCTTCCTGGTGCCTCTCTGCAGGGCTACCATGTTAGAGCCAGCACAGCCTTCCCGAGCTTGGATCTGCTCAGGCAGGGCCCTTTGCTTTAGATACCCCTCAGCTCTCTCCCCACTGTCCTTGGCAGAGAGAACTCCATACCTGAGCCGGTGAGGCCGACTTCAGGCTCCCTGACTGCACTCCTCTCCTTCTTGCTTTAGTCTTATGCTGCTCCTATCCCTCCCATCTTAAGGAAGCCCTGCTGAGGTCTGATTACACCTGTTGTAAGCCCTTGTAGAACCGTGTACCTCTCCTTTCTAACATTTGTCACAGCTGCTGTTTGAAAGAGGGAAGTATCAGTGACATTTGGTCTCCTTATTAGTTTACTTAGTATTAGCCCCAGCTGAAGAACTTAAATATAGAAGTATTTTCATTGTGGAATGTTTTTATTTTATATCATCATTTGCGGCTTACAATTTGGGAACTTTTGGGGAAGACTTTTTGGTATAGGGCATCATTTTATGATGTTGGCTTAGAATAATAGAGTATAGCCATATATAGTCATAAATGGTTATATGTATTCTCACATATAGTCAGTTCTAGTAATAAGCTAATTTAACTCAGAGTAGCAAGGTTATGCATCTTAGGTTTTTCCGTCACCATAAAAATACAGTTTGTTATTACAGATATTTTTTATATTTGTTATAATATAAAATGGAAATTAAAGTAAATCTGAACACTTTCCATCTTGTTGCCAAAGTGGTAACATCAAATGATAGCCATTTCTTCCCCAGATGTTAGTGTTTTGTATATCGCCTTGGTGCTGTTTGTCTTGGTTGTACTTCATCCTTTGCTGTTATTTACTTAATAACATGTCTTTTGCTTGTTTTTAGTTGTGATAAAATGTATGTAACATAGATTTTTTTTTTTTTAAGATTTTATTTATTTATTTGACAGAGAGATGACAAGCAGGCGAGAGGCAGGCGGAGAGAGAGAGGAGGAAGCAGGCTCCCCGCTGAGCAGAGAGCCCGATGCGGGGCTCCATCCCAGGACCCTGGAATCACAACCAGAGCCGAAGGCAGAGGCTTAACCCACTGAGCTGCCCAGGCGCCCCTGTAACATAGATTTTTATAATACTTCCTTAAGGTTAATTTTTTTTAAAAAGAAATCTTTGTATTCCTACGAGAATTTTAAAAAACAATTTCTATTAAGTCCTGTCTCGATTCTCTTGTCTGATAAAGGTTTTAGGCCTGGCCATATGTTCCCTCTGTTTACAAGGGAAATTAAACTGGCAAGTGTCAGAAAGGAGCTTAAATACGTGTTAGCACCAAAGTGAGACATGCTCTCCGATAGACTCAGATAGCCTGAAAAGTCAGGAAAAGAATAACTCTCTCAGTATGTGATTCATTGTAATTCAGTACCAGGTCCCAAGTGTTACCTGTCACTGTTTAGTGTACCCACAGTAGAACTTTCTCTGTGCTTTGGGAACTGCCCTCCTCCCCAACCCCAAATGGCAGAGCAGGGAAATTTTGCACACATGTGAACAGCTAGTGTCAGAGCAACAACGACAACAATAAGAGATAACTCTAGCTCTCGTAAGCATATTACAGATTCCCTTGGGAGCAGAATTCTCCCGGCTACTGGCTGGAAGAAATTAAAGACTGATTTTAGTGTACATTACATGTGTCCTCCATCCATCATCTGTCCATCCGTCCGGCATTTCTCAGCAGCTGCTGTGCACTAGCCAGTCAGTGATTTGGAAATCTGGGAGCAGCAAAGGCAGCATGAAAGCATAGGCTCTTGACAGAAGAGGACTTGGTGTGTGTCTTACCCCGGGCCTAACTCGGTCAGTGTTTTGGGCATGTGGTGTGCTGAGCACTGTTTCAGGGACCGCTGCAGGGGGAGGCTCTTGGCACTTTTTTGAAAAGACCACAAATAACCAGTCATTGCACTTTGGGTGAACGTACATAAAGGCTAGGGGTGAGGTGAAGGGGTTATAGACATTTGCCTACCCAAGGCAACTGTGAGTGAGTAAGGAGGACAGGTGCGGCCTCCACAACACTGGAGACCACAGTCCCATCTAGAGATGTGGCTGCTGTTACACTGCAGTTAAAAAAGAAAAAAGAGGAAGGGGAGGGAGAATTGGGGAGAAGGAGCATAGAGAACTCAACACCCTTTCCTGTGCTTCTTCAAAGGCAAAAATAAAACCAAAATGGTCTTTGTGAATTACTCTGCACCTTTATGATACCAAAGCTATTGGAAATAAACAGAATGATTTGCAATGTGAGAGTACTAAATTCGTTATAGTTTATACAGTGTAAGGAATATGATGCAGAGATTAAACTGTGTTATAGAAGACTTAATAATGCAAAAATATTATTAAAAGACATTATAAAAAAGAGAGTAGGTACGAAAGATGGAAAACAGGTGGCAAAAAAGTTTTTTAAAGATACTCTAGCTTCTGTAAACCCAGAGTTTATAATATAAGGGTGTGTGTGTGTGCGCGGGTGTGTACGAATGAGCCTATACACACAAATATATGGTATGCAAAGACACACTGTCTAATTCTGCAGTGGTTGGTGGTGTTACACGTCTGTCCTTTTGACCTGTTGGTATGTAATGCAGTTTTTCTTTTTTTTAAGATTTTATTTATTTACTTGATAGAGATCACAATAGGTGGAGAGGCCGGCAGAGAGAGAGAGGAGGAAGCAGGCTCCCCGCTGAGCAGAGAGCCCGATGTGGGGCTCGATCCCAGGACCCTGGGATCATGACCTGAGCCAAAGGCAGAGGCTTTAACCCACTGAGCCACCCAGGCGTCCTGTAATGCAGTTTTTATAATGACATGTGTTTTTGACATCTAGTGTTTATAAAGAACCCGTGTCCTTCCAAAATAAATAAGTAAATAAAGAAGTGGCTGCTGATCCACTCTTGCTGGCTGCTGACATGTTGAAATACAAGCCAAGCTGTGCTGCCTTTTGTGATTTTTAGGAGAAGTTGAGAATTCGTTTTTTTTAAATGTCAGATCTCTCATTTTTAATTTATTTTGTAAAGACGTTATTTTTAAGTAATCTCTACACCCATTGTGGGGCTCAAACCTACAAACCTGAGATCAAGAGTTGCTCACTCCACTTAGCCACCCAAGGTGCCCCAGAGCTCTCACTTAAATGATGATCCAAGTTAAAAAACAAAACTTGTACCAGCCTTAAAAGAAAAGAGTATCTGCCATCTGAATTCAACTCATGGTAAACTGTGCTGGAGCACGTTGATTTACAGTCTGGGGGCCACAAACCTGTGTGGATTTACAGTAAAGGATTTTCAAGTCCTGTGAGTACTATAAGCATTATCTGTCTACGGGAGGCACACAAATCCAACTATTGTTTTACTAAGAAGTCTGTGTCTAGGTTTTTCTGATAGTGATCACTGCTCTAATAACTGTGTACTAAGGTACCAAAATTTAGGAAGATCTCAACTGTTTGAAGTAGGAAGGGCCCCTGAAAGGGTGCCCACCATGGTAGAACTTAAACTTCAGTAAGTTAACCTGAAAATTACAGAGGTACAGCAATATCCTGTTTGTGCAACTGTCACCTCCTTTTCTCCTTCCCCCTTTCCCTTATTTTTCCATCTTTCTTTTCCCCCTTCACCCACACTCGTCCTACAAAAAAAGATTTTTGAGGCTAGTTAGAAGAATATCTACAATGCAATAAAGAAAGGGCCCGAGGGGCGCCTGGGTGGCTCAGTGGGTTAAGCCGCTGCCTTCGGCTCAGGTCATGATCTCAGGGTCCTGGGATCGAGCCCCGCATCGGGCTCTCCGCTCAGCAGAGAGCCTGCTTCCTCCTCTCTCTCTGCCTGCCTCTCTGCCTGCTTGTCATCTCTCTCTGTCAAATAAATAAATAAAATCTTTAAAAAAAAAAAGAAAGGGCCCGAGAAAGTGCAGGTCAGGGTAGAAGGTTGTGATGGTGGATAGTCAGAAGCAGCCCCCTCCCCGCGCCCGCCCCCGCCCCAGATGCGTGGCATTGCTATGCACCTGCTCATGGTGACTAGCATATTTGGCGTTAAAGTCTCCTGACAGCCAGACTAAAGAAAAAAGTAATGTTGCTCTTACTTATAAGGAGAAAGTATACTAGTTCCGACAGGAGAACTAAACCTTTTCTTTAACTTAATTATGATTAGTATTATTTTATATATATTTATATATATATATATTTAAAGATTTTATTTATTAGAGAGAGGGAGAGAGCGTGTGCGTGTACAGGAGCAGGGAGGAGGGCAGGGGCGAGGGAGAAGCAGCCTTCCATCTGAGCAGGGAGCCTGACATGGGGCCCAATCCCAGGACCCTGGGATCATGACCTGAGCCGAAGGCAGACACTTAACCGACTGAGCCAGACAGGTACCCCTTACTGTCTTTTTCACATATCTCCAGTTTATTCATTTTAGAAAATTGAGATAAAAGGGACACAAAAAGCACCATGCTTTTATCACTAAAGGTCAGTCACCATTATTAATTTTTTGAAGTTAATATTTTGTTTTACTATAAGTACATCTATAAAAAATCAAGCAGACATACTTTAACAGGATCACCACCATCAGAAAGAAAACCCAGTATCATACTGACAAATTACTTTGGAATTGGCTTTTTATCTCATGCAGTCTTTCTTGTGTTATTAAGTAAATCTTCTGTAGCATCATTTTTTTATGGTCTCATTTTTAAAGGCTGCATAGGTCTGAATCTGTGATAGGGATGGGCATACTGTGATTGTATTTATGGAGTCTGGGTGGTCTTAGAAGTGGAATGGCTTGCAAAGCCAGCTTGTAAAGAGTCTTGGGCAGGAGTGTTACATTGCTCCCCAAAGATAGGGCTTTACACTCTCACTGGCAGCCGTACACTGGTATCTGGGAGTCTCATGGCCATGTGTCGATGGCGGACCGTGTGCTAGTCACTGCTGACCTGTACCAGTCCTGCTCCCGAGCTCTTCTCTCCGGGGAAGCCAGCTGCTTCTGTGATGCTTCAGTGTTGCTCTGGGTGTGCATACGCGAGAGCAGAGTCCATGAAACCAACTTTAACAGACTGTAAGACACAGTAGATTCTTGTATTCATCCGCATTTATGAAACGCTGAAGTGATACTGAGTGCCTTTGTTAATGAATCTTAATCTTGTAAGAAATTTTAGGAAGTTATATGATAGAAACTTCTCACCCGATACAGATGACAGAACGTTTAACACCAATGATAGGCTTTCCTTTAAAAAAATTTTTTTTAAAGGTGTGTAGTAATTAAGATCCTCTAACCCTCCTTGTGGGGGTTGTGAACTAGGGCCTTGTTGTGTTTAGTAAGTATTCACTGACTTTATTGTAAAAATTAATCACCTTTTTAGTCAAGATCTATTTTTGGCAAACTGCATTTTTCCTGCTATAATTTTGAGTTTTGGAGGGGAGGGCCCAGCAGTGTGTGTGTGTTTCTGTGTGTTTCTGTTGGGAGGCTGAAATGAGAAGTTGCAGTCCTCACATTGGCCTTGTAGTCTGGGGAGAGAGCGTGTGAGAACTCAGAGTGAATTGAAACATTATGGTACCATTTGGGAACTCCAGATAATTCTGTAAGGCTGGGAAAGAGGTGTAGGAAAGGTAGGGACAACAAATCAGAGAGATACTGTGCCTTGGCAGCAAGGATTCTTCTGTGCAGTGGTAAGGATTTTGGATTTTATTTTATTTTTTAAAAGATTTTATTTATTTAGAGTACATGAACAGGGGAAGAGGGAGAGAGAGAAAGACAGAGTCTCAAGCAGGCTTCATGTCCAGCTTGGAGCCTGACGTGGGGCTCCATCTCACGACCCTGAGATCAAAACCTGAGCCAAACCCGATTTGGATGCTCAACCAGCTGAGCCCCCCTGGCACCCAGGCTTTTGGATTTTAATGCTGAAGTTTACCAAGAGCCATTGACAGGGTTTAGCAAGGGAAATGTTCCGCCCATGTGTAGAATTTACACATGTGCCTGTGAGCATTAAAGTCCGGTCTCAGACTTTTTAAGAAAGTCTTAAGAAATGTATTTTCCCCTCTAGGATTGAATCAGAGGTTGCAAGATGTGTTGTAGAGTTGGTGGCAAAATGTTACAATGCATTTGCTCTGGGAAGGGGTGGTAGCATTATGGCAGTATTTACCATTTGAATGACAGAGGGTAGGTAAATTCCTTGATGCTGTGATTAGTAAACATTGAAGTGGATTACCACAAGAGCTTGTGGAGTGTGTTTCTCTTCAAGATTTTTTTTTAAAAAAGATTTTATTTATTTATTTGACAGAGAGAGATCACAGATAGGCAGAGAGAGAGAGAGAGAGAGAGAGGAGGAAGCAGGCTCCCTGCGGAGCAGAGAGCCCAAATCGGCGCTTGCTCCCAGAACCCTGAGATCATGACCTCGTGATCCATTGAGCCACGCAGGCGCCCCTCTCTTCAAGATTTTTAAGAGACTGGTTCTGGGGCGCCTGGGTGGCTCAGTGCGTAAAGCCTCTGCCTTCCAGTCCTGTCATGATTCCGGTCATGGTCCCGGAGTCCTGGGATTGAGCCCCTCATTGGCTCTCTGCTCAGCGGGGAGCCTGCTTCCTCCTCTCTCTCTCTGTCTCTCTGCCTACTTGTGATCTCCGTCAAATAAATAAATAAAATCCTAAAAAAAAAAAAAAAAAGAAGAGAGACTGGTTCCTTATTTGTTTAGATGGATAGGGTTGTCCTGAGGACAGGTGGTTGGCCTGTCAAACCTTAAGTATTTTTTTCTTTGTTATATATGGTTAGTCATGATTACAGAATTTTTGTGGTTAATAATTTGTTGCTTTTTTTTCTGAGCTTTTGTAGTTGAAAGGAGAGGATATCGATTATGGATTTATTGCTGTGGTGGTGTCTTTGATCCTTCTAAGGTTTCCGCGTAGATGAAAGTGTTTATTTCCAAGCAAACAAATGGGCAAGTTGTGTTTGGGCATGCGGAGCTCTGCAGTGTCCCACCGGTGCTCGCTAGGTCCCTCTGCTACCATTGCTCCTGCGCGGCTTCTGCTGCTCTCGCTGCCCACGGAGCCGTCGTGTTCCCGGCGCTAACCTAGGCCTGGCGTGGCTGTCTGACGGCTCCTGGAGAAGAACACAGTTGTTACCCTGCTTCTCTCGGAGGGGCTGTCAGATATTTAACAGGTAGTAACAGAAATGGAACTGCTTATTTGTGGCCACCCTTCTGGTAGTTGAAAGCAGTCAGTTCACGGAGAGCATTAAAGGCCTTCTGTTTCTTAGGACTAGGTGTTATGAGGGAGCTGTTTGTAGTGATACTTTATATAAATGCAAATTGAGCATTTTCCATGCAATTTTTTTACATTTAATGTGTGTTTTTTTTTTTAAAAGATTTTATTTATTTATTCGACAGAGAGAGATTACAGGTAGGCAGAGAGGCAGGCAGAGAGAGAGAGGAGGAAGCAGGCTCCCTGCTGAGCAGAGAGCCCGATGCGGGACTCGATCCCAGGACCCTGAGATCATGACCTGAGCTGAAGGCAGCGGCTTAACCCACTGAGCCACCCAGGCGCCCCACATTTAATGTTTTGAAGTAGATGTACTGAAGTTAACTTTTTCTAGAAATAAGGCTCTGTCTACTTACCTTCTATGATTTGATCATTTTTGTGGTTCTGAACTTAAGAATTTCCACCAAGAGTTCAGTGACATCACACCATACCTGTTCGTGAGGTAAATCCTGTCTCTCTCTGCATGTGGAATTACCAGGTGGTGACTGACATTGTGTCCCCTGTGAGTCCAGCGCAGCCAGCCTTTCACCCAGGGGTCAACACATTAGTGTTCCTTTGTATTGTTTGTTACGTGTGAGGGCATGTGGTACAAAATGGTGTGTTTTGGGACATTAGAGTAACAAGTAGCTCAGCAACGTGGTCATGCTTTGAGACACACGTGGACAACAGGAGCTCATGTGAAGAAATCAAAGATTCACACGTCTTATCGCCTGTCATTCCACCTCCTACACTTACTGAAAGGAAATGTTAGGAGGAATCACCACATTTCCAAAGTTGTCATTTTTTTTTTTTTTAAAGTAGGTTCCACACCCAACATGGGGCTTAAACTTAATGACCCTGGGATCAAGAGTCCCATGTTCTCCCAACTGAGCTAGCCAGGTGCCCCTAAAATTGTCATTTCCCCTCTAACTTAAACACAGTTGAGGTGGTAGAATGTAAAAGTTCATTTATGAATGATGCAACTCAGTTATAATGATGCATCTTTATTAACTAACCAACAGCATTTCACTAGTCCTTTTGCCCCGGCATACGTAGATGAATAGAATGAGAAAAAAATCACAGCAAGGAAGAGCTTGGAGATCCAGTGATTCCTCCATACTTGTCTTCTGAATGAGGAAGACTGATGCCCCACATGGTGAAGTGATTCCTCTAAGCTTCCACACTGGATTCTTTTCTTTTTTTTTTAAGATTTATTTTTATTTTTATTTATTTATTTATTTATTTTTAAAGATTTTATTTATTTATTTGACAGAGAGAGATTACAAGTAGGCAGAGAGGCAGGCAGAGAGAGAGAGGAGGAAGCAGGCTCCCTGCTGAGCAGAGAGCCCGATGCGGGATTCGATCCCAGGATCCTGAGATCATGACCTGAGCCGAAGGCAGCGGCTTAACCCACTGAGCCACCCAGGCGCCCTAAAGATTTATTTTTAATTTTAAAAGTTTTTTTAGAGAGAGAGAGAGAAAGTGAGTGGAGAGGGGGAGAAGGAGAAAGAATCTGAACAGACTCCACGCTGAGTACAGAGCCTGCCACGGGGCTCAGTCTTACAACCTCGAGATCATGACTGAGCTGAAACCAAAAGTAGGACGTGCCCCTAGATTCTTGTAACCCATAACTTTTAGTACTTTAAGTTTAGAGTCTTGGAACATTGTACAAAGAAATTGGTCTAATGGTTTCCTTTTTCTTTAAGAAAAACAGGAGTGGTGATTTTAAAATTATACGAGGACTGTTCTTCTAGCTCTGGTCTAGCCAGAGAATGGAAGAAATAACTAGTGCTTTGTTTTTTTGTGTGTGTTTCTTTTAAGATGTTATTTATTTATTTGACAGACAGAGATTACAAGTAGGCAGAGAGAAAGAGGGGGAAGCAGGCTCCCCGCTGAGCAGAGAGCCTGATGTGGGACTCCATCCCAGGACCCTGAGGTCATGACCTGAGCTGAAGGCAGAGGCTTCAACCCACTGAGCCACCCAGGCGCCCCACTAGTGTTTGGTTTTATAGTGCTTTCCCCTGTTCACTGTTAGTTTCATTCTTTAAACAGTTCTCTAGAATTACAGTGTGGTTAGGTGAGAAAACCAGTGTGTTTATATATGATGATGTCATGCTCCGGGTGGTGGTCCGGGTTGTGCACAGCCCCACCCTCTGCAGGGTACGCGGAACGACCAGGATTTCGAGGGTTTCCACGTACAGGGTGTCTTGAGTCAGGTTGCGTGCATTTAATAAGCACATGCACTCCTCTCATGTTCCTCCAGCAGCATCAGTGTACAAGCACCAATAAGGCAGTGCGACTCGGGCTGCCAGCCGTGGCCATGGAACAAAGCAAAGGTAATGGGCACACGTGGACAGAAGTCACACTTCTGCTGTCGTCTTCCCTTTCACCCATCCTGGCCCGACAGGGCTTCTTAGCCCCAAATCTATTCTGTCTGAAGAGAATTATGCAATTTCTTAGGCAGGAGGACCAGTGACTCTGACCTTCTGCAGTCACAGAAGCTGCTTCATTTAAGTACTGGCAGCCTCTTCAGAAGAAGGTTAAGAAAGGTCATCAGTACAGTCAGTTCTTTTTATTATTTATTTATTTATTTTTATTTATTTATTTAAAAAAATTTTTTTTAAAGATTTTATTTATTTATTTGACAGACAGAGATCACAAACAGGCAGAGAGACAGGCAGAGAGAGAGAGAGAGAGAGAGAGAGAGGAGGAAGCAGGCTCCCTGCTGAGCAGAGAGCCCGATGTGGGACTCGATCCCAGGCTCCTGGGATCATGACCTGAGCTGAAGGCAGAGGCTTTAACCCACTGAGCCACCCAGGCGCCCCAGTACAGTCAGTTCTGATGCGGAGGATCAGACTTCATTTTAGCTACCGTTTAATACATTTTGTTAGGCGCCATTATTCTGTCATATTTTGTTCAGTTAATGGTTAAAAACTTAGAACAATAAAATGAGAACAATAAAATGAGAAGTCTGGGTGGCTCTGTCATTAAACATCTGCCTTCAGCTCAAGTCATGGTCCCGGGGTCCTGGGATGGAGCTCTGTATTGTGCTCCTTGCTCGATGGGACGCCTGCTTCTCCCTCTCCCACTCCCCCTGCTTGTGTTCCTCTCCCGCTGTGTTTCTTTCTGTCAGAATAAGAAATCTTTAAAAAAAAAAAAAATGAGAACCCTGTAGAAGGTGTAGCTCCTTTTTTTTTTTTAAAAATGTGTGTATATGGTACTTTGATGATTGTTAGCAGTCATGTAGGTATTACGTTTAGTGGTCAGTGGTACGTTGAGAAAGCTGCTCGCTCGCTCTTCTGTCACCAAATTTGTAACCTTTTCTAGGCACGCTTTTACTTAGTCCTCAGAGCAGTATGATCTCTGATTTATGGGTGGTTTGGAGTTAACAGCCAAAGCCACAGAGCTGATGAGTTTAAAAAGTGTCTCCTTTTTTTTTTTTTTTAAGATTTTATTTATTCATTTGACACAGAGAGAGAGTAGAAGCAAGGGGAGCAGCAGAGGGACAGGGAGATGCAGGCTCCCCACCAAGCAGGGAGCCTGATGTGGGACTCGATCCTAGGACCCCAGGATCAAGATCTAAGCCGGAGGCAAACACTTAACCATCTGAGCCACCCAGGTGTCCCAAAAGTGTCTTCTTTTTACAACACTGAATGAATTTGTACTTCATCTATAGAGGAAAATGGTTAACGGCGGAAAGAAAGACTTTGTTAATGTGCAGCCTTGTGCTGTAGTTGTAGTTGTAATGTGAGCCCCTGGAGATGTGGTTTTGATTCCCAGTTCACATGGCTCTGTGAGCACCAGGACCCTCCTTTCTTCTCTGCGGTACACTGCATTTGAATGTCAGCTGTGGGCCTTGCCTGTAGGACCAGGGTCAGCTGTGGCCCTTGCCTGTAGGACCAGGACCCAACGTTGACCATTGTATATGTTAGTGCTTCACACTCACTTATCTGATGCTTTCTTTCCTTTTTGTTTTTAAAGATTTTATTTAGTTATTTATTTATTTGGTTTAAAGATTTTATTTTTAACTAATCTTTGCACCCAGCATGGGGTTCAAACTTAGAACCCCGAGATCAAGAGCTGGATGCTCTACTGGCAGAGCCAGCCAGGCGCCCCTCACCTACCTGATTCTTGAAGTTATTTGAGCTGTGAGCTATACGTGTAAAGGGAAAAGCTTCCTTTATCTGGAAATGCCACTCATCAGCAGATTTAACTCCTGACAGTTCGAGGCAAATGAAAGATTACTGTTATTGGCCAGTTACTGAAATTGGTGAAATTTGTAGCTGTCCTCAGCATTCAAAATACCTGGCACTGAAATACGTAGATGTACTTAGTATAAGAAGTTTCTGTTTTTGGTTAGAAAAAAGTTGGGACAGAAGATGAACTAAGTCATCCTTTTCAATTTCTTTGGGTTCTTCAATTCCTTATCCAAATGTTGGCCCTTCCTTGGGGTCTCTGTGCTAGGTCTTTTGCTCTGTTCGTCTGCATTCTCTCTGAAGATGATCTCAACCGTTTCCATGGTGTTGAGTACCATCTGTCTGCTGGTGACTCCCAGATTTCTATCTTAGCTCTCCATTCTGAGCTACAGACATATGTATCAACCTGCTTACTTTACATCATTACCTAAATGTCTTTTGAAACCATACCATAAACAAAGTCTTTATCTTGTTTAATCCTTCTTCACTGTGCTGATAGGTTATATGGCCAATCTGTGTCTCACTGTTCTGTCTTGTAAAATGTAGTTGTAAGGGGAGGAGAGGGAATAAATCATGCGTTTGATGTATGGCTGCCCTTAGGGGCTCTGGAGTCACGGACGAAAATTACCCTGTATGTTTAAATGTTAATGCTAAATTTTTCCCTGCTTCTGTGGGTTTAAATGAACATTATAAATATCTTTGAAAGAAAGCAGAAGGCAACAGGAAATTTTGCAAGGTATATACAAGGATAGAAAGAATTTCTCTAACTTCACCCCAGCAAATAGTGAGGATTTTTGCTGATGTGGACAGTTGGAATTTGAACTGTGTGGGTGTGCTGATAGAGAACTTTTTTTTTTTTTAACAATACAGTAAGTTATTTTTTCTTCCTTATGATTTTCTTGACATTTTCTTTTCTCTACCATACCTTATTGTAAGAGTACAGTATATAATATACAAAATGTGTGTTAATTGTTTCGGTTATCGGTGAGGGTTCCTGGCTATTAGTAGTTATGTTTTGGGGGCCCCAGAGTTACTGTTCAGGATTTGGTGCCCTCACCCCGCACTGTTTGTATGCAGCTGTGTACGGAGTTCTTAAGCTTTTCTTTGTAGCAGCTGCTGGAGCCGCTGTCCTCTCTCTGCCAGATTTCTTGCTTATGTTACTTGTTAACTCTCAAGCTCAAATTAGGGGCCTGCTGTGACCAGGAATGGTCCTTCTGTCTCTCAGATTTTGTCACACTGCTCATTTTAATTTAAAAAAGTGAGTGTTTATAACTTTCTATAGATTCAAAATCCTTGGCATTGCCTTATCCTCTCAATTTGCCTCCCAGTCCACATCTGGTTGGTCCCTGGGGGCTGTTAATTCTCTCACAGAAGTTCTTTCCCAACCGTGTGCTCCCCTGTGACCTTCGTGCCCTGCGTTTACTCCAGTGCTGCTCAGTCTCCTTCCCGACTGCCACTAGCCTATCCCCTCCGCCCATTGTGCCATCTCTGGGATGGCATTCCTAAAAGACTTACTCATCTTGCTTGAGAAGGTCTTTCACTGTCTGGTGCTCCCCAGCTGTACTTCTTGCTGCCCCGCCGTCTTGGTTTCGCCATCCTTACTGTGTTCACGGATGCTCTTCCCGCTGCGTGGACCTCACCACTCTGATAGTAACCCCAGTTTGCACTGCCCCTTCAACACCCCTGCAGAGCATCCTTCTTTTTGTGTCTCCCCGAAAGCCATTGATACATGTGTCTGAGAAGCAGCCTGTCATCCCACGAGACTGTGAGAGACAGTTTTATCCATCTTTGTGCTCCTGGCACCTGGCACGTCTTCTGGTCTGTATAGGAGACACAAACGTTTATCTGAATGAAGGTTTTTCAGTTTCTTTCCGATTAGTAAGGAAGTTTTCTCTGAGGAAAGATTATTTTTGTCTTTTTTATTAGACAGTATTGGGCAAGGATTCCCTTATTTTATTCTCTTCTGAAAAGCTTTGTTATATGTTTGTTTCTGTAGCTGTTTTGCCCAACCTTGCTGTGCTTGGAAACCGTCACATTGTCTTCGGTGGGATCTCCAGCGGCTTCTGTCTGGTAGCACTCTTTTCTTCTGGAAGTACCTACCTGATGTTTGAATTACCTGTGAGCCACGGGCCTTGGGAGGCATGCCAGTTCAGTAATGGCAGAACTGGGACTTGAGCCTTCCACTACCTGTTTGTCTCGTGCTCTTTCCCTTGCGTGTGACTGATGGCAGCAGCAAGAACGCTAGGCACAGCTCCCTGGATTAGAGTGAGAAAATTTTGTTGATACCACTTAAATTTTAAGTGATTCACTGAACTGCAACTATTTGATCAGTATGCTCAAATTTATAGAAAATTATAATCTTGATATCTGAAATTTAAAATTTTGTATATTTTCTCAAATTCCAAGTTTATTAAAATTATCAGCTTTGTTCACAGCCCTAAAATCACCATTTACTATTTAAGGTTGTTTTACAAGTGACTTTAGGATTTTAATTTTAATCTTGGTCACCTTTGCTCCTTCTCCGGTTCCTCAACTATAAAATGACTAACACAGACTTGGAAAATTGAGATTAGAATGTAAAGATGTCCAGCCTTTTTGAACTTTGGCCACACCTCTACCAGAATAAATAAAATGGGGAAGTAGAATTAAATATTTGAAATGCTACTTCCTTGGCAAGCTTTAAGCCTTCAGAGCTTTCTGTTCTTATATTCAGGTTATAGCTGTAGTCAAGCCGAAGGCTACTCTTAAGGCTTAGAGATGCAGCTTGCCTTAAAATTCATTGGTGAGCCCAACTGGCTGCTCATTTGGCTGCTACAGACCAGTCTAGGCCCTGTCCTGAGTGGATGTGAGCTAAAAATAGCTGACTTACTTTGGGTTGGCAAAGCACAAGCTCTGGGTTGTTTTTGTTGCTTGTTTCAGGTTGGACTTTGTGTGCCTGCGAGTGGGTCCTTCTATATTCGGTAGAACCAAGTAATAGTGACTTTGCTTTACTTACCGTGGGGTTTTATCTGCAGCCCTCACCTGCTGCTCTCCAGCCCCCTTAAAATTTCAGCCTCCTTCTCACAAACAGGCGAAGAAGGAGGGGAGTTCTTGAGATAGCTTAAGAGTTCTAAGTCGGAAGGGTGGTTTGAGATGATGTTGCTCATTGTTAGAGGCGGTGGCAGACCTAGAAGTGTTGCCTGTTGTAAATCAGGGGAGAATGGCACCAGATAGAAATGACAGCAGGAAATACTTAATTTTTTATTTTAAAAATACATCAGTATATGGTTTGGTCCTTGGACTTGGGAAGAAGGTTATTCAGAGGAAGTCAGACTGTTGACTATGGCCTTGCCCTGATAACTTCTTCTTGGGGGAAGAATTCCTTTCATGTCTTTAAGCTTTTCCAGTTACCTGTTTGAGAAGCTTGGTAGAGGGAGTGACTGATGATAATGTAAATCCTTGAGAATTGTCTGATCTTTTCCTAGGAGCGGCAGTGGGGACCTGGAAGGGAGGAGGAGCAGCTTTGGCAACAAAGGACCAAATCTGACTTGATCTCCAACCTGCGGGAATCAAGTTTCCCATATGGTGTGTGTGTGTGTGTGGGGGGGGGGTCATCTTGTGGTGATAGATTTATAGAACGTTAGTACTAAAAGCAGGAGGATATATTGAAAAGAATGTTTGGACTTCAGAGCCATGGACCAGAAACTAAATTTTGGCAAGCTACCTAACTTAAATGTTAGGTTTTTGTCTTATTAGTTTATTTATTTATAAGACAGTGAGAGAGGGAGAGAGACAAGCAGAATCTGCTCTGAGTAGGGAGCCTGATGTGGGGATCTGTCCCACAACCCTGGGATTACGTAACTTGAGTGGAAACCAAGAGCCTTAACCGACTGAGCCAGCCAGGCACCCCAGTGTTCTTGTTCTCTAAAATAAAGAGGATAATGCCCAAGGAGGTAATGTGTATCAAGTGGATGTTCAAGAGGCAGTGGGTGGTCTTGTTTTAGGATCCCATGCTTTGGAGCCAGGCAGTCACTGAATTGCTTTGTTTACCTTAGGCAAGCAGGTAACCTTCTCTGGACCCCAGTCCGTTATGTGTACAAAGCAAATATAAGAATGCATACCAGTCGGGGAATCATGAATTTAGCCATTTAATAAATGGTCTAGGAGCTAGGAGAGGCTGCAGAGAAGGAATGTCTTAAATTGAGCTGGACAGCCCTGTTCTTTACCTCAGTTTGTTATCATCTACTTAATTAGAGTTCTTTATTAGCAACATTACAAAATGGAGTTTACATCCCTTCCTTACTATATAATCTCCTTTTAAAAAGTCATTTTGTATTCTGACACAATTTCAATGCTTGTATAAACTGGTTCGTGATCATTCTTTAAAAGGCAGACAAACAAAATGATAACAAAAATAAAGCATTGAGCTGGAATTGTGCTGCCAAAGGTTACTTTAATTATACATCTCAAGCCAATATTCAAGAGGTACATATGTCTGGTTTAAAAATACTGATAAATAAGCATTTGGGTAAATACCAGGTAAATATTTTCCTTGGTGGTAAGTAAAGGCCTCCAGTAAATCAAGAGCATGTTTAAAATAAAACATATGAGAAAAATCATATTTTTAAAAATGTTGTTTCAAAGCAGTGTTCGTTCTCATTCCTCTGTAATCTTTCCATTTTTAGAGGCAAGTGAGGTTCAAAGGTCAACTGTTAGTTCACCCTGTGCTTTTCTGAAACTACAATCTATGTTTAGGCTTTAAATGTTAAAAAAGCTTTTTCCTTCTTCCCTCCCTCCCTCCCTTCAACCCTGCCTGTTTGTAATTTCTCTCTAGGATTTCTACATGGAGAACTGTACGAACCAGGTATAATATGTAGTGCCTCACACGATTTTTATACCCATTCTGTATTCTTGGGATTCGGTTTAAAGAAATGTTTTAAAATGTGTTCATTCTATATTGCTTCCAGATAAAATTACTCTTTAACTGTCTTTTCTAAAAGGATAAAAGTAAGTTCGTAAAAAATTGACTTTTGACCTTTCAGGCTGAGCCCAGACTATTTGATTCAGAGAGAGAACTTACTCTCCTGTAGGTAAAATATGATGAGTGGAGGTGGGGAAAGTGAGCAGGTCGCATCTTCAGAAAAGAACCAGGGAAACAAGAGGAAATACTAGGTGGTAGGTAAGCAGCAGTTGCTGACTAAGGCAGAGAGCCAGAAGCGAAAGCGGCTGCAAAGCAAGATCTCGTTCAGAAGGGGGAGAAAAAATAATGAGCACAAGGGACTCTGGCTTTCATATTCTCATCAACCGTGTATCACTGTTTTTGGATCTGTTCTCTGGTATTCCCATACTTGCACGGTTTTTCTGTTGCTTTGTCTTGTAGAGCACTGTTCTGTCTGCTTCCCTTGAATTAGAGTCTGTTAATGATGTTTTATCTTTTCCCCCTCATCCCATCACTTCTTGTCAGCTCCTAGGAGTCTCTTAGAAACAATGTATTTTGATGTTTGGTTGTTCTCCCCTCCAGCCTTCTTAAGGGCTCTGACCTACTTAAAGGGGGAAGAAAACCCTAAAAGATAGACTATTCTGGGTGTGAAGTACTGGACGTACTGCTTCAGCGGTGCCTTGATAATTCAGGAAAGGAGTCCTTTGTTCTCTGTGTGTTTTTTATTGAATGGCTTCCTGTGCAAAGACAAGTTTCATCAGCATTTTTTCTGACTTAAGAAGGAAGGAGTGATGGCTGTATTTTGCATTGTCTGATGGCTAGTTATATTATAGTTTTCTAAGATGTTCTTTAAAATTTTGGATTTGTGAGGACATAGAAAGGTTTATCTTTTTGTTCCCCTTTTTGCCAGTTGATAAAAATAAATCGTGCTAGGAAGAATAATTTATGATTCATACCCTCTTCTGATGAATGGTACAGTTTCTGAAGTAGAGGTTTCTAATCAGTAGGCTGAACTATTCAGATATGTAGGGCAACTGTACACTTGGGTTTGCCAAGGGTAGCCCCAATTTAAGTATGTTTTCTTGGCTGACTTATTAATAGGGAAAGGAAAGAAAGAAGCCTTCTCACTATTAAAAATGTATTAGAATAATGAATTATATTGGCTTAATGTCTTCATAGATCTGCAGTGTGGTTACTGTGGTTACTGTGTCCACACTTTCTTCTCCGGGGTCAAATGTCCATTTGGGCAGAAAGCTTGGAAAGGTGTTCCAAAGTGATTGTGGTTGTCTGTCTAGGTGGTGGAATTATGAGCGATGTTACATTCTTCAGCGTATGTGCTCTACTTTATAATTTTCTACTAAACAAAATGAGTTTGGTATTAAAACCAAAACAAAAAACTAAAGACATTTCAAAAATTGTTTATGTTTAACAAAAATAAAATGGGGACTGTATAATGCTGAAGTCTGTCAATCAGGCTTTTGCGTTCCAAGCAATATAAACCAACTTTGTCTATTTTTAAAAAAATATTTTATTTGTTTATTTGAGAGAGTAAGAACGCTGCAGAGGGATAGGGAGAGCAGGCTCCCTGCTGAGCAGGAAGCCCATGCCACACGGGGCTCAATCCCAGGATGGTGGGATCATGACCTGAGCCAAAGGCTGACACTTACCCAACTGAGTCACCCAGGCGACCCCCAACTCTGTCTATTTTAAGTAAGAAATAGTTTATTGGAATGATTGAAGTGCAGTTGACTCTTGAACAGTGCAGAAGTTAAGCGTGCTGACCCCCCTGTAGTAAAAAGTCTGCATGTAATTTTTGACTACCGGAAACATAACCACTAATCGCCTGCACTTGACTGGAGGCCTTCCTGATGCTGACCTAGCACATATTTTGTGTGTCACACCTAACGAGTATAGTCAGGAGAAAGGCAGGTGGGGCAAGGGGACCCCTGTCCTAAGAGGAAACTACCCTTAAAAAGAAAAGAGATCCTATCCTGTTATTTTGTACCCCCCGGAAGGAGCCTTCCGGCCTTTCCCATGTGAACAAGTACCTGATGGGTAGTGAGCCTGTGGTCAAAAATCTGATTGGGCCACTGGGGCAGGGAGGGTTAATCAGATTAAAACAGCCCACCAACAATCTCACAAACACCTCCAGACTTAGGAACTCCAGGACCAACCCTCTCGGGTCCCCTCCCTCTTTGGGAGCTTTGTACAGTCCCTCAGTAAACTTTGCTCTGCTGCCCACCACTTCGTCTGGTGGACCTCTTCATTCTTCAGAGGGGTGTGACCAAGTATCAGGGGCATTAAAGGAAAGGAAGTCCTGAAAAACAACATGTATTATAATACTTTATTCTTACAATAAAGTAAGTTAGAGAAAGGAGAATGCTATAAAAATCATAAGGCAGAGAAAAATACATTTATAGTACTGTACAGTGTTTGTCAATCGTGTAAGCTTCTGTTGTCTGCTGATAACGTGAATTGTCTGTCAGTACCTGCATTGATAGTGTCTTAGATGGTACAGAACACTGTAGCTGTTGCACACATTATTAACACTAGACATCAGAAATGAAAACATAGGAGCACCTGGGTGGCTTAGTTGGTTAAGCGTCCGACTCTTGGTGTCTGCTCAGGTTGTGATCTTGGGCTCCTGGGAACGAACTGCATCGGGCTCTGTGCTCAGCAGGAAGTCTCCTTGAGGAGTCTCTCTCCCTCATCCTTCTGCCCCGCTCAGCTTGCGTGTGCGTTCTCGAGTGTGCCGTCCCTCAGATAAACAAATCTTTAGGAAAAATGAAAACATAATATGAAACAGTAGTTTGTATTTATTTACAGGTATAACGATTCATGCCTTCATAATGAAGAAGCAGCAGTACAGTTGTTTTATGGAAGCTTCTGTAATCAGTACAATTGCTTCATGGCAGCCTGGTTTATATACTGGCGAATGAATTGTTACAACATTTTTGTGCCATACAGTATGATAGTCATTCATAATACAGTATTAGAAACATTTTTACAATTAAAAAATCCCTTCCCTGTGATGATAGGATGATGAGCAGTTTCTCTAGGTATGAGAGAGAAAGGTGTACTATACGGTAATTTAATTCTTTCTTTCTTTCTTTCTTTTTTTTTTTTAAAGATTTTATGTATGTATTTGACAGACAGATCACAAGTAGGCAGAGAGGCAGGCAGAGAGAGAGGAGGAAGCAGGCTCTGCGCTGAGCAGAGAGCCCGATGTGGGGCTCGATCCCAGGACCCTGGGATCATGACCTGAGCGGAAGGTAGAGGCTTTAACCCACTGAGCCACCCAGGCGCCCCCAGTAATGTAATTCTTTAAAAGCAGAGTTATAAAATAGAAAAATCACGATATTTTGTATTAACTATCAGTCACCTCATGCCTATGTAAGGATAGGCTGTCCACGTCCATGCAGGTCTTGGACACGCGATGTTCTTTATGGGGAATGTGAAGGTGGTGATGGTGATGACAGGGAAACATCTCGTGCGGTGCTTGTCCTGCACTTCTTAGATCTTCACACAAAGACACGCACACACACCATGGATGTGTATCACCTGCATGGCATGGTGATTGTTTACTGTTCACGACGTGGAGGTGGGTCATCATGGAGTCTTCCTCCTTGTCGTCTTGGGGTTGCGTGGCCTGAGGAGGAAGTAGAAGAGGGGTCGGGACGGTCTTTCTGCCTCAGAAGGGGCAGAGGTGGAGGTGATGGAAGGCAAGGCCGCAGAGGCGGGCACAGTGTGTGTCACCCCCTGGGAATACGTCGTAATGTTAGATGACTTCTCACGTCTCTGAAAATGTCTCTGTCTGGTACCTGTCCGTCTTGCACTGTTTACTTTAGATTCGGTGCCTGTATCACAGGTCCAGGTTGTAAAAGAAATCAAAAGCAGTCCAGATTGTCCAATGTCTGTTTTCTGGCGCTGCTTCTCCTGCAATGACTTCTTCCTCATCATCTGGCGGTATCCGAGAGCACTCATCTCCAGCCAGTCCTCTCTTAATTCCTCTGGTGTGGTGTCAGTTAGCTCTTGAGTTTCACTGAAATCCATATCTTGAAACCCTTTACCCACCCACCATTTTTGCCATATCAACGGTTTCTTTCATGATTTCCTTGATTGGGTCTGTCATAAATCCTGTGAAGTCATGCACAACATCTAGACACAGTTTTCTCCAGCAGGAATGCCTTGTTTCAGACTTGATGGCTTTCATGGCTTTTTGGGTAACCACCATGGCCTCTTCAGTGGTGTAATCCTTCTAGACTTTAATGATGTTCTGTCGGGTTCTCTTCCACAGTGTTCACAATCCATTCCATTATACACCACATGTGTAATGAGCATTAGTGACCCTGATCTAGAGGCTGAGTTAGAGTCATTGTGTCTGAGGGCAAGTAGTCCATTTTAATACCTTTGGTGCTAATCTCTTGGGGTTCTGGGTGGTCGGGGGCATTGTCCAATCAAAAGAACTTTAAAAGGCAGCTCTTACTAGCAAGGCACTTCCTGACTTCAGAGACAAAGCCTGAGGGAACATCCAGAAAAAGGGGTTCTCATTGTCCAGGCCTTCTTGCTATACAACCAAAAGACTGGCAGCTGCTGTTTATCTTGGCCCTTCCAGGCTCTGGGGTTGGGAGCTTTGCAGATAAGGGCAGTCCTGGTCGTAGGCCTAGCTGTGCTTGCACCAAACAGTAGAAGCAGACTGTTCCTTCCTTCTTTCCTTCAGTCCTGGTGCTCCCTTCTCTGCCCGACTTACAAACGTCCTTTGTGGCACTTTTATCCAGAATAGAGCACTTTGGTCTGCATTAAAATCTATGCAGGCAGCTCTCCTTTCTCCTCAGTAATTTTCTTAATGGCATCTGAGAGAGAAGTCATTTGCTGTCCTTGGTTGGCAGAATTGCTTCTCCTGTTATCTTAACTTTCTTTTTATTATTAATTAACTAACTAATAAATTAATTGATTATTGTGTTCTCTTAGTCACCATACAGTACAACATGAGTTTTTGATGCAGTGTTCCATGATTCATTGTTTGCATATAACACCCACTGCTCCGTGCAAGCCGTGTCCTCCCTAATACCCACCACGGGGCTCACCCATCCCTCCACCCCCTTAACTTTTCTCTTATTGCAGTTATCACACCATCCTTTGCTGACATTAAATTTTCCAGCTTTAGAGCATTCACTTGCCTTTTACTTGAAGTTGTCATGTAATGACTTGGCTTTTTCTTGAATCCTCTTAGTCTTAGAGGTATATCTTTCATTTCTCCATCCTGAACCCACATAAAAGCTGCATTTTCAATACAGGATAAAAATGTGTTTTGCAGAAAGTCCAAGGTTTTCGTGGCTCCTGGCATAGCAGCAGCGACAGCGTCATCGACTTCCTTTTCTTTCTTCTAAGCGGTCCCTACGCTGGTTTCGTTTATCTTGAAATGGTGGACACCGTAGCTGCAGATCTCAGTCCGCATACACAGCAGACAGTTGAACTTTTTCTTGTAAGGTCATGCTTGCTGGGAGCGCTTCTCACATCATCTGTGGCATTTCTTATGGGTCCCTTGGTGTTATTCAGGGTTTACGGTCTGGCACTAAACACAGCGAAAAACACATGAGACCTGAGAGAGATCACTTTTACTGAGATACACAGCTTCCTGGAGAGAGAGCCCGCTTGTGCCGTGATGAGGGTCACTCAGTGCTGTAGGTGGGCGTTCGCACCCTCGAGCCCCCCTCACTGGTGGCAGAGGTGGCTCTGAAGTTACCGCGGTAGTGCAGGCTGAATTAGTTCATTTTGTGCAGTTATGATTTAATACTGCATCTTTGTTTCTATTTCTCTTGACTGCAAATGGTGCCATGTATAGTCCGTAAGGATGTATGTAAGTTTTTATAAGCTTTTTTTTTAAAAAAAAGATTTTATTTATTTGACAACAGATCGCAAGTAGGCCAGAGAAGCCGGCAGAGAGAAAGGGGGAAGCAGGCTCCCTGCTGAGCAGAGAGCCGGAAGCGGGGCTTGATCCCAGGACCCTGGGATCAGGACCCAAGCTGAAGGCAGAGGCTTTAACCCACTGAGCCACCCAAGCGCCCAAGTTTTGATAAGTTTTAACCACCCCCCCCCACATTTTATTTAATTGAGAGAGAGTGAGAGAGTGAGCCTGCCAGTGTACAAGGAGGAGAAGGGGTGGAGGAAGAGGGAGAAGTGCCCTCCCCCTTCCTGGCTGTGCAGGGAGTCTGCCCTGGGGCTCCATCCCAGGACCCTGGGATCATGACCTGAGCCGGAGGCAACTGCCTGAGCCACGCAGGCGTCCCTAAATTTTAACCTTTTATAATTTGTGTATATTTTATGATAATAAATGATAAAGGAGATTAGTATCTATATATTTTTTATGTATTTCTGACATACTTAATTTTTTCCTTTTTTTTTTTAATATTTCTAGGCCATGCAGTTTGTCTGCCTGTTTATTCAAATTGTCAAAGATCTCCAAAAAATTTTACAATATTTTATTGAAAAAAATCTCCAGTCTACTTATAGGGGAAATTTTTTACAGTTCAAACCCCTATTGTTGTAGGGTCACAGATGTAAGTGGTGGAACAGCAGAGAGGCTGGGGGACCAGTAGAGAGGCAGCAGCCACCGCCATTTCCTGGGGTCAGCCTGGGGACATCATGGCTCCTGCACAAGTCCCACGGCTGTGGCCGGACCCCTCCTGCAGTGCTTTTCCTCCTGGGCTACAGGGTTGTCCTTTGCCCTTTCAGGAGCAGGTACAGATCCTTTCTTCTACTGCAGGAGTGAGAGGCAGAGTTTCAGGGTGACTCCCGTATGAACTTCTTTCATCATCTAGGCACACCCAGGAGATGAGCATTGTCATCATCATTGTAGTCTAGTTATCTTGATACCCTGTCTCTTAGGCATTTGAATGAGGCATGCACCCTCTAAAAGTCATTTGCTCTGATTTGAAAATGACCATTAATTACCACTAGTTGAGAGTCCCAGGTCACGTTGCTTTGCTGTCTCTTACCCTGCGTGATTCCGCCCTTACTTGGGCCCATTGTCCGTTGGTCGGTCGGGGCACGGAGCGGTTTTTCTTAACAGCGGGGTTGATGTAGATACGTGCTTTGCCTCTAGCTCTGGACTCTTCTGCTCATGAGTTGTTTCAAACTTAATAATACTGTAGCATTTTGAGTGCTGTAATTGTCAGAAAGTGCTGCTGCTGTTACTGGTTGTTTATAAATAGTTAAACGCTTTCCCTGAAATCAGTTCAAGAGTTATGTGTATATAGTGAACCTAAAACCAAGCAAGAAAAATAGAAATCTCTTGTGTTAGTGGCTCTGGATACGCTTTCTTAGGTTCTTAAAGTTTGGCTTATGGTTTTAATAGAGCACCCCAGTGTCTCAGGTCTGGTGGCAGAAGCCATCTGTGTGAGAACGCTTCACTTACCAGAGTCAGAGGCATTCAAGTTTTTTTTTTTTTTAAGATTTTTATTTATTTATTTGACAGAGAGAGAGATCACAAGTAGGCAGAGAGGCAGGCAGAGAGAGAGAGGAAGGGAAGCAGGCTCCCTGCTGAGCAGAGAGCCCGATGCGGGGCTCCATCCAAGGACCCCGGGATCATGACCTGAGCCGAAGGCAGAGGCTTAACCCACTGAGCCACCCAGGCACCCCGGCATTCAAGTTTTTAAACATACATGGTAATTACAGGAAAAATTTCGTGGCCTCAAAGTTAAGTCTGATTTACACGTTTCTAATCAGAAGTGGAATGTGGGATTGAAGTAGTGTTTAGAGTCCCTTGCAGGGATGAAAAATATTTGGGCCCCAGAAGAATTACCAGCTTAAATGGTTTTCTCCTCTGAACTTTCAGTTGATGAAACACGATATTTGCACATTCTTCTCCTAGGAGTTACAACATTTAATTGATCCAAGTAAAGGTGTAAGTGTGTTTTGAGAATGTGCTGAGTAGGTTGCATAATTTAGTAGACATGTACTAAGGAGTGGAGATCCGCAGGAGATTATGACAAATCATATGTTGGATTTTCTTTTTTTTTTTTTTAAAGATTTTTTTATTATTCATTTGACAGAGAGAGATCACAAGTAGGCAGAGAGACAGGCAAAGAGAGAGAGAGAGGAGGAAGAAGGCTCCCTGCTGAGCAGAGAGCCCGATGCGGGACTCGATCCCAGAACCCTGGGATCATGACCTGAGCCGAAGGCAGCAGCTTAACCCACTGAGCCACCCAGGCGCCCATATGTTGGATTTTCTATTCTAACTCTTTTCCTTTAAGTTTTAGGTTTAATCATTTTGGCAGCCACAGAGTGGTCTTTCAGAAAGTCACCTTTTCTTTTTTTTTAAGTAGGCTCCATGGCTAGAGTGGGGCTTGAGCTCAAGACCTAGGCTGAGATCCGGAGTCAGATGCCTAACTGACCAAGCCACCCAGGCGCCCCCAGAAAGTGACGTTTCACACCAAATCTGATCAGAAGCATAAAGCTTGTGGGTTGTTACTTTGGTTGGTTGTTTTGTTTTTGAGATTAGTTTCTGTGCACTGCTGTGAAATCTCTTGAGTTTCTGGTACTCTCAGCAAGCTGATGATGTGTGGTGTTCCGGCAGCTCTCCAGACCCAGGGCCAGTCGTGGCAGAAACCTGACTTCACAGTATCACCTGCTATAATTTAAAGTGAATCCTCAAACCATTGTCTGTCTGCTCAGAGACATTATGTCATCTCTGCATCCTGCAGCACTGTGTGGGACAGTGATCCCAAGCTGCTGCTCTGGTTCCAGCTCTGCGTTTGTGGAGGGGTTCGCTTGACTCTTTTCATTTATTTATAGCTCCTTAATAAAAACCTCGAAGCATTTCATCTTAACTGCTTAAATTTGGTATTTCTCACCTGGTGTCCGTAACTTGTTGGTACATTCTGCTGCACTGGTTTGCCCTCCTCTCCTTTCGCTCTGTCCGGCAGGCACACTGCGGGGCACAGTTGTCAGCAGTATCATATTGGAGGGAAGATGTTTGGTTTATGTGTCAAAGATTTTGGGTTTTCTAATCTTGGACCCATCATTTACTAACTGCGTGATCTGAAGTGGGTCTCTTATATTGCTCTAAAATCTGTTTCCTAATCTATAAAATGGGAATAAAACCTACTTTTCCCTCCTACAGCTGAATGAGAAGAGAGATAATTTTTTGGTGAACCAGCCACCTGTACATCATAACACATATCATTGTTTGACATGCCACTAAGAAAGTTCATTGTGTATTAAACTATATTACACCTTTGATTACAAAATGCATCTTGCGATCAAAAATTTAAAATGAGAAAAATATACATTAAACTAAGTGAAATGTGTTGTATATGACACCTCCATTCTCCATATTGCTCTCACAGTGATATATTAAAAATTACAAGTCTTGTAATGTCCTTTCCCTGCTTGAAATTCATCAGTAATTCCCCATAACCTAAGGACACAGTCGAAACCGTTAATGTCATAAACAGGGGCCAGTGTAATCTGGACCTGCGTTTGGTGCCCAAAGCACTGGCATCACTTGGGGACTTTTTAGATATGGGACTTCTCAGACCCTATTCCATTTCTGTGGAACAGAAACTTGGGGATAGACCCAGGAGCTTTAACAAGCTTGTCAGGAGCTTCTGATTTACACCAATTTGAGAACTTTGGTCTAGGTCAAACCTATTTTAAGTTTCTCCCCCTGCCCTTACTGTTATGTGTACTTAAGTTAATGTAGAAGTAGTGGGACTGCTTGGATATAAGGTGAGCTCCCCTTCCCAGAAATTATCCCCCAGAGAAGAGCAGTGCGGGCATCTCTCATGTTGGGGGTAGGGGCTGTCTCAAGGACATTATTTTGGATAGCAAAGAATTCTTTGTGACAACATACTATAAATCAAAATGATTTGAATCAGTGCTTAATTTCAGATATTTTTAGAACTCACTAGTGGAAGTAGTTTTTAAAAAGGCAAAAGCATTTTAACACTGATTTTCTAATAGTCCTCACAGTTGCAGGTGTTGACCATCTAATGCATTTTAAAGATCACACAAAAAGCAAAAACATTGGTGATTGTGATGTGGAGATTGTGTGTGTGTGTTTGTGTAAATCAAATGGCTAATCAAACGAATAGTTATTTCTGAGTTGGGATAACAGGTCCACAGGCAGTATTATATTTATGTAAATAAAAACAAGAACAAAACTCCTTTGCCAAAGAGTTAGAAATAAAGATGCTTTAATTTGGAAAACCCATTTTAGACTAAAGAATTGGCTTTACTGATGGGATACAGTGATGACCAAGATGCATATGAAGCATTTGAATAAACTTGCTTCATGAATGTAAGAAAAACAGTCTGAACAGTATTTTATAATATGCATTTCACTATATATGCTTAAGGTATAATTAAATATTATAAGTAAAACATTTGATTGTTTCACCTCTATACCTAGAATTTTACCAAAAATTTTGGGGGAGTAATTGTCAAATCATATTTACAGTTTCAAGAAAACTCTGCTGTCCTCTCTGCCTGGAATGGTCTAGCACCCCCTTTCTCTTTGCGGGCTTCTTTGTACTCTTTGAAACTCCTTTCCCATCCTCTCCTCACGTTTACTCTACCCCTATCTCCCCAGACCCTTGAGGTTAAGAGTACCGTTTCCTGCCTGTAGCAGCTGGTACTTGCTCCATGTCAGTGCACCTGTCTTCACTGCTTTCCTGCTTTGTTTTGCTTTATTTCTTCTATTAGTGTGTGAATTATTTTAAGGCTTTCTCTTTGGGTAATTCATAACCAGGTGTAAGGAGCACGGGCTTTATATTTATAGACTGTCTTGGTTTGAAGGACGGCTTAGCTACTGCATAGGTGTATCACCTAGCGAAAGTCACTTCATCTTTCTCAGTCTCCAGGAATTGAAAGTAATAGTTTGTTACATTATATTGAGGATCGAATGAAGTGTGACAGTTAAACATCAGTAAATACTTATTATTCAGTTCTGCCTTTAATGTCTCATAGGGACTCAAGATCTCTTTAAGTGAGATAGAAGAGTTTTATCTAATTTACACTCCATTATCTCTGAATAGATCAAAAAGCAATTGTAACCCATAGGTGAAATATTAGTGTATGTTTCAAAATCTTATTTACTAACTTATCTGCATTGTTTCAAACAGTATTTGTTTAATTCTGTCTCTTAAAATATTTACCCACAATCTGACGTTCCAGTGGCAACTACTGATGCACATCTGTACTCCTTTCCTTACCGCTTTTTTCTTTTTATGTGACTGAATTTATTTTTATTTTTATTTTATTTTAAAGATTTTATTTATTTATTTGGCAGACAGAGATCACAGGTAGGCAGAGAGGCAGGCAGAGAGTGAGGGGGGAAGCAGGCTCCCTGCTGAGCAGAGAGCCCGATGCAGGGCTCGATCCCAGGACCCTGAGATCATGACCTGAGCCAAAGGCAGCGGCTTAACCCACTGAGCCACGCAGGCGCCTCTACTAATATAAACATTTTAACAGAAAAATGTTTGGAATGTTTTCCATGGACAAATTCCTAAGGAAAAATCACAAGAGAGACCATTTTAAAGGTTTCTGATCTATATTGCCTGGTGATTCTAGCAATTTATGTTTGTCAGTGGCATACGAGTGCCTTTGTCAGTATATCTTTATCTGTGTAGATGGTTGTTTTTGAAGACTTGGAACAGGGGTGCCTGGGTGGCTCAGTCGGTTAAGCATCTGCCTTTGGCTCAGGTCATGATCCCAGGGTCCAGGGATGGAGCCCCGCATTGGGCTCCCTGTTCAGCGGGGAGCCTGCTTCTCCGCCGCCCCCCATCCTCTCTCTCCCTCTCTCTCTTTCAAATAAGTAAAATCTTAAAAAAAAAAAAAACCCAAATTGGAACCAATGTGAAAGGTGTATCAAGGGCATCTCATTGGTACATGTGCCTTTTATAGGAAAATAAATCTGTTCTTTGGGTAGATCCATTTTAGCTTCCTGTGTTCCTCCAGTCACGTTGCTTACATTGTCCCATTACCCCTTCTAAGGCACACATGGTCTTGTCCTTTTCCTGTCCTCCGTTTACTGCTTGCTCGCCCTTCTGCCGATTGTAGAGCCTGGCAGAGCCGGGGCGCAACTGGGGTCCGCGCTGTCTTCAGGGCTGAGTTTGCTGCTCTCCTGGAGTGCCCTGTTCGCCACCACCTCTCTCCGGGACATGTCCTTCTAGTCCAAGTGTCTTCATCATTTGTTAAAGGAGCACTTTGTCCTTCCCTTAAAGGAGTCTGTGGTTTTGGTCACTTGGATCCTCGGGTGCTCTGGCTGTCCAACTGGCTTCATTGGTGCTCTCGGGTTTTCAGGCTGGAAGAGGAGTGGGGTCAGTCTCCCGTCAGGAAATGTCCCCCCACCTGGATTCTCTCTCTGTCAGGACTGAGCTCAGGTCCACCCTCCGTGAGACCTTTCTGGATTGCTAAGCCCTTATGATGTTCGTCAGAACCATTTCGTTCTTAAAAGCTGTTTTCAGGTGGTCGCCTTGGCTTCTGGGCGGGGTTCCTGGGACAGTGACTCTGCTTGCCTGCTTCTGGGTCCCCTCGTCTGCGCGGGTGCACACAGATGCTCCCTGTGTGGTCGCTGCACCCCTCGCCCCTCGTGGCCTCCGTGCCGGATGTTAACGGAACCAGGACCTGTCCCTGTGCTCCTGTCAGGGGTCCTCGCTCCAGCATTTTATCCCTGCACTCCCTCTCCATCTGTAGGGCGGGGTGTGGGAGGAGAGGGAAGGAGAGAATTCTCTGTCACAGCAAAGCTTGAGGCCGTCTGTCTGATGTAATCGAGGCCCTGTCTGTGTCTGGGTTTGCCCTACGTTAGCGGGAAGGCTCTTTAAAGCAGGCCTGTCCTTTCGCATCTTAGGGTGGTTTCTCCGCTTGCCCTGCTGAGCTGAGCTCCCTGCCCCTTTCTTGCCCTCTCGGGTACCAGCTTTCTCAGCAACTGTCGGTGGGCCCGTGGCTTTCCAGCATCAACACCACAGTGAAAAGGCAGCGAACAGGCTGCTGCTTCTGGAGCAGTAGTTGTATGTAATCAGCAGAAACTCTGATGTTTCTGTATAAAAGAGATAAATGACTGTAGATATTAATTTACCCCAATGTAAACAAAAAGGTGTTTTGGTGTCCTCATCCAATATCGTTTCTGTGGCCCGATACCACACATGTAAAGGACTTGGGGTACATCTTTGCTATTCCCTTTAGTATCTAGATACTGGAGAGTCAGAAATTTCTGTTTTTTTTTTTTTTTTTTTAAAGATTTTATTTATTTGTTTGTTAGAGAGAGAGATACAGAGCGCAAGCACAGGCAGACAGAGTGGCAGGCTAGAGGCAGAGGGAGAAGCAGGCTCCCTGCCGAGCAAGGAGCCCGATGTGGGACTCGATCCCAGAACGCTGGGATCATGACCTGAGCCGAAGGCAGCTGCTTAACCAACTGAGCCACCCAGGCGTCCCCAGAAATTTCTGTTTTAAACATTTTTTGAAGAGAGAAATATTTTCAGAAGGTTGATGTGCCTTGTAGCTGCAAATGTAAACTTTCTAAGTGTTTCCAAAAGCTTTGAATCCAGGCACTGTACTGTTCTCCTAGCAAGTTAATTTTCTGCATGCAGTGGGCTCTATCCATTCCTGGTGTCACACACTTCTCCCGTCCCAGCATAGGATGTTGGTTTGGGCCATCATTCATATTTTTGTTATTAAAGCTTTCCCTTTTTAAAATAGTAGATTAAAAATACTAAAAATAGCTGGTGAGTATGGAAATTTGCCTCTATCAGTTATTTCCCCTTTTCCTCATTCCTGTGAGGGTCAAAGTAGGTTGTGAGATGTTTGCTGTGCTTTTTAAAACAATGTCTTTTTAAATGAAAGACAAAAGAAAATACACTTCTTGGGCCTCACAGAACTGCTTTGTGTTATTAGTATAGGATATTGGATTTTCTGGATAATTAAGTATAATGAAGTATGCTGTAGCTACCTCAATTTTTACCCTCACTCCCCCATAATCTGGAAGAGGGCATTCCATTACTATATTTTTAGTGCTTTTAATATTTACATGATTGACAGAAGAATGTTTTTCCTTAATAATATATTCTGTACTTAAAAAGTACTATTGAGAATTACTGGTTCAGTTAATGGTAATAAAGATTCTAGCAGCACATTCTCCTTTAAAGGGATTTCCTGTGGTCTGTGGCATATGGTGTTTGTTTGACAGCAGATGAGGTAGGGGTATAATAATTCAAAGGAAAGGTGGCTCTAGGAGGGTGATGGGGAGAATTAATTATAGTTTTAAGACTCGTTAAGCCATCTTGTTGGACTTTTCCTTCATTATTTTCCTTGATATGATTCTGGGTCACCAGTTACCAAGCTTAGATCAGATTGGTCTGTTTTCTGTTCTGCAAAATGACGGATAATAATGCCCTCCATGATAGTGTTGTACAGAGGAGTCAGTGAATAAGCATTATGTCAAGAGTTTAGGATGATACCTAGCACTCATTTAATCTCAGTAGTTATTACGTATAATACTTCTGTTATATTCTTTATACTGGTGGCATGGACACAGGAGTGGAGAAGTAGGTGAACATGTTTTGTTCATGTTCTTGCCGATGTCTATGAATTGACTAGAAGATAACCATGTAAATGTCTTGAGCCTGGTGAGGGTGTGGTGAAGTGAAGCTGGATGGGAGATGACAAGTATCTGTGATGTGTAATGGGTTCTGAGCTGTGAAGAAATTCTGGATTTGAGGCATAATGTGGCTTTTGAGGAATGGTTGCATCGTTGAAAGAGACAGAATTTTTAAAATATTGGAAAATATTTAAAATATTGGAATTTTAAAAATTATTTAAAATAAATATTTTAAATAAATAATAAATACTTAAAATAAATATTTTAAATAAATAAATATTTTAAATAAATATTTTAAAGAATTTAAAAATATTGGAATATTAGGATCTTGTGAGGTGTTGCAGAATCTGAGGGTAAGTGTGAATTCTTCCAAATTCATAATGAAGTGTTTCTGAAAACATTTTTTATCTTCAAAGCCAGGCTATGAATTTGGAACCCAAGGGAGAAAACCTAGAAAAGACAGGACTGTGCCTACCTAATGTCCCTTCAACCAGAGACACTCTTCAGATTTACATTCTGATTGTTGATTGTGTGTCAGTGCTTTAACTATTTTCTGTAGTCTTGATGTCTTTGTACATTGAAATTCCTCTGGGTGAGGTTATAAAATAACAGAGATGCCTTTCTTTGGGGAGAATTTCTGGGAGATTGTCTTCAAACTCAGGGACATGGATTTTGGGAGGCATAAGCTTCTTATCACCTGGTAAAGCCTTGGGATAATGTCCAGTCAAATCCTGGGCTCAGATCCTTCCTGATTTTTGTTAAGCTCTCTGGCTTACTGTATGGCTTACTTCACTTGGCTGGTAGCCCCATATCTTCCCTTATAAAGCCTCAAGTGAACAATGCCAGCTTAATAGGTAAATGATAAGCTATGCA
Organism: Mustela erminea; assembly: GCF_009829155.1. Taxonomy (NCBI): domain Eukaryota; kingdom Metazoa; phylum Chordata; class Mammalia; order Carnivora; family Mustelidae; genus Mustela; species Mustela erminea. The sequence goes on along the minus strand of NC_045624.1, from coordinate 87,407,504 downwards.
TTTAATTTTACTTAAAAACATATATACTTAACATGGAGCTATAGTTCACATAGCATATAGTTAACTCATCTAAAAAGCACAAGTCCGTGGTTTTGATATATTCACCCAATTGTGTAACCATCACTACAGTAAATTTTAGAACATTTTTATCACCCCAAATGAAATCCTGCCCCCTGTAGCAGTCATTCCCCATTTCCCATTGGCCTCCAGCCCTAGGCAACCACCAATCTGCTTTCTCTATAGACTTGCATAGTTTGGACATTTGGTACAAGTAGAACCATGTGTTTGGTTACTGACTTCTTCCACTTACCATAATGTTTCGAAGTGCATCCATACTGTAGCATATATTCGTTCTTGATTCCTTCTTACTGCTGAATAATACTCTGTTGCACACATACACTACATTTTGTTCATCCCTTCATCAGTTGATGGACATTTGGGTTTCTGTTTTTTTGGCCCTTTTAATTGATGCTGCTATGAACATTCTTGTGCAGATTTTTGAGTCAACTTTTTTGTTTGTTTGTTTGCTTCTTTATTGGGTATATTTAGAAGTGAAACTGTTAGGTCATATGGTAATGCTTATGTTTCCGCTTCTGTAGAGACTGCCAGACGGTTTACCAGAGCTGCTGCACTTCCTTGCATTCCACCTGCAGTGTAAGGGACTCCCAGTTTTTCCACATCCTTGCCTGCACTTGTTACTAGCTTTTATTTAATTGTTATAGCCATCCTATTGGGTGTGAAGTGGTATCTCACTGTGGTTTTTATTTTTATGACCCTGATGGCTAATGATGTTGAGCATCATTACTTATCATCATGCGCTTACTGGCTATTTGTTTATCGTCTTAGGAGAAATGTCTGTTAAGATCTTTTGCTCAATTTTAAATTGAGTCATTTATCTTTTTTATTACTGAGTTGTAAGAGTTCTTTATTTGCTTTCAGTTATTGAATTTGGGAGTTACGGTGCCTTTGATTCTGGGGGAGAAGGGGCTAAGCGACAGTTAATAGTCACAGTTGTCACCACTTGCTACTAAGGTGTCTCCAGTAATTTAACACAGAAGGGTAGAGTAAGTGAGAGATGAGAAGTGATTAGCTCCTGGTGCAGATGAAAGCAGTCACTGCTCTTATCCTTATATCCCAGTCAGGATATTCTTTTGATTTAACCCAAACTTGGGTGGGGAGCTTGCTTGCTTGCTTTCTTTCTTTCTTTTTTTTTTTTTTTTAAGATTTTATTTATTTATTTGACAGAGAGAGATCACAAGCAGGCAGAGAGGCAGGCAGAGAGAGAGAGGAGGAAGCAGGCTCCCCGCCGAACAGAGAGCCCGATGCAGGACTCGATCCCAGGACCCTGAGGTCATGACCCGAGCCGAAGGCAGCGGCTTAACCCACTGAGCCACCCAGGCGCCCCGGGAGCTTTCTTTCTGAGGGAAGGTCTTTGCTGCTGGTGACAAGGAAATCTTTTTATTTTTGGAAATCTTTTTTTTTTTTTTTTTTTTGGGAAATCTTTTTAAAACATGAATTTTGTTTCTTCCTTGAACACATGCACAGTTTTTTTTTTTTTTTTTTTAAGTAAAAAGTTTTGCTCTTATTTTTGTGTATTGTGAAGTACATAAATGTAATCCCTAAATGCTTCACAGGCAGGTAAGATTTTGTATTTATTTTACTTAAAATAGAATTAGGGGCGCCATGCTGGCTCAGTCAGAAAAGCACGTGACTCTTATCTGTGGGTGGTAAGTTCGAGCCCCATGTCGGGTATTGATGTTTCTTTAAAAAAATAAACTTTAAAAAAGCATTAAAAAAATACAACAGATTTACTATTTTGGCATACTTATTACCGTATTTTGGAGGCCTTTAGATTCTGAGACGCAACAGAAGTTTGTATTTGGTAATAAAACTATATTTTAAAGTTAACTTTGGGGTGCCACAGTGGCTCATTCGATTGGGTGTCCGACTCTTGATTTCGGCCCAGGTGATAATCCCAGGTGGGTTCCAGCCCCGCATCAGGCTCTTCACTCATGTGGAGTCTGCTAGTCTTTCTCCCTCTCTTCTTCCCCCACAACTCACTCACTCTCTGTGTCTGTCTAAAGCAAATAAATAAAATCTTTAAAAAAAATAGTTAATTTTATTAGCACTCTTCACAGCTTTTATATTCTGTAGCAGCATTGTTCAGTAGAGCACACTGTGATGGAAGTACTCTGTCCAGTATGGTAAACAGGCCTGCTGCGTGTAGCTGTTGAACACTTGAGACGTGGCTGATAAGACTGCTGAGTCTTTAGGTTAATTTCTTTAATAGTTAAAACTAGAATTTATTTTTTTTTTATTTTTATTTATTTTTTTTTTTAAAGATTTTATTTATTTATTTGAGAGAGAATGAGTGAGAGAGAGCATGAAAGAGGAGAAGGTCAGAGGGAGAAGCAGACTCCCCAAAGAGCCGGGAGCCCGATGCGGGACCCGATCCCAGAAGTCCGGGATCATGACCTGAGCCGAAGGCAGTTGCCCAACCAACTGAGCCACCCAGGTGCCCTAAAACTAGAATTTAAATAGCCACATGTGGTTAGTGGCTATGTTGCCCAAGTTCTAGATGCTACAGGTGTAGAGCCTCACTAATCTATTATGTTTTTAGAAGTATGAATTCAGCTCTAATGAAATTGTTACAGGAAATAAGGGCAGTGTGTTTTTGGCAAATATTTTTACTGAATGTATTTTCTATTTTCTCTAGTCTGAAGAGTGCCTGTTTTCTACGTGGAGCCTATTAAACTTTATAAATAAAGTTAAATTTCTGTGTCTATCTGTAATTACAATGTAGAAAATGGCTGCACAGATTTTCACCAAATTTAGAAGGTTTCAGATGTTGTGAGTGAAAATATAGACTATGTGTCGTGCTTAAGACTGGATTTGGGGAGTATGGTGGCTGTTGCCTGGAAGAGGCTGATGGATGACGGGAAGCCCTCCTTGCCGCACCTAATCCAGGACCCGGAACAGATAGGACCAACTCGTGGGTTGAAGTATGACTCTTAAGTAGAAAGTAACTAGGGTGGCAATTCTAACTGCTGGTTGGCCTTAGTCTGTAGCTTGCTCCAGGGATAGCAGCCGCAGTGATTCTCCAGTGCAGATGGAGAGAGCTGGTTGCTAGGCTTAAATAAATTACTCACCGTCTTTAAGATGGAAGAGGAAGCCAAATTTTATGACAGGTTTTGGATGGTGGTAGTGTTCTAGGTAAATTAGCTTTGTTAACATGATTATGAAAGCTTCAGAAAGGAAAGGGAATCACTTGATTTGATGTTTTAACACCCTTTTTACATTTAAGCTCATATGTGTCTTGAGATTAGTTTTTTTGTTCATGAAAAGTTTAACTTTGATTTAACAAGTAAACATTTTAAATTTTGGGGGGACAAGAGAGGATGTTTAGTTCACTTTAAATGGTAGAAAAACATACTAAATTCATAAAAGTATACAACAGGATAATGGCAAGATGTATTTTAACTGGCAGTTTGCAGTTCAATTTAGAATTCTGCATGTTCCAAAATGGAAGAAGGTGGCAAGCTGAAATTTGAGCCAGCCGTAACTGTATGACAAGTGAGGGGTGTGTTCGTGGGGGAGAGTGGGTTAAAGTCTTTTCTGAGGAAAGGATAGAGACTCTGGATTCCTAGAAAGAAACTCTGACAAATAACTTGCTCTTTTTGGGGAGAAAATGATGGAATATTACAGAGGACATAAAAGCACTCCAGTATAGGGACACCTGGGCAGCTCTATCGGTTAAATGTTCAACTCTTGATTCTGGCTCAGGTCATGATCTTGGGGTCCTAGGATGAAGCCCCAGATCAGGCTCTGCACTCAGCCCCTCTTCCTCTTCCCCTTGCCCCAATCATTTGCACACTTTCCCTCTCTTTAAAAAAAAAAAAAAAAAGGCACTGAATATAAAACGAGAGAGGGCAGGGTGATTTAATATTGTGTGGGAGTTATTAGTCTGTAGATGCTGCTGGGACAGTTGGTTCTCCCTATGGGATCAACGAGAGCTAGAGCGCTACCTCACACCTCAAAGAACATTTCCAGGTGCATAATTACCTATGTTACCAGTGGATCAGAGTTGAAGATGTGCATAGCCCGTTGATTAGAGCTTTTACTTCTGGATATATACCCTCAAGTATTGGTTTTCCTGTTTTATTCCTTTGTGACCCACTGCGTACACAGAACTTTGCATGTAGAACTGAAAGTTTTTAAAAGAAGCAGTCCTCATAGTAAATCAAACACACTTTTCTACATTATTCCATTTTTGATAAAATACTGCTGTGACCCAGGGACCTGGTTTCACGAGCTCCTGGGTGTAGCTTGACAGAGAGTGCCTTAGGGAAACATTTGTGCATTTGCATAAGGAGACGTGCGTGACAATTTCAGCATGTCTGTAATAACATAAAGTGATACATGTTAAAGTATAAAAACGTGCATAAGTACGATGAACCTTAATTTTGGGATAGCTCTTAATAGTAGAAGGGTGGGGGGGATCTGAGGGTCTTCAAGTCTGTCTGTTTTAAGTTAGTCTCTGATCTAAAACGATCTGAAGCACATGGGACAGGGTTACAGTTTGTAAACATGGCAGCTGCACATGCTTTGTTGTATGCTTGAAGTCGTGGAATATGATGTAATCAAGATGGGGGAGAAAAGTAGGAGCTGTGGTGTTGAGGTGAGGCTGGGTTTGCAAGCAGGGCCCAGATCATCAGAGATGTATTCATTACGTTAAGAATATTTTTGCTTTGGGTCGCCTGGGTGGCTTGGTTAAGCATCCGCCTTCAGTGTGGGTCATGATCCCAGGGTGCTGGGATGGAGGCCTGTGTCTGTCAGGCTCCCACGCAGGGGAGTCCGCTTCTGCCTCTGCTGCCACCCCTCCCCCAACTCGTGCATGCTCTCGCTCTCTCTTTTGTGTTCTTTCTCAAATAAATAAAATCTTTTTTTAAAAAAACAATATTTTCCTTGATCTCAATGGCAGAAGGGTTTGTTTTATTTATTTTTAAAAAAGATTTTTAGGTTTGTTTATCTGACAGAGAGAGAGAGAGAGAGTGCAGGAGGGCACAAGCAGGGGGAGCGACGGGCAGGGGGCTGGGGGCTTTCCACCAAGCCAGGAGCCCAGTTAGGTACTTGATCCCTGGACTCCCGGGTCCTGACCTGAGCTGAAGGCGGGTGCTCAACTGACTGAGCCGACCAGGCGCCCCAAGGGCAGAAGGGTTTTAAAAAGGCATGATGATACCAGATTGGTGTTTTTGAGTATAGTGTGGGACAAAATTGAGGGAGCAGAGGCTGAGGGGGGTGTAATGATTCCGTTGTGGGGTGTTCGTGACTGGAACAGAGCAGGACAGTGAGAGGGTAGGAGGGGGAGGGTGGCTAGACATGGAGGAGGCAGTCAGTTTGTTGGTGTCTGATCAGATGCAGGGGTAGGGACTGACCCTGAGGTAACTCCTAGCTTCCTGTTCACCACTGATGTGTGTAAAGATGGTGGCCTTCCCCGGAAGGGGAAGCAGAAGGACTGGATTAGAACTTAAGTCAGTCAGGTTTTCTATGGGAACATGATTATGCTCATAATTTCTGCTTGATTCCATTTCAGAAGAACTAAAACTAATATTTTATAATCATTGTTTTATGTTTACAGAATAATATTTCTTTTTAGTTTTGATTAAAGAGGTGATTTTTGCACTAAAAATGAAAGAAAGGTACTAGGATTGTATAACAAAGTGCCTGTTTGAATAGTAGTAGAGATACTTGAGATGATTATAATAGGGAATTGGTTTTGCCTCATGATACAATTTATATGTATTTACAGAACTTTTAGATGTATCGCTAGGTATTGGGTTAATCTGTTGGGATTTTTTTGTTTGTTTGTTTTACGAATTACTTTTCAAACATTAAAAAAATGTTTTTTTTAAAGTAGGCTCCATGTCCAGTATGGAGCCCAGTGCAGCGATGGAACTCACAACCCTGAGATCAGCAGCTGGATCCTTCTCTGACTGAGCCACCCATGTTCCCCCGAACATAAGGATTTTTAATTGTTCACTGTTGTGGGTCTATAATTTTAACTTCTGTTTTCATTGCAGTTATTTTCCGGAAGCCAGTTTTGCATTTATTCTTTTATTACTTTATTGTTCTCCTCTGCACATGAAAGAAGTTTGATAAAATCCGAAGTTGACTGTTCCAACCGACACCATATGTATAAACCGTTTTTCTGTAGGAACATGCTGGAGATGCACCTGGTAGTGGAATGGAAACCAACTTTGCTTCTCTATGTCTTTCTGTGTTGGAGCTGTTACTTAAGACCTTCAAGGATGACATGTTAATAGTCACTACTGACACCAACAGGCATGGCTCTGTGCTGGTCATCAGACGGTCTCTCCCTCTGTAAATCGTTACAGTGCCTGCCACAGTGCACGGCACGTGGTTAGTCTTTCATAAGTATTTGTTGAATGAAGAAGTATACCATGGCCAACATAGTGACGATTTGAATCTTTCACAGTTTCTATTGTCTTTTGAAGGTCAGTTATTACTTTATGAGGTTAAAGTATCACTCCTGAAAGTGTATTTGTACTTAGAGTGAGAGAACAGATGATGGTTCTCAGTGAGCAGGATTAAATTAAGTGGCTTGGAATGCTCCCTTAAAATAATGTAGGATAGCAGGAGCCCTTTGGTGTTGAAGCCTTCAGTGGTCAGGTGGTTTAATAAAGCATTGGTGTGATTTCTGGATAAAACCTTTTTGTCTGTTTAAATTCCCATATATATTATCCGTAAATACAAGGTAATAATTTTATTGTATTTGGATATTTGATTTATTTTTAAAAATTAAGGATAAATGGGTGCCTGGGTGGCTCAATGGGTTAAAGCCTCTGCCTTCTGCTCAGGCCATGATCCCAGGGTCCAGGGATTGAGCCCCACATTGGGCTCTCTGCTCCGCAGGGAGCCTGGTCCCCACCCCCTCACCTGCCTACTTGTGAGCTCTCTGTGTCAAATAAATTAAAAAAAAAACCCATAAAAATAATTTTAAAATAATTAAGGGTAGAGAAGGACTTAGTAAATAGTTTTTAAAAATAAGGAAATAATTTCATGTTTTTTTTTAATTTGACACAGAGATAGAGAGCACGAGTAGGCAGAGCAGCAGGCAGAGGGAAAGGGAGAAGCAGCTCTCCACTGAGCAGGGAGCCCAACAGGGAGCTCGATCCCAGGACTCTGGGATCATGACCTGCGCTGAAGGCAGATGTTTAACGACTGAGCCACCCAGGTGCCCCTAATTTCATGTTTTTAAATTAAAGAATATGTTAAATGTTTGCACATTTGCAATTTTCACAATACCTGTGGAGCAAGAACTCCGCTATCTGGGGTTCTTTTGTTCTTTACCTCAACTCTCTCAGACACAGGGGAGACTAAGAACGGGGAGTTTCGAGATTGCGCAGTGTGCATAGCAGGGAACGAGGAGCTGGGTGGTTGGAGGTCATGCTAACACTGCAAGTCGGGGAGCCCAGTGTGTCCCTGTAGTTCCTGAACATGCCAGTGGGATGCGGGAAGCACTGTCCTTACATCTGCGGAGGACACATTTCACAGGGACATTTCTCAGGGAGTTGATGGCAGAAGGAAGAGTATAATTTGTCAGAAGAATGGCTTTTATGAAGCAGAAGGTTGCACACACGTGGCAGATAGTTAAACTTTTGGCATTGTGGTGCAGAGGTGTGGCAGGACGAATTGCAAAGGAGGGGCCTTCAGTCCCATATTGTGCCTGGATTGTTGAAATGTGGAGAGCTTGTGATGGGTTAGCACATCAGGAACTTCTTTTGAAGATGCTTTTTCATTTTTGGGGATGTTCCAGAAAGGATCTGGAAGGCAACAGCAAATAATCGTTGTTGCAGGGATTTTTGTTTGTTTTTAGGCTGAAGAGAAACACAAATCTTTTTGAAATTGTTGTCCTTGAGCCTGTTCTGGGCAAGTGGAGTTAAGGTTGTGAGGTGTCATAGTCTCATATCTTCTTTGGACTGTTGGGCCCTGGGCTGAGGCAGCAGGTCCTCTGTGGTGTCTGTGTACAACTCAGTGCTGCGCTCAGGCGCTGCGTCTTACAGCTCAGTCATTTTGCATAAAGAGTAATTGCATCAGTGGTGAAAGTTTCTACTGTGCTCCTTGTGCTTTTTAAGAAATTAGACTTTTTTTTTAATATTTTATTTATTTACTTGAAAGAGATCACAAGTAGGCAGAGAGGCAGGCAGAGAGAGAGGAGGAAGCAGGCTCCCCACAGAGCAGAGAGCCCAATGCGGGGCTCGATCCCAGGACCCTGGAATCACGACCTGAGCCGAAGGCAGAGGCTTTAACCCACTGAGCCATCCAGGCGCCCCAGAAATTAGTCTTTAAAAAGATGTATTAGAGGGGCGCCTGGCTGGCTCAGTCTATAAGTGTCTGCCTTTGGCTCAGATCATGATCCCAGGGTTCTGGGCAGGAAGCCTGCTTCTCCCTCTCACACTCCCTCTGCTTGTGCTCTCGCTTTCTCTCTCTCTGTCAAATAAATAAAATCTTGGAAAAAAAAAAAAAAGAGAGACATATTTGAATAAATGTAAAAGCATTTAGATAATGCCTGGCTTGTAGCAGTAACTAGAATTTCGCTGGCTTTTTCCATCCTTAAAATTACAAATACAAACTTCCTTGTTCCGGTTCCAGTGTAGACCCAACCAAATACTCCAGGAGGTCAGGGTACATATCTGTTCATGATGAAACAACACAGACCTATACAGTGTTAGTGTGGTTATTGCATGTAAGTGGAAGTCTTTTAGAAGTATGTTTTTAAAATTCATGTTATTATAATAGGATTCAGCTTCTGTATTTGTATCAGAATGTTTTTCTCAAAAATGTAAGTAATGATGAAAAAGTTAAAAGGAATGTGGGGGAACAGTGTTTAAAGAAATAGATACCAAGTATGTAAAAAAAAATAGTTTTAAAACCGTGATTTTGATGTTAACAAAAGCGGTTTCTGCTTAAAATGCTTATAAAATGACTAGAATATTGTCTTCAGTATTGTTAGATCAAATTTTACTTCACATATTGAATTTCATACTTTGTTGATTATAGTGCCTTTTTGTTGTATGTTGCATGAGATGCTCCTTCCGGTAAGCAAACAGTCTCCTGCTGCCACTGTGGGTGGGAGCCCATGCTGCGCTGTTACGCTCCCAGTACAGCAGCTCCCTGGTGAGGAGAGCCAGGGGTGCACAGGTCTCTGTACAGCAGTCTTTAAATGTCTGTATTCTCTGATCTGATTGTTGACTCCTGAGACTGTGTCCCAAGAATATAATTTGTAAGATATAGACAAAGATGTTTGACCAAAGATATTTTTAAACATTATTAGATAAAGTTTTTCGAGGCTCGAAACAAAGGAATGGTTAAGTAATTTTGGTAGATGTGTGTCATGAAGTATTCTCTGCCTATTAAAATGGCATTTAGAGAGTTTTTAATGACAGAAGAGAATGCTCATGACTCCTGAAAAGAATATCCTCAAATTACGTAAGGTATATATGGGGAAAGGTTGGGAGGACATATATGGAGATATTATGGCTTATCTCTGTACACTAGGTCTGTAAATAATTATTTATAGTTCCCTGATACATATATTTTTAATAATGAACAAAATTTTTTTTTGTTGTTATCTGAAGAAAAATAAATACTACTTTACAAGCAGAAATTCCCTAGGTCGTATCTCTGATTCGGCAAGGTGGCTCTGGTGAAGGGAGAGATGGGCTGGATGGGGAGGGACTGCATGTCAGAGATGGATGCAGGAGGATGGTGTTTAAGGCAGGGGTTGATGGAGGGATAGCCGGTAGGACGAGCGGCTTTGGGATTCAAGATAGTCATCAAAGAATGATTTGGGGTGTAGATCTTGGCAAACAGGTGCAGTTGGGGTGAAAGTAGACTTTGGTGTGATGTTGGTTTGAGATCCTAGAAGAAACATGCAGATTTCTGCTTACCAGTTCGGCAGGCCGATCGAGATGCTTGTCTAGATCCAAAGTATGGCATGAGGCGGCTGCCACTGGCAGATGAATGAGGTGCGAGGAAAGTACACAGCAGAGAAGGTCCAGTGGCCCGTTCAAGGCCACAGAGCTCATCCTAATTTAAATGAGGTCTGTGAACTTTCCAGGTTGTGCATTTAGCTACTGCTTTGTATTTTTCAAATTTTACTGAAAGGAGTGAAATATTACTTAGTTTATAAAAACGAGTATATAAAGCAACAGTATACTATGATTTAGAGATTTCCTTACGTGGTCAAAAACATGGTGAGCAGATTAGTAAACCTTTCAGACTAATGTACTCATGTGTTATTCATTTTCTGACTCTGCCAACTAAATACTGCAAATATTTTAAATTGATGATTTATAATTTTATCAGTTTCTACTCTTTATTTCTCCCCATTGTTAAAAGATGATTATATTGGCACTTGTGGCTGTTGTTCCTACTCCAGTGCTCTTTTAAAACATTTTAGACATTTAAGATACCAATTGAAACAAATTAGCCCCAGTCTGGGTTGACAGAATGAATGCTGGGAATCTGGGTGCCTCAATATATCCAGGTGGTTAAGGCGAACTGTAGTGAAAACAGTGTGTTAGAATTCGCCTAGAATGGTGTGCTGGTTGTGATGTGTTTCATATACCGACAGGCTGTGGAGAGAGTGACCGTGTCGGCTGGGTGTCGCAAGTCAGACTGTCTCAACGACAAATGGGCTCGAGAGGTCAGGGATCACTTAAATGATTCAGTGTAGAAAACATGGATTTACTAAACTCCATCTTTTGAGCAGTGGCTGTATTTTGTTTTTTGTCTGCTGATTTGAAAACAAATCATTTAAATGAAATCTTACTTCATTTTTCAGGATTTCAATCACGTATTATTTGAGTTCCTCACATTCTCTCTAATAAGTAGTAATGAAGAGACTATTTAGCTTGCATGCCTCTGGGTCAAGAGTCCACTAGTCAGAAATTTTTCCCTGTTCTTGCTCCCAGTTTGTGATGGAGTCATTACTGGGATTCTTTACTCATGAATTCCTGACATATAGAAATAGTATCTATTCAACAGAATTTTTTATATTTGCAAACCAAACCTCATTATTTACTGCATATTTGGGGGAAAGAAAGGACTAGGAAATACACTCTTCAATTCAGAGAATTTCTGTCATTGCACTGAAGTTCCGAAGCTGTGTGAAGCGAGGAAATCAGAGTATTATAGGTGTGATGATTTAGAAAGTAGCACGTATTCGCCTTTTCAGGTGTGGTTTTTCGCTCAGCATGCATTATTTAAGGTCTGTCTGAGTAGGCACTTGTGTGAGGTGGGAGGCAGCAAGGCCTAGCTCTTGTCCTTGGTCGTCTGCCGTAGCATCAGACCCGGTAAAGAATGCTGGACCACCCAGCGCTGGAAAGCTGGAGGGGAACCTGGGTAGAGGAGCTAACTGACCTTCATCAAGGGAGAATCCACTGGGTGATACGTAAATGCTCTTCTGTATCACAGAAAAAGCAGTAAGAGGAGGGTGGGAAAAAATTCCGTTGTAATTGTACATGGCTGTGGCCTGGGTTAGGCTGTTCAGTTTCTCCAGGAAAGACTTCTCCAGACTCCTGCCCAGGAGGAGAAGGTGCAGCTGGGCTTGTGTTGTGGAAGCAGAGTGGAGAAGGAGTCCGAGAGTCTCACTGTTCATTGTCCAAATGTCGCTTATCTCAATACCTTACCGCGTCCTCCGTGCCTCCAGTCTCCAAAACATCTCGTCTTGGCCTCCGGGACGGTTGTAACTGGCCACTCTGAGGGGAGAGGGTGTGTGGGGAGGGAGCCCGGGCTTCATCCAGCGGCCCCTCCCCTGCCGCGCCACGGCCCCCCCACCCCCCACCCCGCCGTACCCTACCCTGCCGGTGCTGAGCCTGTCCGGCTCCCCTGGTCAGTGTCTGTTTCTGCAGTGACTTTCGCTTGTAGCTGCTTGTGTTCTTCCTGCTGCTTATCTTCTCCATTCGCTTTGTTTTCAAAAAACATCAAATGTCTTGTTTTTCAGTTTCTACTTTTTATTGTCTTTGTTCTTGTGGGCTTTCTTGGTTTTTTATTATTGGAAAGACAGAAGAAAAATGTATGCTAATCAGTCATGTTTAAATTAGACATTCTTGAGCTGTGGTTTTCTGAGGTGGAACGCCTACATGAGGATATAATTATTTATATTTTAATGGAATTAACCCAGAGTTGCTTTTACTTGAAGTGGGTGATTAGGATAGTAAATTTTAAGAAATATGCATTCATTAAAGGGGAGATCCATTTCCTGAAGTCGTTTAGAGGATTAGAAATTTTTATTTCTGTCAGCCTTTCTTTGCTTTTGTCTGTTCCTATCTGTTTGCCTATGCAGTCGACCCTTGAATGACAGGGGTTTGGACTGAAATGGTTCACTTGCACAGATATTTTTTTATATACAGTACAGTACTATAAATGTACTTTCCCTACAGTTTTATTAATATTTTGTCTCAGTTTTTTAATTGTAAGAATGCAATATGTAACATATATAACATATAAAATGTGTGTTAACTGTTTATAAGGAAGGCACTTGGTGAACAGTAGATAAATGTTTGGGTAATCAGAAATTATATGCAGATTTTTGACTGGATGGAGGTTGGTGGTGGTCCTGTCAGTCACATTGTTCAGGGGTTAACTGTGTTTGAATCATAAGCACACTTGAGTGCATTACTGGTAGACATCTGGTAGAGGTGGCAGTGCCTTCTAACCGTGGGTGTGTACCGGTCTCCTAGTGACTGAGTCCAGGATACATTCCAGACCCACTGAGTCACAGTCTCCTGGGCCTAGGCTTTGGTTTTTTGGGAAAGCTTCCCTGTGATTTTGGTGTATAGTCTGCTTTAGGAACTATTGTGTTACAGCTTCTAAGATAAATGTAGATTAAATACTGCATGGCATTTATATCTTACCAGAAATAAAGTCCACATTCTTCATTCAAAGGTGTCAAAATCTAGTCCGAACCTTTCTTTATAGAATTTCTGCCAATATTTTCCTGTGGGTCTGTTATGTGTCAGCAAAACTGAACAAGCCCCTTCCTGCCGCCATACCTGTGTTCACTCTGCAGTTCCCTGCCCTGAAAGTCTTTTCCCTTGCTACCACTTGTCCCTCCTCACAGGTGAGCCTCAACCGTGACTCCTTTCTCTAAGCATTCCTCGGGACTTACCTGGCCCAAGAGAGTATCATTGCCTTTCTGTGTATTTTGTTCTTGTCATTGTTGCCTCTGGACCTTATAACAGTGTGGGAAACTGTAACTTGAATATGTTGGGAGTTTATGGAAATAGTCTTTTCAAACCAGTGTGTGGCTTGTTTTAGTTTGTTATTTAACCTGTCTGATATACCTGTATATTATACCTGTCCGTTATAATCTGTTAGAGTCCTAGTTCTGTGAATGAAGATACATATTTTACTCATTTTAGCAAGAAAATAGAGTTCAGTAAATATTTCTTGAATACATAAATGAGGTATCTTCTCAGTACTTGGGAAATCAAGCAGAACTTGGAACTGTGAGGTAGAATCACAAAATTTATGACACAGGGAAGGGGAGAGAATGTCCCAGTCTGTGCGTTCTGTTAGCCGTGAGTTGGTGAGCTGCTCAGACGGGTGTCTGGTATACCTGTATATTATATAGGTGGAGGGCTCTAGTCCCTGCCCCATCAGCGCTGTGAGTTGGATGTTCATCAGGACAGTCTTCAGTTATTCGATAAACTCGCACTGAAATGGGACCCTGTTGTCTATGAACGCGAGAGTCATTTGTAGTATCTGCTGTTGTGGGTGCTGGTCTTAGTACCACTGTATGTGTTGGATTTCTGTTCCACCTTAGGTAAGACTCTTCCTGTGTTTAACGCCGAAGCTTTGGTTTTCTCTCCGGTTAGGTACCACCCTTGTGGGGCAGCGTGTCCTCTCGCATGGAGCGAAGGTTGGGACTGAGTGCCGGGTGTGTTATGTCAGTAACTGAGGGGTCCGCACTATTCTATACTTGGTAGTGACGAGCACTGTGCTTACTGTTGATTGTCTTCTTATTGCTGAGTAGTTATTCCCTTGTTTAGCCACAGTTTATCTTTCCTGCCATCATCCTTTGGACAGCATGAAACTGGCACATTATTTGTCTGAAGATTTAATACTTGACACTTATTTCCAAAGTGCACGTGATCCTGATTTTTCTTGTTTAAAAGGTCGTTAGAAAGTAATACAGAAAATGAGAGCAAAAGACTTGGTGTGTAATGTTGATGGTGGTGACATGTGCACGCAGTGGAGGGCGTCAGAGTCTGGGGCAGGGGCGGGAGGCTGTGGTTCTGCCCGAACACGCAGGTTCCTGGGCCTCATCTCCGTCCTGGTGAGTCACACTCTGAATGCTGTAAGTGGCTGTCAGTAGCAGAGAGGACTCCTTCCGGTGCGTGTGCTCACATGTATTTTGTCTTTAGCCAGTTACACAACCGAGAATTCAGTTACTGGCTCCTGACACTTCAGTGATCTCACACAGCTGTTTGACAAATTGCATTCTTCCTTTTGAGAGCTCTGGTGACAGTGTGTCTTCAGATCCGTCTTCAGTCTACTTGTGGTCTAATCCGCTCAACAAATTTTAAGTCTTATTTTTTTCTGCTCATGCTTTATTTCCTGTATTTCTATTGACATTGTGGACATTCTTATTTTATATTCTGTATTCCACAATACGAGTATCTGAAATCTGTTTTTGTTGATTATTTCTTTTGGCTTGCTCACAGGGTGTTGTTTCCTTGTTTCAGTGATGATTTGAAAAACAAAACAAAACAAAAACCTGTTACATTACATTTCCACAGTCTTAGTCACTGAGAAACCCAGGAGCCTGGACTGAGGGTACACTTCTCCCAAGAGGATTTGTTTTTGCTTCTTCTGGGAGCCCTGGAATGGCAGTGACCCAGAAGCATTCTAAATTTCTTGGCTTGGGAGGTTTCCAGGACAGGGCAGGTATGATGATAAACTCCGATGCTGACTCCGCATGCGGGGAAGCGTGAGACCATGGATTCCTAAGGAGGACTTCCCCAACCTTTTTCACACCAACCTGAAAAAGTTCAAGACACGGTATCCCAAGTCCACCTCACTGGCCAATCCTGGGTGCTTGCTTCATTTCTTCTGGTCTTACCTCTTCCGAGAACCTGTCCTTACATATCAGTTCACGTAGTTGAAATCCTAACCTACTCCCACTTTATTCTGGAGCCTCTCCCGCTAGGATTGGATTTGGTGCTTGCAGAATCTCTCATTTCCTTGGAAAATGTTTTTCTGATGGCTTCTTCAGGTAACCACCAGTCTCTGAGAATGGCCACTCCTACAAGAATAATATGTATGTGCTTTAACATCTTCAAAGAACAATATACACAATTCCTACAGTGAGGTTGGTAGTAGGGCTAATTGAAAGAACTGCCTTCAGAAATAAAGCTGTTTATTTAAAATTTAACAATATGGATGAATGAAACTAAAGTTCCAGAGAGATGGAATGTATTGGAGAAGACCAGTAAATCTTCAGGTGATCAAAATTCTGTGCCAGCAATTGTGAATTTTTTCCCCTCTGGGAGATGTCGTTTTTATTTTTATTTTTTAAAGATTTATTTATTTATTTGACAGAGAACACAAGTAGACAGAGGCAGGCAGACAGAGAGGAAGGGAAGCAGGCCCCCTGCCGAGCAGAGAGCCGGATGCGGGACTCGATCCCAGAACCCTGAGATCATGACCCGAGCCGAAGGCAGCGGCTTAACCCACTGAGCCACCCAGGCGCCCCGAGATGTCGTTTTTAATACAAGAACAGTTTTGATGTGTAAAGCCCATTATGTGGAAGTCTAGCTCACAAGCTCTTACCTTCGTACTTGTCAAAAAAGACTCAGTTAGAATAAGTCATGTTTTTTGTTTTTGTTTTTCAGATTTTATTTATTTATTTGAGAGAGAGTGCACTAGTGGTGGAGAGGGAGAAGCAGGCTGCCATTGAGGAGGAAGCCGGATGCAGGGTTTGATCCCAGGACCCTGAGATCATGACCTGAGCTGAAGGCAGACGCTTAACTGACTGAGCCACCCAGGCACCCAAGTCATGTGTTAATGGAAAGATTTATTAAGCAATTTGTTTACTCATTAAGTTTTAAAAATTCATGTTAGACATCATTCTCTTCAAAGATGATTATAACAACAATACAGTCCCCTTTTTTGTCTTATAGAAATACGTGATCATTAACAACAGAGATCCTGGTGAAACATTGCTAAATCTCTTAACTAATCATGACTATGAGGTAGCATGGGTGTAGAAGCAAGGGGTTAAGAGGTGGGACTGATGCCGGCCTTTGCATTACGACAGTCATAGGTGAACAGAGGGCCAGAGGCCCACTAGCAGTGTTGGGGGTGATGTGTCAGCATATCCCTCTTAGCCACATCTGGAGCCCTGCAGAGACAGACAGGTTCACAGTCACCACACATCGGTGGGGAGGGAGGGCAGGATTCACCTTGATACCCTGCCTGCCACTACATGCACAGTCACCATCCCGGCCCATTTTTGCATCATCTCTCTCAGTTTTCACCACACTCTGACTTTCTTTCCAGGCCCTGAGAGCTTGTCGCTGGCTTGAGTTCTTGTGGATTTGTAAGTGATAGAACTAGTAGTCAAGCCTGACCACAGCCTTTCTATCAGAAAGCTGCATGGCAGTTGGACTTTGACCTTTAGCTGAACCTCTGGTTCTGTATTCGAGCTCTGTAGTAAGTTCTCCTTAGCGGAACTGCAGGGAATGGGTGTCATAGGTGTGAACTACTTTCCCAGCATCTTGTTTCTCTTTCCTTATTTTCCTTTCCCGTCTTTATAAGTTAAGTAGGCGTGCATGCGGTACCAAATTGGAAAAGTATGGAAGGCGCATGAGGAATTTTGGAAACGTTCATTCCTTTCCGTGGCCACCAGTCGCTGAGTTCCTCTCCCTGCATCGAGCCGTCACTGCCGTCACAGCCGGATTCTTGTTGCTCCATCCAGAGATAGCAACACAAGGCACACGCTTCTTGTCTCTGCAGAGCCAGAGGTCCGTGCCGCATAAAACACCTCCTTAGCGTCTTGTGTTTATCAGGGCACGTCCTGTCTGTACACAGAGCACTGCCTCATTATTTCTGTGTAACACCTTTCTCGAGAGAGAATTCACCTACTCTAAATGTACCCATTTCAGAGGTACAATTTCAAGGTTTTCCAGTATACTTAGAGTTTTGCAACCATCACCAACCACTTAATTTCAGAAAATTTCCATCACCCTGAAAAGGAACTCGTACACGTGAATTGTCATCCCATTTCCTCCCATCCCCGTAAGCAACTGTTGATCTTCTGTCCGTTCTGGGAACTGTGTAGGAATGGAGTCATTCACTGTGATCCCTAGTGACCAGCTTCTCTGGTCGACCATAATGCTTTCAGACATTATCGTTATAGCCTCTGAAAGTACTTTATTCCTTTTGATTGTTTTGTTGCTGGTAACAGGCATTTGGGTGGTTGTTCCTTTTGGCTGTTATGAGTAGTGATGCACTGACGATTTATATACAAGATGTTGTTTTGATGTAAGTTTAGTTTCTCTTCATTGTTACATACCTGGTAGCGGAATTGCTGGGTCATATGGTAACTCTCTTCCAACATTTTGAGAAAGTGCCTCCAGTTTTTCAAATGTCTTCAAAATGGCTGCACCATTTTCCTTTCTCCTTAGCAGTGTACGAGGGTTCTGATATCAGCACATCCTTGCCATCACATGCTATTATCTATCTGTTATGTGTCAGCAAAGCTGAGCAAGCCCTTTCCTGCCTCCATACCTGTGTTCACTCATGCGGTTCCCTGCCCTGAAAGTCTTTTTCCCTTGCTACATGTTGCTCCTTATAGGAGAGCCTCAACTATGACTCCTTTCTCTAAGCATTCCTCGGGACTCACCTGGCTCAAGAGAACATCGTTGCCTTTCCGTGTATTTTGTTCTTGTCATTGTTGCCCCTGGACCTTACAACAGTATAACAACACACACAGCACTTGATTGTTACTGATTTGAGATTATTATCCTGGTAGTTGTGAAGTGGTATCTCATTATGGTTTTGATTTTCATTTTTCTGATGGTGGATGATGAGCATGTTTTCTAAGAGATTTATATAGTGTTAGATCTCAACATCTAGGTCTTTGATCTGTTATGAGTTATTTTTTAGTGTGTATGATGTGAGTTAGGAGTCTGTACTTTCCATGTGGATATTCAGTTTTCCCATCACTTTGTTGGCACTGCCCTTGTTGAAAAGACTACTCTTCCTGAAAAATCCGTTGACTATATGCTAAGGGTTTATTTCTGTACTCTCAGTTCCCCTCGACTCGCTCTGTGTGTCTAGGCTTTTGTCCATACCACACTGTCTTGATTACTGTGCCTTTGTAGTGCGTTTTGAAATCAAGAAGTATGAGTCTTCCAGTTTTTGCTCTTTTTCAAGATTGTTTTGGCTATTCTGGGCCCTTGCATTTCCATATGAATTTTAGGAATGACTTGTCAATTTCTGCAAATAGGCCAGCTATTATTTTGCTACGGATTGAATTGAATGTGTAGATCATTTGGGGGCATATTGTCATCTTAACAGTATTAAATCTCCAGTTCATGAATCAAGCATGCCTTTCTGTTTATTTAGGTCCTCTTTAAATTCTTTCAATAATGTTTTTTAGTTTTTACTGTATGAGTTTTATATATTTTTTAAAAGATTTTATTTATTTATTTGACAGAGATCACAAGTAGGCAGAGAGGCAGGCAGAGAGAGAGGGGGCTGAGCAGAGAGCCTGATGGGGGCTCGATCCCAGGACTCGGAGATCATGAGATCCTAACCTGAGCCACCCAGGTGCCCCAAGTTTTGGCATTATTTTGTTAAATTTATTCCTAAGTACTTTATTCTGTTAGATGCCATTGTGGATGGACTTTTCTTAATCTCATTCATCTCATTCTTTCTGGCAGAGTTGTGTAGTATATGTCTGCCATAATCTACCAGGTGTTATTAATAATAAGTCCTCTCGCTACACATTTGGATTCTGATATATTGCTGTTTGCAGACCTTGTCACTGTGAGTGTATCAGTAAGATGAATTCTAGGAAGGAGGTGTGCTGAGCTAAAGGGTATTCAGATTTTGGAATCATCTGTCCAATTTAAATTGAATATACACTCCCTGTTTATAGTTTTATAGCTTATTTTTCAAACTTCTAGTAGTGAGCTACATAGAAAAATGTTTCAGACTCTTTTAGTTGATCTTATTTATTTATTAAAAATAATGACATGCTGGAAGAAGTTCATGCTTTTAGAATATCGCCTATAGCAGTGTTGTCCAATAGAGCTTCCTATGGTGATGGGAATGTTGTGGGTCTCCACTGCCTAGTACCGTAGCCGCCCGCTGTGTGTGGCTGCTGAGTGCTTCTGAGGCTAGAGTGATTAAGAACTGAATTTTAAATTTTACTCTGTTTTAATTAAATTGGCTAGTGCCTATTGAATTGTATAATTACAGTTGCTTTCAGA
This sequence comes from Mustela erminea, assembly GCF_009829155.1. NCBI lineage: Eukaryota > Metazoa > Chordata > Mammalia > Carnivora > Mustelidae > Mustela > Mustela erminea. The sequence goes on along the minus strand of NC_045624.1, from coordinate 87,387,975 downwards.
TTTAAAGGTTTTGGACATTTGCAGAAGTCTTGTCCAAAGTGGTACGGTGTTGCATTATTTCCTGAGTAACACAAGGCAGCTGTGAGTGGTTGTAGTAAGATTCGTCAACATACAGGTCTCAGCAAACAGTCCTTCTTTTGTAGCCATGGAGCCTATGCCCCTTTGACTTGATCGCCTACAAACAGTATTTCAGTGGAAACACATATGGGTCCTACCTAGGTTTGCTGGCTCTTTTTCCTTTTTTTAGTGCATATCTCATCCTAATGTAAAAGGTAGGCTTACATGAGGTTTTTATACATGCATATTCTTTAAAATCTGTACATAAAATATATGATCTATATTGGTGATTATAGTATGGTCATTGTTACGGATTTTAAGCTGGTGCCTTCATAACCTTGTACTCTGGCTCCGAACTAGGCTGTGCCCTGGGCCATTTCACTCATTATTTCTCCTTGGCATTCTCACGTACTTTGGAAAAGCCTGTAGCTACCATAAGCTGCTTGCTTATGACCTCTACTTCTATTTATAGCCCAAATTTTTATTTTTTAGCTATAGATTCTATATACCAAGCAAGCCACTATATTCCTATACTGCTGGGTGTCCCAAATGCTTCTCAAACTGAGATGAACTAAAAGAGAAGGAAATTTTCTCTGGAAGCCCTTCCTCTTCCTCCTGGCTCTGTTTGCTATCCTAATTAATGGTAATGCTATCTCACTACCAGAAATCTAGGAGGCAAAGACCCACCTCCACCAACTGAATTACCAAGTTCTGAGTTCATGGCTTTATCCTCTCTTCCCTGGGCTCCTCACCAGTTTCCTTGCTTCTGGCTTTTATCCTTTCTACCCATTCCACATACCAGTTCCGTATGTTCTTGGCAGAAAACAAATCTCTTACATTTCAGTGGCTCCTGCTTGCTGTAAGGATAGAGCCCAGACTGCTTAGAACGGTGCTGTGGGTCATTCCTCCATGAGCTGATGACAGCAGAACCTCTTGCCTGTCTCTGGCCTTGGAACTCCAAAGGCTCTTTTAGGCCTTTGTGCTTCTGGTCACCTTGTGTCCAGGACTGGGGCCTCCATCTGTCTGCTGCCCCGACCCTCCACGCCTTGTTCTAGTCAGTCCCAGCATGTAGGTGTTTCTGCCATCTCCCCCTCCCTGACGATAACTGGGAAGCACTGCTTGTGTTCATGTATCCCTGTTGACCTGCATTTCTCTCCTTGCTAGACTGCGTCCCTCAGTGCTGGGCTCCTGGGAAGCTTTTGCTGGGTTATGGTAGATACTCTTCTGACTGTGTGTGGGATCGGTGGATGTCTTCTTACACCCCTCTTAACTCTGGCTTACATTTTTTCTGTTAGTCTTTTTCAACTTCAGTAGTAATATTTCTCCTAGGTCCCACTAATGTTTTATAAAATATTCACAGTACCGGTGGCTTAAGAAGTGTGTAGCCCTGTCATATATCTGTTGTTAGGTGATCAGTTAACTCCTTTCTTGTCTAAAATGTTAAGTTGGGAGGCAGATCTGTTTACTTTGTCAGCAACTTTTAGTTGGCTGTGTTCCATATTCTAGAAAACAATGTAGTCTTGGAAAATAAGGTCTAAATGTTCTAGCTTTGAATTATGATTATTTCTGTTAGAATTTGGGGCATACGTTTTTGGTTTTTGTTTTTTGTTTTTTGTTTTTTGTTTTTTGTTTTTTTAACCTGCCTATGCCCAAAAAAGAATTGGCTTCCATTCTTGAATATCCAGCTTCTTAATTCCTCTGGCCATTTTAATTACCTAAAAAAAATCTGGACCTCAGTTAAGGCCAAAATCTGATAAATTAACATGAACTGCTCTATTACTTACTGAGAACTTACTTGGCAGCTGTATTCATTTTCTATTGCTGTGTAACAAATTACCACACACTTAGCAGCTTAAAACAATACCCATTTATTAGCTCATCATTCTGTAGGTCAGAAATTAGGGCTGCACAGCCTGACTGGATTCTCATGACTGGAGATCAAGCTGTTGGCCAAGACTGCGGTTCTCTGTTGGGGCTCAGAGCACTCTTTCAAGATGACTGGTCACTGGCAGAACTCATTTCCTTGCATTGAAGTCCTTGTTAGTCCTTCTAGCTGTTGGCTTGGGCACTGTGCTCACTCCCAAAGGTCGCTGGAAATTCCTTGCTCTGTGGCCCTGATGGGCAGTTCACAGCATGGTTGTTTGCTTTCTCCTCTGCCAGCTGCAGCACTCTCTGACTCTCTGACTTCTGTGACCAGCCAGAGAAAACCCTCTCCTTTTAAAAGGCTCATGTAATTAGGTCAAGCCCACCCCAGCATAGCTGCCCTGTTGCCGTGTAGCATAATATCGTGGTAAGAGTGGTATCTTGTTCACAGGATCTACCCACATTCAGAGGAACAGGGAATTCTGTAAGGGTGAGGGTCACTGGGGCTCAGTTTTAGAAGTTGGTCTACCACAACAGACACTTACCATTAATGTTTGATTTACCCAAAGTTCGGAAGTTTTTTCATTAGGGAAGAACACATGAACTCATTACAGGTTTTTTTTTCTCCTTAGCTGTGAGGCTTTACCCCAGTGTTACAGGAAGGCTTTTTGGATAAGCTATTTTGAGAGAAAGTATATATTGATTAGTTCTGTCCTTAAGCAGAAATGGCAGATTGCTTGTTCCTCTGGCTGACAATTTGCCATCAAGAATGGGGAGTTGGAGGGAGGGAGGGAGTTTTAGATTAGGTGATGGACATAGGGGGAAAGAAAACAAAATTTGGCTTTATGTGAATGTTCTAGAAGTTCATTTTGAACTTCTTTTTTAAAGTATATTTTGGCTAAAGATGAAACGAATGAATTAATTTCTTAAACTAGTGTTAGTTGCCATTTACATTGATAATAAAGGAAAGGCCGTTTTTCTGCCAAATGTGAAGTTTATTTGTCCTTTTCTCTGCTCAGAAGAAATAGCAGCTGGAAGGAAGTCGGGACTCCGGTTGCCATGACAGTGTGGGGCCGATGATGCGTGCCTTTAGCTAGGGTTCGAGTTTCCTCCCTGGTGTGGTAGAGCCAATGTACCTGAAAAATTCAATAGGCAGTAGATAAGCATGGTAAAATCATCTCAGTATTATAATATTTAAGGAAAACCGCTTGCTTTTTAAACGGCATTTTTTGCTTATCCTATTTGGAGTAGTGAGAATATTTAGGTGTCCTTTGTAGGGAAAAATGAATATGTAATCCTTTGTGAAAAATAAAATGGCAAGTTGGAATTTTGTTTCTAAATTTTTTTATTCTAGTCGCTGAGGGTGGTACCTTGTTTATGTTATATGAGAACATGTTCTTTAAATTAATTTACAGAACTGCATACTTCTTTCTGCTGTAATGTGGCTGGGGCAGTTGTGAAGGAGACCATGTCTACAGATTTTCTAAATCTAAATGTAGGTATCTCTAATTTTTCTTGTAGGCCTATCCTTTCTAAAGTGGACATTATAAGATGTGTGTGTGTGTGTGTGTGTGTGTGTGTATGTGTGTGGCATGTGCATTTTTTTCCTTTAAAAAAACCCAGCTTTTTGAAATTGCTCGGTACATGTGAACAGTTAATCCCATTCCCGTTCCTTTTCTCTTTTCCCTACCACCAGCCCTCAGCAACCACTGATTGACTCTGTTCTCTGTACATTTGCCTGATCTGGACATGTTCATGTCAAATAGAATCCTACACCGTAGTCTTTGGTGCCTGGTATTTTTCACTTAGCATAATGTTTTCAGGGGTCACCCATGTGGTAGCATATGTCAGTACGGCATTTCCTTTTCTTTTTTTTTTTTTTTTAAGATTTTTATATATTTATTTGACAGAGAGAGATCACAAGTAGGCAGAGAGGCAGGCAGAGTAGGGGATGGGGCGGGGAGCAGGCTCCCTGCTGAGCAGAGAGCCCGACTGGGGGCTCAATCCCAGGACCCTGGGATCATGACCTGAGCCAAAGGCGGAGGCTTTAACCCACTGAGCCACCCAGGCGCCCCTGCATTTCTTTTTATTGCTTAATAATATCACATTTTATTTATTCATTTATCAGTCAATGCACATTTTTTGTCTATTATGAATAATGCTGCTATGAATATTTTCACACAAGACTACGTGGGAACATATGTTTTCATTTCTTTTGGGTATATACCTGGAAGTGGAATTGTTGGGTTTTATGATAAGTCTGAAGTCAACCTTCTTGGGAACTGCCCAGCTGCAGAGCAGCTGGGCCGTGTAACAGTCGTGCTGCAAATTCAGGGTTCTAATTTCCTTAGGCTCCCCAATACTTGTTATTGTGTGTTGTGTTGTGTTTTGTTTTTAAATTATACCCATCCTAATGGGTGTGAAGTGGTATCTCATTGTGATTTTGATTTTTCATTTCCCAGACAGCTAGTGATGTTGAGCACCTTTCATGTGATTATTGGTCACTTACAGGTCATCTTTGGAAAATATCTCTTCTAATCTTTTTCCTTTTTTAAGTTGGGTTTGCCTTTTTATTGTCAAGTTGTAAGAGTTCTTTTTATTTTTGTTTTTAACATTTATTTACTTATTTTTAAAAAAGATTTTATTTATTTTTTTGACACAGAGAGAGAGAGAGAGAGAGAGAGAGAAAGATCACAAGTAGGCAGAGAGGCAGGCAGAGAGAGAAGGGGAAGTAGGCTCCCCACCAAGCAGAGATCCCGATGTGGGCTTGATTCTGGGATCATGACCTGAGCCGAAGGCAGAGACTTTAACCACTAAGCCACCCAGGTGCCCCCTATTTTTAACAATTTTTAAAGATGTATTTATTTGAGAGAGAGCACATGTGTGTACACACACATATGAGCTCAGGAGGAGGGGGAGAGGGAAGCACCCGATCCCGTGACACTGAGATTATGACCTAAGCTAAAACCAAAAGTTGTTGGCTCAAGCAAGTGTGCCACCCACCTGCCCCAAGTTCTTTTTCTTTTATTTTGTTTATTTTTACTTTTTAAAGATTTTATTCATTTACTTGACAGAGCACAAGCAGGGGGAGTGGTAAGCAGAGGGAGAGAGAGAAGCAGTCTCCTCGCTGAACAAGGAGCCCGATACGGGGCTCAATCCCAGGACCCTGGGATCATGACCCGAGCTGAAGGCAGATGCTCAACCGACTGAGCCACTCAGGTGCCCTCGAGTTCTTTTTATATTCTAGACATATAATACCCTTATCTTGTATGATTTGCAGGTATGTTCATCCTTTCTGTAGACTGGTTTTACTTTTTTGATTGCCCTTTGAAACACAAAAGTTCTGAATTTTAATCAAGTCCACTTTATCTTTTTTCTTTTATTGCATATGCTTTTAGTGTCATATTTAAGAAATGTTGCGTAGCTCTAGAGTAATGAAGGCAGTCAGGCTTCTGCCTTTGGTTCCGGTCATGATCTCAGGGTCCTGGGATCAAGCCTCCCATAGCCTTACATCGGGCTCCTTTCTCAGCGGGAAGTCTGCTTCTCCCTCTCCCTCTGCCCCTTCCCCTGCTTGTGTTCCCTCTCTCTCTGTCTCTCTGTGAAATAAATAAATAAAATCTTTAAAAAAAAGTCTTTGATCCATTTCAAATTAATATTTATGTTTGTGTGAGGTAGAGTTACAGCTTTTTTTCCCCCCCATTTCATACAGATGACCAATTTTCCCAATACCATTTTTTTTGGAAGGAGCATTCTTTCACCATTTAATTTTGTGGGCCTCCTTGGCGAAAACATTTATGAGTTCCCTGCATGGCTTCTTAAGTGCTTCTAGTAATTCTTATATGAAATAACTTCTTGATGGTTTTCAACAGGACTGATAAAAAGATATTTTTTAAAATCTGTTGATAAATTTCATGAGTATGTATTTGGTGATAGAAACAGCTGCTGTAGAAGCCATGAGAAACCACTGTGAAGAAGCCAGCCTTAAAGATGGTGTGGCCTGGTCCACACAGCTGCCCTACAGCAGATTTACCAGGGCTTCTCCTGTGTGGAAGCAGTAACTAGGATGGATGGGATGAAAAAGAGAATGATTGGGACTATAACATTGTTCTGAGCCTTCCTATGCTGAGTTGAGTGATTTAATAGTGATAATTGATGTGAGGCAGGTTACTAGGAGAAGCCTTTTTTTTTTTTTTTAAGATTTTATTTATTTATTTGTCAGAGAGAGTGAGCACAGGCAGAGGCAGAGGGAGAAGCAGGCTCCCTGCTGAGCAAGGAGCCCTCGATCCCTGGACGCTGGGATCATGACTTGAGCCGAAGGCAGCCACTTAACCAACTGAGCCACCCAGCATCCCCAACTGAGCCACCCAGGCATCCCCAACTGAGCCACCCAGGCGTTCCTGGGAGAAGCCTTAAAAAAAAAAAAAAAATCACAGGGCACCTGGGTGGCTCAGTCAGTTAAGCGCCTGACTTCACTTGGGTCAAAATCCTAGTGTCCTGGGATCAAGTCCCACATCAGGCTCCCTGCTCCTCGGGGAATCTGTTTCTCCCTCTGCTGCTCCTCCTACTCATTCTCTCTCTTCCAAATAAATAAATAAAACCTTAAAAAAGAAAAGAAAAGAAGGGAAAAGAAAAATCCAGTTATTGGGTGACCAGGAATCTCTCCTGTGGGGTTGGTGATCTGAAGGGTCTAGAGTAGTGCTGGCCTCATTTGTAGTTCAAACTGTTCTAGTAGTCACATTTAAAAAAAGCAAAAAGGATCAGGTGAATTTAATTTTAATAATATATTTCATTATATCCCAAACATTATTATTTTAACAATGTAATAAATAATAATAATAATAATTAATAAGATATTTTACATTTTTTGTATGAAATCTTGGAAATCCAACGTGTAGTTTTACACGTACCTTGATTTGGATTAGTCACGTTTCAAGTACCTGCATGTGGCCAGTGGCTGCTGATTTAGGCAGCATAGTCCTAGATCCTTCGGTATGATAGCTGGTTGGAATGTTACATCAGCATTTCTCAGCTTTCTTTATACTTCAGGGCACCCCGACTCATCCCTTTAACCTGAGAGAACTGACTGGCTTTGGGGGAGATTTCTGCCTCCCTGTTGATGTGGTCCTCACTGGAGGGGTGGGAGGTGCCTATTCATTGAGACCAGAGGGTCCGAGAATTTTGTTAAGCAATGTGGGCATCTCACCAGATGGGTGAAGAATAAGAAACTCATTGTGATGAAGGTATTTGAGCCTCTCAAAGGAGAGAAAATGAGCCCATGGAAATTAGAATTTCTTTTCTCTTAACACAGATACAATCTATTCCACAGAGATGAAGCTAAAAACAGAAAATATTGTGAGAGCAGTGGATCCCTAATGGGCATGGCTTTGTCCCCAGGGGTGTTATCCACGGCTGGACCCAGTTTTGATGGTCGCACCTGGGGGTGGGGGATAGGGTGTTACTGACGTCAGCGGCTTGAGGCCAGGGATGCTGATAACATCCTGCGGGGGACAAAACAGCCCCTGCTACCAGGCCCAAATGTAAGAAATCGTAAAACAAGATCTTCCAGTTCTGTTCTTTTCATTCCTGTTCCCTAGTTTCTATAGGGAATAGAACGCATTTTCTTTTGAATTTGGAGAATCTCCTCGTTTATTCATATAAAATTTCTAAGGAAGAAATAGCTAACTTTCAAAGTGTTTCTGACTGAGCAGACTTGTCAGCTGGGTAGATTCTGCTCACGGCCCTGAAGAATGAATGGGTCGCATGAGACCATTCATCTTGCTAACCTTCTCTTCCCTCCGGAGAAGCCGTGGGATGGGTGCGGTCCTCCCCTGCCTCCCCCTCCTCGGACCTCTTTTCTGTCCAGTACATTCCACTTGCAGTAAGAGCACATATGTTAACAAGAGAAGGAGCATCTGCAAGGCTGCCAGAAAGATGATCACACTTGCATAAGGTCTGTTGGATGTATTTTTGGACGTATTCTGGCAGTGATGTGGGTGTTTGGTTGTGACTCTTCCCTTCCAGGGCTTCATCATGAGCAGTGGTTAACTCAGAATATGATCACCACCACGCTCCTAATGTTTGTCACCCAGAGGGCTGTAACTTTGAGTCTTCATAAATTCTAGCAAGTAGAAATCAATACAAGTCATTTTCAGCTCATAAGCATTCGTTAGTTCTGCCGAAGGTGGTCCTGATTGCCAGTGTTCGCTGGTGACTGCAAATGCTACCTCTTCCTGGTGACTGCTAGTGTTTCTGCTGCCTTCAACCCTTGCCCCCCCTTTGTTGCTTGTGACAATGTGAGTGTTGGGGACGAACCACATAAATGAACTGTAGCTAACTTAGGCTTAAGGCAATATAGTAAATGCTATTTGGAGGATCTTAGATGTGGCAAGAATTTAGAGGTCCAGCTTAGAAGGGGTCACTGGTCAGGACAGCTCTGCTGGCCCTGCCTCGTACCAGCAGCTGCAGATGAACTTGCGCCCTGTGACTGCTGATCCGAAGGCACCAGGGCTCTCAGGTGACCTCTAGCTGTCTGTGCCCTCACCTGTACCATCAGGAAGAGAGCACATCTGGAAGCTGCCTTCCACTGTGCAGAGAGTAGTGATGTCTTGAAGGGTGTTTTTAGAAGGGGAGCCATGAATACTGGGCAGGCCAAAGCCGAGCACTGGTCTCCCACATTAGGGCTTGTGGGATTCCCCTGGCTCCCAGACTAGAGACCCCCTGCTCACCTACTGAAACTCTCTCTGGGAAACGCAGATACCTTCTGCAGGGTATCCGCACATCCCCATTTCCTACCCACGCAGCTCTGGTCAGCTCAGGGAGGGCAGTGGTGGTTCCATTGCTGGGGCAGCTTGTCTTAGTTGAAGGGAGAGATGTGGTTCTATGCCTGTGTTGTGACCTTAGGTTCAAGTTTTAGAAGGACATGGTTAGAAATAGCAGTTACATTTTATAGTAAGTGAAAGCTTGATTTTGTAGGATTGCATTATGAATGCATTATTTATTTAAGCAAATATATTCAGTATGCTCTTGAGTTTCTAGATTCCTGAAAGAAGGTTTATATATGTAATCTCTCAAGCTTAAAAATGTTTTTTCTTTACAGGTTTTCTTAACTTTTGTAAAAGAGCATAATTAATCATCATTGAGTCTTTATATGATAATTAGAAATGACCATTTTGCAAACCTTGCAAACCTGGCATTAATATATGGACAGTATCTATGTTTGACAATGGGTATTTTCTTTGTTTAATTTCCAGTTTGGGGACAGTGTTCTTGATAAGCAAGGTTGATCAATAACTGTGAATTCTGTGATGAAAATGACTGTACATCAGCTACAGTGTGTATTAATCAGCTTTTAGAAGCATCCAGGAAACCTAACCATATTCTTACTATTTCTATAGGATTTCATTTTTAAATAATGGAAACTAAGCCCTTTTTTACGTTCAGGGCTGCTTTCATCTGTCTTTTAATAATCTCTGTGGGATGTGTTCTTACTAATAAGGCTGTGTATCGTGGGGGGTAAGGGTGAATACTCTTTCTCTTTCGCTTATATTTTATAATCTTGTCAGGACTTAAGAAATACTAAATCTTTGAGTGAAAATATGTCTGTAAAGTATAATCTTTCCTCCTGACCTGTTTGTTGAAACATTACTTGAATTCAGCTAGAATGACAAAGTGACGTTAATCAACTCTTCTTAGTGTGTTTTATTTTTTGTCTTGTATTAAGAAACGCTCATATGTGTCCATCATGCAAGATTGACTACTAAGTAAACAGGAATTTTCCTTCCACTGTTTCAGGCCGGAGCCTCAGCAGAAAGCTCCCTTAGTTCCTCCACCGCCCCCCCCGCCGCCCCCGCCGCCCCTGCCGGACCCCACACCCCCAGAGCCGGAGGAGGAGATCCTAGGATCCGACGATGAGGAGCAGGAGGACCCTGCCGACTACTGCAAAGGTGATATGCTCGTGGGGTTTGTCAGGCGGAGCGAATGAGGCTGATCGCTTGGTCTTTATTAAATTAACCTCTTGGTGTCAGTATCATTTTTAATTTCTGGGTCATTGAATATAGAATGATACCCCAAAATGTAAGAAACATCAGAAGGAAAACTGTATCCGATAGAAAATATATACATACGTACATTCACACTGAGTACTTACCAGAGGATTTAAATCTACTAATAGAATTAAAGATAGTATTAAGCAACAATTAAAGATAAAAACGGAATAAGCCATCTAGGAAGAACATAGAGACTTGAAGTTACCAGGCTCCTGAGGGGGCCAGTTTAACTCTTGTGCAAGACTTTTGACTTCACGTTTTCAGGCTGCTAAGACTAACAAGGAACCAGCCCTTTCTCTGTATAGCATTGAATTACATAGTATTCATTGTCTGTGGAAAGAAAGCCTGTTCATTTGTTTACAGAAACAGGCATTTTCCTGGCATTGTGCTCAATGAAAAAGACATTCTGTGGGTTCTACCATTGTGTGACATAGTGGATTATATTTTTAGCTGTGATTTTGCAGAAGACACAGAAATTACTCAAGTGAGGGGCGCCTGGGTGGCTCAGTCAGTTAAGCGTCTGCCTTTGGCTCAGGTCATGATCCCAGGGTCCTGGAATCAGGTCCCGTATCAGGCTCCCTGGTCAGCAGAGAGTCTGCTTCTTCCTCTGCCTACTGCTCCCTCGGCTTGTGTGCACGGGCACGTACTCTGTCTCTGACAAATTAAATAAAATCTCTAAAAAAAATTACTCAAGCAAAGTGTTGCTGTATTGATGTTTCCTAAAGATTAAGAACATAGAGTTAAACTCCTTAAAACGCCAAGCATGTTGTATGATGAATATTGAGAACAGTGGGATCTAGACTCTATACTTGGTGTAGATGGGACTCTGAGAATGCAGGAGAAGGGAAGTTGCTGTGCCCATTTGACTCCTCTTTTTACTTAACTTACTCATCTGGAGTTTCACTCTGTCTAATAGAAAATTATCACAGTCTGATAGTCTGAGCTTCTGAACATGTGATGAAACACTGATTTGCTACAGATTAAGATAGATGTAAAGCAGATTCTGTACAGAATAATAATAGATGGTAGAAGATGGATACCTGTTTAGGCCATAGAGCATTAATGACTCTCTGGCTTTGTAGTGTCACTTACCTCGTGATTATAGGCCATTCATGTATTGGTTATGAGAACATTGTGCTTTTTAGTTACCTATTAGGAGGAAGAGAAAATTATGCTCTGCTGTAAAAGTTTAAGAACCAATCTTCCACTCTGACCTCATTGTTCCATAGAATGGGTTTCTACACGTGGAATCTGTGTTTTCTTTAGGAAAAGGAGTAGATCTTCAGCATTTTTATGAGGAGTGATTGTGACCCCAGAGGTCTTTGCCATCTGCTATGAAATATAACAGGAGTCTGTGGAAAGGTGAAAAGAAGAGGTTTTGTATCCCCCCTCTTAATCTGCATTTCTTGGATCATAAATGAAGTTGTTTGAAAAGGAGATGCGGACAGTTTTCTTTCAATTTTACTGCTTAGGCCAGAGCATTAGGTTGGTTCTGTAGGAACATTTCTTTTTAGCACAAGGGCCCCACAGTGCTAGAATGAGAGCCCTTTGCCTCACATCTGGCTCTGAAGCGTGTGGGTCAGAAGATGTAACCAGTGCTCTTGTTTATCCCTTTCCAGTCTGTAGATCCACACAGTGGACACCTCAGACCAAAATACAGGCCTGTGAATGAAGGATTTCACAGTCAGGGCTGATTTTAGGTAACATTTACTGATCTCTAAACATCTTAGAGTATTAAAGTCAGCCTCACTAAAGCATGTGCGAGAGAGAAGTTTCTCTCTCTCTCTGTCTTTCCTGATTTTCCTAAGTTAACTTGTGCGTCTAGTCAGTATTACACATACCAGATGCTTTACTCTGTGAATTTTGTATGTAGATCAGAACCCTTTGTCCAAGGTAACCAAGGTAAATGCATTCAAGGAGTCTGTGAAAATGATTGGGAATGTCTGGGACTAGAACTGCACCCCACCCCCACCCTCCAGCCCTGAATAGTTTAAATTTCCAACATGCTGCTTATTCACCCCTGAGTTATTTAGCATATTTTGTCCACAATCAGGTACATTCTTCTTTATAAGTACAATGCAACCATCAAGATCAAGAAGTTAACATTGTAATAGTTCTGCCGTTCATTCCTCGGACTCTGTTCAGGTTTTGCCAGCTGCCAATATTGTCCTTTATGTGAAACCAGTTCTTCTCAGAATCATGTTACGTTTGTTTTCTTGTGTTAAAAAATAAAATTCAACTGAATAGATTTGGAGATCTAGTTGGCTTTATTAAGCTTTTCACGAATTGGACAGCATATGTAATCCAGCAAGTGGAGTTGCTCCTCGGAGTTGTGACAGAGAGCTTTCTCTGGGAAAGAGGGTGAGGCTTGGAGTTACTACCAAGAGGAAGGATTATTTCCTGCCAGGATTTTTTCCTTCGAATGAGGAGAATGAGCAGAGAGTGAGGTGGCAGCATTTTTATCATGCAGATTACCTCACTGTACTTATCAGGAAACTCCTGGTTGACTCCTAAAAGGTCACATTCCTGGGGTAGTTTGAAACTATAATTCAGTCTTGGTTTGCCCTGTTGGGGGACAAATGACTTGTTGGGCTTGTTTTTTTCTTTGTGAACACTTGTTTCTTTAATCTGGAATAGTTCCTTAATCTTTTCTTGGCTTTCATGACTGACATTTTTGAAGATTGTGGTCAGTTATTTTGTATAATGTTTTTTAATTTGGTAAACTTCTTTATTTTGTAGATTTTGTTTGTTTGTTTTTAAAATAATCTCTATACCCGAGGGTGAACTCCAGCTCACAGCCCTGCGAGTAAGAAAGGCGTGTTCTGCTGACTCAGCCAGCCATGTCCCCGCCCCCCACCCCCATGTTTCTTAGTTTGGAGTATCAGAAAAGTGTTGTGAAGCACCTGGGTGGCTCATTCTGTTAGGCATCTGCCTTTGGCTTGGGTCATCATCCTGGGGTCCTAGGCTCAAGGGGCCCAGCTCTCTGCTCTGTGCTCAGTGGGCTCTGTGCTCAGTGGGGAGCCTGCCCCTCCCTCTCCCTCTGCTGCTCCCCCCTTCTTGTATTCTCTTGCTCTCTGTGAAGAAAATGAATAAAATCGTTTTAAAAAAAAAATCCAGAAAAGTATTGCTCTTTGGGAAGTGTTCTCTTAGCACGTTATTTTACCAAGAAGCGCAGTGTTTTGGTTTATACCATTGGAGTTGATGGGGTCACTTTGTTTAGCACAGTGTCTGCCAGATGATCTGTTCTGTGAAGTTACTTTTTCCCGCTGGTCGTAAATACAGATTTTATTGAGTTACTTCTTTGAGACTGTTTAAGTACCCTCTTGTCAACAAATATATTTCCTTCTTTCTCTCCTTTCTTTCTCTTCCTGTCTTCCACCCATTCCTTCCATCCGTCTCCCTGTGTTGTCTCTCTGGCTATGTCACATGGACTCATTCATGGACTTCCCTATTCAGTGAGTTCTAATCAGTTCCTCTCCTTATTTGTTTGCGTGCGTGGCTTATCCCACATTTGGCCATTAGGAGTTCTTTCAGGTTGATTCTGTGTCCTTTCTAGATGTCCTTGTCATTCTTTGAGCACTTGCTTACTTTCAAGTATAGCAAACTGTTCTAGGCTTGTATTTTCCCTACCCCAGCCCTGGAGTCCACTCTTTCTACAAGGATCCCTGGTCTCTTTTAGGGGAGGACAGGATTTAGAAAACAAGATCTGGGCATTGGATGTGATTATCATCACTGGGGTATCAGTGTTTGTAGATCTCTTAGCATAGGTCTAGGGAGACACACATTTTTTATGTTTATATATATTTCTATATTTATGCTTATTTCTGTTTTTACTTATGTATTTATTAAGATATGTGAATTTAATCAGGTAGCTCTAATTCCACTCTAATACCAGGGGATTCAGCCCAGTTTTCTCCCTTTCTGTATTTCTGGGTTTCTTTCTTTCTTTGACAGTAAGAGGCTAGGCTCTCATTATTCTCATTACATTTAATTATTTGATTAATTTCCTTGTATGTGATGAGTCACCGGTCGCTGTCTCTGCTTCAGAGGGCATCTCCCCCCTTTGCCCTTGCCTAGCCCGTGATCGGATACCTGTGTCGCCCCACCCTGTCTCGTGACTGCGGACTGAATTGTTTGGGCAGGGGGAAGGGGAGGGATGGCTTTTGCAGTTTTTAGGGGTGGGTTTTACTTAGTCTGAGGAGGTGTCTTGTCTGTTTCCTGTCCCTTCTGTTTTCTTTGACTTCATTCCTAGAGAACCTCTGCCCTACCAACCACTTCTTAGTATTCACAAAGTAAAATAAAATGTCAACAACAAAACACAATACCTGTTTTATCTCTTCACAAAAGAAGTGTTTGTTCGCCTCAGGAAACAGGTCGTGGGTTGGAGTGTGCAGTCACCTGGAATCCCAGTGTCCCACAGGAGCTGTGCTAAGCGTCTGGGTCTCTGCCCTCCTGGATCATTCATGACCAACCAACCTTCCTTTTCATCTTTTTACATGTCTTTCCCCATTCGAAACATAGGAAACCTCAGCTACCTGAGCCCAAAGGCCACTGTTTAGAGTTCTAGTATCGCTAAAGCATTCTTCCTTGCTCCTTTTTACTTGGCTGTGCATTCTCTGTCTTCACGGCCGGCTTGTTCCCACTCCTTTTATTTTTCATTCTCCCATCAGACCCAGGAGGACTGTGGACTTTGATGTCTGAGTCCAGAATCCAGCTTCTCAGCTCAGAGAAGCCTCAGTCAGGCTCTTTGCCCTCCAGGCGTCAGCTTCTTCATCTGTGATGGAATATCCTCTCTCTGTGTAATATGACACACAACCACATCATACCACCTAAGGTTTTATTAGGATGAAAATGGGACCAATACACCAAGTATGTGCCATACTGCCTGGTACATAGAAGGTGCTTAAGAAATGTGAATTTTATTTCCCTCCGTCCTGCCCTTGTTCCTTCGTTCTCCTGCATTCGTTCCCTCCTGTGCTTTCATGCTGGTCCCCTTTGTGCCGCCCCTTTGGGGTCTTCGCTGCCTCACTGTGCCGGACTTGTTGCCCCGGCCTCCGGAGAGAGAGAGCCATGTCACGTGGCCTCTCTCTCCATGTCTCGTTTTGGTGTCTCCTCTGGTCAGTTGTCTCAGGCGAGAACTGTAGCAGCAGGCAGGGCAGTTTGTTCAGATTCCTGCTTCCAAGCCTGGAAGATAACAAGGGTCAGACACAGGGCGAGCCACTGAACAGACACTTCCGGGAGGCCCTTGTGCCTCATGCGCACGCTCCGTGAGTTTGAACATAAAGCCTCCTCGCCAGAGTGGAACCTGGTCGTTCAGGGAGACTGCGGCGCTGGTGGCTCTGCAGAGTGTGACCTCAGAATGGCTGGGGGTGCCCGCTGGATGTTCCTGGGCTGGACTGTAACCCCCGGACTGGGATTTAAGCGAGGACGACCCACACCCCTACGTATTTTAGAGCCTCGTCAGGCCCCTCTAAGGTACGTGGGTGCCTCTGCGCCTCAAAGCCAGCACAGAGAAGTGCCTTCTGGTCGCTTCACCGTAGGTGACTGAGGTGCGTGAGGGGAATTACTGGCTTGGGACGGCCTTGTGTCTGAACTTTTCTCCCACCCTCAGCACAGGCTTGCTATGGGGACTGGTCAGTGGTGACGGTCAGAACATCATTTGATTAGATCATCCTGCCTGCCCTGCCTCCTTGGAGATCCTCCCCTAAATCGTTCTTCAGTAAGTTGGCAACTTGTACACTTTCATCGGGTATTATTTCTGGAGACCTCGATTTCAACACTTGTGGTCTGACTTGGTAAGCGTGTGTCATTTCCTCAGAAAGGCCTTCTTTAAACCCTGAGTCACATCTTCCTTAGGCCCCTGCCTCTGCCCCCGACAAGAGCGTGTCCCAGAGCCTCCCAGCCCCCAGCCGGCACCAGGGTGTGTAATTCTACAGTTATTTTTCGGTTCATTTGTGATCTCCTCCTCCTCAGTTTGGAAGATTCCCTGTAGTCAGGGGCTGTGTATTGTGTCAGCCCCCCTGCGTGTGTACTCTCCGCAGTGCAATAAGTATTTTTGGTTGGATGAAGGAACTGTCTCTAGTGTTAAGTTACAGTGGATGGACAAATGACGCCGATGTTTCCCGTGTGTCCCAGAAGGCCTCTCAAGAGTGAAGAGGTTGACATGCCGTGAAGGGGACACAAGTCAGAATACAGATTTCGTTTCTTCCCTAGATCTTTTTAAAATGATCCGTAATGCTCCAGAGGTCTTATTTATTATCCACGTTTGAGTAGCTTCCAGTTGATTCCTTTTGAAACTTAGAAATTTCTTCAAAAGGTAGGATAAACAGTATAAATATTCACACAGTATAAACATGTCTGATGACTTTCTTACACACAAATTGCCTTTCCATCTATGAAAAGTTTGGATTGGCTGAATTTTAATAACTCAATATTTCACATTGATGGTTGTATGTTCTCACTGGCCATGTCTTTCTACAGTGTGTGCCTTGGGACTATTATAGCTTTAGCTTGTCTTAAAATAAGAACACAGTACACCTTACATAGGGTTGCCTTAGAAACCAGTGTCATACAGCTTGTATTTTATAGAAGTGTCATCCTTAGTTTGCTTTTTTCCCTTTTTTTGGCGGGGGGGAGGGTTATAAAAAAGATCACCTTTATTCATTCAGTTCTTTTCCTTATAAACCACTAAGGCTGTGCACACCTTAATCCTACCGTGGTTGTGTATGTTTTTAAAATTATTCGGCTTAATTTGGCTTACCTGAAGCCTTAAAAAGAAACTCTGCTTATCTGTGTGAGAAAAGTCATAGATGCTCCTGAGTTAATCACAGAAGGCCTCATTACGTTTCTTTCGTGGAGGCTGAGGACATCCTGACACCTGATAGGCCGGTGCTGCCAGTTGCCACTGACAGGGGGATTGATTACTAAGCGTTAGTTAGCGTGACGGTTCAATTCTTTGAGGCTTACTCTGTGTCAGGTATTGTGTTTTACCTCAGGGACTAGGGAGGTGAATTAGAAAGCAGCCCAGACTCCCCGGGAGTTCGTGGGCTTGGGACTTGGCCGCTAGAGTAGGTAGAAGCCAGTCAGTCCTTCGTTGCTCTTGCCTTTGCAGTTCCTCCCTGGCACCTGGTAGAATAATGTGTGGCTTGTTGAGTAGTGACTGAAGAGGCCACATTGAGAAATTACTTAAATAGCCTTTTTTACCTTTACTGTGTGGTTAATAATTATAAGAGGGAAAAGGAAGATTGGTGAGAGCTTTTAGAGGATTGGTGTATTTGGTTAGAGGTAAAAGATTTCCTAGAAGGTGTTAAAGGGGGCCTTGCCACTGGAGAATTATTGGACTTTACTGATGGCACAGGACACTTCTCTGATTCAGCCCTGGAGGCTGGAACCAGTGTTTCTGGGAAGCGCTGGAGGCTCTTGTTTTCCTAGCCCATGGTGAGCTAAAGGCTGATGCGTAGATTAGGTTGAAGAGGAATTTGGGAGCATCATGTAGAGGATGAAGATGAGGGAAAGAAATTTGTACATGAAGTGAATTAAAACACCGGGTAGTAAGATATGAAGGAACACAGACTAGTTCTGTGTCTATGTAGATTTCTTGGGATTTTCTGCACACGGGTCATTTATCATATCCCAGAATGTCATGCAGATACTTGTTTTCCTCAACATTCTTTATGCATTTTATTTCTCTTTCTTGCTTCCTTGCTCCCTTGCCTAAGGTTGAATAGAAGTGTGGTAAGAGTGGACATCATCGATTGTTTCTGACCTTACGGTAGATGTGTAGGTATTTTTTAGCTCTCTTTGACAGGTTGTGATGGATCATAGATTTAAATGTAAAGCTAAAATTATAAAGCTTAAAGTAAGATATCTTCACAAACTAGCAATAGGGAAGATTTCTTAGAGAATATGCAAGATGTATTAACTACAAAATAAAAATTAATATATTTGATTTCATCAAAATAAAAAAGTATTTGCAGATTTAAAGGCACTTTAAAAAATGAAAAGACTAGCCTCAGACTAGAAGAAAATACTGGTTACCTAGATAGCTGACAAAGAATGTGACTGGGAGAACAAGCATGGGAAGTCTGGAGAAATATTCTTCATGTTGATTAAGGTGTATACATTTGTCAAATATCAGGGAATTATGTAATAAGATGTTTGACTTCATTGTATGTAAATTTTAACTCCATTTTAAAATTTTTATTATTTTTTTACTTATTTGTCAGAAAAAGAGAGCGAGTGCACAAGCAGGGGGATCAACAGGCAGAGGGAGAAGCAGGCCCCTCACTGAGCAAAGATCCCAATGTGGGGCTTGATCCTAGGACCCCAGGATCATGACCTGAGGTGAACGCAGACACTTAACTGATTGGGTCACACAGGCGTCTCAATTTTACCTCAACTTAAAAAATGGTTGCCATACCTAGTTAAATGTGGATTATAGGATTTCTTGTGTGTGTGTGTGTGTGTGTGTGTTACCGCTTTGTCTTAATTTTTCTTGATTTTTTGTACTAAGCATGCGGGTTTTTTTGTAAATAGAAAAAAAAATGTTTAAAAAAAAAACAGAGTGAGAAACCATTGCAGATTTTGCATGGGCAATGGCTGTATTTAAGAAAGATTCGTTTGTCAATCTTGAATGCTTAGAGAGAGAAGATACACGTAATGGAGGAGTCAGAAAGCAAACAGCATCATAGAGGAAGCATCTCTATCTTTGACAAAAGACTGACCATAGAGGACAGGGTCTTGAACTGTGTGTGGTGGGACTGGAAGAAGAGAATGCATTCTGGACGTCTTTTTTTTTTTTTTTTTTTTTTTAAAGGACTCTGAATTCTGAATCTGATTGCCATTTCTTCTTTGTTTAGGATGTTATTTGGCTATTAAAGAACTCAGAGCCAAATGTGCAACCCTCCTATTAAAAAACGAGCAAAAATTTCCAGCATTGTATTCTGTGTCCTAACTTCACTGCAACATTATTCTATTTTATTTTTTTCAAGGCTATTTTTTCTTTGCCCCAATTTCCTTCTAATTTTGTATCTTTTACTGTGGTTTTATGAACTGCCTCAATTCCTTATTGGAAAGAGTGGATTTGGAGCTATTAACAGGAACAGTGAAATCACAGTTGGTCTGGGGAAATTTTGAGTTTGACTTTATTCATTTAGTTTAAAGACACTGGCATAGATACCAAGAAGACAGCTGGAAATAGGAATCCGGGGCTCAGAAGAGCTGCTAGGAAATGGTGTAGTAAGGAAGCAACGCTGCTGGGGCACCTGGGTAGCTCAGGTGGTTAAGCCTTAGAGTCATGATGTAATGCTGGCAGAAGAGGACACCTGGATGCTTTGCATTTGGGAGCCTCCTAAAGCCTGCCTTACCTCTCTTCCCTGGGTTGACTGTCATCTGTGGCCCTTATGTTGTAATAAAATGTAATCATGAGTATGACAGCCTTCAGGGAGTTCTGTGAGTTCTTACGGATTAACTGTTGCAGCCAAGCCTGTCTTTGGAACCTGCAGACTTGCAGTTGGTGTCAGCGGCGGGGTCTCTGGGACTCCTCAGCTCCACGGTTCTGTGGTTCTTCTGACTCTTCCCAAACCTTGCACAAGAACTACAGATCTGATAGGAAAGCAAATCGTGGAAGAGGTGTTAAGTGAATACAAAAGATGCAGTAAGGCTGTTCACTGACACGCCTTTGGGAGATGCCATGGAATGTAGGAGGAGAAGGAACAAGGTGAGAGAGAGAGAGCAGGCAGGGAGGTAGGAGAGCAGCCAGAACTGGGGTTCTGCTTGACATGGAGCGGATCAAGGAACTGGCAGACAGCAGCTGTTGGTCTCTGTGCGTAGTCAGTTGTGTAACTGGAGTTTTCCATTTTTTGGTGCAGAGGGGTCTTTTTTTTCTTTAAAGATTTTTTTTTTTTTCCTTAGAGGGAGAGATCACAAGTAGGCAGAGAGAGAGGGGAAGCAGGATCCCTACTGAGCAGAGTCTGATGCAGGGCTTGATCCCAGGGCTGTGAGATCATGACCTGAGCCAAAGGTGGAAGCTTAACCCACTGAGCCACCCAGGTGCCCTGTGGGGTCTTAATCGCCTTCTCAGTGTCTGTGGTTCTTGCCCTACCTGTAGGTCCCCTGCATTGTTGGCCATCGTTGGGTCTGCATGTCCCCAGAGGTGGGTGGCATGGGATTGGGGCCAGTGCCACCACATGCTGTCTGCCATGGACTTTCCCTCTCGCCTCTCTCAGCCTCTCGCTGACCCAATGCTGCTGGTACCTGCTGTGAGATTGCTCTTGGTCATGCTGTGGGGCTGTCCCTGCTGTGCTGGGTGCCAGAGCAGGACCGGGTGGTGCAGCCCAAATGCCTCCTCTGTTTCCACTTAGTCCAGCAGGGGTCTGCACAGCATTGCCCTCGCTCCATTCCTCCCCGTCCCTCCTGTGCAAACACTTCCTGCGGTCGCCCCACAACCCCCTCCCTGCTTGTCTGCACTTCGGGGCCCAGGAGGCTGGATCTCGGAAGAGTCTGCAGGCCTTGTGAGGGCTCACTTCTCTGTCCCATCCTCTCCCAGTCCACTTACCAGCTCACTGGACCGTAACTTCCTTTACTTTCCTTCTTTGACCCCAAACTGATACATTCTAGCTCTTTGGGCCTGTCTACCAGTTCTCTCAGTGGGCCCCAAGCATGTTTGATTCTTTTGGTACCTAAATTAGGATTTTGAAAACATTTACAAACAGAACCAAGTAATGAGACAAGTTTTTAGAATAATTTATTTTCTCTTTTTTTGAATTTATTTTTTACTAAGGTATAATTGACATACAACATTCTGTAAGATGTACATTGTGTAAATAAGGTGTTCACTTGATACATTGGTATACTGAACTGTGATTACTACCTTAGTGTTAGGTAACACTTTTATCATGTCACATAATTATCATTTCCTTTTCATAGTGGGAACGATTACAGTCTAGTCTCTTAGCAACTTTGAAGTTTACAATAGAGTTGCCTGTGTTTTTTATTTCTCTCTTGAGGCTTGTATAAAAAAGAGCTGTATTCTTAAAAGTTCCTTATCCAGATCCCTCTCTCGCTCCCTCTTAGCATTGATATTCTGAATTGGTAGGATGGATTGGGCCGGGTGATTTTCCTATTTATCTGTACCAGATCCTGTTTTAACCTAGAGCTGAAAAGACTGAAATGAAGTAAAGGAGTTTTAGATTTTGTTGAAGGTTTTTTTTTTTCTTTTTCCTTCTATTTGGTATTGACTAGCAGTACTTGAAAACTTGCTTTTTTTTTTCCCCCTCATACAGTTTTCTGTATTGATTACAATAGCCCCCCCCCACCCCAAACCACTAGGGTTATGTTCCAGGACCCGCATGAATGCCTGAAGCTGCAGGGAGTGGCAAACCCTATATATATGTTTTTCCTATACATACATGCTTGTGATGAAGTTTAAGTTCTAAATAAATCAGGCACAGTAAAAAGATTAACAACAATAATAAAATAGAACAATTATAATAATATACTGTAATCAAAGTTATGTGGTCGACGTGCTCGCTCTCTCTCTCTCTCTCTGAAAATGTCTTATTGTTCTCTGTTCTCCCTTCTTGTTTTTGTGGTGATGTAAGATGAAAAAATAAGTTTTATGTAAGATGATAAAATTAAGTTTTTGCCTTCCGCTTAGGTTGTGATCTCAGGGTCCTGGGATCGAGCCCCGTGTTGGCTGCCTGCTTCTCCCTCTCCCTTTGCTTCTCCCCACATGCTTGTGCTCACTCTCTGTCAAATAAATAAATAAAGTCGTTAAAAAAAAAAAAAGAAGAAGAAGCCTGCTAGATGAGATGAAGTGAGGTGAATGATGTAGGTATTGTGACCTCATGTTAGGCTGCTTGTTGCTCTTCTGGTGACATGCAGAGGGAGGCTCACCTGCTTCCCGGCTGCGGTTGGCCATGCTAGTGCAAACAATGGAAGGGGGGTACTTTACATAGAATTCAACACTTTAGAAGCTACAATTCATTGTTTTTCAGTATATTTACATATTGGGCAACTATTAGCACTAATCCCATAACATTTTCATCAAAATGAAACCAAAAAAGAAACATGTTCATTAACAGTTAGTCCTCATCCCCATTCTTCCCAGTCCCGGGCAACAAGTAATCTACTTTCTTTATTTATGGATTTGCTTATTCTGGACATTTCATGTAAACAGAGTCCTGTAGTACGTAGTCTTCCGTAGCTGGCGTACTTTGCATCTTTTTAACTTTGGTCCATGTTGTAGTGTATGTTACTACTTTATACCTTCTTACACTACAATATGCTGTGCTTGAGATGTATTACATTTTGTTTGTCCATTTATCAGTTGATTTACATTTGGTCTCTCTCTCTTTTTTTTTTTTTGGCTACTAATAATATGCTACTGTGTGTGTATGTATGTCTGTGTGTGTGTGTATGTGTGGGTATTTGTATCTGAGTTGTTGTTTTTTTAATGATTTTATTTATTTGACAGAGGGAGAGAGATCACAAGTAGGCAGAGAGGCAGGTAGAGAGAGGGGAGGAAGCAGGCTCCCCGCTGAGCAGAGAGCCTGATGCAGGGCTCGATTCCAGGACCCTGAGATCATGACCTGAGCCAAAGGCAGAAGCTTAACCCACTGAGCCACCCAGGTGCCCCTGTATATGAGTTTTTAAATGGGTGTGTTTTCATTTTCTTGGGTATGTGTAGGAGTGGAATTGTTCTTGGGTCATATTTTAACTCCATGTTTAAATATCTTGAGGAATTGCCGGACTATTTTTCTGAAGAAACTACATATCACCGTATATTCTTACCAGCAGTATATGAAGGTTACAGTTTTTCCACATCCTTGCCAATACTTAACTCTTTTGTAGCCATGCTAGTGGTACTGAAGTGGAATCTCATTGTTATTTTGACACAGATTTTTTTGTAAAGGTTTTACTTTTAGGTAATCTCTAATTCTGACATAGGGGTCGAACTCACAACATATTCTTCTAACTGAGCCAGCCAGGAGCCTCTGATTTCCTTTTCCTCTTCCCTTTCTTTTTCCTTTTCTCTTTTTTTCCCCTTCCTTCCGTCCTTCCTTCCTTCCTTCCTTCCTTCCTTCCTTCCTTTTAAAGATTTTTATTTATTTGAGAGAGAGAGAATGAGAGAGAGAGTGAGCATGAGATGGGGAAGGAAGGTCAGAGAAGCAGACTCCCCACTGAGCAGAGAGCCCGATGCGGGGCTCAATTCCAGGACCCTGGGATCATGACCTGAGCCGAAGCAGAGGCTTCAACCTACTGAGCCACCCAGGCACCCCTTATTTTCTAAGTGATTATTGATACTGATCATCCTTTCATATGCTTATTGGCCATTTCCATATCTTCTTTGGAGTTGCTATTTGTGTATATGTGTGCATGTACTCAGATGAAAATTCCATTATTCCTGAGCTCATGGTTCATAATAACACATGTTCTCATTATGAGGGTCTGTGAGAACTTTTCTCCACTCTCAGTACATGGGAAAGCCATACTGCTACCCTCTCCTTTGATTAATGATTTTAGTAATGTTAAAAGTTCAAACCAAGTGGAAAGTAAGCAAAATAAGTTCTCACTTTACTTCCAACACAGTGTTCCGCAGTCCATTTTTCCAAGGTGAATTTAAAGGGTGGCTCAGTCAGTTGGGCTTTTGACTCTTGGTTTCAGCCTGGGTCATGGCCTCAGAGTTGTGGAATCAAGCCCTGCATCAGGTTTTGTGCTGGGTGTGGACTCTATTTGGGGTTCTCTCTCTGCCCCACCCCAACCTTTTCTCTTAAAAAAAAAAAAATGTTTCCTAGGTGTCCTCCCAGAAATTAATGTATGTATGTATGTGTGTGTGTATATATGTGCATATATATATAAATTAAATGTATATGTATATATATGATATATATATATAATGTATGTGTATATCCATATGTGTATAATTTCCATAAATGAAATTGATCTGTGCATGATCCTTATCATGCTATTTTTCTTTCAGTAATATTTATGGATACAGTTCCATGAATCTAAATTTAGTTCTGCATCATTATTTTCTGCATAATATTATATTCTGTTTATTTACTTTAATTTTGATACTTAAATGTCTTCCCCTTTCAGTGTTGTAAATAATAGTACTGGGAACTGCTTGTGTATTTATCTTATGGGTTTGTTTTGAGCATGAATGTTTACATGGGATTAGCTAGTTTGATGCATAGTACATTTTGACTTGAGAACATGTCACCATTGGGGGGTGGCAGGCTCAGTCAGTGGAGCTTGCAACTCTTGCACTTAGGGTTGTGAGTTCGAGCCCCACATTGGATGTAGAGATGACTTAAAAATAAAATCTTAGAGGGGAAGTTGCTATTCAGAAATATTATACTGATTTATACATTTACCACGAGTACATGAGGGTACTCCTATGAGGGTTCCACATAGCACCACTATACAGTGTCACCAGTAAACTCTGTTTTTATTTTACTCATTTGATTTTTCATAAGACTGGCCGATTGTATTTAACATTTCTAAAGTTAATTGTGTCCTTCATATTTTTTTGACCATTGGGTTTTTAAAGCTTGATTTTATTCTTTTTGTGTCATGTGAACTTGTGTTTCTTTTTCTAAAGGTTTAGTTCTTTTATAATAATTTCATCATATCTTGATTAGGCTTTACTCTTTTGTCCTTTTATCTGCTAATTAAAATCATTCTACGTAGCTTTGTGACTTTCATCGATTCTTTCAGGCTACTCAGCTCTTTTCACTATATCACTCATATTCACTGTGAACCTTTAAACTTAAATCTCGCATCAGACTTCCAGACCAAAGTTCTTGCTGGGAGAATAGTAATTTTTCCTCTATTAATAATACACTGAGATGGTAAAGTTCTCTCCAAGGCTGTTAGGTCTGAGGCACAGAAGAAGCAGTTTTCAGGAAGGAAGGATCTAATAATAGCAGTATTCACTTAAGCCACAGTTTGAGGAGGATGAAGGTTAAGACAGGGTCAGTGACCTACCTGCAGGGGTCTCTAGGGCCCCTAGAATGGGGTCATGGAGATGACCAGGTGTTCTAGATTGATCATAGCAGATTCTTGGGTAAAATGAAAACATTTTAGCTTGTTGGGGGCGAGGCAAATTGGTTACCCAATTAACAAGGAAAAGTTGACTTTAGGACAGGATCCCTTGAACACATTTCTAGGCAGAAGAGAAGAAATCTCAGGGCACCTGGGTGGCTCAGTGGGTTAAAGCCTCTGCCTTCAGCTCGGGTCATGATCTCAGGGTCCTGGGATCAAGCCCCACAACTGGCTCTCTGCTCAGCGGGGAGCCTGCTTCCCCCTCTCTCTGCCTGCCTCTCTGCCTACTTGTGATCTCTCTCTGCCAAATAAGTAAATAAAATCTTAAAAAAAAAAAAAGAGAGAAGAAATCTGAAGAGAAGTTGAAGGGCTGGCAAAGAAAGAATTAAATGAGTGAATTTTGGAGATAGTATTTCTCGCAAAATAGGGAGGTTTTACATAGCTGTTGTGGTAAGCAGAATAGTGACTGTCTGGCTATTGTTGAATAATGAATTATCGCAGAACTCAGCAGCCTTATGCCAGCTTTCAATTTTGCTTATGATTTTATGGATCAGGAATTTGGAAAGGGCAAAAGCAGGATGGTTTGCCTCTGCTGCATGGTGTCTGTGGCTTTAGCTGAGACATCTCAAAGGCTTGAAGTGACTTGATGGCTGGGGACTGGAATCATCTGGAAGCATACTTACTCTCACATATCTGGTCCCTGGGACAGAGGAATGGAAGACTGGAACTGTCAGCTGGAACCCTGCCATGTGGCTTGGCTTCCTCACAGCATGGCCGCCTCAGAGTAGTCAGACTTCTTACCTGGTGACTCAGAGTTCCAAAGGCAGACATCCACCTTTTAAAGTCAGGGCTGTGTTGCCTTTTACTACCTAGCTTCAGAAACCATGCAGCCATTCATGCTACATTCTTCTGCTCGAAGCATTTTGAAAGCCGATCAGATCCACAAGGAAGAGAAGTAGAGTCCATTTCTTAATGATAGAACTTCAGGGTTCTAGAAGACCAAGTGGTTTGGAAGATATTGTGTCCTTTTTTGAGGAATATGATTTGTTGGAAGAATGTCACAAGAACTTAATGAAAGGACATTGCAGCCTCCCATGAATGTTTAGCTAGGTTTATTTTTTAGCTAGGTTTATTTTTACTTTTCCTAGAGCATAAATTCATTTAATACTCTCTTTGTCTGGCATAAATTCAAAGTCCTAAGCCTGAAGCCCACTAACTGTATCAAATTGCTATGTCGGGTGCCTCATAAAGGAGTATGCACAAGTTGGTACATGAGTTGGGCTTTCTCAAGATGATTAAACTAGAAAGCATTCTTTGCTTTTGGATTATAAATCTAGATGGGACTTCAGATTGAGGCTCAAAGTAAGTTCTGTTTTCTATATATATGTTAAAGATCTTTTCTATATATATGTTGAAGATCTTTTACTTACTATATTTGTAGTCCTTTGACTCTAAGACCTATGTTCTTTTTCCCATTTAAAAAATTTCTTAAGAATAATTGAGAATTTGGATTATACACAATGTTTCTTCTTCATTTTTTCTAAAAGATGTAACATCTGCTTGGGAAGACACCTGCAGTTGTGTGGTTGAGTCTGACCTTGCTGTGCACTTCGGTATATCCTTGCTGTCTTATAGGAGCCAGAAATAACAAGGGCCTTGACTTCGTAAAGGAGTGTAGTCTTTCAGTTATATATTGGTATCTGAGTGTGTGTAATTATGGGCTTTGGATTCAAATGGCCAGGGAACTGCATTCAGGGTACTTTTACTTGAAAAGTTTCTTAGTTACTAAAGGAAATCTCATTTTTTGTTTTTGTTTTTGTTTTTTGTTTTCGGATTTCTGAATTCTGCTTTTACCCAATTAAGATGTTCTCAGTTGTTTTCCCAGATCAATTGTTTTCCCAGTTCATATATTAATATATTTGAACTTATCTAGAACATAATTAAGAACCAAGAATGAGCCCAGAATCTTTGAGTACATATGAATAATGTCCAAGTTCTTGTACTATAAAGCCCATGTTTACTAAAAGGGGAGAGTAACGCCCTTTCAGAATTTCAAATAATATATATATATACTCTTCCTTTGCCCAGAAAGCAAGTAAGGAGAAGGCTAAGAACAAGAAACAAGATATAAAAGCTGGAAAAATCATGAAACCCCAATAAACACTGCAGCCTTAATCTGCTTGATATAGTGATAAAATTTTTTAGGCAGAATGACCACATCTTATCGGAGGAAAATCAGATTGTTATCAGACTTTTGCACATCAGTGTTGTAGGACAGAAGACAATAGCGTAATGCATTTGACATACTGAAGGAAAGAGATTCTGAGCCAAGCATTTTGTATCCAGTCACACTGACCTTCAGTTCTAAAGGTCCCATGTAAACTGTTAGGTACATGCAAGTCTTGAGGGAGTATTTTTCTCTGAGAAATCTGTTCTTCAAAAAATTAACTGCAGACAACCAAAATTAATGCAGAGGGATAGACATAAAGACTGATTGCATTAAATGACAAAATTATACCTGAAAAATTACAGCTCTATCAGCCTCCGGAGTATTTATCTTACAACATACTATTAAGTAGGTATATTAACTAGACGCTCAAAAGGACTTTGAAGAATCGGTATTTACTTTCTTTTGACTATATTTTTCAGTTTAAGGGTAAATTTTATAGCAACATATTTAATAGAGCAATGGTTTAGATTCTCCTATCAGAGACACATGAAGAGATAAATGGCTGTGCCTGGCACTGTGTGAGAAACAACAGAAAGTATTAGTAATAGATACAAAATGTGTCTGTGAACTCTTTAGCTGTGAATTCTGAGATTTGTAGATTATTGTATGTAAAATATATTTTTAGTGAAATTGCAATATTGTATGTATATGTATGAGAAACTCATAAACATGAGAAACATCCATTAACCATTTAAAATCTGATGTTAACTCCTCTGCATTTTAAGGTCTACCTACCTTCAAGGTGCATTTATAGAATACTATGTTCTAAACCATTCTTCCTGGATTAAGAAGTGATTCAGAAGTGTTCTAGGCTACAGACTGTAGAGATTAGGCTTTTAGAGTTTGCCTTGCTCCACCATGGGATTTGCATGTCCACTGTGGGCTCTGGCATTCCTTTCTTATTAAAGATTCTATTTTTAAGTAATCTTTACACCCTGCATGGGGCTCGAACTCACAACCCAAGACCAGTTGTTGCTTGCTGTACTGACCAAGCCAGCCAGATGCCCCTTGAAGGTCTTTTCTAGCAAAGTGAAAATGTCCACATCATTATATTTTAGAAAAACTTTGCTGTATCGATAAAACTATGGCACTAAAGAAATTACAAGAAACTTAGTTATTGATCATAAAAGTAGATCAAATCCTTACTCTATTTGATTTTTGTCTAGAATCACATTCCAACTTTGTAAATATTTGGAGCTGTTAGTGGACTTTAACCCTTAAATATTTGTAGATCCTTGATGGCCATGTTTAGGGTCTTAGAAATAGTATCAGGGCTCACTTTCCTTCTTATCAGTTTGTCTTAAGTATTGTACATTTTAATTTTGCAATATAAAAAAGTAGAATTTTTCCACTACACAATTCTCTTAGCAGTGTATTTATTTGATATTACTTGGGATACATTTAAATTATTACTTTTCCCCTTTCTGTTCATAAGAGAAATAAAGGGAAATCTTCTAAGGATATGCTGTATTAGTAAATTCTGTTCACAGTTAATAATGAAGTAACTCTCGAACAACTCTCAAGGCTTTTCACAATCTGATCCCACAGTGCTTTTCTTGTTTTCTTCTTAGCAGCAAACGGAAGTATTGATTTTACTGTGAGCATGCCTTCCTGCATTGTAATTTTCCTCTTGGTATCTCTTTTTCCTTCTGGGCCTTCCTCTGTTTTTTGTATTTTTTTGTTTTTCTGTTTAGGTGTAATATTAACTCAGAATTTAATGCTAGCCCACATCTTAAACTGGTAAAGCCTTTTCAGTTTTTCCTCATACCACACCAAGGAACAGACAACCAGCCTCGCTCCCATCTGTGTCTCTTTTGTTCTCTGCTTTCTCTCTCTCGTGTATTTTATTGACTTGCCTGCTGTGATCAGGTACTATGTGCTAGGGACACTGTCTCTCTCGTCGTAGTGTTTAAAATCTCCTGGGAAAGGAGTGCCTGGCTGGCTTTTTTCATGGAGTGTATGACTCTTGATCTCTGGGTTTTGAGTTGAGCCCTACATTGGGTAGACAGATTACTTTAAAAAAATCTTTGGCGTGCCTGGGTGGCTCAGTCATTAAGTGTCTGCCTTCGGCTCAGGTGGTGATCCCAGGGTCCTGGGATCGAGTCCCACGTCAGGCTCCCTGTTCAGTGGGAAGCCTGCTTCTCCCTCACCCACTCCCCCACTTGTGTTCTCTTTCTCAGTGTGTCTCTCTCTGTCATATAAATAAATAAAATCTTTAAAAATAATAATAACAAAATCTTTAAAGTAAAATCTGGGGAAAGACAAATGAGAAAATAAATAATTAAAACATTGTGCTTTGTAACAGCATAATGAGACATTATAGAGGTTCATAAGAGTAGTACAGGACAGGAGCTTCTCCTCATCCAGGAGAAATCAGGAAATGCTTCCAAGGAGAGGGCCTTGTTTGAGCTTATCCTGAATGATAAGTAGCTGTTAATTGTATCCTAACACTTTACATACTTGAGACATTTTACACATAAAATACATAGAATATAATAGACAAATAATGAGGAAATTATAGAAAAAATTAGTCACATTAAGGTTTATGCATAAAGATATATAAATAGGTATCTGTACAATTTAAGAGTGTTGCAGATTTTCCTCTGGGTTCCTTAGTCATCAAAGCAAGGAAGGAAATGCAGTGGTTGTGAGACTGACAGTTTTCATAAGATGAAAACAAACTAGTCACTCTAAACAAGAGTGCTTTCTCATGGTGCTAAAAATAAATCTATCATGAACCAAGACATTTGTGAGATTTTATTCTTCCTGCAAGCTGATAACTTAGCCAGCCAGTTTCACAGATGCTTGCAGAAGACGTGATACTCCTGCGTCAGAAACCAAGGGTTTTATTACAGCACAAGAAGCAGCGTGTGCTCATGTCCATACTGGTTCCCCCACTGCCCCAGTCCCACAGAGGCCATGTGGAGGCAGGCCCAGGTCGGTGCTCTTCACACTGTGCCTTTGTATCAAAGCTGAGGAACTTCAAGCTTGGGAAACTCTATAATCTTTTCCTGGTATGCAACCAAACCTGCCCAACCTTTGTTCTTGGGGGTGGGGGGAGATGCTTATCATACTGGATAGCAAACCAGTGTGCCCTCTTATCCAGTGGGAGATAGTATGTCTATTTTCCAAGGTTATTCACCTTGGAATCCTTTGAAAGATAGTCTGGAACAAAGGCTATCAATGTCTATATTCAAAAGGTGTGCAGAAATCTGGTTGGTTTGGGACCAAGTTCTCTCAGGTTACCATCAAGCTGGGGCTGCAGTCTTCTGTAGGCTTGACTGGTCCAAAGGATCTGCTTCCCTGATCATTTAGGTGGTTGTTGGCAGGTCTCAGTTCCTCACTGCTGTTCATTAGAGGCCTCAGTTACCTGCCACATGTGCGTCCCTCCACAGGGCTGCTCACAACAAGGCAGCTAACTTAGCAGAGAAAGGAGAGGAGGGAGCACCCAAGATAGAAGCCACAGTTTTTATAAGACAATGATAAGCCACAGTCATATCTCTTAGGAAATGACATTAAACTTGAATTTTGAAAACCTCGATTCCTTTTTTTTTTTTTAATTAAAGATTTTTTTTTTTTTTTAATTTGTCAGAGAGAGAGAGGGAGAGAGAGCGAGCACAGACAGAATGGCAGGCAGAGGCAGAGGGAGAAGCAGGCTCCCTGCCGAGCAAGGAGCCCGATGTGGGACTCGACCCCAGGACGCTGGGATCATGACCTGAGCCGAAGGCAGCTGCTTAACCAACTGAGCCACCCAGGCGTCCCAAAAAACCTCGATTCTTTTTAAAAGTATATTTTAATGTTTGAATACACCATTGATAAATAAAAAGAAGAGTTTCTTTAATAAATTTTTAAAAAGACTTTATTTATTTGACAAAAGCATATGAGCCATTGACTAGGGTGGAGGTTGCAGAGGGAAAGAATCTCAAGCAGACTCCCCGCTGAGTGTGGAACCCTTCATGGGGCTCAACCTCATGACTCCAAGATCACAACCTTAACCAAAGCCAAGAGTCAGATGCTCAACTGACTGAGCCATCCAGCCACTCTCACCATTTCTATTCGTACTGGAAGTCCTAGCCACAGCAATCAGACAGCAAAAAGAAATAAAGGCATCCAGATCAGTAAGGAAGAAGTAAAACTTTCACTATTTGCGGGTGACATGATAAGACAGAAACCCAAAAGATTCCACCAAAAAACCACTAGAATTGATAAAACAAGTCCACTAAAGGTGCAGGATATGAAATCAGTGTACAGAAATCTGTTGCATTTCTATACACCCATAATGAATCAGTGAGAGAGAAATTAAGAAATCAATCCCATTTACAATTGCATCCCAAATTATAAAATACCTGAGAGTAAACTTAACCAAAAAGGCAAAAGGCCTAGATGCTGAAAACTACAAAACATTGATGAAAGAAATGAGCATGACACAAAGAATTGAAGGAAGAAAAATATTGTTAAAATGTCTGTACTATCCAAAGCAATCTACAGATGTAATGAAATCCCTGTCAAAATACCAGCAGCATTTTTCACAGAACTAGAACAATCCTAAAATTTATATGGAACCACAAAAGACCCTGAACATCCAAAGCAATCTTTAAAAAGAGAAGCAAAACTGGAGGCATCACAATTCCAAGTTTCAAGCTACATTACAAAGCTGTAGTAATCAAAACAGTGTAGAACAAAAATAGATACATAGATCAGTGGAACAGGATAGAAAACACAGGAATAAACACATAATGTTATAGTCAATTTTGAACAAAGCAAGAAAGAATATGCAGTGGGAAAAAGTCTCCAACAAATGGTGTTGAGAAAACTGGATGGCTACACTGGACCACTTTCTTATACCATAGACAAAATAAATTCAAAATGG
Organism: Mustela erminea; assembly: GCF_009829155.1. Lineage (NCBI taxonomy): Eukaryota > Metazoa > Chordata > Mammalia > Carnivora > Mustelidae > Mustela > Mustela erminea. The sequence goes on along the minus strand of NC_045624.1, from coordinate 87,355,862 downwards.
GTTAGAGACCTAAATGTGAAAACTGAAACCATAAAAATCCTGCAAGAGAGCACAAGCAATAATTTCTGATATTGGCCATAGCAAAATTTGTATAGATATGCCTCCTGAGGCAAGGGAAATAAAAGCAAAAGTAAACTACTGGGACTCCATCAAAGTAAAAAGTTTCTGCACAGTGAAGGAAACAATCAAAACTAAAAGACAACCGACTGAAAGGGAGAAATTTGCAAATGACATATCTGATGAAGGGTTAGTATCCAAAATGTATAAAGAACTGATACAACTCAACATCCAAAAAACAAATAATTCATTAAATAATGGGCAGAAAACATGAACAAATATTTCTCCAAAAAAGACATCCAGATCACCAATAGACACATGAAAAGATGCCCAACATCAGTCATCATCAGGGCAATACAAATCAAAACTACAGTCAGATAACACTCACACAAGTATCACATTAGTGAGAAGGGCTAAAGTCAACAAACAAAAACATGTTGAAGATGTAGAAGAAGAACCCTCTAGCACTGTTGGTGAGAATGCAAGCTGGTGCAGTGACTGTGAAAACAGTATATGGGGGTGCTTGGGTGGCTCTGTCATTAAGCTGCTGCCTTCGGCTCAGGTCACAATTTGAGGGTCCTGGGATTGAGCCCCACATTGGGCTCACTGCTCAGTAGGGAGCCTGTTTCTCCCTCTGCCTACTCCCCCTGCTTGCTCTCTCTCTCTCACTGCCAAATAAATAAATTAAATCTTTTAAAAATGAAAGCAGTATAGTTTCCTCAGAAAGTTACAAATAGTACTGCCCTACGATCCAGTAATTGGACTAGTGGGTATTTACCCAAAGAATACTAAAGCAACAATTCAAATGGATACGTGCACCCTTGTGTTTATTACAGCATTATTTACAATAGGCCATAAATGATGGAAGCAGGCGAAATGTCCATCAGTAGATGAAATTGTAAAGAAAATGTGTGTATACACACATATATACAGTGGAATATTCACCATAAAGAAGAATGAAATCTTGGGGTGCCTGGGTATCTCAGTGGGTTAAAGCCTCTGCCTTTGGCTCAGGTCATGCCCAGAGTCCTGGGATCGAGCCCCACATTGGGCTCTCTGCTCAGCAGGGAGCCTGCTTCCACCTCTCTCTCTCTCTGCCTGCTTCTCTACCTACTTGTGATCTCTGCCTGTCAAATAAATAAATTTAAAATAAAAAGCTTAAAAAAAATGAAATCTTGCCATTTGCAGCAATGTGGACTGTGCTAGAGAATATAATACAAAGCAAAATAAGTCAGCCAGAGAAAGACAGATATTATATGATTTTACTTATATGTGAAGTTAAAACACAAATGGGCAAAATAAAAAGAGACAAACCAAGAACCAGACCTTTTTTTTTTTTTTTTTTTAAAGATTTTATTTATTTAGGGTGCCTGGGTGGCTCAGTTGGTTAAGCAACTGCCTTCGGCTCAGGTCATGATCCCAGAGCACCGGAATCGAGTCCTGCATCAGGCTCTCAGCTCCACAGGGAGTCTGCTTTTGCCTCTGACCTTCTCCCCTCTCATGCTCTCTCTCTCTTTCTCTCCTTCTCCCAAATAAATAAATAAAATCTGAAAATCTTATTTATTTATTAGAGAGTGCAACTGGGAGAGGGGCAGAGGAAGAGGGAGAGAGACTCTCAGGCAGACTCTCTGCTGAGCACAGTCCAGCATGGAGCTGGAACCCACCACCCTGAGATCACGACTCAAGCTGAAGCCAAGCATTGGATGCCTGACCGACTGAGCCACCCAGATGCCCCCAGACTCTTAACTATAGTGTTTGTTCTCTGCAAATGAATGGAGGTGAGGGTACTTAAAAAGGTGATGGGGATTAAAGAGTACAATTACCATGATGAGCACTGAGTAATGTATAAAATTGTGAAATCACTATACTGTATACCTGAAACTAATATAATGCTATATGTTAATATACTGAAATTAAAACAAAAACCTTAAGAAAAAAATGAGTTTCTTTCTTTTTGACATTTGGCAGCTTTTAATCATCATATCTGGTGTATCACAGACCTTTTACAAATTGGGCTACATTAGTGAATTAAAGAGCTATAGACAATACTCTGAACCCTGGTCTGCTGACTTGTTAGTCTGTCATTAGTCACAGTGGATTTGGGTAATGGCAGAACAATAGGGAACACTTACGTGGCTCTGAGTGTGTACCCGGGTACGGTCCTGATCAGGTGACTTGTAGGGGCAAATTCCCAGAGAAACAGACTAATTTGCTCTGTGTCACATAGCTAGTAAATGCCAGTGTGATTCAAATCAGCACCCTTTTTAAAGAACAAATCTGAGTAAGTAATTGGCAGTTAGGCAAGAGCTTAAAATTATTCATGGGACTTTATATGAACATTTTATATATTCAGGGTCTCTCAATCTATGGATTTTACTTAAATCTCTGTGGCTCTACTACTGAAATTGTTCCTCCGTTTTATCATATTTTACTCTCAGGTCATTTTTTTTTTTTTAAGATTTTATTCATTTATTTGACAGAGAGAGAGATCACAAGTAGGCAGAGAGGCAGGCAGAGAGAGAGAGGAGGAAGCAGGCTCCCCGCTGAGCACAGAGCCTGATACGGGACTCGATCCCAGGACCCTGAGATCATGACCTGAGCCGAAGGCAGCGGCTTAACCCACTGAGCCAACCAGGCGCCCCTCTCAGGTCATTTTTGTTGTTACTTCTTTAGGTCATAGATAAATAGGAATCTTCTTGCGGAGCATTTTCCTTTGCTCTGGGTTTCCCTGTAGAGCTCTCTCCTATTCATGAGTGTTACAGAGAATATTTGGTATAACAACAGATTAACTTATATTCAAAAGGGTTTTTTTTTTAAATAAGATTTTATTTATTTGAGAAAGATAATGACAAGGGACAGTGAAAGAGGGAATGAGCAGGGAGAAGAGGGGAGGAGAGGGAGAAGCAAGCTCCCCGCTGAGCAAGGAACCCTGCGCTGCTCAATCCCAGGACCCTGAGATCTTGACCTGAGCTGAAGGTAGATGTTTAACTGACTGAGCCATGCAGGCACCCCTCCAGAGGGTTTTTAAAAAATGATTGTATTTATTTGAGAGAACACATGTGCACATGTGTGCAAGCAAGCGGTGGAGTGTGGGGAGGAGCAGTGGAGTGAGGGAGATGGAAGGAATCCCAAGCAGACTCTGTGGGGAGCAGTAGCCTGACTTGCGGCTCGATCTCATGACCAGGAGATGATGACGTGAACCAAAACCAAGAGTGGGACGCTTAACTGACTGAGCCACCCAAGCACCCCTATATTCAAGAGTCTTTAAATAATAGTGATTATTATTTGTTTAAGGAATCACTATTGAATCTCCCTTAATCTGAAGGGAGTTTAATAGTTGTCTCAGAGGCTTCCTTATTGCCTTGTTTTGTTTTGATGGCTACTAGGGATATTTTTTAATACTCTTATTTCTGCTGCCTTTTAATGTGTAGTGTTATTAATGTTTCTACTGGGATACATTTGATTTATTTTTTATTTTTATTCTTAGATTTCCATTAACATACAATTATTTTTTTCAGGGGTATATGTCTGTGATTCATCGTTCTTATATAATATCCAGTGTTCATTACAGCACATACCCTCTCCAGTGCCCATCACCTAGTTTCCCATCCCTCCCACCTCCTCCCCTCCCGCAACCCTCAGTTTGTTTCCTAAGATTAAGAGTCTCTTACAGTTTGTCTCCCTCTCTGGTTTTGTCTTGTTTCATTTTTTTCCTCTCTTCCCTTATGATCTTTTGCCTTGTTTCTTAAATTCCACATATCAGTGAGATCATATGATCATTGTCTTTTTCTGGTTGACCTGTTTCACTTAGCATAATACCCTCTAGTTCCATCCACACTGTGGCAAGATTTCATTTTTTGATGGCTATGTAATATTCTGTGTGTGTGTGTGTGTGTGTGTGTGTGTGTGTTCTTCTTTATCCAGTTATTTGTCAGTGGACATCTTGGCTCTTTCCATAGCTTGGCTATTGTAGACATTCCTGCTATAAACATTGGGATGCAGGTGCCCCTTCAGATCACTATATTTGTATTTTTGGGGTAAATACCCACTAGTGGTATTTTTTACCCAGCAGGGTTATAGGGTAGCTCTGTTTTCAACTTTTTGAGGAACCTCTATACTCTTTTCCAGAATGGTTGCACCAGTTTACATTCCCACCAACTGTGTAGAGGGTTCCCCGCATCCTTGCCAACACCTGTTGTTTCCTCACTTGTTGATTTTAGCAATTCTTACTGGAGTGAGGTGATATCTCATTGTGGTTTTGATTTGTATTTCCCTGATACCTGATGAAATGAAATGACATACAAAATGATTTGTATTTCCCTGATGAAAAAGTGGAGCACTTTTTCATGTGTCTTTTGGCCATTTGGATGTCTTCTTTGCAGAAATGTCTGTTCATGTCTTCTGCCCATTTCTTGATTAGATTATTTATTCTTTGGGTGTTGAGTTTGATAAGTTCTTTATAGATTTTGGATTCTAGCACTTTATCTGATATGTTATTTGCAAATATCTTCTCCCATTGGTCGGTTGTCTTTCGGTTTTATTGACTGTTTCCTTTGCTGTGCAAAAGCTTTTTATCTTGAGGAAGTCCCAATAGTTCATTTTTGTCTTCATTTCTCTTGCCTTTGGAGATGTGTCTAGCAAGAAGTTGCTGTAGCCTAAGTCAGAGAAGTCCCTGCCTTTGTTCTCTTCAAGGATTTTGATGGATTCTTGTCTTACGTTTAGGTTTTTCATCCATTTTGAGTCTATTTTTGTGTATGGGGTTATAAAATAATCCAGTTTCATTCTTCTGCATGTGGCTGTCAAATTTTCCAAACACTATTTGTTGAAGAGACTGTCTTTTTTCCCATTGGACATTCTTTCCTGCTTTGTTGAAGATTAGTTGACCATAGAGTTGAGGGTCCGTTTCTGGGTTCTCTATTCTGTTCCATTGATCTGTGTGTCTGTTTTTGTGCCAATACCATACTGTCCTGATGATTACAGCGTTGCAATAGAGCTTGAAGTCTGGAATTGTGATGCCGCCAACTTTGGTTTTCTTTTTCAACATTCCTCTGGCTATTCGGAGTGTTTTCTGGTTCCATACAAATTTTAGGATTATTTGTTCCAGTTCTGTGAAAAAAGTTAATGGTGGTTTGATAGGGATTGCTTTGAATGTGTAGATTGCTCTGAGTAGCATAGACATTTTCACAGTATTTGTTCTTCTAATCCATGAGCATGGAATGTTTTTCCATTTCTTTGTGCCTTCCTCAGTTTCTTTCATCAGTATTCTGTAGTTTCCTGAGTACAGATCCTTCCCCCCACTTTGGTTAGGTTTATTCCTAGGTATCTTATGGTTTTGGGTGGGGTGCATGTGATTTAAATTATGCTGTAACTTATTAATGAATAAAAGAGTATTTTCTTAGATTTCAACATTTTTTATTTGATGTTGTGTAAACATCATTTTCGCAACTGTGAAATTTTACAAAGCTTATGTGGGATAAAATTTTAAAGCAATACTTTATTTTCATATTTAGTTCTTAACCAAAATTATGGTTGCTAAATATTTGTAAAACTTGTTCATAAAGGGGTGCCTGGGTGGCTCAGTGGGTTGGGCCGCTGCCTTCGGCTCAGGTCATGATCTCAGGGTCCTGGGATCGAGTCCCGCATCGGGCTCTCTGCTCAGCGGGGAGCCTGCTTCCCCCTCTCTCTCTGCCTGCCTCTCCATCTACTTGTGATTTCTCTCTGTCAAATAAAAAAAAAAAAACTTGTTCATAAAGACCAATTACAATAGATTCTTATGAGTCATTGACAGGCAAACCATTTCCAACTCAGGCATGTTGTCAATACCTCATACTGAGAAAAGAGATATCATTGAAAATGGCAGTTTTTATTTTGGAGTTTTTTTTCTCTCTGTTTATTCACAATGCCAGTATTCACTTAATTCATATTAGAATTGTAGACAGAAAGAAAAGGGCTACATACTTTAGCTCATGGGTGACTAGTAAAGCATGGTGTTGTAGAAAGAGCCCAGTGTTGAGAGTCTGGCGCATCTGGATGCTAATTCTGACTCTCCCGCGTGCTTCCCTCGTGGCAGGGGATTGACGATGGTGGAGCCTCGCTAGCCACCCCCTGATATACACGTGCGCACGTGCATACACACACACGCACACACACACACACACACGCACACTTGTTCAGTAGGAATGATAAGTATCATAAACGCAAGGAATCAAGAGTGGACCTTCAGTAGGCTTTTTTATTTTGCTTTCCTTCTAACTTATTTCTTAGAGGTAATTTTATAATTTTTTAAAAGATTTTTATTTATTTACTTGACAGACAGAGATCACAAGTAGGCAGGCAGGGAAAAAGGAGGAAGCTGAGCAGAGAGCCCGATTGCTGGGCGCAATGCGGGACTCGATCCCATGCTGGGCTCGATGCAGGGCTCGATGTGGGGCTCGATGCGGGGCTCGATGCAGGGCTCCGAGGACCCTGGCATCAAGACCTGAGCCAAAAGCAGAGACTTTAACCCACTGAGCCACCCAGGCACCCCTTCTTAAAGGTCATTTTAGTAAAAGTAGGGTCCCACCTGTGTGTGTTCTCTGGTCACGCTGCAGAGCATCCTCTGTCCTTCAGTGGTTGAAACTGGTTTTAGCTGCTTGGGGCTTGCCTCTAGACAGCCCTCTCCCCTGCACACATTTGGAATGAGTAAGAGACTGGTTAAAAATGACGTGCTTTTTATTATGGAAATTGTTGAACATACAGAAATGTTGAAGGAATAGTGTAGGGAGTTTCCTGCATTTCCTCTGTGGAGGAGGGTGTTACCATTTTAGCATCGATGAGGAGTTGCTGACATTCTCCCTTATTTGCTTTATTGTATACATATGTATTTTTTCTTTTGCTGAATTACTGAAAAGGAAGTTAGAAAAATCATGACACTGTACTCCAAAAAATTTTCAGCAGACTTATCTAAGAATAAGCATTCTCATTATATAGCCATGATGTCATTGTTTGAACTAAGAAAATGAATAATTCCGTAATACCTAAAATCCATATCTTATTTAAGTTTACCTAATTGTCTGAAGAAATGTCTTTTATACCTATATTTTTTTTCTTTTTAAATTTGGGTCCTAATAGGATTTACCCATTATAATAACTTTTTTTTTTTTTTTTAAGTTCTTTTAATCTAGGAATGAGCCCCCTCTTCTTTCCATTCCTGGCGACTTTAAGTCTGTTGCTGTCTGTAGGTTTTTCACAGATGCTCTTCTGTTTCCGCTTTGTCCAGAATTTTGACCAGGAGTGCGTGTTGGCTATTAGGAGATTTTTTTTTTCCTATTTATTGAGCTAATCATATGGGTTCTAAGTTTTCATTCCTGGAATAAAACCTGCTTGGTCATGGAGTATTATCCTTTTAATATGTTGTTTAATTAGATTTGATGAAATTCTGTTCAGAATTTTTATATCTACATCATGGGGAAAATTGGCCTGTAACTTTCTTATAATATCTTTGCCAGGCTTTGGAATCAAAGTAATGCCGGCTTCATAGAATGAGATTAGGAGTATTTCCTCCATTTCAGTTTTCAGGAAGTCTGTAGAATTTTAAGTATTTTTCCTGTAAATGTTTGAGATTATTCACCAGTTCATTTTTTATGGGAAGGTTTTTAACTACGAATTGATTTTTTTAGAAACAGAAACCATTTTTTAGGTATGTGATTCTTGATTGGAGCTTGGGTATGTTGTGTTTTTCATGGTATTTGTCCATTTTGTCTATGTTTTCAAATTTATAGGTATAAATTTGTAGTATTCTCTATAGCTGTCCTTTTACTAGCTATAAAATATGTAGTGATGTCACCTCACTCGTGTTGGTAATTTCTGTTTTCTTTCTTTTGTCCATGGTCAACTTAGTCAGTTTATTATTTTCATTTTCTTTTGGTTTCACTGATTTCTCTCTTCTTATGTTTCTTATTTCACTGATTACAGCTCATGTATTTATTCTCTCTCTTTTGCGTAATTGAAGTTACATTTGTTCTTTTTCTGTTTTTTTAAGCTGGAAACAGAGCTTATTGATTTGAGAACTTTTTTCTGATAATAGGCATTTAGTGCTCTAAATTTTCCTCTTAAGTTTTAATGTTTTAACAACATTTCGCAGATTCTGATGTTAGGTTTTCATTTTCATTTAGTGTAAAATTCTTTATAATTTCCTTTTGATTTCTTCTTTATCCTGTGGGTTATTCTGAAGTGTGTTAGTTTTCCAATTTTGTGATATTTTCTGTTATTCATTTTTAACTTAATTCTTTTGTGGTCTGGGAACATACTTTATAGTACTTGAATTTTTTAGTATCTGTTGAAGCTTGTTTTTGCCCAGTATATGGTCTATGTTGGTACATATTCTGTAAAAAATGAAAAAAAAAATGTTTGCTGTTGATTAGAGTGTTCTATAAATGTCAATTATATCAAGTTGGTTGGTGGTGTATTCAAATCATCCATAGCTTTACTGCTTTTGTATCTGTTTTTTCTATTAACTTTTGAGGAAAGAAGCACAGATATCTTATGTGATCCCAGGTGTGTCTTTATTATTGTTCTGTGAATGACTTACATATTACCACACCTTCCTTTTTTTTTTTTTTTTAAAGATTAATTGATTGATTGGATTGATTTGACAGACAGAGATCACAAGCAGGCAGAGAGAGAGGAGGAAGCAGTCTCCCTGCTGAGCAGAGAGCCCGATCTGGGGCTCTATCCCAGGACCCTAGGGTCATGACCTGAGCCGAAGGCAGAGGCTTAACCCACTGAGCCACCCAGGCGCCCCCACACCTTCCTGTTTTAAGACTGCATGTGTTGGAGTTGATTCTCCAGTTTTTCTTTAGACTTTTTGATAGCCTTCGGTGGTTGTAGAGACAACCTCCCCACCAGAGGCCTGAGAAACTAGTGTTGGTTCAAAAGAAATGAGTACTTTATATAGTATCTTTATTAGAAAATAAAGACTTTGCTGAAAATCGTTCCAAACTATTTTTGTATGACAGTGTTCTGAATTTTTGATTCACTCAAATTGACCCTATTTTTGGCTCAGCAAGGGAAAGAAGAGTCATCTGTATCTTTGGCCACCAATTTCTAACACAGCTAAGAAGGATAGTTTTAGAATTGCCTTCTTTGGAGCCTTGATAGTTGGAATAGAGCTTTAGCTACAGTTTTCTTCAATGTACTGGAGGGATAGGAGTTGAAGAAGAAATCAGCATGTGAACTTAATTACTTAACAGTCAGTTTTTATTCTCTAGTATTTACAATCCAATCTAGTATTTATTTTTTAATAATCAGAGATGAACTTCTAAGTGATAAGTGCATGGTTTTTATATTGAATAATACAAATATTGAAGTACAAGTGTGTCAGCTGAACCCCAAGGCATGGTAATTCTCAGGTGCTTGATCCTTTTTGGTACTCTGCCTGATGCCATGAACAGGATTTGTGGGTAGCACTGTTGATAAATTCCTGTAGTGACTGTTGGTTAAACAGCAGCAGGAGATGTCCTTACCTCTTCTGTGACTGTTCTTAAGATTCCTTGTGTGCTAGGCAGTGTTGTCAGCCATGGAGTGTCCATTGCTAGCAGTCACTGCAGTGCACGCTGTTAGCTGATCTCAAGGAATTGGAGAATTAATTGGGAGAGTTAATGGAGTGTCCTTTTTCTCTACTTCTGTGGGTGTTGGGCAGGTTGGTGTGGTTTGTTAGGGGGAGTCATAGTCTACCTTCTGGCAGCATGAATATTATTTACCCTTCTAAGGGAAGAGGTTGGAAAATGGTCAGAAGAGGGGCACCTGCGTGGCTCAGTGGGTTAAGCCTCTGCCTTCCGCTCGGGTCATGATCTCAGGATGCTGGGATGGAGCCCCACACCTGGGATCTCTGCTCAGCGGGGAGCCTGCTTCCCCTTCTCTCTCTGCCTGCCTCTCTGCCTACTTGTGATCTCTGTCAGATAAATAAATAATATCTTTTTAAAAAAAATGGTCAGAAGAGACTTTTTTTCTATGGATTTGGTAGTTAGAGTAGGAGAATATATGGAATACTGGTTTGAAATTCTGTCATATTTTCAAAATAAAAAGATAAGTGTTTAGTACTTTTTATTGTTTTTATATTTGTATTAAAAAATTGCTTCTTTACCCCATCTTGTTTTAGTTGGCCTGCTTTTAGGTATATTATTATTATTATTAATTATTATTTTTAATCCTCTGCTAGGTAAATCATTGTTAGCTCATCTGTGGGCTCCTGAGATACCGGGACTAAACTAGTAATTTCTTTTGTTCAACTTTCAGAGTCTTACTGAGAAAAGGAGTAGCTGTGCTTACACTGTGATTATATAGGAACTAGTGCTCTTGTGGTTGTTGGAGAATCCAAGTCTGAAACGTACCATAATGATACAAATCTCTTCTCTTTATGCATAATTCAATTATTTTTAAATTTAGAGACTTTAATATTGGGAATAATATGCAATTAAGTAGTAAATAGCTTTTAATTAAGCTCTTAAGTGTTCCCCAAATACTAAGACCAGGAAATAGTCCTGCACTTGTTAAAAACGAAATACATTTCTTCCTGGTAGACAGAGCATGGACTTCGGAATCTGACCCAGTTTCCAGCCCTGACCCTCTTACTGTCTCAGAGACTTGTGCCCACTTCAGCAGTATAGCAATCACACCATCGGCTTTGTGGGGTGATTGTAAGAAATTACCTAGACCTCGGTATTTCCTAAATACTTTGTGTTATGAAATGTGACTTGGTGTTTTTTGCTGTTGTTGTTCCTTCCTTCCTTCCTTCCTTCCTTCCTTCCTTCCTTTCTTTCTTTCTTTCTTTCTTTCTTTCTTTCTTTTTGAAGAAATCATTTCATGAGCAAATATGTCTGGGATTTGCAGCTTGCTCTTTTCTCTTTGAGGTCCTGCTGTGTGTTAAGACATTGGGCTCTTTGAACCCCTTGGTCAGGAAATCTGCTTTGCTTTGTTGAACTTCAAATTTCCCCAAAAGGACTTCTCCTCCCTTCTTCTTCTCACCCCCACCATGGAATGCCTGCACCATATTGTAGTTTCCTTTCCTTTCTTGGAATCTGGTTTTGAAAATAAAGTGCCTAGCACAGTGCCCCTAATTTGTACTTGGAAATTTATAGGTTTTATCCTCCTCCTTTCCAGTGTTAATTTTAATGGTTGAAAACTTACATTGTAAACTCAGAGCCCAGTTCAATTTTAGTTTATTTTTTCTTCCAATTTTATTGAGATGTATTTAATAATTCAGCACTGTATAAGCTTAATATGACTTGACATATTATTTATTGTGAAATGATTACTACAGTGAGTTTAGTCACCATCTTTTCATTCGTTTAATAATTTGCCATATTCTTAATTTATTATTTTTTAGCTCTTATCTTTTACCCAGAATATTGTTAAAGACTTCGATATTAAGATCTGAGAAATGTTAATATACTGGGAGGAGAGTAAGAAACTCAGTATCTGGTCAGATTCCTGCTTCACTAATTCCATTGAGTAACAGTTTAAAAATTCATAAACATTTGTAGTGTTATTTGAAGTTTATTCCTAGCCCTCTGAAAGATACTGAGATATGTTAAAAGATGTGGCTTGAATACTTCTGCACCTGCTTTGAGCCTCTGAACACGAACTATCCCAAGTCTTTCTTGAGTGATTTGTAAGAATTCTGTAGATTTAAAAAATGAGAGATAACAACATTGCAGTAAAAAAGCAGATGTTAAAAGAATAAGAAGTAGGAAAGCATTGTTTGTTTTAGTTAAAAAATTAAGGTAGATAAAAAAGAATAAAAGTAATTTTATACCCAGAGATGTTTGTTGCTAACATCTTTTTTTTTTTTTAATCTTATTTTTAAAGATTTTATTTATTTACTTGACAGAGATCACAAGTAGGCAGAGAGGCAGGCAGAGAGAGAGGTGGGGAGACAGGCTCCCTGCTGAGCAGAGAGTCCCATGCAGGGCTCTATCCCAGGACCCTGGAATCATGACCCGAGCCAAAGGCAGAGGCTTAACCCACTGAGCCACCCAGGCGCCCCTGTTGCTAACATCTTATCCTCCTAGATTTTTCCTAGTGTGTTTCGCAAAAATGGTAATCACATTCTACACGCTACTTTTTAGCCTGCTTATTTTACTTCCAAATGCAAAGTAAAGGTCTTTTAATGCTAGACATCTATGAAAGCACCCTTAACCTTTCCCAAGTATCTGCCTCAACAGGGTGTCCTCTCTCTCTCTCTCCAGCCTGTTTCTCAGCAGGGCTTTTGAGGTTGGAGGAAGTATGGGGAGAGGAGCAAGCTCTGTTGGAGGGTAAACTGCTGTACATTATATGATTCCTTATTGGTTATGCATAAACTATTGGTGTATGCAAAACGAGGTAGAGTACACATCTTTTATTTTGTTGAGTTATGTTCTACTGACCCAAAAAGATTTGTGTTGAATTTATTGCTTAAAAGAGAAGACAATGACTTGTGGGAAGGTGGCAAGCTGGTGTGTGCATATTATGTATACCTAGACTTAAATATAAACCCAAAATTATTGTTATGGAGTACTGAATGGCTTGTTGTCTTTCTGAGTTAAATCAGAATGAACAGAAAGTGTAATAGGAAGGTAAAGGACATTTTTGTCTTGATGGAAGATATTTTTGAGAAAAATGTTTAATTATTAAACATACGTTTATCTGATTTTATTGTTTAGAGCTTTCTTAAGTGGTATCAAGAACTGACTGAAGGGAGTACCTGGTTGGCTCTGTCAGTAGAGCATGTAAGTCTTGATCTCGGGGTCTTGAGTTCAAGCCCTAGGTTGGATATAAAGATTACTTAAAAATAAATAAAATCTTGAAGAAAAACTGACACAAAGGAAGAGATTTTATTACTATTTCTCGGAAATTAAAAAAAATTTTTTTAATAAAAGGTGGCTACCATCCAGTGAAAATTGGAGACCTCTTCAATGGCCGATACCATGTCATTAGGAAGCTAGGATGGGGACACTTCTCAACCGTCTGGCTGTGCTGGGATATGCAGTAAGTATACTTTGTCATTTGTGCATTTGATTTCTGGTCTGGTTCAACTTTATCATCAGGTATGGCTGAGGAGCACACCTACTTCTGTTGTGGTATGTATAGTACTTAGCACAGGCCTGCCTCACCCAGCTAGACACCACCCTGCACGGCCCCGCTCCCCTTAAGAAGTTCATTTGTGTGTTATCTTAATATATTAACTTTTTCTGCTTTTATATCTGAAGCATGTTTATTGAAATAGCATTATGTCAAACATACTGTTCTTGTGGTAATTCATCCACATCAGAAAAATAGACACATGTAAAATAATAATGTAGAGGCCTTTAAAACCTGTGGTTTCTGACTTTCTTGTAAAAAAAAGTCATGACCCCATAGTTTGAAACCGAGCTCCTACCCAGGACACACACACAGATGGTGTGTATGTGTGTGTAATAAAACACAGGTGTTATAAGAATTACCCTTAATCTGTATGATGAACTCTGACATTTTTCTAGTCCACCTTACTTTTATTAGGTAAAAACAAAGCAAAAAAGAAATTGTTTTGATCCATTAGCCTATTGCTTAATTGTGGCCACACAGTTTGAAGAGTACTATTTTAAAGGGAAGGTTATTAGAAGTTTCTATTTATTGAATCGATTTTATTATAATGATAACTTCTGCTGACAATGTTTAATTTTTTTTAAGGGGGAAAAGATTTGTTGCAATGAAAGTTGTAAAGAGTGCCCAGCATTATACAGAGACAGCCTTGGATGAAATAAAATTGCTCAAATGTGTAAGTACGGCAAAAATGTGAATAATGCAAGAAGAATTAATGACTTAAAATTTTACAGAAGGATTTTTTATGTTCAAATACTGAATCTTTTATTTTTAAAAACATTACTTTTGCTAAAATGTTTTTGGTTGGTTATAATGGAAACAACTTTCAGTCCTAAATGGTTCTGTTCTTGAATTCATTTTTCTTTCCATAGGTTCGAGAAAGTGATCCCACTGACCCAAATAAAGACATGGTAGTACAGTTAATCGATGACTTCAAGATTTCAGGCATGAATGGAATACGTATCCTTATTGACAGTTCCTTTTCTTCCTAATGATTTTTTACTTTTAAAATATGGAAATATTTTAAGCTTATTTAAACCTCTGTTTGCTGTATCAATGTCCACATAAAGCCTCTAATATCATTGCAGATTGTTATAAAATGGTATGACAAAAAAACTCCCCAGCTGCCACCAGTCCATTTCGTGTCTGGTGTCATCTCTCTGAGGTTGTATAACATCTTAAGCATCCTTACTGCACAGGTACTGGGCTCTTTACAGACAGTCCCTCTACCTTCACTACCAAGCTAGGGAGGGCCTTGTATATGTGTGAGGGGAGAGCAGAGAAAGATGGGTTATAGTCATCTTTACAGACTACAGGGAGCAAAAGACCAGTGTGTCAGTAGCCAGGATTGTCATCTTACCATGTTTGGATCAGACCCATCATTTCCGTATTTGACCTGGTCAAACTCCAAAAGCCCAAGGACAAAGCCTTCTCCCACTTCAGATCCCAGAATGGCACCCTGTTTCTGCATCTCCTAAGCTTTAATCCTTGGGGAGCCACTTCCTTCATACCCTGTATGTCTGAGGGAGGTTCTGTATTTCCTCTAGAGATTGGACTAGAAGCTACTACTAGTAAGTACCAATGCCTGCTAATGTCACCTTGACCTTTGCCTCAAGATTATTTTTGCTAGTTGCTGAGTGCATTTTTCCCCACTTGAAAAAAAAAAAGAAAAGAAAAGATTTATTTATGTTTTGAGCATGTTTAAGAGTGAAGGGGGACAGAGAGAGAATCTCATGCAGGACTCCCCACTGAGCACAGAGCCCGATGCAGGGCTCCGTCTCAAGACCCGGAGATCACGACCTCATCCAAAGTCAAGAGTCACACAGTCAGCCAACCGAGTCACTCAGCTGCCAGTCCCCCCCACCCCACCTCCACAGACAGAAAGAGCTGGTCCTCTGACCAGTCTCCTGCTGAATCTGTTTATTTATGGGCAGGCAGGGCAGCCCCTCTTCTTTGGATCAGTTCTGTAAGGCAGCTTATTGGGATAGATGACAGGATTTCTTTGGAGAAACTACCTGATATATAGGTAAATGGAGTGTTTGGGGTATATATATTCCAATGGCTGTTTTTACCATTAAATAGGATGCTAGGAAACTATTATAATCCAGGTTGTCAGCGCTTTGAAGACGAATTTAGGTCATAATTTAGAAATCTTGGCCTTTGATTCTGTCTTTTACTAATGCTAATCCTTAGTTTGCCTTTTTTTTATAATGATTTGGGAAATAGTAAGAAACTTCTGGCTTTAGATTTACCTATGCATAAGTCTATAATGTTCTCCACTGTAGAAATGTTTTCTTTTTAAATTTTTCATTAAAAATATTTAAAGCAGCAGTTATTGTGATGATGTGATTTGGTAGATCCAGATATTGTAGAAAATATTAAATCAACTAACCTGCTTTAATAATCTATCTGTAGGCTTCCAGGGACGAACGATGTACTCAAGAAGTTTCAGAGCCATTTTCAATCTTCCTGTATGAATAACATGAATGTGTTTGTATGATGGACTTGGATGGGTCACAGTCCCAGAAAGTCTGCAGCGGACTAGATTTTTTTTTTTTAATGTTTTTTTAAAAGATTTTATTTATTTCTTTGACAGATAGAGATCACAAGTAAGCAGAGAGAGAGAGGGAAGCAGGCTCCCCGCCAAGCAGAGAGCCCAATGTGGGGCTCGATCCCAGGACCCTGGGAACATGACCTGAGCCGAAGGCAGAGGCTTTAACCCACTGAGCCACCCAGGTGCCCCTTGGACTAGATTTCTATTTAAAAAAAAAAAAAAGAGGAGTGCCTGGGTAGCTCAGTCGTTGGGCACCTGCCTTCGGCTCAGGTCATGATCTCAGGGTTCTGGGATTGAGTCCTATATCGGGCTCCCTGCTTGGCGGGAAGCCTGCTTTTCCCTCTCCTACTTCCCCTGCTTGTGTTCCCTCTCTCAGTGTGTCTTTCTCTATCAAATAAATAAATAAAATCTTTAAGACAACAAGAAACACAACACCTCAGATTCCATAGGTTTAATTCCTTTAAGTAGATCTTTTTAAAAATTTATTTTATTTATTTATTTGAGAGAATGAGAGAGAGAGAGCGCATGAAAGCAGGGAGGGTCAGAGGGAGAAGCAGACTCCCTCCTGAGCAGGGAGCTGGATGCTGGACTTGATCCTGGGACTGCAGGATCATAACCTGAGCCAAAGTCAGTCGCTTAACCAATTGAGCCACATAGGTGCCCCTGTAAGTGGGTCTTAAGTGCCATGTCTTATATTGTGATCCTATGTTATTGAAAACTGCCTAGAGTATTAAAGTTGATCTGGTTCTGCAATGAAAGATACTATTGAAGGAAAAGATTATCTTCACTGTGTTTTTTATGTTTCTATTTTATAAAGTGTTTCATGGATTGGAATTAAGTGTCCTCCTTGATTGCCTAAAGACAGAGTTTTTTGGGTCCCCCCCCCCCAGTTAGTTTTTATGAGGTTTCAGCCTTGCTCACTTTCATTACGACTGATGATCAGGGAGGGAATTGAAATGAGCAAGAGTGTAGGGAGGTGTGGGTTTATGTCATGGCCAGGCCACCTTGGGACTGTGTGATGCCAGAAAGCTCTTCCAGCTCCTGGGTTCACTGTGGCCACTTCTGTGTGGGGCTAGGCACATTGTTTGACGAGCATACATTGAGAAACATAGAAGATAGAAGTACTTAGGAAATGTTAGATCTATTTATTTTGGTGAGAAACAGCACATGACCACTATTGATAGTAGTAACATTGCATTTTAAAGTGGTTTTGGTTTTTGCTTTTGTTTTTTAAGAGAGAGTGTGCAGGTATGCACAAGCAGGGGGAGGGGCAGAATGGGATGGAGAGGGAGAGGAAGAATCCTAAGCAGTTTCCGTGCTGAGCATGGAGCCCCATGTAGGGCTCGATCTCACAACCCTGAGATCATGACCTGAACCAAAACCAAGGGTCAGACACTTAACCGACTATGTCACCCACCATGATGTTGTATTTTATAAAGAAAAAATTGCCAAGTGCCACAAAGTTGCTGCTTTGAGTAATTGCATCACTCCAGGAAATGTATCTGGATGATCCTTTACCATGTCCCAGATGTCTGCATGGTCTTCGAAGTACTTGGCCACCATCTCCTCAAGTGGATCATCAAGTCCAACTACCAAGGCCTCCCAGTTCGTTGTGTGAAGAGTATCATTCGGCAGGTGAGCATGTGAGGGCAGTCCCCATCCTCTAGTTCCTAACTGGCTCGACTTTCAACAAAAGCTCCTGTTCTTAAATACACACACACGCTCGTATAAATATAATCCCTGTTTCATAAATACATATGTGAATAGTATAGTGTGTAACATGTTGAACTTGTTATGTCAACTTTATAGGTATTTAGTCATGTGCCATCCTGTCTTGTACAGAGGACAGTATGTAAATGTCAGGCATGCATTTCTTTTGGTGTACTGACCTTTTTTTAAGGTAAGTGATACGGCATACTGAGAAATTAAATTGTTCTATCTAATATCATTACTGTGAAGTGTCCCACTTAGTTCCTTAGAAAATAATTCAGAAGAAATAGATGATTTGTGCTCTTTTACTATTTCTATGTCTTTTTGGATGGAGGCTAAATGAAAGGTAATATAAGGAATGTTGAGGTTATTTATGGAGTCTTATGTTAGATTTGTACTCTGTTCAGTTGCCTGGACAGAAGGAAACCTTTAGCTTGGGTCTGGTTCAGGAACGATGTTCCAGCAAAGATTGATAGAATGAAAGTCTACACATGTGGAAGATCTCCTAATTAGAAAATTTACCAGATTCAGTTTTTTGCATTGAATACATCAGTCTGTATTCCTCATTGCCCTTGTAGCATACATTAGGAAAGTTGTGGATACGACTTATTCTAAATTACCTGTTCTGGTATCATGGACAATTGTCATGGACAATTCTGCAGAGTAAGTGATATATCAGGGGGTTTACTTGGTTTGCTCAAGAAAAGGGCTGGGTGATTTGGCACCCATCTCTTGCCCGTTTAGGCCCAGAGCTTAAGCTAGTGCTTGGGGTTGGTGGGGGAGGTTTCTAGACCCAAAACACAGGCCTCCGTCTACAATTCTTACATAGGAAAAGAATCAGGGAATGATTCACAATTAAAGAGTTGTGAATTCAAGTGCTGGGCACCTACAAAAGAACTTTCCTCAGATGGTATTTGCATACATGCACAGGACTAGGTTTTTAAACCCATTTTATGAAGATTCTGGAGCTTAAATTGTTTGTGAAAGCATCTTGGATTTTGCTTTTGAAATTGTATATAGATAGGATTGTTTAGTCAGCCTGAGTGTTGTCATTTATCTTTGTTTCTTTGCATTGCAAATTGGCAGCTTGTCTTTTAGCATTATAGATGTCCTGTGAGAGGAGAGGCCTGAGAGAGAAAGGCGCTTTGCCTTGGCTTATTCTGGGAAATCCTGTTCTGTGCACAGTATTATGTTGGGTACACGCACATGCCCTTTGTGGACTTGTGGCCTGCTCTGGATTAAAAATACTGTTTGTTCCCTTTTAGATTTTAGGTAGTAGCATTTTAACTTATTATTTTAACATGGCTAATATCTCAAACCAAAAAGCAATTTCCCTTTAACGATGGCAATTAACCTTTATTGGAATTTCTTGATCCCTAAATGACACTTTGGTATTTATAGCGATTAGTGGCAACTCTGAACTCTAAAAAGTCATCTTGTTAAAACTCTGAAAAAATGCCTTAATTATCTCTTCATAAATCCTGAAAATATTAAGATTTACAGATTCTAACAAAAAGCAAATAATTTGAGAAACCCCAGCTCGCGTCTGTTTCACTTAGATCTGTCATCCCCTGGAAGCTGGTACTTTTTGAAAGCTGTCTGTGGCTGCCTGAGGTCACTGACCACAGCACAGCTCACGCTGGGCACTGAAAGGACATGACTTCGCAGATGAGCCATTGATACTTATTTTGTGTTCCTGAACACGGAAACAAAATGTGGCCTTTCTCAGCAAGTGAAAGAGTCTGTAAATCTAAAGATGAAATTCTTGGAGTTTAATGAAATTTTCATGGGTTGTTGCCAAATGAACAAATGATTTTAATGAGTGTGTAATTCACATACACTGAGGACTTTGCGGACTGAGAGCTCTTACAGTGTTTTATTGGTCTAGAAAAAATTCAAAGTGAAATTATCATTTTCTGTACTTAGTTATTAATAGGCAATATTTAGAAGTTTTGCTTTTAGTGTGACCCCACCTTTAATTTTATGTAAGAAAGATGTCGATTCTGGAGTTCTTTCCCTAAACTTGTAACTTTCAAAGTAGTAAATTGTTATCTATCCAGTTAATAATCTATGTCACCTGGAATTCCCTTCATTTCTTTAGATTTAGCCTATGGATTCAGTACTTTTGACTCCTAGGTAATAGCGGGACAATCCTTTATTAATAGACCTCACAGTTTCAGTGCTTCCTGGAACAGACAAGGTAGACCAGCTTTCTAATACTCTGTCACTACGTGGCCTCCCTTGTCTTCGAAGTCAGGTGTGGCTGACCCCGCTCCAGTCCCCCATCCTCTTTCACTTGGCAAGCTTCCCTGGTCGCCTGGCCCTCCTTCACTCCTGTGCTGTGCCTTTTACTCCTGATCTTTCCCTTTCCAGCACCACTGTCCTTAGTTCAGACCCTTAGCACCTCCAGCCAGTACCTTTTAATGGGCTTCTCTCGACTCTCCCAGAGGCCTGCGCATCCCTACTCCATTTCTCTGTGCCAGTTTTTATCTCCTTTCCATTGGCAATTACCTTCCAAAACAAAACTTTGCTTCACTCCAAAACCTTTAGTGGCTTTCCAGTGCGTGTCGTCTGAAGCTTAACGTTTGCTTTCAGGAAGCTACATGTGGCGGGAGAATGAACTCGGGTTTTGGTGTCTAGCTTGGAACTTGGGCTAAGTTCCTTAACCTCCTTAAGCCACAAGTTCATCATGAATAAAATGGGAATAATAAAGATACCTTCCTTGCACGATTATTGTTACATGTAAAGGGATGCTACTATTAATTATCACAGATTTTTATTCAGTACTACTTAGTATATGCCAGGCAGCATTGTAAGTACTTTGCAAATTTTAATCCGTTGACTCTTCACAGTAACTCTATGAAATAGGTATTTTTACCCTTCTGATTTTACAGAAGAGGAACAGAGGTGTGGAGAGTTTAAGGAACTTTCCCCCAGTCGGGAAGTGACTTTAAAAAGTAGTAAGCTGTGGAATGGGCATTCGTACCCAGAGCGTTTGGCTATGGAGGTTTTACCTTTAGCATTTGCCAAGCGGCGTAGTGTATCTTTAGAATTGTACTTGGCCTAATGTCCAGTAAAAGTTAAATCACTATTCTTTCTATGAAACTATTTAAGGTTTTCTGCTATCTGGTATCAGCCCATATTTCCCCTTGCAAATCCCGATTCAGCTTTTATCTCCTGGCAGGTAAATGTTTTCCCATTAAAAATCTTTTAAATAGGTAATGCATTTAAGTGTTCTAAATAGTTACGTCCTTCTGGCACCCAGTTTCTCACCCAGAGTCAACCAAGTTACCAGTCTCTTATGAATGTTCGAAGATGCCCAAGCATTTATAAATACATGCAAATTTACCTGAGTTTTTTGTTCATGGATTTCTACTAGTTTCATTTTGTACGTTTTTTAGAGGAAGTACTCACCTGGCCATTTTTTAGCTGCACATCTTTGATCATTTCTTTTGTCTTAGGCTGCCAAAAATACCACCCTTTCTTTTCTACCCATGCTTTGAAAGACTCAGCCTGTTTTCATGATGAAGGCTTCCCACACTGCCCCGGTTAGGAATGCTCTTTGTTGCTGCCTCAGTCTACCTGCACCTCCATTTGGGCCTTTCCTGATGATTGCAGCATCTTACTGCAGGGGCCCTAGCCCCATAGCCCCGCCACTACTCACGTTTTGGACTGGACAGTTCTTTGTTGTGGGGATTTGTCTTGTAGGATCTTCACCAGCATCCCCTACCCTCAACCAACTAGATGCCTGTATCAGCCACCACCACCCCAGCTGTGATGGTTTTAAAGGTCTCTCAACTTTGTCGGGTGTTCCTGAGGAGGCAGAATTCCCTCTTGGGAGAAAACCACTGGGATAGGGGAAGGTGCCCCTGCTAGGTACCTTGCCAGTAGGTCTCACTTCACATTATACCTTTGGCACGTACCGTTTTGTGACCCTTTTCTGATGATGTAGCCTCTGTGAGCCTGTTTTCTCCTTTGTAAAGCTGGGATGGTAATAGGTAATTTGTGGAGTTAACATGGAGGGACTGTGGATTAAGCGTCCAGCGTGGTGACGAGCGTGAAGTGGCCAGTGTGTCCCCACCTGTGTGCGGGCTTCTGGAGTTATGAGTTCTCTGTGACTCCTGTGTCTCTTTGGAGCTTCCCTCGTGCCAGAGGTGGTCCGAGAATGTTTTTGATATGCTCTTTCCTTAAAGGAAAGCAGTATACATTCCTCTTTTTATTCTACAAAATGGCTCACTTTCTGTGATTTATGGGCTTGTAGACCAGCATTACCCCTAGTTTGTATTTTAAAAGCAATGACATAATTGAATCATCTGTCTTTTCAGGGTTTTCCATGCACTGTTGTCAGTCCGTTGGTCAGTTCTGAGCTGTCCTCGTCTAGTCCTGGTGGCTTGTGCTGGGGTGGGAGAGGCCCGTGCGTGCTGGTGGTGTCTGGCAAGCTCTGTGCGGCCTCTCCCAGGCTATTCTGGCTCAGGCGTGGAGGCTTGTGTTAGTCTGTTCACCCCCAGCTTTCCGTGCTGCTTTTGAAATCTGTAGTGAGGTCTGGTTCATGTCTTGCTCTTCCTTCTGCATCCAGGAGAAGAGACGGGTGCTCGTGTTGGCCGTGTTTATTGTGGAGTGTAGAAGGTGCGGCTTCTCTACATGCTGCTCTCCTCTCGGCCTGGCTTTGACTTGCTTGTACATTGAAGGGGTAGCTGACATTTTACTTTTTAAAACCTTACGGTTTAGTTCATTACCTTTTACAGGAATGTGAAAGGAAGTGGCCTCTTGGTAAGGGCAAGGCCCTGATTTTGGTGACTTGTGCTATCGTACTGGAAAAACTAGCAGTTGCAGTTTGTAGCTCTGGATTTTTAATTTTTTATTACTCTTTTGGGATGCCTGGGTGGCTCAGTCTGTGAAGCAGCTGCCTTTAGCTCGGGTCACAATCCCAGGGTCTTGGGATTGAGTCCTTCATTGATCTTGCTACACAGGGAGTCTGCTTCTCCCTCTGCCTGCTGCTCCCTCTGCTTGTGTTTGCTCTCTGTGTCTCCCTCCCTTTCTCTCTGGCAAATAAATAAAATATATTAAAAAAAATTCTTACTACTCTTTTCTATAACTGCAGTTGTCACTAGCATTGACAATACTCTTTGACACCCCTCTTTTTGAAGTGCTGATTTGAATTCAGGTGGTGTAATTCCAGAACCCATGCTCTCAATTGCAAGGTCCTGTGAAACGTCTACATGGAAAGACCCGGGAGCATTTAGGTGATAGCACGTGTTTGTGCTATCACACAAACAGACTTTGGGGGTCTGTTTGTGGTAATTCTTTGCCTTAATAGTAGAACTGGCAATTAGAATATTTAAAAGAATAACCATCAGGTGTTACTTACTAAGTGATTTGTAATTGGTAATATGTGCTGTGCTGTTTAGCCAAGGGGGCTTGTGCAGTGCAGTGCTTTTCCACACCCCACTTCTGTGGGGCAGGGATTCTGGGGCCGTGCTTGGGCAGGCTGAGTCGACTGTTAGCACTGAATGCCTTTGTCTACACTGAGTATCTGTTGACCATTTCATTTATGTCCCTGCTCCTAATTACCGTGAATTCATGATTACTGAGCCAGGAATCAATGATAGAACAGAAGATTAATTTTAAGTTGGTAAACATTTTTATATTCATTGTGGTGGTTCTGTCCTAAGTCGGAATCCTCCTCGGAAGGTGGGTCCTCATCTATGAAATGGGGTGAGCCGCTTTCCCAGCGCAGTGCTCTGTGGCGCCCTCTACAGGCCGGGCACGGAGGCTTTCTCTTTTCCTTCCCACTGTGTTTCAGAACGGCTGCAGGGTTTTCTCACGGATTCTCAGTAGTCCTGAGTTAGAACACGGGGCAGAAGGCTGTTTCGTGTCAAAGGAGACAAGCACAGTGTCCACTGAAACTTTTGTGCGCGTGCACACCCACCCTTTCCACTGAGCGGGGATCCCCACACTTCCCCATGCAGTTGAATTGTCAGAATTGTCAGAATCAGCTTGTAGGGTTTACCTCATGTCTGTTCTTTCTACTAGCTTTCCTAGTAGAAAGTGTCCAGGCCTGAGGAGAATCCTCAGGTATGCGTTCCTTCACACCACCAGGTGTAAGTATCTTGTCGAAGGGATCCTGCGTGGGCCAGCCCCTCCCGCTGCCTGTTGGCCCTGCCGCTGCATAGTAAGGCCTTACAGAGTAGGAGCCTGGCCAAGTCTCCTCGCCCCATGTCCTTTGTTCAGGTGTGGAAGGAAGAAAGTCCCCGTGTGGTAACCAGAGTCAGAAAATAATTTAGAAAGTTGCTCTCATTCTGTTTCTCTTTACAGTTTAGGATTTTGAAGGAAGCTTTGTTTTCTGGGGCGTGAGCGGGGCCCAGAAGACATCTTTGAGGGAATTTCCCACATTCCTCTCAGCTCACTCCTGCTATTGTATCTGCATCATCACGGGACTGTTGTAGCGTGCTCCAAGAGGAGCAGCTTTATGTCACTCACACCAGCAGCAGACCATCTCCACCATCTTCACAGGCGTACACAGAGAAACCTAAGGGACTGTCTGACCCCCTTACTTTACAGATGGATTTGAGGTCAGGGAAGGGGACTTGCTCTAGGCCTAGCTAGTTAGTATCTGGAGCAGAACTGGGGGCTCCTGGCCTGGGCTCTGCCTTCACTGATAAGCTGCTAGCCTGTCCCTCCGACTTCACAGAACTGGCCCCTGCTTCTGAGGGTGTGATCCAGCTCCTCTGAATGAGTTGCAGCCCCGCCCTAGGCCCGGCTGTGCTCAGACTGGTCTCAGGGCTCCTGGCGGCTTAGATTCCAGCAGCCGGTCGGCAGGGTTCTCTGCAGCCTCTGCTGCCTCCTGCTGATGAGGTGAAGTATGTTTTTTTAGGCAAGAAAGAAATGTACTGGCCTGGCAAGTGCAGGAAACACAGAAAATGAGTAAAGGCTCCTTTTAACTCTGTTTTTCAGATTTTGCAAGAAGAGCTCTATCCTTGGGCATGAAGCTTGATTCACTGCTTTTCTCTTTTTTTTGCATCATCATAGTTATTCTGCATAAATGGTTATGAGATTGCCCATCATTACTGTTTATTCTGGATTCTGGGGTGCTTTATTGCTTTAAACTTCACTGGCTGAGAAGAGAAATGCTATTTTTCAAAATAACCATTCTTTTTAGTCTACATCTAGAGACTTCATTAAAAAAATTGTAGTTCAGAATTAAGGCGTCAGAATTTCATTGCTGGGATGTACCACAGAATTTATCAGGGATAGCCTACTTGTAGGTGGGAGAAAAGAGACTCCAAGAAGTTTAGTAAGTGACTTAGAAAAGTTAGAGTTATCGGGGCGCCTGGGTGGCTCAGTGGGTTAAAGTGTCTGCGTTTGGCTCAGGTCATGGTCTCAGGGTCCTTGGATCGAGCCCCGCATCGGGCTGTCTGCTCCGCAGGGAGCCTGCTTTCCTTCCTCTCTCTCTGCCTGCCTCTCTGCCTACTTGTGATCTGTCAAATAAATAAATAAAATCTTAAAAGAAAAAAAAAGTAAAGTTAGAGTTATTTTGTTGATGTCAATACAAGTGTTTTAACTTAATTCAGTTCTCCCATTAATGTTGAGCATCCTATGTGCTAGACCTTGTTTTTTTGTAGATTTTCCATAGAGTAACTCTTATCATATTTCTACTTAGTAGCTACCTTCCTCCCGTTTTTTAATGTGAAAATGGAGGCTCAGACAGTGTGCGGCCCTTCCCCAGTGAGTGAGTGATGTGGCCGCAGTCTGGGAGTAGGTGAGTCCCAGGGTTGTGTTTTAACACCACACTGTGCTATGTCTGTCAGTTAGTTCCTTTAAATTTTGCATTATCTTAATTAAATACTTAATCTGTCTCAGCAGTCCATTCTTTGTCTGTGTTCATCGTTAGACATTATAAGCTGTGCTTCTTAAAGGAAAGGTAACCCAGTGGTATGCAATTGCAACTATTTTAAAAATCTGGAACCTTAACTTCTTGCTGAGAACACTGTGTTCATCTCAAGTGCCTGCTTTTCATTGGGAACTCATGAACACATCTGGATGCTGGATCACATTAACTCTTACTTATGTAGCCTCCCACACAGTAAGACAACCAGACCACCACAAAAGAGCTCAGGTTGGAAAGACAGGAGTGACTCAGGCATGAAATGGTAGTGAGAAGATGCTGACATTTTTACTTTGAGTTAATATTTGATCACTGAAATGCAATTTCAGTTGGAATAATTTTTAACTGTTTAAAGTTTCTCAAAAATCATATTCCTTTGCCTCTGTAGGTTAGAAATCACTATTGTTCCTGTCTGTTAATTTCTTGCACTTCTCAGAATCTCTCTTATTATTCAAATATAAAAATTCCCCATATTATTTCATTTTGAACAAAGAAGATGTATGAATGTCAGTGAATAACATATAGGTATCTGGATTATAACCCAATTCTTTATAGAAACATATAATGAATCTTTCTTCCTCGTCCTTTGATGTTTTAAACATAATTTAATAGTTCTAATTGCAGTACCATTGCAAACATTAAATAGTAATTTTCAGGCAAAAAAACAAAAACAAAAAAACCAAGTGTCTTACCTTCTGTTATTATGGTTTTATCTGTTTCACTCTTTTGGTGTTTACTAGGAACTTATTTGTTATGCCCATACTCATCTTGGTTTCTTTTTGGCCAGTCCCTTTCCTCCTCCTGGCAGAAGACAGTAAGCTCTCTGAGGACAGAGGGGCTCTAAGCCCCAAGAGACGACGAGCTTCGTTTGTTGCTGTGTGTCAGACACCTGGAATTAGGTGCCTGACCTATTATAGGAGCTTGACTGGTGCTTGGTCAATCTTCCCTTCCCAGAGAAGGTTACTTTAGATGAGTGTAGAGATTGTCATCCTGGTTATGAGATGGGTTTTTCCTTTTCTCATTTTCCTTGTGGAACCTCTGCCCCCTCATTTCCCAATGCTATTGTCTATTAAGGTTCCTTAGGCATTTACAGCAGACAGAAGCATGGGGCTGTTGGGGAGAACTTTTGAGAGTTGGAAACACATATTATGTGTCTGCTGCTTATGTTTTTCCCACTTCCTTGTCTGTTGTGGACAAGACCTCTAAACGATTTAAAGTGTGTGATGATATTTATTTATTTACTTACTTATTGTTTTTTAAAGATTTTAATCATTTATTTATTTGACAGAGAGAGATCACAAGTAGGCAGAGAGGCAGGCAGAGTGAGGGGGGGAAGCAGGCTCCCTGCTGAGCAGAAAACCCAATGCGGGGCTCGATCCCAGGACCCTGGAATCATGACCTGAGCTGAAGGCAGAGGCTTAACCCACTGAGCCACCCAGGTGCCCCTAGAAAATATATTTTTGTTGATGGGAAGAATTGAAAGAATTCCTCTCTTAACGGAAAGAATTCCAGAAATACTGTGACCTTGTATCTAGGTCACTGCACTCTGTAAGTTTTGTGGGTTTAGTTTTTGTGGATATTCTGGTCCAGCAGTTTCTTTGGGTTTGGTGCTCTTGCGTGGTCTGGATTCCACAGCTGTTTAATCCTCCTTTCTTGCGCTATTAAAAATTCATACACATCATTAAGCATCACAGAGATGCAGATCATACATCACACCCACCAGGGTGACTAAAATAAAAAGATAACGAAGTGTGGACCTCGACGCAGAGGGTGGAACCTTCCTACGTTGCTTGTGGGAATGTGATAAGGTGCGGCCGCTGTAGAAAACCAGTTACCCTGTGACCCAATGGCTGTACTCCAGGTATGCGCCCCCCTCAAAAATAAAATTGTGTGTGTGCACAAAAACTCCTACGTGAATGTGCAGAGCAGTACTCTTTATAGGAACCAAAAAGGGGAAACGATCCCCATACCTATGAATTGAACGGCTCGACGAGATGCGGCATGTCCAGTGGAGTATTACTGGGCAGTTACAGGAGCCGAAGGAGGTACACGCTACGCAGGGGCAGAACTTTACAAGGTTACGCCAGTTACAGAAGACCACTTTGTAGATTCCGTTTATATGAAATGTTCACAGCCAGCAGATGTGTGCAGATAGAAAGTAGACTTGTGGTTGCCTAGGGCTGGGAGCTAAGAGGAGAGGGAGAGTGACTGCCTGTGGGTAAAATGTTTTAATTTACATAGTGGTGATGGTGCACATGTAAAAACCATTGAATTGTACACCAGAAAGGCTGAATCGTATGTAATTTACATTTTAAGAAAGTTGTTACAAACAAACTATATGTAAAGAATCACCAGAAGATGCACATCGGTAGCTCATGGGAAGGTGCTGGGCTGTTCTGGGGGCCGGGGCGGGGGCAGATTTTTATGAAGCAGCCTTCCTGTCTGTTTTATTTGGTGCCACGTGATTATGTTACCAATTTTATAAATGTTGAACAATGAAGGTATTAATAACTCATGTCATCTCTTGATTTACTCCGACCAGGTCCTTCAGGGGTTAGATTATCTGCACAGTAAGTGCAAGATCATTCATACTGACATAAAGCCGGAGAACATCTTGATGTGTGTGGATGACGCGTATGTGAGAAGAATGGCAGCCGAGGCCACCGAGTGGCAGAAAGCAGGTGCTCCTCCTCCTTCAGGTTCTGCAGGTGAGGGCACCGAGCTGGCTGGTTCCAGTTTGTTTGGGGGCATCGAGAGCTGGCAGAGCTGCACACTGAAGGCAATTGAGTCAAATGTGTACCTCGTAGGAACTTTTGGATGAGTCTGATTGCTAGAAATCACGAGACCTTTTTTTGAAAAGGAAGATGCCCCAATTAAATCTGCTTTAATATTTGAGTTGCTTAACTTTATCCTCCCTTGGAAGAGCATTTGAAATCTTACGAGCTTCTTCATCTACGTTGGAACATTGTCTTGTGCTGCGCACTGGTCTGTGGAGGGCTGCACAGTAACAGCTTGCTTATAGCAACCTGTAGACATCAGAACTGTTCTCTGGTTTGTTAGAAGGCTTCCTAGCCTCTGGTTAGTCATCGATCCGAGTCTAACTGGCGGGGTTCGAATCGGTTACAAAAGACCGATTCAAAGGTTACCCTTGAGGGTAGGAGAAGGCCAGCTGCCTTGAGTATTGGCATCTAGAGTTTTCCGTCTGGTTTTGACAGAGTGTAATGGCTGTGGGTACGCAGGGACCACTCTCGCCATCTCATCACATGATCTGCCCCCTGGTGTGTTGTCATGCGAGTGTGTCATTGAGGGGCTATGGTCGAGTGACTGACCTGGCTCTCAGGAGAGGCACTGCCTCCTCGTCTTGTTTCCCACTAGGGTTGTTTCTTAAAGATGCCCGCAAAGACCAGTCGTGGCATTTCTAGAATATTTGATTTATTTCCGCTGCATAGACTTGCTTGTGTTTTCAAACACAGATGTACATCTCCTAAACTATTCATTTTATTGTCTATAAAACAAATTTAGTTAGATGACCATGTGACATTTGTGAACTCTTACCCGTTTTCTTAAGTTACCAGTCAGAGCTTAGGATTGACCTGTTTTGAAATGAGTGGGTATTTAATTTTTGATAAATAAGAGATGTGCCTTCATAGGAGCACATGCCTTTGCAGAGCCTGTCATTTGAGTTGGGTCAGCTTTCTTTAGATCTCGATGACTAAGAAGCTCTGATGTTTAGCTCCTTTGATGTTGGATAGCCATTAAAGGGCAATAATTGCTTTCGTTTTACAATTCAGGTTACCTGCATAAAGATACAGATCTGTTTTCCTCTAAACATTCATTTTGTCTCATTTTGTTTTAGTGAGTACGGCTCCGCAGCAAAAGCCCGTAAGTACTTACCTGTACACTTGTATTCATCGTTGCGTCAGAAACAGCTGTTCCTTACTGAGCTTTTCAAGTTACAAAAGTAGTCTCTGCTTTTTTGCAACATTTTTTTCATTTAAGGTGGTTTGGGGGGGGAATGGATTTTACCTGTTTTGTTATGTTCTCAATTGTAGATGTTTAATACATAGTAATGCAAAAGACAGGCGTGTTTGTAAATGCTGTGTATCCTTGAATATATGAGACTTGCTATTTTGGTAAGTTGAAGTGATTGTGATTTTTAGAGTTGGTGTAGTTTGAGCTTTTCCACGTTTGATCTTCATTTTCCCTGTGCACTTTCTGGGATGCTCTTGGCTGAGCCTGGTGAAATGTGACGTGATTGAGATAGAGCTTCAAGTGTGATTATTATAAAACCCTTAACATTAGTTCCGATTTCCTTCTAAGATACCTACTTTTCTGAAGCTTGTACTCCCAGTTTGTTTTCCAGCCAGTAGTTAAATATGGAAGAGTATTGTCTGTGTGTGGTATGAAACAAGCTACTTGGAATGAAATCTTACCCAGTGTCCCTCCACCTGCTCAGCTCCAGTAGAGGATAGAATACATAGATCTTGAGTTGGCGAAATTTTGAAAGAGCTTTACGAACCAGAAGCATTTGAAAGGAAATGTTGAGAAATTGAGCTTTGGAACGAAAGTCCCAGGACCAGAGGAAGTCGTGATACTTACACCACCCAGCTTGCTGAGCTGCCGAGTCATTGCCTCCAGGGCTGCGGTGGTCTGAGCCCCTCGTTTTGAGAATTGGTTCTGTGGCAGGACTAGAGGCTGTCGTTGCTAGCACTTGCCCAGTCATGTGGCCTGATCGGAGGCAGGCCAAGCCTGTGGCTTTGTCTTTTGCTCCTTGACTTGGTGGGCTGATGGCTGACTGTTTCTGTGGTCCTGGCTGTTGGTAGCCTCTCAGCGTGTGAGACCCAAACACCGGCAGTGCTGTAGACAGAGCAGGGCACCCGTGTCGGCAGGCAGAGAGTCAGGGACGACAGGAAGGAGAGGACATACTGTTAGTTTGTGTGGAGGTAGCAGGAGATAGAACCTGCCGGAGGTGCTTCTTGTTCAAAGGCCAGAGTGTCTCAGCATTTTCTATTCTTAAAGTTGAACTGAAACAGACTTCTGGGAAGGGAGCCTTGTGTCCCTCTGAGGGCAGGGCCTGCTAGTAGCCCCGTTAATTGATGTTAGGCTTGTTTTTTCTGGTTTCACTGTAACCCCAAGCACGACATGGCTGTCATGTCTGGGCATTTGGTGTTCACGGATAAGCCCCGAGGAAACAGGACTTGTCCGTGTTAGCTGTGCCGCTGGTGCTGGACCTCTCGTGTAGTGCTTCCCCAAGAGGCAGACTGACCTGTGGCATTTTCTTGACATGTAGATAGGAAAAATATCTAAGAACAAAAAGAAAAAACTGAAGAAGAAGCAAAAAAGGCAGGCTGAGTTACTGGAAAAGCGCCTGCAGGAAATAGAAGAATTGGAGCGAGAAGCCGAAAGGAAGATAATAGAAGAAAACATCACATCGGCGGCACCTTCCAATGAACGGGACGACGGGTACGGCCCAGAGGGCAAACTCAAAGCTGCTGGCTTAGAGGACACGGCTGAGGGCGAGCCCACCAACGACAATGGTCAGTCTGCATGGGGCCTGCATCTCCCTCCCTGGCTCCCACCGGGTCGCCGCACAGGCTCGCTTGTGCTCCTCCTCCACACGCGAGGGTGATTCTCACCAGCTCGCGGTTGGGGAATATGGGAAACCAAACCACCTGCCACTTCATTTGTAAAATGAATGCCAGAAATATGTTAGTATTTCAAAATAGTTTTTTAAAAATGGAGAAAGTCTGACACCATGTCTTGATTGTGCTAATGATTGTACTTTATTTTGTAATTAACCTTTAACCTAGCAGTAATGTACCCACAGACATTTTCAGAAGGTTGTAGAGGAGAGGGTAGAAGTGGAAAGCCACCTCTATTTGTAAATAGTCATTTTTCCCCAAATCTGACTTTTTCTTAATAAGAGTTAGCCAGTCATTTACTAAATGAAAAATAAGATTTAGAAAACCTAAGATCCTACCCTGAGAGCCAAGAGGCCTTTTGCTCTATAGTACATAAATCAAGCGCATCCAGGGGCGCCTGGCTGGCTGGGTCGCTGAAGCATGTAACTTGATCCTCAGGGTCATGAGTTCGAACACCATGCTTGGTGTAGAGCTTACTTTGGAGGGGGGGTGGAGGGATTAAGTACATTAAATTGAATACATTCAGAATTATCTCTTGTTGGAGGAAGTATGTGCTTAGTGCCACTGTGTTAAGGAGAGTGACACATTCTGATTCTGAACCCATCAACTTTTTAAGGTGAGGCTGAGGACCAGGAAGAGAAAGAAGACACCGAGAAAGAAAACACTGAGAAAGATGAAGACGATGTTGAACAGGAACTGACCAACACAGACCCTGCGTGGATAGAATCCCCCAAAACCAACGGCCATATTGAGAATGGCCCGTTCTTACTGGAACAGCAGCTGGATGATGAAGATGATGAAGAAGAAGATTGCCCAAATCCTGAGGAATATAACCTCGATGAGCCCAATGCAGAAAGCGATTACACATACAGCAGCTCCTATGAACAATTCAATGGTGAATTGCCAAATGGACGGCATAAAATTCCCGAGTCACAGTTTCCAGAGTTTTCCACACCGTTGTTCTCTGGGCCCTTAGAACCTGTGGCTTGTGGCTCTGCACTTTCCGAGGGATCCCCACTTACCGAGCCTGAGGAAAGCAGTCCATCCCACGACAGAAGCCGGACGGTTTCAGCCTCCAGCACTGGAGATTTGCCAAAAAGTAAGTGTCCTCCCCCACCAGGTGTCTGCTTACAGTGGCCTGGGTATCGTGTCCTTGACACACGCTGTGAAGGGGATCGGCTGGAGATGGTCACATCATGTATGTGTGCATTAACCGTTCTCATTGTATTTCTGTTGTGCTCCCGGATCTGTGGTGTAATTTCAGACGTACTCAGTGCCACGTAGGCTTTCTCTTGCTCTCCGAGTATCAGTCGCGTTTTGGAGCTTCTGTTACTCCTTCTGTAACTAGTGACATCTACGGTTGTGAAAACCTTTCCGGTCCAGCAGCTTACACGTACTGTAGCTTTTATAGAGTGTGTTGTTCCTAATTTGTACTTCCATCTGATAGGTTATATTTAGTTTTTGGGTTTTGTTTCATTTCGTTTGTATTCAGGGGAAAAAAAATACACCTGCTCTTTGTCTGTATTGAGGAAAACTTCTCTTACTTTATTTTGATGGTTGTTCCTGATTGTAGAACTCTGCTATTGAAATGTTAAAGCTGTTTTAGAGGAAGTGGCATGGATTTTAATGTGATGATGACCTCTGTCAAACCCGTATTTTGAGAGTGAATGCCACATGACCTGTCTCTGCCTGTGTCTTGCTAGGGGCCCCAGTAAGCAAACGTGGGGCATCTCGGATGGTTTCCGATCCAGCCCGCAGAGGACTGGCTCAGAAACCTCCTCTGCTCCCTCTGCTGACAAGAGAGTTTACCACATGGCGCGCCAGTGACCCAGCCCTGCAAGAGCCCACAGAATCCCGCAGCCCCTCAGGCCAGCAGGTGGGAGACCTGCACAGCCATCTGTGTTCCTCATTGGTTCTAGCTAATTGTCCTAAGGATGTGGGTTATTATTTTTTTCTTACTTGGATGGAATACCCTGTTCCTTTTTACTTTTACCCTGATCAAGAACTCTTCGAAGGTGCTTATAAAATGCTCTCACATGGAAGGTGGCTTCATCGAGGGAAAGCCTCACTTCTGTGTGTCTCCTTCACTCTCACACACTACTTCTGACACCTTTGGTCACCTAATGGGTATGTAGGCCATTTTCCCTACACCAGAAACTTTTCTGACACCAGCTGGGTGTCCTACAATTTAGCTTAATTCTGACACCATCTAGGGACAGCATCAGATCCCACAGGTGAAGGGCTCAGTTCCAGGGGCGCCTGGGTGGCTCATTTGGTTAAGTGGTGCCTTCGGCTCAGGGCATGATCCCGGGGTCCTGAGATGCAGCCCTGCACTGGGGGCTTCTCCCTCTCTCTCTGCCTGCTGCTCCCCCTGCCTTTGTGGGTGTGTGCACTCTCTCTCTGTCTCTCTCTGACAAATAAGTAGAATCTTAAAAAAAAAAAAAAAAGACCTCAGTCCCATAAGACACCCCCACCCCCTTCATACACCAGTGATAAGCACATGTTGTCACCCGTGCTTCTGATCCATGGACCATGACTCGGAGATGCCCATGTCCCCTGGTTCAGGTTCAGTTAACATGTTACAGCAGCTCACAGAACTCAAGAAAACGGTTTGCTTGCTGGGTCACTGGTCTGTTACCAAACACTGTAACTCAGGAGCAGCCTGATGGAGGAGATGGAGAAGGTGAGGCTGTTCACGCTCTCTCCAGGCGAGCCTCCCGCCCTGCCGCCTCTCACACGTCCCTTCCTGCCATGCATGTGCTTGTGGATTCTTCGTTCTTCTGATAAACACTTTGGATTATGTCTGTAATCATTTACAGCTTCTACTTGTTTGATGCTTGAACTGTCCCAAATTTGGGCCACACAAGCCTCTTCAGTTGTCTCTTCTGTCCTGTTGACACGACCCCGTCATTCTTCGCACGCTTCCTTGCTTTCCGGAACCACCTTCCCAGTTCAGACTCTCCCTGCCCCAGGCTGGAGTCAGTGTGTCTCCAAGTGGTTCTTGTGACTTAATTTTTTTTAAGCTTTTATCATGTGCAGAATATATAGGAACAGTAGCATGTAAAATTCATAAACATGTCTCTGTGGACATGGATATGCAAACATTCTTTATTAAAGGAGTAAACGGTGGAAGAGTTCCATGATCACAAGTATAACAGCTTCTCCCCTGGCTTATTTTCAGGTTCTTATGAAGAGCATCTTTGTGCAAATGGCATGTTTGTTCATGCTTCTGTGCCTTTGCTGACGCTTTTTCTTCTACTCGGAACGTTTCCTCCTCGGGATCCGTGGTTCGTCTTTTTGGCCAACTTCACTCTTTTGCCAGCCGGCAGCTCCACACAGGCCCTGCCTAGTCTCCCCAGCTGGCCTGTTGCCTTTCCCCCCTTCACCTACTGCTCATGCTTCTCTTAGCTGAACCCTCGTTTTTTCCATTATCTTTCTCCTCGCTAGGATGTGACATCTTTGAGAGCTGTGTGTGTTATCTTTGTATCTTCAGCATCTCAGCCAGCGCTTTACGGAGTAACGAGCAGACCCCTGATGGCTGTTTCTCCCCTTCTTCTCTTGGTCCCGCCTTTCCCATTCAGCACCAGAATTTTCTGTCTGGCACACGCTCCGTCCCCAGCAGCCTTTCTGCTGCACCAGTGTCCTGTCAGGGAGAAATACGAGGCCGGTTTTTCATGTTGATCCAAATCTCTTACCACTATTGTAAAATTCAAGGTACACACCAGGGACAGGATGTCATCATCCAGTTCTTGGTCCGGAGGCCCTCAGTGTTGGTTCGACAACCTTGGGTAACCTCCTGCGTGGGAGGGGCAGGGTCCAGGGCGGCCAGGTGGCCCCCTACCACTGCGTGAGCATGAGGCCACAGAGAAGGAAGGCTCTGTTCAGAGTTGGTGGGTCCTTGTCGTTAGAGCAGAGCTTACACACGTCAGGGCATAGTAGAAGAGAAAGGCCAGAGGAAAGGGTGGAGGGAGGACTTACATGCCAGGCGGAAGGGTGTGGACTTTTCCCTGGAGTGCCTGGGTGGCCACTGAAGGTTGAGGCAGCAGGACCTGGGTCGCTGCCCTCGCTGTGACTCTTGCTGCCCGGTCTGTCCTCTGTGGGGCAGTCCAGAGAGAGCTTTTCAAAGCACATCCTGTCATCTTCCCTCCTGCTCTCTCCCCAGGACCTCCAGTGTGGTTCCACTCAGAGTCACACCTCGAGGCATCACTCTGTAAAGCTCAGGAGCTCTCTGCAGCCCATTCTCCGGCAGCTCGCTCTCTGGCACTGCCCTCCCCGCCCCGCCCTCCCACAATGGCTCCTTCCTCGTGGCTCTCGAGCATGCAGGCTTATTTCTGCTTCTTGGCAGTCCGCACTTGCTGTGGCCTCTGCCCAGAGCCTCTCGCCCTTCGCGTCTCCCTTTGTTCAGGCTTCTCCTCACACATCACCGTCTCTGGAAACACGTCCCCTGCACACCCTCATCGTCCCATCTCCTCTCTTTGTTTTTCTTCTTTCTTTTCTGACATGGAGTGTGACTCCACCATTTTATTTACTTCATTGCCTACTGACATGTGAGTTTCCTCATTTGGGGTGTGGTGGGAGCCTTACACATTTTGTTCATGCTGTTCTGAGTGCCAGGATAGTACGCAGAAGGGACTCGGTACATATTGGGTGAAATGAATGGACCAGGCTCGGGCATTCAGTTTTCCCAGTGCTGCTCCTTCCTGGGCCTGGCACTGGAGCCGCTTATCGACAGGATATCCACGCCTCTACTGTGAGGACGTTTTAAAGTCCGTGAGCGTGAGCCCCGCACAGCACCTTGCAGATGAGCGGGGACGGCTGCATGGTCACTCAGGAACCACGCTGCCCTCTCACTCCTTTCTAAGATGGCTTCACGTGGAATGAACAGCGTCCCTCAGACAGCAGGTCATCCGAGAGGATTTGAGAGCTCCAGTCCTTCCAGAAATGACCTATCCCACCTCTCTCCTCCCACTTTTCATCCCGTCCTGGCAGAGGCAGAGAACACGGAAGGGCTGTGGGAGGCCACTGCAGTGATGACGTAGTCAGAGGAGCCAGCTGGTTCCCGGGCCAAGCGAAGTTGGTACGAGGACACAACAGGCACGAGCGTCCCTGTGTTTAAGTGGGCTTTGTTGAGGGTTGCAGTCAAGTACCCTAGCCTGGGGAATCATCACACTGAGAGAAGGGAGTCAGAAATGCAAGTTGATTCTCCTTTAAAAGCCTGCTTTGTGTTCTTCACCAGTCAAAGTTCTGAAATGAATTCCCTCCTACTTGGAAGGCATCATGAGCAGGGTCCCTGCTGACCAACCTGAACCAGGAGGATAACTACCTGTCACCAGAGAGACTTTGTCTAGTGATGAGAGGGGTTAAATGCAAAGAAACTATATAGAACATGTGCAATGCTGTGTTTTTTACAGTGCATTTCCTCTGACTTACTTGAATAATGTAGCTTCTGGGAGACATCTTTATAAATACCTGGGAATGGGTGGTGATCGCAGACCCCTCCTTCCCCACGAGTACCCTAGGGCACCAACTTACTCTGGGCTGGTCAGAACTGGAGCTTCACCCCCTTCTTCTTTAGACCGTCGATCGGAATTGTTTCGCTTCTCCTCTGCTCTCTGCTAGTGGGGCTTTGGTTCTGGCTGGTGGAAGCCTCTGCCTGGGACTTGGGGGGAGGGTGGCCTGGCTTCCTATGTTGATTGGTTGGTTTGGGTGTGGGTAGCATGGCCTCTTCCTCCTCTTTCTGGAGCACTGAGCCTCACAGAATTTGAGTCACGTGCCAGAGTCTTATAACTTGTTGATGTTGAAACTTCGATTTGAATCCTGTTCTGCAGACTTCACGAGATCAGTGCTCTAACCCCTGGAGCCCAGTTCTGCAGACTTCAGCTTCCATGCTCTTGCCTGTTGGCTCTCCTTGACTGAGTGGCATGCGGGATTCATCTGACCGTTTCTAGTGCGGCCCCCTCTCCATTGGGTCAGCGTGTTGATGTTTCTCCTGGAGCTCTGTTCTCTGCCTGCCCCCCGGTCACCATAAGACATTTTGCTCCTCATGTGGGTCTCTGCTTTCCTTCTCTTCCTTTGTGAGTTCCTGTTTGTTCTACCAGCTCAGACCGCCTTTGGTGAAGCCCATAGTGCACCGGCATCCTTAGAAGAAAGTGGTTATAGGACAGATGGCAAAAAGGGAACACGTGAGCCTGGCCTGTTTACATTGACCCACAGGCCTGAGGAGTGGGTCTTGAGGGTTAAGATGTTGGAGAGCTCTGTGGGTGCCCCAGCTCCTGGCTGCCTTGCTTACTTGCTGAGCTGCTAACAGGTCAGCGTGGTGGCCTTGTGTGGGAATGCCCAGGAGTCAGAGTGCCCTTGAGCCCGGGGCTCTGTGGCACAGGTGTCACCGAAGGAGGCTGTGTGTGCTTTAGCAGTGCCCAGCTTTGAGCGTACGAAGGGCTATTTAATGTTCTGTGTTGAGTGGACTTTTCGGTTTAGTCTGTAAATACCATTTCAGGATGACTTCTACAGGAAATAAGAGCCATGGTCATAACTCATCCCCTCTAGAAATACAAGCTTTTGGTCAGCGGGACGTTTGAAGACGCTTACTCGCTTCAGGATTTTGTCTGGGCCCCTCCCAGTGGCTTTCCTTTGTCAGTTGCCCCTGGTTAACTGTGCTTGAGACGAGCATGGTCTGGACTTGTCTGAGAAGCTTTTCTGGCCCCGGAGGGCTAGGAAGCCTGGTGACTCCGTGTCTGCCATTGAGCTTCTCTCCGGTTCACCCTGGGTTTAAATCTGGGCCAAACCCAAGCTGATTAGTTGTGGCCTTTCATCTGTATTTGTGAATCAGCCATCACCTAAACTTTGAAGTCTGTGTGCTCAGCCCAAGTGTAAGGAGAGGCAGGTGAGGTGGTTACCAGGTGGACATGTGTCACTTACAGGGGGATTGGACCTCAGGACATGTCTTCACTACCTTCAGGTTTCACGTGATGATGTGCAGGTAAACTCGATGTGGTCCACTGTGGGCTCTGCTGCAGTGAGGAGAGGCTAGAAAGACGCGAAAGGGAGCCGAGTACAGTCAACCTAGAGGTGAAGGAAGCCAGGATATAAGGAGAAAGGACAAGGCCAGAGCAGGGAGGTGTCTGGGCAGCGCAGTGTGCTCTCTTTTATGAACTATCTTCCAGGAATGGAGACCAAGAATTTAAAATGCTGTTGAGTTCAACTTACAGAGTTCCAGGCCTAAGTGATCATCCCATCAGTTGTCTGGAAAAGGAGACTGTGGCCGGCCAGCACTGTGTGCATACATCAGACCCCGTGTCCCAACACTAACTGTCCTGCTGTTTGCTCACGCCAGCAAAAACCCGGGCGGCCGACCTGTTGGTGAATCCCCTGGATCCGCGGAATGCAGAGAAAATTAGAGTTAAAATTGCCGACCTGGGAAATGCTTGTTGGGTGGTAAGTAAAAGTTTTCTTTCTAGAACATTTTGCTCGTGATCATATATTAGAAGACACTTTCTGCTCTTAACACCTGTTTTCCTCCCTAGTAATGCAGTGTGTTCCCTTGCAGCATAAACACTTCACAGAAGACATCCAGACGCGTCAGTACAGATCCATAGAGGTTTTAATAGGGGCAGGTTACAGTACGCCTGCTGACATCTGGAGCACAGCGTGTATGGTAAGGATGGCCTCGGCCACTCTCTTCTGTGCAAAGGCTCATCCCCTTAATGCTCGTGATGGGACAGTCCCACCGCGGCTTGTGGCGTGCATTTTCCCGACTGTGGGATGGGAGAGGGCATGTGTGCTGCTTTGAGTTGTTGAGAACTGGAAGAGCTGAGTTCTTCTCAGGTGTGTTTGGTGGTTGGGCATCTCTGATTTAGTCTTAAGATAGACAGTCTCTGGTCAAGGCCGTCTTCAGGCCACCGCCCCGAGAACCACACCCTCTGCTCTGGAGACAAAATCACTTCAAGTAATTCCTCCTGGTTTCTGAAAGCTTGTAAGCCGTCTGCAGGTTTGCCCTTCACTCATGCTGTGGAGGAGGCAGTGGTGTCTGAGGGGAAGGTGGAGGTCGAAAGGTAGGAGCCTTTCTTGGTGACTTCTGGCAGACCTTGTCCTTACCGCAAAGGAAAGGATTTCCCTTTGTGCCAGTGTGGAATGTCTCTCTTTTGTAAGGCAAAACCTCGAGAATATTCTGGCTTATTGCTATAGGCTGTCCACTGACTTCCAGACACAGCAGCTGCACGATCCCCTTTGAGTCTGTTCCCAGGGAGAACATGCCGGCATCTCGTCAGGGCCTCAGGATGCCTCTTCTTTGCCCCGTGTGTCTTCATTTCTTGGTTGCATCACGAGATTGCTTGTGTCCACACTGCGCCCCAGGCCCTCACCGGGGCCTTTTTCTCACTTACTGCTGACCTGTGACTTGATGAGCATGAGTGGGCCCTCATCCATAAGCCAATTTCAGTTCCTCTTTCTTGACCCTGTTTCCCAGCCAGGGCGTGTGGGGGGAGGAGGGGGGGGGGCTTGGCGTGCTAGTTCATGTTTTTCTTGAACTTCATTTTTTTCCTCCAAATTCTCTGATATATTTAAAACAAGAGGCTTTGTGTATGAAACTTGGCACTTGTCGTCTTAATAAAAAGAGCAATGAGGAATGAATGTCATTGTTATTCAGAGATTAACAGTTCTTTAGAGTTGGCTGTGCCGGAATCCTTCCTCTAGCACCACGCTAGCCCACCCTCTAGCGTGGTGCTAGATGATATGAAAAAAAGTAGATATTTGTGTAAAGTTACGAAGATCTCAGGCAATAGATTGGAAATTGTGCCTTTCTGGAAGGCAGCTATGCTAACCACTATACCACCAACGCAACTGTCCCTTTCTGTTCCCACTTTGCTCTGACAAATTATACTAGATAATAATTTTTAAAACTAAGTTTTTCAGTGAGTATCAGAACTTAGGTCTTTGCTGTGCTAGGTATGGAAAAGAATGGTGAGAAGAATTGGTGGGCCTGTGGTGGCTGCTTTGAATTTGGAGACTGCTGTGCAAGGAGGGACAGGGAGGGTCGGAACTCTGGAGCGCAGGGGTGGGGGCGGGGGCTGGAAGCGGCAGGAGCCGAGGTCAGTAGGAAGGAGAGAAATGTTCCATTTCAGGATGTGGTGAGGTCAAGCTTACATGTCCCCAGCAACACAGAAGGGACCATACCAGGCTGCCTGAATTAGATCCTGAGGTCTCTTTCAACTCTGAGATCCTGTGCTTCTAATTTGGGGTGTTAAATTTTGGTGATATAACCAGAAAAATAGGACAGGATCTCAGAGGTAGGAGAATAATGGTGGAGATGTCAGAATACTTCTATACCTGTTGTCTGTCTTGTCTTCCATGAGCCCGGACTTGTCCCCTCACACGGTATCCGCATCCTGGCCACTTCCGCTCCTGTAAACAGTGGCACAGAAGTAGCAGCCTGTCTCCTTTCTCCTGCCTCCCCTCCCCCAGAGTAGCTGTAAACTCCCTCAGGGCTTGAGGGCTATTTGGAGGGTTTTTAAAAGTTTTAAATTCAGTTGGTTGTCACCAGGGTGATTTTTTTTTTCTTTTTTCTTTCTGGAAGAGGGCAAGCCTTGTTCCCCACCCCCACCTTCCATCCCGGAGGGCGAGGCTGAGAGGTCCCTTTTGTTCTTCCTAGAGAACCTGGTAAACACAAGGCAGTTTTTCCCAGTCCTTGCTTGTGTTGAAGTTTGGAAGTACGACAGTATATTAAAGTCATGATCTGATGCTATACTGGAGCTCCAGCCTGAAGGGGGGGGGGGTGCGGCGTGCGGTCCTTTCATGGCATCATGGCGTCAGTCTCGCACACGCCCCGGTGGACTTGAGAGCACCCGTGAGCAGCTGGTGCTCAAGCTCAGTGAGGAGTGCCTGTGCTGTTGTCAGGACGGACCACAGAGCGAGGCAGAGTAACTGAAATATGCCACTTGTTGATCCTCTTGTCTTTTTCTGGACTTTTGGGACCCCTCCAGATGGAAGCGGATGTGATATAAAAGTTCTCTGCGGGCCAAGGTGTAGAGTTGTGTCAGAGCCCCAGGAGAGGGCACTTCCTCAGGCTCTGCAGGGGGCCCCAGTGAGTGCCCTAGAAGTAGGAAAAGCCAGTCTGACAGACGTCACCCGACTTCCTCAGCACTGGTCACATCTCAGAAAGAAGAGGCGACTTTACTGATTTAGAGTGGTGTGGAAGGGCATCCAAGAAAGAAGTGTGCGCTCTTCCCAGAACCTGAGAACAGAGTTTGGTGTGGGGGCCATCCTGATAGGGGATCTGGTCAGGTAAGGAGGAAAGCGTTCACAGTTCCCGAGTATTGAACCAGTAACAGTAAAAGTTGTATTGGAGGGACTTGGTGAGTGGAAGGCAATCATCTTCCACAGTTTTGTGGCTTCCACTATGGAAGCCAACTAGAAAGCACGCCGGCCGACGTTTCCCAATACCTGCCTCTGCAGTGTTGAACAGGTTTTTTTGTTAAGAAAATCTCATCCCTCTTCAGAGAACTAGGACCAGAGAGCCCGACAGGACAGCCTCCAGCTTACCTTTCCTCTTCCTTTTTTTCTTTTAAATCCTTTCTTTGTGGGCTTCTTTGATTTGAGAGTTTCATTGGAAATAACATGGGTGCTAATCAGAACGATCATCTTTCAAGGAATACTCAGTTAATATCTTTGTGTTGGGTTGTAAGAAGTAGACTTCCCCCGATTGAAATGTTCTTGAAAACGAACTAGAAGAGTGAGCAAGGGCTCGAGGGCGGGGTCAGGAGCAGCCCCAGCACCGTCCTCGTCCTCGGGGCTTCCGCAGCAGCTTCTCGCTTCCTCATGGTCTCCCCTCTTCCTCATGGCTTGTCCCAGGCGAGGAAGACTCTTCTGGCCATTTACCATGAGATCTGACTGTTCCCTTTGCATTCGCGGCCACGTGTGAGGTTTTGTGCCCTGATCTGCAATAGGTATTTCTTGTTCATTGGGTAGAGGGGAGAGGCCCCAGGTGAGGACCTTCTGTAGCTCTGCCGCACTTGCGTGACCTGACACTGGGTATGTCCAGATCCTGCGGGATTCTGAGTTCATGAACTGGTGCTCTCACAGGGTAGCTGACGACCATCTTGTCACCCTTTCCTTAAAAAAAAAAAAGAAAAATAAATAAAAGGAGGGCGATCTGGTCATGGCCTGCCTGTGCCCACCCTTGGTTTGTGGCAGGCCATGGTGGAGGCCCTGCCCTGCACCCTGGTTGGGGCCTGGGGAGGAGATGGGGGATGCGGGAGGGCAGAGCCCCTGAGTGCCTTTCAGAACAGCAAGATCTAATACAGAATAGAAGTGTACAAAAACCAAAAATAGGATTGAGCCTTTTCTTTTTTAAAAAAAGATTTTAAGAACATGGTATTGGATCGGCACAGCAGCAGCAATTGCCATCTTTATATACCGTTAGCAGATGAAACTCATGGTCCTGAGGGTTTTTTTGAGGACAGGGGGAGAAGACTGCCTAGCAGAAACGGAAACACGTGGCCTCCCCCGCCAGC
Source organism: Mustela erminea (assembly GCF_009829155.1). Classification (NCBI taxonomy): domain Eukaryota; kingdom Metazoa; phylum Chordata; class Mammalia; order Carnivora; family Mustelidae; genus Mustela; species Mustela erminea. Next base: position 87,313,409 of record NC_045624.1, on the reverse strand, counting down.
TAGCAGGCTTGGGGGCAGATAGTGGCAAACCAGGAGGCAGGCCAGCTCTCCCTGCCCTCTCCCTCCGGGGTCCTCCTAGCCCAGGGCACAAAGCAGGAGCCACAGAGCCTTCTTTGTGGCTCTGGCTCTGGGTTTTCCCTTGAGTCATAAATGAAAGAAATGATGAGACGCTGGGAATACCTCTTGGTTCCCAAGACACGAGGGTCCTTGCTTCACCTGCTCGCCAGGGGCTGGGCCAGCCTGTGGGCGGAGGGCAGGCACGAGTCAGCCCTGGTCCTGAATCGAGCCCAGTCCTGCCATTCAGAGGGGGGTACGGTCCCCGGCAGACCTGGCCAACGTGCTTCTTGCAGGATGAGGGGAGGACATAGACTTGACATCCTCCAGGAGAGGAAATGGAAGAGTATTTCTGAAACTTCCTTGTACTTTTTGGAGGGAAGAAAAAGGTTGGTGTTGAGCTCTTTGGTTTGATCAGATCCTCATAAAATGGAGGTCTCTGGTACAAGGAGAAAAAGTTACTGCCTTGGGGGCTGCTTCATGGAGTGCTTAGCATGTCATCTGTTGTATCCTAGGCATTTGAGCTGGCAACGGGAGATTATTTGTTTGAACCACATTCTGGGGAAGACTACTCCAGAGATGAAGGTGAGTATCGCTGCCTGCCGCGTATCCCAGGCGGGGTCTCCTGAGAGACCCGCGCTTCCGGAGAGTAATGTGTTTCTATACTGAAAGAGAGCTGTGTTCCGGTTTTCAAACGCCCAATTCAGTCACTTTTCCTTGAGCTTGAAGCCCCCTTGGGCACAGTGGATGTGCAGCTCTGTGGAGAGCCCTTGGCCCGAGCTCGCCTAGCCTCCTGCTTGCCCCGGGTCTGGTGCCCAGTGGCCAGGAGAGGACAGGCTGTGGGAACTGCAGAGCCTCTCTGTGGTCCTTGTGTCCACCAGTCTGCTGCCCATTTCTCTGTCCTCTTGGGGAGCTGAGTTGAAAACCGGGGAATTCTGGCTTGAATTCCATCTGTAAACCTGACCATCTCCATGCTTATTTGCTTGCAATGCTGGGGTGGCCTGGGGGTGAGCTGGGGCCAGTCACCGTTAATGCTCCAGACGGTGCCTGAGGCCCGCCAGCCCCAGGATCCTCTGCATGGATGTGCGCAGACATTGTTGATTTGAATCTATTTTGGATTTTTTACTAATTTCAATTTTTTTCCCTCTTCTTTTATCCCATCCTTCCCTCTGCCCCTCCCATTCCCGTATCCTTTTTTTTCTCTCCTCCATAGACCACATAGCCCACATCATAGAGCTGCTAGGCAGTATCCCAAGGCACTTTGCTCTGTCTGGAAAATATTCTCGGGAATTCTTCAATCGCAGAGGTAGTACCTCATCTTTTTGAAAAGCGCCATGATGCAGACAGAAACGGGACAGCAGCTGCTGATCGTAGCATTAATGGTGACAGACCTGTCTCCTAAATTCAAAAAGCAACCTAGCCAAATTCCTCTGCTGATTTAAAAGTTGAGAGGGCAGACCGCACTCGCCCTGGGCTGTGGTCGCCCCGTGCATCCGTGCTTGCATTACCAGGTGGCGCTCTGTTTCTGTCTGCGCGGGCGGTAGCAGTGTCCGCATGCAGTGTACTGATTAAACTGTCGTGTGTTTCTGTTTTGCTGGCAATGTTTCCCAATGCAGATCACATAGCATTGATCATTGAACTGCTGGGGAAAGTCCCTCGAAAATACGCTATGTTGGGGAAATATTCCAAGGAGTTTTTCACCAGAAAAGGTAACGGTATTTATGCAACGCTAATTTCCAGCATAATCCTCTCCCAAAAGGAGAAATTGTGCATTTCCGTTTGGGCAGTGGAGAAAGACCTGGACATTTACAGCTGGGGAATTCTGCTGAAGAGAGCTCTCAAGACAAAAGCTCGAACCGTCTCATATCTGTGGAGTTCGGATTTTGTAAGAGCACAACTTCCCTGAAACCCTCGGTCTCCTCCCCACCTCCCTGTCCTAGTCTGAGCTCATGTGTATATTGGTGGATTTGGAAAAAGGAGTTTAAGTGATCTTCAGGAGATCTTCAGGATCTCCTTTTCTCTGTTCTTGGAGCCCCAGTGTTTCTGCCACAGAGTGGAGGGAGCCAAGGGGCTGGACTTAACGAATGTCTGTCCCTGTCGTCTTGGGTCTGTTTGAACTACTGGGGAGTGGCTGTGGGCCTTGTGAAGCCCGATGCCCCAAACTCGGAGAAATCAAGTTTTGTTCTCTCGTTGCATTACTTACACTGTGTTGTAGCCGATTTACTTTGATAAGTTCTGTTGATCTTCCCTTGACGTGACTCTGAATAGATGTTTCTTTGCCTTGTGTAGTCTTTAATTAGTGATCAGGTTTTTAAAATACCCTAAAGCCCCAGGAATTTATTTTTGAAGGACCCTCCCCATTGCCATTTTCTTTTGTGTGAGCATGTTGGTCCTCTTCGTATTTTCCCAGCTTGGATTTTTTTGCGGGGGGTGATGTGGGCAGTGAGGGCTGCAGCACCCTTTAATAAATAACTTTTAAAGTTGGTTTGAGCAGGACATGGAGTTTCTAGAAATTTCTGAAAGTCCTTGGTATTCTGTTCCTCTCTGCTTTAGCCAGATTTAGAGGACTGGTTTTGACTTTGCATTTTCCTATGAGATAGATGAGTTACTCTTTTAGAGGAATAATCCTTTTTTATACCCTTTGGTGATGTTGACCTAATCAGCCCTCATTTCATCCTCTACACATTCTTGTGTAATGCACGGAGACTTGAGAACTGACCGTGCCGAAGCTGGCGATTTCCTGAGCCTCTTACTCTGAGCACAGTGACCCCGACTCCCAGCTGTTCTGGGATCACCCGAGGGGCAGCCTCTGAAGTATGTAACTGATGCAGTTACTCTCTTATTACCCGTTAAAGGCTTATCACAGGAGAAAAGATTGTCAGGGAGAACGGTTCCTCAGACAGCCTGTATTTTGGTTTCTATGAATCTATGTGGTCTTTGGATTTGGGTCCCGGGAGCAAGCTCCGTGCACGGTTCCCCTCACACGGAGGCCCTGGGAGGCTCGAGGGCAACAGAATGGCTTTGCCACTGAACCGTGTTCAGCGACAGCTGGGGTGGGAGCGTGCTGTGAGGCTGGGCGTGTCTCATCTTCAGGTCCCCTCCGTGTGGTTGTTACAAAGAAATGTAAGAGGTATCTGTGCAGTGCGTGGCACTCTAGTAGCTTGTGCCATGTCCACTAAGGCAAAGTTGGAAACAAGAGAACACTCTAAACAGGGTGAAATTCTAGACCGTGGTTTTCCTGGGAGAGTGGAACAAGTTTGCACAGGAAACTTCCAGAAAATGTTACTTGAAAATGGTTGAAGCGAGGGAAAGCTCCAGATGGTTATGGCTTGGGATTCCGTGTGACTTTGAGGAACTCTGATTTCATCAGGCAGACCCCTTCTTCCACACTGGAGAATGTTTTCAGAGCCTGGAAAGGTGGCAGGAGGACTTGCTGGCAGACGACTTGCAGTGAACCCCCAGCCACGGCTGCCACCATTGTCAGGTGGGGGTTGGAGGGGATGATGGCAGAGAGCTTACCAGCCTAGTTTGTCCTGAAAGAGGGGACATTACTGACCTGCTGACGTTCTCGGGGAGGGGACAGGCACTGAAGGGCACTGGACCACAGCACCTGCCCCTTCAGCCAAGCAGGGTCTGCCACGGGTGCGTGAGCAGGTTCCGGCGTCAGGCTGTGGGGGGTGACAGCTGAGAAAGGCACGCGGGGATAGTTCCTTTAACTGTGCTGCTGCTGCCTTTGCTCCGCAGTGAGGAGCCGCTTGCAACACCTGGGCTCTGCAGCTCCCTCAGTGCATTGTCCCTGGGGAGGAAGAGGGACCTGAATGGTGAGAGAGTGATGTTGTGGGAGTTATTTGAGGTCATGTGCTCGGACTTGTTCCTGGAGGCAGCTGCTCTGAGCCTCTCATGCTCTCGTGCTTTGCCTGGGCTGCAGACCACCAGGGACAGCTCCTGCTAAGGACAAGCCCAGACCTGGCATGGGGCCCGGAAGCCTCGCCTCGGCCCAGCTGGCAGGTGCTGTCTTTACAGGAGAGGCTGATGAGTGATGCATAGTGAACCGATACTGGGTCGCCGGCGGGTCTCCGCTCAGAGCTGCCCATCCCATAGCCCTTGGTGCTGGCAGGCGATGTTCACACTGGCCTCCCTGTCAGCAACGCTGCTGGTCCTGGGACTTGGTGTGGTCTGTGCGCAGTCACGGCCTGCTGCCCCATGGGAGCCCGAGTGCTAACATAGGACCATGCTGCTGGAGTGGCAGGTCCCGGTCGCGCATGCGCTTTGGGACTCACGTGCGTGGGGCAGTTTTGTGGGGCTTGTCAAGCTGCAGAGTGGAAGTGTGTTTGGCATCCTTAGTAAATATAGACCGAAAACACTGTGACCTGGTATTACTTTTCTTCTTCATTTGGATGTAAGGGAGTGTTTGTGACTAGGCAAGACATCCTCTAAAATGATTGGGACTTGAGGCTTTGGTCCTGATCACTGTTGAGTTATAATAACTGGAAACAAGAAGGGACTTAGGCTTGTTAAAAGTCACAGAACTAGTACGATGTTGAATGAGGGCCTGTCGTGAAAATAGATTTCACCGTGTGCCCTAGGATGATGCTACATTAAAGGTGGGCTTTGGTAAGATGTGCGAATATACGTTTTGAAAGTAATGAGATCTTCAGTGTTATCCATTAAAGAATTTTTTAAAAAACACCTTTGTACCAGAACTGATAAAAGCAAAGCTGAATACTTACTAATTTGCTGAAGTCACCTTGGAAGATAGCCAGTGGTTGAGAGGGAGTGAACAGCACCACATTTTTGTGCTCTCTGTGCTCCTGGGTGGAAGCAGATCTCCTCCCCACTGGAAGGCCGGGGAGAAAGGAGGCTGTGTGTGTTCGAGCTCGAGATCAAGTGCCGCTAAGTGACATCTCAGTTATTCTGGGTAAAATGGTTGTTACTAGTTTGAGTTATTTCTGGGCCAGGAATTTTTAAAAGGAGCTAGATTTTTTGGCAAACGGTAGTTCCTGTTCTCACCCTGTTAGGGTTTAATAACCAGCAAGCTATTCCTTCCGATGTGGACATTAGCCACCAAAGATTGCTCATAAAAATCATCTTGATCAGTGTGTGAAGATGTGCCCCAAGAGAAACAAGCATCTCTGTGAATTCTGTCCCTGTCCTGTCCTGTTACAGTCTGAAGGTGCCTCCCCACTGCAAATTCATATGTGGGAATCCTAACCCCCCAAATATGGTGGCACTAAGAGGTGGGGCCTTGGGAAAGTACAGAAGGTCATGAAGGCGGAGCCCTCATGGGTGGGACTAGTGCCCTTGTGGAGGAGACCCCAGCCAGCTCCCTCGTTGCATGTGCCCCAGGAGGACATGAGGAGCCCGTGACCCAGAGGAAGGCCTGCAGCAGAAGCCAGTGTGGCTGGCGGCCGCTCCCAGACTACCAGCCTCCAGGACCATGGGCAAGAAAATAATGTTGATTTATAAGCCACTCGGTTGTACTTTGCGATGGCGGCTAGAGCAGGCTGACAGGGCCCCAGAAGTGAGCTGTCCTCCAGAAGAGCCCTGGCGCTCAAGTGGTGGTGGCATAGACAGTGCCAGCGGGAGCCACCTCCCTGTGGGTTGAGGCGGCTGCCACCGTTTCAGTAAAGGTCACTGTGTTGAGAATGGAAGTATTAGAGGAGTTGACTATTTTTTTTAATTGCTTTGATTCTAAGTAAGGCCATCGAGTGTGCTGGAATGTGTAGGATGATCTGTGTGTGGGACCAGAGACCTTGAATTGCTACTGGAGACTTCAGGGCGCGCATGAAACCTGCGTGTCCGCAGTATTGGCAGCGTCCTGCCCTCCCATGTCCCAGGCTGTGGCCGCGGGGATGCAGCGCGGCCCCAGACGGACCAGGCGCTGCGGGGAGCTCTATAAACAAGACACTCTGTTCCGTGTTCTTCATTCTCAGTTTGAGATGGAAGCTGCTGGAAAGGTTGTGATGCTGCCCAGAATCACCCCAGATCACCAGATGGCCTGATTTCTGGGAAGCGTGGGGCCGCTGTGGCTAGGCAGGGTGACAGCCGGGTGACAGCGCGGGGGGCCGCGCGCGCGCAGGAATCATCTCTGCAGGAGATGGGTGTGGTGCAGGCACCTAGAAAAGGCTCCTCACGCCAGTGAATCTGACACTTAGTTGTGGACGACTTGCGCAACAGTCGGACTTCAAACATGAGTTCTGAGTGGTGAGGTTCTGGGCGCGATCCGAGACTCGCTGTGTCTTTTTACAGCCTGATGCAGAGGGGGCACCCGAGGGCTTTGTACACTCAGAAACTGGAGCCCTGTTCCATCTTGGTTTTTGGAGGTCTTCTTGAGCCAGATCTAGGTGGCACTGTGTTCTCTCAGCCTGGACGCCCTTGCAGCAATCCCGCACCCTCTCACGGGGCCCTGTTGGAAGGCTGCACCGTCCAGGCACCCCCCACCCAGGGTTGGGGTGCAAGACGGGAGGACGCTGTAGACATGATGCCACCACGTAGAGGCCGACTCAGGACACCGAACACAGCAGACACTTTGGAAAAGAACAGACCCCAGCTAACCATAGGTCCGAATCCGTGTTTTAATCGTTTGAATTTGAGTTTAAGCATATGATGCCAAAAAGTGATGAAATTATTGCTGTAACAGGTTCAGTCAGAGCTCACCCCATGTACTTCCATCGCCCATTGTGAGCTGCTAACCAGTGGGGGGGGTGTTTGGACGCGCATTAACTGTGTTGGATTTCTTTCAGTTGTCGCTCTGTGGTAAGATTTGTACCCTTTTTTAAAAGAGCAGCTTTATCGAGAAGCGATCTCTTGCATCCCATGCGTTTCCGGGTGTACAGCTGAGTAGTTTCTGACACGTTCCAGAGTCAGGCAGCCGTCTTCACTCTCCCTGAGAAAGCCGCTGCCTGTTAGCCGGCGCTCTGCATTCTCCCTCAGCCCCGCCGCCTCTGGTCTGCGCTCCGCCCCCCCGCCAGTCACCTCACGTGGGTGGGATCCTGTGGCCTGTGCACTCGGGGTCCCTCCACTGCTTTTGGGACTGCGGGCTTCGTGTGTGTGCAGAGACGTGCCTGCTTGCCCACTCGTCTGTTGACGGCTGGGTGGGTCGTGTTTTCAGTCTTCGGCTCTTAGGCATAACGGTGCCGGGAGCTTGTACAGCTGTTGGGTGGACGCGTTTTCATCGCTCTTGAATGTGTGTGTATGATGTTGAAGTGTAAAACTTCAGTTGGGATCAAGTCTAACTTTTTACGCTTTCTTCTGTTACTTGTTTTTGTTTTTACTTTTTAAATTTATTTTTAAAAATTATAATGTATGATTTGTTTCAGGGGTCCTGGTCTGTGATCCCCCAGTCTCCTATAACACCAGAGCTCACTACGGCACATGTCCTCCCCAGTGTCCATCACCCCGGCGTTACTTGTACTTTTCATGTCCATTCAGGAAACCATTGCCTACTTCACGGTCCTGGAGATTATCCTTTTGTTTTCTACAGAGATTTTTTTTTTTTTTTTAAAGGAGGCTCCATGCCTAATGCGGAGCTCAATGCAGAGTTTGAACTCACCACCCTGAGATCCAGACTTGAGCTGAGATCAAGGGTCAGAGGCTTAACTGACTGAGCTACAAGTTCAGTCATGATCTCAGGGTCGTGAGGTTGAGCCCCACTTTGGGCTCTGTGCTTGGATTCTGTCTCTCCCTCTGCTCCTCACCACCCCATCATGCACGTGTGTGTGCACCTTCCCTATCTCTAAATAAAAAGTAAGATAAAAATAATAAAAATTAAAAAGCATTCCGATAATGTAGGATTGGCAAATATATTTGTAGTCCCAAAGCCTTGACTTGGTGGTGGGGAGCAGTGCTGGGCTGCTGAGGTCAGGGCCATCCATCCAGCCTTGCTGGGCTCCAGAGGAAAGAGTCAGTGATTCTCAGCATTCTTTAAGAAGGAAAGGAAGCTCAGTTTAAAAAATAAAGACTGGCACTATTAAGTGTCTAATTATTTGCAAACTTTGAATGAAACATACCTTGGTATATTTTCCTAGGGAAGAAAAAATCGTCAAGGTAAAAATTTGTTGACCTATCAGGAGCTACTTGTATAATAAGAAATAGTGGTCTCAATTTCTTCCCCCCCTCATTTTGGTCTCTTATTTCCCTCCCTTACACGTGTTATTATTTTATTTTGTATTCTAAGTGCTGGGAGTGGCTTGGCTGCATTTCCCGCATGTGATTTGCGGGGCTGGAGCTGTGGAGTGGACCCAAGGTCCTTCCTTACCAGGTGAGGCTGTCCTGCCGGTAGCAGCTGCACAGGCTTGGGGACTTAGAGTTTATTATGGAACATTTATCAACTATTGTTTTCTTTCCTTTTTTTTTCCCCTTCGTATCGAATGTCTAGTTAACATTTAGTTAACATACAGTGCAATATTGGTTTCAGGAGTAGAATTCAGTGATGATCACTTATCTACAACACCCAGTGCTCATCACGAGGGCCCTCCTCAGTCCCCACGGCTCCGTCCACCTGCCTCGCCTTCAGGTGCTCTCCTTTCGTTCTCTATCAGTGAGACTCTTAGGGCCGGTTGCCTGGGGGGCTTGCTCGGAACCATCTGCCTTCAGCTCAGGTCAGGATCTCAGGGTCCTGGGATCGAGCTCTGCCTCAGGCTCCTTGCTCAGTGGGGAGCCTGCTTCTCCCCCACTCCCCCCGCCCCCCGCCTGCTGCTCCCCCTGCTTGTGCTCTCTCGCTCTCTCTGTCAAATAAATAAAATCTTAAAAAAAAAAAAAAAAGTCTGTTATGGCTTGTTTCCCTCTCTCTCTTTCTTTCTCTCTCTCTTTTTTTTCCTTTCTGCTGTGTTCATCTGTTTTGTTTCTTAAATTCCATGTATGAGTGAAGTCATACTTTATCAACTGTTTAGAAGACTGTGTTTCATATTGAATTGAACATACTAACTTGTGCATGTAATCATAGGGCCTAGGCGAGTTTATGTCCTGCGTTTTTCTTGGCACATTTTTTCCAGCTGTCTGCATGGCCACATGTTTGCTCCTTGGGAGACCATTCCGTATTCTGTGATGCACTGTTGTGCTGTGGTCAGTACCTATCAGTGCCTAAAAGTGTTCTGCACGTTTCCTGTTTCCTGTTTTCCTGACAGCCTCTTTGCACATAGTTTTCTGTGTGGAGTTACCTGGTAGAAGGAAGGTAGGTATTTTAGTCTGTTCTTCAGAAATCTCTGTTGGCTCACAGCCCGTTAGGTATGAATACAGATTGCCCTGGTCTTCTGCAGTGTACTGTCTTCATCAGTGTTCTTATGCAGATTTTAAGGTGGCTGTCTCCAGTAAAGCTTCTTTCTTTACATGGAAGATTGTACTTAATTTGATGCATTTTAATTTGAAACCAGCTCCCTCAGAAAGCCATTCCTTCCTTGTTCTGGGAAAACTGTGCATCTTAGCAGGTATATCCGTTCGTGAGCTCGGGGCATGTCAGAAGAGATGAAGGTCAGTGAAGTTCTCTCCCCTTTCCAAAGAACTTGCCTTTAGCTTGTTGTGTGTGAACTTTCTTAGTTTCCTTCGGCTGGCTCTGCTGAAAGCCACAGTCACTGTAAAACCCCATAATGAAGCTGGAGTTTGGCGGCACCTGCTTTGCCTTTCTACGGACTGTGGAAATTACTCTTGTGATCATGTTCTTCTAGTCTTCTGTTCTTTTAGTACCAAACATTCTGCCATGTAATTAAGTATTAAGTAGTATTCATCGAGCAGATGGAGCGTGGTTTGTTGTTTTTTAAGCCCTATTCTCCTGTTAGTGAGCACTTGTAATTGTGCACGTCCCTCTCACTTTGCAGTGGGTGTGATTTGGGTCATGGGCTGGTGGGTGCTGGAGCTCCGGAGTTGGGATTGCAGATGCAAGGGGGTGAACTTGGAGTGGCAGCTTGGACTCTGTGCTTAGGGACATGGTCTTCCTTCCACAGGAGGGAGCCCTCTCCTCTCAGATGGCAGGTCCACCTCCCTCGGAAAACAGACCAGACTGACCAACAGTTCTATGCCTGTGCTGAAATCTGTCCTCTGTCCTTGTCCTCAGAGTGTTTTCCGCGCCATCCTCTGACAGAGGATGTTCTTCCGAATCCTGTGCATGCCCGATTACAGCTCTGTAGACATACCGTTTCCCGGGAGTGTCACTGAGAGAGCATGTGGGCCGAAAGGAAAGATCCTTGTGGGTGGAATTATAGTCGTTTCTGCTTGTGTTTTTTGATTTTCTGTAACGTGCTTTTATCATCTTTGTGATGAAAGAAGCGGGGGGGGGGGGGGAGGTGGGCTAAGTTGAGATGCATAAATTGGTGAGCCAGGCCCAGGTGTGTGGGGTGGGAAGACCTTTGTAATGCACACCATGAGGAGCGTCCCTGGTGGCTCAGGTGCTAGCTGGGTGTGGAGGCGGAGGGGACAGGAGCTCAGGCCTGAGCTCCTGCGGGGAGTGGGCGCTGGGAGGGCTTCCCTCACCTGCGGGAGCTGCTCCTGAGGCCTCTCCAGGGGCAGGGGTGGGGTGTCCTTTGCAGATGTCTAACTGGTAAAAAAAAAAAAAAGGGTGAACCGTGAGAGACTATGGACTCTGAAAAACAATCTGAGGGGTTTGAAGGGGCAAGGGGTAGGGGTTTGGGGTACCAGGTGGTGGGTATTAGAGAGGGCACGGATTGCATGGAGCACTGGGTGTGGTGCAAAAATAATGAATACTGTTATGCTGAAAATAAAAAAATAATTTACCAAAAAAAAAAAAAAAAAGGAGTTACTCGTCATGAAAGGGATCCTCACCTTTCGGTAGTTTGACTTGTGACAACTTTTGTTCCTGTCCTGGAAAAGGCTGTTGTCCGACCATCGACCGGATCGTTAGTCCCTGTAGCTTGTCAGTGGGGGCTGCTCACAACCTCCGCCTTGTACGTGCAGCCAGCACACTGGCACAGTCTAACTTCAAGATCCCATGTCCTGCTCTCTCAGATGCTGGAGCACATGTGTAGAAATGAATGGTATTTGATTCAGGTCGGCCTCTAAGGCGGGGTTGTTTGCTACAGTAGCCGCAACAGCTGGTGAAATTTAAACAAAGGGGAACTTCAGCTCCTCAGTCGCACTGATAACCAGGGCTCAGTGGTCACCTCCAGCTCGCAGCTGCCCTGTCAGGGAGATAAAGTGCATCTCTGCCACCAGAGAAAGTTCTGACGGCGCTGCTCTAGAGGGAGAGACTTCCTTCTCTCTGCATGGTCACATGCAGAAGTCATGCTCCAAGGGGTTTATATAGTGTGTATCTTCAAGCTTTTTCTAAGTCTGTTTATAGACTGCAAGAGATCCCACATTGGTGGGAGCGTAGCACCTTTGTCGTTCTTTGCTAAGGAAAACATTCTGGGTGGGAGTGCCCCTCGCTGGCTCCGGAGGAGCCACGTGACTCTCAAGGATCTCGGGGTCGTGAGTTTGAGCCCCACACTGGGTGTAGAGTTGAGTAAAAATATATACATACATAAACTCAAAAAAAGAAAAAAAAAGAAAAAAAGAAAACATTCCGAGTGGACTCGACACCTCTGCTCATTTAAAAAAACCTGGAACTGATTCAAGTGGACTGTTCCCTGTTTGATGAACCCCTTATTTGCATTTGCCAAGCTTACTTGAAATATGACACAAGCTTGTAGACCTTGAAGGACGACCATCTGGGGGGGAAGCTGGCTTGTTCGTTGTGGTTTAGTGGCTTAGTGTCGGGCAGGTAGGTGTCTGCTTCCTCACAAGCCTGGCTGGACCACCCATGGGAAATGCACATCTGGAGCTTTCTTGACCCTGCCTGTTTCTTCCCTGTAGGAGAACTGCGGCACATCACCAAGTTAAAGCCCTGGAGCCTCTTTGACGTCCTTGTGGAAAAGTACGGTTGGCCCCACGAAGATGCTGCACAGTTTACAGATTTCCTGATCCCCATGTTAGAAATGGTTCCAGAAAAACGAGCCTCAGCTGGCGAATGCCTTCGGCATCCTTGGTTGAATTCTTAGCAGATTCTACAAATAGAGCATTCTGAGCTAGCAAATGTTTTCCAGTGCATTGGACCTAAACGGTGACTCTCATTCTTTAACAGGATTACAAGTGAGCTGGCTTCATCCTCAGACCTTTATTTTGCTTTGAGGTACTGTTGTTTGACATTTTGCTTTTTGTGCACTGTGATCCTGGGGAAGGGTAGTCTTTTGTCTTCAGCTTAGTAGTTTACTGACCCACTCTCTTCTGGAAACAATAACATGTCTCGAAGCATTGTTTGTGTCGTGTGACATTCAAATGTCAGTTTTTTTGAACGAAAAATACTTTCCCCCTTGTGTTTTGGCAGGTTTTGTAACTATTTATGAAGAAATATTTTAGCTGAGTACTATATAATTTACAATCTTAAGAAATTATCAAGTTGGAACCAAGAAATAGCAAGGAAATGTATAATTTTATCTTCCGGCAAAGGGACATCATTCCTGTACTATAGTGTATGTAAATGCACCTGTAAATGTTAATCTCCATTAAATATGGGATGGGGACTCAAATTTCAGAAAAGCTACCAAGTCTTGAGTGCTTTGTAGCCTGAGTTGCATGTAGCGGACTTGAACTGCTCCCAGGAGTGGGGCAGACTTTTCATTCCATAACAGTCCTTTTACATCGGATTTTAAAGAAGTGGCTCTGAGTTATGTCATTCCCTATATGGCACTTTAAAGCAAGACATGCTTTCATTCTAAAATACGTATTATAGTTTTAGCACTCCCATTCATATTTTTGCATATTTTAAAAAGTACTTTAAAGGAAAAAGAGCAATTTCCCTTTAAAAATGTGATAGCCTGGTACCATGTGGTGTTGCCTCCTCCAAACACTGTAAGTTAAACTCTACATAGATTAAATTGGACAACAAAACCATGTGCAGTGTGTGGAATGAGAAAAAACAAAATATATATGTATATATATATATTTTTCGGAGAAGTTTGCTTGTGTTTGTCCAAAACCCAGGTATGGTATGCACAGTTAGCAGTGCAGCGGGCACGAGCCTGGCGTCTGCGAGGTCGCAGGGATCGCGCTCATTCCGTAGGCGGTTAACTGTGTGGCTATGACGACATCACTAGCTTTTTCATTGTCTTCCCATGCACTGAGGTTGAAAAAACGATTTTCCCTTTGCAGGTTGCACACGATTTTTGTTGATGCATTTCCTTAATATTGTAGAATCCAGGACACAAACCATAGTAGGCAATACAATTTTAGAATGTAATATATGGAGGTGTATTTAGCCTCTTTTAGAAGTCAGTGGATTGAATGTCAGGTTTTTAAAAAAATTTTACATTCATTAAGGTGCCTCGTTTTTCTTGACTTTGTCCATTAACATTTATCCATATGCCTTTGCAATAACTAGATTGTGAAAAGATAACAAGTGTTGTAATAATAATCCATTGTTTGAGGTGCTTGCAGTTGTCTTAAAAATTAAAGTGTTTTGGTTTTTTTTTTTTTCCAGACATTGCCTTGGTCATTGGCCTATATTTGAAGCGATAGAATCAACAAACATTTGCTCTCCTTTTAGTGTAGCGTAACCCCAACTAAAGAAGTACCCACGTTCCCATTGCAGGGAAGGTAGCTGTAGAACATGCTTAAGCCTTATTACAGGAAATCATTGTTTTTTAAGAGTAGAATATAGACCTAAAAGAATTGCTATAGGACAGATGCACTACCTAGGATTTCAGTAATTCTTTTTCACTCATGTTCCATCAGAAACCTACTAACTGCATTGTGTTTGAGCATTGCAAATTTTCTTTTTAACTGTATTCACCTTGAGGGAACAGACACATCCCTTCAGGCGTTACCATGGTATCACCTATCGCGGTGAGACAGAGCGTAACCACTTCCGTAGGCATCGCGCATGCTGTGTTCTGACAAGGCTGGAGGTTATCCCGCCGGTTCTGCGACAGATGGTTGCTGCAGTTTCCGTAGGAGCCATTCTCACGAGAACCACAAAGCACATGTCTTCCCTAACTCTGAAAAATCTTTGTCAGGGTTTGTAGCACACTTGAATGAACTTGATCTAATGCAGTTTTGGCTCATGTTAGAAAATAAACTCGATTGTTGGGAATTTGGAAAGATCTGTCCCTTACACAATGTAAAAAAGTTCTAGAAGGAATGTACATTTGTATTAGGTATAGTCTGGTTTGTAGCAGCAGCTCGGTGGCTTGATGAGAGAGAATACTGCGCTGAAGGAGCGGCGCTGGTGCGTGGCTCACTGAGGCCGGCTCAGTGGTTTCAGTGAATGTCCTGGCTTTTCCTCTTGTTAGTCTGTGCCAAGTCTTCCTGGAAAAGGACAAGCAGTGGATCCTGAACGTGGCAGATGAGAAGCTGGCTGTCTGGAAATTAGAACCGCTCAAAGGCCAAAAAAAGCAAGTTTAGAGGCTTCAGGAAAACAAACTTTTCAGGTGAAAATTGATTTACTCACTTGCCTCTTCTTGTACCTGAATCATTCCTAGTTAGTTAACACGATAAACTGCTTTTCTCCTTGGGTAGAGAACTTCAGTTTCAATTCACAGTTGAGATTATTCCTTAAATTCCACTTTTTCTTCCATTATTGTTTTTGTAACTTGAATGAAATTCTGGTAGAGACAATATTTGAGAGTGTATGTGCCCTTCATCAAGGAGTCAAAGAATAAAAGAGATTCTGCAGTTCATAGAAAAGCTTCTCTATCATTATTTGTGTCGTAGGCAGATTCATCACAGGAATTTTAAATCCTTAGGACAGTCTTTTGAAAGAGGTGAAGGCTGCCGCTCACTGTGCTGATAGTTAATTAACCACCTTTGTGCTGTGAAACCTCGGGCCGGGTGGCCTGAAGCCGTGATTTCTTGGACAAGTGTTTCTTTAGCAAATACCGTAAGTAGAGTGTTGTTTGCCAAGTCAAGAAGGGTGAAGTTGACTTCAAGTTCTTTTAAAACTTGAAGCTGATTAGAACTGAGCCCTAAACGCAGCTTTCTTCCTGTACCATGATTAGCTGGTTTTTAAAAGGAAATGGACATTAAAAGTTACTGTAAAACATGACTTTCCTTACTGCCAGATCTTACCCAGTGATGTTTAGTCTGTCGAGGTTTTTCTCCAAACCACAGAATGCTGTGCGGAATTATGTCAGGTGAAAATTGGAAAAATGTGTCATTACTTATGGTTCTACTTAATCAATCCTCCTAAGAGGTAGAAAACAAAGAATCTTCAAAACAAAAACTAGCATTGGATATTTCAGCAAAGTGTCCGTCTAAGAGGCTGTTTTCATTTCACTTGAGAACTCTAAGAATGATGCCGTTTTCCTTTATTTTATACGTCCGAAACAAATTTTTAAGACATCCCATTACTACTTTCTTTTTAATACTATAGCTGGATGGTAAATCTTAATTTAAAAGGTTTTCAAATAGTTTTGATTCATCAGTAGGACATTGCTGTCATGCATGTTCTGCAGTGTACAAATGAGATATTTGTGTTGTCAGGCAAAACTACGCCATGTTTTTAAACAGTTGTCAGTTCCACTCTAGAATTCGATCACGTGTAATACTTAACGATATTGGACTCATTTTGTATGACGTCAGCTAGAGGTAGCGCCTCCACCCAGCATAGAAGTTTCCTGCAGAAATGACAGGAAGGAGCGTTAAAGGAACAGCCCAACTGCTCACTGTCTCCTGATGTCTGCTACAGTCCAGCTGAGGTAGGTGTAGCTGAAGAAAATGGAAGGCTAACCCCTGACAAACTAGATCTGATGAAAGGGAACTTCTTGTTAAAAACAAACAAAAAAAAAACAAAACCCAAAAAACACACCACACTTGCTTAAACAGACTCCAATCTCAGAAGTTGTACAGGACAATTTGGTAAAACTGACATAATTGTGATTTATTAACATGAATTAAAATGCCCAACCAGTGCTTCAATGTGACAGTATATTTAAAATAAAAAAGAAATTAAAGGCCATATACTGTACTACTTTCACAAAGATCACACAGTTTTGCAAAGACTTGTCATATGTACAATGCTATATATCAAATGAGAAAAGCTGTAAGCAATTATGTACGCAAAAGAAATGCAGTATTTACAGTTTGTCAGGAGACATTAAAAATCATCTATACATTAAATTACATTCTGCTTGCAAATAACCGATAAAACAAAATGAGCCATGTCCACACCAAACTATAAAGATCTGTATTGCATTTTTTTTTTTTTTTTATACCTAAGATGCACTCACAGAACTGCTGACAGGAAAAAAATGAAAATCCTCATAGTGCCATTACTTAGCTGTGTACTTAAATGCATATGTATAAAATAATATAGAAAACATTCACTAAATGAATTTTAACTGCAACAATAAAATTTAAAGATCATGTAGCATCAAATCTACTGCCAGAAAAACAGCTGGAATGTTCACTTACAAAATAAAGATACCTAATACTGGCTTAACAGCACATTTTTTAAGGAATTTTAAAAAGCAAAAATGGGAAAAATACAGTGAAAGAGCACTGGTGTTTGTTTTTTTTTTATACAAAGTTTCATGTACAAGCTTTAAAAAGTACCTTAATAGGTACATATGAAATATACAGTTTATCTTACAGAACATTTTAAAAAATGTTTTTGGAGTCCATTTTAATGCCACCCCGAACCATGGTAATTGTTCTGAAATGTTGGTGGCACCTGTGCTCTGTGAATTGGAATCTGTCCAGGCACGGGAGATGCCTGCTGAGGTCCTTGAACCCCATGTGGCAGGGCCACAGAGCCAGGGTGAGGACAGAACCCTGAAGCAGTAGGTGTTGGAATACTGTTTGGTCCTTGGGGCTGGAGATGAGGACCTGCGACTGGTAATGGACAATGTGGCCCTGTTCCAGAAGGCTGGTGTTGGGGTCCCGGTCCCAGAGTGGTGTGATGTGTGGCTTGGGAGGGATACGGTGGTACGGCTGGATGAGCACTTGCAGGGAAGAGTGGAGGTCCTTGAGGAGGTGGATGGTGTAAGGCTTGAGCAGAGGTGGTATGGTGCCCGGAAGCCAAGACACTGGAAGGTGGCGGCGGCGGGGGTGGGGGGGGTGCCGAACTGACCACATGCTGGTGTTGTGCTGGTAGACCTTGGAGTCCCGTGGAAGGATGGGGTGGCGGGTGGTGATGAGGGGCAGGACCAGGAGGTGGAGGGGGTGGTGGCAAATGGTGTCCAGCAGTCTGAGAATGAATGTGGGACCCGGGGGTGACCGCGTGAACAGGCCCTACGACGTGAGCGACAGTGTGTTGCTGATGGGAGCTGGGCTGCTGCACGAGGTGTGGCCCTGGGGCCGGGGGCGGGGGGGGCGGGGGGGGCACCCCAGCAGCAGCAGTTTGATGGTGAAGAGGAGCGTTCGGAGAAGGCAAGAAATGCCCCGGAGTGACGTGGTGGCCTGGAGCCGGCTGCTGGCTGCCGCCGCCCGGAAGTGCTGGATTTGGTCCTGACGCAAACACAGTCTGTTGGGAAAGACTACCTTTAAGCTGATTATAATTCTGAAAGTTGGCAGAGGGCTGCTGGTTCTGATAGTAAGACGAGGAAGAAGGGGGCGGTGGGGGCGGAGGGGGCGGTGCCGTGCTGCTCAGACTGGGGGCGGTGAACTGACTGTAGGTCGCGGAAGATTGTCCTGAGGGCGTCTGTGTGAACAGTGCTCCTGACGGGGCCGGCGGAGTACTGGCCGGAAGGGTCTGTGCCGCTGGATAGAAATTTCTCTGAGGCTCTCGCTGAGGTGTTCCCACTTGAGGCGACTGTGCGTGATGAGGCCTGTAGGGCGAACCTAGCTGCTGGGAAGGGGGCTTTGGCGAGAGATACCCGTGCTGCACAGGCGGGTGGGGTGTCGAGGACTTGGGAGGATTTTCTACATGAGGGGACGGAGGACAGTGCAACTTGACCGGCGCCGAGGGCAGCTTCTGTGCAAGTTGCTCAATGGAGCTTCGAGCGAGCGGCTGAGGAGGAGGGTTCTTTGGAAGTGCTTGGGTGCTGTTTAACAGCTGCTTCTGGGGGAGCTCTGCTTTCAGGTGCACCCCGTTCTCCACCTCCGACGCGGCAGCTGCGGCCTCCCAGTGGGACTCGGACTTTGTGGCTATTTTCCCATGCGGCTGAACAGAAGGTACGGGTCCCGGGGACGCGGGCTGTGGAGAGAAAACGAATCTGTCCGTTACCAGGGGTACGAACGGCACTTTGGGGTTCACTTTAGAAAGGGGAAGCAGGTGAGGTGGACTGGGGAGGTCCATCACAGAGGCGTGGGATCCTGCAAGGGCAGCTTTTTCACTAGTCTACCGAGTTCTGGTGCTGAGCTTCCACCAGATTCTCTGGATTAATTTTTCTGGAAGACAAGTTTAAGGAGAGAATGGTCTTTACATTCCATTTGCCTTTTTCCCCTCAGTGATCCAACCTGCTTTTGAGGCTTATTCTGAAAGAATTCACTGAGCAAGTTTCAATTCCGTAACAGAACCTGCTGCACCAACCTATCACCCGGTCTGAGTAAACGAACGTGCTCACCCCAACTGTTCTGACCCGAAACATCTCTCAACGTTGTTCAGACATGAACAATCCAAGTATAAGACACGTCAGTGTACGTGATGTCACATAAACGGAAAAAGAGCACCAGTCTCATACCCCTCGTCCTTAGTTTGCGCAGCTCCTGCCGCCACACAAGACCCGCCCCTCTTCCTGAATCAGGATGGCCAGAGCATTTCTTCTCAACACGTGTCATCTGACCTTTTGTTTTTAGAGAACAGACCGCGTGGTCCAAAACTGTATGAAAAGACTGCATTTTCCTGGGGTGACAGAGGTGGACCTCCAGGAGAAAATGTAAAGGACGGAAAAGCAGTGAGCACGTTAGACCGTGGGATGCCAAAGTGTCCCAAAATAGCAAAGTGACGCTTGGGATGGCAGGAGAGATCTCCACGTGCATGTGAGCGCCGCCTTTCCTGAACAGCCATGTTCAAAGGTCAATTTTATTACCTTGCTCATTTTTGAAGGGCTTTTACAAGTGTTCTGAGAGGTGTCTGGGGATGGACATTCACTTGTAGTCACGGGCTCTGCATTTTCAGGGTCAGGATCTGTAAAGCAGAAGAAAGCTAGAGTGAATGGAACACTGTGCGACCAGCACTGCCTTGCACTAACATTATTCAGCCCAACTCTGTAGAAAGGTACTCTCCTTGATGATTCAAAAAGGTTTTTAAAACAATAACCACGATAGGTCATCTGCTTACTGACCTTCCATAAGTTCACTGAAAGGAGGGACTGGGCCCTTGGGTTGCAACTGGGGAATGTGATTTGAATGAGATGAAGGTGAAGACGGAACATGACTCGGTGAACATGGGACACATGGTGACTCTCCCCCTAGAGATGAAGCAGACCCAAAGAGAACATTAGAACCGCAAAGACCGAGGGTGCACAGGGATTAGCTGGCTCCACTTTTGGGCAAAGGAACAAGCTCACTTACCACTGTCTTTATCTTTCCGGTGATCACTGAGAAGTAGTGCTCGCTGGTAACTCCTTTCTCTCACTTGCTCCACTGAGGTTGAAGCAGTCCTTGAACATAAAATCATACATTCAATTCAAGGAAGCTACTGCCAGCTAGATTAGTCTTTGTCCTTGATGGTCAACATGTCCTCTCAGACCAAGGCTTTTGCTCTGCTGGGAAAATACTCAGGTGTAAAGCTTTGAAAGTAGCCAGACTCCAGTCCTTTGTCTTAAGCAATTTCTTGGTGGGAGAGGGGTGGGGGGGCTGAAGTGCATCCACACCCAGAATGTCATGGGCACCAGATACACCCTTTACAGGTGAGCCTGTGTCTGCACTGTAAGGCTAGTGGGACGCGCTCGGGGGGAAGGGGACCCAAGAGGGAAGTGAATGAGCCCTTCTGCCCTTTGCCAAGACCCATCCCATATCCAGCTTTTGCTGTTCCTACTGAAGAAATACTAAAACCTAGTTCTTTTGTAACTGGTTAGGGAGCTAAAGAAATCGCAGGCAGGATACAGACTACGATAAAAGTTCTCTGGAGAGGGATATTATGAAAAAACCGAAAACTGTCAAAGAGGCAGCACAGTGGACCCTTAACATAGGCAAATACAGAGCGGATTTAAAGCCCTATCAGCAAGGAGAAATCGCTCAAAATTAGGACCGCGAACATCTCTCTCCTTAGAACTGGGGTAATGATGACAAACAGGAAGAGAGTTCGCTACCCAAAGCTTGTGCTTTGCAGAACAGCATACTTCAGATCTTTCTAGATCTAGCTGCGGTCACAATCAGCTACAGAAAAGATCCTGCCTGGACGATAAAGAACAGAGACTACTTTAATTATAAGGTGTACTACTCGGAGTTCTAAAGTTAGCAATGAGCTCTTTTAGACAGGCTTACCATTGAACTTCCGGGTCGTTCTTCTCACTGGCAGAAGCCTCCTTAACAGGACAGTTATTGCTGGTTTCTTCCGAAGTCGCACTATAAACGGTAGCTGGTGTTGGTAACGGCAGGCTAGCGGTGCTTTCTAGCTGCTCCCCGCTTTCGCTCCTGTTGCCACACCCGTCACCACTGTTGCTTGAGTTGCCGCTTGCGTGAGGTGACACACTAACCAGTGGAAAGTGCTCAGCCTTCGAGCCACTCTTCCTGGCTTCCCGCTGTCTTTTACGGTACTCTAATAGAGAGACCTTGAGCGAGAAAGTGAAGGAAAAGCAAATCTTTTATTCTTGTTTTGTATGTCAGAGTCGATCTATTTTTTTTTCTAAAGAGAATTACTATATTTACATTAGGAAAATTATGTAAAATAATTTGATTTTGAACAAATAAGGATAATTAACAATTACCAATGCCTAGTATATGCCAGGCATTGTATTTAGATGATTTACATACATTATCTCATTTAATCCTCACAACAACCCTATGAAATAGGTATATTATCATCCCCATTTTACAGATGAGGAAATTGAGTAACTCACTCACTCAAGGTCACACAGCTGGTGAGTGTTGGAGCCGGGATTCGAACCTAGGTCTTACTTGAAAGCCCGTGCTCTCTCCACTATACTACATTGCTTCCCACAAAGTTGCCAACTGGACTCTGTTACAAAAATTAAAAGCACACATCACTAAAATTCTTTGACTTGCAAAGCAATAAGCCCATTAACAAATAAAATAAGTGTTGTAGTTCATTCCATTTCTCTGAAGTAAGGCATTCTAATTGTCTCAGTATGTCTGCTGCCAACCAAAGAATGGTGGTAAGTCAGGGAACTTACAATTATTTACAGAACACTTTTCAAAATACTCATATCCACAGCCTAAATACTATAGATATTATGGATGAAGAAAGAAGCATTTCTCCAATACAAGGCTGCCTGTTCTACATAAAATAAGGATATTAAGAACACAAGTATTATTTAACTCTCTTTATTTGGCTAGGAAGTGGTTATCTTGAAGTTACTCTTTCAGTGAAATCATCTTGGGGTTTCGATTTCTGAAACTGCTTGTAAGCATTTTCCACATCACTAGAATGTTCTACTTCTCTGCATTTTCTAATTGAGCATTTACAAAAGGTTTGAAAGTATACATAACACAAATTTAACTTGGAATACCTGGAGTATGAATGCCTTACATAACACATAACTGCTAATAACCCTCAGAAGTAGTATGAAAAAGACACTATTAAAAGGACTAAAATCGTTAAATTTGTAACCTTTTTCTTTTGTGGTGGATTCTGGGGTGTGCAACTTCCGTCGATCAAATTGTCATTAACAGTCCGTCCGAAACCAGAAACAAGCCCATCTTCTGAAGTACAAAACACAGGTGTTTCCATAAATATGCCTCTAGTATCATCCTGCATCAGGCATTTTGACTCACTTATTCGGAAGCCTCCTCCAACCTCCAACTGATGTGAGGGCGTCAGGTCCCTCAAGTTAGAGTTTACTGAGAAGTTAACTCCTGTTCTGTCAGGACTCTTTACCCAGGAAGAATACACTGTGCCCCGTCCAGAGTGAGCAGATTCCAGCTGGCTGTTAGGATCAGTCCTGTCATGTGTAGGTGGTTCCATGGTTTTGTGTAAGGCAGTCTGCTCGATTGCCTCGAGTCCCAGTTGAAGGTCGGACACAGATTCCTTTTCTCCAGGGCACTGCCTGTTGACTTCAGTCCTACTGCGAGGGCTGGTATAACCGATAGTCTTTATTTCTTGCAGACCAAGGTCAGTTAAATTAGAATTTCTAAAAGGCCCCAATGTTAACATGGTTGAAGATCGGTCATATCCCTGTTTAAGGAGTTAAAACAAAAAAAATTACACAAATAACCACATCTTGAGACTGTTTACTATTTTAAGATCTCCCAATAATTTAAGCAAAATAATGGTAATAGGAAAATGTCACCAATTTAAATACTCTTTCTGAGTAACTCCTTACCTCTTGATTATAAGTGCGTCTCTTAATTTCTGGAGAACTTTCTGGGGAAGAAATATTCTGTATAAAATAAATAAGTAGAACTGAAAATTAACATCTATAAATCCATGATATTCATAGAAATCCAAACAAACTATTACACAGACTTTGGTTTTAAACTTCTTTCTATTTCCATTCCCCCTGTAAAATCTCTGCCTTAAGGTCAGTTAGATACACACACACATAGAGCTGTTCAGTCTGACACCAAGTATCAGTAAGATCCAAGTTATGCTCATTTTAATAAAAATGTAGAAGTTTAAATTTACATCAATGCACATTCCAAATTTACTCTCTTGGTTTCTTAAAAATGTTTTCTTCCTACTCAAAGCACAGTAGTTTGGGGGCAGTGGGAGCTGTTAAGTACCATCCCCCATAGGTTGTCTTTTCCCCATTGAAATTTCTCACCTCAAAGTGCATGGTATTTCCTGGTGTGCCAGGAGTTACTGGGGTAACTGGTGAATATATGGGCTTATAACCATTTCTGCAGGCTTCATCATCTGATTTTACCCGTGGAGGAGTGGCAAATGATGGGTCCGTGGGAGTAATATCTGTGTGAGTCGGTGTAGCATACGGTGAAGGAGTAGGTGTGGAGGTTTCAGAGTAAGCAGAATCTAGCAACTGATAAAGTCTTCGTTTTTTTAGTGGTGTAGTTAGATCTGTTGGTGAAATAGTAATTCAGACATTATACTGCTGGTATTTGCTACATTCTGTATTCTGGGCAAGGTCAAAACATCAACATTAGTAATTATGAATTTCACCCCCAAACTAAATTTCAGGGTTTTCAAAGATACTACTAACATGAAACAAGCTCTCCCCACCCCCACGAGTTAATTTTACTACTACAGCATGAATTATCTTGCCAAAGTGCCTACAGGAGAGTTTTTTTCGATCTGAGAAGCAGCCCAAAAATTCAACCATAAGCCCCAATATATAGGGTACTGCAAATTTAAGATTTTCATGTTTATCTTCAAACAAAAGGTTACAGGACTGAAAAAAATAACAAAATGCTTCTTTCATAAAGCATGTAACAACTAGAATGTGTCTGTTATACAAGCTGTATACATCCTACCACATTTTTCAAACTAAAACAACACTGGAAAGAAATTCTACCTGGAAGGGAACAGCTATCATTTAGTAGTAGTGGACTTTTACTTTCACCATTGACTGTAGGACTTCTGGATCTTTCTGGACAGGGTGAATTAAATCTATGTAAAATTGCTGAGTTTTCCTCTTCTAAGGCTTGTTTCAACCATCGCTGAAATACATAACAAATGAATAGGAATCAGTTTGTAGCTCTTCACACAGCCTATAAATGTAGAGCTGATTCTAAAAGCACTTCACCAACAGGGATGGTAGTAAGGAAGGAGACTGGCACTTAGCTATTCCTAGATTTTTATATCCAAAGAATGGTTTACCTTCTTGCATGAGCCTGAAATGTTTTCAGTAGGTTCTTTTCTTCTCCTTTTTTCTGAAAGGAATGGTGAAGTAAATCGAATATAGTGCTTAGGAGTAGAGTACACATGCGGACTGTAGGCCAGGCCTGGTAAGGAATTGAGCTGGGTAGCTAACACCTCGGGATCTGTAGTTATGCGCAGAGGCCTTTCTGAAAGGCTGTCTGAAGGTTTTCCTGTCTTCTCATTCTTCTCACTTAACCATTCATTGACCAAGTGCTAGAGAAAAGAAAAAGCTGGATCACTCTATATATAATTGCACAGATTGTCCTACTGAACATTCTGATACCAAATTTGAAATTGATATATTATCCAAAATGATACACTGGGTAATCATTACATTTCTTTGGTTAACTTCCCTTACTTGTAAAATTTTGTATACAACAGTATTCTTCCAGGAAGAAAACATATGGTACCTTTTGTAAAACAGCAAGGTCTAAGAGACTTCAGTACTATCTTATAAACACAAACATTAAATTTAGGTTTGTTATTGCTTCTTTTATCATTGTGTAAGAAGAATCTGGTTTTATGCAGTGTTTTTGTACCCCCGCTGCCTATCAGAATCTCCAATGATGAGATCAATGCATATACATTAAAAAAAAAAAAAGTGTCAGCATTAAAAACCCTGCTTTAAAATTTACATAGCCCTTTTTATATTAATTCTGTTTATTTATTTTTATCTATAGCGTATGTAATTTAGACTTTACTTGTTATGAATATACCTGGATCCTACTACTCACTTTTTTTTTTGTAGGCTGGTTACAGTTATCTAATAAAGCAATTGTAATGGGCACAGAAATAAGGATTACATCTGTCAGCACAAGCACATTTTGTTTGCTGTGTGGGCATTCATATTTTTCTATCTGGTAATCAAATGATATTCTTGTTATTTTTACTCTAATTTGTTCTTAAAAAAAAAAAGTACTTGAAGTAATATATGCATTCTCACACATAGATACACACAGAGTGAAAAAAATAATCTACCGGCACTGTCTTCCAGTGATAATCATTAAAACATTCTAGCATCTTTCTGTCCTCTCCCCACCCCGCCTCCCCGCCCCAGTGTATGTACAACTGCATATCCCAGACAAAGAGAAAGCTCATGGAGTCTGCAGCCAGGCTGCCTGGGTAGGAATCCTGGCTTTGCCACTCACACCGTGACTTCTCTACATCTCAGTCTTTATCTGTAAAAGAAAGGTCGTAACAGAAACTAGCTCTACAAACAGGATTATTTTGGGGATTGAAAGAGCTAAATAATATTTATAAAGCTCTTCAAGTAGCACAGTATCTGGCAGAGTAGGTACTATGTCTTCTTACACTGAATGAAGCCTTCACATTAGGGGAAATCATGACACTTTCATGCTTGAACAGTATATTTAAAAGAATGGAATACCGTCAACAAAACCTGTGGCACAGGAGGCTCTTTTAGAGAATCAGATGGGAGTAAAGTCTCCATCTCTGACCAGGAATAGAAATAAATTGATAACACCACCATAACTAAGCCATTTAAAACTAAAAGGCAGAATTATGTTGTATCTGTAGTCGAGAAAGTAGCTTCTCTTTTAAAACGTGAGTTTTTTTCACTAATCTTAAGTTACAAAGAAAAGATGCAACTGTTTTGTCCTTTCAAAGTAGGCAAAAATAACTGCTCATTTGACAGTTATCAAATTAACATACATTTAAACTGCTCTTCGTTAAGGCAAATGATGGCTGGCTTGTTCAAAATCCATGGGGCATTGAGGAAGAGTACAGCCTTCCAGTTAGAACTGTGTTTAGATCTTAAGTCTCTAACTAACCCTCTGACTCGCCATTAAAATATACTCCCAGGTTCATCCCAGATGTTTACTGAACATACTTTTGGTTTCACAGTACCTACAAACTGTGCTGAATCTGGTAAGAACAAGATAAAGTTTCAAAACATTTTGTGTATAAGAAGAATCCAGTTATGATCTAACCCCTCCCCGCCAAAGGAGCCCAAGGATTACCACTTTGCTATCTGTGCTCCACTGTACTATATTCTACTGGGGGTTGGGGGTGCTTCGTAAGTATGCTCTGTTATTTCTGAGCTGTGAAATTCAGGCTGGTTTAGCTCAGTGAATAATTTCTTGTAATTGCTTTATTAAGTCTTAACAGTTTTTCAAAGATGAATAAACTTGAAAACTACCCTTTATGGCAATCAGGAATTACTTCACATTTAATTCTTACAATCTCCCTATATTGTGAAAACTGTAGGAAGTAAAAAAATAAAAGATAACATATGTAAAACCATTTGTTTCTGCGAAGTATAAATTTAGTACATAGGATAGGCAAAAAAAGGAATTTTGATAAATGATTAAAATCATTACATTGTGATTTGTAATTTCCAAAAGGAAGTCTTGATATACTGACCATTTTAACTTTGTTTGTAACAACAGTGCAAACATTTTTATTAACTGATTTTACTGTTTTGTGATTTTCATTCTAGTCTAAAAACTATTAAGTGTAAAAACTACGCCTCTTGTTCTATTCTATTCCTTATGTTACAGACTAAATCTTAAAAACGCAGATATATTTAACGTCATAGATAACTCTCCTGAGAAGAGTTTCCCTGCTCCTGAGAGCCCTACCTTCTTAGTTTTAGGGTACTTCGCGGGACATTTAGTAAGTGCTGGGACTTCAGTTTCGGGAATTAGTTCTGCTAGTGCAGTTTCAGTTTCTGGTTCTATCGCAAGTACAGTATTTTCAATATCGTTCTGTTGTGAAGTGACTTCTATATCCGGAGAAGATGGCTGGATATCTGAGCACATGCTGACAGTCCTGTGTCTCCGACGCTGTTGTCCAATGTGAGTCCGACTCCGAGAAAAACTTTTTCTCTGTTTAGTTCTATTCACTTTGGCAGGGGTTGGCTTGCTAGCAGTTTCTTCTTTTGCTTGTTCCTAATTCAAAATACAACAGAGTGGAACTTTGCACACAACATTTACATCAGTAACAAGTTGAAATCTAAAAGCATTAATCAACTTCAGAAGCTAATTTCCTGAAGTTGATGAATTCTGATAAATTAATATAACCTTTTTTTAGTCTAAAACAAAGCAAATAGGGGTGCCTGGGTGGCTCAGTGGGTTAAGCCTCTGCCTTCGGCTCAGGTCATGATCCCAGGACCCTGGGATCGAGCCCCGCATCGGGCTGTCTGCTCAGTGCAGAGCCTGCTTCTCTCTCTCTCTCTCTCTCTGCCTGCCTCTCTGCTACTTGTGTTCTCTGTCAAATAAATAAATAAAATCTTTAAAAAATAAAAATAAAAAAAAATAAAGCAAAGGGAACCTCGTATCTCAGGTCTAAATTCTCAGAATTTGAAAAATGCTACTAACACATTAAAAATTCTTTACAGATGCAACTAAATCGGTGAGACATTTTTCTCCGAAAGTGCTTAAGTACGAAAACAAAACTAAACCTGAATAACAATACCTGAATAACTTCAGCATCGCTGACAATCTGTGCATCTTTACATTCACTTTTAACTTCAGTTTTGGCTGTGCTGATCCTTTCCAAAGCTTGTTCTCTTCTTTTCTCTCGTTTTTCAAGTCTGGCAAAAGCTTGCAGAATTGCTTCCATTTTCCTTTCTTCTCTTGTCTAAAAAATTTTAATTGGCATAATAAATGTCACTGCACTGAAGTAAAATTCAAAAGTCCAACTGTTCTTGTAAATTTAAGAAAGAAATTCTATGATGATGTTAGCAAAACATTTCTACTGATGATAGCTTGGGGGGGTGGGGGGAAGGGAGACATACTCATTCGAGATCCTTCAGAGTCGGAAACATCTCAGGAAGCCCTGTCACTGCAAATACATTTCATAAAAGGGATACTGGTTGGATGACTGTCAAAGATAAGTATAAAGCAAAACCAAAAAATGGGAGGGGGGGCGCAAAAAATCTACCTTGATTTACTCCAAACTGAAAATCCTGAATAAAAGGAAAGTTAACCCTTTTAAAAATAAGATTCAAAGTTTTCACGTTAATGAATGTTAAAAAGATCACATTCACAGAAACTGAGGGAATGAATACATTATTAATACATGGCAGGGTATTACAGGGTGAAGTCCTGGGTTCAAATTATGACTGTACTAGTCACTATCTTTGTGGCTCTAGTCAACTTAACCACCCTAGTTACTAACCTTTCTAAGCCTCTTAACCAAATGTGGATAGTAATAATTACACTTCACTGAACTGTTATTGAATTCAGTTGGGAAATATCTGTGCAGCTTGCCAACAGCACTTGGAAAATGGCATTCCCGAATTGTGAGTGATTATTTGTACTTGAGCTTTCTTGCCCTCTGTCAGAGTTCCTACAACGCATTCTTCTACTCTCTGTCTTCTACTGACAGTTTAAGGCAGGGACTGAAGAACAGCAATAGTTCCTTTGACCTTCAGTTCTCTTTAGAGAGAAAATATTAAAAGCAAGACCCAGAGCCTTGGCCTCGTGGGCCTGGCAAGTGCTTCAGCTTTCAACCAGAAACAGGAAGCACTTCCATGGGACTGTCCAGTTCTCCACATGAAGAGAACCAGCTCCTGAGTCTCCGAGCCATTTGGCTTTCCTCCTTTTCTGTCAGTGATGGGGGAAGAAGGGTTGGGATCTCAAGCTCGGGCTGCATGGTCTTCTCCACACTGGAGCTTTAGTCCCAGTCATTATCAGCAGAGGTTTAAGCATTAAGATACCCACACACTGGGGAAACTACTGCTTACTGTATTTTTTCATTCATGTTTTTAAGAAGATTTACAGATAGAGCATGTGCATGAGAAGGGGAGGAGATGAGGGAGAATAGAGAGTGAACTCACAAGAGGATTCCCCTGCTGAGCGTGGAGCCCAAAGTGGGGCTCAATCCCAGAACCATGATATCATGACCTGAGCAGAAATCAAGTGCCAGCCGCTTAACTGACTGAGCCACATGGGTATCCCCTTTTCTTCATTTTTTTTACACTCCATATGGGGACAGAAACAGTCTGTCAGCAGACTCCTCTGACAATACTGCTGAGCTTCTAGTTAGTCACAACAAATTGCCGTCCTGCAAATTTGCCACTCTTACAAAACCCATCATCCTCACTTTGTACTACAGGCAAGGAAGCCGGTCCACAGAGGCAAGGCTGCTTGTTTGTGGGCACATACATACGTATGTACCTTACTTCTCCTGCTGTGGGATGGGTTAACTGGCACTAAAATCAACAGCACAGACAAAAGTGGTCTTTTCACCGGAACTGGAAATTTACTCAAACCCCTTTCATCTTATAGCTCTTTAAAAAAAACCCTATCTCTGTATGAGGGCTTTTCTAAAATCCTAAATGTAGAAATCCAGAGTAATTAAAAAATTATTTTCCTAACTGCTTCACCTGTTGAACAGGGGAGGGGGGTGAAGAGGGAGAAAGGGTTAACTACTGTGGTTATTTTCTCTCTTGAAAAATTTTAAAATATATCTGACAAAAAGTACATTTTCCCAGAAGAAATAAACTTAGCAAGAATCAGTTTATGTATAAAAAATTACTAGCATTTAAGATAAGTATGAATTTATGACAAAAATCTGACATAGTTAATATTCACTTGTTTTACATGTTTAGAGTGAGGGTCAAAGATAAAATTATTTGAAATAAAGACCAAATTCATTCAATGAAAAACTGAACTGCCACGGTGCCTTGGGTGGCACCATCGGTTAAGCATCTGACTCTTGATTTTGGCCCATGTCATGATCTGGGTGTCCTGAGATCCAGCCCTGCTTTAGGTTCTGTGCCGAGCCCGGAGCCCGGAGCCTGCTTAAGGTTCCCTCCCTCCCTCCCTCCTTGCCCGCCGTCCCCGCCCCGCAGCTTGCACACACGTGCATGCTGTTTCTCATGAAATAATAAAAATACTGAACTCCGTGTAAACAATACAATTAGCTGACAGTTAAAAGAAAATATTTTAGGGATGACTCAATCTTTTAGAACTAGTCCTGTGCTGCTGAAGAAACCAAAGCCCCTGTGCATTATATGACTTGTTCAAAGGCAGAGCCATGAGGATTATTCAAGTTTTCTGGCTCCTAATTTACTCTTTCCAGTTAACCACCACCAATACTACATAAAGCAAAATAAAGCGTAACTCTTCCCATGTCTACTACAACTGTCAGCTGAAAGCACTAAAGACATATTATTTTAATACAATCTCATCTTTAAAAAACACAAGTGTTGGGAATGTAAGCACGCCTTTGATTTTCTACATGAAAAAAATCATAGGCACACCGGTCTACTTTCATTTTAAATTCCAAGTTTCATATGTCGTTCAGCATTTGTTCCCACCATTGCACTGAGTACATAATCAGATACATAGTATCTATTTAATGATTGAAAACTTGTCTATTTTACAGACCTAATGGAAAAATAACCAGTTTTACATATAGCCTGGGGTAGCTACAGTTCGTGTAGGGGATTAGAGATATCAGGAATCCTAATTAACCCCAGCAGACCCCAACATCTGTGCTTGATACTGTTCAAATATGGCTTAGTGCTAAGACCTGCATGTTCTGTAACCATGACTCTTTATTCCAAGCCCATGACCTGACCTCAGAATCAGCTATCTGTGAGCTGAGCAATCACAGACCTGATAGAGAGTTAGAATTAGGTTTGCCTTTCAGGAATACTACATTAGCACTTGACATACTGTTAATGCTGGAGTACTGGGTGCTAATCTATGAAGGCTCCCTGATGATATCAACATTGCTTTTATGACATGTACCTTAGTTTATGGTCTTAGAGAGCAAATCTAGAGTACTGTAATTCCTGCAAGCAGAAGAAAGTCTGCTTAACATCCCCTTCCAGAATTTTATCACTTGAGTCGATATTTTGAGTATTTTTATTCCAATTTCGTGCTTCCATATACAAACACAATGGAGGACAAATCTGTCTTGAAACCATATAACTTGATATACTTGGAAGAGATTATGAAGATCTTCTAAGCCTCCTTCAATAAACGGTGAGGTCCATATAGTTCAAGGCACGTAATAAAGAACACATATTAAAGTTTATACAATAATGGCAACTGAAAAAAGAAATTCCACTGAGTAAACTTATAATTCTTCCTAATAATTAGAGATAACTGGCACTTTTTTACTGAGTAAAAACAAGCTGATGCATTGCGGGTGCCCCACAGCATGGGCACAGACGGCAACGCACCTCATAGGAGAGAGAACTGAGAAGGAAACAAAATGAAGACCTCTAGGAACTCACAGGTTTTTTTTGTTTTTTTGTTTTGTTTTGTTTTGTTTTACCTTGCTAATGGGCAGAAAGTGGTTCTCAAAAGAAAAAACTTGCCTTTTAGGAAAGGGAACCAGCAGGGTCAGCCTGCCAAATTACCCTACCCACAGCCTTAAAATAAAGTAAGAGATTCCTCACTCAAATAACTTGGCTTATCCTCTTGAACAAGAGTTAGAGAGTAATTTACTAATCTTCTAAAAAATGGTTAAGATTACTGATTACCAACAGAATAATTCCAAAATAATATCCCCATTTCTTCTCTACCACATGATGACTCAGTTTATCCTCACAGTACTGCTTCCTCTTTGAGATCTGTTTCTTATTTCCATGCATGCCATCCTCCAGGAAATTTTCTCCAGAACCTGGCTGCCTTTTTCCACCCAGTACCTTCAGTGGTCCTTAGCAAACAGCAAACACTCACAATTTTGTTAAATGAGTAAGGAGTGTGTATATACTACAGAGAGCATATGTCACTGTTACGTGAAAGCACAGAATGAAGTATTTTAGCAAGACTTTGGGAATCCTGAGTTTATTACAAGGCAGGTGAAGCTGAAGATCCTCAGTTCGTTTAAACAGAATACCGATAAAAATACATGGGTTCCCTTTTTGCTATTCAGTAGCCTAATGTCAGTAATCACTCAGAACACAATTCCTAAACTCTCTAAAGAGAAAATGAAGACCTAAGAAAATTAAAACTAGTAACCGACATAAACTTAATCATGTCATAAGGAGAGAAAGTTGATCAGATGGGTGA
Source organism: Mustela erminea (assembly GCF_009829155.1). Lineage (NCBI taxonomy): Eukaryota > Metazoa > Chordata > Mammalia > Carnivora > Mustelidae > Mustela > Mustela erminea. Next base: position 87,281,498 of record NC_045624.1, on the reverse strand, counting down.
TATATTTCACATATCATCAGATGACTTTCTGGCCAAGGTTAATCCTGATATCTTACTATCAAAATTTCTTCCTCATCTTCTAAAGTGCTCTTCTAAGTCAAGTTACTTCCTAGAAACATTAGGAACAGGATTCTTTCTAGTCTTTTCCCCTAGGATGCCTGTACCATCGAATAAAAATCTGTAGGCTATCAAAGGTATCACCACAAACAAGTTGCAAGGGTGTCTAAGTTTATGAAATGGTTTCACAAACAGAGTTTCTCAAGCTTTTAAACACAATGTGTGTATACTGGGAAACTCGAAGTTGGGAAACTGAAGCACTGTTTACTAAACTCAACTGGCTGCAGAGCTCTTCTGCCCTCCCCCCGAAAATGTTGAGTTCTGTGGAATAATTTCTGGTGTGAAGGATGAGGCATAAGAAAATGATGGAGATTTCTGCATACTGACAAGGCTTCCAGGACACTTTCTGGCCTATGAGGAAGCTTCGGTAAATTCACACTTAGGGGCTTACCCATATCTCTACTTGAATGGCTGCCACAAATATTTAGTAGGTTCATTTACTGACCACGGACTTTTTAATAAAGCCAGGCAGTTTTTTCTTCCCCCTAGAAGCTGGGGCTATACCATTTAACAAAATTACAATTTTTTAAAAAAGATTTTATCCATTTATTTCACAGAGAGATCACAAGTAGGCAGAGAGGCAGGTGCGGTGGGGTGGGGGGCGGGAAGCAGAGAGCCCAATGAGAGGCTCAATCCCAGGACCCTGAGATCATGACCTGAGCTGAAGGCAGAGACTTAATCCACTGAGCGATCCAGGCACCTCTAAAAATTCTTTTTTAAAAGATTTTATTTTTCATTTATTTGAGAACAGGCGAGCAAGAAAGCAAGCACAAATGGGAGGGGCAGAGGAAGCGGGAGAAGCAGACTCCCTGCTGAGCAGGGAGCCTGACTCAGAACTCGATTCCAGGACCCTGAGATCATGACCAGAGCCAACAGCAGACACTTAACAGACTGAGCCACCCACATGCCCATTCCTTAAATCTCTATCTTCCAAACTGTGATGGCCTCCTGAACCACCTTCCCTGGATTCCAGTGTAAGCAATCTAAAATATACCATCAAATATTACCAAGACTATATATCCCCAAGGTACAGTCTTAACACAAAAATTATTTTGAAAACATTAACGAAAAATTATTTTGAAAACATCGATCAGAAGATACCTGAGGAAGTTTTTCTCATGCCATTATAAATCTGGAGTGGCAAGCCACCTTTTTTATTTAAATCTTTCAAAAGCTTTATGTTTCAACTGATCACTTGTTAGTTCAACAAAATGTAATGCGCTTCCCAGTATCTAACCCCCTGCTGCACACTCTTTACCCCTCACCATACCAACTACAGTGTACCTGGGGGTGTCCTCTCAGTAGTGCCCTGGTTTTGGAATCAGGTGATTCCCTACCCTATTTCAACTTCTGTAGCTTAACTGGGCTGACTGTAAGATTCTCCAAAGTCAATTTCCACCCACTGCCGCAGAAGTATTTCTTACCGGCTAAAAGGAAATGTCAATAACCATCTATTCAGTTCTTATACCAGTTAGGCACAAATTTGCTTTTGTAGGTAGGTGACAACTTTTTAAGGGGGGAAAAATGGAGGGGAAAGGAAAATGTTAATAAAAGCTTTGTATCTAGTCATACAATAATTTGAATAGTCTTCCATGGAATTTCTATCAACATTTCATGTGATCTGCTACCAACGCTTACCTCCCTGCTCCCCCCAAAAACACCCTCTATAATCCCAGCCAAGTATGATATAACCCCTTCCAGGCTATTTTCTCTATGGGCTATTTCTCCACTCAGTGCCATACAGTTTAGCTACACGCTAATCTGTACTTGTTCCAACCCTACAGCGAAGGTCCATCATAAACACTACTTCATGAATGGTCTCTGAGCAGCCCCCAACCCAACCACAGCTCAAGGTTATCAGATTTATATTTCCATTACCACATCTGTTGTACTATAATTGTTTCTGTAAATGCCCCTGAAGGCAGAGACACAGTCTTATCTCCCAACTTCACCAAAAAGAACAAGCAAGCAACAAAATAATACATCCACTGGTGCAATTTTTGGGAGACTGAACACAATGTTAAATATTAGGTTGTTCAAGAAATTGCCATTTAGGGATGCCCAGGTGGACCAGTCATTAAGGGTCTGTCTTCAGCTCAGGTCATGATCCCAGCGTCCTGGGATCCAGCCACATGTGAGGCTCTGATCTGTGGGAAGCCCGCTTCTCCCTCTCCCACTCCTCCTGCTTGTGTTTCCTCTCCCACTGTCTGTCTCTGTCAAATAAGTAAAATCTTAAAGAACAAGTGCCATTTATGTAAGTAAAGACTGTCGAATCAACAGTTTCATACAGTTCAAGCTATACTATGAAAGGATGGGCTAAAGTATATTTGAGTTTGGACGTTACAGAGAGAGTATGACTAACTCCTTTTATATCCCAATCTCATAAATATACAAGACAACTAGAATCTCCTATTATATCCACAATGATTTAAAGTCTGTCCTCTCAGAGAAGGAGATTTCAATCAGTTTAACCTAAGGTTCTCACGAGCTGTCCTTAATCTTTCCAACTACTAATGTTAACCTAACCAATATAAAAGGCAGACACTAACGGCTAATATTAAGTTTTAAAACCAAGTATTTTGTTCCTCACAAATACTAATATGTTGGCAGGGGTGGGGAGACCCTGCCAAACTGGCTTAAGAATCCTAGGATGCATGCTTTTGCATTCTGCTTATATGGGTATATCCAAAAATTCTTAACTGAGATATCAAAGCAAATATACCATTAGAAATCGTAACACTGCAATGATTTTGAGAACTACAGGTCAAGGAACAAAGATTTTTAAGTATTTGTTTCACAGCCCTTCAAAATACCAGACAAATTCTGAACACTGATACTTTTCAAGTTTTCCACATTTTACTTGTATGAAAAATACCTAGCTGCACACAAGCAACCTTAGACTGGGCAGACATTAAAATGAGTATGCCCAAATGGACATGGAATTCGAAGCATTTGCCTGTATTAACATAGCATTCAAACAGGTAAAATCAGGACCAAAAATGGACCAACTAAGCATTTTTATCTGTCCAAAGTTCCATCAGCAAAAGGGTATTTCTATTTTCTTCTGGGTTCTGAAAATGAGGATGTTCTTAAGTTCATGGATTTTCTCAGCATTAAAAGAGAGACGTAATTTTAAAGTAGCCCCACAGTCACAAAAACTTTTATAAAAAATGCAATCTGAGTAAAACTATTTTAAGGGCATTAAACCTTTCCTTTTTTAAATCTTGTGATTTTTTCCAAGTGGCTGTTATAGCCCTTAAAGTCACCTGCGAAAGAGGTTCCTTCTACCAGACACATGCCTCATCCAAAAACCAGTGCTACTCCAAATTGTTTTTGCAGGTTAGTGCAAATACACTGTTGTGGCTACTGCAGAATGAATGGGCCAATACTTAAATCTAGTCAAGAGAGGGCCACAGGTGATTTGGGCAGGTATCGATAATTCAGATAAAATCAAATGTTGAAAAGGGTTCATGGGGACTCCTTCTGGTACTCCTTCAGTACTTTCTCCTACAGAGCTGTTTTTTTCTGTCTCTGATCTCTAATATCACCCTATCACACCCTCAGAGCAGTGCCTCTGAAATCCAAAGGCTGTGAAACAGTTCTGCATTGCTCTCATAATTCCGAATGTCAACAAGGAAATGATACAGGAATGACCATCCAGGCAATAAAACAGGCTTACATTAAGTAGGCCTACAATGACCAAATTCCAAAGATCCTATCCCTCCCTACACTAAGTGTATGACACCTGAGATTCCATGGAATTCAGTGTGAAAATCACAGATAGGAAACAAGGAAGCATATAAAGTAAAAGGGAGTGGGGAAAACCCATATTAGGATCATTAACTGGTGTGTAAAGTCATTTTCAAATCTTTGGGTAAACTATACCATACATAATACTTACTTAACTGGCCTATATAAATATATATCCACTGCTAAATTAACATGGATTTCTAATAAAATATCTTGTATTATTTATTTGCAAATATCTGTATAAAAAGTAGAACAAGGAACATAAATACCAAACGCATTTTAATGAAAACCTTATTTTATGGTACCAGTATGAGAAACAGACATAGTAGCTACCAAACAGTGGGGTTTTTTTTACATAACTCATTTATTTGGTGATGGTGTAAGGTTTAAAATTCCATTTTTGCTTTACATTAAATTATGAAGTGAAAACGAACATTTAGCTAATGAAAGATTTTGAACAGTAATTCTGGCATTAAAATTTATTAGTAGTTCTCAGCTTTAAAAATGTTAAATGTCATACATTCTATTTGAAGGGTAATAACAAAGTCAAACAGAAATGCTCAGTGGCACATCATGTTTGCTAACATGTTTCCTAATAAAGAACAGTGTCAAAACCTTCCTAAAGGCAACAACAATATGGGAAGAGAAGTTGTCATAAGCCCAAGAGACAGCATGAAGCAGCTACTGGCTTCCCAACTTACCATCTTCCTTTTCCTTTCTGCAATCTGCTCCTCTGATTCCATTTCTACTTCATTGCTAATGGGAGTTTTTTCTTCTATATCATCAATGAAATCTGGTTCCTGAAAGATGGAAATGACTGCTTTATAGAAACTACTATTCCATCTACAAACTAGGGACACTGAACTATTAAAATACCTTTAAATGGCAACTAATGCATTCAACAAAGAAAAATTACAAGCCTACTTAAACCCATTTCAGAACCTTAAAACTGGCTGTAATTAAAAATTTTTTTCAAAATTAAATGATTTTGCTTTTTAGAGTTCTAGTCCATAATATTAATAGAGCCCACAAAGTCAAATATGGTAGCATAGCTTTCTGTTTACATTCTTCCCAAAACATAAACATATAAAATTACTTCATAAAACTTGGTGCCTAGAGATTCCAAGTGCTTAATAAATGTTTGTTCAATTTAAAACTTTTGGGAAATATATTAAGTTAATTAAACTATTAAACTATGGAAAATGGGCTACTGGAGAGGAGTGAAATCTTCCTTATTTTTCACTTTAAATGGTGCCTCCTAACTTCTATTTATGTAGAGGGCATATAAGGAACTCTTTCCTAGCAGGGCAGACATATGGGCCAAACTCACCCCCCAAAATAATCCTACATGTTAAGAGTATTTTCTCTGAAAAATCTTCTGTCTCATCCTTATAGAATTGATTTAATTATGTCCCAAATGTTTAAAAAAAGGAAATTAAGACTTTAAATAAGAACACTTACTATTAAGATATGGACAATACCATCTGGGAGAAGTTTTTAAATCACCCAGTTATAGAAAATCTTGTATTCAATTCTGCAAGGATCTGCTGGCTCAGTTGTTTAACAAGCTTAATGAACACTGCACAAATTCTAGCAGAACTTCTGTACTTGTGTTTTATGTTTCTAAGTACTTCATTAAGTAACAATAGATCTAACTTAAAAAATTTAAACCGTTTTACATAAAGAGGTTAAAATGTGACAAATTATGTTCTTTTGTTGACTTCTGCTGACAATCAGAAGAGCGTAGTTCAGTACCTGATTATTTGATACTGATAGCCTCAGTGGAGAAAGCTTTCTCTGTTTAGTTTCTGGGCTCTTCATTTTGTTGGTGGTTCCTTCACAATCCAAAGTAATATTCTGATTTTGTGTATCTTTTTCTTTTGAAATATCCTTTTCTTTTTTTCCTTTTTTCCTTCTGGTCTCATAACCGCTGTTGATGTTTTCCATGGATTCAGAACTACGTTTTAGAACAGGGCACTCTGGATTTTCTTTGAGGCATGCGCAGTCCACCTTGTACTTACTGGGAAGATAACCAGTTCAATATTTATTCAAGACAAATTGTAAAATTTTCTAATTCATTTTAAGCTGCAACTCTGCAAAACTGCATGCATGCTACTACTACCACTTAATAAGCAATCCTTACTTTTCACAAATTTGCACTCCCCATAACTATCACAAAAGAAGTTTTTCTGTCCTCATTTAAAAAACATTAATCATTAGAAGTTGATTTCTGATAGAAATTGGACCTTCAATCATAAGGATAACCAGTGATGGTTTAGAGAAGGAAAACAAAAACAAAAAAACCTCAATGAATTAAAACTGAATCCTTGTAAGTGAAACGATACATTTGGTTCACATTAAGGCAAAAATGGTATTTACTTCAGTAGTCCCAAACCTTAACTATGTCTTATACTTTAAGAAATGACTTTGATAACCAGTTGTCCTTAAAAAGCCACTTTGAGGGGCTCCTGGGTGGCTCAGTTGGTTAAGCCATTGCCTTCAGCTCAGGTCATGATCCTGGCTGGGATCGAGTCCCACATCAGGCTCCCAGCTCCATGGGGAGTCTGCTTCTCTCTCTGACCTTCTCCCCTTTCATGCTCTCTCTCTCTCATAAATAAATAAAATCTTTATTTTAAAAAAAAAGCCATCCAGAAAAAGGGTAGAGTTATGTTTTCCTTTGCCTCTCTTAAGTACTCCCTCTTTCAAATGGACACTTGAAAAATAACTGCACTATCTCTCATCTTCACTACAGTGATAATTATTACCTCCACTATACAGGGAAGATTCAAATGCAGAGAGCTTCAGCACTTTGTCCAAAGTGGCACAGTTACTAAATGGTTGCGACAGTATTCAGGTACAGGTCTGTGTGAGTCCAAAGCTCACACTTTCCATCTCTTCTTAACTCTGCCCTCCATATCCCTACCACCACCATTTAGTTTCTCTCCAGGATGCAGGCAAAATGCCCAAACCTAAGTAAAACACTAGAAGCCCCCCATTCGACACGTTTTTAAGTAGTTTAATACTTGTTTGCCATAAAAGTAATTCACTTTCCAAAGTTCCTAATACTGTTCCTTACTAATTTTCAAGATTAGTACAAGTCAAACTGCCTAAATCTGAAAATCAGGAACAGAACTCAAAAATTTGTTATCTATGGGACCCATCTCCCCAAATTAGGTATTACTAGAAACTAGGTTCAAAGTCTTTCTAGATGTTTTCTTTGATTTTAGGATAACAACTGCAAATAATGATGGCCAACAGCTAATATTTATTAAAAGCACTTATTTTGTGCCAGGAAACACTCTACATATCTTATACTCACTGAATCTTCAAAACATTCCTGTTAGGTGAGTATTATTATTCTTCTATTATGATGTAATGAGATGAAGAAATCGGCTGAATAAGCAACCAAGCTAGGATTTGAAACCACTCAGATTATAAAAAGCTTATATTCTTAACCATTTATGGGAGACAGTCTTTCAAAGCAATGAGCAAAGAGCCATTATGCTAAATTTACTGCCATCTAGGAGAAAAAGGGCTAGGAAGGTCATGCTTAAGTTATAATAAATTTGACTCCCAACAATCAAGTAGAGATACACAGTGCAGGAAGTGAAATTTCATTAACAGAAAACATCATGAACATGTAAAACTTACACATTTAAATAGGTTACCATACAAAACTTTAGAAGTAAAATACAGAATAGGAGGAAATGAGCTCAAATGCTTATAACCAAACAGACTACAGGATACAAAAAAACCATTCCCCTCCCCACCCAAAAAAAAAAAGAAAAAGACCAGTAGGAAAATTGAAGGGGATTGAACAATTCATGAGAGAGGAAATCCAAATGACTAATATACAAAAAGATCCTTGGGCTTATAAAATAATCAAGGAAAATGATAATTAAAAATATAAAAAGATGGGATGCCTGAGTGGCTCACTAGGTTAAGCGTCTGCCTTTGGCTCAAGTCATGATCCCAGTGTCCTGGAATTGAGTCCCCCATCAGGCTCCTTGCTCAGCGGAGAGCCTACATCTCCCCCTACTTTCCTCTCTCTCTCTAACAAATCTTTAAAACACACACACACACACACACACACACACGTATGTATAAAAAATACCATTTCACATGGATTAGCACCAATTTTTCAAAGTCATAAGGAAGTAGAGCAAGGAAGAAAGGTGTGAGAATAGAAACTGGTCATGACCCCCTGTCAGGTAACACTGAGGCCGTGCACATGCCACGGCTGAGCAAGCATATCCACTAGATTCTCTCCCATGGAGACAACATGGGCCCACAAAAACATGTTCAAGGAGTCACAGAACGGTTCTGGCAAATTTAAGATCCAACAGAGAAATGGATAAATGCTATTGGCAGTGAAAAAAATGAACTAGAGCTACACAAAAAGAACCAAATCTCAAAAGTAACAAATGAGAAAAGATGAAAACAAAACACTACAGAATGTAATTTACATAGAACTTTAAAAAAAGTTTTTATACTCAGAATTAACTTTATTTCCCTAGTGTTTCAGAACAACAGTTCTCAGAATTTCCTTACAGGACTCCAACAAACCCTTTCAATTTATACTACAAAAAAACTGCACAATTTCTTTTCTTTTCTTTTTTTTTTTAAGATTCTATTTATTTATTTGAGAGATAGAGCAGGAGAGGGGAGAAGGTCAGAAGGAGAAGCAAATTCCCCTGGGAACCTGAAGCGGGATACCTGAGCTGAAGGCAGTTGCTTAACCAACTGAGCCACCCTGGGGGCCCCTGCACAATTTTCTTTTATTTTGAAGGGCAAAAGTGAAATTATCCATTCACACTGATCAATTAACTTACATTAAAACCAAAAATGTATCCCCTAAAACACTAGAAAGAAGAAATTCTCATGTAAACAAGGTCAGTGTTATATGGCTGAATTAGGACTACTTTTTAAAATTACTATGATCATTTACATTACAATAATAAGTCTAGAAAAGAACTAAGTAATAATGCTTAGTGGAAGTTGACACCAAAATGCTTGTTTTCAAGTACATTTCACTGCCTCATAATACATACAAATAAAAAACTATGAAAGTGATGACAATACCTAGATTTTTAGGAGGGCCTTAAGGAACTATTTCAAAACAGATAACATATTTAGAGACTTGAACTTACCAATTCCCATAGTCAAAATCAAAGGCAATAGTTATTTCAGTTCCCTTTGGAATACTCTGTATAGAATAAATGTAAAGATGTATGGTTCCATCTTCAATTTCATGCCTCACCTGTTAAAAGAATAATTTTACATTTTAAGAAATTATTTTCTATCTTTAGGAGCACCTCATCCTGTAATTTTGAAAACTTTTCAAAGTAATTCATGAGTACAATGTGAAAAATATGCAACTGTAAGACTAACTCTAAACTGGTGGTTATCAGCTGGAAGCAAGTGCAGTGAGGCAAACTGCAATCCACCACGTAGCATTAAAAAGCAAACACTAGGGCTACCTGGGTGGCTCAGTGGGTTAAAGCCTCTGCCTTTGGCTCAGGTCATCATCCCAGGGTCCTGGGATCGAGCCCCGCACTGGGCTCTCTGCTCAGCGGGGAGTCTGCTTCCCCCTCTCACTCTGCCTGCCTCTCTGCCTACTTGTGACCTCTGTCAAATAAATAAATAAAGTATTAAAAAAAAAAAAAAAGCAAACACTACACTTCACAATTTCATAATGCATATTTTTTCACCTCTCAGTATCCCTGGAATTGGGAGTTTTATAAGTGATAATATGTTTGACTTGATGATATGCAGTAATGAGTAATGGTACAGTTAACACCACACTTTTCTATGACAGACACTGTTCTAGGTACTTCACAGGTTATTAACTCCTTTAGTCCTCCCATTAAGTTTTTACAGGGAAAAACAAGCACAGACAAGATTACAAAGCTAGTTCATCAAAGAGAAGACATGAATCTAGTAAGTCTGGCTTCAAAACCTATACTCTTAGCTGTAACATATAAATTGTAAATGTTTACTCTGGCATGAAAAACCAGAAATACTGCTTCAGGCTCCAAATTAAAGCACAATTTTTATAAAAAAAATTTATAGTAGCACATGTAAAATCTACTTTAGCTTTTAGTTTTGTCATCTATCTTGATCCAATCAGATCAAGATGTATATGACCCACAGAGCTTCAGAAATAAACAAAGTCCAGTATTTCCCCTACAAAAAAAAAAATCACAATTTCTTCAAAATGTGCAAAGTCATTTCTAAAACCTGAGAGCCTAATTTTTCAAAGTGGAAGCACACTGGGCCATATAAAATTCATCAATGGTCAAAAAGGCTACCAGATTTGTGTCTGATACTCATTTCCACATATTCCCCAAACCCCTGCCTCCCAAAAAGATTTCTGTAAGCTTACCTCTGCATTGGGTGTACAAGAACGCCTGATGAACCGAGCCTCATTTCCAAAAGTCCTTGCATCAACACACATTTCTAGCCCGTGAAATTTAGAATAAAACAAAACAAAAGGATATGGTCTACAAAGAAAGAAATGCATTTAAACTATTAACATATTACCAAACTTCTAAAATACTCAAAGTCAATAGTGAAGCCAAGATCTGAATACAGGCAATCTGATACCAGAACCCATTTGTTAAGGGCAAGTTCATGCTAATCCGATTTTTACTTGCTCCAATAATCTTATCTAAATCAAAGTTAATTAACTGAAGGTAGAAATTCAAATTTACAAGGAAAAATAAAAAGGGGGTGACTACTGCCTTTACAGAAGGATTCATAACTGGATGCCTTTAAAATCCGTATCTCCTAGTGCATTTAAGTGTTTGATTTACAACACTGTTTCACATAAAATCTGTATGTAAAAGAGAAGTATTCTTGTATATCTTTCAAATCTTAAAAACTCAATTATAAACAACAAATAATCATATAGACTGAGAATGTTCTCAGTCTATACCAATGTATTTCTACACCTCTGGGAAGCAATGGTCACATCAAATCCCCATCAAAATCACAAACCACAGAAGAGGGCTCCAGAGCCACTCACTTTCACAAGAAAGTGAACGTTTTAAAGTAGGGCACATCTAACATCCTCTAATAAAGAGGAAGGGATTTTTGCCTGTGATCACCAATGGTCTTTTCAGGTTCTACCAATTATGTCACAAGGAGTTAGGAAAGGTCCTGGACTCAAAAGGTTCCTTAGAATCTTATGCAATCAGAGTTTTCCATTAACATCCATCTAAACTGCTGTAGTTTATCTTTGAAGTAGACTATTGTAGGAGTGTCAGCAAGACAGAGACGGGTAAGAGACTGAGGAATACATCTGCTTTTTGCTGTATTTTATTATAGTTCAAAAGTTTATCATTAGTCATTGTTCAGTCACACTACACTTTTAAATGTATTAAAATGCACTCAGGAAGGCAAAATATGTATGAACACAGATAGCATCTTGGTAAAATAGCCCAAAACCCCAATTCATAACTATAGATAACTGATAAAATAAAGAAATATACCTCTTAAAGAAATATCCATTTGCTTCAAACTGTTCTCTTAGCATAAACTTCCCTCTGTACTCAATGATAAGTGCATCAGGAGGCAAATCTTTTGCGGATTTCAGAATTTTCTTATTTTTTTGTATATGGCTCTAAAACCAGAGAAATGTTGAGATTAATTAAACCTGATTGCTTTCAAGCTAACTACTCAAGATATGCATTAGAAAACGGTTTTGTTTCTTAATTTTTTTTGGCAAATGATATATTTACCTCCACAGGAGGCTTGAAGAGCAAATTGTTGGTATTCAAATCAGATTTATTTATTTCTTTTTTGTCATTTCCATTGCCTAATCTCAGAGCTATTCTTTGTGCCTCCCTCTGAACACCCTCACTATACTGGTTACTGTTTGCCTCTTCATAGCGATCCATCCACGCTTTGATTTTTGTCTCCCATCCAAAATTTGAACCATCAGATGAAGGATCGATCTCTGGAGCTGACCCCTGAAATCACAGCAAACAAAGCATTAATATCTGGACTTCCAAGTATTTATATACACACACTCAAACAAATGATCATCTATGTAAAAGAACGTAATATAAAGTAGAGACAATGATAGGCTTTCAGAGGTCCTAGGGAAAAACAGACCATAAATGAGCAGCCTACTACATCTTCATACTGCATGCCAGACAGGTAAGGACTTAGAAAACTAAAGGAGACCAAGTTATGTTGGACTAGCAAAAATTCAGCCTTCACTGACACCACTGTAGCCCAAAGGGCGTCATTAATAAAACTGCAAACACTCCAAACTTGGGAGTCACTGCTAGCTATTGGTTAAAAAAAGGACAGCATGGGGCTGACTAAGCCTGCGTGGCTCAGGGTCCAACTCTTAAGTGTCCAACTCTTGACTGTGGCTCAAGTCATGATCTCAAGGCTGAGACACAGACTCATATCAGCCCCGAGCTGGGTGTGGATTCTGCTTAAGATGCTTAAGATTGGAGCACCTGGGTGGCTCAGTCATTAAGCGTCTGCCTGCCTTCGACTCAGGTCATGATCCCAAGGTCCTGGGATGGAGCCCCACATCAGGCTCCCTGCTCCTCCCTTTCCCACTGCCCCTGCTTGTGTTCCCTCTCTCATTGTCATTCTCTGTCAATAAATAAATAAAATCTTAAAAAAAAAAAAAAAAGGATGCTTAAGATTCTTTCTCCCTCACCTCTCCTTCTGCCCCTCTCCCACTGCTCTCTTGGGAGCTCTTTAAAAAAAATAAATAAATAAAAGAACATGCACTATTTTATTAGAGACTGTCAGTATCTACCTTGTATTCATAGTTTTGACAGACTACAATTTTGACACGTTTTATTTAAAAATACATGTTGTTATCTTAATTTAGTGTAATTTCAAGATCTATAATCAACTGTCCACATGATAAATTTGACATAAGGAACAAAATATCTCACAGAATGTGAAATGACCAAAATGGTCCATAGCCTAAATTCAAGGGTCACAGTGACAGCAAGGACCTTTGCTCATCTATACCTCCTACTAAAAACCCAAAAGATAAAAATGCTTAGTGTAAAGTACAGAAAGTCATAGCCTCTCTTAATCTGTTACAGAGCAAAAAGTGTGGGGCACTTGGCTGGCTCAGTTGAAAGAGCATGCAACTCTTGGTCTTGGAGTGGTAAGTTTGAGCCTCATGCTGGGTGTAGAGATTAACTTAAAATTAAAAAAAAATCTTACTGGACACCTGGGTGACTCAGTTGGTTTAAGTGGCTGCCTTAGGCTCAGGTCATGATCCCAGGATCCTAGGACTGAGCCCTGCATCAGGCTCCCTGCTTGGCAGAAAGCCTGCTTCTTCCTCTCCCTCTGCCTGCTGCTCTGATTACTTGTACTCTCTCTGTCAAATAAATAAATAAAATCTTCAAAAAATAAAAATTTTAAAAATCTAAAAAAAAAAAAAGAACAAAAGGGGACTCTTTTCTTGCTGGAATGCAACTTACAGACAGGCATAATTACCACACATTTTGAAAATATATTAAAAGGCGGAATCCGGGCGCCTGGGTGGCTCAGTGGTTTAAGCCGCTGCCTTCGGCTCAGGTCATGATCTCAGGGTCCTGGGATCGAGTCCCGCATCGGGCTCTCTGCTCAGCAAGGAGCCTGCTTCCCTCTCTCTCTCTCTCTCTCTGCCTGCCTCTCCATCTACTGTCAAATAAATAAATAAAATCTTTAAAAGGCGGAATCCCACAATAAGGTTTTTTTAAAGATTTCATTTATTTATTTGACAGTGACAGAGAGAGCAAACACAAGGGAGAGCGTGAAGCAGGCTCCCCACTGAGCAGGGAGCCCAACGTGGGGCTCGATCCCAGGACCCTGGGATCATGATTTGAGCCAAAGACAGATGCTTAACGACTGAGCTAGCCAGGCACCCCTTCCTGAATGATTTTTTTTTTTAAGATTTTATTATTTGACAGAGAGAGATCACAAGTGGTGGGGGGAAGCAGTCTCCCCGCTGAGCAGAAAGCCCGATGCAGGACTCGATCCCAGGACCCTGAGATCATGACCTGAGCCGAAGGCAGAGGCTTAGCCCACTGGGCCACCCAGGCGTCTCCAGAATGATTCTTATTTGCAATCTTGGGATGAAAGTCAATCAATGCAGATAACAAAAACTTTTGTTTCATTAGCATAATTCAGATTGTAAATGATTTTAACACATGACATTTCAATTTTTTGTAAATGCTATTCATCAATTTCGTTCTACAATACTGAACACCTTGATGAGAAAAGATTATTTCCTATGGTAAGTGCTGTGAAGTGTGTAAACCTGGCGATTCACAGACCTGTACCCCTGGGGCTAATAATACATTATATGTTTATAAGAAAAAAGAAAAAGAAAAACACAGAAAAAAAATAGAAGCTTTTTTGGTTTCCTCAATAATTTTTTCAGTACACAGAGGCCCTGAGACAAAATTGTTTAAGAACTGTTGCTTTAGGAAGGCATTTATTTTCTCAGTTGGTGTGAGATGTACTAATAATATTAAAGATTGTTACTATCTGTTGGGGAAAAAAAAAAAAAGATTATCTCTAAAGTATGTACAACCTACATAACTAAAATTTTAAAATCACATGTAGAATTAATAAAAGCTCTTATATATCCTGTTAGCCAGGTACACATGTATAGTCAACACTAAAGTTTACCATTTGTCCACCTTCCATATAGGTAATTTTTATTACAAAAGTATCATTCTTTCCTACAATGAAACAAAGTTGTTCATCTACTTGACAGAGTGTGTTTATTTTTACCAACTGATATTTTATGTAATTATATATTCCACATTATGATGACCACCTTTTAACATATTTTTACACAAATATGAAATACTATATATTAAGGCTTTCATCAGCTTTATTAAAGAAATCTAGTAATATCTCAGCTTTTATTTTTTTATTTATTAATTTTATTTTTTACTTTCTAAAGATTTTATTTATTTACTTGACAGACAGAGATCACAAGTAGGCAGAGAGGCAGGCAGGGGCGGGAAGGGAGGGTGCGGGGGAACCAGGCTCCCCCCTGAGCAGAGAGCCGGATGCAGGGCTTGATCCCAGTACCCTGGGATCATGACCTGAGCTGACGGCAGAGGCTTTAACCCACTGAGCCACCCAGGTGCCCCAAGAAATCTAATAAATTTTAAAGATTTTTTTCTTTCTCTTTTACCACCCCCCACCCCAACCAAGCCTTCTACTGACCTGGTATATATCTGATGCAGTAAATTCTTCTGTATCTCTTCAACCTATAAATACTACAGAATTACTAACTGGAATTGCTGTATCTTAAAGAAGGTATCTTTGACTTAAGTAAAAAATATCTTTAGGGGCACCTGGGTGGCTCAGTGGGTTAAGCATCTGCCGTCGGCTCAGGTCATGATCTCAGGGTCCTGGATGGAGTCCTGCATCAGGCTCTCTGCTCAGCAGGGAGCCTGCTTCCCCGCTCTCTGCCTGCCTCTCTACCTACTTGTGATCTCTCCCTCTCTCTCTCTGTCAAATAAATAAAATCTTCTAAAATATATGTATATATCTTTAAAGATTCACAAAGATTATTAAAATTTCACTTTCTTAGTCACTTCTTTACATAATAAATGAAAATATTTTACTTAGGTAAAAGATACCCCATCTTCAATAAACCTATTGGGATGACTACTGGATAAACTGGAAAAGGAAACTACAAAGTATTGAGTTTCTACTGGGTAAATCCAAAAACCTTTTCAGACTGTACGTTATGTCAGAGAATATCCCATAAACTCAAGTTTAATATATATATAGTAAGTATAAAAGTACAAACATATACTTTAACACAGAAAGAACATTTTTGGGCTTATAGTCTGTTGAGTGTCACGATGTATTAACTTTCTTGAGAAAGAACTACAAAAGTATGCAGTAATCATCACTGCACAGGTGTTAAATGATTTGTTTTCCAGGGAATGTGGAATAATGAGTAACTATTATGCTTTACACGATGGTCACAACAAATATACTGTAACATGCTCCCTATTTTATTATCTGACAACTTGAGAAACCCATTATTCTTTAACCATATAACCTAGAAAGCTATCGCCATACTATATAGCTGACCTCTGTTATCCAACACCTATCATTTGGGGGGGAGGCAGAGCTAAAGAGCCTTGCCTCTCTCAGCAATCTGGCCATCTACAAAACTAAGGATGTATTCTAATTAATTCAAGGTACAGGTGACTACTTTGTACTTCAATGGTGATTTTATAGTATTTTATAACAACTTACTTAATTAAATCACTAGAATCCCAACTATGCAAAATACACAAATTTTCAAATTCTCAATGTGATTTTGCATTCATATGTCCAGTATATGAAGTGGTACTGGGAGGCATGGAATGCAGTAACTGAAATTCATATTACCCCAAATTTTGATATTAGGTATTACTTACATACCACTTCCTTTTGCTTAATATTTTAACATTGTGAGTAAACTCCAAGAGTGGCATATTAATCAAAATAGGATTTTCTATGGTACACTTCTGATAAAGATATAATAAGCAATAAATGATACACAATGAAGAGAACATAAAGATTATGGACAATCACTTAATAAGCTCCTGAAAAACTGACAGTTGGTACTAAGGACTTAAATTTAATGTATTTACCTTAACTCTTGATGACTTCCTAGATCCTTCGCGAAAGGCCTGAAATAACATTAAATTCTGAGTGAGTTTTTCTTTAAACTGAATATAATATTTAAGAATCAATCAGTTCACTAAAGTCATCTACTAGAATATTATTCTATTATTAACAATAGAATGCAGACAGGGCGCCTGGGTGGCTCAGTCAGTTAAGTCTCTGTCTTCAGCTAAGGTCATGATCCCAGGGTTCTGAGATCAAGTTCCCCATCAGGCTTCCCGTTCAGTGGAAGTCTGCTTCTCCCTCTCCCTCTGCCCCTCCCTTCCACTTCTGTACTCATGCATGCTCTCTCTCTCTCTCCCCACCCCACCCTCAAATAAAATAAAATTAAAAAAATAAGAGTGCAAACTTTGTATACCTGAAACTAAAATATATTCAAATTAAAAAAAATAAGAATGTAGATTATGTAAGAACATAAGAATATGTATGTGATACTGCCCAAAAAACCGTCACGTTTTCTGTGTGCTCAATTATTACAACCATGGAAAAATATTTGATTAAAATTGAAAGGGTATTAAAAATAATACAATAATTTTATTAAAGTCATGAGTTTTGGGAGTGATAAAATAATGTTACTTTAATTCTCTTTAATTCTCTAAGTCAACTAGTAAGTGATTTGAATTTGTTGTTTTATTTAAGAAATATACACTGTGGTAAAAGAGAGCTGTATTTATTCAATAAATATTTAGTGACAGCTCACTAATCTGCTGGGTCCTGAAATGGTATTTTAACATTTATCTTCATCATCAGTCCACCCCAAAAGTCTCTAGGGGGACTAACAAACATAAGCCGAGAGTAAGCAATATAGACCCAAATATATTTAAGTGTCAAGTCTGTGTGTAGACTACATGTTAGAAGCAAGCAAGATTTACTAACAACAAAAACAAGGCAATGAACCTTCATGGGAAACATGGGAAAAGAGCTAGGTAGACTTCAGAGAATGGTGTACTCAGAGAGATGAACTGAAAGGAACCCAATCCTAGTACTAAAGAAATATGAGGGGCACCTGGGTGGCTCAGGTCATAATCTCAGGATCCTGGGGTCAAGCCACCCCCTGCCCCCCGGGGGGTCTGGTACTCCTTCTCCCTCTGTATACCCCTTGTGCTCTCACTCTCTCTCAGATGAATAAAATCTTCTAAAAAATTATAAAAAATATGAAAGAAGGCATTAAATAGGAAAAATATGCCACAGTCAAGGAAAAATGAATATATGCACTTGTACCTACTGAAGAGTATGAAATAAAATTGGCTAAAATTAAAAATTAGATCTTGGAAACCTTATTTTAAAAAGTCCGATTTTATGATTCTGACTCAAATACAGTTATGCTTTTCTTTACGGTAGAGGAATCAAAATTCTTCTAAGCAGAGAAGAGATGTAAGAGCAATATTCACAGGAGATGTTGCGAACAGAAAGATAAAGTTGGAGAAATTAAATATGGTAAGTTATTACTACAATACGAGGTGATGAAGGCTTAGATGAGTTTGCAGAAGCAAAAGAAAGAAAAATAAAAAAGTAAGAGACATTCCAAAGGAAAAAATTAACAGTGCTTTTGAAAATCAATCTGAATGTCCAAAAGTAAAGATGACTTAAAGATTTTTGAGGCTGGGGGCACCTGGGTGGCATTTCTATGACTAGTTTCACTAGTGATGATTGCAAATCACTATGCTAACATTCTTCTCTATTACGCTCCAATCTTTTAAACATATTAAAATTTTAAAATGAGTTTTAAAAAGCTTAAGATTCTAACACCGTTTCTGGCTACCATCCAATACTCATCTGCCTTTCCTGTAAAACTCAGCTCCCACCAATTTCCATCTATACATCTTAAGAAAGAAAAACGTACCTTTTTACACTTTGAAATACTTTGTTCTTTCTCCCCACTTTTTTTCCTTCGTTTATCGTTAACCTTGGAAACTCTCGAAGCAGTTAGAGTAATCGATGTTGGGGTGTGCTGAAATGCAGTATATAATTCCACAGGAACTTCATCCCCACTCTCAGTTGCACTGGTATCACCATCTTCCAAGGCAAAACAGAAACTATTGTACTTGTAATACTATTTCAAACAAAACAAAAAACAAACTACATGGCATTCTACGTGGCAAACTGTTATAGCTCCATCTGTCTGAAGAATAAACGTTTTTTCTTACTTCCTCACCTCAACGACACTTCAAATGCAAACTACAAGTACCATTTCTTACACACTGAACTAGATACAGAAGTCTGACATTACACAGACATAGTGTGACTGTGGGAAAGCAGCACTTGCATAAACTGGAAGGAAATTCACAATTCCCTATGAAGGGGAATTTAGCCCTATCTAGCAAAATTCTACATTTATTACCCTTTCACCCAGTAATCCCATTTCTAGTATGTATTCAAAGATAAAGTGAACGAACCCCCCCCCCCAAAAAAAACCTTATCCAGGAGAGTTTCATTGAAGGTACTACTTGTAATAACATAAACAAAAAATAAAAAAATACTGGAAACATCCTAAATGTCCATCAAACAGGAAGAGTTCAATTAACTATGATTATTCAAAACCATTTGTACTAGTACTGTTTTAAGCCAAAATCAAAGTTATATTGTAGTTACACTTCTAAAATCTATTCTTAAAAATGAAAAACTACTACTCCATTATGATAAACTAACGGATCACCATCTCTCTGAAAAGCAAACATATTTTAATACTTCTTTAAACCAATTTACCTTTGTAGAAAAACATGGATGATTTATAATTTTTATTTTCCTCTACTTCCTACGTTTTCTAAAATAAGTACATTCTTATTCTATAATCTGTTAAAAAAAGAATATTTAAAATCTCTACCTGATTGTAAGTCATATACACAATCAACATTCACTGCTAAGGTGTTTACATCTGACTGAAATACGCAGGCCACCCAATTCTCTTGATAACACTGATCTTCATTTAGTATAGATTCTTTTCACCTACCTGACATATTCTCCCTTTTCCGGCGTTGTAGTAGCACTGCCCTCTCTTTATCCAAACTCCTGTATTAAAATATTAATGATTTATCATCAAACTTTCATGAATTTAGGTGTAAGCAGCTTGGTTTTAAACGTGATAAACTTTACAATTTCTCTAATATGTTCTTACTGAAAAATGAAAAGTATAAAATATTATGTATTGTCCCTTGCCTTAGTTAGATCTTATCCAGCGTAATCAGCAGCAGATGCCAGTTAAGTGACTCTACTGTACTTCTAAGAAAAAAACCTTTTACTTAGGAAACAGCAAAAAGTCTGTTAAAAAAAGGATGCTATTTCATGAAAAAGATGGGGTTATCTTGAAGGGATGGAAAGAAATCAATCAACCTCAACATACCACTATAAAGTGACCTTATGCACATATTTTTTTTAATTTTTATTTTTATTTATTTATTTTTTAAAAAGATTTTATTTATTTATTTGACAGAGAGAGATCACAAGTAGGCAGAGAGGCAGGCAGAGAGGGAGAGAGAGAGAGGAGGAAGCAGGCTCCCTGCCGAGCAGAGAACCCGATGCGGCACTCGATCCCAGGACCCTGAGATCATGACCTGAGCCGAAGGCAGCGGCTTAACCCACTGAGCCACCCAGGCGCCCTATGCACATATTTTTAAGAGAAAAAATGAAATGTGGCAAAAACTATAGTATACTATCACTTACCTAAGTAAGGTAAGAAATACAAGTATGTATGTATATATCTGTTTCTAATAAGGAAACAATGGAAAGAATAATCCATTTTTTATCCTACTTCAGGGGTGGAAGGACATAATCACATTAGCATATAGTCATAAAAATAAAGTACAAAACAATCCTAAAAATAAAAAGTAACTAGATTATTCATATATTTCTGATAGGAATATAAAATGGTACAACTGATCCACAAAATAGTTGGGCAATTTTGTGTAAAACTAAACACGCTACTACCACGTGACTGAACAACTAACTGCACTTTCAGGCATTTATCCCAGAGAAAACAAACTTAACACTCACACCAAAACCTGTACACAAATGTTCACAGCCACTTTATCTGTAATAGCCCAAAAGTGGAAAAGACCCAAATGTCCAATGGGTAGGTGGTTACTGTACATATATATCACAGAACACTACTCCGCAGTAAGAACGAACAAAATACTAGTAACATGCAACGAATTAGCTGGCTCTCCTGAGAATTACGCTGAGTAAAAAAAGCCAATCCCAAACAAAGGTCACATACTGTATGATTCCATTTATATAACATCTTTGAAATGACAAAATTATAGCCATGGATTACAGATTACAGCAGTGGAGTTGCCAAAGGTCAGGTATGAGACGGGTGGGAGAAGTGGGAGGTGGTGTGGCTGTAAAATGCAACATTAGGGATCCTCTCCATGGAAATGTTTTGTTTCTTGACTGTATCAATGTCAATATCCTAACCGTAATACTGTATTAATAGTTTGGCAACATGTCACCACAGGGGCAACTGGGTGAAGTATATACAGAATTTCTGTATTATTTCATAACTGTATATGAATCTGTAATTAACTCAAAATAAAACGTTTTATTTTAAAAAATCAAAAATAAAATAACATCAACATAGTGTGTATTCAGCTGGTATTATAATCACAGTGAAATCCTTTTAAGGGACTTTAAACACAATAACTATACATTCCTTGTGGCATATAACTTAAGAAAAAAAGTTCTGAACTCTTTTACATAGGGGCAGCACCTGGCTGGCTCAGCAGTGGAGCATGCAACTCTTGATTTCAGGGTCATGAATTTGAGCCACAATTTGGGTGTAGAATTTACATAATAAATAAATTAATAAATAAACTGTTTTACATAATCATATGGTTGGTGCTAGTGTTGGTATTGTTACTCTGAGACCACTGTATTTTTCTATGAAATGAAGCAACTAAGTAATTGGTGAGATTCTAATTACATTACTGTCTATACTTCTGGGAACTAGGACGTAAAAATGGGATAAAGAAACTGCTAAATGAAAACTTTATATTCCTAAATTTAAACTGCAATTATCTGTATAAACTCATGTACTTTATCTTAAAAATAACACACAAAACGTATTTCCTAGCTTTGTCTAAAAAAACAAAGACCTAGGAACATGACCAATCCGGTAGGAAGGAGCATGACTAGCTCTCAGATTCTACAACTGAAAACCAATTCTTTTTTTTTTTTTTAAAGACTTTATTTATTTTTATTTGACAGAGAGAGATTACAAGTAGGCAGAGAGGCAGGCAGAGAGAGAGAGGAGGAAGCAGGCTCCCCGCTGAGCAGAGAGCCCGATGTGGGACTCGATCCCAGGACCCTGAGATCATGACTTGAGCCGAAGGCAGCGGCTTAACCCACTGAGCCACCCAGGCGCCCCTGAAAACCAATTCTCAAGTTAGAGGCACAAGAGTATAAAATAAGCTCAAGACGACTTCTTACACCAGAAAGCACAAAACCTATCAAGTACCAGTAGGTTACGGTCATAAGGGCTCAAGAGCAAACTTGATGAGGTTCCCAATGACCAAAACTGGACAAAATTTGAGTATCAATAAGAAGAGTAACTGCAACAGACTGATATCCAAGATGTTTAAATCCCTGAATTCATAATGATACTTAAATTTCTTTTCAGTATTCTGAACACTAGTAAATAAAAGGTCAGAATCAACAAGCATTTATCCTGCCTTTCCTTACCGAAATACAGTTGACTCTTGAACAACATGAAGAGTTAGGGTCACCAACGCCCCCTCCCCATGCAATCAGGTATCTGCATATAACGTTTGATTTTCCAAAAACTTAAACTACTAAAAGCCTACTATTGAATGTCAGCCTACTGATAACATAAACTGTTGATTAACACATATTTGGTATATGCATTATACATTCTTACAGTAGAAGTGCACCAGAGAAAAGAAAATGTAATTAAGAGGGGGCACCTGGGTGGCTCAGTCAGTTGAGCATCTTGTCTTCCACTCACGTCATGATCCTAGGGTCCTGGGATTAAGCCCCACATTTGAATCTGCTGGCTCCCTGCTCAGCAGGGAGTCTGCTTCTCCCTCTTCATCTGCCTCTCTCCCCAACACCTCGTGCCCTCTCTTTCTCTCTCAAATAAGTAAAATTTAATTTAAAAAAGAAAATGTGATTAAGGAAGTCATAAAAATCATTTACTTATTGTATTGAAAAAAATTCACATTAAAAAAAGAAAAAATCCACATTTAAGTGGATCTGCACAGATCACAACTATGCTGTTCAAGGGTCAACTGTATTTCTTAAGAGAACTGAACAGTTAATATGGGAGAGTTTGTTTCTATAGAACTATTCCAGCTAGTAAGTTATAACCAATAAGATTAACATGGCACTAACTTGCAACCCCTATTAATGGATCTAAATAAGGACTATCAATCAGTATGTCCTATCACAGAGACAACCAGATATTATGTACTATCTGACAGAACAGAGTCTATGAAAAATCCTCCTCTCAGCACTCCCCAAAAAATCAAACCTACAATCCCATCACACACTTGTTTACAGAAATGCAAAGGATATAGAAACTGGTTATTATCATGATAATGCAATCAGCAAACAAATCAGAACAAACAATTCAGTTCCTTAAAAGGGAGACCAGAGTTGGTGGGGTGATGAAAGGAGGTTTGTATTACCAGAGTCTTAAGAGACAGATGTGTATCAACCAATCAGTATTTTAACCGTGGCTGAATGATAATAAATTTTATTGCATGTATAATAATGGTTTGGGGTTGATTTTTTAAAAATTCTTTTACAGATACATACTGAAAGACATATAAATATATATATATATAGAAACACATAGGGATACATGTATATGAAATACTATATCTGGGACTCCCATTAAAATGTGTGAAAGGGGGACGCCTGGGTGGCTCAGTTGGTTAAGCAGCTGCCTTCGGCTCAGGTCATGATCCCAGCGTCCTGGGATCGAGTCCCACATCGGGCTCCTTGCTCCGCAGGGAGCCTGCTTCTCCCTCTGACTCTGCCTGCCACTCTGTCTGCCTGTGCTCGCTCTCGCTCGCTCTCTCTCTGACAAATAAATAAATAAAATCTTTAAAAAAAAAAAAAAAATGTGTGAAAGGGAGAAGATATATATGACAGTCTAAATGAAAAAGATTGTTGAAAATTACTGAAGCAGGGTGGTGGAACAATTATTTTTTATGGAATACATGGATCTTGTAACTCTTTAACATAGTGCACTCCCGTGAAAAAAGATGCCATCACTTAGAAGATGTGCTATTTTATGCACTATTAATAAATTTTTTAAAAAATCCACAAAGTAAACTGTGGCATATTATCAATAGAAAGACTCTTTTAGAGATGTCAGAATTTAAAAAAAAAAAGAACATAAAAATGAAAAGTTTACCTTAGAATTGATGAAACACAGTAAAATCCATTAATTGTTTAATCCAGAATTCATACATAAACCTCTCTTAACGGAAGATTGCTTCAGTAAATTAACTGGCAATCTTGTAAGTATGCACAACTTACCTAGGCTGACAACGTTCACATAAGTATGTATCAGGAATATGCTGCCTGTCAATCCCCATGCAGTCAATATGTTGCCAAACACTTAAAGAAAAAGCAGAACATATAAAATGTTAACAGAATATTCTTAATTTAAGATGTGATTATCTATTCAACTATCACTTAGTAAGCACCCACTTTGAGTTTAGCACTGTAAAAGGTGCTGTGAGGAATTCATAGAAATATGTCCTTGGGGAGATAAAACTAAGATGCAAAGACAAGATGACAAATATAGGATTTTATATATATATATATATATATATATATATATATATATATATATATTTCTAAAGCAAATATAACTTTTAATGTGAAAGGTAGTATACATTATAAATATTCTCAAAAGTCACAGCATGAAGATGTCCACACTATTTGAAGTTAATGGGAAAATAACCCTGGTGAATAATGGACTTGAATTAAAACCTCATCTGGGAGATTAGAAAGAAAAGGTGTCATTATAGTAACTTTTCTCAAGTAGACAGATATAAGGAGCAACAGCCAGCAGGCAGTTATCTATATGAAGGGGGATTTTCATTCTGAGACATAAAGGGGGTAGAACCGGATTAGTAAAGTGTAGTCAGATTACCCAGGACTCAAAATTCAGGATGTGTACATATCTCCTCTGACAGGCACGAGGTAACACTAGAGGTGCTTTGGTGGTATACAGTTAATTCAAAGAAGTTAAGAAACCCAAGTAGAAAAACCAACTAAGACAATTTTCCAACATTTCAAAACTTAAAGAAGGACAGAACTAGAAAGCAGCAGAGAAGATAAGTTAAAGAATCCAAGATACATTCCATAAGGATAGGGATTAAACCTATTCTGTCCTCAAATTATTTTTATAGAATACATGGATCACTTTGAGGCAATCTCTCAATTTGCTACTATTACTTATTTTGTTGCCAGGACTTTAATTGGCCCAAAGCTGATAGATAGATAGACAGACAGATAGATCTTAATTACTCTTTATATAATAATTAGCCATTTCAAATATATCCCTACTGAGTTAACTATAGTATGCTTTTCACTTCTAAACTGGGAAAGCTGGGAAAAGACCTGGTAGGAAGTGGAAGGTAACAAAATATAAGATGTGGGGGGGAAGTGAGAAATAAAAGCAGAGCACCTGACAAGGCAGGTTAGAATAACAAACTGAATTAAATTTGGTAAGTAATAATGTCATGCAGATAAAAGTAGAAACAAAACTAGAAAATGCAATAAATGATCTGAGCTCTAGATGTCAAACTTGAAAGAGGAGTATAGGCTGGAGGTACATGGACATACACAGAGGCAATACAGAACAAAAAGAGGAAAAAAGGTAAAGCCTTGCAAATATACTACAGATTAAGCAGTAGAAAAATAGAACAACAACAACAAAAAACCCAGATTCATAACAGAGAGCAGTTGCTGAGAAGCAAATACCTTGAACAATCCAAAAACTGAACCGGTCCTTCAAGAATTTGCAGACAGGTATAAATCCTAAGGACTATTTCACTATTTTCTAATTGAGATAATTCTATATTATATCTAGATCATTGTAATGAAATCGAAAGAAAACACTGCATTAAAATGAAAACACTGCCAAATGGTATGTAATTTATCACATTAGACAAGATCAGCTAAGAGAAAGCTATTATTACATGATCAGTTAAAATATGAACTAAAATTTCCTAATTATTTAAAAAATAATGAAGAAAACAAGTTATCATTGAAGTTATTTTTTTAGTTTTTGAATTCACCTCCTGAATAAATTTACTGAGGTGACTGTTCATACTAATGATATGTGTCACAGGTAATAAGTATTTATTTTTAAATTTTAAAAGGTATCACAATAATTTTATTAAAACTAATTCAAAATATCACATCTTTACACAAAAATGCCGAATTTCACTCTCCAGTTAAGACTAATTCCTTCCTTCTGGCAAAAGTAAATCAACTTTTTAAAATATAACCCTATATGCATGTTTTTATCAATAACTTCCAACTCCTAATCATGTAATAGATGGGAAGAATATTACAAATAATGCGAAGTAATTTATATTTGGCTTTAAGATGTATTTTTACACTCATACTCAAATATGGGTATATGCTATACTAGTTCAAATCAAATAATGAAGCATTGCCACAAACATCTGACCTAGGAAATTGTGTAAAGCCACCGAAGTATCTTACCCCCTACAGTACACTGCTTAAATCCTCTCTGCTTCCTACTCTGTACAAGGGATGGACTCAGTAACTTTCAGGCTGAAATCCTACAGTTCCCTCTCCATCCTCCCCAACTCCCTCCCCTGCAAAACAAATCAAAAAACAAAACAAAACAGAACAACAAAAAAAAAACAAAAACAAAAAATGAAAACAAAACCCCACTTTCTGTCCCAATCACACCTTCTCTAGGGGAGGAGGCCTTTCTTGGTGGCTGAACCAGGGTTGGGGGAGGGGAGACTGTGGTTCTGGTTCAAGGAGACTCCAGAGGGCTGCAAGGTTCAAGTCAAAAGGAGGTGAGAGAGTCAGGTCAAACAAACATCAATCAAAATGTGTAATTCCCCCAAACTGGAAAATCACAGTTGACTATACAGCACAAATAATTCCAAAGGAAATTCAGAGGGCTCATTTTTCTATCTTGTCTACCACTATATGCAGTTGTATTATTATTGGATGAGCAAAAAGAGAGATGGGATCCTATACGAATGAAGTTCAGAACCAACTGCCTATTACTCAGTTAATAAGGAGGATTTCTAACAAACTCTAATAGAGCTTCTTTCCCATAAGAAATCTTTCTAGCAAAACACACTGCATTGATAGTAGCAATGCATCAAAAAAATGCGGTCACCAATTCCTTTAAAAGTGACTTTATCTTTTCCAAGAATAACAATCAAAGGTTAGCAACATTCAAGAAGAGTAAACGAACAGCGTAAGGTATTTTACCTGCATTTGTCACAACAGATCATATATCCATCATCATGTGTAAAACCACATATGCACCTGGTTACATCAGTACCGTAACTTCCATCCTCAGATGTGCTGATTGTTGTAGCACTGGAAGTTTCATCAAAGTTAGGAGTGGCAAATATGCCTACTTCATTTTTGCTAATAAGAACTGATGGAGGAGGGGAAGCCGGAGGTGTTGGAGGAGGACGAGCACCATAATTATGGTCCTGGATAATTGAACACAAATACAGTACAATATAATTCCAACAACAGTATGAACTTAGATAAAAATCAATCCTTAATTTGAATATTCAAGAAATATGAAATTGACCCACTTCTTCCCTAATACCTTTAAAATAATGACTTGTGAAGCTAGATATTAAACCATACTAGTAAGAGAAAATGTCTACCCAACCTCAGTCACCTGCACAGGGACTGGACTTCCCTCAAACTCCATGCCCTCACCTCCCTAATCAAAAGATATCCTCAAAATCTTTTGGTTAAAGAGCTCCGCTTTCAAGATAGAAGCAGGTATAAGATGTGTAGATAGGGGTTAAAAACAAAACAAACAAAAAAAACCCCACAAAAAAATCTTGGGAATGTGGAGACATTCTTAAAGAATAACAAAAACAACTAATAAAGACATATTATCCCTATATAGATTTTTAAAAATTTGGTGTTTACTCTGGTCCCAGAGGTAAAAATCCGTCATAATTGTACCTGGATAGTATCACAAATGTGTCCAGTTCTCTGTTACAATCTAACTTGTACCTAGCTATGCAACAAGTGAATGAGTTTAGATAAGCCTTCATTTTTTCAGCTATGAAATGGGGACAAAAATTATGCCGATCTGATGAAGCTGTTTTGGAAGATTAAATGAGATAATATATGTAAAAATGTTTAAAGTCTGGCACATAAGTGCTCAATAAGTAGCAATTATGTAATTTATTATAAAATTACTATATAATTTAGAATCAACAGTAGATAGTAAATACAACCCTATGTTTTTTTTTATAGAGAAGGTAAAGAATTACAACACTAAACTATTAATAGCATAAAATGCATAATAATAGGAGTAAGATTAATAATAAAACTTCTAGGGAATGCCTCCTTTAGAATTTTAATCCCTCAATATAGTGAGAGTAATAAAGTTAAACTATAAATTACATACCTAATTATTTAGGTAATATAAAACAAGTATTTTTTCTAAATATTGTTTTAGGCACAATACCACATCTTTCAACCTCTAGATATAAAATACCCTTTGAGAGAAATGTTGGACACTTACCGCATAGGGCAAACCGATGTAACTGTGTGAATGATGCGAGCTGCTGGTATATAACTGGTGGGGATAACTGTTGGATTTCTCAACTACCACAGGGCTAGCTTCTACGGATTCTGGTCTGGAGGGGGAAGAGTTGCATTAAAGAGAATTCCACTCATTTTTGTTCTGTTCATGCATTTAAAATTCTAAGCATTTATTTCATATAACTTGTTTCTACACAAATGTCATTATTTCTATACAAATGTTTTTTCACAGTAGGTAGACACCCTGTGGACAAGATACATCCTATATATCCTATCTAGATTCTGTGTCCTAACAACAAAACTTTTAAGTAAAATAGTATCTTGCCTCCAAGTTCAAATATAGTTGCCCTCTCACTAAGAAAAATTATCAGGGGCGCCTGGGTGGCTCAGTGGGTTAAGCCGCTGCCTTCGGCTCAGGTCATGATCTCAGGGTCCTGGGATCGAGTCCCGCATCAGGCTCTCTGCTCAGCAGGGAGCCTTCTTCCTCCTCTCTCTCTCTCTCTCTCTGCCTGCCTCTCTGCCTACTTGTGATCTCTCTCTCTCTGTCAAATAAATAAATAAATAATCTAAAAAGAAAAAAGAAAAACTGTCAGAGATTAAACATTCTTTAATATACTCAGTGGCACTGGGGACACTAAACACAGGGGAGGAGGAAAGTGGCAGAAACAATTTAAACAGGAGGAAGAACACACTGAATCTCCATGGAACCCAATGTCAATGTGAAGTACACATTTCAATGTTCAAAACTGTAGGTCTACATTAGTGTGCCAAGATGTAACAAAGCTCTGGAAAATATCATTAAAGTTAATGAATAGTTAAGAATAAATAATAGTAAAATAATAGTAATTAATAAATAAGTAATAAATAAAGTTAAGAAATAGGAAACTTCACAATGAACCAAGGTTTGCTTATAAAAAAAATATAAGCAGCAGGTAGAGTAATACTGATCAGCAGTTCTCACCTGCAATGGTTAGGTGATGATGACCTGACCATCAACTGATACAAATGGGACTAAATATGAGTAAGGAAGTAGGTAGTAAACCTACTTCTGAAGCCAATTCAGAATGAAATTACTTTCTGGCTTGCATACACAAAACATGACCTGTTTCTGTGCCTTTATTCTTACCGCAGCCACCAACTGAGAAGATTTTTTCGTAACACTCCTTATCTTACCTCTCATTAAAAACTTGCCCTTAGAACTTAGTACTTTTGCACTCGTTGTGGTTTAATACTTCTTAATGTACTTACACCCTAGCTTCATGTATCTATAGTCAACTGCTTCTTGATATACTGCTCCCCCCCACTCCCCTGTACAAAGTCTCAATTTAGCTCTAAGTGGCTGCTGTTGTTGAGATCTAGTATTACACAATCAGGAAAGAAAGGAAGCACAAACTGAAGTTGTCACATGGTTCTAGAGGAAAGAGCAGAAGAGCCTCCAAAAATGTTCTGAATACTTTGACAATCAATGCCTATGCTGTTATTTTAAAAATTGATTACTTTCTTTTAAAAAAGAAATTTTTAGATTTTAAAATCAACACATTCTCACTGCATAAAACTTAAATACATAAGAAAGTGAGGGATGTCTTCATCCAAATCTCAAACATACCCATGTTAAGAGGCCATGTAACTCCCTCTAAATTTTTCCTATCCATAAATAAATCTAAGAGCTGTTTATTTTTTCTTCATTTTTTAAACATACAATGTATTTTTTGTTTCAGGGGTACAGGTTTGTGATTCATTAGTCTTACACAATTCACAGTGCTCACCATAGCACAAACCCTCTTCAATGACCACCACCCAGCCACCAGAGCTGTTTATTTCAAAAACTGAGAATATACTGGGGCACCCAGGTGGCTTAGTCAGTTGGGCAGATGCCTCTGGCTCAGGTCATGATACCAGGGACCTGGGATGGAGCCCCGCATGGGCTCCTTGCTCGTCAGGAGCCTGGTTCTCCCCCTCCCTCTGCTTGCCACTCCCCCTGCTTGTTCCCTCTCTCTGTCAAATAAATAATCTTTTGAAAAAATTATATAAAAAGTGAGAATATGCTCTATTTGCTTTTTCATAATCAGCTTTTTCCATTTGTCAATGTCAATACTTATTACCTTATTTTTGCTAATAACTACTGACTTCAATATATAAGTGTACATAGTACTTAACAATTTCCCCATTCAGGAGAGGATGCCTGGGTGGTTCTGTCAGTTAAAGTGTCAGACTCAATTTTGGCTCAGGGCATGATCTAGGATTGTGCAATCCAGACCCACATGGGCTCCATGCTCAGAACACCGGCCACTTGGAGTCTCTCTCCCTTTCCATTTGTCCCTCCCCCCACTACACATACTCTCTAAAAAGAAAGAAAACAGTGGCGCCTGGGTGACTCAGTGGGTTAAAGCCTCTGCATTAGGCTCAGGTCATGATCCCAGGGTCCTGGGATCAAGCCCCCATCAAGCTCTCTGCGAAGCAGCTCTCTGCTTCTTCCTCTCTCTGCCTGCCTCTCTGCCTACTTGTGATGTCTGTCAAATAAATAAATAAATCTTAAAAACTAAATAAATAAGTAAAAAGAAAGAAAACAATTTCCTTACTGGTGATATTTGGTTTTCATTGTAAAAGGTATCACTGCATTTGCATAATACATGGGAGTATTTCTACAGTATGATCCCTGGGAGATAGAAATGCTCAACAGAAAGGTAAATGCATATAAAATGGATAGGTACTAGCAAACTGCCTTTGAGTGATTTACAATATCAATTGCTTTAAAATTCTTAAACAATTACACAGAAGGAAGAAGTCGGGGTGGCTCAGTCAGCAAAGCATCTGACTCTTTTTTTTTCTTTTTAATTTATTTATCAGAGAGAGAGAGAGGGGGAGAGAGCGAGCACAGGCAGACAGAATGGCAGGCAGAGGCAGAGGGAGAAGCAGGCTCCCTGCCGAGCAAGGAGCCCGATGTGGGACTCGATCCCAGGACGCTGGGACCATGACCTGAGCCGAAGGCAGCTGCTTAACCAACTGAGCCACCCAGGCGTCCCAAGCATCTGACTCTTGACTTCACCTGACTCGTGATCTCTGGGTCTCAGGATTGAGCCCCATGTTGGGTTCTATGCTAGCTAGGAGGCTGCTCAAGGATTCTCCCCTCCTCTCTACCTCTGCCCCTCCCATGGCCTGTGCCTGAGCATGCTGCCTCTTTCTCAAATAGATAAATAAATCCTTTTTTAAAAAATTATGATGGGGTGCCTAAGTGGGTTAAAGCCTCTGACATCGGACTCAGGTCATGACCCATGGTCCTGGAATCAAGCCCCGCATTGGGCTCTCTGCTCAGTGGGGAGCCTGCTTCCTCCCTCTCTCTCTCTCTCTGCCTGCCTCTCTGCCTACTTGTGATCTCTGTCAAAAAAATAAAATCTTCAAAAATAAAAATAAAAAATAAAAAAAATTATGTTGAAGGAAGAAGTGAAATTTAGGGAATTCCTGATCTATAATACTACTATTAAGGCAACATGGAGGTATTCTGGCCAAAAGAGAAAGATTCAGACTTAAAGAATTAGATCAAACTCTAAATATACTACTAAGGAGTATAGCAAAAACTTTGGCATTTTGGAGTAGTTAATGGTTCAGTCTAAAATATTTTTCAGCACAAAAGCAGTTAAGTTCAAGCATGTAAATAAGTCACAAATGCATAACCTCATGATTCAAATTAAATCTGTACCACTAACTATTATAGAAGAAAGCAGAAATTTTTTATCAAGATCCTCATTTCTACTAGAGGGTATTATGCTTAGCGAAATAAGCCAAGCGGAGAAAGACAACTATCATATGATCTCCCTGATATGAAGAAGTGGAGATGCAATGTGGGGGGGCTGGGGGGTAGGAAAAGAAAAAATGAAAGAAGGTGGGATTGGGAGGGAGACAAACCATAAAAGACTCAATCTCAAAAAACAGACTGAGGGTTGCTGGGGGGAGGGGGGACGGGAGAGGGTGGTGGGGATATGGACATTGGGGAGGGTATGTGCTATGATGAGTGCTGTGAAATGTGTAAATCTGGTGATTCACAAACCTGTACCCCTGGGGATAAAAATACACTGTATGTTTATTAAAAATAAATAAATAAATTTAATTAAAAAAAAAAAAAAGATCATTTCTAATGCTGCTGCTTATACCAAAAGTAATTTTAAGAAGGTGGTAATGGGGGCGCCTGGGTGGCTCAGTGGGTTAAGCCGCTGCCTTCGGCTCAGGTCATGATCTCAGGGTCCTGGGATCGAGTTCCGCATTGGGCTCTCTGCTCAGCAGGGAGCCTGCTTCCTTCTCTCTCTCTCTGCCTGCCTCTCAGTGTACTTGTAATTTCTCTCTGTCAAATAAATAAATAAAATCTTAAAAAAATAAAATAAAAATAAAAACACATGTTTAAAAAAAAAAAAAAAAGAAGGTGGTAATGGTCACTTTTTTAAAAAAAATCTGGTTGATGGGGTGCCTGGGTGGCTCAGTCAGTTTAAGCATCTGCCTTCTGCTTGGGTCATGATCACAGGGTCCTGGGATCCAGCCCCACATCAGGCTCCCTGCTCAGCAGGAGTCTGCTTCTCCCTCTGCCTGCCCCTACCCCCCACTTACACATACTCTCTAATAAATAAATAAAATCTTTTTAAAAACATTAAAGAAAAAATATTTTAAAGATTTTTCCTGACCCGTAAGATAGCATTTAAAAAAAGTCATACAACATATATCTTTAGAAATATTCTTTATGGGGCGCCTGGGTGGCTCAGTGGGTTAAAGCCTCTGCCTTCAGCTCAGGTCATGATCCCAGGGTCCTGGGATCGAGCCCCACATCGCGCTCTCTGCTCAGCGGAGAGCCTGCTTCCTCCTCTCTCTCTGCCTGCCTCTCAGCCTACTTGTAATCTCTGCCTATCAAATAAATAAATAAAATCTTTGAAAAAAAAAAAAAGAAATATTCTTTATAAGTTTCATGGTGCTAAATATCCTCAAAACTCTACATTTCTGTAACACTGTAAACATGAAAACAACTTTGTGACAAATACCAAAAGTCAAACATCTTTTGATCCAGTAATGCCATTTTCAGGAATTTATCCTAAGAAAGTAATTCCCACTAGATGAAGACCTGCAGATTTGAGATGTTTATTGTAATACTATTCATAAAACAATATGTAAGAGGAGAACTCATTTAAATATCCAGTCAAAAAATGACTAATTAGGGGCGCCTGGGTGGCTCAGTGGGTTAAGCCGCTGCCTTCAGCTCAGGTCATGATCTCAGGGTCCTCGGATCGAGTTCCGCATCGGGCTGTCTGCTCAGCAGGGAGCCTGCTTCCTCCTCTCTCTCTCTGCCTACTTGTGATCTCTCTCTGTCAAATAAATAAAATCTTAAAAAAAAAAAATGACTAATTATATCCAAGCAAACCTACTATATTTATAGATGGGTAACACCTTGGCAGGAACTCCTAGTAACAAAAACCACTATACTGAGATTACAGAAGTTTTCCTCAAAATCTTCTGGACCATTTCATAAAGCTTTAATAAATTTCTAATGTAGAGCTAAAGGGATAATATGCAATAACAAATTTTATGTGAATGGTTGCTACAGTGCTCTGTTTAGCCTATATACTTATATATATATCTACACACACACACAAACACACATATAAATACGAATATAGAGATACCATTTATCATAAAGAAACATTAGCATATTTCTATACATAATTATGTATCAAAACATAAATCATGCTGCTTTTTTCATCCTACGGACCAATAAGATTTCACCTATATAATTTTGATGTCAGTTTTCAAGTAGTAAGATACTTACTTGTACTCACTCATATATGGCTTTGTATGTGTTTTTAAATCACTGAACCAATGATCACTATTAAAAAGATACTCTCTATGCATGGGAAACTTTCCAAAAGATAGTCACTTTCTAATCTGAGAATTCAGTGTTTAAAAAAATAACATGCAATTAAAGTACTCATAATACATGAGCACTAAGGGGGCACCTGGGTGGTTCAGCTGGTCGAGGGTCCAACTCTTGGTTTTGGCTCCAGACATGATCTTATAGGGTCATGAGATGGAGCCCCATGTTTGGTTCTGAGCACAGCAGGAAATGTGCTTTTTTTCTTCTCCCTCTACCCCTACCCCTGTTCGCACATGCTCTAATAGATGAATCTTCAAAAATAAATATAGATAGATGCAATAAGGTATGGCCAAATGGTCAAAACAGAATTTGTAATGAACTCTCCTTTTCAAAATTATGAATTCTGTTTCCCACAAATTGAGGACATGAAATGCATACAGAATTTCTAATATGCAACTTGGCTCTAAAACCAAATTTTAAAATATGCTCTCTTAATCATCAAGACAGCATGGTACTGGCACAAAAACAGATACATAGATCAATGGAACAGAATAGAGAGCCCAGAAAAAGACCCTCAACTCTATGGTCAACTAATCTTTGACAAAGCAGGAAAGACTGTCCAATGGAAAAAAGACAGCCTCTTCAATAAATGGTGTTGGGAAAATTATCTGGATAGCCACATGCAGAAAAATGAAATTGGACCATTTCCTTACACCACACACGAAAATAGACTCAAAAAATAATGAATACTGTTATGCTGAAAATAAATAAATTTAATTTAAAATATAATAAATAAACAAAAATATTTAAATAATAATAAAAAAATTTTTTTAAATGGATGAAGGACCTCAATGTGAGAAAGGAATCCATCAAAATCCTTGAGGAGAACACAGGCAGCAACCTCTTCGACCTCAGCCGCAGCAACATCTTCCTAGGAACATTGCCAAAGGCAAGGAAGCAAGGGCAAAAATGAACTACTGGGACTTTATCAAGATCAAAAGCTTTTGCACAGCAAGGAAACAGTTAACAAAACCAAAAGACAACTGACAGAATGGGAGAAGAGATTTGCAAACGACATACCAGATAAAGGGCTAGTGTCCAAAATCTATAAAGAACTTAGCAAACTCAACACCCAAAGAACAAATAATCCAGTCAAGAAATGGGCAGAAGACATGAACAGACATTTCTGCAAAGAAGACATCCAGATGGCTAACAGACACAAGAAAAAGTGCTCCATATCACTCGGCATCAGGGAAATACAAATCAAAACCACAATGAGATATCACCTCACACCAGTCAGAATGGCTAAAATCAACAAGTCAGGAAATGACAGATGCTGGCGAGGATGCGGAGAAAGGGGAATCCTCCTACCCTGTTGGTGGGAATGCAAGCTGGTGCAACCACTCTGGAAAACAACATGGAGGTTCCTCAAAATGTTGAAAATAGAACTACCTTATGACCCAGCAATTGCACTACTGGGTATTTACCCTAAAGATACAAAGGTAGTGATCTGAAGGGGCACGTGCACCCGAATGTTTATAGCAGCAATGTCCACAAGAGCCAAACTATGGAAAGAACCTACATGTCCATCAACAGATGAATGGATAAAGATGATGTGGTATATATACACAATGGAATACTATGCAGCCATTAAAAGAAATGAAATCTTGCCATTTGCGACGACGTGGATGGAACTAGAGGGTATCATGCTTAGCGAAATAAGTCAAGCGGAGAAAGACAACTATCATATGATCTCCCTGATATGAAGAAGTGGAGATGCAACATGGGGAGTTAAGGGGGTAGGAGAAGAATAAATGAAACAAGTTGGGATTGGGAGGGAGACAAACCATAAGTGACTCTTAATCTCACAAAACAAACTGAGGGTTGCTGGGGGGAGGGGAGTTGGGAGAAGGGGGGTGGGGTTATGGACATTGGGGAGGGTATGTGCTATGATGAGTGCTGTGTGTGTAAACCTGGCGATTCACAGACCTGTACCCCTGGGGATAAAAATATATGTTTATAAAAAATAAAAAATTAAAAAAAAATGCTCTCTTAAAAAAGAAATATGCTCTCTTATTGACTAAGCCAACATCAGATACTGACCGGTTTTTTTGGAAGTTCCTTAATAGCTAATAAATGCAGAAGGAATGATCAAAGTAGAAAAATCACGAATTTTCAACCCTCTAGAGATGATGGATTTAGGCAAACGATAGCCAATGAATGCTAAAACCTCCAAAGGCTGAAAGCTGATGGACAGATAAGGCTGACAACACCTGAACCCGCTGATCTTTCTTGTCATCACTGAAAGTTAGACAACCAAGTTTTCTGTGCCTCTCTCATACTATGCAACAGAAATTACAAGGTCCCACTTTTAAAGTATCATGCTGAAAAGAAAAAAGAAGGAAAATGAGAAAGGGAAAAAACAAATCTGAAGCTAATCACATCTCTAGGTCGAAGTACCAGTTTATAGGAACACAGGAGTAAGTAGATTAATACATGACAGCAAAAGGAAGCAACAGGCCAAATCCAGAACATTAAAACTTCTACAGACCAAAAGACTCCGTTTTTTTACCAGTGTATGGTATGAGGGAAAATAAATTTAAAAGGTTGCTGCAGATAAAAGAGATTCAAAGATATTTCAATCAAATACAATGTGTAGATTTTGTCTGGATACCAATTTGAATATACCAATTACAAAAAGACAGTTTTGAGACAAGTAAGGGAAATCTGAAGATGAATTTGGTATTTTATATTAAGAAAGTGTTAATTTTGCCATACAAAATAATAATGTTGTGGTTTTTAAAAAATCCTTATCTGTAAGTGGTGTATATTGGAGAGAACAAGTAAAATGACCTAGGAATTTCTTCTAAAATATTTCAATAAAACTGTAAAATAGATGAAACAAGATTCCAAAACTTGGAATACTACTGAAGCTAAGTAATGGGCACCTCCAATTATTACACTGTATTCCCTACTGCTGTCTATATTTCTGTACTTCCTTATTAAAAAGTTTTTTTACATTCCCCAACCTTTTCATCTTATATTTAGTTTCCTTTAATCAATAGGTACCTGTAAGAACGGTACCTTCCCAAACTCAGGAAGATATCCTGGGGATTTCTATTTCTAAGCCTCTATCTGTGGAATCTCAACCCTTCTTGATTTCAACACATCTCTCAAAGCTTACTTCACATGCTCAAGGAGTACTTTCCTAACTGCTTCTACTCATAACGATTTTTATAAATCCTATGGATTCCTATAGCACTTATTTACTGTACTGTTAATTTATTACCTTTCATACAGTATTTCTGTAGGCTATCAACCATCTTATCACATGGATTTATTATTTCTTTCTTCCAAATGCCATCAAAATTAACAAGGCATCTTCTCTCTTAAAAAAAGAACATAGGGATGCCTGGCTGCCTTAATCAGAAAAGCATTCAACTCTTGATCTCAGGATTTTAAGTTCGAACCCCACGTGGGGTTTTAATTACTTAAAACTTTTTTAAAAAGCATGGAATTGGGACATTTGTGTCTAAGACTGGCCATTCAATGGGTACAGCTGAGTAGTCACCTTTCTAAAGCTCAACTTTTTATCTATAATGTAGGGATAAATATCCCCCTTCACGTTCTTCCCAACAATATGGATGAAACTCAAAAGACAGAAAGGATATGAAGATGCATTTTCTCAACTATAACGCATCATGCAGATATGCAATGCTACTTTTTTCTTCAGAAATGTCTCTCAGATGTAACTATTCAGTCTGAAATTACTTTTCAATTATTTTAAAACCTTGAATCCACAGTAATTCAAACTTCCAACAGTGATTCTAAGTACAAGGTCTACTATGCCTGTTATAAATACATCACGAAATTTGCAAGTTATCAAAAACACTGTTGATATTTAAATATTTGGTAAATACTGAGCACTAAATATGTGCTAAGTCCTCTTAAAGTTTATTCTTTTTAAAAGTATACTCCCATAACTCTCAAAATTATACTAAAGTCAAGTGCCTTGAAATAAAATGATTCCTTGGTAATCCCTCTGTAAAGCAGAATTTTAAAATATTTTTTCTTAAAGTTGAGTCCATAAATACATGATTCTTCACATAGTTAAGAGACTAAACTTTACATCAAGAAAGGTAATCTGTAATCATGAATCTGTGATGTTCATATAACAAGGTTTTTAAATTCTAGGTCAGTGATTCAGAATATTATCCAGTGACATAAAATACATTTTACTGCTACACTGTATATATATGCATCACTAATCTAACAGGGACACACGGTGATATGCATGTCACTTTTCTATACTTACCTCGTCTTTTTTAATAAAATGTTCGAAGAGACAGGGACCTATTACTGTAATAAGTTATTTACTACCAACAAAGTAAGAGACAGAAAAGGGTGGAACAGCAAAATGGGATTAATGTTCTAATTTTAGTTCCAGTCACTACTTAAATCATGTATAATTTTGACACAAAAGCTAAGTAAGCAAGGAAATCTCTATCACTGGCATCAGAGAATTTTTATACATTTAAAATTTTTTTTGGAGGGGTGCCTGAGTGGCTAGATGGTTAAGTGTCTGCCTTCAACTCAGATCATGATCTCCAGGTCCTGGGATTGAGCCCCACATCAGGCTCCAGCTGAGTGGGGAGGCTGCTTCTCTCACTCCCCATGCTTCCCCCCACTGCTTGAGCTCTGTATTTCTCAAATGAATAAATTAATTAAAAGGTTTTATCAATATTACTGTACATCTAGACTTTTTAAAAGATTATATTTATGTATCTGAGAGAGAGAGCACACACCAGTAGGGGAGGGCAGAAGGAGAAAGACTTCCCACTGAGCACAGGGGCTTAATTGCAAGACCCTGAGATCATGACCCCAGCTAAAGTCAGATGCTTAACTGACTGAGCCACCTGGCACTCCTGTACATCTAGATTTTAGATAACTGTGTTTTTTTTTTTAATTTTTAATTTTTTATAAACATATATTTTTATCCCCAGGGGTAGATAACTGTGTTTTCTTCCAAGATTTTATTTTATTTTTTTTAAGATTTTATTTATTTATTTGACAGAGAGGGAGAGATCACAAGTAGGCAGAGAAGCAGTCAGAGAGAGAGGAGGAAGCAGGCTCCCCGCTGAGCAGAGGGTCCGATGCGGGGCTCGATCCCAGGACTCTGGGATCATGACCTGAGCCGAAGGTAGAGGCTCAACCCACTGAGCCACCCAGGCACCCCCAAGATTTTATTTTTAAGTAATCTCTACAACCAACATGGCTTGAATAGATCAAAACCTGAGCTGAGATCAGATACTTACCCAACTGAGCCAGGCAAGCACCCCTAAACTGTTTTTAAAGTAGTAACTTTAAGGTTTCTGGTTGGAAAGGTTTTTAAAAGGCTATACATAGGTATGTTCAGCCTTAAGCATGTCAATGAAAAATCAACATGATTTTGTGGAATACTTAATATACACACATGAGGTTAACTAGATTAACAATATCAGACACAATGCATTTGAGTCACTGTTCACCCAGTCCAATATCCAACATGCTAAACCAAGAACTGATATGTAAGATCCTTGGAAAAAGCCATTTTATTCAAAAGCTTTGCAAAGTAATACTTTGCCATCTTTTACTCCTCTCTTTACAACTCTAAAGGTGCTCCCTAGTTTTTATGTATTAATGTTAAGTGACTAAGTACCTGTCCATATAGATGGGTCGATCCACTTCACTATCCTGTTTCTTGATTCTTAGGTCTCAATCTTTTAAAAAAATTTTTTTTATTCTTTTATTTGACAGAGACAGAGAGATCACAAGTAGGCAGAGGCAGGCAGAGAGAGGGGAAAGCAGGCTTCCCGCTGAGCAGGGAGCCTGATGCAGGGCTCGATCCCAGGACCCTGAGATCATGACCTGAGCTGAAGGCAGAGGCTTAACCCATTGAGCCACACAGGTGCCCCCATAGGTCTCAATCTTATTAACCATCTTTTAAAAAAAGTTTTTAAAGTAATCTCTACACTTAAAGTGGGGCTTAAACTCATGCCCCTGAGATCAAGAGTCACATGCTCTACCAACCAAGCCAACCACGCTCTCCTTATTAACTGTCTTTATAACACAGCCCCTGAAGCCCTGGTGATCATTTAGCTTTCTTCAGATCCATTTATTTCTTCAATAAGATGTAGCAAACAGAAAGGCAGGGTACTCCAGCCATGAGTATAACACACTCTGTAGAAAGTGATGATCTCATGATGACTCCTCATTTTCTAGATTCTTCTGACATAAATATACCAAAGTCAAAAAACCACCGTATCTTAGTATTTCTGTCATTGCCCACTGAGAAACATTCACCATTTTCTGAAGTATTCTCAAATTTGTATTTTTATCACCACTAACAACATATGCCTTCAGTACATAGAAGAATGAATCTGGACACATCATGATGCAGTCCCTATCTCAAAGAAGCCATATAGACATTAAAATAAGAGCAACCCCAGTCATGCAGGAGGACACCGCTGTTTATATTACTTCACCCAGAAAGTTTATTCCTAGACTCTGTTTCCACCTATGATAAATCCCAGTCAGAAAATTCTTTCCAAGTTTTTTTGGAGGATTTACCTTACAGTCAAAGGAACATACAAACTGTAATTCAATGAATAGTTCTATGATGGTGTTCACTATGTGATTAAGGTAACTTGTTAGATCCTAGACAGGATAAAGAGATATAAAACATACTCCAATCATTCAAAGAGTTTCCGATCTTGGGAGGAACAGCAGCATTAGCAAAAAGAGACAGGTAGCACTATACAAGGCAAAAATAAATACCATAAGAAAAGTATGGTCAAATGCTTAACAAAAACTCTTTCCTCCTCTGTGTGAGATTTTGCTCTTTTACCTGAATGGGTAATTTGCTATATTGCTTGGCAAATTAAAATGACCCTTGATAGGTAAATAAGTTTTGTCTAGACTGAGAAAACTATAAATATTTGATGAGGATACCACAGATCTGAACTTCCCAAAGATGCAGTGACTCTTCTAACTGGCATGTCCCTTTCAGGGAACCTGGAAACTTTGCCTATGCTTGTTACAAGAAATAATGGCTTCTTAAGGGTATAAGGGTTCTAAATCAGGACTACCATAGCTCCTAATGTGGACCCTGTCTCCTTGTATCTGACAGTCACTTGAGAAGTCGAAGAACATAGTTTCTGGATGGCTGACTGTACTCCTACATGGTCTCATACAGACATGAACAACTGATGCTGACCTCTGATAAACTCGGGCTCCTGTCCTATACCACAGAGACTAGTGCCAAGTACAGCCTATAATAGTCTTGTAAATCTGAATCTTTAGTTGAGCCTAAGAAGACCTCCTTCAAGGGGTTGCAAAAGTTCAAGGCTCCTGAATCAAGGGAATTCAAGAGAAGGACATTTATCTGAGTAAGAGGAAGGGTAAGGAATAAACATCATGAAGTTTTATTTTTTTAAAGATTTTATTTTTATTTTTTTTTATTTATTTATTTGAGAGAGAGCATGAGCGAGGAGAAGGTCAGAGGGAGAAGCAGACTCCCCCATGGAGCTGGGAGCCCGATGCAGGACTCCATCCCGGGACTCCAGGATCATGACCTGAGCCGAAGGCAGTCGTCCAACGAACTGAGCCACCCAGGCGCCCCATCATGAAGTTTTATTAAAAATGATAATACTTCGGGATGCCTGGGTGGCTCAGTTGGTTAAGCAGCTGCCTTCGGCTCAGGTCATGATCCCGGCGTCCTGGGATCGAGTCCCACATCGGGCTCCTTGCTCAGCGGGGAGCCTGCTTCTCCCTCTGACTCTGCCTTCCACTCTGCCTGTGCTCGCTCTCGCTCGCTCTCTGACAAATAAATAAATAAAATCTTTAAAAAAAAAATGAGAATACTTCTGAAAGACAGACAGGACTTTAAACATTTGAAATTTATACTAGGCATGTATCTTCTATTGAAAAAAAAATTTTTAAACCAGTAAGATGGAGAAAGACAATATGCCACACATATGCAAAAAGAGAAAAAATTGCATGGGGAGTAATCAAGGAATATGAAGGGGTCAGTTAGACTTTAGAATAGTGTTTGCTTAGTTAGCTATTGGTCAAAATTAAGTAACACAAAACCCTGCGGGTTTTTCTCTGTAGATTTGGATTTAGAGAAACACGTTAAACTAGGTCTTTAGGTGATCTGTATACCAACATCATCAAACACAAATAAGCAGTTGCACTGAAAACTCATGGCAGTACTCAGCATAAAGTGGTAGTCATCCAAGATCACTCTAAACAGACTTTTCCTAGCTCAAAAGGAAAAACGGCAAATAAATAAATAAATAGAACTTCATAAGGCTCATAAAGTCCCTGGGGACTATATCCGTAGACCTCAGTTTGACTAGCAAGCATTAAACAAATACTGAGGGCCTGCTGCTTGCCAGGCACTATGAAAGGTAAGACACTGTCCCTGTATTTAAGGAACTTATAATACAGTTTTAATTCACTCAATAAACATTTCAGCACACATCTGTAAGTAGAAGACACTGAGATGCTGGAAGTTAAGAAATAAAGAAGGGAAAGAAGTGGTCCTTCTCAAGAAACTGATCTATGGGGATTATATCAGTGATTATAGTAGTATAAGAAATATCAGTGATTATAGTAGTGTCATCAGAGGTATGCAAGGGGCTCTTCACAATAGTAATCGTATTTACCAAACTGTAAGGAATGAAAAGTTAACAAGCCCAAGAAAGAGAAAGGTGAGAGAGATGGAGAAGGTATTCCACACAAAAATCACACAGGCAGTCAGAGATACAAATACCAAGACATGTTTAAGCATGTTTCTCTAAGCATGACTGACAGAACACCAGTATCACAATCACATGTAATGCATGTCATGAATTTTTTACAGCTCTACTTAACCAAGTAAATAAAATTTTCTTAAAGATCAGGCTCAGAAATCTACAACTTAAAAAGCACACTCTTTTTTTTTTTTTTTAATTTTATCTATTTGACAGACAGAGATCACAAGCAGGCAGGGCAGCAGGCAGAGAGAGAGGAGGAGGCAGGCTCCACGCTGAGCAGAGAGCCTGATGCAGGGCTC
This sequence comes from Mustela erminea, assembly GCF_009829155.1. Taxonomy (NCBI): domain Eukaryota; kingdom Metazoa; phylum Chordata; class Mammalia; order Carnivora; family Mustelidae; genus Mustela; species Mustela erminea. Next base: position 87,238,242 of record NC_045624.1, on the reverse strand, counting down.
GATCCCAGGACCCTGAGATCATGACCTGAGCTGAAGGCAGAGGCTTAACCCACTAAGCCACCCAGGCACCCCTAATAAGCACCTTCATTCTCATGTTCACTGAAGTTCAGGAAGCACAGATTAAAAAGAGTTGCTTATATACCTCAACACCAAAACATCCCAAATAATTCAATTCAGGCAGAGGACCTGAATAACATTTTTCCAAAGATACACAAATGGCTAAAAGACACGTGGAAAGATGCTCAACATTACTAATCATGAGAGAGAAATACACATCAAAACCACAATGAGGTATCACCTTATGCTTGTCAGAGTGGCTTGAATCAAAAAGACAAGAAATGACAAGTGTTGGCAAGGATATGGAGAAAAAGGAACACTCATGTACTGCTGATAGGAACACAACCTGGGGCAGCCACTGTAGAAAATAGTATGGTGGATCCTCAAAAAATTAAAAACAGAACTACCATATGATCTAGCAATTCCACTACTGGATACCCAAAGAAAATGAAAACACTAATTCAAAAAGATATATGCACCCCTATGTTTACTTGCAGCATTACTGACAATAGCCAATGTACAGGGCCAATCCAAGTGTCCATCAGCAGATGAATGGATGAAGAAGGCATGTACACAGACACCCCCCCACACACACACCCACCACACACACACAGAGGAACGTTACTCGGCCATAAAAACGAATGGCATCTTGCTATTTCTAACAACATGGATGGATATAGAGGGTATAATGCTAAGTCAAGTCAGAAAAAGACAAACACTATATGATTCCACTCATGTGGAATTTAAGAAACAAAACAAATGAACAAAGAAAAAAGAAAAACAAGAAACTCTTAAAACTGTACAAAGAACAAACTGGTGGTTGCCAGAGGGGTAGTGGATGGGTGAAAAAGAAAAAGGAGATTAGGATTACACTACTGTGGGGCGCCTGGGTGGCTCAGTGGATTAAAGCCTCTGCCTTTGGCTTAGGTCGTGATCTCGTGGTCCTGGGGGGCTCTTTGCTCAGCGGGGAGCCTGCTTCCCCCCTCTCTCTCTGCCTGCCTCTCTGCCTACTTGTGATCTCTCTCTCTGTCAAATAAATAAAATCTTAAAAAAAGAAAGAATACACTACTGTGATGAGCACTGAGTAATGTATAAAACTGCTGAATCATTATATTGTGCACCTGGAACTACTAAAACCCTGGATTTTTTAAAGTCTGTTTGTTTATTTATGTGTTTGGGAGAAAAACTGTGGGGGGGGGGCGGGGTGGAGAGCACACAGGCACACAAGCACAGGCCAGGGGAGGGGCAGAGGGACAAGTAGACTCCCTGCTTAGCAAAGGTTGAGGGGGGGCTAGAACTGCTACAATTCAGAGCAGATGGAGTTAAAGTATGTAGAAGAGGCCAAGAGATGCGGGAGGATAAGTTAACCAAGCACAAGTTCAAAAACCACCCTAAGAAATACCTTTATTCGGAAAAACTGTACAGAGCCACTAATGATTTGTTTCTCCACCAAGGAAGGTAACAATGTGATCAGAATAGCAGCATTTCAAAATAAAGCTAAGGGTTCCAAATGCAAGGTTGAGTAATAGGTATGCAATTCTCCCAGATTCAGTAGGTTCAAGAAAAAGCCCTGATCCGAGCATGTAAAAAGTCTACCTCTCCAACCCCACTTAGAAGTAAGTTACCTTGGCTGTTCTTTGCTGAAAATTAATACCCTGTCTATAGTTTCAAAGTAATCTTCATGAGCAAATGGTGCCCACAGTCCAAATCAGTAAACATTTTTATTTAAGAAAGGGATAATAAAATATGCAACTTGCTATTACAAGCAATAATTTCTACAAATGAGTTTCTTCAATTAAGTATGGAACCAACCCACCTTGGTGATTTACCTACAATCAGTTTTTTATTACATACACTGGGCACATTAACCACTATAAGATTCATGTGATATTTAGTTACTTTCAAAGACAATGTGGAAATAAAAGACTTTCAAATACTTTTTTACTAAAAGACAACTCTTAGTAATTTCTTAATCTGTTAATTACATTATCAACAGAAAGTCGCATTAATTCTCTAGTAGCCTTATGTTTTTAAAACCTTACCAAACTTGGTAACATTTGCCAAATATGCCTTAAATTATCTTTTCATCCACTTAATTTCTAATTATTACATGACATGCCAAACTTCTTTGCATCTACTTTTCCCCTTAACTGTTCTGTATTCTGAGAGAAGGCTTTTATATGGTTGTTTTATTTATAACAGCATCTCTTTATTTGGCTGGTTAGCCGCACAAAGATTAAATCAGATTCAAGTGCCCACTTTTGATCTATAGCACATTACTACCAAGATTCCAAACAGGGATCTTTACAAAGACTCTACAGTTAAGAAGATGAAATTATTAACTGGTTGGGGAAATTTCATCACTTAATCCCTCAACAGTTAAAGAAAATATGATTTCAAGTATCCTAGTCAAAATGCTATCACTTAAAAAAAAAGTACCATCACTTGTTAAAATTCTAATACTGAAGAATCTTATATCATCCCTCTTGCTTTTACATTCTGTCTAATGTAGTCTATCACCATCAAAACACAGTCACTCAGGTAATGTATACAGTAAACTTCAATTTCTCTCTAGTTGCTATTTTAATGCTGCTAGTTTCCTAATGCCTTTTATTATTTCCCAGCTTCCTGAAATAGGTACTAACTAAAACAGCTACTTTAAAGAACTACAGCATTCAACTCACTGAAATCACACCAATTGTGTAAGATTTTTTATACACAGGAAACAGTTTGTTCAATTCTATAGCCCTTTACATCTTTTCCTACAACGGAGAGGCCATAAAATATTTCTAGCTTTAGTTCTGTCTCTCCTAAACAACTGAAATAAAATTAGCTAAGATATGAACATTCAACAATCATATATAATATATGCTATTTATAGGCTATATAATAGGCTTCAGAGTTAACAAAGAGACCAATACGATTCATGATTCAATACTTACTATATGCCAGGGCCTGTGGTAATAATAAAACAGATGTTTATATACATGAAGCTTGTATTTCAGTAAAAAGATAAGGAAAAAATAATGGAAGAAAACAAGACTTTTTCAGAGATTTTTCAGGCACTATTTTAGATAGTGTGCAGAGGAAAGGCCTCACTGAAAAGTTGTATTTGCGCTCAGCGAAGACTATACTAAGAGGAAAAAAAAATGTTCAAGGCAGCTGGAACACCAAGTACAAAGGTCCAAAGGCAGGACCAAGTTTAGAATGTTCAAAAGAACAAGGAAAATAATACCAACATGGGAGTAACAGTAGGGTAAGGGGAGAATATAGAGCAGAGATTAGAAAAGTAGGGCCTATAGTACCAAAAGATAGGATTTTAAGTGAAACAAAAAAATCACCGGAAGGTTTTCAAGTGGGAGAAATTTAAGATTTGTTTAATGCTTCAGAATTACATTATCTTCTACAGAAACAATGAATTGTGGAAAGCAAAAGAGAAACACGGAAATTACTGTAGTGTCCAAACAAGAGATGACTAGGACAATGGTAGAAATGGAGAGAAGTATACTGATTCAAAGTGTTATTTTGGAGGAAGACACAGGATTAATCAATTAATCAATGAATCAGACATGGTGGGTAAGGGAAAAGGAATAACCCAGAAGAATGCCTTAGGGTTTTGGCTTAAGCAACTAGATAGAGGCGGAGTCATTTAAAGAAAAAGATGAGCCTGGAGCAGAGTTAGATCTGAGGGAAGAAAATCAAGCAAAAAATGGGAAAGAACGGCCAGCTAAGTGTGGCATCCAAAAAGCCAACAGGGTTAAATTGTTCTAGTAGGAGGAAACAGTTATTTATATCAAATGCTGATAAAGCTATATAAATTATGGAAGACTACCAATTATTTTGACAACCTGGGTATTTATAACGGTGTTGTGTTGCCTGATGCTGAGTGTGAACTCTTTCAAGAAGTTTACTACAAAGAACAGAAAAATGGAATAGGAAATAAAAAGGGGTAGCACTCTTAAGGTATTTATATGAGATGGGAATGATCTAAATAGAAAGAAACTGAAGATGCAGGAAATACGGGACGACAGGTGAGAGTGAAGTGTAAACATCCCGAAAAAGATGAGGGGGAATGAGATCCAGACAGCAAGTAGAAGAACAAAATTTGACATTTTATAAGAAAAGCAAAATTTGAGTATAGACAGACTTCAGATGTGGAGCTGTGTTCCTACACCTGAAACGTGACTGATATAGTATAAGCTCTTAATAAATATTTATTAATAAACAGGAAGTTCCTCTATTAAAATAGAGTCATACCAAAGAACTAATAGTACCTGCTTAAGCCAAAGAAATCAGAAAGAATGATGCTCTTTACTTGAAAGAGTACCCAAGATTCACTTTCTCTAAACAAGGAGACAGCAAACTAGGATCCCTAAGCCAAAGCCAGCCCAATGCCTGGTTTTGTAAATAAAGTTTTACTAGAACCCAGTTATGCCCATTCCTTTATACATACTGCCTAGCTTTACAGTGACAATACAACACAACTGAGTAGTTTCAACAGAAACTATACTGTTCCAAATCTTACATATTTACTCTTTGGCCTTTTAAAGAAATAGTCTGTTGGCTCCAGCTCTAAATTTAATTTTAAATTCCAAAAAGGATTCACTACCACACACACTACGGAGACACACATCTACTTTATAGTCATGAGACACCTAAGAGACCTAGTAATGCAGGGGGCTCTATGGGTGGAGTTCATGAGACAGAATTAAGCTAAGGATGATTTGAAGTCATGAGCATGTAGGAAATGGTGAAAGCTACAGAAGTGGATGAAACCTCCAGGACAGGGTACACGGTTAGGTTAAGTTAAAGACTCCTAGAAAGCGTAAATATTTAACAAACGGAAAAGAAACCTTTAAAAAAAAAGAAAAGATTAAGGCACAAAAAGAAAACTAGATGAAAGCAGTTCGTGGTTTCTCATAATGTTAAACATAGAATTAACTATGACCTAGCAATTCCACTCCCAAGTACACATCCCCCCACATAACTGAAATCAAAGACTCAAATAGATACTTTATGCCAATATTCATAGCAGCATTATGCACAATAGCCAAAAGAGGGAAACATCCTAGTTTCCATCAACAGATGATGGGATAAACAAAATGCAGTACATCTATACAATGGAATATTATTCAACCATAAAAAAGAGGGTAATTCTGATACCTGCTACAACATGAACTCTGAAAACATTATGCTAAGTAGCCAGACACAAAAATGATAAATATTTTATGATTCTATTTATATAAGGTATCTAGAAGAGACAGAGAGAAAGAGAAAGGAGTAAAATAGAGGTGCCAAGCACTTGGGCCTGGAGGGGACAAAGAGGTCTGTTTATGTAATAAATGCAAAGTTTCTGGGGATGATCAAAAAGTTTGGGAACAGATGTGAGACTGACTGCACAGCACTGTGAATGTACTTCATGCCACTGAATTCTATACTTAAAAGTAATCAATTTTATATAAGCTATTTTTCTACAATAAAAAGACCCAAACTACAAAAAGGTAGTTTCACTAAAAACGAAAGTACTAAGAGTCACAGTATCAAATCCTGAGAGAGCAAGGAACAAGTCTGAAAACTATGCATTTGCCTCAATGTGACAGTAGCACAGCCAAAGTCAAAGCCAAATTGTACACAGCAAGCGGAAGATCAGTGCAAGAATTCAAACATATGACCAGGCCTACAACTGAGACAATGCCCATGGAATTATTAAAGTAAGAGGCACAAATAATACTGACAGAGGGTCAAGATTTAATCTGAATTAGCCACTCCCAGGACCTACTTGGGGTGATGTTCGGGGCCTGGAGAGAAGGTGAAATACTGCTGCTAAGACTTTGTAAGTAGAAGAGGTAGAACAAAGATGTGGTAGGCCTGGTTTGCATCTGGCCCCAAGAGACTATTGGGGCACAGTTTCTTTTCCCTCAGACTGCAAGGAGGTTTGTTCTAGGCTGGGCCTGCTGGGAGTCGATCTGTTCCGGCTCAGTCTAGATTGGTACAGTGAAACAGACAGTTTTCGACCCCAGGAAGTATCGAAGCTAGGAATGGTAGATCAGTTGCTGAGTCCTACTTGGTATGGGACAGAGTGCAAAGAGACAGGAACTGTTCAGGGAAGAATCTCTGCTGCTCCAAAGTGATGTTCAGACACTGTCCCAGAAAGTATTCTGTAGATCACATGGTCTACCCTCCAGCTTTACCCACCAGGAGATGACTGACACTAACTTCAAAAACTCTATAGTTTCAGGATGCCTGGGTGGCTCAGTGGGTAAGCCTCTGCCTTCGGCTCAGGTCATGATCTCAGGGTCCTGGGATCAAGCCCCACTCAAGGGGAAGTCGGCTTCTCTTTCTCCCTCCATCGCCCCACCCCCCCAATCCCGGCTCATGCATATACACTCTCTCTCTCAAATAAACAAATAAAATCTTTTTTAAAAAGTGACTGATGGGCACCTGGGTGACTCAGTCAGTTAAACATCCACCTTCAGCTCGTCATGATCCCAAGACCTTGGGATCTAGTCCCATATCAGGCTCCCTGCTCATCCCTGCTCAGTGGGGAGTCTGCCTCTCTCTCTCTCTCTGCCCCTTCCCCCACCCCCGTGTTTTCTCTCTCACTCAAATAAAAAAAGATCGTAACAAAACAAAACAACAGTGACTGAAAGGCACCTGGGTGGCTCAGTCAGTTAAGTATCTGCCTTTGGCTCAGGTCATGATCCCAGAGTTCTGGGATCCAGCCCTGCATCGGGCTCCTTGATCAGCGGGGATCCTGCTTCTCCCTTTCTCTCTGCCATTCCTCTCCTTCTTCTGACTCTGTCAAATAAATAAATAAAATCTCAAACAAAAAGGGGGTGTTTGAATAAATAAGCTGTGATTCCTCAAAAATTGTGAGTTTTATGATTTTCGTCTTTCTCAACAAAAATTTAATTTCTTCCTTGTATAAACCTTCAAAATATAGTTTGATTTTAATAGTTTATATATCAGTGTTATAGGTAAAACCTCTAATTTTCTTTTTAATGTTAAAATATTCAATAACACATACCTGGGTGTCAGTAATGGCATATGGACAGAATGACTCCCTAACCACTACAGTAACATGTATAAAAGATCTCCGTGAGTTCTCAATATGCTCCTTCAGATTTGTAATCAAAGCTTGTCCATTTCTTTTATCCTTGCGATAACCTATTGTTTTTTAAAGCTATCACATGAAAATCACAATAGCATTACAATAGCACACCAAGAAACATTTTAAAATGGAGAGGTCTGGTTTGACAACCGCCCTCAGTTTATTTCATGTGGCACCTTACTTCATTTAACTCATCTGTTAGTAAAACCTCTCTCTCCTGACCAAGTGGTCAAGCAACCCTGGGTTCGAACCTAACTTTACTTTTTATTAATTATGTGGCCTTACTGAAGTCTATTCATCTCCTTTAGCTGCCCTTTTTTTATTTTTTGTGGCAAAGTGGGAATAATACTTGGCTTTTTGCTGGGATACGTGTGTTATAGACAGCTGCATGAATGTTCTGAGCTTTGTATTAATTATCACAAGTGAAAAAAAATTAGAAGAAAAATTGTGTATGATTAAGTATGATTCAGCATCATTCTAAGGACAGTTCTAAACAATGCACATACAGTGCTGTAAAACAGGCTTTTAAATGTTAGAACAAAACCACATTTAAGTGAAACCACTTCCAAATTAGGATAAGCAAATCAACACTTACTTTAAGAGCAAAGGAAAGTATTAGTTTCCTGATAGTGGATTATGTGTAAAGAAATCAGTGGTGAAAATGCTAAGCATCAGTGAAAATGAACCAGTATAATGCTACTAAAAACATTTCATTAGACACAAAACACTTTAGCATCTTCAATTACACAAATTCAGACTAAAAGCACCCAAACATTTCAACAAGTAATGAACTCTGTCAGCAGGTGGCTCTAGTGACATTGAAATAACTTAGTATCACATGCTGTAACAAATACAAGTAAAAATGTATGGAACCTCATAAATTTCAAGTCAAAAGGAAACACATTAATATCTCAATCCAAGCCCTCTTTTTCAAAGTAAGATAACCAGAGTCTACAATAATTAGGTGTCATGTTTAAGGTCTCACTAGTAGGATAGTGGCTGAACAAAACTGAAAATCTAGGTATTTCCTTTTTGTACTTAGTTAAGAACTGAGTATTTACTGTGTTGCCCGGTATAGGAAAATGAACCCTCCTCCAAAATAATTAATCTCTAACCTACAAGTCACATTTAGTAATCTGTCTACCTCATCTGAAAGTACCCGTAATTATGTAAGAGCTCATTTTAATGATTTCTAATGGTACCAAAATAGTAATAGTAATATTAAAAGGAATACAATGTTGGCAATCTTATTCCCAGTTGCTGATGAGGAAAGTAGCTTGGCTTTTCTTTTTTTTTTAAAGGCTAGGAAAGAAGAAATTTAACATCCCCATTCACACATCTACCCACTTTCCAGCCCCAGGACTTCCCACCTTTTTGTTTATTTAACCAATTTAGGAATTCAGATAGTTGGAAGACCAGAAGTAGAAGAGGTAAAAATAGAGGACGTAAGTTCTCTCCATTAGGATAAAAAACACACAATTCTAAGAAACAGCTGAATTCTGGCTCATCTTTCCTGTCTAATGATAATGGAGTCTAGGTTTTCTTTTACTTCCCTTATTCTTGAGCAAGGACCTGAGAATACCTTTGTTATTATTGCAGTTATTTATTACCCTGAATTTACTACTGCTAGAAATGAAGCTACTATATACATGAACCACGTCAAAACAATTATTACATAAATATTCTTTGTAATATTAGTAAAGTAGCTATATTACAGAAAAGGCCTAAAATGAACACAGTGAATTCTGCCTCTGCCGCTTTTCTGCTCTGTGACTTGTTTCCTCACCTATAAATTAAGAATGACAATATCTACCTCATAGCTCTATCTTTATCTTTCTCATTCAGAGAGAGAGATTCTTAGATCTCACTTTAACAACTTTCGTTAACTAGCCTACAGCCTAGGCTTCACTATGTCCTTTCCTGATGTTCCACTTTGTTGTCTAGTCTAGAGTTTCTTTATCCAATACAGTAGCCACTAGACATATAGCGAACACTTGAAATGTGGCTAGTTTGAATTAAGAGGTGCTGAAGGTATAAAATACATACCAGATCTTAAATATTTTTAGTGTGGAGAAAAAGACATGAAATTTCTCATTCACATCTTTATACTGATTTTATGTTAAAATGATAATACTCTGGACATACTCCATTAAATAAAATACATAACTAATTTCAACTTTTTATAAACCTTTTTATAATATGGATACTAGGAAAAAAATTTTTTTTTAGAAAATTTGAAAGTATACACGACTCTGTGTACTTATTGCACAGCTCTGATCTAGATTTCTGACTTCCAACTGCTTATACTTTCCTTAAGAGTAAGGGTAAAATTTATAATTCACCTTTGTAACCTGAGCCTCTTATAAAACACTTTCCACACAGCTGATGCTTTAAGTTATGATCCAAAATGTGCTTTCTTTTGGATTACTAGTCTTACCCTATGAAATTATGTTAGAAGAAATCCACTTCTAGTATTAAGCCTTAATCAAAAAAAACTTTACAGATGGCACTTCCTGATAATAAAGGCAATCTCCTGTTTATTCCAATTATGGTCATTTTGCTAATCAAGTTTTAAAAAACTGCATTTACACTTAGCTCAATTTTTCCCTTTAAATACATTATTATCTTTCCACACTTTTTATTGTACCCAGGATCATGCGAGACAGTAGTGAGGAAATCAGTGAGTCATTATATTAACCTGTATGTTGTGACGGGTACTTTTCAAATCTAAGAACACAATGCAGGTAAAAACTCGCTGCTAAGATCTAAAGAGTTAACAAGCAATTTTTAAGGTATCTTAAGACTCCCCGTAGCATTTGGCTCCAAATCCAATTCTATTCATCAAGATCTAGGTATTGGTTTTTATCAATGCCATGTATAGTAAAAAGTAATTTCTGAATAAAACACCTTCAATTACATTTGACTATGGAATGTTTATAACTCCTTTAAAAAAATACTTAGGCTAGGAGTGGATGGAGGGCTCAGTCGTTAAGCATCTGCCTTTGACTCAGGTCATGATCCCAGGAGCCCTCCATCCATACTTCTCATGTTGGGCTCCCTGTTCTGCGGGAAGACTGCTTCTCCCTCTCCCACTCCCCCTGCTTGTGTTCCTTCTCTCACTGTCTCCCTCACTGTCAAATAAAATAAAATCTTTTAATAAATAAATAAATAAATAAAATAAACACTCGGGTAATGAAACAAAAATTTTTAAATTTTATTCTTATTATTAAAGCAGATATACCTGAACAATAGTCTATCAATCTTCACTGGACAGTTACTCATAAAATATTTTAAAGTTACTCTTTTTTAGTGCAAACATTTAGGTAGAGAGCCAAATCATGGCAAGTAACAGGGAACAGAAAGAAGTAAAATACAAGATCCCTAACTTTGAAGGAAAGGCAAAAAAAACTAAGATTTTTCAAAACTTAGTGATGAGAAGAGCAAAAAAAAATGTAAAAAAGAAGAAGCTGGACCTGGTAAGACTAATGAGTTTTATTTTAGAGACACAATAATTCAACAGCAAATGTTACCAAGTATGGAAATAATAGACTAGAGCTTAGCAAACCCATTCTTCAGAGATCCTAAACTAGACATTCAACTTCAAATTTCCTGTCTATAAAATGCTACAGATAAACTAGATAAACAAGTAATCCAATAAATTCTCTTTTATAGCCTTAGAAGCTAGTGTAAATATGGTCTAGTATATAACAGACTCAATAAACAATCACTGAGTATCTCCTAAATTTTGAAATAGTTTATTAGTGGTAGACTGTATTTTAGCAGTACAATCTTTTTTATTTTTATTTAATTTTTCAGTGTTCCAGAATTCATTGTTTATGCACCACACCCAGTGCTCCATGCAGTACTTGCCCTCCACAACACCCACCACCAAGCTCACCCAACCTCCCACCCGCCTCCCCTCCAAAACCCTCAGTTAGTTCCTCAGAGTCCACAGTCTCTCATGGGTCGTACAATCTTTTTTAAAAATACTTATGTATAATTATTATTATCTAGCCACACGAATACAATAAAATGTAATTCTCTTAAAAACATTTGAGTTTCAAATTATGCAGCTTCACAGGAAGGTAAAGAAATAGAGAGGGAAGTTCCATGCACTGCTCCCCCCGCATCCTCCATCTTACACAACTTTTCTGTATTTGAAATAAAAAGAAAGCATTGCATTAATTACATCAAAATTTCTTATAAAAACAACTCTAAAAGCTTCATTTCTGTGGGAAGCAAGGAAAATATTATTTAAGGCTCTTTTTAAGCTTCCAGGTTTTATATTTAAAAAGAGAATTTAAAAGCTTGAAAATTAAACCACAAAAATTCTGATGGCTGTCCCATAATAAACATTGGTACTAGCTGTACTTTCTGTGCCCACTGAGTAGGGGAAGCTATGCCCAAGCAACATACACCTGTATGAGGAATAGAAAAAAAAAAATTTTCTAAAATAGAAAGACAGTCATTCTGTAATTCCTTACAAACCGATCATTTTCCCATAATAAAAATGGCCATATCTGTACCCAAAAAGATTTGGCTCCATAATATAAATCATACTTATTGAGTATTCTAATAAATATATTTAATTTAAAAAACAGGAAGCTGTTCCCTACACTGCCCTCTTTCACTGTATTATTCATTCCCTTTTAACTGTATAATGCCTTCCACTCTGTGAATTATTTTCAAGTGCAAATACTAGACATGCCAACAAAGCACAGATGCATCTCATACTGTATACTAGACAAATTCCTACCCTGCATATAAATTTCAGAAATTACACCTTATAGTAATTGCTTAAAAGACTATTTTTTTAAAAGAAAGAACTTTAGAGGTGATTCTATTTAGGAAGCAAAGAATCTTTACCAATAAGTGTCTGTAAGTATTACCACATAGGATTTGCATCTACCAGATACTTCATATTAAGAAAAACCAGTACTTTAGACTCAGAACCCTTTGTTTCCCAAGCACTGCTTCCAGGATCTTTCCTTCCAACAGTATCCCTATCTGGGCAGAATAATGGCAAAGCAACTGTCACAGAGTGCCCCATTAGGAATCTATTATTTTATGACAAAAATAATTTATACATAGTGTAAAAAACATAATGGCTTTTAAAAATTGTATTACAACAATCATACAGTTACATAGACTGTATAATATATTACTGAAACAATAGAGAGCATCTCTGGGGTTTTCCTAATGGCACAAACAGAAATGGTGAAACACTTCAGACCACATGAAATGACAGCAAAAGGAAAATAAATAGCATTTTTATCCTCTTATGTATCAGTTTTAGAGACCCTAAAATAAATAAATTTCCTTTTTCAAACTTAAATTCTATTAAGGTCAGCTTTCTGGTCAGAGTCCCATTAGACACAATATATCTATTCACTGAAACAGAGAACAGACAAACGCATCTTTCTATCGGTCAAACACTGCTACTTGAATCCCTTGCAATTTCCAAAAACAATCAATTAATCCTCACAGCCAATATAACCTAGTATTAAAGTGGCTGGTCATTCAAAAACAAAATATAATGAAATCTAAATGCACAACTGCCTAGACCAAATAGTCTGGAGTCAGGGTAAGAACCCTTCACTGAATCCATCAGAAACAGCTCTCATAAAAGCAAAGGTTATCAAAATAATCATACAGCAGGAAATATTCCCTTTCTCTTACTTAAAAATGGTTTGAATTTTTTTAACTCAACTTAAAAAAAAAGCAAATTCCACATTTAAACGGATCCTACAACATTTTCAAATTTTCAAATTTTTTTCAAATATTCAAATTTAAAACCAAATTACTTTTCCAATATAAACATGACAAATCTTACAATATAAAAAAACAACAGTAATCTTGAACCCACGACCCTGAGATCGAGACCTGAGCTGAGATCGAGTTGAATGCCAAAATGAAGTGAGCCATGCAGGCACCCATTATATCTTGATTCTTGAGGTTGACAGTTAACAGACAGAAAAGACAAAAGGTTAGAAAAGATACAGCATTTGGCTGAAGAATTGTTTTAAAAAGTAACTTAGTTAAAGGAATTTTAACCTTCTGATATTTTGTTTTCAACAAGAATCTAAAATGAGAAAAAATATAAATGCACATCAACCACTGCTTGGTTGTGTTAAAAACTGTGTAAAATATCCTGCCTTTCCTATCCAAAATACTTTTAATTTAAATACTTACTCTGAGCCTGCAGCCATTTCCAAGTATGATGTTTCTGCTGTATCAACCCCCAAAGGGATCACTATGCTCATGACGTTCGCCTCTGGTAAATTCGATTACTATGGAGTCCTATGCATTGGTATCCAAAACACTGGGGCATGCCAGCCACAGTGCTCATTGCAAACATCTAAGTGCATCCACAAACCCTGTTTAAAAAAAGAAGGGGAACAAAAAGTTAAAAATCACCTTCATATTCCTAACACAGTCATACTATTAAAACAGTTAAGTAAAAAACATGAAGAAAGCATTCTTCATTAAAATATCCATAGATACTGGAATTTGCTCAGGGAGATTGAAGGAAGTTTCTAAATCAAAATCTCCCTTTGGGAATGAATTTAAAATACCAAAAGAAAGATTAATTAAGGTGTACTGCGTAGTGTCAGAACCAACAAATATTACTCATTTTGAAAGACAAAATGGAATTTCTTATAGCACCATATCCAAAACAAGTCTTCTGGTTCAGAAAGTGATCTAAACTAACAAATACTGAGAACTTACTATGGACTAAGCATCATATTAGGCTTTTAGATGGATGATCTATTTAATCCTTACAGCTGGAGATACGCATCTTTTACCACTGAGGATCACAAAACCAAGAAAGATTAAAAAACTTAAACAAGGCTGCTCAGTTGGAGAAATAAACCCAGGATTTGAACCAATTCCACTCTACTGTTTATATATGTATAAAAGCAAAACTATTTTATTTGTAATAAAACCCACTGCTTTAAAGTGGCTGTCATTTTCTATACTATGTAAATATAGGTCTACTGAAGGAGTTCTCCATTTCTTCAGTTAGTATCAACTCCCTAGAACTAATATTCCCTAATACAGGCAATTAGTTAAGAAAACTAATATACTTCATTGTTTTTAAATACATTTACCAAGTAACAAAATATATTCAGCTTTAACATCAATGCTTCTAATCTAATTCACTGCATAACATTTGTACATGGTACTCTTTGTGAAGTATCTACTCAAAATCTTTCAAATAATAAAACAGTACAACTCAGGAACAAAACAGAATGACAATCCTATAAACAGGAAAAGAGCAATAGTCAAAATCATTTTTTGCCATGTCATACCTGAAATACTGAAGAGCAAGCTTTCTTCAAACAGCAATTCTTGTATTTATTTTTAATTTTTTAAATTTTTCAAGTAACCTCGAGAATACCTAATTCAGGTTAATTCCTATTTCTCAAATAATGCAGATTGTGAGCTCATACCTTATTGGAGTAAATACCAAAACAGGGAATAAAGTGGTAACAGTGGTTTGAATTCTCCAAGAAAACTAGCCTCTATTTTTAAACCATGTATAACTGGGGGAGACCTACTAGATTATAAGACATTATAATAAAAATACACAATAACAGTTGTGTTTATTGCACTTAAAAGTTAAAAACAGAAGCACTGGACCTATCTCTAATGCTCACCAGACGTGTGAGCCAGGCAAGTTATTTAACCTAAGCCTCAGGTTCCTTGTTCATAAAATGCGAATTTATCCTCATAGGGTTTCTGAGAAGAAAATGAAATAATGAATGCAAAGCATTTTTGTACACAGCACTGCACTTTTTTGGCAATCAACATGTGGCAGTCATACAAGAAGAGTTGCTCTTCTTTCATGGAAAAGCTCTCTATTTCATTTAAAGTGAACTTCTAATAGCTTTTGAAACTAAAGTAATTACAGTTTTCAACTTGCCATGTTTTTATAGTTTGCTCCATCAAATTAAAATCATCCTCTAAAAATAATTAAAGCAGATTGAGAAAAAGAACAATGAAAAGCTGCCCTACCTTCTTTTCTACACCTGACCATATTAGAGTTACTTCATGAAAGCCACATAAAGCTATAAAATTTCTAATTAACAAAATGCAAGTAATACCAAACTGTAAGTTTGTTCATTCAAATGGTATCTCATTATGTATTTCTTTTAAATGCTGAAGACATGGGCCTAACAACAGGTTAACAACTACAACCTAAAAAAAAAAAAAAAATTCTCTTCCTTGTTGGTAGAATCTACTTGGTAGATGTTTTCTTCAGCTCAGTTTATCTTTACATTAGACTCATAAGAAGTCTTACATTTTAGGTGTATGTTGTTAAATATTTAGTAGTGCCATTTTTGTTTGTTTTAATCAGAAGCAGAAACAAGAAAGCAGAAATCAAACTGTTATGTACTCCTTTAGGTAAATGAGTAATGTTTCCAACCTGAAGAATCTACTTGAGTATGTTTTCAATAGTATGCTCCATTTTTATAAAATATACACTCAATGAACACTACACTTGAACTATTTTTAAACAGCAATGAAGAGCTTGCCATGAGCCTATTTCAGCCAATAGCTTGTGTCTGTGTGATTACGGCCTATCTCTCAAACGCTGCACAATGCCTGCAGCATAACACTCTATTAAGGGACTAGTGAATGAATTAGACCACCTAAGATGAAACTGCAGCCCTGGCCTCATTAGCCAAATAAGTTGCCAGCCTCTAGAATTAAGTGCTATAACAGCAACTACATGACACCTTCTCCACAAATACATCACTCTAAAAACACAGACGCTTATCCTCAGGATAAGCACATCATCCCAACTGAAACAGAACCACAGACTGAATTTGACTTAAGAGGGAAAATCTCAGTAATTTATTCACAAAAGGTCAGAAGCCAAGAGGTCCCATCTACTGAGACCATAAAATGGCAAACATTTCACTCTATTCATTAATATCAAAAACTCTAGCCAGAAAACTCACACTGTTTAAAAATATAGTTGATACTTAACAGAATCATAAATTCATTAGGGTCAAATCATTGCATCTTTAAAAATAAGAAGGGAAAGCCAAGGTAGTAAGCGGAAAAGGTGTGAGCTTGTAACATACACACAACTAGAGGAAATTCAACAATTCAACACAATCCAAACAATTACCACAAAGCTTTCACAGCTTATATGCGAATCAAGAAACTGATTTTCCAGCTGTCAGGTAAAATATATACAAAGCACATTGAGAATAAATGGCAGCCATTAAAGAAATAATGTAAAAGGAAATACCATGAGATGTCTGGCAAATCTGAGGTCCAAGAAAGAATAAATGTCTTCACAAAACCTGCTATCCAGAATAGACCTAGAAACCAAGTGAACACAGGAGTATTGAGCTGTTTTTAAATGGCATAAAATTACAGGTATGTCTGTCTAATATGGCACCTAAAACCAAAGGGACTCACACAAAGACAGAAGCTAATTCTTAGAAAAAAAAATAAATTTATTCTTCACCTCTTTATACAAAAGTGTAAACACAGTAAAGGCAACAATTAAAGCTAAATGCCAAATCAAACTGGACAGAAACTGAGAAAATACAATATTAAACACAGATTTAGCAAAGCAAAGGCAACGATACCAAAACAAAAAAAAAATTCTAAAGTAGGAAAAACAAGTTGAAAAGCTAGGAAAAGCAATTACAAAACAGTCTATCAGAAAAACTGGAAGGCTGAGGTTGCTTTTAAGACATGTTCAGAAAGCAAAAAATACCACTGAAAAGATGAATATCATACCCAAATGCAGAAGGATGAAAATATGAGGAAATTTTTTTCTAAAATTATGAATAAAAGTGCCTAATTTAACAAAATCTCTTTGAAGAGTCATTTATTACCTTTCTGTCCCTTATAAGTAGCTTATACACAGTTCAAAAAATATTAGAATTAAATCAGTGTTTGTGTTTTGGATATGTATCACTAATAAGCTGGTGAATTTTTGGCTAAATTACTAATGAAAATGAAATAAAGAAACTTGAAAGAAATTGTAAGGGACCACATACGTAACATTTCCTTATAAATTAGAAATTAAACTGCCCTCACTATGAAAGTAAGATTTCTTTCCTCTGTAGCAGTTAGCTAAGGTATAATTTAAAAAAAAATACTGGCTGACCAAGATTACCAAGTATTACCTATGAAACTCTGGACAAGTCATTTTATTACTCTGGGTTTGAACTATAAATGGAGGTAGGTTAGGCTAATGATCTTACAGTTTAAATCGTACAATCACAAGTCTATTAAGAGATTACTCCTGATAATCTAAACACTGAATATCACATTCCAAAAAGCAACAAAAAATAACTTTGACAATAGAATGAATTATTTCTCCAACTGGGTTAATATATTATCAGACAGTGCTCTACAAGCACTTACCTAATACTCAAATCTCCCCAAATAGAGGTTCTGACAGCAATGACAAATACTGAGTGCCTACAATGCTTAATCATCAGAAACCTATGGTGGAGGTACATTTATTACCCCCATTTTACAGACAAGGTGGAGAGATTAAACTTCTGTAAAGTTTTATCGCTAATAAATAGGATACTCTGGGGTTATGGACATTGGGGAGGGTATGTGCTATGGTGAGTGCTGTGAAGTGTGTAAACCTGGCGATTCACAGACCTGCACCCATGGGGATAAAAATATATTATATGTTTATAAAAAATAAAAAATTAAAAAAAAATAAATAGGAGAATCAAGACTGGAATGCTAGCAGTCTGATTCCAGAGCCTACACATTAGTTTGCCTGAAATTAAAATTTGCTAGATGACTGCTGTTTACAATTAAGAGGAAAAAATTGACAACTGCCCTTCTCAAAAAGAGGAGAAATTAAATAAATACGTAAGTGTTGCACTCTAGGACATCTGGACTACATTTATTCCAGCACACTGAAAGAACAGTAATGAAACCCACCTTGCTCCTCCCCCAAACTTAATCTACTTACTCAACTTACATGCATTCCATAGCAACGCACTAAAATACTACAGAAGAGGAGACCTATAGCTCAAAGCCTAAAATTTGGATTTAAAATATTTCAGGGATAGTGCAAAGGACATCATCAAAGAATATTCAAATTCTCCATTTTCAGGAACAAACGTGCTTCAAATTTGAGATTACTAATATACAAGTAATATGCAAATTTAAGATGACTAATATACAAGTATAACTCAATTCCTTATACAGAACTATTTAAGTAAAGACCACCTATCTAACCAGTTAACTTTTAACTTGAATCCCCTTTAAACCACCACTTGGTTCCTAGAAACAATCTCACCAACCTACATTATAATCCTTTTGTAGCAAATGAAATTTCTAAGAAAATCTGTATTCTTGTGCCAGGGTTAATGCTGGTCTTGAAAAATGGAACCTATAATATAAAATTCAATGTTCAGAAAGTATATCTTCTGGTTCTGTGAAAGTCTCACAGTGTTTCACTGTATCATATTTAATACAATTCCATTACTACTAAACTCAATGTCAAAGTAGCAATGCTTCAGCTTTCACATTCTTTCACATTCACATTTTCACAATCATTCACATTCACACTTACTAATAATGGTTACTTATTCTCTCTAAGCCTTAGCACCTCATCTCTGAACAGGAATAATCACAGAACATGTATTTCTGAATTTTTTCAGACTGTGTGTGGCACTCAATATTAGCTATGATGATCAGATAAAATTTCTGGGAACTAAATATTTAGTGAAAGTCCTTAAGAATGAGTACTGGAGAACAATTCTCAACTATTATACTTGCAAAAGTCAAGTCAACTATTAAGAATTTCTGACCAGCGTGCCTGGCTCAGTAAGAAGAGCATGCAATTCCTGATTTCAGGATTGTGGGTTTGAGCCCCACACTGGGTGCAGAGATTACTAATCAAATAAATAAATAAACTTGAAAAAAGGGTATTAAAGTATTAAGAAGAACAACCTTAAAAAAAAACAAACATGAAGACAGGTGAGCTGTAATGTGAACTATACACTCTGGTTGATAAGGATGTTTCACTGCTGGTTCATTGAATGTAACAAATGTACCATAATAATGAGGAACACTGACAATGAGCAAGGTTGTACTTGGGTCAGGAGGAGGCATGTGAGAAATCTATAGTTTCCTCTCAGTTTTGAAGTGAACCTAAACTTACTCTAAAAAATGAAGTCCATTAATTCTTAAAATACATGTATGAATACAATATTGTGAACTATTTGTCTGGCATTATAAAATGGGGTACCATTCTTTCTACTAGGGTTTCTGGAAAACTTCTGAACACTGGCACATTCCTCCTTCCCCACCCCAAAGCATGTATAAGCTAAAAAAATTAATTCATTACTATCAATTTTTTAATGCATGATGCTTTTTTGAGGAGTATTTCTTATCTCCCAAAGTGGTGGGGATCACTAAACTTCAGTATAAAATGTGGCCTTTTAAGGCAGCAATTCAGGGGGAACTAGGTGGCTTAGTCAGTTCAGCATCTGCCTTCCGCTCAGGTCATGATCCCAGGGTACTGGGATCGAGCCTCACATCAGGCTCCCTACCCATGCTCTCTCTCTCTCATAAATAAAATTTTTTAAAAAATAAAGTAAAAAGCAATTCAGTGACTGGTAAGAATTGACAAGTTAGACTGTCCCTAGATATAGAAATACAATTTGTTTCCCATACACACAAAACTGCTCTTAGAGTTTAGTCTATACTCACACCTGAGAATATAACAAAAGCTATTTCCTGCTGAAACAGTTATCTATTGCCACTTTCTACTTGCAATATGGCCCCACAACAACATATCTTAGAATTTACTGCTCACAATACAAGTGCAGAAGAAAAAAATCTTCAAAGTTAAGAATAATCACCTTCCCAAATTCCTTAATAGCTTACTTTTACAAACAAAAACAGTAATACCACATTCTCCAATGTAAAGCATCACATATGTGAAGCATCGTACCTGTAAAGCATAATACCACGTACTTCATGGGTACAACGTCCTTCTGTTAAAAAACAAAAAAAGTTGCTATCCACATTAGTAATTTTTAAACTGTGCTCTCAGCAGCGCTCATGGAGTTGGTGATTGAGATATTAAGAGAAAAGAGAATCAGGGAAGTTAACAAAAGAAAAGGAGAGACACGTACTACAGATTTAAAGGAAAAGTCTGAGGCTGCATGTCCTATGTCTATCAAATGAGAAAATGGTATTAAATGGTACACTACTTAGTAATATAAAGGAACTATTGATACATGCAACTTGGATGAATATCAAGGAAATTATGCTGAGTGAAATAAAAAAGCCAATCCCAAAAAGATCACATACCATATAATTCCATTTACGTAAGAGTCCTGAATGACAAATTATAGAAACAGAACACATCAGTGTGGCTGTAAGAGGGTAACACCAGGGATTCTTGTAGAGATGGAAATGTTCTGTATCTTAAGTGTGGTAGTGGATACAGGAACCTACATGTGATAAAAATGCCAAGAACTAAACACACACACACACTCCTATGCACACACACGTGAAATTGGGGAAATCCTAACAAAGTGAATAGACTGTATCAGTATCAACATTCTGGCTGTGACACTGTACTACAGTTTTGCAAGATGCTACCATTGAGAAAAATTGCATAAAGGAAAAATAGTTTCTCTGTATTTTTTTCTAAGATTTTATTTATTTATCTGCGTGGGTTGGGGGGGGGAGGAGGGAGAGCATGCATGAGCACAAGGCAGAGGAGGGCAGAGGGAGAAGCAGACTCCCCACTGAGCAGGGAGCCCAATGCAGGGCTTGATCCTGGGAGACTCAGGGATCATGACCTGAGCCGAAGGCAGACACTTAACCAACTGAGCCACCCAGGGATCCCTCTCTGCACTATTTCTTACAAATGCATGTAACTCTACATTACTTCAAAATTTAAAACTTAATTTTCTAAAATGACATTAAAATTGTGGCCTTCAAACTTTTTTTTGAGTACTGATAGAAACTTTTTTACAAATGACATTATACAGTGAAATCTAAACATTTTTTAAAAGTATTTATTTATTTATTTGACACAGAGAGAGAGAGAGAGATCATAAGCAGAGAGAGAGAGTGGGGGAAGCAGGCTCCCAGCTGAGCAGAGAGCCCAATGTGGGGCTGGATCCCAAGACCCTGAGATCATGACCTGAGCTGAAGGCAAAGGCTTAACCCACTGAGCCACCCAGGTGCCCATGTGAATGAAATCTAAGCATGTATTTTGATTCCAGAATGAAAAATAGCTTGAATCTCCTAGGCTTTTCCCAACGATTGCTAATGTCAACTTGAAGTACTATGTTAAGGAGGCCACAGCCAGATACAATAGCAGGAGGCCTCAAGTGATCAGTAATGTCTGTAAACAGGTACAACAGGCATTTGTACCTCACATTTGCTATGTCTGTGGTTAAAGAGGGTGGCAGGGGTATGTTCCTGCCTATATGTCCTCGCACCCATCAGTTAATTTCCATGAAAAGCATATAAGCTTCCTGGAGAATAGCTCAAAAATCACTGGTTAAAAGAAAATACTTACTGACTCAACATATGACAGGAAAAACTTATTTCACTGGTATATTCTACCTGCCCAAAGCAGAAAAGAAAAAATAAGCTTCTAAAAGTAGTGCTGGAGTCTACTGTATTAAAAAACTAACAAACAAAAACAACAAAAAAACTCTGCATTTAATCTTTCAGTCAACCTATACAGACTGTTAGGCTGGTTCATTCTTGCTTTTTCAGACTTTAAATAAGTATCCCACCATATAAGGGCAAAATACTTAAAACAATTAAAGTTGTTTATAATTTTATTCTCTCATTCTTCATTCTAGTCTCAAGCAAAACAATGTCCTCTCCAGGATTAACAAAGTACACCTTCAATCACTATTTTGAATCATTTCTTTCAGACTAGAGATCTTGAGTCCTCTCTTACTTTCCTAACAAAAAACAGTATGTATCGGGCGCCTGGGTGGCTCAGTGGGTTAAGCCGCTGCCTTCGGCTCAGGTCATGATCTCAGGGTCCTGGGATCGAGTCCCATATCGGGCTCTCTGCTCAGCACAGAGCCTGCTTCCTCCTCTCTCTCTCTGCCTGCCTCTCTGCCTACTTGTGATCTCTCTCTCTGTCAAATAAATAAATAAAATCTTTAAAAAAAAAAAAAAAAAAACAGTATGTATCAAATCTAACGAACAGGATTTAAACAAATCTTTCAGGTTCTACCATCTACATTTTATTATCTCAGACCTGGGCTGCCAGAGCAATTTTTTAAGTGGTCTCTTTTCCTTTCTAACTTGACCTTTAAACCAGTGGTCCTCAAACATAAACCCACAAATTGCTACTTTTCATATACTGGGGTCTAGAGTTGGAAAAGATAGATTCCTAGGCCTCATTCCCACAGATTCTGATTTAGCAGGTCTGGGATGTAGCCTGGATGTCTTATTTTTTAAAAAGGCATTTGTTCCAGCCCTTTATAACAATTGCTTAGACAGATACACTTCACGTATCCTAATTTTGCCCTCTTCACAAAAGCTCACAGTAATTACAGTTAAGTTCCTAATCTTGACATTATCAGGTTACCCTGTTCCAATACATAAATTCTCTGACTATGCCAGTCTTTTTACTACTGTTGGCATAACTTTGCTCATTCCCCTTCAAATTTTCTACAGTAATAGTCCTTCATTTTTGTCCATCCCACCAACAAGAACCTTATTAAACCTTCAAGAGTTATGTAAATACTTACTACACTTCCTTGGAAGCATTCCCAATTTCCCAACTTAAGACTTTTCTGCTACAAAACTAGCACCTGGGTGGCTCAGGTTAAGCCTCCACCTTCGACTCAGGTCATATTCTGAATCCCAGGATCCTGTCCTGCATTGTGCTCTCTGCTCGGCAGGGAGCCTGCTTCCTCCTCTCTCTCTCTGCCCGGCTCTCTGCCTACTTATGATCTCTGTCAAATAAATAAAATCTTAACAACAACAAAAAAAAAACCTAGCTTTTAAGGTCTCTAGATCAACCTCCTGAGGGCTGTTTCCTTATCTATAAACAAAAATTTGGCCAGGCTACCTCAAAAAACTATCCCAGCTATAAAACCTGCTCCACCCTAATCTCCTAACTTCCCAAAGAATGTTGTTCTATTTTTTTAAGCCACTAGCATTTGACCCATTACTTGAAATAGCTATTAGATGCTTGGTTCTCAAAACTCTATCATCTACTTCACCCTTTACCAAGAACTAATATTTACATTTTAGCTATCAAAGCCCACGTCGTGGTAGTGAAGATACCACCTAAAATTATTCTGGATTAAATCATATTTTTCCTCACCCTAACACATTCAATCCCTTCCTCCCTCTTTTAGATAAACAGGAACATATCTCAAAACAAAGCAAAATACCTGTCAGAGAAGAACATTATTGATTTCCTTCTGGAACATTTTTTTTTTTTGTAATTGTTTCTTTCTCTTATTACTTTTTAAAATGTGGAGTCTCTCAAGGCTCAATCCTATTATTAATCTCCACCCACACTAGATTTCACCATTCATTCCTCTTTGATTTCCTATTCCTAGCCATCTATAGGGTATGTATCTATTCAAACATCTGCCATCACTGCAAAAACCAAACACTCAAACTGAATCTCTTCCACACTTTGCATTCCATTTTTTGTTTGTACCCTACTCCCCTAGTTCTTTTTAATCCTTCTTTTTTCTAGTCTCCTGTTATACTTGCTCAACAAGCCTTTTGTACCTCTTCAGTGTTCCAGATTCATTTTTCCTCAGTTTCCATGGCTCCCACCATCATCTTCACCATCTGAGTAACTTCCAATAATCAACAACCCCTCCAGTTTGCCACCATTGACTTCTGAATACCTGGTCTCCAAACAATGGAAGAAATCTTGCTTATTCTTAAGCACTTCCCCAGAGTATAGGGTAACTATTCTATTAATTTAAAATGCAATAAAATCAACTAAAATTTATCCATTTAACATACTTATGTTAACATGTTCTGTATACTGGTTTATGTGCTTGGGAATGAGCACTGAACAAAATTAAGTTGCCCTTAAGCCCCTTTTGATGAGCTAGGGCAATATAATATAATCAAAGGTATCTCAGAGGTAGTTTTAAGTAACTGCCTTTGATAACGATTTGTGTATTCTCATAACTTAGTCAAAAATTAGTCCTTTATAAGGGTCAATAGAGAGCTGAGATTTTTTCAAATGATCTGAATTCAAATTCTTGATCAGTGGCCTTTTTTCTTTCTTTCTTTTTTTTTTTTTTTTGAGAGAGAGGGAGTGAGCAAGCAGGTGCGGGGTAATGAGGAGGAATCTTAAGCCGGTTCTACACCAGTGCAGAGCCTGATGAGGAGCTCGATCTCACGACCCTGAGATCGTGACATGAGCTGGACTCAAGAGTTCAATGCTTAACCACCCAAGGACCCCTTATCAGTCACTCTTTAACTATGCGACTCCGAGTCTCTCTAGGTCTCTCATGAAAAATGGGTAAAATATCTACCTTGCAGAGCTGGTATGAATTTTAGCACCTTCCCTCTTAAGAATTAAAAGCATGAAGTTCCCATTACTCAATTTAATGATAATTTAATCAATCCCAGTCACAAAACTGTGGATCACTGAAGACACTGAGTGAAAAACAGCAGCTCTATTACTGTAAATATCTGAAAAGATCTTAAAATTTCACGTTTAAAATATCTGCTATAGAAATCTTAATTCTAAAAAAGAGTAATTTCTAAGTATCAACAAACTATAAAATCAGCAAGAGACTAGCAAAATAAGTAAGAAAAAATACTTTCCATGTTTAAACCATTTATTTCTGCAAAATTTTCCCCAGTCTTTTTTTTTTAAGATTTTTTGATTTATTTATTTGACAGAGGGAGAGAGGTTACAAGTAGGCAGAGCAGCAGGCAGAGAAAGAGGGGGAAGCAGGTACCCTGCTGAGCAGAGCGCCTGATGCAGGGCTCTATCCTAGGACCCTGAGATCATGACCTGAGCAGAAGGCAGAGACTTAACCCACTGAGCCACCCAGGTGCCCCCCCCCCAGTCTTTTTAATCCCAAGACTTACAGTATCCAATGATCAACTTCTTCCTCTGCATATTAATATAAATAGAAAAACAAAATTACAAACCCGGAAATGAAAAAAAAAACCAACCCAGAAATCAAAGAACCTAAGCCTAAGAACTAGAGAGTTGAAGCTTAGAGAAAAAATGTCTACGCATCTCACAGGAATGAATTATGGAATTAGTAGATCTAAGCCTCCATCAAGAAAATTACTCAGAGGGGTGCCTGGGTGGCTCAGTGGGTTGAAGCCTCTGCCTTCAGCTCGGGTCATGATCCCAGGGTCCTGGGATCGAGCCCCGCATCGGGCTCTCTGCTCAGCAGGGAGCCTGCTTCCCTTCCTCTCTCTCTCTGCCTGCCTCTCTGCCTACTTGTGCTCTCTCTCTGTCAAAAAAAAAAAAAAAATTACTCAGAAATGCAAACTTTATTAACTTATTATGTCTTATTCAAGCTTTTAGAGTAGCCAGTCTTTTTTTTTTTTTTAAGGTTTTATTTATTTATATTTGACAGAGAGAGAGATCACAGGTAGGCAGAGAGGCCGGCAGAGAGAGAGAGGGGGAAGCAGGCTCCCCACTGAGCAGAGAGCCCGATGCAGGACTTGATCCCAGGACCCTGAGACCAGGGCCTGACCTGAAGGCAGAGGCCCAACCCCAATGGCATCCTAGAGTAGCTAGTTTTGAACAGGCATATAATCACAGAGAAACTATACAATAAAGGGTAAAATGAAGTGTCAGGAATGAACTTAGTAGATAAAAGTGTTATTATTGACAAGCATATTTGCTCTGAGACAGGCTACATCCACTTTCACTTTCCAACTTAATTTTAAAGACTTGTCTTTACAAATAGAAAACATTATGTATATACATAGATAAAAAAATAATCAACATTTACTGAGCCAACTGGCCACCCTTATAAAAGTCATTGTACATGAAAAAACTGCTGTGCAAAGTTAGGGGCTGATACTTTCCTCCAAATCCTTAATGAACAATTTACCTCAGGATATAAGAGGCATAAAATTTAAACTCCCTGTAAGTAAGAGTTTATACCAGCAGAGACTCCTTTTATAAAAGGCTATACCAGCAGAGACTCCTTTCAAATCTCCATTATCATTCTGGATTAAATTTAAATGATAAATAAAATATTCTCAAAGTAACTACACAATAAAAGAACTTTTGTCTTCTGGCACAATACTAAGTCCCTAAGATCTCCCAGTTTTTACTTGGAATTCAAAAATCAAAAAATTACTACATTAGTGTGTAATTATTAGGTTTTGCTAACATACAGCAACCATGTTACAATGTATCAAAAAATTACAGGCTAAAATTTGCAACCACACAAACTGATCCCAGAGTTATTAGCCAACACAATCATCAGTTACTTCCCCTAGGAAATATGTGCAAGGTCAGCAAGCCAAAATTAGTAGCTACCATAACACTTTCAATTAGAGGGCGTTCAACTATTTGCCACTAAATGAATCTAGTTTACAATATTAACAGAAGAGTCCTAAAGAAATGAATGTAAATCTCACAAAAAGAAAGTAAATCTCACAAGATAATAAAGGTTACGGGATCTTGTCAGATCAGCGCATCTATTCAATTCCATAGACATTTGAAATGTGTCATTTCATTTAGACAGAATTCTATAAACCCCAGTAGGACAAATCACAGATTCTGAAACAGCATTTTAATTATTTTTATTTGTGTGTATACGTGTGTGCTGCAGGTGTGTTGTCTAGCAACGGGATTCACTGAGGTAAATGGAATATAGAGGGGTAGATTCATTTCTTAAGGATGCTACAGCACATGATCATAAACAATTCTAGAGACCAAAGTCTGAAATCAAGATGTCAGCATGAAAGAGCATTTTAAGACTTCTAAGATACAACCCCCCTCAAAAATCTGGATTTATAAACAACAGGAACTCGAAATTTGTGAGTTCATCAGTTAATATGGAGACTCATTTAAAAATTATATATACCAGGGTGCCTGGGTGGCTCAGTGGGTTGGGCCTCTGCCTTCAGCTCGGGTCTTGATCTCAGGATCCTGCTCAGGGGAAGCATGCTTCCCTCTCTCTCTCTGCCTGCCTCTCTGCCTGCTTGTGATCTCTGTCAAATAAAAGAATAAAATCTTTAAAAAAAAGAAAAAAAAAGGAAACGTCTTCCTTTAAAAAAAAAATTACATGTATCTTAAACACTGTATTTTTCATTTAAAATGGACCCTGAGATCATGACCTGAGTTGAAAGCAAGAGTGGACACCTAACCGACTGTGCCATGCAGGGATCCCTGGCACTAATATTTTTTAAGTGAAAGTTAAGGAATCCTCTACAATATCTATATAAAAGGCTTTGGGGAAAACACAATATACAAAAAAAATTTAAATAAATTATGTGTGTGTGTGTGTATAAATATATATATATATATATATATATAAAAGCTATAAACAGTGATCGGTACAGCACATGAAACAATGGGGATAGAATCAGAAACTCACTTTTTTTCCAGGAACAGCTACAATACAAACAGCTGGAGAACTAATGAAGAATTGTACACCTATTAACTCAATGAATTCTCAAAACGACTCTGTAAGATAGGCTCTATTTATTATCTCAATTTTGCAGATCAAGAAACTAAGGCACTAAAAGATAAGTAACTTGCCGAAGATCATAAGGCAATACAACCTTACGGTTCTAGTTTCTACTTTAAGTCCTATGCAATACTGCCTCTAACGAAGTACTGTTGAGTCATATATAATAAGAATATATACTGCTTTCATAATCTTAAAAATTGGAGGGGATAATCAAGTCTTAGTATGTCACTCCCCAAAACAAATTTTTCAGCAGCTCTCCCATAAAGTCCATAATCTTCTGTCCTAGCATTCAAGGCTCATCAACCTTGATCACAATTTGTACTGCTAGAATTCTAATCCGAGACTCATCCAAATAACACGTAGGTTCTGGAAACCAACAGATAATCTTGAATTGGGATGTAAAGAAACACAAAACATAGTCTGTCACATGACACTGCACAAAGACTAGTATTCCTTCATTCAGATAATCTAAAAATAGGGGACTGGCTTCTCAAGAGGACAGTCAGCATGGTTTCCTGGAAAAGTTTAAATATCAAGAATTGTGACCTAAATTTTAATCCCTGATCAACCACTATCTAACTATATGAGCTAAGGAAAATCATTTAACCTCCCTGGTTTCTGTTCTACTTGCAAAATAAAAGGGAAGAGCTAGAACACTGTAAAAACTAGCTGAGGCTAGCAACTAAAATGCAAATTCAAGACTCCACTAGATGTGATTAAGTAGGTCTGGAATGGGGCCCAAGAATGTTTGCTTTAGTGAGTACCACGTAAGTAATACATGTGGTCCCTGGACCACAGTGAAAAATATTTAAATAAAAATCTCAGAAATCAATTCTAACTCTAGTTTCTTAGCTTCAGTCAATAGGATGCTACTTTACATAACCAGCATGCAGGCTGTGGCCTAAAAGAAAATCCTCAGTTCATCATGAGATTTGTTTTGCACCTCTCACCCTGTACTTTTTTAAGACAATGGAATATGATTTAGTAGTGCTACAAACTGAACTTTCATCCTCTTAAGACACAGATACAGTTGATTAAAATGAGTTTTAAATTAATTAAGCCCCTACAAAATGCTGATTATTCAAGTGTATCATCTCATTAATCCTATTTTGAAATATGTTCTTTATCAGGATATTTCAAGTTTTAGAGAATGTAATCTCCACTCTGTAAGTACCCACAAGTCTCAAAATTTTCTTCTCCCAATTTTCTCTGAAAATTTCCAAAGAAATTAGTAATTTTCATTCAGTATGTTACCCAGGGCCTTAATCAGTAAAATATTCAAATTACCACCCAATTTCACTACCAATATTTTATCATTAAGAAGAAATATGCCAGGGCGCCTGGGTGGCTCAGTGGGTTAGGCCGCTGCCTTCGGCTCAGGTCATGATCTCAGAGTCCTGGGATCGAGTCCCGCATCGGGCTCTCTGCTCAGCAGGGAGCCTGCTTCCCTCTCTCTCTCTCTGCCTGCCTCTCTGCCTACCTGTGATCTCTCTCTCTGTCAAATAAATAAATAAAATCTTTAAAAAAAAAAAAAAAAAAAAAAAAAAAAAGAAGAAATATGCCAAATTGATGAGTATCATTATAATGTAATTAAAGTCTGAATAAGTATTTTCCGTTTATTCTTTTCTTGTTCTAATGAACTTTTCCACAGTAAGTACTACATTTGTTCCAAAAAATCATACAGCACTTTGTTCTAAGAGTTACAGATGTTTGATGCTCTGCTGTATTAAATGTACCATCTCACCAACCCTTTTTAAAAGAGCAAACTTGGGCGTCCGGGTGGCTCAGTGGGTTAAAGGCCTCTGCCTTCAGCTCAGGTCATGATCCCAAAGTCCTTCAATAGAGTCCCTTGTTGGGCTCTCTGCTCAGTGGGGAGCCTGCTTCCTTCCCTTCCTCTCTCTCTGCCTGCCTCTCTGCCTACTTGTGATCTCTGTCTGTCAAATAAATAATAAAGAGAATCTTAAAAAAAAAAACTTGCATATATGTTATATGTTAACATATGTTTGTATGTTAAATATATATTTTAACATGTATGTTTAACATATGTTTTTAAAACTTCAGAAAAATTTCAGAAAAAAAATTTTTAAAAGAATTACTTCAAAGATTTTTTTTTAAATGGAGAAAGGGGAATAACACCATAATTAAAATATATATTTTCAGGGGCACCTGGGTGGCTCAGTTGCTAAGCATCTACCTTTGGCTCAGGTCATGATCCCAGGATCTTGGGATCAAGCCCCACATTGGGCTCCCTGTTCAACGGGAGGCCTGCTTCTCTCTCCCCCCCAACACCCCATTTGTGTTCCCTCTCTCGCTGTGTCTCTGTCAAATAAGAAAAATTTAAAAATACATATATGTATATATATATTTTTAGCATTGTCTCAGATATCAAAATGCGAGTGTTAGCAGCAAATCATAAACCTAAACAACTCTAACTCAAGGCTCATTTAGTAATAATTCTAAAAACTAAACGAGTAATTAGAACACTATAATTAAAAAAATAATTTAACAACCTATATACTTATTTTCTGTATTCTGAATTTCAAATTAGGACAGCATTCAGTAAGCTATTTTAAATTCCATTTGTGTAGAAAATGACACTATCTGATACTATCCAAATTATCTACACTTTCCTTCCTTAAAGTGGATTTTAATCTGTGTGATTTCAAAAACGATTCATCTGTCTCACAGAAAGACCAGAAGAAAAAAGAAAACTCCTACAATTCCAATTACCCAGACACAAATCATTGTTAAAAACTTTGGTGTGTTTGCAGCCACATGGTAAAAACTTATTCTGGCAAGAATCACCAATAGAAAAAAAAAAAAAAAAGAAGAATCACCAATAGACACTGAATCTAGGAAAGTCTGACAGGGAACACAATATTTACACAACCTCAAAATACCTTCCCACAAATTACTTAATAATGGCAAAAAGAGAAACAGTAACTATACAATGGAGAAACTACACCACGCCTTAACCAAGCAATTAAAATGAACTACTGATAAGGGGCAAACAAATATTAAATGCATCCAGATGATTAAACAAAACAAAAAACCCATATATTGCTTATCTAGTACTCCAGAAAAAAATCCAAAATCTGAATCTAATCATGAAGAAACCTTAGGTAAACCCAACTGAGGGACACTGCTTTAATGACTAGCCTGCCAATATCATGAAAGACTAAGAGACCTGAAAACTAAACACAATCTGTGATACTGAATTGGCAACCGAACCAGAAAAAAAAGTGCTAATAAAGGACATAACTGGGAACCAATGAAAATGGAATATGGACAAGAGTCTAAATGAAAAGTATTACATCAATGCTAAATTTCCTAAATTTAACCACTCTGCTTACTTAAGACACTTGATCTTAGGAAATGCATACTTAAGTATAAGACAACATCATATATGCAATCTACTCTCAAATAGTTAAGAATTTCTTTTCACATCAACAGAGAAAATAATAAAGTAAATAAGACAAAATGTTAAAAACGAGGGGATTTGAGTAAAGGGCTTAAGGGAAGTTTTGTTACTACTCATGTAACTTCTGTAAGCCTGAAATTATTTAAAAATAAAAAAACAAAAACAGAAAAAATCTTGGTGTTTTGGCAGTATTCCTTAGCATATGTGTATATAATTATATACAATATTTGTATTTTTAAAAATTAAAAAATGGAATCATCCATTTGACACTATTTAGTTTCAGAGGCCCTCCGAAGTACACATGAACATCCAGGGAAAAAAAGCAATTGTTTTACGATGAATTAAGTGTCCTTCTCTTGCTCTCCACCCAAGCAAACTCCCCCACACCATAAATACCCATTCTACCACCATCTCCTTAACCAGTCACAGCTAATTAAAGGGATCAAGATGGAGAACAGTGGTTCACTGACACCTTGCCAATTCCTGTGAGGTCTAACTGTACTTTCTTCAAAAAAGTTCTCTTAAGATTTCCCTACAGTTCTATAACAAATCTTTTACTTAAGCTAGCTGGAGCTGATTTCTGTACCTTGCATCCAAACAAACTCTAAAACAGCAGGCTTCTGAGAAGTAGAAATAATCTTTTGTCTGTGCTTGAAAAATATGGTTTTGCTGGGGACTTAATGGTAAGATATAAC
Organism: Mustela erminea; assembly: GCF_009829155.1. NCBI lineage: Eukaryota > Metazoa > Chordata > Mammalia > Carnivora > Mustelidae > Mustela > Mustela erminea. The sequence continues at coordinate 87,206,304 of NC_045624.1, read as the reverse complement.
AGGGCTGTGTCAATTCAGCCAATTATGCAGCTTCATTTAAAGAGAAGCAGCAGAAGAGCAAATAATTCAAAAGGAACAATCTTACTTTCTCAAGAAGAGCTACTATGTATCAGACCAACCCCAGAACCTCATCAATGTATGGCTAATGAAGCAGTCTCAACCTTTCAATCAGTCACGTATCATTAAAGAGAAAATGGGTTTTCAAATTCCTGAAACCTGTCTTTCTTCAAACAACATACAAAAACAAGAGCAATTTTTTTCAGTTAGTCTTTAAGTAAAAATTATGTTATAAATACCTTTTGAAAACAAAAGTCAAAATAGATTTAAACACTAAAAATTTTTCTGGTCTTAGGGGCGCTTGGCTGGCTGAGTGGGTTAAGACTGCCTCCGGCTCAGGTCATGTTCTCAGGGTCCTGGGATAGAGTCCTGCATGGGCTCTCTGCTCAGTCCCCCCCCTCCCCCCGCCCCCGCCCCTTGCTGCTCTGCCTACTTGTGATCGCTCTCTCTGTCAAATAAATAAAATTTAAAAAAATTTTTCTGGTAGTAGATAAAATGTTAGCTAACCTAATTCTGTGAACCTGCAATTTAAAATTATCTTATGAATACCACAAACCAAAACTATCTCAATCCCACTGTTCCATTAGTTAACTTTATTGCCACAGGCTCAGACCTTAAATGCTGTAACAAAGTTAGCTATAACCAGGTGTGATTACTCAATGTTCTTTCTCAATTATACACTTCAGGACGAAGATGTTTTTTCCTTCAGATTAACTCTAAATTAAGCAAACATCTAAGAGTTGCTAGAAAATTCTCTCTTCTCCAACTGTACAACTCAAATAAAGAAAGTTGCACAAATAATTTTCTCAGGTCCTGTCTTAATTAAACCCAGATTTCACACTTAGGACAATTTTAAAATGCAAAAACAAATATTTTAGCTAGAAATAATGGACAAGTAATCGATTATTTACTCAATGAATTACTATATTATAGATTACTTATGTGTGGAAAGCCACAGTATCTTGTTTTGATGGCATAACTCAACACATCAAAAAAAAACTGACTGAGCTGTTGCACTTAAAAGTCCAAGATCCCAAACAACTTAAATAGTTCTTATAAATAATCAAATCAGATTTTCCAGTAAAGCTGGAAAATTCACCTAACAATACAAAAACGGCTTTCGTAAACTACCTAAAAACAGAATTTTATTTATGAGCTGTCTGTAGGGAAGAACGAACTGATGTCATATTAAGGGGAAATATTTATCAAGTGAAATTTAAGACCCAACTATTTTCTTGACTCTGACTTAAGTAAAAAAGCATCCTTGTTACTAATGGTTAATAAAAACTTCTTATATTCTTAAAGACACAAATAACATCTAATTAAATTAGCTTTAGTCACCATCTGATTTTTAATGTAGCACTTAGCATGAGTGCTCACAATTAACAACAAAAAAAAATCTTTTGGTTAATTCCTACCTCTCTCTTTTGTTAGGAATTAATTTAATTGCAATAGCAAGATTTTTAGTTAAATACTGTTACTTCAAATCTGGTGTGCTAAAAAAATATTTTCAACCATAAATATTCCTCTTCCATATTAAATAAGAATTTAATACATATTATCCATTTAATATTTTTTAAAAAAGGCTCTTCCCAACACTTGTATGTTACAAAAGACAGTAAAAAAGAAACAGTAAGCTACTCCAATTTAAACTCAGCCTAAAAACTAACATTTATACAGCAACATCTAAAATAGTATCCTTGTTTTTTTGCCAGTCAACACAAAAGAATAATTTTACCATAAAGTAAAAATAATTCTATAGCTAACATTAAAAATTCTCCCTGAATACAAGTATTAAACATTTATTCTAACATATCACAAGAAACAGTCCCTGATTACCCAGAATATTTGAGATGTGTCTGCTTAAATGAAAGCTTTAAATGCAACAAATAATTGAGCACCTACTCTCTACTGTGAATCAATCCTTTGGAAATGAAAGCTAATTATACATTATGAAAATATTTTAAAAAATAAACAGCATCTTTTACAAAAATTCCACACTGATACTTCTTTAGCACCTTTTGACAGTTCTTCCAAGTCTTTTTCATTTTCTCCATTTTAAACACTCAATGATAGCACACATTTAAGTCCCAGTACTAACTTCCAGAAAAGCGGATCTGTTAGGATTTATGTAACACACTTTAAAAAAATCCCTATAGGTGTAAGGCTTTGATGCATGAAAATGGGTATATTATTCTTAGAAATAAGAAACCAATTTTAAAAGTTAGACTTTCACTAAGACCACTAAGGTATGTGTTAAAAGAAGAATCTTTCCTAAATTATTAATTGGCTTTTATCCTCACTTCCTCATTTTAGATCCAAGAAGTCCTAGAGCTTACTGTGGTATACATGGTAAAAATTCTCTGGCTGGAAGATCTAAAACAGACAAGCCAAAATTGTGAGTTATCAGATATCTAAAGAGTTGAAGGGAAATGGAGGAGCCCTGTAAAGGTTCTAAACTTAAATTGAGATCAAAGGGATCCTATAACATACACTGACAACAAAAGGGAAGTACGATCAAAATATAGTCTCTAAAAATAAATCTGCTCTCCAATTACGTTATAATTTTTCACAAATCCACTTAAACAGATAAACACCTAATCCCTCAAAACTCAGCTACCCTAAGAACAAAAGACCATTTGACTAGTCTCCCCCCTTACCCAGACCTACTGTATCAAAACTCACCAAGAAGAAAAAACCTTGCCTAACCTTTTAATAAATCTGCCTCTACAATTCTAATTTAAAACACAGTCAATGGGGTATACATTAACAAAAGCCAAGCATTTATAACCATGTTATTTATAAATTAACCATTTAAAATAAAGTACAATATCCTTCAAATATATATCAAAACAAGCAAAAACAAAAACAAAAACAAAAACAAAAACAAAAAAAACCAAAGGCAATGAAGCAGCCCAGTATGAGGAAAGCTAATAGAGTGAAGGCAGCTTTTCTCATAATTTCTAACTTGGTATTGTTTATCTGAAGCCAAGTAGGTCCAAATGCTCTGTGTCTAGACCTATCAAGGTCACTATCAAGAAAAAACAATGGGTGTAGACAGTGTTCCCTCCCCTGGCTACATAAACCAAATTTCCCTAAGAGTATACTGATTTCCTACATTAAATAGTAAGTTAAAGTACCAACCTTCTGGACCACAGATCTTAACCACACACTCTATGAAACAAATGCACAATCTTTACATTAAAGTTACGACCTAGACTTACATGATCACCCAGAGCATAATAAAAATGAGTATTGACCAGAAACCCCTACACAAACTCCAACTATCCACTAATATTTCATTTTACAATACATTTCAAAGATTCTAAGTAAGGTTATGTGCTCAGTCTTCCATGATGAAACTCTCTAAGCCAGTTATTTCTAAGATTATTTTGTAGAACAAAAAGTAAACTAGCTCAATTGTGAACTTCATGATTCTCTTGTTCCACTGTAAATATCAGAGCAGAATTTACAGTGGAATAAAATAATCATTAAAGGGTGTATACTCCCCAACCTTTTTAAGAACTACTGGACTGAAAGGCACTCATCTTTCAGTTATTCCATATCAGACTGGTCATTAAACGCCATTAATGAAAACTCACTGCTAAGTTGAAGCCAAAAACATCAACCTCCCACTACAGAGGTGAATTTTAATCATTCCTACTTTTTCAAATACTGGTAAATGACACCATTTAATTTTCTGTCTCAATCTAGTAGATTCTGAAATTAGAATAAAATGGATTCAAGACCCTATATTATGGTATGGCTTTCATTTCAAGTCATTAAAACAGACTAAGTTCCACATCCCAAAATAGGTAAATGGGCATGGCGGGGGTGGCTTCAAGAACTAAAGCCTTACTTTTCTACTTACATAATTACAATAATATGCTATAAAACAATTTTAAAAGATAGCAAACTGCAGCTGCACTTCATGAAATACAGATAACTTGGAAAATTCTTAAGGAATGCTAAAATACGTGAGAAAAATGGATGCAAAATAGAATAATGAGAAGAACAAGCATCTCCACACCCAGCGAAGTAACAGGTTTAGGCTTGTTTGTACAGCTCCCTAAAAATTAATCTGAAAGAGTACAAAAACCAAAATTCACAAAATTGGTCAAGAAGTGGATGGGAAACATTTCACTTTAAATTAAAACATGTAGTCCCACAAAATGTTACAGTTACACACTTATTAAACATTTTAACTTACTTTAGCACAGAGAATAAAAAACACTTGCACTAAACCGAGCAAGAAACTATTCCTTGTCCCAAGTATTTTTTTCTTTTTAATGTTTAAGAGTACCTACCCTCACTACTTGAATTTCTAAGGCTACCTGAGTGTTTTAATTTTTTTTTTCGAAAGTGGTGTCATTTTATTTGCCTCTCGGGAAAAACAATAAAATTAATCAACTAAAACACAGCACTATAATTTGCAGTAAAATCAACACATTTTTGTAAACTATCTGGGGAAGAAAAGAAGCACAGTCTTTTCATGTAAACATAATAAGCCCGTAATATGCTGCAGACAAACGCACTGCATGGGGTGTGGAGGACCCGAGCTGATTAGATTACCACAACATCAGCCTGGGGCCGCCATTTTTAGAATCTGTAAAGGACAAAAGAGGGAAATTTCACTTTTTACTTCCCATCTCGGAAAATAAAGGAAAAAACGGGGCTATCTTCCAGTTAGGTATTGATGTCTCCAGCCTAGAGTTGAATGCACCTCACTTAATTCTCTCCAAGGTCTCCAGAACTCCAACACCTTACGTTATTCACATCTCTAAAAGGAGGGGAAATAGGCACCAAAAAAACCAAACCAAACCAAAACAAAACCCGGGGTTTACTCCAAAGCGAACTCTAGCGATTTCTCTTTGACTTTAAATTGTATCATTCTTAAGAGTCTAGCAAGAACGGATCTATCTCTACGGAACTGAGGCCAGTGGAAGAGAGCACTCCGGATTGTTTTTTCTCTCCCCCCTCCCCCGTTTAGCACAGTGAACCGTTTGTTTCTCTTCTCTATCTGCTGCCACAGTGTTTGTGCCAATCCCTTTGGTCAAAATAAGCTTTTCTGAAATGTGCCATATTGTGGATTCTAAGCCTGCGGTACAGTAAAGGACCGCGATAATGCAAGAAGAGTGGGGGAGGAGACTGAGAAGGCTGGGTACTGGGGTGACCACCTCAGGGGCGGGTTTACCCTCTCCTGGAGAGGATGAGGAGCTGTCTCGTTCCCCCACAAAGGGAGATAGAGACCCAGAACGTCCTCTTAACCCCCTTCGTATTTACTAGGTAATTGCACCAGAGAATACCAGGCAATTAATGGAAGAAGAAGAAAATGGGGCCTATACGGTTTTTCAGCACCTGAACAAGATGCGGTCGAGGAAAGGGAGACTGGCAGCTCCTGGGACCACTTCGACACAAACCCTACTAACAGTCACAAGCCTCCCTCCTCACCCAAGCGGCCTTAACCCGCTGCCAATGAGGAGTGCGCCCCCTCCCTAACTCCCACTCTCAAGGGGGTTTAACTGCCAGTTTCCCCTTTCCCCAACCCTAAAACCCGCCATAATGCTCCCTTTCTAGGGACAGGGAAGAGAAAGGATAAATTCTATTCAAACAAGCAGCGTCTTCTTCCAGCCCAGACACCTGAAAGTCAACGTCGACTCCCCCCAACCCCCTCCCAAAAGGATAAAAATGAGAAAGCCCCCTCCCCCTTGAAACACGCGTCCCTCCACCCCACAAACCCCAAGAACTCCCAAGGAGACGACAGGCACTGACCTGTGATGTTCACACACCAGACACCCGAACCCCGTTATCTGCTCGACCCCCAGGGAGTCTCTCCACACCTCCGCGAACAGACGACCCCCAGACAGCAGCCACTGCGGACACAGGACCCGGCTCCACACACCCCCTCCCCAAACAGCAGCGCGCAGCCTCTTCACCAGCAATCAAAGAGTAGGGGAGGGGGCACCCAGACAGTCAACAGGAACGCAGAGGCGACGGCAAGGCTGCTCAGAGTGTCTATGCCCCCTCTGTTGCCGCTCCCGAACTCAGGCACGGTCTCCGACTCGGCCCCCTGCGCCCGCTCAGTGTCACTGCCTCTCGCTCTGGGAAAATGGCGGCGACGGCGGCGGCGGCCGCGGCGGCGGCGGCGGCGGCGGCGGCCGCGGCGGCGGCGGCAAGTGCACGGGGCCCGCCCGCCCCGCTCCGCAGGGGCAGAGGGGGAGGGGACGAAGCTGCCCGCCGCCATTTTGCTTGTGGGCTGCCGCCCGCCGTTGCCTCTTCCACAGAGGCTTGAAGATAGCCAACTGGAGGCAGAGAGGTGGGCAGAACCTCCGTCTTTATCACAACAGATGCATTCAACTATTCACAGAAGGTTTGGGAAGTTTCGTATTTGGTGGGATTGGTTCTTTACCCCTTCTCCTTGAGCAGCCCTCAAGTCTGGATATCGGCGACATTGGGCACGCCACTGCTGGGTGGAAGGATGAGGACTGTAGGCCCTGGGAACAACCCCCCCCTCCCCTTCTAAAGCGATGCACTTTCTCCCACTCCCCAAACCATCTCAGTCTCAGTCTTCCCCTCCCCCTCCTCAGTCTGGCCTCCAGCGCTGGGTGAACTCGGTTGGGGTGTCACTCGACGCCCACTAGGGGCTGTGGAGGCTCCAGTGCGCAGACTCCGGGCACCGGATAAAAGCGGAGCTGGGGCGTCCAGCGCCGTCTCGATGGAGGAGAGAGAAACGGAAGAGGTCGGGGGGAGAAGCAGCAGGAAAAGTACAGCCACCGTCCGCGCCGCTTTCCTGCCACCGTGTTTCGGGGTAAAAAGCTGCCGTTGCCGTCGGTGCAGTTGCCGTCGCTGCCTCCTACTTCTTTTGGCCCAGGGGAAGGATTTCCCCGCCGGCGGGACAGTGTGCGGGGTGGGGAGCGGGAGTTCCTTTATGTGGTGGTGATTAAACGAGGGAGGGACAGAGAGACGGTTATCTCGAAGAAAAAAGGGGGAAGCCAAAGAATAAAACAAGGGTTTCCCCACTAAAATAACACGGTGATTCTTGTTCTTGTTTTCGGGGTCTTCCCCCGAAATGGCGGTTTCCGTCTTCTCGCTCCACAGAGACCGGGAGCGCTTGGTACGCGAAGTGGGGAGAGGCAGAGGCGGTCCGTGCAGCCAATCAGTGCCTGATGTGTTCTGTCGGGCGCGTCGTGATTGGCTAGCGATGACCTCATGCTGCAGCAGCGGGTGGGGCCAGAGCCGTCGGGGGAGGCTGTTGCAAAGGCAGAGAGGGAGAAGTGACGATGGTGATCGTTGCTGCCGCGGCTGATATGGAACCCAAGCAGTGGCGAAGAGAATCTCAAGGCTCTTCCCTGAGTATTTTCTCCTGTCCCTGCGCGAGGTGAGGGCCCCGGCTCGGCCTCTGCGAAACTTTGGGGCGCTGGCGCGGACGAGGAGACGAAATTACTCCCATGACTTTTGTAACTGCGTCAGGGCAAGATGGCGCTGGGTCTCCTTGGGGCGCGGGGGGAGAGGCACGTCCACCGCCGCCGCAGCGCATGTGACCGGGCTGCATTCCTGTGGGGTTTGGCTCAGACCCAGGCTGGGGCGGGGGAGGGGAAAGGGCTTGGGCGGAGGAGACTGTGGTGCGGTCGGCGTTGGCGGCCTGAAGAGGAAGAGATGACTGTTTGAGAGCTGGTCCCCTCCCCCATATAGCTTACAGTTGCGGCTCCCGGGGGAAAGCCCCTGGAGGGACACTCCTTACGGGGTGTGACGGCTGTTGGTGGTGGAGGTTTGGTGCCCTATTTTCTTACCTACCTTTCTCCTTGCAAAGTTCTTACGTAAGGTGACAGTTTCCTAGTGTTGGAGTCGCAGTCATCTGCGAGTCCCTGAGGGCCGCTGGACTGAGTAAAAAAAGAGAGAGAGTAGCTGGGCCACAACGTTAAGAAGTTATCAGTTATTTTTTGAGAAAGCGTTAGGTTTCTCAGATCCCAGAGGAAAAATATTTCGTGTATTTGGAAGCAAGTTTAAAAGGTGTAAGTAACACCCAGGAACACTTAAAATTTCCTAAAAAAGTTACCATTTGAATTTTGAGGATCATTTTCAGGCTTTCTGTCCCTTCCTGTGTACTTCTCATATCCTCCCTTATGTATATTCTAAAAGAATGTGTCATTTTAGTGGATACGCTTTTCAAATTTAGGAGTGATTAGTAATAACAGAATAAAAGCTGCGGTTGTTGTAATCTACATGAAATAAGGATGTTTTCAATACTTTTGTCTTTCTGTTGCCCTCTTATCTATGGTCTTTAAAAATAAAAGATGAAATCACTTTCGGTAAATGTTACTCATTAAGATTCCTGCACCATTATGAAGCCTACCTCTTTAAACCACTTCTGTAGGAAGGGTGGGACTTAAGTAACAGTTTCCGAAACCTTGTTAGTTGAAGGTCTTTACTTCAAAAGTTATTAAGTGGCCTATATTCGTAGGTTCAGGAAGAAATACTAGTTTTGTTTTTGCTTATTCCCACTTGGACAGACAAGCATAGTAGCCATTTAACTAAACTGGTGAAAATTGAAAAAGCTTCTCCCTTCCGGTGGTGTTGAGAGTAGGGAGTTACACAAAGATATTTGCACCGAAACCTGGCTTGCTTTTTGACAGGACACATCTTGTACTAGGAGGAAATGTTTGCTAGACCTGAAAAGATGGGTTTAACTCAGGTCAAGGTTATGTTATTTCCTATAGTGTTAGTTGTAGACTTGGTAGTGTGAAAACAAGATTCTGTTTATACTTAAACCCTTGCTAGTTTTTGTGGCTTTTTCATTGAAATAACAGTATGAATAAACTGAAAAGCCTGTAATTAAAGTGTAAATATTAAGTAGTACGAAGATTTTAGAGTTCAGAGTTTTTTTGTGTTCATCCATTTTGAATAGAAAAAGGGCACTTTGCATTTAAGAACACTTGAATAACTTGGAGGATTTGTCATGTATATAAATTGTGTCTCCCTAAACTGTCATAGCAACTTTTACATTGGCTCAGGAAAAAGGGACCAAATATGAAGTCAGGTTTTGGGGTTTTTTTAAAGATTTTATTTATTTATTTGACAGAGATCACAAGTAGGCAGAGAAGCAGGCACAGAGAGAGAGGAGGAAGCAGGCTCCCAGCTGAGCAAAGAGCCCCCTGTAGGGCTGCATCCCAGGACTCTGGGATCATATCATGAACGGAGCTGAAGGCAGAGGCTTGAACCCACTGCGCCACCCAGGCGCCCCTGAAGTCAGGTTTTTATTTTGTTTCATTTTGTTTTTTTAAAGATTTTATTTATTTAGTTAGTTAGTTCACTGACAGAGATTACAAGTAGGCAGAGAGAGGAGGAAGCAGGCTCCCTGCTGAGCAGACTGCCCGATGCGGGGCTCCATAGATCCCAGGAACCTGGGATTATGACCTGAGCCAAAGGTCGAGGCTTAGACCCACTGAGCCACCCAGGCGCCCCTGAAGTCAGGTTTTTAAGGTAATTTTCAGTCTTCCTAGCATCACTCTGCCTTGATAAGGAAGAGAGACCATTTTTCAAGCTAATAGAAGTATCCTTGTTTTTCTTTCCTAAGATTTTACTTTTTTTTTTTTTTTAAACAGTGGGAGATCTTAAGTAGGCAGAGAGGCAGACAGAGAGAGGTGGGGGAAGCAGGCTCCCTGCTGAGCAGAGAGCCCGATGTGGGGCTGGATCCCAGGACCCTGAGATCATGACCTGAGCAGAAGGCAGAGGTTCAACCGTCTGAGCCACCCAGTGCCCCATGTTTTTGTCTTTTTCATCAGTATGTCTACATTATTCCCAATTGCCACATCTTGAGATGTAGTTTTTCTTTTGCCACGTTCCTGTGGTGTTTTAAATACTACTTGGAATTATTTCTTTGACTACCTTGTGTTATATGTTCTCTCTGGACAATTTCATTTGTGTCTATGACTTCAGTAAAGCCTAAATTTTTATCTCAAGCTGTAAATGCAGTGTTAAGGTATTGGGGGCGGGGGGCAAAGTCTTCCTAAACTACTGAAAAAATACTGAGCTTGGTACTAGATTCCAAAGAACTTTGTTCACCCATTCCCTCAAAATATTTTTGCTTCTCATTCTCTTTAATTATTTGAGGAAACCATACCCCAGCCTTCTTAAAATTTGATTCAAATTATCATGTTATATAATTGGAAGTTTTGTAACTGGCTCCAGGTGGCAGACATCCCCTAGTCGATAAAATACACCTGGAGTGCTGTTTCATACATTTGTCTTTGTCGATTCCGCCCAAAGTACTTCCCACTCCTGGGTAACTTGAGACTTTGCCTCCTGAAACTTCGTATTTTAGCTCCCAAGTCATATGAACCGTTCTTTAAATAGTGATGCAGCCCAATGCTTGACACTTGTTTGGCATTCAGGTATACCCGTGTTGGGGAGGGGTATTTTTTTTTAAGATAAGAGTCTACTAATAAACTGTAGTGCAAAATGTAAAACCTAGCTTTCACACTTTTAAAAAGCACACTTGAGTACCAGGGTTTGATGAGGAAAGGAAGGATTAGAAGACTCATAGGCAAGCTTTCCTCCCCTTTGACTTAGGTGAAAGAGGGGACGTCGCTGCTGGTGGAATATTTCTGACTGCAAAAAGATGGGAAGAAAAAAAAAAGAAGAGAAGAAAAAAACTGGCCGTATTTTTCAACATCATCTTTCTCAAATCTAGAGGACATTTTAACTTCAGTATATAAACACTAGTTGTTATTTGGGCGTTTAATTCCTTGATGTGTTTGGGCCTTATCGAAGTGTTCAGTACTGCTTGCTCTGATAGCAGAGGACCCCCATGAGTTTAGTTATCATTTTTCTTGCTGTCATTTATAAGTGTCCATGTGACAGCCTCTGGTACCTACATGTATTTATGTATCATGAGATTGGCATTCCAATAATAGGGCTTATTAAAGTTGCATGTTAAATGAAGCTCCTCAGTAAGAATTCTAAGAGTCAGGGGGCGCCCGAGTGGCTCAGTGGGTTAAGCCTCTGCCTTCGGCTCAGGTCATGATCTCGGGGTTCTGGGATCGAGTCCCGCATCAGGCTCTCTGCTCAGCAGGGAGTCTGCTTCTCTCTCTCTCTCTCTCTCTCTGCCTGCCTCTCCATCTACTTGTGATCTCTTTCTGTCAAATAAATAAATAAAATCTTAAAAAAAAAAAAAAAGAATTCTAAGAGTCAGATTTGAGCTTTATAAACCATTGGTGACCCTTTTTTCTTTGTTAAAGCTTTTAGGGTATTTTTGAATAGTGATTGTCTATCTTGTGAAGCTCAAGTTCAAAGTAAGAAAATATTCTGAATTATATGGGTCTTCACTGGATTTTTTTGTTTTGTTTTTGTTTTTTTAAAACAATTTTTTTTAAGATTTTTTGTTTATTTATTTGACATATCGCAAGTAGGCAGAGAGGAGGAAGCAGGCCCCCCACTTCCATAAGCAGAGAGCCCGATGCCATGCGGGGCTTGATCCCAGGACCCTAGGATCAAGACCTGAGGAGAAGGCAGAGACTTTAACCCTCTGAGGCACCCAGGCGCCCCCCCTGGATTTTGTTTTTATATGGAATTTTCCTCTGCCCCGCTCCAACCTCTGACTTTAGTGTTGTCTAAGTGTAGAACAAAAAGATTTATGTCTGAGGATTTAACTTAAACCCTTAAATGCATCTTAAAATGTTCCGGTTGAACTTGCCACGTGATTAGTTTAACTTCCTGAAAAATAGATTTAATGCTACCTCTTTCTTTCTGGGCAAGATGTTATTTATGTTAACACTAAACCCGAAATTCGTATTTGCAAATAGTCCTCAAAAAAACTTTTCAGGGTTGTGGATACCTTGAGTCAACTTGATTGGTTTTCTTAAGGAAAAGATAGGTTTATTTCAGAGTATTAAAAAAACATTTTGAAGTTAACTGCCTTCTGGTATTCAAAAAGATCAGGCTTAGGGGTCCCTGGGTGGCTTGGTATGATGAGTGTCATTGAACATGGATTCTTGGGTTCAGCTCAGGTCAGGAGAAGTAGCTGCCCCGCCCCCAAATAAATAAATCTTTAAAAAAAAAAAAAAAAGAGCGCCTGGGTGGCTGTCTGCCTTTGGCTGGGGCCTCTTCAAATAAATAAAATCTTTAAAAAAAAAAAAAATCAGGCCAGTAGTCTCCCTGCTAACTGTTCGAGTTTGGAACATATTTTATTTTATTTTATTGAAGATTTTATTTATTTGATAGACAAAGATCACAAGTAGGCAGAGAGGCTGGCAGAGAGAGAGGAGGAAGCAGGCTCCCTGCTGAGCAGAGCCTGAGCCACCCAGGCGCCCTGAAACATCTAAGTAAGGAGTTTTGCCCTGGAAAATACAGAAACTAATAGTATTCTCCTTCCACCTGAATGAAACAAACAGGAAGCTAGCAGAATCTTACAGAGCCCACTGTAGTGTTCTCTGGAATGATTTAACAGTAGATGTAGAAAATGGGCTCTTTAACATTCAGTGTGAACTATAAACTTTAGTATCAAATGTAAAAATGGAGTCAGTGAAGAGCTGAGAAATCTATTGGAGGTCCTTTCTTTACTCATAATGAGTGGTAATTTACAGAACAAAATTTCTGAATGGACGTAGTTTCCCAGCTCTGCTTGTCCTATTTAGAGCTTGTGATTGTGTTTTGTCTTAAAGTATTTTATGGCTTTTCCAATCGCTGCCTCTGTTTGCCATAAGCATTGAAGTATGCAGAGTTTATCTTGTCTTTGTATTATAGAAGAAAATTGGATTTGGGTTTTTTGTTTGTTGGTTCCTTCTTGTAAGCACACCACAAAACAGCAGTATGGTCAGCCTTGTCTTTTCAAGGTACAGAATATACCTTCACTGAACAACTATCTCTTAAATAGTACTGGTCCTAATAGATTGGTTATCGACTTAGAGTAAATGATATTTCATACAACTAAAACTTAAATCGAGTTAAATTATATAGAAGCTTATTCTAAATGATTATATCACTTTACTATTCCTTATCCTCAAAAATATTTTTAAAAGTGTCCCTCCCAAAGTATATTGATATTTGTGTCTCAAATTTAAAACTGTGATCTGGTTTTTCCCCTTTGATTGCTTTGTTCCTGGGACAGATTGAAACTCCAACCAACTCTAATTTGAATACAGTAATTGGCATTCCTACCATATTTAAGACACAGAAAACATATTTCCCAGCACTTACATTTTCAGTTAGGTTGGCTAGATAAACTACTTGATAATTAGAACGTTCGAAGCATTTGTGTCTGAAATGTTTACTTGCTAGTTTCTCCCAATTTTTATTCTACCTTTTTTAATTTAGCTCAGTTTTAATGCCACTTCGTTTCTTTTTTGTATAGGTTGGCTTGTTGTTAACATTAAAGAAAGGAAAGATCCCTGGTTAATAAGTGAGGATATAACAGATGGAATTAATAACAGGACTTTTTTAAATTAGCAAGGTAAGCTGTATTTGGTCACTCATACTAGTATAGCAAGAGTGGAGAGAAGTTGTCCTACGGAAGCACTCAAAATCTTAACTGCTAGTGAATCCCCGCATCACCCAAAAGGAATGCTGAGTGCCCAGAAACATATTTGATACTACTGTATACTTTATCTTTGTTAAGGGCTGCTACTTACCTGAAATTTGCATAGGTGATTTCAGCACCACTCTGGCCTAGCTAAAGTTTATATTCTTTGTCTGGGTTACACCATCTGAATGAAAACTTAGTTTTAAGCGGAGAGACGGGACAGTGAAGTGTATTAGGACTTGTGTTAAATCTTTACTTCTTACCTACCCTTCAACCTTGGGGGAAGGGACTGATACTTAAGAGCCCTTACCTTAATGTAGATGAAGAGTCTGAGAGTGGGAGTAATATGAGGAGGTGGTACATACGACATTAGAAGAACATCCATGCATGTTGCCTGGATTTGGATTGAAAAAAGAACTGACTTTGAAGAAAAATAATTGTTTTAAATTTGGTAGTTTTAGAAGATGAGTGTTAAAGCTGAGAGTGTTCACTCTTAATAGATCTAACAAGAAAGTGCATATGTTCACATTTTAGATCTAAGGGAACAGATTTCTTTCTTTTTTTTTTTTTTTTTGGATGGCTGAATTATATGGAATAAAAGTCACAAGAAAAGAACGCACAGCACAAGGAATGTTGTCAGTGATACTGTGATAGTATTGTATGGTGACAGTAGCCTATGCTTGAGAGCATAGCTTAATGTGTACTAAACTTGTCAAATCCTTGTATAGAGAAAAGTAATGTAACATATGTCAACTATACTCATTTTTTTAAACAATAAAATGAATAAGTAAAAAGAAATTCTATACCATACTTAGTTACTCGAGTCTTGCTAGTTATAGTAAAAATAATATTTTATGGGCGCCTCGGTGGCTCAGTGGGTTAAAGCCTCTGCCTTTGGCTCAGGTCATGATCCCAGGGTTCTGGGATCGAGCCCCACATCGGGCTCTCTGCTCAGCAGGGAGCCTGCTTCCTCCTCCCTCTTTCTCTGCCTGCCTCTCTGCCTACTTGTGATCTCTATCTGTCAAATAAAATAAATAAAATCTTTAAAAAATAATAATAATATTTTATTCATAACTATCCTAAGGATACCTTTTACTGTTAGATTATTCTGTAATATGCAGAAATGATAGCATTTTAAAGTGCCCTTAAAAAAAAATTTAAATCACTCTCTAATAAGTGGAGACTTTTTTCAGCCAAGTTGTCTTAGGATAGGATTTTAGTTCGTTTTCAGTTTGGGGTTCCTGGGTGGCTCAGTCATTAAGCGTTTGCCTTTGACTCAGGTCATGATCCCAGAGTCCTGGGATGGAGCCTCGCTTCAGGCTCCCTGCTCAGCAGGAAGCCTGCTTCTCCCTCTCCCACTCCCCTACTTGTGTTTCCTCTCTCACTGTCTCTCTCTCTCTGTGTCAAATAAATAAATAAAATCTTAAAAACAAGGTTTTCACTATTCATCACCTCCTTTAGGTTTCTTCCTTCTTTAGAAAGTAAAATAGCGTAAACCAGTTATGATTAACTCTGGAAAACACACATTGCTTGGTTAACTCTTTCAAACCAGGTTGCTTCAACCACCAGTGACTTGATTCATAAGGAGTAAAGTAACAACCCAAATGTTTGGTGTGTGTAAGATGATTTAGCTGTTGGGGCACCTGGGTGGCTCATTGGGTTAAAACCTCTGCCTTTGGCTCAGGTCATGATCCCAGGGTCCTGGAATCAAGCCCCACATCAGGCTCTGCTCAGCAGGGAACCTGCTTCCTCCCCCCTCTCTATCTGCCTGCCTCTCTGCCTACTTGTGATCTCTGTCAAACAAATAATTAAAATCTTTAAAAAAAAAAAAAAGATGGTTTAGTTATTATATGTTCAACTCTGAACTAGGGAAAATTGCTACTGATTTTTTGGACACTTGAAATCTTATAGGAGGGTCAGAACTTAACTAACCTTGTAGGAATTTATAATCCTCTTTTTTTTTTTTTTTTTTTTTTTTAAGAATGTATTTATTAGAAAGCAGGGGAGGAGGGGCAGAGGGAGAGGCAGAACCCCCCCTTACCCAGCAGGGAGACTACTGTGGGGTTTGACCCCCAGGACTCCTGGATCACAGCCTGAGTCAAAGGCAGATATGTAACCAGCTGAGCCACCCAGGCGCCCCTATTAACCTCTCCTTTTACATGTAAAAATAAGTTCACTCTGACCGATTTGCACCTCTCCATCACTTACACATTATGACCAATGCCTGGTTCCCATTGCCTTTCTGATAAGTTCTGATGTTTTTAGATAAAGAGGGAACCTATTTCTCCAGTTTAGTCTTCTCCCTAGTATTCACATTTTTCACGAAGGAAGGCTGTGGTAAGGTAAGCCACTCCTTCCTAAAGAAAACTTTTTTTTTTTTTTTTTAAGTTTTATTTAAGTAATCACCCATTGCAGAGTTCAGACTTAAGAACCCCAAGACCAGGAGTCGCATGCTTTCCAACTGAACCAGCAGGCTTTCCAAAAACTACTCTAGATATGCAAGAAATGGCTTCCCCCCCTCAAACACATTCTGTGGTTGAAACCTGAAAAGGCAGCAGAAATACTCATTACTCTCAAGTTCCTCCCCTTCTGCTCTGTTCTAAACACAACTTGTCTGACCACATCTGTGCAAGACATTCTGTGGCTATTCTCTTTATTCCCATGATACATCAGATGGGTGATTGAGGAATCCTTTAAAAATTCAATGACAGGAGCTATTCTAATAACATCAAAAGTCAGGATTCATAGTCTAGGGAATAAGGAAAAATTGTATGCAATTGTCTGTATATGTAACATTTTGTGGAAGTCTTGTATTATGTGCTCCAGAGTGCTCCAGATATGGGTTGTCTTAACCCTGTCATGTTTAATTGCTTAGAATATACCTTGTTGAGGGGAACCTGAGTAGCTCAGTCAGTCAGGTATCCAACTCTTGATTTTAGCTCAGTTAAAGATCTCAGGATTCTGGGATGGAGCCCCACATCTGGTTCCACACTCAGTGCAGAGTCTGCTTGTCTCTCTTTATTTGCCACCCCCCACTGCCACTCTCGCTCACTCATGCTCTCTTTCAAATGAATGTTTAAAAAAAAAAAGGCGAATATACCTTTTTGAAACTTTTTGGTTTATATGCTACCCTTTGCTAGTTGCTACTTCTGTCTTCCTGTTTTCATTAGTTGCTTTCTTCAACTTCTTAACTGTTGGTATTTCCCAGTGCTATGTCCCCAGCCACTTTTTCACCAGTTGTGTTTATCAGTGCCTCCAACTTTACTTACTGAGGACTCCAGAATTTAAGCAAATTCAAAACTGAACTTTTTCTCTCTCAACTTTCCTTCTTGAATTTCTTTTTTTGGTCAGTGATGTTCTACGCTTCTGGCTTACTTGATACAATCAAACATCTTTTCAAAACACGTCTTATTTGCTTAAAGCCCTCCAAATAATTTGCCAGAGATTGAGGATTGTGCACATCACTAAAGTTAAAAGACCCAAGATTCAGGGGCGCCTTGGTGGCTCAGTAGGTTAAAGCCTCTGCCTTCGGCTCAGGTCATGATCTCAGGGTTCTGGGATCGAGCTCTGCATCGGGCTCTCTGCTCAGCAGGGAACCTGCTTTCTCCTCCTCTCTTCCTGCCTCTCCACCTATTTGTAATCTCTGTCAAATAAATAAGTAAAAATTAAAAACAAACAAACCCAAGATTCAGGCACTTGGGTGGCTCATTTGGGAAAGCATCTGCCTTCAACTCAGGTCATGATCCCAGGGTCCTGGGATGGAGCCCATGTTAGGCTCCCTACTCATCAGGGAATCTGTTTCTCCCTCTGCCTCTCCCCCTGCTCCTGCTCCCCCCTCCCCCCTCACACACTCTCAAATGAATAAATAATAATCTTTAAAAAACAAGAAAAAGAAAAAGTCCTGGGGCGCCTGGCTGGCTCAGTGGGTTAAGCCTCTGCCTTCGGCTCAGGTTGTGATACCAGGGTCCTGGGGTTGGGCTCTCTGCTCGATGGGGAGCCTGCTTCCCTCTCTCTGCCTACTTGTGATATCTCTCTCTCTCTCTCTCTCTCTCTCTGTTAAGTAAATAAATAAAATCAAAGTTATTTAAAAGAAAAAAAAGAAAAGTCCTAAGTTTCAATATTTCTCTTCCAGGGGCGCTTGGGTGGCTCAGTCAGTTAAGCGTCTGCCTTCGGCCCAGGTCATGATCCCAGCATCCTAGGATCAAGTCCCACATCAGGCTCCTTGCTCAATGGGGAGCCAGTCTCTCCCTCTGCCTACTGCTCCCCCTGCTTGTGCTCTCTCTCTGGCAAATAAATAAGATAAAATCTTTAAAAAAGTAAGTAGCCTCCAGAGCCCAACACAGGGCTTGAACCCAGGACCCTGAGATCAGGAATCAGGCACTTAACTGACTGAGCAGCCCAGGCACCCCAGCTGTTCTCTTTTCTATTGAGTAGTGAGATATGGATAGGCAGTGTCTCATTTATCTTCATAGCTTAAGTGCAAAGTTTCTGGCATATAATAGATACCCAGTTCTGTTGTACAAATAATAAACAGCTTTGAGGCCAGGTGCTTGAAAATGTTGCCATACCTTATGTTTATGGTAATAGTAGCAAGTCAGTGAAATATGTAATTGAATGCAACATGCTCTGATTCTATACCATCATGTTAAATTGAGGCCCCCCCCTTTTTTGGACACACATTTTGCCAGTGTTACTAGCTCTCACTTTCTGTCATGTTCATCTTTCTCAAATATTTGTACCTGTCATTGTGCAAGCCAGGATTAGGCCCCTACGCTATTAGTTTATAATCTAGTTTAGGATTAAGCCATGTGGGCATGTACCATAAGCGTTCAGGCAGAATGCCTGCTCACAGGTAATGTGTTTCACAGAGGAAATCAAATTTTTGGCCTAGGAGGCAAAATATTTGTGGATTTCATTAGTGACAGGTTACAGGCAGTGAAGCACAACATATTTGTAGTTGGCATAGCTTTATGTACAAAAGCATAGAACAGGAATAAAGGAAATGTTTATAAGAAACTAGTTTATGCTTACATGCAGTACATGGAGAGATAAGACTGGAAAAGAGGATGGATTGTGACCAGATCATTGTTCTTTTTATTTATTTTATTATTTTTTAAAGGTTTTATTTATTTGACAGAGATCATAAGTAGGCGGAGAGAGAGAGGAGGAAGCAGGCTCCCTGCCGAGCAGAGAGCCTGATGTGGGACTCCATCCCAGGACCCTGTTAATTTTTTTTTAAATTTAGAGTCCTTTGGTAGTGAAGCTCAAGACTTTTATTTTTATCTTCTCTGTTTTGAGGACATCTCAAAGAGGGAAATGACTGGCGTAAAGTCTCAGATTAGGCCTTGGATTCAGATTGCCAACTAATTCCAAATTGAAAACTAGACCCATTAGTAAAAAGTCTGTCATATAACTAGGTTGTCAGTTTCATTCCTAATCTTACCTCACTCTTAGGTGGGATTAGGGTTAGAAAAAGTATTTGGTTTCTTTTTTTTTTTTTTTTTTTTAAAGATTTTTTTATTTATTTGACAGAGAGAGAAATCACAAGTAGGCAGAGAGTCAGGCAGAGAGAGATAGGGGAGGAAGCAAGCTCCCTGCGGAGCAGAGAGCCGGACATGGGGCTCGATCCCAGGATCCTGGGATCATGACCTGAGCCTAAGGCAGAGGCTTTAACCCACTGAGCCACCCAGGCGCCCCAGTATTTGGTTTCTTTTAAAAAAAAAAAAGCAGGGACGCCTGGGTGGCTCAGTTGGTTAAGCAGCTGCCTTCGGCTCAGGTCATGATCCCAGCGTTCTGGGATCGAGTCCCACATCGGGCTCCTTGCTCGGCAGGGAGCCTGCTTCTCCCTCTGCCTCTAGCCTGCCACTCTGTCTGTCTGTGCTTGCGCTCTGTATCTCTCTCTCTAACAAATAAATAAAATCTTTAAAAAAAAAAAAAAAAAAAGCAGGGGAAGGGGCGCCTGGGTGCCTCAGTGGATTAAGCCTCTGCCTTCAGCCCAGGTCATGATCTCAGGGTTCTGGGATCCCGCCCGGCATTGGGCTCTCTGCTGGGCAGGGAGCCTGCTTCCTCCTCTCTCACTGCCTGCCTCTCTGCCTACTTGTGATCTTTCTCTGTCATATAAATAAATAAATCTTTTAAGAGAAAGGGGGGATGAAAGAGCAGGTATGAGCAAGTCTGATAACTTCCTTTCCTGTTTATGCCCACCTGTTAAAATCTGTGTTTTTTGTTGTTTAGTTTTATATATATATATATTTTTTTTTTTTTTTTTAAATTTATTTAACAGTCAGAGATCACAAGTAGGCAGAGAGGCAGGCAGAGAGACACGGAGGAAGCAGGCTCCCCACTGAGCAGAGAGCCTGACGCGGGGCTCGATCCCGGGACCCTGGGATCATGACCCGAGTCGAAGGCAGAGGCTTTAACCCACTGAGCCACCCAGGCGCCCCCTTTTTTTTTTTTTTAAATATTTTTAAGTGGTTTCCATACCCAGCATGGGGCTCAAAGGCACAACCCCAAGGTAAGAGTTGTATGCTCCACCAACTGAGCCATCCAGGTGCCTCTACAACCTACGTGTTCTTACTTACTTGCTGCTTTGTTTCCTCATCTGTAAACTGTTTAATCTGTGAATGTATAGTTTAGTGCCTGACAGCATGAGATAATAACTGATGGTCACAAATAATAAATATGGATTTAAGAGACTTCTGGCATCTTAAATTTTACGCTGAGAATCCATGTGGCGCAGGCAACCTGTGTTTACCTGTGTAACAAAAGCCAGAACTGATAATTTTGCTCCTGCATCAGGAAATACATCTTGATACCTGCTTTCCTTACTAAAATTCCAGACCCAAAAGAATTTTTTTAGGATGCTTCAAATTTCAGGTATTTCTGTTCATGTTTGTACATCTTAAATTCATTATGCCCATGCCAAGTGCATTTTTTTATGGCTTTAGGACAACATACAAACATTTGGCCATCAGCAGAAATCCTAACAATCATTGCTTTAATAGATAAATGCTACCCTTATATGACCAAGAGGTTACTATTAAATAGTACATTATCTGGCCATATAAGACTACTGCTGTAAGAAAGTGGTGATTGGACTTGAAAATAGTCCTAAATAAACAGTTCTCGTAATTCATTTACGAGATTTTCATGTCCTCACCATTTTACAGTGTATATTTCAGAAGAACTTACCCATTTATAGATCTGGGAGTACACCCATTGGAAAGCAGAAATAATTTGTTGTATAATAGTATTCACTTGAGTTAGGACATTGAGAAGGAAAAACACTGTCATCGTTGGCATTTTTCTTTAAATAAATACATAACCTGTATTCTGTATATAACACATGTCTTTTAGAATTAATACTTCCTGCCTGGGCAAATTTCTATGTTATACTTTCTCTTTTTTTCTTTTTTTAATTTTAGAACACATAGGTTGGCGCAGTAATGGAGGGCAGGGAGAGAGACAAGCAGATTCTCCACTGAGTGTGGACCCTGACACTGGGCTCAATCTCATGACCCCAGCTTAAACCAAGACTTGGGCACTCGATAGACTGAACCACCCAGGTGCCACCTCCATATTACACATGTTGACTCAATTATGAGCTACATTAATTGTTTTAGTGCTTTTAATAAAGTTTTAAGAGTGTCCATCTTCCACGCATGGTTTTATCAGCCTTATTGGTACTTGACAGGATAGTTATTCTACTTCACAAAAGAAGTCTGTCCCAAATAACACCTGTGTGAAACTAAACAAGTTTCAGTGTGATTTTTTTGTTTGCTTAAAAAAAAAAAAATGCCTACTCCCATGTTTCATCATGTGAGCAGTCACCAAATATGGTTCCTGGGTGAGCTAAATATTATTATAGCAATACCTTTTTTTCTGAAGGTTCTTGGCTTTAACAGTTAAACTTGAAAAACAAAGTTTGACTTACAGTGCTTTTATATCAAGTGTCTGGTGGTTTGTGTGTATATTTATATTGTGTGCTCAAAATGCGGGGGTGGGGCACAGCTGTATTAGATACCTATTCCTGTCTTTTTAAATGTTGACATACAAAGGTCAGAACCAGCTAAGAATGAATACCAATTATACTTAACTCATGTCAACTCAACTTGCATTATCTTTGCTTTTATAATGTATCTTGCAGCAGTTAGTTGTTTGGGGGGGGTGGCCAGGGGGAGGCAGGCAAGTTGCCAGGGAGAGGAGGGGTAGAGGGAGAGACAGAATCTTAAGGAGGCTCCATGCCTAGTTCAGAGCCTGACTCGGGCCTTCTATCTCAGAAACCTGAGATCCTGATTTGAGCCGAAGTTAGAGTCTGATACTTAACTGAGCGAGCCATCCAGGTGCCTCAGCAGTTAGTTTTTAGTGATTTTTTATTTAGCCCTCTTTACAAATGAGGAAATATCCATCAAGATAACTTAGATATTATTTTATTTACTTAGGTGTTTTCACATTTGATTAGTTCTTTTTCATTTCTATATGAAATTTATTTAATGTTTATTTAATTTAATAAACTTATTTAATTTCTTTATTTAATGTTTATGTTAAGTCCATTTTTTAAAAGATTTTATTTGAGAGGAAGAGTGTATGAATAGGGGGAGGGGCACAGGGACAAACAGACTACCTGCCAAGCAGGGAGCCTGACATCGCAGCCTACCTCAGGACCCTGAGATCATGACTGGAGCTTAACCAGCTGAGCCATCCAGGTTCCTCAACTCATTTTTATTTTCGATACTTTTTATATCTTGTGTCTTCATCTCTCTTGGGTGATCATTAACATAAAATAAGTAGCTAATTTTTGGTTACCATTTTTACTGTCCTCTCCCATTTGTTTTTTCTATTCCTGTACTCTACAGATTTCCTCTCTATCAGCAGTATACCATTTCTGTAGTTAATGTAACAGTATGTACTTTTCTGTAAATACCTGTGTATCAGAGTCCTTTAAATTTGTAATCTCTGGCTCTGTCAGTGGAGTGGAACGTGTGCCCCTTGATCTTGAGGTTGTAAGCTTGAGCCCCATTTTTAAGTTTACTTAAAAATTACATTTTCAAAAAATAAATTTGTTGTCCTTGCCTCTGGAGGCAAGAATGAGTTTTATTTATCGCTTCCCTATCAAAGTTTGGTATTACAGAAGTGCTCAGCCTCCGTAAAGATGACCAGAAGTTAGCTAGCATAAATTGAGAGGGAAGCCAAGATTCAAACTTTTCTTGTATTGAGCTACAAAATAAACTGACCTCTTAAGTTGCATTTAGGTAGACGATTACTTTGTAGTTCATAGCTTTAGGTCCAGATAGCTTTATCAGAAACTAAAAACAAAACACTGAAAGTAGTAGAGTGAGGTTTATGTTGTAAAAATCAATAAATGCTCATAAGATCTTAAGAGCTATGACATACAGTTGTTTCTGTATATCTCTTTTTTCTATCAGCTAAATGGGAAAATTATGTTCAGGGATAAACTTTGATAGTAGTTTAATTGGAGGCTTAGATCAAAGTATGTAGTTTTTAAACGTTAAACTCTTCACACTCAAGGTTAAGATGTCCATACAGGTGCGTGGTAAAATTAGTTACTTGAGGAAGAGAAGTAGTTGCTTGGTTTTCTATGCATAGACTGCCCCCTCCTCCAACCCTTGCCATCATGCATCACCAAAAAAATTCAGTAGGTTTTGTTTTCTATTTCTAAAACAGTCCACCAAGTCATATGTTTCCTGGAATTACTTTTACATTGGTAAATAAACTGAAATGGTTTTTCCATGCGATGCATTTTTATGAAACAACTAATTTGTGTAAAAGCTAAAATATCATTCTGAATATGAATTAGCAAAGTAAAATAAAGGAACCAGATTATAAAAATCAAGTCAGGGTCAATGCTGGAAGAGACAGGGAGAAGACAGTTAAGCATTATGTGTGAAGTATTAATTTAATACCCTGGAAAGAGAATTTTCAGTGAAAAGTGTATCTTTTAACTATCGAAAATTTGTTTTTTTTAAGTGGCATTTTATTTTTTTAAATTTATTTGACAAGAGATGGTAGGTAGGCAGAGAGGCAGGTGGGGGGGCAGGGGAAGCAGGCTCCCCACTGAGCAGAGAGCCGGATGCTGGACTCCATCCCAGGATCCTGAGATCACCACCTGAGCTGAAGGCAGAGGCTTTAACCCACTGAGCCACCCATGTGCCCTGAAAATTTGGTACCTTAGAACTCAGTAATTACAGCCAGACCAGTGAGTTGTTTTTTTCTTTTTTTTTTTTTTAACTTTTAACTTTGTTTTTTAAACTTTGGGCCCTATTCTAATGTTCATATGAAGGTAATTCATTTGATGGTACTGCTTATATGAAGGCTCATATGAAGGGTATTGAGGAAGGAATAGGAAGAGGTTGACATCGCAGGCCATGTGGACTTAAAGCTATGGATTTTTGTACACCTAAAATTAACTTAATTATATTTGAACATAAAAATTTTGAAAAATGGGGCCCCTGAGTGGCTCAGTGGTTGGGCCTCTTCCTTCGGCTCAGCGTCCTGGGATCGAATCCCACATTGGGCTCTCTGCCGGGCGGGGAGCCTGCTTCCCCCCACCCCCACCTGCCTCTCTGCCTACTTGTGATCTCTCTCTGTCAAATAAATAAATGAAATCTTTTTTTAAAAAAAAAAATTTTTTTTAAGCTGTGAATTTGAACGTATTTTCTGTATTTCGAGTTTGATTATTCATGCTCTTTATAGTCATTCTGTCTCACTGGCAGACTTTATTTTCTTGCTCATTCTTCTGCTACTGTGCATCAAGGAGGCATTGTGTACCAAAAGGCTATGAGCTACTTGAGGAAAAAGGTGCTTACAAGAACAGGATAATTATTGCAGTGCCTGGGTGGCTCAGGTGGTTAAGTGTCTGCCTTCGGCTCAGGTCATGATCCCAGGGTCCTGGGATTGAATCCCCTGTTGGGCTCCCTGCTCAGTAGGGAGTCTTCTTCTCCCTCTGCCTGCTATGCCTGCTGCTCCCCCTGCTTATGTGTGCGTGCTCTCTTTCTCTCTCTGACAGATAAATAAAATTTAAAGAAAAACGGGGTAATTCTTAATCATAATAAATAGTCTTTGCCAAGGTGCGTGGGTAACTCCCTTGTGTATTAGTAGCTGTCAGTGGCAAGATAGCTTCCCAACAAGCAGGTTAGGTTTGTTCCTTCTAAATCACAGACCTCACAGTCTAAGGTTTGGTGTCTCACAGGAGCCTTGATAACATAGAATGGTTAAGATGGGAAAGACTCAACATCTGTATTCCATTCAAACAATACAGAGCTGTTGTTTGAGAACAGGATAACTTCAAGAATTCAAGTAATGAGTGTTCGTCTAGATCTCTAGGATATGAATCAACAAAGCAGTACAAGTACAAGTTTCACTTGTATGGGTTTGTTTTTTTGTTTTTTTAAGATTTTATTTATTTATTTATTTGACAGAAGTAGGCAGAGAGGCAGGCAGAGTGAGAAGAGGAAGCAGGCTCCCTGCTGAGCAGAGAGCCCGATGTGGGGCTCAATCCCAGGACCCTGCGATCATGACCTGAGCCTAAGGCAGAGGCTTTAACCCACTGAGCCACCCAGGAGGCCCTGTGTGGGTTTTTTTGACAGAATGTCTCAGATTTGATATATATGAGAGAAACTAAAGAGTTGACAGGTTTTAGAGCTGTTCAAATCCATTGGTTTCCAGACTTTGGGATTTCATGAATGAATCAAATGATAATACAGATAATAAACATAGTTGCAAGTTTCAGTTCTTAAAATAGTGACAGTGTATGCAGCATTTGGTTTTAAATAGTTATTAATAGCAAATAAGGACATAGGATTTTTTTTTTAAGATTTGTTTTGAGAGTGCAAGTGCAAGCAAGCGTTAGTGGGGGGGGGGGGGCAGGGCACAGAGGGACCAGCAAACTCCCTGCTTTGTCAGGTCCTAGGATCAGGCCCCAAGATCACTACCCCAGCTGAAGTCAGATGCTTAACCAACTGAGCCAACCAGGTGCTGCAGGACATACGATTTTAAAGATAATAAATTGTCTTTTTGAAAAGCTTGCCACATTGTTGTTCTCATTTTGCTGTGGAATAATGAAAAATATTCAGGATTCATTTGGGGCTATTTGGGACTCATTCATGTATCTCAACTCCTGTTTTATGACAAGTCAGTCTTAGAAGTATAGCAAATGTGTATATTATATATGTATAATAGATTATTGTATTTCCAGCAGTCTAATTAGGGTAAATTCATGAATAAGTTATTAAAACTATTTGCAAAGAATCATTTCAAAGTATTACATACTACAAAGAAATGGTAACAAAAATAGGGTTACAATTTTGTGGGACTTTTACATAAGTGTTATCATAGATAACAGCCTGGGTGGCTCAGTCGATTAAGCCTCGGACTCTTTGATTTTGGCTCAGGTGATAATCTCAGGGTTGTGAGATCAAGCCCTAACTTGGGCTCTGCACAGGGTGCAGAGCCTGCTTAAGAATCTGCCTCTGCCCCTCCCTCCTTCTCTAAAAATAAATAAGCTTTAAAAAAAAATGGGTAAAGAAAAAAAAAGTCAAATGGTTTCACTGGGTCTTTCTGGATTGTAGGCTTTACAGATGGATTTTCTGCAGCAGTCATGTATTACCAGAATTTTTTTTCCCCCGAAGTTCTTATTGTTTGTAATGATATTGGAAAATGCTTGTACATTAACTAAAACCTAAGATACAAACTAAAACCAGTATGGTCTCAGCTTGTCCGAAACCTCTGCCCCATTCTCAGTCCTTTAACACCAGGTGTCCATTATGTCCCTAGTAATGTCCATTTTAACCCTTTTATCTCTTAGTCTGCCTGCCCTTGTCTTCATCATGACTACTACTACTTCATGCTTGGCATAGAGTAGGCAGTTGCCCTGAATATTTGCCAAATAAACGAATTATTACATATTTGATGATGTAGTGGCCTTTGTGCTTATCCTGACTATAATCTTACTCCTTGAAGTTTATGTATCATCCTTCCAAGTGATTTTACTAAAACGTGAATCTGATCTTACTCCTCCTTTAATGGAGGAGTCCTTGCTCCTCAGGATGGCAAACAAGGCCATGTGTCTTAGCTCTGCCATTTTTCCAAAGATTCAGTTGCACCTTCTTTTGCTTCCACACCCATATTACTACTGTTCTCTGCTCCCCCCACCAAAAGCTACTTTGTTCTTTCAGACCTTCTTTTATATGTGATCATCTCTTCATGAAGTACTTTCTCCCTCTCTCTCCCCCATTGTGAAGGCATCCTTCAGTTCAAGTGTTTTCCCTCTATGAAGCTTTCTCTGGTGATTTTTCCAAGCAGTCCATTGTTCATTATAATTCCATGTACCTTTTATCCAGCACTATTACTGTACTTACCGTAGTTTGTTAGAAGTATAAGTTTGTTAGAATCCCTCACCCCATTAGAATGCAAACTCCAGAAAGGCAGTGTTTCACTTGTCTCCCTGAGATAAATAGTGCTTGTATTAATACCCAGGATAGAGTAAATGTTTACGTAGGTGTTTGGCTTATTACATCTCTTTCTTCCTTTGGTATAAATATAAATTGGCAAAGTAGCTCCAAAACTTAGATTGTGAAGAGAAGGAAAGATTAGAGATGAATTTTTGTAGTTAAAAGTTAGGAGACCTAAAATTGCTAATGATTTGTGCCAAAGGGCAAAGCCTTCTTACTCTTAAAAATAATAATAATAATAATAATAGGACATCTGTTGGTCTTAGGTAAAATAATCGGGTATAATTATCATGAAAGATTAACAATCCTGGGTCAGACATCCTGGTACTACTCTCCACTGCAGGCAGGTAAAAGCCTCTCAAAACAGTGTTGTGTTGGGCAAGTTGAAAATTCTTTTCCATGTTTTAGGTTATTTGTCACATTTAACCTACCTTTCCAGTGCATAGAAAAAGAAAACTATAAAGGTACTTTAACTTAGAGAAGTTATCTTTCCTATAGCGAACTTTTCTTAACAGTTCAACAACCCTCTATTAATAGGATGAAAGTTCAGGGCTAGATTCTGGCATCTTCTCTCCCCACCCCTACCCCCCAAGATTTTTTTTTTTGTCAGCATGCATGTGCAAGCTGGGGCAACAGCAGGCAGAGGAAGACACAGGTTTTCCCGCTAGGCAAGGAGCCTGATATAGGACTCGATCCAAGGACCCTGGGATCATGACCTGATATGAAGGCAGATGCTAACTGAGCCACCCAGGTGTCTCCCCGAAAAACCATTTTTTAAAATCTCTTTCCCTGCTATGGGAATGGTAAAATGTTGCAAGTCGGTGGTTCCCAAGCCAGTTTGATCACTGCAATTATCTGGGAAGCTTATTAAACTATACATACCTGAGCTCCACACCCAGACTTCCCCAAAATAAGATGTTAGGTGTCATCATTCATAATTTTCTTAGGGTGTAGCAGTTCCTGAAGAACCATATGCTGAACTATTTAATGTGACCCAGGAATGCATTTCTGACAGACCTCAGGTACTTGTCATGCAGAGGTCTTTTTTGTGTTTTTTTTTTTAAGATTGTATTTATTTGAGTGAGAGCGTGAGCAAGAGAGAGAACACACCAGGGGGAGAGGCAGAGGGAGAAGCAGACTCTGATGAGCAGGGAGCCTGATGTGGGGCTCAATCTCAGGACCCTGGGATCATGACCAGAGCTGAAGGCAGACACTTAACTGACTGAGCCTCACAGGTGCCCCAAGAGGTCTATTTAATAAACACTTAGATATGTCAAATAAAGTGTTTCACTAAAAGGTCTATACAAACTTACAGTACAAAGAATTTTTTTCAATTCTTTTTTGGGAATTGTTGCTGTAATATTAGACCTCTCCAATCTAAGAAGCTTGGAAGTACTGTTGTCAAGAACCATTTCTTAAATTTTTCTCAGTAACTTCATCAGAACAGCAACATAAATTGTTTTCAAAGAAATTCAGAATATTCTGACAGACTGAACTTCTTTCTCTAGAAGATAAAAGCCGAGTATTCTTAGCGTCGAATTCAGTCTGTGAGCTTATTTAGGTTTTTTGGTGTTTTGTTGTTTACCTATTTCTAAACTCCCCACCTTTAATATATGAGCACCTTAAAAGGGGAGGAGCTATTGGGGCACCTGGCTATTTCTGTCACTAGAGCATGCAACTCTGCATCTTGGGGTTGGTAGGTTCAAGCTCCACATTGAGTGTAGAGGTCATTTAAATGTAAAATCTTCTATGGGTGCCTGGGAGGCTCAGTCAGGTAAACTGCTACCTTCAGCTCAGGTCATGATCCTTGGGTCCTGGGATCAAGCCTTGAGTTGGGCTCTCTTCTCAGTGGGGAGCCTCCTTCTCCCTTTCCTCCACACACATGCTGTCTGTTGCTCTCTCTCCTTCCCACTCAAATAAAATGTTTAAAAATAAAATCTTCTAAAGAATTTTTTTTAAGGGGGGGTAGGGGAGAGTGGCAAGTATATGGCTTGGTTAGTGGAGGGTGTGACCCTTGGTCTCCAGGTTGTGAGTTGGAACTGCACTTTTGATGTAGAGAGTACTTTATAAAATCTGAATGGGGGCAGGGAGGAGCTATCAACTTATTTAAAGATAGTGACATTTCCTCCTACAGCTATTACAAGGAATCAATTCTGAGATGTTTCGGACAGTGTGATTTTTTTTTAAGATTTTTGTTTGTTTATTTGATAGAGCACAAGCAGGGGGAGCAGCAAGGAGAGGGAGAAGGGTCTCGCTTCCAGGGTCCCAGGATCATGACCCATGCTGAAGGCAGACAACTAACTGGTTGAGCCACCTAGGAACCCCCTATACAGTGTGATCTTTTAATTAAGGTTAATGTTTTCCCTTAAAGCTCAAACCAGTAACTTTAAATTCTGTGCAACTCAGTGGAAAGAAGCAGCACTTCATCTAATATTAGTAACTTATGAGTAGTAGATCTTAAGAAATGAAGTAATGAGCTAGGTCCTTTTTTTTTTTTTTTTTTTTTTAAGATTTTATTTATTTATTTGACAGCCAGAGATCACAAGTAGGCAGAGAGGGGAGGAAACAGGCTCCCCGCTGAGCAGAGAGCCCAGTGCGGGGCTCAATCCCAGGACCCTGAGATCATGACCGGAGCGGAAGGCAGAGGCTTAACCCTCTGAGCCACCCAGGTGCCCCATGAGCTAGGTCTTTAAGGATCCACTTCAACATAAAAAAATTTGGTCATAATGCCAGTAAATCATGTAATTCCATATGTTGGTATCCTTTTCACCAACCAGCTTTGAGTATAATTACACTTTGTGTGTTGTAATGGAGGTAAAGTACTGGCCGAAGAGATTTAAGTTTCCTTTCTTAACAAACTGATAAAACACCTTTTTTTGTTTTTTAAACATAACCTGTTTGCTGGTTGCTGTGCCTTCAGCCTGAGAGACATCAGTTGGCTTATTAAGTCCCGTATGTTTGAGCTCCCGTACCTTAGGTAAATAAGCGTTGTTTTGAATCACTTATAAAAGCTTATCACTTATAAATACAAGGAACTACAGTTATTTCAGCAAGTCAGTAATAACAGCCAAACCTAGGGAGATACATATGAAAAAAATACAGTAAATACAAAAAAAAAAAATCTTCCATCAAGTTGGCAATAAACATTGTGTGAGATACTGTTTCTGAGAATATGGACATATCTTAGTCTGGAGTAACTCATACCGTGGTCACTGTATTATCCAGAAGATTAACCACCAAAAAAAAAATTAATTTCCCTTAGATCAAAGTTAAGGTCAACCAGGTCTCTCCTGCTGATTCTGCCAAGCTAGTTGCTCTACTGCGCTTCACTGGATGCTAGGTAGGAACAGTGGGAATCTTGTTATCCATTCATAGAGGTCACTGTTGAGATTATGAGGTATTTGGCTATCCTGAGAGTTGTGGTTACTCTATGATACCCTCATTTCATTGGATTTCTTTGACATTTGAAGCACTGGGCAGAAGTCACTAGTGTGGGGGACTTGGTTTTTTTTTTTTTTTTTTAAAGTTAAAAGGATTGGGATTCTCCAAATTGGATAACAAAGTAGTCCACCTCATTAGCTATGGGTTTTTTTTGACAAGATAGGCAAAAGACAACACAATTACATTTAAGGGTAACTGAGTAAAATAAGGAATTGTGTAAAGAAATTTTTTTTAAGGACTAGACTTTAACTCATCCTGCCTAATAAAGTCATGGCTGAAAGGATAAATGAGGTGTGGAATTTAGTCCTTCCAGCATTCCACCGTGTTAATCATTCTTTCTGTTCAGAGAGGCAGCAAGGAGTAATTTGAGTGGCTGCGGTTATAAATAATGTGCTATATAAGCTCCTGAGGGCTGAGATAAGGGAGTTACAATTGTCAAAGAGAAGAACTTGGCCTTCATTCTTTTTTGTTTATCATTTGATGGTTTCTGTTGCCCCTAGAGAGTCATCTTAATTAAGGTCACTATTTCTAAAACCAGAGTTCACCAGGTGCTGAATACATGAACAAGAAAATACCCTACTAAACTTCTGTCAAACCACTGTATTTTTTTTAGACTTTATTTTTAAGTAATCTCTGCACTCAATATGGGCCTTGAACTCATAACCCCAAGATCAGAAGTTGCACATTCCACCAACTGAGCCATGCAGGCACCCCTCAGACACTACGTATTGTAAGAGAGCAGGTTTATCTGCGGGCTTGCTCCATTCAGCATAAGCTTAACAAGTATTAGTGGAGACTGGTTGAATTTAGGATCAACCTAAAATCCTCTAAGGTATCCAGTGTTAACTAATTACTCTCCTTTTTTATGCAAGCATTTGTTTGCCGAAAAAGTGATTGACTTCTCTTCAAGTAGCCACAGTGATTTGGGGGCAGTTCATCGTATCTTTGGACAGCTCTTTTGGGCCTGTAGAACTGAATACAAGATCCTAAATTAATTCTGTGCCACAGAAACCTGAGTAAAATAAGGAATTGGGTGGGTAAGTGGCAAACAACATAGGTTATTAGAACATGTAGCTCACTCCATAAGTAAACTGAGAAACTTAACCAGGTTATTAGGGTTGTTGTTTGTTTTTGAACTATTGTGATTTTCAGTCTGTGGGAACATTTTCATAAAATAACTCTAGTTTTCATTATGTTAGCTTAGAATTGCAGTAGTAAGTTTTAGGACCTATTTGAGATGTGAGATACATGTAACACAGATTATACATATATGATTGTAGCATTGTTTCAATAAACTTAAATCTTATTTTAAGTGATTTTTTTTTTTAAATTTTATATACTTGTTGGAGCAAGCACAAGCAGAGGGAGAAGCAGGCTCCCCACTGAGCAAGGAGCCTGATGAGGGACTCCATCTCAGGGCTCTTGGGACCTAGACCTGAGCCACAGGAAGATGCTTAACCTACTGAGTCACCCAGGCATCCCACTTCTAGTGATTTCTTATTTTAATCATTTTCTCTTTTCTTCATAGTGTTAGCAGGCATATATTTTAATACATGCTGTATTAATTGGCCAAACAGAAGCATACAGTGATAATGTGAGATGCCAAGAAGTATTATGGTGAAAAGCAAATTGAATTAAATATCTAGCCAAAACTTTTTAAGTTACTGTGATCATATGTGCACACAACTGAAATTGACCCTTTTCCCCCCAATAATGACTAGGAAAGAAATGGGCAAAATACAGGAAGCACAGCCTGGGAATTAAAGTTCCTAAAAAAGTTGTGTGTGAGGGGGGTGTCCCCATGTGACTGATACTGTGGCCCGAAAAGCCTAGAATACTTGCAGGGTGGCCTTATACCTGCCCGCCCCACCCCCCAAAAGTAGATCCCTGGACTAGAGAGAGCAATTAAAGGAAATAACTTTGAACATAAGACTTCTAAAAACAATGCTGAAATGGCAACTGGTTTACCAGAGAGCCTGCTGTTCATCAGGGGATCAGTGAGTATGTAGAGAAGAAGGAAGCCAGCTTAGCCAGGAGGTCAGAATACAAATATTTTAAGAACTGGCTAGTGAATAGGCAAATAATTATATGTATCGTGTCACAGCCAGTAGTAGATGGAGTAATATGCCACCATTAAAATGAATTTACAACAGCATGTAAAAACTGTTTTGGTATATTTAAACTTTTAGGATAGAGCTTTAATACCCTGTTAGAGACACAGGAAGAAAAAGTAATTTAAAAATATATTACACCACAGCAAGCAAATACAGATGTATTTTAACTTTGATTTAGTGCACAGTTCTCTAGTAGTTTTACTTAATCTCACTTTCCTGTTAAGTGGTTGGTTATTTAGCAGCATGTTGGCAATACCCTTTTTTTTTTTAATTTTTTTTTTTATAAACATATATTTTTATCCCCAGGGGGGCAGTACCCTTATTTTAAAGAGAAATGGAAACTACTAGGTTAAGTAATTCGTGTACCAAGGCTTGTACCATGTTCAGGATTCAAAAAGAATAAACTGATGGGATAAGTGACATTAATAAATGGAAGGAGATTTGCCTCCTTGCTGGGGAAAACAACCTTCAAAAGATGCACTACTATGAAAGTTTTACTGCAGTGGAATCACAGATTACTGTAAGCGCTTTTTTATTACTTGACAGACTACTTGTAAAGTTAATCAAACATAAACATGGTCAAGATTTTGTTTTAAGATGATGGACTCTTCAGTGAGGTGTAAGCTTTTTATAAAGCAGTTATCAAAGCTGTATTGGCCTTAAGTTTGGTCATCCATGCGTGTACATCCTAAATGCAGCTGCCCTCCTTTGGCAGCCTTTGACTTCTGCCAAAATTTAAAAACAGGGCTGTGTAAACTTAATCACATTCCTCAAAAAGAATTTAGTTTGTGAGACATAGTGTTTATTTTATTCATGATTTCACAAGATAGACTGGGTAGGGAGTTTAAATTACAAAATACCCATTTTGCTCACAAAATCCCATGCAGTTCTTGTTTTTTGCCTTTTCTTTCTTTTTTTTTTTTTTTTTTTAATTGCGGTGAAACACATGAGCACAACCCTCTTAAATTTTAAAGTGCACTGTATAGTACTATTTCTCCTGCTTTTGTTTCTCACCCTCAGCTGCCTGGTCTTTCTAAAAGTTTCTTTAAGTCTTCACAGTTGAGCAGTTTGGACACTATTCAGCCTTAGCAAGTATATTCTTGCTTAAGATGTAACAAATACCATCAGATGTTATGTGTTGCCATGTCCACTTACCTTTAATGCAAAGCCTTACTCAAAAACCCTGAAGTTGCCTGTCACAGAGGGACACCCCTACAAAGGAGACACACAGTGTCTGTCTCACATCTTTGGGGAATGTCTCACTGAGTTAAGCCGGTAGATTTTGCCAGGTATTTGGCAAGGTGTGATTGTAAGACAAGTAGGCTTTTTGTTGTTTCAACATTTTGATTCAAGTCCTGGACCTGCAAAGGCTTGGTTTGCTAACAGGGCTTTCCCAACAGCAGCACTTCCCTCAACCTGGGCCCTTAGTATTAACAAAGGTAATAAAGAATTGTAAATTTTAGGGGTGCCTGGGTGGCTCAGTCATTGGGTGTCTGCCTTTGGCTCAGGTTATGATCCCAGGGTCCTGGGTTGGAACCCCTGCTCGGCAGGAAGCCTGCTTCTCCCTCTTCTACTTCCCCTGCTTGTGTTCCCTCTCTGTCAAATAAATAGATTTGTTTTTAAAAAAAAAATTTTAAATTTTAATCATAAACAGGTGGAGAACTTAGATTGGTTTAATAAACTTAGAATACATTATATCTGAGCCTGAACATCTTAAATAACAAAGTCTTTGTGAATCAGGTTTTTCTACAGAAAGGCCACAGTTTCCATCTAGCACATTTCATTTGGCTGTGTTACTTTATATATAGTAAAACTTTGCAGGACGCCTGGGTGGCTTTTTTGGTTGGGCGTCTGCCTTTGACTCAGGTCATGATCCCAGACTCCTGAGATCATCCGGCTTCAGGCTCCTTGCTTAGAGGGGAGTCTCCTTCTTCCTCTGCCTGTTAATGCTCATGCTCTCGCTCTCTGACAAATCAATGGATAAAAATCTTTTTAAAAATTTTTCATTTTTGTACAGTTTATTCAATTTTCTGCCTGTCTACCTCTATAGGTATTTTCCATTTGATTCTACAAAATCTACAGGGTGCCAGGATAACCTTGGGATCAACCACAGAAATAATTCCAAGCAAACATGATGTATTTGCCGCTAAGCATGTTTTTTTTTAAGATTTATTTATTTGACAGAGCACAAGCCGGGTGTGGGAGTGGTGGGCAGTGGGAGAAGCCGGCTCCCTGCTGAGCAAGGAGCCTAATACAGGGCTCCATCCCAGGACCCTGGAATCAGGACCCTTAACCAACTGAGCCATTCAGGCATCCCTGGGATCCACATTTTATTCTTTTTTTTTAAGATTTTATTTATTTGACAGAGATCACAAGTAGAGATGCAGGCAGAGAGAGAGGAGGAAGCGGGCTCCCTGCAGAGCAGAGAGCCCTATGTGGGGCTCGATCCCAGGACCCTGTGATCATGACCTGAGCCGAAGGCAGAGGCTACAACCCACTGAACCACACGGGCGCCCCGGGATCCACATTTTAAAAACCACTGGCTTATGGGGTGCACGCTGACAGATAAATAAAGTCTTTAAAAAAAAGTGCATTCTGAGTCAGCCTGCATCAGAATTACCTGGTGTCTTTATATAGAGTTCAGATTCTTGACAAACTAAGTCAAAACTAGATCATTTCTGTATTTTGAAAAGGCAACTATAATAAAAAGAAATGCTTCCTTTTTGGGACGCCTGGGTGGCTCAGTTGGTTAAGCAGCTGCCTTTGGCTCAGGTCATGATCCCGGCGTCCTGGGATCGAGTCCCACATCGGGCTCCTTGCTCGGCAGGGAGCCTGCTTCTCCCTCTGCCTCTGCCTGCCATTCTGTCTGCCTGTGCTCACTCTTCCCCCCCCCCCATAAATAAATAAAATCTTTAAAAAAAAAAAAGAAAAGAAATGCTCCCTTTTTGAGATCCTGGAACTGCAGTGAAGATACT
The DNA here is from genome assembly GCF_009829155.1 of Mustela erminea. Lineage (NCBI taxonomy): Eukaryota > Metazoa > Chordata > Mammalia > Carnivora > Mustelidae > Mustela > Mustela erminea. The sequence goes on along the minus strand of NC_045624.1, from coordinate 87,170,732 downwards.
GTTCTCTTTGAAAATTATCTATTAAGAATACCATAATATTAATGGGATGTTATGAAACCCAAATGAGTATTTTAACAAGCTTTTAGGAATGCAGAAAATAGGGCACTGCATAAACAGTTGCAAAGAGGAGTGTATATTTGAGCAGTCATGGATTTGGCGGGAGAGGGAAGCTTTTATTTTTTTTTATTTTTTTTTTTTAAGATTTTATTTATTTGACAGACAGAGATCACAAGTAGGCAGAGAGGCAGGTAGAGAGAGAGGGAAAAGCAGGCTTCCTGCTGAGCAGAGAGCCCAATGTGGGGCTGGATCTCAGAGCCCCAGGATCCTGAGACATGACCTGAGCCGAAGGCAGAGGCTTAAACCACTGAGCCACCCAGGCACCCAAGGGAGGAGGGCTTTTAATTTACAGTGCAATCCTGCAGGGAAAGGAGGGGGAGAAAATGCTGTTGAGCTCACAGAGAATTGCATCATATCCAAGATTGATGGATAGTCTCTCTCCTCTGTATTCCTGTTGAACAGGAAACCTAGTCATTACAAGTAACCTGACCTAAAGATAATTGTAGGAGGTGAGAGAACAAAATACCTCTCTCACATATTGTCAGGGAAGGGGATTGGCTGGGCCAGATGAGTTAAGGGGATTACCAATCATCAAGACAATGTTTATGTAAAAGGAAGTTACCTCTGTGCATAGTAGGTTCACCGTAAACGGATACTGCAGTCAAAATGACCATTTGTTGATAGGCTTAAAAAATATTTTCAGCAAGTTACACTATTTTGTGAACCCAACCATAACTGAAAAATAGTCAAGGGTAATCCAGGAACAAAAACCAGGTTTCTTTGTCCATTAAAGAGCAGCTATAAACAGTGACAGATTAGAATCCGTTTTATGGTGGTTTTGTGGAACCAAATTATTTGCACTGAGAAACCACCATGTATTTCCCAGTAGAGAAAGGAAAATAAGGGGAAAAGAACAGGACCACACTGGTTTCCGTAGTAGTAGTCCATTGAAGAAAGTACTTTCCCCCCAAACATTCCTAACTGGCCAAGGCTGTAAGCTTTTTTTTTTTTTCAAGATCCCAAAAGATAAAAGGACCTTTAAAGAAGTTACTTACAGAGATCGTCGCCTTGCCCCCAACTACACAGATTTTCAGTTGTGTGCCAGGGGACTTTTGACAGAACCTTTAAGATTGTCTTCTCATGGGACGCCTGGGTGGCTCAGTTGGTTAAGCAGCTGCCTTCGCCTCAGGTCATGATCTCAGCGTCCTGGGATCGAGTCCCACATCGGGCTCCTTGCTCGGCACGGAGCCTGCTTCTTCCTCTGCCTCTGCCTGCCATTCTGTCTGCCTGTGCTCGCTCTCTCTCCGATAAATAAATTTAAAAAAAAAAATTCTCTTTTCAGGATGTTTTACATGTGTATTACATACTGCACATACAACTCCCATCTACAGACATCTAGTTAAGTGTCACGTGCCGGTATTAAAATTCAGAGAGACAACTAAGTGAATGAGGACTGTAACTAGTGATATTTGAGGACCCTGTTCAGTTTGAGGGTATTGTGTGTTACTCTAGCTTTTGGCTGGAGTGACCCCTTCTCTAAACCGAGAAATGAACACACTTAAAAGTGGCTGAGGTGAGGAGCCAGTGAGAAATTTTACTTTGATAAGTAACAGACGCGCTTCCAACATGCTAACCTGCCAATATGAAAGAGGGGTTCCATAACCCAGTTTTGACCTTTTGGGGAGATAGCCCCTGACACTGCGTACAATACATAACTGGCTTACCGTGCCTGTGGACACACCTAAGATCTCCTTTAAGGGCCCACCACCCACTTGACAGGGCGAAAACCCTTCCTTGAGACCTCTAGCTCTCGGTGGAGTGGTTATTTGTTCTCGTGACCTCCACCAAGCCGTCCAGATATTCGCCTCGCGTCTGGAGAGCGAGCCGTGGGTGGCTGCCAGCAGATGCAAACTCGTGGCTTGGCCGCCGGCCTGAGCGAGTCCGGACCCGGCGTTTGTATCGCGGCAGAAAGCTTGGCCCTCGCGGTTAAGGGTGTAGCCCCGGCTAAGGGTGTAGCCCCGGCCGCTTCCTGCGTCACAGGGGCGCCGCCCTCCCGGCGGGGGAGGGGCAGGCGGGCCAAGTCCGCCCGCGCCTAACCCTAACCCTCGTTCTGCGGGAAAGCGGCTCTGCCTTCCCCGGGGGTGGGAACTCGGGCGGCCCAGCGTGCCTATGGCGGTACAGCAGGAACTGAGGAGGGAAAAGACCGGCCGGGGCACATCCGCCGCTGCCTTCCTGCCCTCGCCATCTCAGAGGAGCGCCAGAAACGCACTTCCGGCGCGGCCAGAGCCCTGGTGGTGCTGGCCTGGATTTGCCAGCTTGGCTTCCGCCCAGCGCTGTCCGCGGCCCCTAGGGTCCAGGGCTTTATCTTTTTCGGTATTGAGGGTCTTAAGTGACTCCCTTTGTTTAATCCGGTCTATCCATCGCTTTCTCAAAAAAAAAAAAAGTATCGCCTCTTCGGCTTCCCCGCGCCGTGACGCACTCCGCTCAGACCGTGAGCCCGTTGCAGTCGCCATCTTCCGGAAATGCTCGTAACGGCCAGTGCTGCTATTGTCCTCTGTACCGAGCGGAAAGGACGGTTCCGTCCGTGTTCCTGATACGCTGCTGGGAAGGGCGGGAGCAGGAGTGGTCCTGCGGTGAGACTCCCGTGTATTTGAATTCCGACTCCCTCACCCCCCACCCCTCCGCCTTCGGGTTTGCCCCACGTTGAAAAAATGACAGTCTCTGAGCCTCATTTGTTGATGGGTCAAATGAGGTCATGCATGCAAAGCGCTTAGAACAGTGTCTGGCATAAAAGTAAAAATAAGGGAAAGCTATGAGAGTTTATTGAGCACCTGTTTCCTCATGCCATGTTCCTTGTCCTAGGCGTGTAAAGTGCTTTTGATAGTTCATTCCCATTGAATGGCTTTCCAGTACCTGAAAGAGCTGATGTCCGACAAAGCTCCTTAGTTTGCCTGCCGTCTCCCACGCAGCGCTTGATGCTCCCAGCTCCTAAGACAGTTTCTTTAGTTGACTTCCCCGTTTGCAGCGCTTTTTATTGGATGAATATTCTGTAGCGACAGTGGACAAGCCTAGGTTTGGTGTGATTTTTAGCATGGCATGAATTAAGTAAGAGGTAAACTAGCTCCTTCCCAGGTACATTTTAGGCAGCAGCCTTATAGCAGGCCATATTGCTTCCCTGCACTTGATCCCTTACCATTTGGAGGTAAGTATAGATGGGGGGGGGGGGGTCTTAAAAGAACAAGAGAGAGATGCTAGATAATTTTGGTGATAACTTATAAAAGAATACAAATTAAACATATAAAAGATTATTGTCCCTACCAAAAAATGGACGGACTCCATGAACTTGTAGCAGACTCATTGGTGATTCACTGAGTCTTCAGATGTTGAGGAGTAACTAAAACTCTTCCCTTCCAGGCTGAGTTGCTAACTTAAGTTTGTGGTGGATTTCTGTTGTCCCTACAGGACTCTTAAGTCTTAGCCTCTAAGTCTTTGCTCCTTCGAACACTAAGCATCCATAACTCAGACCGCATAATACCTTCAAACAGCACAGTTCCCACTGTGGAGTGAAATGACCCTATTCCTACATGGTTTGATGAGTTGGAAGTTCCTTACACTTGAGAGTAATTAATTTGTATATTCCACCAAAGTGGAATATTTAATGATATGGAAATACAAACAGTGTGTAGTTTAATGAAATTACATGTACAATGTAATTTTTGCAGAAATATGTGTATGTATATGATCAGAATATTAATATCTTCTTTAAAGGCTCTTTTTAAAAGAGTTCTCTGGTAATGTATTGTTCTTGTAATAGTGTAAAGTAAAAGTTTTGTAAACTTATGAAGATGGATTATAAGAGTTGGATGTCTTTATAAAGGATGGATGTTCATTCTGTTAGCTAACTCAATTTTCTTTTTTTTTTTTTTTTTTTTTTTTTTAAAGATTTTTATTTATTTATTTGACAGAGAGAGATCACAAGTAGGCAGAGAGGCAGGCAGAGAGAGAGAGAGGAGGAAACAGGCTCCCTGCTGAGCAGAGAGCCCGATGTGGGACTCGATCTCAACACCCTGAGATCATGACCTGAGCCGAAGGCAGCGGCCTAACCCACTGAGCCACCCAGGCGCCCAGCTAACTCAATTTTCAAAGAAAATGTCAGTTTGATAAATCAAGAAATTTAAATATTTAGAAATCTGGAATTACTGCTAAAAGATGATGCCTTTCCAGTTTGAGGTTGAAGATGGGGACTTACGCCTTTTTATTTTAAGCTCTTAGATATGGATGGAGTTTTTTTTCTTTATAAAATATATGCATGTTTTACTTTGCTAAATTTAAAAGGTTAAAAATTACACTGAGGTATATTTTAAGATTTTCATGTAGGTTAACCTATCCTTTCCAAGTTTATTCTTTGCCTCCTTCGCAAGGCAGTCAGAGCAGACAAAGTAGCTGAAAGGTACTTTGAATAACAGTATTGAGTAGAAACACACTATGAATTGCTTAATATAAAGCATGAGGGTTTTTTTTAAATAATTGAGGGAATGAAAACACAGCTGCTTAATTAGCATGAAATGCGTCATACTCTTTGGGATGGTCTTTTGGCTTGACTCCATTAACTGATTATGTATCTTGTAGCCCTGTGGGAACCGCATTATTAAAAGTTTCAAAGTCACAGCTTTTGTATTTGGCGCCCTCTAGTGTATTATTCTAAATAACAAAAGCCAGGTTACCCTTGCTAAGCTGTTAGCTGGAAGGTAAAATATGAATTTCAGTTTCCCCTGGGCATCTGGCCAGCTCAGTCAGTAGAGCATGCGATTCTTGGTCTCAGGGTGATGACTTGGAGCCCCGTGTTGGATGTAAAGATTACTTTAAAAATAAAATAAAATCCATTTGATCCTACCTTCCCAGTGTGATTGATCTTGGCTTTTTGCGACTTCCAGAGAGATACACCCTTCTCTGTACCTACACATTATTTCCCAGCCATGACGCTCTTAACTAGCCTGTGAGCCTGCACCAGTAGCTTAATCTCCCGACTTCAGTTTCCTCATCTATAAAATACGAATGACAATCACAAGAGCTGTGTCGGTTTCCTCAGCACTAAGTGAGCCATTACATGTAATGTGGATTCCGTGTACATTGTAGAAGCTCAATAATTGCTAGCTTTAAAAATACACATAAATAGACCCTGCCAGTACTAAACATGTTGGAGAGGGTATTCAATCTTGACTCATACGTTTAATCTGCTAGTTTGGGAATGCAGAGAATGTTAAAGAACAGCTTAAAAAGAAAGAAAAGCCTAGGCAAGGACTCTAATCCCTGGTCCCATTTTAGTGAGTCAGTTCCTGCCGAGTTCTCCAGTCTTGGAAACCTGTTTCTTTGCCTCCTTCACAATGCCTGTAATTATACACCCTTAAAAGTACTTGTGTTAATGTTTAAGGTAAATGGTTCTATGGTAGATCTTAGAAAATCTAAGATGCAGAATGATGGGGAAAAGGAAAAATTTGAAAGATTTGGATTCACACTTCAGTTTAAGCTGGAAGATCCAAATTCCTTTTTTTGGATTTTATTTTCTGGATTGGATTTCCTGAACAAGCTGTAGAGGGTATTTGTATTTTCTGTGTACAGGTGGGAGAGCTCATTGAACCCAGCTGAATCAAGATTTACAGATTCATTGCCCACATTGACAGATTTTTAAGCTTAAAATCACTACCTCCTGGGGTCCCGGAAGAACCGGTTACCTGAACAAAGCACTGGGTGCTTCTAACCCCTACTCAAGCCCTTCTAGAGTCTTTGGCTAGTCCTGTGTTTAATAAATGTTACTGTGCTATTTTTCCTGTGTGTTATGTTACAGGTCACAATTGTTTCTCCTCCTCTTCCACTGCTTGAGTGCTAACGCAGATTAGTTTCTTCACAAACAGCAACCAGCTAACCATTATTGAGCCTCTATTATAAGTTTGGACACTGTGCTGAGTAGTTGACATACATCAGTTCTAATTCCCACAACCTTAGTTCAGTAAAGTAGGGGGTATTAGGCCTATTTTCCAGAGGAGAACATCACACTAGGTCACCCAGGTGGTACCTGGGTGGTACCTGGTAGAGCCAGACTTCGAATTTGAGTCAGCTTCTAGAGCCCAGGGCCTCAACTTCACGTCAGAAATACTTTCCAGTGGGGCGCCTGGGTGGCTCAGTGGGTCAAAGCACCTGCCTTCTGCTCAGGTCATGATCCCAGGGTCCTGGGATCAAGCCCCGCATCAGGCTCTCTGCTTAGCGAGGGGCCTGCTTCCTCCTCTCTCTGCCTGCCTCTCTGCCTGCTTGTGATCTCTGTCAAATAAATAAAATCTTTGGCGGGGGGGGAGAAATACTTTCCAAAGGGAGAACTGTGGGTTATGCAGTCTTCAGAAGTGCAAGGAGAATCTCGAAACTCCCTTCAAGCACCAAGACATCAGTTCTGAGGCTTCCTCCCTTTCAAGAATGCCCACCCATCTAGCCCTGCCATAATGGGAGTGATTAGAACCTGCAATGGCTCACATAGGGTCGGCACCTTGCAGTTTTTCCAAGGCTGACCCACGAGGTGTCTCGATTTCTCTCCCAGAAAACCTTTGGCATTCATGATGCACTAAACCCCCAAGCTAAGCTGGGGCAGCAAGTTCTTCTCAGGCAAAAGATGGCAGCTGCTGTTATTTACCCCCTAGGGGATATACTGCAGATCCCAAGCCTTACAGCCGGGAACGTGGAGATCTGGCTCTGCAAGCATATAAAACAAATCTTGACAAAGAAGGACTGGTGTGCAGACACTGGCCATCCCAGTCCCAGGACACTGGGACAGGAGCTCTCCACCCCGAGATCTGTGATGCAGAGGCAAAGGCTCGGACTTGAATGCCAAAACCACCTTCAGCAGGTCTGCAGTCCGAGGGCCTCCCACCTCGGGCCCATTCATTTAGGCCAAGCATGTGGTCTCCTAATTGCTTTTCCTCTTTTTAACCCTCTCCCTCCTCCTCCTCCTCCGCAGCTGCCACCTCGCCCTTGTCCTTAAATGCTTTCTCCAGGTTTACACCTTAACCTCTTTGTAGAATCCCAGTGAATGCCAAGGCTTGTGTGGGTGGAGGATTATAAATCAAAGCCTCAGACACAGCCATGGGGGGGGGGGGGGGTGCTGCCCAGAGTAGAAAAGGGCCACAACTTGAAAACAAATGAGCCTCTTTCATCCCAGTGGGATTTTTGTTGTTTTCTAAAGTGGCTGTTCCTGCAGGGCACTTCACCAGAAGCTGTGGTTTCTGGAACTTTCGGAAAGCAAAAAGCAGAAGCACTAACAGAGTTGGCCGTACGTGTGTCCCCTTCACGAGTTCAAACAAAACTCGGGGGCCTAAAGAAGTTCTATTGCTTTAAACAAGCCTCAGATTTCAGGGTCGAAAAGCAACCGAAGCATATCCTCAACCATCATTTTCTCCAGAACCAAGAAGCTTCACAGAATAACAGAGGGATCAGATTTGGCAAATCTGGCTAACTGTAACTTAAGAAAAATGAAATCTTGTCCTTTCTCAGCGATCTGTATGATGGGAGAGGATCCCCAGATGGGACTCCAATGGGACCTTAATTCCCTGTTCATTTACATCTGATTTTATGAGACATTGTGGTAATTAACATTTTTATATGGGTGTGTCTGCGGTTCTTGGAATTTACAACTGTTTACAGCGAAGAGCAAAGCAACATGGTGAAGATGCTGACGGGGCTGGAATGCCGTCCAAGGACTTTTCCAGCCTTTGGACCAACTCTCCTTTGCGAAGGCTGGAAACAAAATTAGCTTTCACCTCAGAGGAAGATTTCTATTCTGATGCTGCTGTATGACTTTTGTATTTTATTTTGTTTTGTTTTATTTTGTTTTTCAAGACCTATTTGACACAGAGATGGTGAGACTGGGAACACAAGCAGGGGAGGAGAGGGAGAAGCAGAACCCCCCTTTGAGCAGAGAGCCTGATGAGGGGTTCCATCCCAGGACCCTGGGATCTTGACCTGAGCCGAAGGCAGATGCTGAACTGATTGAGCCACCCAGACACCCCTGTGTGACTTTTTAGATTCCTTTTCTGAAAAACAGGAAAAATTAAATACCAAGTAACCTTGAAAGTTGGGAGGGAATTCTCAGACACATCTAGCATTCAATCGGCTATTACTTTAATCTGAAAGGAGCCTGAAAGGTTACATACTTCCAGGAATAGACCAGCGCTGCTAATTAACTTGGGTTAGGAGAGCTTCACCAACCTCCCTTTAAATGATGACATTCTGGTTATAGATTATGAAAAGATTTAGTAGGACCCATAAAGCTCATAGACTTGAGTCTGTGGCTGCAGTTCAGCCACTGAGCAACTCAGAAGGTAAGCATATTTTGTGTTCCTAAGAGGCCTCCAAAAAGCAGGATTTCTGTTAAGAAGTTGCTGCTCCTGGGGCGCCTGGGTGGCTCAGTGGGTTCCAGCCTCTGCCTTTCGGCCCTGGTCGTGATCCCCGGGTCCTGGAATCGAGCCCCGAATCGGGCTCTGCTCAGCGGGGAGCCTGCTTCTCTCTGCCTGCTTATGAACTCTGTCAAAAAAAAAAAAAAAGGCTGCTGCTGCTCCTGGGGTACCTGGATGGCTCAGTCTGTTAAGCATCTGCCTTTGGCTCCAGTCATGATCCCAGGGTCCTGGGATCGAGTTCCGCATCGGGCTTCCTACTCAGTGGGGAGCCTGCTTCTCCCTCTCCCCGTGCTCACGCTCTTGCTCATGTTCTCACTCACGCTCTCTCTCAAATAAATAAAAATCTTTATTTTAAAAAGAAGTTGCTGCTCCAGATCTTTAGTCATCTTAACTTATCCTGAGTGTTAATACATGAATAATTTTAATTCTTACTAACTCATCTGAATTCCTACTAACCAGCAGATGTAGCCTGGAATTTACCATATTGCTGGCGAGGCTGCATACCAAGATGGCTTGTTCGGGCAGCCCTCCTACACAAAACCTTGGCACCACATGCACACATTCTGAGTTGTGTAGGGGGAGAGCCTAAGTATACATGGTCTGCTGAAAATGCTAGATGAATTTCAACAGCTTCTTCACCGTCCTTGTTATGTAACCCATCCTGCCTGGATGAAGAAGTCTTTTTTGATCACAGAGGTAAAACCGGACTCTTGTGCCCCTAAACACAGAAAGCTTGATTAACTCAACTGTATCCTCTTTACAAACTACACATTTGTTTTCCCGGTCAGAAAGTTGGACCATGGTTCTAAGTAAATGTTTAGATCTGGTATTGCTTAGGCTATTTCAACAACTCACAAAGAGATGCCAAAATACATGGCAGTTCAACTGAGTCTGCGGCCCAGTTTTTCTCATTGTGCTGCCGCTCCTGAAACATGCCTTTTGCTTCATAGCCCAAGGTAGCTGCTCTAGTTCCAACACTCACATCGACATCCCAGCGGGAAGGAGAAAATAAAGACATTGTCTAAGGGCAACACTCGGGATGTTGTATACACCAACTTCTACACCCAAGTTAAGCCATATCCAGCTGCAAGGGAGTTGGGGAAGCTGGGTGACCATGTATCTGGCTAAAAATTTCTGTTATTATGTACAAAAAGAAGTACAGACCAGAGAACAACCAGAAGTTTCTGCCACATTTCGCGTCCTGTGGTTTTCTGCTCCAGACCTACTTGATTGATAGTGGGCTATTAATTATTAATTATTGGCCCACCAATTTCCCTATGTGCAGACATTGAAAATGAGAGGCCTTTTTACTCTATTATTTTTGGATAGCATAGTTAATACATGTTTATTCTTTGGTTGGGGGGGTACAGAAAATACAGATGAGTAAGATTTTAAGGATTAGCATCCTCATGAATCACTATTATTAAACCATATGTTAACTAAGTGGAATTTAAATAAAAACTTGCAAAAAAAAACCCCTTTAGACTCCATCCCCCTGTGAGAGGGATGTCAGGATTCTGAGGTGTTTCCTGACAGACTTGCATGATACAAATGTAGCTGCTGAATCTTAGGGTGGGAATTTATATTGCATGATGGTGGTGATGAAAAATGAGCTGTATTATTGTGGGGGGTAAACCTAGGTCAGGGATTACTGTCAAGGACTATCTACCAATCATAGTGTGCCTCAGCCCTTCACACCTCTGTCAAGGCCAAAGAGGAGGAAGAGGTAGGAGATAAAGCAGTCAGATGGGAGGATGTGGTCTATCCTGGGCAGGCTGCCATTTTATCAAACCCAATCAGCCCTACCACTCCACCATACTAATCGGCTTTTTCTAGTTCCATCTAGTGGTCTCTGTGTTCCACCTTCTAACAGGGAAGTAGGAAAATAGAGATTTGCAGAAGTTGGTAAAGACTCATGTCAGGAGGCAGAGTTCCATTTCTAGATCCAAGAAAAACTTCCTGTTTTGTTAAGACCCTTCTCAGGAGCGGAAACCAGCTCACTCAAATGAAAACCGCAATGAATAATTTCAATGATTTGTACCGTATGTTAAGCAAGCCCCAAATCCCAAGAGAAGGTTGGGAATAAGAAGAGAAACTATCAGAAGGGAACTGTCCCATGTCAACCCCACCATCGACTAGGGCTCCTCCTCACTTCCTCCTCCCCCACTCCCTCTAGAACAGGGACCAACAATGGTGTGGATTAACTCTGGGGAGAACATGATGCCAAGGCAATCTGGCAAAGCCTCAGGGGTCTTGCTCAAGCACTGCCTAACACCGATTGCTCACCCTCTCTCCAGATGGAGTTTCCTTTAACACAGAAAGATCCAAAGAGCCACTTGAGCCTCGCCTCTACTGCAATAACAAAATTAGTCCAGAATCTTTGTTTACCACAATAACATATATGGTCGCTTTTGTGACGTGATGGACGCAGGTCGGGAGTGGGGTGGGAAGTGGGGGCAAGGGAATCCTGCTCAAGAACCCTTGTTGAGGGGTACCTGGGTGGCTCAGTGGGTTAAAGCCTCTGCCTTCAGCTCAGGTCAGGATGCCAGGGTCCTGGGATGGAGCCCCGCATCAGGCTCTCTGCTCAGCAGGGAGCCTCCTCCTCCTCTCTCTCTGCCTACTTGTGATCTCTGTCAGATAAATAAAATCTAAAAAAAGCAAACAAAAACCCTTGTTGATAGAGGCTCCGAGCTGAAGGTATATGACTGGAGTCAGGGCTCCACCATCCTGCCGGAGAAGAAACGGGGCATGGAGAATTCCCATGTGCTCTTCTGTGCTTCAGCCTGGAAGGGCCATGGGTCACTTCCCGTGGTTGGACAGAACCAAATGCAGAGGGGCCAGGATGGACGGGGACACACGTAGAGCCGAGCCAGAAATGCGTCTGCCCTAGCCACCCTGAGTGCGTGCGAGGACACGTAATAGTAGCTCAGAATCCCAGACCACGAAAGGATCATTTGAATCCAAGTCCGCTGAGAGGTCTCATCCAAAGGTCTTTCTTGATCATTTCCTGAGTGTCTTGCAGGCAGCTCTTGGGTCAAACAGAGCTTCCCCACCACCATTTAAGGCGGGTTCTTCATCAGGGTTTCACCTCAACCCGCAACTCCTCCCATTTATTATTTGCCTCATCAGCTGGCCTCACAGTGTTGTTAGGAGACAGGCGTAGCGTGGCGTCCCTGGGAGCATGGGTCGGTCATTGGAACCAAAGCCAAGGTTTCTTAAAATCATGGAATTTTAAGCTGTTCACATTCAATTCCATGAAAATGCCAACATAAAGTTGGAGGATTGGTCTCAAAAAGACTGTTGACCAAATTGACCAAATTGTTCAAAATATGATTCAAGCCTCCTCTTGCCGTTGACTCATGTCTGACTCTTGTCCAGGGTTCTTATGCCAAGGGAGGACGCTCTGTTCACCATCAATTAAATATACATACAGCTCACACACACATGGGGCTCTCATGACCGAACTTGTATGCCGTCGCCAGGGGGTAAGAAGTGAAGTCACAGCTTATCCAGGACTTGAGTTCCTTTGCCTTCCCCCCGGCTCCTTGCTTTGGGGACGTTTGCAACCGCCCAGAACGTCAGAGAGAAGCAAGGGAAATACAGCTCATCTCAAAGGCAGACTGACTTCACAGGGCGGTTCTCTGCCCTTTTGTTTTACTTGGCCCTGCTTGTGGAGCTGTTTGGGGACTTCGGAGTTCTCCAACCAGGAGGCCCTTTCCAGACCTTATTTCCCCTTGGAATGACACATTAGCAAATGTAGCAATTCTAAATTCCTGCCTGGGGAGCAGCGATTGCTTTGAATTACACACTATTTGAATCAACTAGTAGGGGATTAACAAGGCCTTATTGTCCTACGGAAACTCTGCTATAGCAATTTCTAGTGACACTGTATTTCCCTACCTAGCATTTGACTATGCAAAGCAACACTTTCCACACTTTAATGGGTCCTTTTAGTTGTGTGTAACAAGAACCTCTCGTTACCATTTTACCAACAACATCAAACAGGAGGAAATATTACCAGGTTTTCTCTGTTCCCTTTTTTCTCTTCCTTTCTCTTTAGCATCCCTACTAGAATTCCACATTTTAAGTTCCTCAGATTGGTGAAGTTAAACGTTGCTTCATGACTGCTAGGCACATGTACAAAATCACACACTGTACACGAACAATGTAGGATTCTCTCGTTTATGCTATGTATATATGCTATTTTTATTTTTATTTTTTTTTTATTTTTTTTTAAAGATTTTATTTATTTATTTGACAGAGAGAGATTACAAGTAGGCAGAGAGGCAGGCAGAGAGAGAGGAGGAAGCAGGCTCCCCGCTGAGCAGAGAGCCCGATGCGGGACTCGATCCCAGGACCCTGGGATCATGACCTGAGCTGAAGGCAGCGGCTTAACCCACTGAGCCACCCAGGCGCCCCTATTTTTATTTTTTTTTAAGATTTTATTTATTTATTTGACAGAGAGAGATTACAGGCAGGCAGAGAGGCAGGCAGAGAGAGAGGAGGAAGCAGGCTCCCTGCTGAGCAAAGAGCCCGATGCCGGGCTCGATCCCAGGACCCTGAGATCATGACCTGAGCTGAAGGCAGCGGCTTAACCCACTGAGCCACCCAGGCGCCCCTATATATGCTATTTTTAAAATAGACCTCAGTTTGTGACTGACTCTCATCATTGCCCTGGAAATGCTATTGCAAATATGTTTTTATGATAAGCCAAGTAAACCATACACATTTATTCTAGTCCATTAAATACATGCACACATATGTGTATGCACACATGCGCACACACGCATTTCTTGTTCTTTCACTTTTTACTCAATAACCAAAAATAAGTCAATATTTATTTTCTAACCAAAATTATTTCTAACAGAACCAAAAGGGAGTCTCTTTATAATGAAAGGTTTTACTCAAAAGTGTTGAGCCCACAACATGATTTACCTACAAAATAGACTTTTATTTTTTTTTAAAGATTTTATTTATTTATTAGAGAGAGAGAGGGAGAGCGAGCACAGGCAGACAGAATGGCAGGCAGAGGCAGATGGAGAAGCAGGCTCCCCGCTGAGCAAGGAGCCCGATGTGGGACTCGATCCCAGGACGCCGGGATAATGACCTGAGCCGAAGGCAGCTGCTTAACCAACTGAGCCACCCAGGCGTCCCCAAAATAGACTTTTATAAAGGCTTCTGATTCAGTAACTATAAAGCCAATGAATTAGAGCTGTAACAGAGTCTTTTCTAGCTGCTTAGGCCAGTTAAACTTAATAAAGATCATGAAAATAGAAAGCTAGCTTGAAGTAAGGACATTTTGTATTCTATTAATAATAAAATTAAATCTATGCAACTGCTGAGTGAAAATTTTCATTATTTACATAAAACTTGAGGGCTATATAACTATCACTACAAAGACAGCTTAATAACAGTATTTTTTTTAAGATTTTTTTTTTTTAAGATTTTATTTATTTATTTGACAGAGAGAGATCACAGGCAGGCAGAGAGAGAGGGGGAAGCAGGCTTCCTGCTGAGCAGAGATGTGGGCCTTGATGCCAGGACCCTGGGATCATGACCTGAGCCGAAGGCAGATGCTTTAACCCACTGAGCCACCCAGGCGCCCTAAGATTTTATTTTTAAGTAACCTCTACATCCAACATGGGGTTCAAACCTACAATCCTGAGATCAAGAGTCACATGCTCCAACTGAGCCAACCGGCTCCCCCAATAGCATAGGTTTTTTTAGATTTTTATTTATTTTATTTGAGGGGATGCAAGGAGAGAGAGAGAATCTCAAGCAGACTCTGACACTGAGCTCAAAGCCAGACGTGGGGCTCAATCCAACAACCCTGAGCCAAAACCAAGAGTCTGACACTTCATGGACTGAGCCACCCAGGCAACCCAGCACAGTATTTTTAAAATAAGCTTTGACGAAATTTACAAAGTAATAACCTTTACCCATTTGTCTCCAAACCATCTTCTCAGATCTTGTACCTACACTGAAATCTTTTTCATGGTTATTTATTTGAGAGAGAGCGCGTGAGGGGAGGGGGAGGGGAAAAGGGAGAGGGAGAAGCAGGCTCCGGGCTGAGCAGGGAGCCTGATTCGGGACTTGATCCCAGGACCCTGAGATCATGACCTGAGTCAAAGGCAGACACTTAACCAACTGAGCCACCCGGGTGTCTTCATATTGAAATTTTTGTGCCAGAAGGGAGTTGGAGGATATTTCAGATATAGTTATACTATACGAAGTATGATAAATTTTTTTAAAGACTTATTTATGAGAGAGAGAGAGAGTGCACACATGCACGTGTGGGGACGGAGGGCAGGAGGAGTAGAGGGTCAGAGAATCCCAAGCAGACTGTGCACCGAGAACAGAGCCCAGTTTGAAGCTGGATCCCATGACCCTGAGATCATGACCTAAGCAGAAATCAAGAATCAAGAATCAGACACTTAACCAAATGAGCCACCCAGGCACCTCGATAAAATTATTTTTTAAATCATTAGAACACCAGGAATTCAACTTTTAAAAGCTATAATCTGCACTGAAAGGATTAATCTGCAAATATTTTAATCCTGTAATCTATAAACATATGAGCCAGTTTCTCCCAGTTTTGAAACCTCAGATTTTTCTGGAGCATTTCCTCTAAGGAAAAAACAAAAAATAAATAGAAATGGGTTGTTGCTGCTCTTAAAAATTTCATCAGCAAGGGACAGAGCTAATTCCTTTAGGAACCTTGTTTCCGAGTTGAAGCATAGTTGAAATCCTGGGACTGAATTTAAGAAGCCTTATATGGACACTTGGCTCCAAGGTAGCATAAACAAGAAAGCTCAGGAAGCTCAAAGCAGAGGCCAGAAATCACGCAGTGATTTGTACAGGAGCAGCAGACACTGAACTGCATTGAAAAGAGATGCTAAGCAGAAATCTTATAAGGGGAAAAAAAAAGTCAGAAATTTAGAAAAACTGCCCCCTATTCCAGATATGGATTCCCTCCTCCTCGTGAGCAATGTATACATACAAACAAATGAATAGAGAAAAAAGTGACAGGAAATTTGCAGTATAATCTTACAGACTTCCGGTAACCCAGTTTATAACAGGGCTCAATAGTCAGGGTTGCATCGACGTTAAGAGAAACAAACGCATCCCAATTTGAAGCCTATGTACGACATTACCAAGGCATGAGCCTCGGTAAAGGATTTGGGGAAATTCCATGAAATCTACAGGCCAAGTAACTTCACTTATTCTTACAGTCAAACTTTTCCACTTCGTTTTGTTTCAGCAATTGTGAAAAAACAGACTGCTGGGGTAGAGCCAGGAGCTCTCTTTTCCAAGAATGAACCAGGTTTGATAAGAAATACCACATGTTTTTCCGAAGATAGTTAGGAAAAGTCTTTTTATGCCTAGCTCAAGCCCTTGTCACTACTAAGGAATGTTCTGCTCCTATCTCCCTCAGACGGCCATGCCCGATCACCCCCCTGGACATCCAACGAGCACATTTCCTGGAAGGTGTGCTCCTAGGGCCGGGGTCCTGGGTGGCCAGGACCAGAGCTATCGCAGGGTTCCAGAGCTCGAGGTTTCCTGCATCACTTTCCTCCACTTTCTCCACTTCCTTTATTCAACATCCGCCTTGTGCCTCAGTTTCCCTCATTAGGACCGAAGACCTGCCTCCAAGTGGAGCTTTAACTACCCTGCCTTCCTCTTCGCCAGCTCTGTGCTTGTCTTCCCACTGTTCCACACTGGCTGGGACTCTAGGGGAGTAAGGCGCATGCTGGAGAGTCAGGACTCCCCCGTGACCTTCGTCCACCATCCAAGCAGTTACTCCCGGCTTACTCTGCCCCCAGAAGATACTGATAATTGCCTGCACCTGATCCTAGCTTGCCTCCTCCCCTGAACCCACCCGACGATCTTTTCCAGAACCAGCCTCGCCAAGTCAGTTCCACTGCTTCCCACCACCCCCACCAGCTGACCCTGCTAAAACGCTGATGATCACAGGAATGAATGATTAGGAGCTTAGTCTCTCTTAAACTGTCTTAGGTGCTTCCCGTACTTATATTTATTTAGGAACGACTACACCCCTTGGAAAACCGGGCGCTGGGAAAGGTTAAGTGACTCAGGCGAGGTCACCCATACAGTGAACAGCACAGCTAGGATGGGAACCTCGAGCCTCCCGACGACGCCGGTATTTCTGTTCCCAGTCCTACCGGGCAGGCTTTTTCCACACACCGAGCAACTGTCGGACACCAACTGGATGTTCCATAACCCAACTCAGTTCTGACACAGTCTTCCTGGAAACAGCATCCTATCCCATGGTCAAGGGCTCAGTGGAACTACTGCGCTCTCTCTGCCCCGCCCTTTCCTGCCACCTTCAGGGGACAATCGCAAGCAAGTTACAGGCTGTCCCTTGTGCTTCCGACCCACGAACCATTTACAGATCAGAGGTTCCAACACCCCCTCCTTGCGTTCCATTAATTTGCTAGAGCGGCTCGCACAACTCAAATATTTTACTTAGCAGAATGGTGGCTTCTGACGAGAGTCCGGAACAGCTGGGTGGAAGAGATGCAGAGAGCGAGACGTAAAGAAAGGACGCAGAGTTGCCGTGTCCTCTCCAAGCGCGTCACTCTCCCTGAGCAACTCCATCCGCTCAGTCACAAGCTCTCTGAGACGCCGTCCTTTGGGGTTTTTATGGAGGCTTCATTTCTTGAGCGTCATTGATTACATCATTGGCCACTGATTGACCTCGGCCTCCAGCCCCTCTCCCCACCCCTTAGGTCAAGGGGGTGGGACCTAAAAGCTCTAACCCCCTAATCGCTTGGTTGGTTCTGGCAACCCAACCCCATCCTTAGGTAGGCATCGCAAACTTACCTTGTTATCATAACAAGACACCTTTATGGATCTTACTCCTTAGAAAATTCCGAGGGGTTTGGGGAGCACTGTGCCAGAAATGGGGTCAAACACCAAACATCTATTTCTTACTGTGAATCATAGTATCACACCAGATAAATACTCTTAAACATAGGCCAAGAGTTCCCAATATTCACTTTGCCTCCACATCATTCCCGGACACTGTGTTTGTGGGGGCGGGGGACCTCTCTCGGGGGACCGTGCAGGATCTCAGCTACAGAATGGAAAGAACTGAAGGGTGCTCTGCCTCTCCCATTTATGCTTCCCCTACCCCAGCTGGCTTCACTGCCAGTAGATGGGGCTTATTGGCCATGATCAAAACTTCACACCTGGGTGCCTGGGTGGCTCAGTGGGTTAAGCCGCTGCCTTCGGCTCAGGTCATGATCTCAGGGTCCTGGGATCGAGTCCCACATTGGGCTCTCTGCTCAGCAGGGAGCCTGCTTCCTCCTCTCTCTCTCTCTGCCTGCCTCTCTGCCTACTTGTGATGTCTCTCTGTCAAATAAATAAATAAAATCTTTAAAAAAAAAAAAAAAAAACTTCACACCTGAGTATGTCGTCCATCAGCTCTGAGGCCTGGGCAGGTTTCCCCGGGATCTAGGAAGCTCCCCCATCTTAGGGTTCTGGCCCTAGCCTTTAATTTTCCTCTTTATAGCTGAAGCTCAGAGAAGTGAAGTAACTTGTCCCACATCACACAGCTAGTCAATGGTAGGGCCAAGAGGGAGGTTTCATGGCTCTCAGGCTCCCCAGAGGAGGCTGGAAACAAGCAAAGTCACGTTGCACCCAGGGCTTCTAAAGATCTTATTTATTTATTTGACAGACAGAGATCACAAATAGGCAGAGAGGCAGGCAGAGAGAGAGAAAGGAGGAAGCAGACTCCCTGCAGAGCAGAGAGCCCGACGTGGGGCTCGATCCCAGGACTCTGGGATCATGACCTGAGCCGAAGGCAGAGGCTTTAACCCACTGAGCCACCCAGGCGCCCCATCACCCAGGGCTTCTGATGGAAGACTGCTCAAACGTGTGGCTTTTGCCTCTGTGTCTTCATCTCTGACAGGGAGCAGGAAAGGAGGCCTAACGGAAAGGATGACAAACGCTGCTTAGAAGGAGCGAACTGTTTGTTGCTGCTCTAACACATCTTGGCGAGGTCCAGGACTTTGTGAGTCCTTTACCACTCTGGAAGCCTAGAAAGGTATTCATAGACAGGTTCACCTTGTGTGATCTAATTTACGCCACAAGACCAAAGCCATCTTATAATAAGAATAACCTTTAGCTGAGCATTTACTACACACCAGAGATGGTTCTAGGTAAGCGTTTTAGATGTATTAACTTACTCAATCCAGCCTATCAACTCTGTCAACTCTAACCTTATTATCTGCATTTTGCAGATAAGGAAGCTGAGCCATCCAGAGGTCAAGTAACTTGCCAAGGTCACATAGCTAGGAAGAGGCAGAACTAATCTGGAAGAAACGGTCTTTTGGTGTCTATACTCCTAACCCCTGCACCAGATTGGCTTTCGTGGGATGTGGGGAATGGACGTTTGTAGGGGGGTGGCTTTGGTTTTTTTAAGATTTTATTTATTTATTTGAGAGAAAGAGTGAGAGAGAGAGCATGAGCAAGGGGAGAGGGAGAGGAAGAAGCAGGATCACCGCTGAGCAGAGAGCCCTGCTAGGGGCTTGATCCCAGGATACTGGGATCATGATCTGAACCACACAGGTGCCCTGGAACGGAAGGTTTTGAAGACACCTAGAAAGACACAGGGATTTGAATTTTTTTGCTTGAGGAGAAGAGCAATAACCAGTTATCACGAACATCCATATTCCTAGCTTCAAGCTGATAAGAGATCATGTATGACCTTGATGCCTATAGTTAGCTTTTCACTTTGCTTTTCATTTTTCACAGTTAGGAAACTGTTATCTAGCCCCATGTGGTTTCTGGGTCACTCTCAGAATGCTGTAAAGTCACTTCAGTTCCTAGGTTCAAGTTCAGAGCAGATAAGGTGCACGGAAACACAGAGAAGGAACGAAATAAAAAACGAAATAAAACTACCAAAAAAATAGAAGTTTGGCAATTTTCAAATCTTGTTGCATAACTCCTTGCTTGGGAAGAAATGCTCAAAAGTCAACAAAAGGAGGAAAAACAGGATGTTAAACAGCACTTTTATTATGTTTTTAGAGGTTTACTGCCAGACTATTTCTGCCAAAAAATAACATGCCTCCTCCCTACAATCTACACAGTTTGCGGTTTGCTGGGAATTTTGTGGATTTTTTTGGAATAAAATTTAAGTTCCCACCAAGTTCATGAACATGCATATGGGGAATGAGCCTCCTGGATGGAAACAGTAGCCCGGAAGCCCTCAATATGAGTGACACGTCCCATAAAGCTTGGGTCCCGAGACTAACACCTACAACGCTCCCTCTTCGTTGCACACATGGTAATGGCAGGTGTCCTGAAGAAGGTCTCTGTCCCCATGGGCTGGGGATGCGAAATGACACCAGATCTCGAAGGTGGGGGAAGGGTCCGGGACTGGGTCCAAACGCGGACCCCCCACTCCTCGAGGAACGACCTCTCTGAGCCTCCATTTTTTCTTCTGTGAAAAGAGCACTAAAAATACCATCTGCAGGATTGTCGTGAGTCTTAGATGAGGTGTTGTGGGCTCATAGCTCAGCACGGGGTCCGGAAGTATCAGCATAAGCCCTTCCCCTTGGGAGAAGACGGGGAGGAGCCAATGGCCATCTTGAGCAGAGAGGGAAGTAGCAAGACTGAGAGCCCAGCAGAGGGGTTGAGAGAGCCTGGAGGGGCCCGGCAGGGAGAGAAAGGCAAAATTTGGGGCCCCATCCGGACCTACCAACTGGCCCATTCTGAGGATGAGGCCGCCAGTCTGTGTCCTAAAGAAGCCCTCCAGGTTATTAGGATGCCAGCAACATTTGAAAACCTCTGGTCTTGGGGCACCTGGGTGGCTCAGTGGGTTAAGCCTCTGCCTTTGGCTCAGATCATGATCCCAGGGTCCTGGCATCAAGGCCCACATCAGGCTCTCTGCTCAGTGGAAAGTCTGCTTCTCCTTCTCCCTCTGCCTCCCAGCTCTGCCTGCTTGTGGTATCTCTCTGCCTTTTTTTTTTTTAAAAAAAGGCAAATTCCCACTTTAATCGTAATTCTGAATTACTTAAAAAAAAAAGAAAAAAGAAAACCCCTGGCCTTGGCCTTTAGTGAACTCAAGTGGACTGAGAAAACCTTAGGAGCAAAAGCAAAACTCCTCACCCAGATTAGCCAAGTGTTCTAGTCTGAGGGATGAAGGGAGACAGAGGGAGGTAGGTAATGAGAGAGAGAGAGGTGGGGTGGGCCACCAGGAGAAAACTGAACCCGAGTAAGCCCTATACTTTGCCTGTGCCAAGGAGCAATGCTACTCGCCTTCCAGCAGGTGTCCAGTGAGGAGTTACACTTGACAGCAACCAATTCTGTCCTCTCTCTACCATATATGCATAATCCCCCCTTGCAATATCCATGAGTGTTCATCAGCCTTTGAGAAGGGGATGGGGCCCTGGACCGCGCTAGTGGCAGGAGAGGGAGTGGAGGGAGAGTAAGCCTCACACTTGATCTTGAATGCCACTGATTGGTCCTGCTACAAGATTACTCCCGAGCGAGAGCAAGGATAACATCCCAGTTACAATCATGATTTGGCTTGGACACCCACTGGCATTGAGTATCCATTCCCACCTCTCCCTGGGGTGCCTTTCTGTGTTTCTGAGGCTGGAAAGCTTAAAACTACATCTCCCAGACTCCCTTGCAGTTGTGGATGCGCAACTTACTGACTGCGCAAGTTCCAGAAGAGAGAAGGAGGCCGAGGCCCTCCGCCATCTTTGGTTGGCCTGTTGGCCAAGTTTCACACCCAGGGCTGTAACTTAGAGTCTCCCAAACCCGTTTTCTAGTTGGAGGCTCATCTGTTTCTCACATGGCTCGCTCATTGGCTATGCTGTCACTAAGCCACCACACCGAGGCCTCAACTCCTGCTCCTGTCCCTGGTCTCTTAGTCTCTTAGTCTCCTTTCAGTCAGGTTAGAGCAATATTTCTCTTCTGCTCTGAGTGTCCCTCCTGAAAACAGAGACATATAGGCCCGTATTAGTTGGAGTTCTCCAGAAAAACAGAATAGGAGGTATATATACAAAAAGATTTATTTTCAGGAATGCGCTCAGGGTTATGCCAAGTCCAAATGCTGAAGGGGGAGTCCTGCAGGCTGGAGACTCAGGAAACAGTTGCAGTTCAAGTGTAAAGGGTCTGCTAGCAAGCCAGGAAGAGCCAGTGTTGCCAAAGAAGTCTGAAGGCAGTCTGCTGGCAGAATTTCCTCTTGCTCAGGACAGGGTCAGCCTTTTGTGCTATTCAGGCCTTCAACTGCTTGGACAAGGACCACCCATATGATGGAAGGCAATCTGCTTTACTTAAAGTCCACTGATTTAATGGAAATCTTGTCCAAAAACATGCTCACGGAAACCAGAAAAACTTTAACCAACTCTCTTGCCTAGTAGCCTATCCAATCTGACACATAAAGTTAACCATCACAGGGCCTAAGTGACAGGAGAATTGTCTCATGTTCTTGTACTTTAACTTCACCCTGCCTCCAGGGCAGTCAGCCCCAGGCCCCCTGTCCTCCTGACCTCATATGATTTCCCCTGGGGGGTGAAGTGGAAGAGGGGTGCTGGGCTGGAAGTTAATTAGAGAAATGTTGGGCTCAAAATGAGGTCTTCTCACAAATTCCCAGTCTGTATGTCCAAGCCAAGCCAGAGAACTCTCCCTCGGGATTCCTTCCATCGCCACACTCCACCTCCAAGTCAGGGGAAGACATTTTTCCATCCTTCACCAACATCTTGCCCTGGAGGTGAGGTCTAGCCAACCACTGTCTCTCTGAAGCACTGATCTCCAGCTGGTCATCCCCTCTACTCCCCGGCACGTACCCAGAACTTCCTGAATCCATCTGTGTGGTTGAGCTGAGCCATGGTGACATCAGTCATGTTATTGCTGATCAAAAACAAGGGTAAACTGTAACCAAGGCCTTTGTGGTTTTTGACTGAACTGTTGCTAACTCCCTATGATACAACTATTAAAAGGCCCCAAATAGAAACTGTGTATACAGTAAGCCTAGAGAGTGTAAGAGACCAGACTCTTCTCTTTTAGTGACAGAAGGTGGTTTATCTCCTTCACTAGAACAAGTTCAAGTACACACCCAACTCAGTGTTGTCTGTGTATTTTCCGTCTTCTTTTAAAAATAGCAGCTTTTAGGCACCTGGGTGGCTCAGTCAGTTAGGTGTCTGCCTTCAGCTCAGGTCATGATCCTGGGGTCCTGGGATCGAACCCTGTATTGGACTCCTTGCTTAGTGAGAAGAATGCTTCTCCCTCTCCCTCTGCCTGCTGCTCCCCTTGCTTGTGCTCGCTTTCTCTCTCTCTCTCTCTCTCTGACAAATAAATAAATAAATAATCTTAAAAAAAAAAATTAGTAGCTTTATTGGGATGCCTGGGTGGCTCAGTCACTTAAGTGTCTGACTCTTGATTTTGGCTTAGATCATGCTCTCAAGGTCATGAGATCCAGACCCGCATTGGGTTCCACACTCAGCAGAGTCTACTTGTCCCTCTCCCTCCAGTCCTCAACCCCCTCTTCCTCTCTCACTCTCTATCCAATAAGTAAGTAATAAATAAATCCTTTAAAAAATTAATAGCTTTAGTGAGCTATAATCCACATTCTATACAATTCACCCATTTAAAATGTATGACTCCATGGTTTTTAATACATTCGTAGAGTTGTGCAACCTTCATCACAAACAATTTCGGAGCATTTTACCACTCCCAAGAGAAACACCATACCATAAAAAGCCATTCTGATCCCCCCAACCCCAAATTCCCCAGACCCTAGACAATCACTAATTTATTTTCTGTCTCTTCTGTCTTCTGTCCAGATGTACCTATTCGGCACATTTCATATAAATGGAGTCATAAAATATGTGCTTCTGACTCATTTTTTAAAGGTAAAATAAGCTTAGATGTTGTCATGACAACAAGATACCCAGACCAAGCTTTCACTTCCCAGGGCTACTGGCCACACTGCTCAGCTCAGCAGAGGAGGCAAAAAAGCATCTATGTGGTAGGAAAGACAGAAATCCTAGATTTCTAGCAACACTTGGCTTTTAGAAATCCTGGATTCTGTGTAAAGTTGACTTATCATTCAGAGAGTTCCCGAGAGGCGTTTAGTGGACAAGGCAGAAGAGCCCCTCGAACCGTTCTATCTGGAAGGTCAGTAGCAAATTTCCTGGAGTCTGCCTGCACCTTGAAGATGGATCTCTTGGGAAATTAACTCCCTTACCTCGTGCAGTTCTTCCCAGGAGGGAGTTCAGTAAGCATCAAATAGGCATTTTATTCCTATATATATATATATATATATATATATATATATATATATATATATTTAAGATTTTAATTATTTATTTGCTAAAGATCACAAGTAGGCAGAGAGGCAGGCAGAGAGAGAGGGGGAAGCAGTCTCCCCACTGAGCAGAGACCCCCCCACCATGTGGGGCTCAATCCCAGGACCCTTAGATCATGACCCAAGCCGAAGGCAGAGGCTTAACCCACTGAGCCACACAGGTGCCCCATTGTTTTATTTCTATAGCTTGTTTGAGTAAGACTTAGGTGCAGAGGGTGTAAACAGCACCAGGATCACAGCATCAGAGCCTAACCCAGGAGTAAGGATCCAGATCTTGCTGTCTTGCAATGTTGTGCATTTGGCACGTTGCAAGATGGAAGATGCCAAGAATGAAAGTCAGAGCTTTAAGAACTCCTGGGTGGCTCAGTTGGTGAAGCATCTGCCTTCGGCTCAGGTCATGATCCTGGGATCAAGGCCCCCATCGGACTCCTTGCTCAGCGGGGAGCCTGCTTCTCCCTCTGCCTGCCGCTCCCCTGCTCATGCTCTCTCTTTCCTTCTAAAATAAATTTTAAAAGTCTTAAAAAGAAAAAAAAAAAAAAGAAACTCAGTGCTTTGAAATGGTGTGACAGGCTAGTGATGTAAAACAAAGAGAAAATGAATTAACCAGCTCTCAGACTCTCTCTGGGCCTTGGGGCATGGTTCTGCTTTCTCAGGACTTGAGAATTATTAAATGTTGCTTAAAAAGAAATGTACATGAGCGCTTAAGGATGCTTTGGCCAGTACAGGAGGCAGATCAAGGACCTGCGTTAGTGACAGAGCTCACTGAAGATAGAGTGTGGAGGTTGCAGAAGGCTGGCCGCCTGGAAAAAAGGAAGTCCCTGATGAGTGGACTGGAGCTAGAAGGGAAAGGGTGACGGAGCTTCCATAACAGCCATGACTGAGCTGAGAGAAAAGGGGAGGAGGGTGGAGAGTGGCCTTGGCAGTGGCTTTTTCCAAACACTGCTGGGAAGTCAGATTCTCTTTCACTAATGTATTCCAGTGACACCCCAACTTTGTACAGACGTTTTGGCGACACAAGACCATGGCTCTTCGTTCTCTTTCCTGCAGATTTATACCAAGTGCAGGTTGTTTCGCAGACCCCGGAGAAAGTGCCAGGTGGCTTTTTCTGACAGCTCACACTTGGTCAAAGAGGGCCACAGAGAACCAGCCACTCAGTGTAGCCTGGCAGCTAAACTGCAGACTAATGCAGTTTCCAATAAAGGAATAACTGGGACGTGGTCATTCCTATTTGGCTTTTTTTAAATTGTCTTATAATCTCTTGTGATTGCCTTATTTCCCCATTTGCATTTTTTAAATATTTTATTTATTTATTTGACAGAGATCACAAGTAGGCAGAGAAGCAGGCAGAGAGAGAGGGGAAGCAGGCTCCCTGCTGAGCAGAGAGCCCTACTCGGGACTTGATCCACGGACCCTGAGATCATGACCTGAGCCGAAGGCAGACGCTTTAACCCACTGAGCCACCCAGGCGCCCCTAAATAAAGAAAATCTTAAAAAAAAAAAAAAAAAAAGATTTTAGAAAGAGAGGAATTTTTTTAAGAAAAAGATTTATCTATTTAGATTAATTATTTTATTATAATATTTATTTATCTTGAGAAAGATTTATTTATTTATTTAGAAACATGTTGGGGGGAGGGGCTGAGGGAACTGAAAAGAGAGAATCCTCAAGCAGTCTCCATGAGGAGCCCAACACCAGGCTCTATCCCACGACCCTGAGATCATGAGCTGTGCTGAACTCAAGACCTGGCTGCTGAACCGACCAAGCCACCGACGTGCCCCAAAAGTCCTAGTTCTAGAAAGGAATTTATGTTCTAACAAACCATGTGTGTAACTCCTTGAAACAGTCTAGAAAATGTTCTTTTTCTTGAGTGGGTGCATAGGTGTTAAATGAAGATGAAGGACCAGGAATGAAAATTACTAAGGACCTTCTGTCGAAGAAGAGTTTTCTCATTCTGGAAAGAAAAGAAAAATCCCCAGCCTTCATGCTGCTTTCCAAAGTCTTCAGCCAAAGAAAATAATGCAAGTATAAGTTGGATTAACTTAGATGAGTACAAAACAGTGACTATGTTCAGATGTGAGCGATTATGATAAGCGGAAGAATTAGTATTTGCCCAGGAGAGAAGGCTGGGAGCTTGGACCCAGAGTCAGGACGTATGTTGCTCCAAAAGCAAAAAAATGCAAGATGCATCTAAAACCCAAACCAGAAAGTAGAAATTGGGACATGGAGGTTGGAGGGTGGGGAGTGGGTGAAATAGGGGAAGGGAATAAAGAGGACACCTACCATCGATGAGCAATGAAACATGTATCGAATTGCTAAATCACTGAAACAGAATACTGTGTGTTCACTACAATAGAATTAAAATTAAAAACGTAATGAAAAATATTTTAATTAAAAAAAGAAATTGGGGGGACGCCTGGGTGGCTCAGTTGGTTGGACGACGGCCTTCGGCTTAGGTCATGATCCCGGAGTCGCGGGATCGAGTCCCGCATCAGGCTCCCAGCTCCATGGGGAGTCTGCTTCGCTCTCTGACCTTCTCCTCGCTCATGCTCTCTCTCACTGTCTCTCTCTCAAATAAATAAATAAAATCTTTAAAAAAAAAAAAAAAGAAAAAGAAATTGGGGCGTGGAAATAGTGACCTTATGAAATTTAATGTTTAAGCTGCTCCTTTCTCAGGCATGAGTGCCCCTACTGGTCTGAAGGAGGCTCAAGAAAATGACCAGGAAGTTATTAAAATAGTCAGATGCAGGGGCGCCTGGGGGCTCAGTCGGGGGCTCTTGATTTTGCCTCAGGTCGTGATCTCAGCGCAGTGAGTCATGAGTCGGTGGGCTCTGTGCTCAGTGGGGAGTCTGCTTGAGATTCTCTCTCTCCCTCTGCCCTTCCCCGCCCCCCACCAGCTGTCTGTCTGTCTGTCTGTCTCTCTCAAATAAATAAATCTTTTTTAAAAAATAAAAAATAAAATAGTCAGATGCCAGGGCCCAGCTTGGCCCTATTGAATGAGGCAAAGTTTCTGAAGTTAAGTATTTTTATTATTTATTTTTTTTAACTTATTTATTTTAGAGAGAGAGACAGTGAGTGAGTGAGTGAGGGAAGGAACAGAGGGAGAGGGACAAGAGACTCCACGCTGAGCACAGAGACCAACTAAATACTTGATCTCAGGACCCCAAGATCATGACCTGAGCAGAAATCAAGAGTTTGATGGTCAACTCACGGAACCACCCAGGTGCCCCTGATACTGAATACTATTTATTTATTTATTTATTTATTTATTTATTCAAAGAATTTATTTATTTATTTGACAGGCAGAGATCACATGTAGGCAGAGAGGCAGGCAGAGAGGGAAGGGGGGGAAGCAGGCTCCCCGCTGAGCAGAGAGCCCGACATGGGGCTCGATCCCAGGACCCTGGGATCATGACCTGAGCCGAAGGCAGAGGCTTTAACCCACTGAGCCACCCAGGTGCCCCCTGAATATTTTTAAAGAGTAGGTGATTCTGATGCTGTTGGGTCTGTGGGCCACATCTTTTTTTTTTTAAGATTTTATTTTTATTTATTTATTTATTTATATTTATTTTATTATAAATAATAAAATATATTATATATAAAATATAAAAATAAAATTTTTATTTTAATTTTTTTTTTTGGAAGATTTTATTTATTTCGGAGCAAGAGCAAGAGAGAGAGAGAAGAGCATGAGTAGGGGAAGTGGGACTAGGAGTGGGAGAGGGAGAAGCAGATTCCCCTCTGGGCAGGGAGCCCATTGCAGGACTTAATCCCAGGATCCTGGGATCAAGACTTAAGCCAAAGGCAGACGCTTAATAACTGAGCCACTCAGGGGCAACCTCTCCAAATTCTTATGTTCAGGCCCTACACTGCATGGTGATAATATTTGGAAATAGTGCCTTTAGGAGATAATGAGGCTTAGCTGAAACCCTGAGGAAAGGACCCTCATGATGGGATTAGAGAAGAGACAGGCCCTCTCTCTCCACAAGAAAAGACACTGTAAGCAAATAAGAGGGCTGCCATCAGGAACTGAAACAGCTGACACCTTGATCTTGGACTTCCTGGCCTCCAGAGCTATGAAATAAATGTCTGTTGTTTAAACCAGTCTGTGGTATTTTGTTATGGCGGCGTGAGCTAAGACAACCGTGAAGCAGATACACAAAGTTGACCACCCTCTGTACTGCTGGGAAGGCTGTAGCCAACAGAGCACAGACTCTTTCAAATAATTTCATATTTTCCATACAGCTTCAAACCTATATTGTGCTGGCTCTGGAAGACTTGGGTGTAGATGCTGAGCTAAGTTCTCAGTCATTGTTGGGTAAAGTGGATTCTACAAAGATATGCTGTTCCCTGAAACTGCTCTAGACAGGCCGCCTAGAACTTTCTGTGGCACACAGCATTTTCTTCTCCTTATACTTCATTTGTGTACATACTTTCTTTGCCACGAGACTCTAAGCTTCAAGGAGGCACTATCATGACTCACCCATTTCTGTAGCCTCAGAGTTTAGCTTAGGGTCTGGCACACAGTAAGAGCTCAATAATTGTTGAATAAAGTGCTTATTAAGTGAATTATACCTTCAAATATTTGGAAGGACAAAGTCTGCTGCTCAAGAACAAAACAAAACACGCTTGGGGTGCCCCACTGGCACAGTCAAGAGCATGTGACTCTTGACCTTCGGGTCAAGTCACAAGGGCATGGGACTCTTGACCTTGGGGTTGTGAGTATGAGGCCCACTTTGGGTGTAGAGATTACTTAAAAATAAAATCTTTTTTGGGACGCCTGGGTGGCTCAGTTGGTTAAGCAGCTGCCTTCGGCTCGGGTCATGATCCCAGCGTCCTGGGATCGAGTCCCACAACGGGCTCCTTGCTCAGCAGGGAGCCTGCTTCTCCCTCTGCCTCTGCCTGCCATTCTGTCTGCCTGTGCTTGCTCTCTCCCCCTCTCTCTCTCTGATAAATAAATAAAATCTTTTCAAAAAAATGTTTTTTTAAAAAAAACACTTTTTATTATGGACATTTTCAAACATACAAAATTAGAGAATATAGTAAACTAAGGTCCCATGCACTCATCTCCCAGCCCAGGACTGATCATGTTTCGTCTGGACCCCTCCAATCCCTATCTCCCTTCCCCCGACTCCCACAATAGTCATGATTATTTTGGCAAAAACCCCATATGTTACATCATTTCCATTTCCTTCAGCATCTATCTCTTGGAGATAAAGGCCTTTAAAACAAAACATAACCACAGTAACATCAAATTTAAAAAGACTGACCATAATTTTCATAGCATCAAATGTTCAGCTAGTATCCAAGTTTCCCAATTCTATCATGAATAATATTTTTGTTTCGGTCTGTCTGCTTCGTGATCCAAACAAAGCCTGCATGTCAGATTTTATGACTGATCTGTTTCTCAAGTCTTTTAACCTACGAATTCCCCTTCTCTTTCTCTCTTCTTACAACTTTTTTTGTTGAAAAAGCCAGATCATTTGTGCCACAGAGATTTCCACATTCTGGACTTTCCTGATTGTATTTCTGTTGCATCATGTTCCTCTACATGTTCCCTTTTTTTTTTTTTTTTTTAAAGATTTATTTATTTGGAAGAGAGAGAGCATGAGACTGCAAGAAGGGGGAGGGGCAGAGGGAAAGGGATAGAGAGAATCTTCAAGCAGACTCCCCGCTGACATGGAGCCTGACATGGGGCTCAAACTCAGGACCCTCGGATCATGACTTGAGCTAAAATCAAGAGTTGGATTCTTAGCCAACTGAGCCACCCCAGTGCCCCCCACATGTTCCTTAATCCTGAAAACTGGCTGGGGTGCCTGTGTGACTGAGTCAGTTAAATGTTTCCCTATAGGGTCCTGGGATTAAGCCCCACATCGGGGTCTGCCTCACTCAGCAGGAAGTCTGCTTTTCCCTCTCCCTCTGCCCCCCAACCTGTTTTTGTGCTCTTGCTCTCACACTCTCTCTCAAATAAGTAAATAAAATCTTAAGAAAAAAATCCTGCAACTGATCAGTGGAATTTTACCTAGAGTCTCAGTAAAATCCAGCCCCCCCCATTTTATTGGGGTTGGGGGGGTACAAAATGCTTCTGTTCTGATTAGTATGGTTGCATAGCAAATTATCCCAGACTCAGCAGATTAAACATGTTTTAAATTTTGCTCATGATTGGACAGGTCAGGAATGTGGAAAGGGAAACAGGTATGGCTTATCTCTGCTGTATGGTATCTGAGGCCTTAGCTGGGGTAAAAGTCAAATTACCAACCCCCCACAAAACAACATCCTAATATCAATATTACTACTACAACACAGAATATAGGTTTTAAGTTTCTTTACAGTTTATTATGGGCTGAACTGTGTCCCCCCCAAATTAATATGCTGAAGTACTTCAGAATGTGACTATATGGCAGGGTAATTAAGGTTAAATGAGGTCATCAAGGGGGACCCTTGTCCTGTATACTGGTGTGGTTAAGAAGAGGAGGAGATTAAGACATGGACATGCACAGAGGGAGACCACGTGAAGATATGGGGAGACGATGGCTACCTCTAAGCCATGGAGAGAGGCCTCAGAAGAAACCAAGCCCACCAGTTCCTCGATCCTACACTTCTAGCTTCCACAACTGTGAGACAATACATTTCGGTTGGGTCAGCCACCCAGTCTGTGGTACCCTGTGGTAGCAGCCCTAGCAAAAGAATACAGTTTCTTTTATCTTCAGGATATATCATAGCAGGGATAGAGTCAGCTTACCATGATTTAAAATTATTAGAAATAATTCCTCTCGAGGCACCTGGCTGGGTCCAGTCAGGGGAGCATGCAGCCTTTCATCTCGGGGTTCTGAGTTCAGGTCCCACATTGGGAGGAGCGATTACTTAAAAATAAAATCTTTGAAAGAAAAAAAGGAAAGAAATAATTCCTCTCTGCATAGTTAAGTCACTAATTCAATACACAATTTGATTCACTTGTTTCCTTTGCTTTCAATTTTTAGGAATTTATTTATTTATTTAAGCAATCTCTACACCCAACATGGGGCCTGAGTTCAAGAACCGCATTCTTTACTGACTGAGCTAGCCAGGAGTCCCAAGCATTTCTCTTTTTAACCCTTCTCTCTTAAATTTTGTTTTATAATTATTTAAAATATGTACATGGTTCCAGAGTCAAATCTACAAAACAAAGAACGAGAGAAATGAAGTCTAGCTTCTATCACTCTCCTCTTCACTCTACCCCCCACCTCCAATGGATAACCAGTGTTCACTAGTGTTTGGTTTATCTTTCCATTAAAAGAAGAGGCAAATACATACAAGTAGTTGTATTTCCCCTTCTTGGGTAATACTATCATACTCCGCATGCTGTTCTGTACCCTGACACACTACTGGGATCAGATTAATACACAGAGTTCCTTCTCTTACTTCTCACAACTGCATGATGGACCATTACATAGGGGTTCCTGCAGGGGGACATTTGTGCTGTATCCAGTCTTTCGCTATTATATAAAGTGTGTGTTAGCTTCTTCGGGCGTCTGAGACTTTATTATTATTAATTTATTTTTTATTTATTGATTTTAAAGATTTAATTTATTTATTTGACAGAGAGAGACAGAGAGAGACGGAACACAAGCAGGGGGAGTGGGAGCGGGAGAAGCAGGCTTCCCACTGAGCAAGGAGCCCGATGATGATGCGGTGCTCCATCCCATGACCTGGGGATCATGACCAGAGCCTAAGGCAGACGCTTAACAATAGAGCCACCCAGGTGCCCCAGGGTGTCTGAGACTTTAGAATGAAATTTGGTTAAATCTTCCAGGGTCCTACATCCATTCCTGTCTCAAAGTGGGCTATTTCTACAGCTGACCCTCCTTGCCAAGATATTTTCATTTCCACTTTCTCTCATCTCACTTTGCATAGGAAATCTTTAGCATGTGTAACTCAAGTTCCCACATTCAAAATAATATCCACTGGGCTTTCTGAGGAAAAGAATAAATCAGGAATCTATAGTTCTGTGGATTACCTCCTCCTCTCTCCCTCCTCCTTTAAGCAAGACCAAAATCAGGGATTATACAAATCCTTCTGGTTCAGCAGGACTTAGATGTTGAAAAAAAGACCACAGCCTCTTAAGCACTATCTCCTTGTGGCTGGTGTGCAGAGCAACCTGAACCATTCACTTACTTATTCAGCAAATATTGAATAAATGTGTGTTATGTGCTACCCACCACAGTGAGGGACTAACAACAGTGCAGGGAGCACAACAGCCTCAGTTCTACCCTTCAGGAGCTCAGACAGGGACTCTCCGATTCTGTGACTCGCTCAAGCCATCTTGGTCCCTACATAAAATATCACTTCGTTTTCCTTCGCCAAGGAGCTCACAGCCTCCACCCTGTCATCACCTTCCATGGGTGAACACAGGAATGCACTTTTCCTCATTTTAGGGAAAGTGATGGGGGAAAAGCTCAAAGGGTTTGGCAATACTCCCAGGGCTTCCCCATCAGGTGTCTGGATTGTGGATCCCACAGGACCAATTGCTCTAATTCTGATGGGTAGTAGCCATCCTTTCCTTCACACGCACCTTGGAAATCAATCATGTCGCTGTCTTAATTTTGCAATGATTTTGCTTTGGACTCCCTACTCCTTTTTATAACAGCAACTGTCACCATTCATTGAATACTTCCTGTGTTCCAGGTGTTGTGCTTAAGTGCTTTACACTGAAGTGGTATAGTTTTCCAAGTATTATTACACAGGAGGACACAGGCTTAGGGAGAGTAACGTGGCTGACGTCACACATCTAAAAAGGGGAGACACAGAGAAGTCACGCTGGTGAAGGTAAACTAGTCTTGGGTATGACTAGTTGGGAAGCCAGAATGATAAAATAACAGCCAACTTTTATTGAGCACTTACTATTGTACCATTGTAGCAAGTACTAGTACTTATTTATTAGAGTTGAAAAAACTCCTTCCTCGGCCCTGATGGTCCCTTCCACACAGAGGAAGCTCTTCTAGCCCAAGCTTTCTGACCCCCCCCCATTACTCCTTGACGTACTCAGTCCTCCCTCGAGTGGAGGGGAGCAGCCACTTCTCAACGGTGAGTCCGGGGGAAGGAATCCCGGATGCATAGCTCAGCCCCTCTCTTCTCCTCCTCGGCAGCTGGCCTCCGAACACGCTACGGGCTCTGTTCTCCATGGTTTACAGGGACAGTCCCCTGTCCAGAGGCCTGCCTCAGCCCGTGTGGGTACCTGCCTCGCTCTGTGCACTTCCCTTCAAATACAAACCACTGACTCCAGTATAAAACTGATCGGCGATAAAGTTACTAATTTTGATCTTGTGTGTTGCGTTTCTTCCTGCCCATCTCAGACCTCTGTAAGGAATGAGAGGTGCCCTTTATTATACCCTCTTGGATTTCCGCACTACTACCTCATTTAATCCTAATAAGAGTTCATCCGAAGACTACGCTTCTCTCAGATGAGGAAACGAAGCAGTCCCCGTTCGGCCCCTCCGCTGAAGAACGAGGACTGCGCGGTCTCCGTGGAGGGCTGGGCGGGACGAGAGCCCGTGAGCGCGTCTGCCGCCGGCTCGAGCGCCACAAACAGAAGGCGGGCGGGCGCTGCACCTGGCTTTGCCACGCCTCGGCAGAAGGGCCCGGAACCAGGGCTTTCCGACCTCCGGATCCTTTACCGGGGACGGGAGGGGTCGCCCGGCCGCTCGGAAGTCTGTGGCCGTGAGTCAGTGATGACCAGCCACCCACTGCCTCCCCTGGCTTCCTCCGCGTCATGGACGTCTTCGGATGCTGGCCTCTCCCCCGACTGAGGGAGGTCCAGTCCCCCGGGGACACGAGGTGCTTCAAACTTCCCCTGGTTTAAAGGGCGGAGCCTTGAGAGATCCGCTGCCCCGCGGCCCGTGTTGCCGCAGCAACAAAACAGGCGCCCACACTTCCGTTTCCGGGAGAGTGATGCCAGCCGCGGGGCGGGGCTCCGCTTGCTCGCGGGGCGCTCCCGGCTCCCCCCGCGGTCCCTCGCGCCTGGCGCGGGAGGAAGTGAAGGAGGCGCGGGCTTCCGCAGAAGAGAGGCACAGCTCCATTAGGGCAGCCTTAGGAAGAAACATTCTCAAGAAATTCGGGCTCTGTCCTAAGAGGCTGACTCAGAACAGCAGTTCTGCCTCACTGCAAACGCCTGCCCTTTGGTTTAGTTATCAGGGTACGGGGTCGATGGAGAACTTGCGGCAGGCCTTGACTTCTGATAAGTTTCATCTGATTCCGAAACTCAGCGGTTTAACGCCGGAACAAGACAAACGAACAAAGAACAGGAAGTGGAAAAAACATTTTGCCTAGTGGAAACCACCTTTTGTTCACCTGCATTCCTCCAAAACAGCAGTCAAATTAGCCCCGATAACGACCTTTCTGGGGGGTATCCGCAGATGGTGGATTCCCCCAAAGGGACTTTGTGGACGAATTTGACGCCCCGGTTCTTCACAAGAGAGTTCAAGAGGCGTCAGTTAGGAGAACTTGAGGTTGTGTCTGCCTGCTTGTGTAACAAGGTGGCTCACTCTTTGGTGCATTTTTCTTTTTTTAAAGATTTTATTTACTTATTTGTGAGAAAGAGAGAGCAGGATTGGGGCTGGGGCGGGTGGGGAGGAACACAGGGAGAAGGAACAGCAAATATTCCCCCGCCCCCGCAGCAGGGAGCGTGAGGCTGGGCTTGATCCCGGCGTGCTGGGATCACCCCTTGAGCTGAAGGCTGACGCGGAACTGACTGAGCCGTCCAGGAGCCCCTCTATTTTTGCGTTTTCTGTAAAAAAGAAATTGCTTTGGCCAAGGAGGACAAAAGGAATAGATAGGCACAGGTTCTAGAAGTGCGAAAGGGGTGGAGATGTCAGTGTGTACCAGAGGGAAAGGGCTGGCAGCCAGGATAAGAGACTCCTCTGTCCTTCTGACCCTTGCCTTCACAGGACCTGTCCCAACTGGCAACCAGCAGACACTTCCTCAGTTGGGTGGGGGAGAGTGGCTGTGGCCCTCCGTGGCTCCGTGGCATTGTTCCCAGAATGGAAAATGTGGGTATTGGCAACCATATCAAAGGCCTTGGATTGTTTATAAACCTTTGCACCTCTGATCAGCAGACCGCAGAGCCAGAGGGCTGTTCAAGGTCTGTGGAAGCTTTGGAACAATAGACTTGGCCCCCTGCCGATCTGTTTGCCTGACTTTCTGAAAGAGGTAAATGGGCCTCCAGACCAATTACCATCTTACTAACCTCCCTGAAGCTGCTCTCGCCAATTAAAGGCAGTGCAAGGCCAACACCAGTTAGAGACCTCAACTCCACTCTTAGGAGAAGGCTTAGAAGGAGGCTAGTGAGGTACTCCTCCAGACCAGAATTTAAGGGGGTGCCAAAAAAAACCCCTCAGTCATCAAAATTAATAATATTTTAATGTAATCTTTAAAATTTTTTGACACTGTTCATTGTGGATTATTTTGCATTACTTTCAGATTTTGAAATGATTACATCCAAATGTCGTTTATCTTGATAACTGAGTCTCAGCACCCCCGTCACTTAAATTTTGCGCAGAGCTGAGGAACCCACTCTCCTCGTGTTAGTCTCGGCCCTGTTGAAAAATGGTGTTGTTCAAAATACTCTGAAATAAGAGGCAGGGAAAAGGCCTGAGATGATTAATCAGGAGGTGAGGATCCTTCAGAAGTTATGGAGAGTGTGGTCCAGAGTACCCAGGCCTCGACAGCAAACTTGGGCTTAGACGTGAGAAAAGTCAACCTTCTCTCAGGCTCCAGATACCTATAACAGCTCTGCCAAGGAATGGAGCTGGAAAGCGGCCTCCAAGAGCCCCAGTCCAGCTCACTTGCACTTTTCCATAGGGAGCATGGGGCAGTGGGCAGTTGACTGCCTAGCCTGGGCTGAGAAAAATCGGAAAGGCTCCTTTTCCCTAAAGGTCACAGCAGGTGTGCTATAGGTAGAGTGGTCAGTCCTTTGACTCTTGAAGTTGTCTTGTTTGTTTGTTTATTTGTTTGTTTTTCCTCTTAAGATTTTATTTGTTTATTGTATATATATATAGAGAGAGAGAGAGCAGGGGGAAGGGCAGAGGGAGAAGGAGAGACAAGCGCAGAGCCCAACACAGGGCTCCGTCTCACAACCCCGAAGATCTGAGCCACCCAGACGCCCCAGTGTTGTTTTGGTTTTAAAGAACCTTCCATTAAAATGCAACCATCTCGGGAGGAGGGTAGGGAGAAGGTGTGGGGTTATGGACATTGGGGAAGGTATGTGCTATGGTGAGTGCGGTGAAGTGTGTAAACCTGGCGATTCACAGACCTGTACCCCTGGGGCTAATAACACATTATATGTTAATAAAAAAATTAAAAAAATAATTTAAAAAATGCAACCATCTCTGTAGGAAGCCACTGTCAGCAGAGATCTTAGCAGAGATGAATTCATTCATTCATTCATTCATTCATTCATTCATCCAACAAACATTTACTGGGTACCACACACCAAACAGAAGTAGGATCTACCCTGCCCAGTTTCATGACAGAATTGTCAACTTAGTGTACTAAGGTCAGGCTAGAGACCCAGGCAGGCTGGTGGAAGGGCCCCTTACTCAGGCAGATTTCCTTCTAGCTGGGACTGTGGCTGAGGAAGAGCGGGACTCCGGGTAGGCTCCTGCCGGGGATTACAGGACAGGAGGGCAGAAGGGGACAGACCCTCCTGTCGCCCCGATTTGCCTGGGCTATGTAGGGCCAGAGGAAGCATCTAGGAATTGGCTTTGGTTCACGGAGCTCTTGCCACACAACTCCAGAGGGCGTCATTCTCAGAATCACTCGCAGCATAGGGCATGTTTTGGGGGGGTTCTGCCCTCACCTGGTGAAGTCTTTGAGAGGGGGGGTGAGTTTTTCCCTGAAAGTATGTGGCTGTGCATCTGGGGGCCTTGCACAAGGAACCCTGTCCCATGGGGTGGGCAGAGAGGAGCCCAGATGGAACCCACCTCCTGGATCTCTGCCCAGCACTGGCCTGACATTGTGGGAATTTGCTCGGCTTTGTGGCTCTGGCCCAGGTGCACCGGTGAGAATGGACTGTGACCCAGTGAGGCAGCCTCCCTGGGAGAGACAAGCCATCCCACTTGTACATCGCTTTGATGTGCCTCCCAGGAAGAAGCCCCATGAGCTAATCCTTGATGTGGCAGCCCTGGGGAGTGACAAGAGAGGGGAGGCCAGCAATGTTGCTGGATCCTAAAACCTCATCCTATTTCTTTATCCTGACAACTCTGTTAGGAGAGGTTCTGTTTTTCCCGTTTGCTAGCTGAGGAAACGGAATCCTAAGAGGTGACATAACTTCCGGATATCTCAGTCAGTAAATGGAAATGTGAGGGCCTGAACATTACATCTGGGCCTTCTTCCTGTGTCACTCAGCCCTGTGACCCCAAATGCTCCCAGGCCCCAAATGCCTGGGGGCATCCTTTCTCCCTCCTCCTTACCACTCCTCACATACAACTCACTCCGACTACTTCTCCCTGAGAATCTATCTCAAATCTGCCCATTCCCCCCCATCTCCCTGTCGCCAGCTTAGTGCCGACCAACCCTCAGGGTTCCCGTCCTCACAGTCTCTCAGCGGCCCCTCAGGCGCTCCCTTGCAGTTTTTCCCTCTTCTTACTGGCTGTGTGTCCTTGGGCAAGTTTCTTAACCTCTCAGCGCCTGAGTGTGATCTCCACAAAAACGGAAACTTTGGTCTCACCTTTTCCTGCCTGCTGCCTTCACTACCGGAGGCATCGGGACTGACTCGAGAAAGGCTGAAGCTCTGGCTTCCGTTTCCTGCCAGCAGGGAGCCTTACCGCAGGGCCCGCCAGGCCTTGGTGTTCTGGTCTGCTAATGGGGAGCCCTTACACTGAGCTAAACCTAATTATATGGAATCAGCCTCGGTATCATTAACGTGTCTGTTGGGGCTCCCCAGGGGTGGGAGGACGTATTTTGGGTGAGGAGGGCCAGGAAATGCCCCTTAAGAGCCTGGAGGAAAGGCATTTCCACATCTCCCGGCCCCCTGCTGAGGAGGAGGGGCGCTCTGGGAGCCACAGTGAAGCGGGTAATTAGGAGTTTCCACGGAAGAGCAAAGCGGCTCCGCAGAGTTTAAGACGTCCGTGTGTGTGTGTGTGTGTGTGTGTGTGTGTGTTTTCATTTTAAAACAGTTTGGCTGGAAGCACTTAGAGCCTGGAAGGAGGGTCTGCCTTTCAGCAGGGCTTCCGGCCCCCCTCCCCAGGCCTGCCCTCCCCTGCCCACACGCAGAAGCAAAAACACGCTCTTCAAAGAGCTGTGTCAGGCGGGCCAACTTCTGGCCTTGCCCTCAGAGGCCGGCTAGCCACTTCTGCCAGGCTGCTGGCACGGGCTCCTCGCTGCTCAGCGGATCTCAGAGACCTGGTTTTGCCCACCTCGTGTTTCTCAGGAGTTTACTGGGGCTTCGCTAACACAGCATCACACACCGGCCGGCTCAGAACAACAGAAACTGACGGTCTCACGGTCTGGAAGCTAGAAGTTGGATAGCAGGGTGTCGGTGTGGTTGCTGCCTTCTAAGAGCGGTGAGGGAAGGATCTATTCCAGGCCTCCCTCCCAGCTTCTGGTAGCCTCCGGAGATCCTTGGCTTGTAGATGATATTCTTCCTGGATCCTCACATTCATTATAGCTCTCCGCAAGTCAGTCTGTGGGTCCACAAGTCTCCTTCCCGTAAGGACCCCTAATAACCTCATTTAACTTGATCCCCTTGGCAAAGACTCTATCTCCAAATAAGGCCACACTGAGGATTAGGACTTCAACATATGGATTGGGGGAGGGGCCCAGTTCAGTCCCTAACACTAGCCTAAGCTTGCTTTTTCTTTCTTTCTTTCTTTTTTTTTTTTTTTTTTTTTTTGCAAGTGTAGGCATCTGCTCTCAGGCCTGGGGGAATCCAGGAGGTGGGTGAGCCTTTGAGCCTTCCAGGGCTAGGGACCACGTCTTCAAGGGTGTAGTGTATCCGAGAGAACTGCCCGGTTAATCACCGGTAATTACCAAGCCAGCTCCCAGAAACTCAGATTTTCCCGGGGCTGTAGGAGCTACGGTGACCAGCAAAACTCAGCCTCCGCCCTTCAGGAAATGTAATCCAACAGGAGAGATAAGACATGAAGCAGATAATAAAATACAGGACAGTGAAAGGTACAAAGAATAAAGCCACGGAAGAGGGAGCGCTTTCTTCTCGTTGAGAGATAAGTGAGATTCGTGGAGATTTGCTTTGAATGGTCATTCTGACTCCAAAGATAAAGATGACAAAGGTGAGGCATTTAAAGGCTCAGGGGTGTCTCAAAGGCGTTCTTAACGCCACAATGAGGAAGTGAGACAGGGAGTGAGGCAGTCCAGGGATGGGATTCCAGGGAAAGATGAGCATCTCAGGGAAGACTGGATGGCTCGGCACATCTGGGAGATGGATGGAAGCAGCCAGACAAGAAAAGGGTCAGCGGGCAAAGCCTAGCTGTGGTGAGCTCTTTCTGCCAGGCCATGGGGACCCACTGAGAATTTTCTAGCAGGAGGCCAACATAATGCACATCATCTGTTAGGGTTCTTAGTCTGGTGGTAGCATGGGCTGGCAGGAGTTAAAAAGGTGGAGTGGGAGGGGTAAGGACAAACCGGAGGAGGATGGGTCCTCAGTCCAAGGGGCGGGGACAGGCCCCAGTTAGGGCGATCCCTGTGGAAATGCAAAGCAAGAAATGCGAGCAGGGAAGTGGGAAGAAAGACCCCACAGAGCTTGACAAGAGTGCTGCTTAAGTGTAAGAGAGACCAGGGAAGAAAAGACAAAGGGGGCTTCACGTTTCCAAATCCGGTGAGAGGGTGGCTACCATGAAGGGAAGGGAACTGGAAGTCAAGGGTGTGGTTCTCTGCTGCTTTCGGGCCCTCCCTGCCAGATGGGGTGGGGGGGGAGGTTTCCAGCCCTGGGCCCGTTAAGGGGAGGAGTGGCCAAAGCAGGAGTGGCCCTCCCCGAACTCCCACCCCAGCTCTCTCGACCTCAGAGGCGGTGTCTTAGTCATTTAAAGGCTCAGGGGTGTCTCAAAGGTGTTCTTAATGCCACAATGAGGAAGTGAGACAGAGAGCGATC
The DNA here is from genome assembly GCF_009829155.1 of Mustela erminea. Taxonomy (NCBI): domain Eukaryota; kingdom Metazoa; phylum Chordata; class Mammalia; order Carnivora; family Mustelidae; genus Mustela; species Mustela erminea. The sequence goes on along the minus strand of NC_045624.1, from coordinate 87,130,818 downwards.
TTACAGCATCTCACGGAGACCAGAAAAAAAGGAAGAGGTTGCCACGGTGTGAAATGTGTCCCTTCTGTGGGGGCAAAGCAGGCTCTCGCCAGCAGTCCCGGGGTCTGCCTTTTCTCCCTCTGAAATGCATAACATACAGCTTTTGTCTCCTTAAGGAGGCTTCTCATTTTGTATTGCAAAGGGCCTGGAGCATCTCTGTGTGTGCCTGTATGTGTTTGTGTGTGCATGCTTGTGTGTGCCTCTATGTGCACGTGCGTGTGTGTGCCTGTACGTGTGTGTATGTGTGCCTGTGTGTGCATCTCTGTGTGTGCCTGTATGTGTGTGTGCATGCTGGGGTGTGTGCCTATGAGTGTGTGCCTGTGTGTGTGCTTGTGTCTTGTGTGCCCTTGTGTGTGCATGCCTCTATGTGTATGTGTGTGTATGCGTGTGTGTGCAAGCGTTCACACATTCCCTACTTGGTGTCTTTCTGTGTGTGATGTCTCCAACCCCTCTCCCTGCAGGAGCATTTAAAGCCCTTGCCAGCCAGTTCCAGGGGCCTTCCTCTGATCAGCCAGAAACTCTAATGTGGGCGGAGAGATGCCAACAGTGTGATCTGGACTTCAGTGTCCACTAATAAAAAAATACAGGATTCTGGAAAAAATATCTAGCTAAAACCGCCCTTTTTTGTGATCTGTTATCTCCAAGGGCTGAGGGGAAAGCCAAAGTAAGAGATGATGCCACTACGGCCCCTGCAAGACACGGTCCTGGCATGGCTAACCTGGACAGGATCTGAGGGGGATTGTGAGGGAACACGGTGTACAAAATGCAGAGTAGTTAGCGGTGGCCCTTTGGGGAACTTGAAGAGGTCAAGATGTCACCTCTGCTAGTCTGTGTCTGCTGCTTCATAAAAGAATTTAAATTCCATCTATCAAGGATCCAAAAGCACCACAGCAGGGAATTGGCTTAAACCCGTCTCTTTTATCCAATAAAGAAGCACGTGGTGAGGGGCTCCTGGCTGGCTCAGTCGGGGACTCTCTGATCTCAGGGTTGTGAGTTCAAGTCCTATGTTGGGTGTAGAGATTACTTAGAAATAAAATCTTGAAAGAGAGAAAGAGACAGAGAGAGAGAAAGAAACACATGGTGGCCTCTAGATGGGAGGTGGCCGAAACTGCTATCCTGACCTGGAAAAGCGTTCACCATCTGCTCTTAAGGGCACATAAAGCAGCATCTAGTTACTCTGTGTGTGAAAAGCAGAGGTATATTAAATGTTGGCAGTAGTTACGTCCTGGTTGTATTCTGGGCAACTTTTCTCTCTCTTGTCTTCTTAAAAAATGTTTTACATTATTTTTCTTCTTTAAATTTTTTTCTTCAATAAAAACATATTACTTGTGAAATTCCAAAATGCATAACACTATTTAACAATAACACACGCCCGCAGGAAGATTTCTTCCGTATTTCATTTCAGGGAAGAATTAGATGGGGAGCATCTCCACTGCCCAAGTCAGCCCGCTCCCCGCCCCCACCGCTTTCCATCTCAAAGCTCCTGCGAGCGGATTTGCCTCTGAGCCCTGCTGGGAACCCCGGGGGAGCCGTGATGGGCATCACTGCTTTCATTAGGAGAGGGGTTTCTTCGGCAGGTCTAGTGACTCTTGCTCTGAAATCCCCAGTTAATCGCATCCCGTAGGAGGTAGGAACAGGCCTTCCTTTCTCTCTCCTTCTGTTTTCCAGCTGCCAGCTGCTCCTCTCATGAATATGTTTTCTTCTGGTTTCAGTCCCATGACTTTGCTCCCCGAGCGCTATTGTATCCACGCCAGCTGGTTAGCAGGCCTGGTTTTTAGGGTGAGAGTCTGCAGGTCACGCAGGGGTTAAGTGCCATGAGAAAGGCAAGAGTCAAGTTAGAAGGTCACCAGGAAATCACGGGCAAGGTTGAAGGTGAAAGGAGGAGGGCCTGCCTCCCGGTGTTGCCTGGTCTGAGCAAGGGTTAGGGACTGGAGCGCAGGGTTCCGGGGCTGGAACCCCCTGAGGGGCCTGGGGGTCCGGGGCGGGAGCTGGGGTCCTCAGACGGCTACGCAGACTTTTGCTGCTGCTTTGTAAGGTTAAATGGGTCATCCCCACCTGCTCCCTCCTTCTTGCCCTCCAAGGGATACCATCCCTCCATCCCTGCAGGTGAGGGGCCCTCTGGAGTTTGGGGAGCTTCTGTCAGAGCTTTAGAAAGCTGTTTGGTCGCAGACTGTTTGTTCTTTGTGAATCTTTACTATGAGCTAGCTCCTGTGCTTTCACAGGGGGCGATCGTACTGGAGAAAAGGGGAACCCTGAGGACACCAAGACTCTCCAGGACCCTGGGGCCATAGCCTCTGAACTCTTTTTGGCTGCTTGGTCTTTTTTTTTGTTTGTTTGTTTTGTTTTGTCTTGTTTTTCTCTCTCTCTTCTGAAGATAAAATAATAATTCTGACCTACCAATCTCAGTGGGAGACAGTCAGAAAATAGGGAGCAGTGGTTTCCAACTCTGCCTGTGGCTTGGGCTAATTACTAACTCTGGGCTTCAGATTCTTCTGTAAAAGGAAATATGAGCAGTATATGCTTTGGAGTTGCTGTGAAATACGCATCCTAAAGAATTTAGAGGACAGTGCTGAAGAGCATAGGAAGCAGGGATGAACTTGAAAAGCACGTCACAACTAGCAAGGGCAGAGACAGCGTCCCTCTTCCTGGAATAGAGGGCAAGACTGTGGGAGCAGGTTCTGGAGGGCCTTTGGGTGTGAGGCCTTGATCGTTAGCTGTTAGCTGCTGGATCATGGGGAATTTCCAGAGAGGGGCTGGAGTGATGGGGATGGTGATGCTATTTTTAAAAATATATATATATTTTATTTATTTATTTGAGAGAGAATGAGAAAAAGAAAGCATGAGAGTGGGGAGGGTCAGAGGGAGAAGCAGGCTCCCTACCCTGATGCAAGACTTGATCCCGGGACTCCAGGATGAGGACCTTAGCCCAAGGCAGTTGCTTAACCAACTGGGCCACCCAGGTTCCCAGAGCACTGTGGTGCTATCTTATCAGCAAGTGTCAAGTTACACGAATATTTTAACAATCAAGTATGGCAGCAGAGCACCCAAATGAATATCAATTGTAATTCTAAGCGCTAGATACCAATGATCAATTAGTGTAAAGAAATGTTAGCTACAGGGTTTTTAGAGCTAGATTCACTCTCTCAAATGTGTAGGTGTGTGTGGCTGTGTGTCTGTGTGCGTGCCCGTGCACGCGCGCACACACACACTTCTTAATTTTTAAGACAGAGAGACTAGAAGACACTTAGGAAAGGAGGGGTCCCGTATGTGTCAGACTTGGATTGTAGCTGTTCAGATGTGCAGTGCTCTAGTGTGTGTGTGTGTGTGTGTGTGTGTGTGTGTGTGTCTGTGTGTCTGTGTTCCAGCCTACACAAGGTAACTGCTTTTCGATGAGTCAAAGCTCTGTTTGCCAGGTTGTCAGGGCCTCATGGGTATATGGGATAAGACCCTGGGCTTTGGTGACAAATCCAGGAGTGCTGTATTAGTTCGCTAGTGCTGGCCTAAGCAACAGGAATTTATTTTCTCAGGGTGCCTGGGTGGCTCAGTTGGTTAAGCATCTGCCTTCAGCTCAGGTCATGATCTTGGGGTCCCCGGATCGAGCCCCGGGTCAGGCTTCCTGCTCAGTGAGGAGTCTGCTTCCCCACTACCTCCTCCCCTCCAACGCGTTCCTTCTCTTTCTTGTTCCCTCTCTCTCTCTCAAATAAATAAATAAAATCTTTAAAAAATTATTTTCTCATAGTTCTGGAGGCTAGAAGTTTTTTTGTTTTTGTTTTGTTTTGTTTTTGGAGGCTCAGAGTTTGAGATCAAGATGTCAGCAGAGTAGGTTCCTTCTGAGGACCCTGAGGGATGGTTCTGTCCTGCGCCTCTCTCCTCGGCTTGTCGATGGCTGTCTTCTCCCTGTGTCTTCACATCACTCCCTGTACGGGTCTGTGTCCCAATGTCCTCTTTGTGTAAGGAAACCAGACACATTAGATGAGGGTCCTGCCTAATGATCTCACTTTCGACCCTAGCTCCAAATATGGTTACGCTCTGAGGTACCAGGGCTCCAGACTTCCATACGGAGCCGTAACTCTGTCCATTTCATTCCTCCCAGTCTGGCGTGCCCAGGGAAGCCTGCAGGCTTTTCTCTCAGGCACGTGTAGGGTACACACACCCCTGAAACATTCCCCTGCGCCTTCCTTTTCTCACTTCTTATTGCGAAACGTTGGTTAACATTTTGTAAGATATCATTCCCTTGATACGTATCTTTCTGTTTTTGGAACCATTTCCAAGTCACCTCTAAATAATTCCAGATACATTTCCAAAAGTAAATGAAGGGGGAAAAGGGATCCTTTACATCACCAAAATGCCGTCGTCATACCCAGCAATAATTCCCTATATCACCTCAGAGCCCATATTCAAATTTCTTCACCAACCAAGACACACACATTGAAAACGTTTTTGTCTCTTCAGTATCTTGTATCTTTTCATCCTGAACATGTTCTCACACCTTTGATTTTCGTGATAGTGACTTTTTAAAAAAAGATTTTATTTATTTATTTGAGAGAGAGCACTAGAGAGAGAGAGAGGGAGCGAAAGCATGAGTAGGGAGCAGAGGTTGAGGAGGAAGCAGGCTCCCCACTGAGAAGGGAGCCCAGTGTAGGGCTTGATCCCAGGACCCTGGGATCATGACTTGAGCTGAAGGCAGACGCTTAACCAACCGAACCACCCAGGCACCCCAATATTGACTTTTTTTTTTTTAAGATTCTATTTATTCATCAGAGGGAGAGAGGGGGAGAGAGCGAGCACAGGCAGACAGAATGGCAGGCAGAGGCAGAGGGAGAAGCAGGCTCCCTGCTGAGCAAGGAGCCCGATGTGGGGCTCGATCCCAGGACGCCAGGATCATGACCTGAGCCGAAGGCAGCTGCTTAACCAACTGAGCCACCCAGGCATCCCCCAATATTGACTTTTTGAAGATCCGAAGCCACAAAGCGGTTACTGAGGACAGGACCTGGTGTGACTGCAGTTCTTTATGTATGTTCCACATAAGAAAATTTCACCAGAATTGAGTGCCAGGAAAGAGTTGTGTCTCCCCCTACAAACTGGTATTATCTTTCCTTTTTTTTTTTTTTTAATTTTAAGTTATTAAAGTAACGTCTACATTCATCATGGGGCTCAAACTCATGACCCTGATAGCAAGAGCCATATGCTCTTCCGATCAAGTCAGCCAGGCATCCCGGCATTTAGTTTTTTTTCTGGTGAGAGCCAGGAAACTTACTGTCTCCCTTTTTATTCAAGAAGCATAGAGTCAGGGGCGCCTGGGTGGCTCAGTGGGTTAATGGGTGGCTCATGACCTGCCTTTGGCTCAGGTCATGATCTCAGGGTCCTGGCATCGGGCCTCCCATCCGGCTTTCTGCTCAGTGGGGAGCCTGCTTCCTCTTCCCTCTCTCTCTGCTTGCCTCTCTGCCTACTTGTGATCTCTGTCAAATAAATAAATAAAATCTTAAAAAAAAAAAAGCATAGAGTCAAATTTGTAACTGTGATATTTTTTAGTGGCATTACATCTGCTTCTCCTTTTCTTTAATCCTGGGTTCTATTTTCTCAAGTCTATTGTCTCTTTTGCTGTAAACGCTCTTCAATTTTTTTTAAGTTTATTATTTTTATTATTATTAATAATCTCTATCCCCAGTGTGGGGCTGGAACTTATGACCCTGAGATCAAAAGTTTCATGCTCTAAGGAGTAACACGGAGGACATTGGGAGAAGGAGAGGAGAAGTGAGTTGGGGGAAATGGGAGGGGGAGACAAACCATGAGAGACTGTGGACTCTGAGAAACAACTGAGGGTTCCTCCAGCCTGGTGATGGGTATTATGAGGGCATGTATTGCGTGGCGCACTGGGTGTGGTGCATAAACAATGAATTCTGGAACACTGAAATTAAATTAAATTAAATTAAATTAAATTAAAAAAAAGAAAAAAAAAGTCTCATGCTCTTCTGACTGAGCCATCCAGGTGCCCCTCAAATTCTTGTTTGTTTGCTTTAAGGATACAGGATATAAATAAATCCAGCTGATTTCTCCAAGGCCTTTGCTTTACCTCCAAGTTAAGAGATGAAGAGCTCCTCCAAGGTGCTTTGCAGCTAGCTCCTTTCAGGGAACCAAAGGATTGAAGACAACCTCAGAGGACCAGACCTCTCCTGCCCAGAGCACTCTTCAGTGTACTCATGATTTAGCATTGATCCTGGCTTCTGACAGTGAACAGGAAGTCTGCTCTCTTGTTAATTTCCTAAGGTGATCCTTGCTCTCTGAGAGTAACCTCTGGCCCACGTGTACTTGGCAGCATTTAATTGTCACCCAGCTCTGTGCCGGGAATGGTGAGAAATCAAAGGAAGCAGTTATGGCTTCTGACCGATAGGGTTTAGGATTGATGGATCATTTCTATTTCCTGAAGATTACAATAGCTCTTGATTCTCAAGGACTTAAAAACACCCATCAAAGGGGACTACTAATCTCAGTGGAAATTTGATAGCCAGAAACCCATGAGGTCCGGTTGCAGCTGCTTATTGAGTGCTTATTAGGTGCCTGGAATTTATCATATTATTATTTGTCCTCTGAATAATTTTGGACTATAAATTTGAGTGTCAACCTTTTCTAGGCTAGAAACCAGAGGTTCAGAGGTATTAAGGAAGTAGCCTTAAGTGGTAAAGCTAGGATGTGAACCTACATCTGTCCCCTAAGCTCATTCTTTAATGTTATACCACATTGTCTGTGTTTTGTTCATTGCACAAAAGAAAATTAGCGAGGAGAAAGACATTACTGCTTAACGCAGAGCTGGTGGGGAGAAACAATGTATCATGCTTTTGACTTGGCCGCAGCCACCTGGGGCTGCACTGTTCAAGGACGCACCTGGAGATGGGTTGATTCTGGCTTTTCCTTGGTCCCTTGGCTAGAAGTGGCTTCTCCCCACTCCAGCTGCCAGTGGTACCTGGCGGGTATGTGGGGCAGGAGCAACACCATCTGGCCACACAGGCTTCCTCTAGAAGGCTCGACCCTTGGCCTGCTCCCTTTCCAGTCGCAGAACAGAAATGTCAGCAGCCCCACACCGGGAGGCTTGCCAAGAACTCAGATCCCTTGTTCAATGAAATGTATGTGGTTGAAGAGAAAGTCTGTGGTTTGAATATGTATGTAGGCAAGAGCTGCTTCCTGCCCCGGAACCCTTGATTACCTCTATTAACGGAAGCCTACTTCGCCCTCTCCTACTCCCTCTGCTTGTGTTCCCTCGCCTGCTGTCTCTCTGTCAAATAATGGATAAAATCTTTAAAAAAAAAAAAAAAAGAGGTGTTAACTTAGGGTTCCTCCCTGGGCTTTGGGAAATCCCTGAAATTCTATGCACACTTTATATATGTGTATATATGTACACATTTCTAGGAAGAGGGAACTTAATTGCTGTAAGATTTTCAAAGGGGTCCCTGACCCCTGAAAATTTAGAGTCATTACTTTGGGACATATTCAGATAAAGTTTTGTTGGCTTAATATTAACTTGAGCTACTTTAAAATTACCTTCCCTAAGAGATTTCTGTTCGGTAGTCTTGGGATTTGTCTAGGCTGTGGGAAAATGTTAAGGAGAGTGAACAATGGGTCACTGATTAACCAGTGAAAAGCTTAACACAGCAGTTAAGAGCCCAGGGTCTGGAGTGAGACTGAGGTTTGCGGGGGAGGAGAGAGGATCGGGCCCAGCTCTCCTGCTCAGTAACCACAAGACCTTGGGCACATTATTTAAACCCTGAGCCTCAGTTTTTTTTCCTCTGGAGAATGGGTTGGTACCATTACTACTTCATAGCATTGTTGTGAGGACTAAGTGGGCTGATCAATGACACGGGGTCAGCCATTATTCGGATCTGTTCTATGATTCCTTATTACAGGGAGTGGAATTGTTATTGGTGGCAGGCTGACGTCAGAGCTATCCTTCTAACTCCTGCAAATGCTCAGAACACGCTGGGTTCTCCTACCTCACCCTTCCCTTCTCCTCCCAGATCGTGAATTTTATTTGTAAAAGTTTATTTATTTATTTATTTATTTATTTATTAATTTTTGTGATCTCTGCACCCAGTGCAGGGTTTGAACTCACTGTCCCAAGATCAAGGGCTGCACGCTCCTCCAGCTGGGCTATCCAGGCCCATTTCCTTCCAGATAGTTTAAAGCTGGCTTGGTTTTAAGGCCAGATCAAAAACCACTTTCTTTGTATCTTCCAGCACATTTCATATTCCAGCCTGGTTTCTTGCTTTCTTCTTCTTCTTCTTTTTTTTTTTTTTTTTTTTAAGATTTTACTTATTTACTTGATAGTGAGAGAGAACACAAGTAGGGGGAGCAGCAGGCGGAGGGGAGGAAGCAGGCTCCCCGCTGAGCATGGCACCCAATGTGGACTTGACCCTAGGACCCTAAGATCATGACCTGAGCCAAAGGCAGACGCTCCACTGACTGAGCCACCCAGGCGCTCCTATTTCTTTCTTCTTAGTAGCCTGTAACCTATATTTAGAAATGGAGCATCCCTTCTATATCAGACCTTGTATATATATATGTGTGTGTACATTATATAAGTATATACATATATATTTTGGTCCTTACAACAACCCTGTGAGATATCTTAGTAACAAATACCTTATTAGCCCAATTTTACAGACAAGGGAATTGAGGCAGACAGGTAAGTAATTTTGCCTAAATCCTAAATCCACAGGGGTGCCTGGGTGGCTCAGTGGGTTAAAGCCTCTGCTTTCGGCTCAGGTCATGATCCTAGGGTCTTGGGATTGAGCCCCGCATCAGGCTCTCTGCTCCATGGGGAGCCTGCTTCCTCCTCTCTCTGCTTGTCTCTCTGCCTACTTGTGATCTCTAGCTCTGTCAAATAAATAAATAAAATATTAAAAAAAATTCCTAAATCCACAAAGCTAGAAAATAGAAATCTGAGATTAAGGTCCAGATACCTTCAAAGCCAATCTGGTTTGCTGTGTTATTTAGTTATTTCCTTCCTTGCAACTTTAGGTTTTCATGTTTTTTTGCTTAAGAAGTCTATAAATTCCTTGAAGACAAAGACAATTCATTAGACTATTTTTCATACCTTGCCGTACCTAGGGCAATATCTTGGGTTTAATGGGTACCCCATAAATACTTGTTTGTGGGTTACTGAATAGGTGCACTTGGCTGGCTTACTTGATAGAGTGTGTGACTCTAGGTCTCAGGGTCCTGAGTTCAAGCCCTGGCTTGATTGTGGAGCCTACTTTAAAAAAAAAATACACACACACACAAACACACATATATGGGTTACTAAATGATTGTGTGTGTGTGTGTATGTGTGTGTGTGTGTGTGTATGAACCAACTGAAATACTTTTTGTGATTTATTTAACTACTTTCTTACACATAAAACATATAGGGTGTGTTTTTTTTCCTTTTTTAAGATTTTATTTATTTATTTGACAGAGGGAGAGACAGCGACAGAGGGAACACAAGCAGGGGGAAGTGGGAGAGGGAGAAGCAGGTTCCCCACTGAGCAGGGAGCCTGATGTGGGGCTCGATCCTAGAGCCCTCGGATCATGACCTGAGCCAAAGGCAGACACTTAACTGACCGAGCCACTCAGGCACCCAGCGTATAGGGTTTTTTAAAGTATAATTTCTAGGGGCACCTGGGTGGCTCAGTCGGTTAAGCATCTGCTTTTGAGTCAGGTCATGATCCCAGAGTCCCCACATCTCTCGGGCTCCTGCTCAGAGCAGAGCCTCCTTCTCCCTCTCCCTTTGCCCCTCCCCCTGCTTGTTCTGGCTCTCAAATAAATAAAATCTTCAAAAAATATTATTTCTATAAAACAAATTTTTATTTTAAAGCTTTATTTATTTATTTACTTATTTCAAAGAGAGCAGGAGAGAGAGAGAGCACGCTAGAGTGTGTGAGTTGTTGGGGGCAGGGCTGAGGGAGAGCATCCTTAAGCCAACTTCCCACTGAGCAGAGAGTCCGATGTGGGGCTCCATCCCACAACCAAGGAGATCATGACCCGAGCAGAAACCGAGAGTTGGACATTCAACTGACTGAGCCATCCAGGTGGCCCTATTTATTTTTTAAAGTAAACTCTACATTCAGTGGGGCTCAAACTCCTGATTCAAGATCACATGTTGCATGCTCTACTGACTGAGCCAGCCAGGTGCCCTTATAAAACAGAACTTAAGCATAAATAATGTGCTGCTCTTAATGCCACACTCTTTCTAACATATTATAGAAAGAATAAAAATATAGCTGAATAGTACAAGAGGTTTGTACCTGAAATTTTAGTGCTCAGCATGAAGCCTGGTGTGAAATAAGATATTATTAATATTGTTGTTGTTATTATGACTATTATTGTTATAATGCTGGATGTGCAATTATCACTTATTACTACTGCCAAAGAATTCCTTGTTCTGAGGGAATTCTTTTTTTTTTTTCCTTACAGAGAGAGAGAGTGCGAGAGAGTGTGTGTGTCTGTGTGCAAGTGGCAGGGGGAGGGGCAGAGGGAGGGGGAAGCAAGACTCAAGCATTCCCCACGCCCAGCGCAGAGCCTGACAGCGGGCTCAATCCCACGACCTTGAGAGCACGATCTGAGCAAAAACCAAGAGTCAGATGCTTAACTGACTGAGCCACGCAAGCGTTCCAGTCTGAGGGAATTCTTAACTCTAGCTTTATAATATTGCAAAAAGGGACATTCTCTGTTCTGTTATCCTTCGATCCTTAGGTAACTTGAGAGTTAAGTGTTATCTCCATTTTAGCTCGTGAGAAGCCTGAGGCTCAGGGAGGTGGTGCTATTTGCCCAGAGAGGGGTGGAACCAAGGCTTCGGGTGAGCTCAGCCTCCCGCCTGCAAGCTTGCACACATCGGGGAGCTGAGATTAGCCATCCCCGCTGTGCCCTTGTTTGAATTCCTGACCCAGAGAATGTGACATATAATGATTGTTGTTTGAAGTCACCGAGTCTTGGGGTAACTTGTTACACGGCAATAGATAGATATGATCCTCGCAATACGCTGAAAATAGACAACCAGTACCTTCTGGATGATACACTGAAAAAATGGGTACCTTGTCATAAAATGCTGGGCCAGAACTGTTTTTCCAAGCAGATTGTCTCTTGGTAGGGTTTGGGGCAAGAGCCTTTTTGGTTTTGTTTATCCCCAGCTCCTTTCGCACACGCAGTTACTTACTCTGGTATGAAGCGTAGAAGAGCAGGTTTTTAGCTCTCCGTCTGCGAGCTGTCTCCTGCATGTCCGGCCCTCGCTGCGGGGAAAGCGCCGCAGCTGTTTCTGGATCTGGCTTATCTTTTGCTTCACTGGTTCACTTACGCTGTTTCTCAGCATTAATCAATAGGTATCGAGGTTGTCCATATTTACTCTTTGCCTACAAATGAAAATTAGAATCATGCACACTTTTGGGGGGTATTTTTGTACTTCTATTTTATTTTTTATTTTATAGGCTCTAAACGTAGCATCGAGCCCAATGACCCTGAGATTGAGACTGGGCTGAGATCAAGAGTCAGTTGTTTAATTGACTAAGCCAACCAGGTGCCCCTACTTTTGTACTTTTGTACTTTTACTTTTGTACTTTTTAAAAAGAAGATTTTATTCAGTTATTTCAGAGAGAGAGAGAGAGAGAGAGAGAGAGAGCGCGAGCACAGGCACAAGAGGGGAAAGGGGTGGCATGCGGGAGAGGGAGAAGCAGACTTCCCGCTAAGCAGGGAGCCCGATGGGGGGCCTGATGGGGGACTCAATCCCAGGATTCTGGGATCAGGACCTGAGCCAAAGGCAGACACTTAACCGATTGAGCCACTCAGGCACTCCTGCTTTTGTATTTTTAAAACTATAAGGGCCCCGGTCATGATCTCATGGGTCCTGCTGTAGAGCCCCTGTTAGGGTCTCACAGTGGGTGGGGAGTCTTCTTGAGATTCTCTCCCTCTGCCGGTCCCCCTGCTCACAGTCTCTCTCTCTCTCTCAAACAAATGAATAAATCTTTTTTATTTTTTTAAGATTTTATTTATTTATTTGACACACAGAGATCACAAGTAGGCAGAGAGGCAGGCGGAGAGAGGAGGAAGCAGGCTCCATGCTGAGCAGAGAGCCTGACGTGGGGCTCGATCCCATGACCCTGAGATCATGACCTGAGCCAAAGGCAGAGGCCTTAATCCACTGAGCCACCCAGGCGCCCCACAAATAGATAAATCTTAAAAAAAAAAAAAAAAAAAAAAAAGCACAACTCCGGTTTCCTAGGCCAGGATAGCATCAGGGGAAGAGAAGGACCCAGGTTAAAGTCTGTCACACAAGCTCCTGGGACTTTCCAGGATTCTGGAAGGCTACCTGTTTGTCCTCATTCCAAGGGTCAGAAGATACCTGTGTGTGTGTGCCTGTGTGTGTGTGCATGCGTGAGTGCATGTGTGTGCGTGCATGCCCCCGAGTGCGCGTGTGTACAGAGGGGTGGAGTCAGAAGGCTGTGGGACCTCCTTTGAGGTGCTGGTGCCTGCCCCTAGGATCCCTGTGCTGTCGCTTCTCGGCCTTTTGGCTAAGATCAAGTGTATGTAATGAGGTTAAAGACTGAAGAGGAGGACTGTGTGGCTGGGTCTCTGGCCCTGCCTATTTTGTTCATAAAATATATATAACATACAAGCTACCATTTTCACCATTGTTAAGCATTGTTAAGTGTACAGTTTCAGGGGCATTCAACACATTCACATTGTTGGGCAACTGTCACCACTACTTCCGATCCAGAACTTTCTCATCATTCCAAATCAAAACTCTATTCCTTAAACAGTAACTCCCCATTCCTCAATCCTCCAGCCCTTGGTAATCATTATGCTACTTTGTGTCTCTGTGAATTTGCATATTTCAGGTACTTCATATATGGTGGAAACAGACCTTTACTCTTTTGTGTCTGACATATTTCACTTACCACAATGTTTCCAAGGTTCATCGACATATGTGGTTAGCACATATTAGAATTTCATTCTTTTTAAAGGCTGAATAATATTCCATTGTATGTATAAATCTCACTTTATTTATCCATTCATCTGCTGATCGACTTCTGGGTTGTTCTCTCCTTTTAGCTATTGTGAATAATACTGTGGTGAGTTTCAGAATATAAATACTTGTTTGAGTCTCTGTTTTCAACTCTTGTAGGTATTTATCTAGAATTGCTGGATCATATGGTGATTCTAGTATCCAGAGACCTGACCATGGGTCCTGTTGTTTTTAACGATCTATTTGCAAATGGAATACAACAGGGGCTCTTCTGTTATCCTGGCATCCTGAGGGGCTATGCAAATTAAGCTCCCAGTGATCTATGGATGTATGGAAACTTGTGTTTGCACTGAGCCCTTACTTCGTGCTAGTTTCTGGGCTGAGTGTAGTGTCTTTTATACTACTCTCTGAGGTAGATTTTATGATATTCCTGTTTTACAGATTATGAAACTGAGGCATGCAGCTGTCTCATAACTAGTCCAAGGGCACCCAGATTGCAAGTTCTGAGCTAGGATTTGAGCCTACACAGCATTGTGTTCCTTCTTGTGAGTTCAGTCTTTATACAGTTCTGCCTTTCCAAGTGGAGTGACCATTAAATTAATCAGCCAGAATTATATTTATTTATCTAGGAGAAAGAAACAGCTTATATGGGATAATTATGGTAAAAATTAAAGATAAAAGTAAAAAAAAAAAGTTAATGCTAGGAGCCTCTGGTTTAAGAGGATCTCTGTTGGGAGCTCCTTCCTATATTTATGTTAAAATTTTTTTGTTAATCTATAAGGTATATGATAGGACTTTTATACTTACAGAGGACAAGTTCTCTCTATATCTGCAAGCATAAACCCTTGATTCTACAATGTTTTTAAGGGTAACCCACTGGACTGACAGAAATGCACTTTAAGGTGTTGAAACTTGCAATGAAATATACCACTAGATGGCAGTAGAAATCAATTTTTAAAAATCCAACAGCAAACTTCGCTCTAAGAAGCAACTTTATCATTTTTGACATGATTAAGGCAACTGTATTTAATTCCAAATGGGCTTTAATCACCTAGCAAAGAATCACAAGCTTTTTAAAGTCAAAAGACCTGAAAAGTGCAAAAGCATCGATAGGGAAGCTGCTTCTAAAATTTTAGAAATTCCTGCCTTGGAGGCAGTTAAAATTTCAAGTAAATGTTTGACTTGGGATGCGGTCAGGAAAATAGGACCGCATCCACGTGCTTCCAGGATCCTTTCAGTTCACCATCTCGGCTTGGCCAGGAATCAGCCTTTAGTCCATAATTGCAAATAAAGTCGCCAATTCAGTCCCGAGGTAAAGTTCCTTTCAGTTCATAGCAGAGGAAAGGCCAGTATTTAAGCAATTATGGAAACTCCGATTGAGCCACAGGTTGGTTCTTCTGCTATCTGAACCCCGGGGCCCATTGACTTGTGGTTGAGATCATGAAATAGATCCCCGATGCGGGGCTCGATCCCAAGACCCCGGGATCGTGACCTGAGCTGAAGGCAGAGGCATTAACCCACTGAGCCACCCAGGCACCCCTTGAGAACTGCTTTTTTAAAAAAGATTTTATGTATTTATTTGACACAGAGAGAGTGCAGAGGGGGAGGGAAGAGGGAGAGGGAGAAGCAGACAGTCTGCTAAGCAGGGAGCTCGATGGGGGGGGCTCCATTCTAGGACCTTGGGATCATGACCTGAGCTGAAGGCAGATGCTTAAGGACTGAGCCACCTGGGCGTCCCTGTGATTTTTTTTTAAAAAGATTTTATTCATTTATTTAACAGAGAGATCACAAGTAGGCAGAGAGGCAGGCAGAGAGAGAGGGGGAAGCAGTCTCCCCAATGAGCAGAGCGCCCAGATGCGGAGCTCGATACCAGGACCCTGAGATCATGACTTGAGCTGAAGGCAGAGGTCTTAACCCACTGAGCCACCCAGGCGCCCCATCCCTGTCATCTTTAAAAAAAAAAAAATTTATTTATTTTAAGTAATCTCTGCACCCAGTGTAGGACTTGAACTCAGGACCCTGAGTTCAATTTGCACGCTCCTTGGACTGAGCCAGCCAGGCGCCTAATCCTCTGTGATCTTATGGGCACATCATTTAGCCTGAGCCCCAGACTGCTCATTTGTTAAATGGCATAATAATACCTCGCAGGGGTGTTGTGAGGGCAAATGCCATGAATGGACATGGAAGCTCTGGTAAACTGAACGGTGCTGTCCAAATGCTGCTGTCACTGCTGTTACCATGTCAGCCCACCCACCTCACTGTCCCGCCTCTACCCCCTCAACACCCTTCTCGTAATCATTTTGGATTTCCGTCTCTCTAACCTCTTCTTCCTCTTCTTCCTAGCTCAGGAACCAGCATCCCTTTCCAGAGTGAAAAATCAATAGCTCTCTCTCTTCGTCTTCCAAATTCATTCCTCCAACCAGTCTCATATTCTAATGATGCTTGTCTCTCCTAGATGCTGTGAGGAGCCCCCATGGCCCCCTTCAGAACCAGGCCTCATTCCCACCACGACTGGGTGGGCCGATAACTCACAGCCCTCTGCCCTCTCTGGAAACTGTCCTCAGCTGAAGAGAGCCACCATGCCCAGGGTCACACCTTTTCCCTGGGGGCCAACCCCCTACATAAAGTGACGGAGGTTTGAGACCCAGCCCCTTCATGTAGTGCAGGACAACCCTGGAAAGCCATCCCAGCATCTGTGCTCCCCAAGGGTCAGCGGAGGCCTCCTTGAGCACGCCTCCCTCTTCCCAGCCCACCTGTTCCTGCCCACCCTGCTGCCTCCCTTTCGCAGGTGCTGACCCGGAGAGCCCAGATGATTAGCTGCTTTTACCCTTATCTCTCCCAGTTGACTTCCCAGGAAATCCAGTCTGCAACACCAGCTCTGGTTTCTGCCAGCTCCAACCCTCACCTCCACAAGGGGAAATCTTCCTTCTCTCTCTCTGCTTCTGCTCTCCATCCTCCCCCTCCCCACCCCTCCCCTGCAAGTAAACTCTACATCCAGTGTGAGGCTTGACCTCACAACCCTGAGATTAAGAGTCGCATGTTCAACCAACTGAGCCAGTCAGGCACCCCAGTAACCACAATCTTGGGATTTGTTTTATCATTCCTGTGCTTCTATCTTTATAATTTTACCATACAGACATTTATCTCTGAACAAGACATAGTTTAGTTTTGCTTGTTTTTGCCATTTATAGAAATGGAGTCATAGTGTATCAGCTGTAACTTGTTTTTTTCCTACTTAGCATTATAGATCTAATCATCTAATCAAATCATTTATGTAGAGGTTTATGAGTTTGGTTTATTCATTTCCATGCTTATAGTAATATTAATTAACTGAAATATAAAATTTAAACAGTCCACAGTTTATTCTCTATTGATGAATTTTTTTGCGGTGTTTCTGTGCAATAATTTCTCCAGCATATATATCTAAGAATAGAATTAATGAATTTAGTGTATACAAATATTCAGTTTGGGAGCACCTGGCTGGCTCAGTTGGTAGAGCACATGACTCTTGATTGGATTGTTAGTTCAAGCCCCACATTGGGCATAGAGATTACTCTAAAGAAAGAAGGAAAAAAATAAAGGTATTACCTATTTGAAAAACAAAATAAAGAAAAAAATGTAAAAAAAAAAAATGCCTAACCAAAATCAAGTGTTCCATTTTGGAAGACAATGCCAAGTTGTTTTTCAAAGTGATTATACCACATTTTACTCTCATCAATAGTATTAGAAACCCTACTTTGTACAGCCATCCTAATGCTTAGTACTGTCAGACTTATAATTTATGAGAGTAAAATGAGTATTATCATTTGCAATTAATTTGCATTTAAAAAAAACATCTTATTTATTTCTTTACTTGACAGAGAAAGACACAATGAGAGAGGAAACACAAGCAAGGGGAGTGAGAGAGGAAGAAGCAGACTCCCCACTGAGCAGGGAGCCAGATGTGAGACTCGATCCCAGGACCCTTGGATCATGATCTGAGCCCAAGGCAGACACTTAATGACTGAGCCATCCAGGTGGCCCTAATTTGCATTTGTTGATTACTAGTTGAATATCTTATAATTTGTTTGCCATTTGTGTGTGTGTGTTTAAAGATTTTATTTTTAAGTCATCTCTACACCCAGTGCGGGACTCAAACTCCCAACCTAGGATCAAGATTCATCTGCTTTTCTGATTGAGCCAGCCAGGCGCCCCCCCCATGTTTTCTTTTTCTGTTAAATTCCTGTACATATATTTTGCTTGTTTTTACTTTTTTCTTTTTACTTTTAGGAAATTGATTTTCTAAAAAAACTTATTTTAGCGACAGAGTAAGTGGAGGAAGGGGTTGAGGGAGAGAGAGAATCCTGAAGCAGACTTCCTGCTGAGCGCCAAGCCCACCCGAATGAGGAGGCCGATCCCAGGACCCTGAGATCTTAACCTGAGCTGAAATCAAGAGTGAGCCACTTAACAGACAGAACCACTGAGGAAATTGATTTTTTTAAAAATGATTTTATTTATTTACTTGACAGACAGAGATCACAAGTAGGCCGAGAGGCAGGCACAGAGAGAGGGAGAAGCAGACTTCCTGCTGAGCAGAGAGCCCGATAAGGGGCTCAATCCCAGGACCCTGGGATCATGACCTGAGCTGAAGGCTGAGGCTTTAACCCACTGAGCCACCCAGGTGCCCCTCCTTTTTTTTTTTTTTCCAAGTGAAGCATGGTGATCTTCATCCTACTGGCAGACTAAGAAGCTGGCTTGCCTCAGTGTCTGGATGCCAGCAGAGCACACGAGACTCCTGGTCAGAGACAAAGGACTTCATCATCATCCGTGGCTAGGCAAGCTGCTTGCCAGTGGTGGTTCCCTTTGCCGCATTCCTGGAGGGCCATGAGAAGAGGGCTGGGTGAACCTTGCAATGGGTTGTATTACAGAAGAGGAACCCTGAGCCCTAGGGAATCTGAATCTTTTATACTGGGCAATGAGCCAGCCTGACTTTGCCTTAGACGGAGACATTGACTTTATGACGAACAATAAACAAACCTACACTTTGCTCTAGAGGGAGGCCCTGTCTCTATCTTCCCAGGCTGTTTGCTATACAAAGAGTCTTGACAGGACAACTGGGAATAAAGGCAGTTAGGTGTCTCTGCTCATGAGATGTGCAGAAACACTACTCTCCTGAAGAAATACTTCCCAACAACAACCAAACGTTCTAGCACCATTTACTGACTAGAACATACTTTTTCAACTGAGATATCATGCCATTTCTTCTTATTTCAGTTTTCAAAAAAAAATGCATTTATATACTTCTAGGCTTTCTATTTTGCTTCATTGGTTGGTCTATCTTAATTATTATAGTTTTTTAAAAAGATTACTTATTTATTTGAGAGAGAGAAGAGAGAGAGCACAAGCAGTGGGGAGGAGCAGAAGGAGAGGGAGAAGCAGACTTCCTGCTGAGCAGGGAACCCAATGCAAGGCTCAAGCCCATGACCCTGGGATCATGACCTGAGCCGAAGGCAGAGGCTTAACTGAGTGAGCCACCCAGACACCCCTCAATTATTTTAGTTTTATAATAAATCAATATCTGATTGAGCAAGTTTTTCCACCTCGTTCTTTTTTAGGAGCATGATGACTATTTGTCACATCTTGACATCGTTTTATACACACAAACACACACACACACACACACACACATTCCATGCCCAATGTGGGGCTTGAACTCACCAGGATGAGATCAAGAGTCTCATTCATGTTCTACTGACTGATCCAGTGAGGGGCCTTGTGTATTCACAAAAATTTAGAATCAGCTAGTTAAGCTCCTCAGAAAGCTCTGATGAAATTTTGGTGGGCATAGAATCTGATTTTAATCCTATTGAATTTTCCTATTAGTACATATAGCATATTTCTACATTTTTAAAGATCTTTCAAGGATTTCAATGAAGTTTTCTAATTTTCTCCATAAAGTTTCCATACGTATTTTGCCAGCTGTATTCCTGGGTATTTATTATGATTTTTGTTGCTATTATTGAAGACATGTTTTGAACTTACATTTAAAAAGAATAGTTTCTTAGTCGCTTGCTGCTATGCTAGAGAAATGCAACTTTAATACATTGATCTTAAATTTAACTATCTTGTTAATTTCTTATCGATTCTAATAATTTTTTTAAAAGACTTTATTTATTTGACAGAAGGAGACAAAGCAAGGGAAGGAACACAGGCAGGGGGAGTAGGAGAGAGATAACAGACTTCCCATGGAGCAGGGAGCCTGCCGCGGGGCTCGATCCCAGGACCCTGAGATCATGACCTGAGCCAAAGGCAGAGGCTTACCCACTGAGCGACGCAGATGCCCCGATTCCAGTGATTTTTACCTGTCGTTTTGGTTTGTTTTTTATAAGGGCAATTATACATTGCTTTTGGCCTTTGGCTAAGAATCAAGTGTAGTATCTGTTCTTATTGGTTTAATATGAGAGCAATTATGATCATAAAATGGTGACAAATTTTCCTCTTCAAATTCTTATACCTTTTTATATCTTTTTCTTGTTTTTCTGTGTTGGCTTTATTAATACGATTATGATAGATATCCTGGTGGTGGGATTATTTGTCTCGTCCTTTATTTTGAAGGGACTACTTTTAACAAGTCACAATTATATGTACAAGTACATTGTTTGGTAGAAATGGTTTCTTAGGAAAATTGTCTTTATTCCTAGTTTTGTAAAAATTCCTGCTATTGTGGGTGATTTTAAGTTGTATCAAATGATTTTTTTTTTGCATTTTTCAGGCAATCATATGGTTTTTATTTTTTAGCCTCTTAATGTAGTGACTTGCCTAAAAATATTCCATTATGATGTTTGTATTAGGGCAAAGATTGGCCTAGAGTTTTCCTTTATCAAACTGCCCTCAAGGTGAGTTGTGGGAGCATTGTTTCTTTCTGCTCTCTGGATAATTATGTACTAGCTTTAAATAATCAGTTCAGGTGTGCCTGGGTGGCTCAGTGGGTTAAAGCCTCTGCCTTCAGCTCAGGTCATGATCCCAGGGTCCTGGGATCGAGCCCCGAATAGGGCTTTCTCCTCGGCGGGGAACCTGCTTCCTCCTCTCTCTCTGCCTGCCTCTCTGCCTACTTGTGATCTCTGTCTGTCAAATGAATAAATAAATAAGAAATCTTAATAAATAAATAAATAATCAGTTCACTGAAAATCTGATAGTTTTCTTTGTAGGTGACTAACATTTAAAAAAAATTGAGTTATAACACGTAAGGTACACAGAGTTTAATAGAAGTGACATTAAAACAAGATATGCCATGTAGCAGTTTTATCATTTTCCAGGTATCTACTAATAATTTGCAAAAAATGTGTTAAAATCTCTCTTTATGATAACAGATTTGTCTATTTCTCCTTGTAATTCTTTCATTTCTGCTATACACATTTTGAAGCTATCTTATTAAATGCACACAAGTTTAGAATTCTACTATTTTGTCGGTGAGTTGAGACTCTCACCATTGTGTAGGGATTGTTTTGATTGTTGAAAATATTTTTCATTCTTTATTTTTTGGTTTGCTATTAAGATAGCTTTCTTTTGGTTCGTATTTGTCTACTATATATTTTTCTATTCTTTTATTTTCATTTTTTCTGTGTCATGTTTTATATCTCTTTTTTAATTTAATTTTTATTTTTTTAAAAGGTTTTTTAATTTAATTTAATTTTATTTGACAGGCAGAGATCACAAGTAGGCAGAGAGACAGGCAGAGAGAGAGGAAGGGAATCAGGATCCTCACTGAGCAGAGAGCCCGATGTAGGGCTTGATCCCAGGACCCTGGGATTGTGATCTGAGCCTAACGCAGAGGCTTTAACCCACTGAGCCACCCAGGCACCCCTATATCTCTCTTTTTAAAAAAGAGTTATTTATTCATTTGAGAGAGAGAGAGAGAGAGAGCACATGCCCTCATGGGGGGAGGGGCAGAGGGTGAGGGAGAGAGAGCGAACCCCCAAGCTGACCCCTGCTGAGTGCACGGACTGACTCGGGGCTTCATCCTAGGACCCTGAGATCCTGACCTGAGCTGAAATCAAGAGTCAGACTACTTAACCAACTGAGCCAGCAAGGGGCCCCTGTATGAATAAGCTGCATACTGATGGGTTTTTAAAACTCCAATGTCAACAATTTGTTTTAACTGACAAGCTTAACCTACATTTATTTATTTTGTTGTCTGATTTGGTTTTATTTCTTCTATCTTACATCGTGTCTTTTTTTTTTTTTTTTTAAAGATTTACTTATTTATTTATTTGACAGACAGAGATCACAATTAGGCAGAGAGGCAGGCAGAGAGAGAGAGGAGGAAGCAGGCTCCCCACTGAGCAAGGAGCCCGATGTGGGGCTGGATCCCAGGACCCTGAGATCATGACCTGAGCCGAAGGCAGAGCCTTAACCCACTGAGCCACCTAGGGGTGCCCCTTACATTGTGCTTTTTATTTTTTCTCCTTTTCCTACACTTTTCTTTTGTAGCTTTGGGGCATTTTATTACAAAAAGCTGCCACTCGTATGCATAAACCAACAACAACTTAGAATTCATCACACATTTACTTCATTTCTTAGCTTCACCTTCTAATAAATCTTTAGCTTTATGGATTTTGGCTGCCATATAAGGAGATCCTCTCTTGTCTGGGTGATTTAAAAGCATACTTCATTGATGAGCAGCTCTTATTTTCCCTTTCTCGGCAGGAGGACTTTTGCCTAGTAATAACACTGCTTCTTGTTTTGTCATTTTGGGTTCAAACCACGCCCCCCCCCCAATATGATAGCCACCGCGGAAGGCAGATTTTGGGAGACTGAAACACCTGTTTTATTTGGGGCTCCATCTGGTTCGTGACTGGCAAAACACAGTGGCTACAAATCCTGCAGCAGCAGTGGTCAGGCCAGTGGCTACCACTCTATTGGCCTGGGCTGGGACTCGGTCCCCGGCAACCACCAAATGTGAGCTTCATACGCTCCAAAGGATGGATGGAGGAATTGCGCCAAGTCCATGCCTTTGCTCAATAGCTGTGTGACCTTGGGTAAATTATTTAAACCTTCTGTGCCACAGTCTCTTCATCTGTGAGCTGAGGATAACAACAGTATCTAACTTATAAGGTTGGTATGAGGGCTAAACGAATTGTTACGTATACCTGGCCCTTTATAAATAACCAATTTGGGGCACAGGTGGCTCATTGGTTTGAGCCTCTGCCTTGAGTTCAGGTCCTGATCTCAGGGTCCTGGGATCGAGCCCTGCATCAGGCTCTCTGCACAGCAGGGAACCTGCTTCCCCCTCTCTCTCTGCCTGCCTCTCTGCCTACTTGTGATCTCTCTCTGTCAAGTAAATAAATAAAAATCTTTAAAAAAATAACCAATTGCTAGTTATGACTTATTAATCTGTATCTTAACTCTCTTTCCAATTAACATAAATGCCTTAAACTCTCTCAACTGACATGGTATGGTTATCCAGTATTTTAGTTGTTATTTTTAAAAATTCTGTAAATTAGATGTTTTATTATTATTTTGTACAATGCTACCTACCTACCTACCTAATGCCAAATTCTTTGCTCTCTACTCTTTTTTTGCATCTTGACCCTTACTTCTAGGTTCATTTTTAGAAATTCCTTCTGTGTAGCTTTATTGCTGGTAATCCCCTTGGCTTTGTTCATCTCAAGATGACTGTATTTTGTTTTTGGTCTTCGATAACTTTTGCTGAAACACAATTTTAGATAGAGTTATTTTACTTTGGCACTTTGTGTATATATGCTAATGTCTCTGGATTTTTTTTTAAGATTTTAAAAATTTATTTGACAGATAGAGAGATCACAAGTAGGCAGAGAGGCAGGCGGCAGGGGTGGGGGGCGGAACAGGCTCCCTGCTGAGCAGAGAGCCCGATGCTGGACTTGATCCCAGAACCCTGAGATCATGACCTGGGTCAAAGGCAGAGGCTTTAACCACTGAGCCACCCAGGCACCCCATGTCTCTGGAATTTATGATCAGTTTAGAAATGATCCCTTTGTAGGTGGTATGACATTTCTCTTCGGTTACTTTCATGGTCCTTTCTCTCTCTTCCGTCTACACTTTACTGTCATGTTTGAATTTACTTTTTATTTATCTTGGGTGATGACTATTGTGCTTCCTATGTGTGGATTTATACCTTTTATCATTTATGGAAACATTTCAGCCAATTTCTATTCAAATATTGTCTTTCCCTTTTTCTGGTTCTCCTACTAGAATTAGACATATATATTTTCTGATTAGACATATATATCTTCTCTGTTGCTGAACCGCTTTTCATATTCTAGTCTTGGCTTTCTGTATTACATTCTGGGTGATTTCTTTAGATCTGTCTTCTAGTTGACAAGTTCTCTCTTTTGTTATACCTAATTTATATTTAAATGATACACCATATTTTAAATTTCAATGATGTTTTTTTCAATTCTAAGAAATTTTTTGTTTCTTTTCAAGTCTAACTGATTATATCTATTGGCTTCTTTATATTTTTCAAGTAGATACCATCTTTATTTCTTTTACATATAAGACATGATTATTTTATATACTGGGTCTGGTAATTGCAATATCTAAAATCTATGAGGCAGTAAGTCTGTCATTCATGATTTCTGCTGATTCTCTCTTGTGGCTTATTCATATGTGTAGTAACTTACAAATTGTGAACACATACTTTGTTGAGCTGAATTGGTGAGACCTATGTTACAAAGATGCTTTCCTTCCAAAATGGTGTATATTTGTTTTTTTTTCCAAAATGGTGTATATTTGAATTTGCCAGCTACCAGGGCTCTGGCAATTTCTTTAATTTCTTGTTTTTTAAGAGTGTAAGAGTGTAAGATTGCATTCCAGATTGGGGGGGTGCATATCTATGGGTTAAACATTTCCGAGAGTAACTATTCTTTTTCTTTCTACCCCGCTTCCCACAGCAAATCCATCTAGAGCTAATGAGAAGACTTAATTTTTGACAAGACTTCTTTTGTTTGCTAGCATGAACATCGTTCCCATGCTGCACTGGTCTGGAGGTGGCAGCCTTTCTCAAGTGCTCTGCTTTCAGGCGGGACTCTCAAGTTCAGCTCATCCACTTCCAGTGGCCCAAGGCTCAGCCTCCCACCTCCCACTCTGATGTATGCATTTGCCTTCCGGCAGTCCCAGTTTCTGCACTGGCTTATACTTCACGCTCAGTTTTCAGTTTATTCTTCTTTTTTAAATGCCTTTGGGATTTCTCTTACTTTCTTGCAACCTAAGCTGTGTATTAAAAATAAGCTCATTGTCGTTTTTCCAAGTCCTGGGAGTATTATGTAAAGAAGGCTTTTCAGAGCATCTAGTGTATACTACTAGATGCAGAAGCCAAGAGTAATCTTTAAAATCATAAAGTAGCTTGCATCGCTTTCCACAGCTTTGCCTCACCCTTAACAACAGCACCAGCCATCCTGGCCTACCTCATTCATGGTTCAGCTCCAGTCACCGGCCACTGTCGCCGGACTGTGTCTCAAGCCTAGTGATCTTATTCCTACTTCAGAGCCTCTGACTTGTGGCTCCCCCTGTGTGGCATGGGACCTCCCCCCTTTCTTCCGATCTCACCTTATTTTTATTTTTTGGAAGACTGTGTTTATTTGTTTGTTTATTTATTTAGGGAGCTGGGGGAGGGGCAGAAGAAGAGGGAGAAAATCCCAAGAGGACTCCACACCCAGCGCAGAGCCTGACACGGGGCTCAACCCAATGACCCTGAGATTGTGACCTGAGCTGAAATCAAGAGTCAGCCACCCAACCGACAGGGCCACCCAGGTGCCACCCCCCATCTCACTTTAAATGCCATGTTTTCACAGCTGCCTTCCTCGATCAGCCTCTCCATGTCTCCCTCACATCATCATGTTCTCATTCTCTCGAGGGCACCTATTCTTGGCTGACATTTCCTTGCCAATGGTCTCTTTTCCTACTAGAACCTAAGACCTCTAAGAGCAGGGATCTTGCTTGTCTGGTTTACCACCATCTTCTCAGGATTTAGAACAGTTCCTGGCACACAGGAGGGACTCAGTGCACGTTTATTGAATGACGAGAACTGAGTATTAGCTATTTATTCTTTTTAGACGGGACCTGGGCTTCCTAGTGCTCCACAGTCCCCGTTACTCCCTGCCCCGTCTTGTTCTGCTGTGTTAGTTCACATATCTACCTGGCCGCTCTAGGCATCTGATTTTTCAATCCCTGCTGATGTCACTCTAATTATCCTCAGTATTTATAGATTTTATTTATTTGACAGTGAGAGACACAGCGAGAGAGGGAACACAAGCAGGGGGAGTGGGAGAGGGAGAGGCAGAGGCAGGCTTCCCGCTGAGCAGACAGCCTGATGTAGGACTCGATCCCAGGACCCTGGTACCATGACCCGAGCTGAAGGCAGACGCCTAACGACTGAGCTACCCAGGCATCCCTATCCTCAGTATTTTGAAAGCAGAAACCATGTTTTGTGTTTCTTTTCTTCTAGGTCTTGAATGTCGAAGAGGGTAAGGAATTCACATTCATTGAATATCTCTGACCAGTGAGGCATAAAAATGCTCTAACTTAATGTATATCCTCACAACACGGTGGGGCCAGGTATTATTACTTGCATCCATTTTATAGATAAGGACACTGAGGCTGAGAGGTGTTCAGAATCCTATAGTGAGTGACAGAGGGGGCACCGGAGCCCACCTAGACAGCACACACTCAACATGAATAGCTGGGAAAGGCTTGCTCATGGCCGAGGAGCAGATGGCTGTTTTCAGTTTGCCGAGTGGACACTGAGCAATTAATTGAGCATTTCAGGTCAAGTTTTACTTAAGCAATCTGGCTGGTTACTTGCTGATTTCATTCTGCTGAGTATATGAACATTCAGTTTTAGGTATGTCTATACCAGCTAGAAGAGGTTTGGGGATTTTTTAAAAGATTTTTATTTATTTGCCAGAGAGAGAGACATCGAGAGAGGGAACACAAGCAGGGCAAGTGGGAGAGGGAGAAGCAGGCTTCCTGCCAAGCAGGGAGCCTGATGCGGGTCTTGATCTCAGGACACTGGGATCATGACTGGAGCAGAAGGCAGATGCTTAACGACTGAGCCACCCAGGCACCCCAGGTCTGGGGATGTTAATCATGCCTTCTAAATGAGGGTCCTGCCTACCTAATAAATGTCTGCTATTGGTGAACATTATGGAATCTGACAGAAAGGAGATTTTTTTTCTTTCTTTTTAATTTGTTTTCTTGTTATTAGAGAGAGAGAGAGAGAGAGCACGTACACGCATGTGTGCACATGCAAGTGTGTGGGGGAGGGTCAGAGGGAGAGGATCTCAAGTAACTTCCACACTCAGTGTGGAGCCCGACGCAGGGCTGGATCTCTCCACCCCGAGATCACAACCTGAGCTGAAATCAAGAGTTGGACACTTCACCGACAGAACCACCCAGGGGCCCCGCACAAAGGAGTTTTTCTGAATTATGGCTGATTTGGTCAAATCATGGTGTTGTCACTGGCTCACCAGACGAAGACACTGAATGCGGTGAATGTATGTGCCACATCACCAAGCCCTCTTTTAAATAACAAAATCTTATTTTTATTTTTATTTTTTACAGAAATTCAGATATTCCAACAAATTTCTTTACATTTCCTGGACCTTAAAAAAATTACACACAACTTTTTGGACGCAATACAACGGAACAGAATGAGAAAGGGAGTCACATTTTTTTTTAAAAAGATAAAAACATACTTCTTAACACTTAGTGATTTACAGGTGTATTACCTATGTACAAATGGTACATCATCGATGACCCTCCTCAGAGCACTGTGGTATGCTAAATTACACTTAGGTCTTACAGAAAAAAATTTTACAAAACATTTGCATGTGGATAGGAAGCACTTCTTCGTTTTCGTAAACATCACTATCCGTGATGGAGGGCTCCCAGTGGAATCTGTAATTTACACGGATTAGAGAAAACCGACACTTTCTAATATTCTGGTAGATAGAGAGGTACCTCCCTTTAAATAAAAGATGAATTCTTGAAAAGTTGTGTGTAATTAATTTTCTTAAGGAGGGAGTTTGGAATGTAGGGGGAGAGCTAATATTTACTGTAACAGGTAACTCCCAGAATGGCTAATCCTTTAGAGATAGTAAGTATTTCCTTAATCTGGTTCTTTAGAAAACCCACATCTTTGTGATTTGGGGTTCACTCATTTGAGAATACCTGTAATATATTCTTAGCCATTTAAAACATAATCTCATTTAGGGTGAAAAGATAGCTTGTACCAAAAACATTTGGCAAAAATGGGAGTGTTGTCTGTAGAGAGACAGGGAACAAGAAATCAGCTCCTATCTGTATCACTTCCTGTCTTATCCTCCCTCTGGCGTTACGGGGATGTATGCTAATTCGATCTTAATTTTGAGTTTAAAAATGAAGGCATTCTATGTGTCCATGTTTTACTCAGGTATGGAGCATGGTGTGGCTCACACTGATTACGCCTCTGGCATGTACATTTTAGTTTGTGCCCATTCTCAAGAAGTTGGCTACTACAGTATTACGTATTTTTCTGCATATTGGCCAGGTATGTGATGAGGGTTATGGTGGGGGAAGCCTGGGAGCAAAAGACTGTTGAAGACAACTGACCAGTTGGAACTACTTCCAAATATCAACCAACTCAAAGAAATCTGAGTATTCTTGAAACCAACATTAGTAAACAAACAGGCAACTTACTCCTACCAAGTTTCTTGACCTGTATAAGTATATATTCATTTATTTCTAAGGCTATTAAATTATTATTTATTTTGTTAGTACCACTTACTATCATTTAGAAATAGGCTTAATGGAACACTTTTTTTTTTTTTTAAAACAAAAATGAGACCTGTTAGTAAGGGAAAGAAAGGCTATGGATTTCTGATGACAAGTATAGCAAAGAAATAGAGGGGAAAAAAAAGGAGAGCTTTTAGATGCCTAGTTATAAAGTATATTAAATTCTTATGCATTTACTAGGGAGAATTAGAAAAAAAGTGTTTATTTGATAGCAGCCTATATATTACATGTGAGCATCCAAGGTGAAAATGAGCTTTCTATATTTTTCAGAGTTCCCTGATGCTGTTTCCTGAAAGATAGGGGTAGCTAGGTTGCTCAGGGACCTATGATGTAAAGATGTACTTCCTGTAATATACAGCTTGATGGAGTTCTAGTATATGTCAGAAATCACTTTCTCAGCAATAACTTGTACAGACAGATTAAACTGAACACAGACTCTGTAAAAAGTTTGAAGTGTTACATCTCTGAACTGAGTGGTTTTACTAATTACACAGTGAAATAAACGCACGGCAGAGATGGGGAACCAAAGATCACGGCTCCTGAGAAAATACGCTGAGGCATTTTCCTAAGCTGCCTTCCTCTGTAAATGACGCTTGATCAGCCTCTTGGCTATTGAGATAGGAATAATTTAGGATTGACTGCCTTTTTTTAAAAGAAGGTTGAAAGATTAAAGCTTTTTGTTTTTAGTTTGATTAAAAAAGGACAGTTTACAAACCTCAGTACATATATATTTTACATGTTAATTCTAGCACATTTATATTCCTTTCTCTTAAAATATTTCCTGAATGTGACTTCTCATGAATGTGATCTGATCTTATTCGACGATATCTTCCCATGAGCTGGTGTTTAATCCATTATCACATCTCCTTCCAGAAAATCACTGCCATCTCTGCCGGTCCAGATTTAGAAGGTGCTTTGACAAGTAGACGGTTCACTCTTGTCCAGATCTGTCTCTGTACTCTGATTTCTCGCAAGTCCTCCTTCTTGATGTTGATGTACAAAAGCTCTTATTCGATTTGTTTAGCTGTTATTTGATTTGTTTTGTGCTCATTCTAGAGAATATTGGCTTAGCAGAACTGCAGAAAGGGGGGGCGGGGGGAGGAGGAGAAAGAGAAAGAGAGAAAGAAAGAAAGAAAAAAAATGCATCATTTTCTGTCAGCAAGATTTTTGTGCATAGCTGTCACAGAAAAACCACACCAGCACATGGTTCGAATGCACTTTAGATTTATTTTAAAGAAGCCTGAAAAGTTTGAGGCACCTGTTCCATAACCAAACGGCACACAGTCTTCTG
Organism: Mustela erminea; assembly: GCF_009829155.1. Lineage (NCBI taxonomy): Eukaryota > Metazoa > Chordata > Mammalia > Carnivora > Mustelidae > Mustela > Mustela erminea. The sequence goes on along the minus strand of NC_045624.1, from coordinate 87,101,710 downwards.
GCAAGGAGAACCCCCATCACCCAGAAATGTGTGTTCCCCAAATCTGGGTGAAGATTACAGGCTGCTTTGAAAGAGCAAGGAAGAATGTGAAATGATCCCAAGCATCAACAATTTTTCTGCCTGGCACAGAAAATGTCTCACTTGAGTGGTTTCCTTTTCTTTCCAGGTGTTATTTATTATGCAATCAACATTGTAACAGCTGCAAAGGAGACACTGCTTTTTTCCCATATATCTTTCCGTTCCGTATCCAAATGTGCCCTTTATCTTATACAGTTGGAATCACAGTATAGCTGACATTTTTAACATCTTAAAAACAATTTTCTGCATTTCCACTCTGTATCATCAGCTTCAGTTTCCTTCTCTTTTTATTAATGATTTTTTTTTTATTTTGAAGTAATTTCTACACCCAACATGGGGCTCGAACTCACAACCTCGAGATCAAGAGTTGCATGCTCTATCAACTGAGCCAGTGAGATGCCCCACCAACGTCAGTTTCTAAGAGCTGCAGAATATTCCATTCCAATATCATTCCTTTCATTCCAAGCTCAGTATCCCATTCTCAACTATTTGACCACTGGCAGATGGTAGGTAGGTCCCCCCCAACCCTTTTTTTGTTATCAAGAAAAGTATCTTGGCATAGAAAGCTGTTTGTTCTTTCAACTTCTTTCTTTAGAACAAATTCTCAGGGGGTAACCTGCTTTTCCTTTTGTCCAGCCCACTATTAGAGACTATTCCCTATATTGAAAGGACGACTACAAATAGTACGATTGATTTCTTTCTCTGGACGATCTCCATATACTTCGGCACTGCTAACCAGGGCTTAAGGGTCCCTCGTATGTTGTGAAGATGGGTAAATGCATCTAGCTGGCCAAATTTGGGCTGAAAGAAATAGCCTGCTGGGCTGTTTCCATCACAGAGTACTTAGAAACAAATATGATAATAAAACAATCGGTCCTCGTTCCACATCACAAGATAAGATTATGGTTTCTGAATGAGGGCTAGAGAAACCTTTAGAAGATTCTGTCCTTTCGAGCACTTATCCCCTTGTTGTTTTCCGGTACACTTTAAAACACTTTAAGATATCTTATGCACATTATGGTTCCAATGAAATTCTCTCAGCAAGAGAACTCAGTTGCTTTGATGTACCCGGACGACACAGGGGATAATTGAAATAGGATCTTGTCCTAATGATGATTAATCTGTAGTGATTCTCTGAGATTGCATCATGCTGGTAGAAGCCCTATGGAAGGGAATGCTTTCTTCGGATATTATTAAAAGCAACAAAGGCCACCCACGGGTTTTACATGCAGCTATAGGTGCTTCTGAACCTTGAGTGCTCTCTGCTCTGCTGCCCAGGAGCTGGTCTTGCTAGATGGAATCCAAAGTCAAGTTTGTGTGTCTACGATTTTAGTGCTCTAATTTTTTTCTATTTTTTTTCTATTTTTCTCCAAATATTCTTCTATTTCAAATGCACAGAGCAAAATGTCCAGGTTTTCCAGAAAGATCCATGAAAGGTGTCAGCTGGGGTGGGGGAGAGGGAGGAATGGGTGCTGGTTATAAAGACATGAAGCAGAAGAGGGGAATGAGTTCTGAAAAGGTAGGTATGCACATGGGAAGAGAAGGTAGTATGTGGAAGTGCCAGGCCCTATGTGGGTGATGCAGGGGCAGAGGGAGGCAAGAAGGTAGCCCTCATTTTCTGGACATCCACAAGTAAATACACCCCCAGTTTCATGACAGAAAAGCATGCTTTGGTGTGAACCATTGATTGGCATACAGGAACCTGAAACTCCCACTCTCTTTTTCCCTGGCTCTAAGCTACCTGATTTGGCTTTACGACATCACAGTGGGCTAGGAAGAGAACACACAGGGGTGCAAGGGCTTTTGATCAGCCCCTCCGCCCCCCAGCACTGACACTCAAGCCTGAGGAGGAGAAGGAAGCTTTCTGGGGCGGGGGGGACATCTCCCTGTAAAGTCCTGAGCCTTCTTGTAGGAAGAGAACATCTGGGGCCAATCTCACAAGGTTCCTGTTCACACTCCACCACTGGGGGGTCTAACCCAGTTAGCGGCTGCCCAGGGTGGGTCAGTCACCACCAATCCTTCTTGGATCTGCTGGCATCTTGGATCACCCATTCCCTCCATGTGACCAGACCCCTCACTGGATCCCTGACTGACCTCACTGTTGATTATTCGACCCTTCCCTCTTCAAGGTCTCTTCTTTGTTGACTTGGTTAGCCCTGGAACTGCATTCCCCACCTGCAGTGTCAAGGCCGGGTGGGGAGCCACGAAGTGAATGGGAAATGAGAGCAGCCGGAGAGCGAGGCTGGACTTGGGCGGCGCCAGGGAGGCTCCTAGGGTCCAAGACTGAAGGAGGCACTCATTCTCTAGCGAGGGCCTCCTGGGAATATCTCTGCTTGGAGTCTCCGTTCCTCAGACATTACAAACACCATATTTTTTTCTTCCTAGTGCATGATACCACGATTCAACAGGAGTCCCAGGGTATTTGAGAATCCTGCAAACTGCAAGGCTGAAAACAACCAGCCTGCTCCCGCTGGTGGTGATTGGAACACAAACACTCCCCACACAGTATCAGGAAAACACTTTGCCAGGAGCAGCAAAAGAAGAATGCCCCCAGTATGGCTTAAATAGCAAACGTGGTGAGAAATCTCCCACCTGAGGCTTGGGAAGGGCGGGCCGCCACACAGATTTGGGAAGCCAGCGGGTGGAGGAGTTGAAAAGGCCGGTTTTCCTTTCCGGATGTGGCCGTCATTTCTCCAGGCCAGGGACCCGGCTACCCAGGCGGTCTGCAGAGTGGTGGGGAAGCCCTCCTCTGGTTACACTGTGATGTCCGCTTCCTAAAACATGGTTTCTTTTCCGAACTTTTGCTTGCATTTCCCATGCACCGTGGCTATTGCATAGCTCAGGGGAGGCAATTTAAAAGATGTCATATCCTCCCAGATCTGCACAGAGCAGGACTGAATAAATAAGTCATTCAACACTGCTTTGGATCTTTGTTCAGTCGGGTTTGTCCTTGTAACACATCACGGGGCTCTGAGTCGCCCCGTTTCTAAAGGGCTCTTTGCAAATTCACGAAGCTGTCCTTTGAGTCACTGCTCAGGAGAGCGGCGTTTATAATGTCCACATTGTCCAGACTATCTAAACGCTGCGTGTCTGAATTTTCCCTGTGTTTGCGGACTTTGCAAGGTCTCCTGTGGTCTGCTTCTGCTCCTTGTTCCAATCAACCTATTCAGTTAGGGCCCGCAGCCCCCCACTGTCGGGATAGCTGGGGGAGGGGGCAGGCATCTTAGGGAGGAAAATGCTTGGGGTGGGAGCGGTCAGGCTTTCAGCAGAATGGCTCGCTGAATCTTTGCTGGGAAAATGAGGAAGGGAGGCGGTCCAGTCCATTTTCTCTCATTGGCTGTACAAGCTTGGCCATTTCTTCCCACTCCATTGTTTCAAACCACGCCCACCTCTCCTGGGGCCTCCCGACATCCTTCCGACGTCCTTCCTCTCCCGGAGGCTGAAACAGGCACCTGGAAATAAAGCCTCGCTCTCTGTGCCCCCAGGTGCTCTCAACAGGATGTGCCCCGCAGTGGGCATAGCACAGTAAAGGTGGCTGCAGATTTTTTAGCATTCTTCTTTTTGGGGGTTAGGGGGGCATGGAGGGATGGGGGTGGGGCTCTGTTCCTCTCCCTTTGAATCTGGGCTTTAAGAGAACTGGCAGGGGCGTCTGGATGGCTCAGTCTTTTGAGCCTCCCACGGGTGATTTCAGCTCACGTCATGATCCCATTGGTTGTGAGATAGAACCCTGAGAGCTCCAACTCTCCGCTCAGCAGGACATCTGAGATTCTCTCCCTCTGCACCACCGCCCCCCAGCTCTCTTTCTGTCTCTAAAATAAACAAATAGATTAAAAAAGGAAAAAAAAAAAGTATTGGCAGTTTATTTTTGTTGTTGTTGTGGCAGAAAAACACTTAAAATAAAATGAAATTCACCATCTAACCATCACTTTGAGGTATTACACAGTTCAGGAGTGTTTACTATATTCACGTTGTTGTGAGACAAATCTCCAGAACTTCGCCATCTTGCAAATCTAAAACTTCATATCCCTGAAACAACACTCCTCTCTTCTCCCTTCCCCCATTCCGCATAACTGCCATTCCTTCTGTGTCTACCAGTTGGACAACTTGAAATGGCTCCTAGGAGTGGGGTCAGAGGGTATCTGTCTTCCTATAACTACACCGGCTCAAGAGAAACCTCCCTTAACCACCGAGAAGAATCTAAATTGGGAGTCTTTCCCAGAGTAAGAGTTATTAACACACATCAGTTTCATCTGAGTGACCCATCCGCACGGAAGGGCAAGTATCTAGTTACCAAACATTTGCTCTTCTCACCCTGTATGCGTTCCTCTGATGTTCTGGGCCTCTACCCCCAGAAAGACATCTCCACCCCATTTTGCCTATCTTTGGAATTTCCATGTCTATGTGCATGCCGCTGGGGTACACCTATTAAATTTGATTTTCTCCTGTTAATCTGTCACATGGCAATTTGATTTTTAGTCTGGCTAGAAGGACCTTTGAGGGGACAGGAATTCTTACTCCCGGATGTTTTCTTTTCTTTTCTTTTTCTTTAAAGATTTTATTTATTTGTCAGATAACGAGAATGAGAGAGAGCGTACAAGCAGGCAGAGGCGAAGAGAGAAGAAGTCTCCCTGCTGAGCAAGGAGCCCCATGCAGGACTCGATACCAGGATCCTGGGATCATGACCTGAGCCAAAGGCAGCAGGTTAATCGACTGAGCCACCCAGGCGTCCCTCCCTGATGTTTTCTTGACATAAGAAAAGTCACTGTAGGAACCCAGGTGTTTTGTGATCAGTGCCTGAGCAGCACTACTCGCCCAAGCTCATATCTTGCAGAACTTCCTGGGGTATGTGAAAACTGTAGAAAAAGAGACTTCACTAACTGATGATTTTAAGGGAAGAAAAGAATGTAAAAACAAACAGCCACGACAGGCCTGGATGGAGGCCTAACCATATCAGAGACGAGATTTCAGTGGTAGAACTCTCAGTGTTGTTTCGAAAGGAAAAATTGACCTCACACACATTCTTGAGTTGTTTTTGCAGGATATAAGCTAGTTTGAGCACTTGAACACTGGACTAATTGGAACCAGAGACTGAATGATGCTGACCCTTGCTGGCCTCATGACTTCTATTAGCTAGAACCTGGACATTGTTAACTTACAAAGACTTTTGCCCCAAGTCCGTATAGAACACTCCTTGGCCCAGCCCTCCCATGAATATGTGTGAGCCTGAGCTTAAAACTGCTCCAGTGTTGTTCAAGGAGATGCTGCTTTGGGAAATATCCCTGCTGTTCTTACTTGTTTCAAGTGAAATCCTTCCTTTTCTACTCTTTGATGTGGTTGTGTCTTTTGGTTTAGCACCCATCAAGAGGCAAACCCAGTTTCTGGTTATAGTGTGATAAACACGAGTATGTAAATACCTCTTCAAGACCCTGCTCTCAATTCTTTTGGATCTATACCCAGAAGTGGGATTACTGGATTGTATGGTAATTCTACTTTTAATCCTTTGAGGAACCCCCATACTGTTGCACCATTTTACAACCATACCAATGCTGCACAAAGGTTTCAATTTCTTCCTGTCTTTCTGACACTTATTTTCTGTTTCTTCAGGGGGATAATAGTGTTAAAAATAAAACTACAGGCCCAAAATGGTGTCAGTTAGGTTAACCAAAAGTCAGTAAACCAAGACTTCTTAAAAAAATATCTTATGTATTTATTTGAGAAAGAGAGAGAGAACACAAGTGGGGAGAGAGGGAGAAGCAGACTCCTCGCTGAACAGGGAGCCTGACATGGGGCTTGATCCCAGAACCCCGAGATCATAATCTAAGTTGAGGGCAGACACTTTACCCACCGAGCTACCCAAGTTCCCTCAGTAAACCAAGACTTCATCCTTAACCTAACTGCAATTTTTTAAAATTATATTTTATTTTTAAGTGACCTCTACACCCAAGGTGGGGCTTGAACCCACTCCCGAAGGTCAAAAGTCTCACATTCCACCAATTGAGCCAGCCAGGAGCCCCAACCTAACTACAGTTTTAACCTTTAATCGGTCAACTTGCAAATTACCAGGTCCACAGAAGGAAACTTACCGATAGACCCTTTCCATTCCCCTCAGGAGGGTGACTGTGCCTAAAACAATGGATTCTTAGCTAGTAATTTCTTTTTTTCTGCTCCCTACCTTTAAAAAACTTTTCTTTTCTGTACCACTTTGGAACTCCCCTCTGGCTAGATGAATATGGCCCAACTCATTAATTGATTAATAAAGCCAATCAAATCTTTAAGATGTACTCAGTTGAATTTTTATAATGTAACAGTAGCCATCCTAATGGGTATGAGGTGACATCTCACTGTGGTTTGGATTTGCCCTGTGATTTGGATCAAAAAATTGATCTTGAACATTTTTTGAAGACAGTTTCTGATTCCTCTGCTGGAGTGACCACATGGGAGAGGCCTTGGTAGCACATGGAGGGTGGGGGAGGCCCAGCTGAACCCAGCTCTCCAGCCTTCGATTCATAGGAGTGATGTCATCTTGGGCCCTCCATGTCATTCAGCCACCTGCTGAACACCATCGAGTGACCCTAGTAGATGCTACATGGAAGAGAAGAATTGCTCCATGTGAATTGCGGATCCACACAATTGTGGGATATAATAAAAGTGGTTGTTAGGGGACGCCTGTGTGGCTTAGTCGGTTCAGCATCTGCCTTCTGCTCAGGTCATGATCCCAGGATCCTGGAATGAAGTCTCACATCCGGCTCCCTGCTCAGTGGAGAGCCTGCTTCTCCCTCTCCCTCTACAGTTCCCACTGCTTGTGCTCTCTTGTTTTCTCTGTCAAATAAAAAATAAAATCCTTAAAAAAAAAGTGGTTGTCAGTAGCAATCTTAAAGGGTGTGAGTTTTTCTAACAAAGCTTTGATACACTTTTAAGCCACAGAGTTTTGGGATAGTTTGCTACCATAGCATATATCACTGGGACAATGGGCAAATGCCCTCTCTCTGGCTGTGGTCTAGATTTGCTGTGTTTCGTATGCTGTAAATGACAACTGTGCCTGGACAGAGGCACAGTGCTCCCAGGGCAGAGAACACACTGCCATCTCTGTTTTTTTCCTTCCTGACACAATTTCTAGAGAAGCAGCACCTGAAATCCCCAACATCCAACAACTATTATAGCCATAGTCTCTCTACGAGGAATCATTAGTTTGTCCCTCTGACTGCAGGAAATTTGGATCTGGGTTGAAAATAAATGTATGCTTGGGGCATCTGGGAGGCTCAGTTGGTTAAGCGTCTGCCTTCAGCTCAGGTCATGATCTCAGGGTCCTGGGATTGAGCCCACCTCCAGCTTCTGTTCGGGGGGAGTCTGCTTCTCCCTCTGCCTCTGCCCCTCTGCCTCCCCCTGCTTGTGCTCATTCTCTCTCTCTTTCTGTCAAATAAATAAATAAATAAATAAAACATTAAAAAAAAAAAAAGAAAAAGAAAAGAAATAGATGCTCACAGCATACTTTGGTGCTGGATTAAGAAAAAAAGTCCAGGGAGGAGTCAAGATGGCGGAGAAGTAGCAGGCTGAGACTGCTTCAGCTAGCCGGAGATCAGCTAGATAGCTTATCTAAAGATTGCAAACACCTGCAAATCCATCGGCAGATCGAAGAGAAGAAGAACAGCAATTCTAGAAACAGAAAAACAACCACTTTCTGAAAGGTAGGACTGGCGGAGAAGTGAATCCAAAGTGACGGGAAGATAGACCCCGGGGCGGGAGGGGCCGGCTCCTGGCAAGCGGCGGAGCAACGGCGCACAAAATCAGGACTTTTAAAAGTCTGTTCCGCTGAGGGACATCACTCCAGAGGCTAAACCGGGGTGAAGCCCACGCGGGGTCAGCGTGGCCTCAGGTCCCGCAGGGTCACAGAAGGATCGGGGGTATCTGAGTGTCGCAGAGCTTGCGGGTATTGGAACGGGAAAGCTGGCTACAGAGACAGAGCCGACAGTAAGCTCACAGCTCAGGGTTACCTTGAACCAGTCGCAGGCTCGGTGAGCTCGGAGCGCGGCTGGAGGTCAGGCAGATGGAGTTACTGGGTGCTGTTCTCTGAGGGCGCACTGAGGAGTGGGGCCCCAGGCTCTCGGCTCCTCCGGGCGGGAGACCAGGAGGATACCATTTGTATTCCCGTCCTCCGGAACTCTACGGAAAGCGCTCAGGGAACAAAAGCTCGTGAAAGCAAACCCGAGCGGATTACTCAGCCCGGCCCCTGGTAAGGGCGGTGCAATTCTGCCTGGGACAAAGACACTTGAGAATCACTACATCAGGCCCCTCCCCCAGAAGATCAACAAGAAATCCAGCCAAGACCAAGTTCACCTACCAAGGAGTGCGGTTTCAATACCAAGGAGAGCAGCAGAATTCCAGAGGAGAAGAAAGCAAAGCACGGAACTCATGGCTTTCTCCCTGTGATTTTTTAGTCTTGCAGTTAATTTAATTTTTTTCTTTTTCATTTTTTTTCTCTTCTTCTGCTAAAAATTTTTTTAACTTTTACCCTTTTCTTTTTTAACTTTTTAAAAATATTTATTTATTTATATATTTTTAAAGATTTTTATTTATTTGTTAGAGAGAGAGAGAGAGAGATACGGAGCGCAGAGTGGCAGGCTAGAGGCAGAGGGAGAAGCAGGCTCCATGCCGAGCAAGGAGCCCGATGTGGGACTCGATCCCAGGACGCTGGGATCATGACCTGAGCTGAAGGCAGCCATTTAACCAACTGAGCCACCCAGGCGTCCCATCTTTTTTAACGTTTTTAAACTAGTTTATCTAATATATATATTTTTTCTTTTTTATACTTTTCTTTATTCGTTTTCTTTTTTTAATTCTTTTTTTCTTTCTTTCTTTTTGAACCTCTTTTTATCTCCTTTCTCCCCCCTCACGATTTTGGATCTCTTCTAATTTGGTTAAAGCATATTTTCCTGGGGTTGTTGCCACCCTTTTAGTATTTTACTTGCTCCTTCATATTCTCTTATCTGGACAAAATGACAAGGCAGAAAAATTCACCATAAAAAAAAGAACAAGAGGCAGTACCGAAGGCTAGGGACCTAATCAATACAGACATTGGTAATATGTCAGATCTAGAGTTCAGAATGACAATTCTCAAGGTTCTAGCTGGGGCTTGAAAAAGGCATGGAAGATATTAGAGAAACCCTCTTGGGAGATATAAAAGCCCTTTCTGGAGAAATAAAAGAACGAAAATCTAACCAAGTTGAAATCAAAAAAGCTATTAATGAGGTGCAATCAAAAATGGAGGCTCTCACTGCTAGGATAAATGAGGCAGAAGAAATAATTAGTGATATAGAAGACCAAATGACAGAGAATAAAGAAGCTGAGCAAAAGAGGGACAAACAGCTACTGGACCACAAGGGGAGAATTCGAGGGATAAGTGACACCATAAGATGAAACAACATTAGAATAATTGGGATTCCAGAAGAAGAAAGAGAGAGGGGAGCAGAAGGTATACTGGAGAGAATTATTGGGGAGAATTTCCCCAATATGGCAAAGGGAATGAGCATCAAAATTCAGGAGGTTCAGAGAACGCCCCTCAAAATCAATAAGAATAGGCCCACACTCCATCTAATAGTAAAATTTACAAGTCTTAGTGACAAAGAGAAAGTCCAGAAAGCAGCCCGGGAAAAGAAGTCTGCAACATACAATGGTAAACATATTAGATTGGCAGCTGACTTATCCACAGAGACCTGGCAGGCCAGAAAGAGCTGGCATGATATTTTCAGAGCACTAAACGAGAAAAGCATGCAGCCAAGAATACTATATCCAGCTAGGCTATCATTGAAAATAGAAGGAGAGATTAAAAGCTTCCAGGACAAACAAAAACTGAAAGAATTTGCAAACACCAAACCAGCTCTACAGGAAATATTGAAAGGGGTCCTCTAAGCAAAGAGAGAGCCTACAAGTGGTAGATCAGAAAGGATCAGAGACAATATACAGTAACAGTCACCTTACAGGCAATACAATGGCACTAAATTCATATCTCTCCATAGTTACCCTGAGTGTTAATGGGCTAAATGCCCCAATCAAAAGACACAGGGTATCAGAATGGATAAAAAAACAAAACTCATCTATATGTTGCCTACAAGAAACTCATTTTAAGCCCGAAGACACCCCCAGATTTAAAGTCAGGGGGTGGAAAAGATTTTATCATGCTAATGGACATCAAAAGAAAGCAAGAGTGGCAATTCTTATATCAGATCAATTAGATTTTAAGCCAAAGACTATAATAAGAGATGAGGAAGGACTCTGATATTGGACAGACTCAAAGGGTCTGTCCAACAAGAAGATCTAACAATTTTAAATATCTATGCCCCCAACGTGGGAGCAGCCAACTATATAAACCAATTAATAACAAAATCAAAGAAACACATCAACAATAATACAATAATAGTAGGGGACTTTAACACTTCCCTCACTGAAATGGACAGATCATCCAAGCAAAAGATCAATAAGGAAATAAAGGCCTTAAATGACACACTGGACCAGATGGACATCACAGATATATTCAGAACATTTCATCCCAAAGCAACAGAATACACATTCTTCTCTAGTGCACATGGAACATTCTCCAGAATAGATCACATCCTCGGTCCTAAATCAGGACTCAACCAGTATGAAAAGAAGAATTGAAAAGATTGGGATCATTCCCTGCATATTTTCAGACCACAATGCTCTCAAGCTAGAACTCAACCACAAGAGGAAGTTTGGAAGGAACCCAAATACATGGAGACTAAATAGCATCCTTCTAAAGAATGAATAGGTCAACCGGGAAATTAAAGAAGAATTGAAAAAAATCATGGAAACAAATGATAATGAAAATACAACGGTTCAAAATCTGTGGGACACAACAAAGGCAGTCCTGAGAGGAAAATAAAGTGGTACAAGCCTTTCTCAAGAAACAAGAAAGGTCTCAGGTACACAACCTAACCCTACACCTAAAGGAGCTGGAGAAAGAACAAGAAAGAAACCCTAAGCCCAGCAGGAGAAGAGAAATCATAAAGATCAGAGCAGAAATCAATGAAATAGAAACCAAAAAAACAATAGAACAAATCAACGAAACTAGGAGCTGGTTCTTTGAAAGAATTAATAAAATTGATAAACCCCTGGCCAGACTTATCAAAAAGAAAAGAGAAAGGACCCAAATAAATAAAATCATGAATGAAAGAGGAGAGATCACAACTAACACCAAAGAAATACAAACTATTATAAGAACATACTATGAGCAACTCTACGCCAACAAATTTGACAATCTGGAAGAAATGGATGCATTCCTAGAGACATATAAACTACCACAACTGAACCAGGAAGAAATAGAAAGCCTGAACAGACCCATAACCAGAATGGAGATTGAAACAGTCATCAAAAATCTCCAAACAAACAAAAGCCCAGGGCCAGATGGCTTCCCGGGGGAATTCTACCAAACATTTAAAGAAGAACTAATTCCTATTCTCCTGAAACTGTTCCAAAAAATAGGGTTCTAGGATCGAACTCCGTGTTGGGCTGCCTGCTTCTCCCTCTCCAACTCCCCTTGCTTGTGTTCCTCTCTTGCTGTCTCTCTCTATCAAATAAATAAGTGAAATCTTTTTAAAAAGATAAGAAGAAGAGAAAGCAAGATAGAAAATGGAGATAACTTACTCCTGAAGACTTCTAGCATTCTGTAATAGTTCATTCTGGTTTCTTTCTACCATATTTTCAGTTTATTTGTTTCATAGAACTACTCACAATCTTTAACTATCCCATATATTTTCTTGTTTTCTATTCTTTCCCTGAATCAGAATGTGAGCTCCAGGCTCTCAGCACCTCCTCTGTCTTGCTCACAGTGTACCCCCAGCACTTAGGGCCTGATTTATAACAGTAAATACTTGCTGAACCAATTATAAGTGGAAATTTCAAGATGCAGCAAACAAGTCTAGCTAAGAGAGTCTCTTTTTAAAATGGGGTCAGGAGACCATAAGGGAGGAGGAATTTATTCACATCTGCATCCCAGGAACCTTGAACTTTTTGCCAGCTGCAAGACCTTAGCTGGGACTTAACTCCCGCCTGACCCTGACACCTGAATCATTAGCATTTTTCCAAAAGGAGCCACTGATTCCACAGGTTTCCCTCCCTCATTTACATATTAACCCAACCAATCCCAGCTAACCTACCATTTTTCATTTTAAAAGATTTTATTTATTTGAGACAGAGAGAAAGCTTGTAAGAACACAAACCAGAGGGGGAGGCAGAGGGAGCAGAGGGAGCAGATTCCTGGCTGAACAGGGAGCCTGACGTGGGGCTCGACCACTGGACTCTGGGATCATGACCAGAGCCAAAGGCAGACACTTAACTCACTGATCTACCCAGGTCCCCTCTGGGTAAAACAGAGATTGGAAGTAGGTTATAGTAGGTTAACTATAGTAGGTTAGTATAGTAGGTTAAGTATAGTAGGTTAACTATAACCTACTTCCAATCTCTGTATAAAACAGAGATTATTTTTATTTATTTATTTTTTTTTTAAAGATTTTATTTATTTATTTGACAGAGAGAGATCACAAGTAGGCAGAGAGGCAGGCAGAGAGAGAGAGAGAGAGGAGGAAGCAGGCTCCCTGCTAAGCAGAGAGCCCGATGCGGGACTCGATCCCAGGATCCCGAGATCATGACCTGAGCCGAAGGCAGCGGCTTAACCCACTGAGCCACCCAGGCGCCCTAAAACAGAGATTATAAAACAGAGGTTATAGTAGGTTAACTATAACCTACTTCCAATCTCTGTTTTATACAGAGGACTTAAATAAGAACCGTACTCCTGACCTTTAGCCTTTACAATTCTGCCCCTTCTGTTGTCTTCCTTGGAACAAGAGTTCAGGTTTCTACCTGAGTCTGTGTCTCCCGAATTGCAATTCTAAATGCCCAAATAAATACATTTTGGCTAAAATTTTCAGGGAATTCTTCCTCGGTTGATACAACGGAGGAATTAAGAAATAGAGGATCCCCCTGTCCCTGCCAGTGACCCACCAGGTCAGTGCTCCTCAAACTTCAATATTGTCTCAGAATCGCCTGGTGATCCTGTTAAAAATGCGGACTGGGATTCCGTACGTCCAAGGTAAAGCCCGAGAATCTGCAGGTCTATCTCCCAGGTGACACCAAGGCTCTGGGCTGCACTCTCTGAGTCGGACACTGTGTCCTCTTCACTGTTGTCTTCCCAGCTTAATGAGGCGCCTGGTGGATCACAGGGGCTCAAAGGTTGTTTGTTGAATAAAGCCAAACCAGGCACAGGCATCCATGGAAAACCTGACCAAACAAATCTTAAGCAACCAGTAGAGGTACTCAGTGGCCTGCAAACTCAGTGTGGATCTCTGGTGACTCCCCGTGGCTTCCACACCGCCATGAAAGAACGGAGGGTGAGCGACTCCTACCCTCAGCCCACAGACAGTGCTTTTAACATTTGGCTTTAACTAAATATACAGAAGTATAAATACGTGAAGAGGTATCTGGGAAATGAAAAATGTACCATCGGAGACAGTCTTACCACATTTTCTTCCTTTCTTCCCCTAGTTTTTCTTTTCCTTTAACAAAAGAAAACAGAACACCAGAGCGCCTGGCTGGCTCTGTTGGAGGAGCTTGCGGCTCTTGAACTTGGGGTTGTGAGTTGGAGCCCCCCACTGGGTTTGTACAAACTTTTTGTATAAAAGTATAAAGTATAAAAGTGTAAACTTTTGAAAAAAAGCTGATATTCTCTGCTTTTCTCCCTATCTTCTTCTGTGTCCTACCTCCCTTTCGATCTGACATACTGATGTTAACACAGAGAGTTGGAGGAGATTTGCTAAACTATTCTGGCTACTCCTGTAGATCTTCTTAACTGAGAAGGGCCAGAAAGTGGTCTAAGAATCAGGTGCTGATAATTGTGTGTTAGTTCTGCAGGCAGCAGACGACTGGACTTTGACATCAGGCTCAACGCTTTCTCACATGACCTTTTCTAGGAAGTAATTCATGAGAAGGCATTTAGATGATTAATTCATGAACATTTCTTTTCTTTCTTTTCTTCTCCCCATTGAGAAACACTGCAGAATCTATTGCAAGCAAGAAAACAGGTGCTGGTTTCTCCATCCTAATAACCGACACTGTCCATTTTTAAGATGAAGCCATTCCATATTGCATACAGGTTGAAAGGCTTTTATTAAGGAAGCCCAAGAAACATATGCATGGCAGGGTAGGATGTCCGCATCCTCAATTCTTAGTGCAGTGCACAAGAACTAATAAATCCCGTGTCAATCTTAATGGGCCAGCACCAGCTTAGCGACTTCTCTGTGCTCTTCGGAAATTTTTCATGATTGCTTTGCCTTTCCATTTTATGAACTAGCTCATGACTAACACCTCACTATGTGGTCATGACCATCCTTTACAAATATAAATAAAAGTAAAACCAAACTGAGTATTATCACACACGGAATTGCAAATCATGCCACCCAACTATGTGCCGTCTTCTCAAAATAATAAATTTGTCTCGGCTGATCTTGAATATTCAGCCTCACACATCTCCTTCTGAGCTTCCTCGCCTTCCTGTTCAGGGAAAAACTGATGATTTCCATCATTTCCCTGTGCAGCCTGGTCTCTCTCTCCCTCCCTCTCTTTCTCTCTCAACAAGCTCCATTCACAAGCTTTCTCTTCACCAAACACTATCTTGAGAGTCAACTGGCCTTCCTGGATAATATAAATTTTCTGATTTTCTTGGAGGCCTACAGATTATTGCTAAATGTATGTGTTCTGAGCCGTTTTCTCTGGCTTAGAATTCCTTTTTTTTCTTTTAAGATTCTATTTATTTATTTGACAGGCAGAGATCACAAGTAGGCAGAGAGGCAGGTGGAGGTGGGGAGGGGCACGGTGTGGGGGATGAGAGGGGGAAACAGGCTTCCCGCTGAGCAGAGAGCCCGACATGGGGCTCGATCCCAGGACCCCAGGACCATGACCTGAGCCAAAAGCAGAGGCTTTACCCACAGAGCCACACAGGCACCCCTAAATGTATGTGTTCTGAAGCCGTTTTCTCTGGTTTTGAACTCTAATTCCACCATTTACTGGTTGGGTAACACTAGAGACTTACTTCACACTCCGTACTTCCTTTGAAAAATGGGGGTGCCCCTTCCCAAGGCTGTCCTGAAGATTGTGACCGAGATGATGCTTGTAAGGCATTTATGACTTAACAGGAGAACCTGGCAAATAGGAAGAGCTCAGTAAATGTTGGCAGGTTGCTTTTTGTTGTTTGTTTGTTTCTTGCTTTAAATGTACAATAACACTATGGCATTCCGGAAATTCCTTGTATATATACTAACCAACAGTAAATCACAGAAACATTTACTTTTCCCGGAGACAGGATGGCCCACTGCTTCAGTCTGGGGACACAGGACACAGACTGCCTGGGTGTGAGCTTCAGTTTTACTACTTACTGGCTCTGTGACCTTGGGTACGTGACCTGGCCTAGTTTCCTCACGTGTAAGACGGGGGTGGACTAGTCTTGCCTATCCAGCTGTGGTGGGCATCACCTAAGTTCCCACACGGTGAGTCCTCTGTGAACTCTTCCCCCGGTTGGTATGACAGTGATTGCCGCGAGGTTGAGTTTCAATAGGTCGGCACCCAGCCCCCCCTTCCCCTTCTCTTGGAGCATGTGGAAATCTTGCAGTTGTACCTTTTCTCTGTGTCTGAAATGTGTGTAAATCCTTTTAGAAACTATCTAAGGCTCCTGGCAGCTTTAGGATGCAGGAATGTCTTTCTCAAGGACGGGAGCCATCTCTTTTAAACAGAATTGTCCAGGGGACCCCCCCCACCCCCACCCCGTCTCCCAGTTTCCGTGGGAGCCTGGGAGCCTCCCCTCAGCAGTACCTGTTCCATGCTGCAAAACCACCTCTGTCGTGAAGATAAGCCAAGCTTATTTCTCCTGTGCATGAACCCAATTAACACAGATGGCCGCCCTCAATTAACCAGCTAAATCTAGGGTGAATGGTCTATAATAAATCGTCTTGAGGACTTGCTACCATTTATTCTGAAAACACATATGTAATGGGTTGTATCTGCTTGGCTTTATAAAAAGGTGAAATTGCATTCTGTCTTTGCCCTCTCCAAGCAGGTTGCCTGTGCTGTGTATCACATTCTGGTTTAATGCTTTGCAGTATTAAGCACTGAATTTTTCTTTTTCTACTAGTGTTATGGCGAGGCTTTCTGGGGGGAAAGATATTGTTTTTAATTATATCATCTGTGTGACGTATATTGGTAAACTGTATTTGGGTGTCAGATTGCTTTATTTAATGCCTGTCCTCTTCTAGCACAGACTTTACAAGAGGGAAGGGACTGTTTAAAAAGAAATTCTGGGGCGCCTGGTGGCTCAGTCCTTAAGCATCTGCCTTCGGCTCAGGTCATATCCTGTCCTGGGATTGAGCTCCACACCGCATCCATCTGGCTCCCTGCTCAGCGGGAAGCCTGCTTCTTCCTCTCCCACTCCCCCTGCTTGTTTTCCCCCTCTCGCTGTCTCTCTGTCAAGGAAATAAATAAAACCTCCCATCCAAGTACTAACCAGGCCTGACCCGGCTTAGCTTCTGAGATCAGACAAGATCAGGCGCATTCAGGGTGATATGGCCGTAGACTAAATAAAGAAAACTTAAAAAAATTCTTAGAGGATGCTAAAATCTGAGCTACTAAAAAGGGATTTGTTAATAATTATCTAATAAAACCCAGCTGATGCTCCCCTGTTCTTCTTTCAAACTATTCTACAGGCTTCTGTGAAATTATGGTAAGGTGCAGCTCTTCAAAACCCAAACTCATTCTCTTTTCTGGAAACAGGGAAGCTTTTGTTCCTCAGGATATGGACCTATGGACTTGAGTGAGTTGTTAGCAGGAAGTTCAGGACCCTGAGGCTTTCCATTGCCATTATTACCACAAATTTAATAGCCCTCATCCTAATTATCTATTTGGGTGCTTGTTGTAATGAACTAAGACATTCAAGTGTGATGTATGCTTCCTCTCTAGACCAAAGGGAAGTGGACTGCAGAGCCCAGAAGGCAATTTATAATCAAGGTCTGATCAAGCATGCGCACACGTGCGCACAAGCACACACACACACTACTGCCCCTGCTAGAGAAGCAGCCAAGAATTAATGCATTTAGTAAATGTGTGATCCATCACTGACTGGCTGACATCGGTTAGCCACAAATGACATAGTGGCAAGGGAGAGCAGAGATCACTTGAATTGGAGGATTTTAGGGCTTTCTATCATGCAGAACTGAATAGACTGTGCTTTGCTGAAAACGCTTTAGGGGAGAGTCTTTGCTATGTAATCAATCCCCGTAGCTCAGCACCACCCACGAGGTCTTCCATGGCCTTTCCTCACCCCTCCAGCCTCCTCTCGGGGGCTCCTTCCCTCACACTACGCTCCCCGCCCATTTAATGTGACCTGCAGGTCTCAGAATGGACCCTCCAAGGCTTCCTTCCTGCTCCTGGAAATGCCCTCCCTCCATTTTCTAGCTGCTGAACACCCTTTCCTTGTTTCAAATGTCATCTCAAGTCACTTCTCCAGCAGGACTGCGTTCTGTCCCCATCATCTCTTATCAGAGCTGCCTAATCCTACACAGCATGCCCTGTGAGCGCAAAGGCCACAGCTTGTAAGCCTCTGTGTGCCAAACACCCAGAGCATGGGTGAGCAGAGAGCTGGTGCTCAGTAATCCCCCCGCCCCCCCAGACTGTTTGAAAGGAGCCTTCGGCTTAGCTATGGACTGAATTGTGTCCCCCATAATTCATACATTGAAGCCTTCCCCACCAAATGGCATTATATTTGGAGATAGGGCCTTTTAGCAGGTAATTAGGGTTAAATGGGGGTCATGGGGGAGGCCCTCATCCAACAGGAATGGTGTCGTTCTAAGAAAAGAAAGTGACGGGAGGGGCAAGTGTGCATAGAACAAAGGCTACGTGAAGACACTGCAAGAAGACGGCCATCTGCGGGACAAAGCGAGAGGCTTCTGGAGAAATCGGACGTGCCTGCACCTTTGATCGTGGACTTCCAGCCTCCAGAGCTGGTAAGAAAATCTCTTTCTGTTGTGTAAACCACTCAGCCCACCGCAAGTTGTCATGACAGCCCTAGCAGACTAAGATAGGTAGCAACAACCCCAGCCTTTTGGTTTTCTATGTTGTGGGTAAGTCCTCTGAGGGCCAGGAGACAAAGTTTGCCCCAAGTCATCCAGCTAGTTAGCTGAAGACCTGGATTAGAATTCTGGGCGAGACTAGTGTTCTTTCTCCACTAGCTTCCCCCACTCCCCTGTCCCCCAGATAAAAACTTCTTTCAAGGGAATCTCTTGAAACAGAATTGAGGGCGGCTCCCTCGGTCTTGGGGTCCGAAGCCACCCTGCCCAGGCTCTCCCTACTTCCCCACCTCTCCTCTGCATTGTACCTCGGCGGTTCTCTAAGGTTTCATGGAATTGACTTTGAATGACTGTCGTACCTCACGCTGCCTCTGTTAACACACACAGTAGCACAGATCTTCCCAATTTGCCGTGTTCTGTCACACTGACATAAAGGATTAGAAACCTGTTGTGAAGGAACAAAGCCAACTGGGTCAGTACCGGCAAGGCATGATGATGGCATGGAGGGTGGTGGGTTAGGATTCCAGAGAAGAAAAGGCCACTGCAGTTGATTTGGCTCTTTCCTGGGGAGATGATACAGATGACTGTAACAGAGAATCATCTAGAAACCGGGGGTGTCCCCACCACGGTTGTGGGATCCATTTTGTAAGTCTGCAAATATATACATCATCAAATAAAATACATCCATCACAAGGGGTACAGAAGTTTCGGTGAAGCTGCTTTGGTGATGACCAGGAGAATAAAAATCTGATGGCCTTACAGAAAGCAGCCTCAGAACCGGGCTTTCTAAAGGCCGTATGGCCAAGGGCAGAGCTTCTCCAGATGTGGCCTCTGGATCTTCTTGAATCGGTTTGCAATCATTGGGGTATTTGGGAATATGTAAATTCCAGGATCTTGGCTTGACTTAATCCCCAGGTGATTCTCATTCGCTTTCAAGTTTAAGGTTGTTAGCACTTGGGCTTTGGAATCAAAGAAAAGTCTGAATCTTGGGTCAGCCACTTCCTACCTGTGGACAAGTAATTTTACTTGCCATAGCTTTGGCATTCCTATCTATGAAATAGGACATAGTACCTATTTTATGGGGTTGTTTGCGGAATCAAGGTCAGCGTTTAACACTCATTCTCCCTGGGGAAAGACAGGAGATGAAATAGAGTAGAAATGAGAAAGGCCTCAGTTCTAAGACCTCCCTGTGAAGTTTTTACTATTTTGACACATACACACACAAAACCAAAAACAAAACCAAACACACACACACAAAAACAACAAAAAACCCACATAGGGGCGCCTGTGTTGCTCAGTTGGTTGGGTGACTGCCTTCGGCTCAGGTCATGATTCTGGAGTCCCGGGATCAAGTCCCACATCGGGCTCCCTGCTCAGCGGGGAGTCTGCTTCTTCCTCTGACCTTCTCCCCTCTCATGCTCTCTCTCTCATTCTCTCTCAAAAGAAAAAAAGAAAAGAAAGAACCCATATAGTCTCTAAGGGCTTTTTTGGAATCGAGCACTTAAAAATAACTCTTGCGGGTTTTATGGGCACTAAGGATGACATCCAAGAGCTGGAATTACAACTCCCTTTCGGGGAAAGCCTTTGGCTTGGGGGAGAAGGGAAGGGCCACAGACTTAACCGTGGGAGAGGACTGTCTACTGTTTTATGGATGTGGTCATACCCTGAGTCAAATCGTGTCCCCAGTAAGAACATCTCCCCAAAAAGCCTAGAAATCAACTGTGATCCTTGTTCCCTGTGAGACTACTGGCTAAGATTTTCAGGTTTCTCTATGATGATAACACTTACCTCTACTGAGCACAGACTGTAGGCCAGGCGATCTGCACAGTACCCCTGAGTGGCAGGTAATATCATTAATTCTGTTTTACCACATGAAAACTAATTCAGTAGATAACAGAGAGCAAAGGCAACGGGATCCTGCTCTGTTGTTTTCTTGAACATTCTACTTTGATATTGCTCACTGGGATAACTCTGAGTCTTCAGATAGTCTTGCCTGTCACTCTACTCCTTTCTTTGCTTTATACAGATGAGACAGGAGTGTCAAATAATACCAGGCTGTGAGCTTGAAATCCAGTGGATGGCATTTAATGAGCATTTGCAAAAAAATGTTCTGAATATACTATGATAACAATAAAGTTGTACACATAAGATTGTTTATCATAAAAAAATTAAAAGTAAACTTGATCCCACAATTATGACCTTGGATAAATAAACTGTGGTACTTTCATATTGCCATTTATTTTTAATTTTTAAAAAAGATTTTATTCATTATTTTGAGAGAGAGAGAGGACCCTGAGATCATGACCTGAACTGAAGGCAGCTGCTTAACCAACTGAGCCACCCAGGCTCATATAGCCATTTAAAAGGAATGTAGTTCTAGGAGCGCCTGGGAGGCTCAGTCAGGTGAGAAACTGTCTGTTGGTTCTGGCTCAGGTCTTGATCTCATGGGCTGTGGGATCGAACCCCACCTCAGGCTCTGCACTCTGTGCTCAGCAGGGCATCTGCTTGAAGATTCTCTCCTTCCAGCCGCCCACCCCTATGCGCATGCGCACTTGCGCGTGCTCTCTAAAATAAGCGAATGTAGATTCCCCCCAAAATAAATAAAATGAGTGTAGATCCAAATTAAAGGAGTGACATCTATAATATATTAAATGAAAATAGGTTATTAAATAGAATATGTGATCCTTTTTTGAAAAGAAAATATGTTTATACATACACAGAAAAAAATATGGAAGGATCTACCCCATACTACACTAATTAAGTTCTGAATGATAGATTTAGGGTGCTTTTTACTTTCTGCATTGTCTGATTTTTTTTTTTTTTTTGCAATGTGCTGAGTATGCATTTAAAAAAATATATTTATTTATTTATTTATTTGCTAGAGAGAGAGATCACAAGTGAGAGGCAGGCAGAGAGAAAGGGAGAAGCGGGCTCCCTACTGAGCAGAGAGCCGGATGTGGGGCTCAGGGCTCCATCCCAGGACCCTGAGATCATGACCTGAGCTGGGGGTTTAACCCATTGAGCCACCCAGGCACCCCGAGCATGCATTATTTTTATAATCAGAAAAATGCTCTATTATTAAATGCCTGGGAAAGAAAGCGAAATTAAAGATGGTGCCATCTTCAGGGTCTTCATGGATTTGTGCTTGTTTTTCTAAGAGGGTGTTAGGAGATGGTGTGAAAAGCCAGCACACCAGGGCGCCTGGGAGGCTCAGTTGGTTAAGCAACTGCCTTGGGCTCAGGTTATGGTCCCGGAGTCCAGGAATCGAGTTCCACATCTGGCTCCCAGCTCCATGGGGAATCTGCTTCTCCCTCTGACCTTCTCTCCTCTCATGCTCTCTCTCAAATAAATAAATAAAATCTTAAAAAACAAAACAAAACACAGTTAAGAAAAAAAAAAAAAAGAAGAAGAAAGGGAGCACACCAAAAGGAGAGTCATGTGTGGATTTGTAAGCTCTCTTAAGACCCCCCCACCCCATACACTCCATGCATTCCTCGGTATAGCACTCAATATGTTCTTGTTGAATGAACGAGCTCTGCGAAGAAAATCTCTGACTGATTCGCAAAATATTGCACCAGAAGAACACTCTCGTAAGGACGGGAGGAAGTCATAACAATGGGAAAGAATAACTCTCGCTTTCTTTTTCTCAGATTCCGGGTTAGCAGGATTAGGTTGTGTTGAATGTGACTCAACAAGTCCAGCAGATCCCAGAATGAAGGCAGAGCAGGGCAGGAGCTGTTTAAGTCACCGCAAGAGCTGGCTGGGACATGTTTCCCATCGACCTGTCTGCACTTCATCTCTTTTCTTCATTATTGTTGCCTTTGGTGGCTGTCACAGATAGGAGGGCTGAAAAATGCTCTCCACAGCACACCCCATTTCTCCTTTGTCCGTTGCTTGTTCACTGTACTAGGACATTATTCTTCCAGAGATAGGGAGCAGATTTCTGGCTCTTAGAAAGGCTTGCCAACCTCCAACCAGACTTCGATGACTTTATTAGGGATTCTGGGGAATGGTGCTTGGCCAGTACAACAGAACGCCAATCCAGGGACCATTCGAAACAGACTCTTAAAAACAAACAACAGAACAAACAAACAAAACCCCAAGACTGTTGTTACTTTGGCAATTGGAGGTCTCTAACGGGAGAGGAAAGTTGGGGTACACACAGGCACGGCACCGGATCAGCAGAAAGGCTCAACAGATGTGTCCAGCAACCGTGGCAGAAACAGAAATTATCTACCGTGGGGGCATTAACAAAAATTAAAGGAACATTCAAAGGCCGCCTACTCTGGTCTGTGGCAGAGGGTGAGGCACACAGGGCGTGCCTGGGGAGCTTTCCGGCACCCCTTCCTGTCGGTTCTCTTCCGCCAGGGGCGGGGAAGCACACGCAGCGCCCCCTACAGGCAGTCCCGCGAGCCACATTCCATCTCACATCGCCTGTGTCTCTGGTACACAGACCGTGGAATCAAGCGCAAGGTTCACTGCTCGTCTGAACCTGGTTGGCTGCTGAGGTGCTTTGGCCGGAGGAGACTTCCCTGCCGCTTGATCTGCGGATTCTGGCTTGCAATCTGTTCTTTCCCACTAGCAATTTATCTCCGCTCTGGGCAGTGAGGTTTTCACCAGACAAGCGTTCAGAACCCACCGAGGAGGAGGGACTGACTCTGTTCTAAAGGGACCAACACAGCCCATTTCCGGGTGTGGTTTCAGCCCCCACGTGTAAGCATCAAGTTGGAGCTGTGGGCGGGGCTACAGCTGGAGGCCACCCTTGAACCCTCTGAGCTCCACATTGAACACATTGAACCCTCTGAGCTCCGCAGGGGGTTGTAGTGCAGGGAAGGAAGGGAATGGGGCACAGATGAAGATAAGGTCTGTAATAATGGCCTGTCACTATTTAGAGCCTTCCTTAGGGTCTCCCTTTGGCTCCGCAGGGCTAGGGCAGTGGGATGCCTTCCGCACTATTCTGCTAAGCTGTGAAATATTCCTTGTAGATGTTTCCAGAGCCCAAGGACTGAATGAGGAGAGAAGAGAGAAGGAAAGAAGACCTGTAAAGAATACAATTAGGGTTGCTCCTTCATAAGAAAAACTGCACTTACATAGCTTTGAGATGGGTACAACACACTAGGTGGAGTGTAGCAGCTTGAATGTTTAAATTGATTTTTTCAAGGCACTCTGTGCATGTTGTTAAAAAAAAAAAATCAAACCCTGGGGATGGTCTTGTGATAAGAAGAGCCGCCTCACCTCACCGCTTCTCATACTGAATCTTACTCTGGGGAGAAGCTCTCTTTTCATAGCTTCCAGTTTTATTACAGTAGCTCCTTCAAAAGTTGAGATGGTATGCAAATAGTCCCCTATTTATTAATTTATCATGTTTAGATAATATCTGCCGAGTCTCTTCTAGAAAAGAGAATTTGCCTCCATTCCTCCCAGTTTTTAGTTGGTTGCCTTTATGAGTTTAAATACTATGTATACTTATGCCTGTTTGTCTTATTCTCTTTCTAGCTTTGGTCAGACTCAAGTCTTCTCTATTTGAGGTGAAGCTATCATGTATTAAAAAAATAGGCCCCAAATGGAGTCACTTGTGCTAAGCCCATGTCACCAAAGGCTTGATACCTAACTTAATTTCTGTTTGAATTCCTTTTCTAGGAGTGGAATCTTAAACCCAGGCTGGAATGAACTGGTCAGCACTAGTGAGGTAATCTGCCTGACACACCCCTTCCGGCTCCTAAAGGAAGGTGACCTTGTCAACAAACAGTCCGCTTGTTGCTAGGAACCTCCTTATTCTGCCCCCTTCTTTGTATGTAGGCCTTTCATATTGTACAGCTCTTCAGAGCTCCTTTCTATCTTCAGGATGAGATGTTGCCTGATTCAGGAAATCACTGAATGAAGTCAACAAGATCTTTAAAATTTACTTATTTAAGTCTCCCTCTCTCTCTCTCTTTCTCTCTCTCTTTAACACATAGGATTGTTCCTTTACCTTCTACCTATTCAGCTCTGACTTTCTGACATGAGCTTGACTTTTCAAAAGTCAGTTTGGGGATTTTCAACAGATTAGTCAATGAAAACAATTTAGAGAGGAGCCTCCCTTCCTTCTCCTGGAAAACTTAGACTCATCCCAATACCCAAATGCTTTTTGAGAATGCATTCCAGCCATTGTCAAGGGTAGTTTAAGGCCTCTGGTAGCTACATGCCCACACATGACTGCTCATGCGTTGTTCCCACATATGCCAATGACAGCAGTGGAATCTTATATATCTGTTACAAGGGTGTACTCTCCCTCCTGGCACTGGGCAAGACTCAGTGACAAGACCTGGGTGCTTCATATTCTCATGACCTAATGGAACACCTAGTGCATGATAGGCCTTTAATGTTTGTTGGAAGGTATGAGCTTTTCTATTACATATTTTTATATAATTAGACCATCTACTGTTCAAAGGGATGAGGTATCTTAAAAACATGTCTAAATAGGAAAAAATTGATCAGTGCTGTGTTTCTACTCTTATGGTGCCCTGAGTAAGCAGGTATGTATGTGTACATGTGTCTGAGGTTCTGGGTCTTGGAAAGAGTGGTCGGCGTGGCTCTGTGAAGGACGGTCAACCCACAGCAGGAAGCTTTCCTTCTGATGGCTACCCCAGGGGAAGTGAGAGCTTCTAGAAGGAAAGCCAGTGCTGCTTTCTCCAGCTGTGTCTATCAGATCCACTCTTATAACTTGTTCTGACTCTCAGGCTGTTGAGGGTTGTCACAAACAAAACTCAAGCCCAACTCAGAAAGCCCCACCAACAGATCCAGTCCTGAGCCAAGGTGACCCACTTCCAAACATATCCCCAGGATTTCACTTCTCACTGAAAACTTTCCACAGTTCTCCTGTTAAGCTTTGTTCACATCCAAGCTGGCTTTAAGAGGGGGAACATCCATTTTAAGGCACAAGTGCTTTTTGGAAAAGCCAAACCTCAGAGCAGAGGCTATTGGTTCTCGGTCATTTTCCCCTTAGGCTTGACCACGTCAGTGTCCATGGGACCAATGTCCAGCTGCCATCTTTTTGCCAGAGGAGTTTCTCTGGACACCAGAGCTTTCCCTGCCTATCCGTATGGCAGACTGGAAATGTCAGGGAATCACAGTCCCTGACACCCCCCCACCCCCCGTCCTTTGTCCATGACTGATGAGAACTGACGTGTAAATATCACCTCCATACCCTGGGCTTCTAGAGCTCTCTGGCAGGATCCAGCTCCAGTGACTCTAATAGTGGCTTGCATGATAGTACGTTGGCTGCCCTTCCTGGCCTGTCTCGCTTCCTCACCTCCTACCAGTGTTTTCTGGGATCTCTTCCTCAACACTACTCACCCTTGATTTCTTGTTTCAGGGTCAGCCTACGGGAGAGCTCAAGCTAAGATAATATTCTTAGAGCATAAATAAGATGATCACCTTCCTTCACTCCAGGTATTTCCTACAAAGGAATCACTTTTGCTTTCTGCTTTGCTCTATGTGTGGCAAGCTATTGGTGTGGCAAGGTTAGGCTCATCTTTACAGGGACCTTTTTATGGGAAATGGCTGTCAGCATAACAAGCTTTGGCATGAAAAGAGAAAATACTCTAAATTTCTTTAAGGCACAAGAAGAAAGTCACTAAGAAGATTCTCCCACCCATGGTCAAACGGTGAGCGTAGTAAGCTGCTTTGCGAAGTTATATCGGGCTTCCCTTCCCTCGACCCCTGAGACCCAGGGAGGACTGAAAGAGTTTTAATGTGATTTCTGGAATGTGCTTAACTTTCAGAGCGGGAGCAGCTTAGCCCTTGGGAGAAGCCCATTAATATAATTTTGCAGTAGAAAAGCTTCCTATTGCCTAATCTCATTAACTCTGTTTTATGTACAGTAAGTGGCTAAGAGCTGAGTTTGTGACTTGGTAATGGTGCTTAGTGGAATAAAGAAGATATTTTCTGGTTTGCAAAGAGGAGATCCAGCACTCCAGAAATGACCACTTACTGAGAAAGGGAATGAGATTGGGGCATGTCTTATCTTTGAGTAGCTGCCATAAAACAACACAGGGTCGGGGGTTGGGAGAGAGAGGGGCTAGTTATCCCATTCTTTCCTCCAACTCTCCTAATCAATAGGACCTTCAGTGTCACCTGGAAAGCACCTGTCAGTAGCCATCTGTACTCACATTTGTAGTTTTGTTTCATTCATTCAACAAATATTAGTTGAGCACATAAGATGTATGAGGCACTGTTCCAGGCACTAGGGCGGTGGGAAAAGAGCATTAAGTCCCAGTCTCACTGAGCTTACATTCAAATGAGGAGACAAACAATAAGCAAACACATATATACTGTAATATATCAGGTGGTTTTAAGTGCTATGAAGAAAAAGAAATCGGGGTAAGAAGAGAGTTGCTATCTTGGGGGTGGGAGGTCAGGGAAGGGTGCTCTGCATGAAGTGAGGGAACAAGACATTTGAGGCATCTTCACCTTCCAGGGAGAGGCATCATTGCCCAAAGGCAAGGGCAGGAGGAAGAGAGAGAAGCCAGGGTAGCTGGAGATGGGACATGGGCCAACATAGTGGATGAGACAGGTCCTGCTGGAGCTGAGGATCAGGGTAAGGCATTTTGATTTTCACGTGATCAGAAGTCATCGGAGGCTAGGGAACAGGGGAGGGAGGAGATACAAGGTTCAAGGGTGGCTGTGTGTGGCATCTAGACTATAAGGATACCAGGGGAAGCAGAGAGGACAGGAAGCAATGAAGTGTCCTGGGTGAGAGGCAGTGTTGGCTTGGACAGGCTGGCAGGGGTGGAGGTGGTGAGATGTGACTCAGATTCAAGTTGCATTCTTCAGGTACAGCAGCAGAATTTGGTGAAAGTTTGGATGAGGTGTGTGTGTGTGTCTGTGTGTGTGTCTGTGTGTGGAGGGGGCAGAGGGATATTGATTGATTGATGGATGACTCCAAAGTTTTTGATCCATTTGGATGAGTGAGGTGTTATTTACTGGGATGGGGGACACTGGGGGGGGAAACAGGTTATTATTATTTTTTTTAATACTTTACTATTTATTTGAGATAGAGCACGCACAAGCAGGGGGAGCAGCAAGCAGAGGGAGAAGTAGGCTCCCTGCTGATGTGGAACTCCATCCCAGGACCCTAAGATCATGACCTGAGCTGAAGGCAGACGCTTAACCCACTGAGCCACCCAGGCATCCCGAAACAGGTTATTCTGGAGAAAAATCAGCAGTGTAGCTTTGTACCTGTTGAAGGTGTGAGCTGCCATTAGACATCTAGGTGGCCATGAGAGTCTGCAGGTAGAAGGTTCTGGAGTGCAAGGCAGAGGACTGGAGATTCACAGGTGGGAGTCATCAGTTGTACCGATGGTATTGAAACCCACGAGACTAGAATTCACTCTTAGGGCCTGTAGAAGGGAAGCAGGGAAGCGCAAGGACTGGGGCCCATGCCAGGCTTGCCTTTAGAGGGAGGAGAAGTGGCCTGGGAGCAGGAAAGAGGAACGAGTGAAGTACCGCCCCCTTGCAGCTTCATATTAAAACATTAAACCGAATAGCCAATAAAGTAGAGGCGTCAGTCGTGACTGTCGAGAGTGGAAGGGACAGCAGGTGGGTCCTTTCTCCATCAGTCCATTCTGTCTTCCCCTGAGTTTGGGGGGACCGAAAGCTGTGGAGGAGGGGCTGTTTGAGAGGGTTCTTCCTGTTCCCTTTCCCCTCCCCCACCCTACTTTTCTCTCAAACCTTCCTCAATTTCCCATTCTTCCTCCTTTGCCTTCCACTTCCCTTCCTCCTCTTTTCCCTCCTCTCCATCAGCCAGCCATCCTGGCACGGAGTTTCAGGCGGCTGAGGGCAGGAGGGATGCGCACCTAAGTCCCACACCCTTCCTTTCAACGTGCATATACAGCCTCCCCCACCCCCAGGAAGTGGGTCCTAAGTAAGGCCACTTTTCTTTAAACATCCATCCCATGCGGTTCACTAATTAGAAATTCGTAAAGGTTTGCGAAATGACAGAAGGCAAATTCTCCTGAAAGGCGAGTTTATTTGTTCTTCACAGTTCAGGGTGAATCACTTTAATCAGATAATCAGCTAATTTCCCTCCCAACAGCTGGTCGAGATCAGTCTGCTCTATAACTCTATTAAAAAACAACAACAATTCACTAAGAATATGGTGCCTAAGAGTCAGTTAGGAAACATGAAAATGTAGAGTCCTAGGTTGCATCCCCAGAAATTCCGCCTTGTTGGTTCTGATGATTCTGAGGCAAGTGGCTCGTGAACTGCACTGGGAAACACTGGGGTACACAAGAGTGAATGAACATTGAGGGACAGAGGACATTTTTGGCAAGCTGCCAGAATGAAGACCTTCGAACTGACAGAAGGGAGTAGGTCTCAGTGTCCCTGTGGAAGGACAGAGGAAGGGGCAAGTGATGCCAATACGGAAGGGAATGGAACGAAGCTAATGTTTTCTCTCTGATGTTGTTAGCACCTGACCGCACCCTATGACTTCCAGGGTGTACCCAGGAACTGAACATTTATCACACACCAGACACAGGATTGGGTTTTAAGAACTTTCCAGGTACCGGGGTGCCTGGCTGGCTCAGGTGGAAGAGCATGTGACTCTTGATCTTGGGGTCATGAGTTTAAGCCCCACACTGGGGAGGGGGGGTAGATATTATGTAAATAAATAAAACAATCCCAAACTTCCCAGCCACTATTTCACTTAATTCCTATTACCTTCCTCCGAGGGAGGTATTTTATAATTATTGTGCATGCATTAAGAAGCAACAAAGGTTTTAAGTGGGAGATATAGCTCTGTTTGGAATCCCTGCCTGGGTGACTCCAAATCTGCGTGTTCAACCACTGTGTGGCACGGCTGAGAAGCGCAGTCTGGGCATCAAAGCTCAAGGGGAAGGCTGTCGTGATCACCTAGGCGCTCAGGAGCGAGCCACAAAGCCTCAGTGACCTGCACACTTTCCTCGGGATGGATACTCTGGTGCCCCCTAGTGGCCGCTAAGGGGTGTGCTGAAAATTCCAGGAAGACCCATCAATGAACAGAACAGTCAAGGAACCGAGTCGCAACAGAGGCAGCTCTACAGGACAGAAACATAAGTGATTCTTAAAATACCACCAGCCTCTCACCTGATCAAACACGCAAACCCTCTACTCCCAGTATCTGCGCGTTTCCAGGGAGCTTGAGTTAGAGCCGTGTTCCCATCTTCTGCCTCAGAGACACGTGACACCCTAATTTGCAAATTGCAAGCCACAGCCTTTTAACCTGATCACAGCGGCATACACCTTCCCTCCAACCGTCCGACTCCGAGAACTGGCTTCATTTTCATTAATCAGTAAGGAAGAGCTCCCCAGCTCGTCTACTAGGCCTGCTTCTATTTTTAACAATCTGTCTGCCAAAGCACTCGTGAGCTAAAAATAGACACATATAATACAATTCATCATGCACTCAGCAGCTGGGAGGAAGCTTAATTTAAGACTCATCCAAGACTAAACAACTTTAAGAAACACACTATTTCATGTAATTATTTATTAATATCATTTTTTAGGAAGTCCTCAATATGAACCCGTTGCTATTTAGTTCGGCTTGAAGAGGTTTCCACAAACCTATTTTGCTATAGCACTGGCCAAGGTTATAAAATGCTTTGGGACCTCTTTTTTCTTAACTTTAAGCTCTTTTGGTCTCTCCTTGATTTTAATCCATTTTAATTCTAGATCTCTGCTTCAACTTGATTTTGGGGAATTGGATCCTTTTATAAAACTAGATTTAGCAAATAAAAATAAAGAATTCCTAAATTTCAGATAAACACTGAATGGTTTTTTGGTGTAAGGAAATATTTGGGACCTACCCCAATATTGCATGGTTTGCCTTAGACTACCATTTTTAAAAAAAAGATTTTGTTTATTTATTGGAGAGAGAGAGAGAGAGAGCGAGCAGGAGCAGAGGGAGAGGGAGTAGCCAACTCCCCAGAGAGCCCGACTTGGGGCTGGATCCCAGGACCCTGAGATCATGACCTGAGCTGAAGGTAGATGCTTAACCAACTGAGCCACCCAAGACTTTCCTGGTTTTAGCACTGAAAGTTCTATGTTCTGGAACACCCTTGATCCCAGGCAAATGAGAACCTCAAACCTTGAGAATTTGTTACTACTGAAAAGTCCCATGGGAGAGAAACTTTTTTTTTTTTTAAGATTTTATTTATTTATTTGACAGAGAGAGCGAGAGACACAAGCAGGCAGAGCAGCAGAGGGAGAAGGAGAAGCAGACTCCCCACTGAGCAGGGAGCCTGATGCGGGGCTGGATCCCGGGACCCTGGGATCATGACCTGAGCCAAAGGCAGTCGCTTAACAAACTGAGACACCCAGGTGCCCCAAAACTTTTCTTATTATAAGTCTTTTGGGGTGCAATTCACCTACCCTAAGTCACGTCTTCTAGTGTACAATTCATTAATTTTTAATATTTTCATAGAGTTGTGTAACCAGCACTACTAACTAATTGTAGAATATTTTCATCACTGCAAACACCCTATACTTTCCCATTTTCCCCCCCTGCAGGCCCTGGAAACCAGACTAATCTACTTTCTGTCTCTATGGATTTGCCTATTGTGGACATTTTATACAAATGAAATCATGCAATAGATGGTCCGTTAGGACTGGTTTCCTTTAGTTACCATGATGGTCTCAAGTGTCGTCTATGCTGTAACATGAATCAGTGTTTCATTCTTTTTTCTTTATTGCCAAATAATATTCCACTGTACGAATATAGCCATTTAAAAAAAAATTAAATCTTTAGCAGAGAGTTATTTGGGTTGTTTCCACCCCCAAGGCCATTATGGATAATGCTCTACTAACCACTCTAAACATTGTTGGGGAGTTTTTGTGTGTGCCCGTGTTTTTACTTCTCTTTGTTGTATACCCAGGAGTAGTATTGCCGGGTTCAACTGCAACTGTTTAACTTCTTGAGGAATTTCCAAACGATTTTCCCAAGTGTCTGCATCATTTTACATTCGCATCAACAATATAAGAGGGTTTCAATTTCTCCACTGGTTATGGTCTTTTTGAATCCAGCCATCACGGTGATTGGGAAGAGGTCTTTCTTTGCAGTTTTGATCTATATTACTCTAAAGACTGATGATGTCGAGTGTGTTTTCATGTGCTTATTTGCCATCTGTATATCTTGTGTGTATCATTTGGAGAAATGGCTATTGAAATTCTCTGCCCATTTTAATTGCGTTACTCACCCTTTTGCTGTTGAGTTTCAAGAATTTTTTTTTACTTTAAGATTTTATTTATTTATTTGAGAGAGTTAGAGAGAGAGAGCATGAGCAAGGGGAGAAGCAGATGGAGAGGGAGAAGCAGACTTGCCACTGAGCAAGGAACCTGATGCGGGACTCGAACCCAGGACCCTGGAATCATGGCCTGAGCTGCAGGCAGATGCTTAACTGACTGAACAACCCAGGCACCCAGAGTTTTAAGAATTCTTTATATATTTTGGATAAAAGTGCCCTATCAGGTATGTAATTGCAAATAAATTTCCCAGTCTGTGGGTTGCCTGAGAAACATGTTTTTAAGCCAGTGTTTCTCAAATGTTATTAGACCCTGGAGTTCTTCATTTTGATCCTCTATTCAGTATTGAATTTAAATTGTTTGCCTGGTATTGGGGCTCCCAAGATGACGAAGAGCTCCCAGGAGGAGCTCACAGTCTGGTGCGGGAGAGAGAAGCATGCAAACAAATGATTTTAGGGAGACTGGGGAGGGAAAAGTTTCATAAACATCGGGTGCATCTTCTTTTCTCTCTAGCCTTTGGTGCAATGTGGGACACCAGTGGTGATCAGTAAATATTTGCAATATAGATTGGATCCGTAGCATCCTGAACTGGAAATCCTCCTGCCTCTCTTTATTGTGTGTGGAGTTGCAATGTTTCTGTTTGTCATCTCATTTAAAGCATTCGAAAGGCCTGTTGAGGTCTGAAAAATGTCTTCTCTCTGCTACTAGCAAGTAACAGTTCCATCACTTTTAAATATGCCTAAAGCTTTGAAGATCTTGGTTAAAATAGAGCTATATTATCTGGGAGCTATTATCAGGCAGGTAACATTTTCCTCTGAATTAATTCACCCAGATGGGCTCTAATCACTTGCCAGAACCCAGGACTAGTAAATTTTCCCCAGAGTGTGGAGCTGGCCGATGTCTGGTGGGCTGGGGGGAGGGTAGCGGGAGGGGTGAGGACCTGGGGGTGGGTGCAGGGGGTACTAGTAAGGGGGTCAAAGAAAGAGACACAAAGAGCAGCAAAACCAAATTTTGACTGCACAATTATGCCAGGGCCTGCCTTGCTTATGGGGAACGAGCTTTCCAACTCATGAACAGAGAGGACAAATGCATGTAAAATTATTCTCTGCAAGACCATCAAACTGCAGAGTTTTAATGTCACGGAATTAGGGGTGATGGATGAGCCCGGATCGCCATGTTCCTATTGTGACTGCTCAGAGCCTCCCAAAACCCAACTCGCTGGGACATAAGAAAGAATGACCTTCACGTTCAAAAGGTTCCCTTTTAGGCACCAAAACACTATCGGCAGAAAGATACTCTTGAAAAATCTCTCCCGTCTCTTTTTGGATAAATCAAATATTAATTAAAGCAAATAAATTAGATGGCAATTATGTGCAATTGTGAATTGTAGTATTGAGAGGAAACGCTCTTCAGTACAGTTAATTGGCATCAATTGTGATTTGTCCAAATTAATTGAATATCCAGAGCGAGGTTAATATTTTGAACAGTTTAGTAATAAAGAGAATTAGAGGAATAAGATCAGAGCCCTGCCAGCTATGTACAGATAACATTTCTTGGAAGTCCTATCACATTTCCGGACTCACATTGTGGTCACGCCAACATCAGTGCTTATGTCAGTGAGGGAGGGCTCTGTGGGCCAGTTTTCATGAGGGATTTCCAAAAACTTGCTCACCTACCCCCCACCTCCCACCATTTTCCCATAGAAACACTATCAGGCCCTTCCCACAACCTTCTGACGGCTGCTGAGACCCTGAGACCAGCTTTGTAACTGGGGCAACTGCAGACCTTGCTTCCACCCTGTGATCTCCCTCCCAGTGAAGCCAGTGGGCAAAGGCAGTGTGCTCTTCATAGCTGAAAGCCCTACAGAAATGTAGGAAGACTTCTGCAAAGAAGACATCCAACAGACTCATGAAAAAGTGCACATCACTTGGCATCAGGGAAATACAAATCAAAACCACAGTGAGATACTACCTCACACCAGTCAGAATGGCCAGTCAGGAAACAGCAGGTGTTGGTGAGGATGCGGAGAAAGGGGAACCCTCCTACACAGTTGGTGGGAATGCAAGCTGGTGCAGCCACTCTGGAGAACAGTATGGAGGTTCCTCAAAATGTTGAAAATAGAGCTTCCCTACGACGCAGCAATCACACTACTGGGTATTTACCCCAAAGATACAAATGTAATGACCAGAAGGGGCACGTGCACCCGAATGTTTATAGCAGCAATGTCCACAAGAGCCAAACGATGGAAAGAACCTAGATGTCCATCAACAGATGAACGGATAAAGAAGATGTGGAATATATATATACAACGGAATACTATGCAGCCATCAAAAGAAATGAAATCTTGCCATTTGCAATGACGTGAACGGAACTAGAGGGTTTTATGCAGAGCGAAATAAGTCAATCAGAGAAAGACAAATACCATATCATCTCCCTGATATGAGGAATCTGAGAGGCAAAGTGGGGGCTTGAGAGGTAGGGAAGGAAAAAATGAAACAAGATGGGATCCGGAGGGAGATAAACCGCAAGAGACTAAATCTTAGAAAACAAACTGAGGGTTATTGGGAGGTGGGGAGAGGGTGGTGGGGTTGTGGACACTGGGGAAGGTATGTGCTATGGTGAGTGCTGTGAAGCATGTAAGCCTGATGTTTCACAGAGCTGTACCCCTGGGCCTAATAATACATTGTATGTTAAGAAAAAAAAAAAAAAAGAAGAAGAAGAAAATACCTATAGAAGGCTCATGTGTGGGGAGCCAGAGGGAAGGATAGGTCCCTAGAAGGCTTGTGTAGCATGCCAGTGGCATTTGGAAGAGTAATCATAGCTCACATTTATCTGGCCGGGCAGTATGACAAGTAATGTACATGAGCTCTTTCCATCGAATTGAACTCTCCTGACATCCCTCTGGGGGAGGGGAGCTCAGCTATCACCGTCCCCATGTTATTTTATTTTATTTTTTAAAATATTTTATTTATTTATTTGACAGAGATCACAGATAGGCAGAGAGACAGGCATAGAGAGAGAGGGGGGGAAGCAGGCTTCCTGCCGAGCAGAGAGCTCGATGTGGGGCTTGATCCCAGGACCCTGAGATCATGACCTGAGTGAAGGCAGAGGCTTAACCCACTGAGCCACCCAGGCAACCCCCCATTTTATTTTTAAAGAAGATTTATTTATTTGAGAGAGCGTGCACATGGGGAGCGGGGGCAGAGAGGCAGAGGGAGAGTGGGTGGCCCGGGAAAACGAGGCTGTTGAGGCTAACCTCGGCCAAGTGGCCCTCGGTCAGGCGCTGTCACGAGCTCCTGCACAGAAGTCCTACACGGAGGGGGCCCCCACACACGCCGGCTGACCGAGTGAAGAACACTGTTCTACAGTGCTAACGTTGTGCCAGGCTGCCATCCAGGTACTTCTTGAACATGTATATCCCAACAATTCCGAGAGACAAGTGGTCTTATTATCCCCATTTTACAGACGGGCAAGAGGAAGTGTGGAGAGATTAGGTAACTTGTCGGAGGTCCTGTAGCCAGCGGGTGATGGGGCTGGGGTCTTCCTGTGGGCAGTCCGGCTGCTCCAGAGTTTGTGAGCCTGAACACAACAAAACTCACCTCTCTAAGTAGGCTCCACGCTGGGTGTGGAGCCCAATGCGGGGCTTGAACTCAGAACCCTGAGATCAGGACCTGAGCTGCCCAGGCATCCACCATACTGCCTTTCTTGAATAAACATAAGCACATCCGAAGGGTAGAGGTCAGAGTTTTGTTTTGCTTGTTTGTACAGGATTCTGCTGTGTAAGGGGTGGGTTATCTCGGAGGAGGGAACTACTCTTGGGAACCTTCCCGACCCCTGCAGGCCTGCTCGGAAACTTCTCCCTCAGTCCCAGGAGCCACCCACCCTTCATGGCTGGCTTTCTTGTCGACCTCTCTTTGGCAGGGAGTAGGTGATTCAATCCTTGTTAACTAACAAGCTAAATGCAACTCCATCCACCCATTTCTTGACTGGGCAAGAAGTCAGCGAAGAGGGAATTGGGGGGAGGGGCATTGAGAGATGATTTTAGAAATGACGAAAAGAATGACAAAGGGGGAGGCCGGATGAAGACAGGATTGTGGGAAAAAGAATAGTAGGGACAAGACGAAGAAGGGCACTAAAGTTAAAAAAAAAGTGGGGGGGGGACTTTTTTCCCCTAGAGAAATACATCTGTCTGCATCAGGATGAGACCCGTCCAGCCCAATACAAGATACTTCCTCAGGGCTGCTCACCTTTTGTACGTGGCTGATTCTAATTTATGGAGTTCAGGGCTTGATTCTCCCAGGGGTGAAACGGAGAGAGGAGCACGACAGAAGGAAGAGAAAACGGGCTTTGTAATCAGAGAGAACCAGATTCAAATCCGGACCCAGCCAGTGCCTCCCTGTGTGAGCGTGAGCCGGTCACCTGACCTGTCTGAGTCCCTGCTGTCACCTCTACGATGAGGACATTAACTCCTATCAGGGGCTTATGTGAAAACTAAGCCTCCACAGAGGCTTATGTGAAAACTAAAGGTGATAACTGAAGGAAGGTGCCTGGCATGCCAGAGGTATTCAATAAATGTTAGTCGCCTTTTTGGCTGCCCCCTGCCATCCTGACCATATGCTGCCCCCATATAAACCAAGACTTTTCCCACACAGGTCCCAGCTGAAGAGGAGAGCCAGTGGAAGAGACAAGACTCTAAAAACCCAGCCCGTGCGTTCTGGTATGCCTTCAATGTCACTGAAATGCCTCAGAGGTTTTAGCTGTACTGCTTTATTTGTAATTGGCCATTGACCGCAAGGTGTGGGCAGACACTCATCAAAAATGGAGGTGAGAGAGTCAGTTTCAGGGGCGCCTGGGTCGCTCAGTGGGTTAAAGCCTCTTCCTTCAGCTCAGGTCATGATCTCAGGGTCCTAGGATTGAGCCCCGCATCAGGCTCTCTGCTCGGTGGGGAGCCTGCTTCCCCCCCTCTCTCTCTCTGCCTGCTTCTTTGCCTACTTGTGATCTCTCTGTCAAATAAATTTAAAAAAAAAAAAAAGAGTCAATTTCACTTGACCAGAATGCAGTTGGATACACCCATAGGAATAAAGGGAAATGCCTCCAACCAGAAGATCAAGACCCCTACTCATCATTTTGGCATCGCTCACTTTATAGGATTTTTTGATGGAGAGAGATAAGTCCAGTGGAAGTCAGGGAAAACAACAAAAAATGTGATCTGAAATCAATAACACAAAGCCATTTCTTTTCTTCATTTCCTTTTTTGGGCAGGTCAGGGCTCTAATTAGGAAAAGCCAGTATACCAAAAATGACGGGCAGTTAACAGAGCGTGACTCCTGCTCAGGGTAATTGGGCTAAGCTGTCCACATCGGAGCTAGCTTAAGGGGGCTCAGACATTTGGTTTCCCGGCTATACAACATCTTCCCTCACAGACTTTCCTGATGCTGGGCAGTGCTAGCAGCTGGACTCTTCTCCCAGCTCGGACATGTGCAGGGGCATGTGTGTGTGTGTGTGTGTGTGTGTGTGAGAGAGAGAGAGAGAGAGAGAGAGAGAGAGCTTTACCTCTTTGACTCTCCTGTCCTGAGCCTTATTCATCTGGTTCTACCTATTTCTGGGTTGTTTTAAGAGCCAGTGGGAGCGGGATTTCAACCTCCTTGAAAAGCTGACCCTGGGTGTGGCAGGTTCAGATCCATGTCTAGCTTTGAGCTTTGAGCTTTGCAGGGCTGAGGGACATGGGGATCTAGTACCCAGTCTGGGTCTGGGCCTTAGGCAAGACCCCACAGGTAGCCAGGGAGCCCAGACCTGCTCTTCTCCAAATCACAGAGGCCAAGTATCAAGCCTTCTGCTGCCTGGAGGGGAGAGGTGGTGTGAGCCTCCGTTTCAGGTCAGAGAGAGTGCAGCTCAAATACAGCCCTCTCAGTGTGTGACGCTGGACAATTGCCTCTCATCTCAGAATGCCATTTTCTTATCTGAAAACTAACATGGGTATAATACCACCTACCTGAAAGGTAACAGGAAGCTCGGGGTACTGTTTTAAAGTACCTGGCGCTGGGAGGGGCCTTTCTGTGACAGCTCCTACATCAGAACCTTTCAAGTTCACCCCTGAAGTTCATTCTCATCTCATCTGCATTGAAACTCAGAGGTTAGGGGCCTCTAACTAGCCCTGGTCTGTAACCCCCAGCAACAGTGAGAGGTTGAGTCTTCCCGCTGGCTCACGTTATGGCCTTTCTGGGGAGTGGTATCTGAGGTTGGTATTCGAGGGAGGTGAATATGGAGAGTATTTTCTATCCCGGAGTCAGTTCCTCCATAGGAAAACAAAGTGCTGGAAGATGGGGTGGAGGCGGGGCGGGTTGCAGGGAGGCACTGCCCATCACTGGCCCAAGCGAGTTCTAACCTGCCCCCTGCAGGGCCCGAGGTCTCCAGGAGTGAGAAGTCACAATGCTGTTGCCGGAGACTCTCAGCAGCCCTACCACCTGCTCTGTGCCTCCATGCCCATGAGTTCCTTGGTTGGGGGGGAGGGTGCAGCGTGGGGCCCCTGGCATTCAGCGAAGACCTTAATGGACAGAACAACCTCCAGCTATCTGTGCCAGTCAAAAGCCTGACTGATAGGAATGCTCTGCAGGGAACATCATCTCAAAGGGAAGGGCTACCTCCCCTCCTCCCCAAGGTTCGCTGATGTCACCACTGACCACATCAGAACACCAGGGAGGTTTATGCTTTGACATGATCTTAGCTTTTTCCACAATCACTTTCATTGCATGTCCTTTATTTAAAAAAAAAATTAAATATTTATTTATCTATTTGAGAGAGAGAGAAAAAGCAGAGGGAGGGAGAGAGCTAAGCAGACTCCATACTGAGTGCAGAGCCCAACACGGGGTTCGATCCCCGGACCCTGAGATCATGACCTGAGCTGAAATCAAGAGTCAGAGGCTTAATCGACCCAGGTGCCCTGCTGGCATGTACTTTAAATTTTATGTTCTGCAGGGACAACATTTGATCTCAATGTTGTGGGTCTGAGCCGCACATTGGTGTAGAGATTACTTAAAAATGAAATCCTTAAAAAAATGTTGTACTCTGATTTCAAGAAATAGCCATGGAAAACAGTTTCTATTGATTATAAATGTGTTGTCAAGGACACTGTCCATTATGTCACTCAGTGTCTTATCTGAAAGGAAATTTATTGTAGACTGTATTTCTGGAAACAGCCCCCCAAACTTTCTTCTCCTGAGAAAATAGTATGTTACCTTTCTGAGAATGAGAATTGTTTCATTTACTGATCCCAAGAAGCTCAGAATTGAATCTGCGGCTTAGCCACAGCAACCAGAGTAACTTTTATTTATTTATTTTTTAAGGATTTTATTTATTTATATATTTGAGGTTTAGGGGGAGGTCAGAGGGAGAGAATCCCAAGCAGACTCCATGTTAAGCATGGACCTGGGTGTGGCATTCAATGTCATGACCCTGAGATCCTGACCTGAACCGAAACCTAGAGACTGATGCCCAAGTGACAGCCACCCCAGGTGCCCCCAGGGTACTTTTATGATTAGCACACTGAACTGTGCTCCATTCCTTGGTTCTGATTTTCTCTTTCTCTTTTATTAACAATATAGACTGGGGGGCACCTGGCTGTCTCAGTCGGTGGAGCGGGCAACTCTTGATCTCAGGTTTGTTAAGTTTGAGCCCCACCTTGGGCATAGAGCTTACTTAGAAATAAAATCTAAAAACCCCCCCCCCAAAACCAGTATATGTATCTTTTGTTGTGCATATATATATATATATATATATATATATATATCTCCTTCATTATAAGGAATATAAAGATAGATAAATGCATATATGCTACACACACACTTTGATACTTCATTATATGTGGAGTCAAAGCCCTTTTTGGAGGTACAGCTTTCCTCCGTGGACGTAGCTGGCTGGCTGGCTGGCGGTAACATTTACGATGCATTAGCTTACATCGTCAAATGACCTTTGTCAGCCTCTGTGTCTCTGCAGCCTCCCACAGATCTCATGAATCTGGGTTATAGCCTTGGACCTTCTATGGTCTTTGAAGAACCATTAATCTCAAGCTTCAGCATAATACTGCTTGCCCCATTTACCTCATAAAATGCTACGGGGATCATATAAAAAAAATCATGAATGCCTTTCGAGTGGAGTCTTTTAGAAAAGATAGAAGAGTGGCTAAAAAATTTCCAGATAAGAGACCAGTATTGTTTGGCGAGCAAAATCAGCATGGGGGTCAGGGGGGCGGGTCCAGAGTGAGGAAGGAGACTTAAATCTAGGAAGCCTTGGCTTGATATTTTCTGATGGCCTCTCCACTCCATTCCCCACACTTCTCCACCGGGTTCTGTGTTCTAGGAGGCGCACTGTCTAGACTGCATGGGCTGGGCTCTTCTGCCCTCAGGCTTCAGCCATGGGAACCACAGGCAGAGAGGCAGGGAGTTAAGCAGAAGGAGGTTGGGGTGCCTTCCGTGACTGGGGTTACAAGCTGGGGGCTGCCTTGCTCTACAGAGGGCCCCCACCCACAGCCAGGTGCACAAAGAGCTCCAACACTAACTACTACACTTCTCTCCAGCTTCTGTTCACCACCCCCCTGGCGAGGGCTCCCTCTGCTGCTAACCCAGGGAAGCCTCATTGACCCTCCACTCTCCTTAGCCCCACCCACAGTTTTGTAAACTCTTCCTTAAACTTTGTAAAAGCTTCATTAAACTCTGCTGAATCGCCCTCCTGTAGGGCACCATGTGGGGTCTGGTGATGTTCCCCTCCAATCCCTCACAAGGCTCACCCCTCACGAAACCTCCTTGTCGTAGATATGCTTGCTCATTTCACAGTGGAGAAAAAAGATAGGGTTAAATCTGTTTCCCAAAGTAGAATAAATTCTAAGCTATGGTATTAAACCCAGATCTGTCTTGTGCCCTTTCTACCTGTTCTCGTAGTTGGGTAAAGTGTTTTTGATGCTGTATTTGTTCACCCCTCTTTCTTCTCCTTCCGTACTAGAACACAATCTAATACAATTAGTATAAATTAAAACATATCTGGGGTATATTATACTGAGATAAAGCCTCTATCAACGCTGAGGTGGAGAATTCACCTGCTGTATCCTATCATCTTCTTTTACTTTTTAAAAAAAATGATAAATAACACCTAATTTTATGTGACAGTGGAAAGCACAAGATTGGCAGGAGAAGTCAGGGATGGCACTGCCTCTGGTAATCATACTGATAAAAACATTCCAGAAAAAAAAAACTTAAAAGATTACATTTTTCTGTCTATTTTAGGCTGGATTCTTAGTCTACTCTCTGTGTCCTACCAAATCTGGAGACAGGAGACATTGGTTTATCTGAATATTTGATTTTTCTAGTTGTTAGCATGAGCAAAGGGAGGAGCTAGGAGAGAGAGGCATTCACTGCGAGAGCTTGGAAGTTCTTACGTAATTTATATCCTAGGGAATAAAATATACATCCCAATACTTTTAATCCATTATGTATAGCTGCCATTAAGATAGAGTGGGCCCGGGGCGCCTGGGTGTCTCAGTGGGTTAAGCCTTTGCCTTCGGCTCAGGTCATGATCCCAGGGTCCTGGGATCGAGCCCCACATCGGGCTCACTGCTCAGCAGGGAGCCTGCTTCCCCCCTCTCTCTCTGCCTGCTGCTCTGCCTACTTGTGATCTCTGTCTGTCAAATAAATAAATAAAATCTTTGAAAAAAAAGAAATAGAGTGGGCCCTTGTGCACCTGAGTGTTTATAGCAGCAATGTCCACAATAGCCAAACTATGGAAAGAACCTAGATGTCCACCAACAGATGAATGGATAAAGAAGAGGTGGTATATATATACAATGGAATACTATGCAGCCACCAAAAATCAAAATCTTGCCATTTGCAATGACGTGGATAGAACTAGTGGGTATTGTGCCAAGCGAAATAAGTCAATCAGAGAAAGACAATTACCATATGATTGGTCTGATATGAGGAATTTGAGAAGCAGGGTGGGGGGTTTTGGGGGGTAGGGAGGGAAAAAATGAAATGAGATGGGATTGGGAAGGAGACAAACCATAATCTCACAAAACAAACTTGAGGGTTGCTGGGGGTGGGTGGGGGAGAGGGATAGGGTGACTGGGTGATGGACATTGGGGAGGATATGTGCTATGGCGAATGCTATGAATTGTGTAAGCCTGATGATTCACAGACCCATACCCTTGAGGCAAATAATACATTATATGTAAAAAGAAAAAAAAAAAAGAAGGTAGAATGGGCCCTTATTGTTTCCTCTTGGAGTGTGTAGTGGGAAAACCCAGATGCTTTTGCAAAGAGACTACAAAATGATGGGTGTGGTGTGGGAGGGCTGGTGGGGGGGGGGCATAGACCATTCAGATCCATTCCTGGGGTGGCCTCTGGAGGACTGGCCACATAAACCTAGATATCTTTTTAGACCTGTGCACATACAAGTGAACCCCCAGGATGTTATGAGTGTCCTTTATTAGTAGCAAAATGCTTGATCTGCCTTGGACACAGACATAGCAAACGATTAGTCAGTACTCAGAGCTATAACAAATACGATGCCAGGAGTAACCACCCCACACAGAGTCCTTACTCAGCAGTGGATTATTTAATAATCAACCCTCCCTACTTTAGGCAAAAGTCTTAGGTGTCTTGAAAACCTAGTTTGAGTAAATTTATTGGCCATGACATTTCTTCTCTTGTGAATCCCCTGTGCATTTTTTATTTAGGTAGAAATTTAAATTTTTCTTTTTTTTTTTTTCTTGTAAGCTCTATGCCCAACCTGGGTCTTGAACTCATGACCCTGAGATTAAGAGTCACGTGTTCTACGCACTGAGCCAGCCAGAAATTTAAACTTGTAAGGTGGTTAAATCTACCATGCATTTCCTTTATGGTTAGTGCTTTAATGTTTTGTTAAGAACAAAAATGTACATATGGACACATGGACTACGTAGATATTTATGTTGTGAATGTAACAATAGTCTAAATATTTAAAGTTTTGCTCATTCCATAGATATTTAATTCATATAAAATTTACTTTTGTGTGTATGAAGTAGGTATAGGATTTAACTTTTCTTTCTCTCTTTGGAGAAGCACTGTTCACTACCAATAGTTAAAAAGTTAACCCCTTATTCATGGGTTTGTAATGCCATTTATGTCATATTCCAGGTATATACATCTAAATAGGTCTCTTCTGGATTCTTGTCTATCAGGGTTTTGTTTTTTTTTTTTTGCTTGTTTATCCAGATGCAAAAATATTTTAACCATTCTTGGTCTTTCATTCCTTTTAATCTATAGAGGATCAGCCTGCCAAGTTCTGAGACAACTCTATAGGGATTTTGATTGGAATAAATTTGTATTTATAGACTTACAATTGAGGGAGAATTGACATACTTAAAATTCTCAAAGTTTCCATTCATGAACATTTACTCGAACTTCCTTGTATGTCCTTTAGTAAAGTTTTATAATATTTTCTTAAAAATCCAGAGCACATGAGCTACTTTGTTGTCTTTTTTTTTTTTGCTACTGAAACATTTATAGTTTGATTGATTGTTGTTGGTAGACTCTATTAATTTTTGCATATTAATTATATGTTCAAGAAATACTGCTGAACCATCTTATTGATTCTAGTAGTTTGCCAGGAGATTTTCTTTAATTTTATATAAAGACAACCATACCTTCTGCAAGTAATGAAATTTTGTTACATCTTGTGCAATCCTTATATCTCTTATTTATTTTCTTGCCTCATGCCTCTACCTAGGGCCTCCAGCATCATGTTTTAATGGTAGTAGTGGTGAAGGCATCTCTTGTTTCTGACTTTAAAGGAAGGATGTCTAATGTTTCACAATTAAGAACGATGTTTGTCATGACTTTCTACTAGATATCCTATCAAGGGGCAAGGAAGTTCTCCTGTATTTTAAATTCTCTGATTAAAAAAAATTTCTTAAATTTCCAAATACTTTTCCCTGTGGCTATAAGGATGAACAGTGACTTTCCAATTCCCACTCTTCAATAAAGTTGGAGAGTTCAGGTCTAGGCGGGTACACAGAATCAAGGATCTCAGTGGCAGCAGAGATTTGAAGAGAGGAGGCTGGAATTGCTATGTTCCTATCCTCTGAACTTGGAAACCTCCCCTGATTACCCATTAACTCCCCCAAAAGTCCCTTCCATGCTCTGTAGTTCCAAGATGTGATTAGTTCTCCACGGGCCTCTGCCAAATCAGTATCCTGCAGTGCCTCCTACTGGTGCCTCTGAACACGGAGCTACAAAAGGTCTGTCTGATCTCTTTTCTTCTGGATAGCCCTTAGGACATGGCCATAGTACCCATTTTAAGTACTATCATGATCCTCATTGTTCCTTTCTGAATGCCTACGAAGTTTCTTACAGCCTGGCTTTGAGTGTAGTGTCCAGAGTTGAAATCAGCACTGGATGGACCTGAATCAAATACTGTTCAACTGAGGAGGACAATCCCTTCCTTGTAGTAGTTAATTTACCTTTTATAACTCAAGATTCCATTTGCTTTTCACAGTATTGGTGCCCAAAGACCTTGCCATTTAACTAAATCCCTTGCGCCTTTCCTCTCTATAGCTCCTGACTTATGACCTCTCTGTGCGCTGGGTGTTTCCACCCATGGTCAAGTCTTTATGTTGACCTTTGTTAAATTTCATTCTGTTAGAGTAACCTGTTACAATCGTTTGGATCCATATTCTGTTTTCCAGCTATACAATACCCAGCACAGCTTTGTATCCTTTACAAATCTGATAAGCTCATATCTCCATCTGAGTCATTGTTGGGAATGTCAGAGGATGGGGTTGAGGATAAAGCCCTAAGGTCTAACGGGAGGTCCTAGCAGGAAGGCTTAGTCACAAGTATCGTGCAAACAGAAATTACAGATTTTAATTATTTTATTATTATCCCATTATTATATGTTATTATTAGAATTTAAATCTATAAAGTATAGACTGGAGCTTTAGACTTGGGAGCCACTGAAATGTGGGAGTGCATG
Source organism: Mustela erminea (assembly GCF_009829155.1). Taxonomy (NCBI): domain Eukaryota; kingdom Metazoa; phylum Chordata; class Mammalia; order Carnivora; family Mustelidae; genus Mustela; species Mustela erminea. The sequence goes on along the minus strand of NC_045624.1, from coordinate 87,057,254 downwards.
AGAAGTAAAACAGGGGAAAAGGATAATGTAGAGAAAGAAGATGATAGAAAACGAAGGCCAGAGACTTGAAAGGGGAAGCAGAGCTAGAGAAGGCAAAGAAGGAATCAGTGATTCAGATGGGAACTAGGAGAGTCCAGGGTCATGGTAGGCAAGAGAAGATAGTTCCAAGGAGAAGGGTCAAGGTTATTTGGTGTGTTTGTGCAGGGATGGGGGGTTTGGGGGGGCATGCTTGGGGGATGATGCTGATGGAAGGTTTAAAAGCAAGATGAAATCCCAGACCAGTTCTGGAGGCATACTACTGGTAATGCTTTTTTTCTTAAGCCAAATGGTAAGTAAGTAGGTGTTTATCACATGATTATTTATATTTTTTTGAATGCAGGAAATATTCATAATAAAAGGATTAAAAAAAGATTTTGTTTATTTATTTGACAGAGAGAGACACAGTGAGAGAGGGAACACAAGCAGGGGGAGCGAGAGAGGGAAAAGCAGGCTTCCCACTGAGCAGGGAGCCCAGTGGGGCCCCAGGACCCTGGGATCATGACTTGAGCCAAAGACGGACACTTAACCAATGAACTACCAAGGTGCCCTACATTTTTTTTTTTTTCCCAGAAAGAGTGAATAGATAATGTGGAAGGAGAAGTACTGGCAATAGATTACCTTTAAAAATGAAATTTTAGGGGCACCTGGGTGGCTCAGTGGGTTAAAGCCTCTGCCTTCGGCTCAGGTCATGGTCTCAGGGTCCTGGGATAGAGCCCCACATCGGGATCTCTGCTCAGCAGGGAGCCTGCTTCCCTTCCTCTCTCTCTGCCTGACTCTCTGTCTACTTGTGATCTGTCAAATAAATTAATAAAATCTTAAAAAAAAAAAAAAACCTGGGTGGTTCAATTGGTTAAGTGTCTGCCTTTGGCTCAGGTCATGATTTCAGGGTCCTGGGACCGAGTCCTGGGCCGAGCTTCCTGCTCAGCAGGGTGTCTCTGTCTCTCTCCACCCCCCAGTGGCGTGTGTGCGTGTACATGTGTGCCAAAATCAATAAATAAAATCTTTTAAAAAGTGAAACTGTAGTGGTGAAAAAGCAAGAGAAAGAGTAAAAGCTCATGAGGTCGAGGGTACAGGTCATGGTCTTGAGCACATTGATAGTAGAGGGGAAGATGCCAATAGAGAGGAGGGTCTTCACTGTGGGGAAAAAGAAAACAACTGATAGACCAAACTCCAGTGTGCAGAAAGGGGAGGGGATTAAGAATTCAGGAGGCACAATAACTAAAATGTGGGAGCAATGCAAGTGTCTATCAGCGGATGAATGGGTAAGCAAAACGTGACATATATATGATGAAATATTATTCAGCTTTAAAAAAGAAGGAAATTTTGGGGCCCCTGGGTGGCTCCGTGGGTTAAAGCCTCTGCCTTCAGCTCAGGTCATGATCTCAGGGTCCTGGGATCGAGCCCCGAATCGGGATCTCTGCTTGGCAGGGAGCCTGCTTCCCCCTCTCTCTTTGCCTACTTGTGATCTCTGCCTGTCAAATGAATAGGTAAAATCTTAAAAAAAAAAAAAAAAAAGAAGGAAATTCTGACACATGCTCAACACGAATGTATCTTAAAGACCCTAGGCTGAGTGAAATAAACCAGTCATAAAAAGATAAATACTATAACCACTTATATGAGCCTCCATTCCACTTGTAATTGATACTTAGTCAAAATCACAGAGAGAGAGCAATACAGACCTAACTCCAGAAGCAAGAAAAATCTCAAATAAACAACCTAACCTAACACCTGAAGGAGCTAGGGGGGAAAAAAAATAAACAAAGCCTTGATCCAGGAAAAGGAAAGAAATAATACAGATTAAGGCAGAAATAAATGATATAGAAACTAAAAAAATCCAATACAACAGGCCAATGAAACCAAGAGCTGGTGCTTTGAAAGGATCAACAAAATAAATAAACCTCTAGCAAGACTCACTAAAAAAAAAGAGCACTCAAATAAACAAAATTACTAACGAAAGAGGAAAAATAACAACAAACACCATAGAAATGCGAATGATTTTAACAGAATACTATGAAAATATATCTGCCAACAAATCGGACAATTTAGAAGGAATGTTTAAGTTCCTAGAAACATATAACCTACCAAAACTAATGCAGAAGAAATAGAGAACTTGAGCAGACCAATTATTATCAAGGAAATTGAATCAGTAATAAAAAAAACGCCTAAAAACCAGAAGTCCAGGACCAGATGGCTTCACAGGTAAATTCTACCAAATGTTTAAAGAAGACTTCATACTCATTCTTTTTAAACAATTCCAAAAAATACAAGAGCAAGGAAAACTTCCAAATTCATTCTATGAGGTCAGTATCACCCCAATACCAAAACCAGATAAAGACACCACAAAAAAAGAAAACTACGGGCCAACAGCTCTCATGAATATAGAAGCAAATTCCTCAAAAAAATATTAGCCAACTGAATCCAGTAATATATTAAAAAAAATCATACACCATGTTCAAGTAGGGTTTATTTCTGGGATATAAAGGTGGTTCAATATTCACAAAACAATCAACATGATATGTCATATCAATAAGAGAAAGGATAAAAACTGATATGATCATTTCAATAGATGCAGGAAAAAGCATTTGATAAAGTACAACATCAATCCATGATAAAAAAAAAAATCTCTGCAAAATGGGTCTAGAGGGAACATACCTCAACATAATAAAGACCTTATAGGAAAACTTCACAGCAAACATTATACTCAATGGGAAATGGAGAGCTTTTCCTTTAAGGTCAGGAACAGGACAAGAATGTCTACTCTCACCATTTCTATTTGACATAGCACTGGAAGTCAATACCACAGCAATTAGGCAATATAGAGAAATAAGAAGCATTCAGACTGGTAAGGAAGAAGTAAAACTCTCACTATTTGCAGATGACATGATATTCCATATAGAAAACCTTAAAGACACCATGAAAAATTTACTAGAGCTGAAAAATTCAGTAAAGTTACAGTTTATGAAACTGATGTACAGAAATCTGTTGCATACCTGTGCACTAATAAGGAATGAGCAGAAAATGAGAAAAGGACACAATTTCATTTTCGATTGCACCAAAAATGATAAAATATCTAGGAATAAACTTAACCAAGGAGGTAAAAGACCTATACCCTGGAAACTATAAGACACTGATAAAAGAAATTCAAGATGACACAAAGAAATAGAAAGGCATTCCATGCTCATGGGTTGAAAGAAAAAAGTATTGTTAAAATGTCCATACAACATAGAGCAATCTACAGATTTAATGCAATCTCTATCAAAATATCAAAAGCATTTTTTATATAACTGGAATAAACAATTCTAAAATTTGTATGGAGCCATGAAAGACTCAGAATAGCCAAAGCAATCTCAAAAAAGAAAAACAAAACTGAAGGTATCACAATTCCAGATTTTAAGTTATATTATGAAGCTGTAATAATTAAGAGAGTATGGTACTGGCATGAAATAGACACATAGATTAATGGAATAGAACAGAAAACCCAGAAATAAGCCCACAATTATATGCTCAATTAATCTTTGACAAAGCAGGAAAAAAATGGGAAAAGACAGTTTATTCAACAAATGATGTTGGGAAAACTGGACAGCCACACACCAAAGAAAGAGACTGAACCTTTTTCTTTCATCGTACACAAAAAGAAACTCAAATGGATTAAATATCTAAATGTGAGATCTGAAACCATAAAAATCTTCTCACATTGGCCAAAGAAACATTTTTCTAGATAAGTATCCTGAGGCAAGGGAAAAAAAAGCAAAAATAAAGTATTGGGACTACATAAAAATAAAATGCTTCTGCACAGGAAGCAACCAACAAAACTAAAAGACAACCTACTAAATAGAAGGAGATATTTGCAAATTACATATCCAGTAAAGGATTAGTATTCAAGATATATAAAGAACCGATACATCTCAATACCCCAAAAATGAACAACCCAATTAAAAATGGGCAGAAGACATGAACAGACATTTCTCCAAAGAAGACATGCAGATGGTCAGTGGACACATGAAAAGATGTCCAGCATCATTCATCATCAGGGAAATGCAAATCAAAACTACAATGAGATATCACCGTACACCTACCATGACAGCTGAAATCTAAAACACAAGAAACAACAAGTGCTGGAGAGGATGTAGAGAAAAAAGAACCCTGGTGCACTGTTGGTGGGAATGAAAATTGGTACAGCCACTGTGGGAAAGAGTATGGAATTTCCTCAAAAAGTTAAAAATAGAACTGTCTTATCACCCAGCATTCACACTCCTGGGTATTTATCCCCAAAATACAAAAATATTAATTCAAACGGGTATGCGCACTTATGTTTATTGTGGCATTATTTACAATAGCTAAACTATGGAGGCAGCCCAATTTCCATTGAAAGATAAATGGATAAAGAAGAGGTGGCATATATACTATACTATATAATTATATATAATACTATATATATAGTATATATATAAAATACTATATATAATACTACATATATTATATATAGTATAATAATATGTAATATAACATATAATAATATATAATATTATGGAACATATTATGGAATATTATTCAACCACAAAAAAGAATGAAGTCTTGCCATTTGCAACAACATGGATAGAGCTAGAGAGTATGATGCTGAGTGAAATCAGTCAGAGAAAGACAAATACCTTTTGATTTCACTCATATGTGGAATTTAAGAATCAAAACAAATAAGCAAAGAAAAAAGAGAGAAAGAGAAACCGAGAAATAGACTCTTAACTACAGAGAACTGCTGGTTACCAGAGGGGAGGTGGGTAGGGAATGGGGAAAATAGGGATTAAAGAGTACACTTATCATGATGAAAAAAAACAAAATAAAATAAAATGATTAAAAAAAAAGTCATAGAGACCGAAAGCAGAATGGAGGTTCCCAGCAGCTGGGTAGAAGGAATGGGGAGTAGTCTCTGGGGCAGAATAAGGAAAGAGACCAGAGATGAAGGAATAAAAAAGGGTGATGATTTAAAAAAATTTTTTTAGAAAAGATTTTATTTATTTATTTGACAGATAGAGAGTACAAGCAGGCAGAGCAGCAGGCAGAGGGAGAGGGAGAAGCAGACTCCCCGCTAAGCAGGGAGCCTGATGTGGGGGTCGATCCCAGGCCCCTGGGATCATGACCTGAGCCGAAGGCAGCTGCTTAACCAACTGAGCTACCCAGGCACCCCAAAAAAGGGTGATGATTTAAGAAAAAAAAAAGTTTGAGGTAGACAAGAAGAAATTTGAAGCTGTCACTGGATTAGCTTCATCGTGGCACAGGCGCTGGTGGGGTCCCCTGAGGGTGGAGGTGTATTGCAGACTGGAGCAGAGGGCCTGAGGTCTGGGGTCACTTGTGGAAGGGAGGCATGAGGGACCAGTGAGGAATGAAGGAAGGAGGTACCAGGTGGCAAGGAACGCTCAGCGGAGGGAAGCTGTGGACACAGCACCGTTTTTTGGGGCTTTCTTTGGCTCTCCTCAGCTACCTGGGGATGCAGGGGGAGGAAGCAGATAGGGTGCTGGTGGTAATCCTGGACTGAGGGTTCTCAGGGTGGGAGGAAGCAGCTTGGGGTGCTGACAAAGTCTGAGCCTGCCGGAGTGAGACACACACCCCATACCTATATTTGGGAGGGGGTCTCTGGAGATAGCTTTTGGGGACCAGATTGGGAGGGGGAGGGGAGGCCTGTGAGCTGTGTGTGCTGTGAGATCTGTGCCTCAGGTCTCACAGCCTGTGGGGGAGCTCCTAGGAAGCCCCCTTGTAGTACTGGGGCAGCCTGTAACGTTTGTAATGTCAAAGGGGCTGAGGAAAATTCTGACCGATTGATTAGTCAGAATGAAAGATGTCTGCAATGCTAGGTTTCGGGGCCAGTCTATGGGATCTCTGGGACCGTTCTACACAGTTTTCATACTGACAGTGAGATATCTTGAATTGGATTCAGCCTTCCTAGCAGGAGTAGCCTGGGACCCAGCTAGAATTTACTGATTTATTTCAACTAGACTTTACCTATCATAGAAACTGCTACATGGTAATGACTGCATACTGCTATTTCTCTCCTGCAGGACCCTCAGCTAGAAACCTCTCCGCTGTTTGAATGTATGGTTTTGTTATCAGGGGTGACGTGGGGGGAGTGCGGTCATGGGAGCCCAGGAAATTTTTACCAGCATTCAGAAAGAAGAAAAAGACTGCATTTCACACACTGAAAGGTGTTAAAACATTAGAATTCTCCAGATGGCATGACAAAGAGGATTCGGTTCCAAATTTACTGCCCCCAGGGGTGGTTTTCACTGGAGTAAGAACAGCCCAGCCGGCAGAGTTATCCTGACATCACAGTAACTCAAGGGAGGTGCAGCTACTTTTCCTAGGAGCGTTTTTTAGAAAGGCAGGCGGGCTACCTGAATGTCCTCAAGATTGCTCCAGGACTTGGGGGGAGGGGTGTGTGTGCTGTTCTTAGTTCTAATTCTAGACTTTTCTATATGACTGAGCAACTTGGTAATTGGGACCCTCTTGAAGCACACATGTCGTTGTCTTTTATCTCCAGAGCCTGGCATCTAAGCCTGCGTCATGGATTTAATACACAAGGAATCACCAGTGGAATAGAAATTAGGTGGCCACACAGTAGTATAAAATATTCACATCGGAGAGCATCACCTCCTGCTTTCTGCCTTATTAGGGGAAGGAACATGACTCTGACAGCTGGAATGGTGTTGACTAAAAGCCTGCATTCTAGAGAAGCAGGCTGCTGGGAGGGAATCCCTGCTTCACTGCTTTCTAGTTGAACAGCCTCACTGAGCTATAGTATCATTATCTGTAAAACGGGGACAATAGATTCGTGCCTCCATCACAGATCATTGTGAGGATGAAATGAGACAAGAGAGAAGAAGCCCCTGGCACACAGCAGAATCACAACTCTGCTTGGGGGTTGGAAGTCTCTTTGCTATCAGAATTCCCTCTTCCCCTCAAGCCTAGGATTCACCTTTCATTTCTGGCTGGTAGCCAAAATTAACAGAACCTTGGGCAGGTGCCCAGGTCAAAGTACATCCTCAAAACCTGCTTCTTGAAAGAATGTATGTTGAAAGACATTAGCTCTCAATCTCTGGGAATTTCAAAACACATACATTAGTCTTACTAAGCAAGTGATTTCAATATTACATGTATACAACAGAATTGTCTGACCCTTAGGTTTTGAGAACACAACAATTCACCGAAATTAACAAAAGTGTCAGGAGGTCAGTGATTCTCAAATTTTACCACATGCGAGTTTCTGAACTAACTCAAAATGCCCCAGAGTCAGAATCTGAAGATCTGGAAAGAGGGTTGTCTCCAGCATCTTAAATCCATCCCCTGGACAGTTGAGGCAACACTTTGGGGCAGCCTAAAGGTTTCTACCGAAAAACTCTAGAGGTCACTTCAAAATGTGATGGGTGCTCAACCAAAAGCAGGAATCTGTTTGTTCTTTTACTTCTCGGTGTCCTTTTTTCTCCAATGGGTGAGAGAAGCATAGGATTGAAATGTCCTTCAGCCATTGACTGGGCTGGGAGAATCTAGTGCTGAGCAAAGCAGACGCACTTAAAAGATTCAGCATGAAGATCTAGAGTTGCTCGGACACACTCTGTGCCTGGAAATCACCCACAAGGGCTATGCTCTTGGACTGTAAAGCTAGGAGCCTCTGTTTCTCAGTCTGACATTTCAGGAGGACTGTATATTCTCATTCAGGATTAAGGAAGAAATATTCTGCAGTGTCGTTATAAATAATTCAACATCTAAGAGAGCTTAATGTGAACCACAAGAATATGACCCACAGGATACTCCAAGTCCAAGAAGAATGCCTCCAGATCAGCATTCAAAGTCTGTTACTAGGAAATATATGCCAGGCCCCTCAGTGGGCAGGGGAGACATTTCTGTGCATTGAGAAGTGATTTTTCTAAGGAATTAGACTCTCCCGGAATCTGGACTCCGCTTTTAACCTCTGTCTGAGGTCACGAGTCTGTTCCGTCACGACGCGGTGATACCTGGCACCGGTCTCCCCTCCCCTGCTAATCTGCTGTCGTGAATGCTGCCTTGAACGGGTCTTAAGATTCAATTATTAATCAGAACCAATTTAACAGGCTGTTGGTGCCAGGAATGAATTTTTTTTTCAGTTTGCAAAGCTGGGATAAGCTGATCTAGGAGAATGGTACGATGTCACAGGAAATACATTAAGCTTCCCACGCCTGCCTAAAGAGCTTACGGAGGTTGACAAGAGTGCAAAGAAAGGTGTGTTTGGGTAGATGCATTACTGGTGGATGGAGAGTCGCTATGAGGAATTTATAAGCCAGAGCAACCTCAGTTCAGATAAAGTTTTCTTAACCTGGAAGGAAGGGCCAAGTTCCTATACTCTCTCTTGTAGCCACGAGAAGCTACAAGTTTATTAATTATCTCATGAGGCGCCACACTTCAGACAAGAGGGTGATAAGGGACCTAAGTCATTTGCAATATGTGGGGAGTGCAGATGGTCGTGCTGAGTGCAAAAAAGAGATTTTTTTAAAAAAAGATTGTATTTATGTACTTGAAAGAGAACAGGCAGGGGGAGTGGTGGAGGGAGAAGCAGACTCCCTGCTGAGCAGAGAGCCAGATGTGGGGTTTGATCCCAGGACCCCGGGATCATGACATCAGCTGAAGGCAGCCACTTAACCAATGGAACCACCTAGGTGCAACTGAGAAGCTACATTCTCGGAGAGGAGCTCTCATAATGAATGGACCTCACCATGGAACCTCAGCTGCGCAGTGCACGCACGAGGTCACCTCAAAGGGTGGCCGGGTGCTTATCCAACACAAGAATCTCTTTGTTTTTTCACTTTCACGTTTCTTCCTTTTTTCCTCCTGTAGATGAATGGTGTCTAAGATGGAAATTACCTTTAGTCATAGACTGGAAACTTTTTCTGCCCAAAAAGATTAGAATTTCACCTTGGAGGACCTGGATGGTTCAGTTGGTTGAAACTGCCTTTGGCTCAGGTCATGATCTCAGAGTCCTGGTACCAAGTGTAGGGCTCCCCACTCAGCGGGGAGTCTGCTTCTCCCTTTTCCTCTGCCAATCCCCCTGTTTGTGCTCTCTTAAATAAATAAATAAGACCTTAAAAAAAAAAAAAAGAATTTCACCTCTAACTCGGTGCAAGAATTAATACGATCTTCTCCTAGTCAGGGGGTACTGAAGTATAGGCAGTCAGCTGCATAATTTGCAGGCCCAGGGGCTAGAAGAAAATTGCTCAGAAAGTGGGAAAAATTGCCATTCAAGGTATTGCAATACGAAGCTTTTCCCTTTTTTCTTGTGGTCTCTCGCCTTGTCATGGCGTTGGAGTTCACTTGTTTTCTTTCTTTCTTTTTTTTCTTTTTAAGATTTTATTCATTTATTTGAGAGAAAGAAAGAGTGAGCAAGAGTAGGGTGGGGGAGCAGAGGGAGGGAGAGAAGCAGACCCCCTGCTGAGCAGGGAGGCGGATGTAGGACTTGATCCCAGGACCCTGAGATTATGTCCCGAGACAGAGGCAGACGCTTCACCAGGTGAGCCGCCCAGGAGCACCGCCCCAACTCTTTTTCTTGTTGTAAAATACATGGAACATCAAATTTGCCCTTTTCTCCTTTTTTAATATGTTACATGTACATTTTACACATTTTTAAGTGTACAGTTCGGTGGTATCAAATACATTCACACGATTGGGCAACCATCACGAGTCATGGCATATTTTATTTGCTTTTTATTTATTTATTTATAAAAGAATTTATTTGTTTATTTGAGAGACAGAGGGAGAGAGAGCACAAGTAGGGGAGGGGGCACAAGGAGAGGGGGAAGCAGACGCCCTGAGCAAGGAGCTGGGGGACCCTGGGATCATGACCTGAGCTGAAGGCAGATGCTAAACCGACCGACCCACCCAGGCATCTCTTTATTTGTTACTTAATGTCCTTCTAGGTAGATAAAGTTCAAACTTTTAATTATTAGCATGAATTTTAGCATTCATTTTTACATTGTGCCGTGCTAGCTTTAAATGTAAATGTCAGAGCATTTAGCTCATTTGTGCAATCCCTGAGATCACATAATTTGTTTTTCATCTCTGGAGGAGGCCTTGAACTGGCTGGAAAATACCAACACTGGTTCGGGAAGATTGGGAAGGAAGAGAGGGTTCCCCTAACTATAGGGTGGGCTGGAGGGAACTGGCTGGGAGCCCCTGCTCTGTGTGCCCACTTGGGCCTGATGACGTCAGCCCTCCCATCTGCTGACAGAGGGATGTATTGTTGTCTGGCTTGAAGCAGGTCCCTCCCCCCGCCGTGGTCTCCCCAAACATGGTGACAGGTTATCCCCCAGGGGATTGCAATCTCTGTACTTGGTAACTGGATTGGGAGTGTCCCTTACTGAGTTGTGGCCTCCTGCCTGATGTCCACTGGAAAGAGGCAGCACTGTTGTAGCCCGTCCCCAGGATCCTGCAGGACAGGTGCATACAGCCAGGATCTTCCCCACCCATGCCTGTGCCCTTCCTGGGATAGAAGGTGGCAGCGGTCACTGGGCAGGCCCTAGAAGAAAAGGCTGGGCAGGCTCAGGTTCCAGGGGACAGGAAAACGGGCAGAGAAATGCCCCTCATCCTCTAGTTGGGAACATCTGCTAGGTGTGGCAGCAGGAAGCAGGGTCCCAGAAGCAGTCTCCGAGCCTCCCTACCCCTTTGCATGCTCCAAGCTTCCACTACCCCATCAGACTTCACTTACAAAACACAGTTTTAAGCCCGGGGCTGCACAGCATTCAACCCCAAGTGTGGGGTCCTTCTAAGCTTAGGACCCTACAGGACTATGCTGGTTGGTCCTGCATCCTCGGAGCTGACCCTGGTTGTGAGAGCAAAGATCGAGTGAGCCAGAACAGAATCAATGCCCCCTGGGGCGCCTGGGTGGCTCAGTGGGTTAAAGCCTCTGCCTTTGGTTCAGGTCATGATCTCAGGGTCCTGGGATCGAGCCCCGCATCAGGCTCTCTGCTCAGCGGGGAGCCTGCTTCCCCCACCCCCCCGCCTACCTCTCTGCCTGCTTGTGATCTCTGTCTGTCAAATAAATAAATAAAATCTTAAAAAAAAGAAAAAAAGAATCAATGCCCCTGTCAGCAAGGCCAGCCCTGCCCATTTTCCGGCTCCCAAGAGGAGACCTCTTGGACCCAGAAACATCTCTGTGAAGAGTGGATTTGTTCCTTAGATAAAGCCTTCATGTCTCTCAGTACTGCCCCACGTTCGGCAGTGCCCTCATTTCTCCCCTGCCCACACAGAGTTTTAAGGACGGTGCTTTGTCCTGACCCCGCTGCTGGGAGGGTGGGCTGCCCTCCTTCTGGACATGGAGTAAGTTTAAAATTTGAACACTGGTCATGGTTTCTTTTTGGGTGTTCCTTTGCAGCTTTCTTGCTCTTTCTTGCCTCCGTCTCCCCCCCTCTGTCTGCGGAAGGGCAGATGAGACGTCTGTCTTTCAGGTGTGCTTTACAGTAGGTGAGGGGGGCAGTCAGTCCCTGCCGGGCAGGGTGCACACTGCTGGGGAGGCCTTTGAAGGCCTGGCTGGGGTGGGTGCCGGCTCTCCAGGATGGAGGGGGGCCCAGCAAGAATGGAGAAAAAGGAGGGGAAATGCTGCAGAAAATCACAGAAACAGAAAACGTGGGAAAGAGGGCGTGGGAGGGTGGATAAGGGGAAGAAGATGTAGGAAGGTGGAAAGGAAGGGAGCCAGCGCTTTGCCTGCTCCACTGACATACTGGAAAGAAGAGAAGCCTGACCCGATCAAGCTGCTGTCCCCAAGCAGACAACATCTGTGCATGTTGTCAGACAATGACCACGAGAACCAGCCACCAGGAACGTCAGCTCCCAGCCTCCTGCCGGCTCAGCACGCCCTGGAAAGTGTGCCTCGGCACGTTAGTCTTCTCGGTCCTTCCCGAAGAATGAGTGCCCTAGGGAGGGTGTGGGTGCCCTGGATGGAACTGGGTTGGGGGTTGAAATGGGCGTGTGACAGGGGACAGAGAAGAAGGGCAAATCCTTTCTGGAGTTCCCAGCGGGGCCCTGTGCTGAGGAGAGCTGGGACATTTGATTCACGAGAATCCTCACAGAAATTAATTCTATGTGAGCCAAAGGTACTCACAGGCTCAAGTTTTGAAAACTTGACAAGTTTTGAAAACTGACAATGGTAGAACGAACTAGCCTCTTGGGTCCTCTTGGGAAAGCACCATTAACTCTCTCACTGTTCAAGAAGGGAGAAGAAAGGCAACTCACTATTTCGAAGGCTGGCAGCTTAGAGACGACCCACGGTTTCGCTTGGACAAGCCTGGGACGCCACCCCAGAGACCCAGACTCCCAAGAAGCCACAGGCTTCCTCTCCTTCCTGGTCTCTCAGGCATTAACATCACTTTGTTCAGATTATGAGAGAGATCCCGCCGAGATTCTCCTCACGGCTGCAGCAACACCCAACTTGCGGCAATATGAAGACTGGAGTACTCTGAGATACTTGCAGGGATCTCTTTCATGACCAGCGAGATGTGAGAACAACCCTTACCTTTAATTCAAAAGAGGAGGCTAACCTGTGCTTGTCCTGCTCGTTCCAGAGCAGAAATCCAAAATGGTGGTCCGTGGGTCACCCACAACAGGGTTACATGGAACGATGGTTTCAAAATCAGATTTCTGCAACCCCACTTCAGAGCTACTAAATCCCTGTGGGGCAGGGGTCAGAATCCACATTTTAAATAAGCTGGAAGTTTATTATCTTTCATCTGTAGACGTTTGTGAATTGGTGCTTGAAGTGGTTCTTGAACCACAGGCGGCCTCAGGAACACCCAGAGGTGGTTGGGCCCCATTCAGAGAGGCTCTGATTCTGTATGGCTGGGGCAGGGCCGGGCCTGAGAGTCTGCTTTTCTTCTCAGTTCCCAAATGATCCTGATGCTGCTGGTCTGGGGACCACGCCTTGAGAATGCCACTGGGTTAGTACAATTACCACAATTTAGTTTTGTGTCCATCAGGGGTAACCTACTTAACTGCTCTCAGGGAGCCCTGAGGACCAGAGTGTGGGAGGCAGGGGTGGTGGCGGGCTTGTTTTCTGTCCCTCTGGGAGGTGAGTGTCTGGGGAGGCCAAGCAGGGCTGCCCGGCCCCCAAGCCAGGCTGGGCTACCCAAGGCCCTGGGGGAGCAAACGCGGGCTGTGTGTTTGTCAGGCTGCTGGTGGCTGGCTTTTCAGACTCTCAGGAGCTCAGCTTGGTCTCAGGGAAAAGTGGAGGATCAGGTCTGTTCTAGGGCAAGCCTTGAAGGATCGGCAAAATCCCGGACATCCAGCAGATCCCACAACTAAGCTGGAATCGCTGAGACACGAAAGAAAGCTGAGTTCTTATCCTGTGGTTGGGAGCCCACTGGACACGTTCACCTGACAGGCCTCCAGGCTGATGTTGCAGAGGCCTCAGGCCACAGAGGCTCCCTTTATTCCCCACATGGAAAGTGTTCCAGGCTGAGGCCTCCGAACACTTCCCGAGGACACGCAGGGGCAGCCCTCTGTGTGTGCATGGTTCCTCTCCCCCTAGTTCAGACGCCTGCAGTTACCCAAATGGCCACTAGAGGTCTCAGCAGGACAATAATTCTCTTAGGAAGGGCCAGGAAGGACCCAGAAGAAGCCGGGGAAAGGGCCTCTCCCAGGGCCCCATGTATTATACTCCGGCAAAGACAAAAGTAGCGCGAGGAGCTCACCACCTCTGCTGGTCTGTCCAGTATCCTCAGTGGGAGAACTGGTCTTGCATGGCTGCCCAAGGAGGCTGTTTTCCTCTTCATGCTGTGCTAACGGTTGTCCCTGGACAAGGGCTGGGAATTCTAGGGCAATGATGATTGCCAGGAAGAGGCCCGTGGGCCCTTCGCATCATTTTCAACAGCTGCTCCCTCCAAAGGATGTGGTGGAGAGACATTTTTCAATCCAGTATGAGGTACCATGCAAAGGCAACTTTAAGAATCCTTTAACACAAACTTTCCAGGCAGATTTGGCCTCCTACCTCCCCACTCCACCAAAATCCTGGTGCTGAAATTCTACCCCAGGGATACTCTCTGAGGTCATGGCTTTTTTTGCCGGGCTACGTTCTGTCCAGCAGTATTAGAACCTAAGAAGTGAGCAGGCACCTGTCCGTCTCTGTGATTCACGCCCCCTCCCTACCATACCCTGACCTGCTCTTCCCACTAAACTTTAAATCAGGGGCAGCTCCAAGGAAGACATGTGCAGACCTGATGGGCTACTTTGAGAAAAGATGCACATTAAGCTAAACTTGATATACAGAAGCCAAAATGGGCCAAATTGTTAAATCAAGGGATGGTTCGTTGTTTTATAAAAAAGATCCCTCGTTAAAAATGCCATGGATTTCCTATGGAAAAAACAAGTCCTGTTAAAAATGACATTGTGTATTTGGTTCATATCTGCCCTTCTGTAGTTTTATGTGAAGAAGGAGTGTATTTCACAGCTTGGGCCTGTGAAGAAGGAGTGTATCTCACAGCTTGGGTGGCATCTGTGGGCCTCTGTTGGCTTTCCAGTTACTCTTGGATTGCCTCAGAGACTTCCCTGGTCCTGTCACCTCCGTAAACAACACACTGGAAAGAGACAACATAACGTTGTTTACATACAGGGCTTGGTGTCTTGCGGTGGAGAAGAGGAGACATCAGCTAGATAGCCCCAAACTGCAGAAATCGGAGATGACCAAGTTTGGGGTTTGCTGCGTCTCCCTTGGTTTCACGGGACGGTGTGAGGAGGGCAGGCTGCTTGCTTCTCACCCACACCATCTCCCTCCTGCTTCTGTCCTTGTTCACTTGGTAACAGAGACTTACGGGGCTCTTGCTGGGGTTAGAACAGCCCGATTAGAGCTTTTTTCATAACTCTATAGTGGGAAATGAATACTGCGGGAAGGACCCGCACAAAAGCAGCCGGAGGCTCGTGAGCAAAGTTAGCATTTATATACTTACTGAAACCAGCAGTTCTCACACTCGTTTTATGGGTGAGGAGCCTGAGGTGCAGAGAGGCACTGTAACTTTCCCAGGCTCCCCCAGATATTTATGGCACAGCTAGGACTGGGACCGGAGTCTTTTCTTGGGATGTAGGTTTCTTTGGTTCCATTCACTTTTAAGAAAAAAAGTGAATGGCCGTGCAGGGGGTTCATATCTGCCCTTCTGTAGTTGAGAACTACAGTGAGAAATGAGCTGGGATGATGCACTGGGGAGAGGCTTCGATGGAAAGAGGAGGACTGAGATTTAATCCAGCCTCTGCCCCACCATCCTGGGCAAGTTACTGTCCCTCCCAGTCATCGTCTATGAATTAAGGGGTTTGGAGTAAAGGACCCAACATCCCTGAGGACCCGTCAGCTCCAGAATTCTGTGCATGTCTAAATGGCGGGGTGGGGGTCTCAACACGGAGGGGACGCATCTCATGACAGCCCCTTCAACTTTAAGTTCTTGTCATCTCTGACAACTAATTTGGAAAAGTTTCCTCCTTCCTGATGCCTACTGAACACACTCTTGAAACTTCAGTGGGACTGAGGACAAGCAGATCCAGCCCCAAGGACAAGCAGATCCAGCCCCAAGGTCGTCGGCAGGTGGGGAAGTCTGTACAGTAAGACGGCGCCATATTTCAAACGTTCCAGATACTCTTTGTCAGGCACAAATTTCTCCTCTGCCACTTATTCTGTAAGTCTAGTTTACCACATACTAAATTCACTCGAAGTGGAAATATAGTTTATGTGGATTCAGGGAACACCAAAACACCATTGTGTGAATGAAGCATCATAGAGCCCATCATTTGGCCTCCAACCCATTATTCTCCATGATCACAGGTTTAACATCAGGTATGTGTGTCCATCATATACATAGGTACAGAGGAAATAATAAAGAAACGAGGTACTTCTCTCCATGGCTCATTTCAGCGCCGCCACGGCAGGATAGTATTAATTTTCACATAACGTTCACCTCTGCAAAGACTCACAGAACAATAATCTGCTTAGGCTGGCAGCCCCAGAAGGACAGTGCACAGCGAAGGCGTGCGATCGGCGACCACGACCAGCATGGAGAAGCCCACAGATGTTTCCACCCTGTGAAGTCAGGCGTCACGCCAGAATGTGCGCACATGCCCCGCATCCTAAAAGCTGACAATCCGAGGGCTCATTGTCCGAGAACAATGACCTCACGCATTTCCCAGGAGTCCCCGGCTCCTCCCCCGGGCAGGTGCCGGGCTGACGGCGGCATTTGCTCTGGCTCCTGCCCAGGCGCCAGGGGTGGCGGGAGAGAGAGGCACAAATATAAAATCAGGAGCAAGACAGAAGATCTATGGCTTAAAAGTGATGGTTCATGCGGCCCAAGCGCCAAGCGGCGAAAGCGGGAAGCCGGCGGAGAGCAGCGGGGAGAACATGCGGGGGCGGTAGGCAGAAGCTCACAACACAACAGCCGCACCCACAAGGAGCCATGCTTACACTTACATGGTGTGGTCTCACACTACCTTAGTTTGCTTTAAGCATTTCCGTCGTCTGAGAGTTTGGGAGGGAAAAACAGAAGGGTTAAAGGTAAAATAAATGAAGAGCTTGTACTTCGCGCATGGTTAAAAATAACAAGGTCATTCCGGGCTCTCCCAGTCTTAGTGTGCAAAGGATAGGCACGGGGGTTCACCGTGATGAAAGGCAGAGTTCTGGGAGCCATATCCTGGTTTCCTATCTTGTTTCCACCCCGTGCTAGCTGTGTGACCCCCGCGAGCATCTTATCCTTCCCGTCCTCAGTTTCCTCATCTGTGAAATGGGTCCTACAGGAGCACTTACCTCCTAAGATCGTGGTGAGGACGGCATGACTGAACACCCACGAAATACCTGATCCTAGTCACCACTGAGCATTATCTAAGTGTTAGATATCATTGTTATCTTTAGCTTTTACCTTTGGCTTCCTCAGGCAGTACCACCCAGACTAGACAATCAAACGTTAATGGAGAGCCAAGGACTCACAGCGAATCGATGCTCAATAAGGAAAAAACAATAGAAACAAATCAAGCATTCAGGAGAAACAGACAAAGTTAGAAACGCACAGGCTGGGCAGCCGTTTCCTGTGTTGCGATCATTCTTTGAGGGCATGATTGCAAATTCCAAAGAAATTCAGAGTAGCTTTTAAAGAAAGATAAATAAAAATCAATCGCGTACCCACAGATCAGGTAGAACCCCGAGGCCCGGTTCATGTCGGACAGTTGAAGGCTGTGGACGTGTCATTAGGGATTACCCTTTGGACTGACCGCGCCGTGTGTTTTCCAACTGGCTTCACACACAGAATTGCTTAAAGGCGAGGACAGGAGGCTAGTGAGAACCAAGTGGTTTACCAGGTCAGGGAGGACAGATTTCACTCCTCTGTTCTTTCCCAGAACTGTTCTGTCAGTTCTGAGTTCACTTGGCAGGACACTGTGGTCCCGAGGGAAAGAAGGGGACGCGGGCGCGCTTCCTGCTTCCTTCTTTTGCTTGCTACCTCTGTCACTTCTTATTCATCACAAGCCCAAGAAAGTTTCCCAGGGGGAAGCTTCAGGTTCCTCCTCTGTCACTCTAAGTTTTCCCACTTTCTCCAAGGTGTGGGGGGTTGTGTTAGCTCCCTCTGGAATGGGAGCATCTAGCCAAAGTGATGGGGTTGGTATGGTTGGATGGGCGGGTGCTAAATTTTTCAAATGAAAAAGGAAAACCAACATTGGAGGTCTCCAGCTCGCAGAGGACAGAGGGAACGAATGATAAGGAACGTGTCTGTATCTGTTTTGCCTAAACAACCTCTGCTGGAAAGGGTGAGTCACAGGCTATCCCCACCCCCACCCTGAAGCACAGACATCACCAGGGTGTTCAGCTTCCAGCTACACACAGGGTGTGTGTGTGTGTGTGTGTGTGTGTGTGTGTATCTGTGGTGCCCCACCATGGATGCGTGTGCTCTGAGAAGGCTCTTGCTTTAAGTGGAGTTTTAACCTGGAAAATATTCTTATGTGCAGAGGTACTCCAGAGTTGAATTCTCCAGCTGCCAGCTGGGCTGCAGGTTCCTCAAGGCTGGGCTGGGTTTTCCTGCCTCGGGCAGCCTCCCACCCTGGGATGGCATGTCTCCTGCTGCAGGAGGGGGCTAGGGCTACCGGTGATTGGTGACGGCAGCTTCATTGGGCAGGGAAGCTGGCTTTTTAAAGACACAGTCTGATTTCTTGATTGGATTATTTGTTCTTTAGGTGTTGAGTTTGATAAGTTCTTTATAGATTAAGACATGGACAGACATCTCTGCAAAGAAGACATCCAAATGGCCAACAGACACATGAAAGAGTGCTCAACATCACTAGGCATCAGGGAAATCTAAATCAAAACCACAGTGAGATACCACCTCACACCAGTCAGAATGGCTACAATTAACCCAGTCAGGAAACAGCAGATGTTGGCGAGGATGTGGAGAAAGGGGAACCCTCCTACACTGTTGGTGGGAATGTATGCTGGTGCAGCCATTCTGCAAAACAGTATGGAGGGTCCTCAAAAAGTTGAAAATAGAGTTGCCCTATTACCCACTATTGCACTATTGCCCTCTTGCACTCCTGGGTATTTACCTTAAAGACACAAATGTAGTGATCCGAAGGGGCACGTGCACCCCTATGTTTATAGCAGCAATGTCCACAGTAGCCAAACCATGGAAAGAGCCTAGATGTCCATCAACAGATGAATAGATAAAGAAGATGTGGGGTATATATATATATATTTACACACGCACACACACACACACTCACACACACTGGAATACTATGCAGCCATCAAAACCCTGAAATCTTGCTATTTGCGATGATGTGGATGGAACTAGAGGGTATTATGCTGAGCGAAATAAGTCAATCAGAGAAAGAGAATTATATACTGATATGAGGAATTTGAGAGGAAGGGCGGGTGCTCATGGGGAGAAGGGAAGGAAAAAAATGAAACAAGATGGGACCAGGGACGGAGACAAACCATAAGAGACTCTTAATCTCAGGAAACAAACTGAGTGTTGCTGGGGAAGGTGGGTAGGGATAGGGTGGCTGGGTAATGGACACTGGGGAGGGTATGTGCTATGGTGAGCGCTGTGAAATGCCTAAGCCTGATGATTCACAGACCTGTACCCCTGGGACAGATAATACATTATATGTTAATTAAAAAAAAAAAAATAAAGACACGGTCTGAGATCTTTCCCAAACACAGGTACTGTTTAAAGGCCACGGGTTATAGGGCTTGGGCTCTGGAACACAGAGAGACACCTTGATCTGCTCAACACCTCTGCAAAGGGACGCTCTTTATGTCATCAGAATGTTGCTCAGGCAAAAGTGCAAATGGAAAGGGGCCGAGGATATTTAGAGAAGCGAAGAGATTTCCAACCAGGAAAAGTAGACCTAATGAATTGATGTTTGCAGAAACGGAGACATTTAAACAGAATTATTAAGCAATTAGCCAAATTATAACTAGGGTGGAAAACACAAGATGATCTCCAAGGGAATTGTTTCAAATAAGTCATTCTCTTGTACTGGAAGGCTTTCATTCTGTACTGTGTGGAAGGTCATTGCTTTAACAGAAGAGAGAGAGGCAGGCACGTCTTTCTGGTTGATGGGACCAGCAAAGTCATGTTTCTGGGAGGCTCAAGGAGCTCATGAGGCCACAGGACCACATCTGGAGGACTGGAGCCCCTGACGCCGAGAAGCTGGCCAGGGCACCATTGTCCTGAAGGGTGAGCTCTAGTATGATCCGATGGCTGTAGCTTCTGAGCTCTACTTTGGGTTGAAGGGTCCCATCCTCCCTAAGGCAATACAGATATACCCAGGTGTCAGCTGGTAAGTTTCAATAGGTAGCCCGAGGAGGAAAAAGGCTAAAAGAATGGGTTCTATCACCAAATGAAGGACTGATGCCAGAGTCATTTTTAGAGTATTCTGATGTTCTCTGCTTTAGCTATAAAGCAGAGACTCAGAGTCCGGTCTCAAGGCCAACTTCTTCTGGATCCCTCTGACCCCTGAGAATTATCCCCCAGGCCATAGGTATCATGTTTCAAGCAAGGCAGAAGCAATGGGACAGCCTTTGTCTGCATCCTTCCAGAGCCGGGGAGGACTTCTCAGAGAAAAGGAATAGCATTACCCCTACCAAAAGTCAGCCCTGGCTTGGTGTTTCTAAGCACACACTCCTCAGACCCAGACAGGCCTGTACCATCACTGGTACTACTGGGCACAGCTGGCTGTTGAGAGGGCTCCCCAAATCCAACAGTCACTCTTAATAGTGGGAGATGAACTAACAGCCTGAGATGCTACTCATTACATAACTTCTTCTATAACATTCAAAACACAAAAGCGGACATAGCTTTTATGTTTCCACTTGATATACTCACACTTAGCGAACAGCTGTCTGGTTCCTTGGAAACTTTAAAAAAAAATCCCAAATACTCCCTCTAAGTATTTCTTTTATATCTGGGAGATTTTCACTGAGCCCTGAGAGGCTGGCTTCGATCGTTTAATTTCCTACTTCCTAGGTGGTAGCAGGTAACAGGTGGGACGCTGGGTGCAGACGGATTTTCCATCAAATGCATCACCTCCTGGGCCTTCGGTGCTCAGTGGTGGAAAGTAGCAATGAAAAGAACAGATATGGCACAGAGCCCTAGGGAAAATGATTTTTAGCTGAGAGGCCTTTCAGAGGAGAGTTACAACATGGGACTGTAATTTATGGTTGGAATCAGAAATCTAGGCTGGACATGACCTTGGTAATTAATGACCCAGTCTGCTGCTTTGTTTTACACATAAGGCTATGAGCATCTCAGCCTGCTGGAGAGTCAGGGTTAGTGATGGACTCCCAACTCACGATCAAGATGACGGTGCTGTGTTGCTCCCCAATTGCAAGAGAAGAACGTAATCTTCTAAGCAATGATATCCCTTAGGGAGTAAAATACAAGCACTGTGCTCAGCCTGCCCTGCTGAGTTTAGAGAGGTTTAAGCTCTTCATAAGCAAAGGACAAAGTTAGGAAGCTGCTTCCATTCCCCCAATAAGAATAAAATCAGATAGTGTGTATGGTCTTCCTTTAAATCACTGATCCTCAAATCTGAATAAACTCTGGACCCCTTTAAAGGAAAATAATCATCCAAGACCTATGATATACTCCCTTAGCCAACATTTGAGAAACCCTTTGGTAAGAAAGCCAAAATCTCATCCTTTGAAAATGATTCTCAGTTAAGAACTGTCACTGAAGAAAGACAAGTTATGCCTTTATATTTGGTGAAAGGAAAGCATAAAACTTAAACATCCCTACTAAACCCAGTGTCCCCCCCCCCTTCCTCGCAAGAATACAACCCTGAAATTCAGTTCGAGAAACACTGTCCTGGCTCAGAATCCATCTCTCG
Organism: Mustela erminea; assembly: GCF_009829155.1. Lineage (NCBI taxonomy): Eukaryota > Metazoa > Chordata > Mammalia > Carnivora > Mustelidae > Mustela > Mustela erminea. The sequence goes on along the minus strand of NC_045624.1, from coordinate 87,035,861 downwards.
CTCTCTTCTCTGGGCCCGTTAATGAACTTCCCCTCCAGTTTATATTTCTTGCCCTCTTTGCTCCTGTGGTAGCTCCCTTTTGTACAGAATGGGTGGTTTTTAGTTCATGGTTTTGCAGTGGAGCTGCATGTCCTGTTAACCTCGTCAGCTGATCGCTCTCATTCTGAATCCTGGTCTTTTGTGGTTTTCTTAGTATTTGCTTTAGATGAAAATCCAGCCTGATCCTGCCTTGGTGGAACGGTATTTTTATTGAAAAATGCGAGTTTTGTGGAAAGAAAGAGCTAGAGGTCCGCATTCTGCCCTCCACCAGCAACAGCCACCGTCTGGATTTCGGGAAATGAAGTTCTACCGGTTAAAATGTACTTTAAACACCTCAGCTGGCCTTGTACGGTAGTTAACTTCCGTGTTTTACAATCTTGCCAATTTAACATCGCCATCCTGTCCTCCCTCTGGGGTGACAGGTGGCTAAAAACACATTTAGATTTTCCTCTGAGGGGGAATTACTCTCTCCTTGACAGGCTCTGTCTGCTCCGTGTCTCACAACTAGGAATTTGCCGAGAACCTCCCCTTGGGAACGTCTCTTCCTGCCTACCTGCTTTCATTGACCTGGGTCAGAATTCTCCCCATTAAGAATTCATTCCCCAGTGGCGCATGGAAGCATACTAGAATTTCTTCTTGGCTCTTATGGTTGTTGTTGCTATTTTTGTTTTGTAGTTAATGGAAAGCAACTTACAAAAAAATGGGAGGGGTCTCAGTTCTCAGTTCTACATTATTTTGGTCAAGAAAGAAGAAAGGTTGTTTCTTTATACTTGCAACCTTCTAGTACGGTAGCCACTGGACACACGTCACTATTTAAATTTAATTAAAATGAAATTCAATTCAAAATCTAGTTCCTCAGTCTTTTCAAACACATTAAAGGGCTTGAAAGCCACATGTGTCTAAGGCACATATCAGACACAGCAGTTACAGAACGTTTCTGTCCTTGTTCTTTGCCATTGTGATGTTCTAAAACATCTAATATCCATCAATAAAATTTGGATGCAAGATGTGTACTACGCTCTAGAAGTCAGATTCTGAAAAACATAAATATGTAAGACAACCTCCGTCAAAACCCGTCTGTAAGGTGCTGAGGAGAATTATTCAATAAACAATACAGTTGGAAGTCTGGGTGTATTTATGGTCAATTCACACAAAGCCTTGTCATTTAATTGAGATTCTAAGAAGATCAGCCTTTATTTAAATGAAATGATAGAATGACTTTTGTTAAATGGAGATGTGTATGTGAGGCAGGGGTGGTGGACATGTGTGGGGAGAGCTATCAGAAGCACCTGGGAACTTGCGTCCAACTAGACATTGTCTCCCCTATCCACATAAGACCAGGAGGTTATACCGCTTCTCCAAAGCAGCATGGGGAGCTGCTGAAGCCAAGTTCGCAGAGCATTAAACATGTATTCTTTGAAGAATGACTTATTGTGCATCTAGTAATATCTGTCACATGTCTTGATACATTACCGTGGAGTATGGTAAAATAAGTAAGTAATGATGCTGGAGTGTGGCAGCTCAGTTCCTGCATGGGCTTTGGAGTCAGCCTGAGTCTGGGTCTGGTATGCTCCAGCTAAATTCTTAGGCACATTAGCTAACTTCTCCAAGGTCCAGTTTCCTGCATTAAATTGGGGATACTGCTTATTTCATGGGGTTATTATGATGCTTGAATGATAGAAGGTGAACATTCAGTAAAATCTAGTAACTACATTATTATCAGAGTAAATGGTTTTGCGAGGAAGACTCACTGAAAAGCTGTGCTCTTCCTAACTGTAGAGATGGTTCGTTCAACTGATAATGGAATGGTGCTAAAGATGTCCAAGGTGTAAGCTTAATCCCTGTGGCATCCCTTCCCCTGTAGGGTAGACCAGATGCCCCTGCCTTGCAAACATGGGCTCTCAGAAAATTGGGATGACGGTATATGGACAATCAAATATGAGAGCTAAGAATGATCCAAGATGGAGTCAGTTCCAGTTCCTTCCTTCAGAGATGAGCAGACTAAGGTTCAAAATGCTTCCCCAAAGTTTAAACATTGGTGGCAGAGCTGAGGTCAGAACCTAGGGTTTCTGATTTCCTGTCCCATGTTGTATATACATCGATAGCCTCCAAATGGAACAGAAATCTCCGTCACCATGAAACATTAGGAAAGATGCTTATCGTACTGTCACTGTTTGAAACACACTGCATTAACTTCAGAATGCAGAAACCACACTGGGTACAATTTTCATCTGTCCCCAGAGATAAATTGATATCCTATGAGACATATCTCCTAGAAGGGACACTAAGAGGCAGACTCACAATCTATAAGAGCTCGGTGTTCTTGACATCTAGTCTGTGGTATATCACCGCTTAGCCAGGATAACTCTTCAATTCTTTCTGGAGTATGGCGATGACTAGGAGAACACAGTGGACTCCTGAAAAATAGGGTGCTGGAAGGTGGGACCCAATTTTATGTTCATCACAGCCCTGATACCATCTTTCTTGGTTTTCGATTCCCGGGGCAGGTGGTCAACTTCTAGCGTAATCCTTGCTTTTATCTTGTCACCTCTAAAAAATCACAAAGGGTGAAAGAACTGTGGGCTTTTCAGATTCGAATGCGGTGGCCTTTGTCTTCTGAGCACTCCTTTCTGGCAGGCAGCTGTATAGGATGGCTTATTCCAAAGATAGCAATACCTCAGCATGCAGGGCTCGCTGTGCCCAGTGATAGGGAAGAGGGGGCAGGAGAGGCAGGAGGAACATTTAGAATTTTTTTTTTAAAGATTTAATTTATTTGTTTAACAAAGAGAGAGAGAGAGAGATTACAAGTAGGTAGAGCAACAGGCAGAGAGGGGAGGAAGCAGGCTCCCTGCCGAGCAGAGAGCCCAATGTGGGGCTCCATCCCAGGACCCTGAGATCATGACCTGAGCCAAAGGCAGAGGCTTAACCCACTGAGCCACCCAGGTGCCCCGGAACATTTAGAAATTTAAGTCCGATTATATCACTCCCTGTTCACAGCCATCCAATAGCTCCCATCACAGTTGGAATGAAATCCAAACTCCTTTCCCTGGCTTAGGAAGCCTGTGGGATCTGACCCCTGCCTACCTTCCAGCTTCAATGCACACCATGCTCCCCCTCACTATCATCCAACCAAACTGCTCTTCTTCCCGTCTTTGGATCTTTGCACTCGCTCTTCCCACTGCGTGAAAGTCTTTCTCACTGGCTGGTGGATCAGTCTTAAATGCCCCAACCATGGAGACCCTCCCTGGATGAACAAGCTGGGGGGCCACGGTCTAGCTTATCACCTGGTTTAAATTCTCTGCATGGCTCTTACAACTCTGATATTTTCTTGCCTTTTACATTGATTTATTGCCCATCTCTCCCTATCAGAAAACAAACTCTAGGAGATATGGGATTTTGTCTACTTGGCTCATTACTTTATTTCCATCTTCTAGAACTGTGCTTAACACATAGTAGGTACTCAAAGAACATCAAAGGGAATGAGTGGATGAACAAGGGGCGACCCCTGCAGGTCATATCTCCTGTAAGCTTGCTGGTGCTATTTGTACCTGCAGGGAGTCTCCCAGGCTCTGGATGTTGTCTGCCTAGAGGGCAAAGCATGCAGCCCCATGGAGAGCAAACCTAAATATCACTCTTACTAGTAAAACACACAGCAAACATTGGTTGATTGAACAATATTTCTGGAGTACTTACTCTGTGTCTGATACCAGAGTCTTTAGGAGGATTACCTCAATTAATCTCAATACATCAATCTGGTAGGCACTATTTTCATTTCCGTCAGTGAGGATCAGTAGACTGAGATCCTAATGGTGAATTGTATCCCCCACAGCCATCCGGATGGTAAGCTGAAGGGCCAAGAATTGAACCCGGGGCATCTGACTCCAGACACCACTCTGTGAAGTGTTGCAGAAAATATAATGGAGCTCATCCAAGGGAGACTGAAAGGAAGGAAGGAATGGCAAAAAGAAAATGCTAGAGAATGTGAATTTATATGTGTTTAACGATAAAAATCTGGCTGACAACTGCCTCCTCCCTGCATCAAAATAAAAGGTATTTCTGCCTCTCCAAGGCTACAATGGCCGTCAGTGATCTGAGAACATGAGCTGTTCACCTCAACTGAGGTGAGCAAACTTTTCAGCACTACAGGCATCTAATAAAGGAATTCCTTGGGCATGTTTCATCCAAGCCATCAGGAAACTGAAGCTGCCTTCTCTGCTTCCAGGACCTGAGCAGGCCACACTGAGCAGACCATGCACACACGTGCTGATTAGCTACTCAATGGGACATTGCAAGCACGTCAGCTGGCTTTTGACTCTAGATCTTCCTTCTGTCCACTTGCCACTGTGCAAGTGTTTGTCTCTACTGGACAGTGGCAACAGGCACACCTTATCTGGGCTTGCCATTTTGGTCCCTCTTGTCCAGCCAGACCCCAGTGATGTCTAACAGGTCTCAACAAGTGATTTCAGGAGGAAAATGATGCTACAGAATATTTAAAGTCAGGAGGCCAACACGCTGGGGCTGTCTAGGCACATCTAGGAGATACAGTAGAGGGAGACAGGGGTGAGGATTCAGAAGGAGCCTGGGGCTGGGTCCTCATGGAACCCAGAGACAGGAGAGTCCTCCTGAGGATTTGGTTATTCTAACCATCTGGTCTGACCTTTGCATCAAGTAGTAATACTAAATAGAAAGATCCCAAGACAAGGTAGCGAGCCATGACAGGAAAAGAGCTTGCTGAGGTGGATGAGAGAGTACTCTAAATGAGAAATAACAAGAGCAAAAGACACACTTTAAGACTCAATTGGCCAGGTTAAATGTGCTTTATGGAAGTATTACTCCATGAAACACTTGGGCAGAATGAACATGGGTTGTGAAGAAAACGCTCTCCTCAGATGTATGCACTCAAGCCCGTGAATTAGAGTCCCTGAATGTGTAGCTGGGAGAGAAATTTGGTCCTTCATAGCTATCCTTTATGTTCTCTATGTTCATTGGGGGATGTAATGCTGTGGGTATTAACAGCGCCTGAGAGAGCGATGGACAATACAACCAACTCTAGATTTTCTACCCAAAAGGGCCACTGAAAGCTATCTGGTGCATCTAAGCCCTCAAACACTCCAAACATTCAAGTCTATCTTCTGTGGCGAGCTCTGTTATGAGAGCAGAAAATAACAAAGGACAACGCTGACTTCTAGAAGGTTCATTCCATCTCAAAGTTCTCTTACTATTCCAGCTTGGCTTCCACCAAAACGCCACTGAAATGGCAAAACACGGAAAAACAGGAGAAGCGCTGTCCTGTGCTCACACAATGATCATTGAGTTCTGCTGTGGGAGCCACATCTGAAGAGAAATCTAGTTCAGAGAAGAATGTGCAGAATTCTGACAATACTGTTTGACCAGAAGGACCTTGGGGCAGGCTTGGTGGAGCTGAGATGGCCTGATGAGCACAGGACAGCGCTTTCAAATATGCAAAGGGTTGTGGTCTAGAAGAGGGTCTGGCCTCCTTTGCAGGATCCCCAAAGTGTGGTGGAGGCCTCAGAGGGATGGGTTTTCACCCAGAGATGGAAGACATCTTCTGAGGGAGACAGCGTGTTGAGATGAGCCAAACATTTCCAAGAGAGCTTTAAGAATAAATTAAATAAAATACCTATTATTCACTGAATACCTTGCATTTGCTGGATGCTTTACATAAAAAGAGAGAGACTGCTAATTATCCAGTACCTATTCTCGCCTTTTGCCACAATCCCTTATATTGTTGGGGGTGCTAATGTTTCCAGCTAAAACCAACTTTTCCAGTCTCTCTTGAAGATAGGTATGGCCAATGAGTTATAAATAGTTGGGTGAATTATAAATAAAAGTTGTTGGATTAAAAACTCAGCCAGGAGGCAGGCTTTTTTGTCCTTCCCTCTTCCTCCTTGTTCCTGTCTGAAATGCAAATGTGACGGTTGGAGCTGCAGCAACCGTCTTATGATCACAAGGTAATCTCAAGGATAAAAACCACGAAAACAAGGAAATTGGGGCATTCCCGATCTTATGGAGCCTTCTTGTCTACCCTAGACTGCTACCATTAGACTTCATAAGCTACAAAGAAAAGTCAACCTCTACTGGGTTTAACACATTATTATTTAGGTTTTCTGTTATATGCAGCTGACTTAATGCTAAGATACCCCTTATTTCATTTAATTCTCACAACAATTCTGATGCTGGGTCTCATCACATTCATTTCATAGATAGGGAGATGAAGGCTCCCAGAAGTTACACAGCTTGCCCAAGGTCACACAACCAGATAGTGGTAGAGTCAAGATTTTATTGGGCATCAACCTGACCCCACATCCATCCTATTGCCATATTGCTTCTCCTTTCACGGAGTAGCTAATGTGTGATGGCAAATTCTGTACAAGCATATTGGATATCTGTGGACTATTCTTGCTGTCTACATACTCTGTAGTCCATCAGGCTCACTGTTGCTCAGCCCATGCCAACCTGAGTGGACAAGTGAAGTGAACATCTGTATGCTTCTGACCTCAGTCCCAGTTCTTTCCATCACTCTCCCATCTGAGAACATACTCTCTCTCTCTCTCAGACTTGCTTGAAATGGATAATAAAGACTAAGTCCTGTTCCATCTTGAGTGACTAGACTCTTTGCTTCCAGTGTCCACTCTGTGTCTCTAGCCACCACCAGAGTCACATGAACATAATTCACAGAAGGCAGGTCACAAGCTGGGGCCCTGGGCTTTCCAACAAGCTCTAAATCTTGTTTGAATAGTTTATTAGCCATCTCTCTTTTTTTTTTTTCCCAGCTTAGTGGCCGTATCAGCAAATGTGGAGGTTGATTTACAGTTAGTACTTTGTGCACTCTCTGAAGTGGAGCGAAAAATTGAAAGGCTTATGTCAAGCCCATTCATTCACAGACACATTCAAGATCAAATTAATTTTAAAGCTCTTATGGGCTAATTTAATGTTTCTAAGTTTTGCTTTACAAATCTATAGTGATTTTTTTATGGCATAATATATATTTCAAGCTGAAGCTATTGTCGACTTGGAAATACGGTTTTTTATATAGAACATTCTGGGATGAAATACATTGTCGGATGAGAGGCTGAGCTCAGAATGGAGAAACCCCAAAACTGCTTAATAAGTCCAATTACCTGGAGACAATTATCCAAAAGGGCTCAGAGTCAGGGAATGTTGTAGCTGGAAGGGCCAAGGAATGATCCAGTCCAGCCCATTTTAGAGATGGGGAAGACCTAGAGCAGTTAAGTAGCAGTCAGGGTCAAGTAGCTGGTTAGGACCAGACTTGGCCTACAACTCGGGCCTTCCAAAATCTTCATTCAGATAAAAGATACCAACAAAATAGTTGGGCAATAGAATTTTCTGGAATGAACTCATCTTCCTTCACTGAAGTTACTTGTTAATCTCAAGAGCTGTCAGTGCTGCTCTCTGTGTCCTGCGCTGTAGGACTGGCTCTGTATCTGACAGCATACAATCATGCATCACTATTTCTGTACATCACACATGCTACTGTATCTAATCCTTCTGTTGGACCTGTCTCTGCTCACCTCCTCCTGCAGACTAGGAAGTTCTGCAAAGCTGGGACTCCATGTTACTTTGGTTTTGCAGCCCTTACAGGGTATGGCCCCAAGCTAGTCACACAGTGGACACTCAACAAGCACTACTTGGGAGAAGGAACAAAGAAAACAAAGAAACCTCTGGGTATCAGCCCACTGTCCTTTGAAATTCTACCTTTGGTTTTTCCTTCCCACCATATCCTTTCTCTCTGTGTTGGCCTTTTGCGGAAGATCACAGCCATTCCAAACTTCTGTTTCATCAAGGATTCCCCCAAGCTGATACGGCTTATTTGGTCTTAGGGGGTGCACGCAGATGGGTTTGCTAACGTGCCACTGTCAGCCCTTAGAGGGCTCCGTGTGAATTAGAGAAAGCAACGCCTTCCTCTAGGCTGGTCGTTCTCAGCCAGGGGGATCTTTGGATCCTAGAGGACATTTGGCAAAGACTGGATATATTTTGGATTATTATAACTGAGGGATCCCATGGGTTTATAATGGGTAGAGGTCAAGAATGTCACTAAATATTCTATTATATTCAGGAAAATCCCCTCCCTGAAAAGAAGCAGTTGGTCTAGGTCAATTGTGGTGACAATGAGAAACCGTGCAGCAGAAAAAATTTCAGAATTAGACAAAAATTATTTAGGGACTTTTTATGTCTGATAAGTGTGTTATACTAAGCATTTAGCATTTCCTGCGGCAAATACCTCCTTGGGCCATGACTGAATACTTCTGGACACTGGCATTTACAAACACCCTAATTAAACTAGAATTGTATTTAGGCTCTGTGTTTTCTACCTTTGATAAAGACCCTTCAGACAAAGACCAGTTCTGGAATGCAGCCTGAGCCAGGGGTTACTGAAGTCCCACCCAATCACCTTGTCTCACAGAAACCTCCTTAGGTGATAAAGCTCCATTCATGGTCATTGGGTGTCAGTCCCTGAAAGACAGTCCCCACTTCCTTCTCCAGGTGATACTGCCACCAAGCTCTATGTTCGCTATAGCCCCTCATGCCTTGCTAAAGAGCAACTCCTTTCTCTGGTGTTGATGTCTTTTTAATATATGCAGGCTGTTATCATCTCTACCCTACAATTCAGGGGAGCTAAGTAGCTCTCTAAAACTCTTGGTAAATTTACCAACCTTTGATTACAGTACTTAATCTGTGTTTGCAAAGTACTTCACCTATATTCTTATTTGTGCAATTTATTGTACCTAAATGAGGTTTCACTTGGAGCTGGGAGAACTGGTTATTTTGTTCATTTCTCTGGGAACTCCTGCTTTTGCAATTCTAGAAGCTCTGCTACTTTAGGCCTTCTTTAAAAATGGCACCACTAGAAGGGCGCCTGGGTGACTCAGTGGGTTAAAGCCTCTGCCCTCGGCTCAGGTCATGATCCCAGGGTCCTGGGATAGGACCCTGCATCGGGCTCTCTGCTCAGTGGGGAGCCTGCTTCCCCCTCTCTTTGCCTACTTGTGATCTCTCTCTCTGTCAAATAAATAAATAAAAAATCTTTAAAAAAAAAGGCACCACTAGGTTTTATAAAGCAGTGTGGCAAGGAGGTCACATCAGAGACCACAAATTCAGTGTCCCACATTATTTGCATCACATGGAATACCCTTAAAAGGTCCAGTCTTTGTCTTCTAGAACCTTGGGGCCCACACAGCTTTATCTCCTAGAACTTGAAGATTTGGTGCTGTGGAACAGGGACAGGTGAATATACTTAGGGGATAATTCATTCTCCCATTACAGAACATTCCCTACCTCAGGCCTCACTTCAGAGGGAATCTGCATTAACTGCCTCTTGCCAGTAGCTGCAAGTGCTTCTAAATGGGAATTCCTTACTTCTTGCCTCTTCTCCTCCTGAAGAGTCAGCCCTGCTGTGCTGTGGGGTAGATGTTGTTAGCAGAAGACTGTGCTGCTTAGGAGTGGTCCACACAGCCTTGGAGAAGGATGTGGGGCAGTCTCTCCACTCTCAGTTTCCATTGTCTTCCCCACTATGGACACTTGCTAAGAATTACGGAATGGGCTTTCTTTGGCAAGCACTCACCAACCCTGTTTATTAAAAAATTCAACACCACATAATTTTTTTTTTCAAAGCAGAAAACATGCACTAAAGATTAGTCTGGGTATTCAGAAGAAGTGATGGTAGCAAGATGGCTGAATCCAACATGTGTCACTTGTATCCCCTCTGCAAGAACTGTTTGGAATCTATCCACAGCTGGAAGTGCCTTTGTGGGAGGTGTGGGATCCAGGTGGAAAACTGTGACACCCCGGGGTAGTTCAAGAAGGTGGAGAACTGTTTTAGGAGACACACCTGCACCCAGGAAGCTGAGCCACCAACCATTGCCCCAACTATAAACCCAGAAACAACACCATACCCTTGAGGACTAGACTATAGGCCCATTCAGCTTTGGTTTTATCACCAGCACCATATGCCAAGGGAATCCAGGAGGAGTCTCGCCACCTGGGTGTCAAGTCATAGACATCTGTGGAGGCCGAGAAAATTAAGGCCATCCCACCTCAAGTTTAGCTGATGTGGGAAACGGAGAAGAAAATCATTAAAATTCCTCACCTATTGACAAGCCCTTGAAACAGACAGAGTAGCTCTCCCCTGGGGGCTTAACTATCCTCACCTTGAGATTTTGCTAAGGACAATCCTAGCCTGAACGACCCCCTACCCCGACAGGTCCGATCAGAATCCTGTAAGTCTACTTTAACAATTCCTTTAGGAAACTTTATCTCTAAACCTCCAAGATAGTGTCGAGAATCATTCCCAAGTATATGACTCACTGATAGACATCTAAAGGGTCTCACAAGAAGATTTTTATTATAGGTAATGAATAACCTTTTCCTCAGACAACGGCCAGCCCCTCAAGGTCCTGGAGACCCCGCTTCCAAAATTCCTTAGAGACTTACATCATCCATAACCCCCTTTGTCCTCACCCACCTCCAAGTCCACCCCTACTCTGCCTTTAAAAACTCTGACTGTAATCTGGCTCGGGGTCCAAGTCCCTACTCCGCTGTGTCGGGTATACTTGGGCCCAAACTTGTCAAATAAACCCTTGTGTGATTGCATCGGTGCTTGGCTCCTTGGTGGTCTCTCGGACGCGAAAACTTGGGCACAACAATCAGACCTCAGTCCTGGCTGCAGACCCTAAAGTGCCCTGTGAACCAGCTCCAGAAACTCTCAGCCATGGTCTAGAAGTCCCAGGAGAACACTATCTTAGACAAAAATTTGAGATTAGATGCTGTGAAGAGAGTAAGAGGAATAGTTTGACTTTACCTTCATCACCCTACCCCCATGGTGGCACAGCTCCTGGCTCAGAGAGCTCTTCTAGGCCTATAATTTCTCCCATGGGGGAAAGTAAGAGTGTGAGTGAGTGCCCAGTTTCCCCATTTGCATGGGGCACTGCTAAAGAGGCCGACTTCTCTCTTGACAAGTCTTAAGCTGCCTGATGATGGAACCAAAAGATATCAAGAGGATGTGGACCGGGGACGCCTGGGTGGCTCAGTGGGTTAAAGCTTCTGCCTTTGGCTCAGGTCATGATCTCAGGGTCCTGGGATCGAACCCTGCATCGGGCTCTCTGCTCAGCGGGGAGCCTGCTTCCTCCTCTCTCTCTCTGCCTGCTGCTCTGCCTACTTGTGATCTCTGTCTGTCAAATAAATAAATAAAATCTTAAAAAAAAAAAAAAAAGAGGATGTGGACCCTACTAGTCACATCAGGGAGTCTACTGGAAACTGTCAGAACAAACAGTCTGAGTTATTAGAGTTCCAGGAGAAGAGAGGGAAGAGGAAGGTAGAAGCTTTTAAAAGAAATAATGGCAGAGAACTTCCAAAATTTGGGGCAAGTTTTGGGCATCCAAGTTCATGAAGCTCACAGGTCTCTAAACTCAACTTAAAGAGGTATTCTCCAAGGCCCCTTATCTTACAGTAGTCCCCCCTTGTCTGCAGGGGATACTTTCTAAGACCCCCAGTGGATACCTGAAACTGGACAGTACTAAGCCCTATATAGGCTATTTAAAAAAAAATTTTATATATAAAATTTTATATATTTATTTGACAAGGAGAGAGAGATCACAAGCAGATAGAGAGGCAGGCGGGGGTGGGGGGAGGCAGGCTCCCTGCTGAGCAGAGAGCCTGATGTGGGGCTTGATCCCAGGACCCTGAGATCATGACCTGAGTTGAAGGCAGAGACTCAACCCTCTGAGCCACCCAGGCGCCCCTATACCATGTTTTTTGCTATTCGTATATATCTATGATGAAGCTTAATTTATAAATTAGGCAGTCTGAGATTAATAACTAATGAGAAAATTAAATAATTATAACAATATATTATAATAAAAGTTATGAAATATGGCCTCTCACTCAAAATACTCTATTGTATTGTCCTCACCCTTCTTGTGATGATGTGAAATGATAAAATGCCTGTGTGATGAGGTGCCTATGTGATGAGACTCTCGCTTTGTGACATAGCATTAGGCTGTTACTGACCTTCTGATGATATATCAGGAGGAGGATCATCTGCTTCTGGACCACAGTTGAGTATGGCCATGGATAAGGAAGACTACATAAAATAAAACTGCCAAAGACAGAATCTTTAAAGTAGGAAGAGAAAAGAAGCTTGTAATTTACAAGAAAACCCCAATAAAGCCAACAGTGGATATTTCAGCAGAAACCTTACAGGCCAGGAGAGAGTCGGTTAACATAGTCAAAGTGCTAAAATTTAAAGACTGCCAACCAAGCATACTCTATATGGCAAAGCTATCTTTCAGAAATGAATGTGAGATAAAGACCTTCCCAGATAAACAAAAGCTGAGAAAGTTCATCATCACAAGATGTGCCTTAAAAGAAATGTTGAAAGGAGTTCTTTAAGCTGAAATGAAAGGATGCTAATTAGTAGAGAAAATATGAAATTCTACAACACACTGGTAAAGGTAAGTATATAGTAAAATTCAGAATACTATAATGTGGTGGTGTGTTAACAACTTAACTGTAATATAAAAGGTTAAAGGACAAAAATATTTTAAAAACTATAGCTACAATAACTTGTTAATGAGTACATAATATAAAAAGTAGTAGGTTGTGACAATAAAAATATAAAAGGGGAGACTAAAACAGTATGTGATTTGTATGTGATTGATGTTATATCTATAAGGTGCTTTATGCAAACTTCATGGTAACCACAAAGTAAAACCTACAAAAGATAGGAAGAAAAGAGTCAGATCATACCACTACAGAAATCATTTCACAAAGGCAAACATCATAACAGGAAGAAAGGAACATGGGAACTACAAAACAGCCAGAAAACAATCACTGTGATGACATTAGTAAGTCCTTACCTATTAACAGTTACTCTGAAGGTAAATGGATTAAATTCTCCAGTCAAAAGGCATAGCATGATTGAATGGATAAAAATCAGACCCAGCCACAAGATGCCTACTGGAGACACTTCAGCCTCAAGGACTATAGGTTGAAAGTGAATGAATGCAAAAACTTTTTCATCCAAGTGGAACTAAAAGATAGCTATATTTATATTAGGAAAAATTAATTTCAATTCAAAAGCTGTAATGAGAGAAAGGAGACCATTACAGATAAAGATGGGGGAATCTATCTATCTACATAGGTACGTGATGGAATATTACTTAGCAATAAAAAAAGAATGAAATCTTGCCATCTGCAACAACATGGATGGAGCTAGAGCATATAATGATAAATGAAATAAGTCAGAGAAAGACAAATATCATATGATTTTACTCATATGTGGGATTTAGGCAACAAACCAATGAAAAAAGGAGACAAACAAATGAAAAAGAGAAACAAAAAACCAGGCTCTTGACTATAGAGAACAAATTCATGGTTACCAGAGGAGAGATGGGGGGGGGGATGGGCGAAATGGGTGAAGGAGGTTAAGAATGTGCTTATTGTGAAGAGCACTGAATAATGTACAGACTTGTTGAATCACTATATTGTACACATGAAACTAATATAATACTGCACGTTAGTTACACTGGAATTTAAATAAATAAATAAATAGATGGAGAAATGTTATACAATTCATCAAGAAGATATAATAATTGGAAATATATATGTATCTAACACCAGAGCACTCAAATATATTAAGCAAACACTAACAGATCTAAAAAGAAAAACAGATACGATAATAAGGTGGGGACTTCAATATCCCACCTTAAAGCAATGGAGAGATCCTCCAGACAGAAAATCAGTAAGGACTTGAACTATACTTTAGACCAATGGGCCTAACGAATATACACAGAACGTTCTATCCCAAAGCAGCACAATACACCTTCTTTGCAAGCAAACAAAGAACATTCTCCAAAATTGATCATAGGTTAGGTCACAAACCAAGTCTTAGCAAATTTAAAATAGAAATAATGCCAAGTATTTTTTCCAACTATAAACCAGTAATAGGAGAAAAACTGGAAAATTCACAAACATTTGAAAATTAAACAATAAACTTTTGAACAACCAATGGGTCAAAGTAGAAATCAAAAAAGAAATAAAAGTATCTTTAGACAAATTAAAATGAAAACACAACATGTCCAAAGTTATGGAATGCTTCAAAGAGAGTTCTCAGAGGGAAATAGTGATAAACGTCTAACTTAAGAAAAGAAAGATCTCAAATAAACAACCTAACTTTATACTTCAAAAAATTACACCAATATTAGTAAAAGAAAGGAAATAACAAAGATAAGAGTTGAAATAAACGAAATAGAGATTAGAAGGACAATAGAAAAGGTCAATGAAACTAAGAGCTGTTTTTAAAGATAAATTGACAAAACTTTAGCTAGATTAAGGAAAAAAGAGAAGACTCATACAGATAAAATCAGAAATGAAAGAGGAGACATTACAACTGATATCATACAAATACAAAGATTGTAAGAGACTACTATGAATGACTATATACCAACAAACTGGATAACCTAGAAGAAACAGATAAATTCCAAGAAACCTACAACCTTCAAAGACTGAATCTTGAAGAAACAGGAAATCTGAACAGATCAACAATAAGGAGATTGAATTAGTAATAAGAAACTTCCCAACAAGCGAAGTCCTCTACCAGATGGCTTCCATGGTAAATTCTACCAAACATTGCTTTTTAAAAAAGATTTTATGCATATATTTGAGGGGAGGAGTGGGGCAAATGGGGAGGAAGAAGAAGAGAGAGAATCTCAAGCAGACTGTGCTCAGCACAGAGCCCAATGTGGGGCTTGATCTCTCCATCCTGAGATCATGACCTGAGCCGAAACCAAGAGTTGGATGCCAAACTGACTGAGCCACCCAGGAGCCCCTCTACCAAATATTTCAGGAAGAATTAATGCCACTCCTTCTCAAACTCTTCCAAAAACTGAAGAAAAGGGAACATTTCCAAACTCCACTATGAGGCTGACATTACTTTGATACCCAAACCAGCCATTACAAGCAAAGAAAACTATAGGTCAATATTCCTGATGGATCTGGATACAAAAATTCTCAATCCACTGGCAAACAAAGGGCTCTCACATCATGACCAAGGGGGATTTATCTCTGGGGTGCAAGGATGGTTTAACATAAACAAAGCAATACTACATTAAAAGAAAATAAAAATCTTTGTATGATCATCTCAGTAGATGCAGAAAAAGCACTTGACAAAATACAACATCCTTTCATGATAAAATGTTCAACAAAGTAAATAAAGAAAGAACATGCAGCAACACATGAAGGTTCATATAGGACAGATCCACAACTAATATTGTATTCAATGGTGACAGGTTGAAAGCTTTTCCTCTAAGATCAGGAGCAAGACAAGGGTGCTCACTTTTACCACTGCTATTTTTTTTTTTTTTTTTACCACTGCTATTTAATATAGCACTGGAGGTCCTAAACCGGCAATAAGGCAAGAAAAAGAAAAAAAAAAAGGCATCTAAATAGTTGAGGAGGAAGTGAAATTGTGCCTTTTTGCAAAGGGTATGGTCTTACATATAGAATGTCCTAAAGACTCCACAAGAAAATTGTTAGAACTAGTAAATGCATTCAGCAAAGTTGCAGGATACAAAATCAATATACAGAACTCAGTTATATTTCTATACATTAACAACGAACTATCAGAAAGAGAAATTAGGAAATGCCATTTACAATGGCGTCAAAAATAATAAAATGCCTAGGAATAAATTTACCCAAGAAGGTGAAAGATCAGTACACTAACCTATGACACTGATGAAAAAAATTGAAGACACATATAAATGCAAAGATGTCCTGTACTCATGGACTGGAAGAACTAATATATTAAGAATGTCCATACCACCCCAAATGATCTATAGATTCAGTGCTATCTTCATCAAAATTCCAATGACATTTTCCACAGAAATAGAACAAGTGATCCTAAAATTTTTGTGGAACCACAGAAGACCCCAAATCACCAGAGTAATCCTGAAAAAGAGAAACAAAGCTGGAGGCATCAGCCTTCCTGATACCCAGAACTATTATCTTACAAAACTACAGTAATCAAAGCAGACACACAGACCAATGGAACAGAATCAACAGCCCTGTAATAAACCCTTGCATTCTGGCAACCAATATTTGACAAGGGAGCCAAGAATACTCAATGGGAAAAGCATAGTCTCCTCAATAAATAACGATGGGAAAATTGGGTAATCCCAAGCAGAAGAATGAAACATTAACTCTATGTTATGCCATTCACAATATTTACTCAATGGATTAAAGACTTAAGCGTAAGCCTTGAAACTATAAAATTCTTTTTTATTTTTTATTTTTTTATTTTTTATTTTTTATATTTTTTAAGATTTTTATTTATTTATTTATTTGACAGAGAGAGATCACAAGTAGGCAGAGAGGCAGAGAGAGAGAGAGGAGAAAGCAGGCTCCCTGCTGAGCAGAGAGCCCGATGCGGGACTCGATCCCAGAACCCTGAGATCATGACCTGAGCCGAAGGCAGCGGCTTAACCCACTGAGCCACCCAGGTGCCCCTAAAATTCTTTTTTAAAAAAAGATTTTATTTACTTTTTTGAGAGAGAGCAAGCATGGGGGGCAAGAAGGGAGAGATGATTTCAAGCAGACTCTGTGCTGAGTACAGGGCTTGACACAGGGCTGGATCCCACAACCCTGAGATCAGGACCCTAGCTGAGACCAAGAGATGGACACTTAACTGACTGAGCCACCCAAGTGCCCTGAAACCATAAAATTCTTGAAGAAAACATAGAGAAAAAGACCCTTGACATTGGTCTTGCCAATGATTTTCTTTTTTTAAACACTAAAAGCACAAGCAACAGAAGCAAAAAATCAGCAAGTATAATTGCACACTTCTGCACAGCAGAACAATCAGGACAATGAGAAGTCAACCTACGGAATAGGAGAAAAATATCTGCAAACCACCATCTGATAAGAGGTTAATATTCAAAACATGTAAGACATGTTTTGAATATTACTACAACTCAATGGCAAAACAAAAAAAAAACCCTCCCCCAAACCAAACAATCTGATAAAAAAGGGGCAGAGATTCGAATTAAAACCACATTGAGATATCACCTTACACCAGTTAGAATGGCCAAAATTAGCAAGACAGGAAACAACATGTGTTAGAGGAGATGTGGAGAAAGGGGAACCCTCTTATACTGTTGGTGGGAATGCAAGTTGGTGTAGCCCCTTTGGAGAACAGTGTGGAGATTCCTCAAGAAATTAAAAATAGAACTTCCCTATGACCCTGCAATTGCACTACTGGGTATTTATCCCAAAGATACAGATGCAGTGAAAAGAAGGGCCATCTGTACCCCAATGTTTATAGCAGCAATGGCCACGGTCGCCAAACTGTGGAAAGAACCAAGATGTCCTTCAACGGACGAATGGATAAGGAAGATGTGGTCCATATACACTATGGAGTATTATGCCTCCATCAGAAAGGACGAATACCCAACTTTTGTAGCAACATGGACGGGACTGGAAGAGATTATGCTGAGTGAAATAAGTCAAGCAGAGAGAGTCAATTATCATATGGTTTCACTTATTTGTGGAGCATAACAAATAGCATGGAGGACATGGGGGAGTTAGAGAGGAGAAGGGAGTTGCGGGAAATTGGAAGGGGAGGCGAACCATGAGAGACTACGGACTCTGAAAAACAATCTGAGGGTTTTGAAGGGGCGCGGGGTGGAAGGTTGGGGTACCAGGTGGTGGGTATTATAGAAAGCACGGACTGCATGGACACTGGGTGTGGTGCAAAAACAATGAATACTGTTATGCTGAAAATAAATAAAAAATAAATTAAAAAAATAAAGAAAGGTAAAAAAAATGGGCAGAGAACTTGAATAGACATTTTTTTAAAAAAGACAAAAATGGCCAATAGGTACATGCAAAGATGTTCAATGTTACTGGTTATCAGGGAAATGCAAACAAAGCCCCAGGAGATATCACCTCATGCCTATTTGAGTGGCTCTCATCAAAATTCAAGGGATCACAAGTGTTGGTGAGGATGTGGAGAAAAGGGAATCCTTGTGCACCGTTGGTGGGAATGTAAATTGGTATAACTCTGTGGAAATACAGTGTAGAGGTTCTTCAGGAAATTGAAGATTGAATTACCGTATGATTCAGCAATCCCACTTCTGGGCATGTATTCAAAGGAAGCGAAAGCAGAATCTGCACGATGCAGAATTATTCACAATAGCCAAGATGTGAAAACAACCTAAGTGTGCATGTGTGGATAAATGGATAATGAAGATGTGGTGTGTATGTTTATATATAATGGAGTATTATTCAACCGTGAGAAAGAAGGAAATTCTGCTGTTTGCAACACCTTGAGGGCAATTATGCTAAATGAAATAAGTCAGACAGAAAAGACAAATATTGCATGATCTCACTTATATATGGAATCTCAAAGGGCCAAAGCTGAATTCACAGACAGTGTGGAATGATCATGGTCAGAGGCTGGGTGTTGGGGGAAATGGACAGATGTTGGTCAAAGGGTATAAACTTCCAGGTATAAGAGGACTAAATTCTGGAGATGAGTGTATATAGCGTGGAAATGATGGCTAGTGATATTGTGTCATACACTTGAACGTGGCTAAGAGAATAGATCTAAAATGCCCTCATCCTTCCCTCCAAAGAGACAACAATGTGAGGTGATAGAAGCGTTAACTCACCCTATTTTGGTAATCATTTTACAATAGATATGTGTATCAAATCGTCACGTTGTACACCTTCAACTCATACAATGTTGTACGTCTGTTACATGTCAATAAAACTGGGGAACAAAAAACTTAGATAATGATTACTCTAATAACTGCACCATTGAAGGTTACATTTTGGACTTAGTCCTGCACAGGCCAATACTAGGGAGAAAGCCCTGGTGAGGTGTTTGAATTCCCAGAGGAAGGGAAAGTGCAGTCAAGTTTTAGTGGGGGGAAACCCTGGGTGGTGGGGGGCGGTGTGTGTCTGTCTAGGCTTCGGTTTGGGATCAAATCCTGAAAATGCTTGAAGTCAATGTCAGGACAGACTGATTGGGGCGCTTACTGTGTTTGCTTTCCTTGGCAGTGGGTGCCTTGCAAAGGAATGGGAGGCCTGTCCTCCTCCTCCAGAGAGGGCATGGCCAGGATCTTGCAACACAGAGCTCTCTGCTTCTTTTGCCTGCAGGGGGACGGGTGGTGGTTTGGTTATGGTGTCTTCCTAAGCTGGTGCTCCTTGAGGTGACCCAGAGTGAGGTGAGGTGCCAGACCAGAGAGAGAAATAGGTTCTGCACGGTGCTGGGAGCACAGGAACTGAAGAAAGCTGGGCACTGGGTAGGCTGCTTGGGATCCTGGGGAAAGACCCCCGGAAACACCAATTCACCTGCCTCCTGACTTTGTCTAGGACTTCAGCTGAGCCTGAGACTGTGACACCACCCATCACCTCTCACCCCCCGAACCCCCATCCCCCCACCAGCATCATCTCTGCTACTGACTTGACAGGGCGTGGTTGGCTTATGAAAATGTATCCTGAGCAGCTCACATTTCTTTGAGTATCTTCCTTTTCCTAATCAAAACCCAGAGAAGCATTTCAGCTTCTCAGATGCTGAGCAGGAGCACTGACACTTTAATCCGGAGCCGAGGTACGTTATTAGCACTCTGCTCACCCTTTTCATTCATTTGCTTCTCTTGCAGAAGCAGCCGCCTGTACGCTTTTTTTTTTTTTTTTTTTCCTACACTGAGAATGATAAATGGGCTCGGCATTTCCCACTCTCATATTTTTGCATGGTCTGTGAATGCACGTGCATTTTCCAATTTTCAGATATAACATGTCCAGATGTGTATGAGAGAGAAGGTGTAAAGCTCCCAATGAGCCCAATTTTCCCGGAGAGGATTCTCTAATAATATAACTATGGGGTCCAATTGTTACACACATAAGGACGCGGAACAGAGACAGGGCTTTCTTTCTCATTAATAAAAAGTCACAATCAGCTCACCTTGTGCACTGCTCGGATTCTAGTTCTTCCATCAGAGGCCTGGCGATGGTGGGACCGTCGTGGCCACTGAAACTTCCCCATGGCCGTGTTTGTCTCTTTGTAATTTCTGAAATTGACCGTTCCTTGACAAATTGTGTGTGTCTTTAAAAATGCAGGCTGCCATGCTGGGTTTATAAAGCTGGCTTGGCATCTCTATTAAGGGAGGCAAAAATCAACGAACTCCAGTATGAAAGAACTGGACTCCTGAGCGGTCGTGATTACCTTCAAGCAAAGGACTTCCTTGTGAACAGTGTTTAAAGTGATTAATTTGGCTGCTGTGACATGGGATATTAGTGCTGAAGGACATATACTTTATATTACAGAAATCATACAACTGCTGCTTTTTATGAGACAAGAAGAAAAAAAAGGCTCAGGCTTGCTACTGTAAATTTTTATTTTTTTTCTGCTGGGGTATTGGGAAATCATTCAGAAGCAAGGGTCAGAGTTTTGTGTGTGTGTAATCGCATTGGAGGCTCCTGGGCAAGGCTAATTTTAAGTGGTCGAGAGTAGGGTTCCCCCTTCCCTCCAGATCCAAATGGACAAGAGGAATATATTGTTTTGGAGACAGATGAAGGGCAGCAAAGATGTTTGCCTCAAACCGAACCGTGGTGAGCCGTGGTGGAGTCCTGGTGGTGATATGTTAATTGCGATGGTTGTAAACAGGGACCATCTGTTTGAAAATTATTGGAAATGCAAGCACATTCCCTATCATTCATGTGATTTACTACTCTCTTAGCAGGATCAAGATGAAAAATTTTCAGTTGCATTTACAGGGATCAAATTAAGCTGATATTAAATCCAGTTAGTAATGCTGGGAATGGTTTGGGCTTTGCCTAATGCTTAAAGGCACGTAAAATAAATGTTGTGAATACTGACAGGGGGCCATGATCTATTTTCTCATAAACTCCTACATAGCTGTGAAATGTACAGGCAGTTTCTTTTACATAGCAGGCGTATGATGGGAAAAGAGAATCTCACAGCTTGTGATGGCATTACCAGATTAAAAAAGGGGGAAAAACCTAAAAATGAGCACTTAGATGAAATCTCAAAGATCTTGAGTTTGCATAGGAAGTCCCCCCCTCCCTTTTTTAGCGAGAGAGAGAGAGAGAGAGAGAGAGAGCAAGAGAGGAGGAAAGATTTATTAGGACAGCAGATTCCCAAACCCAACCCATGTAAATAACCACGTTATAGGAAAGGTGAAATGCCTGCTGTTTTTCTAGCATGGCTCCAGTTTCCCCCTTCTGAGTTCTTTTGAACATCTGAAATTTAGGTTATTGATTATTTTACTTATAAACTGGAGTCCACAGTGCTATGTTCACCCCAGGGTCAAGTACAAAAGAATCTCAGCAGAGTAAAGTATAAAACTGAAAATGCAATGCCTGGCATTAAAAAACAAAAACCATGATGGATATTTGAAGATGCAATGATATCGGGCTGCCCAGGTCGGCTGCTTTAGGCTGGCAAGGAATTCCACAAACAAGGCAAGATTTTCGGGAGAACTTCCTGGCCCTGTTGATGGGGACCGATTTGGTAGATTGCCCAGCGGGTGGCGGGAAGACTTACTTAGCTTGAAATCGACAGAAAACAAAGCTGAGCAGAAGAATGAACCACTGTACTCCTCAGGGAGTGTAGACACACTCTTTCCCTAAGAGCTGCGAACGAGCCAGATGACCCCCCTTCCTCCCGGTAAAACAAACCCTCTCTTCTCCTGTTTTCTCCTCACTTCTTGCTCTAAGCGAGCACCGCCCGACAGAACTTTCTGTGACGCTGGAAATGTTCTCGGCCCGCGCAGTCTAATACAATGGCCGCTACTCATCCTCTGAACTCTAGCCAGCACCACTGAGGAAATGAATTGTGTTTCATGCTGATTAACTTCAATTTAAAGAGCCAGCGTGGGTCTAAGTGCTTGGTGCTGGACTCGTGTTTCAATTACAGGCTTTATGATAAGTGGACAATAGGGGATTTCACAGGACAGTTGGTGATGGGGCACAAGGGAGGGGCCCTTGGGAGCCGGAGGGAGTGGTGGCGGGTCTGAGGGGCCTCGTATGGGATGAGGAGGAGCAAAACGCCGCTGTCATGGGAGGAAGCTTCCAAACCTAAAACGGCCACTTGGCCCATCAGGGAAGGCCTCGGAATGCTGGGATGTGAGCCCTGGGGGTTGTGTAATAAAGCGCAGGCAGGCATACTCTTGCTCCTCGGTGCTGGTCCCAGACTAAAGGGCAGACAGGTATAAGAGCAAAGAATATACTATTAATCTAAAGGCAAGCATGTAAGTATGTCAGGAGACTGGGAAAAGGATGGATTTCAGAGACTTGTGTTGGAAAGCAGGTTGTTGAGAAAACAAAAAAGGGTGGCATTTAATGACAAGACTTCGCAGGGAATGAGGAGGATGTGTTCCCCATTTGGGGTTCGGCTGGGTCAAGACAAAGGTTAGAGACAGTGAATCAGGTGAGCGGGAAAAGGGGAGGCATGTGAAGGTTACGCATTTGGGCTAAAAAATATCAGAGCCTTTACCCAGCCCATCAACACTGAACCTGCGGCACAGCAGAGTATCAGCTGGGCACAGAAAATACTGGACGTGGCTCGAGTCTCAGGGACATTATAAGAAAGACGGGTAGTTCAGCCATGCATGGACAGAGACAAACAGCAACGCAAAGCAATGCTATGTGAGGTGTGCAGGGAGGCAGGATGGAGCTCCTCCCTTCAGAGCCGGAGAAGCCCTTGTGTGTTGGGGTGGTGGGGCAGGTTGCGGAAGGCTCGGAGCAGACCAGAGTCTGGGTGGAAAGTGGATGAGGCAGGAAAAGAAGGTGGAGGGGACCTACAGAATGACTGGGGAGGTAATGTTCGCAAGTTAAAGCAGTCATTGCCAAAAGCATGTGTTTGACCCAGGCAGAGGACTCCGGAAGGTCAGGAGACAGAGAGTTAGCGAGGCAGGCTTGGAAAGTACATTTTCTTTTCTTTCAGTTTTAAAAAAATATTTATTTATTACAGAGGAAGAGAGAAAGAGCACGAGCAGGGGGAGGGGTCGGAGGGAGAGAAACTCAAGCAGAGTCTGTGCTCAGTGCCAAGCCCTACGTAGGCCTTGATCCCACAGCCCTGAGATCATGACCTGAGCTGAAACCAAGAGACAGGTGCCTAACTGACTGAGGCACCCAGGCGCCCTGGAAAGTGCCTTCTCTATTAAAAATGTTGTGGTGTTAAAACAGCCTGAGTCTGGGAGACTCCAGGGAGAGGTGGTAACCAGAGCAAGAAGGGATGTTTCCACGCAGGGCAAAGACTCATTGAGGCCTGAGGCTTCGGCCATGTTGAGTGTCCTGAGAATCATATGCTCAGCTCGGACAGCCTCTGCTTGCCTTTGACAAGCAGCGTCTGAAGTCCGTTTTGTAGATGTGTTGCCACCCAGACCACTGCAGAAATTTCAGAGGGGGCTTAAGAGATTAAACCCAACATCCCTTTTATGCAACAGCTCATAGTGATTGAAAGAAGGATTCTGAAACCATGGTTACCACAGAGGACTAAAATTAAGATCAAAGGTGATGATTTCAAATCCAAGGAAAGAGAAGAGGTTCAAGCTAGAGCTCACGTTTATGCTTTGTATAGACCATCTGCTTATCTTTGGCGAAGGCGTCCTTTTATGAAGCAACCTCAGGAGACAGTGTAGGGATTCACACAGCCCTGAACCTTCATGCAGACCCTGAAATCCTGGGGAGCGGGACTGAAGCCTGTCAGGCTGAAAGGAAACTAGGTTTGTAACAGGTATTAGAACTGAGGACACAATTCTTACCCATGGAGCTGATTCTTGTTGTCCATGGTGGGCCTAGTAGGGGAAAAGCTAACTAAGGAAGGTTTTCTACTAACGAAGGTTTTCGCTGTAAAAAGGTTTTCCAGGAGGACTCAAAAATACAGATGTTCCTATATGGGGCCTAGTTCTTCAAGTTGTTCTTTTAGGCAGGGATCTCCGCCTCATCCTCAACGAGGGGCAAGATTGTTGCAGAACGTCCCAGAGCAGGTAACAGGAAGTACACCGTGGGGCTAATTCCCCTCATTGGAAAGGGGGTGCTGGCCTGTACAGAATGTGGTGATCAGCTCCAGGGAGGGGTTTGGGCTCTCTGTCATGAATGAACAAGGCAGTTCCACACATAAATCCGTCATTCTTCAGAGAGAAGGGGACACTACTAGTACTGTAAGTTTGGTGGGAGGCCATTATCACTGAGTGTCTTCCCCAGTACTGTTATGAGACAACATGGCAGCTTTTCTACCATCACCACACTTGCAGCCTGCCAAAAGGTAACCTCTCTTTGTTCCAGAAACCAAGAGGGAGGGTCCAGGGTGTGGGACCTTGTGCATGGGGGCAGGGGTCAGAGGTGAGTGGGAAGGCTTGACTGAGAGGGGACAGCATTGGGGAAGAGCTCTGAACAGAGGGAGGAAAAGGCAGAAATGGAAGAATTCCTGTTCCCATTGCAGAAATGAATATAATTAGAATTTCTGAATGTACAGATTTAGGGCCTCCCATATTTACTATTCAAAAGTTTCTTTAGCTTAAAAAATTTGGGTTTTGTGTGTGTGTGTGTGTGTGTGTGTGTGTGTGTGTGTGTGTGTGTGAAGGAGAGCACACATTCAGAAAAGCGCATGACATACAAAAGCGCAGTCTAACTATTATAAAGTGAACACTATGTACCACCAGCTAGGTCAAGAAATAGGACATTGACAGCATCCTGGAAAGCCCACGTATCTCTCCCAGTCCCATGCCAAGTCCTTTCCCTCGGAGTAACACTGCTCTGACTTAAATGATGATCACTCCCTTCCTTTCATTTCTGGAGTTGTCAGCTAAGTACACATCTCAACATTATTCTGAGTCCAATTTTTGATCCTAGAATAATACTCTATGTGCTCTTTCATGGTTTCCTTCTTTTCCTCAACATGGTGCATTTTCAGGCTTATCCACGTCAACGTGGGTGGCTGTGGTTTTGAAGTTTCCCTTGCTGTATTGTATTCTGCTCCATCAATAAATCCATTTACTTATCCATTCTACTGGGGAGGGCCATTTGGGGGTTTGCTGCCCTTACTGATTTGAGACTGCTGCTTTCTCAGCAGCTGCTGGCTCTCTTGTCAACAGCGGTCATGCCAAAAAAATAATTGAATTTCCGACAGAGTCTTTCTAGATTGTCATGAAGATCAGTTACGGAGAAAGTGCTAGCAGCCACTTTCCAAGTAAGACAGCCTATGCAGCGAATGGTAGAGTTCATGGTGGCTCAGACCCTGGGAGAAGCCGGAGTCTCCACACCAGCCGCTCTTGAATTTTAATGTGCTGCAATTCTGTCAGCATTAGAGAAATAATTACTGCACTCAGGGTAACAAATTATCAAATAATAATCTAAACCTTGTTTGTGGGATGTTCTAACTCGGCAGGCTTGCCAGCCAGATCGTTGACTGCGTGTGCATTCTCTAGAACTGCTTCCTCTTCGAACGATAGAATCAGCTAGTAGGTGACAGCAATAGATGTCTTCACGTTATTTCAGGTTGAGCTTTCAAAATGCGAATGAACGGAAAGTGGAAAGAACTTTAATATATGCATTCGTTTATGCTCGCGTTGACAAAGACTAATGCTTCGCATCAGCGTGGCATCTGTCATAATAATAATGATAATTGCGAATGATGATAACAACCCCAGCAACAACATGCTGTCATCCGGATATAAAATGATGCCACTAATCTGAAGTGAGGAGACTATCTCTTTTAAGCTTTTTTTTGCCCCTTCCCCTACCGCCCATGACTGGGGATATATGTGTGTTCAACCCTCCTTGCTCTAACTGACCTCCATTAAAAGTCTGACCTTAGGGAAGTTGCCTTGATCGCACTCATCCTGACTCCTAACTTCAAGCTGGGGACAGTTCTGGGCCCCTCTGATAGGAGATACACTGTAGGGGAGGATAGCACACAAATCCCTACCTGCCACTTTATTTGGGCATGCACAGTGACAACAGTCGTAATACGTGTCTTAATGACATATCATAAAGCAATTGGGGAAAAACCGACTTCCTAAATTGTTCTCCTGCTGGAAAACTCTTTGGTCAAGAATTTCACCTTAAGGAAGGTCAGACACGTCTCTCTGCTGCCTACTTGACATCTGCCCTTGGATCTGTTATCGGTACCACCAACCGCAATACCTCCCCAGAGTAGCATGACCAAAAGCTTGGTTTGCCAGGCACTGTCTCAGTTTGTGTTGTTGTCCCGAGAGCACAGACTGTGCCTCCTTCTATTATGAAATGTGTGTCCGTCTGGACGATAAACGATAGGTCACCCTACCAAAAGGAGCTCATGTCCTTCTTTCTCCAACCTCCTTCCATGTCTCCGGACTGCTACTCCACTGATGCCCACCTTCCCTGTTATGGGCACGATCATTCTTCCTGGGGCTAAAAGTGGAGAAGAATGATGCTCTCTCACCAAGTCTTGTGAAACCTCCTCCAGGCGAGCCCTTCTGCATTCCTGCCACGGTACTTCTCTACACCGTATCACCTCTTGCCTGGGCTATTCCACGAAGCTCCCTCCCTGGTTCTCCTGCTCCTCCTCTAGTCCTCCTCTAGTCCTCCAAATGAATCGCTTAAGGAGCTTACTACAGAAGGACTGGAGGACTGGAGGACCAGTCCTCCTCCTGGTCTTCCTCTAGTCTTGCTTCTCTGTGACTTGATTTCCACCCTTTGAACCATAAGAGTGAGCGTGTCAGCTCAGCATAAATCTTTGCAAGGGCTTCTCATTGTCTTTGGCTGAAGTCTGTGGTTCACTGGGCCCATCGTGGCTCGACCTCTGGCTGCTCCTTTTGGCATTTCATGTGTTATCCTGGACCTTCCAGGCGTTCAGGACCTCACATGTTAGGAAGCACCATGCCCACTTCCTGGACCTCAGGTATTAGGAAGCACCACGCCTACTCTCTCTGGTCGCGGCACAGACACTTCCTTCCGGGCTGGCGCCCTCTTCCTCTTCACTTGGCTTGCTCCTTCAGACTGTTGCTTTTTTTTTTTTTAAAGATTTTATTTATTTATTTGGCAGAGAGACAGAGATCACAAGTAGGCAGAGAAATAGGCAGAGAGAGAGGGGGAAGCAGGCTCCCCGCTGAGCAGAGAGTCTGACGTGCAGGGCTTGATCCCAGGACCTGGGATCATGACCTGAGCCGAAGGCAGAGGCTTTAACCCACTGAGCCACCCAGGTACCCCTAGACTGTTGCTTCTTCCGAGAAGCCTTCTCTGGCCCTTCTAAACTAGATTCAGGGTTCCTGCCAGGTAGAGCCTGCATCTTTCCTAGTGGAGCACTTACCACGATTTGTTCTAATTGCTTTCTTATAGACAATGAGTGGCTCCAAGTGGCCAGGAACTATCTTTGTCTTGCTCATTACTGCCTCCCCGACACCTGGCTCAGTGCATACAGCATACTGGTGCGCTCAGAAGAGTCATCAATGAAATGACTAACATTCAAATCTCAGGGTGTCTGAGCCACAGTAGAATGAACTGCTCTGTGCAGTTTGGGTAAGACTCTTCTTCTTTTCTCTTCCATAGTAAGCTCCTTAAGCGATACATTTGGTGCTACATCCATATACATATTAGGACTCATGTTCTAGGACATAATATTGTTGACAGGAAATACTATTTAGGAATAGTTCAAAATTAAAGGTGTTGCTGCCGTGAAAGTGCTGGCAAGATGTTTTAGTGTATCAAGAACTGGGGGGGCGGGGGGGCGAAGGTAACCTTGGATCAAGGACTTCGGGATTTTTCCTAATAGAAAACCTGTCCTTGCATCCAAGCCTAGCCCCTCAAAGGCAGATGTGGATGGTTCCTCTAGGACCAGTCACTAATCTGCTCTCCTAAGTGGAAACTGGAAAGAAAGCTTCACATTTTGCTCACTCTTTTCAGCACACATACTAAGAAAAGAATCTGAAGGCATATGTACCTCTTCTGTCTGTCTCAGGAATCTGACATTTAGGAAAAAGATGTTAAACGATTTATAACCTTCTGGAGAGCCCCAGGCTGAAAGACCTGCCCTTCGCTTCTTATTTTTTTAATCTCTCCCCGCCCCACAGCTTTATTGAGATATAACTAACAGAACATTGTACAAGTTTGGGGTGTAAAAAAATGCTGATTTGATACACTTCTGTGTGGCAAACTGATTCCCACCTTAGGTTAGCTAACACTTCTAGCATATCACATAATTACCGTTTCTTTTCTGTGGTGAGAACATTTAAGACCTACTCTCTTTACAATGCTGAAGTACGCAAGCGTTTCAAGTAGAATACGGCATTATTAACTACAATCACCCAGCTGTACATTGTATCCTCAGAACTTACTTGTCTTATAACTGGGAGTTTGTACTTTTATTTTTTTTTTTGAAGATTTTATTTTTTTAATTTATTTGAGAGAGAAAGAGAGAGACCATGAGTGGGGAGGAGGAGGGAGGAAGGAGAAGCAGACTCCCTGCTGAGCAGGGAGCTCCTTCCCAGGACCCTGAGATCATGACCTGAGCCAAAGGCAGGTGCTTAACCAACAGAGGCACTCAGGCGCCCTTGGAAATTTGTCTCCTTTGATCAACATGTCCCCATTCTCCCACCCCCAGCCTCTGGTAACAACCATTCTACTCTGTTTCTGTGACTTCTTCTTTTTTAGGTTCCACATATAAGTGATATCTTCAGTATTATCTTTCTCCAAGACCTGTACTTCAGATTCATTCTTAAACTCGTGGCAAGATGATCCAAGACACACAGGGCATGTGTGCGAGGACAGCAAATGACCAAATGGTGATGAATGAATCAGTGTTTTGTGAGGGGGTTACCCTAACCTCGAGAGACAGTCTTAATGACAATCATCTCTGCTGTTGTTAGTTACCTGTTTTTAAGACTCACTGGCTGGAAGGTGTCTAATAAACATTGCCTGGCAGTGAGTGTAGTTACTACAAGTTGGTTAAATCAGCCATCGCCAGAACAAAGAGAATGAATACTGCTCTCCCAAAACACAGACTCCTGTTACCCAGAGCTCTGCCCTTGAGTGTGCTGCCGCTCTTCTCCAGTTCCAGAGAATTCTACCATGTTTTGGAAAGAGTACAGGCTTTGGAGTCATTTTGGCCACTGTTCCAGGGCAGTCACAGGGGCACACATTCAACTCCCAGCTCTGTCACTTCCTAGTTGGATGACCTTGGGCAATCCAGACAGTTGTGAGGGGAGGAGTATGTTTAAAAAAAAAAAAAAATTGGGAATAACAAGTCTTCCATGCTGGAAGTAGGGGTTGGTGGGATCATTTGGAATTATGAATACAAAGTAAGTGTCTGACCATGTTGTGAATATCGAGCAGGTGCTTGATAAACGGAACCACTTAAAATAACCCGGACACTCCGGTTCCTGAGGGAGGTGGACGCAGTTTGCTGTTTAATGAGTCCTCGTCTCTATCAGAGAAAGAGTGTCGCTGAAGGGGGAGAAGAGCAGTCAGAGAGTCAAGGCGTCTGAATCACAGACGCGGCCCTTGTGTGAACATACCGCTTCTTCCCACTTCTACTTGGATGGAGGACAGTGCTGGCTAACGAGGCAGAGTTCCAGACTTCCTGACCACAAATAAATACTTCTGTTCAGTGAGCGAGGAGATGGCCAGGAACTGTGCTTTCTTCTCTAGGCTGTCCATTTGTAACCAAATACTAGTGCCCACCAGTGTGTTTGGTAGGAACAGTCAGAAGACTCAGTTATGTGACTGCTTTATATTCTTCGGGTGGGTGAGTCTGGGGTGGGGAAGTGTAGAGAGAAAAGATAGACCATGCTTAGACCATCTCCGTCTTTTTTCTTTCACAGAGAGGAGCCAGGCTCAGTGGATTCATTCTCTTTTTCTCCTGCTGCTGCTTCTGCTTCTTTTCCCCCTTCTTCCTCTGCTGTTCCCCACACTCCCCCTCATCATCCTCAGCCTCAGAGGTGGCAGCAGTGAGGGGCACCATTATCTTTCACGGAGAGCTTGTTAGGATACAAGCATGGGCTTGATTCGCCCTTTATGTGAGTTTGGGAAGCCTGTGTGTCCCTTTGTCGATCAGGCAGTTTTGAAGAATGTTTGGGGTAGAGACGATAATTTGGGAGTTGAGATCTAGGTCCACTTTCTAGGGCTGCCGTGACGAAGTACCATCGACTGAGTGGCTTATGGAAGATGAATTTCTCGTCTCTGAATTCTGGAGGTTAGACGTGTAAGATGAAGGTAGGGGCAGGGTTGCTTCCTTCTGAGGGGCATGAGGAAGAATCTGTCCCGGGCTTCTCCCCTCTGGTGACGGGTGGCCATCTTTGATGGTCCTTGGGTTGTGGAAGCTTCACCCCGATCTCTGCCTTTATCTTCACATGGTCTTTTCCCTGTGTGTCTGTGTCTGTCATGTCTGCTAATTTCCCTTTTTGTAAGCACATGGTCATATTGGATTTGAGACTACTTTGGGATTGCACTGTAACCTTACGACCTTTGTAAAGACTGGATTTCCAAATACAATTCCATGCTGAGGTACTGGGGGTTAGGACCCCAACATATCTTTTTTGGGGGGAATGCAGTTTGCCTCACAATGGGGTCACAGAAATAAATGAAATTATGAAGAAGAATATGTAGAAGGAGAAGAGGACTGAAAAAAGGAGAGGAGAATCTCCAAAAATAGTGTCTAATGCCTGAGAGGCATTACGAATAAAATGAGGCCACCAGCTTTGGCAGTTCTGAGGTGAAGGCTGATGCGTGATCTCCTCATTTGTGTGTGGCCCACAGCAGGACTTTGTCGGGTGCCCTTTCCTCATTCCAGTGCCCAGCCCCACAGGTACTTGGTAAATATTTTGTTCACAACTGAGTGGGGCCAAAGGACCCCCTGGCACTAACAAATAATTAATTTTAATTTCAGAAGTGTCAAGAGAATTTAATCATTTTGGTCTGTCTTCCATGTTGAAAAACATTTCAGATGGCATTCAGAACAAAGAACCTAATGGGCAAACATCTGAAAAATGATCCTAAGTGCTCTCGTTTTAGTAGACAGTCCAGAGAAAATGTACACAGCCACCAAGAGAGCATGTATCATCACAGCAAAGGGATTTTTGATACTTTGTGTCCCAGAATCCAGAACTTGGATTTTTGTCAAAAACAACTTGAGGGGTCTGTGCCCTCCCTTTATTGGTTTAGGAAATTGCAGGGATCAAGAACCATTTGCAGATTCCCTGGATGAAGTTTCATAGGGAAATTTCCCCTACCAGAACGAGTTTTATCTTGAATTAATAATTCAGAAGACGTAATGCATCTCTAAAGAGTCTATGAATAACTCAGCCCTGAACGAATTGAAACTTAAGTATGAGTGAATCATTATGCTCCCCCCTGCATATCATATCAGAACTCTGGGAAAAAAGAACCATAGTGAGACAAATGCCTAGCGTCATCAAGCAGTTATTACCCAAATGACCTAAATGTCAATTAGAAAAGAAGTAGTGAGGGGACCCGAGTGGCTCAGTCATTAAGCGTCTGCCTTCGGTTCAGGTCATGATCCCAGGGTTCTGGGATTGAGCCCCACATCAGGCTCCCTGCTTGGCGGGAACCTGCTTCTCCCTCTCCCACTCCCCCTGCTTATATTCCCTCTCTCACTGTGTCTCTGTGTCAAATAAATAAATAAAATCTTGAAAAGGAAAAAAAAAAAAAGAAAAGAAGTAGGGAGCTCCCCCCTCATCCCGTTCTTTGTCTGAAAGCTTGCATGCAGCCCAGCCATGTGACGGGAGAGATGTTTCTTCACTGGGGGCTGCTGTAATTCCTGCACCGTCGGTCTATGCACTATAACACAGTCTACGACAGGCTTTAATTACCCGTAAATGTGCCACCTGTCGCCTTTTTAGCGCTTGATCATAGAATGTACCACCATTCACCATGCCCTGAGATTCAACTACTACACTGAGTTGCAGAATCCGAGGCCACGGAAGAACAGAGCTCAGGTCCTGGGCGAAGCAGCATGGCTAGGGCATACCTGGTCAGTCCTGTTCCCTGAGGGGTAAGGGACTCAGTCTGAAAACTGCGAGTCGTGCAAAGAGGAGACAGGGGTGAGCAAAGAGGAGGCGTGGGGTCAGCCTCAAAGGCCCTGTGGGAGAGAGGAAATAGGACTCTCCATGGAGGAGGATGGTTCTCTGGAGAGCAGAGAGACCTTGGAGCCTGCCTGAAGGAAAGGCTTTGTGCTGTGGTGGCGGGAAGCTTTTGTGCTTCGCTGTGAATCCTCCTTCAGTGTCCCTGCAGTTGGGGCTCTGGGAGGCTGCAGCTGCGAGCCCTGAAAAGCATTAAAGAGAATAAGAGAAAGGAACTGAGGACAGAAAGAAGGCTGGGTGGGACCATGGAGGTCAAATCTGGCCATTCCTGCTGACTCCAGATAGGAGAGGACTTCAAAACCAGTAACAGGTGACAAGTGTTGACATCACTGCAGGCAGTCATGACTTGCTATCAGCAAGAATTACATTTTCCCCTTAGTCATTTCTCTCTCTCTATCTCTCTCTCAGCAGTGATTTTGGGGTCCAAAAATGCTTTGTTTCCCTTAAGCTGACTTATGTAATTGAACCTAAGAGATGTGAGAAGGTTCCCAGCTATCCTCAATGAAAAATGTCACCTGAAGTCCTTTCCTTTGGCTTAAAACCCAAGGAATCTGTGATTATTGGCTCAGTCAGATGTTTTCTCTGAACAGTAAACTGAGGGTCGTGCACAGCTACAAGAGGGGACTGCACGAGGAACAGAGAGTGCTAGGCCTTTCCCAGGGAGCAAAAGCTGCTGGTTGTCCGGGAGAGATTCTGAAAGAGATGTGGGAAGGAAAGGAAGTGCATTGGTTGTTTACTGCTGCAAAATGACATGACCACAAACCTAGTGGCCTAAAACAGGATACATTTATAATCTAGCTTCTATGTCCTCTGTCCCAGCATCTCTCACAAAACAGCGATCAAAGTGTTGGCCAGAGCTGAATATTCATCTGAAAGCTTGACCAGGGAAGGATACAATTTGCAACTCATGTGGTTGTCAGCAGAATACAGTACAAAAGGGCTCTAAGACTGAGGGTCTCAGTTCTTGTCTAGAAGCTGTCTTCAGTGTCCTGCCATGTGGGCCTCTCCAATATGGCTGCCTGCTTCATCACAACACCCAAACCAAGAAGTTAATAGAGAGAGTCTGCTAGCAAGATGGAAGTCATAGTCTTAACACCTTAACTGAGGTAGTGACATTCCATCACCATGGCCATATTCTTTTGATAGGAACAAATCACAGGTCCCAACCACACTCAAGGAGAGGGCATTACAAAAGGACAGAATAGCAAAAGTTGGGGACACTTAGATGCTGCCCACCACCATAGGGAAGAAAGAGGGATGGCGGATACCTGTCCCCTTCCCCCCTGCTTTCTATCTATTCATCTTCCCTCTGGTAATTATACCTAGACTTTCCTTTGAGGGAAATCCCTCTCCATCATTCCTAAAGCAATTCTGACAATTTCAACTTTAGAAGAGGACACATTCCTCAAGTAGGGTCAATAGGAATGTCACATGCCTGGTGATAGTAATTGGCTTAGACTTGGAGACATGATCCAACAAGAGCCAATGAAAAACAATGAAGCTTTCTTGGGATTCCTGGAAAGATATGGTTTATTTTTCAGAGTGATTTAAAACTAGAGAGGACCTAGGGCTAGAGCTGCTGTTCCATTTTCTGTGACATAAAGCCCAAGACTGAAGGTAACAAAGCAGGAGGAGAACCAAGAGGAGATATTGAGTCCCTATGTTATTGTTGAATGAGCCTTGAGTCCAGCTGTGCCTTAAGTGAGTTATTCCTCATGTGCTCAATCCAGTTTGGGCCAAGTTTTCTGTAATTCACAACTGGAAGGGTCATGGAGGAAGAAACCAACATTTATTTGACATATTTTAGGGTCATGAACATCCCATGCTTATTTGAAAGCAACTCTTGAATCCTCCACAGTTTTATTTAGAGTTGCCAAATTATTTTACTTACACTGATAAATATTTTACCTAAAATATTTAGCCTCTCATGAATTGTCCTAACATAAGGCATACAAGATTGGAGACAAAGGGGATGGCATCATTTTCCTTCCATCTTTGTGGATCTTGAGCAGCCTAGAGACTCAGGGGGATTCCAAGATATTTATATATTCTGCATAGGAATTCATAGCTTCTTCTAGAGCAGATTTATGGCAAATATATCTTTTTTTTTTAAAAAAGGTATATTATAGCACAACGTCTTTATTGATCTGCACTGTGACCTTTGTACATTCTAAAATTCCCCTTACTCCCTTCAGTACCCTCACTCCAGAAATGAAGAGGCATGGGTTAACATTTCATTTCAACTTGCACCAGAGTCTTCTGTTGGCTTTGCCTGGCCTCTAATTTAGCTCAAAGTTTGAATGTGTGAATAGGCTGTGTGGGGCATGGGGGCACACACCAACTGGTTGGGTGTTAGAGCCATTAGTAAGAAACAAACAGACCTATAGTTTAATAAGCCTCCAATATTCCATTTATGTTCAGGTTGCTGTTATTTTTATGATACAGTTAATTGGTACCTAAAATTCTATCCCCAAATACAGTTCACTTATCTTCAGAGACAAAATGGGGATAATGGTTATACTGCAACCATTAAAGGGATTGCAATAAAATTTCAAATATTAATATCAGTTTCATTTAATAAGCATATATTGAGTATCTGTGCTGATTACCCAACAAAATGTTGGTAAATAATTTTTCAGTGCTGCTGCAGATTTCATAGTATAAGTTTCTGAGTAAAAATGACATCAGTTAATCAATGGCATGCTGAAGAACGAAATAGTGTAATATAAAAACTACATAAATGACAGAGAAACAGTTCATAAAATATAAAAGGGACAAAGGTAGGGGCTCTTTCCTAGGCAAACTCATTCATCAACAATGATTTATTTTGCTCTTATTACATCTTAGATCTGGGCTGTTGCATATAGATGGGTAGTTTGTGCCCTGAAAAAGGCACCTAACCAAGGGGGTAAGTGGGAACTGAAACTAATCTTCCTTCTATTTGCCAACTCTTTACCCTGGTATGGAAATCAATCTACTGTGGGTTAGTTGGGGGTGGAGGGGGTAGGAGTTCTGATTTGTGAATAGGCCAGCTGTCCTTGTTAAGTTGAGTCGGGTGGAAGGAGTGAGCATGGTAGAAAGGTATGGCTATATAGATTAATCCACTTATGGTTCCTGATCTTTAGCGTTTAACTGAAGTGTGGGGTTAGATCGGCAAATTGAAGATCATGAAACAATGCAATAAAAGCTAATACAATGCAATAAAGGCTAACATATGGCCATAGCCTTGGAACCATAAGTTGAGGAATGTGATCTGCAAATGAAGAAAGGGTACCCTGAATGGGTGGCTTAGCAAGTGCAGAAATTAGTGGGGCGAAAGCACTTGGTCTATTCTAGGAATGGCCAATAGTTTCTATGACTGGAATTCACAATGTGTGAGAGAGGGTGGAGGGGTCATAGGGCAGGGTAGACAAGGGCTGGATTAGGAAGGGGCTTCTAGGACAAACTATGGAGTTTGAATATCACCCTTTAATAGATTGGAAAGCTGGGGAGCAGGGTGAATTAGGATGGGCTGGAAAGAGGGGAGACAGAGATAGGGTCACACCATCCAGGTAAGAGATGACCAAAATGGATCTGGGCATTGACATTGGGGATGGAAAGAATGGAACATCCATGGGAGACAGTTCAGAGATACACAGCTGACCCTTGAATAACACAGAGGTTGAGGGCACTAATCCCCTGTGTGGTTGAAAATCTGCATTAAAAAAAAAAATCTTTGTATAACCTTTGACTCCACTAAAACTAACTAATAGCCTACTGTCAGCTTAGGCCACCTTACACATGCTCAGAGCACTTATATTAGCCTACACTTGGGCAAATCATCTAGCACAGAGCCTATTTTATTATAAAGTGTTGAATATCCCATGTAATTTATTGAATATTGCATCAAAAGTGAAAAAGAGAAGGGTTGTAAGCGTAACAGTTGTTCACCCTCGTGATCCCATGGTGACATGGATCACCCAGCGTCATGATGGAGGACTGTCCCACCAATTTACTAGTCCTGGGAAAAGATCAAACTTTGAAATTCAAAATACAGTTTCTCCTGAATGTGTATCACTTTTGCATCATCATGAAGTCAAAAGATTGTAAGTCACACCTTCGTAAGTTGAGGACCATCTGTAGAGGAAAATCGTGAGGGCCCTACCTAGGCTGTGCTGGTGCCGGGGCCAGGTACTTTGTGCTGGTGTCCCTGTAGTCGTGTTTGATGCCTGGATCCCCTGCTGCTTGCACTCACCATTTCAGCTACATCTTTCCTGTTCCAAGTCCTCACGCTCCGTGGCCTCTTTGTCCAGATCCCACGCTCTGCCTAGCCACTGGTTTTTCCAGAACCTCTCTGGACCCCTCTGGGACAAGCAGGAACCCCTGTGGCCCCTACTATGCATGGAGCAGTTGGGAAGCTGAAAACGTTCTTAGGCACATCTGCCTCGTTACCTCCCTAGGCCATTTCTAATCTCTGGCTCAGGTGCCAGATGGTGTAGATTTCTGTATGAGGCTGGTAGTTTTATTAAGGGAAACCAGGCCGAGGGCCTACGTGCTCTGGGGCCTTCAGAACCTATCTGGAGCTCTTGTAGTACCCTTGCCTCCTGTCCACTCCCTGGTTTTGGTCTCAGAGTTGGGGGTGTGTATAGAAACTCTACCATCTCGACGCTTACCCCTTGATGGTGATGATGGCAATGGTGGTAATGATGCTGATGGTGGTGGCAGGGGGCCACAGGGTGGGTGTGGGGATAAAGGACAACTAGTTCAGTGTAGACAGGGTGAATCTGAGGTATCTGAGGTACTCTAAGACATCCTGCATTTGGCAGCGGGAAATAGGATTTGGAGACAAGAATGGTTCCCTCTAGTGGGAAATCCTTTGAAACAAAAAGAAGCTCCAGAAAGAAGAGCCTATTCTATTTACATATTCATTCAACTATTCAATAAACATGGACTGAATGTGTGCTGTGGTTCGGGCCTGTTCCTGTGCTCCAGAGAAAGTAGTTATTAACAGCAAAATCCTTCCCCTCACAGAGCTCACATTCTCCCATTAGTACAAGAATGCCAGGGTTATTACTTGAATAATGTCATTCTAACAGAAGAAAAACACATTTCTCAGATGAGAGTAGACCATATTATCATTAGAAAATAATATTTCACAAAATATTGAAAAAAAAAAAAAGAATAGTTGTGGCCAGAGTTGCAGGTTGTGGGTAGATTATTTTTATTTAAAGATTTTTTAAAATTTATTTGACAGAGAGGAAGAGCAAGAGTGAGCAAGACAGCGAGTGAGAGAGCACAAGCCTGGGGGAGAGGCCAAGGAAGAGGGAGAAGACTGACAGGGGTCTCGATCCCAGGACCCCAGGATCATAACCTGAGCTGAAGGCAGCTGCTTAACTGACTGACCACCCGGGCGCCCAGGTTAGGTTATGGGTAGTTTAAAACAACAGGAATGGTTGAAGTTAAGGAAGGCACCAGAAAGAGAGGGAGGGGAGGAGACGTTCAAGGACGGGGAGCGGGATGGACCCTGGCAAAGAGCGGCTGGGGAGGCAGGAGGCGGCTTCTCGCTCTGCCTCAGACATGGAGTCGAGCCTATCACATACACATTCCAGGGGGCTCAAGGCCTCGTGCAGAGCTCACAGAAACTCACTTCAACAGCAGTACTTAAAGTTCATTTCGCCTTTCAAATAGACATATATTAGGCAAACTGCCATGTAACCTCGATTATCAATGAGGTGGGTTTTTGAAAGGAAGAGCCACGAGGGACCAAACCTAGACCTGGAGTCCGGCACTTGCAAGCAGGAAGGTCGCCTGAAGAGCAGAACAAGAGATTCCGGCCCCAAATGGCTTTGGGTTCAGCGGGAGGAAGGATGCCAAGAAAGAAGATGGAAAACAACTCTGGAAGATCAAGACAGTGAGTGGACGCCCAGGCAGCGGCCGCGGGGTGAGTTGTGGGAAGGCCAGCTTATGAGGGGCATTAATCAAGGGAAAAGTGAAAGGAAAATGAGGTGCTTCAGGGCAGAGTGTGTGGGAAGGAGAGCATGATGGAAATCATTAGAAGAGATGCCCACGACTCCCTCACACAGCCTGCTCTTTTGTCAGCAGAGTGTCTGCTTCCAGCTCCTGAGGCCGGATGCCCAGATCATTGATGCCGAGGGCAATCCTAGAAGAGCTCTCGTGCCCCCACTGTGCCAGGGAAGTGGGAGCCCGGGGTCTGGGGACTTTGGGATGCTTTCCTCTCTGTGCTGCCCGTGCCCGAGGCATCACTGGTGCTCCTTGGATCCAGGCTGGCCAGACACACCTGTGAGGGTCATTTATCAGAGGAAAGAGAGTAGTCTCCAGAGGAGGCTGGTGTGGTTGCCTGGAGGGAAATGGGCTGCACACCTTTCCCATCTGCAAGTGGCTGAGACTCCACTCCCATCCGAACTTTGCTGGCTCAACCATGAACCAGCCAGGACCACAGCCCAGAGGCCAGCCTTTCTGGTTCCTGAGTCAGTGCCCCTTCATAAGCCAGCAGACAACCTAAGAACAATTCCCCCACCTTTGTATTTTCATCTCTGAAAGGAGAGCAAAAATAGCTCTCACATAGGGAATTATGACTGCATTTCAGAATAGGGAAAAAAAAATCTGAGAAATGAGCATCCTGTCATTAGGCAATTGTAGCCTGCTTTGAAGATGATGACCTAATCAAAATTACCCAGGTCTTCTGCTCTGGGAGCTCTCAACAACCAGACAGGATGTTTTTGGATGCAGGAATAAAAAATTAACTATGGGAAAAAACCCTACTGAATCTTAAACATTACTCTCAGGGAGGAAGGAAAAAAAAACTTCCTCCAAATCATTTCCAGATTATACCAAGATATTCTGTAATTTTTTTTTTTTTTTTTTTTGCTGAGGCAGTTAGGAAAATTTTATAGTATGCACAGGTGAGAGTCAATCCCCAAAAAGCAGTAGCAAAGACCAGAGTAGGTTTTTTGAAGATTTTTTTGAGGAAGAAAATATGGATGAATATATGGAAGAGGTATTTTAATTATTAATCCCTAAAAGAATGGAGGCTTTTAATTTTATTTTCATTTGAGAACTAGGCTAGGAAAACACATAAAATATCCAGACTTTATGGCACTTCTCATTCTTGGTCTGGGATAATTTTATATATATATATATATATATACACACACACACACACACACACACACACACACACACATACACACACATACACTGTTTGTTTATACTTCAGAAAATGCTGTCATTTTAGAAGAAAGGCAATTAAGAGTTAAAAAGGTGGTTATCAGGGACTGGATAGATGGGGGAATTGGGGAGATTTTGAGCGTAGAGTTACAACTAGTACATAGTCTGGAGATCTAATGCCCAGCACAGTGATAACAGACAACATTATAAACTTCAAAGTTGCCAAGATACTAGATTTTAACTTCCCTACCACAAAAAAGAAATGATAATTATGTGGCATAGATGAAGGTATTCGCTAACACTACAGGGGTGGTCAAATTGCAACAGACAAATGTATCAAATCAACACATTGTACACTTGAAATTTACACAGTGTTATGTTGGTTGTCTGAATGAGAAAGCCAGTTATAAGATGAAATGGTCCGGAACTATAATCTTTTGGTAGACTATTCATCAGAGCAATAAACACTGCCTAGGTGTCATTATATATGTGTACCAAGTAGGGATCACCTTTGTATTTCAAATGCATTTCAAAACTAAAATTTAGGGGCATCTGGGTGACTCAGTCAATTAAGCATCTGCCTTTGGTTCAGGTCATGATCCTAGGATCCTGGGATCAAGCCCCTTGTGGGGCTCCCTGCTCAGCTCTGTCTACTTGTACTCTCTTGGTCAAATAAACAAATAAAATCTTAAAAAAAAAAAACCCAAACCTAAAATTAGAGTGTGAGACTTAAAATTTTTGGTTTTTATTTTGTAGATTATTTTTTAATTTTTCCATTAATACATGTCTGATCTGAAATAACTGTTTCCAAGAATTCAGATTTCCTTGATCTGGGTAATTCTCTCCCTCGCCCAAATTCTTGAGTAATTAATTTAAAAAACTCAATAGAAAGTAGATGCCTTTTGGGCACCTAGGTGGTTCAGTGGGTTAAGCCACTGCCTTCAGCTCAGGTCATGATCCCAGGGTCCCACATCGGGCTCTCTGCTCAGCAGGGAGCCGGCTTCCCTCTCTCTCTCTCTCTCTCTCTCTCTCTCTCTCTCTATATATATATATATATATATATCTGCCTACTTGTAATATCTCTCTGGCAAATAAATAAATACAATCTTTAAAAAAAAGTAGCTGTCTTTGTTTTACTGTTTTTTATTTCTTCCATGTGAGGCATGTGTTCTTGTCCTTAAGATTAATAGATTTTTTTTTTAAGCTTATTAGAGTCTTTAAAAGGACAAATTAGGCATATCTTTCTTTTTCCTCTCTCTTGAGGATGAGAACCCTGGTGGCAGCTTTGTGTATTCAGGAGATTCTCTGGAAAACTTTGCTTTTTTCTGGCTCTAGTACGTACTTCCTCCCCCACGGTCTGGCCACACCAACTGGTATGTGACATTGGGGTTCGCCTAACCTGGCCCTCCCTTCCTAGGACAAGATATGGGTGCTAACATCAGCTGCTGCCATAGCAGCATCAAGGATAAACTAAGGCACACTGAGGTAAAAAAAAAAAAAAAAAAGGAAAGAAAAAAGAAAAACCTTCTGGGTTTTAATGACAAATAATGATTTTTTTTTATTCATCTCCATCAAGGGTTCTGTTCTCTGGTGGCTCTGCTTCACGTCTCCTCACTTGAGGGTGCATCTTGAGCCATCACTGGTCTCCCAAGTAGAATTAAAGACAGGTATGGTGGCCTCCCATTGGCTGTTAAAGTTTCTGGCCTGGCAGAAATGCGCATCATTTCTGCTCACTCCCTGACTGTAATGAATCTCATGGTCTCATGGAAGCAAAATCCCATCTTGTGTCAGAAAGGCGGGAAGCTGCCTCAGTTATTCTTGCCAAAAGGAAATACTGGGTGAACAGCATGGACGGCTCTTACAGTCATCTGCTCGGTATGCATGTCCTCTTCTGTCTTCTTAGGAGGACACTGACTTTGATTAGTTACCCATCTCTCCCCCAAGCTGTCCATTAAGCTAGGCAAGATTGACCCTATTTTCCTCTTCCCATAAAGGACCCTGATGCACTTTAGCCAATCAAAAACATCTTAACCTGGCTGCAAATGGTTCAGGAAGGAAGACAAGATGTAATTCAGGCTAGTGAGAGGCTATGAGAGGTTTGCACAGGTTTTGGGGGAAGGTTTCCTCTTGTTCTTCTAGGACAGCATCTAAGAGTAACTCCCTTGCTTTCCCTGGATGTGGGGGAGGAAAGCATGTAAGCCCAAATGTTACTTGCAGCCATTCGGTGACCAGAGGAGAACCAACCACCATGGTGGTCGAGCTGAGAGATGGATACAACCTGGGTCCCCCCCAGAATGACTGGCTGGGGAAGGGGTTGGTCAGCCAAACCTATAGCCTCTCCTCCCTCAGGACCTCAGTTATCCTTGCCAAAAGCATCCAAACTGATACATCCGCTTAACTAGGTTTCCTGTTATGTCCTTTCTGCCGATTTATAGTTCCTGACTCCAGCTTGGGCACCTTATTCACACTCTACTGGCTGCCTCTCCCTCTTGTCACAATTCACTTGAATATAGAACACAGATTTGCCACAAACTCCCAGGATCCTGTGAATTCCTTCCTTTGTTAGTACTGACTTCATGACCCTCCCAGGCGGCTAGCTCGCTCTTTAACTCTCTGCGTCCAGCCCCTTGGACCATTCCTGGCTTGCCTCAAAGAGCAGCCCCCACACCAACGCTGAGAAGGGGACCAGGTTCTCAAAGACATTTTTGTTTCTTTCAAGCATGTCCTGTCATTAAACTGTATCTTGCCTACACACTGGTTGAAACTAAAGCAGCCTGCATGGTCAAACGTTATAAAATACGAAAGGTCAGTGGAGTAGTCCCTCCACTCTGTCAGGGGTGTGGAGCATGGCAGGGCCAGGCGCTTTGCGATTTAATTGCTTGAGTCCCAAATTGGGACTGCGCTGTGGAAGCCTCAGCAAACGGATTTAAAGCTACCATGAAACACGCCATCACATCCCATCCGTGAGCTGAAGGGTGACAGTAGGGCCCATTTTTGTGGCACTTGTCAGAGCAAAGAGCGGAAAGCCCAGCGTCGATGCGGGCAGGGATGCGCTTTTTAGATCCAGATTTTAATAGACATATTTCAGGGGAATTCTAGTAGGCATGAAGTGAACACATTTTGTGTGTCTCCCAGCCCAGCTCATTTACCACCATAAACATAAGAAGCTATGCCAAGTTAACGTACCTCAAACGGTTTAGGAAAAATCAGGGACAACGCAAAAATGTGAGCATTCTAAGAAACGGTACTATTCTCGGAGCTGTGTGGGGGTGGTAGGCATGGCGGTACTGATGGGACTTGACATGTGGAGTCTGAATTGGCCCTTTCCTGAATTATTAATATTTCCTAAAACCAGACCACGGAAGATCTGGACCTTTTACACTGACTGCCCTTGTATCTAACAGGGATGATTCCAGAGAGATTTCTGGCAGGTTCTAGGAAAATATTCTGAGACTGGCAGTTACTTTGGGGAATAAAGAGACAGCGTGTGTCTGCTCCCCTGCCCCTCCCCCTTCCTTTTCTTTAGCTCATTTTACCAAGTCATGCAAAGCTTTCACTAATACAATTGAGGCTTAGAAACCGTTAGAAGAATTGCTGTCTTAATGAACATCATTTAAGGAAGAGAGGAAGAAAGAAAGCAGGCAAGAGATGGGGAGAGAGAACAGA
The DNA here is from genome assembly GCF_009829155.1 of Mustela erminea. Classification (NCBI taxonomy): domain Eukaryota; kingdom Metazoa; phylum Chordata; class Mammalia; order Carnivora; family Mustelidae; genus Mustela; species Mustela erminea. Next base: position 86,992,854 of record NC_045624.1, on the reverse strand, counting down.
AGGCTGTTATCTAGCTGGTTTGGCTCCCTCTCATCCAGAAGGCTGACTTTCCGGCAGAGGGAAGGAGGCCGGGTCAAATTATGGTAATTAGGATCTTATGTGGCAGCTCATGATTTGCATTTCCTTCATTTCATTGTTTCCCTTCATGTTTGCTGGAAGACTAAATAATACACTTCTATGTTTGTACCAAAGGTTTATTCTTGGGATTCAGAAGAGGGATGGCCATCAGAGAGCATGTCTGGCCTGCTTTTCCAAAATGGTTTTCAGGGGGAATGAAGGCAGGTGGCTTGGTAGAATCAGGTGACTAGTCTCTAATGGACTTCAAAGACTTTAGAAAAGGATTATAAGAGTTTAAAATTTTCCCTGCAGATCTATTACCCGGTGCTGACTACCTAGCTTGATTTTTCAGGGTATTATCAAAATAATTTATTTTTCCCTTCTGTGTTCTATTGAACATATTTTGCCTTCTAAGAGATTCAGGTTGTAGGTAAAGTCCATAGGGAGTTAGGGATAGTTTATTTTCTCATCAAATGGAGGTCACAGTAATTTCTCCTATCAGTCCAGCAAATGCCTTCTAGCCCAGGCCCTGGAATTTTCCCATTCACTGTGAGACATGATTGGCAACTTTTCACTGATGATAGAGAGGCTGATTCTCGGCAGCTGCCTATCAGCCACTGTGCAGATCATCTTTAAATTCACTTTATATTAAACAAGGAAGGAAAGGAATGCCTTGGAACACCAAATGGCAGGATTGGCTGGACGTTCCTGGAGTATATTTTAACAGCAGCTACTTTTGAGAAGAAAAGATTCGAGAAACATTGGTTCTCAAATTTAATGCGATCGCACACATCACTAACTGTGGGATGACCAGCTGCTTTTAAAATAGGGGTCAGGGAGGCCTGTGTGGCTCAGTCAGTCGGGCATCTGCCTTCAGCTTGGGTCATGATCCCAGAGTCCCGGGACCGAGTCCCACATCAGGCTCCTTGCTCAGCTGGGAGCCTGCCTCTTCCCCGCCTGTTCTACCTATTCTGCCTGTAGCTCTTGTGCTCTGCTGACAAATAAATAAATAAAAATCTTAATAAAAAATAAAATAAAATAGGGGTCTACACTGATGGCCATCGTAATTCTACTTCTTTGCTATCAACAGGAGCTCTGTAGTTTGATTATTCTAAGTCATTCCCCACCTAGCACATTTACAGAGCTTTCCAGTTGATTTTCTGGGAAGGCCTGTGGCAACTTTGCCCATGTTCTGATTATTATTCAAGTCATTAATAGGAATGTCAATGCTCTGCACTCATCATGTGCCAATGATCACGGCAATGAGAAGCTTCAGGGCTGGGATCATCTGGTCTACCTTTCTATTTTTTTTTTTTTTTCCATTTTGCAGAAGAAACCAAGGCTCAGTAGGCCTCCCTCAAATCTGCTGACTATTTAGAGCAGATCTGGCAAGAGAGTGCAAAGGCCTTTTAATGTAAACATTTTACTGAAGTATGTGTATTATATTTCTGTAGTAGATACAGAAAAGCATGCCTATCGCACGAGTAAGCTTGGCGCGTTCACAAAGTGGGAACACCTATCTGGACGGCACCCGGCTCAAGAGACAGAATCAGGACCTTGAGGCTCCCTTCGCAAGTATACCACGCCCCCTCTGACCCCAACTTCTAATACCTTAAACTAACTTTGATTTTATATAAATGGATCCGAAAGCCTATCAAACAGCAACTCCCTGCACCACCCCAGCTTCTCTGGACACCACGTTCTCCTAAAGGAGATAACACAAAACAGTTCAGGAGTTTAAAAAAATGAGCCTGGAAGGGGACTCCGACTCTATTGTGAGGTCAGAGTTCCATCACATTCACAGTTAGGGACAAGGTCACTTCACTGGAGCCAACGCGTTAAAAAACCCGAACGAGGCAAACCCAGTTCCTGTCCGAGAGCTGGGACTACAGACCCGCCTAGTTGCTGCCTGGCCACTCTGATGATAGTTCTAATTCTCTAAGCATGAATTCCAATCATTCCTTAGAAAAATTTATTACCATTTTTGTGGCTGCTATTGATTTTCATCCTGACATATTACCATCCTTGGTAATATTGCTTTTTCATCACTGACATCACAGCAGATCCCGACAAAGAAAGATCATATGAGTCCTTGTTAAATTTCTTCACAATGAATAACCAGCTTTCTCTATCTCACTCCTGTAAGGCAACGCTAGTCTTTCTGTTTGCTTGTTTTCATTTTGGTTGAAATGGTTTGTTTTCTATGACAGCTGAAGTGAAATACTCAGTTTTCCTCTCCTCTGTTTCCTCCCTTTTCTCCGGGAGGTAATGTAAATCTACATGCTTCATTTACTGCCCAGTTGTGCAGCTGACTGCGTCTTATAAATGCCTGCACGTAGCAGGATCTGTTACAGACGAATGGTCAGCTCACAGGGCATCTGTGAGATCTGCATCTTTTGGCCACATATCCCTTTGCACAGTCAGACACTCACCAAAGCAGTTTATGGACAGAAATAGAAGTGGCTGCAGAACTGGGTCTACCAGCTGTCCAAACTCTTTTAGCATATCGGGGGATCATCTTATTTTTCTGCTCTATAAGTTACTGAATATGGAAAAAACAGAATAGATCTTCCTTGTCTAGTAAATGAAGGGGTAAAGTTACAGTAGTAAAAACAAGGTACAGGAACAAAGTGCTTGGGTTTGCTCTCCAGAGAGCATTTTATACGGCCATGTGCCTTTTCCCCAGAGGCAGCAGAACTCTTCTGATATTTGAGTCTGGAAGCATGGGTAAGAGTCAAAAGTGAAAAAGCTATTTGGTCATGGACAGCACCATGTCAAAGCAGACTGATGTAAGGAGCCATGATGGAGGGGAAGAATTCAACTGTAATAGAGTTTGGGCTTGCAGAGAATTCTAGCAATTTTTGGATTCATGTAGGAGAGAGATATGTTGTGACTTCCAGGGAAGAAGCTGGCCAAAAAGAGATCTCTCAGATTAAAAAAAACAACCCAAACAAACAAATAAACAAACAAAACATAAGATGCCAGCACGCTAGTTAGGGAGAAGGCACACACTTCTATCCACTCTCCTTCCTGGGGTGTGCCCCTATGTGTGTCTCTCTTATCCTTGGATGATGGTAGGCACCAAGTCCCTGCCTGTGCAGGGAGGGGGAGAGGGCAGAGATACCACTGAAAGGATAACACTTTATCTTTGACTTAATTAAACCCTTTTTAATTATGTCAGAACTAGCCCCATCAATTAAAATGTTGCCCACAGGCTTGGTTCCCAGGCTTCTGAAATTTCCTTTGTAGTTTTGTGTTTGTTTTGTGAACAAACAGAAAGTTTCCCAAAGCCAGGAAAGGCTAAGCCAATACCGCCTCCCCTTCCTTGGATCAGATCACAGGGGTGACAGCTTGGTTACTGGAAGGGTAATCAACTCAGAAAGACAGTTCCGATTACACCAACAAGAAGCTTGAAGAAAAAAGGGGCACGGCATTTGTGAAGGTAACAAGAGAATATTAATCACAGAAAAATAATGAGAAAGTCTAAAATTTATGGGAGATCTTCCAGAAAGATGCTCTATTCATGCTTTTCATTTATGTCAATGACATATAGAAAAACCAAATGACTTGAAGATAAAGCCACACATTTGAATAATATCTTTATAGCTCTGAGTTGCTTTTGCTTATCCTGTCTTGTTTGATCCTTATTTGAGCCTGGCAAGGAGAGAGGTATATAATACATTCACTTTGTACACAAGGAAATGGAGTTCCAAAAGGTTATGTGACTGGTTCAAAGTCACAAATGACTGGAAATCTGGTCATCTAGCAACCAGTCAAGTGTGAATTTCAGTGCAATAGAATGCCCTTTAATATATTTCAGGAGGGTAAGGTATAGAAGGTGACATAAATTGGATAATTGAGATTAGAATGGCCTGTTTTCAGTACCATGGATTTCAAATGGAAGAAATTTTGTGATGTTGTTCACAGGAGGTTTATGATCTGATTGGGGAGAGAAGCCTTCACATCGGGACTACACATGACCCCACAAAACTGGATGGTACCGTACCAAACCAAACCAAACCAAACCAAACACATAAGCAATTTCAGAAAGGAGACATAAGCGTGGCCAGGCAATGCTGGGCATGTTTTCAAATAGGAGGCAGGATCCAGATGGACTGAGCATTGCACAGAAGCGGGATCTGTCTGTGGGGAGAGCAGTGAGATGTGTGAGTCGGACCCAGGGAGCAAAAAGACTAGTTGGGAGACATCTTGATTTCAGTTATGTACAAGAAGAATTTGTGGGGAGAACTGCTGTGGGTGGTGAAGAGAGTAGGCTATGAAGACTCACATTGCTTAAAGCATCAGAATAAGCTTTGTTTGCTTTTGGAACCAACCAGACAGCCAGACTGGAGCACAGAGCCCTGGCCAGCATACAGGGTCCTCATGGCTCAAGCCACTCAGTAGAGCCACGGCCACCGGCTTTCTTCTTGTCCTGCAAGGCAGTTTTGAATATAAAAAAATAGCAGGCTATATCAGGAAATCCAGAAACCCAGGGACAGATGTAGTTGGCTGGCAAATTCTATAATATATAATGTTAATTTAGGGCCTTCATGGAGAGGAAGAGCTTCTAGAAAAAGTTAGGGCCTGCAGTCAATATGAATGCTGACGAAGGCTCCTGTGACGGACTTCACTCCTCCATGAAGGTGCGCGCGGACAGACATTCACTCAAAGAGCATTGGAGCCAGCCACAGGGCTGGTAGTAATGGAAAGAAACAGCTTATGAGTGGAGTAATTGTTCTGTTTTCCTACTATTCTTTAGGGTGTCCGCACACCTTTTTTTTTTTTTTTTCAAAGATTTTATTTATCTGACAGAGAGAAAGAGAGAGAAAGAGAGAGAGAGAGGGAGGGAGGGATCAAGTGTGCGTCGAGCACAGGCAGGGGGAGCAAGAGGAAGAGGGAGAGACAGGCTTCCTGCTGAACAGGGAGACTGGCGAGAGACTTGATCCCAGGACCCTGGGACCCTGGGTTCATGACCTGAGCCGAAGGCAGACGCTTAACCAATGGACCCACCCAGGCAACCCTGTCCAAACCCTTTTAAAGATTTTATTTATTTATTTGACAGACAGAGATCACAAGTAGGCAGAGAGGCAGGCAGAGAGAGGGGGGGAAGCAGGATCCCTGCTGAGCAGAGAGCCCGATGCGGGGCTCGATCTCAGGACCCTGAGATCATGACCTGAGCCAAAGGTAGAGGCTTAACCCACTGAGCCACCCAGGTGCCCAAACTCTTTTTATGGTAAATGTAGATTTAGCAGAAAATGATGGGGAAAGAGTGACTGATGCTTGAAAACAGGAGCTAAAGTTTCTTCTGGTAGGTTGGGTAGTAGGACATGCAGTGAGAATTTAGGTTGCTCTATTAATTTTGTTTTCCTCATGGTGGCTTCCTACGCAGATAGTTGAAGGATGGCCAGAACGTGGAAAAACCCAGAAACCCAATGCAATTAAGGAGATCCCCGTTAGCATTTCTGTCAACCTCAGGAGTCTGCTGGAGTTTACAAGCTTTAAAACAAGAACTATCCCCTTACCTCTGTCCTTAGGACTGAACTAGGTTCTCCATATATTTACTACAAACACACCATGCACTTGTTAGCTGTAATATAAGAGAGAGAGAGAGAGAGAGAAGTGAGCGAGGGAGAGATTGCGTGTGTGCAGAAGAGGGAGAAAGAGAGAATTTTTTTTTTAAAAGATTATTTATTTATTTATTTGACAGAGAGAGATCACAAGTAGGCAGAGAGGCAGGCAGAGAGAGAGGAGGAAGCAGGCTCCCCACGGAGCAGAGAGCCCGATGCGGGACTCGATCCCAGGACCCTGAGATCATGACCTGAGCCGAAGGTAGTGGCTTAACCCACTGAGCCACCCAGGCGCCCAGAAAGAGAGAATTTAAATAGTGCAGGTTGGTTACATTTAGGGAAGGCAAGCTGTCAGTGGGCTTGTGATGGGGGCTATGAATTTGTCTTCACCTGGTCCTTCTCAGTTCCCCTGTGCTTTCCATGGTGTGGGCATCCTGCCATGTTGTGTGCTTTAGGGCTTAAAGTTATTCTTTTAAAAGCATAGTCCAGGGACGCCTGGGTGGCTCAGTTGGTTAAGCAGCTGCCTTCGGCTCAGGTCATGATCCCAGCGTCCTGGGATCGAGTCCCACATCGGGCTCCTTGCTCCGCAGGGAGCCTGCTTCTCCCTCTGACTCTGCTTGCCACTCTCTCTGCCTGTGTTTGCTTTCTCTCTCTCTCTGACAAATAAATAAAATCTTTAAAAAAAAATAAATAAAAGCATAGTCCATAAATGCAAGAATGGAACTCATCCAGGAAGCAACAATTGCTTCCCACACTGGTGGGAAGAAAAGCTTGATATGTTGGAGACAGAGACATGGTGCTTTCCTAAAGGGATTTTCAAGGGCAATTTGGCTCCACATAATTTTTGCCCTGACACCGACTTTAGCCACAGCTCCTGTGTAAGTGAAGCCTTGTTGAAGGACAAGAGAGAGAGAAAGAGAAAATGAATGAAGGCGAAGAGAAAGATGGTAGAAGCAGCAAGTATGACTTAAAGGACTCCTTCGCCAGTGCCTTAGGAAATTGTGTCCAAGCCCAGGAATGGGCACCTGCTCTCACGGTTCAAGCAGCATCTTTCTCTCTGGCTTCAGCAATTCTCACTCACTCACATGAGGAAGGCAGGGAGGAGACAGCCTCAGCCCCATTAAAACAACAAACAAACCAAAAAACAAGAAAGTCAAAGTACTGACCGGCCTCGGTCCGTGAGAAAGTCTTAGACTTTGAACTTCGGATTCAGTTTGTCTTTTTCCATGTATAATTTAAGCACAAAAGAGAGCACTACATGCTTTCTCAACAGCAAGAGAGCAAACATAACAGAAAAAGGGTTTTATAGTCCCATTGGATGAAGCCCTACAATAGACTGAAAAGATAAAGTGTGAAATGGTGTGTGAAGAGAATGAGCTAAGTTAACGGACGAGTCAGTTTGAAAAGCTGTGGCTGACAGGATTCGGGATGGAGGATGCTGAGGCCTCCTGGAGAACGTGGTCTTGAATCATCTGATCATACCCCTTGATATACATTCCGAGCTCTCTAATAGTTAGGCTGTACGTGATTCTGTTCCGCTTACCCAACTACAAATTAGTTGACCTACATCATGTGTCAGAGATTATACGGACAGAACCAGGAAATCTGCTGAGAATACTCTTCATAAAGGAATGACGTTTTCTTCCATGTGTGAACAAAAAGAAATGGTTTCTACTTTGCCTATGGTACTACACAGGATTTATAAAAGCATCACTAGGGATAGGCTGCATTGCAAAGGGCTTAAAAATTTAATGAGAAAGAATGTAAGGAAGATAACAATCTCAAATTGATTGTTCTCATGCTTTCTATTGTATTAGGACATGGACTACCCCGGGAGTGAGCTAACATTGATTTTTGGCTTCACAGCTGCTGTGTCTTAACAAGGCACCCAAGTTATACTAAATGCATTTGTCAGACTTTCCTAGACTTGAAGGGCAGAGATCACAGTAAGGATAACATGAGGCCTGAGGGATCATGCTAGGAGAGTTTCTGAGTGACCCCAAAGCAATCAAGAGAACAAACCCATTTCAGAAGTGGGAAGAGTATCTCTCACACTTTCTAGTGATGAAAACACTTAAAAGACAACAAAACAAAGCATGAAGGCAAGTGGCTTGAGAAAGCAAAGATACAGCATCATCATTACAGCTTGTAACTAGTAACTAGGCCTAGTCATACACAGGGCACAATGAGAGAATTTTCTAGAACTGTCTTGTTGGTTCTGCAAAATGCTGAGCTTTCAGAAAATATATTGCATTGTCTCTTTAAAGGGTATTTTCCTAATAATACAAATGCATTCATATGATCTGGGTAATTAAACTTAATTGTATAATTAGAACAAATGAGCAGAATTAGATTGCACTAACCATATGTAACAACATGATTAGGTACGTAAATCTTTTCTTCAAGTTTTGTATAGAATCCATCCCCCTTGCCCCCCAGAGCAGTCCTACCCCATAAAACCATGAACTGTCACCTTACGTTGTCCAGGATGGCATCTCTCATTTCAATCCCCCTCACTCCCCTGCCTACAGGAATTATACAGCAACACTAGAGACATTAATGAAGTATGTAGTGAGAAACTTTGCCCAAGTAACAGACTGAGAAAGCTGATTCTATGACAGTAATAATAGCTGCTATTTATTAAGCATTACATTACATTAGGGCAATCATTTTGTATATAATCTCATCCACAATTTGATAACTCCAAGAGGTAGGTGTTATTCTTACGCTTATTTGACAGATGAGGAGGCTGTGCAGACAGCAACCCAGCTATCAGAAAATTCTAAATCTCAGCTCCTAATTATGCTACCTTGACTTTGATAAAATTGACTGTTTTAATTCTACATACTGTCAGTTAAAGCCTCCACTCCCTGCCTTTATATCTTTCTCTGTGGATAGCTGAATTTTATATAAACATTTCAGTCTGTTACCAGTAGCTGAGCGGGAGATGGACCATGGAGCTGAGGTAGGAAAATTTTCAAAGTAAAGTTCTTTCCCTCTAGCTAGATTGCTCCTTGCTGACTGTTCATTTCATACCCATGCATGAGTTGTTTCCAAGAGAAGTTGGAGACAATGGACAGTCTGTCCAGAGAGAGGGGCTGGCATGGACAGACATGGAGTTATAGAAAGGCCCGGCACATGAGGGGACGTGTGTCTGCAGTGCAGGGGGACTTGGGGCTAGAGAGGAAGGACTTGTGGGATAGGTGGGGCACAGAACACAGGGGCATAGTCGGTCTAACCTGTAGAAAGAAATCTGTAAAAGATGGGAGTCTATGGATGTGCTAGTGAGGTTAAAGCTTAAGCAACGTTGCTACTAATGCAATTTGTCCTTTAGAAAGAAGGAAACTAGCACTAGTGAGGAGAACGAACTTCTGTCTTGCAGACAGGCAGACTACTGCCATAGCCCACTTGAGACAGGATGAGGCCCTGGGGAAGGACAGAAGTGACCAGATTCTCCAGACGTTTCTAGCTTAAGGTCAGCCGGATTTGGATATTCAGTAAAGGCAGGTTGGGAGATTTGAGGACAATATTACGCAAGATCACAGGGAGGAGTTATGGTGTTTTTGTTTTTTGTTTTTGGTAAATGAGCAAGGGAGAAAGTAGCGGGAGAGGGAGAGAGAGAGTCTTAAGTCGGCTCCACGCTGAGGGAAAAGCCCTACGTGGGGCTCAATCTCACCACCCTGAGATCATGACCTGAGCTGAAATCAAGAGTTGGACCCTTAACCTACTGAGCCGCCCAGGGGCCCCAGGAGATTCTTTGTTCCCCCAAGAGAGGTTAAATCAATTAAATGTTGGATACATTGAATTTGAAGGAACGGTGGTTCCTCCAGTCAGCTGGAGGTGTGCAGACAGTAAATGGAGCCTCAGGCTGGGTAGGGGCTAGAGATCGAGATATGCTTTTACTCACAGGTATTTATGGAGTTTTAAAGACTTGGGATAGAGCAGTGAAGAGCCACCGACATGTGAGTGGCTGGTAAAGCCAGAGGAGTGGCTGAAATCCTTCACAGGGCAACAGCAGGAAGAGAGGATGTTTGAGGACAGGACTCTGAGGAATGTGAACGCCCAAAGGACAGCTGGGGAAGGAAGAAGAAGGAGGAAAAGGGACTGAATCGGAGTGGTGAGAGGGCAGGAGTACACAGCATTACAGGGAAGAAGGGGAGGGACTGGGTCCTGTATTTTTAATAAAAAAAATTTTAAAATGTGGTAACAAAACACATAACCTAAAATTTACCATCTTAGCCATTAAGTATACAGTGCAATAGTATTCAGTTTATTCACATTGCTCAGCAACTGATTTCCAGAACTGTTTCATCTTGCAAAACCCAAACTCTGTATCCATTAAACAATGACTCCCTGTTTCTCCCTACCCCCAGCTGGTGGAAGTCAACATTCTACTTTCTTTCTTCTTCTTCTTCTTCTTTTTTTTTTTTTTTTTTAAGATTTTATTTATTTATTTATTTGACACAGAGAGAGAGATCACAAGTGGGCAGAGAGGCAGGCAAGGGGTGGGGGGGAAGCAGGCTTCCTGCTTAGCAGAGAGCCCAATCTGGGGGGTCCATCTCAGGACGCTGAGATCATGACCTGAGCTGAAGGCAGAGGCTTAACTCACTGAGCCACCCAGGCGCCCCAACATTCTACTTTCTGAGGTCTATGAGTTTGATGATGTTAGATACATCACGTAAGTGGGATTGTGCAGTATTTATCTTTCTGTGACTGTCTAATTAGTGTAATGTTCTTAAGGGGCATCCAAGCTGTTGCATGTGACAGGAGTCCCTTCTTTTTTTGAAGGCTGAGTAATATTCCATTGTATGTACATACCATATTTTATCCATTCATTCATCAGTGGACATGTGGTTTCCTTCCACTCTTGGCCACTGTGAATAATATTGCCCTGACACAGGTGTGCAAATACCTCTTTAAGAATCTGCTTTCAATTCTATTGGATAAAAACCTAGCAGTAGTGTTGTTGCATCTGCTGATCGTTCCATTTTTAATTTCTCGAGGAACCGTGTACTGTTCCATACAGTCTACTTCTTCTTCTTCTTCTTTTTGCTCGCTTGTTTTTTCCAGAAACTATTTATTTCCTGTCAACTTTATTTCCATTTTGTTTGACTTTGTGAAGAGCCCCTTAGGACCACTTAGTGGTTGTTGCTACCCATTCAGTGGCCTGAGCAGTGGGAACTGTGGACCAGTCTTCAGAGGCCGGCTGAGAGCTCCAATTTTCAGTTGGGAAATGCTCTTTCTTTTCAATCTTTTCAGGATCTCTGTAGAAGCAGAGATCAGGCGTGACCTCCCATGGGTGTTCATGGGAAATGGTGCCATGCATGCACAGAATTTCTTGGGCCAGCTTCCACCATATCAGACCCACTAAGTGAGCTTCCTTATCTGTTGCAAGGGATGGCAATGTCCACATAGCACGGAGGAGAGTCTGTGTTACAGAGACTGATGGCAGTAGATTAATGTAAGACATCTCTTTGAGAGACTGGTTGTCCGCCCTGGGATCAGGAACCACCAGAAGTCTCAGCGTCTGGAAGGCTGCCTGGACCCAGTTAGTGAAGTTTCTAGGAGTAAAGTGGCCAGACATAGGGATGGTTCCAGGAATAGCAGCAAACATCAGCACAGCTTGCTGGACAGTATTCCTGGATGACAGGACACTGACCTCAGCTGGATTGTCAGTGGCAACAATGGCACGAGCAGCCAGCTGAAGCTTCTCCCAGGTTCTCTTGAGATTCGTGATGTAGATCCCATCACACTTCCTTTTGTAGATGTATGCTTCCATCTGGAAGTCAATGTTGGTCCCAGCTAAGTGGGTTCCTGCTGCAAGGAAATGGAAGGACATCCTCCTCTTTTATTTGCAGGTCACCAAGGGCTCTCGATACTGTAAAAGGTTCCCTTTAAGTTGCCATGGGAACACAAAACAATGCTGGGTGAAGTGGACACTTCTCTGGGTAGCGCAGAAAGGCAGTCCACTTGGTTTCTGATAGCACTGTCTAATTCTGACTACTAAACATAGAAATGATAGTTACTTGCAGTATTAGCTGTGTGTTGAGCACAAATGTGCATTATCTTATTTATCGTGAAGCGGTATTCCAGCACATTTTGCAGATGAGGTACAGAAATGTTAAACAGGCCAAGGAAGTAGTTGGGGCTTGGGACGTGAGTTCAGGTCTCTCCTGATTTTCAGGTGTAGCCACTTTGATGGTTTATTTCCAATGATTAGGGTTCATTTTCCCCAGTTCCCTAGTGATTTGTCAAATGTTTTTCACAACGTGGAGAGTATTTCGTGAATCACAAGGTAGCATTTAAACAGACTGGGGGTCCGTAGTCACACTGCCACTCTTGGATTCTGGCCCCCAGTTCTTAACTGGTCATCCGCCTCCACGCAGCACATAGAGGTGGGTCATGGCCACACAGTGCCAACAGCACCCTGGGCTGGCACCACAGTGAGCCTCTCCTCTTCGGCTCAGTGTGTGCATTGTAACCGGTTGCCTTTATTGTTCAGAATTAATGAATAGTTTGCAAACTAGCATCACTTCTGTGGAAGTTGATGGACGTATTAATTATACCTTATTTAGATTACACAGTTGCGTGACCCAGATTCTTCTCTTCTGCCAAATTTCCAAAGATGCCGTGGCATTTTAAAAACTCCGGTTAAACACAGTTAGTGTATTAAAATGCAAACACTGGAGGAATCGGCCATGCAGAAATGGGATGATGATGAGCTTAGTTTATCTGATGGCAGGACTAGCATCGGGTGGTCCCTTTTCAGGGTTTTAGGTTGATTTGACCGTGCCTATCTTTCCCTTCTGGGGTTTTATTAAAATCTTTCGTAGGCAAAATCTTTCGTATCTATTCTGTGTCCCTTTCTATTGCACAAGGATCAGAGCACTTACTGGAAGAATGATCCCAGCTGCTGATTACCAATACTCTCAGTGCATTAGATCTCTTGTTTTTGGTATTTATAGTCTACACTGATAGAAAATTGGGATGCACACGGGGGTTTGAATCTTGGCTTCACTATTTCTTACTGAGCTACTGTTGTAACAGGCATTAGGTAGTTGCTGAGGAGAGAGTAATACTTATGATATAGTCCCTGCCTATGGGAGCTCAGAGGGAGTCACTGAGGTGACACAAGTAGGTGATCACAGTGGAAATATGCAGGAGACATCCCTATCCCAATAGCTGGGTGGAGGGTTGGGTCAGGGAAAGCTGCCTGGGAGAGATGTTATCTAAATCAGTGTTTCTCAGCCTTTACCAAACACCAAAATCAAGCGACTAAGTCGGAAGACTGTCAAAATGAAGATTTCTGGGCCCCACCTCTGGAATTTCTGATTCAGTAGGTCTGGGGCCTGAGAATGTGCATTTCTAACAAGTTCCCAGTTGATGCCGATGTTGCCTGCTCTGGACCACATTTCCAGAATCACCTGTCTAAGCCAAGCTCTGAAGGAGGGTGAAAGTGGAAAGTGTGTGTGTGTGTGTGTGTGTGTGTGTGTGTGTGTGTGTGTTACATGCTTGTGCTTGCCCATGGGAGGTAGGGCATGAGGAATGCTGGATAGAAGGGCATTCCAAAGGGGAAAGAATGTACAAAGGCTTGAAGAGAGTGTGACATGCTTTGGAACACCAGTATTGTGGAGTTGAGAATAAAAGAAGTAGTGAGAAGTGGAGTGACAATATCAGAAGTGACAAGTCACAAGGGACTGACATAGGACTGCACGCTAAGGAGTGGGAAGCTGTCAAGGGGTTCGGTCAGAGAATGATGCGATATGATACGCACTGAAGAAAGTCTCTGTGGCTTCATTGTGGGTTAATGGGCTGGAAAGGGCAGCACAGGAGGAGGGAGACCAGGAAAGTGTTACAGTGATTCAGGAGAAAGATGATGGGGGCTGTGTGGAGACTGCTTTTTGCCAAGGAGAGGGCTGCAGTGGATTGAAGATAGACACAAAGTCTTGGATCCCTCTTCCCATTGAGAGAGGAGGTCTAGGTCTCCTTCCCTTGGATCTGGGTAAGCTTATGATTGGTTGGCCAACAGAATAAGGTAAATATAATGCTGTGCCTGAGTCCAGGCTCAGGTTTTGAGAAACTGGCAGCTTTCTCTTCCTAGGTCTTGGAGCACTTGTTATTGGCTCCCTGATCTGCCTTGTGAGATGACCAGCAGCTGCTGGGGAGACCCTGTGGACAAGTCCAAGACTTGGAGGGGGAGAGTGTACCACCTTTCTGGGTAACTCTGCCAAGTACCAGGCACCTGAGTGAAGATGTCTTGGAACTTCCAACCCAGCCCAGCCGCTAGCTGAATACCACTGAGTGACCCCAGTCAACGTCATGTAGAGCAGACGGATTGCCCTGCAGGACTGTGCCTGAATTTCTGACCCATGATATTACGAATGCAATAAAATTGTTATTGCTTTCTGCTGCTAAGTTTTGGGGTAGTTTTTTCTGCAATAATAATTCACTGGAATAGGTTCAGTAATGGAAACACAAAGAACGTCAATATTTAAGGGGGCAGGTAGGGGAAGAGGGACCCTCAACACAGAGTAAATTTTAAGAAAGGAGACAAACAAGAATATGGTGTCATGGAAGCCAAAAGAAGAGAGTGGAAGGAGTGGTTAGCAGCGTGGAATAGTGCAGAGAGTAGAAGACGATAAGGACCAAACAGTGTTCCTTACACTTGTTAGCACAGAGGTCACTGTGACATCGGTGAAAAGCTAGCAAGCCAGAAGGCAGCTTGCAGAGAGGAAGTGTGGGAGGAGAGAGAAAGTGAAAGTAATTGTCAGGAAGCTTCACGGTGAAGAAAGCAGGGAGGTCAGGGGGTTCATAGGGTCGAGAGAAAGTTTTTAGTTTAGTTTTTTTTTTTTTTTTAAAGATTTTATCTATTTGATAGAGAGGCAGGCAGAGAGAGGGGTTGCAGGGAGCAGATTCCCTGCTGAACAGAGAGCCTGATGTGCAGGGCTTGATCCCAGGACCTTGGGATCATGACCTGAGCCGAAGGCAGAGGCTTTAACCCACTGAGCCACCCAGGCACCCCAAGAAGGTTTTTAGTTTTAAGTTACCAGACTTGAGCACATTTTGGTGCTGATGGAAAGGACACCAGGAGAGGTTGGGGAGAGGTCCTGGGGCAGAAGGACCCTGTAAGGTTCTGTAGAACACAGAGGGGCTGTGTTCCTTGTACTGGCAGAGGGATTTCCTTGGGATGGAAGGAGGGACCCCTCTTCCACAGTGACAGGAGACAGGAAAATAAGGATGTAGAGGAGGAAAAGCATGACAATGCCCAGCAGCTGTAAGGTGACATTTATCTGACAGCACCTATTTCTCCTCTGAGGTCGGAGACAAGGCTGTGGGCTCAGACTGGTGGAGGATAGCAGGGGACGGAGCCGAGAAACACAGAAGGATGGCATCCATGAGAGTGGTACCTACTTCTGTGCTTGTGTGATTTTCTTTTCCCTTGGTCCAATTTAATGGTCCAGGGATAGAATCAAGGAAGGTGGACAGTTGGATGAATGTAGGGTTGGCCTCTTGGTAGACTCATAGAAGGAAACATGGCGAAGGACTTCAGGATGCTGGCAAAGAAAGGAATGAAGTGAGGGCACACTCGTCACAAAGCCTGTGATGACAGAGAAAGTCAAGTTGGAGGGATCAACTTGATTACCTTGAAGGACAGAGAATGGAGATCTGATTTTTGTTTTCCAGAGGTTCTAATTAGTGGCAAAGTCCAGGGTCAAGAGTTTGTGGCTGGGGTGCGCAGAAACTGAAGGGCAAGCAAGTAGAGGAAATCCAAGAACTGAGAGTTTACAACTATGTGGGTGATCTCGGATGAGGTCACTGGAGGTGCCAGGGCTTGAAGGGGAAGGAGGACTGAGAGGCAGCTGCCCAGGTGTTCAGAAAGTGAACAGGCCTGGGAGGTTTGACTATTATCCCCACTGTACAGGAGAAGAAACTGAGGCATGGGGATCACACAGCTATTGAGTGGCAGACCCAGGTCTTTGAACCCAGAGAGTCTGGCTGCAGAGTTCACACTCTACAAGACAAAGCCTCCCATCATCACGTGTAGGTGAAAATACCTATAGAAGGCTCACACCAACAGCAAGACAGAAGAAAGAGAAGTTAAGGAGTCGATCTCATTTACAATTGCACCCAAAACCACAAGATGCCTAGGAATAAACCTAACCAAAGAGGCAAAGAATCTGTACTCAGAAAACTGTAAAGTACTCATGAAAGAAATTAAGACACAAAGAAATGGAAAAATGTTCCATGCTCATGGATTGGAAGAACAAATATTGTGAAAATGTCTATGCTACCTAAAGCAATCTACATGTTTAATGCAATTCCTATCAAAATACCATCCATTTTTTTCAAAGAAGTGGAACAAATAATCCTAAAATTCATATGGAACCAGAAAAGACCTCGAATAGCCAGAGAAATGTTGAAAAGGAAAGCCAAAGTTGGTGGCATCACAATTCCAGACTTCAAGCTCTATTACAAAGCTGTCGTCGTCAAGCCATTATGATACTGGCACAAAAACAGACACACAGATCAATGGAACAGAAGAGAGAGCCCAGAAATAGACCCTCAACTCTATTGTCAACTAATCTTTGACAAAGCAGGAAAGAATGTCCAATGGAATAAAGACAGTCTCTTCAAAAATGGTGTTAGGAAAATTGGAAAGCCACATGCAGAAAAATAAAACTAGACAATTTCATTATACCACACATAAAAATAGACTCAAAGTGGATGAAAGACCTCAATGTGAGACAGGAATCCATCAAAATCCTTGAGGAGAACATAGACAGCAACCTCTTCGACCTCAGCCGCAGTAACTTCTTCCAAGAAACATGGCCAAAGGCAAGGGAAGCAAGGGCAAAAATGAACTATTGGGACTTCATCAAGATCAAAAGCTTTTGCCCAGCAAAGGAAACAGTCAACAAAACCAAAAGACAACTGACAGAATGGGAGAAGATATTGGCAAATGATGTATCAGATAAAGGGCTAGTATCCAAAATCTACAAAGAACTCATCAAACTCAACACCCAAAGAACAAATAATCCAATCAAGAAATGGGCAGAAGGCAGGAACAGACATTTCTGCAAAGAAGACATCCAGATGGCCAACAGACACATGAAAAATGCTCAACATCACTCGGCATCAGGAAAATACAAATCAAAACCACAATGAGATACCACCTTATGCCAGTCAGAACGGCTAAAATTAACAAGTCAGGAAACGACAAATGTTGGAGAGGACATGGAGAAAGGGGAACCCTCCTACACTGTTGGTGGGAATGCAAGCTGGTAGAGTGACTCTCGAAAACAGTGTGGAGGTTCCTCAAAAAGTTGAAAATAGAGATACCCTTCGACCCAGCAATCGCGCTACTGGGTATTTACCCTTAAGATACAAATGTAGTGATCTGAAGGGGCATGTGCACCTGAATGTTTACAGCAGCGATGTCCACAATAGCACACGGGGGTTGGGGTGGAGGGGCAGAGGGAGAGGGACAGAGAGAATTCTCAAGCAGATTCCCTGCTGAGCATGGAGCCTGACATGGGGCTCGATCACATGACCCTGAGCCGAAACCAAGAGTGGACACTCTACCAACAGAGCCACCCCGGGGCCCCACACCACCCCATTTTATTTTTATTTTTATTTTATTTTATTTTTTTTTAATTTTTTATTTTTTATAAACATATATTTTTATCCCCAGGGGTACGGGTCTGTGAATCACCAGGTTTACACACTTCACAGCACTCACCAAAGCACATACCCTCCCCAATGTCCATAATCCCACCCCCTTCTCCCAACCCCCCTCCCCCCAGCAACCCTCAGTTTGTTTTGTGAGATTAAGAGTCATTTACCACCCCCATTTTAGAGAAGAGGACACTGAAACATGAAGTGGCTCGGCACTTGCTGAATGTGACAGACCACACACCGGAGCCTGGATTTTGATGGAGGCCGTCCAAGACAGAGCCGGGGCATCCAACCACTTGTAGGTGCCTCAGCCTGCGAGCTCCAAAAGGATGGCGGGAGGAGAGAGGGGGCTGGGAGGAGAGGGGAGCGTGTTGGCCCAGGCATGAGGAGTTATGCATGGGAAATCAGTGGATGTTAGTGGGCACAGGGAGCTCCCTGTAGGGTGCACATAATGGTTGGAAAACCAAGAAACAGAGTGAGGGGTTTAATTCTACTTGGAAGTCAGGATATTTGTTCCTTCCCATATTAGTATTAGAGCGCTGGGTGTCTCTCGGGTAAGTTTGTGGAGTGGTGGAGTCTGTGGCGTTATGTTCCTGTCTCCCCTCTCCCTGCACCAGACTCCATGCCGCTTAGCGATAGTCAACCAATGCCGGCTTAAGGACGCAACAGCTCATCAAGGCGGGTGACCGCCTCCTGTGCACAAGGTCACGGGAGATTCGGCTGATTCATAGTAGAGCCGGGTTTCAGAGGAGTCGAGGTGAAGACCACTGAGAGCCCCCAACAATGACAAACGTAGACTCTGCTCAATCTTGTGGTTCCAACAGCATGTGAAGGATATCGTGACCCAGGTGTGGGGCTCAGCGTCTGTCAACCGGGGCACCTGCGGCCCTACCACCCTGATAGGACCTGGGTCTGCTTCCTTCTCAGTCCTGCTCCTTCCTCTAAAGCAGGGCTCTTGCCCCAGGAAGCGGAGCCCAGCTCATCCCGGAAGGAGCTTGGGGAAGCACTGTTTGGGGTAGGACAGCAGATTCAAGACATCCCGGATTCTCTCCTGGACACCAAACCCTGCCGTGCCCCACAAGCGGCTGGTGAAACCAGGCTACCAGAATGCCTTACTCCTGTCATCCTTTTTCCTTTAACTTGGAGGAACTTCTCCAAAGAACACGATTTCTGCTGTGTTTCTACTTGCAACTCTGCCTGCCTCCAGGTCAGTCTCTCAGGCAGCGAAGGACCGCAAACAAGGGGTTAGTCTGGCAATGGAGCCTAATACCAGCGGCCTGAGAGGACGACGACGTGGTCTCCGCAGTTTTCGGAGGTGTGATTCCGTAAGACAAGTGGTTTTCTCAGACGTGCTGGTGATAAGGGACGGGGATTTCTGGGAAGGTTGCCTTTGGGAGTTTGGATCAGGCCAAGGGAATAATTAGCTGCAAAGGGAAGTGAGAAACTGCAGACAGGCCAACGGGAGGGCATCCTCAGGAAAAGCCTGTGGCTCCTTATTCCCAGCAGTCTCTGGGCTGGCACGAACAGAATCAGGGTGGCTGGGGGTGTCTGCCAACAGGGTTCTGGGCCTTTTTGGGTACCCTTCTTTGCCTACTCCTTGATCCCTGTTTTCCAGGAGCACGAAGAAGGAAAAGACCAAGTGCTCGAGCCCGAGTGTTCATCTCTAAACAAAGGATGTACAAAGATCCATTAAAAAATGACACAGGCAACATGGTCCTTTTGAGGCAGAAAATGAAGACGAGAGGCAGCTTCTGTCTCTACAGGCCACGCCATAATCCACGGGGGGCTACCGTTGAACTCCCTGTGACTCCTTCCTGTGGCTCAGACAACCCAACGCTCCTACAGGTCATGATGTTCAGAACCAGACAGCACTGTGCCTTCTGGAAGATGCTGGAACATAATGGTCCTTCCCAGTGAGGTGGACAGGTCTCAAGGAATCAGGCATTGTTTTCTTTCTCAACTTTTTGCCACTGTTGAATCAGGAGTGGTGGGTATCTGGCCTTAAGGAGCTATGTTTGTTCCCCTTATTGTAAAAGCCTGTCATGGTTTTGTGCAACGTGAGATCCGCTACCCTCCCGTCTAGCAGCCCAGCCACCCCACGTGACCCCCACAGGTCCACGTGCTGTGAAGGAGGAGACCAAGCACAAGGGAGGTATGCAACAAGAAAATCTAGATGTTTGTATAAATATCTGGGACTTTGTTGTTGGTTTAAGAGCGGGGGTTCACCAAGTGCGGTCCTGGGACCGGCAGGTTCCTATAACCTGGGAGCTTGTGAGAAATTCTCAGGCCTGGTAACTCCTCCACCAGCCCAGCTATCAGAAACTCTCGAGGTTGGGGCCCAGCAGAGGGGGAGGCTTGGAAGGTGATTCGGAAGCACAGAGTTAGGTGGGAACCAGGGTTTACACTGACTGAGTAAAAGAGGGAGCCTTAGGAGGCTCTCGGGACTGGACTAAGACTTCTGGGTGTTTCAGACACAGGATGTCTTTGCCAGAGCTTGGGAGGAAGGCCTGAGGAGGAGGACCGAATGGGCAGTAGGGGTGGGGAGACTCAGGGGACGTTGAGAGCATGGATTTGAGGCATGGTTTAAAAAAATCCCCTCTAGGGGCACCTGGGTGGCTCAGTTGTTAAGCATCTGCCTTTAGCTTGTTCATGATCCCAGGGTCCTGGGATCGAGCCCCAAGTCAGGGTTCCGGTTCAGTGAGGGAGCCTGCTTCTCTCTCCCTCTCCCACTCCCCCTGTTGTGTTCCCTCTCTAGCTGTCTCTGACAAATAAATACATAAAATGTTTAAAAAATAAAAATAAATTAAAAATCTATTTTTATTTTATTTTATTTTAAATTTCTCTATTTGGCATTGTAATTATGGCAAAGTGTCATCTTTCCAAACAATTTCTTACCAGTGGGGGCATAAAATTTCAGCTGTAGCCTGGATGACTTTGAACTCGCAGAGGTTATTTACTTTCTAGTCCTTCGTGTCTGTGATGTTCACCACCATGAAGCTTTCATGTTATTAGGAACACATTTATGTTCATATCCCACTGGACCTAGATTCTTCTTTGGCTTTGGTCTGGTACCAGCTAGTTTATAACTTAAATCCGAACTAGAAAATATGGACAGAGGCTATTTTTGAAATTACACTCTCCTCTTCTCCCAACCAATGCATTCCAAGATTCTCATAGAAATAGGAGGCATTTTAGGGCATGCATGGAAAAACCACGATTTCAGAAAAATGTGAGCATGCATTTTTTTATGTTCTGATAAGCTGTAAAGGAAATATGGAAGAGAAAGTCCAGAGAATCTAGAAGAAACCCTGAAAAATAAGTCTTTTAGCCAAGAAGAAAGATTGTTAGTTGTTGGCTGTATTCAGAAGATTTGCATTTTTAAAGTTAATGACTAATATAATAAAAGGTTCCAGTTAAATTATTACAGTGGCTGCTTGCTTCAGGGCAAGTGAAAAACCTTTGAGGTTTTAAATCATATTCTTCAGCCTGGCAAGAAAGCGTATTTTAAATTCTTGCAAACTGTTTCTTTAATCTCTGTAACTTTTCTCTACATGGCGCCTAATACTCATATACCTGGCAGGAAAATGAAAAAAAATTTTTTTTTAACATAAAAATATTGGTATTCCGGCACGAATGGGTAATATCAAGAGAGCTGAGGGTTCCATGGAAATATTAGTTGGTTAGGAGCCTATGAAAATTTATAGCCATATTTAATGGCCTGAAATGCAGCATATTATGGAGACCCTACTTTTGAGCCTTGGTGTGATTCCGTCTTTGACACGCGTATTGACAATGACTGTTGAAATCAAACCCTCCCCAGGAAAGCCAGCGATTCATCTTAACTGTAACCCTGATGCTGATGGCTCAGTATTCACCTTGCACCAAAGAGGCAGGGCAAGTGGAAATTTTACAGTGTGGTTCTGCTCTAATGTAGAAAGATGCTAAGAGTCCTATATATATTTTTTAAGAATCCTATATTTTGCCTCCTGGCTGAGGCCTTTAATCGAGCATGTTCCTTGTACTGCAAACAGAGATCCTCAAAGCTCCTGAAGAAGAACACGATAAGCTAGAACTGAATATACAAAAGCACTTGAATAGGAGGGACCATATCTTGATGCCCAGAATACAAATAACCAAAAACACTCTTTTTTCTATAAAGCACAAGTTCTGGAAAAACACTGGGACACAGTGATGAGCATTTACTTGGAGGCTTTCCTGGGGTTTAAGCTCTGGAAAAGCTAAAGTCTTTGCTTGACTGCAGGTTGCCAAGACCCTTTCTCTCTACATTATCCGAAGGTATAGGAGGGGAAAGGACAGTGGTTAGAGTCGGGTTCTGGAGCCTGGCAGCCTGGGACCAAACCCTAGCTCCATCACTGGTGAGCTGGGCAACACTGGACAAGTCATCTAAAAATCCTCGCTTCAGTTTCTTCATCTGGGCAATGGGGATAACAGCAGCATCTCCCTCATTGTTGGGGCTCGGTGATGTCTGTAAACATTTTACAACCATGCTTGGCACACAGCAAGTGCTCAACAAATTGAGCTCTTACTACCAATACCATTTCAATTTTTGTGAAGGAGGGCCCTGGAAGGAAAGGAGGAGAAGAGGAAGAGAGAAGAAGGGGAAACCACGGTCTTCCTGTCTCTTTTCCTTTACCTGTCCGCCCATCACCCTGCTCTCTTCCCATTTCTCCGTTTTTGCCACATGCCAGGAGGGATCAGATGCCCAGGAATGGGCGTTGAGCACGCCTGTAGTATGTGGTGCACGTCGAGCTCTTCCAAAGGCCAGGAGGCTGAATTCCCTTCCTGGCTTTTCCACAAACCAGTTGTGTGGCAGCTTTTCTTACCTTTGGTGTTGGTTTGCCAGGCCTGCTGTAACACAGTACCACACTCTACGGTTAAAAGAACAGAAAGGTATCATCTCACAGTTCTGGAAGCTAGAAGTCTGAACGAAGGTGTTGGTAGGGTTAGTTCCTTCTGGGCCTGTGAGGGAGAATCTGTTCCATGCCTGGCATCTGGTGACTTCATGGCCATCTCGGACATCCTGTGCCTTGGAGAGGCATCACTCTGCTTTCTGCTGTCACAGCTGCCCGGTCTTCTCTCTGTGTGGGTGTCCATGTTCCAATTTCTCTTTTTCATCAGGATGAGATTAGAGGCCTGCCCTACTTCTGTGTGACCTCATCTTAACTAATTATATCTGCGATGAGTCTCTACCCAGGTAAGTTTACCTTCTGTGGTACTGGGGGTTAGGACTTCAACATGGGAGTTTGGTGGGAAGAGGGAGGGGCGCAGTTCAACCTGTAGCACCAAGGGACCTTTTTCAGTCTTCTGATCTTTGGCTGTGATTCTCCAGGAAAGCCATGAAGTACACATGATATTTCTAACTAGAGGGCACTTTTGCTCTGTTGTGGAGAATCCTGATAGCCTGGTGCTAATCGTGACGGCTTTTGGGGCAGTGCTGATGGGGCTGGTACTCTCCTGTAGTGAATATGGACAATCAGGGCTGATGAGAACTAGGCTCAGAAAGTCCTCCCTCCAACTCAGGGCAGAGCCCACCCAGACTCTTCCACAGCAGCACCCTGCCTGTCCATGCTTAGCTCACCAAGATGATGGGTGACGGGAAGGCAGCAGCTCCTCACTGCTCCATCAGTTCCTGGAGGCGGGGTGTGGGTGGTGGGGCGGTGTGTGAGACCCCCAGGGGGCCTCTCTGGCTGTGGAACACAGGGAGACCGGGCGGCTACATTTACATTCAAGCAGCTGTGATCCCATACAAAGTAGCAGGAAAAGCCCACAAGGGAGAAAATGACTTACTCATAAAATTTTAATAAATAGGTTAAAAGAAAAACCTGCCTCAGCTTCTTTTTGTGTTGCTGTCAGCAAGCCCATCTCTTGTAGCAAGCTGACATTCTTGTCAACAGTGCTGTTGAGAGCACTCCAAATAAGGTAATTACCCAATAAAGTTAATATTAACCAAATTGTGCGGAACTTGAATTAAAAATATATCTGATTGCAGGATTGAAGCCCAAGTCATGTTCTTAGCCCCTGAACGTGTGGTTTGCCTGCCTCGAGAGCAGGCAGAGTCACGGGAAGGAGGCTGCCGTTTGTATTCAGAAGGTGAACCCACTCTCAGAAGGAGGACCTCCAAGGATGCTTTCTTCTCTACTTCAAGGCAGCAAGGGAATGAGGCTTCTGCTTTCTACTTTATCTCTGCGTGATGTTTCCGTTCACTTTGCTGGGCAGCAGTGCCGGTTAGCACAGCCTGCCCTTTCCTGGGAAGAGTGAGCTAAGGTGGCCTTAGAATGGGAAAGGGCACTGCTGTGTGGGTTCCAGTGTCCTTGTAGGGTTGTTGCGAGGACACAATCTGAGCCGTTGTCTGAGCTCTCCTGTCAGCATGCCCTGCGACTGCAGGGCTGCAAGACAGCTCACACAAAGGCCATTAAGTTTGAGCAGAAAGAGTGCAGGACGTGGGGGTCAAAAGAATTGAGTTCTAATAGTCTCTGTGTCATTAACTAATTGAATGATTTTTGGCAAGTCAGTTCCCTTCTTTATGCCTCATTTTTCTCATCTGTCAAATCATGGTAAAAAAAAAAAAGTCACTCCTCTCTAGGGTGAGAGAATAAAAAAATAATAGACACGGACATATCAAGAATATAAGTAGCTATCATTAGCCTTAAAGGATTGGTCAAGAGGGTTGTTGTCATTTTATGGCATTAAAACAGCAAAACAGAAACTAACAAAAATCAAAAATAAAACTAAGGAAACTCCCAAACAAACGCATGTCCAGGACCAGACAGCTTCACTGGTGAATTCTACCAAATGCTCAAAGAATGAACACCCATCCTTCTCAAACTCTTCCAAAAAAAAAAAAAAAAAAACAGAAGAGGAGGGAGCCACTTCCAAACTTACTTTACGAGGCCAGCATCACTCTGATACCAAAGCCAGACAAGGCTGACACACACACACACACACAAAATTATAAGCCAATATCTATGATGAACATATACACAAAACTCCTCAACAAAATATTAGCAAACCAAATTCAACAATGCGTTTACAGGATCATATGCCATGATCAAGTGGGATTCAATCCTGGGGTGTTAAGCTGCCTGAACATCCAGAAATCAGTGTGATACATACATTAACAGAATGAAGGATAAGATCACACTGTCATCTCAATGGATGCAGAAAACGCATTTGAGAAAAGTCAGCATCCATTTACGATGAAAACTCTTAATAGAAAAAGTCCAAAGGTAAGGTATGTCAACACAATGTAGGTCATATAAGACAAGCCCACAGTTAACATCATACTCAGTAGTGGAAAGCTTAGAGCTTTTCCTCTGAGTTCAGGAACAGGGCAAGGATGTCCACTCTCATCACTTTTATGCAACATAGTATTGGAAACACTAGCCAGGGCAACTGGGCAAGAAAAAGAAATCAAATGCATATAAATTGGAAAGGAAGAAGTCAAACTTCCACTATTTTCAGATGATATAACATTATATATAGAAAAATCCTAAAGATCCACCAAAAAAACTGTTAGAAGTAATAAATGAATAAAGTTGCAGGATACAAAATCAGTATGCAAAAATCTGCAGCATTTCCATTCATTAATAACGAACTACCAGAAAGAGAAATTAAGAAAACAATCCCATTTGCATGTGCACATCAAAAGGAACAAAATACCAAGGAATAAATTTAACTAAGGAGATAAAAATTTTGTACGCTGAAAACTGTAAGAGGTTAATTAAACAAACTGAAGACAATGTAAAGAAATGGAAATATATTCCATGGTCACGGATTAGAAGAATGTTGTTAAAATGTCCATGCTATCCAAAGCAATCTAATTCAATGCAATTCAATGCAAATCCCTATCAAAATTCCAATGGCATTTTTCACAGAAATTGAACAAAAAACTACAATTTTTATGGAACCACAAAAGACCCTGGATAGCCAAAGCAATCTTGAGAAAGAGGAACAGAGCTGGAAGCACCACATTCCCTGACTTCAACTGTATTACAAAGCCGCCATAATCAAAGCAATATGGTATTGGCATAAAAACAGACACAAAAGATCAATGAAACAAAATACCTGAGAAGTGCCATTATTGTAATTATTTGGTTGGTCTCTGTTCTTATTGTAGTTCAAGTCAACAGTCACTGATTGGGGGTCTACTGGGAAGGTGTGTTACATGTGGTCAAGAAGTTACTCATCCTGTGTGGCTAGGTGAAGGAAGTGGAGAAAGAGGTGGCCTCCGGCTGTAAGGACACAGAAGGGTTCCTTACGGAGGCAATGCTCCCAACATGAGTTTGGTCAAGCAAAGAATCATTCATTCCATCAAGATCTGTGGGGCTCCACCCCTGTGCCAAGCACTGTCAAGGGCCCTCAGTGTTCAGAAACAGAAAGAAGATTCCTGCACTTCAGGAATTCACGTTCTAGTGGAAGAAGGTGGGGGCTAGGAGAAGCAGGTTGTAAGGCTGAGGAGATACCCTCTGAGTGATGTTAACAAAGGCACAGAAGGGGGACACAGGAAGGGAAAATAAGCTTCAATCCTGGCTTTCCTCTGGATTAGTTGCTAGTGGCTGTTGGAGTCCATATTGAGAAGGACTCTGAGATTCCTTCTGGCTCAGGTAGAAACATCTGGCCAGGATCAATGGATGATGTCTGCAACGAGGTGCTAAGGGTGATCTGCCATTTCCAGAGAGGTCCCATGTGGCTGGATTACACCTGTGCCATTACGCTCTGTGTCTTTCCACTCCCCTGAGACTGTTATGAAGCTCAATATGTCAGTATTTCTGAGTCTAGCATTTATGTGTGCCTGCAAAATTATTTGAATATCCTCTGAGAAAGCCTCTTCTACATAAAAGGCAGCTAGTTACTGGTCTGTTTCCATTTTTCATCTCCTCTCCATTGGAGACAAGTAGTCATGTAACTGAGCTACGTTTTATAGAATGTGTGTCCACGGTTGCTCCCTGGACCCCAACTCAAAGTGAGCTTCAGCCTCTTAGACTCTCAGAATTTTTAGTTCCTTATTTGCTATTTTTCTCTTCTGTTTGGAGTATCTAATTCATGCCTGTCACAGCATTTGACAGACTGATCTTCTTTCCTTTAAGTCTCTTTAGGAAACTGTACAGTCCCCTCGTTGACTCATTTCCTCTTCTATCTCTTACAAGGTACTGAGGTTCTAGAATCTTTCAAACTAAGATGACTCCAGCTTTCTGGCTGGCCCTTAAAGGTAGATGGAAGGAAACCCTATTACTTAGCTTTTGGTAGGTCAAACAAATTTAGAAAATCCCTTCTCTGTTGAGATGGTGTTGCTTTGAAGCTATCTTCTTAGTGAAAATTTTGTTTTGTATATCAAAATTGTTAGTTTTTTTTCCTTTTAGGTTGTACTGTAGGAAATTGCCATATTTTAGGTCACAAGGTTGACTGCCAGCAATTTCCCATTTGTTTACCTTCTGTAATAATCCTAATCTTGAGGATCGGGGCTTTAGGATGCTTCATGGAGAATGCCTTGTAGTTAGAAAGGCAAAGGGAAATAAACATTAATATTTTGTTAAAACACATCTCTCTAGGGGTGCCTGGCTGGCTCAGTGGATGAAGCATCCCACTCTTGATTTTGGCTCAGGTTATGATCTCAGATTGTGAGCTCGAGCCCCATGTCCGGCTCCAAGCTCAGCATGGAGTCTGTTTAAGGTTCTCTCCCTCTCCCTCCATGAGCTCCCCTGACCCCCACACATACGTGCTTTCTCTCTCTTTCTGGAAAACAACAACAAAAAACAACCAAAACAATGAAAAACATCTCTCTGCTTTCAAAGCCCATTCTTCCCATTTCCCCCTTAACAACAGTAAGAAAAGCTGCTCAAAGACTTTTCTTTCCCAACTTGAACAGTTGGATCCTCTTTGGCTTGGCTTTTATACAGGACATAAAGCCAGATGGCAGCTTGTCTCCGTTAGCATTCACCAGCTGAATGGAAAAGGGAAGCATTTCATGAGAAACTCCTGGGACATTTGAAACGATATCCATACCTATATTGTTTCTCAAAAGTCTGAGGGCAATCTAGTTTCTCTATTAACTACTGAACAGTATCTGCATTTAATCTGATGGAACCTTCTAGAAAGACAAACCTGGTGTTCAGAGGGGTTTTGTCTGAGCATCGCTTTTTATTCTACTCATGCAATCCAATGTCTGTGTGCATGCAGGTGTGGTGTGGAAGGGCCCGAGTGTTTTAACACTTGTGGAAAGGATTGCAGAGCAACTGAAGAGAGCAACAGAATAGGCTAGTTGGAGAGGGCTCTTTCCATTTGATAGAAGATGACAACAAACCCTCTCCTGGAAAGGGGGATGCTGGGAGTAGCGTTCTGTTCCCCAAAATGAAAGTCAAACTTATCTTTTTTTTGGGCCGGGGCTTTGCTCCCCTGGTCTATTTCTCATTGTTGGAAAAGGGGTAGTCATAGAAATAGTGCAACCAGTTGGCTAATTAGTGGGGAGTCTGCTGTTGGGAAGGGGAGCCACTAAAGATGACCACAGGATGCTAAGAGACCTTAGCTCCCTGCGCTGCTGTCTCATACCTCTGGGTCTGTGGGCAAAGGAGCAGGCTCACACCCAGCTTAGCTGACTTGACTAACAAAAATGACAGCACTGAGAGGGGGTCTTCTTTCCCCAGAGACAGGATCGTGAAGCCAGTTCACAAAAGGCCAGTGAGATGTTGCCCTTGAGTGTCAACTTTTTCTCACTAAGCCAAGAAAAGTTTTCTCAGCAAATTCTCAGATTCTCTCTGCCAAGTCACCAGGTTGCTGCACTAAAAAAAAAAAAAAAAAAAAAAAAAGAAGAAGAAGAAGAAGAAGAAAAGGAAGATCAAAACTAGAGACCTGTGATATTTCCAGTAAGAGGAAGGAAGAAAGAGGCAATGTTCCCACTCCCCCCTCTTTTTTTTTTTTTCCCCCAAGAAAAGAAACACTAGAGTGTGTGGATGTCTGCTTCAGTCTTTCATAAGTACTCTCCTTACAGGCTGATGCGGAAGGAGTCAGTAGCTTCTATTTCTTTGCTGAAAAGAGTCATTAGCTCAGAGATTTAGGGATTAGAAAGCTGGGGATGCCATGTGGTGGGATGGAAAGACAGAAAACAGAATCTGGGAGTATTTGCTTTTAGGCAAAGATAAAGCCACATATCTTCTCTCTCTGCTTTGCTCTACCATTTCTTTAAAAGTTAGGTCATATAGGGGTACCTGGGGGCCTCAGTCAGTTGTCATTTGGGCTTCTGACTTTTGATTTCAGCTCAGGTCACGATCTCAGGATCGTGGGATCAAGTCAGCACTGGGCTCTGTGCTTAGTGTGAAGTCTGAATACCTCCCACTCCCTCTCCCTCTGCTCCTCCCCTCAGTAATGCACATGCATGCTCTCTCTCTTTCTCTAAAATCAATAAATATTTATTGCATGGAGCACTGGGTGTGGTGCATAAACAATGAATTTTGGAACACTGAAAAAAATTAAATAAAAAAATATTTTCAAAAAAGTCATGTCATGTGAAGACAAGATACATAAAAATTATCTTACAAGTGGGGAAAGCCCCTAAATCTGGAGGTGTGATAGTCAGGAGAGGGAGTCAGAAGCAACTGAACCCTGGGTTTTTTATTCTCAAGACAACACGTGGATTTGAAATATACTTTGAGGCGCCTGGGTGGCTCAGTGGGTTAAAGCCTCTGCCTTCGGTTCAGGTCATGATCTCTGGGTCCTGGGATCGAGCCCCTCATCGGGCTCTCTGCTCAGCGGGACGTCTGCTTCCTTCTCTCTCTCTGCCTGCCTCTCTGCTTACTTGTGATCTCTGTCAAATAAATAAGTAAAATCTTAAAAAAAAAAAGAAATATACTTCTACTGTACCTGTAATATAGTTTGGCCAATTCATTTGACTTCCATGATGTTTTCCAACAAAAGGGCTCCCTGCCTCACGTGGAAGTTGCAAGGTTGGTTTAATTAAGGTTTGTACATTGAGAAGCTCAATGAAAGGTGCTTAGCAAGCACCTGGGTGGCTCTGTTGGTTAACCATCTGACTCTTGATTTCAGTTCAGTTTATGATCTCAGGGTCATGGGATCAGGTCCCATATCAGGTTCTGCAGTCAGTGGGGAGTCTGCTGGATACTCTCTCTCTCCCTCTCCCTCTGCCTCTCCACCTCCTATACTCCCCTCTTTCTCCCCCCCCACCCCATATAAATAAATAAATCATAAAAAAAAAGAAACGTGAGGTAGCATAAGAAAGTAAGCTGAGGACAACTTAGAAAAGAAATGTATACATGGAACCTAAAACCCATTGTGAAGGTGCTTAAATGCAAACTTCCTCCTATATCTATACCAGCTGGAGAGAATCAGATCAGCTTCCACATGCCTCATGGGATCAGAAATAGGGTAATTCAGGTAATCTTTTCCCTCTGGGTATTGCCTTCATTTTCAGACCTTCTCTCTAGGTCCTCTCCAAGACGGAGGCCATCTGTCAGAGGTACATCTGGGTTTACAGTTCCTCCAACATTCACCGCCTGTCTTCCAGAGCTCATTCCCTAACTTCGGGGAAAAGACTAGTCTCAGCTCCTCTAACCCCCAGCTGCTCCAGGACTATGGCACTGCAGGGCCTCTACATGGTGGTTACCTTGACAAAGTTTATCTTCAGAAAGGACCCCCTTATTCCTTTTGACCTTTAACCTTTTTTTTTTTACTTGTTTGGATTATAACTTCATCATTCGAGATTTGGAGACGTTCCGTTATTTTTGTTTTTAAATTTAAAAGAAGAAAATCCAAGTTTCTGAGGATAAAGAGGAGCAATTCTAAAGCTTCCCATGATTATAAGCTCTGCTAAATGCAAGTTATAATGAAAATTAAAAGTACAAATGTGGTATGCAAGAGTAAGCTAGTTTGCATTTGGCGTCAATTGGAGATATTGACAGAAAACCCTTAAAGTGGGTTTTCCTTCCCAAAACATTATCCTGTGTGTTTTGAGTATGGTTTTTCAGGGACGTCTGGTATGGTTTTCTAAACTCACAGTTTGAACTTTGCCATAGATTGGTAGGGTGATAGAGGAGAAAAATTAAGAAGGGAATTAGGAGAAAAAAAATGGGAGTTGAAGACTGAGGGATGAAAGAAGGAATGTTTGCGCTCTTTCTTATCCTCCGACGTCACACTTCCGCCACTCATCCGAGAGGCCCAGAATTAGAGGATCATACACAAGGCCAGAAGTATGGCAGTGGTTTTCAAACCGTGTGCCAAGGAACCCCAGAGGTTCTTTTCAGGAGTCGCCTCATAGAGGAGGTGGGAGAGAAAGACTCCATTTCCCCAAACCTTTCATGGACTTGACAGTAAGACCGAATCCTAAAGAGAAGGCCAACTGTAGTTTTCTAGGTACAAATGAACCCATTTAGTATTTCAGTTTTTAAAATCAGAATCATCATAAAATGAGCAAGGTGGAGAAAATCAGCAAAGATCTCAAGTGACCCAAGGGAAAGATCTTGTTATTGGTTCATGTGCCTGATGCTTGAACTTTCCAATCTCAGGGCCTTGCCAAGAGGGTGCCTCTTCCGAAGCTTGGGTCCTGGAGCATTCAGGCTCCCAAGAAAGTACGGGTTAGCTTTGGATCACCCCACTCCTTAGCCTTCAAATCGTCTCCCACATCTGAGTTTCTTTTGTTCTCTAGAATACCAGAATAATGACAGAGCTCAGCTTTATCATTGACAGAAATTATTTTAGGGTCATTCCAGATAATCATTAGGGATTTCTGTGCCAATTCAGGAACAGAGAATTTTATTACACAATGATGAGATAGCAGAAAAGAGACTGACCCCAGCCACAGAGGAGGGTTTGGAGAACGATGACAGCTGACTACAAAATAGGGAAGGACATGCTGGAGTTTTAAAATCGTTCCCAGAAGCGGTCAGAAGTGAAATGGCTAGCAGCGAGCCTGATACTGACCGTGAAGGGGCTGACAGAACTTTGCCAGAAAAAAGGCAGGAGTTCTGCACAAGAGATTGGAGCCTGGACTTCCATCACGGTGCCTCAAAGTAATCAAACATCTGCATTGCACATAAACTGTAGGAGTGGAAACGCCTGCTGAAGGCTCAGCTGAGGGAGAATTGCAATAATTGAGCTTTCTATCACAGGGCTCTGCCCTGCGCCACAAGGTCACTCTGGGAGAAATAATGGAGCAGCTTGCAAAAACCTAGAAGTATTTGGTCCTTTGCATGCCCTGCATTGTACTTGGCACATGACAGCAGCTCAATAACTATTAAAGATGGTGCAGAAAATGCCTTTGTAATTTCTCTTGGGAAATGTCTTTCTTTGCAAAAGTTAGGTGAAAAAAAACAACAACCACCCTATTATTACTTCTCAAGGGGATGACAAGAAGTGAGGATGAGTCCTTCATGCTAATCCTGTCCCTTGACAATAGAAATACTTTCCAAGGTGTATTAAAATTGGAAGGTCATCTAAGTATCTCTCTGAAGTACAGAAAGAGGCTACAGCAAGGTCTTTGGCCAAATACGGAGCTCGAGAGCGCTGTGCAGCCCCTGCCGGTCTTTAGACTTTGAAGAAAATCATCAAATCCCGATTTCAGATGTGTTTCATCAACTCCCGAGGAATCTACGAAGGTCATAACATTTCCTGCGGTGCTGATGATGGCGCGGAGGAGACACTTCCCGGTAGCGGGCTGGGGAGTCCTTTCCTTTCAAGTTGTCCTTTATTTAGATTTATCAGATTTATCAGATTTGGGGGCTAAGAAAATTTGCCTGCAAACCGAAGTGTCATTTTCTGGCTTCTTCTCTTAGAACCCAGTGTAAGACCTGGCTTTGAAACATCAGATCTGATCTATCCTAGGAGATGGGCTCCATTTACATTTTTGGCTCTTCTTCCAACACGAATTCTTCTGACAACCAGGAGATGGAGGAGTGAATCTTGGCACCAGCTTTCACGTAACACCCGTAGCATCAATTTTCTTGCGTGTAAGATGGGCATAATGGCAACAGTGGGACTGCTGGAGGCATCAGATGAGTTTGGGGATATGAAAACACATTGTAAATTGTGAAATGCTCCAGAGATCTAATTATGAATACTGGAGAGGCAGCTCATAGTGGAATGAGCCTCAAATTCAAGGTCAGGAGACATGGGTGTAAATCCCAAGTCTTCTGTTTACCTGTTGTGTGATTTGGGGCAAGTCACTTAAACTAAGTCCCAGTTTTCTTCATTGTAAATGTGAATTACTGAACTACCAAAAAGCTTCACGGGATTTTGAAGCTGAAATAATAACCAGTTGAAACAGAGATAGAAATCTATGCCACTCAGTTTTTCTCCTTGGGGAACTTGGGGTTAGGCACAAAGGATTGTCCGTTATTTCTGAATGAGGACATCAGGAGAACTCAAGGTGCCTTGTATAAAAGGACAGTAGAGGAAGTAGGAGGTAGGTTTACTGAGAAGGCAAGCTGAAGTAGGTGAGAGAGAGACACACACAGAGAGCAAAAGACCACTTCCTGATTTCTTTACTCTTCCGTTTCTCGGTGACAACCCCAAATATCCTTATTGTAAATTCCTTCTGGATTAGTCAAGGCTCAGTTGCAGATAAGAGAATCCATTCTAGCTGGTTTAAGCAGAAAGGGATTTAATGTGGGAATTGGGTATTTACAACATTGCCGGAAGGGAGAGGAGCAGGCTCGAGGCCAAGCTTTCAAGACAACTCCCCCAAGCTGCCCCACAGAAGTGACCCTCGGAGAGAGTTACTACCTGCCCTTCCAGAAAGCTAGGAAAGAAGCTGATCCCAGAGCCACTGGCTTTAGAACCACATGGCTTCAACCGAGATCCACACCAGAAGAATTCTTGACACCTGTGAAGCCAAGACCTGGCCACAGAAATAGCTGCTACCGCAGTCAGCCTCCACCCCACACACATTCATTCCCTCACCAACTATGGGGCGTGGCTCCAGCTTTTGAGGTCAGCTCTACTGGGTGGAAGCTAGGCGATGTCCAGAACGATGCTCTACGGAGTCCTACCAATGCAGTTTCTACTCTTCTTCCTGTGGCCTGCAGCAAGCCACGCATGGGATGCAGTGGAATTCAGTGGGTGACTCGGTATGTCCCCACCATATCTACTTGGCCTTTAAAAAAAAATTTTATTTATTTAAGGCGGAGGTGGAGGGGCAAAGGGAGAGAAATGCAAACAGACTAAGTGCTGAGCATAGAGCCAATGAGGGGCTTGATCCCAGGACCCTGAGATCAGGACCTGAGCTGAAATCCAGAGTCGAATGCTTAACTCACTGAGCCACCCAGGTGCCCCTATTTTGCCTCCTCTCCTCTCAAATGAGGTTCAGTCCATTTCTGTTCATTTCGGCTGAAGAGTGCTCATCAGCGCATGTATGTGACAGGTGAAGATGCTGTGGGGTCATTTGATTTCTTTCACTGGGCTCCAGAGGGAAGGCCAGTTCAGAGACCAACATGGAGAAACGAGCACAAGGTCTAAGGTTGGGACACTGTGACCCTTACAGTGTCTCTCCTGTCCTCTTGCTGCATTATTATTGGCAAGCCCTGAGCTTCAGATAGGGTACTTCCCAGATGAAGTAAGATGACAAAGAAACTCTTCTTGGCATAATCACGATCGCAGCCTTGAGACAGCAGGTCTTCCCTAGGTCACACGATGCCTGGCGTCTCACCTTTCCCTCCTCCTTCTGTCTTCGGTTGTGGCCACTTCCCACATGGAAGGAGGCCTACCCCCTTCCTCAGATCTAGGGGTGCAGATGGCAGGAGGCCCAGGCTGGCATTAAGGTTACCTCCTTGGTGGAAGGCCTGCGTGGTGGGTCACAGAAAGAGCACAGAATGGGAGTTTTGGTTTGCCCTTTATTAATAAGGGCAAGGTACGGAATCCCTCTGACCCTCATATATTTGTCCAAAATGGAGTACTAATGCCTGCCCCAGAGATCCATAAGAATGACAAGGGATCTGTGAAGCCCTTTGCCCCAGGGTCTGGCCCACAGACCAAGCATATTAAAGATCAGTTTCCTTAGGGCTGAGTCTCTATGTTTATGGGCTCCACCACGTTTCCGAAGCTCCACTTTTGGAAAATGGATCCTTGTCCTGTGGACTCTGATTTGAGTCTGTGTCTTGGTTCCCCCGACCCCCACCATCTCCTTGACCCTGCTGAGACCTCTGTCTCCCCTTTCCCTCTCCTCCCTCGGTTGTCTCCTGTTCCGTGTTGAGTCCCACGGCTATATATCTGTGACTCAGCTGCCTGCTCGCGTAGATATGTGGTATTTTTGAGATTCCCCACTGCATATATTACCCTTTCAATGCTCCTCACATCCTAGACTGCTACTGCTTGCCTAGCTACTACCACCTGCTATTGTCACGTTACCCTCTCGGTGCGGCTCCACCTGCCTTCTCTGGTCACTCGTGCTCGGGTGCTTATTCTCTCTCCTCGTTCCCTGGGTCCCTCTCCTTCCCCTTCTGCTGCAGTCGACAAACTACTCTCAGCTCCTGGATATTAGCCCTGTCATGCCAGGCAGCGTTTCCAGATAGGAAACCGAGTCCTCTGGGTTCTTGCTACCCCAAGCGTGGTCCTCTGGCATCACCGGCTATTTTTTCGGAATCAGAACCTGTGTATTAACAAGATCCCTAGTTGACGCACGGGCACGTGGAAGTCTGGGAAGCACGGAGCTATAGCAAGGGAATGTGGCTAGGTTAGAAAACCCTTTGGTGGTGCCCAGCAAAATCCATTAACCTTCTTCCTTGTGATGTTCTCGAGACAAAACGCTGTTTCCTCATATGGCCTGCTGGCGATGCTACCTAAGGGACCGCAGTATGGCACCCTATGTCTCTTCATCCCAGGCATGGGCCTTGTGTTTCAGGGATGAGGTTCCTGCTGGTATGGAGATGCAGTTAAATGGGAATTCTAGTAGGTTATGTATCTGGGGAAGCTCATTCCAGGGCAGTTCTACTGGCTTCTGAATCAACTCCAGTGAAGGGATTCTGGGTTTAGGACATGTACACCACGCTTCCCCAAACCTGCCTTCTTTCCACCACTGCTTCTGGAAGCAGTACCCAAGTACAGAGCAGAGCCCAGTGGTCAAGAGGGGAACGCTGGGGGAAAGCGTGGAGAAATGGCAGGTATTCTCGGTGGCATGACTGAACGGTGGCCTTTTCTTCTAAAGTTTTTGTTCAAAATGTGTCTTTGTGAGATTGGGGGGATATTATCATTTTTAGTCTTTTTTATTTATTCCAATACATTAACCACCACCCTCCCCGCCCCGCCGCCGTTTCTTCTTAAAAGCTCTCAGTGCTAGAAGGACGAACTCTTCTAAATTTAAAATAAAAACCAGGAGAGTCTGGGTGGCTCAGTTGGTTAAGTGTCTGACTCTTGATTTCAGCTCAGGTCATGATCTCAGGGTCGTGGGACCGAGCCCCGTGCTGGGCACCATGTGTGCATGGAGTCTCTCCCCCTCTCCCTCTGCCCCTACCCTCCTAAAAACCAAAACCAAAAAACCAAATCAATCCATATTCGGAGAAGCAAACAGGCTTAAAGCACCTGCTATGAAAGGTCCAGGCTGTGAGTAAAGTGGAGAGACCTCGGGGCCTCCCCAGCCTGATGCCCCACTGTGCCTGCCTCTCGTTTACGCCGCCAGCTGGTGACTGAGGGGAAGACAGGGCCCTGCCGCCCTTTTCTGTTTGGAACACACAGATGTTCCTCAGATTTCTGCTCTGGCATCTAATGAAGGGAACTCCTCCATTCTCAGTGCCAATATCCGTTTGACCTGGTCCTGGCCAACCGGCACTCCCAGGACGGCTGTCATCTTGTGAAAATGATGGGCTCCATGACACGCAGAAGGTGACCTGTTCAGATGTGGCAGGGTGTGGAGCTGGGGTAGATGAGAGGGCCGAAAAGTCATTAAAAATAAATGAGAGGAACAGAAAAGGTCCTCCCTTCCAAGAATGAAAAGGGCTAGAGGTCAGCGGTCAGGAAGATTGAAAGTGCTCCTAAGCTTCTTGGTAGAGCAAAAGGTGGTGGACCTTGTGGTTAGGTGGAGAGTTAAATAACTGCTTGCTTTTTGAGCCCAACAGTGGCGGGTAGCATATAGTTAAGCTGCAGTCTCAGACAGGATTTTTCTTTTTTGTTGTTGTTGGTGAAGATTTATTATTTATTTGAGAATGAGGGGAAGGGCAGAGGGACAGACTCTTCAAGCAGACGTCCTGCTGAGCAGGACGCCCCACGAGGGGCTCGATCTCATGATCCAAGTGCAAATCAGGAGTCGGCTGCTCAACCAATTGAGCCTCTGAGGCGCCCCTCAGATAGGATTTTTCTAAGCTGTGCTGAATGCACAGTGACTCTCAGTTGCTTTTAAAAAATGCCACTTGGGGGCGCCTGGGTGGCTCAGTCAGTTGAACTCTTGCCTGCAGCTCGGGTCATGATCCCAGGGTCCTGGAATTGAGCCCCGCATCGGGGTCCCTGCTGGGGCGGGGGGAGGTTGCTTCTCTTTCTCCCTCCGCTCCTTCTGTGCTCTGTCTTTTAAATAAATAATTAAAATATAAAAAAAAATACCACTGGGAAAATACTTGATGTGGCTGCATCTTGAATGAGAGATACTGTATGAATTTTTCAAAAGGAAGCAGTGATGACTTAGAAGTGTGTGTACTTTAGAAAAGACTACCCAATGTTTACATGGTACAAGACATCCACACGTGTAATTTCTTCTTCCCTGCAGGAACTGAGTGAAGAGGTGTACGCTTCTCCACCGGCAATGAAGAACTTAACGTTCGGTGGTTAATTATAAATGAATAAAAAGGTTCAGAATAAGGAGACCTGTTCCAGTCCATACTACATGGTAGTCAACATTAGCTAAGAGAACAATGGACATATTTATCAATCAAAGGTTGGTTTCTGGCAGCATCCCTATGATGTTCCATTATTGCTTAAGACAGACAGACAGAGAGACAGACCAACCCCTATGAAAGGCATTAAATCCAGTCTCCACGGCAGAGGTTCTCAAATGTCATTCCTGGACCAGTAGCATCAGCATCTCCTAGGAACTTGGAAGCCCCACTCTGACCCGAATCAAGGACTCAGGGGTGGGGCCCGGCAGCCAGTGTTTTATTTATTTATTGATCTATTTATTAAGATTTTATTTATTTATTTGACAGGCAGAGATTACAAGTAGGCTGAGAGGCAGGCAGAGAGAGAGAAGGAGGAAGCAGGCTCCCTGCTGAGCAGAGAGCTCGAAGCGGGGCTCGATCCCAGGACCCTGGGATCATGACCTGAGCTGAAGGCAGAGGCTTTAACCCACTGTGCCACCCAGGCGCCCCCAGCCAGTGTTTTAATAAGACCTCCAGGGGGATTTGGAAGCTCTTTGGTTTGAGAAGCACCTGCTACCCAGGGATGCCTGAGCAGAAACATGGTAGAGTGAAAGGGCCAGGGTTTGGAGCCAAGCCTGAGTCCCTGCCCCCATTGTGTGACCTTGGCAAGTCCTTGGCCTCCCTGAATCTCGATGTTCTCTTTTATGAAATGAGGACCAGACCACTTCCTCTCCTCACAGACCTGTTGTAGGCAAATGAGGTGACCTAAGTCTCTGCTTTCGTAGTAGCTTAGAAAACAAGGGTGCTTCTCCTCCTCCCTCCCTGAAGCTGGGTTCCTGCTGGGAAATCCAGTCGGTAAGATTCCATCAATATTTGAGGAAAACTAAGAGAACACTCACATGGACGTTCCTCAGCACAAGTCAGACATCTCTTATAAAGTGGGCTGTCTGCTGCCAAGGACTAGGCCATCTGATACAGGAGCCACAGCCCACGTGTGGCCACCAAGCATGTGCAGTGTGGCCCATCTGAACTGAGACAAGCTGCATGCGTAAAATATACACCAGATTTTTAAGACTTAGCATGAAAAAAGCAAACTATAAAATGTGTAATTTCTTCTATTGATTACATGTTAAATGGAAAGTTCAGATAACCATAGTCATAAAATTAATTAATAAAACCAAGTTCACTTTTTAAAAAAATTAACGTGTGGCCACGGATGGCAAGATCCTTGCAAGTTTCAAGGATACCACACAGTATTATTGTCACTGTAAAAAAAAAAAAAAGTGAAAAGAAAATGTAAATATGTGGCTCACGTGACATTTCTGCTGCACAGTGCGGGTCTAGGCACCCCCAGACTCACTGTCCTGTCCTCATGCCAGACCCAGGGAGCACGGGGACAGTCTTCTGATAAAACCTGCTTGGTAGTTTCTTGGTTACAAAACCTCTGTTCTCTGGGGAATTATTCCTCATGATCATCTTTGCAGTCTTTTGTAGCTGCAAAGGATTCCATTGTCTTTTTATCTGTTATTCCTCCTGACATATTCTGTGAGGCAGGTCCCTGTTGAATTAGGAGACTCTACCCTAATTGTCAGCATTCAAACGCCAGTGGAGCCCTCTGCAGACACATGCGCTCATGCAGACACACGCATGTTCACACGGACATATCCCTCACTTGCTCACCCAGACACACATGCTCATCCAGATACACATTCTCATGTAGACACACGCCCTCACCCAGACACACGCCCTCATGCAGACACCCTCACGCAAACACATGAGCTCACACACGCACGCTCATGCAGACACCTGTGCTCACGTGGACACACACACTCACGCAGACACACGCCCTCACGCAGACACATGACCTCCTGCAGACACATGCACTTACACACACATGCTTACATGCTTATGCAGACACAAGCCCTCACGCAGACACACGCCCTTACTGAGACACACCCTCACGTGGACACACACCCTCACACAGACACACATGCTCACACACACACCCTCACGCAGACACACACCCTTACTGAGACACACCCTCACGTGGACACACACCCTCACGCAGACACACGCCCTCAAAAATATGTGCTCATGCATGCATGCTCACGTGACACACGCACTCACGTGGACACATGCACTCACACAGACAGGCAACCTCATGCAGACCCAAGCCCTCACGCAGACACACGTCCTCACACACACATGCTCATACATACACCCTCACCCAGACATGTGTGCTCATGCAGACACACATTCACACAGACACACATGCCCTCACCCAGACACATGCCCTCAAACACACACACTCATGCACATACCTTCATGCAGACACACACGCTCACGCAGACACACACGCTCACACAGGCACGTGCCCTCACGCAGACACACGCCCTCAAGCAAACACACGCCCTCATGCAGACACACGTGCTCATGCAGACACACACCCTCACGCAGCAGGTAAATGAGAACTCAAAGCAGAGGCTGTGCTGGGCGCAAATGCAGATGTGGGGCTAGCTCCCACAATTTGGGCTTCTTGATAACGCCCACTCCCAGGGCCCCCCTCCCAGCTAGCATCACCCCTTCCCCCGCCCCATCATGTTTTTCTTAAAAGCAGAATCTGGAGACTTGATGAACCCTTCCGACATTTTTAAAAAGTCAGTTTTCAGGAAACGAGAGATTCTCAGCCCACTCCATCTTCCCTTGCTTAACAGAAGACAGCGAAAAGCAATTCCCTCAGATGTCTACTTGTCCTTCGTTCCATTTAAAAATCAGCTTGGGAAATCATCTGTCAATCAAGCATATTACAGAGAGAAACATTCATGGAATTACCTGAGTTGAGATGTTTCAAATGACAATTTTGTATTTGCACCTCTTAAATTATTCAAGACGACATAAGCCTGCTCTAATCTTTAAAAAAGATATAAGGATTAAGGAAACTTGGCACTCCATATTTTAAATATTTAGTCTCAATTTAAGACCCAACTCTTACAGGAGACCGAGAGAGCATTCTAATAATAGGAAGAAGGCCCTCGGTGTATGTTCCTAGGACAGATTACGTGCATCTGTTCCATAGCTTGTTTGGGTGATATTTTCCCTGTGAAAAGCAAACAATGACATGTGGAATGGGCCAGGTGGTACAGAAAAATGAATCTGTACCTGTAAGATCGCACGTGTAATACGTGTTAATATCTCATCACTTTTCATTTCAGGTTTTACATTTTGGGTGGAGTGCATAAAGTTCCTTGTTATTTAAGTTTCAGTCGGTGGTGAGAACCTCTTGATGCCAGGCCCTAGGGGTGCCGAACAAAACAAGACACGGTCTTAGCTGCAATTTGGACTCAAATAGAGATAAAGGAGAATCCCCTTTATATATTCATGACTACTATTTTATTGATTTGCACGTTCTGGGCTCTTTGTTTTTGCTTTTTTCCTCCTTGCTTGCAGGGTACCGCCCTCGGTACCAGATACTTGGTACAACATCCTGTTTTTTAAAATACAAAAAGCACATTTAAATTTAATTTTGCCGGCAGAGAAAGGGATATTTTACACCCAGCCAGAGGTGTTTAGAGTTTTGTCTTTGGTATGAATGCTTCTTTAAAGGAAAAACTGTTGGATTTATAACATAATCTGAATACCTATTTTTGGCTGTTTAAGCAGGTCTACTCCTACTCTGGGACTGAGGATTTATTTTTCTCTTAAAAGAGACTTGTGGCTAACCCTCTATTTCATTAGAAACTGACAATTTTGTATTTAGATTTTATATACGCCAGACTGTAACTGTTGATATTAGTACAAACATCAACATTAGGCTATAATAGTATGTCTGTCAAACATTCAGGGCGATATACTGTTCCTTAAAGGTTAGGAACAGCTTTTACAGAAACCTGTAACTCAATCTCAGTCCTTAAATATCTCCACCGTTATTTATTCACCCCTGCATAATGAACATCTAGATTTTCTGCAACTCCCCACCACAAATAATACTTTAGTAAGCATCCTCAGACACAGTTCCTTAGGGCCCTAGTAAGAAATTCCTGGGTATAAATCCAGGAACAGAACTGTTCGTGTCACCAGGAGTGTTTAACAATTGGACTAGATCGCTCTCTAGAATAGTTGCTTCAGTGCACACTCCCACTAACAATGCACGGAAGCAAATCCGTACCTGTTATCTTGTTAAATTCTGTGAACCTAAAAAGTCTAAGTTGACAACTCATTTAATTAACAATTTTCTAATTACCAATGATTTGGGACGTTTCTTCATATGCTAGTTCAGTTTTTGAGCTTCCTCTTTTACAAAGTGTCTATTCATTGTCTTTGCTTATTTTGTAAGTGATTTTAATTTTTTTCTTATTAATTTGGAGGAATTCCTGGGTCTAGGCACTCATTGGCTTGAAATATTCCAAATGACTTCTCCCAATCTGTCACCTAGTCTTTGTCCTGTTGTCCTTCATGAGCAGAAGTCCTATTTTTTTTTTAAGATTCTATTTATTTATTTGAGAAAAAGAGAGAATATGGGTGGGGGAGGGGCAGTCGGAAAGGGAGAAGCAGACTTCCTGTTGCAGAGACCCCAGTGCAGGACTCCATCCCAGGACCCCAAGATCATGACCTGAGCCAACCAGCTGCCTCCAGAAGTCCTATTTTGATGTAATTCAATTAATATATATTTTTTGCCTTAAGGCTTGTGCCTTTGTAGTTTTGTCTGAAAATCCTATCATACTTCCAGTTCTCAAAGATTTTTAAAAAAATATTTTTATCTATTAACTTTATGAATTTCTCCTGCTTCCTTTTGAAATGTGATTGCTAAAATAACCTTAGTCCTATAACATTATGAATGAAATGGGGTTTGAAGGGCAGGTCTAAGAATTTGATTGTTGTGTACATCAATACTTTCTATGAAAAGGCATGTGATCTGAGTTCCAAAACACCAATCTAGAAGTAAACTTTTGGAATAGAGCCTATTTACACATGGAATACAGCCACGATATTTATGAAAAGGAACTCTGAAACAAAGGTGCTCATCTGCCTATGGTCACTAGCCTCTGTAACATTACATTATGATTTTAGTGCTAATATGGTTACAAATGACTCAGAGCTGTGTTGCTTAAGGTGTGGTTCTCAAATCGACTATATCACATGTACCTAAATGTGCTTATTAAAAATAAAGATTCCAATGGTCAAAGCCCAAAGAATGTATAACACAAAGAGTGAACCTTAATGTCAACTACAGACTTCAGTGTCAACGTTGGCTCACCGACAGCAACAAAGGGACCAAATGCAGGAGGTTGACGGTAGAGGTGGCTGTGTGTGTGGGGAAAGGGTATGTGAGAACTCTCTGTACTTTCCTCAATTTTGCTATAAACATAAAACTAGTAGTTTTAAAAAATAAAGTTAATTAATAAAATATTACAGATGCCAGAATTTCACTTAACATAAACATCCCAGGTAAGTTCATTCCATTTAAAATAACCATCCCAGGTAAATACTGGTTTCACAGAAGTTTGGCAGTTACTCCCAGAGAGTTATTATTATTTGAATAATAATAATGATGAGGCTAGTGAGCAGTGGGTATGAGTGAGCTGGTGAGGGACAGGATCACATCAGAGAGCAGCAGGAGACACAGAGAAAAATGGCTTTTTTTCTTTTTTTGCGTAATGAGGGCAGAATCTCAAAGTTCATTGTAACTCCAAATAAAAATTTTATTTCTTATGTTGGTTTGATATGTGTATGTTATTTGCCGTGTTTATAGTGAGGGAAATAGATGTTTCTGACCCAAACACAGGGACCTGCCAGCCTCGTGGCACTGTATTTTTATAACCCTGTGAAAGAATGGAAGTGATCATATTCTCTCCTCTTTGTGCGGGATGTCGGAGAATATGGCTGGAATCCTCCATCTCTTTTGAAAAATACCACTCCCAGACATTTTAAAGGCCGTGGGTTGGCTTGTCCTTCATCTGTCCAGCAATGCAGTGATGGAGTCATTCTGAGCAGGTTGAAAATAGGCAACACTGTAAGGAGTGAGTCACATTTTCATCAGGGAATCCAGGGCTCCCCTTGGTAACTGTCACAGAATGTGCAGACCCAGCTGCATGGTGTGAGCTCGCTGGGCAGCAAATGCACACGGAAGAGATCCCCCCCCACCAACTCACCCTGAGATAGGGCTTCTGTAGGCAGGTGATGTGCCAAACTAAACCTCCAACCAACCAACCAACCAACCAACCAATCAACCCTCAGCAGGCCTCTTAAAAATGCTCAAAAAAGCTACCAGATGACCAAGTCATATTTAAGCACATAGAGGAAGCAATCTCTGGACGTTAGTTAAGGCCATCATCAGGACAACACGGGGCTGCAGGGACAAGATCCGGGGAGGGGGGTGGGAGAGGAGCTGTGCTCTGCATCATGGGAACCCGGTGTGGACTAAGCACTGTATATGCGTCTGTCAGGCAAAATCAAAGCTCTTGAAAGAACCACAGCTAATAGGGGCCAGGGATCGTGACAGTTTACAGGCATTACCTTATTTTCACAAAATCTCTGCAAGGCAGTTTCTAGAAATGCCCTAGTGGCAACACTGAGGTTTGGAGAGGCATGCACACGTTCACAGAGCTAGCAGGGGACACCTATTAATTTCCCAGGGATGGGAGAGAGCTCTTTCTTCAAAAAAGGCAGCAACGGAACTCAAACAGCAGTGATTTCTTAGCCTATTACAGAAGGAAATTCAGCTATGGGTTACCTGCTGATTTCTAATGATAATAATTTGAGCTGATGAGATGCTCTTTACTTTCCCTTTCTGAGCCTTGCCTCTTTATCTGTAAAAGGAGGGTATTGCTACTGG
This sequence comes from Mustela erminea, assembly GCF_009829155.1. Taxonomy (NCBI): domain Eukaryota; kingdom Metazoa; phylum Chordata; class Mammalia; order Carnivora; family Mustelidae; genus Mustela; species Mustela erminea. Next base: position 86,948,923 of record NC_045624.1, on the reverse strand, counting down.
GTATTTACCCTAAAGACACAAATGTAGTGATCCGAAGGGGCACGTGCACCCGAATGTTTACAGCAGCAATGTCCACAATAGCCAAACTATGAAAAGAACCTAGACGTCCATCAACAGATGAATGGATAAAGAAGATGGGGTACATATATACAATGGAATACTACGCAGCCATCAAAAGAAATGAAATCTTGCCATGTCCAAAGATGTGGATGGAACTAGAAGGTATTATGCTGAGCGAAATAAGTCAATCAGAGAAAGACAGCCATCATATGATCTCCCTGATATGAGGAATTTGAGAGGTAGAGTGGGGGGTTTGGGAGGTAGGGAAGGAAAAAAATGAAACAACTTGGGATTGGGAGGGAGACGAACCATAAGAGACTCTTAATCTCACAAAACAAACTGAGGAGGGAGGGAGGGGTAGGGAGAGGGTGGTTGGGTTGTGGACATTGGGGAGGGCATGTGATATGATGAGTGCTGTGAATTGTGTAAGCCTGATGATTCACAGACCTGTACCCCTGGGCTAATAATACATTATATGTTAATAAAAAAAAGAAAGAAAGAAAAAATAAAGGAGGGTGTTGGGTGAACCCATTGGTCCTCAACCCCAGCTGCACGTCAGAATTTTCGGGGGAAGTTTTCATACCTGGACCACCTCACGCCAAATGTATAAGAGCCTCTGGGGTGGGACCCAAGCCCTGAAATATTCTTTAGATCTCTCCAGATGGTTGGACAGAATCACACATGATTTCTGGTTCTACAATCCCTCCTTCTGCAACTGTATCCCCTTTAGCTTGATCCCCAGGGGAGATCCCCAATAGGACATCATCACCCCACACGTGAAGATATCGAGTCTACCACGCAGTTGACTAAAAAACAAAAACAAAAAAACCCAGTTGCTCCCATTTACAGAATGAATGCTATGGGACCGGAACTTTGGCATAGGGAAGAGTCAAAGGTCATATCAGAGCGTGTACGGTGGTAGAGATTGCAGCTACACTTGTGGGGAGTGTAACATAAAGCAGACTTATCAAGTCACTAGGTGTATACCCAACACTGTGTGCCACTTTGTGTCAACTGCACTCCAAAAAAAAAATTCACAAGAATAATAAAGGAGACAGAAATGAACAAATAAAAACAGCAGCTGCTCCTGCTTCTAGAAAATCTTCCTAAAAAAGGGACTTGGAGAGAGCTGCAATGATTTACAAGTGATCTTTGTACCCCACCCCTTACCAAGGTCAGGAAAAGCTTTTTTTCCTTTTCTTGTGTGCGTGTGAACTAGAAACAAAGCTGCTGGAGACCAGACAATGGCATTTCTCCTCCTGAACGGTCAGAGGACGTCTGGTTCGTGTTGTACGCTGGCACCGAAAGGTCGGCCTCTGGAGAGGAATTCTCAGGTCAGCAGATGGAACTTGCTTGTGGGACTTCTGGGATTGTCTCCTTCTCTGGGATGAGGGATAGCTGATTCTCTTTGGAGATGCTAACCTGTTATGAGGGCTGCAGCCTCACCTGGGCCGTCTCCAGCTGTCCCTGCCTGCACTTTTTGCCAGCCCATCCAGTGACTCTGTTAGAACATTCATGTGTGTGGAGGGGGGCTGACACTAAACACCACAGGTGTCTTTCTTCTTGGCCGACCTCTGCCCTCCAGATCTCTTGATGATGTCTTCACTCTCATGCTGTGGGCGCTGACAGCACATGGACTTGCAGAAGGCATAGCAGGGTATCTGCCAGAATTCGCACTTGGCCTCCTGATTATTCCAGGCACCTCGTCAAAGGGGACACCGTCAAGGTAAGTTAGGGAGATGATATCTTCTCAGCCAAACTGATTATTCCTCCCCATCAAATGCGAGGCCTAGGTTAGGTGTGCAGTGAAGCAGGAAGAAAACATCAGTGAGATGCATATGAACAGAGCTCTCACGGGATATCAGCAGGCTGACTGGCTGGAAAGCCAGGGTTCAAGAGGGATCGTGTTGGCCATTAAGAGTGACTTCTTCCCAAAGCCATTTCTGGAGTTTAGATTTTAAAAAGTCTGTTCTACAATGAATGCCCTGATAAGAAGAGAAAATTTCCCATCTCCCCTACCTTTCTTGTCCCTGGCTTTACATCGATCCTGTTTTTCATTTCATTCATAGTTGGGTCTTCTTCTGTTTATTTAATACTAATAGACTCACAAATGTTTTTACACGGCTGATTTTTTAAAGCCTCTCAGTGGATGAAATCTTGTATGTCAAATTGTCCTTGGGAAGCAGTTTCTGCTTATCACAGGCATCATCTTTCACTGGTGCTGGAATAAGTCAACTGTCAGGGAGTGGATTTCACTCACCCATTCACTCAACAGCATGGTGAGGCCACAGACACCAGAATAGGATGGGCCACAGAAATATAACCTCACACCTAAAACTAAGTGTCCTCCTTAAAGGGGAGACTTGGGGCAAAGCCTCTCCCACTAATAGTTTTTTTTTTGTTTTTTTTTTTAAGATTTTATTTATTTGTCAGAGAAAGAGAGAGAGAGAGGACAAGCAGGGGAGCATCAGGCAGAGGGAGAAGCAGGTTCCCCACCAAGCAAGTTTCGGAACTCGATCCCAGCACCCTGGGATCATGACCCGTGCCGAAGGCAGATGCTTAACTTACTGAGCCACCCAGGCGTCCCTCTCCCACTCATTTTGAACTCTCAGTGTCTATCACTAGGCTGGACATGCTTGAGGCATATGATAAAGGTCTGCTGAATTGAAAGTCATAGTTTTGGCCACTACTTGGCACAAGGTAAGTGCACAGGACATTTTTGTGGAGGTTGAAGCAAGGCTGAGAGAGATGCAGTGATTGGCCTAAAGTGGCAGAGTTACAGTATCTCTAACATTCTACTCCATGATTCTTTTAAAATATGTATCTGTGTGTAACGTGTAGGCAAATTTATTTCCTTTGCAATCAAAGAAGGGACAAACTTCTTCATGTGAAGTGGGGGCATTCATGAAATATTTACACAGTTTTTTTCATCAGATTGAGGCAATGAAAATCACGGTAAGTGCTCGCATTTATTAAGCACTTGCCATGTCCCAGGATCTACGACACCAGAGATAACCGATAAGTTAAGACAGAGCCCTTGTTCTTAAGACTCAGAGTAAAAAATGAAATTTGAGGTTTTTGGGGAGTCCTATGTTCTATGAAGCATTACAGAGGCAACACCTATTTCAGCAAGTAATCTCCACATTTATTTATCTCAGCAGAATTTTTCTTGGTTCTGTGTTCTTATCTGCCCTGCCAGATGTTAACAACTATGCTTCTCCTTTCTGAGGGACAAGTGACAGGTTACATTTTCACGGTGTTCTTTGACCTTCCCATGGAACCAATGGACATGTAACAAGAGTGTAAACGTCTGCTCTGCCAAAAAAAAAAAAAAAAAAAAAAATAAATTTATGTAACTTAAAAAACAAGTCTGTATAAGAAAGCCGGGACCCAAGGAGCTTCAACTAGAATTAAGTCAAGAACACTAATGTTTCACTTTGTACCTCTTATTCTCTGAAAGAGCATATGGAAATGAACCAGAGGCTTCAGGATGGATAGAATTATGGGGGTTCATGGCTGGGAAACTATCTAAACAGGAAGAAAATAAACTACTTTTGGTATATTTACGCTGGAGACATAATTTTCAGAGGTATATCTGTGGTTTACAAGTGTAGATTAATGGGCTTTAGACAACAGATTTGCCCTGAGCTAAAAGCAGTTTACTTTAATGAGCAAGTCTTATTACAGGTTAAAAAAAAAAAAAGCAAATTTAGAAAGAGACAATTGATCACTAATAAACTTCAAATATTGAGATGCCTATCAAAGCTATCCAGACTGTAGAGATCTAAAATGAGATCCAGGCTTATAAAAGAAAAAGGAATTGGCCACAGATCTATAGTTCAGAAAAAAAAATCCATAAGCTTGGGCTGTGTCTCTGAAGGTCATGATTCTCCCCACTTTCAAGTCTCATGATGTTACTGTTAAAAGGGAGAAGGTGGGGGTGGGAGGGTAAAGCTGGCTTTAACCTAGTTATAAGACTTCATTTAAAGTCATGCTGGAATATGGACTGAAAATTTATTGGTACGGCTAAATCTTGGACATCATGACTTGGTTATATAACGATTCTCCACTTTTGACTCCCTCCTCTCTTTCCTTTCTTCAAGCTGATTTAATATTTAAAATCCCCAGATATCCTTTCCCAGGCATGGAAAAGATCACTGAGACATCAAAATCATTTTGTCTGTTGGAGTAGAGTAGATAATGATGGGGCATTCGAAGCCAGCACTGTACTTGCCCTCTGAGTCATAAACCACTTCTGCTTGCAAGTCCACTAACTGGGGAAGGCTGAGAGGAATATACTGATTTTGAGGTATCATCTGAGGTTGGGTACTGGTCAGAGAGAGAGAGCTCCCTTCTCGAGCGCACCATGGTACATTTATGACCTCAGCGTGTGTTTGTTGAATGGACTGGAGTCAATCTCGCAACCTCAGATGTTCTCCAGATTACCATTAGGCATGGAGGATAAGCTGAAGGAGACAATCTCCAGAACACATTCATGAGTGACTCCCATGGGATTCTCTTCCTTCTACCACACTTTCAGATGTCCTGGCTCTCCTCTTCTTCCCAAGGGTGGCACTCTACCAGTGTGCCTTGGGTGGGTAGTAGGCAGCAGTAACCACATAATGTCTCCAGATGTCCAACAAGACACGGGGAATTGGTCTGTTTGGTCAACGTGCAACTTTAGCCATTACAGACATGAGGAGTGTTTCTACATAAGCCAATAGCTTTAAGTGTAAGAGGGAATAGCAATGGGTAGACATTATAAGGAGGTGTATTTTAACTTAACCAAAAACCAAAACTTCCTAAGGCTAAAAATTGTGCAACAATGAAAGAATCTCATAAGAGAGAAATCAGAATAGATGCATTTCATTCCATAATTCCCTCCAGCAGCACATGGTTGCTGAAGGCCCACAGATGCCAGGCATGATTCCAGGCACCAGGGATACAAGTAGGGAAAAACAGACAAAAATCCCTGCCTTGTGGAACTTTTCTGGGGGCAGAAAATTCATAAGACAAAGACGCAAACTATTTGGTGGGTTAGATGGAATACACATGCATGTGAAATTTTAGAGAGGTTGGCCAGGAACACCTCCCTAGGAAGGTGATGTTTGGGTAAAACCTGAAGGAAAAAAGGAGCAAGTTCTATGGCTTTGAGGAATAAAATAGGAGGCAGACAGGACAGCAAACACAAAGTCCCTGAAATAGGACTTCCCTGGTGTGTTTGAGAAACAGCAAGGAAGCTGGAATGGCCAGAGCAGAGGACATGTGGAGAAAAACAGAGAGGAGGTCAGAGTGGCAAAGATGAAGGCAAATGGGCATGGGTCTTTGGAACTGTACTGAAGAACTCTGGCTTTTCCCCTGAGTAAGGTCATCCAGTCACTGGAGGGTGCTGAGCTGAGCAACGGCCCAGTCTGCCTCAACCTTTCACAGTGTCACGTGGCTGCTCTGTTGAGATCCGACCAAAAGGGTGCATGGGTGGCACCAGCGAACCCACGTGGGAGTGTCTTACAATGACGGCCTGAACCAAGATGGCAGCCACAAGGTGGGTGAGTGAGAAGTCAGAGGATGCTGGCTGTATTTTGAAGGTAGAATGAACATGACCTTTGGGTGGGTTAAATGTGAGTCATGAGACAAAGAGAGGAGTCCAGAGTGATTGAAGTTTTGGCCCGAGCAGCTGGAAGGATAAAGTAGTTGTTAACTGATGGGGAAGAATGTGCTAAGTGGCGGCTTTGGGGGGAAGAAACATCAGGTACTCAAACATATCAAGTTTGAGATGCTCAGTAGATATTGAGAAAGGATATCAAGTAGGAGTTTGGTAGGGGAGACCAGAGTTCCCTGGAGAGGTACTGGTGTATTAAACTTGGGAGTCATTAGTATGGTTTCCTCAAAACATGGCACCCAATGAGATAACCTACAGAGTGAGCGCAGAAGTAGGGAGGAAACCCCGTAGGAGATTCCACAGAGAGAATCCAGCGAGGCAGAAAGGAATCTAGGCAGGGGCAGCCATTAGAAGCTGATGGAGTCTCAAGGTGGCTCATTGCAGTTGACTGCGAAAAGGTAATATAAGAATGATGATCACGAACACTTTGTTCAACACTAACCCCACGGGGAAACAGGGGGCTCATGGGTTCACTATGGCCTTATTAAAGATTTAATTCAAAAGGCTTATACTCTTTGCCAGGGCTTCCTGATCTTCTTCACTAGGTTCCCACAAAGTTATGGAGTCAAGAAGGAGGATGAGTTTCAAAGGCTGCTTCTCATTTTTGCAACCCACGGCAGGCTACTGAACTATCAGTGGGTCACCGAAGAAATCAAGAGAAATGAAAAAAATACCTTGAGACAAATGACAATGGACATACAGTGTACCAACATAGTAGTCTATTCTCAAGTAGATTAGATTTTTGATTAACATTATCTAAAAGCTACCAAATGAAATTAAGACTAAACTCTTTACTTGTACAGAGCTCATTGGTCACGTAGAAAGCAATCAAATCAGAGTATTTTAAGAAATGATTCTGGGGTGCCTGGGTCATTCAGTCCCTTAAGTGGTCCTGGGATCAAGTCCCATATCAGGCTCCCTTCTCAGCAGAGAGTCTGCTTCTTCCTTTCCCCTCGGCTTGTGCACTTTCTAATAAACAAAATCTTAAAAAAAATGATTTCACCATCTTGTATGGTAGAAAAACCTTGAAGGTTTGAGTAAAATGACTTGTGTTTGAGCCCTGGATTCATTCCCTCCCAGCTATGAAGTTTAGATAAAATGTTTAACTCTTCTGAGCTTCAGTTTCTGATGTATAAAGGTAGGATAATGATAGCTATCTCACAGGATTCTTGCAAAGATGAAATAAGAAGTCATACAGGATAAATGATCAGTAATGATCATTTTGATTATAAATTTGTCTACATACATGCTTTCACTGGGCTTTCCCAATCCCACGGGGGCGGACCTGGGTATTAGTATTCTCACACTAAAGAACATAAAACTGAGGTTTTGGGTTATTAGGGACTTGCTCAAAGTCCTAATGACCCTTCTTGTTGGAGTTGAGACCAGAGACAAAGTTTTTCTCTCTGATCTAGGGCTCTGTCCACTGTCAAGGTGTCCACATAGGCACCACATAACGTGGGAATTAGTGAGGCAAGGAGGCACATCGGCCAGCGTTTCTAAATCTGACTCCTTTCACTTGGTGGTGTGAGTGATGGGGGTGTGACAGCGCTGTTCGGGGAGACACACCCTGGGCTTCCTAGAGCTCCTTCCCCTGGACCTTCATCGTTTCCTTCTCTTAGTTACCCTTATGTTGCCAACAAGTTCCTAAGAGCCATTGGCATATTCACTGCTCTGAGGCAGGAGCTCTTACTGCCCTTGGACCATCTTTAAAGACACTCTGGAGGTGTCCCCCAAATCAGAATATTTTAGAGCTGGAAGAAACAGTAGGTGCCATTGACAACCTTGAGTCTTATGCAGGAGGAAGTTTCGTTCTGGAACTATTGAAATCTGGGGGCAGGGCTCTCAGGGAATGTCAGAGACCACGTGGGCTCCAGGCAGCACACATTTGTTCCACTACACCACACTGTCACTCACACTGTGGTTGTGGCATGACATCCGTGGGACCTTTAAATCAAGATTCTGAATGGTTTCTCAATTAGCTATTTGAGTAAAATGAATTTAACTCCGCCTATTATAGCATAAAAAGAGCTTAAGCCACTTAATAAATGGTAGCTAGAGTCACCTCTTAATGGATAATCATGTTTTCTCATTTGCAGTTTAAGTGCTAGAAGACAGAGTGACTTTAAAACTGCTCATGAGAGGACCCAATTATCTGATAAGCAATTCCAAAGACCATATACACAAATGCAGAAACATACCTCTTTATGAACGGTGTCTGACAAGGAAAAGAGATATTTGTGGCACAGGAGTTCTGGAAAATGTAATTATTTATCCTCTCACAATTAATGAAAGAAATGGAAAATGAAGCTTTCATTTCAAATCCTTTTTATCTGGATGAAACTTTAATTTTACATAATTAAATTGACTTCACAGTTCAGTGTGTTAAAATATGCAATTAAGCAGCATATCAAGGTGAAATGCCTCCTGTTGTTGGCTCATTGAGAAACCATGCTGTTGAGCTCCCAAACAAGAATGAACACCTGCCTACCTGCTCTTATCCCCAGAGCCAGGGACAGCACACAGCCTGCAGGGCTGGCTTCCCACATGCTCCTGTATAAGTTAGTTGGATATTTAAATAGTTTTCACTTCTCTTTGTTTTTCAGTGGAGTTTTTGTTGCCTTTTTTTTTTCCCCGTGAGAAAATATTGTGGGACTTTGATAATGCAACATAGATGATTACCTTAATATCTCACAGAAGTTCTAAGGCAACCCTTGCATCTTCAAGGTTGGTGCCTTCCATTGGTTGAAATTCTGTCCAAACTCCCTTATTCCAATTTTGCCATTTTATAATTTGTGACAAATTTCAGCGGAGACCACTTTCAATTATTGTTGCATTCCTGGGAAATGCTTAAGAAATGTTGCAGGTAGTATTGAAGGGAGACGTTCTCATGGGATTGGGGAGAGTTTCTGGAAAATTTATCACAACAGGTGGTGGTCTGTCCAGGTAGAGAGCTCACCTGTGCACCTTCCCCTTGTGTTCCCTTTGAATCATACCTTTGTGATCATTAATTAATGGCTCAGTAGCATCCTATATTCCCTTAAGGAATCTGTGAGTGGATTACAGTTCCACAATTAGAATGGAGTTCCCTTTCCTGTTTCAGTAGAGTCTAGGATTTATGTAACAGTGATTCTTGTTTTATCCATTGGGGAGGGTGTTAGGCAGGACTCATGGACCTAAGCAGTATCCTTACTGTAGTGACACATGGCACACCTGAACGCATCTGGTGGCTTTTCCAGATACAGAGAAGTGTGTTGTTAGATTAATTATAAAAGTCACAAAAAGATGATACAATCCTATCATGAGGTTCCTCAGGACAAACTTCTTGGAATGGGAGGCATATGCTCCACTGGTAGGTTTAGACTCTCCATAATGCCCCTGCTATTTATTATAGGATGTAGGTTGTTAGGATGATTGGCAGGCCATAAAACTAGAAGAAGATTGTAAAAGGTATTACAGTGTGTATAATAATACAATGTATATCAGAACACAGAAAAGTTGAGCCAAGATTGGAGATACGGTATTGTCTGCTTCTAGGACACTACAAGCATCATGGCATTAGTAAATTTTGCTAAAATTCTGTGAGCTGGAGTGGCCTCTGTCTCATTGCATTGCTCTGAAATCCAAAGGAGGCCTTCGCTACCAAGGGATAGAAAAAGAGTAGTGAAAAAAAATAGTTTTAATAAGTGAAAAATGGTATGGATGTATCCATACAAATTGTAAAAGTACCAATTTAAATATAATCGACTTCATATTTACCAGTTTTCTCCACTTATCAGATCTCCCCCCTTAGGATTTATAGAGAATAAGAGTGAAGGCAGTTTTGGTTAGTGCACGCACTTGAAAGCAACTGAACTACTGTTTAGTAAAATTGTTCATACACAGGGGTGCTTGGATGGCTCAGTGGGTTAAAGCCTCTGCCTTTGGCTCAGGTCATGATCCCAGGGTCCTGGGATCGAGCCCCGCATTGGGCTCTCTGCTCAGCGGGAAGCCTGCTTCCTCCTCTCTCTCTCTGCCTGCCTCTCTGTGATCTCTGTCAAATAAATAAATAAAATCTTAAAAAAATTTTTTGAAAAAAAATTGTTCATATACAAACATACACAATCATTGACTGGTGCTCTCCCGAACAATCCAACTGTGGAGGTTTCAACACTGAACCAAGTGTTTAAATAATACCAAACCCTAAAGGCTATTTGGTAGAAATACGACAAGTCTTGTACCATTCCTCAGGAACATGTAGGTTTGATTACATTTTGGAGTCTGATCTTATACAGACCCTATTGGAGGAGGATCTGAAATTTCTGCACAATAGAGCTGCCGCTACGTTCTTAGAATTCAGAGGAAAGAATTTGATTGTGGAATAAGAATGCGGTACAACTGAGATGTTGCTCGGCATGGCCTGAAGCTCTCTGTCACTTTACCGGGTCCCATTTGATAAAGATGAACCACTACTGATTCGGGTCCTTCAGAACCAGATGGAAGAAACTAGGGACTCACGCAAGTGTGATACAAACAGACGAAGATGATAAATATGGAAAAGTCATGCAGAGATAGTCCCCAGACCTTATACTGTCCTCTCTCAAAAAAATTTTTATTTGAGAGAGAGAGAGAGGGAGAGAGAGAAGCAGAGGGAGAGGGACAAGCAGATTCCTTGCTGAGCACAGGGTCTGATGTGGGGCTTAATCCCATGACTGTAAGATCATGACCTGAGCCAAAAGCAAGAGTTGGAAGCTTAACAGACTGAACCACCCAGGCACCCCTGTACTGGTTTCTTTTCACTTCCTTTCCCATCCACACTTTTACCAAGGTGCTGGAGTGGAAAATGCTTTTTAAAAATGAAAACCTCAACTGAAGGGATCAGACATCCACACGTAACTGAATCCAGCGCAAGAAGAAAGAAGGGCCATCTGTACCCCAATGTTTATAGCAGCTGTTTATAGCTGTTTATAGCAGCAATGGCCACGGTCGCCAAACTGTGGAAAGAACCAAGATGCCCTTCAATGGACGAATGGATAAGGAAGATGTGGTCCATATACACTATGGAGTATTATGCCCCCATCAGAAAGGACAAATACCCAACTTTTGTAGCAACATGGACGGGACTGGAAGAGATTATGCTGAGTGAAATAAGTCAAGCAGAGAGAGTCAATTATCATATGGTTTCACTTATTTGTGGAGCATAACAAATAGCATGGAGGACATGGGGAGTTAGAGAGGAGAAGGGAGTTGGGGGAAATTGGAAGGGGAGGTGAATCATGAGAGACTATGGACTCTGAAAAACAATCTGAGGGTTTTGAAGGGGCGGGGGTGGGAGATTGGGGGAACCAGGTGGTGGGTATTAGAGAGGGCACGGATTGCATGGAGCACTGGGTGTGGTGCCAGAATAATGAATACTGTTATGCTGAAAATAAATAAATAAATAAATTAAAAAAAAAAAAAAGAGACCCACTTTGAGAACTGTTGAGGGTTATCCTCTAATCCTAGTCATTTCTTTCTGAAGCATGCATTCAGAATGGTCACTCATATATGTGGACAGAAGTTAGAATTCTCAATGGCCAATTAAAAGATCTTCCTTGTTTTGTTATGTTTAAAACATTTTCTGAACTTCCTTTTTTGGGGGTCAAAAGAAGTCTGGAAAGTTAAATGTTCTCAGGATAATTTTAAATTGTACAGTGAATAAATAGCACTTCGGTCCATGACTAGGTGGGGGTAGAAATCAACATCTGCAGAACTGAGTGGTGTGTTCTTGAATTCATTCTGTAGGGAAAAGTAATTTATTCTAATATTGAGCTATTCTTATTAACTTTGAAGTGAAGCTAACTAGACAGAGACCTGTGTACATTCACCAGATTACAAAGACTGGACTAGGGTTCCAAATGAATGAGCGAAAGTGAAAGTACTTTAAATCTGTAACAGGATTTTAAAAGCATAATGATTATCTTTGTATCGCCTTTTTTTTTTTTTTCTAATCTAGAAAGTACAACCATGAGAGGGAAGTAATTCTGTTTTTAGAAAGCAATACACCCTTGTGATTTTTATGTTTAGAATATATTTTTTTAATTTTTAAAATTTATTTAGAGGGAAGGAGAGAGCACATGTATGCACGTGGGTAGGAACAGAAGGCGAGGTACAGACACCATGCTGAGCGAGGAGCCTGACACGGGGCTCGATCCCACGACCCTGAGACCATGAACTGAGCCGAAATGGAGAGTCAGACGTTCAACCAACCAAATCACCCAGCTGCCTCATGTTCAGAATATTTTTGATGAAACCAAGTAAACTTGGTTTCATCAAAACCAAGTATGTCTTCTGTACATAAATCAGGGAGATAAAGAGCTCAAGAATGACTGTGCTTTCCTAGACCTCTTGATTTTCTCTCTTTATAGTTCATAGTTTACAAGCATCAACAGCGATGGTCTAAATATAAAGCTTGTTACACTATCATTACATGTGACATTCCTGTAGACACTAATACATACTTCTATTTGAGGCTTGTTGAAGCAGTGAAGAGTTTTTGGAGTTAGCAACTACTTGAAATAGTAAGCTAAATTTTGGAATTCAAAGATAGTTTTAGTTTGCAATTAGAAATAAAAACTAGAGGCAGCAGTCACTCAATTGAAGGCGCTGATGTAAGTCCAAAGTATTAAAGTTAAAAATAACCAAGACAAAACAGTGAAATAAATCTAAGTTTGCAACAGACAGAGACGGTAATATTCTATCTCCAAACACTTGGTTTAGAAATCTGGAAAGAAAATGGAGAGGCATCTTTACTAAGGACTTGCTACTTTTTAACGCACATTGTAATATTTACATATCATTTACTGGTCATTGTCCCTTTTTTTATTCTACTTTGTGTTTCAGAAGCCATTTTCTTTTTGAAAAGAAACAGAACTTTTCACCATCCAGATAACACGTTCTAATTCAGTTAATTAGGCAACTGTTGAAACCCCTAAGTATTTAGGGCCACTATCTTGCCTTCTTTCTGAGAGGAGTCTGAATTCAAATAAAATGATTGTGAAGAGCTTAATAAAGATGTTTCTAGATGGTTTTATGAGATTCCCCAGGATTTTATTTCAATTTGGAAAATGGCAGAAATACATGGAGAGGATGTTCTCACTATTTAATCAAGTAGACCAAAAAAAAAAAGCTACCTCATAGCCATTAACTTAGGGAGGGAAAAAGAAAAAGAAACTGGAAATGGAAAAATACGTTTAAATAATAATGGACTCTGAGAGCCTTAGAAAGGTAAAGTGTGTAAACTGTATTTCAAAGGTAAACTGTATTTCAACTGTGTAAAATTTCTTGAGTCTAAGGGAACGTCTATGAACTAGACAGCATTGGAAGATGCAGCAAATTAGACCCACGAGGGAAGCACTGGGACTTGACGTGCTCAAGGCATCGAGATAAGAGTTCCCCAAAGCAATCTTACCTTTGTTTTCTGCCTTCAGTTCCTCGGCCATCAAGCTGTCTTGTCGGTTACCAAGCACAAACGCCAGAAAGGAAAGGATCAGGGCATCCAAAATCCCAATAATAGCCAGGATGTATGCCCAGCGGACTGAACAAGCCCCCAGAGTGTACTTGTCTGTCTTTTCTCCACACATCCGTTTTACTTCATCTGAATCCCAGCCATCGGGGAAAATCATGCAGCCAAGCACAAGGCAGGCAGCTGAGAGAGAGAGAGAAAAGGAAAAAAAAATAGTTAACATAAATGTTATTTTAACAAATACTGCTATTGTATGTCAAATCATTGCTTCAAATTCTGGACTTTTGAAAAAGTATTTACTTACTTGAGAGTGAGCATGAGAGAGCAAGTGCGGGGGGGGGGGGGGGGGAGCGGCAGGGAGGGAGCGGCAGAGTGATAGGGAGAAGCAGACTCCCCCGCTGAGCAGGGAGCTGGAACTTGACTCCATTCCAGGACCCTGAGATCATGACTTGAGCTGACGGTAGATGTGTAACCCACTGAGCCACCCAGGTGCCCCTCAAATTCTTGATTAAAAGAACAGCAAATCTTACCACTGTCCTACCCTGAATATTTGTTTTTGTTTGTTTGTTTTTCTCCTGGTTTCCTTAAAAGCAGCCAAGCCCTGCAGCTCTGGGAACATTCTTTACTGCAAACCTAGCATTCTGAGAGAGGTTAAGGTATGTTGATCTCTAAGAAAATACTTAAAAAATTGAATTTTGGTGTGCATTTGTGGGAAGGCTTCCACTGCAAACAAGCCATAAGGAATCATAACACTGCAGAATGTAATTCAACACTGGCTTTGAGGAGCTCGACAATAGCCAGATAAGGGATTAGGATAACATGGAAAATACCCAGTGTATATTGACTTTGAGTCATGGTAAAAAATAATTTCACATTGGAACCTCCTTACAGACACACACACACTGAAAAGATTCTCGAAACTATACTTAGCAGATGCAATGCACCCTGATGTTTTCTAATCTCTATTTCAATTTTTTAAAAATTTCATTTTGGTCCATATACACTATGGAGTATTATGCCTCCATCAGAAAGGACGAATACCCAACTTCTGTAGCAACATGGACGGGACTGGAAGAGATTATGCTGAGTGAAATAAGTCAAGCAGAGAGAGTCAATTATCATATGGTTTCACTTATTTGTGGAGCATAACAAATAGCATGGAGGACATGGGGAGTTAGAGAGGAGAAGGGAGTTGAGGGAAATTGGAAGGGGAGGTGAATCATGAGAGACTATGGACTCTGAAAAACAATCTGAGGGGTTTGAAGTGGCGGGGGAGGGGGTGGGAGGTTGGGGTACCAGGTGGTGGGTATTATAGAGGGCACGGATTGCATGGAGCACTGGGTGTGGTGCAAAAACAATGAATACTGTTATGCTGAAAATAAATAAATAGAAATAAAGAAAGAAAGAAAGAAAGAAAGAGGGGCGCCTGGGTGGCTCAGTGGGTTAAGCCGCTGCCTTCGGCTCAGGTCATGATCCCAGGGTCCTGGGATTGAGTCCCGCATCAGGCTTTCTGCTCAGCAGGGGGCCTGCTTCCCTTCCTTTCTCTCTGCCTGCCTCTCTGCCTACTTGTGATCTCTCTCTGTCAAATAAATAAATAAAATCTTTAAAAAAAGAAAGAAAGAAAGAAAGAAAATTAAAAAATTTTTTATTTGTGTATTTGACAGACAGAGATTACAAGTAGGCAGAGAGGTGGGCAGAGAGGGAGGGGGAAGCAGGCTCCCTGCTGAGCAGAGAGCCCGCTGCAGAGCTTGATATCAGGACCCTGAGATCATGACCGGAGCTGAAGGCAGAAGCTTAACCCACTGAGCCACCCTGGTGCCCCTATTTCATTTTTTAAAAGGCTGAAAAACACTGCAGTATGGTGTGGTACCAGAATTTTTAATGAATATTCAGGAATTTAAGCAGAATACTTATATTCTGTTTCCCAAATATCACTATGAGTATCCTATGAACCCTTTTTATAGACTATGTCACTGGGCAGATTATGGAAGAAAAGTGGCCATTTGTTGCCACTCTGTTTATAATTATTCAGGAGTAAAGGAGGATAGTTTTAGGTTATAAAGGGCTTTCTGAACAGGTATGTTCATTAATTCACTAATTCATTAATTCATTCACTCATTAATTCAACAGTTACATATTAGTGCTCTCCTTTGGAGTGCCAGACATAGTTCTTGGAGCTAGAGACACACTAATCCAGAAAAGAGACATGGTATATATTATGTTTTAGCAGGGAAAGAGGCAAAAAAAAAAAAAAAAAAAAAGAGTTACATGCTAATAAAACAATTGGAAGTTGAAGTCCTAGGTAGGAAAGAAACAAAGGGCTTAGATAAAGAGTAACGGTAAGGGCTCTTGAGGGGGTGACATTTAAGCGAAGGCCAGAAAGAGACAAGGCATTGACCTGTGAAATTGACAGGAAAGATGTTCCAGGCAACGGCATATACAAAGGCCCTGGGGTTCCAAAGAGGCCTGGGGTGTTTGAGGAGCAACCAGGAGATCAGTAACTGGATGGAGAACATGACCATGTTGGGGTTGCAAGGGAGGCATGGGCTATGGATCTAGGCAGGTGATGGTTTCCAGGGCATGCCCCTTAAGAAGACTCTGATGTCACAACCAACATAGAGTTGTGGGATGGTCACGTTCAAACAATTCCTGAAGCTAGCAAGCTGCTACCTCTTGAACAAGCCAGCAGTGGACACCTGATTTCCTATTTTTTACAAGAGCATGACTCTACAGGCAGGTGTGGATAACACAGAGACCAAGAGGGCTGACATGTAGGAAGACTGCCTGGGAGAACTTGGATTTAGGGTCTCATGTTATATTACAGGACAGTATATGTGCAGTATCTCTGCATAAGAAGGTATCATGGACACTATCCTTCTTTATGCCTCCTTATATCTCAAAAGGAACCCTAACTTCCCTCTACCTTCAGTTCACTTCACTCTAATCCAGATCACATATGACCACTGAGACCATCAGGATCCAAACCTTTGGTGGCTCCACCCTCCCTCCCCCAAGTACTGAAGACATCTTAGGTCTCCAGTGCCTCCACAATGCAGGCCCCACTTACTTTCCCAGTCTCCCTCCCCTTTAGAATCTCCATTTTACTTGGGTTGAGCCACACTTGATCCCCTGCCTATGCACCAAGTTTTGAGATCATTCTCTTTTTTCTTCTGCCTCAAGTATTTACCACCATTGTCCCTAAATGGTCCACTCTTAAATCTCTCTCAATGATCAAGTCGAATCCAACACCATCCACAAAGCAAGCCATTTTAAATTCTTCTTGACCTACAATATTGCCCTTCTCAAAACCCCTGTAACTTCTGACTGTACCTACTTAGAATCTTCGTAGCTTTTTACACTTGTTACTTATTTACAAGAATTTCAATTAACAGACTGTAAGCTTTCTGAGGAAGGAAACTTTGGTAAACCACCATACTCTTAGCACCTAAAACAGTGCCTTGTAGATAGCTAGCACTAAAATATTTTGAATGGGGAAATAAAATGAATAAATGAATTATAATACCTAGATAGTATACTCAAAAATATAGTGTATAGAAGTCAATATGACAACTGCCCAAGATTACAAACCTAGTTACAGATTTATCTTTAAAATGGGACATTCAATGGAGACAATTTTGTTATGATCAGACAACAGATTACAATTACTCAGAACAATTAGAAAAAAGTTGATGCTTTCAAAATACTTCAAATTCCCACTCCTTCTGTATCTCCTAGCACTCACAATACCAACTTGTTCTCCAAGGTCTTTCTAGAAATGATGATCTGTGTATTTTAAAAAAAAATATGGTTTCCATGAGCAAAAATTAACTTTATTTGGAAAGGCACACAAGATGCTTGAATCCAAACCACAGTTGAGAAAAATCTCCTCTAAAAATGCTATCTTACTTGGAAGAGTTTAAAAATATTCTAAATGTTTTACACATTAAATAATGTTTATGTATGAGAAAAGTACTTTCTGACACAGAAAAAAAGAAAGCAAGTATTTTTCCTTTATGAATGGGAATCACTTGGAGAATGACACTATATTACTTATAGCTTTAGAGAAACTTAACAGAAATCAACAAGTGACATAGGTTTGGGCAGGTTACTGGACACTGCAGGCCAGTTCCCTGGAACAGGATGTTTGTGGAATGGTGACATTGATAAAGACATCTTTTCTCAAGGTCTTTCTACACTGAGGGTAGACAGTCTTAAAATTTCCTTTTCTAGGGGTGCCTGGATGGCTCAGTGGGTTAAAGCCTCTGCCTTCAGCTCAGGTCATGATCCCAGGGTCCTGGGATCGAGCCCCACATTGGGCTCTCTGCTCAGCGGGGAGCCTGCTTCCTCCTTTCTCTCTGCCTGCCTCTCTGCCTACTTGTGATCTCTCTGTCAAATAAATAAATAAACTAAACCTTTTAAAAAAATTTCCATTTCTAGAAACTCTCAGTTACAAATTAGCATAAAAATAGGGGTAGAATTAATAATCTGAAACTAAAACCACAAGAGAATAGGAGGGGTTCTCTCATTGGTCCCTATCTTCAAAGGATAGGATTTCCTTAATCAAATTTTAAGAGATGAATCTAGTAAGATAGAAGATATGCCATTGTGCTTCATTTTATGCAATGGGTATTTGGCTCAAAGTTCCAAAAACAGAACTTTTGAAATACAATTATTATTTGCAATAGGCTAAGGGAGTAGCTGTTCAGAGAAATGTGAGGATAAAACCTGGGCTGACAGGGTCAGGCCCTGGAATCCTGGGGAAAATGTTTAGGTCTCCCCGCAGAAAGGGTACTCCATAACAGGTATCCTGTAGGCCACAGGACATTGGACTAGGTCTTGAATGCCCCACTGACTTCTTGTTGGCCTTCTCTTAAAGTAAAACATTTGGTCTTCTTCTAATGAAGAAGAATTCTGAAAATCTGGATGGTCGTATAATAGAGTAATAAAAATGAAGCTCAATTGCATTTGAAAGGTTTTAAAATTTGCTAAGTGAAATCTGTGATTAAAATTCAATTTTTAAAAAAGATTTTATTTATGCATTTAAGACAGAGAAAGAAGAGTACGCTAGTGTGCACACCCAAGCAAGCACGAATGGCAGGGGGGGAGGAGTGGAGAGAGAGAGACAGGTAGACACTGCACTGAGTGCAGAGTCTGATGCAGGGCTTGATCTCAGGACCTGAGATTGGGACCTGAGCTGAAACCAAAAGTCAGATGCTTAACCGACTGAGCCACCCAGGTGCCCTAAAATCCAATTTTTAAATAAATAAATCCTATGCTGGGGGCGCCTGGGTGGCTCAGTCGGTTAAGCGTCTGCCTTTGGCTCAGGTCATGATCCCAGGGTCCTGGGATTGAACCCCACATCAGACTCCCTGTTCATCAGGGACTCTGCTTCTCCTTCTCCCACTGCCCCAGCTTGTGTTCCCTCTCTCACTAGTCTCTCTCAAATAAAATCTTAAAAAAATTTTTTTTTCTTTTAAAAATAAATAAATAAGGGCATCTTTGCTCTTTCCACAGTTTGGCAACTGTAGCCATTGCTGCTATGAACACTGGGGTGCAGATGGCCCTTCTTTTCACTACATCTGTATCTTTGGGGTAAATACCCAGTAGTGCAATTGAAGGTTATAGGGTAGCTCTATTTTTCATTTCTTAAGGAATCTCCACACTGTTTTCCATAGTGGCTGCACCAACTTGCATTCCCACCAACAAAAGTGTAAGAGGGTTCCCCTTTCTCCACAATCTCTCCAACACTTGCTGTTAATGGTCTTGTTAATTTTGGCCATTCTAACTGGTGTAAGGTGGTATCTCAATGTGGTTTTAATTTGAATATCCCTGATGGCTAATGATGGTGAACATTTTTTCATGTGTCTGTTAGCCATTTGTAGGTCTTCTTTGGATTAGTGTCTGCTGAGGTCTTCTGCCCATTTTTTGAGTCACCAAACTGTGGAAAGAGCCAAGATGCTCTTCAATGGAAGAATGGATAAAGAAGATATGATCCATATATACAATGGAGTGTTATGCCTCCATTGGAAAGGATGAATACCCAACTTTTGTATCAACATGGAAGGGACTAGAGGAGATTATGCTGAGAGAAATAAGTCAAGCAGAGAGAATCTATTATCACATGGTTTCACTCACTTGTGGAGCATAAGGAATAGCATGGAGGACATTAGGAAAAGGAAAGGAAAAGTGAGTTGGGGAAAATCAGAGGGGGAGATGAACCATAAGAGACTGTGGACTCTGAGAAACAAACTGAGGGTTTTGGAGGGGTGGGGGATGAGGAGTTGGGTGAACCTGGTGGTGGATATTATGGAGGGGATGTATCATATGGAGCACTGGGTGTGGTGCATAAACAATGAATCTGGGAACACTGAAAAAATAAAATTAAAAAAATAATAAAAATAAATAAGCAAATTCTATCATTTTGAAAGCTGTGCTTCCACATGACCATTACATAACAAAAATTTTAGTTTCTGACAATGTATTATCAAAATATACATTTTCTTCTCCTCTAATCCATACTTTCCCTACTTGACTATTTTTGAAATGCACAGTCCCCCAAAAGTTATAGTGTATTTAAGATTAATTGAAGCCATTAAAATAGTTTAGGCCCCGTTAGTTTCTTTGGAAAGGTATTATTATGTTCTGCATGAATGCTTGAGTGCTATAATAAATTCTGTTTTCTGGCATCCGATTAACCAGAACCTTATTAACCTGCACAATGCGTATAGCCAGTGGAAACCAACAGCTGTTCCTAATCCCAAGCAGTACCTGAAAGATCCTAAGCTAATGTCTCAGTCAACGAAAAATTAAATAATACTCCTCTTGGTTTCATAATTATTTCTAATGCTTTACAAATTGATCATCCTAGAAGATGTAGCGGAATCACTATACTAAACATTAGAATACACAAGGCACCAGAACATTTGATTAATTTGCACATGCTATTTCCTGACCACAAGGAATACATAGAGAATTAGTTCCAATTGGACTATTATCCCCCAAATGGTTTTCTTATTAGAATGTCACCTAGGAAATGACTAAGTTACTTGGAGCGATAGATTTATTTCAGCAGCAGGTTTTGCGCAAGTGTATAAGAGAACATTTTTGAATGTTAAAGAGCTCACAAGGTGGAGGTAAGTGGAGAAGGATGTCGGAGAGAAATCTGTGCCCTTATGGTACGCTGTCATGACATCTTCTAACTTAGAATATAAAGACGTCCTTGTGAGGACAGGACTATTGATTTCAATTTTAAGCGTATTCCAAACGGTTAGGAAGGATTCACATTCTCCAAGAACCCTCTGTCTGAAGGCTGCTGATCCCCACAGTAGGTTCTTCTGAAACAGTACACAAACAACTAGAAACTTCCTAGAGCTGCTAATTGCTCTGCCAGTTTTCTGGCCAAAGAGTGGAACATAAGCTCTGCGAAGGAAACGTCCTTAGAAAAACCCACCAGTGCTTTTTAATTGGGTCTTTCTCCAAAGTAAAATTAAGCAAGAGAAGAAAAGCAATGAGGGTGGGGTGGGGTGGTGAGGGGGTCTAGGCTGTGGGTCACGTGGGCATGCTCCCGCGGCTGGTCTAACTCTCCAATCAGGACTTTGAACCTGAGAATGGCTTAGTTTATTTTTGTTTATTTTTGGACAGGAAGAGGATGTCTAAATTCATCCTTTAAAAAGTCCACGCACTGTTGCACAAAGAACATGATAAATTGCCTGGTGTTGCTGAAGCAGTCACGGAGAACATGGTGAAAAAACGAACCTCCACTCAGTTAACTCCATCAATTACTCAGGCATGAGCTCACGGAAGGACCTGACGACGGCAGAGCCATCGCGCTGCTGTGCCAGGGAACTTTCATGTGATTGTCACTCTGAACACCTGAAAGCAGAGCCCCGTCCCACAGCTTCTTCATTAGCCAACAAACCAGAGCTGTAGTATTTCTACAGCTGGAGAAGGTACTATGTTTACGCTTCAGTCTACCTCTGGACAACCGAGTTGCTAGGTAACCCAGGACATGCAATACTGTGGGTTAGAGTCCAGTGGAGAAAACAAAAGGGATCCTGATAAATTTCAGTTTTAAACCCAGTATAATTTTAGGAGCATCTACCTTGAGGTCATAGCACAAAAAGTACCAAATCCCTTAGAAAGCAGGGGAAGAGAAAGTGCGAATAAACACTGGGCTCTCAGAAGACAAGAGTCAGGGGTGTGTGATGAGGGTAAAAGCTCCTTTATGCTGCCTAGATGCTCAGCCCTAATTGCGGGGCGAAGAGCCATACATCTATCTGTACCTTGTGCTGAATCAGCCGTGCACCCCAGGCGTTGCTGAAAGGGGCTAATCAGGAGTCTGCCCACACCTGCACTTAGGAGCTACAGAGTAGAGAAAAAGCTTTTCTAGAATAGGGTGCCAGACAGGAGGAAACACCATTAATGGTACCACATCACCTACTAATTTACCCAAAATTTGAAACTTAATAACCAAGTGTAACACAAATCAGAATGGAGAACTTAAAAACCCAAGGCAGTTTGGATTCTAGAATGTCCACTAGACGGCTTTTGACACGTATCTTGGATCCAACCAAATTTCTTAAACTCCTAATAGTGACATAGTTAAGAATAATGCACATCATAATAGCTAATTATTTATACTCCCCATGAGTGGGGTCGAGGGCCCATCATCTCATTTAATTCTCAAAGCCAAGAGAAACATGTGAGCACATGGTCCTGGCTTTTTTGGTTTCCATAAAGAGGAATTCTCCCTAAAACACTCCTGGCTATTTATCCCATACCTATTCCTCTCCATGGAGATGGAGTTATTTCCTGGAGGAAAATCAGGGCACAGGGGTCCAGTGCCTTCCTGACCTTACCTGAGGAGCTGCTTGATTACACGAGGCCCATGTTCCACTTCTCTGTGCTGGGGATTAACACAGGACGGGCTTGCTTTTCCAGGGCTGTCTACTACTGTCCTACTACAGTAGGAAGGTAAGAGGCGTAATTCTGAGGGTGCAGCTTAGGACGAAGTCCTTTTGGCCGAGTGACCCACAGTCATTTCATCAGCCTAATCTTTCTCATAATGAAGGGGATATTTTGGTTTCCTGCTGCCACTCTTTCTCAGTGGGTTCAGAGCTGGGGAGGGCCCCCCAGTTTGGGAGACTGGAAGTCTTTGATTAGAGAGCCAGTATGGCTGGCTTGTGGAGAGCACCCTCTTCTGGTTTGGGAATAACTGGCTTGTATCCTCACCGGGTGGAGAGAGAGCTAGCACACTCTCTGCCCCTTCTTATCATCCATGCCAGCTCCACGCCCATGACCTAATTACTTCTTAAAGGTCCCACCTCCTCATAGCATCACACCATCACACTGGGATTAGGGTTTCAACCTGTGAATCTTGGGGAGACATAAAAATCCAGTCCATTGCAGGGACAGAGGGCTGTCATTCATTGTTTCTCTGTCAACACCAACATTCTTTTCTGTTTTATATATGAGGAAGCTGAGACGCAGAACTTTCAAATAGCTTGCTGAAGGTCACACAAAGCTCACAAAAGGGACAGCCAGATTTGAATCAGACAGCCTAGTTTTGGAATCCATGCTTTGAACACCAAGTTTGCTATTACCCTTTCCTTATTAACAGTAATAATGCATGTGAAATCACTACAGAGCACTGGTTTTAGTACTGAGAACACTTACAGAATCTTGGCAGTGCTTAACATGGTGTTTATAATTAGACATTTATTCTTGGAGTACAAGAGCTACTACTAAAATGATACTTAGAAACTGTGAGCTTTTATATGTATAAATATTTCTTTTGTTTACACTACTATTTCACCTAATCAGTATTTCATCTTATATACAGTGCCAAGAGCATTAGAGTAATTATAAAGTCTACATGTGTGGAATGGGAATTAATGAGGTTTTACTACATAAATACATGTACACTTGGATTTATACACATTTCACAAGAAAATCCGCCCTGATTTTTTGGCTTGAATTTTTTGGCTTGTTATTTTAATTGCCCATGTGTCGGCCAGACATTCCTATATGTTCTTTAAGAACATTCTTATATGTTCTTATATTCCTTTTGAGATTATGTGTATCCCTACATATACGTGTCTAGGAATACATATGTACCTTCTTAATTTACACATGGTTACTTGCCTGTAACATAATTATCTCCTTTGGGTAAAAATAAAGATACTAATCTATTAGGTTCTTTAGAGGTTTCTGAGTAACATCTCTGGCTTTTAACGGATACATTGTTTTAATGAACATGTTCATTAAAGGGCCGGCAGGTCACGAACATGTCTGAAATTGTTTTTGTTTCTTTGTTTGCAGGAAAGCCCTTGGCTCAGGCAACATTTTTCATGGGCTCAAATCTACACTGCATTTCAGACATAGGGTCTAAAGAAAAGATTCTCTTTCTCCACGTGGCCATATGAACAGAACCCTTTGCTGTACCTATGTATCACCATTTTCTCAGCAAATCTGCTGGAGCCACAGACCGAAAATGACCCGGGCAGTCGTTTCCCATGTGGCTCGTTGTGCAGTGGCTATTTTATCCGTGAGACAAGGAGGCCAGTGGAGACCACTGAATGCTACCTACTCTTTACCTTGCATTACTCATAGTTAGGAATCAGTTTGTACTCACTGATGCTCCACACCTACACATATTATGGGAAGTAACGAGCTTGGAGAAATGCTTCACGAGCTGACTCCTGTCTTCCCACCTAGCAGGTGCACAGAGGGTGGAACACTTGCTCTCCTCCTGACGCACCATGGGACTCAGGCAAGGTCACTGTTGACTGCCATTGGACAAGGTCAGGGATCTCCTGCCAATCTGGCTACCAGGATTTCATTCCTCAGCCCAAGGGATAACTTGAAGAGCAACGCAATTCCTTCTCACTGAGGATGAGCTCTCCCAAGCTTGCGGGACCCCCTGGAAACAGAATGCCCATTTCTATGCACTTTCCTGAGACAAAATTTGGCAGCAGTGGCAAGATTTTCTTTTATACAGCTCACTCACTTTTTTATGTTTCTGTTTTTTTTAAAATTTTAGTGCAGTCAACATACAATATTATATGAGTTTCATGTGTACATAGTGATTTGACATTTATATATATTAGAAAATGCTCATCATGATAAGTGTAGTTACCATCTGTCACCATACACAGATATTAAAATATTACTGACTATATTCCTCATATTGTACTTTATGTCACCATGACTTAGTTATTTTATTTATTTATTTATTTATTTATTTATTTATTTTTTTTAAAGATTTTATTTATTTATTCGACAGAGAGAGAGATCACAAGTAGGCAGAGAGAGAGAGGAGGAAGCAGGCTCCCTGCTGAGCAGAGAGCCCGATGTGGGACTTGATCCCAGGACCCTGAGATCATGACCTGAGCCGAAGGCAGCGGCTTAACCCACTGAGCCACCCAGGCGCCCGACTTAGTTATTTTATAACTGGAAGTTTGTACCTCTTAATCCCCTTTCCCTATTTTGCCCACCCCCTCCCATAACCACCTATTTGTTATCTGTATTTATGAGTCTGTTTGCTCACTTTTGCTTTTTTTCTCCTTAAGTAACATTTTAATGTTTTAGAAACAAATGGCAAAAATGAACTGTTCAAAGGAAACACATGGGAAAACTAAATATTGCATGCCAAAAATCCGAAGGAGAACCAAGTTCAAGAAAGATGTCCACCTTTGGAAGGGTGGAACCAACTTCCAAGGGGTGATCGGATGCACACCTTTACATACTTCTAATAGACTCCCAGGCTGTGCTTCTTCACAGTTTAGTGATTATCTATCTAGCTATCTACCTATAAATCAATTTATCTATCTGCCTACCTACCTACCTACTTACTTACCTCCCTGTCTTTCTTTATCTATATATCCCTCTGCACCAGTCCTCAACTTTACACAGTGGAAGAAGGGTTGTATATGCTGTAGACTGCAGTCATTCTCTTTGTAGAAAGGACTCACAGTATCATTCAGGACAGACATGATCTAGACCAGGCACTGAATTACTTTTCTGCCACATTGAAAAGGGCCGAGCAGGAGCACCTGAGTGGGTCAGTGGGTTAAGCTCCTGCCTTCGGCTCAGGTCATGATATTAGGGTCCTGGGATCGAGCCCCACATAGGGCTCTCTGCTCAGCAGGGAGCCTGCTTTCTTTTCTCTCTCTCTCTGCCTGCCTCTCTGCCTACTTGAGATCTCTGTCTGTCAAATGAATAAATAAAATATTAAAAAAAAATTTTAAAAAAGGGCAGAGCAGCATGCTGGGGCTCTGGGTAACAGAATCTGCAAGCTGACTGTTCCTTGCGTCCGTTCTGCTTCTCTTCAGTGTCACTTCTGCCCTCCCATCCCCTCACCCCTTGCCTGCTTAAGAGAGCAAGGTTCTGTGGACGTTGAGCAACTGATTTATGACACTCACACCAACAAAAATCTAAAGAAAAAGGAAACTGTGACAAATTGTTTAAATTCCCCCTTTCCCCTTCTTTATTTCTTTTTCCCTTTTCCCAGCAGATTTTCCTTAAAGTGTGTTTTTAGTCTTCCATTTTTGTTGCTGCTCCTTCAAAACAAATTATCCAGACTTTGGAAAATAAATAATTTGAGATATGTTAGGCTTCAACCAATCTATGGCAAGACTGTCCGGTAATCTATGTATTTATAGAGAATGCTGCTTCCTGGGAACAAGAAACTCCCCAGAGAAACTGAATTGGAATTGGCAGTAAGTATCAAAAGAAGTGTAGGACAAAAACCAGGTCAAAAGAGGGTAAAAGAAGTCAGCGTGTTAAATGTTCTGTCAAAAAATTTTCGCACATCTTTCAACTTCAAGTTCTGAAAGCAGTAGCCAAAAGTTTATAGATAAAACCTTGACCAGTGTGACATTAGAACAATGCTTGAATCAGAACAATGACTTCCCTTGACTAAAATGAAACTTAACCCAGTCTTAAGCTGCCAGAGAAATGCCCTGGAGGTGGTTTTGCTTTGAACTTGGGTGCCACAGAGTGGCCTCAGGCATGGCTGAGGGTAAGTTCTAGAACCTGAGCCAGAGCTTGGGCTTTTGCTCTCTGCTGTTGGGGCTCTCTCCTCTCCTCAGGGCTCTGTACTTACACCCTTTATCCACAGGCTCCAAAATCCTTCCGGGAATGCAAAAAATCAGTCGTGATTCATCTGCTGCTTTTCCCAACTGACGCTGGGGTTTGCCAAGGGAATTCTAGTACTGGGATGATCTAAGCATTTTAAGTTCTGGGATGATGGCCTGTGAGTTACTGATAGACTTTGCTAGTTAGAAACACTTAATAAAGGGTGGTACCCTTGTTCTCATATGTTTCACTGAAGAATTTCCTTGTTCTTCTTTTTTTAAAATTTTTTTCTATGACCGCTATCTGTATCTAGAGTAGCAGTTACCTGTTTGCCCAGACAGAGTAGGAGATACTAGTTCTTGATGGAGACAAATATATGACCATGGGCAGAACTTCACATTCCTGAACGGAAACTGAGAATAGTCTAAAATGGCTGTGATCCAGGCTTGGGTCTGGTCCCTGTGTTGATTTGTGCCCAGCTCCAGGGAGTCAAGATGAACATGCATTCGTCCCGCTCCAACAAGCCTGCCCCCCCCTTCAAGGTATTCCTTGTGTTCTCCAAGGAGAAGTCACTTTTTTATATAGAAGGAATATCATTTGAGACAAGTTATGGTTTGGTTGATTCTAGGGTCAATGACGATCTAAACATTCCCTTTGCCATAAAGTGCATTTGTTTTCCACTGTCACTGCAACAAATCATCACTGCCAACCTAGTGGCTTATAACGACATGAATGTATTATATTTCTGCAGATGAGAATTCTGCTAAGGGTCTGACTGGGCTACAATCAAGGTATTGTAGGGCTGCATTCCTTCTGGAGGCTCTACGAGACCATTCACTTTCTTCTCTTTTCCATCTTCAAAAGACTGCCAGCATTCCTTGGTTACCGGCACCTGTCCGTCTCCAAGGCCAGAAATGGTGTGTTGAGTCTTTTTTGGTGTACCACCTCTCTGATGCTCTGGTTTACTTCTTCTCCTTCTAGTTTCAAGAATTCACATGATTAGATTAGGCGAGCCTGGATAATCTCCCCATGATAAGGTCAGATGATCAGCAAACTTAATTGTGTCCACAAACTGCATTCCCTTTTTCCATGTAACCGAACATATTCATAGCTTCCAAGGGCTGGCGTGCAGACATCTTTGGGAGGCATTATTCTACCTACCATGTAATATGACACAAAACAGTATGTTGCTGTACTCTTGTTCTGGTCTTCGGATTTGTAGTCACCTGGGTCCACACCGAGGTACATAGAGTCAGCTGGAGATCTGTTCTTTGGGCTGAACCCTGAGCACCCCTGCCTCTCCCAGCTGGCCTTCCATGGATCACTGCTGGGTCTCCTCAGCTTGTGACATGGTTCTGTCTTGGCTTCCTGATTAGCTTTATGATTTTTCGTTGGGGCCAACATGGGATCATGTTTTCAGTCTGCTTGTCTAGAATCCTGATATTTTGTTTGGCTCTATATGTGAATTCTCTTTCTTATGTTGTTAAAGGCAAGCTTGAGTTATGTTCCAAGAAGGTGGATTGCCTTGACCAAAGCAAGTGATATTCAGAGAGGCCTTGGCCTATGGGCCTTCTAGCTGCAGGACCCAATCCACTGCTTGCCCACTCTCTGCCTTGGACATTACGTCCAG
The DNA here is from genome assembly GCF_009829155.1 of Mustela erminea. Taxonomy (NCBI): domain Eukaryota; kingdom Metazoa; phylum Chordata; class Mammalia; order Carnivora; family Mustelidae; genus Mustela; species Mustela erminea. The sequence goes on along the minus strand of NC_045624.1, from coordinate 86,921,014 downwards.
CTTGAATCAAGCCTAACTTTGTAATCCTTTAAGTCACTGGCTAGTCCCAGTAGTGGCTCAAGGTAAGATCAGTTTTGCTTGTCCCAATTTTTGCCCTTTCAGCACTGGCTTCCTGTTGTGGTTAGAGCATGCTATGTGGCTAAGCTCATCTAAACTGCACAAACAAAGCCATCTCAACAGCTCCAGCCCTGCAGAGACCATCAGCAGGGACTATATGTATATTGTCTCCATTCTTTCTTAAAATGTGGGTGATCGACACCCACATTATCTGCAGAGGGACAGAGCTAAATAAAATCTTTCTGAAACTTCTGGCATGTGACACATTTGGAAGTTTGAGTAAGAGAACCTATGTGTTCCGTTCCCTTATCTCCAGGTACTGATATAGTCAACCTGTGGCCCAACCTTCACACCTCTGAACGTACCTTCACGAAGACAAGCAACACACAGAGAGGTCCAGAATTAGTTGCATGGAGTTCGTTATGGGTCTAGTCTGGAGGATGAGCTCAATATCTCAATTCTTACCCATGACTCCCATGTGATGAGTGCTGATCTCTGGACCTAATGATAGTATTATTTTCCTATAAAGCCACAGTCATCATTTAGGCTTCTGAGAGTTTAGAATCCCCAGTGAAATTAGTAGTGTGAACTGTTTTGAAGAAAAAGATCTTCCAGAGGAATTGGAGCAAAAGCCATTAGTGCCTTCATTTTCCTACAGTATTCTGATAATGTACAAATGAGAGCGAACATTATTGAATACTTGTGCCAAATACTCTCTTACACGAATCAGCTCATTGAAACTGCATTTACATCCCTAGGAAGTAGGTACTGTTAATATCCCCATTTTATAAAAGATGAACCAAGAAGGGAGATCTTAAGTAACTTGAAAAATGTCACAGGTATTGAGTAAAGTGCCAGGATTGACACCTTGGGTGTTCTGCCTGCTGTTCCATCTCTTACACCTTTACAGCTATAATGTTTAATTTTTCCTATTCCAGGAAGACAAATGGGTTTTCTCCAACAGTAAAATTAGAATGCTAAAGGAGAAGCAGATTCACCTAAGAACCGGAGAGACTGATGTACCTAATCTGGCAAAGACAGGACTGTGACTTCATTAAGTACAGTCTATAGGTAAGGATCAAGTAGGTTGGAAGGAATGCAAAAATTGGACTCACCAATATCTGTATTACAGTGCATCACTAGAAGGTTATTGCTGAGAAATTGTCTTGTGGTGGGACAATACTAGAGTTCCCATGAACATTAAGAAATGGACCAATTTATCTCAAGGTATTGGCATTCTGAATTGTCAAAATGACATCCCTAGAAATAACTGGCAGCAAAATCTCAGTAAACTAAATGTAGGAACTTCATCGATTTTTGTTGTTGTTGAACTTTAGAGCAATATATTCCCAGCTAAGGGAGTTCTTGTCAGTGGCTGATGAGAGTCTTACGAATGCTGTTTTTTGAGTGGCCAGACATAAAGCAATTTTACGTGTCCTTGGCAAATAGGCTCTCCAGTCAGGTAAGTATTATTTATGTTGCAGGTCTGAGGATATCGGTGATTAAAACAAATCTCATTCCCTTTGTCAAGAGATTTGGAATCAAAAAGTTACCCAGTTTAACTGCTGTAATGAATAACCAAGTGAGGACAAAGGGAGACATAGGGTGCTCAGTGTAAATGAACATATAATTTTGAACTTCCAAGCTATGCTTTGGAATCTCAAACTTAAGATTGTTTGTTTCCTTTTTTCTGACCACTGTTCTTTCAACCAGATCTAAGATGTGGAAGAGGATGGGAGACAGAAGGCTAAGATTTGGAGGAGGAAAGTAAAACAGTGTCTGGCATGTCTACTTAATTACAGCATATAAATATTCAAATATAGGTTTAAATATAACGTAAGAATAGGAAGGTAACTAGTATCAAAATAGAAATATGCAGAACTTATAATTACCAGGGAGACAAAAAAGATTTTTAAAAAGGTAATAATTTCAGCAAAGGAAATGTGAACTTGATTTAGTTTCCAGCAGAAGGAGGCCTGGGGATGTCTCTGTCCTATTACAGTAAGATTCAAACTCAAGTTCCCTGTATCCTCAGTAGGATGGTGTGTCACTCACCTCTTCTACTGTAGTATAGACAACAAGTGATACCAACCCTAGATGTTTCCAGAGTGAGAGATATGTTTCCTTGAAAGAGCCCACATAACAGGGAAAATGACTTACTGTTCCTATAATTTGGAAGAGGACACCTCACACCTTCTTTAGTGCCAGATCCTAGAATCCTACCCAGAAATGTGAAGTGATCCGTGGGCTATGAAAGCTGACCAGAACCTCATTCTTGGGCCTTCTGGCATGGTGATAGGTGCTTGGTTATTTCTGCTAGCCCTCCAGGCTGGCCCTTGAAAGTGAGGGGAAAAGAGTTCTAGGCACTCACACTTCTGCTCTCCTCTTCTCTTTTATTTTGGACATATCCTAGGTCTTTTGGTCTCTCTGATGTCCATCTGGATTTCTTTCTTCGTATTTTCTGGAAGTCAGCAGCATTGCGTGGTTGTAGATCACTCTTGGTTGGTTTGGATTGGCTGGGCTGGTAGTCATGGCCAACTGTGTCCCCCCAAAACCTCACTTCTTCTCCTTTTACGCATCCCCTTTCCTGCCTTGGGTAAGGAATCATACTGGCTCCTTATACTCTGCGGGACATTTTTTCAGTCATGCAGATGAAATCAGAGGAGAAGTCACAATGTCTTTTCTAAGCCAGGATGGAGCCAGCGTACTGAAAAATCTAAATAAACAAAAAATCGGTCTCAGAGAAAATGAAAAAGGCATAGCTCTGTACCCAACACTCATCATGTGTCAGAGGGAGGGAAGGAACATTCTTTTGGTGGTCCTAGAAGGACCTGTATCACAGATGGTTAAATTCCTTAAGGCCGCGAGGTTCCTGGAGGTTCCAGATGGCATGTGGCTGTGACAGGCTGATCTTCCTGGGGCATCACTTGCTGCCCTATTACAGACTCTTCTCTTCTGGATGGGAGGCTCATTCACCCTCTTGGTTCCGACCAGATCCCAGTTGTGCATGTCCAATGTGACCAGGAAGTTTCCACACCTGGCAGGGAGGTAGTATTTATTTTACTCCTCTCTGGCTGATACAGTTCTAAATTGGACAGAATATATTTTTCGTGGAAGAGCTGGTTAGAGAACCTACACTACTGGCTCTTCCCTGACCAAACCCTACATACCCTGGGAAGTGGTGTGGTCTAGACTGAGTTAAGCCTAATGGAGCATGAACGTAGGTCTCCATCCGTCTGCGGTCACTTCCAGATCCTAAGTTTGACTGGAGATAGTGCTTTGGACGTGCGTGAGGGATGACGTCCCTGTTCCTCCAGGACCCCCCGAGAGGTTGAATGCTTGGTGTCAAATGGAGAATGAAGAGCTAAAGCTTCTTTTTTGCTTTCTCCTCATCCTGCACAGAGAAACCAGGATACTGGTCTGCATCCTGTATCAGTGTAGTTGTGCTTTGAACCTCGTAGCTGCCATCGCTCACCCCCTATGCCCGGGACAACAGCCACTACTCATGTCTACCAGTTTTAATTTTTTTTTTTTTTTTAAAGATGTTGCCAAGAACAAGAATCATGGCTGGGTCACTTAGTCTAGAATGATAGTAACATCGATGCTGATCATTGAAATGTCATTACCAAGACATACATCACCCATACAACTGACCAATGATGACCTTTCTCCTAATTGAGGAAAGGAGGCTACCAGGGGGCATTTTTAAGCTATGCCACACCAACCTGGACACCGGCTTCCAGGGAATAGATAATACCTACATTTTACCACCCTAACAGCATCTACTCATACATCGTCAAATGATGTGGTACTAGGATGCGATCTTTACTCAACTTAAATTTGAGCTCTGCTTCTACCTGGAGAATGAACTATATCATGGATGCATGATCTTGGATGTGAGACCTCGACGGTCAGGAAATGGAGAATATTGCCTCCTGGCCTGACTTGTCCAGCTCTGACAATGGACACAGGTGCTGGTGGTGATTCCCTTACCCGGTGGTTCCTTGGGATGCTGAGTCACAGGCTAGAGCCAGATCCAATGCAGCAGTGTCCTTGACAAGGCCTCCCTCTGAGTGATTACCCTGCCTGCTTCGTGCGCTAGTGCTATCCCTAGCTGACAACAACCGATATCCTAGAATGTTCTACATACTGACAAGTACCATGCCCGCCATTGCTTTGGTGACTATTATGACCTTGAAACAGGTCAGACTGTAGGCCTATGACATTGTCAACTGCCTTGCCACCAAAAAAATGCACGGGGAGACAGAGGCCTGAGAACACATCCCCCACTCATTCCTCCTCTGAAAACACAATGGGAAAAATGAGGTGGCAGGAGAGCCTGGAGGCGCCTTAACCCGGAAGGTTAAGGTCTTTTCTCTCCACGGTGTTGAGGAGGAGCAGAGAGAACTGTAGTATGAAGCCTCCAAATTTCCTCCTCCTTGAGAAGGCTGGACAGGCAGAGCCCGGTGTGCATGTGCTGAATGTGCTCCAGAGAGGAACTGCCAGACCTCATGGCCTGGAGGAGGGACGCGCTGCTCCCAGTGCCTGCAGAGAGAGAGGACCGATGGTTGTTCCCACACGGGTCTCCTTCCTGCCTCTATGAAGGACCTGCTGGCTCGACTGTTCAGCAGCTGACAAAAGCCAAAGATTTCATGGTCAACATCATGGCCTAGGGAACCTCAAAGTCCTGAGGACTGAAGGTCAATAAACCATGCAGAGGCAAAAGAAAAGACAGTGTCTGTAAGAGGGAATCAGAGATACAAGGCAAGAAGGCAAAGTTGAACTGGATCTGGGGACCCCTACTGCCACAGAGCTGAACAAAAAAATGGGACAGCATGCTACGGAGTGTTGGTGCTCCTTGAGGAGAGGCAGCTAGAATATCCAAGACGTCCTCAATTTAAAAAGAAGAAGAAAAGAAACCTCTAAAGATAGCTGTTCCTGAGAACTGAAAGAGGGTTTGAAAGATCATTTAGAACAATTGGCGGAAAAGAACAAAATCCCAAGGACGTGAGGGAAAAGACAAGAGATCTGGAGGCTAGAGACTTAAAATGGAAATACAGTAGTCCCTGCTTTTTCTCCTCTTATCTATGGGGGATACTGTTTCCCAACCCCCCAGTAGATGCGTGAGCCCTCTGTATACTGTGTTTTCCTATACCCACTACCCATGAGAAAGTTTAATGTCTAAATTGGGCACGGTAAAAGATTGAAAACAACTAATAATAAATACAGAACGGTTATAACACTATGTTATAATAAAAGTAATGTGAATGTGGTATCTCTCTCTCTCTCTCAAAATAATTTATTATCCCAAATTCACCCTTCTTCTTGTAAGGATGTGAGATAATAAAATATCTATGTGGTGAGGTGAATGGCAGAGGCATTGTGACATAGTGTTTGGCTACAGTCGACACTATGATGATTTGTTAGAAGGAGGATTGTCTGTTTACATACCACAGTTGACTGCCAGCAACCAAAACTGTGGGTAAGGGGACCACTGCATTAAGAGCTCCAGGAAAAGAAAAAAAGGAATATATAGAGAAATACATTTTTTTTTTTTAAAAAGAGAGAATTTTCTCTGGAGAAAGTAAGTTTTTAGATTAAAAACCAGTTACCAAGACTCAGAGGGGATTAAGGAACAAAAAATTACATACCTCGCTCTATCTTGGTGAAGTTTATAAATTCCTCAGATTAAAAAGAAAATCTTTTAAGGTCCCACACAGAAAGGGACCACAACAATGACATCAAAAACAGATTAGTTAAAACAATTAGTTATTGCATGGTACGGAGTTTTGGGAAAAACAACAACAACAACAACAAACAAACTCTTGGGGCGCCTGGGTGGCTCAGTGGATTGAGCAGCTGCCTTCGGCTCAGGTCATGATCTCAGTGTCCTGGGATCAAGCCCTGCATTGGACTCTCTGCTCAGCGGGGAGCCTGCTTCCCCCTCTGTCTCTGCCTGCCTCTCTGCCTACTTGTGATCTCTCTCTCTCTCTGTCAAATAAAATAAATAAAATCTTAAAAAAAAAAAAACAAAAAACTCTCAAAACGGTAGATAATAACCCTGAGCTGAAATTTTGCAGCAGTCCAGCAAAACCCACACACTTCAGCGGAAACAGAAATGCAGTGGTGTGCTGGTAAATGATTAATGACTCACCCTATGGAAAAATGACAAAGAAGATCCAAAGCCTGGCTTTGTAGTGCTTGCCAATTTTCAGGGCACGAATATTCCGTGCATGGCCAATTTCAAGCTCTCAAGGTGGTGTCTCCGAACACAGAGTTTGGAAGGGAAGAGTTGGTAGGAACCCGTTTCAGGACACGACCGTCCAGAGGGGTACTGGAGGTAGAAAGAAGTTGTCACAGCCTAAACATTCCATCTTTGGGGAATGTGGGCAGAGGAGGCCACGAAAAGAGGTGGGAGGGCACTTTAAATTCTGACATGTGACTAGAGAAAGACAAGTGTGACTACACCTGTTTGGGGGAGAAGGTAAGCCTTGGCAGAACTGAAAACAATGCCTTAGTACTTCCAAATCAATGGGGCAAACAAACAAAGAAAAAAATGCCGTGAAGAGAGAACTAGCCAAGCCAGAAAAATAAGGACAGGAACGGCCAGTTTCTGGTCACTCACGCAAGGAGCCTGGAAGTGACCTCATCCTAAATATAACTAAAAATACTGAACAAACTAAAAAACCTCTTGAATATCGGTCAGGGAAGTGAGGTCACAGGGCAATCGCTGCCCTCACAATTGGAGAGACACAATTGGGGGTCCAGAGTGTCCAAGTTACTGGAGCAAAAACCTCCTTGGGAACCAGGGCTGGGGCCGGACAACTGACCTGTGTTTGATGAGTTGCTGGAGGCTCAGTGTGGACAGTCCGGGAGTTAAAAACTCCAGGGGACCCAGTTGTAGCTCGGTCGCCAGACTCTTACTTCCTGGAGTTCTGCCAGGTCCTCACAGCAAAGATGGGAGAAAAACCCCCTCATGCTTCCAGCAGGGGGAGGGAAACAGGAACCATTTTGAAATGCCGGAGCATTCTGTACTTCTTAACAAGGCCTGCCCTCAAGGGAATCTGTTTTACCAGAGCCCAAGCTACCAGGATTTTATCAGAACCTGATCAACCGGGGAGAAGGGAAATGTGCGAACTCAGGCCCCTCTAGCCACGCTCTCCCACCTAAGGGGGAAAAAACTGAGAAGCACCCTAAAGAAAAGTCAGTGAAGGGGAACAAAAATAAAGGATGTTGAATATCAAGTCTAAAATAAATGGAAGGAATAACACAAAGACTATCAGTTATCACAGTAAAGGTGAAAAGTCTGCATTTCCCTTTCAAAATATATTATCATATTTAGTTAGACAAAGATCTATATGTCAGCAAGAATCACAGTTAAAATAAAGTGACAAAGATAGATAAAAAATAAGGGCATGGGCAAAGATAAACTTAGTTCATGCAAATCCAATAAGCAGGAATATGAGAATTCAAAGTTAAAAGTGTTTAAGGGGACAAGAAGTAATTTATATACTACCAAAGATGAAATCCAAGAGAAAAATAAGCCATAACAAAGTTATGTACAAACAGAGTCGGCAACAGATAAGGCATAATTTGCTAAACATTTGAAGACAAAATGATAAAATTACAGTGGGAGATTTTAATAAACTTCTTTCAGAATTTGACAGATAAAATAGTCTAAAAATAAATAAACCAAAGGATTTGAATAACATAATCAACAAGGTCAAGTTAATTGACATTTATAGAATTTTTACCCTCCAAACAGAATAGATCATCTGAGTCCATAGAATACTTACAAACATCAATTTGGTGATAAAGAGCCTAAATAAATTCATCCAAGTTGGGATTGAAGATTTTACATCTTCATTTGAAAAGACCAGAAATGAACAATAAAAAGATGAGATGACCCAAAAAACAACTTGGTAATTAAATAGATACTAGAAGCTTAAAAAAAAAAAAAAAAAGATCTAGAACAAATGGAAAGAAGTCTTTATCCAAAACCGACAGAACTTTTTCTTTTCAAGACAATAGACTGATGACATATGTTTATTTCATTGTTCTGAGAATTTAATGAGAGCATTAAATTCACAATATAGGAAAAAAAGATAATCCCCAAACAAACAAGACAGTAGATGAAGGGGAGAGTTGTTATCGGCAGCTGAAACCTTCCAGGATTATACAGAACCGTGGAGCAGATGGAGGAGGAGAGGGAATGAGTCAACAAGTTGGAAGCAGCCACATCCTCAAATACGAGATGAAAGGACCACGGCTGAGGAAGAATCCTACCAGGAAACTAGAAAAGACAGGAACAAGGATGAGACATGACGGAGAAAACAGAAGTGAATTGAAGGTGTCTAGCCGGAACAGTTGGTCCATTCCCTACCTAGGTGCGTAATGCCCGTCAGGAATTTATGTCTCAGGAAAAATAATTGGAGAATTTTCTCTAAAGAAACTGAACTAATTGTCATGGGAATTGGCTTTAAGAGAAAAGAATGGCCTGCTTTGTATTTTTGTTTCTTCTTTTGAAGGCCAATTTATTGTCTGTTTATCTTTAAGTGAAGTTCACCCATTAGTAAGCCCCATTCAGATGTGCAGGGTTTCCAATGAGCTTGTTTTTGCCTCATTCTGAATTTTGAATAGAAAATTAAGGATTAACAGATATTGGAGGAGAACCTGTGAGGTAAGTGAGAATAAGAAAAACAAGCAGAAAAATATGACATTTAAAGGAATAAAAAATTAAGTAGGGGAGAGAAATTAGAAAGGGAAACAACACAATCCTCCTGTTCCCCCATTCACACACAGAAATTTCTAGTTAATATACTCTAAAGAGTGAGAAAGGGATGCCCTCCAAGGAGTCAGAACAAACAGAAGTTTGTATACAGAAATACAGAATTTCCCAAAGCTGAAAGATGTAATTTTTTTTTTTCTGGAGAGAATCTTTTATTCAAATGTTCAAATCTATATTTCTTTTTAAAAATATTTTATTGATTAGCTAATTATTTATTTAGAGAAAGAGTGTGAATGTGGGGACGGGTAGAGGGAGCAGAGAAAGAGAATCTCAAGCCGACTGTGCGCTGAATCTGGAGCTCAATGTGGGGCTCAATCCCATGACTCTGAGATCATGACATGAATGGAAAACAAGAGTTGGATACTTAACTGACCGAGCCACCCAGGTGCCCCATAATTCATATTTCTTAAATGTAGTGTGTTTCATAATTTTCAGACACATAGGTAAATTTTACAAAATTAAGTGTCTTAAAATCAAAATAGTTGTTCTTTTTTCTAATTCCTTTATTTATATTTAAATTTTTTAATTAAAAAAATAAAATTTATTTTATTAAAATTATTTTATTTTATTAAAAAATTTATTTTTTATTTGAGAATCTATCATTGATATATTCCATATGCTGTGCCTTTTATTCTTGTGATTTATTCATTCCATAACTGGAAGCCTGTACTTCCCACTCCCCTTCACTCATTTTTCCCATCCCCCCACCCCCATCCCTCTGGCAACCATCAGTTTGTTCCCTGTACTTAGAGGTCTTGTTCAATTTTTTTGTTAGTTACTCATTTGTTTTGTTTCTTAGATTCCAAATATGAGTGAAATCATTTGGTATTTGTCTTTCTCAGTTTGACTTATTTTGAATAGGTCTATTCATATTGTTAGAAAAAGCAAGATCTCATCCTTTTTTATGGCTGAGTAATATTCCTCTGTCTGTCTTTGTTTCTTTCTATATACATCACAGAAAATGTGAATTTTTGGATTTAAAAAAAAACCTCACTAAATGTTGAGAAGAATGAGTGAAATTAGGTAACACCTACCCTTGTAAAACTGTAGAATGCCAAAGATGCAGAAGTAAATGTTAACAGTTTCCAAGGAGAAAAAAGTTCAACAAAGAGAAGAATCAGACTGACATTGGGCTTATCAGCAACACCTGGATGCTTGAAAATAAAATGGCAATTCCTTAAAAAGGAAAAAGGATTTTCACCCCAGAATTCCACACCCAGACAAATTATTCACCAAATGGGAGAGGAGTAAAGACCTTTACAGCCATACAAAGATTCAAGGTTTACCACACACACATCTATTATTAGGAGTTATTTGAGGACATATTCCAGTAAAATGAGAGTGTAAAAAAGAAAGAGGAAGGCATGGGATCCTGAAACAGTAGATCTACACCAAAAGAGCAATAAAGAGGGATTCATGTTAATGAATGTGCTGCAGGCTTGGGGATAAACAGGTGCAAATTGGATAGGGGGATGGAATGCTTTAAGAAAAAAGGGATTTAACAGGATAAAGAATACAATGGAAGTCTGGGGGGGGAAAGGGAGAACATAATAAAATCAAATAATGCAAGACAAAAAGGTAAAAACTAGAGATCAAATTCTGTAAATTAAACATGGCATAAACTTAAATTGCTGATGGAATGTAAGAAAAGTCAATCCAATAATTTCTATGCTAATGATACTCTCCTTTGAGTCACCCATAGAAGAAGGAAATATAACCAAAAATACCATGTGACCCAAGACCAAAACACATTTGCAAGTCATGTTAACATAAAGAGAGTTCAGACATTTTCAACTTTCAGAGTCAACCAATGGACCAAGTACAGGTGACCTAATAGTGCTTGCAAAATATACCATGCAAGGAGTCACATCCATTCCCCTCACCCCAGGACAGGAGTGGAAAGCCCTTCATGTTGGTGGAATCAGGAGGAGAGATTCACAGGCAATGCGTAAAGGGTGAAGACCCTGACTAAGTCCCTCATGAACCCAGGGGCTCCACCAATCCTGGCCTTGGTCGAGGAGGTTGGGCGGTTAGAGAAATTATGGAAACTTCCGATAGGCTAAAAGGAAAGCCAAAAACAGAGGGGATCGATGGGGCGCCTGGGTGGCTCAGTGGGTTAAGCTGCTGCCTTCGGCTCAGGTCATGATCTCGGGGTCCTAGGATCGAGTCCCTCGTCGGGCTCTCTGCTCAGCGGGGAGCCTGCTTCCTCCTCTCTCTCTCTCTGCCTGCCTCTCTGCCTACTTGTGATGTCTCTCTGTCAAATAAATAAAATAAAAAATCTTAAAAAAAAAAACAGAGGGGATCGGGGTATATATATATATATATATATATAGAGAGAGAGAGAGAGAGAGAGATATTTTATTTATTTATTTGACACAGAGAGAGAGAGAGAGAGCACAAGTAGGCAGAGAGGCAGGCAGAGAGAGAGAGGAGGAGGAAGGCTCCCTGCTGAGCAGAGAGCCTGATAAGGGGCTTGAACCCAGGACCCTGGGATCATGATCCAAGCTGAAGGCAGAGGCTTAACCCACTGAGCCACCCAGGCACCCCTGGGCCAGTATTTTCTTTGCTGATCATCTTTGAGACAATATTGGGAAGGGAGGGGAGAAAATGAAGGGATGGTGTAGCCTATTGAGTTCAAGAGGACTCAAGGAAGCTCTTACTGATTCTCCACAGCCTGTAGATCCTACATGGTCCTCACTTGTGGGGGATGGGGAATATGTCTGAAGAGGCAGACTGGTGGTCTTCCTGGGGTGCAGAGGGGAGCATTGCAGCAAGGGATGAGAAGACTTTACAGCCAAGGACTGAAGGAGATTGGGGAATGTATGCAGAGTTCAGCTGATCCCAGGGGATTTGGGAGATCTGCTATAGTCTGATATTTTATTTCTGATTTTGTTTCCCTTGCCTCAGGAGACATATCTAGAAAGAAGTTGTTAAGATTGATGTCAGAGAAGTTACTCACATTCCACATTTAGGTCTTGAATCCATTTTGAGTTTATTTTTGTATATGGTGTAAGAAAGTGGTCCAGTTTCATTCTTTTGCATGTTGGTGTTCAGTTTTCCCAACATCAGTTGTTGAAGAGATATTCTTTTTCCCCACTGGATATTCTTTCCTGGTTTGTCAAAGATTGATTGACCACATAATTGTGGGTTTATTTCTGGGTTTTCTGTTCTATTCCATCGATCTGTGGGTCTATTTTCATGCCAGTTCTGTACTGTTTTTATTACCACTTCATAATATAACTTGAAATCTGGAATTGTGATACTTCCAGTTTTGTTTTCCTTTCCTGTTTTTTTTTTTTTTTTTTTTGAGGTTGGAGGGACAGAGGAAGAGTGGGAGAAAATCCTAAGCAGACTCCGTGCCAAGTGCAGAGCCTAACCCAGGACTCAGTCTCACAATCCTGAGATCATGACCTGAGTCGACACTTAACTGACTGAGCCACCCAGGTGCCCTTTGTTTTTCTCTTTCAAGGTTGGTTTGCTTATGTGAGGCGTTTTTGGTTCCATCCAAATTTTAGGATGGTTTGTCCTATTTCTGTGAAAAATCCCGTTGGTATTTTGATAGAGATTGCATTATATCTGTAGGTTGCTTTGGGTAGTAGAGACATTTTAACAATATTTGTTCTTCCAATCCATGACCACAGAATGTCTTTCCGTGTCTTTGTGTCATCATCAATCTCTTCCATCTGTGTTTTACAGTTTTCAGAGTACAGGTCTTCCCCCTCTTTGGTTAGGGTTATTCCTACGTATTTTGCTGGTTTTGGTGCAGTTGTAAATGGGATTGTTTTCTTAATTTTTCTTTCTGCTGCTTCATTATTAGTGGATAGGAATGCAACAGATTTCTGTACATCGATTTTGTATCCTGTGACTTAACTGAATTCGTTTATCAGTTCTAGTAGTTTTTGGTGGAGTCTTCGGGTTGTTTACTATACAGTGCCATCTGCAAATGGTGAACGTTTTATTCTTCCTTACCAATTCAGATGTCTTTATTTCTTTTTGTTGTCTGATTGCTGAGGTGAGGACTTTCAGTACCATGTTGAATAAAAGTGGTGAGAGAGGACATCCTTGTATTGTCTTGTTCCTGACCATTGGGAAAAAAAATCTCAGTTTTTCACTGTTGAGTATGATGTTGACTTTAGGTCTTCCTTTTCTTTTCTTTATTTCTTTTTTTAAAAAGATTTATTTATTTATTATTAGAGAGAGCATGAGTGGGAGGGGCAGATGGCAAGAGAGAGAGAACCCGACATGGAGCTCAATGTGGGGCTCAATCCTACGACCCTAAGATCACAACCTGAGCTGAAACCAAGACTCAGATGCTTAACTTGACTGTGCCACAGATGCGCCCCGACTGTGGATTTTTCATATAAGACCTTTAGTATGTTGAGGTGTGTTCAAAGTACAACATCCACTCATGATAAAAACCCTCCACAAAGAAGGTCTGGAGGGAAAATTTCCTTCCTTTTTCAAGCTGAATAATATTCCATTGCATGTATACCACATTTTCTTCAGCCATTCGTCTGTCAATGACAGCTGGGTTGCTTTCACCTTTCAGCTATTATGAATAAGGCTGCTATGAACACAGGTGTGCAAATATCTATTCAAGTCTGCTTTCATTTTTTCCTTTGTATGCCTATTTTTTGTCTACAGAGTGGTAGACCTGCCGGATCATACGGTAATCCTATATTTCATTTTTTTGTGGAAAAATGATAACATTTACATTCCTGCTGTTAGAGGTTAATTGGCACTTAGGAGGTCAGGGCCATGGTCCCTAACAAGAAAACAGGAAGCCAGAACAGCTAAGATGAAAGTGCACTAACATCCTGATTTATAGCTTAGACGACAGCATGATAGCCTCCTGTCCAGCACCCTCTGCAGGAGTGACCTATGCAAAACGTCCTGAAACAACGCAATTAACCATAAAACATGGGTCACTACCACAAGATGAGGCAGTTAGTCCCTAGATGTCAGCCCCAATGACCATCGCTATGTGAACAATAACCCGGTAGATAGATAGGTGCGTGATCAAAGCCCTGATTGGCAATCCACAGTGGGCCCACACTCAGAATGCTTTAGCTCCTCGAAAGAGCTTACAAAACCCCTTAGATTTGTGTGTGTGTGGTTTTTTTTTTTTTTTTTAAGATTTTATTTATTTATTTGACAGACAGATCACAAGTAGGCAGAGAGGCAGGCAGAGAGAGGAAGGGAAGCAGGCTCCCGCCGAGCAGAGAGACCGATGCGGGGCTCGATCCCATGACCCTGGGATCATAACCTGAGCCAAAGGCAGAGAATTTAACCCACTGAGCCACCCAGGCGCCCCCAAACCCCCTAGATTTGAATGCCAAAACAGCAAATCTTTCAGGTCCCCTCCCTCTCTGGGAGCTTTGTACTATCGCTCAATAAACTTTGCTTGCTGCCCACCACTCGTCTGGTCTATGTCTTCAAGCTTCGAAGAGGTGTGACCAAGAACTGTGGGCACTAAGGGAACAAAAATCCCATAACCCTACCAGCCATGTATAAGAGTTCCAATTCTCCCAGGCCCTTACCAATACTGGATAGCTCCTGGTTTTATTCGACAGTAACCATCCTAATGGGTATGAGGTATATTACGATTTTCATTTGCATTTCTCTAGTGACTGGTGAGGTTGAGCATATTTTTATGTGCTTATTGGCCACTTAAATATTTTCTTTGGAGACATTTTCATTCAAAGCCTTTGCCCATCTTTAAATTGGGTTGTTTGTTTTTTTGTTGTTGTTGAGTTGTAGGAGTTCATTATATATTCTGGTTCTCGATTTCTTATCAGATACCTGATTTGCAAATATTTTCTCCCATATCATGGATTCCCTGTTGATAGTGTCCTTTAATGCACAATGGTTTTATTTTTCATAAAGTTCAACTTGCCAGTTTTTTCTTTTGTTGCTTTTGCTTTTTCTTTGAGGGTTTTAAATTTTGAATTGACTGAGACCTAAAAGAGTCAACTCCTGAAAAGCTTAATAAACTGCAAGAGACATGATTAACTTTAATTGATAAGTTTATGATTTTTTTTTGTTTTTATTTTTTATTTTTGTCCACTAAGTAGGAATAGAAGCTCTCAGGCCAGATTCCATCAGTTACAGAAAATCAAAGTTACTTTTTTATTGTTTTTACACATCTGAATTTCAGTGCATACATTTCTGGCCCTTATTCAAAAGGATGGCAGAAGATTCAGAAGCAAAATGTAACAAAAGCCCCAGGAAAACTTTCCTGGAACACTGTTCCACATCAGGAACTTGCCTAGAATGGGGCTTGGTGGGCAAGCACATTGGTTTGGCATTTTTTTTTTTTTAAGATTTATTTTATTTATTTGGTAGATCACAAGTAGGCAGAGAGGCAGGCAGAGAGAAAGGAAGTGAAGCAGGCTCCCTGCTGAGCAGAGAGACTGATGCAGGCTGGATCCCAGGATCATGATCTGAGCCAAAGGCAGAGGCTTTAACCCACTGAGCCACCCAGGCGCCCCTGGTTTGGCATTTTGAGTTATACACAAAGGCCCGGTGATATTGGATGAGGATTTAGGCCTTATTTAGGATAGTTTGTTTTTCCTTCTCAAGAGCACAAAAACCATCGTGCAGGGAATAAGAAACCTCTCCTACAACTGTGGTAAAGATGAGAATGTAAATGGAAGATATAAAAGGCAAAACGGAATTTCAGAAGACAATACGCTGTCACACCTGCTGCCTTCCCAGCAGATCCCTCGGACACAAATTCATTAACTGGATTTTCTCCCTGTTGTCGATGTCCTATGGGCTCAGTTAAAGAACTGACAAACTGGCATATTTATCTTCATCTTTAACAACATAAATATTGCATCCACACCGGGTAAAACTCAATTATGAAGACTAGATGAAATGCTCAAAAAAGCTTTGCTCTATAGTTTTGTTATCTTTCTGAAGTCCAATACGGAGAAACTGCCCCAATCTCCAAAGTACACTGCTTACTATTTTTGAAAAGGCAAATGAATTATTTTAAAAAAGATTTTATTTATTTATGTATTTGAGAGAGAGAGAGAGAGCATGAGTGGCGTGGGGGTGGGGTGGATTTTGGGGGCAGAGGCAGAGGGAGAGGGACAAGCAGACTTCCCCTGGCTGAGCACAGAGCCCAACATGGGGCTCCATCAAAGGACCCCTGGATCAAAGGCAGACAGTTAACTGACTGAGCCACCCAGGTGCCCCAAGGCAAATGAATTGTTATACTATATTCTTTGATCTAATATATAGCAAGTATGATTTCTGTTTTATTGGTGCTTCTAAGAAGGCTATAAATCTCCTTTTGGCAGGAAACATAGCTTTACATTTTATTTTATTTTTAAATTAGGTGCCGTTAATACTCTCAGGCAGTAAATTTGCTCAATCCTTGCTTATGGGTTCTCACAACATATGAATTACTCGAGCCTCCTTCTAGATCTGCCAATTTGAAATAAATTGTAAGTTGTCATCCAGATTGTCTAAAGCACTTGGGCTGTTTGATAAGTCTTTCGCTCAGAGCTTCTCTCTTATTAAATGGTAATGCTTGCCTTTATTTTTGGAGATGGTGTTTTCCTGACAACTATCTCCTTGTCATTGAAGGTCGCCTTGACGTGGAAGAAAGAAATCCTACCCTGAGTGACTTGCTTCTGCTCTCTCCTCTGGCCTGATGATGGGGAACCATTTCTAACAAAGGGATAAAATGACAGGGATTTCATTCATTTTAACTTTACCAGCCAATACGTCTTAGAGTTCATTTATCTTTCCTCACGGTTCCTACTCTCCCTTTCCTAGTTAGTGCCATTTTTGCAAGTTCATTCCTGTGCTGCGAAACCCCTCTCCAACGAGTCTGTCTGCTGCTGTGCATTTCTTTTTCATAAAACAGCCCAATGGCCAACTCCCAAAACAAATTCCTGGTTTAGAACTCTGCAGGGACACCTATTTTATCAATGCTGAAAAATCCCTAGAGTCACCAATTTCTTTCACCTTTGGTGGCATGACCTTGAATTTCTCAGTACTTGCGGCGATGGGTCCTCTTCTTTAGTGATGATGGTGGAGCTGACTTCACTTGTTTATACCTTCCCTTCCAAGACTTTCCCTCCCCACCCCCTTCGTTAAGTGCACCCATACTCTCGATGCCCTTTAGGAGGTACACTATGGTGAATATTACAAAGTAAACACACACACACACACACACACACACACACTCAGCTTAGTGACACTTTAAATCTTTCCACTTCATTGTTCTCAACTTTCACCCACCCCTTTATTTAAACTCCCATTGATGGAACCTGCTTCTTTGCAATGTATTCTCATTTAATCCTCAAAACAATCTGGTGAGTAGGGATTAAGCTTGGTTTACAAACAGCGGCCTGAAATCCCCTGGCAAAAGGTGTGCACATTTACAAAGTGGGGGAGCGAGGATGTGAGCCCAAATCTGTTTTCTCTTTCTGTTATCGCCCAACTGCCTTTGTACCTGGCTTTCCGCATAGCTTCCAACCGTCTGTTTATTATATGCTTGTTGCCCTGGTCTTTCTAAGCTAGATACATGCTAGATGTAGTAAATGTACTGCTTATGCTTGTAGGTCCCTTGGGTGGGGGGTAAGTTTCCTCTGGATACCTGCCATTCCACCTGTCACCTGACATGGCAATCCCCATGGACCTCCCCCAGCAGAAACAATGGGCCAGTCTTCCAGATCGGAAACACCCAGAGACAAAGGCCTTGACTCTCCCAGTCTCAGCAGCAGTTTTGGCCCTGTTCACAGGTTAGGATATTTGCTTCTGTTCATCGGCATTTCTTGCCAGCTAACTGCTCTAACCAGAATACTGAGGATTCAAAAAGGTAGGAGACCCAGGATCAGGTTCTGCCCTTTTCATGTAGTACCTGTCTTCTTTTTCTTTTTTTTCTTCTTCTTCTTTTTTTTTTTTTAAGATTTTATTTTTTTATTTGACAGAGAGAGATCACAAGTAGGCAGAGAAGCAGGCAGAGAGAGGGGGGGAAGCAGGCTCGCTGCTGAGCAGAGAGCCCGATGCGGGGCTCAATCCCAGGACCCTGAGCTCATGACCTGAGCTGAACGCAGAGGGTTAACCCACTGAGCCACCAGGCTCCCCTGTCTTCTTGCTTCTTTCGCATCGTTTACTGTAACACCTGCAGTTCGCTTCTATAGGGACGGTTCATCTACAGCAATGATACTGTATCAAAATAGCTAATCCATTCACTTATTTGGTTACAAACCTGACAACTTCCTTTTCTTTTCTCAGGAGAGGTGGTGGTGGTACGCTTCCTTACATTTCCGAAGCTTTCATTCTATTTTGACATCATGTCCACAAACTTTATTTAGATTTCGATCACCACCACTGCTACTTCCAGAAAAAGGAAAAAAAAAAAAAAAAGATGTGTGTTTGTGTGTGAATTTAGGTTTCTACTGAGCAAGTGAATTAACTACATTAATTCAAGGTGATTCCCATCGTGCCATTAGTGAGTAGTTTTTGGATGTACATAGGATAAGACTGTTCAGTCTGGTTCCCAAGCCTTCCAGATTACAACAGACCAGTATTTTTCAACTGTTGTGTTTTCATTATTCTCCTCCAAGGAGCATTTTTAGACATTTTTCCTAAATGGCCGCCTCAAAAAATGTAATAACTGTTTATGTACGGTAGCCCTTTGGGAAGGGGACAGAGGCCGGCGTGAATGGATACGACCCCCAGGGAGAATGTAGCACAGACCACCAACGTGAATCCTAGGATACTTCAGTTAGATGTTAAAAAGTTCTAAACCACTTTTTATGGCTCTTGCTCTTTCAGAACAGGGAAAATGAGGCAAACGCTCCTTCCATTATGACTCCATCAGCAGACCTAAGCTACATTCTAGTTTATGTAGGACATAAACCAATCCCTAATTATGTGTGTGGTTATTAAGGATCTCAGGTCATAAATTCAGCTATGCAAGAAACACAACTTCCTGTATTTTTCTATAATGGAACTTAATTTCTATCTCCTCTTCTGCTGGAGGATAGAAACTTATTATCAGGTTAGGGGTGTCTGGGTGGCTTAGTCGGTTAAGTGTCTGCCTTCAACTCAGGTCATAATCCCAGAGTTCTGGGATAGAGACCCAAGTCAGGCTCCCTGATCGGTGGGGAGTCTGCTTCTCCCTCTGTCTCTGCCCCTATCCCCTCTTGTGCTTTCTCTCTCTTTCTCAAATAAATAAAATCTTAAAAAATATTTATTATCAGGCAATTCAAGGTTCTTATCCATCCTTTCTCTTGGGTTTTGTTTAAACTCCAGATAGGCTTACAGAGCACTGGTCCTGAGTTCCCTGTTAATGTTGGGGTCTGTTGAGACTCCCGGCTTTCAACTGCTTGTCCAGATGGGGTGCTGTTACATATACTTGCATATAATGGCAAAGCCCTTCAGCTTGGTCAGCTCTCTGTCCTGGGCTGTCCCGCTCTTGGTGCCTGGGACTCACACGATCACTCCCATACCATGGTGTTGCAGTGAGTTTTGTTTCTATACTCCTGCCAGGCACCAGGGTTCCCCTTGACTCCCCAAGGTTGGTGTAAGGAAACCTGGATGCTGTTTGGGGCCTGTCTGCCTAGATACCCAGCTGTTTCTGATGCTGGTTGTGGCACCAGACTCTTGCTGGCTCTGTGCACTTCGAGGTTTCGAGCACACCCCCTCTAGAGATTCAGCCATGAAGGGTAGGGGGATAGGACTTCTCTTCAGGGACCACCTTTGCTCCCCTAAACCCTCCTCATACCCTGAGGGCACTGTGCTGTCATGATTCACACTGCTTCCAAATCTTTGGTCTATGCCAGGAATTAGACTTTTTTTTTTTTTTAAATCTTATTTGTTTAAGTAATCCCTACACCCAACAGGGGGCTCAAACTCATGACCCCAAGATCAAGAGTTGCATGCTGCTCTGACTAGGCCAGCCAGACAGCCTAGGAATTGGGCTTTTGAAACTCAAGAGCCAAGAATTTGATTCTCCCAAATATAGAAAGAGGAGGGGTAATTAAAAAAAAGAGAGAGAGAGAGAGAGGGGAAAACATAAATCAGCGTTCTTTTTATTTTTTTTAAGATTTTATTTTATTTATTTGACAGACAGAGATCACAAGTAGACAGAGAGGCAGGCAGAGAAAGAGAGAGAGGAGAAAGCAGGCTCCCTGCTGAGCAGAGAGTCTGATGCGGGGCTTGATCCCAGGACCCTGAGATCATGACCTAAGCTGAAGGCAGAGGCTTTAACCCCATGAGCCACCCAGGCGCCTCCATAAATCAGCATTCTGAAATCCAATCTCACCAATCCTTGGTACTTATTTCTCCTGTGCTTCTGCGTAAGGGACTACTTCCTTTCTTTGTCTATACCATTTCCGTGCTTGACAGATTCCTAGCACTACAATCCTGCTTCTGTAGAGCTATGCATGCCCCATGCATCTGAGAATCCAAGGTAACTGCCCCTCCGTGAATCTAGTAAGGTGTGCCCATTTATATCTTCAATGAGAGTCCTTTCTCCTTTCTGAGAATCTGCTGTGTTATTTAGACTTTCAACTCAGAATCCAGGCTCTGGAAGCAGAGGTCTAATTTGAGACTGGAGCCCAAGATGATGGCGAAGGGCCGACACTGGCCAATTTGTACCTGGTCGTTCTTAGAAGTAGCTGGACAGGACAACCCAGGAAGGAACAGATTTTTTTGTGGCTCGAGCCGCTGGGGAGCTTGAAGCATCAACCCTGAAGCTAAGAGCGTGATGATGGCCACAGGCAGGTAGTGCCAGGTCAATTCTGGCCATACCAGCTTTGTGGAGAAGTTTATTCTGAACCTGGTCTTGAAGATTAAACAGAACTTCCTGTACACACTGCTGAGTGTTTGGAACTTAGCTTTTATCACTCTTCTTCAAGGAGGGAAGAGGCCCTAAGAAGTACACGGTGCAGAGAGCTCAAGCAGAAATTTATTTTCTTAAAAAATTTCAAAGAGTACCCATCTAACAGAAAATCATTTCAGAAAGTACCCTTTCAATTTTAAATAAAGACAGGATCAGGTTTTATTCTCTTCTTCTTCCTCTCCCCTCTAGCTAAAAAGCACACTTCAGTCCTCCTATCTTCCTCTGCAACACCACGGTTACATAAGTGGTTTTTCTATTTACCAAGCCAACATGGAATCATTTGGCCACAAAGTCACCTTGGGTTTTGCTTGGATTTGCTAACCATTTTCTCGATTCCTCCTTGCCTAAGTCTTCAGGGACATTTCAACAACTGCCTCAAGGAAGAATTGACCTTCTTGTGGGAAACTCCTGCAACTTCTTTGGGCAGGTCTGAGAAGGGACCACGCACAACATGTGTATCATGGACTCAAAACCATGGATGTCTCTTACTGAATGAACAGAATCGTGGTGGCAGAGGGCCCTGCTTGATGCTTGATTGATGTCTTGTGTCTGCAGGTACCTGGTTACATCTTCCCCGGGTATCCCCTGATGAGCACCTATGGGGATGCCTCCCGGGTGCTCTCCACACTCTGACTTACAAATCTAGTTAGCTGAGTAAGGCAAGGAAGACGCATCACGGAGGAGACGGTGTGGAAGAGAACATGGAGGGTCTGGGATTGGGTTGTGCTACTGCTGAGTGTTTATTTATTTATTTATTTATTTTTTATTTTTATTTTTTTATTTTATTATTATTTTTTTAATTTATTTTTTATTTATTTTCAGCATAACAGTATTCATTGTTTTTGCACCACACCCAGTGCTCCATGCAATCTGTGCCCTCTCTAATACCCACCACCTGGTTGCTGAGTGTTTTTTATGAGTTGTTAAATCTTTCTGGGCTAGGCTTTATCTGAAAAAAGGAACAACTGGACTAGAGCTGCATCATTCTGAAATCCTGTATCTAATTCTTTACTCAGTGGTCACAAGAATGAATAAAGGAGTTTCTCTTTGTGAAGGATAACACATTTTGCTTCTAAAAACACCCACAGAAGCAGGATAATGTCAGATGATCAATTCATATTTTGTTCTTACTGCTGTCAAAGAAACAGAAGGACTACAGTTTTCCCTCTCACCCAAAATTGGGCAAAAAGGGCCAGGAGTGGTAGAGATCAGGAGTATCCTGAACTCCTGAGTTTTCAAAAAAAAAAAAAAAAAGGGGGTGAAAAATTAGGAGCTAGAGAGGTCTAGGCTGGGTATGTTCCCCCCCACACCCCGCAAACCAATCCTGCTTTTACCCTGAGCATATATCAGTGACATGCAGTGTAGACAGAAGACCAGAGTAGGAGTCATAAAATCATACATCCTGCGAGCAAATAATATATTTTATGTTTATAAACCACTGAAAAGAAATCAAAAGAAGAATATTTTATGACTGCAGGATAATAGAAAAGCTATCTATTGGTCCCTGCCACCAGTTCCTGGCACAGAGCTCCTAAAACTCTTGTTATTTCCTAAGTGATAAGAACACTAGGAGCATCTTTTATAATATTTGGTTTTTGATTCCAGTTCCCAATGTAGAGTTCCTAAATCCCTTGGAATTTCCTGGGTGATAGGAGTGTCTTTTCTCCTAATGATTTGACTCTTGCTGGGCTCCTCCCTTGGAGCTGGTGACCAGAAAGATCAAACCACAAGAACATTGGAATTTTCGGCCCCCTGTTCCCTTCTCCAGAGAGGAGAGGGGCTGGAAATGGAGTTTGTGATCCATCATGCCTCTATAAAGAAGCCTACACAAAAACCCCAAAAGTACAGGGTTCAGAGAGCTTCCAGGTTGGCAAACACATGAAGGTGTTGGGGAAATGGTGCACCACCAGTTTGTTCTCTGCATTTCTAGGTCTGATTCTGCTTTTTGTTTACTCAGTTTTCTTAGATCCTACTTACACAGTATTTGTCTGTCTCAGTCTCACCGATTTCACTTAGCATTCTATCATCTAGGTCTATCCATGATGTCTCAAATGGCAGGATCTCATCATTTTTTATGGGTGTATAATATTCTGTCACATATTATGTCCACACATATTTCCCACATTTTCTTTTTTTTTTTTTTTAAGATTATTTATTTATTTATTTGACAGACAGAGGACACAAGTAGGCAGAGAGGCAGGCAGAGAGAGAAGGGGAAGCAGGCTTCCGGCCGAGCAGAGAGCCCAATGCGGGGCTCGATCCCAGGACCCCGGGATCATGACCTGAGCCGAAGGCAGAGGCCTCAACCACTGAGCCACCCAGGCGCCCCTCCCACATTTTCTTTATCCATGTGTCTACAGACTGACATTTAGGTTGCTTTCATATCTTGGCCATTATAAATAATGCTGCAGTAAATACAGGGGTGAATGTATCTTTTTTAATTAGTGGTTTTTTTGGGGGGGTAAATAATAGTGGAATTATTGAATGGTATGATATTTCCATTTTTAACTTTTTGAGGAAACTCTATAGTGCTTTCCACAGCGGCTATAGCAATTTACATTCTCATCAACAAGGCCTGAGGGTTCCTTTTACTCCATATCCTTGACAACAATTGTTATTTCCTGTCTTTTTTATTTTAGCCATTTGAACTGATGTGAAGTGATATCTAATTGTGATTTTGATTTGTATTTCCCTAATGATTAGCAATGTGGAGAATCTTTTTATATGTCTGTTGACCATGTGTATGTCTTCTTTGGAAAAATGTCTGTTCAGGTTCTTTGCCTATTTTTAGATTTTTTTTTTTTTTTTTTTTTTGGTGTTGAGTTATATGAACTCTTTATATATTTGGATATTAACCCCTTATTGAATATATAGTTTGTAAATATCTTCTCCCATTCAGTTGGTTGTCTTTTTGTCTTGCTGATGGCTTCCTTTGCTGTGCAAATTCTTTTAATTTTGATGTAGTCCCAATAGTTTATTTTTGCTTTCGTTGCCCTTGCCTTAGGAGATGTAGCTAGTGAAATGTTGCTACAGTTGATATCAGAGAGATTACTACCTGTGTTCTCTTCTAGGATTTTTTGGTTTCAGGTCTCACATTTAGGTCTCTCATCCATTTTGAGTTTATTTCTGTGCTTGAGTTTATTTTGTGTTAGAATTGTCCAGTTTCATTGTTTTGCACATTGCCTGTCCAGTTTCCCCAGCACCATATTCTGAAGGGACTATTTTCCCCCAATGTGTATTCTTGCCAACTTTGTCATAGATTAATTGACCATATAAAGGAGATGTGGAATTTTGATAGTTGTTTTTGTTTTTGTAACTTGGTGATACTATTGAAGTTTACTAAGAAACAAAGAATGCAAATTAAGATAATGACCCATCATTATGTTGCCCCTCAATTAATAGAGACTTAATATGTACTAACTCTAGACTTCCTTGGCTTTGTGTTTAGATTAGTACTTAGACTGCTTTTGGGACCATGAACTGATATGCCATGCATCAAAATAAAGGTATCAGATACCCTTTGCTCAGTAAATTTTTGGTGGAACCAATAGTAAGAAATCATTAATCATCAATTACAAATAAAAATGTTCATCATAACAATTTAAACAGTAACCACATTAGAAACTATACTTTTCCAATTAGAGTTGGTTAAATTTTGATATAATCACAAAATTAAATAATAGAGATCCATCTAATCATCTTCAAATTACATAAGATGGGCAAGTGTTTAGGACAAGTAGAAAAATCAGGT
The DNA here is from genome assembly GCF_009829155.1 of Mustela erminea. NCBI lineage: Eukaryota > Metazoa > Chordata > Mammalia > Carnivora > Mustelidae > Mustela > Mustela erminea. The sequence goes on along the minus strand of NC_045624.1, from coordinate 86,896,549 downwards.
CACAAAATTCACCAGTATAATCCCACTTTTGCTTGAAATGAGACTGGTAAGAAACACACACATGTTCACACCAGTGGTTCTTGTTTTCCAACTTGGCTATAATCAGTATGTATTGCTTTTATAGCTAGATATAAATAAGCACCACAAAAGGAAAAAACCTCCATCTGAATAGGACCTTGAATTCAAACTGTTGCATATTAAAATTAATGTCAAAGCACATGACACAATCAAATCCTAACAATGGCTCAGCAGTTCAGAGGATAAAAATAGACTTGCAAATACATATTAGAGCAGAGGGAGGGGACATATTTATCCAAAAAAAAAAAATTGTTTTTTTGCAGTTGGCACAGTTCTTGTCTAGGACCCTAAAAATCCAGTCCCTCACCTTGACCCTGTAGTGCCAGAATAGTTGGTCTTCCCAGAGATTTTGAGGTTACTGTTATCACAGGGGCTTTGGGCATAAAGAACAAAATTCTATTTGAGCAAGGTCAGAAACTCTTTTGGGCACTTGTATTACATTTTACTAGATGAGCTCACTGAGACTTAACAGCTATGCTGCCCAAAATTCAATGTATCTATGAGTCACCTGGGGATCTTAATATGCAGATTCCGATTCAGGGGTTCTGGGGCCTGGATTCTACTTTCTAAGAAGGTCTCAGGTGATGTCTGTGCTGTGTTCCTTGGAAGACAGTTTGGGGAACGAGAGTTTACAGAGAGAGATCTCTGGTCCAAAATCACATACTAATACAAAATGGACATGGGAGTACCTTTTTCTTTTTCTGGCTGTTTTAAGATAAATCATGGGTGCCTGGGTGGCTCAGATGGTTGAGCATCTGCCTTTAGCTCAGGTGGTGACCTTCAGGTCTGGGCACTGAGCCCCACGTCAGGCTCCCAGCTCAGTGGGGAGTCTGCTTCTCCTTCTTCCTCGGCCTCTCCCCCTGCTTGGGCTCTCTCTCTCTCAAATGAATAAATAAAATCTTTAAAAATAAAATAAACTGAGTTTGAAAAAGAGACATGTAAAACATTAGCCTTTCTAGATGCCCACTGAATTATTTCCCACAACTAGTTAGGCTGCTAATAACAATGCTTTGCAATTATGTAGTTCATTATGTTTTCAAGGTTTTTTTTTTTTTTTTGGTAACTATTAATTTGCTAATCCACCAATTTATCTTGAAGAGCAGCAGCTGTTATCATCTGAATACTACGACCTGGTTAATTATACACAGTATCTCCTTTATAGGATTTAACTTGAGCTATTTAAGTATTATGCACAAGTCACATAGACATGTATGAGAATCTAAACCAGGACTGTGTGTGTGAGATCTGGTCTGTATGTGACAAAGTGTTGTTTTATTTTAAGGTTAGAAGAATAGTATTTGTTGAATGAATACAGGTGGGGAATCAAGTTCTTTGTTAGTTGTGGTTTAACCTTGATAAGCCTCAATAACCTTATTTGTAAAAGAGAGAGAACAAGACCCTGTGGGGATTAAATATGATAATGTTTCCTGCCTTCCTTCTTCCTTCCTGCCTTCTCTTCCTCTCTCCCTCACTCCCTCCCCTCCTCCCATCCTTATTCCCTCCTTCTTTGCTTCATCTTTTTTTTCCCCACTTTATTAAGATATAATTGACATATAACATTGTGTAAGTTTAAGATACACAATGTAATGATTTTTTAAATATTGTATTTATTTGCAAGAGAGAGAGAGAGAACATGTAGGGGGAAGGGGTGGACGCAGAGTGGCAAGGAGTCTCCCCATTGAGCGGAAGACCCCATGACCTGAGCCAAGGGCAGATGTTCAAAGAACTGAGCCACATAGGCCCCACACATTGTAATGATTGCTACACAAGTTGTTAAAAAGAAAACCACATGTACGAATAGCATCACTTACATTAAGACCCCAAGTCAGTAAACTAAGACTTAATACCTAACCTAACTGCAGTTTCAGCTCCCCAGAAATGTAACCTGTAACCAGTCCACATGGGAATTTCCTGGTCAGCACTAAGAAGTTTACTGATGGGTCCCTTCTGTTCCCCTTAGGAGGGTGACCTTGCCTATAAGAATGGATTCTTTTTAATAATTTCCTTTTATCTGCTCCCTTTCTACCTTTAAAAACCTTTCCTTTTCTGTAGCCTCTTGGAGCTCCCCTCTGCTTTCTAGATGGGATGCTGCCTGATTCATGTATGATTAATTACAGCCTATTGGATCTTTAAAATGGACTAAAATTTTTGTTATTTAACAGTATATATTGAGAAACAATTATACAGTAAGACAAGTTAACACATCCTTTACCCCACACAATTACCACTTTTTAAATTGTAGGGAGAATATTTAACATTTAAGACCAACACTCTTGGCAACTTTCAAGTACTCAATACAGTATCATTAACTACAGTCACCGTGCCGCCCATTTGCTCCCCAAAACTTACTCATTTTAAGCTGCAAGTGTGTACCCTTTGATGCTTCTTTCTTTTTTCAATAAATAATTTTGGAACGCATACTTTCTGGCAAGAACTATGTTAGCTGTTGTTTAGGGATATAGCAGTAAATAAGACAGAAAACATCAGGGCACACTAGAAAACAGAAACAAAAGCAAAAGAAACAGAAGAAAACCAAAAAGCAAACCGGTAAGATATGTTAAGCATGCAGAACAGCTCATTTCACTTAATCACTGCTTAATAAATAAAAATACCGTTTCCACTGGGAAAGAGGCTGTATTTCATATGATACAATCTTCTCAAATATATATTTACTTTCCTGTATGAAATAGCAATATTTGAAAAACTTAAGTTTGGTGGACGTTTGATGGATACTACAGTTCTATGCAGTCAGCCAACTCATCATTCAAGAAACATTTAGAACAAGACAAACTTCTCCTCCTTCAGATAGTTCCCTTTCTGTGTGTTGGCCCTCAGGGAGAATTCACCCTGCTCTAGGAAACTGCTGACCTTCACTTCTTATCTTCTTTCACCTCCATAAAATCAAATTTATCTGGCTTTTGTTTGTTTGTTTGTTTTAGGTCCTGGTTATTCCAAGCAATGATCTCTCAGAGATGCCAACAAGCATCTCATATTACATTGTCCCTGCTAATGTGTAATTTTGTAACATATATATTACTCTTTCTTGTGAAACTATAGAACAAAGCCTACAATAGGCTTTTGGGACCAACTTCTCTAGAAGGACTTGAGTAGCATCAGGCCCTGCAGGGGGAGCTGGTTTTAAGGACCTAAGGTGTGACTGATATGGTGAGAACCAGAACATGGTAGGGCTTGATAAAAGGAAGTATGGGGGTATGATAAAAGGAGGTATTTGGGGGATAAAAGCACTTCAAGTGCCCTCAAACCACATCATCAGAATATGTGTTCATGTTGCCCACACAATCCTGGGCAGAAATGATTAACAAACAATCCCATGTTGGCGAACTTTCTTGCAAACACGAGGAGTGATCAATGCTATCACATAGGAAGTGCTATGACATCCAAATAGGGCAAATCTGTTTTCAGCTTGGAGCCCAATTAGGAAATTACTCCTGCTGCCAAAGGAGTGGGAAACAACTCCACCCATCTCTTGGCACAGGGAACACAGCCAACGGCAGAGGCAGGCTGACTGAGCAGCCCCATCATTGCGTGAGCAGAAACAGGGCCCATTCTCAAGGGGAGCACCTGACACTCAGTGCTCTCTGCCTGCTTATCACACTGCTTTTCTTCTTCCCTGGGACTCTGAAGGAAATAGTCTGCTTTGGACAGGTATGTTTGAGATGCCAATTAATCAGACCAGCAGAGATGTTGAGCAGCTGGATATGCTCTAAAGATCAGGGAGAAGTCTGGGCTGGAGATAAAAATGTGAACCTTGTTGAATTGCATGAGATCACCCAGGGACAGATTGCAGGTAGGGAATAGCATAGGGCAAGGGGTTATTTCAAATAGAAAGCTTCCATCCATGAAAGCAAAGCTGCAGAGCACCCACTATTATACTTTTTTGGCCCCTCTTCCTTCCCAGTTGAGAGACCACCTGAGTTTTCTTTGAGCTCTTCTTTCATAGTGAGCCTAGCAGAAATCTTGAAAAACAGAGGGTAGCATGCATGTTTTTGACTTTTGATCTCACAAAGGTACGTTCTAAGTGGGAAAAATGTGTCAGGCACAAAGTTACAAGGACTGCCTAACAGAGCTCCAAGAAACAAGGGGAGAAAAGTATATGCCAATCTGACATTTGGCTGTGGACCTCAGCAAGTAAATTCTATTCGAAGTTCTAAGTATGGCTTTGCCTGCTGCTATTGAACTAGCTTTCCAGGTATGTTTTGATTTAAAGTGCGTGCACAAATTCCTATGATCTTCAAGAGGTAGAATCTCATTTCCTACCTCTTAAATATGGGTGGACTTAGTGACTCTTCTCATGAAGGGACTAAGAAATACAGCTACGTAACTTCAGGTTTGGGCCATAAAAGTCATGGAGGCTTCACACCTCCTCTTTTGGATTACCAACACTGGAGGAAGTCAGCGCCATGTGAAAAGGACACTCGGGCGAGCCCTGTGGCAAGATCCGTGTGTTGAGGCTTTCGTTTCCGCCAACACTCAGTAAGGAACTGAAGCTTCTTGCCAACAGCCCTATTAGAAGTGGGTCCTCCACTTGGAGGCTTTAGGATACTGAAGCCCTGGTGGAGAGCTTGACGGCAATCTCATGAGACACCCTGATCCAGAACCACCCAGATAAGCTGCTTTCAGATTCCTCACCTTCCCAAACTAAGTGACTGATAAATGTTTTAAGTTGCAAAATTTTGGGTTAATCTGTCATACAGCAGTCGATAACTTATATAACGGAAATTATGAACTGTTATCATTTGAAGTATATCTTGTACTTTTTTGCTTATTTTTTTAGAAAACTTCTTTAGATTTTAATTTAATTTTCCAGGAGACTTCTCAGACTAATGTGAAAAAACAAAACAAAAAATATTCATATGTTGTTTTCAAAAAGCAAGGAACAAGTGAAGCCTATGGCTGCACTAATGTTAAATGCAAAGTTAATTGCAATGTAATGGAAGGCTAATTGAAATTTTTATTGGGGCTATATAATTATATCTAAATGCTTCTGCCATAATTTCATTATTTTTAAAACATCATTCTCCCATCAGAATATAATCATTATATCACCTTAAGTGCTATAAAATTTAATAATCCTGGTAAAGAAGAATTAAGAATTGTGACTTTTTTTTTCTAGCTAAAAACAGATTGTAGATTTTTTGTAAGCTTTTAAGCACATTAACAACAAGAAAATAATTCTTAAAACATAAGCCATACACATACCAGAAACGAGAAGGTCCTCTGACCACCTTTTAAGAGGTTGTTCTAGGGTAGTACTCTTAAACTAACATGCTGCATAGGCAGTTAGTAGTAGTAAGTCTGTTTAAAAAGCAACATTTGGGGGCACCTGGGTGGCTCAGTGGGTTAAAGCCTCTGCCTTAGGCTTGGGTCATGATCTCAGGGTACTGGGATCGAGCCCCGCATTGGCTCACTGCTAGGTGGGGAGCCTGCTTTCTCCTCTCTCTCTGCCTGCCTCTCTGCCTACTTGTGATCTGTCTGTCAAATAAATAAATAAAAATCTTAAAAAAAAAAAAAGCAACATTTGATGGTGCCTGGGTAGCAAAGTCTGTTAACTGACCAATTCTTAGCTCAGGTTGCAATCTCAGGGTCTGGGATCCAGCCCCACATTGGGCTCTGCACTAGGCGCAGAGTCTATTTGAGATTCTCTTTTCCTCTTTCTGCCCCTCCCCCCCACAGTCTCTCAAATAAATTAAAGAAAAACCAACATTTGATAAGGGGTGTTGGTTATTGACATCAGCATACTGCTTAAAATACTAGGATAGCATTCACTCTGTCCAGAATTCTGTCTTTACCAGGATCTGGAAGAGGTCTTTAACTAAAAATTTTATAACAACAAAACATATAAATTAAGAAAAAGCCTACATTATGGAATGAAAATTCTGTATCATTTATCTTATACCTAAATTATAGGCGTCGATGAGTTTGATACACTGGGGTTGGAAATAAGCTTCCAATTTCTCCTAGGAAACTGATAGGCATCCTAATTCCAATGAGGGCTGATAGTCTCAGATCTGGTTTAATCCAGAGCTCTTCTTCCACTGAATAAATTCTGTTGATCTTTTTCTCTATGCCATGCCAATCTGCCATAGAATCCCATTGTCCAATATAGTACCAAGTATTTGCATGTGGTTCTGTAAGTTTAACTTAATTAAAATGAAAAATCAGTTTCTCAGTTGAACTAACTACATTTCAAGTACCCAACTAGCACAGACACAGAGTATTTCTAACATCATAGAAAAGTCTAATGATGTGCTGTCCGAGGATGTTGCTTCTGTGTTATTTCTGTGAAAAATTTCTAGCCTTTTCATCTGTAATTGCTCAGTGTGCCAGTCTAGCTAATACATTTATGGTAGAAAATTTGAAACAGGAAAATCTAATAAAATTAAAATCACTTATCTCATACTACCCAGAAATGAATACGACATTTTGGTGTATTTTCTTCCAGTCTATTTTCTGGGCATACATAAACAGAAATAAGTCAAACAATTTCACTATATTAGCAATATTTTTCTATGTCATTACTACTATGATATCACTTTTAATTGCTGCATAGTATTTTTTCATACAGATTTTTCTGTATTGCTTATGGGTCCCAACTTTTTACCACTTCAATTATGGATACTGTGGAGATTCTTATAGTTAGATTTTTGCCCTTATCAATTATTACTTCCTTTGTATACATTTTGAGAATCGGAACTTCTTAGGCTGGGACTGCTGAGTCAAAGACTATGCCAAGTTCTCAGGCTTTTGATACAAACTGACACCAGAAAATGACACCAGAAAATGTATGCAATACCAACACACACACCCCTAGCACTATATCAAGAAGACCATTTCTCTATCTTCTAGCCAACTCTGGAATTTTTCTATTTTGTGTCCTTTGCCATTTTGGTAAGGGAAAAATTATTTTTTATTCACATGTATTTATGTATTTACTTTCATATGTATTTATTTATTACTGAGGCTAAACATCCGCACGTCTTTCGCAATGGTGTTTCAAGGTGGTTTCCTTCATGTAATGTGGTTATGGGACTATTTTTTAAAAAAATGATTTTATTTATCTATTTGACAGAGAGAGAGAGATCACAAGTAGGCAGAGAGGCAGGCAGAGAGAGAGGGGGGAAAGCAGGCTCCCTGCTGAGCAAAGAGCCTGATGCAGGGCTCGATCCCAGGACCCTGAGATCATGACCTGAGCTGAAGGCAGAGGCTTTACCCACTGAGCCACCCAGGTGCCCTAAACTCTTTTTATGGTAAATGTAGATTTAGCAGAAAATGATGGGGAAAGAGTGACCCAGGTGCCCCATGTTGTGGGACTATTTTTAAAAATACAATATATGCTTAATTTCTTTGTCATAGAGTAATTGACCATATAAACATTGCCTTATTTCTAAACTCTGTTCTGTTCCATTGATCTATGTGTCTATTTTTGTGCCAGTACCATAGTGTTTTGATTACTACAACTTTATAGTATATCTTGAAATCTGGGATTGCGATGCCTCCAGCTGTGTTCTTATTTATCAAGATCACTTTGGCTATTCGGGGTCTTTTGTGATTCCATACACATTTTAGGATTACTTATTCTAGTTTGGTAAAAATGTTGTTGGTATTTTGAGGGTATTGCATTAAATGTATAGGTTCCTTTAGGTAGTAAGGGCATTTTAACAACATTCGTTCTTCCAATTCATAAGCTTGGACTATCTTTCCATTTCTTTGTGTCACTTTTGATTTCTTTCATCTGTGTTTTATAGTTTTTGGAGTATAGGTATTTCACCTCCTTGGTTAAGTTTATTCTGAGGTGTTTTATTCTTTTTGGTGCAATTGTAAGTGGAATTGTTTTCTTAATTTCTCTTTCTGCTACTTCATTATTAAGTGTATAGAAATGCAACAGATTTCTATACATTAAGTTTGTATCCTGTAACTTTACTGAATTATTTTTCAGTTCTAGCAGTTTTTTTTGGTGGAGTCTTTAGAGTTTTCCTATGTGTAGTATCATGTCATCTGCAAATAGTGAAAAGTTTTATTTCTTCCTTACCAATCTGGATGCTTTTTATTCCTTTTTCTTGTCTGATTGCTGTGGCTAGGACTTTCAGTACTATGTTGAATAAAAGTGGTAAGAGTGGACATCCTTGTGTTGTTCCTGATCTTAGAGGAAAAGCTCTTCTTTTTTTTTTTTTTTTTTTTTTTTTTTTTACCACTGAATGATCTTAGCTGTGGGTTTTTCATATATGGCTTTATTATGTTGGGGTATGTTCCCACCCCACCTGGTGGGCATTGGGAAATCACAGACTCTCAATGTGGGGGTGTCCCAGGCTCACACCCAGACAAATTTCTCCTCCTAGCTCTGCGGTACCCAGCCAAAGATCATCTCAGCTGGTTTCAGCTTGAAAAATCATGCCTGAGTGGCTTAGTCACTTAAGCATCTGCCTTCAGCTCAGGTTACAATCCCAGTATCCTGGGATCAAGCTCACAGCTCATTGGGGAGCCTGCTTCTCTCTCCCGCTCCCCCTGCTTGTACACATGTTCACTCTCTCTCTCTCTGTCAAATAAATAAATAAAATCTTAACAACAACAACAACAACAACAACAACAACAACAACTCAGGCATCATATGAGACTTTTTCCCTTATGTAACACCTTGGATCCTTCAGCAATACCTACTGATTCAGTCTTTAAAATATACCCAAAAATAATTTCTCACCACCCTCCTGTTACCATCCTAGTCCAAATTACCTTCATGTCCTACCTGGAAGGTTAGAATCGCCTCTTAAGTGCTTCCTCAGCTTAATTCTTTGTCTTCTTACACTTTCCCCATATAGTAGAGGTTCCTTTAAACCTTAGGCTAAAGTATGTCTCTATTCTGCTCAAAATTTTGTAGGGCTTCACCATATACTCAGAGCAAAGGCAGGCAGTAGCAGGGAAGACCCTGCTTGGCCTGCTCCTACCTCCTGCCTTTCTGATCTCATTGTGCATTGTTTTCCTTTCTGCCAGCTGTACTCAGCTGCACTGATGGCTCTTATTTTGAAGACATGAAGCCCTCTCTACCACAGGACATTTGCATCTGCTCTTCTGGTCTTCTAGGAAGTTCTTCACTTAGATTCTAATTAGGAGTGCTCTCTCTTCCTCTGCTCAAATGTTGCCTCCTGAGAGAGGTTGACAGACTATCAACACCTGGGATTCCTTATTGTGCTGTTCTGCTTTATTTTTCTCTAAAATATTTATCACCATCAGATATATTTTATAGTTACTTACTTTTAAAATTTGCTTATTGATGATCTTTGCACATCAGAATGTTCTTTTCCATGAAGGAAGGAACTTGGTCTTTTCTTGCTGTTACATTCCACCACCTAGAACAGTGCCTTGCCACATAGCTAGTGTTTGTTTAATGAGTACATTTGCATTTCTTCCCTTGTGACTTGCTCAGATCTTTGATTCCCTTTTCTTTCAACTTTTTGGTGTTTCTCTTATTGGTTTAAAAGATGAATCTACATTCTGGATATTTTACCCTTTGTTGGAGACATTTTCTCCTAGTTTTGATTGGCATTGAAATTTTATGTACTATATCCTCTGAAACATAAATTATTTGAATTTTACATTGTTGGGTGTGTCCATTTTTCCAACCATAATTTATTCCACTGCCTTTATGCCATACAAAGTCTTTTGTCCATTTCAGATTTAATAAAATCACACACATTTCTTTGTGGAGTGTTTTTAAAATGTTGAACTTTTCACTCTACTTAGGATCACCTTTGCTGTTTGTTGTGACTGGCAAGTAAGAATGAGGTATGTGAGAAAAGACCAGAGCACAATGAACTCAGAGCTTCTAGAACATGTGGTTGGTTGTGAAATTACAGTGAGCTTGTATTTGGAGGTTTTCCTCATAATGGACAAAGCAGAAGGTGTCTCCATCCGGGCTACTGAAATTATCTCCCTCTAAGCTGATCCTGGAAAATCCATGAAGGTCCTGTTGAAAGACCGATTGTGCCCCACCAGTCTCTTCCCACCAGGGATCTGAACCGTCCTGCAAAAGTCCTCTTCAGCAGCCCAGTTCCTTCCTTTCTCAATGGGCAGAGCACTACTGTTGGATGGAATATACAGATGGGCAACAAGTAAACAAGTAGATACAGCTCTAACCGAGTGGCTTAAGGTGCTATGCTTTCAATTCCATTCCCAGGTCTAATTGAGGCTCTAGCTTCAAAAGAAAGAAATAGCTGTCTTTTTCTGTTCTCATTCAGTTCTGAGCTCCTGCCACTAAATGGGGATCCCCAGATCCACAGCTTCCTAGAGACAGTGTCTCTTAACTCACACGGCACTCGCAGTCTCAAGCAGGCAATTTCGCTTCCCATCAGATTTTCTCTTCTGTACTGTTGTCTCATTATTCTGTACCTGCATGTTTCATTTCCCCAAAGAGAAACAAAGTGGTTTTTTTTTTTCAATCTATTGCACACTGCTTTCGGAAAACATCAAAAAGCATTACATCTGGCTTCATTTGAGTTAAGATTTCAGGCAGGGCATGTGGCAAAGGTGCAAAGACAAGTAGTAACTGCCAGCCAGAAGGTTCCCTGTGTGTTGCTTTTGATTATAAAGATCTCTGATCATACATCAGCCGTTTTGATCATAAGATTACATAATATCAGTGACCTCCAAAAAGTGTTGGGTGAGAACACACAGCATAGATAAAAAACAAATCATTTTCTACTTAATATTCTATTTTACAACTTCTTAAGGCAAACCAACAAAATAATGATTTAGTGTGTCCTCAAAACTTTATACTACATGTGACTAAGTCACCTTGCATCTACGCATATTGTCTTTTTATATTTTGCTCAAGTGATTTAAAAAATTAAATTCTAATTCAGTTCAGATTGCAAGTAATTCCCAGACTTTTGAAAATACATAGCCTTCATAAAGGGCAAGCTGTGAACTTGCAGGGGGCCTGCTGGATGTCGTAATGGATTTGTACGTAAATGAAAATTAATCAGTAAGTGAGCAATAGCTGCAAAGGATAAACATCTAAGGTTAAATGAAAGCAGGAGAATTATTTCACTCAGATTAGAAATAAAGAGCAGTCTTGGGAGAGTCATGCAGAGAAATGAATATATATATATGTATGTATGCATGTATATATTACTTATTTATTTATTTACTTTTCCCTTATTGATTGGGTAGAGGAAAAGTTGCAGGAATCCTGAAGGCTCATTTGCTCTCAAGAGGAGGTAAGGATATGAAGCCATTCCTGGAATCAACCAAAACGGTGGAAGAGGAAGAAAGATGGAGGAAAAGCCTAGGAACTCCTCGAGGGTTTAGGATGAATCAAAAGGGTCTACTTCTTGTGAGACTACAAAAGCCAAGACTAGATTAAGTTGTCAATCCAAAATAAGGGTTGAGGACTGAGATACTCAAAAGTACTTTGGTGGAGAAGGGAAAGAAACAAATAATTTTGAATTCCCAGTAAGAGGTAGGCACACCCATGATCTTAGAATGCCAACTCTCTCCTCTGCTATGTAAGAAGCAGGGAGAAGAGGGGCGCCTGGTGGCTCAGTGGGTTGAAGCCTCTGCCTTCAGCTCAGGTCATGATCTCAGGGTCCTGGGATCGAGCCCCACATTGGGCTTTCTGCTCGGCAGGGGGCCTGCTACTCCCTTCTCTCTGCCTGCCTCTCTGTCTACTTGTGATCTCTCTGTCAAATAAATAAATAGAGAAAAAAAAAAAGAAGATAGAAGAAGCAGGGAGAAGAGACAGGGCTGGGGCTGCCACTTCCTAATCATGGACCTTACAGGTTTCATTTTTTGGAGCATTGGTTTCATGTCATTTACTTTTTTTTTTTTTTTTTTTTTTAAAGATCTATTTATTTTAGAGTGGGGTAAGGAGAGGGAGAAAGAGAATCTCAAGCAAACTCCCTGCTGAGCATGGAGCCCTGTTTCACAAGCCTGAGATCATAACCAGAGCTGAGATCAAAAGCCAGATGCTCAACCAACTGAGCCACCCAGGCACCCCTCACGTCAGTTACTTTTTATCCATTTATCCATTCATTCAAACATTTACTGATCACATTCACTGTGCCAACCACTATGCTTGGAACTGGAGAATGTGAAGATGAATGCAGATACAGACTCTGGGGCCCAGAAGTCTTCAGTTGAGAGAAAGGAAACATGTACTTAGCAGACATGATGGTTAGTGCAACTAGGAGGAAGGGACTCTGTGAGCCCAGATCATTTGTCATGGATGATATTCAAAATAGTTAACATCTTGTTAATGTGGGCCTGGTGAATCAGAAGGGATGCAGCCAGAGAAAACCAACCCATTGACCCACCATTCTGGCCGTTTCTGTGCCTACTGGCATAATGTTGGATGTGTATATCCCACCACTGAGGAGGTCTTCATGATAACTCTCTCTGTAGCAGCAACAACAAAGTATGTACTTAGAAATAAAGAAAGGCAAAAATATAAGAAATTAAATACTTTTCCATTTTCTTGTATCAACAGCTCTTTAGTCCTGCCATCATCATCCATAAAGGTAGTACACAAAAGGCATAATTCTTTCAAAAGAAACAGGGATGTTGATACTAGTAGACAAAAAGAAACTCAAACACCAATTTTCCAACAAATCATAAAATGGACATAATATGACATTGCTGGTTGTTATTAGGAATAAATTAAAGATGGAAAGCAATTATTTCAGTGCTTAGTACACAGAGGGTCCTAGATAAATGGGGTTATTAATGTCTTTTTACCAGATGAGAAAACTGAGACTGAAAGAAATTAAAGAATTTGTTCAAGTTCACATGACTAGTTAATGTTGAAACCAAAACTTGATATTCCTATTAAGACCATACAGTGGAAAGCTCGCAATCTCTCCTTGTGTTTCTTTAATTACTCTTCTAAGTTGTAAATTGAAGATATAATTGTGTATTTACTTTATTTACCCTTAGCGATATTGACAAGTTCAATGTTGTACACTAAAGGGATAACTGATATAAGTTATTCTGATATTCGATCCAATTATGGGGCTTTATAGGAAGACTGGCTAAGCTGATCACAAGTTCATCACCCAGATGACATCGATTCTGCTGGGGCAGCTAATTTAAATTACAGGCATAGGCACCCAGGAGGATGAAAGCAGCCGCTGGGTTGTGAGCCTTGAAAAGTCAAATCTATAAAGTGACAGCAATGGCCCGTGGCCTGTGATGCTTAATACAGGCAGGGAGCGTGAAAGTGATTTGTGATTAGAAGAACGTGAGCACAGCCACATAAAACACCTTTATGTGCTCATTTGTACCAGTGCTGTGCAAACCAATTAAGAAAGCCACCCCCCCCCCACCACACAAAAAAGGATAATGGAAGGAGGGGATATTTGCATTGGAAATTTTGTGTTGAAAAAGGTTTCACCGAAAATTATTTAAAAGACGTGATAGAATATTTTGCATAGGATTTGTAGAGGTAAAGCTCAGCGCACCTGTGCCGAGTTGGTGGTTTGTGGCTTTGTGCCCAGAGGGAGAACTCCAAGAGGGAGACAGAATTGATGAGCAGCAGTAGACCTCACTACTCGCACAGCCTGAGTCAGGCAGTCCTTTCTGATAGTTAAGAGATTATGAAGACACCTGACAATCACAGCACTGGAAAAAGTCGAAAACAAAGCAGAGGATCAATTCTTTCCTTATCCACACGTCCATCAGAGATAGGTCACTCTCCCCTCATGCATCTGAAATAACTCACCTTTGAGCAGAGAAAAAAAAAACCATACACATAAAGCTTTGCCAAAAAAAGAAATCATATTTTCTTTCAGACAAGTTATGAAAAAGGGATACACATGAACTAGGATGTCTATAATCATGGCTCTTACTGCTTTGGACACAGCTCAGTCTTGATATAATATCTTTGTAGCCACGCAAAGCATTTTATGCACACAAAAGAGTCAAAGTTACCATGGAAACCAAGGTTTTAGAAATTTCTGCTTTTTTTTTCTTTCACAATTAAAAAATCTCTTTATGGTTGTATATTTTTAGTTGAATAGATTACTAGCTTTTTAATCTCTGAACCATATTTGCCTCATCTTCTGAAGAAAGCACTTCAACTATGGAAACAATTCAAGGTCTTCATAGATGGACCCACCTGCTGAGTATTCTGATGAAACTTACACTGAAAAGCCAACGTGCAATTATAGATACACAAACGACCACTTTCCATAAGATGCTATGTTTGCAGATAACAGCATTTCAATAAAAATACAAACTATTATTTCCGATACAGAATGAATTACCCCTTTTGATAACTGGTTTTATTGTAATAGTCTGGGCCAAGAAATTTATAACCAGTATATTAGTGATTAAGTGCTAAAATTCATTTCTATGAATAGTACTGCTTTTTAAGAAACCTGAAATTTCACCTACATTCCTTTTATAGGACCAGCAGAATAGTCACTATGTTTCCGATATGTCTACGGCTGAAATGTCTACATATCTACTAATGAAGGACTCACATTTCTCCTCCATGATGTAGAGGTATTACAGGGAAGTGGCTTCCCAACCGGGGACTACATTTTCCAGGGACCCTGCATCTAGTGATGGCAAGAGACTAGTTCTCACCAATGAACATGATGCGTTGACACCTTTGGGGTAAAGTGATTCAATAAAGAGTGTGTGTTCTTGATCTTTTCTGAGAAGATTTTGAGACTTAAGGGGAGCGGTCAGCAACGTATAGGCCGCAGGCCAAATTGAGCCAGCCAGTTGTTTTTATAAATAAAGTTTTATTGCAATACAGCCCTTCTTAGCTGTCTATGGCTACAACTACAGAGTGGAGGAATTGCAAGTGACCATGTGGCCTACAAAGCCTAAAATATTTACTATCTGGCTTTTAAAGAAAAAGTTTACCAATTCTTACCGTAGGGGATATTGGAGCTGATTATGGAAAGAGTCTGGGTTCTTGAAGAGGATCCTTTATGGGATTCTGTGCTAATAAATATAAATACAAACTTATCTTTGTAATAAATTTTGAAGTCCCAGCTCTTTTAGTTTTCTGGCTGTTTTCTTTCACCATAAAATTTACTCTTCCACACCTGGAAAATTTTGGCTTATGCTCCAAATCTTCTTGGTTTACCCATGACAGTAAGCCTACTAGCAGGGCGTATGATTAGGGCTCTGCATGTTGTATATGAATTCTCCAGCCAGATGGTGTAGCCATGTTTCCTTTGTAATTAGCAGCCTGGCTCTAAGCTCAGCGAGGGGGTGAACCCTGGCTTCCCCTGCAGATGGGGAGTTCTATCCAGAACTGATGCAAGTTGTTCTTCAGTTAAATCCCTCTAGATAAAAGTTCAACTCTTCCTGGATGGGAATGTCAACACTGGCCACCCAAAGATGTTGAGAAAAAAGAAGAAAGCCACACATTCTCTTTATGTGTTGGTTATCTGTTCCTCCTGGTATGTTTCCCCACCCAATGCAGGAGTTGGTCTTGTAGCATGTAGTTAAAATAATTTGTTTTAAAAATCCATAAAGCAGGGCACCTGCCTGGCTCAGTTGGTGGGGCCTATGGCTCTTGATCTTGGGGTTGTTTGAGCCCCACATTGGGTGAAGAGATTGCTTACAAAATAAAATCTTAAAAAAAAAATCCATGAAGCATTTTAGATTGAGATTCACATGTACTATAAACAATTTGACTACAAACTCAAGAGGATGAACTAAAGTTCTTGGGTTTGTGGTCAAGGTTATTATTTTATGTTTATCTTTAAAGATTTCATTTATTTATTTGAGAGAGAGTGGAGCAGGGGCAGGGCAGAGGGAGAAGAAACAGACTTCCTGCTGAGCGGGGAGCCCTATGTGGGGCTCTATCCCAGGACCCAGGGATCACGACCCAAGCCAAAGGCAGATGTTTAACCAGCTGAGCCACTCAAGTGCCCCAGGGTTACCATTTCATTTTAAATACTGAAGTTAACATAGGAGGAACAGACATTCAAATAAATAGTTTCTCAGTGTCAAGCATGGTTGGATTTGAGAAGAAATGTTACATGAGGAATTAAGACATAAATCATGGTGAAAGGGAAAGTATTTTTAGTTATTATCATTTTTCTCTTAAAATAGTTTTAAGTAGACTCTACATCCAGTGTGGGGCTAGAACTTCTGACCCAGAGATCTAGAATCACATGCTCCACTGACTGAGCCAGCCAGGTGTCCCAAAGTGAAGTATTTTAGAATATAGACAGGCATGACTTATTTGAGATAACTGTGAGAGAATCAGTTAAAAATGTCTACATAGTGTTTCTGGAACATCATGCATTTTGATTTAAAAATTTAAAAAATGGACGATCTAATGGTAATCATAGAGAACTTTGCTTTTATTAAATTATTTTGATCCAATATTTGGGAAGATAGATCCCATCAACAGGAAGTACCCCAAATATTCCTTTTTTTTTCTTTGCAATTTGGTTGAATATTCACTGTTCGCTTAATCATTTATTTGTATCATTCATCCAACAAACATTCATTAAGTGCCTAGAAAGCATCCTCATTGCTCTGGGAGCCGAGTGTTGTCTACCACATCCTGTGGGGGCACATAGTTATAGACAGCATTAGCTCCAGAGCAAAGCTGCCAGAATTTGACTCGAGGTGCTTTCATTTATTAGCTGTGTAGCTTGGACAAGTCATTAAAGGTCATCATTCTCACTGTTATCATCTGCAAAATCAAAGTTAATAACAGTACCTAAACATCACTGGGTCTTTGAGGAGATTAAATGAGATAATTTATGAAAAATTCCTGGAGCAGTGAAGGCAAGTAGCAAGTAATGACATACTTTGTTACAATACTTACCTACAAGATGGTTCAGTTCAAACAAATCACCAGAATTGAAAATAAAATATCACAATCTATGTCCTGATGCCAGTTATTAGTGTCTACATATTATGCAGAAAACACATTTTGGATTTACCAAACAGTTCTCCTTGTCTCCCAACATAACATAAAAATATCTTTTTCTCCTCTCACCAAGTAAACTAAGACAAAAAAAGAGTCAGGACATAGGCATTTTCACTTCCTGATATTTACTTGCCTACAGTTCAGAGAAGAGCAGTTCAGGTGGTCCATTTTTTCAAATGGTGGTCTAAAATGGTTCAGCTCAGTTAGTCAGTAATATGTCCATGCATGTTGTAACTATTTGGGGAAAAAACTCCAAGGAAGTGGGTACATGGGTGAAATAGGTAGGACAGCCACCGTCCCACTCCTCAGTCAGCAGAGCAACACTTCTAGAGGCCGAGATTTTTCTTAAAAAGATTTATTTGTTTATTTGAGAGAGAGAACACAAGCAGGAGGAGGGTCAGAGGGAGAGGAAGAGAGAATTTGTAAACAGACTCCCTGCTGTGAATAGAGCCTGCCGTGGGGCTTGATCCCAGGAACCTGAGATCATCATCTGAGTCCAAATCAAGAATTGGACACAATCGACAGGAGCTACTCAGTCACCCCCAGAGGCTAAGATACCTGTGTATAGTTTACATCTACATATCCAGCCATTACTGCCACCTCATGGGACCCTGAATTTCCTTCAGCACTTAATTAAGCTCACTAGGCTCTGAGTCCAGCAACTCCATGGACCATTACTGCATTCCTAAGCCTGCCTGATATCAGTGCTCACACAACCTTAATATGGAAGCATCCATCTCTTTAAGAAAGTTAGTTGTACTGCCAATGGAAATGTGATATCTCTATGGCTCCACTGCCACCTAGCAGTAGCACCAGTTTTAAGATTTAAGCCCTTCTGAGTTTACATTTGCAGGTAAGTATGAAGATGTGTGGCATCTAGGTTTAGGGAGAGTGCTCTAGTGTAATGAAAAGAAGACCAGACACAAAGGTGTAGAATGGAGATTATGACCTTGGGAAAACCATTTGACTTCTGTATGTTATACAAGATGAAATGAATATTGATGTCCAAAGGGCTGTTGTGAGGTTAAATGTGGAAGTTTTTGAAAAAGGAAAGAGCTATGCAAATATGACTATTAATATAACCTTCAAGGCAAAGATGAAAGTCTTCAAGGATGATTTAATTGACACTGACTATTTCTTGATGCCTCCATATGCAACAGAAGGTGACTAGGAAGTTCACGTCGGGTTGTTTACATAGCAACTTTCTAACCCACTCTGACATGCAAATCATGTACCTTCTGGTACATTTGCCTCTAGTTGACAGAAAGAGACAACTCGGCATAGTACAAACAGGCAGCGTGCTATGACGAACATTATCCCCACACTGACCGAGGGGAAAAAATCCACATGTTGTCCAAGCCACAGTTGGTCGGATCTCAGCCTGGGAAGAGCTGAGCTGGTTGTGCTGGCAAAGCAGATGGCACACAGATCAAATGTTATTTACCAGGTTCAACTAAACAAAAAGGGCAGCTGTGAGAAACTCAAGAGCCAGAAAGGAATCAATCTGAAGTATCCTGTAATAATTAGAAAGTGACAATGAGACCTTTCTCTGGCGGCAGTGGGCCAGCACAGCATACAGGGGACCACTTCTAACTAACTTTTTCTCTATAATATAGTGCTAGTTGGCTCAGAAATAGGGTCTAGAGCTAAGCCAGATGAAAGCAAGATAGGTAGCTTTCTATGGTAGCAGCCAAGCATCTTCCCTAATGTTTTGAGTCTGAAGTTCTGCGAAGTCATCGTGAAGGTCTCCCATCACTTCAGTGGCTTATTTAGAACATTGCACTAGGGTCTTCAGGTTGATAATTTCAACAGTTGAAAAGCAGTCCCTTTCATCTGTTTCAAGGCCTTACATCACGCCCTTAATTGTGCTCAGAATTCCTCTACCACTGTGGATTTAGGTCACCAGTGTGAGTATACTGTGTATTATGGAGTGATTTTGGAAGGCACCTAAAAGTTCATGACCTGCTGAAGGAAAGGGCACTGAACAATTGACAGAAGGTGGTGGTCTGGATCCTGACTCTACAATCTGAGTGCCATATTTTTGTTAAGATTTTATTTATTGATTTGAGGGAGAGAGAATGTGAGAGAGAGTACGAGCAGTGGGGAGAGGGATGAGGCAGGGCTTGATCCCAGGACCCTAGGATCATGACCCAAGCTGAAGGCAGATGCCCAACTGACTGAACCTCCCAGCATCTCCTTGGTGCCATATTTAAGAGGCACCTCCTATCTTCCAGGCACTGGGAAAGGCAGTGAAGATCTGAGATGAAGTTTTCCATGGAGGAACTGAGTCTGTGGAGGCACAGACAGTGTAGAATCTGACATCTTCAATGTGATAGACATCAAACCATCAGAGAGCAAGCCAAGGGCTCTACAAGCAAGAAGATGATGAGTTCTGCCTAGCCAGGGCTGGGCCATGAGGGACAAGAGGGGCTTCATTACACAGAGAAGAAGAAAAGAGGATTGCAGATATGGCAAGATCACATGTAAAGGCATAGTGTGTGCTCCGGGAACCAGAGGGTGTAGGTAAGGGGACCTCACTGAACCCCAGATTTTCTGCTGGTAAATTTTGATCTCACAGGCCTGTTTCGAGAATCCAATAAGGTCAAGTTTGTTATGATAGCTCCCTTTTTGCTTTTCTCAAGGTAGGATTTGCGGATCACCTGTGTTAGATTCATCTGGGGATACTTGCCAAAAATTCATATTCCTGGGCCCCAGCCCAGATATCCTGAATTTGAATCTGGGGTGCAGATTCAGATGATTTTTTAAATAAGTACTCCAGGTACTAAAGATAGAGAATCGCTGATACTGTCTATAGGGATTAGGAGCAATTCAGAGGTGAACTAATCTGATTTCACAGACTCACTGTGAGTTAAATGACTAGGTCAGCATGTTTTCAAAGTTGGACTAGAGCAAAAGAGAATTCAGAAAGATGTATGTATATACATATTGGGAAAAGTTACTCCTCTGAGTCTTTCTTCTTGATCTACCTAGAAATGCACTTGATACTTAAAAAAAATCAGAAAAGAGAATTGCAAGAATATATATAGATATATTTAATGGTACATAAAATGCTATATGTATAGTATTTGACCAAGTCAGCATTCCATACCAAGCACTTCTAACTGCAAGGCAGCAAGAAATTTAAAAGTTCTCCATAATTTTACTTGAAATAATGTATTATTTTCTTCCAATGAACTCTTTATGATTTATTATTATGGCTCTCTCTCTGTCTCTCTCTCTCTCTTTTTTTCCCTGCCAAACACTTACCATTGAAAACAACTGCACTAGTATCTACAGGAAAATACTCGATTGAGCGGGCCCACATATCACTGTAATTGTTTTCTACTGGAAACCAAATAGAATGGGACATGAGTCAACTGCCAAGACTCAGGATTTACTATCATTAGAGCAGTTCAAGTTGAATGGGATTGTGGAGGCTTTCAAGACAATGCAGAAGAGGGAGTTTAAAGTCATGACCTCTGAGTTGGAGAATGGGAAGTCTATGGTAGGCCAGGAAGGAAGCTCCAGAGAAGGAAGATAGCAGGCCAGAAGGGTGGGTGGGAATGAAATGCTCACACACACTGAGAGAGAGAGAGCGCACCAATTGTACTGGAAAGGGTGTGGGAACTAGAACCAGACCTGTAGTCACATCCATGCACCTTCATGTATCTAGTAAGGTACTTAGCTCTAGAGGCCTCGGTTTCTTCAGTAAAGTGGGGTATTACTATCTCCACTGCAGGGCTGCGAGGTGGATTCAATCTCTGCCACTGTTGGACACCAAGTAAGCAGTAACCCTTAAAACTAGATATCGGTATACCCAACAGACACTTAAAAAAAAACAAACCAAAAAACCCTAGATTTTACTTTGAATCATCAGAATGAATTTCAGCCAATGATTTGCTGCCCGAAGAGTCAAACTGAAACTTTGCTTGTCTAATGTCATCAGCTACATGTGCCTTAGAACAGTTGAAGGGTGCCTGGGTGGCTCAGTTGGTTAAGCATCTGTCTTCAGCTCAGGCTCTGATCCCAGAGTCCTGGGATTGAGCTCTGCATTGGACTCCCTGCTCAGCCTGCTTCTCCCTCTCACACTCTCCCTGCTTGTGTCCCCTCTCTTGCTGTGTCTCTCTCTGTCAAGTAAATAAAATCTCAAAAAAAAAAAAAAAAAAAAGAACAGTTGAAACCACTGACAGGCAGGCTTTCAATAGGCAGGCTTACGAGAGCACACCTCTAGAAAGCAAAGTTTCTTTAGCAGCATTTAGTCTGCATTCTTCAAAGACAAGATGATACCCACAAGCTCCTGGTCTTAGAAATACAGTGTTGGAAAGCAGGTTAGTGCTGAGATATTTTGATGCCTAAGAACCACCTGGAGAGGGATTCAGAACACTAATTAGTATGCACATAAGATTGCTCAGCGGGTATTATCTTGTTAGATTATGCATGATTGAAAAAAGATAAATTGAAAAGGGGTATGTGGAGAAATGGAATCAGCACAATCAGCCAATGTCCTAGTCACAACCTTTAAAAAAAGGTAAATTGGAGGTCAGGGCTTTGTTTTTCAGCCAGACATGGACTTGTGGACAACCATAGGTTCAGGAAATGTAAATAATGTGGGTTCCAAAAGGCAGTAGTAGATACCCATGACCTTTCTTTAAAAGGACAGTAGAGGGCACCTGAGTGGCTCAGTTGGTTAAGCATCTGTCTTGGGCTCAGGTCATGATCTCAGGGTCCTGGGATGGGCTCCCTGCTTGGTGGGGAGCCTGCTTCTCCCTCTACCTGCTGCTCTCTGTGCTTGTGCTCTCTCTCTCTCTCTCTCATTTTATTTCAAATAAATAATAAAAGTGAAATCTTTAATTTAAAAAAAGGACAGAATGTGAAGAATGTTTACATGGGGAATTAGAATATCCATGCGATACTGGGGAGCCTGGGTGGCTCAGTGGGTTAAGCCTCTGCCTTCGGCTCAGGTCATGATCCCAGGGTCCTGGGATTGAGCCCCACATTGGGCTCTCTGCTATGCAGGGAGCCTGCTTCCCCCTCTCTTTCTGCCTGCTGCTCTCCCTATTTGTGATCTCTGTCTGTCAAATAAATAAAGAAAATCTTAAAAAAAAAAAGAATATCCATTCGATATCCTAAAAATAAAATGAATTGCAAATTTAATTTGCAAGTGGTCTTACAATCAGCAGATATTTGGCCTGACAGGTCCACGATCCCTCAGGTCATGGCGTTCTGGAGAAGTCTGGGGAGAGTGCTGTGAGGATGGACAGCAGAGTAGCTTCGTGGAGCATGGGTTGTGGTTGCCTTTGGGCAGGCTCTTCTCAGGCTGAGCTGTGTCCAAGGAGTTACACCTCTTAGGAAGCACGAAGGGGAAAGATGCCCAGGCATGTCATCATCAACTCAAGATTGCCTATGAGCCTCTGCCAGGAGATCTGGTCATTAGGTACTGTTAGATCCCCCCCAAAATGGGTCCGTGATTAAAGGAGTGAGACTGATAAAAAGCAAACAAAGCTTTATTTCGCGCCAAGCATCAAGAATCAGACTGAACGTTCAGGGATGCACCTCTTACAAGAGAGGGCGACCCTTCTCTGTTTCACAGACTAGCTTTTAAGGGCAAAAGCCATGCGGTTGGGCCTGGCCATGCACAGGTGGCCAATGAAATTGTAACACAGAGAGAAAGCTGCACAGTCATGCTAGGTGACCAACTGAATTACAATTTACCCTATAGTAGACATTTGAAGTAGCCTATCACCTTGGTTAGAACTGGCGCCCAAAAGGCTCTCAAAGGGCGGGGCCCATACTCCTTGGTAGCTAGGGAGACAGTATGCAACCCCCCACTGATCGGATGTCTCCACCTGGCCTGACCCACCCTTGTATCTGGGCTTTGTTACCTGGGGCTGGTTTCAGGGACTTGTTTTTAAGTAAGTCACCTGGGGGAAGGGGAGCAGGGATAGTTTAAGGGTTAAACAACGTTATTGTTTTAACCTTGATGGAAGCCTCTGGCTAAACAGGTCCTTACAGGTACCAGGCAGCAAGGAGGGAAATCGAGAAGCAGATATGTGAGCAGGGAATCAGCAGGATCATACTCCTGAAAGCAAGCCCCAAGGTTTGCTCACAGACACTCATTTCTCAGCAAGACCCACTCCAGCTCATTTTACCTCCTCTATGGTCTAAACCAGACCTCATCCGACTAACTGATTCAACTAGGCTAAGCTCATTTGAATTCACTGTTGCATATAACAATACTTAGTAATCATGCAAAAAATAAGTTTCTTTCTTGCAATGGGTTTTCACATATACTCCCTAATTCCCATCACATCTTTTGCAGTCATATAAAACATTTGGCCAATTTAGGGATGTTGGTGGGACTCAAAAAAAAAAATAAATAAATAAAAAAGAAAGAAAAACAGCAGCAGTAATCTTGTTTAGTTTATTTAGGTGGAGAAACTCAAATTATTTTTTGTACAAGCAGATTGATTATATAGAGTTTTAAATCAAATGTCAAAATTCTGGGATCTGTGACAAGAGAAATAAAACCTCTCCAGTAAAGAAAACCTCTATGAGTCATTTTCTATTCTTTTGTTACTGTAGTAATTTTATTGAAAAAACAAAATGCAATGCTTTTCTGGAGACAAAAGCACAATCACTAGTTCTAACCTTTGTCAATGCAGCACAAAAGCAGAGAGATTTTTGTTTAACACCAGAAACCCACAAATGAAAAACTGAAAGTCATTGGTAACCAAGGAAACTCACAATGAATGGTTGGGTGTCCCTGGAACTCTTTCAAAGAAAGATAAGAAGGGGCAGGAGGAAGATAATACAACTATAGGTTAAATCCCACTGCAAGAAAAGATGTGCCCTGCCAAAGTGTCTTGTAAATAACATCTCTATTTGCATTTTGCTGATTCTCTGCTACAAACAATTCAACATCAGGAATACCTATTTTCGGCCTTAGCTCATAGCAGCATTGCGTTTTATAATAAAACCTATTTAATGTTTCATTTTAGTCTGTGGCCTTTCAGGTATCCCCAATTTTGCCCTCAAGGGCCATAGTCCCAAAGTTCTATTTCCTGCCAAGATATTTATTTCCTGCTGTGGTTGCCAAGTTATCGTTCCTGGATATAACATTGTCAATTGCGACTATTCACGAGGCACACCCAAATACTTGCCCACACAAGCATCTCTCAGTTTTTATCACCAAACACATTCCCAGCATGCCAGCCATGCATGGAGAGGAAAGACAGAAAAAACAAGATATAGAACCCCAGGCCAAGGAACAGACAACTGCAGAGACAGAACAAACATATGGGATGAAAAAATAAAAGACATCCAACTGGAAATATAGCCAGAGAAAACATAAAAACTGTGCTTTGCCAAAGCTAGCGACACAGCACTGTATGCATGCGCGGGAGAAACAGAGTCAGACATAGGGAGCTGTCATCACTAAGGGTTGATTTCCTGTATTAGCTGGGGGCAGGGCACACAAGGAGGCAGAGATGGAAGGAACCATAGGAAGCCCCAGAGCTAGGGAATGCATCAGGTGTGACTGCTCATAGGTAGAACAGAACAATTCGTACTTGGTATAGGGAGTGAGGGGTGTGTGTGTGTGTGTGTGTGTGTGAATGTCTGTGTGTGCGCATGTAAGGGTTGCTTAGCTTGCACATGGAGTATAAAGGTGTGATAAGAAAGGGTAGTGGAAAGATACCATCAATAAAACAAGAAGGCAACATACAGAATGGGAGGAGATATTTGTAAATGATATATCTGATACAAGGTTAACAACCAAGATATATAAAGAACTCCAAAAAGCAAATAATCCAGTAAGAAAATGGGCAGAGGACTAGAATAGACTTTTTTTCCAAAGAAGACATACAGATAGCCCATAGACATATGAAAAGATTCACATTGCTAACCATCAGAGAAATGCAAATCAAAACCACAATAAGATAACACCTCACACCAGTCAGAATGGCTAGGCTAAAAAAGGCAAAATACAAAAATAGAAAGTGTGGGTGTGGATTTAGAGAAAAAGGAACCGTCATGCAACTGTTGCTGGGAATGTAAAGTGGTGCTGCTGCCGTGGAAAACAGTATGGAGGTTCCTCAAAAAATTAAAAATGGAAATACTATACAATTCCAGTAATTCCACTACAAGGTATTTACCCAAGGAAAATGGAAACACTAGCTCAAAAAGATATATGCCTCCATAGGTTTATTTACAACTGCCAAGATATGGAAGCAACCTAAGTGTCCATCCATGGATGAATGGATAAATAAGATGTGAAACACACATTCACACACACACACACACACACACACACACACACACACATACACGAATATTACTCAGCCATAAAAAGGATAAGAATATGATACAAATGTAGTGATCCAAAGGGGCACGTGCATGCGAAGGTTTATAGCAGCAATGTCCACAGTAGCCAAACTGTGGAAAGAGCCCAGATGTCCATCGACAGATGAATGGATAAAGAAGATCTGGTATATATACATAATGGAATACTATGCAGCCATCAAAAGAAATGAAATCTTGCCATTTCCAACGACGTGGATGGAACTAGAGGGTATTATGCTGAGTGAAATAAGTCAATCAGAGAAAGACAATTATCATATGATCTCACTGATATGAGGACTTTGAGAAACAAGGCAGAGGATCATAGGGGAAGAGAGGAAAAAATGAAACAAGATGAAACCAGAGAGGGAGACAAACCATAAGAGACTCTTAATCCAGGAAACAAACTGAGGGTTGCTGGAGGAGAGGGAGGTAGGAGGGATGGGGCAGCTGGATGATGGACATTGGGCAGGGTATGCATTGTGGGGAGAGCTGTAAATTGTGTAGGACTAGTGTATCACAGACCTGTACCCCTGAAACAAATAATACATCATATGTTAATAAAAAATAATAAACATTTTTAGCAAAATTAAAAAAAAAAGACTTTGCCATCTGAGACAATGTGGATGGACCCCAGAGGGTATTACACTAAGTGAAATAAGTCAGACAGAGAAAGACAAATACCGTACGATTTCACTCATAAGTGGAATCTGAATAAACAAAACAAATGAATAAAGAAACAAACAAAATGCAGGATCAGACCCATAATATACAGAGAACAAACTGGTGGTTGCCAGAGGGGAGAGGGATAGGAGGGTGGGGGAAATGGGCGTGGAATGGGGGGTGGTGGGGGAGATAGAGGCTTCCAGGCATGGGATGAATAATTCACGGGGATGAAAGGTACAGCAGAGGGAATATAAGCAAGGGATGGTAAAAGAGTTGTCGAATCACTATGCTGCACACCTGAAATTATTATGTGTCAACTATACTCAAAAAAAAACAAAAAAAAAGAGGCTGGTGGGGTAAAAAGCAAAATGTGATTAGGAATCTGGAGTCTCTAGAACTAGAATTGAAAGAAACTTTGAAAAAAAAAATCACACTGCTCAGCCATTCATCTTCATCTCCAAAACTGTTGGGGATAAATGGCATCTAGTTTCTTTTCATATTTTCTGAAATGAGACTCTATGACCTTACTAATATGATTATTACAATTATTTGCTGGATGTATTCTGGGTGCGGGATGCCTCGTTTGGACGGTTACAAGCCTCACGTCTAATCCTTGTGATAATCCTGCAAGACACGCACGATTATCTTCCTCTCACAGACGAGAAGTCGGTGACTCCGCTAAGTTAGGTAACTTGCGCAAGGTGACAGAGACACTTGGCTCCGAGTTTCAGATCCACGTCTGAGTCCCAAATTGGAACATCCCCACGACGACATGCTGGTTTTCCGAGAGCCGCACTGCAGAGGGTACGATGTTCAGGAAATCATTCAGTCCTGGCTCCCCACCTAAAACCCTGCGGTCCCAGAAACACGTCAGAACCTTTAAAACCAACTAACGACATTCTTAGACATCATTAGCTGAAAGGAGCAAATTCCTCTGGTCAGCCCTTGGATTTTCTGCCAAGGACACAGGGCTGAAATACCAGCACGGGGCCGTGGACAGACACTGCCTCTGTTTTTTCTGCTCTTAGATAACGCAACTAAGAGCCCCATTAATTAAATCACACGAGGAGTTGCAATCCAAGAGGACCTGGAACTGCCTACTGGTGGTTTCTTTCTGGAAGGGAGTCAGGAATTACTTGGCACGCAATGAATGGGCAGACCTTAGGTGCCATCCTAAGATATTTTTAATGTCATGCAGGAAGTTGCTCCCAATTAAGCTTAAGTAGTGGGCAAAAAAGTGCCGTCTCCAAGGAGACAGCATCACCTGGCTGTGAATGGAGGCTGCTGGCATGCGGCTCGATGGAATGAATCCGGCCTGAGGATTTGGGGCCATGCCAAGCAACAAATTAGTTCTGCATCTAGTAGATGAGGTTGTAATTTATTTTTCTTGGCTGGGAGGAGGGGAGGAAATTTTTGCAGGTGAATGTTCTGAGAAGGTCCCCACAGGCGGGTGGAACATCAAAGTTCTGCATACCTAGGAGGTGTGAAAGGGTGAGCTCCACACACGCGGGATCAGAAACCACAGCTAGGAGAAGGGGTTGGCAAGTGATGGCTGGTTGCATCCAGCTTGCAGCCCCGCATGGTACGGCCAGAATGGCTTTTGTGTGTTTGTTTGTTTTAAGATTTTATTTATTTATTTGCCAGAGAAAGAGAGAGAGAAAGAGAGGGAGCACAAGCCAAGGAGTGGGAGAGGGAGAAGAGGGCTTCCCGCTGAGCAGGGAGCCCGATGTGGGGCTCGATCCCAGGACTCCGGGATCATGACCTGAGCCAAAGGAAGATGCTTAAGCAATGGAGCCACCCAGGTGTCCCAAGTTTTGCGTTTTTAAAAAGGATTAATAAAAGAAGTTTCTGCAGGGACCATATTGGGCTTGCAAAGCCCAAGGTATTTGTTATGTGGCCTTTTGCAGAGAAAGTTTGGCCACTCCTGGTTTGAACATCACCACTGTGAGACTGAAGGTCCCTTCAGGCCTCCTACCCCCACCCTGTGTACCTGGCCACTTGCGAGTTTCAGCGTGTCCTCCATTTCTGGTTCCTTCTTCCTTCTCTGTTGGATCCTTCCTCTCAGCTTACAAATATCATTACGTTTTCATGACCCCGCTTCCTCTGAGAAAAACTCTCTCCTTGACCAAACTCAGGCTCCCCAGGGCCCTCTTCTTGACTAAGCCTCCACCTCGGCCTCACAGGACTGCAGACACTGAGCACAGATTTTTGTCTGCTCCTCATTCTACTAGGAGACTTGAGCAGACCAGCATGTTTCTAAGGCCATGTCCTTGGGTCGACCCAGCCCCTCCTTATGTGCATGTCTGGGAAAACTCAAGGCTGCCAAAGAATTTACTGTTTGTTGCAAGCAAATCTCAAAGATAAGGCCCCTGTCCCTCAGTCCCTGTGGGAAGCTAGGAGCCCAATTTCAGTAAGCACCAGTGAGCATACCCACATGATCTTATCACACGGACCTACACCTTGACCCACATTTGATCACCTTCCACTCCCCTGACAGACACTTCCTGGCAGGTCACTTTCTCTCCCCCTGCTCACTCCTCTCTCAAAACTTCCGTCACCTTGGCAATCCTTGGTTTACACTGGACCCGCTTTCCTACTGCAGTAGTCACAGAGTAGAATCAGATGTGCCAGTCTTTAATGACCATCCACCTTCCTCTCTTTGACAGGACCCCCAACTCTGGCTCCCCTTACAGTGGCCTCATTCACCACCTCTGAACTCTCTACCTCCCACCCACTCGTCAGTCCCCAGCCGCCAGGGCATATCTCTACAATATCCCCAGTGATTAATCCCCCCACCCCTCACGGACCCCTGGTGAGCTCCTTTCATCCTGATCCTCTCAGACCTTTGCAGTTTCTGCTCCCAGAAGGAGACCTTGTTTCTGGAACTTCCAGAGTCTAGGACACTGTCAGGGGCTGGTTCCCCTCCTATTTCTCGGACTAATCTGGCTCTTTTCTCCATCCACCTTTCAATGTTGGTGCTCCCTGGGGCTCTTTCCTTGGCCCTTTCTCCATAGTTTACATACCCTTGTTTGTTTGTTTGTTTTCCAAAGGACTTTATTTATTCATTGTAAAGAGAGAGAGAGAACGTGCACATGTGTTGTACATGAGTGGGGGGAGGGGCAAAGGGAGAGGGGGAAGCAGACTCCCCGCTGAGTGCTGAGCCTGACGCGGGGCTCCATCCCAGGACCCTGAGATCATAACTGGAGTCGAAATCAAGAGTCCCACGCTTAATTGACTGAGCCTCCCGGGCGCCCCGCATACCCTTGTTCGTACTTACACCAGACACCGACTACTGTCCCAGGCTTCTTGTTCATCTCTCCCAGTGCCTCCAAGATCTCCTCTCAAAATCAGTGTGTATCAACCCAAACATCTCACCCCCTACTTGTTCCTCCTGCTACACTTCTTTCTTCGTTAAAAACAACTCCCAGAACCTAACTAGCAACCTTAGAAACTCAGAGCCCTCCCTCCTGCTCCCTTTCCATATTGTATTGCAAAACCTCTACACCATACGGTGGACCCAGAGGAGGTAACTACCATTTACTGAGCATCTACTATGCATCAGAAAACCACACGAGACACCCCACACATATGATGTCATTTAACCCTCACAACTGCCTGTGAGACTGGAATTATCATCACCTTTTACAAATCAGGAAACTGAGGCTCAGCGAGGTGACTCCGTTTCCCAGGTCTCACTGCTAGCGAGAGGCAGGGTGATTCTAGAATGCACGCTGACACGCGCTTCGTGGGCAAGACCACAGTGGTGGTGTGGGCTGGCTGCATGGAGGCTGGAATCGAAAATGGATGCTTGTACACAGGCTTGGAGACAGAAGGAAGAATTCCCGGCTCAAGCCAATTTTATTTCTTTTGTACTCCTCTATAAAAGAAATCATGAGGCTGGATCTTTTGTCTCTAATTCAGCTCTGTCTGAGAAACAAAGCCGGTGCCCTGCCTCCCTTCTCTTCACAAGCCGTACTGCTGAGGGCATGTGTCACGGCAAGCATCTGATGCCCTGCCAGACGCAGAGGCACCTTAGAGCTGGTGCCAAGGCCCTGGGGCACGGAGCTGCACAGACGTGCTTCTCCAGAGATCCTTAATCCTTCCTGCACCTTCGGTTCGCACAGCTCACACTGCCTTCCAGCCTTCTAGCCTGTGGTTTAAAATCTTCATTTCAGAATACCGGCAATAAGTATCCTCGACAACCCAGCCTTTGTTCAAACTTCTACCAGGTTAGAGCTTCAGGAGGTTTGACTTTTAGCTCACGGAAGAGAAACCATATCACCAGGGAAAGCGCTTCTCAGGGTGGCCCATTGAAAGGGCAGCCTCTTTCCCATTTATTCAAAGATCTGACAGACTTCCCGAGTGGCTTGGTTCAAACTCACCCTCGTTCCGTACCCCATGTGGTGTTATGCAGTCTGACTTATTCTTACGGTGGCTGCGTCCCCACCTCGGTGGTACTCAGAGGTGACCCTGTCACATGAAGGCAGTTACTTAGATTCTTAAAAGTCCTTTGAGATGAAGACAGACTCTTATTGAAGCAAGTCACCATCGAGTCTGATTTTTTTTTAAAAACCAGACTCTCTTTGGCAACACAGAGCCTTCACTCCTGAAGTTCTACTGTGATGCTCCATGGGAATGTGGGTCACCTTCAGCGATTGTCTGCTTCGCTTTTACAACCTTGTCCCTTTTTCTGGCCACTGGTTTCACTTGCATCTCTTCAATGTCAAGAGCGGCCCTTCCTCCACACTGTGGAATTTCTACACACCCCAAATGGGTTTGTGTTGACATGAGAAAAGGCGGTCAGCCGCTGGCAGCATTCAAATGCTCACTTTCTTCAGGCCGTAAAAGCATTTCGAAGGTTCCAGACTCTAGGGGTACTGAAGTGTAATGAAAACGATGCTTTCGGCAAGGAATTTTCAGTCCAAATGGAATAATTCAAGCTTGCTTACATATAGCTAGGCACTGTCATTATTAACCTTGTACGAAATGTTTCTCTAATATTCCAGGTTCATGAATTCAAGATATTTAACTAGCTCACTCATGCTAGAAGGGGCCGCTGGCTCAGGAGGAAGAGGCAGTGGGGACAATGACATCTACTGTCACCCTTTCACTGGGGAGTTCCCTGTGTCCAGCATCTTCTAAGGCTGCTGGGGATGTGTGCAATGGCGCCAGAGCACAGCTCGGTCAGATCCCGGAGATCTTATTAGTTAATAAATGACAGCTTCTTACTGCATTCGACTTCCTCAGTGCATTACACACAGCACGTAGCACCTGAGCCAGCATTTTAGAACCCCTTTCGTACTTGGGTGATGGCAAATGTTCACTCTTAGCTGCCGTCACAAGTTGCTTTTGTGAGGGTTTCTACTGGGACTCACTGCTTAGATGAGGTTCAGAAGCAGACCCTCAGGAAAGTTCTCTCACTTGCCTCTCCCTGACCCATGCCTCTCAAAATTCAGTGGGCATATGAGTTGCCTGAGCATCTTATTACGAACACACACTGTGTCAGCATCTTAGGTGGGGTTTGAGACTCTGCATTTCTTTCTTTTTTTTTTTTTTAAGATTTTTTTATTCATTTATTTGACAGACAGAGATCACAAGTAGGCAGAGAGGCAGGCAGAGGGAGAAAGAGAGGAGGAAGCAGGCTCTCCACTGAGCAAGAGTCCGATGCGGGACTCGATCCCAAGACCCTGAGATCATGACCTGAGCCAAAGGCAGAGGCTTTAAACCACTGAGCCACCCAGGTGCCCCTGAGAGTCTGCATTTCTTACAAGCCCCCTGTATGGTCTAGGTGAACACTGCCCCTCTTTGTGAGTCAGAGAGTTGGTGATTCTGTTATAGCATCTTAAAGGGATTCCCACTCCCCCAACAAAGCTCATGTTCCATTTGGGATGTTATAGTCTCTTTCCTTGTTCCTGCGTTTCCCCATCGTGTCACCCTTCTGTGCTAGTCACACACAAAGCCATCCTTCTCCCTGGACCTTTGGTCATCTTGTGCCCCCTCATAAGAGTCTGCACTTCAATTTGTCAAATACCAAATCCAGCAAACACTATGATTTGACCTCTATCCTTCTGGGCTGGTCTCCTGCTACCACTGGCTGAGAGGTTGCTCCAGGCCAGGCCCTGTCCCCTTGAGCAACTTCATTCATTCCTTAGGGCTCTTGCACACACTGCGTCTCTACCAGTCCCCCTCCCCTTCTCTGCTGCTGAGTGGTAACTGTCCCATGCCTCTTCCTCTGGGAAGCACTCCTGGGTTTTCCTATACAGGGTTGCGTGGACTTGTTGCTCTCACAGCTTCAGGACAGATCTGTTTGCTCATTTGCCTGCTTCTCTGCCCAAAATGCATCATCCAGATACTGAATTCTTTAGGGGCCTGCAAAGTGTTTTGTCACTCCTAGCATTGATCCCCATGCCTTTCCCTGCTCTTCATGTTAATGCAGTAAAGTGAATTCTGCTAGTTGACCTATTCACCCCATTGGAATACAGGAGTAAAGAAAATGGGAAGGGAAGGCACGTATAAAGACTTAAGGTCAGGATGTGTCCACAGAGGTCCCTAGGGATTAGGCTGCAGAACTGAGAAGTCATGTCAAATAGAGGAAAATTAAATGTTCCCATGTGTCGCTCTAAGAACTAGTACTACACCGTGGCAAAGGGCACGGGGCCTGGCAACAGATAAGCTGGCTTGCATCTAAGCAAGGAGATTTACTTCTAGAAACTGTTTTCCTGACTGGGACTTGGGCTCACCAGGACCAGTAGTCACTGGGCGGCTGCTGTGAGGATGAAACGGGCTCCCCTCTGACTAGCTCTTGGCTCAGTGCCTGGCACAAAGTGTGTGCTGTGTACACAGTCATTACCATATCACGTGGTGCCACGTCAGTCTGAGGAGGAATACAGTAAGATGGTGTGGGGCTCGATCCCACAGGCGTGGTATTCCGCTGGCTTCCGTGTCCTCCAGTGGGGGTAATACATAGTTCTTGGATTCTGGGATGGCACCAATGGAAAGGTATTTTGTTGACTGAAGGACAGCCTTCCTTTTGGTGGGGGTTAGGGGAGAGAAACTATTCCTAGTAACGTCATCTGAGAGATGTGTCTTTGGGTTGAGGAAATACGGTTGATTGGAGGGCCCAGAGAGGCCATCCCTGGGAAGCTCACTTCTGAGCACAGGGCTTGGCCGCCGATAAGCACTTAGTACAGAGTTATTATTGTCACTCTTATGAATAGAAGAAGCCCATGAATTAAAACAGCAGTCTTCAGGACCCTGGCTTCCTATGTAGGAGAGGTATGGGGATAATGATATTGATGTTTGATTTATCAGATGGAAAAAGCCCAGCCCACTCAGTAAAAAAGGTAGAGAACGCACATCTAAATATCTAAGAGAAACAGCCTATATTCCACTGTCCGATCAGTTCACTGGAACCCTCCTGCAGAAATCAGGTTATCACTGACAATACGAGTCAGTTTGTTTTAACTAGCAGACATGGAAGGTCAATTAACCACTTATTTCAATGTCATCCACAGCATCCATGAGGGCCATGAAGAGCAGACTCTGGTGGTGGGCTGACTCATCCCCTTCCCAGCTCCTTTTCCCCTTCCGGCCCAATAAACAGTCAACAGAAGCCTGGCTGTAGGCTCTCTGGGTAACTTTTGCTCTCCTGGTACAAATGCCACCACTTCCTCTACTTCCTCTTCCTAGACAAACACAAGGACGATGGCTGGAACTGCTGCAGTCATCCATGCTGATGAGGACAAGGACAAGAGAATCAAGATTTCTGCACTGGCCATAAAGATTTGTTGAAACAAATTCTGGCAATTTTACACAAGAAAACTAAATTCTTTAAGCCAGTTAAGTGTGCTGCTACCAGCACCAAAAGTATTTCTAAATACAATATGGCACTTTTTAAATGAATATTTGATGCGGTAAAATCCTGCAAATGTGTGCTAAGAACCAATGAGACAACAGAAAGACAAACACACAGGCTATTTAGAACTCTTTCTAGATGTCTGTAGAACTCAGATTCATAATTCCAGCTCTAATTCATTATATTTTTTTGGATGCTGAATGAATACTTTCTTTGGGCAGAGATCACAGCTCAAGCCAAATCCAGCTAGCAGAGGTTCCAGAGCTACCCTGAGTTGGAAATACATCGAGCTGACTTCACTCAGGCCATTTTAATTGGGAGTGCTAGGAGGAACTGAATAGAAAAATTTCCAGAGCTGATCCAGAGAGAGCAATTTCTCTTCCTGAATGACTTAGGTTCACAACTCATACATTTCAACCACTATATTACAGATAGGAGGAAAAAAAAAAAAAAAGGAGAACTTAGGCTTTCATTAGGCTCAATGAAAAGAAGTAAATAATTAAGACTTCTCTGAGACTTCCAGACTGTTCTGGGATCTTCACAAGGCATAGGATAGGCTCTTTGACTCCAAGATAATCAACGCTTGTTTCTAAGGGCACTACAGTGCTCTGCAGACTGAATTGAGATATTCATGTTCACAGCTCCTTAGGGCTTCTGGCCAGTGATGTTTGGGGCAGGCGCTGTGCTAATTCATCTTTGTATTCTAGCACTTAGGACAGCATCGAGTATTCAGTAGCAGCTTGCTGAATACTGAATAAATGAAATAGCTTCTATTAACAGTGAGCTGATAATTCAGATTTCACTGCCATATTCTATGTGTACTTTACTTGCAGAAAATCAACTTAGAGACTAATGATTTAGGTTATATAAACATTCAATAGCACAATCTCCTATAATTATATTTATGTTTGGTTAGGATAACTACAATTTGTGCCTGCCCATTTAATTTGTTTTAGTACAATACACATTAGGAGTAAACTTGGAGAGTCTTCCTAGCTAAAACAATTTTCTTGTTGGGTTTAGAATCTATTTTCCCAATGGAAACTAGATAATGCAGCCAAAAAGTTTTCAGATCTTTTTTCTCTCTGTTTGCCAATTTTCATACTCTATTTCACAGAAATAAAACTGTGAATCATAAGTCCTCATTGTACACACATATAGCACCATTTTTCTTCACTTACAATGATGTTGATGATCATTTGAAAAATGTTAATAGCACACAGAGTATGCTGCAGAAAATAATTGGTGAGCAACTACCAATCCGAGTGGAAGTGAACAAACACTTTAAAATCCACGTTTGCAAACTGAGCAATTTACGGACCAATTAAAATACACCCAGCACTGGGGTTGTTGCTGTACATAATTGACTTAAGTCTCATTGGCATTAAAGGAGGTCAGGCTATGCCATTCCCACATATGTCCTGATAGAAGGATCATTTTGAACTGGAAATGATGAACAATCAATAGAGGAAGTGTTCTCTGCCTTCCCAACATCTGCCTGAGAACAAGCATAAATCTCCCCCTTCTCCTGCACTAGGATGAAAAGCTCACTGGAGATGGACAGCCAGCACCAGGATGAGTCTGTGTAAAGGAATCTAACCAAAATACCCCTGATCTCACATTAATTCCCTCACCTATGTCCTAGTCACTTCTCTACAATTTATCATCTCTTGAAGCCAAAACCTTCTTTCTTTTGTTAAGAAGGGTATCTAAGCTCCTGACTCTGACTACTTCTTAGAGTTTTGCTTCTTTGCTGGGAATTTCCATGCATGTAAAAATATAAATACATTTATATTCATTTTCTCCTGCTAATCTGTCTTTTGTTTGTTAAATTTATAGGCTTTCACTGACTGAGCCTAAAAGGGCAGAGAAAAAGTTTGCACTCCCCCCGCAGCATTTCTATCCCTCTCTTATGTAACTAGGAAAAATGAGGCTCAGAGAGATTAAGTATCTTATTTTTGGTTACCTAGCTAGGAAGGTGCCTGGAGTCAAACCTAGATTTGTCTGAGAGAAGAGCCTCATGTTTCCCTAGGCTGAAGCCTCTCCCCGAGGCATCGCTCTGGTTTCTGAGGGTGATCCTGGTCCTGAAGAGCAGCCATATGGAAAATCTACCCCCTCAGGGCAGAAATACCTCATATCACATCACAAGGGGAGGTATAGTTTTTTTTTTACAAGCATTTTTCTATATTTATAAATATTTCGACCACAGAATCACCTCACATTCTCTTTTTGTCAGAAACACAATTATTGTGAGATAGTCTGAGAAAACGTAATATTCACCAAGGAATTTCTAAAAATTTCTTCTCACTGGGCAATTGTATTTTAGATGACAAGACTAGATATCATTCAGTTGAGCTTCTTATTTCTATACTCAAGTAAAGGGTGAGTCAATTTTGAAAGATTCCAGTGAGGACGGAGGTTGGGAAGGGTTTGGACTGCCCATTGGGGTTGAGGTACTTGCTAAATTAGGAAAAAAAGTCTCCTTTTTTTTTTTTTTAACTTAGGCAAATTTTATATTTTATGCCAACATATGTTTACTTTTTAAAGACATACTTATTGCAAATTTTGACTAGATTATAATACATGTCCTTAGCCCAGACATAAAAAGTCTAAGCAGCTTAATATGAGATCTTGATGCCACCTTCCCATTTGCTATCTCCCTGCCATAGGGATCACAGCATGTTTCAGTTACATGTCTATCCTTTCAGAGAATAACCAAGTAAATCCAAGTACATGTACATATGTATTCTTTTTCCCTTAAAAATACATACTAGCACTCAATACATTTTATTCTGCATCCTATTTTTTTATCCACAGTTGCTTTGCATATATATATATATATATGTCTTCATTTATTTGACTAGACCCCAAATGATAGACATTTAGTTTCTAATTTCTTGCTGCACTGAATACCCTTGTACATACATTTTGTACACTTCCAAGCCTATCTGTAAGATCAATTCTCAGAACTTCAATTTCTGGGTCAAATGATGTGTGCATTTACAATTTACAGATATGGCCATATCTCATTCTTTGGAACTGAGCCAATTTATACTGCATGAGCTACATATGAAAGTTACTCTCCATGGTCTCACAAACAAAATATGTTATCAATTTTTTGAAGTTTTGCCAATTAATAGATGAAAAACAGTGTCTGCATGCAATTCAAAATGACATTTCTCTTATTATGAGTGAAGTTGAACATCTTTTCAATCAAGCCATTTTTATTGAAGCCATTTGTAATCCCTTTTATCAGTGACTTTTTTCATATCCTTTGTTTTCCTTCTGCTTCATTTTTTCTTTATTGATTTCTGTGAGTTCTTTTATATAATCAATACATTAAGCTCTTGTGATGTGATTGACAAATATTTTCCCCAGTTTGTTTTCAATTTTTTATTTTTTTTGGCCACTGAGAAGTTTTTTGAATTTCATATATTTGAAGACATCAGCTTTTTATTTTATTGCTCTTTGATTGTAAGTCACAGTTGGAAAGACCTTTTTTACTTTGACATTATATAAAAATTCTTTCAGTGTTTTAATATAGTTTCATGACCTCATTCTTTAATTTCTAATTTATTGTGATATATTGTGTGACAAGGGAGTCAAATTTTATTTTTGTTTCTCAATTGCACTTGGTTGTTTTAACACCACTTACTGAGTAGACCACCCCACTGATTCGCAATACTACCTTGGTCATATACAAAAATCCCATCTAGGAGTTAAGACACTCATAGAACATTCCATCCAAAAGCAACAGAATACACATTCTTTTCAGGTGCACATGGAACATTCCTCAGAATAGATCATGTTAGGCCACAATAAAAAGCCCCAATAAATTTAAGAAGATTGAAATCATATCAAGCATCTTTTCCAAACAAAATGGTATGAAACTAGAAATCAATTATGAGAAAAAAAAACTGGAAAACCCACAAACATATGGACTAAACAACATCTTACTAAACAACCAATGGTTCAATAAAGAGATCAAATAGGAAATTTAAAAATACATGGAAACAAATAAGAAACAATAGTCCAAAATATTTGGGATGCAGCAAAAGCAGTTTCAAGAGGGAAGTTTATAATGAACAAGCCTACCTCAAGAAACAAGAAAAATCTCAAATAAACAATCTAACTTTCTACCTAAACAAACTAAAAAAAGAACAAACAAAGCCCAAAGTTAGCAGATGGAAGGAAATAAGAAAGATCAGAGTGGAAATGAATGAAATAGAGATTAAAAAAAAATAGAAAAGATCAATAAAAACAGAGCTATCTTTGAAAGATGTAATTGATAAACCTTTAGCCAGACTCATCAAGAAAAAAAGAGGACACAAATAATTAAAATCAGAAATGAAAGGGGAGAAGTAATAATCAATACTACAGAAATAAAAAGGATTATGACTACAAAAAGAATTATGACTACAAAAAGAATTACGACTATAAAAAATTACATGGTAAAATTTGGACACCCTAGAAAAAGTGAACAAATACCTAGAAATATTTAATCTTCTAAAACTGAATTAGGAAGAAAGAGAAAATCTGAACACACAATTATGCATAACAAAATTGAATTAATAATAATAATAAAAAAACCCTCACCAAATGGGTTTAGAGAGGAGAGACTTAAGTGTAACAAAATCTACAAATGATAAACCCTCAACTAATATCATACTCAATGGTGAAAAACTAATTTTGCCCTAAGATCACAAACATGACAAGTATATCTATTCTTGCCACTATTATTCAACATAGTACTGGAAGTCCTAGCCACAATAATCAAACAAGAAAAAGAAATAAAAGACATCCTAATTGGTAAGGAAGAAGTAAAAATTTCACTATTTGCAGATGACATGATACTACACATAGAAAACCCTAAAGAGTTCACCGAAAAATTATTAGAAGTGATAAATAAACTCAATAAAATTGTAGGTCACAAAATTAATAAACATAAATCCATTGCATTCGTATACATTAATAACAAAGTAACAGAAAGAGAAATTAAGAGAACAATTCCATTTATAACTGCACCAAAAAGAGTAACATGTCAAAGAATAAACTTAACAAAAGTGGTTCAAACCTATATTCTGAAAACTATAAAACATTGATGAAAGATATTGAAGGTGACCCAAACAAATGGGAAGATACTTCATGGATTGGAAGAATTAATGTTGTTAAAATGTCCAAAATGCCAATAATATTTTTCAGAAAACTGGAACAAATAATCCTAAAGTTTATATGGAACCACAAAGGACCCTGAAGAGCAAAAGCAATCTTACAAAAGAACAAAGCTGCAAGTATCATATCCCAGATTTCAGACTATATAACAAGGCTATCGCAATCAAAACAGTGTTGGTACTGGCACAAAAATAGACACATAGATCAATGGAACAGAACAGTTAGCCCAGAAACAAACTCATGTTTATATGGTCAGTTAATCTATGATAAAGGAGGCAAGAATACACAATGGGGGAAAAGACAGTCTCTTCAACAAATGGTGCTGGGAAAACTGGACAGCTACATCCAAAGGAATGAAACTGTACCACTTCCTTACACAAAATATAAAAATAAACTCAAAATGGACTAAAGACCTAAATGTGAGACCTGAAACCATACAGATACTGGAAGAAAACAAGAAGTAATCTTTTTGACATGAGACTTAGCAACATTTTTCTAGATATGTCTCCTTAGGCAATGGAAACAAAAGGAAAAAATAAACTATTGGGACTATGCCAAAATAAAAAACTTTCGCACATTGAAGAAAACCCCCAACAAAACAAAAAGGCAACCTACTGAATGGGAGAAGATACTAAAAAATGATATATCCACTAAGGGGTTAATATCCAAAGTATATAAAGAACTTTATAAATCAACACCTAAAAAACAAAGAATCTTATTTAAAAATAGGCAGAAGACCTGAACAGACATTTTCCCAAAGACATACTCATGACCAACAGACACATAAAAGGTTTGCTCAGTATCACTAATCATTAGGGAAATGCAAGTCAAAACCACAGTGAGATATCACTTCATACAGTCAGAATGGCTAGGCTAAAAAAGACAAGAAACAAGAAATGTTAGCCAGGATATGGGAAAGAAAAAAAAAAAAAGGAACCCTAATGCAGTGCTGGTGGGAATGTAAATTGGTACAGCCACTGTAGAAAACCATGTGGAGATTCCTTAGAAAATTAATAATGGAAATACCATACAATCCAGTAATTCCACTACTGGCTCTTTGCCCAAAGAAAATGAAAACACTAACTCAAAAAGAAATACATGCACCCCTGTGTTTATTGCATTATTTACAATAGCCAAGAT
Organism: Mustela erminea; assembly: GCF_009829155.1. Taxonomy (NCBI): domain Eukaryota; kingdom Metazoa; phylum Chordata; class Mammalia; order Carnivora; family Mustelidae; genus Mustela; species Mustela erminea. Next base: position 86,856,383 of record NC_045624.1, on the reverse strand, counting down.
AGGGAAGAAACCCAAATGTCCATCCATAGATAAATGGGCAAAGAAGATGTGTGTGTACACACACACATAGATAAATGGGCAAAGAAGGTGTGTACACACACACAGACACACACAATGGAATGAGATCTTGCATCTGCAACCTCATGGTATTATGCCAAGTGAAATAAATCAGACAAATACCATATGATTCACTTATATGTGGACTCTAAAAACCAAAACAAACGAACACCAAAAAAGCAGAAACAGACCCATAAATACAGAGAACTGATGGCTGTCAGAGGGGAGGGAATGGAGGTTTGGCAAAATGGGTGACAAAGAGTGGAACATACAGGCTTCCAGAATGGCATGTGTAGGTCATGGGAATGAAATGTACAGCACAGGGAATATAGTCAATGATATTGTAATAGCATTGTATGGTGACAGATGGTAGCTACCTTGTGGTGAGCACAGAATAACATAAAATTGTAGATTCACTATGATGTAAACATGAAACTATTTTATTGAAATACAGCTGACACATACACACACAATCTCTTCTGTACTGGGGCCCATTTCTGAACTTTCTCCTCAATTACATTGGTCTAATTGACCAGTACCACACCATTCTACTTGTTAAGGCTTTATAATATTATAAAATCTAGTTGAGGTTAGTTCCGAATAACAGATCTTTTTCAAACTTTCCCTAATTATTCTAGCTTGTCTGTTTTTCAATTTCAACCTAATTAGCTTATCTACTTCAAAAAAAGGAGGGGGATCTTAGTACCTTTATTTATTATGATTGAACTAAATTAACATATTAACCTAGGGAGAGTTGACATCCTTATTACATTTGAGGGTTCCCTTCTACACCTTGGTCATTTACACAAATAATTATTATTTTTTTAATATTACATAAAATTCTTCCACATCTCTAATCACTTAGCAAAACTCTGCTTCCGGGGAGATTTCTACCACTCATTTCTGGATTATCCTTGGAGGTATGTAAACCTTCTTTGGAGCAATTCAAGTTCTAAAGGGTTGTATTTAAGATGGATAATATTTATTCCTTATGGTATAGTTGGTTCACAACATGAGTCATGATCATTTAAAGTGCAGATTATCCGTGTCCTCTAAGTTACTTAAAGATCCTTCTCAACTGTTTCTTTGTAGTATTCTACTTACCCAGGGCCCACATACAGTGGTAGGCTCTCAGCAGCCATTTACAAAACATTACTTTCCCCTGGGGCACCTGGGTGTCTCAGATGGGTAAGGAGCCAACTCTTGATTTCAGCTCAGCTCATGATCTCAGGGTCACGAGACTGAGGCCCGCCTTGGACTCTGCACTGGTCATGGAGCCTGCTTAAGAATCACTCTCTCTCCCTCTCCCTCTAGCCCTCTCCACCTTTAAAAACAAAAACAAAAACAAAACAAAACAAAAAATTAAACAAACCAAAAAACCCCAAAACATTGCTTTGCCCTGACCTCAGTGACTGGTCTGGAAATTGGAGACCCATATATAGAAATTTAGGCTTGGTACTGAAAAAAACCAACTTGATTTCTTTTGGTGGCTGGGCCTGTTGGCAGCTAAGTGTTACTAAATGAGTAAGGAGAGATAAAGCTGGTCTAGCAAAGAGGGAGGCTGCAGGTACACAGAGAATGAGAGCAAAGATGAGAATCATAGTGCAGTCCCTGGCTCTGGACCTTTCCAGGCTGCGTGAGTTCCTATCCTTGAATTCTATGAACATCTCTGTATCCTCCTAATAATTCAGGCTACTTAAGCAAGCAGGGGTTGGTTTCTGTTTCTCGAAACCAAAAATATGTTAATACAGCCAGTCAGTGCTTCTGTATAAAATCATTTATATTCACTCCATGATTATATGGGAAAAAACTTTTAAAAACTTCCTTATTTAAAAATGTTCTTAAATACCTAGAAATAGCAATTATGAACATAAGCTGCAAGCTTACCAAGCATATTCTCTCATTCTATCCACACAACAGGCCAATCTTATTTGATCCAGGTGGACACTGCGGTACAGATATATTCAATACATTGCCTGCTCTGAGTTTTGAGAAAATCAAGATTTAAACCCAGAGAAGAAGATACACCACCTCAAACACAGACTTTACCTCACAAGAAACTGTAGAAAAGTTGAAACCAATGATTCCTTGAAGCCGGGCCCAAGTGTTGCTCAACTGGTGCTCCATGCTTACCAGGGCAGTTCTCTGATGGAGGAGTTGAGGGTGGAAAATGTGACCTGAGTAGGGAACTAACACGGCGGGGGGGGGGGGGGGGCGGGGCGCTGGGTGGCTCAGTCACCTAAGGCTCCAGATTCTTGGATTCGGTTGAGGTCATGATCTGGGGGTTTTGAGCTTGAGTCCCCAGGGGGCCAAGGGTCTCCACCCTCAACAGGGTGTCTGTTTGAGATTCCCTCCCTCTCCCCGCACCCCCCCTCTCTCATGAATGAATTAATCTTAAAAAAATAAATAAATAAAAAGAAGAACTAATACGTAGTCCAGGAGACCCGTCAGGTGTGGGAATGCCCATTTCTTCCCCTTGGCTGGATGACAAGGGCCCAGATTGAAAATGTGTTCTGAAACTGGGCACCGGGTAACACATTCTTCCAGAGATCGGCTTATTAGGAATTGACTTAAATCTCGAGAAACGGAGCCATATGAAAGAAAATGATTTCCGACTACTGAATTTTAATTAAACACAGAAATGATGCCATGGTCACACTGTTTCATAATAGGAGGGAATTTCGGAGTCTCTTCTCCATTCAAATAAATGTCTCATTCTATTTTTCACATGTGTACACCACATTTACCTTCAGATAAAACTGAATTAATTCATAAAACATGTGGAAAATAAATTTTTTTAAAAAGGAGCATTTTGGAAAAGAAGTCTTTGTTGTACCTTTGGGACTTCTGACCACGGAGCTCTCAGACCCTTGGCTTCTGAATACCAGGGAGCGGGGGTGGAGAGGTGCCGGGGTGGGGGGCCATTGAGGGATGTTTCTGCAGCTCTTGTTTCAAACACTAAGCCTTGAATTACATGCACGCCATCCCCCCTTTGTTCCGGTTTCGCTTCTAATTCATTTTTGTGCCCTGCTGTCCTTTTTGAAAAGAATAATGGACAGGAGGCTCAGGAAGCTCACCAAGAGCTTGACTGCTGGGCACAATTCATCTTTGCAAATCAAGTCAGAGCCCAGTTTTTAAAGAAACAAGAGCTGGACAAAATGCATCATGATAGAAAACTGTTTCTGCTGGCAGCCTCATTAGGGGTGACTTGAGCCCACCAGGTAAAACAGCATCTGAGGTCTCTCTGGTGTTGAAGAAGCAAAGCCCAGGCTGGTCCCACGTGGACGAGGCAACAGGAAGAATCTAGACAATCCAGATTCAATGGGAAATTCTGGACAGTTGCCTCTTTGTTATGGTGGGAGCTTTCTTGGAGATCAGGGCAGAGACAAGATCTGAGAACTGGAACAGGGACAGGTTGGGGGTGGGGTGAGATCCAGGCCAGTGATTTGAAACACTATATATCAGAACCATGCAGGAGCTTTTACAAAACGCCAATGCCCAGAGGGTTTTTTTCAATTGATCTGGCATGAAGCTCGGGCCTCCTGTAATTTAGAAGTGGCTCCAGGTGATGGTAACGCTCCTCTGGGGCTAGAAAACCACGGTGATAGATGACAGACGTCTGTAGGGGAAGGAGCAGGTGCGGGTAGGGAGGTGAGTCTGCCCTGAGGCCTCACTTACAACTCCGAGTGGGGCCCTAATGGCTGAGGTTCTAAAGCCATTCCTGCTGATGGAAGTCACATACACACAGCCTGATATCAAATAGTCTTTCTACCAAGAGAAAGCTACTACCCCAGTTTCGTTACCACCAGTTCCAGAGGTTGCTTTCCCAAGAGCGGGCATGGATACTACTCATTGATCTCTGCTTTTACGGGTGTCAGCAGGCTTTCTGTCACCCAATACTGCTTTTGTGTCTGTTACAGGCGGCAGGTAAAGAAGAGGGTTTCTGGGACCTTTGGGTTAAAGAAAGTTAAAGAACTCTTAGGGTGCTGACAGGTCGTGCTCGGGTTGGTGCTTATACAGAGCCCCCCGGGGGAGAGGCAGGCCGTGGAGGATGCGGGACGTTTGCACCTACAGCCATGGGACTGATCCATCTGACAGACCCAGGTCTCTAGTCTAATGGAAAGACTCAGAAACTGCAACTGTAATTTATGACTGTGTCAGTGAAATATTTGTCTGGTGATAGAGGAGACACCTGATAATTAGTATTTTGACTAATCTGTGAATTCAGTGACAAGTTATTTTGACTACTGTCAATTCAAAAATGGGAAATGTTTTATCAGTGGCTATAGTCTCCTACTGCAGGTGACACTCAGCTAAGAACTAGTAGTTGATATCCATGAATGATGCTTGGATTGGAACTACGTTAGCTCAGAAGAGCTCACTAATAGATTTCTCAGGGTCTCTTGTGGATAAGATCATGGTTTAATAGCCACCTGAGAAAATCCTGCAATTCTTACCAAAAAAGGTGGAGTTCCTTTGTGAATGGGCTATGTACTGGCATTTTTTTAGAGGCTGTAGACTGAAGATAGAGCCTTGTATTAGATTTTTCTCAGGGGGGCTGGAATCTAAATTTAAACAAAATCAGCTGTTTTTATCCTCAGTTTCCTGCTGAAATCATCTGGGGAGTTTTTAAAATGCCAAGCAGCATCTCAAACCAAATGATTTAATAACTCTGCAGGGAGTGGGAGAAGTTTCCAGGCATCAATAATTTGTTAAGCTCTCTCGGTGATTCCAGTGTGACCAGGGGTAAATGCTTGTGACCTACAGCTCTCCATAGGGCACTCGATTTCTCCTACTGCTCTAGCTTGACCCTGGAGGGCTCAAGATAAGCAGAAAAATTTCTAGAAACCTTTCAAGAAAAGCCATATGAAAGAATCCTAATGTATATGACAATCATAATGTATATGACATACATAGAATGCATTTGATCTTACGTATAATGGACCCAGTAGTAGAAGTAGTTAAGACTGAGAACAACAATGACCTTATAGATTCTCTCAATCATAAGGAAAACTGGGTGAAAAAGTCAAGTCTCCCCCAACACAAGTGATGTGGAGGAGAAATGACTCCTGGACAAGCCAATTTTATCCCAAGTTCAGACTGCAGATATTGGCAGGCGTCAGTGCCTCCCTCTGCAGAACAGAGGCCATGGTGAATTTACTTTAAGAAGATCTAAAGACAAAAGAGATAATAAGTAAATAAACTTAAAAAACCCTTGCTAAATATAACTGAAGTTAGACTGAAAAGGGGATCAGCTTTGAACTTCATAAACCCAGAGAAAACTAAGGAGAAAAATCACTGATTATTACAAGACTTTAAGAACAACAGCCACTCTGGAGGCAGGTGCTGGCTTATAGTCTGAAGATCTTTGAACGTTTGGGATGCCAGCTGGTGAAGGGCAAATCTTCAGAGTGGAGAGCCTCAGCGATGTCTTATAATCAGCTCTGGAGGCAGATGGAAGTGTGATGTCCTCCAGTCTTCTCCTATCACGTTCTTTGTGCAACAGTGGGACCCAGGTTATGGGAGAGAATGGGGGGGCGGTAAAAAGTGGCCTTATTTCCACATGGAAGGGAAAAAAAACCACCATCTCTCTATGGCTAACAAGGAGAAAGAGGAGAGAAACCTTCCAAGAGAGAGCCTTTATTCTGTAAATGTCCGATGTATGGGGCCCAGAAAATTGAGAGGTAAGTAAAGAAAAATTTTCAGCTGGAGACATTTCTACTTATGTTTATTCACTTTTATTCTTTACCATATTTATTCTATAACAACCAGATTACTCCAGGGGAGGAATAGAAAATAAACCAATTTGTGAAACTCACCAGTTATGGGCCAGTAGAAAATCTCAGTGTGAAGCATTTTAACTATTACTCCTGAGGAATTTAAGAGCAGTAACCAAAAGATTTATTATTTTTAATGTCTATTTTGTTATGACTGTTTGTAAAACTTGGGTTGTTTTCATTATTTATGTATTACTTCAAAAACAATGGCTAACATACTGAGGTACAGACAATGGATACCCATCACACTTTTAAAGAAGTCTTTTATCTATGGAAATAATAAAAGAAAGTTCTGATCTACACAGAATTATATGCCAATTATATCTCAATAAAGACAGAACTGCAGTATTTTAAAAAAAAGGTCTGATAGAACTTAATATTCTGAGGATGTAAAGGAGTAGTCTTGTAAATATTTTAACACGTAATTTTATAATCTCTCTCCTTTATTTCTCCTTTTGTATAAAGCTTTCCCCATTCACTTTAAGAACGAGTTCATCACTGAAACCACAGGCCAGAGCACATCAGCAAAAAAGAGTAATTAGCACCAGAGAAACCCTGTCATACTTCACTTAAAGGAAACTGCCAATAATAAGAAGTACTATTCTCTCCCCAGAAGAACACAGTTCTGGTTCCCAAGATGACCACAAATGAAGGCTATATTGGGCTTACTGGGAGGAAATCATTCTGTAAGATATAGGGCAGATCCTCCTTGATGACACAATTAGCGCGCGCATATATCCTCTCTACATAATTTACTGAGCCTGTCATATTCTCCGTGGTGCGTAAAGAAGGGGGTAGCATGGCCCCATTCATGTGAAGCTATTCTCTGGTTTCACTCACAGACAGCCGATCTAAAGTCGGATAGTGCCAACTCTTCTTGTGCATTGCTGGGGATCAGAAGGAATGCCTGGTGTATTTTGACATTCAAACTTTCATTACTTTTGCTTCTTCTCAAGCTGTTTGGCATTCCACTTGGAAGTAAGATAGACTGTCTGGGAAATAATGTGATACCAAAACACAGTCAACACACACTTCTTATGAGTGTCCTACTTTCAACCTAGCCTGCCTTCTTGCTTCCCCAACCACAGCGTATGTTCACTTGGGAAAGTTAACTGTCTTTAATGTGAGTCAACCGAAGGAAGCAAGATGGCAGGGATAAATAGGCTTCTAAAATCATGTAATATGGTCCAAAACCAAACATAAATATTTTCTCATTCAGTGTTTTAGATTATCTGTGTAATTCCCTCCCTTAGCAGAAACAATCAAGAGTTAACTGCTTTGTGCCTAATGGCCAAAGTTTCCTTATTTGGGGAAGAAGGACATACTTTCCTTTGGAATTCATGTATACTGATCCTAAAAATGCAAAATTCTCAAGCTCTTTAGTTCTAGAGAGAGCTCTGTGTCACTTATGGATGGCAGGTTTTCCAACTCTGCTGGAGAGGAGAGAGGACAGACTCTGCATAACAGAAGCTAGTACTGGGTACTCCAACTGAGGCTTATTTGGCCATCAGTCTACTTGTAATCTAAAGTATCTTCCCCAACACCTTAAAACTGCAAAACGAGGGGCACCTGGGTGACTCAGTGGGTTAAGTCTCTGCCTTCGGCTTGGGTCATGATCTTAGGGTCCTGGGATCAAGCCCCACATCAGGCTCTGCTCAGCGGGGAACCCACTTCCCCCTCTCTCTCCGCCTGCCTCTCTGCCTACTTGTGATCTCTCTCTCTCTGTCAAATAAATAAATAAAATCTTTAAAAAAAAAACTGCAAAAAGATCACAGAATAATTAAGGAGTTCTGAAAATTCAAGTACATTTCCAAATGTATAGTTGAGCAATTATTTGATGTCAATGGTTTTATATACATTAATTCAAGCTATCAACCCACATGAATCTGGCATATAGATAAGTAAATATTCATCTCTGATGTGTGTGGCTTTTGGTTTCCTTCCAAAAGCCAGATGATAGTTTCCATTGCATTGCTTTTAAAACATTCCCTCCCACTCCAAAATATTGCCCTGGATACAAAGTGAGGATTTTTATTCACTTTTCCAAAAAAAAATTACTTTAATAAGAATATTACATATACAAAGAGTTAAAAGTCAAACTATGCTACAATTCTTGTAATAAAAAATCTCAGTCTCTTGTATCCTATCTTATCTTTTCCTCATCCCTCAGAGGTAATTCCTTTCAACTCTTTGAGCCGTTTCTTCTGGCATTAACTTCCATATTTCTCAGTAGTACAAATACTATTACCTTTTAACATATCTGCTTTAGATACTGACTACTGAAAAAGTCTGAATTTCCTTTATGATAAGTGAATATTCTTCCCCTGTTTCCAATATAATTAGACTTCAGCTTTGGTTAGGTCCATACATATTCAGTGTTTTCATTATAATGCCTATGTATGAATTGTTCACTGCTGAACCAGAAAGTTAATAGGACTCCATTTCCTCTCTTGAATTATATTTTATTGTTCCTAGAGTTAATAATCACTTTTTTTATTTACTCATTTTTTTGGGAAACATCTGGTTGTTTTTCCACAACCTCCAACAACTCTATAAATATTTCTCAGTGTGATTTTCTACATGGTCAGATTTCTAATTTAATGTTCTGGTCTGTTTCTCCCCTGGACATGTCATACCTCCTGGAGTCTTCTGGTGGTTTTCTGCTCCCACCTTGACTGGCTGTGTTCTGTCTAGGAGCAGAGCTGTCACGCTGGGATTTCCTCTGAGTCTCATACTGGAGGTTTCCTTCATCTCTTTCCCATATTAGATCTCCATTTGTCTTCCTCTTTCTTGGTTCACTCTTGTTGGCTGTGCGAACCACATTCTTTAACTTTTTGAATAATGGTGCAGAGGGATACATTTTTGTGTGTGCTTGCATGCCTGAAAATGTCCTTTCCACCTTCCCCTTTACATGGTAGTCTGGCTGGATATAGAATTCTTGGTTACAGACATTTTCTTTCAGTATCTTGAAGGCATTGCTCTATTGTCTTTCAGCTTCCAGTGTGTCTTTTGAGAGATTCTATATTATTTCATCCCTTTTCCTTTACATTTTCTTTTAGTATCTTGAAGGCACTGCTCTATTGTCTTTCAGCTTCCAATGTGTCTTTTGAGAGATTCCATACTATTTCATCCCTTTTCCTTTACATTTTGTCCCTTTGTTTTCTCCAGATGCTTTTGGGTATCCTCTCCTTCTCCCTAGTGTTCTAAAATTTCATTATGATGTACCTTGGAGTATAACATTGTTCACTCATTGTCTGAGTACTTGGTAGCTTTTCAAACTAGAAATAAATATCATCTTAGGAAATGCTGTTCTGTTTCTTTTAAAATTTCTTCTTCACTCTCTTTTAAGTTCTGTCTTTCTGTAACTCACATTAATTGGATCTTGTGCATTCTGCATCGATAGTCTAATTTCTTACCTTTTCTCCCTCTATGCTGTCTTTCTTTGTCCTATATTCTGAGAGATCCTTCCATTGATAGACATTATTTGGCTACACCACTTAAAATTTCCAAGTGTTTTTCCTTAGTCTTTAATTGTCCTTTTTTTTTTTTTAACATAGCTTCTTTTTCTTGTTTTCTGTTTCCTCTCTTAGCTTTCTGAGCAATTATAGTTTTTGACATTTGATTCTGTTCTGTTTAGTACTGTTTCTGTTTCTCCTGAGCTCTGTTTTCCTCTTTATTTATTTTAGTTTCTGTATTTCATGTTGGAGACTTTATTCAAATGTCACATGGTCCTTTTGTGTCCATTGATATTTAAGAGTGAGGCACCAAAAAGATTCTCAGAAGTTCTCTGGGATATAGGAAGGATGGAACACTAAAGGGCTTTACTGCAGGGCAATAGGATAGCCAGCTAGCATTTTGGGGGAAATATTCACATGTCAGTACCTGTAGTTCTTGTGTGGTTCCATTTCTTCATGGAAGGAACCTATACTCTTCTGCTTAGGAGATATGATTCTGGATGTCAGTCTGCTAGAGCTGGGGTGGGAAACAATACTGGAAGAGTCTCACTCTTCACTAGGAAGTGTACTTAATCCCCCCCTTTTAAGTCCAACATCCTTTCCTCCTTGGTGCCTGATGTCCTTAATCTAGAATGTATTTATTCTTCCCCCTGCCCCCCACCCAGGACAAAAACCTGTGTTTTCCATGGAGGTGGGAGGAAAATTTATCTTTTACTCATGTGCGGTGGAGGTAAAATTCTGAGGGTTCTATCTATTCCTTATACAGATTTTAAATACCCTCCCCTCTTTATAGCCACAGCATTCTTCCTCCTGTGGTGCTCAAGGTATCCAATTTCTAAGACTTTTCAAGACTCCACAGAAGAGAGCCTTTTTGCTTGTCATCTTCCTTCCTCCCCTTGTGTGTGATGAAGAGGATGAATTTTATTCTTCCTGGATAACTCATTAACCATTCTATTTGCTTTCTCTTTTATATTTTTGTCATTCAGGATGGTATTGATCTCTTTGCTTAATTGAAAATAAAGTTTTTGTTCCTGCTTTTGTTCTCTCTGGGGTGTGTGTGTGTGTGTGTGTGTGTGTGTGTGTGTGTGACATGGGAAAAGGGTCCTAAGTTACAGGATCAAAAAGACAAGGGCACAATTCCTCAAATTATCTGTATCCATTATCAAAATAGCTATCTGTACTAAAATGGCTATTCAACTCATTGAATAAAAAGTCTAATAAGTTGTTTGCTTATAATATAGGAACAATGTTTTTTAAGGCAATAACATATAACCGGAAAGAGCACAAAGTCTGGGGTTGGAAGGAGCTGAACTTGAATCTGGGCTCTGAGTTTACCTAGCTTTCTCATTTTGGGAATTTTACTTAACCTATTAGACCTTAATTTATCTACATTATTACTAAATTCAAAGTCATAGTAAGAATTCAGTGACTATATAGTAAAGTTTTTAGCACAGTGCCTGGCACTTTGCAGCTTAATAATTTAGGAATCCTGAAGACATAGTCCTATGAACTGAACTGTGCCCCCCAAATTCCTATGTTGAAGCCCTAACCCCCAACAAGACTACATTTGGAGACAGGGCCTATGACGAGGTGATTAAGGTTAAAGAAGGTCACAACGGTGGGGTACTAACCCAATAGGGATGGTGCCTTTGTAAGAAGAGGAGAAGACACCAGAGCTCTCTATCTCTACCATGTGAGGACACAGTGGGAAGAAGCTATCTGCAAGTCAGGCAGAATATTCTCACCAAGGGTCAAAACTGACCATGACGGCACCCCAATTTTAGACTTCCAGCCTCCTGAACTGAGAAAATACATTTCTGTTGCTTAGGCCATCCAATCTATGGTATTTGTTACAGCAGCCTGAGCTGAAAAACAAAATGCCTGTCACAAGGTAGGTGCTTAGTTATGAGTTATGGAATGAATGGCTGTTTTTCCCTAGAAAGTTCTATTTGTTGGATATAATCTAGGAACTCAAAGTGAAAGACAAATTACTAAATTATGCTTCCAAACGTTTAGCACTCTGATTGATTGATGTTTTCCAGAGAGTATTTGACATTGAGAAATCTAATAACTTGCAGACGACCAAAACAGAAAACTTAGCCAGGGTTAGGACTGTTTCAGAACCTTTCACAACACTAAAAATTGTCTCTAGACATCATTATCATCATTGTCGTCATTATAATCATCCTTTGTATTTACTGCAAAAACATCTACTCTGATGTGCTCAAAGCATTTTTGAGACCATCCAGCTATACGCATAATATCCACACTTTCCACTTCTATACCCTTATCATTCAATGGTATCATTAGATACCATTAGATATCATTAATCTAACCTGTGACCTGAAGTTTATATAACTTTGACTTAATTTAAAAGAGTTATCTTTATCAAAAACTAGAGGGACTGAATAAAATTTCTTGGCAAACATGTATAAAATAGTCATTCACCTTTTAAATGTAATTGGGCTATTTCATAATTGTTATATATTAGAAACTGCTTCACATTATAGGACTGTAATAATCCTTAGGCTAATGAATTCATATAACACAGTTTAAAATGGACCATCAAGTCCTCTCCTTTTATTATAATAATAATGTCTACATCCTGAAGAGCACTTTCAAATAATGGTGTTAGTAATGGTCCTATACAACTTAATTATGTGCAGGAATTTAATTATTTGGGTCTTTAGGACTGGGAAGATTGCAAGTTTTACTGCTGTCTGTATATGAAAAGATGACTTTAGAGGTCTCTTCATTGTTTTCTTCTTAAAAGGCATGTGACTTCATCAGGCACAAATAACCTAGAGGATAAGTTAAATATGAGGATGCTGGTAAATTTCCAGGAAATGAGAAGTTAAGGAGTTCCAGTGGTTAATTTATTACCTCAGCTGAAAATTCATTCTTCATTGCCAGCTCTGCAAAAATTGAGCTGGACACTTTAAATGCTTTCCTTTGTCAGCTAGTATGAGGTTACATGTGGTCAGGGAGAGGTGTCAGCAGAGATGTCACAGGAGATGAGGCACCTCATAGTGAACAGCGTTTCCTGGCACCCAAGGGCAGATCTGAGCATGTTCCACCATCACCACACCACAGTGACTTCTCTGCCATTTAATGAGTCATAGTTCTTCCCTCTCCAACGAGATAAGGATTTATAGTCCTGAGGTGGGGAGGCGGGGGAAGGCTCTTCCTTGGATAGTTTGTCTAAGCTTTAAGGGTTATGACTTCTCCTTATAATCTGATTTTCTTATCTTCTCTAGAGATGTTTATTTTTTACTGGCCAATCTCTTATTGCTCCAATCCCTGGCTCTAAATAAGAATTCTTTATATTCAGTTTTCCCAGTTCAAGTTACTGTGTGTTTTTTCTCTCCTAATTGGACCGTGAGTGTTAGACAAGGGCATTGAAAATGAACTTGCTCCAACTTGAAAATATCAAGTGAATATCTCTACAACATCTGGCAAATGCAAAACAAAGCAAGGGAGCTGCCCCTTTGCCTTGAATCATCCAGTGCTGAGTTACTGGGTTCAGCACCTGTGCATGGTGTTCCAAGCTTCCCACGGATGGTCCTGGTCTTGCTCTAACGCTCAGAAATCTCAGTTTTCCCTTCTCTGCTGCCAGCATTCTTTACTCCAGCCAAATATGCATGGTGCCCCCCAGAAGATGACCTAATCCTCATTACCATCCATGCCCTTTTTTGTGTGTGATGATCTCCTTCTAGAATGGTTATTTTCTTCCTCTGAACCAGTCCTACCACCTTATAAACAGGGCTTACCGTTCGTTTCTCTAAAAAAAAAAATTTGTACATGAACCTTAACACATAGGATTTGCTTGTTTGTCCTGCAATTGCTCTTGGCAGTTCTGGGGCTCTGGTGTTAGTGAGATATAAAATAAGCATTTCAAATGTTTGAAATCTTCTTTATAAGTCTGTCGACACTCTGACAGTAAATCACAAACTCCTCCAAAGCAGGAACTTTGTCTTTTATTTCTCTCATATGTCTTCTTGAGGGACCTGGTTCATGCTCATTGAGGCTTCTTTCTTGGTCCGAGCTAACTGAATGACTAGGGACTGCAGGAACCTTAAGTTCTATGTCAGTTCTTGGACAGATGATGTCAAAACAACACATTGTGTTGACAACAGCCGTGGGAGAAGGAAAATGCACAAAGAAGTACACATACTGTTGAGGCATTTGTGATGTTAAAAAATGCACGTCGCCCATTTTATACATTTCCCACTTAAGTGTAGTAGTCAGAAGTGAACTCCATTCAATAAGGCGTCAACACTGGATCAAGAAGAAGAGTCAGCTGACAGTTATAACAGAGATGAGGCTGTGATTAAGGGCCAGCATGGCTGGGATACAGACTGGCTCTGGCTACTGCAAGAAGCTTCTTAAATAGTTTTCTCAACACCTTTGATGCCTCAATTGGCAAGTCTGTGTCACAAGTGGCGAGCTGGAACACAGCCACAGCATCAGTACTGAAGCCAAGCTTGGAGAAGCATTAGCTCTGCAGGGTTGGAAATGTACAAGTGGCAGAGAGCAGAAGGCAGGCTAACCTGCACGTGGGGAAGGACAGGCAAAGGCTTCTCAAGGAAGATGTAAGGTGCTAGTACCTACACTATAAATACTGCTAAAGCAGCAAGCTACTCCACTTGAGGCTTGTGGACCTCATAGACAAAGAAACTCATTCTGAACTGGAGGACCACAAATTCTGGAGAGCAAAGAAGCAGAACTGTGAACAGGGACCAGGCCAGCAGCTAACTTTCCAGAAGATGTGCATAGGTACAATGAGTAAGGAGCTGCTGAACCCTCAGTCCTTATCCTGTAAAAACACAGGAGAGTCAGTGACTCCAACAGCATTCTGCTATGAATACAAAGAGCGGTGAGTGAGACATGTCTAATGTATCAGATGATGTATGGGGGACACTGACCCTGTAAAGGGGAGATGGACTTTCCTGGTCATCAGCTGGTAGCACCTATTTTTTAGTTGCCTAAGTGATAGTATTACAGTGACACAAAAGGAATAAAACCCAAACAAAAATTATTTGGCAGAAGGCAAGATGGTATTTTATTCTGTAATATTTCCAGACACTTAGACAGAGAACATTTCCCACATATTTTAAGTCAACATTGATATGATCAGTGCTGAGGACAGTCATTGATCCCCTCGATCTGAGAAGCTTCCTTCATATCTGATATCAAGAAACATTCCTCTTCATGGTGTAGTCTCTCCAAATTATGGCCTCAGTGTCCAAAGACATCTTACTAATCAATGAGAGAAGAACTGAGGTCAGTTCTTAATTTCTTTAAAAAGAACTTAGCTTTAGTTAAAATTACATAGAAAAATCCTATGAAAATAGTACATTAAATTTTAACTGAAAAAAAAAACCCCATAAATTTAGTTTCAGGGCACTTCAGTAATGTGAAAATCTCTCTCTCTCTCTCTCCCGCTCTGGCCCTTCCACCCTCTTCCACCCCAAACACAAATCATACATGGCCGCTTATTTCCAATGATCAAAAAACACTACTACTGGTTGTAATAATTTAGCAATTCTGTACATGCAGTGAGATTGTTGACAATATTTACCTGACAGGACCACAAGGGAAGATTTATTAACTAAATTTAGTATTTCAGCAACATGGGTTCAAAGTAAATGTTACTTACATCATCACTGAGATTTCCCCAAGAAATATTTTCTAAATTTAAAAGGATCCTTGGTTCATCCTCAGATTAAAACAAAACAAAACAAAACAACCAGTGAGCATTTGATTTTTGTTGCTGTTAAATTCTACAGCTTGATTAAATGCCAGTATCTGAGGATTATATATGCCAAGGCAGTGCCGTATTTTGATTTCTGGTGCTTTATCTTAGCTGAATATGGAAGTGATTTATGGAAGGTTTTGTCTAGGGTAGTAGCTGCAGCAGTAAAGAACTGTTCTATTTGAGGTCTGCTTGGTAATGTACCTGATACAACATCACCTACTATAAGACTCCATACCCATGCACAATTACCAGCACTGATGTAGAACAGGAGTGGGCCATGTGTATCTGATTTTCAGAGGACAAGAGAACAGCTCTCTAGTCATACACCCCAGCCTTGTGCTTTTTATCAGCCTGCATTCCAAGCTTTTCCATTCAAGGCATTCATGAGTTACCCGTAGGCACAGCTTCCCTGACCCCAGAGCAATGTTAGAAGCCCTGCCCACTCTGATGATTCAGGATGAGCAAGGTCATACATTTACTACCTCTAATGGATTATGGACATCTGGTTTGGGTAATTCATGGTTATGGTTATTTCCTTATTTCCTTTATTGCAAGAGCAGCAGACAACTGCAGAATGAGAATGTTTGATTTTTCAATAACTCTCTGCCTATAATACCACATAATGAGGCAAAAGTGCCTTCTTCGGATTTTGCTTTGGAGGCAGTATAGCCTAGAAGATTGATCATGGATCAAATTTTAGAAATTCAGTGTTCTTTTTAAAAATCATATTATTCAATTTAATATCACCATTAATGGGACTATGAACAGTATGTAATTCCTGGTATGAAGTATTATGATATCTTCAACACTTGTATTACTACCAAAGATTCAGAATGTGATCACAAAGGAACAGGAAACAAATCTTATTATTTACATAAATGACCATAGCTAATGGTCATTCAGGATATTGTCAGTTCCTCCCATGTGGCTTTCCCAAGACATACCTACATGGCACTTTACAAAGTATCATATACATATAGGATATAGGAGTTACAAATAGACCCAAACCTATAAAAGCTCAGTACAGGATAAGTTTTTTTCTTCCTCACAAAAGTCAGACTGCTTAGAAGAAGGAATTTTTCTGCACGATAATTCTTGAGCCCAACTCTTGCCATGCGGTCGTACTCCTCCATCTTTAGAGTAGAGACAGGAGACAGAGAATATAAAGGGTGAAGAAGTCTTTCATGGGACTTATTTTAACACAGACACCCACATTCTACTGCATAGAACTGTACATTGACTTCTGTTAGAATTTCCCAAATCCATTACCTTCATAAGGTTTTTCATCTGGTTGGTACACTATGAGATCTCTACCACTCAATACATTTTCTGTAGTCCAGAGAAGGCTTTTGGCTGTAGTTATCACACATTTATTACTTTCTAGATTTTCCTCATTCTCTACTTAGGGAGATTCAAACTTTTGACAAAAAACTTTCACATTATTATGACTTTCTGTGTTTCTCCACAATGGAAGTTTACCAAAGGTTGAATTTATACACAGTGTTTCCTATATTCATACCTTCAGTGATTCTTTCCCTTGGAGAATTTCCTGATGTCCAATAAAGCCTAAAACTATCCTTAATGGCTGAAAAGCTGTCTATGGACATTTCAAGAGTCTCATTTCAGTGTGACTTCTTGATCTAGACTGAATAGAAGTGTTCTTCCAAAATTCCCACGTTCAAACCTAATCCCCAGTGTGTTCGTATTTTGAAGCGAAGGCCTTTGGGAGATGATGGTCAGGAGAGCAGAGCCCTCATAAATGGCATTAGTGTCCTTATAAAAGAGGTCCCAAAGAACTCCCTTGACCCTTCCTCCATGTGAGCACAAAACAAGAAGATGGCTGTCTATGAACCAGGAAGAGAATCCTCACCAGACAACAAAATTTGCCAGTCCTTGATCTTAGACTTTCCAGTTTTCTGAACTAAGAGAAATAAATGGTTGCTATTTATGCCACACGGTCTCTGATATTTTTCTTATAGCAGCCCGACTGGACTAAGACAGTTCTCTTATGAATAGTGAGGAACTTCCTGAGGAACATCCTTGTGCATGATCTTAACAGATTGTAGGCCCTTTTCTGAGTTCTGCTACCTTTTCTTAACCCTGACATGTGGCTGAAAGTTTCCCTACATACATCATCTGTATACTTTCTCCCCTCTGAGTTCTCTGATGTTCTCAAAGGTATGACTTCTGGCTGAAAGCATTCCAAGACCCATGACATTTATAGGGCTGTTCACGTGATTAAGTTGTCTGATATAATATTTTATATCTGGATAAAAGTATTTCCATATTCATTACATTCATATGTTTAATTCTGTGAGTCTTCTGATCCTGATGTTTAACTCCTAGTGGAAATCTTCCCAATTAACAGGTTCTCACATGTGATAAAGGGGATCAGAATATGCTATCCCCAAACATGCTACTTTTACGTAAATATTATTTTGAGCTGAAGGCAACTTAAAAACAGCAAATGCAGAAAAACGTCTCCACCTTCCCTCTTTCTACCCAAAGGCAGAGAATAACTCTCCCTTTGTGAAGGTGTTCCTCATCCCCTCTCCAGGAGAAAGAGAAGATTGGCCCCAACTAACATCTGTATAAAGAGCCTTTTTCTGAAATGACTTTATCTTACATTCATTTGCCCACATATTTACTTTCCCAGAATTTGCCACTTGAAGCTCAAGACCATTTTCCTTTGTCTGGACACTTCTCTGCAAATGTATTGCTCTGTTGTTAAAGTGGTGTATAAGCCTCCAGGTCTGACCACCTATTTGGGGTTTTCATTTCATTTCTGTGAGACCCCTCCATGTGCATATGAAAGAACATTTTTCCTGTTAATGTCTTTAAATTTACATGGTCCCAGACACTGAACCTGAGAGTAAAGTTATTTTTCTTCCCCTTAGCTTTTTACATGTGACAACACTCTGAAAATCTTCCCACATCATTTATAGGATATCTCATCTTTCTGAGTTTTCTGACACTTTAATAAGGTGAGACTCAAATTTAGAGTTCTGATCTCAAATTCTCAATACAGAGTAGATATGGCCAGCAATGAACTGTCCCGGGTACTGAAATTCTTCTTAGTTCGTCACTGAGAGGACCATTCAGTACAAGTAATGAGAGGAATGGCATAGTCAGGAGGGCCTAGCAAAAATAACGAGGGTCTTTGCATTGGAAGAACAGCCTAGTAGGACCCTAATTTTGTGAATAAGTCTGCTCACCTCAACTCCGTCCAATAGTGCAATATCTTCTAGTTCTTCCTGAAGATGTCCCTTCAGGACATCATCATCATCATCATAATCCACATGCCATAATTTGGTTGTAAAAGCAGCAGGAAGTGTGTACCACCATTAAATACTTGTTTTTGGATCTTCCCAACCAAGACATACCAGAATTTTGTAATGCCTAAACTCCTTTCGTAGTCTCACAATGTCTATCATCCACATGTCAAAACTCCTGAATTACACGGATTTATACATTAGATTGGGGGCTCCATATCACTATAAAGAAAGCCATAAAAGTCAAAGATGGAGCGGGGGGACATAAGTATTCTAAAGTGTTTAAATGAGAGAACAAAGAAAGGATATTATGCACACCAGAGCAATCTAGCTTATTGTAGATTCTTATTTGGGAAATGGAAAAAATAGAATGAAAGTTTGAAACCTTCTGCCTCTGATATTCACGCTTGAAACTGTGAGCAGCTGGACTCTAGAGGCAGGAAGTCTGATGCTCAGAGCCCTGTCATGAAGTGTCTTTGGGGTTGATAATGAGTCACACACATCACCCTCTCTGGAAAGCAAGCTTGTAAGGAACAGACACTCCCATCTAAAATGTTCGGCTCTGGAGCTAGTACATATTTTGATTAAAGTGAAAAAATTACATGGGCTCAGAGGATGTTTTTCTCATAATATTACTGTCTTATTTATATAAAAGGAATAACTACAGTACATGGTGTTGTTTATTCTTACTGAGTATATATGCCAAGCATGAGAGTGGAGCTTATTAAGGCCTGTCAGGCAAACTGGTTCTGGCAGGGCTACGGGAGGGAAGATGACAGCTGGCTGGCTGGGGTGTTATTTTGGAAACTTTGAAGAAGTTTCATGATGAGAGCACCATGTGAGCATTTTAAACATCGCCCTCTTCCAACAGACACATGTAAAGATGCTCAACTTCTGGTGGGAATGCAAACTGGTGCAGCCACTGTGGAAAAGAGTATAGAGATGCCCCAAAAAGTTAGATATAGAATTACCCTATGAGCCAGTAACCACACTACCGGGTATTTACCCAAAGAATACAGAAAACTAATTCAAATGCATACAAGCACCCTCACGTTTATTACAGCATTATTTACAATAGCCAAATAATGGAAGCAGCCCAAGTACACACTGATAGATGAAAGGATAGAGAAGATGTGATACAGACCTAGATATAGATAATGGAATATTACTCATCTATAAAAAAGAATGAATTCTTGTTCTTAGCAACAACACAGATGGAGGGGGAGAGTAAAATGCTAAGCAAAAAAATCAGAGAAAGACAAAAACTGTCTGATTTCACTGACACATAAACTTTAAGAAACAAAGCAAACAAGCAAAGGGGGGGAAAAGATAGACAAACCAAGAAAACAGACTCTTAACTATAGAGAACAAACTGATGGTTACTAGAGGGGAGGTGAGTGGGGAAATGAGGGAAATAGGCGATGGGGATCAAATGGTACACATCACGATGAGCACTGAGTAATGTGGGGATTTACTGAATCACAAGCCTGTACACCTGAAATAATAGAACACTGCATGTTAGTTGTATTGGAATTAAAATAAAAAATTAATAATAGAAGATACTCAACATCATTAACCATCAGGGAAATGAAGACAAAACCACAGAGAGATATCATCTCACACCTGTCAGAATGGCTGGATTCAAAAAGGTGAAAAGGATAACATGATCTTCTCCTTCCTTTATGCATAAAATCTAGAGGGACAGCAGTAAGGGAGGAGTGCTAGACACTCTGAGGATAGAAAATGCCAAGTGTGACTTCTCTCTCTGCTAGGATACCATGCTTATTACTGCTTCTGGGCTTTTGTTCATGAATGGGAGGATTCTGGTCTCTAGTACTGTGGAACTGAGATGGGCAACATTTAATTCACAGAACAAAAAGACAAAACTGTAAGTTTGCTGTTTAAGCTGCCTGTTTCCTATGATAAGCCTCAAAATGCTAAACATAATTGCAATCACTGTTTTCAAATAGACATAATCAATTCAGAATAGTTACCTTTTTTTCACACATTTTGCTGGAAGGAGGAGCACATATTCAATGTAATTAGTATCCTTTAAATAATTGCCTAATACTTAGCACTATCTAGGTGGAGATTTAATACAAGGACCATCTTAGAGAAAAGTTCATCTGACTATGTATGACTTTCTAAGATGTTTTAATAAATTAGGAGAAAGGTCCCCTCTATATATAACCTTCAGGCAGATGTCATCTAAACCATTGTGGGAAGATAAATACTTAATTCTTCATAATCTTGAAGGAGGTGAAAACACAATGCTTATTATCTACAAACCATCTCAATGATTAATATCCCACAGGACCAGAAAGTTCTTTTTATACCTGAACCCAGATTTATCCTTCCCTTGCTATTTAATGAATTCTCCAGAGATAAATATCTCTCATACATGATAAACCAAAGACTCATCTATCCAGCTTTTTCCACTAGGAAAGGAAGGAGAAAAACACACCCTTCATAAATCTCAACTTGCCACTTTTTGTAACAGTCAATTTTTTTGAGTTGAAGGGATACGAGTAAATGGTCTCTCAAAGAATATTATTCTTTCTCCATCTATCCACCCATACAACCATCCATTTATCAATCCAGCCACCCCCTCCATATTTTTTAATAATAATAATAATAAATTGAAATAATGACTCCTTTATTACAATATTTAAGTCAGGAATAAGCAGAGCTGCTTTGCTTGAAGGGATGGTGGTTAATGGGGAGACCCACATGGCCTTGACCTCCTTTCTCACTTCTTTCCCTCTGGGCATATAACAGAACCACCTCCACACACCCTGTGGGACTCTGAGGAAGATGAGTTCCAAGAAGATGAAGGGACTTGTCCCTGAGTGACGATCAGAATAGCTAAAATCCCATAGGGGTTCTTGGATTTTGGTAGGTCACCCTTTATCTGCAAACCACAAGAGTTAATGAGAGGAGAACTCTGATTCTTGATTTGACTACTTAGGTAGTAGCTGAGTTGAGTATGGCCGCAGTTCCACAAACTACACCCTGAATTCTTTTTGGAGGTGGATATTTCACTTTCAGATGTGTGTATAAGTCTTAGGATATTTGGTTTAAATTTGAAGTGATGGAGCAGTTGAGAAGTCACTACTGCCTAAACACCTGAAGAACCTCACATGCACAATATTTGAGATGTGGGATCCCAGGAATAACACCAAAGAAGATCATCTCTTCCACAGACATTTGATAACTATAACCTGTTATTTCTGAACTGGACACTACTCAATTTCTCAGTGTTTCAGTTACCCATTTTTATGAAACACACAACACGATTTTATTTTCTCATGATTTTGAGTCAGGGATGTGGGCAGGGCTCCTCTATGCGGTTCTCCTGCTTCACGTGCATTGACAGTGGTGCTGGAGTACCCAGAAAGCCCAAAATGGCCTCACTCCCATGACTGGCGGTCATGCTGGCTTTGGCCGAGAGCTCAGTCAGAACTGTTGGCTGGGACCCTTGGCCCCTCTCCATGTGCACTTCTCCACATGGCTGCTACACTGTCTCACAGCATGGTAGCAAGAAGGTTTCAAGAAGTTCTTCAGATTTTGAAGGCATAATCCCATAAGATACAGACTCAGAAGTTATTCAGTGTCACTTCTGTCACATGTGCTCCTTGGTCAAGCAGGCCAAAGAGTCAGCCCACAATGAAAGAGGAATGTCAAAACTCTCATTGTAAATGAACACATGGAAGGAGAAAATATTTACTAATCATATATGGTTCCTATCTAGACTATATAAAGAATCTAAAAACTCAATAATAGAATCAAATAACCCAGTTAAAAAATGGGCAAAGAACTTAAGTAAGCATTTCTCCAAAGAAGATATATAAATGGCCAATAAATGCAAGGAAAGAAGCTCATTAGCTACCAAAGAAATGCAAAGGAAACCTCAGTGAGAGAACATCTCACAGTCAGGAGGATGGTTACAATAAAAAAGACAGATTATAACAAAGTTATTGGTGAGGATGTGGAGAACACAGAAATCATCATGCGCCTGGTGGAAATGTAAAATCATGCAGCCACTGTGGAAAGCAGTCTGGTCGTTCCTCTCATGGTTAAACATAAGAGTTAGCTTATATTCCAGCAAATCTACTCCTAGGTATACACCAAAGAAAAATAAAAACATATGTTCGCACAAAAAGTTACACATGAGTGTCCAGAGTAGCATTAGAGTAGCAATATTCCAAATAGCAAAATCAGTGGAAACAACCCCAATGTCCATTCACTTATGAACGGATAAGTAACATGCAGTATAGTCATACAGTGGAATATTATTTGGCAATAAAAAGGAATGAAATATTGAAGCATGCCACCACAGGGATGAGCCCTTAAAACATTATATTAAGGGGGAAAAGTCAGTTGCTAAAGAACACATTGTATATAATTCCATTCATATGAAATGCCAGAATAGGGGAATCTATAGAGGCAGAAATTCTGCTCCATGGATTGCCTGTGTAAGAGGAAATGTATAAAAATACTTGAGAAGAGCTAACTCTGTGAGCCGAGGGTGAGGGCTTTCTTAACAGGGGTGGTTGTACAGGGCTGTGAAGTAGAAGGCAGAGAGAGGTGAAGAACGCACAGAGAAACCATAGAGGGGAAGAGGAGAGTGAATGTTAATGGGTATGCCATATTTCTGGGGAAGCTGTAAAGAAAATGCTCTAAAATCAATTGTGCATGATGGCTGCATAACATGTGACTATACTAAGAACCATTGGACTGTACACATTAAATAGGTGAATTTTACGGTATATGAATTATGCCTCAACAAAGCTATTAATGAGCTGGGGAATACTGTTATAGCCATTTGGAAACACAGTGTACCACTCTCAGAGGGATTCGCTGTTTATGCTATGCTAAGTAGAAATCAAAGGGATTAATTAATTATAAACACATATGTTGTATCTTCTGGGGTGGGAAGAATATTTGCTTGGTGTGTGGAAGGCGGTGTTTTTTATGTCAGTATGCTACTGGGCAGGAGAGACCTATTTTCTTTCTTTTTCAGTTTTTTAAATCATTTAGGAACTGAGAGCTCAAAGTTGCTATAAAGTTAAAGTTTTATAACCTCTGTTTATCGGGAAAGGAGTCCTCTGTTCTTGCCCTCTTTCCTTTTAACCGTTCTATGATCAAACAAGAGAACTGAAGTCAGAGTGTTACAACATCTCTGTTGCTAGTTACAGACACATCCAGATAAAACCAAAAAGCCAGCTACAACTCCCTTGTGTGAGAGAGGAGTTCCCGAGCAGGTCATCTCCACAGACGGCAGTGAGCTTGTGATCTGCCAACTCCACGGAGGGAAAGACATCAATGGCAGCACCTCTGTTTGGAGGTTCCGGGCCCTCCCTCTTGCTCAGCTCACCCTCCAGTGGTCTTTCTCCTTCATTCCAGTAGCAGCTGCTTCCTTCCATCTGAGACTGCTGGAGTGGGCACTAATTCAGTTTGCAAATGGGGTAACTCTGGAAAATCACACATTAGCGTATGTGCTTTTAGGAAAGGTCAACGGAAAGATAAGCAAGCTTGTTTCTGGAGTGGCAAACTCAGCGAAACCTCTCTCATAGAATATTAGAGCTTTCCACTATCGTCAGAGAGAAAGGACCCAATTTCGGTAAACCTCGAGAGCCACAAAATCAATTTTCAGCTCCAGATCTCATGGGTGGCAGAAGCCTCATGGGATTATGGGTGGGGTTGAAGACTAAAAACTCGGGGATCTAGGGATGGGTCCACAGATTTGGAAGGGAAAGAAACTGACGAATCCAAACCCTTATTTTGCTCCATGGATTGCCTCATGAGAGGGAATGTATAAAAATGCTTGAAGAGGGCCAACTCTGTGAGCAGGAGGTGAGGGCTTTTTCCTCTTAATGTAAAGTGTTGAGGAAAGAGGGTTCTCTGTGAGAAAGGAAAAGAGACAGTTTCCCCAGGCACACATGACCTCCAGACATCTTATCTGCATTAGCAGTCTGGCTCCCCAAAATGTACCTGGGCTCTTCATTTAGCCTTCTCGTTAATCATGAACCCCCAGCTGGGGCTCCTACCCACAGGAATTATTGCCATTTCAAGATCCTCAATGATGAGTTAGAGAGCTCTGGGC
Organism: Mustela erminea; assembly: GCF_009829155.1. NCBI lineage: Eukaryota > Metazoa > Chordata > Mammalia > Carnivora > Mustelidae > Mustela > Mustela erminea. The sequence continues at coordinate 86,831,958 of NC_045624.1, read as the reverse complement.
CATTATGTACCTAGAAATGGAAAATCACTGGAGGAAAAGTGCTACACTAAAGATAAAATGTATTTTTACTTGGCCAGAGTTGCCGCACACAACAAAGAACAAGTTGAAGGCTTAGACAAGGGGTTAAAACTGATAAGGAGTAGCAGTAGAAAGGAAGGGGATGTTGATTTATGAAAGTATTCCAAGAATCACAGACTTGAAGGAAGAAAGCAAAGACTGTCATACAGTGATAAATAGTCAAATGGGAAGCAAAAGTTGTATAGTTTGACAATGAAGCAAAAGGTGAGGTAGGAGCAGAAACTATGTAACAATCTATGCAGACAAAAGGGTATATGCATCATCCTTCCATCTAAAACACTCTTTAAAAAAATTTATTTATTTGAGAGAACGAGAGAGAGAGAGAGAGAGAGAGAGAGAGCACCCACGCATGTGGGGCAAGGGAGAGAGAGAATCTTCAAGTAGATTCCCAACTGAGTGCAGAGCCCTTGTAGGGCTCGACCCCACGATCCATGAGATCATGACCTGAGCTGCTTACCAACTGAGCACCCAAGCACTCCCCATCTAAAATTCTTGACAAACACCTTTATAAATCTATAGTATAGTGATATTGGTTTCTAATTAACAAATCTAAAGTACTATGAGACCCCAACGTGTCCTCCAAATCATCCCTGCATCCCTGATTTCCCAAGGCTGAGTTACAGGCTTGTTGACAGGTGCCCAAGTGCTATGTTCTTACCCTCATCATATGACAATTGTCATATTGTATGATACTTTTCTAGAACTCCAAGTAGACCATATACTTCTTGAGGAGCAATGTGGTAACACTGTTGTGTTCCCAGTATCTAGAACACTGCTTGATCCACATAACAAATGATTTCTGACTTTAACAATAAATTAATGAGCATTATGTAATTATGTATGCTTAATTTGGTTATTTGAGATTTGATACTTTAGCATACTGATTTAATAAATATAGAGTATCCTATTAAGTAGAATAAATATGTATTATTCTATTAACCAGAAAACCTCTCATCCAAATCATTCTGAATTAGTACAAATTTTAACTGAATTATATAACAGAAATAGGATGAGTGTTTGCCAAAAAAATTCTAAAATAAAGGGACTATAACCGCAAGCTGACATGTAATATTAAAATACCAGAGGTGTTATATTAGAATTTTAAAGCAAGTCAGAGTAAGAGGAATATGTGAAAAATAACAGAAGTACAGAAAAGGGATAAAGAAAGGCAAGAGAATTAATGATAACTTATTTTTCACACTGTAGTCAAAAAATAGCATCAGAAATAAACATTTTAGACAAATAAAGGAGACTATGAGTTGTGACTATAGGTCGTATGTGAAACGGTATTACTCTTACCAAAGTAATTTATATCTAAAAAAAAAAAAAATTTACAGCTTAAAAAGCCTTGAAAGTTTCCCACTCTCCCCAGTGCACGCGGCATGCTGCCTCGTTTCTCACGGAGCCCAGAGGGAGGGTGTGAAGCCTGAGCAATGCTCCTGATACAACCACAACTAATAGTCTCATTTGATCACTGAGTGAAAAAAGGAGTTGGAGGATGAACCGAGAAGCCACCATGGGCCTGTTTTTCTCAGCTGTCTTGCATTCCAGTGATCTACCCTGTTAGTTACACGTCATTTTCGTTTAATTAAGATATCCCCAAACTCAGCTAAGTACTGGCAAGACATGTGGGTACAAGTCCCAGCTCTACCATGAAGGGGCTGTGGGACTTTAGGTAAGTCCTGTGAACTTTCCGGATCTTACAGTTTCCCATGTAGACCAAATAATCAGAATCTAGTGATTTTTATATTACTCTTCCTTTTCAGAATCCTAGGATAGAGCTTTTCTCCCTGAAAACAAGAACTGTTTCTTATTTTTGTTTTTTTCAGTAGTTTCAAAAATTTAAATTCAATTAATTAGCATACACTTTATCATTAGTTTCAAAGGTAGAATTCAGTGATTCATCAGTCTTATATAACACCCAGTGCTCATCACATCATGTGCCCTCCTTAATGTCCATCACCCAGTTACCTCTCCCCATTACCCTGCTCCACTCCAGCAGCCCTCAGTTTGTTTCCTATGAGTCTCTTAGGAGTCCAAGAGTCTCTTATGGTTTGTCTTCCTCTCTTATTTCGTCTTGCTTTCTTTTCCCTCCCTTTGTTCATGATCCTCTGCTTTATCTCTTAAATTTCACATATCAGTGAGATCATACCATAGTTGTCTTTCTCTGATTGACTTGTTTTGCATAGCATAATACCCTCTAGTTCCACCCATGTTTCCTTAGGTTATTTAAATCTGTGGCACAGCCCATGTTAAGTTTTTCACTAAGAAAGGGGAAGACATGTAAAGCTGAGATGATCAAACCACATACAAAGAACTAGAAGAGGCAGGGTCTTCAAAATGAGGCAAATAGAGGCAGCAGAGCATGGAGTTTAAGAACGCGGACTCCGCAGCCTGACTACCTCGGTTTGCATCCTGTTTGGGGCAACAGACAAACACTTAAGCTCTTTATGCTGCAATCTTCTCATCTGTAAAATGGGAGTTATAATAATAATGCCTTCCCCAGAGGTTTGTGCTGAGGATCACATGAACAGGTGTTAGAAAGCCCATGGTAAGCATTGTGTAAGGTGGTGGGTGGTTGTTGATGGAGCATGTGTTCGTTACAGCTATTTTCTTCATTATAGAATTTCTTTGTTTTTACTTTTTTTCGTGGTTATAAAACATACCCTCTAAAGCAGTGTGTCTAAAATATAGTAATGGGTATTGTGGATTGCAGTAGGAACCCAAGTGAAAAATCTCTAGTTATTAAGAAAAAAAAAGGAACAGCTGTTTTATGGAACTAGTGTGGAAAGAAATTATGGGGAAAAATAGCAACAGGCAAGGACACCTTTTCTCCTTTCAGCCCTACCTGGGGGTAGTACCATTGTGAAATAAGCCTGTATTCCATAAACAAATATGTACTAAAATCCTACCCTGTGCTAGGCACTCTTCCGGCTGGTGGGATACAGTGGTGACTAAAATGGGTAATATATAAGAAAATACTGGCTTTGGAATTGCTTATGATGTTGGGAAAGTGGAGCCCTTGTTAAAACAGTAATTACCTCCACCGCCAAACCACTGAATAGTGGTGCAAGCCTGCCCGTGTCAGTTTCAAGATGTGTTGCTCCTTTCTGCGTGCCCCACGTTTCCTGGTAGGACAGGTGGGATTTTTATTGACACACATTTCTGGGCATAGAGTTTATTAAGGGGCTTGGCTTTCACTTTGGTTTTCAAAACATAACACAGCCCCCTTCCTTAAGAGCAGGCAGGTGCTCCAATTAGATGTCCATCTACACATTCCAGCAAAACAGACCTTGTCAAGGTCCCCAGTGTTCTCCATATTGCTAAATCCAGTGGTCTGTATCCAGACCTCCCCTATTCTCCTGACACCCTGGACACTTCCCTCATCTGAGTTAATGGGGACTCTGTCCTCATGGCTGCCTGGCCCAAAGTGTCTGCAGTCACCCTTGGCTTTTCTTTTCTTCTTATCTTATCTTTTCCTTTCCTTTCCTTTTCCCTCCCTTCCTTTCTCTCTCTCTCTCTCTCTCTCTCTTGACTTTCTTTCTTTCTCATACACCACATCCAATCCTCCATCAGTAAACTCTCTATGCTCGATCTTAAAAACGTATCCAGAATTTTGTCACTTCTCATCCCCTCCACTGATACTCTGCATCAAGAACTCTGTTACCTCTTACTTGGAACATGGCAATGGTCTCCTCAGAGTGTCCTCTGTCAGGCCATGCCCACCCCAAGTCTATTTTCCAAGAAATATAAGTCTGATCACATCATTCCTCTGTTCAAACCCACCAACAGCTTCTCTTCTCTCAGAATTCTATCCCAAGTCTCTGCTCAAGTATCACCTTATCAGTGAGGGCTTCCCCAAATGCCCCATGTAATATAGTACATTCCCCCACACCCAGTATACACCTGTCCACACACGGTGCTCAGAACCAGAAACTCCCTAGCCCTCTCACCTTCCTTTTCCCCTTCCACAGCATTTACATCCTTGTCTATCTGGTTTGTTTGTTTGTTTGTTAATAAATGGGGGCAGAGGGAGAGGGAGAAGCAGACTCTCCTTTGAGCAGGGAGTCTGAAGCGAGGCTTGATTCCAGGACCCTCAAATGATGACCTGAGCCAAAGGCAGCTGCTGCCCAGGCCCTTGTTTTTATTTAAGTACCTCCTGATTCTAAACCATACACTTAATGTGGGTAGGGCTTAATCTGTTTTGCTCACTGCTCTATCCAAGGGTCTCCAGTAGGTCCCGAGAATATAGTTGCATAAGAGTACATGACTGGCTGAGCGCTAGGGGTTTCAGGACCCTGAGGGTTCTAACTCTGGGGCTCATACACTCAAAGCTGTGCCCTCCTTCCTTGCTGGCAGAACCTGGCTTCCTCTGGACCTCCTACTGGGGGAAATCCTCATGACTGTGTCTTTCCCGAGGGTCTCATTCTTCTTGCAGGTGACTGCTTTAGGCCCGTGCATCTGATAGAATGATACGATGCAGTGTGAAAGACTGCTGGGAAAATTTCCTTGGCTGATAGAAGGACACACGTAGGAAAAGGTGTCCCTTCTTTTCAACACACTCTATCTGGAGCTGGGCCAGTTAACTTTTGGTCCTGTGGACAAGGGTGACACCTGGAACACTGCAGAAGAGAAATGATGGACAGTGACCCTACGGTTAACCTGCAGATTCAACTAGTCTGGACTAGTTGAACCAATGAGTTCGGGTTCCATGAAGCAATTTGATTCCTTATTGTTGAAGTTTAAGGTTTAAGGTATTTTGAATTTGTTTTCTGTTACTTGGCAGTGGCAAGTATTATAATTGATACAGCAGGCACAGATTGCTAATTTCCTCTAGATACACAGATGCTGGCTCAGTTTTGTCTGCAACAAACTATGGACTTACTCTTGTCATGAATATATTAAAGAAAACCCTAAAAATCTAAAGCTTGAAGTCATTATTGAAGGCACTGGGTAGGGAACATTAGAACTTCATGACTTCAGGACATTTGGAGGAAAAACAGACCATTCCTTTAATTATTTATTGTGTCAAAAGTTCAGAAAAAAGGGTAAAAAAGTTCAGAAATAACGAAAAGACCAACGAACTGCCAAAGCAATAACCGGTATAAGTTTGTCGTGCACACACCAAAATGGTAGTTGCAAATCAGGAGTGCTCAAATGAACCTCAGGAGGATATTGTTATAATTAAATATAAGTTGTTATACATACATATGCAGTGAGTGTCTATTCTTCACAGTGATTGGTTATACATTAGCATTTTCTTAAATAATAAGGAATTGGCTAATGGTTACCTCATATCAACCTTGGGAAGCAGTTCAACTTTGTTTATAACTTCCAGAAACGCAAGCAAGAAATGACGCAGGTCAAGTTAGTCTTCCAACATAAGATAATTTCAACTTTGTTTGGATGGCTAAACTAGTGTTATCTGCTCAAAGAATTTTCAAGGCTGGTCAACCCTTGGTTTTTATTTTAACAGTTGACAACTACATGTCTCTGCGATTCAGACATCTGTAAATATTTGGATATTAGATACTATCTAGAACAAGTCAGATGGCTTTTAATTAGAGTTTTCTCTTTGCATCCAGCTGTTTTAACATTATGTCAACATGAATTATATCTAGGGAAAATAAAAGAAATGTAAGATGCCATTATTAAAGCTCTCTGACTCAGAAACTTTGGAAAAGGACCAATTAAATATGCAAAAGAGAAAATCAGCTTTTGTTTTCTTTATATGCCATCACGGAATGGTCTGGAAGAAACAAAAGTCTTTATTTCGTGTTATGATATAAGAATGCAGTTCCACATTATGCATGAAAAACCACGAGTCATTATTGGTGGCTCGAAAAAGTTTTTAAATTTCTAGATTTATTGTTAATAAATTGTTTCATAGGGTTTCACATTCAGTTAACAACCATCTTCATTTTATTTAAAAGGTAGCTGAATCCCTGAATTTAGGGAAACTATCCTTATTGACAAGCTTGTGTTTCAGGTACTGTAGATACTTTTTCTGTTAGAACTTAATCTCCTATTCCTGGGGCACCTGGGTGACTCAGTTGGTTAAAAGTCTGCCTTCGGCTCAGGTCATAGTCCTGGGATAGAGCTCTGTGTTGGGCTCCCTGCTCCTGCTGAAGAAGGGAAGCTGCTTCTCCCTCTCCCTCTCCTTCTGCCTCGCCCTCCACTGGTGCTCATGCTTTCTCTCACTCTCTCAAATAAATAAAATCTTAAAAAACAAAAACAAAAAACCTTACTCTCCTATTCTAAGGCTAGACTCGAGTGATGATTTAAAATGTTTCTAAAATTACAGTGACTATTTCTGAAAAAGAATTATCGGTGGTGATTGGAAAAGCTTTTACTTGCCATGGGGAAGTATATTCAAGAGAAGAAGAAAAACGACATTAATACAAATGTTTCCAAATAACATTTTTTTTTTTTTGTATTTAGTAGAGCTTCTCTAGTTGAACCAGCTTATATAGGTGAAAAAATATTTTATGCATCTTGTGTGGAGATTGTTGGTATATTGTTTTTATTTGACTTATCAAGGGAAAATCAGGTAAGATACATGCTCTTTGGACAGGACAGTGCTGTGGTCATGGTAATAAATATTTACCAATGAGTGAATGGATTCCTTCTCCATTTGCCCAATATTCAAACAAATCTTCACCCTGTGATACCAAAGAAAAAGCAGGGAGGAATTTCTCCTCCTGAAGAAACTGGGTTCTTATAGAGGTCTCTCCTTTTCCCATGAATATTCAATGAGAGTCTACAATGTGCCAGGTACTCTGTGCTAAGAACACAGTAGCAAACAAATTAGAGACATTGTCCCTGCCCAAATGGACAGATATTAAACAAATCAGCTCTAGTCAATACAGGCACCTTTAGGTTTCTCATCAAGAGCTCTTAAGATTATAAATTCACAGTAAACTTTTAGAAGCCCAAACAATTATAATCGAAGCAACTATTCAAAAGTGCCATGAAACCATATAGCGGGCAGGTCCTGACCAAGTTAACCTTCATGTTCCCCTCAATTTGACTAGATATTAGAAAACTTGTAAATTCTTTTTCTGCCCCTTTGAGAAGCAAGTCTTCTATCAGCCTCTTGCTGATCTTACAATCCAAGATGTCTTTCTTCAAGACCTGGAAGCCAGTATAATTTTGAAGTATAATTATCAAGAACGATAACGTCTCCATCTTTTAGTCTGAGGTGGTGGTGGTAGTTGTGTAGGCGTCTAACTTCAATGTCAGTGAATAAATAGATATGACCTCATCACATCGACTATCCTTGCCTCTAATATCCTCTAGTACTTTCCCACTAGCTCACCCCAATATATAAAAACTCTCCCTCTTTTTCTTTCAGCAGAGTTGAGTTCATTCTCTCTCCCCCACTGCAATGGCCTTACACAAAGTCTTCCTTGCTCAGTATCATTTTTCTTTGACAACCTAATCTAGATGGAGTGGCAGAGGGGTTGAGGACACTCCATGGAGCAAGTGATGATCAAGCCAAGATCTGAAAGTTGGAGTTAACTATACAAGTGCTGTTGAGGATGAGTAGAGGGTGGGTGGGTTGATGCTGGAGTAGTGTGGGTATAGAAAGCAGGAAGGGATAAATATTCTCTATTACTGCCTCTCATCAACCATTGACTACTTTTAGCCTTCCTACTGGTGCTGATGAGGTAATTTCAAAAGCATGATCATTTTCTAAGGCCTGGATCTTTTTATCTTTGATAGCAGCAATTAAAAGGCATTGAGGGTCATTTGCAATTACACAGAAAGAAATTATAGGATTCAAGGCAATAAAGTTCTTGTTCTTAAAATTCTTCTTAAACAGCTCAACTTGCTTTTAAGCTACATCTGCCCTAAGCTGATCTGTGGAGTTTTCACCCAAGAATTGAGATTCTAAAAATTCTGGAGCTCTGGCAACACTTAATATGGACTGCTTTTTTTTATTCCTATCCCCAAGCTTTATGATTGACAAATAAGGATGGCATGTATTTAAAGTGTACCTTATGATGTTTTGATATACATATACATTGTGAAGTGTTAATCACAATCAAGCTAATTAATATATCCACCCCATATTTTGTGTGTGTGTATGTGGTGAGAACACTTGCAAATTTTAAGTATATAATACATTAAAATTTGTTTTTTAGATTTTATTTATTTATTTATTTATTGGGGCTGGGGGAGAGAGATATGCCAGGGGAGCATCAGAGGGAGAGGGAGAAGCAAACTTTCCACTGAGCAGAGAGCCTGATGTGGGGCTTGATCCCAGGATCCCAGGATCAGGACCTTAGCTGAAGGCGAATGCTTAACCAACTGAGCTACTTAGGCATCCCTACAATACATTATTATTAACTGTCATCACCATGCTGTGTATTAGGTCTCTAGGACTTATTCATCGTCTATCTAAAATCTGAAACTTTGACTGACATCTCCCCATTTTCCCCTTTCCCTCGCCCCTGGTAACTACCATTCTATCTCTCGTTATAAGTTGAACTTTTTATGATTCCATATGTAAGTAAAGAACTTTCATTACAAGCGCTGTGATTGTTAAATACATTTCTTTGCATATCTGTTTCCGAATGAATTACTCCAATTCCACCTCTCAATCATAAACATGAGAGCTGAGGGTAGCATGGGAAAACACTGATATGAAAAATTCTGGAACAAGGAAGCTATGATTAATGCCACAGGTTAATTCACAACAGTCAGATTTTCAAAGATAGTCTATGGAGGAGGAGGAAGAGAATCATTTGGCAAGGCAGTTAGGAAAATGAAATGTCAATCTCTCTGGTCAAAGCACTGTCAACATCCATCATAGCACTCTACCTCCCATATTGACCCGCAATCCCATGATTAATCAGTTGAGAGGTGGGAAGATTTAGATATCCACACAGGTGCCTGTGGAAAGTTTCTTAAGAGCTCTCTTTAAGCTTTTTAATTCATAGTCATATTTTAAAAACCCAAACAAATCATATGGGTATGCAGATACTTCTAAAATTACTAGTAGCAAAGAGAGAGGTCCTAAAAATTCTTAGGACTTCTCTTTATTCCAAACTTTGAGTGTTTGTAAGTCCACTCATTTCTTTTTGAAGCATTCACTGACTTGTTTTGCTTTGCTTCTTGGTCATCCATCTACCCACTCTTTCCATCCATCCAGTCCATCCATTATCGCTATGGAAGCATCAAAATGATTCTTGACACATTATATGCAATCGTCAACAACCTGGGAGGTAGCTCTACAAGCAGTAGTCTGCAAATGTGGAAATGAGACGCAGAGGGATCAAGTCCTAGAGCTAATCAGGGGAGGTGCTGGGATTAACAAGGTGATTTGACGACAAAGTCTATATTCTGAATATTTGGTAGTGAATTTCCAAACATACATAATGAACCTCCCTAATGTTTCATATACCATGTTATTCCAAAAGAAGAAAGAAATTAGACTGTTGCTTAATAATGGAAAAGTAGTTGTTATGATAATCATCCAATTCAATTTGGGAGAATGAGAGTATTTCACTGAGGACTTACAGTAGGCAAATTGCTTTGTCAGAAGCTGGATGTCAGAAATGGATGACATGCTCCCAAGAGCTTCTGTGCCAGCATGAACTGTACAAGGCAGCACAGGATTGCATTATCTATCACACAAAGCACAGTACTGCTGTATCATCTTGTTTCTTTCAAATGATCTAAATTGGGATTGAATTCCTATACTTGTAACAACTCTTATTTTCTTATTGTTATTCCTATATAGAAACTCCTCTGAATTTCTTTTCTGTTAACATTTTCTGCCTTTTATTTATTTACTTATTTTTAAAAAGATTTTATTTATTTATTTGTCAGAGAGAGAGCGAGCAAGGGAGGCAAATGGCAGGCAGAGGGAGAGGGAGAAGCAGATTCCCTGCCTAGCAAGGAGCCCCATGTGGGGACTTGATCCCAGGACACTGGGATCATGACCTGAGCTGAAGGCAGCCACTTAACCAGCGGAACCACCCAGGTGTCCCCATTTTCTGCCTTTTAATCAACTATCTTTTTTTTTTTTTTTAAAGATTTTTATTTATTTGACAGAGAGAGATCACAAGTAGGCAGAGAGGCAAGAAGAGAGAGAGAGAGAGAGAGACAGAAAAGAGGAAGCAGGCTCCCTGCCTAGCAGAGAGCCCGATGCGGGACTCGATCCCAGGACCCTGAGATCATGACCTGAGCTGAAGGCAGAGGCTTAACCCACTGAGCCACACAGGTAGCCCCAACTGTCTTATTTTTGACCCCATTTTTTCTCCTCCGTAATTCATTTCAACTTTGAGAATGGGAAAATTGGGCAAAGATGATTCTATTTCTCTTCCACCTTTTCTCTTTTCATTTGTTGCATCAACTGTCCTTACTGCCAACTTCTCTGAGTTGAGCTAAACACGAGATGAGTCTTCCTTGTTTGCCTTTTGATTCAGACACTTGCGAGTGTTCTCACAAACACATTCTTCCTCTAATTACCTAGAGCAAAACTGTGCGGGGCCTGCTGTGTGCTGTGGTGTATTTGGGGCCTGTATTCCTCCCCATGCAGCCTGCATGGCTTGGTAGTGATATCACCTTCTAGCAGCACCATGTGGTAGGCTGGAATTCCAACTCCATAAATGACCAATACCCTATGACTTCGGATCTAACCTCTAAAAGTCTGTTTTCTTACTTGTAAACTGGAGGTAATAATAGTACACACACACCTCCTGTGATTAAATAAGGTTAGGGTTACCGTAGTACCTACATATCACTATAATCATCTACTTAAATTTTATCTACTATCACCACCACCACCACCACCACCATCCCCACCACCACCATCACCACCTAATACTTAGCATCACCATCCGAGGGGTTACTCCAATTCCCTTACCAACCTATGGCCACCTTTCCTGGTCCAGATATCTCAAGGCTGCTTCGTTTTCTCACCCTCCCTATCTCACTGCATTATAAAATTACCAGCCCAGCATCTCATTCATAGCACTCCAGTGAGTCATGCTGCTGTTCAGCTGGAAAGACAATTAGAAGGTTGATCCAGAAGGTTGTTAAATACCCAGAAACTGGGTATTTAAAATAAAAAGAGCTAAAAAAAAATAAAGAGAGCTGCTCTCCTTTTTCACATCTACCATGCAATGGGTAATTTTATGTGTTGATTTGACTGAGTCATGCGGTGTCTAAGTATTTGGTTAAACATTATTTCTGAGTGTATCTGTGAGGATCTTTTTGGATGAGATTAACATCCGAACTGGTAGACTGCATAAAGCAGATTGTCCTCTCCAGTATGAGTGAGATGCATCTAGTCCATTGAAGGCTTATGTAAAAGAAAAGACTAAGTAAAAAAAAAAAAAAAATCTCTTTCTTGAGCTACCTGACTTCAAACTGGGATATCAGCCTTCTCCTGGTTTGGAACTCAGACTCACTCAGACTGGAACTTACATCATTAGCTTCCCTGGTTCTTAGGTCCTTAGCCTCAGACAGGAACTATAGCAATGAACCTCTGGGTTTCCAGCTTGTCATCTACAGATCTTGTACTTCTCAGCCTCTATAATTGTGTGACATAATGTATATATGTACATATACACATACACTATTGGTTCCGTTTCTCTGGAGAACTCAAACTAATGCAGATTTTGGTACTAAGAGTGGTTCCAGAGGAACAGAATTACAAGGATGAGTTTTCTGAATTCATTCTGAGGTTCCTGGAATTGGCTCTCTAATCTGATTAAATTTAAAGATGCTAATGACTATTTCCAGTAATATGGATAATTCTTGGCATGCTCAGACAACAAAGGTATGCAAAATATCTCTGTTGGGTGGCCCTGATGAAGCTACTGTATATGATACTTCTGTACAATTTTAGAACTCTAAAGAATAAGATGTTGTCTAGTTGCTCCTAATGTCACTTGACAAAGTGGTGGGGAAAAATAAAAAGATGAGCTCAGGAATTCAAATTCCCAGCTGGAGTGCCACAGAAATGAGTGAAAGCTTCTGTGTGCCCTGAAGGAGACCCTTACGGCCTGTAGCCTCAGGGCTAAGACAGATGAACATCAAATGTAGAATTTCATTCTGCAATTGGTTAAAATACAATGCAAGTTGAAGTCTCAGCCTACTGTTTAAGTGAGGGCATCGCCTGGGGAAAAATAGGATCCTGTAAATTGGAATGGAGATGTGTGGGAAGACCTTGATGAAGATGGAGACATTGTGCCCCTAAATTCTGATATCTCTTCTTTGCTAGCGGAAGAGTTCTCTCTATTACCAGTGTGCACACCCTCCCTACCTCCAGGAGTAGCAGTCTTTCCACCCCTGTCTGAGGGAATTAACTATGGATTATTTGAAGGAACTATAGTGACCTCAAGACAATGCTGATTCTCTTTAGGATTCATCCCACTCTTTGTTTCTAGACCCATAACTAAACTCAAGTCCCAGCAGGCACCTAAAGGTGGGGTATGAAGTATGACCGATGTGGAGGTGTGCTACATTCCAAAAAAACTACTTGAATTTTTGAATTTACATAAGCAGAAATCCAAAGAACATATGTGGGGATGAATACTCAGGGTATGCAGGATAATAGTGGAAGGAAAAAATTTATTTATTGATATGAGCTTATTAAGCAGAGGTTCTGCATTTAATGTTGTAGCTTAGGTAGTTAGAAAGGGTTGTCACAGAATCAGACCTATAAATACAGAGAACGAACTGATGGTTGCCAGAGGGAAAGGTGGGTGGGAGGATGGCCAAAATAGGTGAAGGGGAGTGGGAGATACAGGCTTCCAGTGATATAATAAATAAGTCACAGGAATAAAAGTCATAGCACAGGGAATATAGTCAACGATATTGTAAAAGTTTTATAGGGTGACAGAGGGTAGCTACACTTGTGGTGAACACAGCAAAATATATGAAAAAGTTGAATCACGATGTTGTACACCTGAAACTAACATAACAACATGTGTCAACTATACTCAAATTAAAAAAAATTTTTTTTTTTTAAAGAATGGGTGTCATAGTTCAGTTGGTTAGCTGAAACGTGAACCTGGAGGTGGCTCACAGTGAGCAAACTGGAAATGCTGGACATGCTTTAATTTAATATATAGGAAGGGATTCAAAAGCTCAGGGAGATTGGGAAGTTAGAGTGGATTTGCCATTTAATAACTACTCACCTACCCCAGGAGAGTCTAGAAGACATATCTTTCACCACTACTGTCAGAAATAAATTTGTGAGAGGAGCCTCAACTCAACATCCTTGAAGAGTTCCGTGACTGCTCTTCTACGTAGGCCAAAATTACAGCAGGGACCATAGTCACTGAATTCAGTAACCTAAATGTCATGGGAATAATTAAATTATGCCCAGTATGGCAGGGGCCAAGTGGCAGCATTCAACTGCCAAAGGCAAGGTGGGTGTGGCTGCCATAATGGACAAAGGGTCAAAGCAGCAATCAGAAGAGTGTGACTCCTAACCTGTGGTACTGGGTAGTCGTTCACGGTGTTCAGAGAAGTAAAACAGATAGGAAACCTACTAAATTCTTGATCTATATAAACAGAAACTTTCTAGGTCAAGTATTCAAAAGTCCGGCCTGAAACATAAAGACAGAATCATGGTACCTCAATCAATTCCCTGATTTCAGCTAGTTTATAGACCCAGAAGTTCTTGACTGAAGGGGAGGTGGGGCAGCCTTGAGCAAGTACCCCGACAGAATACCCTAAATTTGTACTATTAATCTTTCCTCCTGCCTTCCTCAAAGGCATCAATGGCCTTTCACCAAGATAAATGTGCCCTGAGAACAAGAAATAGACAGACTTTTGGGGGAAGCATTGGATACTGATTCTAAACTGACACAAATTCTGAAAGATCCAAAATGTCACTGTGGCCCACCAGAGAAGAGCCTTATAGAGGTCAGGTGATCGGTGAATTTTAGCTCAGGTTTGTCATGCAGTAGATGCAGTGGTCCCCAAACCCATCCTGTGTTCCCCCGGCCCCCCAGTTCCAGGATGCATAACTGAAATAGATATACTCAGTGCCAGCAAATTTCCCGACCCATGGCAAGAGGATATTATGGTGGAAAAGGCCAAGTGGAAACCATTAATACTTCCTCCACTTGGGAAAATAATAAACCAAAAGTAATACTGCATTCCTGGAGGAAATGCAGAGATTAGCACCGCCATCAGTGATTTGAAAGATGCAGGGGTGGTAATTCCCATGACATTCCCATTCAGCTCATCTAGCAGGCCTCTGCAGAAGATGGATCTTGGAGCATGCCACTGTATTATAAGCTGCTACACCAGATGTGGTTCCATCACCTGAGTAAATTAACACAGCCCCTGGGACCTGGTATGCAGCTATTGGGCTAGCAAATACTTTTTTCTCAATACCTATTAATAAAAAGATCACCAGAAGCAGTTTGCTTTCAACTGGCAAGGGCAGCAATATACCTTCACTGCCCCACCTCCGGTGTGTATCAACTCTCCAGCCGTACGTCTAAATTTAGTATGCAGGAAACTAAACTGCCTTTTCCTTCTGTAAAATATCACATTGGTCCATTACGTGGATAGAATTATGTGCTTGGACATAGTGAATAAGAGGTAGAAACTATTCTAGACTTCTTAAGACGTTTTGTATTAGAGTGTGGGAAATAATCTGATGAAAATAAAGCAGCCTTTTAACTTACTGATATTTCTAGGAGTTCAGTGGTGAGAGACATGTTGGGATGCTTCTTCACCTTTTAAAGTGAGGGAGTGGTTGCTGCATCTGGTCTCTTCCACAACTAAGGGCAACCTATTCCTCATTTGGGTGTGTCACTCCAGCCTGTTTACTGAGTGACACGAAAAGCTGTTAGATTTGCATGGGGCTGAGAATGAGTCCAGGCAGCTGGACCAGCTGCTCTGCCCCTTGTGTTAAATGATCCAGAAGAGCCAAAAATACTTAAAGGGTCAGTGGTGGATGAGGTGCTATCTGGAGTTTTCAGCAGGCCCCAAAAGGTGAATTGCAGTGCAGGCCCTTAGAATCTTAGGGCAAAGTGGCTACGTCCTTCTGAACAACAGCTGATGGCTGGCTATCAGACCTTACTGGAGGCTGAATGATGGGCCACCGAGTTATCACGTGACCTGAGGGGCCCATCATAAACTTGGTGTTATCTGACCCATGCGGCCATCAAGTTGGGCATGCATAGTAGCACTCCATCATCAAATGGAAGTGGAATGTATGTCACTGGCTTTGAGAAGGCCCTGAAAGCACAAGCGAATTACATGAATAATTGGCCCAAATGCACATGGTCCCCAGGCCTCCTACACTGCCTTTGCTCTCCCGGCAGGCAGCCATGAACTCATGGGAAGTTCCCGACGAGCAGTTAACAGAGGAAGAGAAAACGGCTTTGTAGGACATGCAGGTATCATCATCTGAACATACATATCCAATGGGTACTTTCTCTCTGGAAAACCCAAACAAATGAGTTGTAATTAGAATTCCAATCGACCCATAGGGCAAGTGGCAAGTTGATGGGGGGAAGATATTATTCAGTAAGTAGGATCTATAAGGTGCTTTATTATTTTTTTAAAGACTTTTTTTTTTTTTCATTTGAGAGAGAGGGAGAGAGGGAGTGCATGTGTGCGAGTGGGGGCAGGGTCCGAGGGAGAGGGAGAAGCAGACACCTTACTGAGCAGGGAACCCAACAGGGGGCTCAATCCCAGGACCAAAGGTAGATGCTTAACAGACAGCCACAAAGGCGCCCCTATATAACTTGCTTTAAATCATTCCATCTAATGTAGAGGGTTGCCTTTGCTTTAGTCAATTAAAGCAAAAAAACTGACTAATTCCATCACAAATGCCCTGATGTTTAGTGAGTCTCTCAGAAGATTCAGGATACAGGGTGGATTTTTTTTCTACTTAAAAAACTCAGAATCTAACATTTACTCCTATGTTTTAATTTATTGTATTGGCTCTCCAGTCCCAGAAAATAGCTATATGGCCAAGTGGAATCAGTATTGGAAAGGGGGTCAGCTAGCATAGTAATTGGATATAATTTTGGTTTTAGCAATAATTCTGTGAGGGAATTAAGGCAAAATGTTGATGTCCATTTAATCTCAGCAGTGAGAAAAGGTATCCTATTAATTTTGGTACTTTTGTTAGTTTGAATAGTTTCATTTTGAAAAACCAATGAAGTAATTCTGCTTCCCTCACAAGCCCCAAATGTCTCCACTGGCAATGTCTGAGAGCACAATCTTGTGTCTTCCCAGTGTTGTTTCTCCCTGTTAGTCCCCTCCCAATCGCATGATTTAATTACTATACTTTCTAACTAAAATATTTTAAAACTAATTAGACACTGTTTTGTTTTAACTATTTTTCCAGATGTCTTTCTTGCTTACCAGCCAAATTTAGGAAGTGATGGCAAACAAGTTTGGCAGGAACTGCATGTTTAACTGTTTTATGGGCCCTGTGTAATACCAATATTGTCATTTAAAATGTACTTTACTGTTCTCCTGGGTTTTTACACTCTGCACCATTTCTATTACTGGTGATTCTATGTCTCTTCCTGCTCATTTAAGCTGGGACCTCTTATGTCCAACTTCTTAAACCAAAGAGAGTACCACTTTTGAACACTATTTACTTTGAAATAAAAAAAAAATCTACTTATGTATCTCAAGACATATCTCAATTACGGAAAAAAAAAACAAAACACCTATATTTCCAGGAAATGTGTGGTTGCTTACATTTGTATGATAGATGAATAAATGGAGGTATTAGAGTTTTAATCCTGATTAAGATAATAAAACATAAAACGAATTGTAGCTAACATTTACTGAGACCTTACTATGCTTCAGGCATTGTTCTAAGTGCCGTATTATCTCATTTAATCCTTTTTTTTAAACAAAAAAGAGTTTATGTATTTATTATTTGAGACAGAGCATGAGAGAGGGGGAGGGTCAGAGGGAGAAGCAGACTCCCTACAGAGCACGGAGCCTGATGTGGGACCCGATCCTGGGACTCCATGACCTGAGCCAAAGGCAGTCACTTAACCAGCTGAGCCACCCAGGCAGCCACCCAGGTTAAACCTCGTTTACCATTTTAAACAGTCCCTTTGCGTGGACATCATGACTATCTCTATTTTATAGATGATGAGACCCAGGCACAAAAAGGTTCCGTAATTTAGTCACTGCTTAGGTGGATGGAGCAGAATTCACTTTGTAAATTCTGTACTTCACCAACTTAATCACCATATGTAGATTCAAGTGGGTTTGCTTTAAAGGTTAGATTTCTGCCACAGTTATCCTAACTCTTCCTACGAGACCGACACAGTGTCTAAAATAGGGTATCTTTTATTCCTGCTTCTTATTCAAGAAAACGTAGTATACTCCTAAATGTCAGGTGCCTCTGGTCTCGTGTTTGGGTGGGACCGACTGTCCTTCTCCAATGAGCCCTGAATCTCCAGGCTTGCTGGACCTAGCCCTGGAGACGGTTTATAGAGGGGACATCACACAGGGAGTACTGCAAAGCCTTCGGCAGACGTGCAAGGCACCCTGATCTGAACATACGGCTCTGTATGTAGTTAAGGTTTCAGGATTGCTTGATGTGTCTCGGGCAGACAACTCTTCTGAGACCATCAGAACGAAACCATACATTTGCGAGGCGCTTTGTGATTTTCAAAGCTACTTATCGTAGAGCATCTCATTTGACCTTCCTCTCAATCCTTTGAGGCAGGCAGGTGCGGATTATCATTATCTCTACTTTTTACATTTTTACAGAAACCTGAGTTTTCAAAGAAGAAAAGTGATTTGCCCACTCACAAAAGATGGAGCATTTCAGATGCAGAGTCAAAGCTAGTCACTCCTGGACACCTGTCAGTCTGTTCAAAACAACAAAGCTAGTTGTGCATAGACTGGGCCAAATGATAAATTCGTAAAGGAAAAAAAAAAAAAAAGACAAAAGCAACAATGCCTTCCAATAGCTCTGTCTTTCTGTTTCCAAATTTCACTCACTACTGCCTGGCCAAGACAGGGAAGTGACCCAATCCATAAAGGGGGATGATGAGGAGAGGGGTTTGGGGGTTATCCCGGTTCCCAGTCCCCATCAGCTCCCAAGTTCCATCATCTAAACATGTCTTCTTGGTTTGGCTCTAACTGACACCTTTATATATAAAAATGAGAGCTTGTCAAAAATCTGTGGTAGCTTTTCCATACTTTTAAAGACATTTGTTTTTTTAAGAAACTGTTATTTTGATTCTGGCCAGCTTCAAAAAGGACTTGAATTTTCTGTACTCTTAATATGACAGCAAGTCTGGTATATTTTTCTGTGGTTGTATCAACTGTGGTAAACATTGCTTTATGCAACAGGGATGCTCTTGAAAGTTATCTGTAAACTAAATCACCGAAAGTGTGATTTGAGGCTCTTAAAGGGATGATTGCCTTTTTTTTTTTTTTAAGATTTTATTTATTTATTTATTTGACACAGAAAGAGAGATCACAAGTAGGCAGAGAAGCAGGCAGAGAGAGAAAGAGGGAAGCGGGCTCCCCACCGAACAGAGAGCCCGATGCAGGGCTCGATCCCAGGACCCTGAAACCATGACCTGAGCTGAAGGCAGAGGCTTAACCCACTGAGCCACCCAGGCACCCTGTGACGATTGCTTTTATAAGAAATATCACATACGTATGTTTGTGAGTTTACAGTTTTACAGCTGGCTTTATCACATCAGAGTACACCTTAGAATTTGGGTGTGTGTGTGAGAGAGAGCCTGTGTGTATGCAATTTATAAATATATCCCAATAAAATATTTTTTACTCATTACTCTATAGCCAGTATGTTATTTAAAAAATATATATATGTATGTGTGTGTGTATATATATATATACATATATATATGTATATATATATATATATATATATATGTTTATTTTTAGAGAAAGAGAGAATATAAGCAGGGGGAGAGGCAGAGGGGGAAGGAGAGAAATCTCAAGCAGACTCCCTGCTCAGCAGGGAGCCTGACATGGGGCTCAATCCCATGACCCTGAGATCATGACCTGAGCTGTAACCAAGAGCTGGACAGTTAATGGACTGAGCCACCCAGGTGCCCCTGTAGTCAGCATTCTGCAGTTACAAGTTCATACAACTGCAGTAGTTATATGAGTGAACGTGATTTTGAAAAACTTAACCAAAGACAGCTAGGATAGCCATTAAGAAAATTAATATACATGCCTATCACTGTCACTGGAAATCAGAAAATTGACCATTTTCCTTACTTGTTTTAATAGGAGAAAATGGTTCTTTTTTCAGTTTTTTCCACTAATAAGAAAATCTTTGGAAATTCAGATTTTTATTTATTTTCTTTTTTTAAAGATTTTTTCATCTATTTGAGAGACAGTGAAAGTGAGAGAGATTACAGAGAGGAGGAAGCAGGCTTCCCACTGAGCAGAGAGCCCGATGCAGGGCTCGATTCCAGGACCCTGGGATCATGACCTGAGCCAAAGGCAGTCGCTTAACCGACTGAATTACCCAGGTGCCCCAAGAAATTCATGTTTTTTAAAAAATTTAATTTTAATTTTAGTGTACCTAACACACAGTGTTATATTAGTTTCAGGTATCCAATGTTGTGGTTCGACAATTCCAAATATTACTCAGTGCTCATCAAGGTAATTGTATTGTTAGTCCCCTTCACCTGTATCAGCCATGCCCCCACCCGCCACCCCTCTGGTAACTACCAGTGTGTTCTCTACAGTCAAGAGTCTGTTCTTTGGTTTATCTCTTTTTTCCCGCTTTGTTTTGTTTCTTAATTCCGCACATGAGTGAAATCTATGGTATTTGTCTTCCTTTGGCTTTTTTTGCTTAGCATTATATTATCTAGCTCCACCCATGTAGTTGCAAATAGCAAGAATTCAT
Source organism: Mustela erminea (assembly GCF_009829155.1). Taxonomy (NCBI): domain Eukaryota; kingdom Metazoa; phylum Chordata; class Mammalia; order Carnivora; family Mustelidae; genus Mustela; species Mustela erminea. The sequence goes on along the minus strand of NC_045624.1, from coordinate 86,812,019 downwards.
TCTTTTTATAGTTAAATAATATTCCATATACATACACATATATATGTATGTGTGTATACACATACATATATTTTATGGACACTTAGGCTGCTTCCATATCTTGGCTCTTATAAATAATTCTGTAGTAAACATAGGGGTGCATGCATCCCTTTGAGTTAGAATTTTCGTTTTCTTTGGATAAATACCCAATGGCACAATTGCTGGGTCATAGGATAGTGAAGAATTTTTAAGTTCTTGGGGAAGCTCCACACTGCTTTCCCGAGTGGCTGCATCAGTTTGCTTCCCCACCAACAGTGCACAGGGGTTCTTTTGCTTCTTCTCCTTAGAAAAAACAGGGAAGGAAAAGAATTGTCTTTGTGAAACAAAGTGAAAGCCATTATTTTGACTGAGAGCTGTCAGTCAAATGTTTATGAACCTTATTTGAAGGAATTTTTCTTGCAGATTAGAAAAAATATTTTCTGTGTTTTCACTCCCCAAGTCTAGGTTATTAGAATATTTGGTTACTGATATATTGTATAGATGGTTGAAAATAACAGAATTGTGTTTATTGAAAGACCTTGCAGAATCCTGAAGGACAAAGGAAATGGCTGATAAATCCCAGGAGAGAAATAACGATTTTCCCCCAATAAAGTACATTCAATTCTGATGGTCCTTTGTGACCGTTTTGAAATAATTCTCAGGCTCCCTGGAGACTGACAATCCTGATAGCTTCATCTGGCAGTGGAACAGTCTTGAAACCAGTTTGGCATGGCCCAGCAGCTTCGATGGCTGAACAATTGAGTGGAAAAATCTATTATTGGAAAAATTGGATTTTCCTGCTATTTGCTTTCCCCAAAAGTTAAAAAAAAATCATATCATAGTGACAGACACAGTTTATCCTGTTCTCTTAGAGGAGCTTATTTCAGAGTTTCTGCCAACTTAGATGGGTTCAAATTAGATATTTAAGAACTTTAAGTCATAAAACCCTCAAAATTAAATCATCAGGACTTAATACAGTTTTCAAAAATGGTAACTTTTTTTTTTTAAGATTTTATTTATTTATTTGACAGGCAGAGATCACAAGTAGGCAGAGAGGCAGGCAGAGAGAGAGGAGGAAGCAGGCTCCCCGCTGAACAGAGAGCCTGATGCGGGGCTCGATCCCAGGACCCTGGGATCATGACCTGAGCTGAAGGCAGAGGCTTTAACCCACTGAGCCATCCAGGCACTCCAGTAACTGTTATTTTTAAGTATGTATTTTAAAATCTGTGAGAGGAAAGATGATCAACATAGTATATGCTAAGGGATACTTGATGAGAGAATGGATAAACTGATTTATAATCCAAGTACTACTTGAGAAGCTCATGATAGAAATTCAGAATTTTGTCTAAATGCATCAGTGCAAAAAAATTAGGAAATGCCTAAGGGTCTGAATACAACAAATTTTATTCAGCAAATCTTTGTATCTATGTATAAGACACTGTGGGGTGATAAAGGTGAAAGACTGCTCTGTTCACATCGAGATGGGAAAGACAAACACACACTACAGGTTAGAGTAACTCAACACAGAGATGCCATTATAGACACAGCAAGTATTATGCAAGGGTGGTAGTATGTGAATTTCAACCTGTGTCATCAATGCAGGTGGTGCAAACCTTAATCCAGGATAGATAGGTTCTACAGGCTATACTTTATATAAAGGCTGGCTCTGTGAATGACAATTTTCCAGCAGGTTCCAGCATTTTCTTTCAGCTCCAAGACAGACCAAGAAGAGCAAAACTGAATATAATGACTACTGCTAAGGGGGTCATATCTCCCGTGTATGTGACGTTTTTTATTTTTTATTTTTTATTTTTTTGCAAGGAGAGAAAAGAATGTTAATTTGAAAAATCTCTCCAGGGGTCATATGCCTCCTTTACTCCCATCACTGATGTTTTAGGTTAGGGTTTAACGTTTATATTTCCCTTTAATACATAAACTTTGTTCCCATTCATCGTAAGTCCTTGCCTGATCTCTTTCAGTGGTTGCTTTGTATGAAACACTTCTACTGATATGATACTGAAAACACCATTGATTCTGTGTCCTTGAGTTTTAAATTATAGGGAACTTCACCAGCTAGCCTCCCTCTGTAATCAACACTGAATAGAAAACTAGTTGCTAGTCACCGTCTATGTAGAAGTTACAGGACATGGGATATAGACATATCACACAATGATTCATGAGCCAGGCTGCTTTCCAGAATCTAGTTCCTACTGGCTCCACAAGTTGCCTTGTCTCCCGCAAGTCTGTTAAGTGCCATTCAGAGGACAGGGAAAGAGAAGAATCTGAATGCTTCACACAAACATCTTGTTTATAGGAAAATAAACTGTTAATGTACATGTTTTTCAGTTTTGAAAGAATGGATGTCTTGAAGTCCACTGTCATGTGAGTGGAGGGCTTTCTCTGTGTAGGTCCCTACCCTTGCTGAAGACGGAACAGGCACTCCTGCGGATGTGGGGAGCTGTGGGACCAAGGGCCAGGCACTCTATGATTCCAGGTCATGGGACCCAGAGCCAGCGCCAGGCTCCCTCGAGAGAAGGGACTGGCTGGTGCTTTCCTTGGTCTGGCCGGAGCTGGGAGTCAAGCTGAGTTTGCGCTTGATGCATTTGTGAAATGAGGGAGAGTGGTGCCAGTGGCAGGTACGGACAAGAAAATATCCAAGATCTGACTCCAGAACTTTGAAAAACTGACTGCTTTTTACATTTCAGTCTTGGCCTGAATGTTACTCCTCAGAGAGGACATCCCTGACCATCTAATTCAGCAGCCACTCTCCCCTCTGTCTACCTCAGCATTCTGCTCCATTTCATTCCAAGAACTTGTCACCATCTGGAATAGAGGCTTCCTGAGTGTAGGGACCCACAGATTTTGTTCCCTGCTGTCTTCAGCACCTAAACACACTTGCCTCATGTAAGTACTCAATAGATTTTTGCTAAAAGGACAAAACAGAGATAAAGTTGGATCATTAAAAAAAGACCATTTTTAGAGTGAAGAGATATAGTTTAGTCATTAACTGGGGAGAGGAAGAATGCCGATATAAACTGCCCTCTCTCCTGAATGCCCCTCTCCACACTCCCTTCCTGTCCCAGCAGATTCTGATAGACCTCCCAGGGGACCAGACCCTTCATGAGAAATCTCTGTGGTGCAAGAAGAGATATTATCAATGAACATGTGCTCTGCTTCTCAATGGATTGGAGATGAGATAAAGGCTAAGAACCTCTAGCTTAATGAACATTAGAAATGAGTTTAAGATTGACTCTACTGCTGATGAATGGAGATGTGTGTAATTAATTGGCTTACTCTTCATCAGATGTGGATGAAACTACCTACCTAGCAGATTGCTTTGAGATTAGAAAACACACTCTATGTGAATGTCCTCAGCACAGTGCCTGGTCCAAAGAAGCCACTTAATACCTCTTAGTTGGGGGTGAATCTGCATGACCTAGGGTAGCTACATGGCTTCTACGCACCTCAGTTTCCTTGTCTGTAAAAGGGTGGTAATTCGAACTTGCAAGACACAGTGAAGAATGAATGAGATGACACAATACAGCCACTTAGGAACTACAGAGAGCTCTTCAAGCGTGAGGCTCTATTCCTGGCTTCATCATGAGCTCAGTGACTAAATCAGTCTTTGGTGCCTCAAAATCTTTATCAGGAAAAAGAGTATTTTATCTCATTATCTACTTTTTCGCTTTGAGGATAAAATGAGATAACAGTTTGGAAACTGTTTTGTGAAAGTGAAAAGCATTATGAAACATGAGCTTTTTGTCATTACTGTCATCAACATCAAATGACAGCTTCAATGGTTCTGGTGACAGCTCAATGGAAGATTAAGTGTCCTATTAGAACCTGCACGACAATAACTTCAGTCGTAGATCAGCTTGGTGATTGGAAAGTGTTGAGAGTTAATGGTAGTTCCTTATGCTCCTGAGGCTTTCTATTCTTCACAGAACAGAGCTCAGTATCTCAACAAATGTTGAATGGAAAGAATGAAGGATTAATTCTCAAAAATAGCCACCCCAGGAAGTATTCGATAGTGAAACAATGTTATGATGAGAAAATCTATTTAACAATTCTCTTACTGTGAGTTCAGAGACTTTCCCTGTCCCTCACTCCCCAGCATTTCAGGTGAGTCAATGAGCCAGGAGTGCCCCCAGGTTACAGTTCCAAGCTTTGAACACTAAAGAATGGGAGGAAGGCTGATACATTACTATACATGACATCAGGCCAAGTACAAAGGGTCATAAGTCCTTATCTGAAGCTTCTGGCTAGGATGAGACGTGTACAAGTCCAGTTAGGACTGAAGCCTAAGGCCCAAGGAGGCTATGAGTGGTGTCTGGGTTTAAGAGATCTAGGGCTTTTATGAAGTTTTAAGGTAGTGCAACTCAGGACAGCCTATCTAGCCAGACCTTGATTGTCAAATGGTCTCACACTAGCCATTGCTGATGTTTGGCTGGTAGAGGTACCTGGCTGATCGGATGGGAAAATAAGAGAGACCTTCCTCACTACTACTCCTATGAACAAAAGCCTGGTTTAGGTCTCTCTTTTCGTCCCTCTGTGATGTTTCCCTAACACCTATTACATATCTACATCACAGACCTTCCTCATCATAGTTACGAGTTAAGTTTTTGATGTTTTCCCCATTAGACAATGATAAGGACTTGGTTCATCTTCATATCCCCAGGGCTGTACCCAGTCTCTGGCAGAGAACAGGTGCTGGGCTGGTTGAATGAATGAGGAAGGGGATGGATAAAATGCATGGTGATGGATTCTTTTGTTGCTTTAAAAGCCTAATGGTGCTCTACTTGAGAGGCCAGAGGATAAGCTGGCAAATCAGAGATCATCTAACATCATTACTCTGTCCTCTGTCTTCCATACACCAGTGCAAGAACCTCAAATATGCTTACGAGAACAATTTATTTCCAAAATGGAACTTGAAAGCCAAATTTAATTCCAATGAAATTGAAAAGAAAATAAATGTAAAACACTTCTGTGATAGAGACAGACTATTAATGGTGATAGCAGTTATTTTACGTGTATGGGTTTAAAAATTACACAAAGTTAGAAATCTACGGGAATAACTCTCATTTACCAGATCACTAATTCTCCACTTGTGATCATTCAGGTAGAAGTCAGAGTAAAGTTTTCTATTATAAGTAAAAAAAAAAAAATGTGGACATGGTTGGGAGAATATTTTCCTATTTAATAAATTTAGTTTAAATAAATTGTTTAAAAAATTGAAAAAGCACAGAGCGCAGTGTCTAATCCAAAAGAGAGAGAAAGAAAGCAAGAAAGCAAAGCAAAACCAGGTGGTGGGTATTAGAGAGGGCACGGATTGCATGGAGCACTGTGTGTGGTGCAAAAACAATGAATAGTGTCATGCTGAAAATAAATAAATAAATAAATAAATAAATAAATAAATAAATAGAAAGCAAAGTAAAGCAAAGCAAAGCATTCATGTCCTGAAGAAGCATTCATATACAGGCAAAATGGGCAATCACAATGCTAGGAGAAACCAGTATTGTCAATATACAAAGCAATTTTCAATATTGATTAAAAGAGGATAATTATAGTCAGAATTTTGGCAAAGATAATTCTAGGTCCTTAAAAATACAGTCTATTTCAGACTTTAATTACTGAAGATTATTTTTCCTCTGAATTAATGCAAGTAACCACATTTAAAAAAAAGCCACACATATCTCAATAGAGACAAGCTCTACTTGCCTATGTTTGTACTGGGGTAAAGTAGACTAGAACAATCAAAAGAGAATAGTAAGCATTTAATTCCTCCTGGTATGACTGTATTATCAGAAGCCTGCAAACGGGCTTTAATCAAGGGGGATCAATTTAAAGGTGCATCTGCAAGTCTTAACTAAAGTTAAGTTAATAATTAACTAAGTTAATGATTCAGGTGCATGGAAGCTTGGAATGTAAAGCGTACGGAAACTTTATTTTGTAGTTAACTCTCAAGGAAGCTCTAATGAATATTCACAAAAAGGACTGAAATGAATGAAGCAGGATTCAAAAGACAAGAAGAATGAAGAGCCGACCCCAAAGAACTTTTAGTGGAGAGAAATGCCTTAATGTGCTGTATACACAAATTAATAAAAGGATGTTCCTCCCATTAGGCAAATTATTATTGTGACATCTTACACATCCATTTATAGCTATGTGACTTAGAAACAGATACAGCGTGAATTTAGCCGGCGGGCAGATGATTACAGCTGTTTCAGTGGGAAAGAACAGAAGAGATAGTGTCTGTGAGCTCCTGTAGTTCAACAAACATTTATTCGGCACTCAGACATGATTCAGGCGCTGGGGCTGCTGCTGGGGATAAAATGGATGAACAAGGCAGGATCACTAATTCCCTCAATGAGCTCAATGTCATTTTCGGGGGGATGGACAAGTAAAAGGATAAAGAATTAAAGCTCATTAGATGCTCTAATAAAGAGTGCAAAGGCCTAACCACACATCTTCAATTAATTTTTAAAGTTACTACACCATCTGTTGTTGAGTGCTTTCTATTAAAAATGCAGTGGGTCGGGACACCTAGGTGGCTCAGTCAGTTAAGCATCTGCCTATGGGTCATGATCCCAGGTCCTGGGATTGAGCCTCATATCAGGCTCCCTGCTCAGTGGGGAGTCTGCTTCTCCCTCTCCCTTTGACCCTCCCCCCTGCTCATGTTCTCATGCTCTCTCTCAAATGAATAAATAAAAAAATCTTTTAAAAAATACAAGGGGTAGACAGCATAATTCTAAAATATGTAAAATGTTTTACTCATTGGAATTCTTTTTTTTTTTTTTAAAGATTTTTTATGTATTTATTTGACAGAGAGAAATCACAAGTAGATGGAGAGGCAGGCAGAGAGAGAGAGAGGGAAGCAGGCTCCCTGCTGAGCAGAGAGCCCGATGCGGGACTCAATCCCAGGACCCTGAGATCATGACCTGAGCCGAAGGCAGCGGCTTAACCCGCTGAGCCACCCAGGCGCTTTGTACAATTTTTTTTTTTCAACAGGAAGGATAAGTTACATACCGTATTATATCTTCAATTTAAAAATACAGGAGAGAAATAATCACTATATTGCACACCTGAAACAAATATAACATTGTATGTTAACTATGCTTGAATTAAAATTAAAAAACTTTAAAAAATACAGAGAAAAAATAAAAGGTATATGTACAGGTGACATCAAGGAGAAGAATGTGTTGGTAGAAGCAGTAGATGAATTATAATAGCTGTTTTCAGCACCCTAAAAAATGGAAGAAGGGGTACCGGTTAGCTCAGTTTGTTAAGTATCCAACTCTTGATTTTAGCTCGGGTCATAAACTCAGAGCTGTGGGATGGAGCCTCATGTCGGGCACTGCGCTGGGCATGGAGCCTACTTCAGATTCTCTCTTTCCCTCTCCTCTGCTCCTCTCCCTAACTCTAACCAAATAAATAAATAAATAAATAAATAAATAAATAAAGGAAGAAATAGCATAAAAAGAAATAATGTGACTTTCAGAGATATTGTAGGTTTGGCTCCAGATTACCAAAATAAAGTGAATACTGCAATTAAAAAAAAAAAAAAAAAAGAATGTGGCTTAACCAACCATCCTTAACTCCTCTTTCTTTTTCCCCATTAGAACTGCAATCCTTAAAATTTCTCCAGGTTCAAATTCCAACACACCTTCATTCATTTCCTCCTTCAGAATGAACATAAATGAATTTTATTTTCATGGTTCACCTTCCCCACAATTTATGCATGTTCTGATATCCTAATTCAGATTTTCATTCTATTCACTTTTCACATTAATTCTCAACTGACTGACCCTCTTCATCTGTAATTATTACCATGAAGGTTTTGAATATCATTAAACTCTTCTCACCGACTACATTAACTTTAAGGTAATTTGATTAATTTGGCAAGCCACCAGTAGATGCAGATTTAACACCTCACAGAATTTGTGCATTATCACTATTTTGCAGCAAGTAGATCTAAAAGATAAATAAAATCCTTGGAGACCAGATAAAAACAAGGCTGCTTGTTTCCCTGTGAGATTTTAAGTAATTTTGTTAAGCTTTCAAAAGTGTGTTCCAAATTGTTTCCCCCAGAATTACAAACAGAGCATTCCTCTGCATTCCCCTGCAGTCTTGGCTTAATAACTTTTCATTTCCGTGGAGCATGTGTATTTCCAGGGCTCAGCCAAAGGTTCTTCACTTGGGAAAACACAATGACTTGGAGGCAGCAAAAGTTATCAACTGATAAATTGTAGAACAATGTAGGCTGCCAAAACCTTCAAGGTGGAAAGACTTCTGCTCTCTTCAACATTCATCAGGGACAAAGCCGTGTGTGTGTGTGTGTGTGTGTGTGTGTGTGTTTCCCCAGTGCCTTACTTCACTTCCACCCCTTGCTGCATCCTATTCAAACAAAGTGGCTGTTATTAAAATGTTGCGAGGGTTGATGGGGAATGCTGAAGAGCCTGTTACAGATCTTACAAAAGTAATACTTGTTCATGGTAAATGTCAACATCTTCCTTTGCTTGGACAAAGAGTTGGTTACAAGGTTTTCTTGGGGTAGAATCCTTTTAGACACATGCACCCCCTCAGGCAAATAGTCTTCAGCATCCCCCCCACATAATAATCCCCATAGGAGTTACCAGGTGCCACAAGAAGCTGTGACAGGCCCATGGCACAGAAGACAGGGCAGATGGTGAAAGGAAGACAGGGTGCACACTATACCAGAGTGTTGGGAACAGGGAGAAGGAGAGAGGATGAGAAAGAGAAAAAAGTACCAATCGTGGCAGAGCTGTGAGGCTCAGGTGACAATGAGGGACTGCAGTGTGACAGAATGGCCGTCCTTCATGTACACACATGAGAATTTGTTGTAAACATAAAACATGAAAACATAAAACCAGGAAAACACAAAAAGTCCTACTGATGCCACCTATATTGGTAAGTCTAACTCAGTATTTATTTGATTTAGGTTAGTTGAGTTCACTGAAATACTGTGCTGACTTCTGTTTATTCTGTGGATCAATAAGACCAATGAGGTATTTTTTTGTTTTCTCTGAAGGACTACTATCTAGTGAGTCTTTCTTAATTCCTAGGTTTTACTATTTCAAGTGGTAATGTGAGCATATTTCCTTAAGGATATGCATTCTTCCTAAATTGTCAGGATTTACTAAGGACTCAGACTTTATTACCTTGGTTAATCTTCTTATTTGATATATAACAACTGACTCTATTACCGGATAATGGGGTAACAGTTGGTTTACATTTAGATGATATTTTAGTTAATTGCTAGGGAACAGAATTAAATTATGTCAAACTATTAATAAAGATGAAGTAAAAGATCTTAATTTTCTACTTAGCTGTTTGACTAAAGGGGTGATAATGGATGTTTGCAATGTTTTGGTTTGGACAAGCCTATTTTGGCAGAACTTTAATATCTATCAATCCAGAAACTCTCTGAAATGACTCCAGAAGTGTCAGACCAGCTACTCAATGATTTTAAATATTTTATTTTGTTTTATTAAAAAGTAATATAAATCCAAAAATCATTGGCAAAATAACCAATCAGTGTAATTCATTATATTAACAGATTAGAAAAGAAATACACAATAACCTCAATAAATACAGAAAAAGACATTTGACAAAATTCAATATTCACAATAAATACTAGTAAATAGGAATAGAAGGGAACTTCCTCAGTCCAGTAAAGAGCATCCATGAAATATCTACAGCATCATTTCCAATTGTGAAATGTTGAATATTTTCCCTTTTGATCAGGGGAAAAAAAAAAAAGAAAGTTCATTCTTACCGCTTATATTTAATAGTGTTCTGGAGATCTTAGTGCAATAAGGCAAAAAATATATATATATAAAAGGTTTATACATTGAAAAGAAAGGGAAAAAAACTTCTATTTAAATATGGCATAATTATTTAAGTACAAAATATTTAAAAATTTTAAAAATAATTATTAGAGTTAATAATTAGAATGTAGTAAGTTGGCAAAATATAAGGTCAATATTCAAAAATCAGTAACATTCTATGTATTAGCAGTGAAAGATGAAATTAAATAATATTTCCATTAATAATAATGTCAAAAACACAAAATAAATTTTAAAAAGGGATTTAAAATGAGAAATAAATTTTTAAAAGATTTATAAACCTCTGTACTGAAAGCTATAAGATACTGCTGAGAGAAATTAAAGAAGACTAATAGAAAGATGTGTCATGTGCTTGGATTGGAAGACTCAGTATCATTACCAATTTTCTTGAAATTGGTCATAGCTTCAATGAATTCTGATAAAGTCCCATCAAGCTTTCTTGGGTAAAAATAAAAATGTAAAATTTTATATGGAAATGAAAAATATCTAGAACTTCCAAAACAATCTAAAAAATCTTTAAAACTTACTATCAATCTACATTAATCAAGATAGTGTGGTAGTGGCATAACAACAGAAATCTAGATCAGTGGAACAGATTAGAGAGCTCAGATACAGACCCACACTTAGAAAGATCCAGATCTTCTTCAACTTAGGATGGGCTTCTGTACTGATAAACCCATCATAAACTGGAATATTATAAATAAAAAATGCACTTAATACACTAAGCCTACTGAAGATCATCATGTGCTAGAACATACATTAGCCTACAGTTGGGCAAAATCATCTTCTAAGACAAAGCCTATTTTATTATAAAGTACTGACTATCTCATGGATAGTTATAAGATAGATACTGTACTGAAAATGAAAAACAGAATGATTATATGGGTACAGAATGATTAGAGTGTATCAGTTGTTTACCTTCATGATTGCATGGCTGACTGGGAAGTGTGTGGCTCACTACCTCACCAAGCACCGTGGGATAGTACTAGGAACGACACATCACTAAGCTAGGGGGAAAAAAATCAAAATTCGAAATTTGAAGTGTGATTTTTAACTGAACATCTATTGCTTTCATGTGATCATAAAGTCAAAAAATTTTAAGCTGAACCATTAAAACTCAGGGACTGTGTTTGTTTTTGGATAGGTGTGTCAAGATAATTAAATAATTAAAGGGAGACTTTTTAGCAAATGGTGTTGGAACAACTGAATATCTATATGGAAAAAGTGAACTTCACATACAAAAATTAATTTGAGATGGACATAGACCCAAACTTACAAGCCCTCCAGAAGGAAACAGAATATCTCCATAAACTGAGGGTAGGCAAGGTTTCTTAGACAGGACTCAGCAAATATGCACAAAATTTTAAAAATGATAAATGAGTCTTCATTGAGTTTAAAACTTCTGGTCATCAAAAGACACTGTTTAGAAAAGGAAGACACCAGCCACACAATGGGAGAAAATATTTATAAATCATACAACTGAAAGAACTTCTATCCAGAACATAAAAGAAATCTGCTACTGAATAATAAATGGCATACAAGTCAATAAAAATAGACAAAATATCTGAACAATCACTTCACAGAAGAAGAGATCTGAGTGGCCATCAAGCCCATGAGAAACTACTCAACATCACCAGTCTTTGGGGATTTGCAAAATAAACCACAGTAAAATAACACTACACATCCATCAAAATGGCTAAACGTAAGAAAACTGACAACATCAAATGTTGGTGAGGATGTGGAGCAATGGGAGCTCTCGTACTTTGCTGATGCAAATATGTAACAGTTTGAACACTTTGGAAAATGTTCTGGCAGTTTCTTGTAAAACTAAACATATGCCTGTGATCCAGCAATTTCATTTGTAGCTTCCCACCCAAGTGTAATGAAACATATCCTCAAAAAGACTTATACAAGAGGGATCATAGCAGCTTTATTCATACTGTTCATTAATTGAAAATAACCTAAATGCCTATCAGCAGGAGAGTGGATAAACAAAATGGGTACACTTGTGTACTGAAATACCACTCAATGATAAGAAGAACTAGGATACATACAACAACAATAATGGATCTCAAAAATACGTTGAGTAAAAGAAGCCTTTCATGACAGTTCATTCAATTTATATGAAATTTTAGAACAGGGAAAACTAATCTTTGGTGGAATAAACCAGAAGAGTGGTTGCCTTTGAGGGTAGGAGTGGGGATTGACTGGGAAGAATGGGAATGAACTTTCTGGGGTGATGGGAAGTCCTAGTTTTTGAGTTATTGGGGTGCATGTGTTTGCCAAAATTCACTGAATGGTATGCTTAAGTACCTCTGTACACTTGTATGCTTGATGCTATAATGAAATATTGAACTCTACTTAACAATACTAAAGTACTTAGTGTCATACTAAAGTACTTAGTGTCATGCTAAGTGCTTAGGTGTCAAGGTCATGTGTGCCTGCCACTCACTTTGATATATATAAAAAGTAAGACGGATTAATGGAATGCTGGATGAAAAGATATACGATAAAGCACAAACTTGTTAATTCTAGAATCTAGGTGGCAGGTAGATAGGTGATCATTGCACATATCTTTCAAGTTTTCCTATGTTTGAAAATTTCCCTAATAAAATTTTTAAGGAAAAGGAAAAAACAACATATGCTGCAACTGTCATCTGTGACACACTGTACTCCTGGGCCTTCATAAAGGCCAATAATCTACATATATCAGCATTTCAGGGAACCTGACTGGTCAGCTGAAAGAAGTTTAAGTGTAAACACATTCTCAGAACTTATTCTGACTAAAGATGAGTGTTTTAATTTCTATGTATCTCCTGAGGGTCTTTGCAAGTACATTGCTAGGTATCTCACCTTTTTAACTAGGATTGAACATTGAAAGGTGTTGATTTATAGCACCAAATCTACTATCAATAGTTAACAAGTTGGGGCACCTGGGCGGCTCAGTGGGTTAAAGCATCTGCCTTTGACTCAGGTCATGGTCCCAGGGTCCTGGGATCGAGACCCACATCGGGCTCTCCGCTCAGCGGGGTACCTGCTTCCTCCTTTCTCTCTCTCTGCCTGCCTCTCTGCCTACCTGTGATCTCTATATGTCTAATAAATAAAAAATCTTTAAAAAAATAGTTAATAAGTTAAGTAAATACCTCATTACAAAAAACTGAGTTTTGAGTTGTAAATCTTTCAGTCAGCTAGTAAAGAGACTTAACTTTCAACCCCCAAGAGCTACAACATGCCCTATAAGCAAGCTCTAGCTCTAGCTTAGCCACATTATGACCTCCAGGAGGGGGGGGAACTCTGTCTTATCTCATTACTGTGTCCCCTAGTGCTAACATACTTCTTTATACATGGTAGATGATCAGTATTTATTTAATATATAGTATGCATTTAATATAATAAACACTTATTGTAATAAGTGGCAGGGTAATTTTATGGGTTGAGGTCATTTTTTTCACTAAATGTGTAATACAGTTTGTGTAGTTTGCTCTAAACAGAGGAAGTTAGATATCTATAAAATACAAAGTAAGTGGTCAAGACTAATGACAATAACAATGGTCAATGTTAGCTCAGTGGCTCATTTATCTGGACTTTTAGAAAATGGGGAAGAGATGAGCATATGCTAAGATCAGGCAATGTAGCTGGCCCAGTAGACCTCTTGAATGCTTCCAAAAATCCATTATTAAAATCCTCAAAAACTTAGTCAAATAATGAGGACCCACAAGAAAAGTGGTCAGCAAGACACTAAAATCAAATTAGGAGACTTTGAAAGAATTCTACTTTAGAGGCAGCTGGGTGGCTCAGTTTATTAAGTGTCCAACTCTTGATTTCAGTTCAGGTCTTAATCTCAGGGTTATGAGATCAAACCCCATATCAGGCTCCATGCTGCGTGTAGAGCCTGCTTCAGATTTTCTCTTTCTTCCTCTGCCCCTTTTCTCTCTCTTCTTTTAAACAAAGAAAGAATTCTAATTTAAGCTCAGGTGTAACCAAGAATGGTTTTCAACTGGCTACTTTTATTTGTGTCTCAGTTGACATTGACTTTATCTGCTAATCGGTCCATCTACCAATTCTAACTCTATTCAGGACCGCAGCTAGAAGTAGAGTGAGAAAGATAAGGAAGTTATAGAGTGGTCTCCACTGGTGGGTGGGCATTGTCAGATGGCATCCACCATGCTCTAGGGCATGGCAGAGGTGGGCAGGCCCAAAGAACATATGCTAAGGACTGGACAGGAGAAACACTGAAGCCAGGTTAGTAGTACAAAATTGGAGTTTATAATGTAATATGACTTGACTTGACATAATATGATACAATATTAAACATTTTAAGGCTCTGACATATTTTCAGATATTCTATTTGATCCTCAGAACGTTATTGATTGGCAGCTTTAAGGCCTAGAACTCACAAGTGAAGGCAGGGGGTGCCCCTGGCTAGAGAAGGGGAATGCAGATGTATCAGCTGAAGGCAATATCTATCTATCATGAAAGGGAATCCAGTGTTCAAATGTCTGATGACACAAGTTAATCACAGGCAGCTCCATGGAGCCTTCTTGGCAGGGGAGCTCAGTATGATCTACCCACATTTGGAGGAAACCTTTTGAGAAAATCTTATAAAACTGTAAATCCTAGGGGTGCCTGGGTGGCTCAATTGGTTAAGCAACTGCCTTCAGCTCAGGTCATGATCCTGGAGTCCCAGGATTGAGTCCCGCATCCGGCTCCCTGCTCAGCGGGGAGTCTGCTTCTCCCTCTGACCCTCTCCCCTCTCATGCTTGAGTGCACACACTCTCTCTCCCAAATATATAAATAAAATATTTTTTAAAAAACACCCCCCCAAACTGCAAATCTTAAAACACAAATCACAATGACTTTTTCTGAAAACTCTTTCTTAGAAAAGTGGGCTATAACTTTTTCCTGACACATGGAGTACAAAAAACCAATATTCAGTGACTTAGAAAAATGCCTTAAATAATTGTCTTCTATTGTATATCTTTATCTGAGGTACCATTCTCCCTTATATTCTATACAGGTTTCCCCTGACACCAGAAAGTAGAGTATTCCTACAAAAACATTTGTAAGCTGAAATGGTATAAAACAAAGAAACAATTGCCATTGATTTATATGGAAAAGATTTTGAGTATTTTTAGACCTCAAAGATGACATTTCTTGGGCCCTTTTGATACCTAAGGACACATCTTGTTAATGGATGCTTAAAATAATTAGAGATAGAACACAGATGCTGCTCACAGGCACAACTCAAAGGTATGGCAGCTTGATGCCAAGATGCTAAGTGTAGCTCCCCAGAAGGAGCCTGATGGAGCCACTCTCACCACTCAGGGTGCCTGCAGTCTCCACAAACCCTTGTTGTAAAAGAAACGCTGATCTTTACTTTTCACCTTTTTCTCATAGAGGAAAAAGTCAAATTTCTTTCAGTGAATGAAAACAGGTACTCATGTAGGTCTTTTGCAAACTTTCAAAAAACAGGGGATATCTTCAAATATGTCAGTAAAAAATGATTAACTGACAGAGTTTCCTTCCAGATTTTTTTTGGGGGGGAGGGGTTCTTCCATTAAAAAAATAGACTCAAATGTATTTTTCTCACTTCCTCATGGTTGAGGTAGAAAAAAGAATATGGGCATGGTTTAATCATTTATTAAAGATGTCAGAATGCATTAGGAGACTTGGGGCAGAATGGGCACAGCGATGGTGTTCTAGAAAATACAAGGTGATAATGAGAGCAACCACTCACAGACACCAGCAAAATGTGCCTCACGTTATGGAGAATAAAACCCATCTCCTGCTTAGCTGTTCCCCTTTATAGAAGGTACATCTTATAAAACCAGAAAACTTGCAAAACCAAATATCAGAGGGACACAAAGGAAACGACATGCAGGTTTAAATAAAAATTCATTTTGGGGAAGGCTGGGTGGCTCAGTCAGTTAAACACCTACCTTTGGCTTGGGTTATGATCTCAGAGTCCTGGGATTGAGCCCCATGTTGGGCTCCATGCTCAGTAGGGAGTCTGCTTCTCCCTCTCCCTCTGATCCAGCCCCAGCTTGTGGTCTCTCTCCCTCTCTCTCAAATAAATGAATAAATCTTTTTCCAAAAAATCCAATTGCTTTAAGGGTACCT
This sequence comes from Mustela erminea, assembly GCF_009829155.1. Taxonomy (NCBI): domain Eukaryota; kingdom Metazoa; phylum Chordata; class Mammalia; order Carnivora; family Mustelidae; genus Mustela; species Mustela erminea. The sequence continues at coordinate 86,796,015 of NC_045624.1, read as the reverse complement.
CGGTGGTTCAGTCAGTTAAGTGTCTGTCTTTGGCTCAGGTCATGGCCTGGGGTTCTAGGACGGAGCCCCTGACATCGGTCTCTCTGCTCAGGAGGGAGCCTGCTCTCTCTGCCTGTCACTCTGCCTACTTGTGCTCTCTCTCTCTCTGTCAAGTAAGTAAAAATCTTAAAAAAAAAAAAAAAACCAACCAAACAAAACCTGCTTTGGAGAGAGAGTCCAAGATGGCAGAAGAGTAGGAGATCTTAGTTTCATCTGGTCCCAGGAAATCAGCTAGATAGCTATCAAACTATTTTGAATGCCAGCAAACTCAACTGGAAAACTAAGAAGAGAATAGCTGCAACTCTACAAATAGAAAAGCAATCACTTTCTACAAGAATGATGAGACAGAAAAACTCACCTCAAAAAAGAGAGCAATAGGCAGTATGGACTACCAGGGATCTAATCAGTAAAAGTAAAGTGTTGGAACTGGAGTTCAGAATAATGAGTACAAAGATACTAGCTAGGCTTGAAAAAAGCATAGAAGACACTAAAGAATCCCTTTCTGGAGAAGTGAAAGAACTAAAATCTAATCAAGTTGAAATAAAAAAGGCTATTAATGAGATGTAATAAATAATGGAGGCTCTAACTGCTAGGATAAATGAGGCAGAAGAGTGATATATAATTCATGATATATGAATTACTTATTATATATTATATGAATTAGTGATCTGTAAGACAACATAGTGGAAAATAAAGAAGCTGAGACAAAGAGAGATAAACAGCTACTGGATCACAAGGGGAGAATTGAAAGAAGTGATACCATAAAGAAAAACAATATTAGAATAATTGAGATCCCAGAAGAAGAGGAGAGAAAGAGGCAGAGCAAGTCATATGGAAGCAAGTTATGTCTCCCCTCTCATGCTCCCCTAATCTGGGGCAGGAAAGAGGCATTCAAGACCAGCAGGCATAGATAAACCCCCTCAAAATCAATAAAAAGTAGTCAACATCCTAACATGTAATAGTGAAACCTGCAAATCTCAGGGACAAAGAGAGACTCCTGAAAGCAGCTCATTCAAGAGGTGTGTAACCTACAGGGGTAGAAACATTAGATTGGCAGTAGACCTATCCACAGAGACCTGGCAGGCCAGAAAGAGCTGGCATAAAATATATAGGGTGCTAAATGAGAAAAATATGCAGCCAAGAATATTTTATTCAGTTAGGATGTCATTCAAAATAGAAAGAGTGATAAAAATCTTCCAGGACAAATAGAAACTAAAAGAATTTGTCATCACTAAAGCAGCCCTACAAGATATTAAAAGGGATCCTCTAGGCGAAGAGAGAGTCCAAAAGTAACATAGACCAGAAAGGAACAGAGACAGTAAGATGTTATACAGTAACAACCACTTTACAGGTAATAAAATGGCACCAAATTCACATCTTTCAATAATTACTCTGAATGTAAATGGGCTAAATGTCCCAACCAAAAGACACGGGGTATCAGAGTGAATTAAAAAGGAAGACCCACTGATGTGCTGCCTGCAAGAGATTCATTTTAGACCCAAAGACAGCTCCAGATTGAAAGTGAGGGGTGCAAAACCATTTATCATACAAATGGACATCAAGAGAAAGCTGGAGTGCTAATCCTTTTATCAGACAAATTAGATTTTAAACCAAAGACAGTAATAAGAGATGAGAAAGGACACTACATCATACTTAAAGTTTCTATCCAACATGAAGATCTCACAACTGTAAATATTTATATGCTCCTAACATGGGAGCAGCCAATTATGTACACCAATTAATAACAAAATTAAAGAAACACATTGATAATAATACAAAAGTCATAGGGGACTTCAACACCCCACTCACTGCAATGGACAGGTCATTTAAGCAGAAAATCAACAAGGAAAGAAGAGCTTTGAGTGACACACTGATCCAGGTGGACTTCACACTTACATCCAGAGCATTCCATTCCAAAGCAACAGAATACACATTCTTCTCAAGTGCACATGGAACATTCTCCAGAATACATCACATACAGGGTCAAAAATCAAGTCTCAACCAGTACCAAAAACAGGGATCATTCCCTGCATGTTTACAGACCACAATGTTTTGAAACATGAACTCAATCACAAGAGGAAATTTGGAAAGAACTGAAATACAGAAAGAGTAAAGAGCATCCTACTAAAGAATGAATGGGTCAACCAGGAAATTAAAAAAGAATTTTAAAATTTTAAAAATTCAAGGAAATAAATGAAAATGAAACACAACTGTTCAAAAGCACTGGGATGCAGCAAAGGCAGTCCTAAGAGGGAAGTGTATAACAATACAAGCCTTTCTTAAGAAACAAGAAAAGTCTCAAATACACAACCTAAACTTACGACTAAAGGAGCTGGAGAAAGAATAGCAAATAAAGCCTAAATCTAGCAGGAAAAGGGAATTAATAAAGATTAGAGCAGAAATCAATGAAACAGAAACCAGAAGAACCACAGGACTGAGCAACAAAATCAGGAACTGAGTCTTTGAAAGAATTATTAAGATTGATAAACCCTTGTTTATTGAAAAGACAAAGGACCCAAAAAAATAAAATCATGAATGAAAGAGATCACAATCAACACCAAAGAAATACAATTATAAGAATATATGATATATAAAATATTTTGCCAACAAATATAGAATATATTGTCAACAAATTAGGCAATCTGGAAGAAGTGGATGCATTCCTAGAGACGTATAATCTACCAAAACTGAAATAGGAGGAAACGGAAAACCTGAACAGACCCCTAACTAGCAAGGAAATTGAAGCAGTCATCAAAATCTCCCAACAGGGGCGCCTGGGTGGCTCAGTGGGTTAAGCCTCTGCCTTCGGCTCAGGTCATGATCTCAGGTTCCTGGGATCGAGCCTGGCATCGGGCTCTCTGCTCAGCAGGGAGCCTGCTTCCCCCTCTCTCTCTGCCTGCCTCTCTGCCTACTTGTGATCTCTCTCTCTCTGTCAAATAAATAAATAAAATCTTAAAAAAAAAAAATCTCCCAACAAACAAGAGCCCAGGGTCAGACAGTTTCCCAGGGTATTTCTACCAAACCTTTAAAGAAGAATTAATACTTACACTTCTGAAGCTGTTTCAAAAAACAGAAATGGAAGGAAAACTGTCAAACTCTTTCTATGAGGCCAGAATTACCCTGATCTCCAAACCAGACAAAGACCTCATCAAAAGGAATTACAGACCAATATCCCCAATGAACTTGGATGCCAAGATTCTCACCAAAATACTAGCCAGTAGGATCCAACAGTACATTAAAAGGATTATTCACCACAACCAAGTGGGATTTATTCCTGGGCTATAAGGTTGGTGCAGCATCTGCAAATTACTGTCAGACAATGCATTAATAAAAGAAAGAATGAGATACTCTCAATTGATGCAGAAAAAGCATTTGATAAAGTACAGCATCCTTTCTTGATTTAAACTCTTCACAATGTAGGAATAAAGGGTACATACCTCAATATCATCACAGCCATCTATGAAAAACCCACAGTGAATATCATTCTCAATGGAAAAACTGAGTACTCTTCCCCTAAGGTCAGGAACATGGCAGGGATGTCCACTATCACCACTGCTCTTAAACATAGTACTAAAAGTCCTAGCCTCAGCAATCAGACAACAAAAAGAAATAAAGAGCATCTGAATTGGCAAAGACAAATTCAAACTCTCACTCTTCACAGATGACATGATCCTACGTGGAAAATCCAAAAGATTCCACCCCCAAATTGTGAACACTCATACAGGAGTTCAGCAAAGTGGCTGAATTGATTTGTAATATCAAATGTTTTAAAATAGAAAGTATAACTGATTAGATTTATTACACTATCCCAACTTAAATAAAATCTCAAGCAAGTTTTAAAATCTAGATGCACACCATCAGATTGAAACCTATTGGAGAGCTGGACCCAGAGGAGGTATGAAGATACTCTGCCTATGTCCTAATTCATTCACTGCTTCCGCCCCTGGCCTGGAGAATTTTTCCCAGGGGAGTTAGAAAGACCCTCTAACTACGTAAGAGAACTCCACCTACTTAGGTTATAAAATTTTAGTTGCCCATGGAAATACCTTCACAGATTACAGTTTAATATCATACTCATTATTAATATCATACTCATTAGAGTGTACTACTGCTAACTTGGCTCTGCTGTGTTGGTTATCACTCCACTATCTGCTCTGCTCTCTGTCTTGTGAAAATATATTTCTTCTTTTAAAACAGTCTTTCTAGTTTTTTGGGTGGGGATGGGGGTAGGTGGGAGTTGTATTATGTTATTCCTGCACTGTCACAGTGTTGGGGTTTCAGAAGGGACTGCAATGTTTAACTGGTATCCTACCTATGTTTTTAGACAATCTGTAATTAAATTGGTCATTCCACTGTGACAGCTAGCCCGAGTCTCCGTTTAAACAACAAAAAAATTTTTTTTACTTTTTAAATTAAAAATTTATTGATGTGTAATTGACATCCTAGAGTTTTTTTTATTTCTCATTATTTTGCACCTGCTTTTAGAAAATCTTTATTATAATTATCCTAATGTACTTTATTTAACCAAATCTAAAAATATAAAATAACATTATTCTATGAATAATACTGTCAGTTAACCTATGAAGCAATGCTACAATCTGTTCATTTTATGATGCATACTTATTTCAGAGATAAAAATGAGAAAAAATTTATATTTTTAGAATTGATAAAATATGGTATCGGTCTGGTATCATTTGCTTCTCATATCCTGCTTGGAGGCAGGTGGAATGTTTATAATAAATAAGTAAATGAGCCTCCACACTGCACTGGGCTTCCCACTTGGGTCAGGTAAGCTATTGATCTAAAGGGCAGGCTCACCACACCTCTGGGATATCCTAGTGCTGGTATCCTAGTCATATGGGGACCCACTCATAGACTGAGAAGTCTCTGAGATGTACATAGTGAAGTTTGTTCCTCTGACATCTGTATCTTTAAGCCCCACAACAATTACAGATCTTGCAAATGATACACACTCAATAAACATTTGTGGAATTAATCTCCAAGTAACTTAAATGATGAATTTATAGAAGAAAGCCTTTATGGAAACTTTTACTGGCTACTTAAAAAAAATAATATGTCAATTCAAACCATTGATAGATATAAAGTATATTTTGATACTATTCAATGAGAGTAAATATGGCACAAAACACATTGCCTGACCCAGAACAGGTCTTCAGTGAACATTTGCTGAATAAATAAACAAAATTAACTAGATCTTCTAAAGCTATTGTGATATAGAGGCTTAAAATGTCAAGTGGTATAGCTGAAACGGACAAAATACCTCACTTAGTTCATTCAGATGATTCCATGGTCTTGATTCTTATACCCCATGGAGTATCATACCCATGGGGATGCTGTTTTTCGAGGACAGCCAATGCAGTATGGAATCCAGGACCAGGTTCTCTTCTGGCCTGAGAGCCAGACAGCCTTGTGACCCGGGCTGACAGCAACAGCTTAGGATCCTCATCTAGAAAAGGAAGGAAACTGAACAAGAGAGCTCCTAGGCCCCTTTCAGCCTTTAATGCTGGTTTTTTAAAAAACGAACATCAGTGAACTCATGAGGAGATCCCTTATTGAGCTGCCATGCAAGACAGACTCCTCTGCCCTCCGAGGAAACTCCAACAGTTTCATAACCTCCAAGCTTGCCTTTTCTCATTTATATTCATGGAATAGGCTTTTATTAAATGCTCTGCCTTTGGTAATAATCATAGCTTCCTTGAAAATGGACCTATCAAATAAAATATCAACAGTAACGATTTTAGATGAAGGAATGCTATTTAGCTAACAAGGACTGAATTTAAACCAGAACATGATTCAGTTGATGGTGTTACATAACCACACCTCTGATCACTAAATTTTTCCCTAATGGGGCTCTCCAGTAGTTTGTAGGAAGGAATTCTGTTGTTGCTCTGATATGACAGCCTATCTTTTCACTCTTTTAAGCACTTCATAAGGATACATTCACGTGGAAAATACCTTAATTGCCTATTACTAGTCTCAATCTATTAAACATGGAAAGCAGATTTTCACTAATAAAACTGTGTAGTTTAGGAATGCAAAAATAAATTTTTCTGGCACAGCCAAAAGTGAACAAAACCCCTTAATTTAAATTTTTGATCGTTTATCATCCAATAGGACCTTAATGACACTCTGAAAGTACTAGCTCATAGTTTAAAAGGGACTAGATAATTCAAATTGCAGACACTGAACAGGAAAAAAACCTCAGAAAAGGGTGAACTATTTGAGAGCATGGATAGAAAGTAAATCATATGTGGTCTTACAATGAAACACAATGACAGAACGTTTAAGACTCTGAACACAAAGGTTAAAGTACACAGTAGAAGGTAGTGATTCTCTTCTTCACAGGCATCAAGATAACTCTAACCAGAAGAACAGAGCTTTCAATGTCAAAGGAGGTAAACAAAACAAAACAGAAAATAGCATGAATTGGAAGAATGGCAGCAGCAAGTGATTAACAAAGGCAAATGAATTACGAGACCAGATTAAGATTTATCATGGGTAGGAGGGGCACATGTAATCCATGGCTGCCAAAGAGAAAGGCAGGAGAGGATTTTATGAGACACAAGAACGGAAGTCCCACTGTTGCTTTTGTTTACAAGGTAGAGAAACTGAGGCAAGAGGTGGGGCAGATTGTACAATTGAAAGCCATGTGCTCTCATTATATTATATGATTATATGATTAATCCATCCGTGTTGTGAAGACGTAGCTCTAACTTCCGGTTCTTCGAGTGTCCCATCAGGTAAGGGAAACAGCGAAAATCTAGCTCATGTAAGCGCTTCTCTCACTAAATTGCAAGGGGGTATTGGAATCTTGAATTTTTCCTTACTTCTTCATTTCTTTATTTCATTGCATTTGATTTTCCTGAATTTTTCATTACTCTGTTTCTGGACTGCTGACCATATCAGCCAAGTGCTTATGAGTCTTGGCCCTGGACTATTTAAATTTGCAAGCAAGAATGAACTTTCTAAAGTGGTGGCACTCTCACCTCCTTCCCCAAAGCCTCCTGCCATCACAGCTGTCATCTCTTAGTGACAATGACGTGGGCACATCTTGGTCTCCTTGAAGTCATGCTCCATGTCTCGCTCCCCTTTGTATCTCCTGCAACCAGCACACAGTCTGGCACATGCTAGGGGGTTAGGAACACCAGTTTAGGTGGTCTAAATGTTTGTTGAATTATAAAACCAATAAATTTTTCAAGAGGATGTTTCAAGGAGTGTAGCTAATTAACTGAAAGGAATACAGTCTAAATGTGTGGGAAACTTCCAGATTCAGGTTCTGAAGGGGAAACACTCTCCCAAAAGCTTTGGTGAAACTCTTATTCACTTCTCTTAGTCCCAGAAATGTTTAATATGAGCAAAGATGACTGATAAACAATTTTAACTCTGACTTGAGAAAACTGTCTCTACCACGATGATTATTCCTGATCCTGAATCCTGACTGATTCGTAGACTATAAAATCAACAGGACCAATGATTCCAGATTTTTCAGATGTTCTCAGAAGGGAGAACTGTTCAAGTCAGTCTCACTATTTCCTCTGGGACAGACTCTGACCCAGTAAGTAAAAGTGTTTCTGACACACTAGCTGTTCTGTGGTGAAGGACAGGCCAGTTCATAGATGAGGAAAAATCCTGTGCAGCTGCTCCTAGTCAGCAGCCATCTGAAGTCTGATGCCTGAATTTCAACTGTCAGAGTTCAAACACTTTCTTTGACATCAGATATTTTTCTTTGACATCAGTTAAAATACAGTTGGCACAAGAACAAGAAAGGTTTAAGCTCTCATTTTCCATTGCTGGGAATTAAGAATCACAGAACAAATTTAGATCCAGGAGAGAGAAGGGGTCAGAATAAAGAGAGGAGAATGAGAAGGCTACAACATTAAACTCAACTGTTGGCTCTTCACTAATTTTGAAACAGACATAGATGAGGCGCCTGAGTGGCTGAGTCAGTTGAGCATCTGACTCTTGGTTTTGGCTCGGGTCATGATCTCATGGGTCCAGAGATCAAGCCCTGGCATCAGTCTTCACACTCTGCAGGGAAGGGTTTTTTTCCCCCCTAAGGATTTTTTCCCTCTGCCCCTCCCCATATTCTCTCTCTCAAATAAATAAGTCTTAAAAAAAAAAAATACTGCCTCCCCCCCCATAACCACCACCACCACCACTGGCCATGGAAAGCAAGTCTTTGAAATATGTCCATGAAAACTGGCCTGATTTGCCCACAGTCAGCTTCAACTAAATTAGCCTCTTCAGGGCCATTAGTACTTTCAAAGACAAGGAAGAGTGACTCTCTCTTTCTTTTTACATCCCAGCAACAACCACCCTTCTAACCCTATCCTAGTTTATGCTACCACCACCTACTGGGATGGGTTTGAAACTAAGACAAACACTCAGGCCCTTCCCTTATTGACTAATTGGGCCCACATCAATGCCCAGCCTCCCAAGGGATCAGAAATGCCCTGGGAAGTGTCTCTCATCAATCTCTTTATGTCTTCAGTCTGCTCCTCTTGCTTTCCTCTCCTTTGGAGTCTTATCTCACAAGGGGACACGAGGCATGATCTCATGCAACTCTGTTTCAGGCTCTCCTAATATTCATCCATCTTCATATGCATACTCAAATTTCAGAGGATCAATCAGTCAAATCCAATACTCTATCTGTGCCCTTGACCACAACCTCTCCAGTGAAGTCTAGAACCATGTTTATAGACCATTCCCTTATACCTTCCCAGAATCCTCAATCACTACCACTCTTCTGATGACTTTCTTGCATTAGTTGTATCTCTGTAGTTACTGATTAATCTTTCTCTTTACTTTTCCTTTTTTAAAAAAATATATATTTTTATTTATTTATCTGAGAGAGCACAATCAGGGGAAGCAGCAGGGAGATGGGGAAGCAGGCTCCCTACTGAGCAGGATGCCCACATGGGGCTCAATCCTAGGACCTGGGGATCAAGGTAGATGCTTAACTAACTGAACCACCCAGGTGCCCTCCTCTACCATTTTCACCCCAACTCTCAAATATGCCCTTATTTCATCCCAGATTGCATTCATACAATCTGGCTTTCATCATCTTCCACCCCATCCTACTAAAAATTCTCCTGCATCAGCTTGCAAAATCAAATGAGCATCCTTCCATCTTTAAACTACTGAACCTCTTGCTGAACATCAAATTGCTGATGATCTTTTCCTTTCTGAAACTCTCTACTTTCTTGGCTTTCATGACACCATGGCCTTTTGGTTCCCCTCAATCCTTTCTATTTTTTTCTTTTTCTTTATCTTTCTTTCTGGATTTTGTTCCTCTGCTTGCTCTTGAAATGCATATTTTCCCCAGAGTTGCATTCATATCTTACTCATGATTCTATAAAACTTCCCTGGGTGATCTTATCCACTTAAATGTTTTTACCTAGTACTTAATGATCCTGTATTTCTAGTTGTGTGCTATATTCCCATATTTGGATGTCTGATGGTCTCCTCAGACACAGTCAAAACCAAATTCTTCCTCTAATCCAGCTTTCCCCCTTCATTGTCTGTCCCAAAGAAAGATGGAACTGTCACTATCTACCCAACCTTAAGGTTAAGAGTCAGGTTCTAATTTGATGGTTGCTTCTTTATCTTACACCCCAAGGCCAATCAATCACAAAGTCTTGCTTATTTTGATTCTTATCTAGCTCTCACATTTGCCTTCCCTCTAGTCTAGCTCAGGCCCTTATACCTTTTTCTTTAGATTATAGCCATGGCCCCTTCACTTATGTCTCTACTTCCAACTTTGCATATATCAATTCATTCTCTAGTCTTTAGTGAGAGTGATCTTTCTAGACTGTAAGTCTGACATGACTTCCAAATTTAAAACTTTCCAGTGATTGTCTGACCACTCACTTCTTCCTAATACCTAATGTTCCCAAATGCTGAGTTATTTGAAATTCTCCATATAGTCTGTGCTGATTATTACTTCCAGGCCTTTGTGTATGCTATTCTTTCTTTCAGGCTACCTTTCTCTCCCTAATCATTATTTCATGCCTATTTATCATTTAGGATTCAGGATAGGGCTGACTTCTTTCAGGAAGGTCTCTCTGACATCCTATGATCCCACCTGCTTATCTACACACTCCCACTGCCTTTCCTAAAGCATACTGTCTTTGATTATTTATTTAACATGTCTGGCCCTCAATCTATGTCCCTCTCCTGAGCAAGAACTGAGTGTTTATATCTTTAGAATTGCATTTTCTGATTCATGTGTGATGTTCAGTAAATGTATACTGAATGAATAAATCATTGAAATTTTGGATCCTTTTCATGGAATATGGTAAAGCTAAGAATTCAGTTTATTTTGAATTACTTCATAAGGGTAAGAGTCATCAAAAGGCAACCAGTAAAACAGAGGATTGAGCTAGAGCCCAGAGCCCAAAGAAGATAAGAAGAAAACCTTTGGGAAAAGATTCATTGTGGACAAGGACCCAACAGGAGACTGTCAGAGAGATTAATACTTACACAGTGTAAAGACCCTTAGGAAGTGATAGCAGATAAGACTGATGGCTTTTGGAAATCTGGCACTAATCATTCTCTTGTTTAAGACTTAGCAATGATGTTACTTTTTTTAAAAAAGATTTTATTTGTTTATTTGACTGGCAGAGATCCAAGTAGGCAGAGAGGCAGGCAGAGAGAGAGAGGAGGAAGCAGGCTCCCCACTGAGCAGAGAGCCTGATAAGGGGCTTGATCCCAGGATCCTGGGATCATGACCTGAGCTGAAGGCAGAGGCTTTAACCCACTGAGCCACCCAGGTTCTAAGACCTCAAGCTCTATTACAAATTCCAGACCTCAAGTTCTATTACAAAGCTGTCATCATCAAGACAGTATGGTACTGTCACATTGCCCCAGCAATGATGTTATTATAGCCAACTTGTTTCTCAAGGGACCTGGAGGTCAAGGTGTAAGACTGCTGACCAAATGACACTGGAGGATGAATGGTCCATGAAATGCTGTCTGTCATGGCAAATATGATAGCAACTATCTCCAGCAGAACAGAGGATCAGTAGGTCTTCAGTAGGAAGACCTATATTCCCTTTGGTAGTGGCTAGGCAAATCTATCCTAGGTTTAGAAAGGAAGGCAGTATACAAGTTATAGGAATACCTTGCACTGGCAGGATATTAGGGTCACTTGAGCTTACCTATAATGTCCATCAATTCCCTTCCCCAAACTACTCAAAGTGAATGAACAGCCTAAATATAAATAGCATATTTGCAATCCTGGCTACAATAAAACTTCCTTAGCCATCCATTCCAAAAAGATTGCCTGTCTTAAGCCCTTTCTTATGGAAGTTCTGGAGACACTGTTTCAAGAACACTGGTTGAAAGTATGGGGGAGGCAGATTCCCTCATCATTTTTAAGGACAGAGTAAAAAAACCTACTGCCTACCATGAAGACTTTCTGGCAGGTTGCTTGCTTCTATTTTTTTAAAGCTCTTGAGGGTATGTCTGCTATTTTATCACCCACTTCCTGCATGTTAAAAATAGGCTTATTTGTCAATAATATACAAAAAATACACATTATACTTCCAGTGAATTTTGCAGTCAGAATTGCACAGGTAGTCATACTCAATTTCTATTATTATATTCTTTAAATAAACTAATCTTCAAATTTCTTTTCAAGGTTCATCCTTCCAAGGTAATTAGGGGCATATCATAGACTTCATGAAAACCCTTAAAGAGAATTCTTAAAAGCAAGGGAAAAGGATAATAATTCAGTGCAAAAAGGGATAGTTTGATAGGCAGGAGTCTTGATGGCTAGTTCTGGTTTGGTGGTTAATTGAGTCAGGCACAATTTCACTGGGCTTCAGTTGTCTGATTTGTCAAACTGGAGGAACTAGATTCCCTCTATGGCTACTTCCAATTCTCAATTTTAAAGAATTAGTAAAATGTAAAATATCCTTAGCTTCTATTAAAGAAGTCCTCTGTTAAATGTGTTCCATTTCAATTCCCTCACAAATATATAAATAATCTGTTACTTCCATTAAAACATTAATAATGATTAAAGAGCTAATCTTTACCCATCAAAAGCAGTGACCATTTTCTCCTAGATTATATTGTGTTTAAAATATACAGAGCAGAGGAGCCTGGGTGGCTCAATCACTAAGCATCTGTCTTCAGGTCAGGTTATGATCCCAGGGTCCTGGGATTGAGCCCCACATTGGGCTCCCTGCTCTGCAGGGAGCCTGCTTCTCCCTCTCCCACTTCCTTGCTTGTGTTCCTCTCTTGCTGTGTCTCTGTCAAATAAATAAATAAAATCTTAAATATATATATATGTATATATATATACATATATATATATAGCAATACTAGAAGTCCTAGCCTCAGCAATCAGACAACAAAAAGAAATAAAAAGCATCCAAATTGGCAAAGAAGAAGTCAAATTCTCCTCTTTGCAGGTGACATGGTGCTCTATGTGGAAAATCTACAAGATTCCACCCCAAAAGTGCTAGAACTCATCATACAGGAATTCAGAAAAGTGGCAGGATATAGAATCAATGCACAGAAATCAGTTGCATTTTGACATACTAACAATGAGATAGAAAAAAATTAATGAGTCAATCCCATTTACAGTTGCACGCAAAACCATACAATACCTAGGAGTACTAAAGAATCAAAAGATCTGTACTCGGAAAACTGTAGAACACTCATGAAAGAAATTGAGGAAGACACAAAGAAATGAAAAAAAGTTCCAAGGTCATGGATTGAAAGAACAAATATTATTAAGATGTCTATGCTACCTAGAGCAATCTACACACTCAATGCAATCCCTATCAAAATACCATCAACTTTTTTTTCACAGAACTGGAACAAATAATCCTAAAATTTGTATGGAACCAGAAAAGACCCTGAATAAATAAAGTAATGTTGAAAAAGAAAACTGAAACAAGTGGCATCACAATTCCAGACCTCAAGCTCTATTACAAAGCTGTCATCATCAAGACAGTATGGTACTGTCACAAAAACAGACACACAGATCAATGGAAGAGAATTGAGAACCCAGAAATGAACCCTCAACTCTATCATCAACTAATCTTCGACCAAGCAGGAAAGAATATCCAACAGAAAAAGAACAGTCTCTTCAACAAATGCTGTTGGGAAAATGGACAGCCACATGCAGAAGAACGAAACTGGACTACTGTCTCACACCATAAACAAAAATAGACTCAAAATGGATGAAAGACCTAAACGTGAGACAAGAATCCATCAAAATCGTAGAGAAGAACACAGGCAGCAACCTCTGTGACCTTGGCCACAGCAACTTCTTTCATGACACATTTCCAAAGGCAAGGGAAACAAAGGTAAAAATAAACTACTAGGACTTCATCAAGATAAAAAGCCTCTGCACAGCGAAGGAAACAGTCAACAAAACTAAAGACAACCAACAGAATGGGAGAAAATATTTTCAAACAACATATCAGATAAAGGGTGAACATCCAAAATCTATTAAAAAAAACTTATTAAACTCAACACCCAAAGAACAAATAATTCAGTCAAAAATGGGCAGAAGACAGGGACATTTCTCCAAAGAAGAAAGCCAAATGGCCAACAGACACATGAAAATAGGTTCCACATCACTTGGCATCAGGGAAATACAAAAAAAAAAACAACCCACAATGAGATACCACCTCATGAATGAAAATGAAACCTCACCATTTACAATGACATCAATGGATCTAGATGAAACCAGTCAGTCAGAAAAGGACAGTTATCATATGACCTCACTGATATGTGGAATTTAAGAAACGAAACAGAGGATCTTGGGGGAAGAGAGGAAAAAATACAACAAGACAAAACCAGAAAGAGCGACAAACCATAAGAGACTCTTAATCATAGGAAACAAACGGAGGGTTGCTGGAGAGGAGTGTGGTGGAAGGATGGGCTCTCTGGGTGATGGACATTAAGGAGGGCACGTGATGTAATGAGCAGTGGATATTATATAAGACTGATGAATCACAGACTTGTACCTCTGAAACCAATAATACATTATATGTTAATTAATTGAATTAAAATAAAAATTAAAAAATATATGTATCAGGGCACGCTTTCTCATCCTTTTCTTAGGATCTGCATGCAGAGAGTGTCATATTTTCCATCTGTCATCCTACTGCTCCTCTTTCTCCGCTCTCATTCTGCTTTCTTTTTTATAGAACAGCAACATATACAGAATATTACAAGTAGCAAAACTCTAAGCCAGGAGGAAAATCCTAAATTAACAAGTAAATTAACTATTAAATAAAGTAGACTTTACAAAATCAAAAAAGATCTTTTGGCACCTATCCCTTCAGAGTAGGTGGGAAGGATTTTGTTTATCAAAGAAACTTATAAATAGAAGGATTTTTGACAATATCTATGTTTACCATCCCCAAATTCTTATGGCCTTCTTTTTTTTCCATTTTAATTTCTAGAGGGTACCTTGGTAGTTCCCCTCTCTTCTCCCTCTTTAAGGAAAGAAAAAGACTACAATAGGATTGGGAACTCTGTAATCTGCTATTTGCTTTAAGCAATCTTTCACAGATCTAGCATTTACCAAAACTCTTTAAAAACATGAAGTTCCTTAAGGGATTTTCTGAATAAAAAGGTAATAGTTACATTTTTGACAAAATTTTTTGTAAAATGTATTTTACTCTAATTCTCTAAAAATTAATAATCCATTAATCATATCATATGACTTTTTTGTATCTTATCTAGGATGCCTAGGATGCTCCATCCCTAAATGGAACTCCGTGCATGAGAATGCATGCTGGTGACCTGTTGTGGTATATTTCTTTTCAACGGAAACAACGGTGTACTGAGTAGACAATTAAATCTAGATATGACACTTAGATTATTGAGAAAGTCTACAATTCCTTAATTTTGTTGGGGTTTTTTATAGGTACCTATTGTCGAGTACACTTGTATTGATTTGGCCGCAATCAAGAGACCTGAATTAGCAGTAAATGTTTTTAAGCTATGATGCAATAATCTTTTATTGAAAATGTCCATCATTCCATCCTCTGCCTCTTACAATGCATGCTTTTTTTGTGGAAGGATGTCGTTGTCACTGACACCAAAATTAAAGTCAAATAGTCTTCCTTTTTAACAAGGACAAAGGAGAAAGCTTAGATGGTGCACTCTGAAAGGCGAGAGGAGCCCACAGCACACAGCTGTGCAATGGAAAATACTGTGGCCAGAATCAGTGACAACCAGAATCAGAGAAAGGGAATGTCCCCCAGTAATACCTTTCCATTGGGAAGGGCCACTGAGATGAACTTGCTGAAGGAAGACCAAAATAGTCACAGGTTTCTGCCACCCCACACCTAGGATTCTTGCTGTTAGGAGAATGGGTCTTTTAGTGACTAATGCATGACTGCAGCTGAGACCAGGAGAGACCAAAAAAAAAAAAAAAAAAAAAAAAAAAAAAAAAACCAAAAACACAAAAAAACACCCCAAAACCTAATGGAGCAAACTCCAAAATAGGAATATGCTCTCATCCCACTTTGTATATCATTTACATATGGGTTTCCTAAATCCATCCACATATGGCTTAATAGCCAAATACCACCTGTGCATTATTTATTAAGAACTTTTTTCTTTAAGTCAACACATTTTTCTTCCTTCAACCAATTGATTGAAAGGAAATTTCCTATACTAGCTTTAATAGAAAACGAGTATCAGTTGCCATAAATCTGAGGTAATTGTTAATGTAAATAAAGTGAAATAAAACAATTCTAATTCTAGCTAAATCTTGTGGTCAGCCAAAAGGTGTTCCTGAAAAGACTTGCTCTTTCTACTTAAAAGGAAGCTGATTAATGTTTAAAACCAACATGTGATTTTGTTCTTCTTTTAATTAACAGAACTGAAAGATAATTGAAGAAGAAATACTTTTCTCATTATAATTCAATGTATTTGCTGTGGTCCCTAAAATGCCTAAAAATCATCTGCTGTAATACCAGTGGAGATGCTCCACACTCAGGAAAATACTGTTTACTTTCATCCCTATACAAGATTAACTCTTCAAAGCAGAGCACTATTAGGGAATACATGGTGTTATGAAGTACTAAGAAAACTTTTTGTTCTTTTGCAAAATTTTCAAGCAGAAATACAACAGGGTTGACCAAATTTTTCAAAGAGAAAACAAAATTCTGTGACATTGGTTTATGTAAAAACTGATGGACGACATTATTATGAATGTTCCCAGTGTCTAAAGAAAAGGGAATCTCTGCAAAAGGCTTTAAGTCTATGAAGCTATAAAGTTCTTCCTCTTCTCAAGTAGAATCTTCTTTTTTAAAATTGAAGTATAACTGATACACAGCATCCTATTAATTTCAGGTGTACATGATAGAGATTTGATATTTTATGCATTACAAAATGATCCCCAGGATAAGTCTGGTTACCATCTGTTACCATATAAAGTTATTACAATATTATTGACTAAATTCTCTATGCAGTACATCATATCCCCAAGAATTATTTATTTTATAATTGGAAGTTAGTACCTCTTAATTCTCTTTACCTATTTAGCCACCCCCACAATATCTCCCCACTATGGTACTCAATAGGTTGTTTCTTGGATCTATGAGTCTGTTTCTGTTTTGTTTCTTTTGTTTTTTAGATTCCACATGTAAGTCAAATCATATAAGGTATTTGCCTTTCTCTGATTTATTTCACTCAGCATAATACCCTCTAGATCTATCCATGTGCTGCAAAGTGCAAGATCTCATTCCTTTTTATGGCTGAGTAATACTCCACTGTGTTTTTACAGTATACCACATCTTCTTTATATATTCATCTATCAATAGACACTTCAGTTTCTTCCATATCATGGCTACAATACATAATTTTGGAATAAACATAAGGGTGCATATATCTCTTCAAGTTGGTGTTTTTGTTCTCTTTGTATAAATATGGGAAGTGGAATTACTTGATCCAATGGTATTTTTATTTTTGATTTTTTGAGGAACTTCCATACTGCTTTCCATAGTGGTTACACCAATTTATATTCCCACCAACAGTATATGAGGGTTCCCCAACACATGTGGGTTTTTTCCCCCATGTTTTTGTTAACAGCCAATCTGGTGTGAACTGATAGCTCACTACAGTCTTGATTTGTATTTCCCTGATGATTAGTGATGTTAAGCAACTTCTCATGTGCCTGTTGGTCATCTATATGTCTTTGAAAAATTTATATTCAAGTCTTCTGCCAATTTTTTCTCAGATTTTTTAATATTAAGTTGTGTTCTTTACATGATTTGATATTAATCCCTTATCAGATTTATAATTTGCAGAAACAGACTTAATCATTTGCCAAATGGAAACCCACATTTCTCTCTTACTTCCAAAGCCACACCTCTAAAAGGCAGACCATATGTGAGCCAAAAAATTAGTTGTATGGTATTTCAAGAACTTTTTGAAAAAATAACAAAATATAGATTCAAATCTGTGAGGAAAATACTTGAAAACACCACAATGCTTTTTGATTCCACAAATTCATTTTTTAAAAACTCGGTTGGTATACCTCACGAAGGGAAAAGAATTACTTGTTAAAATCTGTACTATATATAAGACAGACTGGCAACCAGAGGAATACAGAACACATGGCTCAGAATGGTTACCCCTTGGGGAGGGGGGAGATGTTCTGATTTTAGAAGGGTTTTATGATCTACTTTACCTATTGCATATTTTCAGATTTTTAAAATAAGAAAAAGTAATTAAAAAGTATAATTTCAACAAAAATGTTTACCAAAATAGAGTACCTCTAGAGAATCAACAGGATGGTAAATACACTAAACACCCTGCCTCTGAGGGAGGAAGAGAGTGTGAGGATGTTTGGCCTTGAGAAAGCTTGGTTGTCTGCAAATACCTATAGGTTGCCAGTGGCGGGGGCGAGAGGGTGGGTCAGGGTTGGGGGATAATGAAATGTATGCAGTGTTTCTTCTGGAGGCAGGATTCGGGTTAATTGGTGGAAATAACAGGGAAGCAGATTTTTATTTTTATTTCTATTCAAACAGCATTTTTCTTATAACCTGAGCCACCCATGGATGGATTTGTCAGACTTCAAAGGAGTGAACTCCTTTTCACTTAATGTGCTCAAGAAAAGTCTTGGGAACCACTTGCCAAGGACCTCAAAGACAAGATGGCCACACTGGGAAGAAGCAAAGGTTGGACAATGGAGGAGATCTGAGTCTCCTTCCAAGTGAATTATTCTCTGATTTATGCTGAAACACAGAACTTCATGTTATATCCTATTTTTGCCATTGACTGAATACTGAAAAGAACAGGAAAGTTTGGTTTAATGGAGAATTATTTATGGTCTTTTGACTGGACAAAATGATAAATTCTTAACTTCTTCATGGCCTTTTTGTTAGACAGTCTAAAATAATCACTTCAGGGCATCGCATAAAAATGAGAAGTATGAATTACCGGCAAACCACTTAGGGTGAAGTTGCTGAAGGAGTTTATATGAGGTTTTTAACACTGAAGGTGAATTTAAGCAGAGCATGAAATATAATCAAATTAACATTTTCGTTCAGTTGCTACTCTTATTCACATGTGCTGAATTCTTCAGAGAAGAGCTCTTTTTGCAGGTGAACACTAAGGAGATAGGATGTCTGAATAATGTAAAAATGTCTGATTCTTACAAGATAAAAACAGCTAATATTTCAGAATGATTACTAGAAGGAAAGGCAGAATAATTTAGGTAGGGTATATATTCACATATATGAGTCCATAAGAAAGAAGCACAGTGTTTATTAGGAACACTGCTGCTGGTAGAAACATGATAATAGAGACAATATAGCTCCTAGGCATCCACCCTAAGATAAACAGGGATAGGCACTGGAAGTAAGCTATCTTCAGATAGAGCATCTGTCCATTTATCAAGGAGACTGAAGTTCAAGACAACTGCTTCAATTTTTGGCTTGTCACACGATAAAAAGGACAAAAACATACCACTGGGGCCAAGTCCTGATTTGGAATCCAGGTCTTCTGAACACATTGGTGGTGTCACTGAAGACATAACCAGCTGAGCTCCTGAAATTCCATTGTAAAAAGCCATTCTTCTGGGTAAATCCTTCCCATATATGTAAGTCATTACAAAAGTCTGATGCATGAGCCGCTCTTAGGTGAGACATAGGGCCATCACGAGGGGTATAAGCAGTGCTGATGACCGCTGAGCAAATTAAGACTGACAAGGGCAGACAAAAGGTGGAAATGGGAAGACTTCAATCAATCCATCAGTCGAAACTGATTCGGTATTTGCTCTGTAATGACAAATTCCACTCATCTCACAATTTTCCAATGGCTGGTGGAAAGTACAGCTTTCATAATGCAGAAACAGTCTAAATAAAGCGGCACTTTAAACATTTAAGAGCAAACATATTTTGGAGAAATTAACATTTTCATATAAGACTCTGGTGCTCCAAAACATAATGAGTCATGACTTTGCTACAGCAAATATTTACATGATTCTCCTGAGTTTGTTTTAAGATTATCCTTGAAGATAATCAGGAAATTGGGTGGCAGTAGGACAAGGAGGGCAGTATAGTGCAGAAGTGGAGAAGACAGTCTCTAGTGTCAAATAGAGCTGGGTTTGAATCTTATTTCCATTATTTACAGACTATGTGACCTGCGGCAAGTTACTCAACGTTCCTAAATCTTGTCTGCATCTCGTACACACAGGGGAAACAATAAAATCTACGCAATAGGGCTTGCCATTAGAATTAAATGGCACAGTATCCAAAGCTAAGCATTGCGCTCAGCACATAATAATCTCTCAGTAAATGTCAGCCATCATCAAATGTTAGCCATCAAGTATTTTCAATGGTTGCTATTAAGAGATCACTGAGTGATAAAGTCATGTGCAATTCTCTCTACCTTTGCCATGAAAGAAAAAATATTAATCTTCACTACGCAGGTCATATGGCATCCATTCATTTAAACGTGTTTATTGAGCCTCAGCTAGATGCTGGTTATACAAAAATGGACAAGACATTTCTCTGCTCTTATGCTACCTGGAGTCTAGGAGAGGACATTGTCATGAAAACAAATACTTGTGGTACAATGTCATGGGTGCTACATTGGAGATAAATATAAGAGAAACCATGGCCCATGGAAGGAAAGTAAGGACACAGGAAGACTATATCCTCTGATTCCCTGTACTTCAATCACTATATTGTCTATAGTTGGCCGTCTATCCTGGACTGCAATATAAAAGATGAATTGAAAAACCCAATTAAAAAAAATATGGCAATAGAGTCTATGAATCCTCCAATGAAGACCAATCACCAAAATCTATTGATTCTTAGAGAGGTCTTTGTTATTGTTAAAATATATTTGTTAGCCTGTCAGTTTTACATATATTCAATATCTGTGTCAATAGTCAGTCAACACAAAGCTTTTTTTGTTATTAATCCACATAACCCAAAGAGTCCACTAGATTTTTAGTAACATTATGTTGTTTTGCATCCCCAGGAACAGCATCAGGGGAAATTTAACAGGACTCTGAGGAGCCGATTGTAAAGTTTAGTTGTTGATTTATAATGATTAAAGAGATAAATTCTGGTTCCTCTAACCTCTAGGAGGGCACCACCAGAGCGTTTCTTGGGAGATAAGAATCTACACCATATCCCAGGGTGGTAAGAAGACAGAGACAACCGAAAGGGAACAGGAAAGCTGCCAGATGGGCAGCATAGTTTTGGGCATGTCCTATCAACTGCAATCAGGGGTTAGGTCCCACCAGAGAGAGGATAGGCAGATATTATAAAGCTAGAGGGTAAGTTCAGATGACGGTGCTGGAAAAATACAAAGAATAATGAGCTGAGATGATCCATGCAACAAATCCAGTCTCTGACCTTGGCGAAGACATTTAACATTCTGCAGCTTTGACTTTCTGAGCTAAAGAACTTCTCCTATAAATACCGAGTAGCTACCATAAGAGAGGTGGTAAGATTCAGAGAAGAATAGGACATGACCCCTGCCTTCAAGGAGCTTGCAGTTAGGTGAGGGAGAGGAGTGACTCCCAAGTATCTTTAGCACAAGAAAAAGAGTGCCACATGGTCTTAGATGCTTAACCAGGACTGCACTGCAGAATCACCTTGAGAGTTCCTTGCATCTACCAAGTCAGTTGCTGTCCGTGGAGTTTGAATTTCAAAATTCTTCCCAGGTATACTTTAAGGATCCTCCTAGAATCTAATCTCTCTGTCTCCAGAATTCTTTGAGGGCCCAGAGAATAGGGGAAGGGGGTCTGAAAAGGAGGGTAATTTAAAAAAAAGATTTATTTATTTATGTGCGAGAGAGAGAGAGAGAGAGAGAACAAGCAAGCGCATGAGTAGGGGGAGGGGCAGGCGGAGAGGGAGAAAAGCAGATTCCCCATGAAAGCAGAGCCGCATTGCAAAGCTCTATTCCGTGAACCTGAGATCATGACCTGAGAACCTGAGATCATGACCTAAGCTGAGACCAAGAGCCAAACACTCAACCAATGGAGCCACCCAGGTGCCCTGAAGAGGGTAAATTAAGAAAGGTATTGGAATCAGGATCCTTGCATCCTGACATCTTCGAATCTACGGAACAGCAAAGTACACCTTCTGGGGAAGCCAATGTTGGTACCTGGAGACTTGACCGAGAGGGCAGCAGCAGGAGTCTGGGCCAGGGCTCAGAGAGATGGGAGAAAAAGTATCTCTTGGAAGAGGTGGAAGGGTCCACAGGACAAACCAGCTGGCATGATCATTAGTTCAATAGCAGGGCTTATCTGTTTGTACTTAAGGTATAACCTCTATAGCATGAGGCGTAGCCCCACAGGAGCTTGTGAAAAATTGTACTTGGTCGCTGGGGCTACCTTCAGGCACAAAAGTTAAGGAAGTCTGCTCACTTTGCCCACCAGCCCCATTCACTTTCTTCACGGTGGGTGGATCGCTGACAACACAGCTTTCTAATACTGTCTAAAAAATTATTAGAACCTCCCAATCAAGAGGATTAAACAAACATACCTTTGTGCCTGGAAGAATATTTTTGTCCTAGGAATCTGTTGGTTTTGACACCAAAGGTCATACAGTTCTTCATTTGATGCCACAGATGGACTGACACCCCAGCTTTGGAGGCGTCAGTATATTCCAAAGGAAAATACAAGATGCCCACATCTCCGGGCATAGTGTGGTGTGGGTATAACTAAGACGAATGAGAGCTGCATTGGCTGCTCCTAAAGAGGACTCATCAGAGCAGTGGCATTTCTTAAGAATGACTGATTTATTCAGAGGTCCTAAAACCTTGCTCTGATGAAATGCTGCTCTATTGCAGAGGTGTTCCTTTGAACATAAGTTTTGGGAAGTCACTGAACTCACTGCTAATGGAAATACAACCTTCTAAAATATGCATGGGATCTCAATCAGTAGCAATTACTTTGGAAACTGCTTTCACAGAAAGTCTGTATCATTTAAAAACTTAGTTTGATATAAAGCTGATTCTATTTTATATATAACATACATAAAATATATAGCTGTCTGGGAAAAAGCTATGTAAATAAAACCGAGTTTGCCAGAAATTCTAGCAGTCATTGGGGTATTCTGGCATGAAAGAGTGTGAGGGATGAGCCATGAGCACATGACACGGAGAAAAGAAGAAGAATTTTTGCTTTGTTTCAAAGGTTACAACATTTTCTCCTTATGAAGTACCTCCTGCAATGTAGTTATGAAATGAAAATTTGCATTTAAGAAATAATGTTTTCCCTTGGTGTGTGGGTAAACAAGGAAATAAACAGCACATAAGGGACGTAGACCAAGCATATCCTCAAAACTTCTCATCTTAAAGAATACTAATTCATTCTCCGTGAATAGGGTACCCAACTGTCCTGGTATCATAATGGGGGAAGAAGGCAAGATTTCTGGGGCCATGGATTGACTAGTGGGAAAGAGATTACAACAAGGTGTTGTAATCTTAGTGCTCTCTACAACTCTCAGTTTTAATAATATGAGAAATCTTTGGAACTTACTTGAAAACCCATCATTTTTCTTCCATAATACTAAAAAGAAACACTCGAAAGCAAGCCCTAGTATAAATATCATTTACAACCCAATTTCTTTCTTTCTTTCTTTCTTTTTTTTTTAGATTTTTTTGAGAGAGATCATGAATGGGGGAAGGGTAACGAAAGAGGGAGAGGGAGAAGCAGATCCCCTGCTGAGCAGGGAGCCCAACACAGGGCTCGATCCTAGGACTGTTGGATCATGACCTGAGCAGAAGGCAGACACTTAACTGACTGAGCCACGTAGGCTCCCCTACAACATAAATTCTAAATGTCATAGAAAGACTAGTCATGGGGTACCTGGATGGCTCAGTCTTTAAGTGTCTGCCTTGGGCTCAGGTCATGATCTCAGGGTCCTGGGATCAAAGCCCCACATCAGGCTCCCTGCTTGGCAAGAAGCCTGCTTCTCTCTCTCTGCCTGTATCTCTGCCTACTTGTGATCTCTGTCTGTCAAATAAATAAATAAAATCTTCAAAAAAAAGGAAAGACTAGTCATGAAAAGTCCGGGTATTTTTTATTTCCAGATGAGGAAGCTGAGCATAGCCAATAAGGTGGGAAAAGGTGGGTTCTGAGCCACAAAACTGATTAGAGCTTACCTCTGAATTCCTATCGCTGTTTGGCTCTTCTAATTGAAATGCCATTTCCCTTTGGTGAATGTATGGCTTGGGCATTCACAGTGTACCATGCTTGTTGGCCACGTCACATATGGGCACAAACAGACTAATCCGTGGTTGCCCCAGAATGGGAGCTGAGAGTATTTGTTCACTGATAACAGAATGGCTATAAAAGTTAAAGATTAACAAAAAGTATTCTGTACCTTTACAGACCCAGTGTTTGTATAAAAGACACTTATTATCGTATTTTCTGATAAATTAAGATGCAACCTGACTGATACCCCTGACTACACTTGCCCCAGATTGATCCTTTAGAGTGACAGGTCATATGGCAAGGTGATTAAGAATTATAGATAGTCGGGAAGATAAAGCATGGCGCCATTCATGCAAGGAGAGTAACTGTTATCCAATCAGATAAAGAACATACATTTGCTCCATGACGTTCTGTGAAGTGTCAAGCAGTAAGTGATCTGTATTTTAAATTACTATTTACCCTGTATACAAACATTCAGACAGCTTCCATCTCTCTCCTTCCATTTCTAGCCAATCCTTTCTTTTTCCTTCTTCCCCAACACAACTTCTCCACACATCTACTGAACAAACCTGCTTCGGCCAAGTTGGACCAATTCAACTAATAGGCCAGTTTAGTCCTGATTCTCTAAGACAGCTCTTTAAAGAGTGTTTAAGTAAATAGCAGCATTTCATTTTATGCATTAGCTTCTTAAACATATTATTTGAACCACAGAGCATTCTGAACAGGAGGTAGACTTAAATTTATGATTTTCTGGAAGGCTTTAGTTTATTTCAAAATATCCATGAGCCACAACACTGAATAAGGTTATCGCCACAGGACTTAAAAGTTTTCCAGTAAATCCGATTCATACATTCAAAAGCATAAGTAATTTCAAAGATGTATTTGTACTTTTCTAAAGACTACTGGTCAATTATAATTTTAACTCTAATTACTAGTATTTTCGATTGATGATAAATTAAGCCACTTGCAAAGTGGCTTTCCAGATCAATGCAGGCCACCCACTGTTACTGAATTTTCCAGGTTCACAAGATTCCATCACTGATGTCCTTCAGCTTATATTTCATTATCACGATAGGGGAGTTGCTGTAGTGGGAGCAGCGAGCACGGGTAATTCATGTTCACACAGTCAGATTCTGAGCCCTTACACCAGCACCAGTGTTCTAGACTCACCCTGGGAATCCTGAGATATTTTTCTACACAAGAGACAAGGTGGGTGTCATGGGGTGGCCCTCACAGGTTTCAGAGTCAGAGAGCCCAGCAGTGTGTGATTTCAAGGCCAAACTTCCCACCCCAATTATGTATGTTTTGTTTCTTTCTCACATAAAAACATAATTTTTACTTAGATGACCAGGTTCTATGAAGTATCTAGATGAATTCGTTATATGACTCAAATATCTGTGTTTTTCCAAAAACCAGTTCTGTATTTTCGGCACCAGAGGCCCTCCATAAATATGTGTTGAACTGGATAAAACAGAACTGAATGTCATCAGTTTCTCCTACTAGCTGTTTTACCTATCTTAGTGATATATTTCATAATGTGGGGAAGGATTTTCTTAAAGCTGAAGCATTATATCAGGAAACTGTGACTCTGCCTGAGGCCTCTGAACATCAGTCAGTAAAATCAGAGGCAACAGATTCCAGAACATAAGGGTTATGGACACCAGTCCTAAGGCTGACAAACAGAGGTGTGAATCCTAATTCTAACTGGTGTGTAACTCTGGTCAGGTTACTTCATTTCTCTATTGTCTCTAATACGAAATTGCCATAGCCACACCATGAGACTGTGGTGAGAATCAAGTGAGTTATTACAGGTGGAGTGTTTAGCATAATGCCTGGCCCATAATAGGCACAAAATGGTTATTAATAGTAAATTATAACTTACAAATGGTAGCTATTACTATTGTTATTAGAAATTTTCTATAGTGGGAAGACCAGTTATTGCAACACCATTTGCCTAACACTCAATCATTAAGTCCTTGACTGAATGCCAACTTTAATATTTCTGCATAGCCAGCTGACTTCTTAATTTATATTGATTGAGTTCTTATGTATAAAATGGTATTCTTGAAAAGGATAAAACAGATCCTAATGGTCTTTCCAATCAGGTCGTTGGCTTGCTGTTTGGTTGGTTGACTTGCAAGATGTGGAACATGATGACAAGATGGTATGGTATCATGAGCAGTGGGTGAGATATGCAATTAATGAATCACTGAACATTATATCAAAAACTAATGATACTATACCTTGGCTAATTGAACTTACATTTTTAAAAAAAGATTTGTAAATTATCTAGAATGTATAAGAAAAACAAGTATTAATGAAAATAACTATATTATAAACCTTTTCTGAATGAGGCTAAGAATGGTAAATCAAGTAAGACTGATAAGAGCATTTTAAAAAACAAAAGCAGGGATGCAGGGGTGACTGAGTCATGTCTACCTTTAGCTCAGGTCATCGTGGGAAGGAGGGATGAGGAGGAAGAGGGGATGGAGCCCTGCATCCTCAGTGGGAAGCCTGCTTCTCCCACCCCCACACCCCCTGCTTGAGTTCCCTCTCTTGTTATGTCTCTGTCAAATAAATGAAAAAAATCTTTACAAACAAACAAACAGGGGCACCTAGGTGGCTCAGTTGGTTAAGTGTCCTACTCTTGATCTCAGCTCAGGTCTTGATCACAGGGTTGAGAGTCCAAGCCCTGCACTGGGCTCCACATTGGGCATGGAGTCTACCTAACAAAACAAAACAAAACAAAACAAAACAAAACAAAACAAAACAAAACAAAAAAACGAAATGAAATGAAACAAAACAAAACAACAACAACAACAACAAAACAGGGGCTCCTGGCTAGTTCAGATAGAGGAGTGTGCATCTCTAGATCTCAGGGTAGTGAGTTCCAGCTCACACTGGGTGTAAAGGTTACCAAAAAAATAAATAAATAAATTTTAAAAAACAAAAACAGAAACCATACTTGCCAGCAAAAATATTGAGCTGTTCATCAAAACCAAATAAACAAGAATGACTGCTATAAAATTGATGGACAAAACAAAGCACATTGCAAAAGATCAGAGATTCTTTTTGTTTGTTTCTTTTTCTAAAAAAAATTGAGCTATAACTGACAGATAATACAATGATTTCAAGTGTACAACAATAATTCAGTTATGTACATTATGAAGTGATCACCCCAATAAATCTGGGTACTATCCATCCCCATAAAAAGTTAACTTTAAGGATTTACTCTCTTGATAAATTTCAAGTATTACAATATTATTGACTATAGTCACCATACTGTATATTACATCCCCATGACTTATTTATAACTTGAAGTTTATACTTCAGCTGTTTTGCCCATCACCAAAACTGTCTCCCTTCTGGCATCCACCACTCTCTTTTGTGTATCTATGAATTTTGTTTGATTTTGTTTTGCTTTAGATTCCACACATAAGTGAAATCATCTATTTTTTCCTGTCTGACTTATTCCACTTAGCATAATTCCCTCATAGTCCAACCATGTTGTTACAATTGGCAAGGTTTCATTCATTTTTAAGGCTGAACAACATTCCTTGCATATATACACCACTTCTTCTTTATCCATTCATCCATCCGTGGACACTTAAGTTATTCCCATATCTTAACTTTTTTGTTATTAAATTTTAAATTCTTTATTTTTTATAAACATATAATATATTTTTATCCCCAGGGGTACAGGTCTGTGAATTGCCAGGTTCACATACTTCACAGCACTCACCATAGCACATACCCTCCCCAATGTCCATAATCCCACCTCCCTTCTCCCACTCCCTACCCCCAGCAACCCTCAGTTTGTTTTGTGAGATTAAGAGTCACTTATGGTTTGTCTCCTTCCCAATCCCATCGTGTTTCATTTATTCTTCTCCTACCCCCTTAAGCCCCCATGTTGAATCAACACTTCCTCATATCAGGGAGATCATAGGATAGTTGTCTTTCTCCGCTTGGCTTATTTCGCTAAGCATGATACGCTCTAGTTCCATCCATGTTGTCCCAAATGGCAAGATCTCATTTCTTTTGATGGCTGCATAGTATTCCATTGTGTATATATACCACTTCTTCTTTATCCATTCTTCTGTTGATGGACATCTAGGTTCTTTCCATAGTTTGGCTATTGTGGACATTGCTTCCATAAACATTCCGGTGCACGTGCCCCTTTGGATCACTATGTTTGTATCTTTAGGGTAAATACCCAGTAGTGCAATTGCTGGGACATAGGTCAGTTCTATTTTCAACATTTTGAGGAACCTCCATGCTGTTTTCCAGAGTGGTTGCACCAGCTTGCATTCCCACCAACAGTGTAGGAGAGTTCCCCTTTCTCCGCATCCTCGTCAGCATCTGTCCTTTCCTGACTTGTTAATTTTAGCCATTCTGACTAGTGTGAGGTGATATCTCATTGTGGTTTTGATTTGCATTTCCCTGACGCCGAGTGATATGTAGTACTTTTTCATGTGTCTGTTGGCCATCTGGATGTCTTCTTTGCAGAAATGTCTGTTCATGTCCTCTGCCCATTTCTTGATTGGATTATTTGTTCTTTGGGTGTTGAGTTTGCTAAGTTCTTTATAGATTTTGGACACTAGCCCTTTATCCAATATGTCGTTTGCAAATATCTTCTCCCATTCTGTCAGTTGTCTTTTGGTTTTGTTAACTGTTTCCTTTGCTGTGCAAAAGCTTTTGATCTTGATAAAATCCCAATAGTTCATTTTTGCCCTTGCTTCCCTTGCCTTTGGCGATGTTCCTAGGAAGATGTTGCTGCAGCTGAGGTCGAAGAGGTTGCTGCCTGTGTTCTCCTCAAGGATTTTGATGGATTCCTTTCTCACATTGAGGTCCTTCATCCATTTTGAGTCTATTTTTGTGTGTGGTGTAAGGAAATGGTCCAATTTCATTTTTCTGCATGTGGCTGTCCAATTTTCCCAAAACCATTTATTGAAGAGGCTGTCTTTTTTCTATTGGATATTCTTTCCTGCTTTGTCGAAGATTAGTTGACCATAGAGTTGAGGGTCTATTTCTGGGCTCTCTATTCTGTTTCATTGACCTATGTGTCTGTTTTTGTGCCAGTACCATGCTGTCTTGATGATGACAGCTTTGTAATAGAGCTTGAAGTCTGGAATTGTGATGCCACCAACTTTGGCTTTCTTTTTCAATATTCCTTGGCTATTAGAGGTCTTTTCTGGTTCCATATAAATTCTAGGATGATAGTTCCATTTCTTTGAAAAAGATGGATGGTACTTTGATAGGAATTGCATTAAATGTGTAGATTGCTTTAGGTAGCATAGACATTTTCACAATATTTATTCTTCCAATCCAGGAGCATGGAACATTTTTCCATTTCATTGTGTCTTCCTCAATTTCTTTTATGAGTACTTTATAGTTTTCTGAGTATAGATTCTGTGCCTCTTTGGTTAGGTTTATTCCTAGGTATCTTATGGTTTTGGGTGCAATTGTAAATGGGATTGACTCCTTAATTTCTCTTTCTTCTGTCTTGTTGTTGGTGTAGAGAAACGCAACTGATTTCTGTGCATTGATTTTATATCCTGACACTTTACTGAATTCCTGCACAAGTTCTAGCAGTTTTGGAGTGGAGTCTTTTGGGTTTTCCACATATAGTATCATATCATCTGCGAAGAGCGATAGTTTGACTTCTTCTTTGCTGATTTGGAGGCCTTTAATTTCCTTTTGTTGTCTGATTGCTGAGGCTAGGACTTCTAGTACTATGTTGAATAGCAGTGGAGATAATGGACATCCCTGCCGTGTTCCTGACCTTAGCGGAAAACCTTTCAGTTTTTCTCCAATGAGAATGATATTTGCAGTGGGTTTTTCATAAATGGCTTTGATAATATTGAGGTATGTGCCCTCTATCCCTACACTTTGAAGAGTTTTGATCAGGAAAGGATGCTGTACTTTGTCAAATGCTTTTTCAGCATCTATCGAGAATATCATATGGTTCTTGTTCTTTCTTTTATTGATGTGTTGTAATACATTGATTGATTTGCAGATGTTGAACCAACCTTGCAGCCCTGGAATAAATCCCACTTGGTTGTGGTGATTAATCCTTTTAATGTACTGTTGAATCCTATTGGCTAGAATTTTGGTGAGAATTTTCGCATCTGTGTTCATCAAGGATATTGGTCTATAGCTCTCTTTTTTGCTGGGATCCTTGTCTGGTTTGGGGATCAAGGTGATGCGGGCCTCATAAAATGAATTTGGAAGTTTTCCTTCCATTTCTATTTTTTGGAACAGTTTCAGGAGAATAGGAGTTAGTTCTTCTTTAAATGTTTGGTAGAATTCCCCTGGGAAGCCGTCTGGCCCTGGGCTTTTGTTTGTTAGGAGATTTTTAATGACTGTTTCAATCTCCTTACTGGTTATGGGTCTGTTCAGCCTTTCTATTTCTTCCTGGTTTAGTTGTGGTAGTTTATATGTTTCTAGGAATGCATCCATTTCTTCCAGATTGTCAAATTTGTTGGTGTAGAGTTGCTCATAGTATGTTCTTGTAATTGTTTGTATTTCTTTGGTGTTAGTTGTGATCTCTCCTCTTTCATTCATGATTTTACTTATTTGGGTCCTTTCTCTTTTCTTTTGATAAGTCTGGCCAGGGGTTTATCAATTTTATTAATTCTTTCAAAGAACCAGCTCCTAGTTTTGTTGATTTGCTCTTTTGTTTTTTTGGTTTCTATTTCATTGATTTCTGCTCTGATCTTTATGATTTCTCTTCTCCTGCTGGGCTTAGGGTTTCTTTCTTGTTCTTTCTCCAGCTCCTTTAGGTGTAGGGTTAGGTTGTGTACCTGAGACCTTTCTTGTTTCTTGAGAAAGGCTTGTACTGCTATATATTTTCCTCTCAGGACTGCCTTTGTTGTGTCCCACAGATTTAGAACCGTTGTGTTTTCATTATCATTTGTTTCCATGAACTTTTTCAATTCTTCTTTAATTTCCTGGTTGACTCATTCGTTCTTTAGAAGGATGCTGTTTAGTCTCCATGTATTTGGGTTCTTTCCAAACTTCCTTTTGTGGTTGAGTTCTAGCTTCAGAGCATTGTGGTCTAAAAATATGCAGGGAATGATCCCAATCTTTTGATACCAGTTGAGACCTGATTTAGGACCCAGGATTTGGTCTATTCTTGAGAATGTTCCATGTGCACTAGAGAAGAATGTGTATTCTGTTGCTTTGGGATGGAATGTTCTGAATATATCTGTGATGTCCATCTGGTCTAGTGTGTCATTTAGGGCCTTTATTTCCTTGTTTATCATTTGCTTGGATGATCAGTCCATTTCAGTGAGGGGAGTGTTAAAGTCCCCTACTATTATTGTATTATTGTTGATGTGTTTCTTTGATTTTGTTATTAATTGGTTTATATAGTTGGCTGCTCCCACATTGGGGGCATAGACACTTAAAATTGTTAGATCTTCTTGTTAGACACTTTGTGTATGATATAGTGTCCTTCCTCATCTCTTATTATAGTCTTTGGCTTAAAATCTAATTGATCTGATATAAGGATTGCCACTCCTGCTTTCTTCTGATGTCCATTAGCATGATAAATTCTTTCCCACCCCCTCACTTTAAATCTGGAGGTGTCTTTGGGCTTAAAATGAGTTTCTTGTAGGTAACATATAGATGGGTTTTTTTTTTTTATCCATTCTGATACCCTGTGTCTTTTGATTGGGGCATTTAGCCCATTAACATTCAGGTAACTATGGAGAGATATGAATTTAGTGCCATTGTATTGCCTGTAAGGTGACTGTTACTGTATATGGTCTCTGTTCCTTTCTGATCTACCACTTGTAGGCTCTCTCTTTGCTTAGAGGACCCCTTTCAATATTTCCTGTAGAGCTGGTTTGGTGTTTGCAAATTCTTTCAGTTTTTGTTTGTCCTGGAAGCTTTTAATCTCTCCTTCTATTTTCAATGATAGCCTAGCTGGATATAGTATTTTTGGCTGCATGTTTTTCTCATTTAGTGCTCTGAATATATCATGCCAGCTCTTTCTGGCCTGCCAGGTCTCTGTGGATAAGTCTGCTGCCAATCTAATATTTTTACCATTGTATGTTATAGACTTCTTTTCCCGGGCTGCTTTCAGGATTTTCTCTTTGTCACTAAGACTTGTAAATTTTACTATTAGGTGATGGGGTGTGGGTCTATTCTTACTGATTTTGAGGGGCATTCTCTGAACCTCCTGAATTTTGATGCTTGTACCCTTTGCCATATTGGGGAAATTCTACCCAATAAGTCTCTCCAGTATACCTTCTGCTCCCCTCTCTCTTTCTTCTTCTTATGGAATCCCATTTATTCTAATGTTGTTTCATCTTACGGTGTCACTTATCTCTCAAATTCTCCCCTTGTGATCTAGTAGCTGTTTGTCCCTCTTTTGCTCAGCTTCTTTATTCTCTGTCATTTGGTCTTCTATATCGCTAATTCTTTCTTCTGCCTCATTTATCCTAGCAGTGAGAGCCTCCATTTTTGATTGCACCTCATTAATAGCTTTTTTGATTTCAACTTGGTTAGATTTTAGCTCTTTTATTTCTCCAGAAAGGGCTTTTATATCTCCCAAGAGGGTTTCTCTAATATCTTCCATGCCTTTTTCAAGCCTGGATAGAACCTTGAGAATTGTCATTCTGAACTCTAGATCTGACATATTACCAATGTCTATATTGATTAGGACCCTAGCCTTTGATACTGCCTCTTGTTCTTTTTTTTGTGGTGAATTTTTCCACCTTGTCACTTTGTCCAGATAAGAGTATATGAAGGAGCAAGTAAAATACTAAAAGGGTGGCAACGACCCCAGGAGAATATGCTTTAACCAAATCAGAAGAGATCCCAAATCGTGAGGGGGGAGAAAGGGGATAAAAAGAGGTTCAGAAAGAAAGAAAGAAAAAAAAATGAAAGAAAGAAAAGAATTTAAAAAAGAAAATGAATAAAGAAAAGTATAAAAAAGAAAAAATATATATGTTAGATAAACTAGTTAAAAAACGTTAAAAAAGAAACAGCTAAGTTAAAAAAATTTTAGCAGAACAAGAGAAAAAAAATGAAAAAAAAATGAAATTAACTGCAAGACTAAAGAATCATAGGGAGAAAGCCATGAGTTCTGTGCTTTCCTTTCTCCTCCTCTGGAATTCTGCTGCTCTCCTTGGTATTGAAACTGCACTCCTTGGTAGGTGAACTTGGTCTTGGCTGGATTTCTTGTTGATCTTCTGGGGGGAGGGGCCTGGTGTAGTGATTCTCAAGTGTCTTTACCCCAGGCGGAATTGCACCGCCCTTACCAGGGGCGGGGCTGAGTAATCCGCTCGGGTTTGCTTTCAGGAGTTTTTGTTCCCTGAGCGCTTTCCGTAGTGTTCCGGAGGACGGGAATACAAATGGCGGCCTCCTGGACTCTGGCCCGGAGTAGCCGAGAGCCCGCGGCCCCCCTCCTCAGTGGGCCTTCAGAGAACAGCGCCCAGTAACTCCCGTCTGCCTGACCTCCGGCCACGCTCCGAGCTCACTGAGCCTGTGACCGCTTCAAGGTACACCCGAGCTGTGAGCTTACTGTCGGCTCTGTCTCTGTAGCCGGCTTTCCCGTTCCAATACCCGCAAGCTCTGCGACACTCAGACACCCCCGATCCTTCTGTAACCCTGCGGGACCTGAGGCCACACTGACCCCGTGTGGGCTTCACCCCAGTTTAGCCTCTGAAGTGATGTCCCTCAGCGGAACAGACTTTCAAAAGTCCTGATTTTGTGCTCTGTTGCTCCGCCGCTTACCGGGAGCCAGCCCCTCCCCCCGGGGTCTATCTTCCCATTGCTTTGGATTCACTTCTCCGCCAGTCCTGCCTTTCAGAAAGTGGTTGTTTTTCTGTTTTTCCGTTTCTGGAATTGCTGTTCTTCTCTTCGATCTGCTGATGGATTTGTAGGTGTTTGCAATCTTTAGATAAGCTATCTAGCTGATCTCCTGCTAGCTGAAGTAGTCTTAGTCTGCTACTTCTCCGCCATCTTGACTCCTCCCCCATATCTTAACTTTTATAAATTATGCTGTGATGAACATAGGGGTGCATGTATCCTATCAAATTAGTGCTTCTGTTTTCTTTAGATAAATATCCAGGAGTGGAACTCCTGGATCAGATGATAGTTTTATTTTTTTAATTGCAGTATAATTGACAACATTCATTTTATTTGTAATTTTTTGAGGAATTGCCATACTGTTTTCCATAGTGAATGCACCAATATATAGTGCATGAGGGTTCTCTTTTCTCCACATCCCCCCTGACACTTGCTATTTCTTGTCTTTTTGATACCAGCCATTCTAACAGGTGTGAGTTGATATTTCATTGTGGTTTCGATTTGCATTTCCCTCATGATCACTGATGTTGAGTGTTTTTTCATGTGCCTGTTGGCCGTCTGCATGTATTCTTTGGAAAAAAATGTCTGTTCATCTCCTCTGGCTATTTTGAAATAAGATTGCTTGGGTTTTTTGCTACGGAGTTGTGTGAGTTCTTTATAAATTTTAAATGTTAACCCCTTATCAGGTATATGATTTGCAAATACCTTTTCTCATTCAATAAGTTGCCTTTTCATTTTGCTGATGATTTCCTTTGCTGTGCAAAGTTTTTCAGTTTGATGTAGTCCCACTTGTTTTTGTTTTTATTGTCTTTGTTTATTGAGTCACATCCAAAAATTTATTGCCAAGACCAATGTCAAATAGCATACCACCAGGTTTTACTCTAGAAGTTTTATGGTTTCAGGTCCTATATTACAGTGTTTAATCCATTCTGAGTTCATGTTTGTACATGGTGTAAGACAGAGGTCTAGTTTCATTCTTTAGCACACATTGTCCAGTTTTCCCAATACCATTTATTAAACAGATTGCCCTTTCCCCATTGTGTATTTTTTGTCTCCTTTGTATATGGGTAAATTTAGTTCTAGGCTTTTGATTCTGTTCCACTGATCTATGTGTCTGTTTTTATGCCAATACCATACTGTTTTGATTAGTGTATGCTTTATAATATAGTTTGAAATCTGGGAGCATGATGCCTCTAGATTTGTTCTTCTTTCTCAAGATTGCTTCGACTAGTCAGAGTTTTTTGGGATTCCTTGAAAAATTTAGGATTGTTTGTTCTTTCTGTGGAAAAATGCCAATTTGATTGGGTTTTTTGATAGGGGTTGCATTGAATCTATAGATAGCTTTGGGTAATATGGACATTTATAACAATTCTTTCAATACGTGAGCACAGTATACCTTCCATTTACTTGTGTCTTCTTCAGTTTCTTTCATTAATGTCTTACAGTTTTTGTCATATAAGTCTTAACCTTCTTGGTTTAATATATTATTACATAATTTTACTTTTTTTGATGCAATTGTAAATGGGATGGTTTTCTTAATTTCTCTTTCTGATTGTTCTTTGTTAGTGTATAAATATGCAACTTAATTCAATGTTCCTGAATTTGATTATTTATTAATTTGCTTATTAGGCATCTTTTTCTATGGCATCATTAGGGGTTTCTATATATAAAGTCATGTCATCCGCAAATAGTGACAGTTTTACTTCCTTCCCACCAATCTGGGTATCATTTCTTTCTCTTGCCTAATTGCTCTGGCTGAGACTTCCAATATTATGTTGAATAATAGTGATGCAAGTAGGCATCCTTGTCTTGTTCCTGACCTTAGAAGGCAAGCTTTTAGTTTTTTTACCATTGAGCTGTATTAGGTATATTAGGTGTGGGTCTATCATGTATCATTTATAATGTTGAGGTAAAATTCCTCTATACCTAGTTTGTTGAGGGTTTTTATCATAAATGGATGCTGAACTTTGTTAAAAGTTCTATGTACATAGATACTACTAAGTACCTATGTGCATAGATACTACTAAGATGATCCTATGATTTTTACCCTTCATTTTGTTAATGTGGTATATCATAGTGATTGACTTGCAGATATTGAACCATCCTTGCACCTCTGGAATAGATCCCACTTGATCATGACGTGTGATGCTTTTAAGGTATTGCTGAATCAGTTTGCTAATTTTTATTTTTTTGCATCTAGTTCACCAGGGATATTGGCCTGTAATTTTCTTTTCTTATGATGTCCCTCCTTGTCTGGTGTTGGTATCAGAGTAATGTTGGCCTTATAAGTTTATAAATGTTCCCTCCTCTTCAATTTTTCGCAAGATTTGAGAAAAATAGGCATTAAATCTTTGAATATTTGGTAGAATTTACCAGAGAAGCCATCTACTATGTTCAAATTTTTTTTTCTCCCTAATTCAGTCTAAGATGATTACATGTTTCTAGGAGTTTATCCATTTCTTCTAGGTTGTCCAATTTGTTGGAGTATAACTGTTCATAGTTATCTCCTATGATCCTTTGTATTTCTGTGGTATCATTACTAACTTCTCTTTGATTTCCAATTTTATTTATCTTTTCAAAATACCAGCTCTTAGTTTTCATTGATCTTTTCTAGAAGTTTTTTTTTTTGTTTTTTTGTTTGTTTAGTGTTGATCGTATTTATTTCTCCTCTGACCTTTATATTTCCTTCCTTCTATTATCTTTGGGCTTCATTTGTTCTTTTTTTCTCTAGTTCCTTTAGGTATAAAGTTAGTTTTTTTTTTATTTGAGATTTTTCTTGTTCCTTGAGGAAGACCTATATCACTATGCACTTCCCTCTTAGAACAGCTTTTGCTGTATCCCATAGATTTTAAAATATAATATCTTTTTTATTTTATTTTTTCAATTTTCCAAGATTAATTGTTTATGCACCATACCCAGTGCTCCATGCAATATGTGCCCTCCATAATATCCACTACCAGGCCCTCCTAATCCCACACCCCCCTCCCCTCCAAAACCCTCAGTTTGCTTCTCAGTCCACAGTCTCTCATGGTATTTCTATTTTTATTTTTATCAAGTTCTTTTTTAAAATATCTCCTCAATTTCTTCATTGACACAATGGTTGTTCAGTAGCATGTTGTTTAATCTCCACATTTTTGTAATTTTTCCAGTTTCCTTCTTGTACTTGATTTCTAGTTTCATACTACTATGATTGGAAAAGATGCTTGATATGATCTCATTCTACTAAAATTTACTGAGACTTGTTTTGTGACCTAACATGTGCTCTATCCTGGAAAAACATTGCATGTGCACTTGAGAAGAATGCGTGTTCTGTTGCTTTTTGGTGGATTATTCTGTACATATCAAGTAAGTTCTTCTGGTCTAATGTCTGCCATTTAAGGCTTATGCTTCCTTATTGATTTTTCTGCTGGATGATCTATACAATGATGTAACTGGAATATTAAAATATCCTACTATTATTGTAGCATCTATATGCATAATAGCTTATTTTAAGTTACAATGATAGCAAACTAAGTTTGAGTGCACTCTAACACTCTATCTTTTTACTCCCTCCCACCCCCACATTTTATGTTTTTGATGTCTCACATTACATTTTTAAATTTTGTTCATCCTTTAACTATCATGATTATAGTTAGTTTCACTACTTTTGTCTTTTTACCTAAATACTAGCTTTATAAGTAATTAGTTCACTATCTTTACTATATAGTTACTTTTACCATTGAGATTTCTATTTTTATAAACTTTTTTTGTTATTATAGTGCCTTTTCTTTCTTACTTAAAAAGTTCTTGATATTTCTTGTAAGGCTAGTTTAGTGGTGATCAACTCTAACATTTGCTTGTGTGAAAAACTCTTTATATCTCCTATTCTGACTGATAACATGTCAGGTAGAGTATTCTTGGTTGGAAGCTTTTTCTTTTAGAACTTTAAATATATAGCATCACTTTCTTCTGACCTGCAAAGTTTCTGCTTAAAATTTGCTAATACTCTTATGAGGATTGCCTGTATGTAACAAGTTGTTTTTCTCTTGCTACTTTTAAGATCTCTTCTTATATTTAACTTTTGACATTTTAATTATAATGTGTCTTGGTATGGATCTATTTGGGCTCATCTTTACTTGGAACTCTCTGTGTTTCCTGGACCTGGATGTCTGTTCCTTCCAGAGATTATGGAAGTTTTCAGCTATTATTTCTTCAGATAACATTTTTGCTTCTTTCTTTCCCTTCTCCTTTTGGAACCACTATAATGTGGATGTTGCTCTGCTTGATATTGTCTTGTAGTTTTCTTAGGCATCTTCACTTTTTAAAATATTTTCTCTTTGTGCTGCTTTCTCTGGATTGGTTTTGTTGCTTTGTCCTCTGGCTCACTTATTCATTCTTCTGCCTCAGTCAGTCTGCTGTTGAGTCCACTAGTGTATCTCCCGGTTCAGTTATTGTATTTTTCAGCTCTCTGACTTCTGTTTGGTTACTTTTTAAAGTCTTTTATCTCTTTACTGAAGTTCTCATTGTGTTCGCGCATTCTTTTTCTAGGTTCCGTGAGCATCTTTATGACCATTAGTTTGAATTTTTTATCAGGCAGTCTTTGAAGTCTTTTCTGTGGCTTTTATCTTCTTCTTTCATTGGAACATATTCCTATTTCCTCATTTTCCTTGACTTTCTGTGTCTGTTTCTACATATTAAGCAAAACATCTACCTCTCCCAGTCTTGGAAGAGTAGATTTTTGTAAGTGACGAACCTTATCCTTCAACTTTGCCTTAGCTTTTTGTTTCCCTTGAACCTTTGAGATGTATAAGCAAGCTGATTTATTCTTGACAGATCCTAGCTATTGAGGTTATACCAAAATTCATTAGTGCTCCAAGGTAAAGAATCTCAACACCTAGTTTCTGGCTGATTTGAAGCCAGACCTTCAGGCAGCAGCTTTTAAAGTATGCAAATATATACAGTCCTGTGCAGTCTTAATTATAAATCCTGCTGGCTTACAGACCAGGAGATCTGAAGGTGTCCCTGAGCAGTTGCAAACATTTGGCTCCAGATGGGTGTGTTGGTCCCATCAGCTCCAGATGGGGACATCAGCAAGCTATAGTGAGGCCAGGAAACAGCATGAGGATGGGGTCTCCCTGCCTACATTTCCTGAGAATTCCTCCATAGTATCTATATATGTGTGGCAAACCTGAAGCCTATCCTTTAAGCTGAAGCTTCAGGATAAATAAATAGGCCTTTTTCATCAGAAGACTAGGAGTGTCAGTCTAGTATTTGTGCAGTGCCCTGGGGGTGGCAATCTGCCAAGAACTGTCATTCCAATTGTTACCATCCTGTGCAGCCCAGAATTATATGCCTCCCATTCTAGCCAACCACCAGAATCAGGTGATCAAGGGGTAGTCACCTGTGTGGACTGAGTGTACCTTCTGGCTTTAGTGATGCAGCTGGAGAGTGTGTGTGATGTTCTTTGGTTGTACACACCTGTCAGTTTCAGTGAGGCAGAAGGAATGTGTTGTGTCTGCACATGCCCACCAGCTCCTGCAAGGCAGTGGGAGTATTGTGCAACCACACATGCCTGCAAGCCTTAACAAGGCAGTGGAAGAGTGCAGCATAAATGCATGCCTGCTGGTAATAATAGGGTACAGGAAAAATGCAAAAATGATGTTCACCAGGGTCTCTGTAGCTGAAGAAAGTTCCAACTGTTTCCTGCCCCTCCAGCAGAAGCTTTAAGATTAGCAAATAAGGGGCACCTGGGTGGCTCAGTGGGTTAAAGCCTCTGCCTTTGGCTCAGGTCATGATCCCAGGATCCTGGGATCGAACCCTGCGTCAGGCTCTCTGCTCAGCAGGGAGCCTGCTTTCCTTCCTCTCTCTCTGCCTACTTGTGATCTCTGTCAAATAAATAAATAAAATCTTAAAAAAAAAAGAAAAATATTAGCAAATAAATCTCCTTCAAATATAGTCTAGGTACTTTCCAAACTACTGCTTTTGTTTTGATTCCCAGAATGAGAGAGACAGCATGTGAGTCCTTTAAAAGGACTATCTCAGTTCCCTACAGCCCTCTGGGTTCCCTTAGAGGTAAGCCCTTTTGGCTTTCTAAGCCAGATATTTTGGGAGCACATCTCTCCAGTGCAGGTCCCATGGGCTGGGGTGTGTGATATAGGCATAAAGCACTTGCTCCTCTGGGGAAAACTCTGGACATGTGAGATCCCTCCCTATTGCGGGTCACCATGCTGGTGTGGAGTTTTTAGTGAGATTGTTCCTGCCTCTCCTACCTTCTCAATAGGAAGGTCCTTTATTTTTTGTTGTGAAAGAGTAGTTCAACTAGTTTTCAGGTTCTTTCACAGGGAATCATTCCATACATAGCTGTAGATTTGGTGTGGCCCTGGGAGAAGCTGTGTTCAGGAACTTCCTATGCTGCCACCCAATCAGAGATTCTTTACTGATGAACTGTCATACGCCAGAAATAGTCGCATCATGAAGAATCTCAAGTATCATATGGAAAGGACTTTGGGTCAGAGACATCTTGAGCAAATACTAGGAGACAGAATAAATCAGAATGAACCCATAATCCATAATTTCACATTCATGGAGTCAACAGCTGAGCCTCTAGTCTGGCCAAACATTACTTACTGGGAATGAAAGATTCCTTCAGGCCTGGACTAATAAAGTTCCAGTGTTTATGTCTCAGCATGAAATGTCAATAACAACTGGATATTAGTATGGCAACAGAAATGAGTCACTAATTTGTAGAGTATGAAATTATCTCAATATTCTGTAGTTTTAATTTGTAAATTGCGTTAAGGGTCGTGAAGAGTGTGAGGCAGAACAGTAAGGCACAGTAAAAGAGAAGTTCTTCTGAAAAAAGAACAGGGAAAAAGGTGACTTTAAGCCACTTGCATTTTAGGTTCATATTTCTAAGTGTATTGGGCCTAGTGGCAGTTTCATATGCAACCAGGACAGTTAGGGTTAAAATTTTCTGGAAGGTGCTCAGAGGCAAGAGAAGTAGCAAGTCATCTCAAGTCATTCCTTAACCCCCACGTTAGGAACAAAATAAGGGGGGGGGGAAGACTATCTAGGTGGAGGATGCTGGCTCCTTTATAGCTTATCAAAATAGAGAGAAAAGTGGCAAAGCAGCAGAGGAGAGCATATTTTTTGTGTCTTACAGTACAGTTTCTATGGGCTGCCTTCTGCCCTGAGTTATTAATCTGAAGGCCAAACTCTGGCTCCAATTCAAAAGGTGTGAACTCTAAGAATGTGAAATGTTGTTTCTTTGGGCAAGGATATTGTAAAACATCTATAAAACAAGACCTGGATTCTTATTTTAGATCCAGGATCAAAATAACATGGTAAAAATCTGCACACTGAGCTGAAGGTATAGAAGGGTACCTTACAATTAAGAAATCTAATATATAAATAGGCATAGTCATAATGCAGATTAATGTAAAGAGGCAGCAGTCTAAGTGGATATTTATGGATATTTAAGCTACCCGATCATCAAAATAACATGCAAACCATCCATATCCTTGTTTAAAGAAGGAAAACCAAAACGTAAAAAAGTTTAAGTAGCATGCCCAGTCACACAGCTAATATAAGGTAGAACCAGGATCTGTACCCATGAGCTCAATTCCTACTTTATATTTCCAGATGATTAAAAATCTAGATTAATAAAAGAAAATTAGGAAAGAGCAATTTTCTTCATTGGATTCATTAGATTACAATCAGCAAGCTTAAAAGCCAGCTGCACTTAAAGATATTTCAATTACAAAATCTCCACATATATAAATTTCATAGCATAGATTAATTACAGGTAACATACGCACCTTATTAGAAATGGCCCTAAAATGAATTTGTTCCTTTTAAGCCTCCTACCCTAATTCAGACCTCTGTTGCTTAACTCAAAAGCAGCAGTGAGTTCCAAAGATAATTTTTCTAAGGGGAGAAAGAGATGCCTTCCAATTCCTACTCTACATTTAGGAAACTTAAATTTCCCTCACAGAACTCTCAGTGGTATCTCAATCAGGTTAGAAGATGTCAAATAGCCCAACCATGGACGGGGTGACACCTTTAAAATCCACTAAGGCCGCATCAATTAGGAGGAAATTGCCATAGCATGAAGTGAGAAAGCGAACAGTTCCGCATAGGAAGGGTCCTATGGAGCTGTCCGTGGTGCTGATGCCTGTTTCAACATGCCTGTTGAGCTATGGTTTTGCCAGTGTTTTTATTCCCCTTACCTGATTACTTAGTTCATGTCTTGCTCATTTTATTGCTGTCTGCTACCTCTCTCAATTTGCTGTAGACTACTTTAAGCCCTATGGCCTACCTAGGCAGGGTTTTACATACTAGGAAACTGAGGCACAAGGAGGTGAAGTAACTTGCCCAAGGTATGTTGTTAATAAGTAGTGGAGCTGGGATTCAAACCCAGCCAAGCCATTGGCAGAGACCACCCCCTTGATCTCCACATACAACAACTTCCTGAATAAAGGTCAACAAGGCTTGAGATAGTCCTCCACAGAAGCAGATAGGAGGGGACAGGCCATGACATTTAGAGTCCTAGAGAGGAGAAGGTGGCTGATGAGCATGGCACACCATGAAATGCACAAATGACTAGCTGGCAAAGTTGCTATAAAGAAAGAAACTCCTCTTGGAGATGGATGTGCTTCAAAAATAGTCTTTCTTCCTGTTCTCACACTCTTCCTTGGGAGAACTAACCAACATTTCCCCCTGCTTATTTAGTTTTCCTCTATTTTTATTTCTGACAATCACCAATACCTTTATTTTAAGTAGGATTGTAAAGTTTAGGTTTATTTTTGAGTAGTTATGTTGCCAAAGGACCAGGAGAACATGCTTGGTTTCCCACTTTGTCATCCACCCTATAACTAGTATTACTGTTTATACTACAATAATAAATAATATAGTGGAGGCATTTGTGAACAAACTTGATTCTTCAGTAAAATAACTTGATACCATGACAAGACATCTCCCTGGACAAAATTAATCCACAGGAACAGGGTCAGTAAGGCTAGGGAATAGGTGCAGTGGAGAGAATGAGGGTTCACGTTCCTGGGGAAAAAACTGCTCTCCTGCAGGTCAATCTTTGCATACAGCTCCTGCCTGCAAACTAAACCCTACCTGAGAAAGAGAAACCAAGGGAGAGCCATTCAAGTTAAGATTTAAGCAACTGAAAACATACCAACATTTTTCAAACAGAAAGAAAAATTTCCTAAGAAAGGAAGATATGCAACTCTATGGCTTCCCTAAGCTCAAAGAAATAAAGCCTATTTAAAACCTTTATCAGTAGCAAACTTACACTTTTGTCTTCCCCTGGACCAACTTGATAGTTGTTTTCCAAAATACTCTAAAACATGAATGAGTGTGTGCTTGTGTGTATGTGTGTGTGTTACTATGTGTGTGTGGACAAGGCTGGGTTTGGGTCTTCCAAGTCCTCATTCAAGTCTATTAAGAAATATTCTGATCAGTGCATCATGTTGGGAAGTCTATTCAAAAGGTCAAGGTCTAGCTGAGCTAAATATAACCTGGTGAGAGAGAACTGGGAGAGCTCTGGAAAATTTTGAGAGGCGTTTATACTGTTTGGAAGATAAGAACATTTTTTGAAGGGATTTCATTCTTTTTATGAAGTACTTGATTGAAAAAAAGGTATAAAGGATAAATATAACTTCTTATACAAATAGCTTTAAAGAGAAATCTAGAATAATTTTTCACTGTTTAAAAAAACCATGAAAACAATGCTATGTTCCTCTAGCCAATCTTTCTCTAAGAAACTTAAATCATTTTCACAGGTTCAATAGAGCTGGTAATCTTGCTGCTTTTGTGAGAGCAGAGGTCAACGTGACCTTCCTAAGATACACAGCTGACTGAGATAGTTTGTTGTTTAAAACCCAATGACTTCTCATGGCCAATGGGAGAAAGTCCAAAAAATCCTTTGCCATGCAATCAAGGCATTTGGTTTTCTGGCCAATAACAACATTTTCAGCTGTCTCTTAAACTATATTCCTCCCACTCATCCTGTTGTCCTTCAAATGACCCATGATGTAACTGCGTGCTTTTGGACAGATTGTTCTTTCCCACGTTGTCTGCAGATCTTCTTTACCACAGCTTCATCTGCCAGCCCTGCACCACCTTATCTTCCTTTCCTCAGGGCAAAAGTGATTGTCTCTTTCCTTTGGCCTCCACTGAATTTTTTAGGATATTTCTTGGTAAATATCTCTCTGTCCACCCCTGGGCTATTAATTCCAGGAAGGCAGTGACCCCCTTGCACAGTGCCCAGTATGTAATAAGTTGCATTATAAATAATTCAGGTATCCAGATAAATATAGAAATAGAGAATTTAAGAAATTTTCCCTACTGTATAAAGACATCCTCAGATTATATTTTTATTTGTAATTGATCTCTTACTCCTCATTATCTGCCAGTTATAAAAGCAAAACCCTTTGTGATTTCCTACCACCCTAACACAACATTTGGGTAGAGATAGTAGATACAAAATGTGTATTGCATATGTAGGTACATGTGTGTGTGCATGTGTATATATGTGTGTGATGTTGAAAAGTGTACCTTGAAAAAGTACTAAGGTAGTGAGTGATTCCACTAGCCCACTCTTAATCAATTTTGACTATCTGTGCTAAGCAATGATAGTTATATGTGTCTAGCATTAAAGAATGTTAAAAACAGTTCCACATTCATTTTATACTATTTTACACGGCAGGAGACTGAGACCTCATTTGCATTTATCAAGACCCTTCAAGTCTTCTGGACCAATTTCTTTCTTCTTCCCTTACACTAAGCTGAGCTCAATGACAGAAAAATCACATTATGTTCTTCCAGCACTTCACTTCAAGAGCATTATAAGGTAACAGTTGAAAGGAATGTCTACAACTGCTGCCTGGGCTCAAATCCTAACT
Source organism: Mustela erminea (assembly GCF_009829155.1). Lineage (NCBI taxonomy): Eukaryota > Metazoa > Chordata > Mammalia > Carnivora > Mustelidae > Mustela > Mustela erminea. The sequence goes on along the minus strand of NC_045624.1, from coordinate 86,751,582 downwards.
CCATCACAGGTTGGTTATGTACCCATGTTGGTTTCCTTAACCTCTCTGTGCTTGAATGACATTATCTGTTCAATGGAGATTAACAACAACCACTTTATAGGGTTGTGGCAAGGTTTATGTGATTTACATATTTATATAATAAAAAGATTTCTATTATATCTAGATATAGATATAGATAGGTAGATATAGATGTATCTACCTATCTATATCTATATCTATCTAGATATCTAGATATCTATAGATATCTATCTAGATATCTAGATATCTAGATAGATATAGATATAGATATAGATATAGATATAGATATAGATATAGATAGGTATATAGATATCTTCCTAATCTAGAATCTTCAGCAGGCTCACCTTGATTATTGCATCAAGTCTGGACTTCCCCATCGCTTTAAAAATCTTCTTTATTATTTATTATTTATTATTTACTCTTTTCTCTACTGATACACCAGATTCCCCCATTATTCCCTGCAGAGAGCTTATTAACTTACATTTCAGCTTATAGAGGTCTTTTTTTTTCCACCAGACCAACTATAGGATCCTTTAAAGTTATGTAAAGTTATGTAAAGTTCAGTTCTTCTATTTCCTGACTCTAAAATTCTGCTCTGAGAATCCCCTAAGGACTGCCCAACTCCATCAAAACCTTAAAATAAATGTACTGAGCTACCATCTAGTTGCTTTGTGTAGGCAGCCAGACTGCAGGGTCCTAGAAGGCAAAATCAATGCCTGCCTTCTCAAGCCCTTCTGCGGCTGGCTCACAGTCAGCTGGTCGTACTTGTGTGCTGCTTGGTAGAGAACCCATGGCTGCTTTGTCTCTCTCTCACAGGAAGGCACAGAAAAGGGGTGTGGGCACCTCATTTTTCCTACCACTTCTCTGGATGGCTAACCAGTCTGAGCTTGGCCAAGCCATGTCTCTCCTTGGCAGGGATTCCTTTTGGAGCACTTAAATAGGGAGTCCTTTCCAACAGTTACAAATAGAATGCTTAATTTTAAAAAATCATCAGTTTTGAGGTTTTATTTTTTAAAGCAGCTTGTGTCTATATGTAGATTATACATGTTTATATTTACTGGAGCTCTCTATTTGCTCCTTTTCTTCTCTTCCATTTTGTTGAAATTTATGTATTCATTTATTTATGTGTTTATACACACACACAACTGGAAAACAATGTTTAAATAAAATAACAACAAAAAATCAAGACTGAGAGGAAAACATCATTAATTACTGGAAATTAATTAATTTAATTACTGGAAAAAGAATTATATTAATTATCAACATTAATTACTGGAAAAAGAATTTTATGGTTAAAAGAATATTAGTATTAAACATTCTGGTTCTGATTTAACTTAAACAAGGGATTAAAAATACTCAAATAAACTAACATTCTAAAAATGTAGTAAGCTTTAAACTTTAAGTAATGATTATTTAATTGTGTATATTATCATAGTTGCTCGGATGCATTTTTTATTTCTGAAAAATCATGTTACATTATTTTTTCCAGACTAGAAATAGCAGGGATTTAATTAATATTTGCTAAAGTTTGCCATGAGAGCAAAAATTCTTTTCTAAAATTCTGCAACACTAGCTGGTTGTTATATTAATTTTCATCAGATGCATTTGATATAAATGAAAAGTGAAAAGGAATGGCCCACATATTCTTTCTGCATGCTTTCCTGGCTCCTGGAGCTTGGAAGGGCGAAAATCCTACTTTCCTTCTTGTCCTATGCTATGAAAAAGGCCAGTGAACTGGTAGGTCAATGTGTTCTCTGGAAGTTTCCTAAATCTGGGAAGCATATCCACAGACATGGCCCCCAGACAGCTGTAGAGTCCCATCTACTCTCACCATCATCAGGAATCATGACTAATTTATGTAGGAAACTAAACTACTCTTATATTCAAGAAGCAACTTTGAAGGATCACCCCAGATACCTCTTCTAATTCTCATACTCCCAAGCCTAGATTCAAACCCCTGGAATATGCTTATTTTTAAAAGGTTTTATTTATTTATTTATTTATTTATTTATTTATTTGAGAGAAAGAGTGCAAAGAAGCATGCACGTGCCTGTGGAGGTGGGCGGGACAGAGGGAGAGGGAGGAAAAGGGTCTCCCTGACTCAGCAGGGAGCCTTATGCGGGGCTCAATCCTAGAACCCTGAGATCAAGACCTAAGCAGAAGGCAGTTAACCAATTGAGCCACCCAAGTGCTCGTGGAATATGCTACTGGCAAAGAACTGCATGACAGCCAACTGAAGTAACCAACGCAACCATCCACCCCGACAGGTGAATACAGTACCATCTACAAGAAGGGGAAATTAACTGGCATTAATTATACTTACTTAAAGCCACCATTTGCTGAGTTCTTGTTAACATATACACCAGACACCTCACATTTTCTCCTTTAATCATCCTAACAACACGGTGAGGTAAGTACAGATTATTACTCTCATTTTACAGAGGAGAAATCTGAGATTAAGAGTAATGACCAAGGTTACATTTCTCAGAGCAGACCATGGAGGCAGAACCTGAAGCCATGACCTCCAAACCCAAAGCAAGAATGTTTGTCACTCATTTGTGGGGCCTTGGAGGACCCAAGAATTTATTGTAGGTGATGAATTCTCTACATGGTCCTCTATAGCTACAGTGAATCTTTAATTCAATGTGGTAGTAAGAACATTGGCTATAGTAACAATTTGTACTACAATGAAAGAAACCTATACTGTCACATTACAGTGAAGGACTCAATTACTAGTTTCACTACTTAACATTTCTGTGTGTCTTTTGCCCACCCCCCGCCATTACATTACCTAGTACCTCACGAATCTTCACATATACAGTGTGTGAATAAGAATAGTTCGCAATCAGCCTTGGCTACATATCAAGGGAATTTCAAAGATAAATTAGTTTACTGATCCAACGGTGCTAAATTAAATATTTTTTGTAGGTTCATGTATTTCCACTAGAAATATACACTTATATACAAACTACAAATGAGGTCTTAAATCAAATTCCATGGTTCTTTCCCTGGGATATTTCTTTCAAAGTCAGGCTGCAAGCAGCATCCACCCACTAAAGACCCATTAAGCACATTCCGGTTCAGAAAGTTAGTTAAAACATTTATGTCATCACAAAATAAGCCTCGACAGCCCAGAACCAGCCTCTGAAACAAAAATTTAGTTTGGTAATACCTGGTCAAAATTTTCTCCTTTGTAATGTGTGTGTGTGTGTGTGTGTGTGTGTGTACTATGCTTTGTAAGATTTTTAGCTCACAGTGGGCCAACAATCCTTTGAATGTTAATGTCTGAAGATTTTCACACAGGTGGAGGAAGAAAGGAAAATGCCTCCCTGTTCCCTGTGGAGGAGAGGTACTTGGCTGTTGTGAGGTTTCGGTTTGCAATGCCCCCTTGGAAACATGCCTGGTGGAGGCAGGAGGCTGACCCAGGAAGACGGATGGAGTCATTTCCTTGTGCTCAGACTTTCTCAATTTGCTGAAGCACCAAACTCCAACCCTTCAGAGGGTGAGAGGAAGGAGCCACTGGTGGAAGGACGCAAATGGCTAAACAGAGTCCCCTTGGCATGGAAGCATCTCGTGGGGCCATCCCTACAATTAGAGGGGAGGTGGTGGCTCATACAGTATTCTACCAGAGCCAACCAGATCAAAATCACCCTAAGGAAAGTCTTCACACCCATACTGAAAGCCAGCAGGCAAAGATGTAGGTGGGTTGACTGGTAACAAGATTTGATTACTTCCCAGAGGCCAATACTAGAGGAGCGTGAGAATCTAGGGTGTGAGAGGAATTTGCAAGGGTTAAAAATAGAGAGGAGAGGGGTGCCTGGGTGGCTCAGTCCATTAAGAGTCTGCCTTTGGCTCAGGTCATGCCCCCCTGGGATTGAGCCTTGCATCAGACTCCCTGCTCAGCAGGGAGACTGCTTCTCCCTCTCCCACTCCCACTCCCCCTGCTTATCCTCTCTCTGTCACACACACACACACACACACACACAGTAAATAAAATCTTTAAGGAAAAAAAAAACAACACAAAAACAGAGAGGAGGCTAGGAGCAGGCCATTCAGAGGTAAAAAGGCCAGAGCTGTGCTGGGCTGATAACCATTCAGGGAGACTTACATGGTAGTCGATCTTCAGCAACAAATAACACAGCTACAGAAAGATGAGGATAAAAATGGGGGAGAAGCACATATTTTTAACAGGAATGTAAGTGGGAATGAGTTTCTTATTCAGTTGGTCCTAAAAAAAGGAATACATTGGATGACCTTCAAAGGTAATGATGATTTGTGAGCTTGGGAAGGAGGGTGGGCACAGAGGCTTGAATTCAAGTTCAGATGAGGCACCATCCATTCTGGTATAAAGCTCAATGGACATACTCTCAGGTTTTGTGTAAGGTACCTCATCCAGAAATCTTAAGTCTAAGACTTAAATGATGTTTCCTCAATTAAGCTAGATACCTCTTCAAAAGGCCTAAAGATACTTCTGTGTTTCTCCAGAGCCTGCTTTGTGACAACAGCTCCTCTTTTTGGTAATGGGTAGGAAGAGGATATGTTGTTTCAAAGAATTCCACAATTGCATATACCTTTTCCCCAAATCACCTCTCACTTAGTGCATGAAAACACACCTCTTTTCTTCAGAAATCATGTGTGCAGATAAACAGGGTAGGAAGGGTGGATTGGAAGGGAAATGACCTGTGGGGTGTGCTATTTTTGTCTTTTTCAAGAGCCCCTGTCACTGAGGCTGAACTGCCCTCACCCACCACTTCTCAGCTAAAACTCCTGCTTGTCCTAGAAAGAGCCGAGAGAGAAATGACTTCAGGGCTTGGGGTTAATGGGAAAAGAAAATGTTATATTTCTGAGGGAGAAGACAACAGATGTTCCATCAAAATGCATCTGACCTATAATGCTCCAAATTTTTATCTTTGGGAAGGCAAATTATAATCTTGTGGTTGCTTGCCTAATCACCACTAGCTACATAAAGTGACTTGTATACATGGTTAGCTTGTATCCTGAGATGACCTTGGAGTCACACACATTTCCCCCAAAAACCTATAAATGTGAATTTGTTGGAGTTATTTTCATTTCTCTAAAAATGGGATCCTAAAATTCACTGGAAAGGGACTGCAATTCCAGTTATTAGTGATGTTTTATGACCATGAGCATTTGAATTATAATGTTGTAATTATTCCCATTTGCTCTGAATGGCACCTAGATTAGATAGAAAAATTAAAATCAGATGATTCTGTTCCTCCTCACCCACTTCTGTGGGTTGAATGAGCGGAAATCTCCTAATAGTAGGTATTCTTAAGGAGTGCTTGCCCTGAGGAATGTCGATGAAAAAGCCAACAGCATCAAAGATGTCCCCAGTTCACCATGCACAGGGTGGACACGGCCACCTCCCACCTGGGATGGGTGTGCCTGAAGAGAAGACAAGGGAATGCCTTACTGAACACCATGTGCTTGTCTTGGTTGAGATTCCATTTTGGTAGTGGAGCAAGAGAACTGGGTGTCAGAGTATTTTCTGCATGGGACACATTTCCTGTCTCAAAGAGCAGCCCAGGTCTATAACCAAAGGTCTCAGGTTTCTTAATGGCAGTCCCCACACTTCTGTGCATCAGAACATGGGGCCACTCCTCACTGGCTCATCCATTATGGTTATTGAATAAGACATGCACTGGCTCCTTAAGACCACTCAGACAGGTGGAGGGTTTCATCTTCATTAGTTGAACTCCTTTATCTTGTTAAGGAAAACAAAGTCATACAAAGAATGAGAATAATTCTAGGCCAGGTCTCCATGACCAGGTTCTAGAATCGGGGGGGGGGGAGCCTCAAAAACCCAAGCTGCCTCCCCCTTAGCAGTTGTCTGAGCTTCTCTCAGTATCTGCTATCACTCCTGGACTTCCATTGCCAGGGAGGAAAGTTCTGGAAAATGGCCACTCCTACCTGCGGCTCTGTCTCTTGGCAGCACTGCTCTGAGATGACTGCTTTTTCCCCTCAAATACTCTCCTCTCTGGCTCTCATGGCACACTCTCCCTCTTCTGGTTTTCTCTTAATTTTGGTATCTGCTTTTTCATCCTCTTCCCAGCCTCCTATACTTTTTGGTAGTTCCCTGGGTTTTCTCTTAGACTCCTTTTCTTCCTTAGCTAGGCATTGTCCCTCAAGGATCTCATTTATTCCTACAGTTTTAAATACTATCTAACGCTTTATTTGGATGGTTCATAAATTTAATAAAAAACACTCAAGTTTATACACTCAACCTTTACGGAGAATTTGCAATAGAGAAGCACGCTTCTACGTTATCATTTATGGCAACGTGAGCATCCCAGTCCTACACACTTGTTCACTTCAGAATCCTTCCTTTGCAATTTTCTCTCTCCATCCTCGCACACTGTCCATCTGTCAACAAGTCCCCCAGACTTGTCTCCTTTGTGTATGCCACGTCTTTCCTTTCCTTCCACATGGTCAGACCTTATTCAATATCCTTAATGCCTTGTGTCTAGGTGGAGAAAATGGTCTTTTTGTTTGGTCATTCTCTGTGGAGGATACTGAACCCAGCTCACTATTCAGACTGAGTGATGATGGAGGTGATTCACTCAGCACCTACCATTAGGGGCCTGCTATGTGCCTAGTGCTGGGGACCTCTGTTGGAATTCTACCATCCTTGCTCTCAGGTTATTTACAGGTTAGCAGAAGAGACACACAGGTCTGCCACTGACAAAGAGTGTGGCCTAGGCAATGATGGCATATGCACGGGAATCTTGAGAACACCTACCTCACCCCCGCGGATCAGAAAAGCTCTCCCTCTGAAATTGAGTTCTGAAAGAACTGGAGAAGGAGCCAGCCAGAGAGCGGTGTGTGTGTGTGTGTGTGTGTGTGTGTGTGTGTGTGTGTGTACTGTGGAGAGGATGTGGAGAGGAGGGAAACAAGCACAAACATAGTGAAACAGAGAGACTGCCAGTGCCTCCTCATACAGGGTTTTCAGCAAAGTGATCTGGTCAGAAGCACTCTTGAGAAAGGTCTCTCTGACTGTAGTCAGGAGGAGGGATGAGAGGAAGGCTGGTTGGAGGTTTGCTGCATTCAGTAACCCAGTAAACAATGGAAGCTTTGAAGTAAGATAGTGGCCATGAGGATGGACAGAAATGGAATAATCAATAATGGACTGGCCTTGGTGAGTGATGATGCTGGACAGATCCAGGTTCAAATCTGATCTTGGTCATTAAACTGACTGTAAGATGATCAGAACCCTCCCCAGCCGTGGGTTTTCTAATTTACAGGAGGGAGAGAATAATAACTAGCACACAGGATCACTATGATGGTAGAACAGGATGTACACAGAGTCGTCACTAAATTTTCATTTCTTTCCTTCCTCAAACACCATCTTGTCATACCCTACCCCCAGAATTCACAGCAGTTCCCTGTTATTTTATCACATTGAAACTAACTTCCTGTAGAGAAGTATTTCTCAGCCCTGGTGCTACTGACACTTGGGGCCTGATAATTCTTTGTGGTGGGGTGGAGATATCCTATGTATCATGGAATAGCCACTACCCTCTAGATGCCCCTAGTACCCTGACCCCAGTGATGACAATCAAAAGTGTCTCTACACATTGCCAAACATCACTGTAACCTGGAAGGAAAATCAGCTACGGTTTAGAACCATTGCTCTAGAATGTTCTGTTCCTTTGCCAACCACCATCTCAATCCCACCTCTTATTTTAAAAAATACAGCTTCTTGATTGCTTTTCTCCAGGGACTACCACTCTAGCCAGGTAAGGTATGTTACAATCTCGTTCCCATCTCACACCATGTAATTTCCCTACACCTTAAACAATGCCTAGAACACAGCAATGACTGTCACAGAATGATACACTCATCAGCTCTCGGTTGTCAAGAAATTAAAGCCCAGACTCTTAGTATGGCAGTCAACATTGCAAAAATCCAGCCCCACTAGCTCTCCAGCTGAATCTCGTTATCTCCTTCTATGACCCTCAATTCATCCTTTGCCATAACAAAGGATGGCTGGCAGACTTCTACATTTTGTTGATCAGGGACCCCTCCCCACTCCAACACACCTTCATTAAAAAAATAAATAAATAAATAACAAACCAGTGTAGGCTTGCCAACTTTTTCCAGGTAAAATCATTTTGACTACAGTAATGGGTATAACCACCCACCATCTTTTTGTTAAAGGAAGTTTTAATACCAAAAAGATAGAAAGGAACATAATCTCAGTAAAAGAAAAGAATTTAAATGGAACAAATTTAGCTTTATAAAAGAACTCACTACATTGTCCCTTTTTTCCTCATTTCTGAGAAAACGCTGGTGCAGATTTCACCATGAACCAACATTTGAGAACCACTGATTTTATTTCCAGGCCAACCTGATCTAACTAGATTATTCTCTTTCTTGACCTGAACCTCTTGGCCTATGGACTTCTGTATGCCCCTACCCCAATATACTCTTCCAACTCATCCCTGCCTGGAAACCTTCTACTCCTTCTTTGAAGCTGGCATTCAAAAATTAAGTTATGCCCCAGACTAGAGGCAGACTTTTTCCCTGCTTAGCTTATGTCTTGAGGATACTTCCTGTATTCTGCCTACTAAAGTTGTTTTCATATAGGTCACAATGAGCAGCATCTCCTTGATTTTGTAGAAAAGAGCCTTGCAAGTTAATAGTAGGCACCTGACAAATGTAGGATGTATTAAGTGGTCAAATTGACTCTGGCTCTGGATATTCCATTCTTTCCACCAGGAATATCTACTCTTCGTTTTCTATTGCTGCCATAACAAATTATCATGACCTCAGCAGTTTAAAGCAATACGAATTTATAATCTTACAGTTCTGTAGGTCAGAAGTCTGATTCCAATCTCACTGGGCTCAAGTCAATGTGTTGGCAAAGCTACTACCTTCCTTTTCGGAGGCTCAAAGGGAGATTCCATTTCCTTGTTCCCAGCTTGTACAGGCCACCTGAACTTCTCAGCTCACAGCTCATTTCCTCCACCAACAAAGCCAGAACTGTTGCACCTCTCTGGTCATTCTTCCACTGGCACAACCCTCTCTGACTCTGACCTAAGTCAGAGCGGGTTCTCTGACGCTGAAGACCTAGGCAATTAGAATAAGCCCAGCTGGATGGTCCTGGAGAATCTCCCCATCTCAAGGACCTTAATTTAATCAGTCATGCAAAGTTACTTCCACCATGTCAACTAACAACACATCCTCAGATTCTGAAGATTAGACTGTGGACTTCTTTGGGGGCCATCACATGCCTAACACACCCACTCTCACTGTTCTTTATCGATCCACGTTGCTTACTCTATATCCATGATCTGGAAGTTGCTCAAAATCACAAAAATAACAAATGACAGAATCAGAATATGAGGGATACAAAGCTCCCTCCAATGCCTCTGGGATAAAGAAAGAAATGGCAAAACACCTGCCCTGTGCAGAGGATGGCTCCAATGTGGAGTGGATGATGAGGTCTCGAAAACATTTTATTCTGAGACACCTTTTAGATGGCATTTGAAAATGCATTGATGCTTTCCTCCAATTCCTGGTATAAGTAGGGTTTTGTGTTCAAAGACAAATATTCATGGCCACAGAGGACACCTGAAAGACAATCTTCTAAACCGGGCTCCAGCTTTAGTAACTCAGCTCCGTGTGGTAGGGCGACACTCATTCCTAGGTGTCAGTGTATTTTTAGCATCTTGGAACCTTACACGGTGAGGCTTCCTGAGCTTTGGTCTAAGAACACATTTCTCTCAAGCTCCCTTTTAGCTGTCACACTGTTCAGATTTGCAATGCCTTTGTGGGGTAGAAAGGGCTATTTTTGTTTTAAAATTTAACATTCATTATGCAGTGGTGATTCACGGCTTGGGCACTTCAAGGCTTAATTAATATAATAGTGCATGGTAAGTAAGGTCTTTGTGGCAGAATTCATCACTAATTATCACTGAACCGAAACCAAGCATTCAGTTTTATTTTCTTTAGCAGGGCTCAGAAGATGTTTTCTTTCAGAAGAAACCCTGCTTTGATTGCTGTTCACTATGACTGACCATTTGTTGAGCTGCTTTGACAATGCCTAAAACTGCCTCTGGCTTCAGAGTAGCCTTAACCTATTCAAAGGAAGACCTTGGTGGTAAGGAGTTTAGAGATATTACCTGTTTATAGGCAAGACTGTGCATAGATTATTCTAGATAACTCTCTTCAACTTCCCTCATTCATTTGCAGTAGAAACCAACAGGAAAGAATGTGCTCTCCTTCTTGTTCAGTGTTATTGAGGTATAATTGACAAATGGAAATTGTATATATTTAAGGTATACGACTTGATGTTTTGATGTATGTATAATGCCATGACATGATCTACACAATTAAACTAATTAACATACCCATAACATAGCTACCATTTTCTTTTTTTGCTTGTGTGTATGTGTGTGTGTGTGTGTGTGTGGTAAGAACTTAAGATCTACCTTCTTAGCAATTTCAAGTACATCATACGCTATTGTTAACTATAGTCACCATGTCGTACATTAGATCTCCAGGACTTATTCTTTTTGCGGAAATGAAACTTTATCCTCTTTGACCAATACCTCTCCATTTTCTTCACCCCTGCCCCTGGCAACCGTCACTCAACTCTTTGCTTCTCAGAGTCTATTTTAGATTCCACATGTAAGTGAGATCATGCAGTATTTGTCTTTTGTCTTGATTTATTTCATTTAGCACAATGTCCTCCAGGTTCATCCATTGTTTTGTCAACAGTAAATGTCTTTATCAAGGCAGAATAGTATTCTACTGTAAATATATATATATATATATCACATTTTGAGAGTGCTGTCTTGATTTAGGGTAGCAAAAGGTGCGTCATTTATTATAATCCATCTATATATGACTGAGTTTCAAAGTAATCGAATCCATAAAGCAGGGGATCCAACCATTTTATCCACATTAGTCAAAGCTGACAAATACATCATAGATTTACATGCACAACCTTTATCAACCATGAAGACATGACTGAACAGCTAGAGATGCTGGGTGATGATTCAGGTGCACACTTTGCAAGAACACCCTGTTCTATTACACAGGCTTCAGATATGGGCAATGTACCTCAGAAAATCAAAGAAGTGGAGCTGGAACCCACAACTGAGTAGGAGGGGTAACAAAGAACCAAAAAACAAAACCAAGGTTGCCTAAATGAGGAAATGTAGAACTTCTTTCTTACAATCTCATTTTCTAGGAGTCCTTCGTGGGAGATGGAAGCATCAAGAAGGAGGAGGAAACATGAAAAGAAGCTGAGAGCTTTTAGATATGATTACTATTAACTGGAAATGTCACTCTCCCCTACATCCCTGAGTCTCTTTTTAGATTAGCAAGCAGCAGTGACCAGATGGAAGCTGTGTGCTGAAATGCTTTCTGTGATGTGAACCAAACAATTACAGTAGTCAAGCTCCTCTTGAACAGATGGACCACCAATTTCTTGGGTTAAAGATCAGCCAGGCTCATTAAAGAAGCTGCAAGGGTTCAACAGTTAAAATTCCTTTTTGCCTCTCATCTTGAATGATTAAAACATCTTTTGCAACCAAAACAAAACAAAACAAAACTAACTGGAGTTGGGGGGGATTAAATATTCCATAACATTGATACCAAGGAATATAGGAAAGAATGCAGAAGAAAAGGAACGAAATTAATGGTAATTTAAGCCATGAATGTTATCACCCGTCATTTTCTGGTACTTCACGAGGTGTTCTGTTATAAGCGTATTGCCATGAAAGGCAACAGTAGGAGAGCTTTCATGTAAATGCAAGCTTACTCTGTTACCATTCTGAAGTAAACAGTACAGGCTGTATAGGGGAAGTAAAGGATAGGGGCATGTTATCATCAATGCAAAAGGATTAAATTAAATAGAAAACTTAAGGCTGTCACTCAAGGGGAAACATGTGAGTAGGCAGAACTCAGAAGTTATGTTTCCCGAGCAAGATCAGATCACAGAAGTTTGGATCAATAGCTTCCTCTGACAGAACAACTTTAACTGATATTGAGAAAGAGCCAATTATTTATTCTTACTTTAGGGGAAGACTTGATGTAATGGTCTGGGAAATTATACTTAGGGAAAAAAAATTCAGATTGGCCTGGAGATGAAATCCAAGTATTCCCAGGCATGGGGGCTGGGTGAACCATGAAATGATGTGTAACCTGGTCAAAATTTAACTTGCATTCATCTCTCTCTCATCTTCATTTATTGCGGCTTGGGGTTGCAGGTGTCTCCTGAAAAGATGTCTGGACTGAATATTTTAAAATTGGAAATCTTTAAAAACATACTATATGCACCTGTGACTTTCTTTCTTTTTTTTTTTTTTTAAGATTTTATTTATTTTTTTGACAGAGAGAGAGAGAGAGAGATCACAGGTAAGCAGAGAGGCAGGCGAGGGGCTGGGAGAAGCAGGCTCCCCGCTGAACAGAGAGCCTGATGTAGGGCTCAATCCCAGGACCCTGAGATCATGACCCAAGCCGAAGGCAGAGGATTAACCTGGACCACCCAGGTGCCCCTTTCTGTGACTTTCTAAACAGAGAAAAGTAAGTGGCCATTTTATCTTGATAGGACTTTGGGTCCTCTTCATGATTATGAATCATTTACTCTGCCCTCCATGCAGCTATGGCCACTAACAAAGGCAAAAATGGTGTTGGCCATGAGAAGATGAGGTAGCTTGTTCAGGTGCTCCTATAGACACAGTGATGGCCCCCCTCTCCAGATGGCAGAGCTACACTAACTGCGCTAATGAGCACACACAGCTGGCTCGGGGGTTGCTAACTCAGCGCTGTGCTAATTTGCTTCCCACTTTTCAATGCCATCTTCTTTTCTGTCTTCTTATTGGCTTACATCTCAACATCTGTAAAATGCTTATGATTTGCATGGCTCATGATCCCTGATGTTTTTAATATTCTTTAACACACTCTTCTCTCTGCACTTCTTTCTTGTCCCTTTGGATGCCCATGTTTCACCCATGTTCCTCAGCTCTCTAAAGCTAGCCAGGTCTTCAGGCATTCCTCCACTGACACAGGGTTTCCTCTTTCATAATATGCCAGACAACTCACCACAATGTTCTCTGTCTGAAATTCAGGTGTTGGTGGTTTTCTCTGTTTCTGGGGTCCAGGGTTTCTCCTCTGCTGATAAAGACTCTTTTCCATTTACAACTGTGATTAGAACAGAACTGGATGCTTGAGGGGGGCTGTCGGTGGGGTGAATGTCTATGAACTAGCAAAAATGTATTGAAGTGGGTCCTGAATTATTTCACTCAGTAATAGAAACTTAATGAATATTTTTCAGTTACTACATGGGCATGCACAGAATCAAAGGAAGGGTACAGTGTTGAATGAATGCCTTGGAAATTGCATTTTGGTACATTTCGTTGGATTGTAGCCAGATACAACTTCTTATGAAACAGATCCAGAATGACAATTTGCACTGCTTGATAGAAGCATCATTTAGATTTCTGGCAAATTCTCATCAACTTATAAGATGTGATCAATCCTTTCCCAGAGATAAAAATAATACAAAGTATTCCATTTTCTCCTAGGTTTTCTTTCTTACCAAAGACTAATGGATCTTGAATAAGCTTATTCACAGTTCAATCAGAGAAATACTGATGCCTAAAATACCCAATGAGAGGAATAACAAACATCTTAAACATGGGTTAACATGACAAAAGATGACAGAAAGGGGAATCAGAACTCACTGTTCCTAAATAGTCTTGATAAATCCACCCTTCATATCCTCCCTATATTTTGTGCCCAGTTCTGGATCAAGCATGGGAAACATCAATGAAGCTAATGTCATAATCGTGATTCATAACTGCTATCCTCAGTGGGCTTATAATCTATTCAAAGCAGAAAAACCACAACTTAACTACATAAAAGAATGGAATAATTCAGGAAAAGTTATTGCCTTACGAAAGAATGGATTTCTAAATTAATAGTGTGGAAGCAAAATGCAATCGGCTTAGTTAAGTGATGACTAAGTGAGGACATAAAAGCAGCCTATAAATACTTTAAAGGTGTAAATACCAAGTAGGGTGAGGAATTATTTTGTCTAGTACTCTACAGAAATAGCACTGAACATGAAATTAGAAAAAGGAATCCACTGAATACGGTGTGAACAACTGCAAAGGAATTCTTTAAACAGTAGCTCCAGGGTCCTTAATGACCTCAAAAAACAGCTCATGCTCTTTGATAATACTTGCTGTCCTTCTGCAGTAGTCCAGCAAATGTCAGTGAACATCAAGATTGTAATAGACCCCAGGATAAAGAAAGCTAAGAGACACCCTCCAGCTCTCCTGGAGCAGGAAGTGGGATAGGATAGTGGGTAGAGGGAGGCTGAGATGGACTTGGTGGGGCCAGGCTAAGAGTTCTTGCAGCAACACAGATACCATGGCCCTATCTCAGATCCCCTGAGTTATCCTCTCTGGTGTTGAAGCTAAAAACAATATATTTGAAATGTTTCATGAATCTTTTTCTGATGAGATACCAGTATTGCAAATATTTGCTGATGGGTTTTAAGCAAAGGAATGATCAACACTGCATTTTAGAAGATCATTCTGGCTGCCATGTGGGGAACACAAAACAGGAGACTGGAGACCAAGCTGTCTAAATATTCAAGGGGAAAGTGGAAGAGGGCTTAAGTCAAGGTCGTGTCTGCAGAGTACAGGACAGTCCAGAATAGCTTCAGTGAGGGCTTAGAGGTTAACTTAAATGTGAGGAGGTGAAGGAAAGTGAAGAACCTAGCAGAGCCCGGAAGCGGGGAGTCTGCCTCATCCTCCATGAGCGGAAGGCAGGTTAGAAAGTTAGCCTGACTTGTCAAGGGAGTTTTCTTCCAAGATTGCATGGGACAAGAATGGTCAATTTGTTAAAGACATAGAAGAGTCAAGTATTAAAAGGGAAGTTGAAGTCTAAGAGGCAAAAACAGAAACTAGATATAACCAAATGGGCAGGGTCCGGCAGAGTGAAATCAAACCTGAAATCCCAAGTCCAGTTGGATGAGAGTAGTAACAAGGAGTCTGGGAAGACATCTGGAGCTGATGCAGCAATCACTCGCTTAGCTGCTGATTGTGTGCCTGGGTGGGCTGGTCAAGAATGAGGAGCAGGGAGGGAATTCCAACTGTTTGGGACAGTTGGAACCCACCACAGGTTAGTGGGATAGAAATTGAGGCATTCTGCATTGGGAATGTTGAGTTGAGGTGCCATGGAACTTTCAAACAAAGGTGTTCTGGGAAGCTGACCCTCTCTTCTCTCTCTCTTCCTTGGCATATTAAAGTAAACTCAGTTTCTCTTTCATCTTGAAAACTGCCAAATTCACTAATTATTGAGTGCATATGATTTGCAGGTCCTTTTGTCTAGTGTGTTTTTTTATTTGTTTGGTTTGTTGGGCAGAAATGAATTAATCAGGCATTTACTTCTGAGAATGCATATGTGTCTCTGCTAAGACAATTTTATCATGGTGGTAATCTATAATTTTCACCCTATATTTTCTATTTTCTCTTCCCTTTCAGGAAAAGAAACAAAGACTGCCTATAGAAATGCCCTACTTGACTTTTGTTTCTGGAAGCAAAGGCCCAATGAGAATAATGGGGTATTGAGGAAATGGGGGTACTTAGGAGGAAACATGAAAAAGAGAGAAGGGTTTCCCAGGATAAAAATAGATACCCCGGGGTCAAAAGAAGAGGAAAGAATCTAGTCTACGTGCATGTTTCTGACGGAAATAGGGAGAAAGGAAAAGTTTTCAAAAGCTAAAAACAGATTATCTAGGCTGGAAGGAAGAGAGAGGTATGGGTTTCCTCAGGCATTAGAATCTATGCGTTAGTCCCTGGCACTTGCAAGAAGAAGTGGCAGAACCTAGGAGAAATCAGGGCCCAGGACTCACAGCCTTGACACAGTGTCTTTGTGTGCCCAGTGTCAAACCAAAGCCACTGATCAATGTACTGATGACACAGGCTGGAGTAACATAGGGACAGATGTTTGATGGCTAGGGGGGCCAACCTGACTCCCAAAACCCTAGCAAAACCACAGTCGGGTGAGTCCCACAGAGGGCTCAGTTTACAGCCCAACAACATACGGTGTATCCCAAAGTCAGAGTTCAATTGTTAACTGAGAAATTAAAAAAATACAGTATTTCTTGAACTTTTGAGTTTGTGGCCACATAAGTGATTTCCCACAGAGAGCCCTTCATTACACAACTGGATATGATCCTTAGGAAAATCCTGTGGTTTGTGGACAACAGGGAGGCCAGGCTATATTTGTGAGGATCTCAGTTTCCAGAAAAAAGTAAAACTGAATTTGAGGCATCCCTGAAAGTAAAAGCTTCTCACTTCAAGGCCGATGACATAATTCTATAAACACCATGCCTACAGTCAATCAGGATCCTGAGTGTGTTAATCAGCAGATGTTTAACCCTCCTACTAGGAAAATAATCAGTTCAGACCCAGTGGCCCTTGCCAACTCTTATTTTATCCAGTGATTAACAGATGTTGTGGTTGTTAGCTTGTGATAATGCCTTTACCTCTTCACTGGAGTCCTACAACTCCCTGAAGTTCTTAGCTGACCAAGTGAGCTTATCTGTCTGTGGAGAGGAAAGCGTTGTAGAGAGAAAGAAAAGAATACTCAAAACCGACAGAAAGAAAACCAAATAAAAAGAGATGCAATATTGTTATAAAAATCGCACATCAGGGATTTGGCGTGAGAAGCAAATGGGTAGGTGGGTATCCTTTAGTTCCAACATAAACTTTCTAACGCGGACCCATTCCAGGGCCTGCTCCCCCATCCAGAACTTTTATTTATTTTTTAAATACCAGCAGTATTTTGGTTTCAGACATTAGATAATTGTAAGGCACTTTCCACTAAAACAACCCAGGAGCGTTATGTCTCTGCCATGAAGAGAAAGTATAAATGTAAATCGATAGTGTGTATCATAAATTACTTTTTATTGCAAGACAAGTAAATGATTGCCTCTGCGAGTGGACTGGCTGGTATGGCACAGGATTAAAAGAATGTTTATTGTAGCAATCTAAACCTTTAAAACAAACCCCTCCGAGGTAGAAAGATAGATTTTAGTGCTTCTATTACTACTCCATGATACGCTGTTAAGTCAGTCCCATTTCTTAAAGCAGCTAGTAATTTATTGCCCCAAATATGTTGCGGTTGTCATCTGTGAATTCAGAGTCACACAACTGTTAAATTTAACGAACTACGGTTAAGAAACGAATGAATAGTTATGAGCTTCACAAATCAAAGTCTCAAATCTACACTTAGCTTTTCTTGAATTCTAAATGTGTTTACAACAGGCACGGCTCCACCCCTCACTGGCTTGTCATGCTCAATTTTACAAGGACAAGCAAACAACCAGCCATCCTCGCTGTCTAGCAATTAGGGCTGTGGCTGTGCTGGGTCCTGGGTGCACCCGAAATATAACTGTTGGGGGCAAAGCACTTTTCTGGGCCATATGTTTGCTGTTTGTGGTCATAAAGAGCCACATGGCCTCCACTGAAAACTCATTTTGGCTATATTTGAGTCACTGGAAAATAGAACCAATATCTCATCTTCTGCAAGTCTATGGCAATTAACTTCTTTCCATTTCTGTGGGATGTACAATGGCTTAAGTCTACACTAAGGGCCGAGTCTCAAACTCGGAGTTGCAGTCATAAAGAGGGTTATCCAACCGTATCATCTTTCCATTCTATGTCTCTCCCTTATGATGTTACACTGTTTCTAACATTTCACCATAAGCTGTGCAGACTGCTTAGATGAAGAGGATACAAATATAGCCCAAGAACATGCCTGGATGGAAAGCAGTTGAAGCAATAGTCTCTCATGGCCCCGTTTCCTCTGGACCTTGGTACCTGCACATCCTTTCTCTTCTTGTCAGGTCTACACTCCCTTCAGACGCTGACTCATTCCACCCAAGTCTGTCTCAGATTTGCCCCTTGTTAGCTCCTATTTGAGCACCGCACTCCCACCCAGAATCTCCATCCTCTGTGATGAGACAGGCTTTTCTGAATTCAGCCCTACACACAATAACTTGTTCTGACTTGCCATGATGCCCCTCTCCAGGCCACCTGAAGAACTGACCTGGTTCTTCTTCTGCCATCTCCCCAATTAGTCTGGCCCGCACGCTGTGACCTGCATCTGCCGACATGATCTGCCTTGTGTAGAGAAAGAGGGATGGTCCTCCACAGGAGAGGAGATGGGAATCACCCGATGAAGACGTTCACTGAAGAGGGTGTTATGCCCAATATTTGATGTATGTTCTTCTACCACAATCATGATGCATGTTTCTCTACCACACTTCTTGGACAGCCTTTCATCAGCTCAGATCAAGCAGGATCTCAAAGGTTGCGACTGAGTTTTTCCCAGGAGAGGAAATGACATCACAGGCAGTAGGACATGCACAGACATGAGCTTTGAATTCTGAAAAGGGCTCCACTTTCTTAGGAATTAATTCCGGTCAATGGAATGCTGGGGGCCGAACAAGGAATAGCAAGAGACAAAGCTGGGGATTTGCGGCCTAACTAAGGAATCCTGTGTTTAAGGTGTGTTGTTCCACGGTTCTAAAGACAGCAACAGGATATATAAGGGGATCCATGCGAACTAGGTCCAGCCAAGCAGTACCACACCCTTCCGACTACAGTCACTACTTCAGAGATGGACATTTGATCCATTCAGAATCAAGAGATGCAATGAACCTTCTGTGGGGCCTCTGGGGAAGAAAGCACATGCTTCTTGTGCACAGGGACTGGAGCCCAGAGCTGCCAAGAACTCTCATGCAGAGTCTGAGACTGAACGCAGTGTAGGAGAAGGCTTCACTGAGCACTTCGGAGAAACTGAGCTCTTAGATCAAGCCATGCATGAAAATTACCACCACCACCCTCAACTCCTCCCCAACCCCTGGCCCCCTGCCCCCTCGCCCAGGGCTGCTTGTATGACCTAGTGAATTTCCTGTCCTGCCAAAGGCAGTTTGACTTGGGTTTCCTAACCCTTACACATACTGCCCCCCACCACCAAAATCATCAGCCCTACATCTTGGACGCCACACTAAAGTGGTAGACTGAAGTCCATAAAAAAAATAAAAATACAGGACCTAAGGGCATGGCATCTACATAATTATGACTCTCTAAATGAGTATAAGAGTCATAACTGACATTTCATAATCTTGAAAATGGCCTGTTGTTCTTGAGGAACAGTGAATTATTCCATGTGATCAGAACATTCTTTCACATATATTGTTGCACATGGTTTAGTTCTTCAGTTAGATGGTATAGCACTGGTTCTTGTGTGCTCCCCTGTTCCCCTGCTCTTCCCCTCCTGATACGAGGGACTGTATTTGATACAAGGGACCGATACACAGTCCTGGACATTCAGTAGATCTCTTTAAATTGCTTATCTGCCTAGGGTAAAACAAATGAGAAAAGGAAGGCAAAATCCTTTCCCTGGAGTCGGTGAATGCTTCTCACCAAATTTAGCTTCCGTCCCTGTATTACGACGTTTGCTTATTCACCAAGAGGAAGAAGCCAAGTGACTCTGTTTACACAGCCGCAAAGTCCTCCTGCTCCTGTGTATGTTTCTACCAATCATAGCAACTTATTCAATTGCTTTGGAATATGCTGAAAAATCCCCTGGTGGCTGCGGAACCCCAAAGGAAAACACTGATCCCTTTGAAATGATCAAACCAACAGAGGTCCTGATGTAAAAGCAACTTATTTCGGTTTCTCCTCTGAAAAATGTATCACAAGTTCTAAAGAGCTCTTAATTTAATTATCAGCCTTCTGCATGAATCCTCTGCTCCCTCGAGAGTTTAATTAATTGGGAACCGCCATTTCCAAGAGATGGAGAGGATAGAGATCAATGTCCCCAAAGATAACCATGTATAAACTTTGATTTCTGACTTACATTTAAATATAGTCATTCACTTTGAATATTAAAAGTACAAGTTCTGCCCTTTTCACAGTTTTTTAAAAAAGATTTTATTTATTTGGGGGCGCCTGGGTGGCTCAGTGGGTTAATCCTCTGCGTTCAGCTCAGGTCATCATCTCAGGGTCCTGGGATCGAGCCCTGCATTAGGTTCTCTGTTTAGCAGGGAGCCTGCTTCTCCCTCTCTCTGTCTCTCTGCCTGCCTCTCTGCCTACTTGTGATCTCTCTCTGTCAATTAAATAAAGAAAATATTTTTTAAAAAGATTTATTTATTTATTTACTTATTTGAGAGCATGTGAACAGAGGAGGGGCAGAGGGAGAGGGAGGGAGAGAATCTCAAGCAGATTCTGTGTAGGAGCTGGATGCTGGGCTCGACCCTCAGATCATGACCTGAGCAAAAATCAAGAGTTAAACACTTAACCAATGAAGCCACCTAGGCGTCCCTTTTTCACAGTTCTCTAAGTCCCAGGCTATCCTGGGGGAGGAGTCAGAAGTAAATGGATATTTCCTAAAGGGGTCAGGAATTGAGAACTTCTTCTATATTCAGACCTACAGTTGAGGGTGAAGTGTGCTACAGACTTTCAAAAGGGCCATCGTGGGTCTGTTGTCTGACCTTTCTCATCACCTGCTCCCATCCTTACCCCTCTGCTGTCCAGCTTCCTCTCCAACACTCTGCCTGCAACTAATTGACCTGGGGTGTCTGGGTGGCTCAGTCAGTTAGGCGTCTGCATTTGGCTCAGGTCATCATCTCAGGGATCTCCTGGGATTGAGTCCCACATCAGGCTCTCTGCTCAGTGCAGAGCCTGTTTCTCCCTCTGCCTCTGCCTCTTTCTGCATTCATTCTCTTTCTCTCTCTCTCAAATAAATAAATAAATAAAATCTATTAAAAAAAATAATAGCTGACCTATTGTTCAATTCAAGCCCTTTTCCTCAATCATCACTCTCCCTATTTGGGGGAGATTCCTAACAATTCCTACCCTCTTCTTACTGAAACTCTCTTCCCCTCAGTCGTCTCCATTCCACTGTATTATTCTTCAAAATATACCCCAAATGTCCATGTCTCATACCATCTCCACTACTACCACCAGAAAATTTTGATGAACTCCTACCCAATCATTCAGTTTCTACTTTGGCCATTAAATCTATGCCCCACACAGAAACCAGGGAGACCTTACAAAACTTAAAAACTGGAGTTTTTAATCAATAACCACTGCCACCACTCCACAAATCTGAATACAACCCCAACTCCTTGCCATGGACTGCAAGGCCCTATAGTATCTGCCCTGCCCACCTCTCCAACCTCATCACCCGCCTCTTCCTGCTCTAGTGAAACTGGGACAAACACACCAAGCTTGTGCTCACCTCAGGACCTTTGCCCTGGTGTTCTTCGCCCAGATCTCCACATGGTTGTCACACTCACTTCATCTCAGTTTTGTCTTCCCTGACTCTTCAGCTAACATAGTCGCCTTGACACACTGTAGCTCTTAATGCCGAGCTTTAGCTTTCCTCATTGCACTTGGCTCTATTTGGCATTTGCTAATCTCATGTGTATTTAGTTACAGTCTCCCCACTAGAATGTAAGCTCCACAAGGGTAGGAATTTTGAATCGTCCTCCCCACTAGAATAGTGCTGTTCACTCAACACAACCACTGAATGAGTTGTTCTCTGCCTTCACTGGTAAGAGTTCCGTGGTATTAATACTGGATCCACAGAAGCAGAACTAATTTCTAAATCTTAAAATTGCTTTCTGGGCTCTGCTGTCAGTGCACACACACAAAAATCTTAATTGCAATGTCAACTCAAGTCTGGATAACATTTCTCAAGTGGGTCAACAGCAATGTTGATTAGGGTCTTTGATTGGGTATCTTACTTCCTACAATTCTGGAGGCTGGGAATTTCAGCTCAGGGCAATTCAGCTCTCTTTCTGGGTCACATCTACTGCTTTTTGGCTGGGTCCTCACATGCTGGCAAAGGACAAGGGAGCTCTTTGGTGTCTTTTCTATAAAGGCACTAATCCCATTCTTGAAAGTTCTCCTTATGACCTAAGCACCTACCAAAGGTACCACCCCCAATCCCATCAAGTCAGGCATTAAGATGTCAGCATATGGCTTTGGGCGATGGGGACCACAAACATTCAGAACATTAGCACTTAGCATTTCAGAGAAATGCTTAACGAACATTATTATGAGGTGTGCCACATTTTCAAGTTGATACTGACCATCATTCATTTATATTAAGTAAGTAGCTAATGGGGTGCCTGGGTGGCTCAGGTGGTTAAGTGTCTCTTGATTTCAGCTCAGGTCACCATCTTAGGGTCATCAGATTGAGCCCCATGTGGGCTCTCCCTTCAGCATAGAGTCTGCCTTAGATTCTTTCCCTCTTCCTCTCCTTTTGCCCCTCCCCCCACTCACACTCACTCACTCTCTCTCTCTCCCTCTCTAATAAATAAATAAAATCTTTCTAAAAATAAGTAACTAATGAACTTGTCATTTATAACAATCGAGCTGGGGACTGCTCTGACATTTTCATGCAAAAGGCTCTACCTTTGTTGTCTACCTCTGTTTTTATGGCATTACTGTTTTATCACACAGATCCTTGCAGACATTTTCATGGAATTATAAATCCTGAATGAAGCTCTTCTACAGAGGTATCTTTTTGTTTGTTTGGCTAGGGTCCCTTTGCTTTGGAAAACCATCCCTTCCCCATCTCATGCAGTTTTCCTAATTACTGAGTTGGCATTTCTGCTGGTGGCACATGGGAATCTGAATTTTCAAAAAGGGTAGGAATAGGACTCATGCAGAACCAATCCTAAAGCCAAGGAGAGACAAGCAGAGTCAAGAGGCGATAAAGACAGATCTGGAGGCAATTTCTCTGGACGCATCCCCAAAACCTGATTCCCTAAGCTCTTCTTTCAATCTTGTGAACTAGCATGGCAGCCTTCTCTGCTGCGTGAGCCAACATTTTCTCCTTTTGCTTCAGTGCACTGACTTGGATTTCTTTCACTTCCCAAAGCATCCTCCCTACCCTAGAGTAAAATAATGCTCATGAAAATTGTGCGCCGGAAGGCTCCTTGAATATTCCTCACTTATGTTTAATGCTGTTCGTCTTCAGACTTCCAATGCCTGCTGTCAGTATGGTCCGTGATAAGTGGAATAAGTACACAGAGTAGTGGCGACATGAGCCATGGGGAAAGGAGGGGAGTTGCTTCTCTTGGGACAATTTGAATTTGGTAGTTTGGAGCTAACACGGCGAGCAGCATATTGAAAATCAGGAAGTGTGATGCACACCGAGGAGCTCAACTCTGGAGTGGGAAACAAACACACCCACTCCCTTAAGGAGAACTGTTACTCCAACACAAGCTGAAGGAGCTGTTCAATTAGCACCACCTTCTCCTATTTCCACTACGACGCACATGGCCACAGCACATTCTGCTTCTCTAGGAAGCCACATTACAGCAGAGGAACTAGGTGGATGTAATTTGTCAGGGGCTGAGGCACCTCAGAAGCCAAAGCAGGAATCAAAGAAGGAGAACCTTCGGTTTTGTTTTGCTTTTTATAACACGATCCTGAGAGCTAAAAAGAACAATGGGTTGAGAAGCATAGGAGTTGGAAGAATACTGTGGGGGAGGCCCAGAACTTACAAATTCTGGAAGATGTCTGAAGGATTATGGGCCAAGTACAACTCAGTATGGAAGAGTCCCCATTACTCTTGGTCTTTATTCAAAGTAGCCCTGTAATTAGTGTTCCAAAATTAAAACATACTTTCTTCCTTGTGGATAAGATTTTACAAGACTCTTGAGCAATCCTTAGGGTCTGAGTCTATCGGGAGTTGTGGATTCTGTCTAATTTGGATCAGTAAACTGACAAGCACTGGGCTAGGCCTGAGCACACAGGGTGGAAAACATGGAGCCATATGCAATCATTACAGTGATGCTGGGACCAGAGGGCCACTTGTGGGCCCCCCGTAAAATGCGTAAGGGAACGGCCTTCCTATGAAGCTCAGGGGTAAGCCTCCAATTCCTGAGATTAAAACCTCCTAACTCTGGGTCTTCTGCCCAGCTTTCCTTAGCCGTCTTCCTGTAAACATGAGTCTTCATGCCTCTGCTCCCAAGTCAATCTGTGTGGTAGGTCTCACCGCCTCTTTCTTGGCCATAAATCCCATTTGTGGGCTTACCATCCCACTTGCCTTGTCTTCCTCCTCTCCTTATCTTCCTCTGTGCTATAATCCTGCTGGGTTCAATAACTACATATCTATAACTGTCATTGAACTCAACACAAATACGACACTGCTGGAGCATAGGGCAAAGGAGAAAAGAAGTCCTGTTAAATTCGTCAGCATCCTGTTACATTCAAGGACAGATAACGGTTCCTGAACGCCAGTCTGGGGGCTGACAGACTGTATCAGAATCCTCTGAAAAATATTTTAAGTCACTGATGGTTGAGATGGATCTGGAAGACTGTCCCTTTTCAAGTTCAAGATGAAAACCATGAATCTGAACGTTTGAAACTTTCCCAGGCAATGCAGCCAGGTGGGAGGGTTACCGTGTCAGAGGCTCTGTCACTCTGTTACCCCACCAGAAGAAACCAGCAAGGCCCTGGATCAACTTGGACTTCTGTTGCTGTTGCAGTTCTTCCCTGGGGAACTGGTCATCTGTGTCCATGCTGGAGGGTGTATCCAGGTGTTGCTGAAGCGTGGGTATCCAGCACACACCTAAGTGACTATGTGTACATTACACAGTCATCATAAAGAATCTGTGTAAGGAATATAGAAAAGATGCCTGGACTGTAGATGAGAGGACAGAAAGGGCAAGGAATGAAAGGCAACATTTTGGGGGGTTTCCTGATCAGCTCTGGTTAATGCGTTGGTCATGTATCTTTTGCAATACATATGCAAAAGAAAAACCAATTGTATTATAACTTTCTCCCCTCGTCCTAGAAATTGTCTTATTTCATTATAAGAAGGGTTGGAAAATACTTTTAATTTATTGAGTTTTTCCCAGTTTTATTGAGAAATAATTGACATACATCATCGTATGATTTAAAGCACACAGCACGATGGTTTGATTTATATATACTATGAAATGTTGTCACCAGAGGTTCAGCAAATACCCATCCTCTCATAGAGATACAATAAAAAGAAAAGGAAATAAAAATAATATAAAATATATTAAATAAATAAAAAGAGAAGTTCTTCTTGCAAAATTCCTAGATCTACTCCCTTAATAACATTCCTATATACCGTACAGCTGCGTTAACTACAGTCATCCGTGGTACATTACATTCCTAGGACTTATTTATTTTATAACTGGAAGTTTTTAGTATTTGACTGCCTTCCTCCAGTTCCCTCTCTCCCTGCCCCCTGCCTCTGGTAACCCCAAATCAGATCTCTTTCTACAGGTTTGGGGAGTTGGCTTTTTAAAATTAGATTCCATAAAGAAGTGAGATCATAAATTATTTGTCTTTCTCTGCCTGACTTATTCCATTTAGCATCATGCCTTCAAGGTCCATACATACGAGTCATCACAAAAGGGAGCATTTCACTCTTTTTAGGTCTGAGTAATACTCCACTGTGTGTGTGTAATGACTTGTTTATCCATTCATCTATCAAAAGATACAGGTTGGGAAAATATGCTTTCCAGATTCTCCAGTGTTTTTGTGCATTGTATAATCCAGAAACAAATCTGCCACAGGAGATCACTAAATATAATAATAACATACTTACTCGAAGGGTCTAATTGCAGTGTCTGGCACAAGTAGGGGGCTCGTAACAGTGGATTACTATTACCCAGAAAGTGTTATTGTTCAGGATCAATTAGAGAAGCATATTTCATACAAAGTTGTGAATAAGCCATTAGAAAGTCAGCTCACCTCTATCTATCTATCAATCTATCATTTATCTTTACAGTAAGCACTCACTAATTTTTTTTTTTTCAGCGAGCTAATACCCTACCCAAGATCTTGACAATTGCAGAAATCCACAGAAATAGGCAGGATGAATTCCACTAGCGCCAAGGACAGCCCCGTTTATAATTTATAATTGTTCATTTGTAAAAAATGATGCTCCTGCCCATCCCTCAGTATGACTGCCGACAGTTGTTTTCCCCAGCAGCACAAGGAGGCATCTGCGCACAGCTGGCTTGTCTTCCCTATATCATTTATTGTCTATGGCTCCCAGGCAACATAAAATTAATAGTCAACACAGTCATCAAAGCCATGACCTTGGCCTACTTAGAGGAGTTTTTGTAAAGGAAAAAAAAATCAAAGATGTTTTCTTGACACAGTGCTCTGTTGGGAGAAAACTGAGTCAACGTAACATAAAAAACACAAACACACTCAAGAATGCAAAGCTTCTTTAAAATATTGGAGCAGGAAGGATCAGAAATATCATCGCTAAAATATAAAAAGCAACACCTATTGAGTGAGCTTAATTTTCTCAGTCATGAGTTTAACCGAAATACTCTTTGAATCATGAGGTTGTCCGTGCCACCTCTCCTGACAGTGCAGTATTATGACCTAAAATCAGAGAAGGCCCAGCAAATTTCAAACAGCCATGTGAGTTCTGGGAACTTTTCCTCTTCCCTCAGATGCCTTTGTCCCTGGCTGAAAATTCTCATTCAAACGTCATTCTTTTAGTTACATTATCATTCCTAGGAAAAGTTGTACAACACAACCAGCTTTTGAGGGGAGTAAGTGATTAACAGTCACCCGCACCAAAGGGAGCATTAGCCTGTCACAGCAGAAGGGAGCAGTGACGGTCCTGAGGAAAGGAGAAAGAGAGATTTGTTATTGGAAGAGAAAGAAAAGCTCTAAGACAAAGATCTCCAAAACAATTCCGTTCATATATTCCAGCCCCTGCCCCTAATGTAAAGAAACTATGTACACCCTTTGTACATTTTTCGAGTTAACATCTAAAATTCTTTATTGTAAAATTAAGAAGATATAGAGGAATTTTATCAGTATTCTCAAGCAAAACTCTAACACCACTCTTTTAAACATATCCAGTGGAATTTGAATACCATATACATTGGATACCCATTATTATTCATTAAAAAAATGCCCAAATTCTTTTTAGCAGGAATTTTTATACCATTCTTTTGCTCCTTTAACTTATATTTGCCTTCCATTGTCTCCACGAATTATTATTCAAACATCACATATTTTCATCCTTGAAAATCTTTTCTTGCTTATCCTATCCTAGCTATCTGAAACAAAGAAGTATATAGAGTTTGCAAAATACATCCTGTTACCTACATAGGATGCAAAAAGTTTAAACTTATTCTTCCAAACGAAGAATTTATAATTATTAGTAACATATAAGTTTTAGTGTATAAGTGATCCAAACAACATATGTAAATTATAAATTTTGAAAAGCTATTAAAGCAAAATGTTCCTAGAAATGCAGCTCTTAATGATTTGTTGTTATTCTTATGGTTAATCTGATTCATATATTCCTAGATTAATATTTATTACTAAGACGAAACAGGGCTCATTTTCAATTTGATTCCTATTTTTCATTTTTAATAATAATAATGCCAACCAATTATTTGAACGGATTTTGAGTTATATGCCAAAAATGGCAGGGTGATCTCTTGCAAAAATTACTTAATAATTTAATTAATGACATTTAATTACTCTTAAAGTTATTTTGTCAGAGAATTTAATTAAATTTAGTATCATAATGATTAAAATTAGGTTTAATGTTTAGATCTTTTAACTCAACTTTTAAAATTGGGGTATAATCGGCATATAACATTAGTTTCAGGTGTATAACATAATGATTCCGTATTTGTATGTATTGCAAAATAATCACCACAGTAAGTTTAGTTAATATCCATCACCATAGAGTTATACATTGTTGTTCTTGTGATGAGAACTTTTAAGATCTACTCTCTTAGGAAGTTTTAAATATGCAATACAGTATTATTAACTATAGTTATTACATGCCCATGACTTACTTATTTTATATAACCAGAAGTTTGTATCTTTTGACCCCTTCCCTTCACCAGTTTTGCCCATCCTCCCCATTCCCCTGCTTTGAGCAACATTTAATTCACTTTGGAAAACAGAAACCTGTTTAGTAAAAGCATATGATACTTATTCATTTGAGTCATTTACTTTATCAGGTCTGGGAAGCGTACCAAAAGGATTTTACAAAGATTTTTCAAATAACTATCCATGATACCTGTTTTTCTTTCACTTAAGGCATCTTCTTTAACTCCAGTTACTCAGAAATCATTGGAGGGAAAAAAAAAATACTGTTCAAGACCCATTTGCCAACACAAAATTATTTATAACATGACAAATTTTGGTCAAAAGTCTGGAGATAAGATCTAGCTCATTCCATTTATGGAAGATCTCTTTGATATAATATATATAATATAATATAATATAATAATAAGCAAAACCATCTTTATTGTCAAATAATTGGCCTGCTAAACTGACATTTCAGGAGAAACAGTCTAGCCTTATGTTTCAGTTTAACAAACGTGTTAATACTCATCTTTGTGACAGCCACCTCATTTTGGATTTTTAGTTCTCAAATAGAGAGGTAGATAGGGCATGAAGCTCTGCCAAGAGTCTGTTGCAAGGATCAAAAAAAAAGTGCTGTCATCTTCAATGTTTCTTTTTACAGTTTGTTTGCTTTGCTCTCAAAACACTCTCCTTCAGGAGCAACGCATTCCTCAATAAGAGTTGGGGAATGGGGAAAATGAGGTCATTAGAGGAAAAACTGCCATCGCTATGGGACTTCCGAACATCTCAAGAGGACCAGCATACTTGGTCTCTAAGACCACCCTTGGTCCATAACAGACCTGAGTTTAAGACAGGAAAGACACTCCCCCTGCCTTAGTGCTGTGATGAAGGGAGGCTCACCCAACCTCAATATCTCCAGTTGTCCCTGTGTCTGACATTCTGGAGATTATTGTAGTAAGACTGAGAAAGGGCGAAAGAGACCTTCTTTTATAAAGCAGGAACTGGGTGAGTATGAGGGAGTGGTGGGAAGGAACTGAATCCCTACATGTGCACTGCAAGTCCCCTCTCTGGCAGATCAGGTTTAGTAAAGAGTACACATGTGCACACTAAGGATCAGAAACAGATTCCCTTACATTCTCTGTGTGTGCCTATTGCGTGGACACTCTCTGTGAATCCTGGGAGCCCTCACTGTGGAGTTCTCTGGCCTTTTGGATCCAAAGGGAGGGTGGACAGCAGTGCCAGAATCAGTGTCCGAGTATCTAGACATAGAGATATAGGAAGGCAGTTGGCTACCCTCTGGCCAATGGTGTAAGTTTTCTGAAGGAAGTCAGAATTCCTAATTTTCAGGTGAAGAGAACCAAATCTCTTATTTGCCTACATCAAATGTGGCAGGAAGTATAAATGTTTTTTAACATTTTTAATTTATTTATTTGACAGAGAGATAGAGAGCACAAGTAAGCAGAGCAGCAAGCAGAAGTAGAGAGAGAGAAGCAGGCTCCCCACTGAGCAGGGAGCCAGATGTGGAGCTCAATCCCAGGACCCCAGGACCCTGGAATCACGATCTGAGCTGAAGGCAGCAGCCCAACCAACTGAGCCACCCAGGTGCCCCAGGAAGTATATTTTTTGCTGCTACATTGTTCAATGGTTTAACTTAGTCAAATATACAAAGTAGACAAACCCTATTTTAAGTGGGCTCCTTTCTGCCCTGTCTGTAAGGCTCCTGGCTCCTGGACCTCACTCCTAGGCTCAGGCATCAGGAAGTCTCAGAGCACGTCTAACCATTTAAAACCCCCCACCCTGGGACCCTACTCAAAACTTCTTCCCTTATGCTTTGAAATTAACCTCACTCAGCTCCTACCCAATTCAGACTCTCAGTTTCTCTTTATGGTTGACTTTCCCAAGGAAAAAGGTGACCCAATTTTCTGATTTGCATAATTCAGACTTAAGTGTGAATGGTCCAAAGGCTTAATTCTTCCTGAGGTTGCCTCCCTTTTAAAAAAGGAGTTATCCATGGAATACAGCCAGAGCTATTTTGTTTGAGGGGTGGAAGCAGAGAAAGGGGAGTTTCTTTTACTGTCCTCTCCCTAATACCGAAAAAGAGAAATAGTGGTACATTGTGCATTCGGGAGGACACCACATAAGTAACTGACCCACCAAAGAATGGGCTCAAATAGCATCCTTCTAGCTTCATGAAGGGAATGGGCTTCCCAGGTGCTCACCTGGGTATCAGAGTGACTCAGGCTGGGGAGGAGATGAATGCATCTACACTGCTAAGAATGAAGAAGGCAATTCTTCCTGAGTGCCACCCAAAAACCTAAAGGGTCTTGGTATTTTCCACACACGGAGCCCCCATATCCTCCAAATGGACCCCCATAGAAGTATACCTCATCTCCAGGGCTGCCCAGAGAAGGAAACAATTCTATCTCCTTGTATCACTATTGTTTCTTATGCCAATGAATTGTTCTAATTAGAAAGAATTCATACTACTTCACAGCACGATTTCTTTAGATTTCCAGTCATTCTACTAATCAGCTGAGGTTTATATCACAACGCCAGTAAACAACAGCAAAAAATATTAAATACAACCTGGAGGAAGCTAGAGGATGCAGCTCTGACTTTTTACTTCTGGAAGAGCCTCTCCCAGGCCTGGCTAGCAAATTCCCTCCCTGTTTGCATTTTGTGATCCCAGTTCTTTGAACAGGGGTACTCCTCTGTTATGGATAAAAGTCATGGAACCCGATGAGTCCTTTTAGATCTTAGAGTCAATTACAGCTAAAGAGTGACAACAAATGAAACTTGGCATCAGACTTTATTTTTAGTGCCAAATATTAAACAACCAAACCAGGAGACTGTTAAAGAGTAAAACATCTCAGGGAATTAATCTTCAATGCAGATTAATCCCTCTGGGCATTTGGATGGAAAGATGTGTTTTTAAGCTATTTTTGAAAATCAGAAAGTTCACAGTCAAAGGAGCAAATTTTTATTTGCCCTGTTTTTATGTCAATAATTAATTCCCAATTTCCTTGTACCTTGTACAGCACCATCCCACCATCTCACTGCATAGAGTGCCAGCGGGCCAAGTCTTTGGAGGGATGGCTCTCCACCAAACACCACGATTAAAAGCAAAAGAAGCAAGGGAAAAAAATGAATGTGGTAAGTTATAAATACCTTACCCTTTGTGTCTGCGCCTGAGTTGTCACGGGTTTGGTTTCCCTTCAGTGCAAACTATGCCAGTGGGAAAGGAGGGTCATTTCCAAAGGAGGTGGGTTGCTTTACATGATGCTAAAATTTTATAATTGTGTCAGATTTTAGACATCATTAGGCCCAGCTAGTGGTTCCCAACTTTGACTGCATAGTCCATCATTCTGGAGCATTTAAAAATGTCCAATACCTGAGTTCTACTTCAAATCAGTTAAACAAGAACATCTGTGCTGAGTCCCACACAGGGGTATTTTTAAGTTTCCCCAGTGGTTTTTAACATGGGCAGCCAAGTTCGAGAGCCATCCCCTTTCACAAACACAAACAATGAGCCCCAGGGAGAATCAGTGACCTGCCCAAGGTGCCGTGAACTAGTTTTCAGTTGAACCATTCCTACCTAACTGCTTTTGTGACATCCTCTATCTCTGGTGAATACTTTCTAAACAGAGACTGGTTGGTTCATTCAGGAAACAGATTATTTACAGAGCACCTATAACAGATCAGAGACATTCGGCTGGTGGCTGGGGAAAAAATAGTGAGCCTTTTGCAGGGGAGATTTCTGCCCTCAAAGAGTTTCCAGTCTAATGGGAGAGACAGACATCATGGCATAATGATAAAATAACTAAATTGTAGCTGTGACAAGTACTGGGAAAGAGGGGCTCATGGTAGCCTAGGAGGCTGACTCCTCTGCAGAAGTAAAAAGTGAATGAGAGCTGAAGGAGATTAATTAGGCAAAGGAGGGAAAGAAGAATGGGGTTGGATGAGAGGAAGGAAGCAACTTCTTGCTCTGGGTAGGACAACTGCATGTATATAAAACCCTGGGAGTGCCTGGGTGGCTCAGTTGTTAAGCATCTGCCTTCGGCTCCCATCATGATCCCAGGTCCTGGGATAGAGCCCCGCATTGGGCTCCCTGCTCAGTGGGGAGTCTGCTTCTCCCTCTGTCTCTCATGAATAAATAAATAAATAAAATCTCTAAAAACAAAAAACAAAAAAACTTCGTGGCTTGGGGCAACTGGGTAGCTTGGTCATTAAGCATTTGCCCTTGGCTTAGGTCATGATGCCAGGGTCCTGGGATTGAGTCCCACATTGGGCTCCCTGCTCAGTGGGAAGCCTGCTTCTCTCTCTCCCACTCCTCCTGCTTATGTTTCCTCTTGCTGTGTTTCTCTCTGTCAAATAAATAAATAAAATCTTAAACAAAACAAAACAAAACAAAAAAAACCAAACACCTCTGTGGCAAAAGACAACGTGGACTGTCCAAGGAGCTGAAAGAAGGCCAGTGAGGCACACAGGGAAGTGTTGGGGGAGCTAACAACTATGTTAGTTGATGTCATTTATAAATATAACCTCTACCTTAGAAGATGTACTTAACCTTGTCTCTACAGGCACAGTGAAACAATTTACACACATCACAACCTTACCCCTTCATGTTCAATTTAAAACAAACACATGATATGTACCCACAAAGAAGATTCAAACAGGCTATGGACCCCCAGTTGGCCAGTGGTTCTCAATACTGGCTACACTTCATTATCACATTGAGACCTTTAAAAATGCTTATGTACAGGGCACCTGGGTGGCTCGTCAGTTAAGCAAATGACTCTTGGTTTTGGCTCAGAACACGATCTCATGGGTCATGGGATCGAGCCCCATGTGGGGCTCCACACTCAGGAGTAAGTCTGCTTGAAGATGCTCTCCCTCTGCCCTTCTCCCCACTCACATGTGTACCCTCTCTCTCTCTCAAATAAATAAATAAATCCTTTAAAAAAATGCTAATGCCCAAGAGATAACTTAGATCAACTTAATCAGAATCTTTTTTGGGGGGGGTTGGGGTGGGGAATCCAGGCATTAGTATTTTTGTTTTTTAAGCTCCCTTGATAATCTCAAGGGAAATCAAGCCAAGACTGAGTACCACCAATGATCTGATCAGGCAGAATACAAGGAGAAGAGAGATAAATTGTGTCTGTGTTTGCCCCTCTCCATCTTTAATTATTGCCTCCACTCAATGCATTAGGACTCACCATGTAATGGTGATCTCCTCTGTGTTATAACTTCTTAATAAGCAGCTGGATTGGAATTAAAACTGCAGGAACACCAGGGAGAGCTCCTAAATAAAAAGTCAAATTCTCTGTTCCTATTTCTTCTTTGCATTCTCTCTTTTCATCTTCAGTTTTCCCCTTTCTACTGGTTCTGTGCATGTTGTTTCAGAAAATAAAATCTTTTGGGGCGCCTGGGTGGCTCAGTGGGTTAAGCCTCTGCCTTCGGCTCAGGTCATGGTCTCAGGGTCCTGAGATCAAGCCCCGTGTAGGGTTCTCTGCTCAGCAGGGAGCCTGCTTCCCTTCCTCTCTCTCTGCCTGCTTCTCTGCCTATTTGTGATCTCTGTCAAATAAATGGATAATAAAATCTTTTATTTTGAGACTATAGACTCATATGTGATTATAAGAAATATGTACTTTTTATCCAATTTCCCCCAAAGGTAACATCTTGCAAAACAACAGTAGGATATGACAACCAGGATGTTGACATTGATACATTCAAGACACAGAACATTTCTATCACTATAAAGATCCTTCACGTTGTCCTTTAAAGCCACAGCCCCTCCTACATCCTCGCCTACTCCTTTACCCTGGCAACCACTAAACTGTCCTCTATTTCTACCATTTTGTAATTTAGGAATGTTATGTAAATAAAACCATACAGTAAATAGCTTCTGGGATTGGCTTTTTCACTCGGCATAATTCTCTGGGGATTCATCCAGGTCATTTCACGTATCAGTAATTTTGTTCCTCTTAACTGCTGAGCAGTATTGCCTGGTATGAATGTAGCACTATGTATTTTAACTGTTCACCTATTAAAGGACATCTGAGTTGTTTCCAGTTATTGGCTATGACCAATGAAGCTGCTATGAATACATATGTACAGGTTTTTGTGAACATATGTCTTCATTTCTCCAGGATCAAAGTCTAGGATTCCATGTGTTGAGCGTTATGGTAGGTAAACGGTTGATTTTTTAGAAATTGCCAGATTCTTGGAATCCCTTGGGGGCTCAGTTGGTTGAGCAACCTAGTTCTGATTTCAGCTCAGGTCATGATCTAAAGGTCCTGAGATGGAGTTCTGCATCTGGCTCCACGCCATGGAGACTGCTCCCTTCCTCTCTGCTCCTCCCTATGTTGGTGCTCATTCTCTTGCTCGCTCTCTCTCTCTCTCTCTCAAGTAAATAAATAAATAAATCTTGAAAAAAAGAAAAGAAAAGAAATTGCCAAACTCTTCTGAGTGGTTATACAAGTTTCTGTTCCCACCAGCAATGGATGAGTGGTCCAGTGTCTCCACATCCTTGCCAGAATTCAGTGGTGTCACTATTTTTTTATTGTACCATTCTGATGGGTGCTTAGGAAAGTCTCCTTGCGGTTTTAATTTGCATGTCATTAATGGCTAATGACACTGACTACCTTCTCATGTGTTTATTTGCCATTACAAATGGTAAATATCCTCATCAATGAAATGTCTTTTCATGTCTGTTTTCTGACTGGATTGTTTGTATTTTTATTGTTGAATTTTGAGAGTTCTTTATATGCCCTATATGCTAGTCAAATATTTGGTTTGCAAAATATATTTTCTCATCTGAATACTTTTACTTTTTTAACAATAACTTTACATTTTAACAAAATCCAATTTGTCAATTTTTCCTTTTATGGATTGCATTTTGATGTCAAATGTCCTTAGCTTTAGCTCACAAATATTTTCACCAATAATTTTTTCTAAAGGTTTTATAAATTGACCTTTAAATCCATAAACTGTTTTGAAATAATTTTTGTATAAGGTGTGAGACTCAGGTCAATATTCGTTTTTATACCTATGGATGTCCAACTGCTCCAGCACCATTTGTAAAAAAGGCTATCTTTCCTTCATTGAAATGCTTTTGCACCTTTGCTCACTTAGGGCTTCTTTACTTTGTTGCTTTGATCTATCCATCTCTCCGTCCGCTAATACCATTCTGCCAATCTGTCTTTTAGCTGCTATGTTTAGACCGTTTACATTTTTTTTTAAAGATTTTATTCATTTATTTGACAGAGGGAAATCACAAGTAGATGGAGAGGCAGGCAGAGAGAGAGAGAGAGGGAAGCAGGCTCCCCGCTGAGCAGAGAGCCCGATGCGGGACTCGATCCCAGGACCCTGAGACCATGACCCGAGCCGAAGGCAGCGGCCCAACCCACCGAGCCACCCAGGTGCCCCTAGACCATTTACATTTAGAGTAATCATTAATATGTTAGGACTTATTGCTAATACAACCTGGAGGAAGCTAGAGGATGCAGCTCTGACTTTTTACTTCTGGATTAAAATTAAAATTAAATTTAATTAAAATTAAATTTAATAAAATTAAATTTAATTAAAATTAAATTTAATAAAATTAAATTTAATTAAAATTAAATTTAATAAAATTAAAATTATTTTTTATTTTTTGTTTGATTTCTTGTTTTTGTTTCTCTATTATTATTCTCCTGCCATTCTGTGGTTGCTTGAACATCTTTTATCATTTCATTTTGATTTATGTATAGTTTTTTAGTGTATCTCCTTATAGATTTTTTGGTGATTGGTCCAGGTAGTCTATTATTTATACATAATTTTATAACAGTTTATCAGTGTCATGATTTAACCAGTTTGATTGATGTAAAAAGAATTTACCTCCTTCTACATCTTTTTTCTCCCCCTTACTTACAAGACTGTCTTGAATACTTCCTCTATATTCATTTAGAATGAATTATGTTATCATTTTTGCTTCAATTGCCAAACATAATTTAGAAAACTCAAGAGAAAAAGGAAAGCCTATATTACCTATATTTTTGCTTACTCACATTCTTTCTTCATTCTTAATGTTCCAATGTTCCTTTTCCTATTGTTTCTTTTCTGTTCTGAGAATTTCCTTCAGCCATTCTTTCAGGATAAGTTTACTGGTGACAAACTCCTTAGTTTCCCATTACCTAAGACTATGATTTCTTTCTCATTCCTGAAAAAATCTTTTTGCAGGGTATAGGATTTGAGGTGGACAGTCTTTTATTTCAGCACTTGAAAAATAATGTTCTCATTCCTCTTTTCCTTCATGGCTTCTGATGGGAAATCCATCATCAGGTGACTTTTTTCCCCATAGCTAAGTTGCCATTTTGGGGGGAGGGAGTCTGTTTTTGGAAGCTTAAGTATGAAAAGTCTTGGTGTAGATATCATTGGGTTTACCCTGTTTCTCCTATTCAATTTCCTGGATCAGTAGATTTAGGTCTCTTCCAAAATTTGGGAAGGTTTTAGCCAATTTCTTCAAGTATGTTTTCAGCCCCATCCTCTTTCTCTTCGTCTTCAGATACTATGATGACATGAATGCTAGATCTTTTGTTTTAATCCTACAGGTTCTTTTTTTTTTTCCCTGTCTCTTTTCCTTGTTTCTTAGCTTCAGTAATTACCATGGATCTCTCTCAGTTCACTGATTCCCCTGACCTCTGCATTGTCCTGTTGACTCCATCTACTGAGCTTTTAATTTCATTTAGTATCTTTTTCAGTTCTAAATTTCCATGTGGTTTTTCTACATATTGTCTATTTATTTGCTAGGACTTTCTGCTTCTTTCCTGAGGCTGTCTTATTTCATTTGTTTCAAGCTTATTCTTGATTACTCATTACTCATTTATCGTAGTTGCTTTCAAATCTTTGTCAGATAATTCAAACATCTCTGTCATATTGGTGTTGGCATCTATTGATTGTCTTTTTTTTTTTTTTCTGTTGCCTTGAGATCTTTCTGGTTCTTGGTAAAACAAGTAATTTTTTACTGAAACCTGAATATTTTCATGGTATGTTGTGAGACTCCAGATCTTATCCAAACTTTCTGTTTTAGCTGCTTTTCTCTGACATCACTCTGGCAGGGGAAGAGGCAGGTGTCTGTGTGGCTACTTCTAGGTGCAGGTGGAATTCCACGTTCCCTCCTTGGGATCTGTTGACACCCAAGTGTGTGGGCTTTTTGTTAAACTTGGCTGGGGGATGGGAGTTTTGGTCCCCATGTATCCTCCGCTGACACTAACCCAGTGGGGAGGGGAGGACTACCTAGTTCCTGCCAGGGAAAAAGGGAAGTCCAGGCTTCTCATGTGGTCTCCAGTGACACCAAAGCAGTGACACCAAAGAGGGGAGGAAATCATTACAGCACAGAGAGTGAAAGAATGTGCAAGTGTAAGGTCCCCATTTGGCTGTCGTTGGCACGAACGGAGGTGGCATCACAGTTTCATCTATAATGTTTGGCTGGAATAGGCTGGTGCTAATCTAGGAGTTTTCTATTTTGCGAGACTGCCCCTTTCTGGGTGCTTTGGCTAGAAAGAGTAGGCTTTAGTTAGGACTTTTTTCATCAGTGCCCACTGGCATATCTGTGTCCCTGGTGTCTTCAGTTCCTAGCCCAGGAAAATCCAAGGAACTCAGTTCCCTGTTGTTCTTTGAAGCCTAACAGTCCCCAGCTCATCTGCCTTCTTCTCTGCACGGTTCAGAGTCTCCTTATGTTTGTTTTGTCTATAATGCTAAAATGTCCAAAGTTTTTAGTTGTCCTTAGCAGGAAGAATAGAGGAAAATACATCTTCTCTAATCTCCCAGAGGTGGAACTTGGCACTATGCTTTAAATATGCACCAGGTCTCTCCTTTTGAAAAAGAGATACAACTTCTTAGTGACAGCCACATTTTTGTGGCCTCCAATGAAAAGCTTTGTGAATTAATCAGCTATTTCTATTACTTCTCTTTTATTACAACTTGTTTTCTCTGAATTTCCTAGATTTGTGTTTCCATTCCTCAGGCTTCTGCTAAGACTGCTCTCAAAGATTAGGTTAGCCGCACACTCTTTTCTTTAAATTAAATCCAAATGTCTGCTGCATTTAGAATTGTTTGGTCACTCTTGTTAAAAGTCCATCTCCCTTGGTTTCTATGACCAAATGTTTGAATCCCAGCTCTTTCACTAACTGCCTCTTTGAGTTTATGCAAATCACAAAAGCTCTTAGAGTCTCATTTCCCTCGTTTTAAAAATGGGTATTATAATCCTGACCTAGAGCTTTTAGGGCCAAATGAGGCCAAGCGATTTTATATGTGTTTAATAAACACCAATTAGCATCAGACAGTATGGTAAGATATACATGCAGTGAGTATAATACATCCTCAAGGATATGACACATAAGAGACAGATAATTGAAAACACATAGGGTAACTGGGAGGGAGCATGATATGCACAGCAATTGTCATGGGAACATTTAGGAGCCTTGAGGGCTCAGGCAAAGTTTCCCAGAGGAGATACATCTAGGCTGAGACCTGAGGTATGAGTAGGAGTTCAGGAACAGGAGAACGTAAGAGATGTGCTCTGCGTTACTCTGAGGTATCAGAAGAAAAAATTATATTTTCTGTATAAAAATATTTTTAGTTTCATGCTATTCCAATGAATTGAAAGTGAAGTTCAGTTTCAAAGAAATTTGTACATATTATATGTAATCAAGTCCATTTTCAGCTTTGGAGAAAAAGATCTGTACAAGAAGTCTTTTCGCTATATAACTTCTGGTCTGTAACTGTGATCTTTGAAAATGGAGAAGAGTAACTTTTTAAAAACTCATTATTAATCTACTTGAGAGGGATTACCAATGACATAATCTGATAATTTTAGCAGCAACTAATTCCATTAATTGCCTTTATTCATATTTGAATATTTGATTGGGTTCTTCCACTATAGTTATATTCATCAATTCGTGCTTATTTTTGTAAGTATAAGTATATTTTATATATATGATAATTAACCAATTGCCATATTCCCAGAGTTAAAAATTTTTTCCTCTCAAACAAAATAACTCAGTCAACCATGCTCAGACAGCTTCCCCCTCGACACCCATCAAGATCGATGCTGTTATGCCTTTTTCATCTGGAGCTCACTGACAGCTCACCATTCTCCATCTTCACCAGCTCCAACTTTGTACCCTCTGCTTTTTCATTACCTTTAGGCATATCCAGGAGAACACAAGGTTGTGCTTTGTAATTATCATCATTTGCTTCTAATTTGCTCTTCAACATCAGCAATGTGAAAGCGTTTCATTTCCATATCTCATTTCAGTGTGATGGCTTTAAAAATAAATGCAGCCCAGGTAAAGTGTTTTCTCCTATTCATGATTGAATGTAATCATGGAGTTAGAAGACAAAAAATTTTTTAAAAATCCTACTGGTAGTATGATTTATGTCTCATAGGACAGAAAAGTATATTTTCTTTCATGCTCATCTTTCTAAATATTGATTTTGGGAGCCAGTGCTACTCTGACACAACTGCAGATGTTGAAGAGATTTGCTTTGATGCACTACCTCCTACATATATGCAGTGTGACTCTTTAATCCTTGAAGACTAGGAAAATTTCAGCAAACTAACTGTTCCATTGCTGATGATCAGCCAACAAAATATTGCCACAGTAATCCTATGAAGAACAAAGTGCATTGAGCCAGTTGTCTTTCTTTTGATGATACTGCCACACAGCAAAAGGGACAGTGACTCAAATAGTTTTTCTCGAAATATGGCAAAGGCTTTAACAACATTGTACACCAAGTCTCAATGACTTGGTGTCATTGAGACACCAAGTCTCATCAACGAGACAGGAAGTAGGTGTCTATTGCCCTGTTGTAATATGGGTAGGTAGCTGAATCAAGGATGCAACCTGGAGGAAAATGTGATGTGGTGTGTATTGTAATCAGACCTGGGGCTCCTATATTTGTATGCAACATGCATGACTCAGAATCAGGAATACATTTATCAAATCTGTAGAGAATTCTCAATCAGAAGGGTTGTCATTGCTCTTAATGCCACTGACAGCATTCAAAATGACCTTAACGTTTTTTTTAAAGATTTTATTTACTTATTTATTTATTTATCTCAGAAAGAGTGAGTGTGAGCGAGCACAGGCAGGCAGAGTGGCAGCAGAGGCAGAGGGAGTAGCAGGTTCCCTGCTGAGCAAGGAGCCCAATGCGGGACTTGATCCCAGGACGCTGGGATCATGACCTGC
The DNA here is from genome assembly GCF_009829155.1 of Mustela erminea. Lineage (NCBI taxonomy): Eukaryota > Metazoa > Chordata > Mammalia > Carnivora > Mustelidae > Mustela > Mustela erminea. Next base: position 86,711,426 of record NC_045624.1, on the reverse strand, counting down.
TTAAGGCAGCTGCTTAACCAGCTGAGCCACCCAAGCGTCCCGACCTTAACATTTTTTTAGATACTTCAGTATCAAAAGAAAGCAATTTAATGACATAGAGTAAGCAATAAATGAGAAGACACTTAGGACAAAAATCTAACAGCAGAAAGTAAAAATTGAAATAAAGTATAATAAGATAAAAATATAGCAAAAAAAGAGAAAAATCCTTGGAAATATTAACTATAAATGTAAAGTGAATACACAGTTAACTATGACTATGGGGAAAAAATCTGTATCTTCTTCTTGAATAGCTAAGGGTTAAGGACAACTCCTTCCACTCTAGTCAGTCTTAGCTACATTTTTCTATGATTGTCTCCAGTTTGGTCACTACATCTTAAATTCTACATGAAAAGAGTAGAGAAGGTTCAGAGATGAACAACAAATAAATATTAAAGGAATAGAAAATCAGTTCATGAAGAATGATGAAAGGAATGGAGTCTTCGCTGGCCTAGGAAGAAATAAGAGTAACAGTTGACTTGATTACTATCTTCAAGTAGAGGATGGATCAAGCAACTTGTGCTGCAGAGTTATTTTCCATTATTACTCAAATAAAAACAAAACAAGACATATAAAACAAGAGCCTAAGGAATGCTAGAAAAATGTTGGTTGGACTTCAGAAAAAAAATCTTAAATATGGACACCATTACACCATGAAATAGAATACTCTAGAGCATATTGGAAATCACTGCCTTAAGCACATAAAATGGCATAATCAGTTGGGTATCCAACTCTTGGCTTTAGCTCTGGTGGTAATCTCAAGGCTGTGGGATGGAGCCCTGCCTCAGGCTTCACGCTCAGTGTGGAGTCTGCTTGTCCTCCCCATCCCACCATCCCTACCCCACTCTCATGAGCATGTAAGCACTCACTCACTCTCTAAAATACAATCTTTTAAAAAAAGATTCTGTCTCTTATAAAATAAACATTCATTATGGAAAATCTAGAAAACATTGGTGAGCAAAGACATGAATATGCAAAGCCAGAAAGAGCTAAATTCTTCCAGTCTTTTCTTCACATATATGTGTGTATGGATATATGTGTTTATTTTACCAAAATGGAATAGCTTTGTTCATTCTACTTTTTAACCTGATCTTTCCACTTAAAAATGTATGTGGTCATCTTTTCATAACTTCATAGTATTTCACTGTCCTATAAAGCTGAATTTAGTTAACCAATTCCTTATCTGGGGTATTTAAAGTATTTCTAGTTTTTTTTTTTTTACAAATATGTGATGCACATTTATATAATTAAGTATTTGCAAACATATGTAATTAAATTTTTTAAAAGATTTTATTTATTTATTGACAAAGAGATAGAGAGTACAAGTATGTAGAGCAGCAGGCAGAGGGAGAGGGAGAAGCAGACTCCCCGATGAGGAGGGAGCCCAATGCAGGGCTCAATCCCAGGACCCTGGGATCATGACCTGAGCTGAAGGCAGCCACCTAACCGACTGAGCCATCTAGGTGCCCCAGTAATTACATTTTTAATGTAAATTTCTAGAAGCTGATTGCTAGATTAAAGGTTTGCAGAATTATAAAACTGTTAGTAACTGTTTCTTAATTATATTTCAGAAAACTTGAAAACTTAAACTATCACAGGCAGTAGGAGAGAATGAGAGAATGCGCTATTCTAAGGACTCAGATATAACTGTGTATTATCATTTTAAAACATAATGAACATAAAACAACATTTTAAAACTAGACCTAACCAGAACCATCTTAAAACCTGTTAGTTTGGGAAGAGAGTTAAATAAACAATAAATATTACTTATGGCCCAATAACACTGACACTGAAAAAATAAATGTTAGAAACCCTCTGAGTTGCAAGGGTTAGAAAAGTACTTCAGGCAGGTTACACTGCACAAGTGCATTTCACCTTTGTAAAGAGCATCCACAAATTCCTCAGGAGGTGGTGTGTATAATGGGGCAGTTAGAACACTGCATCCTAGACCCACCCTGGACAACAGGTATGATCTTCTGTAATCTTTATATGAAGCAATAATTCTTGCTGTCAGAATCAAGAGCTGTGTACATACCTACTAGCCAGATGGCTTAGTCAACAGGTGGACACTCTTCTTGTGGTCTTTTCATGAATATGAACTTATTTTTGACTATAAATAAAAAGAGTATAAAATTGTCTTTTTCTTAATTTGGTGGTAAGCACTGTATCTTTTAAGAACTGAAGCCCTAAATACTGACTTCTTCCCTACTCTATTGATAAAAGCAGAATGTATTTTCAAATTCTGAACCAAGAGAAAAAGACAACAAATTTTAACTAGTTTAAGTGTTAGCAAATAAATTGTGCTTTGCATTATTACATTTCATGTATAACACAGGAAGTAATGTGCTATGGTTAGGATACCAGGTCTACAGTTCTTGTGGACATGAACCGTACTGAATTAATTGTTACAATATCAAAACAAATTTCAATAATAATATGTGAAGTTTTGATAATTCATATCTATTTTCATTCAATAACTTTCCTTATAGGTATCTTTGGAAATCTAGTGTTCACTCCTTTGATCAAATATATTTACAATAAGTAGACCACAGTCTGATTATTTTGAAATTCCATTCAGTTAATTCAATTCCTAGCACAGTACAATTGATCTAATTTACTGTCAGAAATCCAGTTACTACAGCCAGAAAAAGAAAAGAAAAGAAAAGAGAAAGGACAATAACCATCAAATCAACTATGCTATGGCTAATTCAATAGCAGAGTCTAGACCTAGCTGCAGAATATATTTGGTTTTCTTTAAGATTTTTCTTGAATTACAGTATTTTCTTTTTCTTCTATTTTAAATGGAAATTTATCATTTTTAGAAATCCCTTTCATTTCTCTTAACATAGCTGTGCCTTAGGCAATATCAGATCAACTGGCCCAGAACCTCTGAACTCAGTGTGTTTGTTTGTTTCTTTTTTTCTTTGTTTGTTTGTTTCTTTCTTTGTTTTTTAAACTCAGGATATTTTATGGTGGGTCTCACCGAAGATCAGGGCCTGAGAAATAGTCATTAAGTCCTCAGAAGAGAAGGAATGAATGTCTTGTGGGTATGACTCACCATTACATTTAGGGAACAGGGGTGATCTTGAGTTCTACACATTTACAACAAAAACCACATGCAAAATATTCTATTTAGATGGAGTCCAAATTTTATTAACACCTTATTTGCTCTTACTTCAAATCTAAAAATGTTTGCCTTCAGTTTAAATCATATTAGCAATTGTAGAGAACACTAATTGCTCTTAACTGAATGGAGCAGTTCTGTTGACTGGTTTTAAAGGCTTCCTCTTGCATAAGACCTTTTAAATTAGTAGAACAAATATCGTTGAAAGTAAAGCAGCTTTAAAGTGATATATAGTATTGACTTATTATATTGTAAAGAGTCTGTGAAAATACACTTCTGATTAACCAAGGAATAGTATTTGAAATTCGAAAGTTGCTTATTCCTTCCGTTTTTATTCTTTTCTTCCTTCAATCAATAAACATTTATTGAGTACTTCTGCCAGGCACTGTGATAAACTTTGGATATATTAATGAGAAAGATGAGGAGGCAAGGGGTAAAGGCAAAGCTGCAATACAAAATAATGACAAGCATACATACCCAGATAACTATATACCAGGTAAGCTAATGGTAAAGCTGCCTGGAAGTATAGGAAATGTGGGGCAGGTCTGAGAGGTTATCTTGGGGACATGTGACACCTGAAGGATGACAGCACATTTAAAAAGTCAGTAGGGATATTCCAGGGAGAGGAGGCTGGAAGACGTGAAGGAGTATGGAGTGTTCAAAGAATGGCACAGAGTCACATATGAACAAAAGAGACCATTTATTCTGTGGGCAGGGATTTGCTCAGGAATTTCAGGCTGGTGAATAATCTGATTTGTGTTTAGGAAATTCACAATCTTCTGTGGGGAGGGAAGAGTGTGCAACAGGGAAAGATGTAAGTCAGGAGGACCAAAAGGGACTCATTTACGATGGTCCAGGTGAGACAGGATGGGCCACAAGGACCCAGAAGTAATGAGGAAAGAGACACAGTGGGGAGATTTAAGAGACAGCACAAAACCACCCTCACCAACACACAAAATGCTCAGTAATGAAACTGGACACTATAGATATATATGTATTTCACCTCATCTATGTATTTCATTTTCATATCAATTTCACTAACCACCTTTTTGCTACCTTCATAAAGGTGAAATGTTAGTATATTTTCAGTTTTATAAAGCAAAATTTAGGAAGCAGTACTTTGTAAAATCACACACTAGGCTAGAGCAAATTCTATTTTGTTTTTCAAAATATCTAATATTGATCTCCAGTTGATAAGAAGGGTCACAAAGATACTGAGAAAAGCAGCAGGCTACTGAAATCCATTTCCAGAAGCTGGCTCACCCCCTCACCTGTCTCTGAAAAAGAACAATTCTCAGAAGAACTCTATCACCATTAAAACTAGAGGTTTATGATTACCTGTGGGATCTCTGAGGTGCCAATAGTCACCCACATTCTTACTTCTTGGACTCAATCAGTCCAGGAAACAGCCACCCAGTCAGGGATGATATGCACTACAAATGTGCATATATATAAATGTGGATACATTTATCCAGCCACATACCATTCCCATCTTTACGATTCAATCCTCAGTTAAAGGGATTAATAATCCCTTTCAATGCATTATTCTGTTGAAGAATTCTTTAACAGGATAAGATGTGTACTGCATTTGGAAAAACAAAAGTTGTAAGACATCTTTGTAATCTGTTGGTTCATTCTATTTTATTTCTGGTAGTGTTTTTGCTGCTAGTTAAGAAAGCAGAATTAAAAATATAATGGAATCTTCTAAAGCAATTTACCAAGTTCAGTATAGTTTTGGGGTTAAATGTAATTATAACTGCGTGTGTTTTATTACCTTGCTTCAAAATATGGAGGAGATCATTAGTTTAACGATTAAAACCTCCTGATAGAAAGAAATTAACATAACAGATTGAGCAAATTCATCTTATTACTAGTCACCAGGCTTCTTTGGAGAGGGAAAACACACTGTAATTAATGATACAATTCTTGTGCACTGAAAGCTAACAAAAACACAAAGAATTCCCTCATTTTCATGAAGGCATTTCTCCAAAGGCCTGGGAGCCACTGAGACAGGCTGGTAGTATAACTTCCCAATAGGGCCTGTACCAGCTGATACACTAAGGTAGCTAGTTACTCAAAGGATAAGAACCAACTCATTCTCCATTATAACCTTCACAAGTTTCTTCCCTTAGAGCAAATACTAACGAAAGTTTAAATAATGCAAGTTTGGGCTGGCTCTAAAAATATTTTTTTCAAAGCCCATTGACATTAGTCACTTCCTTTCATAGTAAGAACTCTGCTAAGACAAGTCGAGGAGATGTGATTCATTTTGAAAATGAGAAAACAGGTACACGAGGGTTAAGTAGTTTTGCCAAGATTACCCATCAAGTTGATGGCTAAGTGGAGACTGGATGCCATTCTCTTGACTCTTATCCCTGTATTCTTCTTTCCTCACAAAGTATTTAAGATGACACTACTTCCCTCAAGAATAAAAGTAAGGGAATAAAAAGCCTTACCAACCAATAAAAAGCCTGTACCACCACTTTTGAAGTAAAAAGTACTTCCAATCATGCTTTGCTTAATTTGAGCTTCCATGAGTGACTATACAAACATCCCTGCCCAAGCCTTAGACCCACTGTCATCATGGAAGGAAATTCACTGCACATTTTTGGAAGTGGTCCTCAAAGGAGAAATAGATGAATACATCTCTCCATTTTAAAACTTACTTAAATGTTCTATTTTTAGCTTAGAATTGATTGTGGACCCATTTTCATCTTCACAGCTGGCATTCCTAAATGTTCTTATTGCCAAGGGAAAAGAAAATTTTATTAAAAATTCTTTCCATGTGTGGAGAGTGAGGCATAGGGAATGCACCAAATGAAGACTAAAATTCATTTCAGATGAAAAATTCTTGGCCCAATTGTCTTCCAATGCAAAGATAAGATATCCAGGCCAAGGGACAGAAGTGGGTGACAAGAAAAGCCTCGGGCTTTGACAGAGGCATACGGTTTTGTTCCCAGTTCATGGTCATTGTGGTTGACTGCACTGTCATAGTAATAACCATAATCACAATGATTAAAAACTGCATTTTATAGCATGGTGAGTCTACAAAATACACCCATGGTGGTTATCCTATTGAATCTTCACAATAACACTGTGAGGTGGTTATTATTTTTTGTCCTCATGTTGGAGATTAGGAAATGGAGGATCAAAGAGAATACTACCTTAAAAAGCAAAACAAAATGAAACAAAACTTGGCAAAAATCATTTGGGCCTTGGGCACCGATGTCTGGCCAATGCCCATGCCTAGTTTATTCTGACTTCCTTAAAACCTGGACCTTTGGATTCTGGCTTCTCTCATTACATCGGTGCCAGGCTATGACAGGTTAGGACTCTGCGACACAGGCGTCCAGCCTCTGTTATCAAAAGGAGCCATACAGGGCTCTGGCTTTGGCCTCACCACCCCTCTGGGTGTCTGCTGTCTTCCACAGTGGCACTGGAGATGGAATCAATGGGATGTCTGTGCCAAGGGATTTCTGATCAGGCTCCAGGCAGGTTCCCGGTGGTGGGCTCCTCCAGAGAGAGGAATGACCAGCTCTTTCCAGGCCCCAGCTTATCCTGTACCTGGTGTTGTTTAGTTAAGGAAGGATGTTAATATTGCAATGTATATTTGTGCTCTTTTTTATTGGTGTGCGCAGGGATCCTGTAGGATGGTAACCATAGTAACAGCAGAATAGGAGAAATGAGATTTCACCCCAAAAATGCATATCATAGGCTGTTTACTAAAAGTGGCAGATCTGCCAGCTCTCACAGATAAAGACAAAGGCTACTAACGTGACTCCCAGTTGGCTTCATCGTCATTCTACACACACACACACACACGCACGCACGTACGCACACACACACACAACACACACCCCTTTGCATTATTTATATGTATGCATTTCCTTTTTTAAAAAAGATTTTATTTATTTATTTGAAAGAGAGAGTGAGAGAGCATGAGAGGGGAGAAGGTTAGAGGGAGAAGCAGACTCACCATGGAGCTGGGAGCCCGATGTGGGACTTGATCCTGGGACTCCGGGATTGTGACCTGAGCCGAAGGTTTCGCCCAACCAACTGAGCCACCCAGGCACCCCTGTATGCATTTTCTTATTAATAACATTCAAAAGAAAAGTTTACTTTTTGAGGTTAAAAATGAAGAATCTTCAATATTAGATAAATGAGCAAAGCTTTTATATATATATATATATAGAGAGAGAGAGAGAGAGACACACACACACAGATACACCTTCCTATTACATGTGTTTTTTTTTTAATTAATAATGTTCAAAAAGAAATTTTACTTTTGGAAATTGAAATGTAAGAATGTTCTTTATCTAGTTAATTAACAATGCTTTGTTCTGATACATAAATAAACACTGTAAATGCACAAAACATGCTCTGGGAAAAATGCTTTTGGTTTTTTTGCTTTGTCAATCATACTTGATGAACATAATAGTGGTAATCAGATAATCTAGTCTTCTACTCTCTCTCCTGGCACTTCAGCCACCCAGCAAATCACCTATAACAACCAGAATCTCTAACCACAAAATAGGCCAAGGGATGATTTCATCTGGTTCTAGGGAAACTGGGAGATGTTTAGGGGAGGAATAATAGATAGAGCAAAAGGGACAAAGAGACCTTGTTCTTCATTTAGGCCTTGAATTTTATATTATAAAGAAGTAAAAATGAATCTGGGAAATAATTTAGAAAAGCTCCTAAGACCTGAAAAGCTTATAAGAACTTTGGCTACAACTTTTCTAAGTTTCCCCACCATCCCTTTCCAGGAATGTTTTGTAATCATATCCAACCTGCACTGCTCCGGCCCTCAGTGGGCTCAGCATCTAGCAGTGATGACGAATTATATATATTCAAAGGCATGGATTTAATTCCATTTAAGTTGAAGGAATACAGGTTAGTGGCTAAATGCAGACTTTGGAAGGAGTACGACTTTGTTTAAAACCTGGTTCCTCCATCTACTAGCTATGCAATTTCAGACTAATAACTTATTATCTCAGAGTGACGTGATAAATGAGGATTAATTGAAATAACATAAACAGTGTCTGGCATGTACTGACAACAAAAAGAAATGAAACATGGCTCAAATAAAGGGGCTTGGGAAAATCCGATCAGGGTAGCAACTGCGGCTGGTTGGGGATAGAAGAGGAAGAGGTTGAGCCATCCCTGAGAAGGAGAGGTCTGAACCACAGAGATGCCATAGGATAGCAAGACAGACAAAGGAAATAGGGTGACACATTGGAAAGCCAACTAAACGGATTTCCACCTCTTGCTACGGATTTTAAAAGAGGAAAGGGATCACGCGAGTGTGATTTTTCTGAGGATTGCAAAGCAACTTGCACATAATGCACAGAGTGTTAAGGGAGGTGGGGGCGGGTAGAGGAGTATTTTTCTGGCGAAGAAGATTTTATTACAGATAGTGAAGGATGTGAGGATATAGACACGTGGAAAGGAGAAGAGAGTTCTAAACAGAGGAAGCATTATAAACAGAGAACTGGAAATGCAAGGGCATGGATGGGAAGTATGTGGCAGGCAACGTGTTGACTAGGGAGGGTACAAAGAAGGAATAGAGTAGATGTGGCATATCTGCTGCATGACGGAAAAAAGAAGGATGGAAGGAAGGAAGGAAGAAGGGAGGAAGGGAGGAATGGAGGAAAGAAAAACATAAGTTGGGACCCAATGGTTCGGGGAATGGAATGCTGAACTACAAGATTTGGATTTGATACTAAAAGAGGCACTTATGTGAAAGCATTTTGTAAAATAATATATGTTGGTTATTGCTTCTACTAGCAATATCATTTCATGGTAATAAGAAGCTACTAAAGTTGTTAAAAAAAATTAGCTTCACTGTGTGCTGTGGGGACGCTACATAATAGAAATAAAGCCACATATGTAATTTTAAACTTTCTAGTTGCCACAAAAAAGATGAAATTAATTTTAATATATCATATTATCATTTCAACATGTAATAATATCAAGATTGTTGATGAGCTATTTTATACTATTCTTTCTACTCAATATCAGGTATGGATTTCACACCTGCTGAATATCTCACTTGGGGTTCCCCACATTTCAAGTGCTCAATAGTACTTGGGACCAATGGCTCCTTACTGGTAACACAGGTCTCCAGGATGGGGTAGAGAAGTAAGAGGCCAGGTGAGAAGAGTATTCAGGAGATGGCTGTAATAACTCAGGAATAATGAGGGCTTGAATTTGGATAGTGGTAGGGAGAATGACAACAAAAAAGATAGTTGCAAGAATTGCTATAGAAGTAGAACCAACAGCACCTGAAAATTAGCTTGACAATGGGGTCAAGGGAGAGGGAGCAACCAACGCTGATCCTAGTGACTCCAGGTGTGGGCTGGTGATGGCGTCAGCAGGACTAGGAAAGCAACAGGGCTAGTGGCTTGGGAGGGAAGATGGTTGGTGGGTTCAGTTTTGAATGTGTCTGGAGGACATGAAGGTGAAAAAGGCCAACAGGCTCTCGAGATACAAGGGCTCTAGAGAGAGGATGGGCACTAAAAGGTAGATCTGGAAGTCATCACACACAGAGGAGACAATGAAACTCTGATTCTGGGTGACATCTCAGAGGTGGGAGCTTTGAAGGAGGGAATAAAGAGGCAAAGGTTAAAAATCCCACATACATGGAAGGGGGATAGAGTGAGGGAGGAAGAAGAGATGGAGAAGAAGCAATCAGAAAAGTCGAAGGAGGACCGGGAGAGCCCTAGGTCCAAGGTGAAGCACATTTCAAGAAAAGACAAGATCAAATTCTGAAAGGCGGGTGAGGAGGATAAGCACTTACATCCAAGAGGGGTTTTAAGGTGGTCACTAGTGTGAACCTTCCAGATTCCAGGGCATAGTGAGAACAGTAACTAATTCCATGGGATTAGACAGCATATGGAAAATGAAGTGGAAAAGTGCAAATATTATTATTTTAATAAATTTGAAAAATAAATGAAAAATAAAGAAGACCTGTTTGAAGGAGAAAGTGAAGTTTGTGATGCTTTGTGTTCTGGCATCAGTAAGAAGTGTCCCTGTTTACAGACTCAGGAGAAGGGTCTGCTGGAAAAGGAGGGATGGAAGTAAGGAGTGATGATGGATGGATGAAGGCTCTCAAAGAGGCACGAGGGAACAGGATCAAAGATGCAAACAGAAGGAACGAGACGAACATCTATATCCTCCGCTAAGACAGAAAGGAAAGGACAGAGGATGGAGTAAATTAACACATTTTACATTGGAAAGCAAGGAATTTGAGGCTCTCGTAAGTCAAACTTCTTTTCAACTAGTGGACATAATAGTTACAAATGAATGTGAGCGGAATAGTTTTTCATAGAATTTACGTAAGAATCTGAAACATATGTCCTGAATATTTATTAATAAACAATATTTATTAACCTTTTCCATGCTAACTGTTCAAGGTTTCAAGTGGAAAACACAGCCAACAGAACAGTTAGAATGTGCCAGGCAAAGCCTGATTACAGACCTACTGCCCAAAACACCTCTCACAGTAGCTTTCTTTGGTGAATTCAATATGGCTTAGGGTCTGACCCTACTGCTCTGGATGGATCTGCTCTGGATGGATCAATCTCAGAGATAACCAGTTCAAAACATCCTTCCTAAAATGAATAACATGGGCCATGTCAATCTCTTCTTTGCTGAAGGGGCCAGTGCTTCAAGAATATTACTATCCTGTTTCAATTATAGAAATTTTGACCTTATTTCCTGTTGCTTACTTATAGATAAGGGGAACAATCATTTAATGAAACATCAAATGCAAAACCAACATTTAAAAATAAAATTCAATTCATAACAGCATTGTTACTCAATCCTGTAGTTTTGATCTACTGCTTGAGAATTTATGGTAGAACAGGAAAAAATCTTCAGTAATTTTAAAATAAGTTAACTCTTGGTGAATCAGCATATACTGAAGGAAAGAAACATTCAAACCCATTTAACATTTTTCACACAAGTATTCCAACAGTTACACACACACGCATATGGTTTCCTGAGAACACAGACCTAATTTTTGTGATTCTTGAAAGAGAATATGTCTGTTAAAAATGTGATGAGGATGAAATTAAGGATCATAAATTAGTAAGTGTAAAGAAGTTTCTGATTAGAAAATTTGTATTTTGTGTTCAGTGTTGGTCATTTTAATTTGGGTGGGAAAACTTAAACTATTTTGGGTATATTATAATGTGTAATTTGGATGATAAAAACACACACACTACAATAAATCCTTTCTAAGTGTTAAAGTATTATAATTCTATATTTTGGTTTATTTCAGGCCTCCATGCTTCCACCCCTACTTTGCTTAGCACTGCCAGGGCAAAAGGGATGGTAAGCAAACCCTGCATGGCTGGTTGACTGTGATCTGATTTACTCTCCTGCAGGGTTCTGGTAGTACCCTGATACCTCCCTGACCACCCTAAGGCAAGACATGGGCTGATGTTTTTATGTCTAGCTCCCCCTGCTCCATCTATATATATATTTTTTTAAACATGGAAAAGTTCTTATTTTGCCAAGCTTGATACAGTCATCTCTCTACTTATAATACTAAATGAACATACCCAGAAAGGAATACGAATGTGCAACCTCAGCCAGAATATGTCCTGATCTACAGGGGAAGACACCTAGGCACACACGAAAAAATCTTCTAAAGCTTAAGTAAAAGTGATCATTTTCCATTCCATTTCTGCCAACTGTTCTGTAGGGAAGTACAATACTGCCAGAATTCCTACAGAACAGATTGTTGATACAAAAGGTAAATTTTTGGAGTCAGGATAGAAATGAAACCCTGGCATTGCACATCTGAGTCTCTGGTCTAATCTAAACCCTTGGTTATCTTCCAGAGCCACAGCTGAAGTGAGGCCATGGCTTCTGCTCTCTGGGGTCTGGTCTTCCAGATCTGAGTACTCCTAAGGGTAAATCCTGGGCCCCTGGAACGAAATTACCAATCCTTATAGGAACTTTGACTGAGTTTCAAATGAGCTTAGTATGTAAAAGAACTCTTGTGTAAATTCTACCGGAACCCTGGAGGGGTCACCTGCACCTAGTTCTAGGAAAGGCAGAAAAAGGCCCAAGCATGGGTGGCTGTGGCTATTTTAAATGCAGCTCCATAAGAAGGCCTTAAAAATAAGATGTGGCACCCCAGAAAGAAGCACGTGAGAGGAGGGGAAAAGAGGGAATTCCAGAGTAGTACTTAGATAGAAAAAGATCAGTTTTTATATTATATAGTGTTCTATCTGGAAAAAGAATTAGAGCAAGAGTTTTGGCAAAACAGTTATATCCATTTTTTCCTGAATTTTTTTTTTTCTGATCGTTATTATTATGTCTTAAATATACAGGGATTTGTTTTTATTTTAGTAGCTTTAGACCTATAGGACCTTTTGTGGTTTATGTGTACCCAGTCAAGAGTGGAGAGCTCGGGTGTGTGTGTGTTTCAGGGCTGCCTCATGTGACCAGAGATAGTTCTTGGATCTGAGTACCCAGGGGCTGATTTTCAGATCTTCTGCCACAGGTCAAGAAGAATTAATGTCCCCATACATTTGCTACACCCTGTGGTTTCTCTGGAGAGGGAGAATTATTTATGGGTATATCTCTTGTGAATTAGAAAGAGGTCTCAACTCTACCTGGGGTGACATGGGCTTCTTCCACGGAAAAGTCACCCAGTAGCATAGAAGTAAGAGGGTAAATACCTGAAAGAATGAGGGAATGTTGGTCATTTGTGGATTTTCATCACCTTATTTAGTAAAGTAATTAGGAAAATAGGTTAATCAAGAACAATCTAGTTTCTAAAGAAAAAAAAATGTGGACTACTAGGAAGGTTGAAAGTGGGACTGATGATAAAACTATAGAAAGTGTCTGAAAATTAGTCACAAAATGGCCTAGTAATGGCTTGATGATGAGGTAGGCACACAGTTCTTGGTACAAGCCCCTCTTCGGCCTTTATTCTATCCTGCAGGGTGGCTGGCGCGTATTAAAAAACTCTACAGGTAAGCTCATAGCAGTAGACTACAGAGTGAAGGGGTAGAGTGAAAGCGTAGAGTGAGAGCGGTAAGCAGGCTGCAAACTCCAGAGCTGTATGGACCCAGCCACAAGGTGAGTAAGAGTGAACTCACCCTCCCTGACAATTCCTTTTCTCCAAGTTATTCCAGTGAACTGAAAGGTCATACCTACCTGGATTTCGGGGTGGGGTAGGAGGCGCTCAGTCAGGGTACTATGGTACCACATACGCGGTATTACACTACATCACCCACCTGAGGTCTTCAACAGCCCAGCTCCCTGTCCCCACACTTCTCGATGCCTAGAGTTGAGTAACCTGTGCTTTTACTCCCACCTCGGGTTCTTTTTTTTTTTTTTTTTTTTTTAAGATTTTATTTATTTATTTGAGAGAGGCAGACACAATGAGGGAGGAAACACAAGAAGAGGGAGTGGGAGAGGGAGAAGCAGGCTTCCCGCTGAGCAGGAAGCCTGATGCGGGGCTCGATCCCAGGACCCTAGGATCATGACCCAAGCTGAAGGCAAATGCTTAACCGACTTGAGCCACCCAGATGCCCCCCACCTCAGGTTCTGAATTCCATCTTACTCTTGACAAATGGGAACTGAAGGAGCCCAAGGTCAATTATTCGAACCTTAAGCTCCCCTTCCAGTGACCATTACTAATTAAATATTTACAGCTGTGCACTAGATCACACACCAGAGGCACAAAGAGGATATATTTGAGTGTTTGAACTGAAATGTAAAGAAAAAACAGGAATTCCCAAGGATCTATCCTGACTTACACAAAACACCTGCTGTAGAGTTTGCAGAATACCCAGGAGTCATTGTTCAAAAAGCATTAAGTATTTCAAGACAGTGACAATAGAGCAGCAGACCACATGGGGTTCCCATCTGAGCAGTGATTGCATGTTCATGAAGCCAGTCATGGTTACACAAACTTGTTCTCTTTGCCTAAAATCCCAAACTCCCAAGAAGTTGGAACCTGTCTTTTATCACTTTCCACTCATTCTCAGTAGTAGAGTCTGGATCCTACTAAGTGCTGACAGACTTTGCTGGCTGCCTAGAATTTTGCTGTATGCTGTGGACTCTCAACACGCAGTGTCATTGCAGCCAAGGTCCAGGACACCACATTCTTACCTGAACTATGCCTTCCATCTATTGCCATATGTCTAGATGTCCTTCGTTGCCTGATCAGTAGAACCTCCATTTATGGTCAGCCAGACTTCCTCTCATCCTTTGAACATCTGACACCGTGCCCTGAGGGGTTGAATGGGTAGTTATATTTCAGGTCCTGGACCTTCCAAATTCTTACTCTGGCTCTGGAAGTGTGGGAAATTGTGAAATCATAACCCTATGGTGAAAAGAAATATCCCAGTACCCCAACTCAAGTGGACCAAATGAAAAGCAGTATGACTGTTCTCCTGGCCCTTTTATATCAAAGACTTTGCCTCTCTCCAAGGAAAAATGAGCCAGTGGGAATAGCATTACTCCCTAAAGATCAACAAAGAATTTTGGTATGAACATAGCTGCCTAAATCGGCATTCTCCCTTTCTCCTCTTGAAAAGCATCCAAAAGCACACTCAACTTCTGGCAAAACTAGAAGAAACTCTAAAATATTTGTTAAGGGTTGCCAAAAGCAATCAAGTTCACTCAGGAGCTTCGTGGAGAATACTGGAGAGAAGCCAAACAGAAATTACAATGGTAAGAACACAGCTGTGGGAGGTCTTACAAAGTAATGGTAAAAAATCACTCTCTGAAGTGAAGAGGTCCATTCCAAAGGGACCTTCCCTGCCACACTGGGGATGGAAGTGGGAGTGAGGTGACCTGGTTCGGTTCAGAGAAGCAAAGGAGAATGAATTACATGATGAATCACGAAGACAAGCCATATTTGCAGGAAGCAGCCTGTCTTGATGGCAGCCAAAAAGAAGAGAGCCTCAGAGGTTTCTGAATCGCAGCTGCATGCAACCCTACCCTGTCCCTTCCTGCCTTAAATGAAAAAAAAAAAAAAAGTGATAAAACATCAAAAGTATCTAGTTTCTATAGTTGAAATAGAGGAACCTATCAAGGGATCTCCCCTCTCCCCTGCTGCTAACTCCTAAAAGGAGTTGCTTCCACCAGAAAATTTTACCAAATCTTTAAAAGGTATATAATTATACTGTTATTGAAACTGCTCCAGAGGGGGAAAAAATTAAAAGAAACATACACAAATTCTTTTTATGGAGTAATCATAGTATTAACGTCAAAACATGATGAGTCCACAAAAAAAAACATTCCCAAACTACAGGTCAATATCACTCATGGATATCAAAGTGAAAATCTAAATAAAACGCTAGCAAGGAGCACCTGGGTGGCTCAGTGGGTTAAAGCCTCTGCTCAGGTCATGATCCCAGCGTCCTGGGATCAAGTCTCACATCAGGCTCTCTGCTCAGCAGGGAGCCTGCTTCCCTCTCTCTCTTTCTCTCTGCCTGCCTCTCCTTCTACTTGTGATCTCTGTTTGTCAAATAAACAAATAAAATCTTAAAAAAAAAAAAAACGACGCTAGCAAATGGAATTAACAGTACATTAAGGAATAATGACTAAAGGATGGTCCAATATTAAGAATCATATTAATATAATTCACTACCAGTACTTCCAAGAAAAGAAAAATATATGCTCATCACCATTAGAAAAAATTTTTTTTGAAGAATACATCACAAAATGAGAATTAAGAGATACTGCCGTTGCGTGAGAAAATACATTTTTTCTTAGGGCCAAAGTCAACATCATGCCTAGGACCTGAGACAACGAGAGTAAAAAAAAGGGAGAAAGAGTTTTCACTGTATATTTTTATATGCCTCATGATGTTCAAATCACATGAATAAATTATCTATTAAAACTATGCATAATATGTTTAAAAGGAAAAGACCTTATCAGGCCTTCATTCCTTAGCTTTTCACTCATTTTCTTCTGTGGCGAACAATTCCTATGTGTGAGGTACCTTAAATCCTTCACCTCACCTGCCTCCAGAGAGAAGAGAGACTTGAAGAAGGTTAAATCCAAAAAAATAAAATAAAATAAAATAAATAAATAAGTAAATAAATAATAAATCAAGAAAAAGCCAATGAGACCCATAGGAGTCACTTCCTATGGGCCTTCGCATTTTTACCCTTCTTCCTTCCCCCGCTTCCCACAATGCTATCCCAGAACTTTGATCCAGGAATGTCCATGCTCTGAGAGCTAAAGTGAAAGAGGGAAGGAGATGGGAGGTCACTCTCTGTGAGGCGGGGTGAGTAAAGTGGGGAGTGTGCTTTGAGGCCCTCTGCACATTGAGGAATGCCTGTCCACCCAGTCCCGCTTCCTTCAGTCTTTCAGAGCTAGAGGTACCATTCAAAGGTGCTGGGGGAAGAAGTAGAACATAGTCACAGCACAGCTAGGTGAGTTATCTTATTAAAGAAAGGACATAAGAGCTCCCATATCATTGAAAAGGAGGGCAAAGGTATTAAAAATTGTAATCTTCAGGCCTATTCTGATTGAAAGAACCAAAAGCCTCAAGGATACTGTAAAGACCTATCAGTTGCTACATAAGCCAACTCTGCTCATTTACTGAAATCAGTATCTTATGTAAAATGACTACATGTCTAAAATACAAATTTAAGAATTTGTTACTTGGAAGAATGACAAATATTTCAAAATGTGCCAAGAGTATCTTACCCACATATTTACTTTCATTATCTTTTACATGATATATCTTTTTGTCTGGAGACAAACAGTAAAAATTAGTGGATATTTTTAAAAGTCTGTGGATCATCAATTTTTTAAAAATTTTTTTATTAACATATAATGTATTATTAGCCCCAGGGGTACAGGTCTGTGAATCATTAGACTGTGGATCATCAATTTTAAAACTTTGCCCTTTGGTTAAGGAGAGAAAGGAAATTACAACTGAACATGAAATTTATAAAATGATGGATTACAATGGTAGTCATAGTGATTTCTACCTTTCTCATTTAATCTCAGAATCCAAAACCAGTTTATCCAGACTTAATTAAGCATCACTACTAGCTGGAGATTGTTTTCTATCCTACCTTAGGACAATGGCATCTGAGAGAATGGAATCAATTTTGCAGAAGAAATCAGGAGTAAGAACAAATGACTGGTTCCCACCCTTTGATCAGCTGGTAAAGTGGTCCCAAACTTTTGCTGC
Organism: Mustela erminea; assembly: GCF_009829155.1. Lineage (NCBI taxonomy): Eukaryota > Metazoa > Chordata > Mammalia > Carnivora > Mustelidae > Mustela > Mustela erminea. Next base: position 86,694,084 of record NC_045624.1, on the reverse strand, counting down.
AATCTCAGTGAGCACATTTGTATAGAATTTAATGACTTCCTTCTATTTTGGAGTCTATACCTCAATTCTGCAATCACTTGAAACTCTCTACAAAGCCAAGGTTGAGAGAATCCATGTGGTTCCATATATGTCCATGTCATCAGGGCACGAAGGACACCCAACATACTTCTATAACCTCATGTTCATTTCCATATGGGCGAACAATAAACACTGTCCAACAAACTAAAACCCAGATGAAGAACTGGTGTTATAAAAAATTTTAATGAGTGTGTTTTCCCAGATCTCCTCCTCAAACTGGACCAACAGCCAGCCCAGGAGCTACCAGTCAAGAGGAAGAATACCTAGAATGGGAAAAGGTAGCAAGTGTACACCAGGCAACTTGCCAGCTGCCTTTTGGGTTCTAGATCTGTTCAATGTTCATGGGATACAAGCAACAGCTGTTTCAGGGTGCGAGGAGGTGGCAGGGAGAAGGAACAACAAGAAAAGCAAACCTCAGAAAGGCAGTATCTTCTTTTAGTCCCAGATGTGGCAGATGACTGACTCACCCCGCCTACCACACACAGCAAAGCAGGAAGAGAGTCACAGGGTGTAAAGACGGGAGAGTCTAAAAGGACAGACCCAACTTCAAGAAGAGTTTTGCCAACTGCACCACTGATGGGACATCTATTCAGGGTGAGTGGCTTGAAAGAGGCCCCTCCTGGGCAAATACACGACTGGCAGCAGCCCTCAGGAACCTCTTAATCAGGAAGGTCTGGCGCCACGAGAGAACTTCAAGGCCACTCGTGTGGCTTCGACTGGGTCCCAGGAAGCAGAGCCCGAGCCAAGTAATTTTGCAAGTGATTTATGAGGCAGTGTTCTCGAGAGACAAACTTGTAAGGAAAGGAGGGAAGCAGAAGCTGCCAGGGGAAGGATAAAGCAAAGATATTCTACTGAAATCTCACCTCGGCGTCATCCCCTGGAGGGCTCTAGAGTGAAAAATAGATGCACGACAGAGATCTTTCACCTTGAGGAAAAGGAGCTGGGGTTTTGTACCCCTGGTACAAGTCACTTGCAGGTCTCTGGAGGGTGGGAAGTGTGTAACCATTCAGGCAGGACAATGAACCTCCAATACAGGCAATTCTCCAGTGAAAGTTACACATGTGAGTCCACAGCAGCCAATGTTCATGGAGTGGGAGGGGCCGGTGGGTGAGCTGTGGCAAATGTGTGCAGGTCTGACAGCTGCTACCACAGCTTGCATAGCCTAGACTGCAAGCTCAACCACTTAGTGCTCAAGCTTATCTCCTTTCTAAAAGAGCTATCTATATTCGTAAGCGGCGGCTCTTATTACACTAAAAAAAAAAAAACTGAAGTGGGGTGCCATTATTTCCAGTATTTAGGAGACATTTAAAAATTTCAACTTCCCATTATGCATAACAATGCATAATTTCAAAATATTGCCATGAACACACTACATCCCTCACCAGCTACCATGGTCTTGTGCTCTTTTCTGATTCCCAGTCTCCAACCATATCTCTTTTTCCATCTCCTTTTGTGGCCATAAGACTTCTCAGGTCCTGTCCCCATTGCTCTGGACTAATGGCATCTATCCTTTAGAAAAGGAAGTACAAGTGACCAAATCTCAGAACTTCTCCCTCAGAGAACAAGGAGTCTCTTTTCTCTACCAGTGGACTCCAAAAAAATTAACTGAATCATGTCTCTAGATTCCAAATTGCCATTTTTATGGATCCAGATGTGTTGGAGGCCTGCAAGTAATTTTGTGTGGCTGGGGCCTACAGTGAGGGAAAGTGAGAGATGAGGCAGGAGTGACAAGTAGAGCCTGATCATGGAGATCCTTGTATGTCCTTAGTCAAGGCCTTATTCATGGACATGCAGAACGTCTGTGTGAAAATAAACCAGCATTTAATAGATGAGAATTACATTGCCCAGTAAGACAAGTGACATGACTGACCAGTGGCAGAAATGAGACCCAAAGCTGTTTCCTAGTTTCATCTAGCGTTTCCTAACAAGTCGTTCCTTCAAAGGCCAGACCTGGTACTTTATTCCATGAGCAGATAAGTCTCACGCTCCTTTAAATAAATCAGAATTCCCAACACCCCACTCTCAACCACTCTAGTTTAAATGCCGGCACAAATACCAACCTATATAAATTCCTGATTTTGCCCACAGGCTGTTCAAGATTTCATTATTGTGTGGCTTGTTTGCCTACCAAACACCTTGTTCTCACCATAATTTCAGCTCTGGGATGCTCTGTGTGTGCAACAATAGTGGGATATGTTCCATAATTTGTTATATTTTTCAGACACTTAACTTTCTAATGAAGTGTTTCAAAACAGCTTCCAGTGCAAAGTGGTACAAAGAGGCAACTCTCAACTTGCCAACTGGGCATAAATAACTAATGTCGAAGCCTTAAAATCACAGATCCTTGAAATATTCTGAGGACAGTCCACTCCAATTGTCCAAGTAAAGTCATTTCTTTTCTTTTCTATTCCAAATATATTTTCCATTTCTTGGAAGGGCATTTCCTCTGTGACTTTTCATCTGCTGGTGGGCAGGGCTGTCTCACCATTAGCCTACTCACAATTAGGTGTTAACCGAGTTCCGTTCCACTTTATGCCTTTTCGTAATCAAGGGATGGCATATGTTGAGCACCTGCTGTGCATTCGGTACTCAACTAGATGACTTGCATATGTAACCTCACCTAATCTTCACAACAATTCTGTGAGGTAAAATCACATTTCCTGTTTTACAGTGAAGGAGAGAGGCTCAGGGAAGTTAAATGTTTAATCAAGTTCTCATGGCACAATGATTCACACTAGGGTCTCTTTTCTTCAAAGGCCTTGATTTACCTACTATGCAATACTTTCTTCTCTCCATACTTGTATCCATGATGGTATGCTTCAAAGCATTGTTTGGTATAAAAGTGCAATGAGTGAATACCATTCAAACAATAAACCTCATCCTAAAGTTTCCATTTTCTGTTCTGCATATGAAGACAATGAAACCTAAACTTACAAATGAACTCAGGAACAGATGAGATGATCAGGAAGAAAGTGCTAGAAAGTAATAAACTGCTACAGAAACATAAACGATTATTGTATGTGTGGCATACAATAGGCACCACAGAGAAATTTGGGGGTAGAAAACAGATGTTAGGGCAGAGAGAGCTCAAAAGTCATGCAGGTTTGGCTGACACAGAGATTCCGGGAACTGAATGCATTTCCTTCTTGGGGCTGTTTCATGTTGGTACCAGTAGAAGAAGTGCCCTGTATGTCCCCTCGACATCTCCTGGTAGTTCTGGGGTGCTGGAGAACTAGCAAACCTAAGAATGCCTTGGGGATCCCTCAGAATAGCCATTGGACAGTTAAATGCCTGAAGAAAATAATAATTCCTTAATGAAAACTGTTAGTGCTAATATGTTAGTGCTTACTGTGAAGGACAGGCAATGACTAGATTTAGGTAAATGGAGCCCATTCTTTTCTCTGCTTTCAGATAGGATCCTGGGGACACCTGGAGATTTCTTCTCCTCTCACCATGTGGGCTGGAGCCAACGGGCAACCCCAGCCTCACCAACCCCAGCGCACTGCAGACTCTAGTCAAGGCAGGTTTGCTTGGGACTGGTTCTCCTCAATGGTGCAATGAAATTTCTCATGACAGCACCAACATATCACTTCACCAGTTGTTCTGCACAGCTCTCAAAAGATTATTTTATTTTACATTTAATTTTTTTAGATTTGAGAGAGAGAGCATGTGCATATGGGGGGGAGGGAGGGGCAGAGGCAGAGAGAAACTCTAAGCAGACGCCACACTAAACCTGAAGCCAGACATGGGGCTCCGTCTCACAACCCTGAGATCATGACCTGACACTCAATGGACTCTGCCACTCAGTCACTCCACAAAAGACTATTTTGCCAGATTATTGCCCCCTAATATGGTTCTGGGACAGGGTTGTCTTATTAGCACCTGCCTTCAGTCAGTGCTCACTGCCTCCATGAGGCATTCTTGCTACATCTGGGGGCACTTCATTTTGGCATTAGAGATAAAACTAATAGTTGAGAACTGACTGTGTAGCAATACACCAAGGAGCACCTGGAACTTGGTAAGGCTCTTTCACTGGTAGCCTGTAAGTGTTTATCCAACTCTTCCTAAAAGAGAGATTTAAAATGAAGGACAGGACTCATGGAGAGAACCCACTTGTAAGTAGCATCAAAGGACACCACAGATCCCTGTAGTATGGGAGCCTCATGCCAGGGACATGCATGATACAAGAACAAGGAAAAAGGTAAACCACTGGCCAGTAATGGATCAAGATGAGCAGAAGTGGCTTCATCTCCACCCTGCTGCCATTTTCCCTCTGGAGGACTCCATGCCTCATTAAGACTTTCTGTGTCCCAGTGAGTGGAGCAGTGGTGAAAAGAGGACAAAGGACCAAAAAAGCAAACAACAAAACTGCTCCAAGAACCCCCAAGGCCCATGATCTCTTCACTCATTCAGGAGCTATGACTTCTAGGAACCTCTGGTGACTGAAGCCCCAGAATCCCGCAGACCCAATGTTTTCCCACGGTAGCTCTTTCTGTGGAAGCTGAAATAATTTCTCAACCAATCAGGAGTTTTATTAAAATAATGGAGCCTCATAAAAGGGTTCCAATAAAACTTTCAATCTAATAAAGTCCTTTTTGATTCATGGGGATTTTTTATAACTTCTTAACTTTAAAAGTATTATATCTTCATTGTTTAAAAAATGGTCATGGAATAAAAACAGAAAGGTAACAATATATATACAAAGCACTCACATTTAACATTTTTATGCTCATTCTTCCAATCTTTCCTCAACCCAAAATATAAAGGAAGCTTGGGAGATTTTAATAATTATTCCCCATGGGGTTCAACATGGACCAATCCCTACTCCTTTTCACATGTTGTTCGTATGTCTCTAAAGTTCTTCCCTCTCACTCAACGTCTGGCTAATTTCGTCATCCTTAAGATCCCAGTTAAGTGTCATTTCCTCAGTGAAGCTGTCCTCAACCTATTACGTTCTTTTTGCTATTTCCCTTCTAGGACAGCATTCCTTTCTTTAAACCACATCATTATGTTCATAACCATTCACTCATTCATGTGACTATTTGATTAAGATTTATCTTCTCCACCTAATGGTAGGCTGCATGAGAACAGAGACCACACTGGATTTGTTCAACACTTTATGCCTATGGCCAAGCACAGTGCCTGGCACACAGAAAATATTGATAAATATTTACTGAATGAGGCACCTATAAGAAATTATATTCTGTACAGACCAATATCACAATGAACTGTTTAACACAGATCAACAGTAATTCATCAAATGGCCCCTTCCCTGCCTTAAAGTAGCAATTGCCCAGATGTGTGTTCCTATGGAGTATATTTATTTCTAGATTATCTAATAACGAGATTTTAGTGAAAAGAATTCTTCCAAAACATGTCCTTTCTTTTTCTCTTTTCCATTTAGTAATAAAAAGAAGAGAGAATCTATAGACTCATAATCAGGTTTTTAGAAGTCATACTGTCATTTCCTCCAATATTTGGGTCTTTTAATACGTAATGGTTGAAAAAAATCAGGAATAGTATCAAGAGTCAACATCATCTGAAATCTAGTTTCCCAATGCTTTCACCAGGACTGTTCTGTCACATTAATTTGCTATATTATATCTCTTGTGTGGTATCTCCAAGTTGGAAAATCTTTGATGATATTTTTCATTTGTTAAATTTTTCTGTGATAATCATGGAGAAAGAAGTTCCTTTGGGCCTGCCCATTTTTTTTTTTTTTAAAGATCTTACTTGAGAGAGAGAGAAAGCAGGAGCATAGGGAAGAGGGAGAAACAGACTCTTCGCCAAGCAGGGAGCCAGGCATGGAGCTCGGTCCCAGAACCCTGAGACCATTCCCTGAGCCGAAATCAGATGCTTAACTGACTAACCCACAAAGGTGTCCCTGGGCATGTCCATTACTGAAAGAAGTGGCTAGACATTTGTCAATGAAAAATGCCGAAAAGATCCTCTAATAAGTGTTTTTAATAATAAACAAATGCTACTGCTCCAATTTCTCTAACCTCAGTAAGCACAAGACATGCTACACTGAGGCAAGAAGAAAATTACTTCTTAAATTGACTAATGTGAGTGACAATATCTGTTAGAAATTTTTCTCAAAAATAGAAGGTTAAAAATCGATAGCAAAAAACCATTGATGTGGGATGCCTGGGTGGCACAGTCATTAAGCATCTGCTTTAGGCTTGGGTCATGATCCCAGGATCCTGGGATCAAGCCCCACATATGGCTCCCTGCTCTGCAGGGAACCTGCTTCTCCCTCTCCCACTCCCCCTGCTTATGTTCCTTCTCTCCCTTTGACTCTCGCTGTCAAATAAATAAAATCTTAAAAACAAAACAAAACAAACAAAAAAACCCGCTTCTGTTTTATTAATTTCATGTTGTTCCACTCAGAAATAGAAAATAAATCAGTTACCATCTTCTAGTCATACAGTCTAGACAAGCATTTTCAAATACTACTTTGAGAAAAGGTAGTGTGTACTACTATGTTTAGAAATTTATCTCTAAACAAAGTTAAATGTGTTCATTTATTACAGGACTTCTCAGAGTCTTTGTGAACTATAAAGCTGCTAAAATGAAATCAGAAGTGTATATGCTTCAGGGTGCCTGGGTGGCTCAGGTGTTAAGTGTCTGCCTTCAGCTCAGGTTGTGATCCCATGACTCTGGGATCGAGTCCCGCATTCGGCTCCTTGCTCAGTGGGGAGCCTGCTTCTTTCTCTGCCTCTGCCTGCCATTCTGCCTGCTTGTGCACTCTCTCTCTCTCTTTCTGACAAATAAATAAATAAATAAATAAATTCTTAAAAAAAAAAAAAACCCAACAACAGCTTAAAACAACAGCTTGGGTTTCTATACAAACATAACAAACTAGCAGAGAATCTGAGAAAACAATCTCATTTACAATTGTATTGCACCAAAAAGAATAAAATACCCAAGAATAAATTTAACCAAGAAGGTGAAAGACCTGTACTCTGAAACTTGCAAGACAGTGATAAAAGAAATTGGAGATGACACAAATAAATGGAAAGATATACCACATTCATGGATTAGAAGAATTCATATCATGAAAACGTCCATACCATCCAAAGCAATCTATGTAATAAATGCAATCCATAGGGGCACCTGGGTGGCTCAGTGGGTTAAAGCCTCTGCCTTCAGCTCAGGTCATGATCCCAGGGTCCTGGGATCGAGCCCCACGTCAGGCTCTCTGCTCAGCAGGGACCCTGCTTCTCTCTGTCTCTGCCTGCCTCTCTGCCTACTTGTGGCCTCTGTCTGTCAAATAAATAATAAAAAATCTTTAAAAAAAATAAATGCAATCCATACCAAAATACCTATAGCATTTTGCACAGAACTAAAATAACCCTAAAATTTGTATAGAATCACAAAAGACCCTGAATAATCAAAAAAGTTTTGAAAAAGAAGAACAAAACTGGAGGTATTACAATCTCAGCTTTCAAACTATATTACAAAGCTATAGTCATTAAAACAGTATGGTACTGGCACAAAAACACACATAGATGAATTAATCTATGACAAAAGAGGCAAGGATATACAATGGGGCAAAGAGAGTCTCTTCAATGAACAGTATTGGGAAAATAGCTATATGCAAAAGAATGAAATTGGGACCACCTATACTGTATACAAAAACAAACACAAAATGGATTAAACACCTAAATGTAAAACCTGAAACCATAAAACTCCTGGAAGAAAACATAGGCAATAAACTCTTGGAAATAGATCTTAGCAGTATCTCTTTGGTTCTGTCTCCTCAGGCAAGGACAATAATAGCAAAAATCAACAATCGGGACTACATCAAACTGAAGAGCTTTTGCATAGTGATAGAAACTATTAAAAAATTACAATGTACAGAGTGGAAGAAGATATTTGCAAAGAATATAACCAATAATGGGTTAATATCCAAAACACATAATATATAAATACTAAAATATATGGTTTCTAAAATATACAGAATGTATAAAATGCTATCAAACAGCATCTACAGAGAAATCATTTGTGAAAGGAGGTCAGTTAATACCGTGAATGTCATTGTTGTTTTGCTTTAAGTAATTATCAAAAGCACTTTGACTTTCCACAACCCTGATATGTCAGCAGCCATCAACATCAAGGCAAGACCCTCCACCAGCAAAAAGATTATGACTTGCTGAAAGCTCAGATGATAGGTAGCAGTTTTTAGTATTATTTTTAAATTAAGGTATATACTTGTTTTTAGACATAATGCTATTGCACACTTAATAGTCCACAGCAAAAAAAAAAAAAAAAATCATTTGACTTGCTTTATTATGGTATTTGCTTTATTGAGGTGGTCTTGAACTGAATCCGCAATACCTCTGAGGTATGCCTGTATGTTTAAGTTGATCCATATCAAGACTCTACTCGTCTTAATAACCTACAGTGGTTCTCATTGCCTAAAACACAAAGTTTTTGCAAGGATCCTATGCCCTTTGTGATTTGATTCTGGTTTACATTTCTGGACCTTTTTCTCAATACCCAGTGCATCAGACATACCACTATTCCCCACCACACTGCATACTATTTTTAAACCCCTGTGCCTTTATCTCTTTTATGATTTTATCTTGGAATGTGCTTCCTCCCTGCTTTCCACCAAGAACCCACCTTCTCTCTCTGCTCCAGAAAATAAAACCGATACGTAACTCCTTGTTTATGCCTTTTCAGCATATATGTCTGCTCTCTACATCCCTATTCTAAAGCCCCAGGATCTTTGAGGTCAAGGATAATTTCTTAATCTTTTCATTCACCTTGGCCCTAGCAAAGTGTCTTTTTATAATAAATATTCAAATATTTGTGCAACTGAATTGAACTGAATCTCAAAATAGACCTTCAAAAAGGTCTTGAGAAGCAGATCAAATTCTAATTGTTCAGGGATGACTTATACCTGCGCTTTCCAGAAGGCTGGGGACAAGCTAAATTAGGCTGGAATGATTTTCTTGTACTGTGGGGAATTGGGGAAGAAGCAAGAGGTCTCTGTATTTATTTCACCTTACCTCTCTGTTAAGTAGATCTCTGGGGCCTCCTGGCTTGGGAGGTTTTCCTCCTCCCTGCTAGTGGTAGGTCTGAAGGCAGAATGGTGAGCTTGGGGGCAAAAAGCGCACTGTGTGTTTGTGTGTGTGTATGTGTGTTTGTGTGTGTGTGTGTGTGCGTATGTGTGTGTAAGTGCGATAAGAGGGATAGGTATGTCCTGCAGCTTTATAAATACTTTTCCCTAAATAAATGTTTTACTTTTCTTTTTTCTTTTAGTGAAGGGTGAGCATCAAGGAACATGTGCAGTCCCTTCAGATCCTGTTTGTCAAACTCAGTTTTTAAAACAAATTTACTGTAAGATTTATTTAGCACGTACCATGGGCCAGACCCTATTCTACATGGTCGACATGGGTATCTCACCCAATCCCCACAACAACCTTACAAAATAGAGACTGCTTTATTCTAATTTTACAATCAATGAAAATGAGGTACAAAGTGGTTCTATAATTTGCCCAAGGTTATACTGTAGAGATGGGATTTAAAAACAGCATGTTCTGACTGCAGAGCACAAGTTCTCCACTGTAATGCATGGGTACACAGGCACAAAGTTGACATTCGATAAATACCTGTTTTCTTGGCAAATAGTGAAAGCAACTCATGAGATAGCAAGATTATAGGAACCAAGCATAATTGTACCAAAGCTTTGATAATGTTAGTTGACCTACCTTCCATTTGCTATTCATTGTGTAGTAGATACAAGTTAAAAAAAAATAAAAGTAGGATATACAGGTTTTCCACTGAGAAGTCAAACTGGTTAGAATGTACACAAAGAAAATCTTTATTGTCATTAAGAGAAAACTTTACACAGACCAATCACAAAATACACAGGAAAACATTTTAACAGATGGTAAAACTTAAGTTTGAAAGAAGCATGTATTCCCCACAGAATTCTAGTAGTTGTTCTCAATATGGACCGATTTATATTTCATTATTATATATGTTTTGCACATGTAAAAATGTTAGTATAATTCTGAACCCTTGGTTTGAAAATAGTTTTCTGTTTTACTGTCTCTAGTTCCACAAAGAATGAAATCATAATTTCATTAAAATTTATAGTTATTTGAAATTGGGAATATCTTTCAGTAGTATCATTAATATTTGTTACCAGTCATGCAGAGGGTCTAATGAAGGAGTTTCCTGCAATGTTCCATCAAATTTTATTTTGATAAGGCTTGAAATCCTCAATCAAGGATTGGATGGTGACATTTTACAATGAAACTGCATCTTTTAAGAAGCCAGGGTCATTAAAAAAGGACTATGCTTAATTAAAAGGGACTTAAGGGATAATAACCAAATATAATGGTACTGGTTTGAAAAACCAAAGTACAGAAAAATCCTGGGTCATTTGGGGAAATATGGACTTGACATGAAATTTTACCTAACTGGAAAGGAAATCATTGGTTGAAAAAAAAATTATATGGTAGTAGATATAAGAGTATTAACATTTTGATTAATTAAAAAATAAATATTTGCAAGTACCATATACATATATGCACACAAGGTATATGGAGAGATCTACAGAATGGTATGGTGATGATCTCCAAGTGGTGGGAATACAATGATTTATTCTATTCTTAATTTTTGCTTGCCTATGTTTTCTAATATTCTACAAAGCACATGTAATATTTAAAGTTTATTAAAGATAGAAGAAAGTAACTTTTGAGGACAGTACTTCATATCACCTATTTGATGGAAAGTGAGGCTAGCTTCTTAAAAATGCAACTTCCTGGGGCACCTGGATGGCTCAGTGGGTTAAGCATCTGCCTTCAGCTCAGGTCAGGATCTCAGGGTCCTGGAATTGAGACCCACATAGGGCTTCCTACTCAGCAGGGAGCCTGCTTCTCCCTCTCCCTTTGCCCCTTCCCATCCCTTGGTGTGCTCTCTTTCTCTCTGTGTCTCAAATAAAAAAATAAATAAAATCTTTTTTTTTAAAAAAGGCAGCTTCCCTCCACTTCTTATCTTTCTTTCTTAAAAGCATATAAAATTCATCAGTGCCAAGAGGCTGTCCTATATTATTTGCTCAATCATAGTGACTAAAATAGCATACATTCACTAATCTTGAGTAATGAAAATTTTATACTGAGTAAAGCATTTGATCAAAGCATTAATGATCTAACTTCAGTGTAAGATTTTTCATAGTATCTACACACATTTGTTAATGTAATTCAGTTTCAAAGTATCAATCCAAGTGGAAAGTACTGTCTGAACCTGCACTACACAGCTTTCTGATTCTATTAATTAAAACTAAGTGTATCCAGGAAAAACGAGGCCCAGAGTGGTTATGTAATTTCCCCAGAGTCACACAGTAGCGAATATTTTATCTGAGGTTCATCAAGGCTCCCATACGCTATATGCAGTGATTGTCAAGACCACAGATTTTGAAGTCATTATCTTTGTTTTGATTTCCTGCATTGCCATACATGATCAGGGCAAGTCACCTAAATATCTGTTTCCTCCTGTATAAACTAAGAGGAATGATATCCATGTTGTATCGACCATGAGGCTTAATGAAGTAATGCACATCAGAACGGTGGCTCGCACAGTGTCGGCACTTGTACGCACACGGTCACAAGGAGGGAAGGAGGGGGAGAAACAGAAGAAGACAACAATGAAACCACCTCGCTTTGTTGTGACAGTGACAGCAAAACATCCCATTCCCACCCAGCAGCTAGAGATTGTCAATAACTATCACCACTGCCATCAAAGACATTTGTTAAGAACACTCCATGGGATGCTTTGAGCTGAATTACAAGTACTGGCCTGACTTCTAGAGTCTACAAGACCATTAACACAAACACAGAAAATATACCATATATAAATACACCAAAAGTAAAGCACACCCTATGGAAAGAAATATTTAATTGTCTTATTGTATACAGCATAATCATCACACATCAGGAATATGATGAAATCAAAAATCATGGGAATTCCACGTTTATAAGGAGAGATCGTCTTCTTATTGGTCAAGGATGTCTCTGTAGAAAGGCTGAGATCTCTTGGACTCAGCGGAAACTCAGAAAGCGTCGACAAGGGAAAGGGTAGAAACAACCACACCAAAAAGGGGGCTGGGAACCAGGAGGGCAGCAGCCAGGATGGGACGCGTACGTAGGCTGCCCAGAAAAGGTCCCACCAGAAACTAGGTGACAGCAATGAGAGTCGGAGTAAGAGGGAAAAGGTGGAAAAGCCAGAGGGGTTGCTGTGAAGAGACAGCATCCATGAAAAGAAATGACAAGCATCTATACCTGTGGTTGTGCTACAGAGGCAGACTGGTTCAGAACATGGACCCTAGGGCTGGCGGACCTGGATACAGATTCCGCTCAGGGACTCACTAGCTCTGTGACCTCAGTCTGTCCTTATCCTCTTTGCCCCTCAGCTTCCTCATCTGTTCCACAGGGAACAACAGGTTGTGGTGCGAGTTCAGAGAGTTCCTATTTGCGGCTGCACGAATAGACAGCTCACAAAAAGTGCTAGATTGATGTAATCCCTTGGTCCCTTTCCCGGGGCAGATACTTGCGAAGGTCAGCGGCTCTCTCTAAGCCAGGTTAGTTTCAGCTGAGACATTCACAAATACCCTAAAATCCTGTCTCGCACACTACATTCCCTAAGTGGGACCATGTAGGAAACTTGTTGGTGAAAGAGTTCATTTCCTCAATTCAGTTAGCCCATGACACAGAAGTGCAATGGAATTACCAATAAAAGACAATTCTAGCTCAAGCCACGCAAAGTGATCATTTTTCCTTTTCTCGCTTTTGAAAATAGGGGGCCAGGTACAAAGAACACAGGGGAAAATTCCCACCAACATTCATTTTCTTCTTCTCTGAGTACCCCTACTGGTCCATCCTTCAACCTCTCAGTGCTGTTCTTTCCTTTCAGAAAGGAAACACACGGCAACACATGCTCTAATCGAACGTCTAAAGTCCACATGACACCCTTACCTAGGATCTGGGCATTCTCAGAGTGTGATGTCTTATTTTTACTTTATTTCGTTATTTATCTATTTTAGACGGTGCGGGGTGGGGCAGAGGGAGAAGAGTTTAGGTAAACTGGGTAAAGAGCATTAAGGATAGTTAATATGGTATTTATTTGAGGAGGAAATTTTCACACACACACACACACACACAGATAAAATCCGGTTTGACACCACTCCCAATTGATGCCTACCAGGAAGGACTCACAAAACAAGTACCATTGCCCAGGTTATTCAGGTGCACATCATCTGATACACTGATCGTGTGGGTCCTGCCACAAAAGGTGGCAAGGGCTCAGACAGACCCTCCCCTTTTCCTATGGTCACGAAACACAGTGCTGAGGAGCCAGGAAACATAGGGTCTGCCTTCATCAACGCCCCCCACCTCCCAACAATGCTTCTGTGTTTCTAGACCGCACTTACCATGCTCCCCAGCAGCCACTGCAGAAATAAATCCATCAGCTCAAAAGCAGCTGGCCCTCACTTTATTTACTCCAGTGACCAGAGGCTGGATCAGACTGTCCATATGTCTACAGAGCCAAGTTCTGATGTGAGCTTGTTAAATTGGATTCCCCACAGAATGAATCACACAAGAGCTGAGTGAATCAAAGTTCTCTTCCCTGGGAAGCACCTCAATGGTTAAAGGTATGAAATGTTTTCTCAACTCCTTCCTCCTATAGGGAATTGGTCATTCTCCATGGAAACCGTTCCATGCTGAAACTTGCCCATAGGACTCAGAGCCTGATGGCAGAACTTCACCTCTTTGCTCTTACTCACAAGGGCACAAGGGCTGGATCCATTTTACTGGCTTTCTAGAACTCAAAGCCCTCATTTCCGCCCTTTTGTTTCTGAAAATTTTTGAATGACCTGGCCACGTAAGCCAGCCAGTTTCTCAAGCTGAAGCCATCGGCAATAGTTTTCATTCCCCCCCAACTCTTGTAGAGGATGGCAACTTAAAAAAGGCATGTCTAGATTCGGTGGCAGCTAGCATTCTGGGAGCAATATACATTCTGCCAACGAGAACTCACTGGTCATGTGAGTTCTGGCTGGCAAGATAGGTACTTACGACCTCGTCAGCAGGATTTCTTATTGCGGTGTCCAGTCACCAGCTTCTAGCCAATGAAAGCAAAACAGAGGGAGGGAGGGCGCAAGCAGCTTCCCAACCTCTGGGTTGCAGTTAAGGTAGTTAAACCTCAAAATCAATAGTGCAGATGATTTCTGCTCCTCCAGCCCTTTCAATAATTTTGTGAATATCTAATTCTTTCTATCAAATCCTTCTGTTTGAAATACCTTGAATGCACTGAAAACTGACAGATCCATCTCTCCTGGGCGAGAATCTGAGAAAAATCTGCCCATTAGTGCTGCTAATGTTAGGGGAAGTTAAGTCTATGAGTCAGCCTACAGGTCAAAGACACGGTAAAGGATATGGAGAAGAGACAGGGGGAGAGGGGAGGGAGAGTGAGAAGGGGGGGCAGAGAGAGACAAAGAGGAAGAGAAGGCAGAGCAGAATGAGGGGGAGGAATAAAGGGAAAAAAAATGACCTAATGTCCAAATTGATCATTTGCTCAAAGCAAATCGGTGTTTTCAAATCTTCTTGTTTTCAAATATGGTCCTATCCAAACGTATCTAATTTCGCGATTGGGTGAGGAGACACCAACCCAGGAAATGTTATTAAATTGGCTATGCATCCATACACAGTTTGCCAAATCACAGAAGAGAGCCTGCTTGTCATGCAACACAATCTAATGCAGGGGTAATGACACAGATTAATCCCTCATAGTCAATTTGCCACTTTCTTCTTAAACAGAGATAAGCCTGTATAACCTACACTGTAATGCACTTCACAGTGTAGGAGCTCTATTTACATAAAGTATCTCATTGGCTCCCGATACCCTTTTGTGAAATGGGACAGTCTGGAATTCTTTTTTTTTTTTTTTTTTTAAGTATTTGAACTCATTTTATTTCACTTCAAAGCTCAGACTTTAAGACTCTTGCCCCTTGTCTTCATCAGGACAGGCAGGAATTCTTATTACTCCTGTTTTACAGTGTAAGAAACTTGACACTCAGGAAGACCCATGTGACCGCATTGCAGAGATGGGAGTTAAGCTAAAGTTTCCTGCCCTCTCCCCCAGTCCTAGGACCTTTCTGTAACCCCCCACCCCACGCCCAACACATCTGATGACACACCAGCCACGTGAGATGGGGAGGGAACCCACTTCTAAGTGAATTGCATGATACCACCCAAGAATAACAAACTAAAGTCACGGCCCTTGCCCTGACTTATGACCAATGTTAGACACTCTTGAACTTCATAGATACAAATACAAAAATGAAAACCACTTGGTTCTAGAGACAATGTTGGGGGAAAAGGACCCCAAGTTGAAGCTAGAGAGGAAATTGATGTTAATAAAGGTGGTGAAGACTGGAAAATCATTAGGATGAGTTTACTCCTACTAGTGATGAGCACTTTAGAGGGAGGGAGACAAAATTAAAGGAAGGCATCAGAAATATGGTTCTCAAGAAATGAAACAATGAAAACAGGAATCAAAACTTGGATGCTGATCCTGGGCAAATGTTATGCTGTTGGGACATGTGGAGTCCTGCAACTCAGTATCACTGACTTTTAAAAGATTTCAATTCCAGATAAAATCCCTTTTAATCCATAGCCAGGGATTATAGCTAGGTCAAACACCCAGTTCTATTTATCCAGAAAGTCTTGGCCCAACAAAAAACAGTGACATAAAAGCCAGTTTCCTTTAGCTGGGTAGAACTAATAGAAATATTGGCAGGGCTGTGCCGGAAAGGGGACTTAGCTGGAGGTTATAAAATTTGGGGGGGGGGGAAGAAAGAAAGAAAAGGAAGGAAGGATGGACGAAAGAAAGAAAGAAAGAAGGAGGGAAGGTAGGAGGGAGGGAAGGAGGGGGGAAAAAAAGAGGAAGGTGGAAAAAAAGTCACTTTTTAGCAGTGGAAAGCAGATTATTCCCAGATTACCTAGATATTTTTAGTAGTAGCATTAGTAGAATGGTATGAATATGTGTGTCCCCCAAAATTCATATGTTGAGATACTACCCCCCCCCCACTCTGTGGGATGGTATTAGGAGGTGGGGCCTTTGGGAGGTGATTAGATTAGGAGGGCTAAACCCTCATGAATGGGACTAGGGCCCTCATAAAAAAGATCCCACAGTGCTCCCTCCACCCTTCCACCGTGCAAGGACAAGAAGTTGCGGTCTATGAATCAGGAAGCCAGCCCTCTCCAAACTCAACATCTGCCAGAGCCTTGAGCTGGCCTTCCCCGCCACTATAACCGCAGGAAGTAACTTCAGTCCTTTATAAGCCACTCAGAGTCTGGCACGTCGTTACGATGGCCTGAATGGACTCAGATATGCACGGAGTTGTCTGAAGCAAGGTAACACACTCTATTTATTTCTCTTGCTTCCAATGTTGATATTTTCAGCTCTGCTAGGGAAGGGCAAAGATGTTACCTATTGTCTTAAAAAAATGTATGTGATGAGTTTCCTTTCTATTCAAATATATCCCTAACTTCTAGGAGATCTTCAATCACCATATTTTGAGAAGACTGCAATCAGAAACATACTTGTACCTTTCAACCATATCAGGGTTTCTTTTTTGTTTTGTTTTGTTTTGCACACTCTTAATAGCGATAGTTAAAAGAGATCTGAGGAAAGTCTCGAATATGTACATTGTCGCTGAGTAAAGGTGTTACTGGTGCTTTTTCTTTCTCTCTCTCTCTCTCTCTCTTTTGGCAAATCCTTTTAAGCAATGAACACAGATTTTTTTTTTTTTTTAATTAAGCTTAACACTCTCCTAGAAAATCAGATACCAAAAAAAAAAAAAGGATACCCTGGTCCAATGTTAGATCTCATTATTAATCCTGGAACAAAAACAAGTAGATAACCACCTAGCTACTTATTTTCTCTCCAGTGCCAGTCAGGAATGAGACCACTTCTCCTTTTGCCAGTTTTCAAGGCCATAGCTTGGGCCAGGTGTGAGGCAGCTACAGACAAGATGGGTAGGTCAGCTGTAAAATTACTTGGGTCCCTCTCACTTCCCACCTTCCACATCCTCCACAGTAAAACATTAATAAAATATTCCGTGGGTGGTCAATGGTGGCTGTTTGCACCATGAATTCTGATCTCCTCAGACCAATATTTCCGTCCACCCCACCTTGTTATATTGGCTTCTTTGAAGAACACTCAACAATGAAGTCTAATGCCCCAGGCTGCAATTTCGTTTTAGGTGAAATTTATCATATTAGGATATGGACACATTAACAAGTAACAAGTGGTACTTAAAGGTGGGATTGAACACTGTGTATTAGGAACTGAATGCAAAACAGGAACCACTCTAGATATTTCAAAAAGAAGAAATTTAATAGAGGAATTGGTTGGTTACACAGGTGTTGAAAGCATTTAAGAAGCTAAAGCCGATAAGGTCAAGTTACTGAAAGATTAGTAACTATAGGAGACCACTGTGGGGAGGACCCCTGGTGGCACCTGCTTTCAGCTCAGGTCATGATCTTGGTGTCCTGGGATCTAGCCCGGCCTCAGGCTCCTTGCTCAGTGGAGAGTCTGCTTCTCCCTCTGCCCCTCCCCACTGCTCATGTTCCCTCACACTTTCTCTCTCTCTCTCTCTCTCAAATTAAGAAATAAAAGAAGAAGAAAAAGGAGAAACCCCTGGGCTCCTGGGTGGAGGAACAGAAACCCTCGGAGGCCAGGGATGCCTGGCACAGTAGGTTGTGTGCACCTGCTGGGGCAAGCTCTCCTGCCTGGACACCTGCCCCACCCCCATCCCTGACATGGGGCCATAACACTGTGACCACTGTTGCACTGCTAGAAATGCTCCCAGACCAGGATGACTCCCATCTCCTTACCTCCCCTCCTCCTACCAGTTAGCAGACTCCAGTGAAAAAGCCACTGAAAGGGGCACCTGGGTGGCTCAGTGGGTTAAAGCCTCTGCCTTCAGCTCAGGTCCTGATCCTGCGATCAAGCCCCACATTGGGCTCTCTGCTCAGCAGGGAGCCTTGCTTTCCTCTCTCTCTCTGCCTACCTCTCTGCCTACTTGTGATCTCTGTCAAATAAATAAATAAAATATTTAAAAAAAAAAAGCCACTGAAAACAGGATGTGAGAAATGCAACCTGAGAGCTTTAGGATGGGGTGGAGCACAGGATGGCTGAGAGCAAAGAGGCAACTTTGGTGCTCAGGGTTTGAAAAGAGCAACTTAGTGCTCAGGGTTTGAAAGAAAGAAAAAAAAATAGAAGAGAGACCCTTTCAAAAATGAATTGGGGGTGAAACCTGATAAAGCTACAATATGAAGCCATTGGACATTTCCTACCAGGTCTTTGGCAACATCTTCTAACTTAGTTTTTATATATTGGGACTTTTTGTTTTCTTGAAATTACAGTCTGAATATACTTAATGTACCTTTTCATTGTCTCAATTTCTTAAATATCATTTTTTTAAAAAGGTGTGCAACATTAGTCCTCTATCTGTGCATTTCCTCTGTCCACCCTTCAATCTTTAGGTAAATCAAAGCTCTTCTGAGAGCTTTTCATTGTTTTGTTTGTTTACAAACTTTTTAAAAAGATTTTGTTTATTTATTTGAGAAAGAGAGAAAGCATGAGAAGGGGGAGGGTCAGAGGGAGAAGTAGACTCCCTACCAGGCATGGAGCCCAATGTAGGGCTCTGTCCCATGACCCCAGATCATGACCTGAGGCAAAAGCAGTCGCTTAACCAACTGAGCCACCCAGGCAGCCCCAAACTTTTTTTTAAAGTAGGCTTCACACCCAGCACAGAGCCCCATATGGGGCTTGAACTCATGACCCTGAGATCAAGACCTGAGCTGAGATCAAGAGTCAGAGATTTAACCATCTGAGCCACCCAGGCACCCCCTGACAGCTTCATAATAACTCCATATGGAGTTAACTACCGTGTCATAATTTTTGAACGTCAAACACATAAAGTATCAGACTGTATAAAATACAACTTTATAAATGAGATAGGTATAGGTGTCTATATCTATATGCACAGGTATGCATATTATTCTTTTCTTATTCATGGGGTACATAAAACTGCAAGAGACACTTTTCATCTATATATGTGCAACTATAATAGACAACTCCCTGAAAACTGACTCCCTGACCAGATGAATAAGTACGGATGACATGAGTATTGTAGGCACTTACGTGCTTCATGCTGTGTGAGATGACAGAAAGAAACAAAAACAAAAAAACTTCGTAATCAACTGACTAAATTGACTTAAAATATAAAATAATTACCACTAAATAATGCATGCAATGATTTATCAAACTTTCTGAATATTTTTCTTAGAAAGTATCTGTACAGTCTCATAAAGAAAATACTTTGTCTCTGTCATAAGCTGTTTAAGAGAAGTAACTATTAAGTATACAGAATTCAAAGTCTAAGCCCTCTTTTTTTACGGTTCTTCAAGTTTTAGATTCTGTTTTCTGAACTGATGGCTATGCATTGTCCAAATTTTAAGACCAGAAATTTTTCAATTAATTGTGAATCTATTCATTTGCATATTATAGACCTGGGATAAGCTTTCTCTGACTCGATTAATTTGCCTCATCCCCAATAACTCATTAAATACAAAATGCTAATTAATGTGCATTTTTTAAATCACAAGATCCATTTTTGGCAAATTGGGCTGCTTGTAAGTCAATGTTGATATTGGTGATGAAGTGAAAAGTTGCGATCCACACCTAGTTCCTGCCTCAAGATTAAACAAAACTATAAAGGAAAAACACTGAGGAGGCTCTGAGGCAAAATGACAGATGCAAGATGAGGACATCAGCTAATTGGCCAAGCTAATAAGACAGAATGGAAAAAGCAGGTAACATTCTCATTTCTGTTCCATTCAGCATCCACACACGATAGACTGGACCATGGAATCAAAGGATAACATTTCCAAGTATTTTGTAGCTTTACAGATGGGCAAGACAGGAATTAAAGAATCAGACAGGCAATTATACTCTTCCTGTCTTTTAATCAAAATGGGAATGGCATTTATGGGTTGGGGAGGCCATATGGTAGGGAAGGAAACATAATTGAGTTCATTCTATGGAAGAGACATGGACCAGGCATTTTGCGTATGTGATTTCAATGAACTATCCCAACGATCTTGAATAGGGTTATTAACCCCATCTTACAGGAAAGGACACTGAGCCTCACAGAGGTTAAATTACTTGTCTACAGGGTACTTATAAATAATAGAGCTGCGATTAGAACCCAGGCTTTCATGCCTAAACACTCTTGCTCTTCTTTAATGTTATGGATATGACCTCTAGATAGCCTTTACAGCTATAATTTGTGGCCAGTAAGGATGCAGTGACTCAAGTAGGAAATAGATCCCAGTTCTGAGTGCTCAGTAATAATTCCCATTTCTCACAGGTGAAGACCAGTCTTAAAACATTTATTCTGACCGCTTGCTTAATTTACCACAACTTGACCTTGAGGAAGGGTTTCAGAGAGACAAACACTGGGTTACCTAAGGTCCCACTGATGCCCCCACCATGTTCCTTTTACTTTGTATATACGGGACATGAATTCCAACCCTAGCTTCTGCCTGAGAAGTACCTCAAATAGTATATGGAAAAGTCAGACCTATCCATCTCTCCCTCCTCTCTCTTTGATTACCTTCCCTGTTCCTGAGAAGGATATTACCATTCCCCAGTAAGCAAGACAGTCTTAACATTCCCCTCAGCTTGACTAAATGTTAGACAGATTTCTTTCTGATTAAACACCCTTAAACCTCCCACTTCTTACAACATTGACTTTACAAAACTTGTAAAATTCTTTCTCTGGCCCTTTGAGATATAAGTCTTCTATGATACAGTTATACCTTTCTCAAGGACGTGGGAGCCATCCCTTTGAAATGTAATCATTTCAAAGTAGCACCCTTGTCTCCCATTCTCTGTGGGAGGATAGGAGCCTAACTTCCATAATTACTGATTAGCAAACACAGATAGTCTAAATTGCATTGACTACACTCCCCAGCCTACAAGTCCTCTAGTACTTTTCCACTAGCTCATTCAAGTGCTTAAAAACACCACCTTCTGTCTCAGTGAATTCAATCTCCGCCTTATTGCAAGAGTCTTGAATAAAGTCTTCCTTGCCTGTTAAACTGATCCAGTGTGATTTTTCTGGTTCACAAGCAAGTCGCAGATCAAGAACCAGCCAACTGTAAAGGCATTATTAATTAGGTTTTTAAGACAGATTACAAACTGGAGAAGTATTTGAAATACATACACAGAGCTAATATCTATTCTTTAAAGAACTTTTTCAAATCAAAAGGTACAAAACAGACAATTCACAAAAAAAGATACAAATAAAAGGATAATCAAAATGCCAATGAAATATAAATAAAAGAAAAACATGCTAGTGGATAATTAATATATGAAAAGGTTAAAATGAAACTATAAAATACCAGTTTATCATTAGCTATAACATGTCTTTAAAATAGGCACTGATCTAGAAACCACATTTCTAGGAATAGACTCTAAGGAAATAATTTGAAACAGAATTTCCACGTACAAGAATGTTACTGTACCACTGTGTGAAAATCCTAAACAACCTCAATGCCCATCAATAAAATGACAGTAAGATAAAATTCATAGAATGAGATACAATGTAGCCATTAAAATTGATGTCTGATTTGAAAAGTACCCCTGCCATAGTTTGAGTAAATAAGCAGATGCCCTTCATATAAAAGTCACATAAATCAATCCATACCTATGCATGCAGAGATACCTGCTCCTAAGGAAAAAACACCAAAATGTGAGCAGTAGCTACTACAGGGAGATAATTTGGGGGAAATTTTTTCTTTTTCTCTCTTTCTTTTTCTTTTTTTTTGTACTTGACTGAATTATTTGAAAATGTTAAACAATGAACATGTGTCATTTTTACCAAAACAATAAAATATTTTAAACATTAAATATTTTAAACACACTAGGGACATCTGTGTTGCTCAGTCCATTAAGTGTCCAAATCTTGATTTTGGTTCAGGTCATGATCTCAGGTTGTGAGATCAAGCCCCCACATGGGGCTCTGCATTCAGCGTGCTTGAGATTCTCTCTCACCCTCTCCCTTTGCCCCCCACCTTGTGCATGCTCTCTCTCCCACTCTCTTAAAATAAATATAAAACCCTTTAAAACATACATGCTCGATGGAGCTCCTGGGTGGCTACCTTCAGCTCAGGTCATGATTCCAGGGTCCTGAGATCGACCTCCATGTCAGGCTCCCTGCTCAGTGGGGAGTCTGGCTCTCTATCTCCCCCTGCTCATGCTCTCTCTCTCTCTCAAATACATAAATAAAATCTTCAAAAAATAAAATAAATCAAAAATACATACTATGAAACCAATTTTATCATATACATTTAGGCATAGAAAGATCTTTTTACTAAAATGTTGACACCTATTACCTATGTGTACTAGTTACCAATTTTTACCTTTTTCATAATTTTGCTGTATTGTTTTCAAATAAATTTCTTTTAAAATAAGAAAAGTCTATTACACTAGAAAACAGAACAAAACTCTGCATTACTAGCATCAAGGCATTCTTCCTTCCCTAATACCCCACTAGTTTGCAGATATGCTTAATCAATCTGTAATTGATTGGCTTGCCTTACTGATTCCAGTTCCTTCAGTTGTCTTAACTTGGAACATGGCAGCCAAGTTCACTTTCCAGCCTCGCCATCTCATCACCAGGAAGACAGTTTGAAAGTAGTACTCTGTATGAGTGGTGTCCCCTCATTTCTGTTAACACTCTGACACTCTCCATGGAAAATGGAATTAGCAGTCACATTCAAATGACATCCAGAAAAGCAAAATTCAGGTCTACATTCCAATTCCAGTTTCTGTTCTTTCTGGTCCCAGTCCCACTGGATTTTTGGGAGGCGCTATGAGCTCCTTGCTCAGGGCGCTGGTCCACCTGTGAGCATCCCACCTCTGAGGACCCCCCCACCCCCTTCCCAAGGGAAGGGTGGAGGGAAGAGTGAGAAAAGGGAGCCTTATCCATTCATTTCCACACTGCTTTGTCTCTTCAGTGAAGGCTTTTGGGAGAGAGAGAGAGTGATAAGAGCTCATGGCAGAATGGGAAAAAAGACCTTCAAAGGTCAAGTCATGAGGCAGAACACAGACCGCCATTCTGTGTCTTTTTGTCCCAATTTGCACCTGATTTAGAAGGGTAGCTTCACTTCCTACCACAACTTTTTAAAAGGAACTGTTGAAAATTCATAAGTCAGGAGAGATGGGTCTTTTAATGCTAAGGATGACACTTTTGATGCCAAGTTCCATAGCAAAGCTTTTTTTTTCTCTGCCCTCCCTACTTTCTAGATTTCTCTGACAGGTTCAAGAGATTCTTCTTCCTGAAGAGTCCTCAGGAAAACTCATTAGACCACAGATGTTTCAGGCAGGGGTAGGGGGGAAGCACAGAAAGAGAATTGCCATATGGTAACCATCATAAAGAGGTTTTCTTTTTACCCTTTCCCCTGAGTATATCCACTAAAACAAAGGCTGAAGATGTGAAAACAAAACCAGAAAGTTGTATGCGCTGAAGGATGATGTTGAACCGGGAAGGAAATGTCTTCCTGTGTCACCAGACAAGAGAATCCAGGAAGAAACTCCTGATTATCAAACAATGACGGTAATACAAGACAGAAATCCATACTAACATTTCACCGTTCTTAGGGAAGACAGCCTAGAGTCGTTTACTAAAGAGAGAAGGTATACTCTGCAGGGGATGACGGGAAAGGACCATTGCAGAAATGCCCTTTACCCTCAAAGTTTGTTTTCTGCCCTGATTAAATCACACATGGATTAGCAAGATGGACTGAAAAGAATTTTCACAGGAACATACATGGATTAAGGCAAACCCTCCAACTTGGGCCAAAATGACATACTGACATAGGAACCACTGGTCGTTCACATGGGAGGAACAATCAAGATTTTCTTCTTTGCCCTGTCCTTGGAGAGTTACTGAATGCAGCAAGGCCTGATGTGGTTTGTGGGATACCAATCTGAAGTCCTTATGTGATTCCATCCTCATTTCCCACTTCTGTGCCCTGCGGAGATTTGCTACACATACTTAGATTGTCACACCTGTACTTGGTATATGTATCATGCCGTCAGGAAAAGAAGCAAGAAACAGCATGATATTTTCCATCAGCGCCCGCAGCACCATGTGGCAAGACAGCTATTTCTGTCTTTCAGGAAAAGAAAAAAATTAAAAAAAAATCATTAGAGTGGGCAGGAACTTTGTCTACATCCTAATGCACTGCTTTGTTAGAAACCCTTGCATGACGCATTCCTACAAAAAGAAATGAGCACAGGTTCCTCTCCAGTGTCTCTGTAGAATTCTGTCTTTGAGTTCTGAAGTCTACTTCTTGGTGTTTGTCCCTCAGCAAGACAGACCAATAACCTCATACCATATTTGTATCCTGAAGGAGATCAATCCTTTCCAAAGATCTGTGAAGACGTACTCTTAATGTTAACCTGAAAGGCATCTCTGTGAAACTGACTCTTCGAGTAAAAGAGCTCAGTCTCCTCAGTGCGCATCTGCTGGGAGACAATGACAGCAAACCCTGAGGAACACCTTCCTAAATGGGTTTGATCATTCTGGTCATTAAATGACTCCAGATTTAAATGATCAAGTGAAAATTCTGCCAGGGCCTAAACATTATAAAATCATGTCTTTTCATTCTTTAAAAGCAATCAAGCCATCTTCTTCTCTAGCAGAGCGATTCACGTGAATACTCCTGGCGCTGGCTACTGGCGTTTCTAACACGGAGAGATGGTTCATAATAGAAACATCTACAAAATCAATCGCCCTAAGTGATTTTTGCACTGAGACAGACCGTTGTACAGTTCTCAGGTAGGACAGTAATGGTTTTCACAAGGATGATCCAAATATTCATAAGGAGTGATAGGGAATTAGCTGAATGCTGTGGATTGCAGATTGACGGGCTATCAATGAAATAACACACATTTTTCGTTAAAATGGCTAAATCACTATTTACTTGATGAACGGCAGTGTAATGGCTCTGAAGGAGCCATTTTGCTGTATTGGCTAAATAATGTGTGTTTACCAAAACTGGGTAATTATAGAGTCATCATATAAAGCATGGTCTGTGCCTGCCAAGGAGCAAGATGAACCTGCTACAAAGTGAGACCTTGAAATGTGGCTACGGTTATTTCTAACTCTGGTACTGCAGACGAGAATGAATAAACTACAGAGTGAAGAAAAACAAAGGAAGGAAAAGAATTTCCCTGTCTTTTTCACTATTCAGTACTACTCAGAAGAATACAAAAAGGCGGTTCAATCTGTGAGCCCAATAAATGATCTTACTGAAAAACAACTCAAGGATGCCCTTTTCCTTTGCAATATTTGTACCATATTAATGATCGTGGAAGTTATCCACAAGACTGGAGGAGGGAAATAGAACAACAAAATAAATCAACTTAGTTCAAAATGAGAAATTTTCACTAAAATGTATTGGAAAGTCTAAAGGTAAATCATGTCTCAATTCATAAAGCAGAAGATGGAGGTCCTACACAGTAGTAGAGAAAGCAAATAAAATATAAGAGGAAATTACAAATATTTGACCATTTCTGACCTACAAAAATAGTAATTTCATATGGTCCAACTTAATATTGTACATATGTACTGAACATTTACTCTTAGGTAAGTGGTTATTTTCATTTATTTAAACTGACTGATAGAAAGATGTAAAAAGTATAAAGTAATGTTCTAAAAGCATTTTTATAAAAATGAACATTTCAGAGAGAATAGAAATGCCTAAGACATGAACTTTGACGACATCTCTATTTAGAGAACACAGAAGTCAAAAGATAAGTAGAGTAATGAGCCTAGGGTTCCCAGAATGAGGGGCCAACATTGGTACTCAATGCTACTAGAGCTAAAGAAAACAGTACTTAAGAAAATGTCATCAGACAACATTTAGAGACCACTGGTGGCCTTGATTATAAAGAACCTGACTTTTTGACTTGTACCAGGGAGTAGATGAGAAACTTCTTAAAGGTAAGAAACCTGCAGTTCTTTTTTTTTTTTTTAAATAGGTATCCGTAGTGGTTTATTATGTATTGTTCTCAACAAAAATAATCATGAACATCTTAATCATCTAGTATTCTTTAAAACACAGAATCTTAAATTTGAAATGTGCCTTGAAGATAATCCAGTAATGCCTTCTCTCACTATAGACAGCCCTTTCACAAGAGATGGGGCAGGAAACAATCTAGACTTTTCTCAAATCACTTTGACTGACGGGATCATGAGATAACATGATCATGAGATCACGGCATTATGAAGCATCCCATTCTATTTTTACATGAATCCAAATATTAAGTGTATCTTCTTTATAGAGAAAGGATTAAATTAGCCTTCCTGTCATTTCGGCTCTAGGGGTGCAATAATTTTCTTTAAAATTGTGAAATTTGAAGTTTTCTGAATCACTCGTCTCATACCAAATGTTTGCGTCTATTAGGTGCTTTGATGGGCCAATTAGAGAAAGTATCATTTTTTTAAATTTGGGATTTAGAGGGGCGTCTGGGTGGCTCAGTGTGTTAAGCATCTGCCTTCGGCTCAGGTCATGCTCCCAGGGTCCTGGGATCGAGTCCCACATTGGGCTCTCTGCTCGGCAGGGAGCCTGCTTCCTCCTCTTTCTCTCTGCCTGCCTCTCTGCCTACTTGTGATCTCTCCCTCTCTCTCTGTCAAATAAATAAAAATAATCTTTTAAATTAAAGGAATCCCAAAGACCACCAGGGAGGGAAATTTGCAACCTTTCATTTCCTGACGATTAAAGTTATCACTGGAGGTTTCAGAGAAAGAAATCAGCTTCTTCCTAGTAGGTAGCCCAGTAACATGGGCAAGTCCCCACACTCTGTAGTCTCAGACCCAAGCTCAATTTGATATACGCTAGAAAAAGAGTTGTAGAAAAGGGCAAAATGTATTAGAAAATTGCAGTCAGGCCCTAATGCAAAATAACAACTACTGATTTCAACACTGCCGCTAAGGTGACATAGTTTTCCTCTTGGTTTCTGAAAACTCAGATTCTCCTAAAGTTAGGAATTTACTTATCTATGAGCATGAGTTAATCAGAGCAAGCATTATTTTGTAATTGATAGTTTTAAAAAAAAAACTGCCAAATAAAACTGTTTTCTATAAATAGTTCTAATGAAGAATCCTCCTACCCAAAATGTTATAGATGGAGAAAAAACATACACAACTCTGCCAAATCCAATGCTGGCCACAGCTTCAGTGATGGCTTTTATCACTGTTTCCACCTGCCCCCTTCCTCCTGTAGCCCAAAAGGTATTCCAAATGATCAGAGAGCAGAAAACACAAACAGAACTGATTTCACTTAAGTCAATTTCTACTGAAAATTACCTCTCAAGTTCAAAGATTTTTTTTAATTCATTTTTGTGATAATTCCCAGGCCTCATGAGGAGAAATCATAGAAACTGACCTATGAGGCATTTTATCAAATAAATATCCAGCTTTGTCTGATTACCCTGTGTCCCTCTGAGAAGGTACTAACTAATAAGACTTCCTGGTGATAAGAACAATGTCTTATAACACTTGACTTTCATTAGTCGCTCCTGCAGAAGATGAAAGATACTGCTTTATGGATGAGGGTCAAGAGGCTCAGATTAAATCAAAGGACAGAAAAATGGTCTTGGTTCTCGCCTGGCTTTGCTACTATTAACCTGCAGGAGAGAGGTTAAGAGAGGTGGGGTCCAAAAAATTGGTGGAACACTACAATGTGCAAAATCCCCTTTTAAAGGACATATAAAAGAATGAGATGAACTGTTACTATGTCTTATATCTTCAACTCTTCCTGGATACAAATTTCATTGTAGAGGGAAAAAAGTTTGTATTATGTATATAAAATAGGAGCACTACTCTAGAAGTCTGGCTGTCTTATGTCACTTCCTTAAAATAAATGCAGTCACCAGACAAGGAAGAATTAACCTCACAGGCAGGCACCATTTCTCAAGATGATAAAAGTTCAGTGAACATTTGTTGTGTGCCAGGCCCTGTGTTAAGTGGATTACTTCATTCAATCTTCACAATAACCCTATAAGGTATGTTTTATTTTCTTTCTTTCTTTCTTTCTTTCTTTCTTCCTTCCTTCCTTCCTTCCTTCCTTCCTTTATTTCTTCCTTTCAGGTATGTTTTCAATACCCCCATTTAACTATGAAGAACCAAAGATTACAAAAGGTACGTGGCTTGCCCAAGAACACACCTAATAAGAAGGAAAGCAGGAGCTAAACACAAGGACTCTGATTCCAGAACCAATGTTCTTATCCATTGTGCTACCTTATTTCCCTAACACACACCCAGAGTAGGTGTCAATTAAACTAACCCTCAGTTAAGGGATTTCAGAGCAATCACAACCTAGTGCTCACTTAGCTGACACACATTATTATTCTTCGCTTTCTACAAGGATGATCCACTGGCCAGAGTCACCAGGCATGGATTTCCTTTAATGAATGCTGAAGCTCTGCTGGTCACACATGACCCCTGGATGGTATCTGTCTCTCTATTCCTATATTGAATCAGGCCTGAAGAGGGAAATTCATAAAAGGATTCCAGTTTCATAGTATTTAATAGCTTGTGGAGTGATAAGTTTTTCTACCCTGTATAAAATGCCCAAAAGTTTGTGTTAATCTGCAAACAACCTATATTACATAGTAATGATAAGTCAACTTTTGAGGGATGACTATTGCACTAATCTACATTTCAGTTCAATAGGTCCATCAAGATGCTAGACTTTGATAAATCATCCTTTGATCACTATAATTTCTCCTATGCTTTCTGTATTTTCCTCTATTATTCTCTTTTCATTGCCAAAAGAAACACACCCATTCTGCCTTTTCTGACCACTGAAGAACACCTCTGCAATCACTTTCGTGTAGGCTGCCAGCATCTAAAGAATGCTGTTAGGGCAGCCTCAGTCTCAAATGGGGATGGAGTCCAGATCCCACTTCCCAGGGGCCAGGAGTCAGAACTGTTCTGGGATTAAGAAATTCTACAATTACATGTTCTTACTGGTTAAACAGCAACAGCTAGGGTCAGCCTCCTTTTCTTTTGTCTTGAAGCCTTCTAAATATTGTCTTGGCTTATAAAGAGGATCTCTTTAAATTTTAGACATTTCCGAGCCATGTGCCTGATCTGAGAGTATGGAACTGGTGGGTAAAGGGGTTCATGCCAAGATATCTAATAGTGCTTGCATCCTTCAGTGCTAATGGACAGTCACAAAATGATTAGGACTCACAGGAGAACACAGAACTGCTGGTCAACCACCCATGCGCTGGAAATAATGGTCATGGACTCCACTCTTCTTGTCTCCTCTGACAATTCATTCACCCCAAACTGTGCCATCCAGTGTGGGTGTGGTCCTAGTATGTGGATAGGTTTGGAGTATGCTAATACTGTGTTACATTGTGCTATTCACAATGGGGACAGGCTTGGGGCTACATCTTGCCTGTCTTCTCTCCCCCCCAGCAGCTACAAAAGACCACAAAATCAAATCTCTCAAGCTTCTAGCAGCCACACTGATCTCTGTCTTCTTAGGTTAACCCTAAACACACTTTCTGAAAATGGGGTTCTGACACGGTCGCCAACTATCCAGGTGTAAACATTTGGTACTCTCCAAGATAACTTGAATCAATGAAGGGATTCAGTGTTCAATCACCAATCCACTAGATCATCTATGACAATCACTCCAAAGGACAACTCCAAATACTGCAAAAATTAAGACTTAAAAATTAAAAGCAACTTTTGCAGGAGGACAGTAAGGTCCAAAGGTAAGGA
The DNA here is from genome assembly GCF_009829155.1 of Mustela erminea. Classification (NCBI taxonomy): domain Eukaryota; kingdom Metazoa; phylum Chordata; class Mammalia; order Carnivora; family Mustelidae; genus Mustela; species Mustela erminea. The sequence goes on along the minus strand of NC_045624.1, from coordinate 86,664,113 downwards.
AGCCCTGTTCTTTGGCATTCTAGAGCATAGGATAAGTAGTGAACACTGGAGGTCCCAGTTATATACTTAAAAAAAAACAATCACCACCTCAAACTCAGCAGTTTGCCAAGGAGACACTAAAAAGGTACAATATGTTGCCAGAAAGAGCAAGCTGTAATAAACACACAATTAAATAATCTAACTAAACACTGTCTGGTCAGATGGCATCCAGCCTGCAGAACCATCTGGCTAAAGAAATTAGAGAACAACCTAAAAACCCAGATTCAACCTGGTAGGCCACAAATCCAGGCTCCTAGATATAAATTGCTTCATGAAAAAATAATACAAAAGCTCAGCCACCTCTTCTTTTAGATATTTTCTTCTAGATTTTGTATACTTTCTTCCTCAACCTCCATAAACTTCTCAATTCAATTCAATTCAATTCGACATATAGTATGTTATTCCTTTTGTCTTTTAAAGAGCAAGAATCTCAGGGCGCCTGGGTGGGCTCAGTCGGTTAAGCATCTACCTTCAGCTCAGGTCATGGTTCCAGGCTCCTGGGATCTAGCTCTGTGTCAGGTTCCTGCTTAGCCTCCCTGTTTCTCCTTTTCCCTCTCACCCCCAACCCCCGGCCCACTCTCTCTCTCTTTTTTTTCACTCTCTCTCAAATAAATAAATAAATAAATAAAATCTTTGAAAAAATTGAAAAGATTCCCTGTAGCAAAGCTTCATGTCAATGTCCACCAAAATAGGCTGAAATGGAGGAGAATTACAGTTAGGCTAGGATTTTCTAAAAAGAATTGAAGCAGATAAGGGGTTAATATCCACAATCGATAAGAAACTCCTACAACTCCATTACAAAAAGTACAGATAATCCAACTGAAACATGGACTAAGGTCTTGAATCGACATTTCTCCAAAGATGACACACAAATGACCAGCAGGTATATGAAAAAGTTCCCAACATAATTAATCATCAGCAAAAAGCAAATCAAAACCACAATTATATATTATTTCATACCTGTTAGAAAAGCTGCTATAAAAAACAAAAAACAAAAAATAAGCATTGGTGAGAATACAGATAAGTGGAAGCCTTGTGCACTGTTGATAGGAATGCTAAATGGTTCCGATACTATGGAAAATAGTATGGAAGTTCTTCAAAAAATTAAAAATAAAAAAACATATGATCCAGCAATCCTAATTCTGGGTATCTATCCAAAAGAACTGAAACCAGGATCTCAAAGAGAAGTCAGCACTCCCATGTTCACTGCAGTAAATAATAATAATAATAATATATTCACATTAGCCGAGATATGGAAACAGCCTAAACGTCCATTGAAGGATAAATGGGTAAAAAAAACAAGGTATATACATGCACTGGAATATCACTGAGCCTTAAAAAGAAGAGAAAAAAGAAGAAAATACCACCATATGTGATGGATGAACCTGCAGGACACTGGATTAAGTAAAATAATCTAGTCAAAGAATGACAAATGTCCGATGATTCCACTTGTATGAGATATCTAAAACCAAATTCATAGCATCAAAGAGCAGAATGGTGATTGTCAAAGATTGGGGGAAGGGAAAATGGAGGGGTGTTGTTCATTGGGTATAAAGTTTCAGTTATGCAAGATGAGAGTAACTTGCACAGATCTGCTGTGCAACACAGTCCCTATAGTGAGCACTGTATTATGCATTTAAAAGTTGTGTTAAGAGGGTAGAATTCAAACGAAGTGTTCTTGCAAAAGAAAGAAAGAAAGAAGAAAGGAAGGAGGAAGGGAGAGAAGGGAAGGAAGGAAAGAAGGAAGGAAGGAAGTCACAGTTCATGCCACTAAAAAGTCTTGCCTTCTCTTCTTTTTCCCTTTTCTCCTCTCCTTCTCAAACCATTTCAGTGCTAATCAGTGTTACTACTAGGAGATAAACTGGAGCAAAGAGAAAAACAAGCCAGTAAAGTGTTCTCTTCAAATGATAAGTGTCCAAAATAGAATGTACAAACTGTAGGGTGACCATCATTTGCATATGTATACACGTATTTATGCACATATATATTTATGCACATAACATATTTATTAATATTATGCACATGATATATTTATATTAGCTATATGGGAACTTAAATTACTCAGGTTTTCCTTTTCCTGTATTATTAGGCCACTCCAGGTAACTAGTTCAAATAGGTCAGTATTTCATATGGCCAATACTTTGGTTCATTTAAAACCATAATCTATGGGTAGCAAGTTTATGACTGTTGTATACTGACCTTGTATTCTGAAACTCACTGATCAGTTCTAGTGTGTTCGTTGTGATGGTTGGGGTTACTTCTTTAGAATTTTCTATGCTATTATGTTGTGTTTTTGTTTTTGTTTTTTAAAAGATTCTATTTGTCTATTTGAGACAGAGAGAGCACAAGTGGGGTTGGGAGCAGAGGGAGAAGGAGAAGCAGACTCCCTGCTGTGCAGGGGACCCAACAGGGGGCTCCATTCCAGGACCCTCAGATCATGCCCTGAGCCTAAGGCAGACGCTTAACCAACTGAGCCACCCAGGTGCCCCATGTGCATTATGTTGTTTATAGATAGGGACAGTTTTTCTCTCTTACCAATTTTTGTTTTACTTTTTTTTCTTGCCCTATTCATTGGCTAGGATTTCTACTACTATGCTGAATAAAAATGGTGACAATAGATAGCCTTGCTTTGTTCCTGATGTGAGGGAGGAAAGCATTGAAATCTTTCACCATTACTAACTTAGCTGTAAGTTTTTTTGTAAATGTCTTTAGCACATTGTGGAAGCTTATTTCCATTCTTCATTTAATGATAGTTGCTTCTTTTTAAATCATGAATGAACATTAAATTTTGTCAAATGATCTTTCTGCATCGTTTGAGATCATGTAATATTTAATTTGTAGTCTGTTAATGTGGCAAGTTACATTATTTAATTATTGAATGTTAAATCAACTTTTTATTCCTGGGATACCTGTATCTGGAATTTATAAAAAAATATATATCATGTGTATATATTAATATATATCAATAAAAAACATATATGTAAAATGTTTTCATAAATATTAGTAGATTTGCTTTGTTAATTTTTAAAGGATTTCACACCTATGTTTATGAGGGATATTCATTTGTAGTTTTCTATAATCTCTTCACCTGGCTTTGGTATCTAGGGTTATCCTATCTCAAAATTAGTCACAAAGTGTTTCTTCTTCCTCCGTTTTCTAAAGGAATTCATATAAGAGTATTATTTCTTCCTTAACTCTTTGACATAATTCAACAGTGAAACTATGTAGATCTGAAGTTTGCTTTGTAAAGGGATCTCTGTTAATAAGTTTAACATTGTTAAAGATATAAGCTTATTGATAGTTTCTACTTCATCTTATGTCTCTTATGTCAATTTTGATAAATTGTTTTTTCAAGAAATTGTTTATTTCACTGAAGTTGTTGAGTTTACTGGCATAGACATCTGTGTATATTATTTCCTTATTATTATTTTTAGTTTGTAGAATTTCTAGTGAAAAACATTTTCCTTGATATTGGTAATTTGTATTTTCTCTTCTTTTTCTTGAACAGTTTTACTAGAGTTTAATAATTTGTTAATGTTTTTTAAAAACCAACTTTTAGCATGTTAATATTCTCTGTTGTTTGCATCCCATTTCATTGATTTCTGCATTTAATTATTATTATTTCTTTTCTGCTTACTTTGGGATTAATTTGTTCATCTTTTCCTACCTTCTTAAAAAGGAAACATAAATCAGTGATTTTTTTAATGATTTCTTCCTTTCTAATATAAGTATTTGAAGCCACAAATTTCTTTTTTTTTTTTTAATAAAATTTTTTTTTTATTTCCAGCATAACAGTATTCATTATTTTTGCACCACACCCCGTGCTCCATGCAATCCGTGCCCTCTATAATACCCACCACCTGGTACCCCAACCTCCCACCCCCCGTCCCTTCAAAACCCTCAGATTGTTTTTCAGAGTCCATAGTCTCTCATGGTTCACCTCCCCTTCCAATTTCCCCCAACTCCCTTCTCCACTCTAACTCCCCCATGTCCTCCATGCTATTTGTTATGCTCCACAAATAAGTGAAACCATATGATAATTGACTCTCTCTGCTTGACTTATTTCACTCAGCATAATCTCTTCCAGTCCCGTCCATGTTGCTACAAAAGTTGGGTATTCATCCTTTCTGATGGAGGCATAATACTCTATCCCCAGGGGTACAGGTCTGTGAATCACCAGGTTTACACACTTCACAGCACTCACCAAAGCACATACCCTCCCCAATGTCCATAATCCCACCTCCTTCTCCCAAACCCCCTCCCCCCAGCAACCCTCAGTTTGTTTTGTGAGATTAAAAGTCACTTATGGTTTGTCTCCCTCCCAATCCCATCTTGTTTCATTTATTCTTCTCCTACCCACTTAAGCCCCCATGTTGCATCACCACTTCCTCATATCAGGGAGATCATATGATAGTTGTCTTTCTCTGCTTGACTTATTTCGCTAAGCATGATACGCTCTAGTTTCATCCATGTTGTCGCAAATGGCAAGATTTCATTTCTTTTGATGGCTGCATAGTATTCCATTGTGTATATATACCACATCTTCTTGATCCATTCATCTGTTGATGGACATCTAGGTTCTTTCCATAGTTTGGCTATTGTGGACATTGCTGCTATAAACATTCGGGTGCATGTGCCCCTTTGGATCACTACGTTTGTATCCTTAGGGTAAATACCCAATAGTGCAATTGCTGGGTCATAGGGCAGTTCTATTTTCAACATTTTGAGGAACCTCCATGCTGTTTTCCAGAGTGGTTGCACCAGCTTGCATTCCCACCAACAGTGTAGGAGGGTTCCCCTTTCTCCGCATCCTCGCCAGCATCTGTCATTTCCTGACTTGTTGATTTTAGCCATTCTGACTGGTGTGAGGTGATATCTCATTGTGGTTTTGATTTGTATTTCCCTGATGCCGAGTGATATGGAGCACTTTTTCATGTGTTTGTTGGCCATCTGGATGTCTTCTTTGCAGAAATGTCTGTTCATGTCCTCTGCCCATTTCTTGATTGGATTATTTGTTCTTTGGGTGTTGAGTTTGCTAAGTTCTTTATAGATTCTGGACACTAGTCCTTTATCTGATATGTCGTTGGCAAATATCTTCTCCCATTCTGTCAGTTGTCTTTTGATTTTGTTAACTGTTTCCTTTGCTGTGCAAAAGCTTTTGATCTTGATGAAATCCCAATAGTTCATTTTTGCCCTTGCTTCCCTTGCCTTTTGCGTTGTTCCTAGGAAGATGTTGCTGCGGCAGAGGTCAAAGAGGTTGCTGCCTGTGTTCTCCTCAAGGATTTTGATGGATTCCTTTCGCACTTTGAGGTCCTTCATCCATTTTGAGTCTATTTTTGTGTGTGTCATCAAGACAGCATGGTACTGGCACAAAAACAGACACATAGATCAATGGAACAGAATAGAGAGCCCAGAAATAGACCCTCAACTCTATGGTCAACTAATCTTCGACAAAGCAGGAAAGAATGTCCAATGGAAAAAAGACAGCCTCTTCAATAAATGGTGCTGGGAAAATTGGACAGCCACATGCAGAAAAATGAAATTGGAAGCCACAAATTTCTTTAGGCATTGTATCCGCAAATTTTGATACACTGTATTCTGTTATCATTCAGTTCAAAATATTTTTGGGGACCTGAGTAGCTCAATTGCTTAAGCCTCAGACTCTTGATTTTGGCCCAGGTCATGATCTCATGGTCATGGGATCCAGCCCTGCATAAGACTCCACACTGAATGTGGAGCCTGCTTAGGATTCTCTCTCTCTCTCCCCCTCTGCTCCTCTCCCACCATTGTGTGCATTTTCTCTCTCAAAAAAAAAAATATATATATATTTTCTAATCCCCCATATGCAAATTATATCTAATAATGAAATCATTAATAATTATATTCATAAATCTCTAAAGAGAATTTATATGCTCACAGTACATGAATTATTCAACGAACACTGTTTTATGGAAAACCTGTAAAGTGTATCCAGTGGTAGAGTAACTTTTTTATATAAAAATTTTATTTATTTGAGAGCACAAATGCGGGGAAGGAGCAAAAGGAGAGAGAGAAGCAGACTCCCCCTCGAGCAGAGAGCCAGATGTGAGGCTCAAGCCCAGGAGCCTGGGACTGAGCCACCCAGGTGTCCCTGAGTAACTTTTTAAACGAGGATTTAAAAAAAAAAAAAAAGTACTTTGAACGTAAGGTTACAGAGAAAGCACTACATGTGAAATTCATTCACTGCAGTCACATAGAAGAGGAAAGTCCCCAGTGTGACAGAGTATCATCAATTTTGCTCATTTTGTTCCAACATTTTTTAAAACATAGACTCTTGTAGAGTATTTACAATACTTTTAAATAAGATTGTTGCTAATTATAAAAATTGTTTTATCTCTGGTATCTTGTGACAATGTATAGAACTTAATAAAGTTGTCAGACTTAAAGATGAGGCACATTATTTGAGAAAGGACAAGTGTTATAAATTTTCTGAACTTCTCTGTGATGACAAATGGTTAACGGCAGTATGCTACAATGCAGATATTTGGGGAAAAAGGTAATCATACTTATCCTGTCCCTTAAAAGTAAAGGTGTCATTTTTAACCAGAGAACCAAAAGATTAAAAAAGGTAAGCAAATGGAAATGTTTAAACATATGGAATTTTAAAGATAAACATATGGAACTGTTTCCACTTCAAAAAAAAAACTGCCTCTAAAAAGTCTCACATCATTTTAAGGCTGCTTAAAATCTTTCAAACAAAGAGTTTTTAGTAGGAGCCATTTGATAATACAAAAATGCAACATCATGTAATTAGTTTGCAGGAACAACTTAATGACATGAGGCGAAAGAGAAATCTACTAGCTGAATTTCAATAAAATCCTTGAATAATTAATGAGTAGGTAAAAAGATTGAGCATCACGATTTAATACATGCAGTCAATGAGGCCTTTCCCTCTATGATGCACAGATCGTTGTAGGGTATGTATTTCAGCCATCAGCTCCATTAAATGCATACATTTAAAAATGAATGAGACCTTCAAATTGCTTTATCACAAAGTAAGAAACCAAGATTTTAAAAAACAAAGAAGGCTCTTTAATCACATTCCTGTCACTGGTGGCAAAAAAGAACTGACAGGTATGCTATCAGAAAGGCAGAGACTACCGGTTAAGAACATAAAGTAGGGGCGCCTGGGTGGCTCAATGGGTTAGGCCTCTACGTACGGCTCGGGTCGTGATCTTGGGGTCCTGGGATTGAGTTCCACATCGGGCTCTCTGCTAGGCGGGGAGCCTGCTTCTTCCTCTCGCTGTACCTGCCTCTCTGCCTACTTGTGATCTCTCTCTGTCAAATAAATAAATAAAATGTTAAAAAAAAAAAAACATAAAGTAGGTTTGAGTACTGGCTTTAGCATGAATCACCTTGGGATAACTCTTTAATCTCTCTGATTATCAGTTTCCATGAAAAATGAGAATATTAAAGATATATGACTCATAGGATTTTTGCAAGGATTCAATGAAACGAAAATGCACACAAAGTGCCTACACCTGTGCTAGCCACTTACATAACTTTATATAATATTGTGCAATAGCATTGCATTATATTATTATATTAATGGTCATTACAACAATTGGTATTATATAACTTTATATAAAAATATATAATACAAGCCACTTATGCAACATTTAATATTCTAGTAACTTCATTAAAAAAAGCAAAAAGATGGGGCGCCTGGGTGGCTCAGTGAGTTTGAGCCTCTGCCTTCGGCTTGGGTCGTGGTCCCGGGGTCCTGGGATCGAGCCCCACATCGGGCTCTCTGCTGAGCAGGGAGCCTGCTTCTCCCTCTCTCTCTCTGCCTGCTTCTCCGCCTACTTGTGATCTCTGTCTGTTAAATAAATAAATTAAAAAAAAAAAAAAGCAAAAAGAACCTGGTGAAACTAATTTTAATAATAGGCTTTATTTAACCTTATATCTCCAAAATACTTCTTTCAACATGTGGCACTGTTCCCATTTCAGGAGATCAGTAACCACATGTGGCTAGGGGCTACCACACTGGCCAGTGCAGGTCTAGAATATAATAAACATGTATAATGGCTATTATTTGAAATAGTTTTATTATTATTACCACTACTAAACTTTTCAAAACACCAGACATCCTCACCCTCAAATGCAAATCCAAAACATATCCCTAGATCAAATATAATAGAATTATTTTTGCCATTTCTTTTCTAGAATCTTGGAAATGGCCTTATTTTTCTTGTTTAAAAGTCATAAGGAACACATTTGACCTTATTAGATGAAATCAGACAATGGGGCCAGTCTATAAATAATCAGTTATTTTACAATTACGTAAAACAAAAAATGAATGAAAGAAGAAATGTACATCTGAACAAGAATTCAATAAGAAACACACTTTCTTTGGGTGAACTTTCAAAATAGAGAAAAAGAAAAAAAAGATACTCAACAAGTCAAGCAAGGGACCATTAACTGAATTTATGCCCTGAAAAAATACAGAATATGGGGTGCCTGACCGGCTCAGTGGGTAGAGTGTGCGACTCTGGATCTCAGGGTTAGGTTATGAGTTCAAGCTCCATGCTTGGTTTAAGATTACTTAAAAAGAAAATCTTTTAAAAAATAGACTATGTCCTATAATAATGAGTACAAGGTGTATATCTTAGGTGGGGAGAGGTGATAAAAATAAAAAAAGAAATCTAATCTGGAAGAAAAAAATATCAAAGCCTAACACTTTTAAATAAGTGAATATTAAAAAGATTATTATGGGGGCACCTGGATGGCTTAGTCAGTTAAGCTTTTGGCTCAGGGCATGATCCCAGGGTCCTGGGATCGAGTCCCACATTGGACTCCCTGCTCAGGGGGGAGCCTGATTCTCCCTCTGCCTACCATTCCCTCTGCTTGTTCTCTCTCTCTCAAATAAATAAGTAAAATCTTTATTTAAAAAAAAAAGGAATATTGTGGAAAGCACTTAATCTCATTTTTCCATTCATTTTCACTTTTAAATGTCTATTTTCCTTTAATATTGAAGTTTGGTATTAGTATTAAATAAAGGAGTTACAACTTTAACAAAAAAAAGTATCCCAGATGCAAACAAAACACTTATTAAACACTTAATAAACATAATAGTCAAGTAAAGAGCTGATAAAATGAATCATAGTGTTAATGAGTATCTATATGAAAAATATTGATGTTTTTAAAATTATTTGCTGAATTGATCAGCAACTGAAATTTAATCTTACAAAATAGTTTTTTGAGCATAAAGCTATCTTGAATGTGATTTATTTTTTTTAAAGATTTTATTTATTTATTTGACAGAGAGAGATTACAAGTAGGCAGAGAGGCAGGCAGTGAGAGACAGGAGGAAGCAGGCTCCCCACCAAGGAGAGAGCCCGATGTGGGGCTCGATCCCAGGATGCTGGGATCATGACTTGAGCAGAAGGCAGAGGCTTTAACCCTCTGAGCCACCCAGGCGCCCCTTGAATGTGATTTATTAACATTAACCTGAAACTTTAGGTCTGAATATACCCCAAAATCACCTTCCATTTGCAGAGTAGCTGTGCACAGTCCATTTGCACACAAGCTATCTGATTTAGAAAGATTCACATCCTCAGTTCATATTACATACAGTATAGAATTCTATGTATTTAATAAAAAAAACTCTCACAGAGTTATATTAATTACAAATATGTCACTGTAAAATGGACATGGGACCTGGAACACCAACTGATTTTGCACCTAAGTTCACTCTTTTTCATAGAAAATAAAAGAACTCATTACATACTGAAAACAATTAATTAATCATGAAGTGATTCTTACACTTCTCTGAATCCCTGAACCCTTACAAAGGTAAAAGCCTTGTATTCCCTTCCCAGAAAAATTCACATATTCAAAAGCTTTCCATGCAATTTCCATACTGTTTCCTCTGGTCCTTTGCCCTTAGGCTAATCTACCACTGGTACAAAAAAGATTGTCCACAGGCAAATATTCCAAAGGTCTAGTGGCCAAGAAAGCAGTCACACATACTTGGAACTGCTTTCTGTTTTGATGTCCTAGCCCCACCACACTGATTTCCTGGTGGTGGTGATGGTGGGCCCATGGAGGGGCAGTTGGCCCCCGTTACAACCAAGTAAGTTGGTCCATAGCATACACCCAATAACATCTACAACTATTATCTCACTAGTGGTTTTAAATTGGATTTTTTTTTTTAATAAAAGGGGTGAACTGATACATATGTTCTAGAAAACCATAACCCCAACTTACTATACAATTAAAGGAAAAAATATGTAAGTCAGTTATAAGTGCCTTATTTTACTATACATACACTTTTAAGCCACTGATTCAATAATGCTATTAAAACATCTGCTATGTGCCTGGCACCATGCTAGAAACTCCTGAAGAAGACCCAAGCATCTTATAATCCAGACAGGAAGACGCAAGTAAACAACAGTTACAAAAGGAGAGAATAAATGCTAAAATGGGGCTAAGTTCAAGAAAAACAGAGGCAGGGACTGGTTTTCAGGGAGCGTTTTAGGCAAAGTTGAAGAGTAAGCTGAGCACAGAAGAATGAGTAGAGGTGCAGGCATTCCAGGCTAGGAGGAAAGCAGGAGCAGCGGCCAGGAGAAAAGAGACGAAAAGGCAAGTGCTTGAGGCCCCCAAGCCTCTCAGCACGGATGAAACTGAGTTCAGACAGGGACATCACAGGAGGGGAATCTGGGGAGATGGACAGAGACTGGAACACAAAGGGTCTTGCACATCCTGAGAGACCATGGCAAGGCATTAGAGTGAGTTAAACTGGGAAGCAAAGGGGTAAGATAGAAAAATTAAGCAGTGATTCCCAAAGTGCGGTCCACAATGGTCTGAGGTCTCTCAAGACCTTCAAGAGGTTGTGAAGTCTAAAACACTTTCATAATAATAGTAAAATATTGTTTATATTTTTCAGTTTCATTCTCTGAAGAGTATGTAGTGGAGTTTTCCAGAGGCTAAATAATGAGTGATGATACCACTGGTCTGATGGCTCCGAGAATAAATGCCAGTGTTAGTCTTGTGTTTTAAATTTTTCTGTCTTAATTTCTAATGAAGTAAATGTCTATATCCATCTATAATATCTAGAACTATAGCTATATCTATGTCTATGTCTGTATATCTATATACGCCATGTACATGAAGCTCTCTGGGGCCCTCAACATATTTTAAGAATGCAAAGGTTGCCTGAGAGCAAAAAGTTTAAGAACAACTGAATTAAATGTTTTGCTTCAGGGGCTCCCGGCTGGCTCAGTTGGTGGAGCATCTGACTCTTGATCTCAGGGTCTTGAGTTCAAGCCCCACATTGGGCGTGAAGCCTACTTAAAAAATAAATAAATAAATTTTTAAAAAATAAAGGTTTCACTTCAACAGTACTGAATGGACACAAAGGGAAAGAGAAAGGGCAAAGCTGGAACAGTTAAGAGGGTCATTTCCATTCCAGGTGAGTGATGCTAGTGGCCTGCATTAAAAATTAACATAGAAGTAGAGAAAAGGGAATGGGTCTAAGATATGTTGAAAAAGTGGAGTCAACAGAATTTGGTAATTTTTTAGATGTGGGGTATAACAGAGAGGTCAAGAAGGACACTCAGATTCTAGCTTTGAAAGTTAAGTGGAGGCATCACAGAGGGAACCCAGGAGGAGGTGTGAGAAACAGAATGAGTTCAGTTGTGGATGTGTGCTACATCTATTTGGTCATGTCAAATGGTGAGCTGACTACATGAGTCTAGAGTCTAGAGTACAGCAGACTCTCAAACTAGAAGAAGACAGGTAACTTCAGAATGCAGGTGGCAACTGAGGTCTTTTTTTCTTTAATTTTTTTATTAAGATATATTTTTAAATTTTTTTATTAAGATATAAGCCCCAGGGGTACAGGTCTGTGAATCGCCAGGTTTACACACTCCATAGCACATACCCTCCCCAATTTCTATAACCCGATCACCCTCTCCCTATCCCCCTCCCCCCGCAACCCTCAGTTTGTTTTGTGACATTAAGAGTCTCTTATGGTTTGTCTCCCTCCCAATCCCATCTTGTTTCATTTATTCTTCTCTTACCCTCCAACCCCCCCCCCACATTGCCTCTCAACTTCCTTATATCAGGGAGATTATACGACAACTGTCTTTCTTTGATTGACTTATTTCGCTCAGCGTAATATCCTCCTAGTTCTATCCACATCATCGCAAATGGCAAGATTTCATTTCTTTTGATGGCTGCATAGTATTCCATTGTGTATATATACCACCTCTTCTTTATCCATTCATCTGTTGATGGACATCTAGGTTCTTTCCATAGTTTGGTTCTTGTGGACATTGCTGCTGTAAACATTCAGGTGCACACGTCCCTTCAGATCACTACGTTTGTATCTTTAGGGTAAATACCCAGTAGTGCAATTGCTGGGTTGTAGGATAGCTCTATTTTCAACTTTTTGAGGAACCTCTGTGCTGTTTTCCAGAGTGGTTGCACCAGCTTGATCTCTAAAGGAACTAAGATCATCTCTGGAGAATGGGGAGTGTGACAAGAAAGCAGTATTTGGAAGAGAACGGGTGTGGACAGAAGAGAAGGACTCTTAGGAAAAGACAGTAGCCCTTCAAGGCAATCTTGGGGAGGTAAACCAGTCGTGTTTTAGGAAAAAGGCATGATTCAACTGTGTAAAACATTGCTAAGTGGGGGTTTTCCAGGTCCTGACAAGATGGCAAACCAAATCTGGTTGATGACTTCCTTCCCCAGAATCAATACTGGAGAAATTACAGAAGCAAGAGGATGCACAGACAGATAGTTCCAGCAACATAAAAACTGAGAAAATCCTGTGTGGGCCAAATGCAGTCATGAATCAGGAAGGTCAAGCATAGCCTGGGTTAATGGGAGAACAGGCTGAGGGGAAGCTTTTAAATTCGCTCTAGTCTTCCCCCTGCACTGCCATGAAAGATGACAGAGCCCAGCAATAGCGGCCTGTTCCTATGGTATCAGATAATCCAAAGCCCACTGAGGCAGGGGCTAAAATATACCAAGGAGGCTGATTGACCCCAGGACATTGATTTCTCTACCTCTTCTCCCCTTCAAACTTCCAGGACCAGAAGACCACAAAAAGGAGACTGGCAGGAAAGGGAAATAAAATACAAGAGAAATATCTAAAGCCTTGCAGAAAGAGCTTATTGTCTCCAAAGGGAGACACTTGAATGAAAGCATATCTTTCTTTAGAAAAACTGGATGCCAAAATATAATAAAGTAATATTTTAAAATACTGAAGAAAAAGTCTTTGAACCTACAATTTTATGTCAACCAAATTATATAAATGTGATGGTGAAATAAATATACTCTTGGGCTTATAAAGGTCTCAGAAAGCTTGCCACACAAAGGCCTACTCTGGAAACATTCTTAGAAGAGCTTAAGGGGCACCTAAGTGGCTCAGTTGGTTAAGTGTTAAACCCTTGGATTTTGCTCAGGTCATGATCTCAGGGTCATGAGATTGAGCCCCCCAGTTGGGCTCTGCACTCAGCAGGGAGTCTGCTTGAAATTCTCTGCCTCTGCCCACCCAATCCCACTCTTGTGCTCACTCTCTTTTTCAAATAAATAAATAAATAAAATCTTTTATTTAAAAAAAAAAAAGAAGTGCTAAAAAAGACAAGAAATAAATTCAGGGGAATAAGGCAAAAGACACAGGAAACAAGAGTAATCAAATAAATTAGAAAAATGTACTATCCTTGGGGCACCTGGGTGGCTCAGCCATTTAACTGTCTGCCTTCAGTTCAGGTCATGATCCCAGGGTTCTGGAATGTAGTCCCTGCTCAGCGGGAAGTCTGCTTCTGCCCCTTCCTCTGCCCTCCCTCTGCTCATGCTCTCTCTTTCTCTCAAATAAATAAAATCTTTAAAAAAGAATCCTCTAAAAAAGCAAGGGCAGAAGAAACAGAAAAAATAGGGCTAAAAACAATTTTAAATAAACAGAAATTAGCTAGATGGTGTGGAGCTAAATAGATGAGGGAATATCAATGGAGAAACATAGAAATGATGCTAAAATAAGAATCTTGATAACAATGAGGGGCCCCTGGGTGGCTCAGTTGGTTAGTTCAACTCTTGATCTCAGCTCAGATCTTGATCTCAGGGTGGTTAGATCAAGCCCCATGGTTGGGTTGGGCTCCACAATTGGTGTGGAGCCTACTTTAAAAAAAAAAAAGAAGAATTTGATAACAATGAAGAAAATAATGATGGCACAATTATGGCAGAGAGGCCAAGAGAAACCGTAAGAAGTGTCTACTGAAGGAGGTCATTCTTGACTCTCATGATAATCAATTTTAAAAAGGCAGTGGGGACTGAAGCCAGACAGCCGTGGATTTAGAAGTGAGAGATAAAGAAACACAAAGGGCAGCTATAGAAAAATCGTTTAAAATGTCTCTAAAGAAAAAGAGAGGAAACCACAGGTGGATGAAATAACACATGGTGGGAGGGCTTCTCTGATAAGGGGGAACTGAGTATTTGTATTCATTTTATTTATCATCATAAGATAAATTGGAGGTGGTTTTGAAATAGATACAAACCAGATGAGCAAGTTGGGATTAAGGGTAAATGAACATGAAAAAAAAAAAAAAATCAAGCGACCGGATATACCAAATGCATACCTGACAGGCTTGCAAAGATGGCGGGCACAGAGGCAGGCACCAGGTTTCCTAACAGCCAACTCAAAGCCAGAGAACTCTTGGCTTAAAAATCACTGTGCATAAACACGAATGTTAACCAGAACACTGACCTGCCTGCACACAGGCTCTGGGAGCTGGCTAAACCCTTGCCTTGGTGCATCATTTTTCTATTCTAATGTCCTCATTATCTTCCACAGAGAACAGATGTCTCCTGGATGCACGATCAATGACTCCAACTTGCAAGCAGACAGGACAAAGATGGAAAGGATGTTTTCTGCAAACCAGATTTTAAAAAAATATGTCTTGCATTTAGGGCTTTTTTCATCTTTCCGTGGTCTCGTTGATTCCTCCCTGTTTTCTAAATGATGATTCCTGTCACATTCAGTTGAAATGGAAGCCTTGCCAGGAGTCATGGCCACAGCAGCCTGGGAGCCCATGAGCCATGTCTCCTTGACTTCGTCCTTCTATAGCTCAAGGAGAGTAAGAATCTTGCTGGTAAAACTTCAACTTCAACTTCAACAGAGCCTTCGCTTTTCATAAACTACAAGTCCATTTGTCCCTCTTCTTTCTTCCCTGGATCAGCAAACTACAAAGTCCACCTGCACTGTTCTTTGTTGATTTGCCTCAGTCATGGTTCAAATTCATCTACATATGTAATTTCAGGTAAGCTTCAACACCACCCTGGTAGGTATGATTACCTTACCCTGATCAGGAAAAATCAAGTCAAAGAACCAGCTAGAGCTGCACTGCTTACAGCCAAATGGTGGTGTAAGATGACAACCTTGTTGTAAGAAATACTTTTAAAATGTCCCAGACAGACCCATAAGTGTGTTTCCTTGATCCTTCCCTGAATCTCTCAACGGGCTATTGATCTGCTCCAGTATTTTCCATGCTTTTTGTCTGTTTTGTTTCTTTGGTTTAAGTAGCATCCAAGATGACGAACATATAAACTTCTGGCTAGGAGTGTAAATCTATTCAAAGTGCCTGCAGGGAAAATCTCCATGCCTTGACTGTGTCCGAGGGGACTTGTTTGCTTCTAGCTAGTGGAGCGAAGATGCTGGGAGCTCATCAACAGGTGGTGACAACTATTTCTATGGGAAAAAGTAAAACCTTGTCTCAATTGGGTGGAAGACAGAACATTTCAAAGCATTTTAACACCTGGTCTTGTACAAAATAAAATCCTGGCTGCTGTTTTTAAATAGAGCAGATGTGACCCCAGTTATTGTTGGGGGGTATTTTTATTTTTATTTTTTTAATTTTTTCTTTCTTTTCAGCGTAACAGTATTCATTGTTTTTGCACCACACCCAGTGCTCCATGCAATCCGTGCCCTCTCTAATACCCACCACCTGGTTCCCTGAACCTCCCCCACCCCGCCCCTTCAAAACCCTCAGATTGTTTTTCGGAGTCCATAGTCTCTCATGGTTCAACTCCCCTTCCAATTTCCCTCAACTCCCTTCTCCTCTCCATCTCCCCTTGTCCTTCATGCTATTTGTTATGCTCCACAAATAAGTGAAACCATATGATAATTGACATATAAAACACTTAAAAATACCCCCCATCAATTATCATATGGGCAGTATTTTCAAATGTCTTATACATCAGCAGTTTCATCATCAAAAACAGGTATCTTTGAATAAAATGAGAAATATTTATGACCAAGAAAAACAACAGATAATGTCACTGTGATTTTATTATGGGTTGTTCGGTGGTGGTGTTTGGGGGGGGGGGTTTTGTTTTTTTGTTTTTTTCCTTAGTTTCTGAGAGGCATTTTTTGTTTTATGCAAGCATTTGGAAGTCAGGGTAGTTTTGTTTATTTTTGGTCAAATTCTGAACCTAGCCCTGATACCAGTATTTAATTCTGAGAGGCCCATATGTATACATAAAGAAAGCTTCCAAAGATAACTTATCAATTAAGTTGTTTAAAATAATGTTCTATTAATCTGCCAGAAAAAAAACATACTGATATAATATTAAAGCTAGTCTTTTGGATAAGGAAACATATTTTGGCATTCATTTCTAAACTACAAAAAACATAGAAATAAAAAGATAATTAAAAAATAAAAGTTTCTAGAGCTGCAAATATATTCTTTAAATTCTAAGTAGCTGATTCTAATTGTTCTGCAAAGACAGGTCACAAGGGGCACCTGGGTGGCTCAGTGGGTTAAAGCCTCTGCCTTCGGCTCGGGTCATGATCCCAGGGTTCTGGGATAGAGGCCCACATCGAGCTCTCTGCTTAGCAGGGAGCCTGCTTCTCTGCCTACTTGTGATCTCTGTCAAATAAATAAATAAAATCTTAAAAAAAAAAAAAAGTCTGTTTAAAAAAAAAAGAGAGGTCATAAGTGACAAACCAAAAGCTGTGATCCCTGGGGTACCTGGGTGACTCAGTAGGTTAAGCATCTGCCTTTGGCTGGAGTCATGATCTCAGGCTCCTTGCTTAGCTGGGGAGTTTGCTTCCTCCTCTCTCTCTGCTCATGCTATCTCATTGTCTCTCTCAAATGACTAAATAAAATCTTTAAAAAAAAAAAAAGCCATGACTTGGGCTTGGTGTATACATTGTAATACTATATGAAGAAGTTCTGTGAAGATTTGGTTAAGTAAAAATTCTAGATTCAACATTAATCACACAAAATCATCAGGATAGCAATTGCTAATGTGGCAACCACATAGAGGTAGATATTGGAGAAAAAAATGTACTAAATTGTCCAACCTGAAAAGAAAATGCCTAGTTTTGTCACCTCCTAACTCACCAAAAAGATTCAAGTGTTCTCATCTCTGGGGAAAAGGTATGCATGCTTGGATATGGTGAAATAATTTAAGTAATGATTATCACAGGATCCTGCTTTCATACATGAATTTATTCTTCCTCAGTGGGGAAAACTGAGACCCCACTCGACCCCACTACCACCATATATATGTAGATTTCAACTAATTGTAGACAGACATCTATAAAATGACTATCATTTAGGATGCTATTAGGCAAAGACAGCATAATATGACTATAGTGTCTAAGTGGCTAGATGACCATTTATTTTATTTTTTAATTTTAATTCCAGTTAGTAAACATACAGTGTTATACCAGTTTCAGGTGAACGAAACAGTGATTCAACACTTCCATACAACATCCAGTGCTCATCACAAGTGCATGCCTTAATTCTATCACCTCTTTCACCCATCCCCCAAACACCTCTCCTCTGGTAGCCATCAGTGGGTTCTTTTTAAGAACAAACTTTGTAAGAGTCTGTTTCTTGGTTTCCCTTTCTCCTTATTTTTTTCCCTTTGCATGTTTGTTTTGTTTCTTAAAATCCACACATGACTGAAATCATACGGTATTTGTCTTTCTCTGACTTTTTTCACTTAGCTCCATCTATGTCATCACAAATGGCAAGATTTCATTCTTTTTTATGGCTGAATAAGATTCCATTGTGTGTGTGTGTGTGTGTGTGTGTGTATCTCCCATCTTCTTTATTCATTCATCAATCGTACTGATGGGCACTTGCTTCCATATCTTGGCTATTGTAAATAATGCTGCTATAAACATAGGGGTGCATCTATCCCTTTGAATTAGTGTCCTCATATTCTTTGGGTTAATACCCAGTAGTGTGACTGCTGGATGATAGGGTTAATTCTATTTTAAATTTCCTGAGGAACCGCCATACTGTTTTCCATACTGGCTGCACCGGTTTGCTTTCCCACTCACAGTGTATGACTTTTCGTTTTTCTCCACATCCTCATCTCCACCTCTTGCTTATGTTGCTCCTTTTAGCCATTCTGACAGGTCTGAGGTGATATCTCACTATAGTTTTGATTTGCATTTCCTTGATGCTATGTGATGATGAGTATTTCTTCATGTGTCTGTTGGCCGTCTGGATGTCTTCCTTGGAGAAATATCTGTTCATTAAATGACCATTTAAAAACTACATAAGCAAGGTAAAGTGTTACCATTACCTACCTGATGTATTGTGACACTGAGGTATTATCTGCTCTATTGGTATGGCACTTTCCATCTATTTTAATTAGACAAGTTCTAGCCTGGTGCATGCTATATAATCTCACCTTTCATATTTTGAAGAAGCAGTTGAAACTGTGGTGACAGTTCTCATTCATGATGCTCATCACAGCAAAACTGATGCATGAGGTGTTTCGAGCCATGATTGCTTGAACTGAACAATTCAAGCTACTTTGTCCATGACCCTGCATATGAAAATGTCAAGTGCTTGAAGAACTAGATGATGTGAATTTAAAATAGGGTTCAGAACTTCTGATTCCACATAAACCACGGGTCTGCTTATAACTTCAGATGAAGGGAGAACAAATGATTTCAACTTACAGCAAAGAAAAGCCCTAACGTGGATCAAATCAGCCAGGGAATAAGCCAGGCTGTGTCAGTACAAAGCGTGAATGCAGAATGCTTTTTTCAGATATGTGGCTCACTTCTTGCAAAATTACATAGTAATTCAAACTACATGTTTACAAAATATTTCCAAGAAAAGACTCTTCCTGGCCTGCATTAAAGAATGATCTGACATCAGCACCATCTCTTTTTATACAAACAATTTAATAGATTAAAAAGAAGAATTTTCTTCCTCTAGGAAGAATAGAAGAAGCTCTACACTGATTCAACTATTAATTTCTTAGCAGACCCTCTACTTCAATAGCTGAATGTGGGCTGGAATAGATTTAGAATGATACTTCACTCATCCATAAAGCCTGCTTTTCAAGTTCACAGTGGTTTCAAATGAAAACTAAACTGCTCTCCTTGAAGAGATGCGAGCACACTGTATGTTGTTTCTCCCTCATCCTCTCTTCTTCCACCTTGCCTTCCATCCCTCCGTAAACCTCACTGACAGTTGATAATGAACAATCATCTGGATTTGAAGACAGATTCTGAACACCCTAAGATATAATATCTTTGCATCCCTAGAATTTAGCAAAGTACCTAGAATATAACAGTTACTCTATAAATGTTTACTAGTTATCCATTAATGCAATCCTATTCAAAAAATATTTTTTGAATGCTTATTACATGTCATGAATTGGCCCAGGGGTGCTTGGGACAACAGTGAGAGAGTGAATCATATGCAATTTCCCCTCTCTCAGGGAACCACAATGAATAAATGGAAAAGACCATAGCAGATAATTATAAAGCAGTATAGAGGTTCAATGCTAAGACATTCATCAAAAAGGTTTTTTTTAACCCACTAATGTAAATGAAAGCAAGCGTTTGGTCCAAAGAATAAAGGATGTCTTGGGGAAAGAAAATTATTCACAAAATATATACAAGGCAGAAAACTATCAGTATAAAATTTCCCCTGGTACACCTATTTTTAAATTCTTTGATCTGCTCTTAATTTGGTTCAATTTATAAACATTGACTTTATTTTTTAAGACCTTCACTATGTTCTGAAACATAGTACAGAACGCAGGAATAAAAATATTACATATAAGTCAATCTAAAAAATTCCAAATCTTAATAAGCCAAAAATAAAATAAAATTTAAATCCCACCATACACTAGAACAAATTAAGAGGACAGTGTAGAAAAGGCCTTGGCAGCTAGAAGATATTCTAATGCCCTCTGCATCACCTGAGAAATAGTAACATTTTACACTACCAAATGGGTATTCAGCTAAAATTTTGTCATTGTGAACAGAAGTAATAGGTAGTGTTGATGGAACAATATTCATAGAAGCTTCCCTGAA
The DNA here is from genome assembly GCF_009829155.1 of Mustela erminea. Taxonomy (NCBI): domain Eukaryota; kingdom Metazoa; phylum Chordata; class Mammalia; order Carnivora; family Mustelidae; genus Mustela; species Mustela erminea. The sequence goes on along the minus strand of NC_045624.1, from coordinate 86,643,736 downwards.
ATTTATCTTCTATGTACAATACTTTCAGAATATTTAGCCAAATATAAGTGAGAGCTAGGAAAAGATAAGAGTCTATCTATTTTTTAAGTAAAATGTTAAAAATGAGAAGATGAAAGAAATACTTAATTTGGTCTTCTACATATAAAACTTCCCAAAACACCCTGTAGAAAATAATTTCACCAAATCATTTCTTTCCAGAGTTAAGAGAATCCCTCAGGCATTTCCCTATGAAAGTAGAAATACAGTTTCATCACACAAAAAATAAATTAGTAATATAATTAATCAACTACAGATGTAATATTAGAGCTAAGTATAAAGCTGAATCTTCAAGAAAAGCATTTCTGCTAAACTCTTCCTTTTTCTTTCCTTTCTCATCCTTTCTTTCCCCTCGGGTGACAATATAGCACATAACCATAGCTGTCTTCTTTCTAACCATCATCATAATAGTGATAACATTTATTGTGCACCAAATATGTACGACACAGAACTGTACTTTGAGCTTATATAGAAAGCGATTCAAGATGGAAGATTCTGAACTTACACCCTCCCACAGATACAGCAAATCTACAGATACATATAGATACATATGGAATAATATCCTCTGAAAATGTCCTAAAAACAAAATGTCTAGAGCCTCCACAACAAAGGATAAAAGGGCAGAGGCAGAGAAATGCTCTAGCCAAAAACTTCACTCTACGCATGACAACCCACAGTTATAAGGATCTCAGAAATGCAGAACTTTTCCCTGAGAAGTGAGGGGTTTGGCCCCCCATCGTGCATCCCAATGCATGGGTCCTGCACTGGAGAGATGAGTCCCCAAAATGTTTGGCTTTGAAAATGAATAGGGAGTACATTCAGGAGAACCACACAACTATACAGAAATAGAGAACCTACTTTTAAAGGCCTTGTGTGCAGACTCACTCACCCATCCTGGGGCCCAATGCAAAAGCAGCAGTTTAAAAAGCACCTACACTGTATGTGAATGAGACACACTAATTAATCTTAAAGTGACAGTGGGAGAGACAGGAACTCAATGGGATGCTCTCCAGGAAAGAAGCAGTAGCAGGCACCATTTCTGTGATCTCATTCTACCCTGCTAATGCCAGTGGGATTGGGCACCATTTTGGTAGTCTCCTTCCAGCCTCCATGCCCCACACTCACACTGCAGCTGCACCATAGCCAGTAAAGCAAGCACCTCTATCCCCTTGTCAGAGCTGTGCCAGAGAGAACAGGGGGTTAGCACCTGGCCATATCCCTCCCACCCCCTACCCTATGCTGCAGCTGCACCATAGCCAGCTGGATGAGTGCTCCATAACCTCCCTGAGGGACAGTGGGAAGGTGAGCAACTGCAGCCCACAGAGGGTATGCCCCTTGAGCACCTGGCTCTGGTAGCTAGGGGTGTTGTACTTCTGGACCTCATGAATCATCTCCTACACAAGGTCACTCCTTTAAGACTGGGAGAAGTCTCACCTAATACATAAAATAAAATTTATGCTTCATGTAATATATAAAATCAAACACAGAGAATCAGGCAAAATAAGGAAACAGAGAAAAACGCTCCAAACAAAAGAACAAGGGAATACTTCCAAAAAGACGTTAATGAAATGGAGATAAGTAACCTACCAGATAAAGAATTTAAAGTAACAGTCACAAATTCGGGAGAAGAATTGATGATCTTAGAGACAGCATCAACAAAGAGATAAAAAATATATGAAAGTACCAAGCAGAAGTCACAGAACTGAAGAATACAGTATTTGAATGGAAAAAATAAACCAGAAGGTTTTAACAGCAGACTGGATAAAGTAAAATAATGGATCAGAGAGCTGGAAGACAAAGCTATGAAAGTCAGAAAGATAAAGCAACAACAACAAAAATATTTTAGAAAGTGGAGATACCTTAAGAGGCCTACAGGACATGAAGTGAAATAATATCTGTATTTTATGGATCCAGAAGAAGAGTGGGAGAGAAAGAAGCAGAAAAAAGTTATTTAAAAAACAGTGGCTGAAAACTTCCCTAACCTGGGGAAAGTAACAGACTTCCAGGTCCCAGAAGGCCAAAAACTTCCAAATATGATGAACACAAGAGATGCATACCAAGACACATAATTAAAATGTCAAAAGTTAGAGAATCTTGAGAAAAACAACTTGCTAAGTACTACAGAGACCCCATAAGGGTATAAGCAAAATTTTCAGCAGAAAGTTTGCAGGCCAGAAAAGAAGGGTAGAAATATTCAAAATGCTGAAAAGAAAACTTCCAACCAAGAATACACTACCCAGCAAGGTTATCAATAAAAAGTTTTCAGAATAAGCAAAAGCTAAAGGAGGCAGTCAACACTAAACTGGCCTTACAAGAAATCTTAAAGGAAATTTATTAAGGTGAAAAGGAATGGCACTCATTAATAACCAGAGGACACATGAAAATAAAAATCTCACTGGAAAAAGTAAATTTATAGTAAAGGTGGTGGATTAATCACTTATAAACTTAGCATGAAGATAAAAAAAAGTAGTACAAAAAGTACAAAAGTAGTCAAATTAACAAAAATTACAATTAGTAAATGGATATATAAAATAAGATGTAAAAACACAAAATGTGCTAGGGCATGGGTAAAATCAAAAATATTTGGAATATGTTCAGATTTGAGTTGCTATCAAATGAAAATAGACTGTTGTATACATAGGACACTACAGGTGAACCTCACAGTAATGACAAGCAAAAACTTATAGGGAATACACAAAGAAAATGAGAAAGGAATCTAAATATAACAATAAAGAAAGTCATCAAATCAGAAGAGAAAAACAGAAGACAAAAGGACCAGAGAACTTGAAAACAACCAGAAAACAATGAATAAAATGGCAATAACCACACACCTATCAAAATTACTTTAAGTGTACATGGACTAAATTCTCCAGTCAAAACAGAGAATGGCTGAATGGAAAAAAGAATAATAATAAGACTCATCTTTATGGTTCCGACAAGAGACTCATTTCAGAAATAAAGAGGATATACAAAGACTGAAGGTGAAGGGATGGAAAAAAAATTCTGTTAATGGATATGAAAAAGAAATCTCATGTTATATCAGACAAAAACAAAACAAAACAAAACAAAAATCTATAAAAGACCACTAAAAGACAAAGCAGGGCATTTCTTATAAATAAGAATCAATCCAGAAAGCTGATATACCATTATAAATATATATGTATGCAACATAGGAGTACCAAAATATATAACATGAATATTCACAGACCTAAAAGGATAAATTGACAGCAATATCCTAATAAGCAGGGACCTTTAACACTCCACTTGCATCAATGGACAGATCATCCAGACAGAAAACCAATAATGATCAGCCTTAAACAACACATTAGACCAGATGGACTCAATAGATAACTAACAGAATATTTCATCCCAAAGCTGCAGAATACATACTTTTCTCAAGTACCTATGGAACACTCTTCAGGACAAATGATATATTAGGCCACAAAACCAGTTCTGAATAAATTCAAGAAGGGTGAAATCACATCGAAGATATTTTCTATCCACAAGGGTATCCAAACTAGAAATCAATTACAAGAAGAAAACTAAAAAATGTGTTTTCAATGTGGAGATTAAACACATACTACTAAACAACTGATGAATCCTCAAAGAAATCAAAGGAGGGGCACCTGGGTGGCTCAATCAGTTAAGTGTCTGCCTTCAGCTCAGGTCATGATCCCATGGTCCTGGGCTCAAGCCCCACATTGTGCTCCCTACTCAGCAAGGAGCCTGCTTCTCCCTCTCCCTCTGCCTGCCACACTTCCCATTCATGCTCTGTGTGTGTGTGTACGTCAAATAAATAAGTAAAATCTTAAAAGAAAAAGAAAGAAAGGAGAAAGAGAGAGAGAGAAAAAAGAAAGAAAGAAACCAAAGGAGAAATTAAAAAAAAAATCTAGAGATAAATGAAAACAACAATATGAAATGCCAAAATCTATGGGACATAGCAAAAGCAATTATAAGAGGGAAGTTGATAGCAAAATAGGCCTACCTCAATAAACAAGAAAAATATGAACTACACAATCTAACTCTACTCCCAAAGGAACTAAAAAAAGAACAAAAGAAATGCAAAGTTAGTAGAAGGAAGGAGATAATAAATGCCAGAAGGGAAAATACCAATGAAATTAACAACTGGCTCCTCAAAAAGATAAACAAAATTGACAAAAGTTGAGCTAGAAAACCAAAGTAAAAGAGAAGAAAAAACGGAGAGGACCCAAATCAACAAAATCAGAAATGAAAGAGGAGTTACAACCAATAATACAGAAATACAAAAAAACATAAGAGACAATATACCAACAAATTAGGCAACCTAGAAGAAATAAATTCCTAGAAATATGCAATCTTCCAAGATTATTCATGAAGAAACAGAAAATCTGAATAGCCCAATACTAGTAAGAAGAGTGAATCAGTAATCAAACACCTTCCAACAAACAAAAGTCCAGGACCAAATGGCTTCATTGGTGAATTCTACCAAACATTCTAAGATTTACAACCCATCCTTCTCAAAATAGTCCCAAAAACTGAAAAAAGAGGAATGCTTCCAAACTCATTTTAAGAGGTTAGCACTACCCTGATACCAAAACCATCCAAGAACACCACAAAAAAAAGGAAAATTACAGTCCAAGATCTATGATGAATATAGATGCAAAAACCTTCAACAAAATACTAGCAAATCAAACTCAGTAATATATTAAAATGACAATACACCATGATCAAATAAGATTTATTCCAGGGATGCAAGGATGGTTTAACAACTGCAAATTAATCAATGTGATACACCATATCAACAAAATGACAGAAAAAAGTCATATGTCCATCTCAGTAGATGAAGAAAAAGCATGTAATAAAACTCAATGTTTGTTTGTGATTAAAAACTCTCAACAAGTGGGTACAGGGGGACCTACCTCAATATGGTAAGGTGATATATGACAAATTCACAGCTAATATGGTCAATGGTAAAAAGGTAAAAGCTTTTCTTCTAAGAACAGAGCAGGAACAAGACAAGGATGCCCACTCTTGCCATTTCTATTCAACACAATATTGGAAATCCTCCCCAGAGTAATTAGACAAGAGAAAAAAATAAAAGATATGCAAATTGAAAATGAAGAACTGTTACTATTTGCAGATGACATGATCTTTAACATAGAAAATTCTAAAAACTCCATGAAAAAAACCATTAGATCTACTAATGAATTCAATAAAATAGCAGGCCAAAAAATTTATATACAAAAATCCACTGCATTTCTATATACCAATAAAAAGCTATCAGAAAGAGAAACCAAGAAAACAATCTCATTTGCAACTGCTTCATAAAGAATAAAATATCTAGGAAAAGTTTAACCAAGGAAGTGAGAGACCTGTATCTTGAAAAGCATACGACATTGATGAAAGAAACTGAAGTTGACACAAATAAATGGGAAGATATTCCATGTTCATGGATTGGAAGGGTGAATATTTCTAAAATGTTCTTCGTATCCAAAAAATCTACACATTCAATGTAATCTCTATCAAAATTCCAATGGCATCTTTCAGAGATATACAACAAATAATCACAAAATGTATCTGTAACCACAAAAGAATTCAGAGAGCCAAAGAAATCTTGAGAAGGAAAAACAAAGCCAGAGGTATAGCATTCCCTGATTTCAAACTACATTACATAGCTATAGTAATCAAAACAGTATCATACTAACATAAAAACAAACCTATAAATGAATGGAATAGAATAGAGCCCAGAAATAAACACACACATATACAGTCAATAAATTTATGACAAAGGAGGCAAGAATATACAATGGGAAAAGGACAGTCTCTGGTAAATTAAGTTAAGAAAATGGGAGAGGGGCGCCTGGGTGGCTCAGTGGGTTAATCCTCTGCCTTTGGCTCAGGTCATGATCTCAGGGTCCTGGGATCGAGCCCCACATCCGGCTCTCTGCTCGGCGGGGGGCCTGCTTCCTCCTCTCTGCCTGTGTCTCTGCCTGCTTGTGATCCCTGTCTGTCAGATAAATAAATAAAATCTTAAAAAAAAAAAAAGAAAGAAAAGAAAATGGGACAGCTACTTGCGAAAGAATGAAACTGGGTCACTTTCGTATACAATATAAAAAATTAACTCAAACTGGTTTACAGACTTGAATGTAATTAAGATCTAAAACCACAAAACTCCTAGAAGCAAACAGGTAGTAAGCTCCTTGACATGGGTCTTAACAATCCTTTTCTGAATCATACTGCAAAGGCAACAAAACCCAAAACAAAAAAATGGGACTGAATCAAGCTAAAAAGCTTCTGCTCAGTGAAGGAGACCATCGACAAATGAAAGTCAACTTAGTTAATGGGAAAAGATATTTGAAAGTCATATATCTGATAGGGATTTATACCCAAAATATATAAAGAACTCATACAACTCAATAACAAAAAAACCCCAATCCAATTATAAAATAGGCAGATGATCTGAATAGACATTTTTCCACAGAAGACATACAGATGGACAACAGGTACATGAAAATATGCTCAACATGAATAACCATTAGAAAAATGCAAATCAAAACCACAATGCTATACCACCTCATACCTGTCAGAACAGCTATGATGAAAAAGATAAGAAATAACAACTGTTGGAGAAGATGTAGAGAGAAAAGAACCCCTTATACACTGTATGTTGGTACAATCACTATGGAAAACAGTATGAAGTTTCCATAAAAATGATATATGATCCAGCAATTTCATTTCTGAATATTTATCCAAAGAGAATGAAAACACTAATTTGAAAACATATATATACCACTATGTTCACTGCAACATTATTTACAACAGCCAAGATATGGAAACAACCAGATGAACACGTAAAGAAGATGTGAGAGACCTATAGCTATACCTTTATCTATACAATGTAATGTTACACAGCCATAAAAAAAGAATTTTTGTCATTTACAACAATATGGATGGATCTAGGGGATATTATGCTAAGTGAAATAAGCCAGACAAAGACAAATACCACGTGATTTCACTTATACATAGACTACAGAGAACAGAGTGGTAGTTACCAGTAAAACCAGGGGTTTGAGGGACATGAAATGAATAAAAGGATCAAGAGGTATAAACTTCCAGTTATAAAATAAATAAGTCATGAAGAAAAAGATTTTTGTAGAGTTTAAGGACTTTCTTCGTTCCCTACAACACTGTTTCCTCTGTTTATGGGGAAAAGGATCAATAAAAGGTTTAATAAATTTAAAATTTTAAAATAAATAAATAAGTCATGGAGAAGTAATGTACAGAGCAGGGAATACAGTCAATGATATTGTATTAACTTTGTATGGTGACAGATGGTAACTAGATTTAGTGTGATGATCAATTTGCAATATATACAAATGCAGAATCACTATTCTGTACACAGAAAACTAACAGAATATTGTATATCAATTATATTTCAATTAAAAGAAATGCAGCATGTAATTTAATCCTATGCCTAAAAATACAATGAACTGGTTGGGGCACCTGGGTGGCTCAGGTGCTGGATATTGGCTCAAGTCATAATCTCAAGAGTCTTGAGATCAAGCCTGAGGTTGGACTCTGTACTGGGTGTGGAGCCTACTTAAGATTCTCGGTTCTGAGTGCCTGGGTGGCTCAATGGGTTAAGCCTCTGCCTTTGGCTCAAGTCATGATCCCAAGGGTCCTGGGACCGAGGCCTGCATCTGGCTCTTTGCTCAGCTAGGAGCATGCTTCCCCCTCTCTCTGTCTGCCTTTCTGCCTACTTGTGATCTCTCTAGCAAATAAATACATAAAATCTTAAAAAAAAAAAAAAAGATTCTCCATCCTCTGCCTCTCCCCCCTCCACCCCTGCGTGCTCTCTCTCTCTCTCTTAAACACACACACACCCACGCACAAACAAAAACTACAGTGAACTAACTGCTAATGTATGGTACCACCCAATGTATGTATCCTTTATCAAAGAATGTTATTTCTCATGCAATAAACAACTTAACTCCAAGCAATAAACACTGTAGTGCTCCTGCTGCACAGAAGAAACATCATTAGTAAAATGAAAGAAACCCAGCTTGTACTACTCGTGTTTGGCAGAAATAGTTACACTGCTGAGCCAGCCCGTTTGAAAGGCTTGTTTCCCTCATGCCGTCATCTCTTATTTTCATAAACCCAACTGGATCTAAGAAGGGTGGATGGGTGCCTGGGAAGTCCACGGTGCTCCAGCATTCTTAACATGTCAACAAGTGGTTACTTCCGAATCAGAATTCATCAGTGTCTCTAAAAGATTGCCAAGATTTTCCTTTCTTTGTATTCTGCCAAAGTCACTTTCAACACCTACTAAACAATCAGCATCTAAACAAACAAACAAAAGAGTGTATATACACTATCTCATTCAATATTTCTAGGAGGCAAATTTGGAGAATGTCCAGTTTTTGCAGATAAGACAGGCTCAGAGAAGTTAACAAAGATCACAGAGTCTCTACACATTGGAATAAATGCTCAAGTTCACATCTGTCAATGTCCTTTGTCACTATCAATAACTGGAATCCTTTTCATCACTTTCATCACTTTCTCCGCTACCCCAACTCCAGGATACCTTTCCCCATACTGGACACTACCATCTAGTCACCCTCCCACTTGGCCCTGCTCCATCTGTATTCTATGTCTTGGTCACCCCTTTCCCAGCCTTACTTGCTGGGTTTCTCAACCTTGGTAGGATTGATGTTTGGGGCTGGACAATTCTTTGTGGTGGGGGCTGTCCCCCGAGCTCTACTCCCGAGGGTTAGCCTCTACCCACCAGATGGAAGTAACTGACATCCAACCAAAAACCTCTCCACACCTGGCTGACCTTTGAAATTAAGCAGTATTTGGATTTATTGTTGGGGGAGGAGGGTGGCTACAATGTATTTATTCAGCCAGGCTAGCCTTTTATCATGTCTCTTTCTTTGGTCTTACAGAAGCTCCTCTGTAAGGGAAAGCTGTGAGCATTCTGAATGAATTCAAAAGCTGGCTAGTCCTGGGGCAAATCCCATGAGAGCTCTTCTGTGCCTCAGTGGAAGGCCTTTCTTCTTTCAGGACCTCCATTCAGCAGCATTTCTGTGAATTACAACAGACAGTGCTCGGACTCCCCAGCAAAAGTACCTTAAGCCAAGTGGATCCTGCCGTCTCTTGCCCAGCAAGTACCTATCAAGAGAGAGCTAAATCACAAAACCAATTTCTCTCTAATAATACCAGTAAATCACATGCTTGGTAAGGAGCCATAGTTTGAAGAAACTTAATGTAAAAAAACACTATAAACTATAGCCCCTTCTCTTTTTTTTTTTTTTTCTAAAGGAGAGAAGCATTTATAGGATCATCTCTTATCTAAAGCACTCGTTGAGTGATTTTTTTTTTTTTTTTTTTTTTTTTTACTGTTCTGTTTTAGAAGAGCACATTACGGACATCATATTGCCTCCTTTATTAACAAAGCTAAAGCCCTCCCAGGCCATTCCTTCTCTGCAGGCCAATTCTATGTGGCTTTTCTTTCTCTCTCTCTCTCTCTCTTTTTTTCCTTTTTTACCTCCAGCTTTATGGAGATATAAAGGGTATACAATATCATGTATGTTCCAAGTGTACAACAAAGTGATTTTATATATGTATATATTGTAAAATGATTATCACAATAAGATTAGTTAACATGCCCATCACCTCACAGACTTACTGTGTGTGTGTGTATGTGTGTGTGTGTTGAGAACTTTTAAAAATCTATCTCTTAGCAACCTCCAAACATACAACACAATATCGTCAATAACAGTCACCATGCTGTGCATTAGATCCCCAGAACTTACTCATCTTGGAACTAGAAATGTGTACCCTTTGGCCAATCTTTCCCTACCCACCCCACCTCTGACAACCACCTATCTGTTCTCAGTTTCTAGGAGTTTGCTTTTTTCAAATTCTTCATATAAGTGAGACCATATAGTGTTGATCTTTCTCTGACTTACTTCACTTAACATAATGTCTTCAGCGTCCATCCACGATGTTGCAAATGACACAAGATTTCCTTCTTTTCATGGCTGAATAATATTCCATTGCGTATAAATACCACATTCTCTTTACCCATGCATCTGTCTATGTACACTTAGGTTTTTCCAGGTCTTAGCTCCTAGAAATAATGCTGCAATTGAGGGAGCAAAAGGCTTGCCAAGGACAAGCAGAAGTGGATACCTCACAACCCCCCCTCCATGGGATATATGTGACATTCCTCAGGCACTCCTGGCTGCCCTAAAGGAAAAGCAAATCATTGACTTATAGAGATTACAATCTTGCAAGATTATAATCTCAGTTTACAAATGTCATAGCAGTCTACAAGAACAAAACATTTCTATTAACAGCCCAGCTTCCCAAAGAGAATGTAGATAGCCCACTGACAGATACTTGAGGAGGGCAGATTGTAATGTCCCTCCAGGAAGCTCCCAACTATCTTACTGTTAATGCCTTACCTTAAGGAAAAATAAACTTAACTTGACAATGTCCAGGCCTGTGGTATATTGTGAATCTTCTTTAACATACAAACATCCTTTTGAAACTTCCATTTTTTTAAACACCCAAGTACACTCCCAAATATACAATCAGCACCCTTCACAACCCCAGGCCAACAGCTCTTTCTGCCCAAGGGTCCTGTCCCCATACTTTAACAAACCACCATTTTGCATGAAGATGTCTCAAGAATTCTTTCTTGATAGTCATCTCTGGATCTCACCCCACTGAATCTCACCTATATTCCAAAACCCCATTACAATGAACATGGGGGTGAAGATAATCTGTTTGAGTTAGTGACCTCATTTCCTTCGCCATACAGCCATAAGTAGAACTTAAATTTTTGAGGAACCTCAGTGCTGTTTTGCATAGTTCTTCCAGCCTTTCCGATGGCCTCTGGCCCTTTCTAGTTCAAATGTCCCCTAGATGGGAAGGGAAGCCCTTCATTTCTCTCATGGCCAGGCCAAGTTGAACAGCCCACCTCCATACTTCCATAAGCATTAGCCCAGTGATGACTTCTTATAAACGCGCATCATGCCCCCCGCCATGCATCTTGTTCAAGGAGGCCTACCTTCATCACTCTATTTCTCTACTTTAACAGGCAATCCCATCATGCTCCTCGTCCTGATTATCATTACCCTTACCTTCCATTACCATTACCATTACCAGAGATCACCTCCTCACAGACTGCACTGATTTGCTCTACCACTGATTTCTTCTCTCCCCGGGCTGGAGGCAAATTCCCAGTGGGGAGGGAACCTCTGGATGTTTCATTCCCCAACATATCCCCAGCACCCACCTGGAACAGTGAGAGGGGCTCAATGATTATGTGCTCAATGAGTCAGTTAGATTTCTTATAACTGTGGGTTCATTCAGGGAGAGGAATATTTTTCCCAATGGCCTCTGAGTCCTTGAGGACAGGGACTGTGCTTCATTCATCTCACAAATTCTCAGTGTAGTTCACATGGCTTTCGCCACCACCACCATCATGGTAAGAGGGGGTACTAACAAATGTTCCTGTTGCCAGTTTGTGACCCTTTTTTGGTGCAACATCATACTTCTTCTTCACCATGATGATCCCCTTTGCATAGGTGAATAAACTGAGGCTTGGAAAGAGAGTAACTTACACAAGCCACAGAGGCAGTACACTATGAAGCTAGGATTCAAGCCCAGCTAAGCACAGGCAGTTCAACCCTAGAACTCTTGCTTAATGATTTTGCAACAAAAGACAGGTGAAAAGAAGTGAATCACTATAAGCCACATAGCCCAACCTAATTTATTTTGGGGGAGCTGGAAATTGGAGACCATCATTACAAAGACTTTGGCAACTTTGCTTTCCACATCTGAACAATTTCCAAATCCATTTCTTCCTCCTCGGTGTCTTGACAACTTACGTTATTCTTCCCTCTTGTATTTTTGTGCAGAGGTTTTTTCCCTTCTAGTGCTTTAAGGCTTTATCTCCAGCGTTGACAGTCATCAGCGTCTCTCTGGCTTCCCTAGCCAAGACTCTTAACCCCCAGTGAAGACTTCATCTCCTCTCATTCAAGACGCCGTGGAAAGAAATCCTCTCTATGGCCTCCCCCAAGGAAACTTTTACGTGACTTTCCCCCACCCAGTGCGATGCTCCTCCACTGATGGGACCTGTTCAGCCCATTTCTTCCTCCCCACTGTGCTCCTTTGGGTCTTCTCCCTGACAATCAGCCACTAACAGGAGGCTATCTGCATGTCTGCACCAAGTCTTTTTTCTCCTGCTCCATGGCCTTCCATCTTGTCTCTCTATCTTCACCCTAATCTGCCTACATCTTATCTTTCTTCCTTCCATCTACAGGATTGAAGCAAAGCTGCCCTTGCTCACCGGTCCTCATAGACTACAGTTATATTTCAAACTCTGAGCATGTTCCTTTTTCGCAAAAGTTCAATGACGTGTCCTTTTCTAATTCTATCCTTTCTCCCTGGCGCCAGGATCTACTTCATTAAGGACACATTTCTCTTTTGCACAAACATACTGAACTTGCTGTTTCCTCTCTCTGCCAACCTCCCTTGCCTTTCAAACAACATACAGTAACGACCACAAAGTCTCCCTCCGGCTAGAACCTGGGGTCATTAGCCCACCTCATTCCTTTCAACTCAAATCACTCCAAGGTGTAGTTCCCATTAATTCTTCTCCACGCCTCCCACCTGCCTTTGTTTCAATGCTATCCATTTCATTTAAACCTACTGTTCTACCAAATCTACCTTTTAGAAGGCCTTCAGTAACCATCTAAAACTTAAATGTCACCTGTCTTCATGGCCATCCTCCATCCTTATGTGGAGTTTAACACTTAACCTCCTCTATCTCTCAGCTCCTCTTTTCCTCTTAGATGAGCTTCTTCGTTACCCACTCGTGTATGTATCCGGTCCCTTTGTTAACCAGAAAGCAGAGTGGAGTCCTAGCTGTTCTATGTCCCAATTCCTTCATTGCCCCTACAAGCAGAGGGAAGGCAGTAATGGACACTTTGCTAACCACTGTGCTAGTGGGACAGAGCCCACAGCCAGTGGAGCCCTCTGGTTTTCTCCCTTCTGTATAGCAAAAGCACTAAGAATGCCTGTCTGTAACTCCTGGAACAATGCCCAGAAAAGTGTTTTCCATCCTGCTTTGCCTCTGAGCTCCTATGTCTTTCTCCAGCCTAGGAAGATGGGGTCCTCCTCATGGCCAAGTCTGGAGTCCCTGGAACTCTTCCTGGGGTTGGAGCCAAAGCCCTCTCCTAGGAAGTGCTCCTCTGCTTTTGCCTTTTCTGAACTTGTTCTTTTCCACTTGGAGCCTGAAGATGACAGTAAACTTGTCAAGGGTACGACTGGGTATTTTTAGGTATATGTAAGGGCCTATTTAGCCAGAGCGGCTCCATCTCAGTTGAACAGCCATTTTGTTGTTTATGCAGTAAAACTTAAACTGACCCTGCCCATCCCCTGCCCGCCCCAGGGACTTACTTAAAAGCAAGTCCAAGAAACTAGTACAATATGGTGGACCAGTCCCAGGTAACAGAGCCCAAATACAAGGGTGGGTCAGGCCAGGTGAAAACATCCAATCAGTGGAGCACGCATACTGTCTCCCTAGCTACCAAGGAGTGTGGGCCCGCCTTTTGGGCTCCAATTCTGACTAAGGTGATAGGCTAGTTCTACCATAGGGTAGAAGGCATAGTATATAGTATATAGTATATAGTATATAGTATATAGTATATAGTATATAGTATAGTATATAGGCATAGTATCTACCATAGAGTAAATTGTAATTCAATTGGCCACCTGTGTGTAGCCAGGCTCAACCACATGGCCTTTGCCCTTTAAAAGTTAGTCTGGGGGCGCCTGGGTAGCTCAGTGGGTTAGCGCCTCTGCCTTTGGCTCAGATCATGGTTCCGGGGTCCTGGGATTGAGCCCCGCATCAGGCTCTCTCCTCAGCGGGGAGCCTCTTTCCTCCTCTCTCTCTGCCTGCCTCTCTGCCTACTTGTGATCTCTGTCAAATAAATAAATAAAACCTTTTTTAAATATATAAATAAAATAAAATAAAATAAAATAAAATAAAATAAAATAAAAATAAAAGTTAGTCTGTAAGGCTGGGAGGGGTCGCCCTCTCTCTGTAAGAGGCAGCCCCGAACAGTCGGTTTGATTCTCAGTGCTTGGCGTGAAATAAAGCTTTGCTTGGCCCTCACTTTGTATCAGTCTCGCTCCTTTGATCATGGACCTAACAGTATACTTCTTTGTAGCCCTCCCTGCCGCTTTCTCTTCCTCCCTCCCATTCTGTATACGTCCAAGTTCCCAGCCTCCAGCTCATCCCCTACAGCTTTCCCTTCAGTCAATGCATATGGCCACTGCCTTCGACTAATATTTCTACTCAGAGGACCCCCAGGCCTGTAGCATTATCTCCATCCTTCCCCCAAGAAAAGGTATTTATTCTTGAACTTTTTGATAAAGATATCCACCTCAAAATCAACATGTCTAAAGTCAAATTTATAATCTTTTCCCTAAAATCCACTCTCCTTCTAAGATCTATATAAGTGTTTTTAGTGGTATCATAATCTTCCAGTGACCCAGACTGAAACACTGGCACATCTTTGACTTCCTTCTTTCATTTCTTTTCCCCCATTTTCCATGGGTCACTAAATTCTTTTCACTCCTCTTAGAAATATCTTTCAAATTCACAATAGCCCTCTATTAATCACTTGACTATAGCCAAACTCTTGTTACCTTTCTAATCAATGATTATTTATCTTTTTAAATGATCTCCTGAACTCCAGTATCTCTCTTTCGCATAAACCTTACACAACTCACCAGATCATCCTTCCCAAGCGACACTTCAAACCTCTCACTCTGTTGCTCCGAACACCAGTGGCACTCTAGTCCCTCCTAAATGAAGTTCAAAATTCTTCCCCCAGCACTTAAGCGACCCTCCATAGTTTTTCACCAATATACCTCTTCTTTGGTTTATCATTCATCAATTTCCAACTTGCATCCTAAAGAGTCACCAAATCAGATCTGCTAGTTTTAATATGAGGCAATTTCCTCAAATATGATAAAAAGCTTGGGCTCTAGAATCAGAAAAAGAAGGATTCAAGCTATGAACTCTGCCGCCTATGTCCATCACCATGGGTAAATCACATAACCTCTCTGAGATAAAGTTTTCTCATCGATAAGACCGAAACAATAAGGGTATTTGTCTCAGAAGATTTAAACTGAGAATGCATATGCAGTCCAGACTCAAAACATGTGCAGAAATATACTGTGCAGAAACACAAGTATAAACTACATGTGGAAAATATTTATTCTTTCTAAAGATCAACCAAGGCAAAGCAAATCAACTGTAACATAGCACGTTATACTTATTTTGCGTTAAATACAAACTTTTATAAAAAAATCACTTAACATTAGATTTATGATGAAACGGGCACACACATACACTATCTATGAAGTTGTAAACTGAGAAATGGCTTTTGGAACAGAATCTATGAATATAGAGTTGTAGTCATGAAAGCTCTAATATTCCACTCAAGATAAGGCTCAACAGAAGCAAAAACTTAAAGGCACACAAATGTCACCATGGAAAATACCAGCACTCTGAAAGTTACTCTTAACTTCTCAGTTAAAATGGAAAAAGCTTTTCAGTAACAACAGCAACATAATGGAATATTATGCAGCCCTTGAAATTCATAATTATAGGGACGCCTCGGTGGCTCAGTCAGTTACGCATGTGACTCTTCATTTCAGCTCAGGTTGTGATCTCAGGGTCGTGAGATCGAGCCCCATGTCGGGCTCCATGCTCAGTGGGGAGTCTGCTTAAGATTCTCTCCCTCTACCTCTTCCCCACACACATGTGCAAACTTTCTCTCTCTCAAATAAATAAATAATAAAGTTCATAATTATAAACTCAATTATATTGGACATTTGTCACTCTTTTTGGTTGCCTGACATCTGAGCCCCTTCTGGGCTGGGGAATTCCATACCTTACAAGTTTCAGTGAAAGGCTGTTGATGCAGAAATGTCAGATCCTCATTTTCTCAGCCTTCCCTGTAAAGAAGGCATGGGCACCTGCCCTAGGATTCACTGCTGCTCAGATGCTCCTCCCATGCATTGGAGGAGAGCTGATGATCTGGAAAGAGGAACTGGGGAAATTTTCTCTCTGGAGCTAGTAGGAAGGAAGGGGAGTGAGGGGTGGGCAGTGAGTAGGTGATATGCTGGTGGGAGGTTTAGTAGTTTGCCAGGGCTACTATAACGAAGTACTACATACTACGTGGCTTAAAACAACAGAAATTTATCATTTCAGGGTTCTGAGGCTAGATGTCCAAAATCGAAGTGTCAACAGAGCCATACTCCCTCTGAAACCTGCAGGAGAGGATCATTCTTTGCCTCTTCCAGCTTCTGATATTCGCTAGCAGTCCTTGGCATTTCTTGGCTTGTAGCTGCATCACACCCCACTGTCTGCCTTTATCATCACATAGCTATCTCCTCCTTGTATGTCTTTCTCTTCTTATAAGGACTCTAGTCAAGCTGGATTAAGAACTTGCCCTACTCTACTGTGGCCCCATATTAACTAATTACATCTGCAACTATTTCCAAACAAGGTCACATTCTGAAGTACTAGAGGTTAGGACATCAACCTATCTTTTCAGGGGTACACAATGCCACCAAAGGTAATATCTACTGACCTATGCCAATGTGTCTCCAATGCAATGACTAATGCCTGGGGGCAGTGTTGGAGCATCCTAACTCCTTATGGTCAGGACCTGACTGGAGCATTGTTTTGGAGTCTTTAGCCAACTACAGACATCCTGGAAATTCTAGAAGCTAAATAGTGCCCTTTAATAAATCGTGTCCTACTTGAACTGGCTATATTTCTTTTGCTTTCAACAAAAGAACATTATGCAATTATTCAGAAATATAAAAATACTTATGTATCAGGGTACCTGGGTTGCTTAGTCAGTTAAGCATCTGTCTCTTGATTTCAGCTCAGATTGTGAGATCTTGATTTCACGGCCGTGAGATCGAGCCCTGCATCAGGCTCTGTGCTGGACTCCTTGCTGAGGGTACAGCCTGCCTAAGAATCTCTCACTTCCCCCAACCCCTCCCCCTTCTCCCTCTCCATTTAAAAAAACAAAAACAAAAACTTATGTATCTATGGGTTTAGGTAAATGTATAAGGACATGTATCCACTCACAGTACTATATGGAAGAGTTTCACTGCCTTAAAAATCAATGTGTTCCACCTATTCATCATTCCCTCCCCACTAACCCCTAGTAACCACTGATCTTTTTTACTGTCTAGATAGTTTTATCTTTTCCAGAATGCCATATAGTTGGAATCATACAGTATGTAGCCTTTTTGGATCTTCTTTGACTTAGCAATATGTATTTAAGTTTCCTCCACATTTTTTCTCAGCTTGATAGCTCATTTCCTTTTACCATTGAATAATATTCCATTGTCACAATGTACCACAGTTTAACCATTCATTTATTGAAGGATAAAAATGTACGTGAAGAGTGAGCCCCAAGGTATGCTGTAGATATGTATACTATGATGTATACATATGTATACCCAATGTATACTGCAAACTTTAGTTAATATCAATGTGTCAATATTGACTCATCAATCATAACAAGCAAGCATACCATGAGATGCCAGATATTAACAGAAGAAACTGTACAGGACGGGGGTAGGGGGCAACATGGGAATTCACTGTACTTTGTGTCCAGTTCTTTTGTTGACCTCAAAGTGTCTCCCCAAATGTTACTTAAAAACATATTTCTGATTCACATGAAATGAAAAAGACCAGAAAACGAATGTGCTGTATGGTTGTAGGCATGTGAAAATGTATACTTAAATACCCAAGAACAGGAAGGTAACATTAGGAAAATACTGTATTGTATTGGTTGGAGAGAGGAATAGCTGTGGTTTCCTAATTTCTCACATGTATCTTTCATATTATGTGATTCTCTTAATTTTCAAAAACTGCAGAAGAGGTAAGAAGGAAAGAATAAATGATCCAAAGTCTACCTTCAATCGGATACTATAATTTATTATTTTCTTAGTAGGAATTTCATAATAGTGTTTGGGGGTAAGTGAATACCAACACTTTGGTTTTGAGAAACAAAATATCAAGCATCATTTGTAGAATAGTTAAGAGTGACAGACATTAATCCAGGCTCTCAAGTCAAAGATTATATTTTAACTATTTTGTTGTTAGCACCTAGTGCAGACTTCACATGTAGAACTGTGCTCAACAAATATTTCTTGCTGAATGGTTAAATTATTGATAACTAAATGAGTAAGCAAGTATGCCTGATGTGGGATTAAGAATTTTTTCTCCTACTTTTCTGTTTCTATTTTTAATTTCTTGGCTCTGCTCAAACAGATGCCAGTTGATGATTTTTAAAAGTTATGCTCTAAAATCAATTTCTGAATCTACTGTTTTTCAGCGTGATCTCAATTATATGCTAATCACAGTTACATTTACTGGTAGTCTAACTACATGGGGCAATTCGTTTTCTTCCTAGGGTGACCCATGAATGAATGCCATCATTAAAACCAAACATATCCTAAGCAACACCATTATTAAACAGTGGAAACACACCCATTTGGTGGATATAATTTTTAGATGGCAACATTTTCTGAATTTGTCAAAGTTCTTTTTAAATCAGTAAGAGAATTCAACCCTCAGTACTGAAAAGTTAAGACTGCTGATTGGCAGCATGAAATTGAATGCAATGAGCCTGTTTTGGATCACTGCTTAGCTGCTAAGGTCAATAAGACCTTGTTTGTGCCATCTACAGGTTATGCATAAATCTAACAGCATAAACAGATACTCTAGCCAATTTATATTCTTAACAGCAACTCTGCATTTACAAATTGTTTCTGTCTTCTGAAAGGGGGAAAAGAACAATTTAATTGATTGCACATAGTGTCTCCCTTACAATTTTCTTAAAAATATCAGGACAGCTGTGTTTCATTTCAGAGTTCCCTGTCCTCAGAGCTGGGCACAATCACATGTTTCTCAGAATACAGAGGTTCCCAAGAACTCTGTGAAATGCCTAACAATGTTCTCCTTCTGCATGATTCTTTTAAAAATCAACACAGAAATTCCTCTGCTAGGGATCCTGAAAAACTCATCAGTGGCAATTTCCTCTTCTTATTCCTGAAGCTCTGTATTTTTCTTAAAAAGCAGAAGAGAAATTCTAGTTAAGAGCATATTTTTTATGTGGATGAAATATGAAATCCACTGTGACTGATGGTTAACACTTTGGGCATAACTTTGATTCCCCATCTACTATTCATACTAAATGCCAATGAACAGGTTTGAAAGAAAAAATAAGCCTTGTGTGTGATACAGTTCTCTTTCACAGGAATAATGAAGAAATATAGTGCCGCATTTAGAAAAGATGAAAGAATTCACTTAAGTATTCATCTATTCTGTAATGTTATACTTACAAAAGGCTGCTTTTTCTAATGAATGAGAGATTCTTATATATTAAATCTTTTTCTGCAGAAAAGAAATGAATCTGGCCAGTGGGTCGAATGGAAAGTAAAGACAAGGTTCCTGGCAGAAAAAAAAAAAAAATAGGTGATCCCTACATTGGAAGCTTTCCCTGGTGTTTGACTACGATGGGAACAGAAGAGGGGCCACATACAATGACCTTGGGAAACTAAAAACAATGTGAGATGGTATTTCTAGGAGCACCCGCTGAAGCTTGCTGCACAGAACACCAGGTTTCACTGGAGACCAGGGACATGCAGCAGAGCTCTCTGAGTGCAAGAGCAGGGACTCCGGACCCCAATCTTCTCAGTTCCTATTTCCACTCTACCTCAGACTACATGATCTTGAGCAAGTTATCTTGCTGCTCATACCTCAGTTTCCTCAACTACAAAACAGGTATGATAGGGCTCTTTTGAGGATTAAATGAGCTACTATAAAAAGATCTTGGACAATAAGTAAGTTTCTAAGTCTTAAATAGTATAATTGTGATTAAAGGAGCTAATATAAAAAGACCTTGGAAGACTATTTGATAAATAAGTAACTTTCTAAGTCTTTTTTTAAAATTTATTTTTTATTTATTTTCAGCATAACAGCATTCATTATTTTTGCACCACACCCAGTGCTCCATGCTATCCGTGCCCTGTATAATACCCACCACCCGGTACCCCAACCTCCCACCCCCCGCCCCTTCAAAACCCTCAGATGGTTTTTCAGAGTCCATGGTCTCTCATGGTTCACCTCCCCTTCCAATTTCCCCCAACTCCTTTCTCCTCTACATCTCCCCATGTCCTCCATGCTATTTGTTATGCTCCACAAATAAGTGAAACCATATGATAATTGACTCTCTCTGCTTGACTTATTTCACTCAGCATAATCTCTTCCAGTCCCGTCCATGTTGCTACAAAAGTTGGGTATTCTTTCTAAGTCTTAATGAGTGTTAATTTTTTGTAGATGGTGAACATTTAGAGAAGCAGAACCAAAGGGTGAGGGCCCACTGAGGGAACAGGCACCACGTGGGCAGGGACAAACAAGGTGCGGGAGTTGTCACCTGGATCATGACATTTATGTCAATGTTGGTTTAACAATATCAAATTCGTTTGAGGGAAGAAGCAAGCCAGTCCCACCTAGGGTCTCGCTCTGCTGACTGATGTTGGCTACCAAGCTGACTGATCTGACGGGGAAGGAATCTGCAGGTAGCAATAAATTGGGTTCACTTTCCTTCCCTTTGCCTGGCATATATCTAAGCCAGTAAGTGACAGAAAAAAGATCAGCAGCTACCTGGAAGCCTATACCTGGAATCTATAGATTTCTGGGACATGAAATAGAAGATGTCACATAAGCTATGCAACTCTCTAGTATAAAATGGAGATTCTTCTTCCGTGTAAGCGATGTGAGCTGCACCCATCCCTTATACACGTGTTGTGTTGAACCTGGCTCACAGTATATCCCTCCTGGTGCAGAAAGAAATGACCCAGGGTTCTACACTTGAGGTCCTACACCACTCCCTGCTCAGCCTGTGCCCTGAAACTATATATCCTTGAAATTATTAGGGAAGCTTGACACTGGATAAGCATCTTTAAAATGTGTGGGTATGGGGGTGCCTGGCTGGCTCAGTCGGGGTAGTATCTGCCCTAGGCTCAGGTCATGATCAGGGGGTCCTGGGATCGAGCGTATGCTTCTCCCAAGGCCCCTCCTCCCTGCTCACAAGAGCTCTCTCTTTCTCTCTCTCTTGCTCTCTCAAATCAATAAATAAAATCTTTTTAAAATTTTTAATTAAAAAAATAAAATGTGTGGGTATGATATCACTATCTGATGCCTTGTGTTATCTAGGCTTATTCAGCATAACTGAGGAGCAATTCTAGTTTCTAGTGTCCCCTCTCTGTGACCATCTTCCCACAGGAAGGCAGGGGAGTGGAGAGAAGGGGCTTTGGGTGTGAGTCTCTCACTCAGGGTTTGCAAAGCTGTGGGCAAGTGTCCAGCCTGTCTTCACTTCAGCTTTCTCATGTATCAAATGGGGAGAACCTTGCCCCCTGAGGAATTGCTGTGAACCATTGAACAATGAACAATAGGGGTATATTGAAAAAGTTTAATACAGTGCTTAAAACCACAGTAAACACTGGCTAAATCACAGCTCTTGTTAAAATTAAGGGGAGATCTTCCTGGAGGTCAGATCAGTGCCTTTCACTGGCAGATAAGAGAGGGAAGGGAGACAGTAAAATGAGAAAGATCTTGTTCCTTTCGTCTTCATTGTTTGCCAGTGTTCTATTCTGATCTGAAAAATCTAAGATATTTGCACATAGAATTTCAACCTTTTCAAATAGATTTGTAAAGATAGTTTAAAATATTGCTTCTTGCTTTGCATGTGGTTTTTTGGGGGTATGTGGGTTTTTTTGGTTTTGCTATTTTGTTTTGTTTTTTGAGTTAGCAAATCCAGTTCTATAGACCGCCACCAATGTAAAGAAATGGTTTTTGTTTTTTGCTTTTTAACAGCTGAATTGCAGTAATGCACTATTACTTCTAGAAGGAAAATATTCCTTTGGTTTATTTTCAACACTGCCCTTGCCTGAACTCCTTTTCATGTGTGTGCTATTTGTCCTGCTGCTATTCTGATAGCCTCAAATGAAATTAGAACAAACCCACAAGCATTAAAGGAGTTGGAAAGAGCAAATTTTGTTTTCTGAGTACTTCTTCTGGGTAGCCTATTTCCTTTTATTCTAAAACTCTAATTCTAAGCCTCAATTAGATCTATGATGGGTGGTTTTACAAGGAAAGTAGGGAGTGTCCTAAAGGCATATACATGTTGCCCAAATGTCTCAAAGAATTAAGGCTATCAAATTTTTTAAATAAACACCATCTGTATACACTATCTTTCCCCTCCTGGCATCTCTAGTCAAAAAGATCTACCAATAAACCTTTCTGGATGTTTTGCAAAAAAACATATCAGGGCAAAATAACTGCTGTATGGAGGAATGACTTCAAGGTACTCATAAAGCAGTCACTGGCACTGTAGTTATCTACCATCTTGTTAATCCTCTCATGTATAAAGATAAGTACTCAACACTATTATCAATTAAAAATAAGAAAACCACTGGCACCCAGCACTGAGCTGCCAAGTCATAAATCATAAAGTTGACACATTCAAAACTAACTGATGGCCAGTAAGCACCAGAATGGTTATAACATGTTCCACACAACTAAGCCCATATTATCTTTTAATTAAAATACACTCACTGAAATTAATCCACTTAAAAAGAATCTACTTTTATGAGGTCATAGTCAATACACCTTCTCTCTTCCACAGTGTTTAAATCACTAGAGGAGGTACCTTCCATTAAAATAATTCCTGGCTGGGTCCGATTTTGCCTGCATGGTTGAAAAGATGGATCACATTTCTGAAAAATCATTCAGAATCACATGGAGACACTTGAGCTTTATCAGCATTAGACATTTTGCTTTGCCAATCCATATTTCAAGTGTTTTAATTTACATGTGTACTAATATGCTTCTTAGCCGCGTCCTTAAGATCATTTGATTATCTTTGTATGATCCGTATTAATCAGCACGATATTAATATTTTCCTCAGTGCTGCAAAATAATTCACTACTTATGTCCTTTGCATGACCTTGTCAGAATCTTTAATAAGATGTGTTATAACTCATGAATGACTCGGTGGGTCAGTTTAATGGTAATATATTGCAACTTGTGGATTATTACTCCCTGTAGTCACTAACAGGCCTCTATTCATGTTAACATTTAACTTGCTTTCACATTCATTATTTTATGTCATCTAGTTGAATCTCATCACAACCCTGTGGACAAATAAGACAGGTTTTTCAATGGATAATACAGACACGTGGAGAGGTTATATAATTTGTTCAAGTCATATAGCTGGTTAGTGAAGTAATCTGGACCAGGTCTCCTGGTTTGGGTTCATATGCCCTTCCTAAAAATCAGGAGATATCACCTCACATCTGGTAGAATGGCTATTCTCAAAAAGACAAGAGATAGCATGTACTGGCGAGATGTAAAGAAAAGAGACCCCTTGGGCACTGTTGGTGGGAATGTAAATTGGTGCAACCACTGAGGAAAACAGTACAGAGGTCTCTCAAAAAGTTAAAACGTAACTATCATATGATCCAGCAATCCCACTTCTGGGTATATATCCAAAAGAAATAAAATCACTATCTGAAAGAGGTATCTGACCCCCGTTATTCCTGCATTATGCAGCATTATTCACAATAACCAAGACATGGTAACAATCTAAGTGTCGACTGAAAGATAAATGGATAAAGAAGTTGTAGTATATATACACAATGGAAGATTACTCAGTCATGAAAACAAAAACAAAAAATCCTACCATTTGAGAGAACGTGAATAGATCTTCAGATAACAACACTCATTCCAATGAGTGGGGACATGTTTCAGACTTCTCCCCAAGTCTTCCAGGTATCCAGATCGCCCCAACCCAGTCCTTCAGAATCGGCATGTGTATTGTAACATCTTTGCTATTTCTGAGACAGACTTTATTGATCAACATTATTAATCTGTGATAAAATTAATTCAACCAGACAGCTTCCTCTTTGGTTCAAGCTTCCTCTTTGGTTCTCCATAGACAGGGCCCACAGAAATAATCTGCACAATTCACAGGACACCATGGTAGAACATCAGAATTTTATCATATTGTCCAATATTTATCAATATTTCAGAGATGCAGTAGACTATATCAAATTTATTCTAGATAATTTAAGATTTGGTGAGCAAATAATTACCTGGTATGCATAAATACTACAAAGTCACATGTGAAAGTTAAATCTAATCTGGGGATTTAATCCAAACTTCTGTTCCACAAGAGCCAGGTAAGTCAAACCCTATCTTGTTATTGGCTGAAACTGAATAACAAAGACAGTCTAAAATAACAGAAATTTAAAAAAATAGATTTTAAACATACTGTTCTTATACAGACTAGAAACGCTATTACAGACAGAAAAAAAAAGTTCTGATCTCAAAATAAAGGTCTGAGTCACTGCAAACTGCCAGATAACAACACTGGGTAAGAAAAGGCTCACACATAGGTCTCTGCATTAGCTGAGTCAATCAGATGGTCCAATCATATGAGCGAAGAATTTCTGGGTTTCCTAGACCATCCCATCCAAGAAGAGGGCTCAAAAGAAGAAGCCAGATACAACTAATTGAAGTCCTACACAGAGAGTGAATAAGATGACAGCAAGTGGATGCCTGGATGGCTCTGTCTGTTAAGCATCTGCCTTCAGCTCAGGTCATGGTCCCAGAATTCTGGGATTGAGTCCCGCATCAGGCTCCTTGCTCAGTAGGGAGCCTGCTTCTCCCTCTGCCTGCCACTCCCCCTGCTTGTTCGTTCTCTCTCTCTCTCCCTCTCTCTTTCTCATTCTGACAAATAAATAAATAAAATCTTTTAAAAAAAAATGACAGCCAGTATGTTGAAGTAAACATCACTGGATTTGTGTCCAAGTGCAGGCTCTGCCACTTCCTAATTGTTCAGCTTTCTTTTTTTTTTCTTTTTTTTTAGATGCAAGAAACACATGCTCTTTACCGTCAGTTATTATGTAAATCTCAGGAATTAAATCTGCACATGAGCACGTTGAGGACATAATTTAATGGAGTGATTGAAGGCTCTGTTTTTAATGAGGTAAAGAGAAAGAGTTAATCTTAATTTATTTCAAATATATAATGTAGCCAAGGATTGAGGAAAAATCAGACTGTAGTATAAACTTCTTCTGTGAGTTAATCTACCTTTTTATAAAAGCTTATAGTCACCTTTTAGGCTGTTTAGGGAGCCCTATTTCATTTTGCAAAAATAAATAAATTGTAATTCTGTTAAGCTTTAAGCTGGGTCAGAGCTGTTTTATGCTGAGATTAGTTTAGACTTGGATAATGAAAAATTGTCCCGAATTTTAAATTAAATTTAAATTTAATATATACATATGTTTCAGTGTATCTGAAAACTATACATTAACTTTCTTGAATGATGAGCCCATCATCCTCAGTTTAAAAGGATGAAAACTATAAGAAAGCAAGCAGATATTATCTAAAAACAAAGCAGTACTCCTGTTTTGCCTGTGGTAACAATGTTACATGTTCTTTCTTTCCTCACTATACTAACTGGTAACCTTCAATTTTGTCTTCTTGTTGCAGTCTTTTTTCCTTGAATTTACTAACATCACTCTTTCCCAGTATGTCTTTTTCTTTTTTTTCTCTCTAATCACTTCTTAGGCTTCTACAAGTCCCACATTTGTGTTTTTTTTTTTTTTAATCTGTTTGCCCTTTATCTTGTCCCTTTCTCATTTCTCCATTTAAATCACCTAATTTGGGGGGGGGGGCACCTGGCTGCTTCAGTCAGAAGAGCATGTGACTCTTGATTATGCAGTAGTGACTATGGGGGGGGGGGCGCAGAGACCACCTAAATAAACTTGTTTTTTAAGATTTTATGAACGTATTTTAGAGAGAGAAAGAGAGAGCGCACACAAGTGGCAGGGAGGGAGAGTGACAAGCAAACTCCATGCTGAGCATGGAGCCCCATGCAGGGCTCGATCCTACAACCCTGAGATCCTAACTTGAGCTGAAACCGAAAGTGGGAGGTTCAACCAACTGAGCCACCCAGATGCCCCATAAATAAATAAACTTTTAAAAAATCACCTAATTTTCTTTTTTTTCCAAACTTGTTTTATTATGGTAAGAACATGAGAGCTACACACTTAAATTTTTAAGGGTACAATACGTTATTGTTGACTATAGACAGCAATGCTGTACGGCAGATCTCTACAGCTTATTCATCTTGCTTAACTGAAACTTTGTTCTTTGAATAGTAACTCCAAAGAAAACATGGGAATGGCCAACTGAAATAGAAAAGATGGTCAATATCCTTAATCATCAGGAAAATGCGAATTAAAAGACAATGAGATATGGCCATACATCTACCAGGATGGCTACGACCAAAAAACCAAAAGGTGAGTGTTATCAAGGATATGAAGACGTGAGAACTCTTGTGTGCTGTTGGTGGGAATACAAAATGGTGAACCATTAAGGAAAAAACAGTATGATATTAAAAATTGAACTACTGTATGATCCAGTAATCCTACTTCTGCATATTTATTAAAAGAACTGAAATTAGTGGGCCACCTGGGCGGCTCAGCTGGTGGCTCAGCATCTGATTCTTGATTTCGGCTCAGGTCATGATCTCAGGGTTCTGGGATCAAGTCCCACATCAGCCTCCCTCCTCAGAGGGGAGTTTGCTTCTCCCTCTCCCTCTGCCTGCTGCTCCCCCTTCTTATACTCTATCAAATAAATAAATAAATAAAATCTTTAAAAAAAAACAAAGGCGGAAATTCTGCAATAAGTGACAACATGAATGAATCTTGAGGACATTATAATAAGCAAAATAAGTCTGTCGGAGAAAGGTAAATACTGCATGATTTCACCTATATGAGGTATCTAAAATCAAATTCATGGAATCAAATAGTGCAGCTATAGACTGAATTCTACTATACAGCTGTGGGCATATTAACCACCCTCTGACTTTGTGATCATATATCAATTAAAAATGAAACTAGTTATCACATCCTACAATGATTTTGAGGAATAAATAATAAAATATAAATAAAATTTCCTGGCACATAGTTGATAGACAAGAGTTGTTCAGGCTGCTATTACAGAATAGCATTAATGGGGTGACTTATAAACAATGGAAATTTAGTTCTCACAGTTCTGGAGATCGGGAAGTCCAAGGTCAAGGCACTGGCTGATTCGGTATCTAGAAAGGGCACAATTCCTGGTTCACAGACGGCCATCTTCTTGCTGCCTCCTCATAGAGTGGAAGGGGTGAGGGAACTCTCTGGGGTCTTCTATATGACCCAATCATCCCCGAAAGCCCCCACCTCCTAACACCATCACATTGGGGATTAGGTTTTAACATGAATTTGGGGAGCAAGAGGACGGGGACAAACATTCAACCTATGGCAGCAATTCATAATCGGATCTCTTTGACCCTTTCTTGGACAAGCACTGTTTAGATCTGCTCCAAAATTCTTAACAGGTGCACTTTGGCCTGCATTCCACAGATAAAGCGCTCCCCCCATCTCCTGCCTACAAGGAAGCTTTAGTGGTTCAAGTCTGCAATCTTCAGACTCACGGGCTTCTCCAGACCAACAGGAATATATCTGGAACACAGTTATGGCTTCATTCACATGGACCCCAGCTCACTAAACAGCTCTCAACTGGCAAGGATCTAGGTGGAGGATGGTTGCGTGATAAAGGGACACCTGGCTGGCTCCATCAGAAGAGTGTGCAACCCTTGATCTCAGGATTGGGAGTTCGAGCCCCACAGAGGGGGTAGAATTTACTTTAAAAAAAAAAAAAAAGTTGTCAGAAAGATAATGATTAGGAGGCAGTATAGTGTAATGGTTAAAATCATGGACTTCCTATTTAAACAGTCTGAATCTGAATCCTGAATACACAGTAACTTTAAACAACTTACCCTCTCTTTGCCCCCATTTATAAAATGAGGATAATCATAGTAACTACTTCATTAGACTGCTGACAGGATGAAGGAGAAGTTTTAATGTAAAGCACTAGAGAATGTCAGGCACATAACCCCGGTAAAATGTTAGCTCTCACTATTTGGGAACATCTGAATTTTACTTTACTTTGCCAGCCATCTGATAAATTAAGTATTAAATGTACCGCTGAAGTCAGTGTCGAAAAAACATTTTAGTCCCTGTCAATTCTACATTATTAAGTAAAAGCACAGGGAGGAGAAATAATAGTTTTTATACCATCAAATACTAATTAGGAGAAAATAATATCTCAAATGTCAGTTTTTATCTCCCTCAATAATTCCATCACACTGTAATTGTTTTTGTAGGCTCAAAAATCAAATCATTAGGAAAACAGACTGACAGATCCCATTGTGATTTTACCTTAAGTAAAAAAAAAAAATCTCACAAATAGAATCAATACTATTTTGAAACTACCTAATTTATTAGAAACAGATCATGTACACACACATATGCATGTACCCAGACACACACACACACACACACACACACACACACTCTCACTCACACATTCACATACCTCTCCTGCAAAACAAAAATAACTAAGGCAGATGGAACAACATGTTAAATAGGTCATGTGGACCTGATCAATTATTTGCCAACTATCAGCAATACACCAGGGTGAAACCACAAATGTGAGAACAACTTAACCTTCCTGTCCTTTATCCAGATAATCCCGCAGATGTTTCTTTGGTTATGCTTGTTTAAACTACCTGGATAATAAAGGAATGAAAACAAGGCATGTATGGTCCCTACAAGATAGCACAGGATGAAAAAACAAAATGGTTCAGTAAATAGTTAGCTAGATGCCTATGTGTCTCGTTACTGGCAAGAGAAGTACCACCTACTCACCTCAGTTTTTCGGGTCAGAAACATGGAACTCAGCTACTTTTGCCTCTTAAAAAGGCTGCTCTCTGACACAGCAGAGGCAGAACATCAAGAAGACAGAACTGCCAGTCTGAAATAGTGTAGTTTGTCTCACACTTTTATGGCTCAATTCAGATTCTTTGTTATGACAGGAGAGGTGACGACTGTGATTTACTGCTACTAACCAGACTTGAAAGTCAGTAACCTTGATTCTCAAGCCAGACTTGGTCTCTCTCAAAACACTGCCTCTAGAGTATAGCATGCATTTCCCAAACAATTTTCATAAGTAAAAATGGAGCTACAATCAAATCATTACTGATCATTTAAAAAAAAATTTTTAAGCATTAAAAAAAACGTTTTTTCATTTGGCTAAGAGTCAAACTTCAGAGATTCTTAATTAAATGTAATTATATTTTGAGAACAGAAAAATGTTTAGTTTCAAATGTTTAAATAATGGCTATCTCACCAAATAGTTACTGCTGAAGTAGAAAAAATCAGAAAACAATTAACTAAGTGATCTCATTTAAATAGCTGTTTAAAGACTTAGCTTATGGGGCACCTGGGTGGCTCAGTAAGTTAAGCATCTGCCTTTGGCTCAGGTCATGATTCCAGATTCCTGGGATTGAGTCCCCTGTCAGTATCCTCACTCAACGGAGAGTCTGCTTGTCCCTCTGCCTCTCACCCTGCTTGTACTTTCTCCCTCTCTCTCAAATAAATAAATAAACTCCTTAAAGATTTGGCTTATTAAGCAAGATACCACTCTTTGCAACAGTTTGTAGAACTCTATTATCTCCCCAGAGCAAGGATCAGCAAACTTTTCCTTAAAGGACCAGGGAGACACTTTAGGTTTACAGGCCCTGTGATCTCTCTCAGCTTCTCAAATTATGTGTTGTAGCACAAAAGGAACCATAGACACTAGGTACACAAATGAACACAGCTGTGTTACAATAAAACTTTATGTATAGGGGCACCTGGGTGGCTCAGTCGGTTAAGTAGCTGCTTTGGGCTCAGGTCCTGATCCCAGGGTCCTGGGATCGAGCCCCACATCAAGCTCCCTGCCCAGTGGAGAGCCTGCTTCTCCCTCTCCTCTCTGCCTGCTGCTCTCCCTGCTTGTGCTCGCACGCGCTCTCTCTCTCTCTGTCAAATAAATAAAAAAAACGTTTTTTAAAAATTTTACATATGGACACTGATATTAGAATTCCATATCGTTTTTATAGCTCACAACATATTATTCTTCCTTAGATTTTCTTTAACCATCTAAAAATATGAAACTCACTGTTAGATCATAAGCCATATAAAACAAGGCAGCAGGCCAAAGCCCTGCTCTAGCCAACCCCTGTTCTAGCCACAACAGAGGAAAGGCACCTCCACTCTGTTGTGGAAAGAGAGGATGCCGTATGCTCACATGAGGACATGATTTGATCCCCAAGGCCACGAAAACCACAAATTCAAGCAAATCCTGGAGGGTCACCTTATAGTCTTTCTCTCCTTCTTTTTCTTTTTTTGCTCCAAAGGTATCTTTAGCCACAAAGAATGGTGTAAAAAATTTGATCATCAAAAACACATCCAAAGACCAAAGTAATGCATTCAAAAGGAGAAGAGCTGAATCGCACTGTCATCACGCATATCATTTTCCCACTCATTCATTCATTCATTCATTCATGTAGCAGACTTGTAGAGTGTCTGCTCCATGCACAGAGCCTTGAGAAGTATGAGGGATGCAGAGCTGAATAAGACACAGTCCTTGTGGGACGCCTGGGTGGGTCAGTCATTAAGCATTTACCTTTGACTCAGTTCCTGATACCAGGGTCCCAGGATCAAGCCCCATATGGGGGGGGGGGGTCTCTGCTCAGCGGGAAGCCTGCTTCTCCCTCTCCCTCTCTCCCTGCTTATGTTCCCTCTCTCGCTGTCTGTCTCTGTCAAATAAGTAAAATCTTAAAAAAAATAAAAATAAAAATAAAAAGACACCGTCCTTGTCCTGAAGCAGTCCAGGGTCTCACAGGGGAGACAGACGGGAAACCTGGGACCCCATCACATTGTACCATTCTAGGGTGACGGCATCCTCATTCCACCTAGAGAGGATGCAACCCTGACCCGGTGGCAAAGTTTTCTCCAGTATATCTACCTCGAGTCTCAAAGAAAGAGCCGAGAGGGACAGATAAGGTGAGCTAGAACAATCAGCTGAGACTACTGGCTCAAGCCCTTGGCTAAGTAAGCCTGACACAATTTCCTAATTTAAACATTTGTATAAATTTACTTTAATTAGGTTGCCAGATCTACCTCCCTGGAATTTGGATCTGGGATGTTCGTGGACTAAGTGAGGAGACCAATAAGTAATAACAAAGAAGGTCTTTTTATGTTTTATTTTCTCAGAAAGCCCAATGTTTTAAATCCAGCAGCACTTCCAGTGGGAGTAAATATTCAGTCCCCCGGAGTATTCACTGGTTGGAAGCCGTTTTGATAACCTTTTCGAGTTTATCCTGTTATTTTTTATTTTACCCATGTGGAATCCACGCTATATAATTCCTCTTTCTTCTCAGTGTTTTACACCTTTTAAATGTTTGTAGACTGTTATTATCACTCCCTTGAGTCACTTGTAAGCAAAGCCAGACATTCTTTCCTACTTTAATCTTTCCTCATAAATTAATTCCATTGTTCCCTTAATAATTTCTATTATTTACTTTCTCCTCACTGGCTTCTTTTCACAATTTTCTGGTTCTTTCTCTTAATGAAAGGTCCACAGCTGAGCCACTCATACTAATAACAAAAAGAGAATGTGTAAGTTTAACTATGGCTGTTTTTGTAAATCTAGTTTGTCTTGACTTATACTTTCTAAATATTTTCTTTCCCTAAACTGAATTTCTAAAAATTATCTGGTATTGGATATCTTCTTTTTCCTTCAGTAAAATTCATTTGTGTTTAGGATTTCTGCTTTTTTTTTTTTTTTAATTCTAAATCACCCAAAAGGCTACACTCACATTTTCTTTTTCTTCTCCATTGGTCTCTGTCCTTTTCTGTTTAGTAAATTATAAATTGTTTTCTGGTCTTCTGAACACTGCTGAAATTGATTTGGCGGTTTTTATTTAATGAAAATATCTTAAATGTTATGCCAAACACACTTTTTAAAAATTCCATCCTATAGTCTTTGAAAAATGCACAAAAATAGTATTTTCTTATTTTCACCAAAACAAAGTCTTCTTTTCCTCCAAAAATCTCAAAGATCTTTATAAACTAATTAGTGGTAAATACTAGGAATGGGCCTAGAATAGCCATGTTCCATCGTGTTTAGAGTTGATGGCTAAGAATCTTGATTTTCTCCACACATGACTCATTAGTTGTACTATTTCTCCTGTAGGGAGTGAGAGCCTTTGCCACTGACAAGGGAGAGATAAAATGACCCAAGAGCCACGCTCAGGACCAATTCCTGCCCCAGACCAGAACTGGTTCTCGGGCTTCTTTCTAACAAACAGGACAATTACATACATTTTGCTACTTCTACAGGAGTCTCGTGAAGATGTCAATATAAAATTCACAACTCTAAATTAGAACAACGTAGTAAGGCACACTGAAAGCTCAGTACATCTTTGCAGATGGTGGCTGTCCTCACCAATGGGGAGTATTTACAAAATAATTCCAAATGACATATAATGAAAAAATCATAAACAGTTCCTTATAAAAAGTTTGGAAAAGGAGGTTGAAACTTTTTTGATGAAAATATGGAGAAAAGTTTTTAAGTGCGGTTTTCACAGGAATTATGGAGAACATTTAAACAGTGTCACGGGGCACTGAAGTTTGTTAATTTGGCTGAGTGGAAAGGATACAGTCTTCAGGGTCAAATCTCTGGAGTTTTCATTTACTATTTATGCAACCTGATAAAAAAAAATCAGAGGATGGGTAATAGAAAACAGACATTGTTGAACAAGCATTACTCATAAATGGAACAATCTCAGTAGGATCTATCTAGAATATTTTCTTTTCCTTCGTAAAATGGCAATCGAATGGCTTATCATGAGTAACTTTAGGAATATGCCCTTAGGTGGCTGAAAGAATGGCCCTACCAGATAGGGTCAATTATATTCTCCCTTTAAATGTTGGACAAAATCTCCCAAGAACAATTTTAGTTGCAGGATACTCGATGCCAAATTGTTCTTTCTCACAAGCTAACTGGCAGGTTTGGACACTTTCTTGCGTCTTATCATCACAGCTGAGAATGCGTGTCTTCTTTGAACTTCAATAACTCAACTCCTGGAAGACTGCTCAAAGCTATTAATCTGAAAAAAATATGTGGCAGGACAAGTTATGATTCCCTCATGAAGTCTTTATACAGCCCTCCAAACAACCAACCTGAGTTACCCTGCCAGTAATGTGATTACCTCAAGCACAGAAAAGCACAATGGAATCCTCAGACAGTTTACTCTGATTTCACCCTCTGATAGAAGAGATGTGAAGAAAACCCTCAGAGCAATAAGAAATGACCTATAAAAACCTTGAATTACTCAGCAAAAGTAAAACAGCACAAAATACCAACATTTGTTCTAATTTCAAACAATTTAGTGCCTAGAAGTTGACTCCAGCAGGTGAGAACCCAGAATGTCCAGGGAAGGGAGAGGATACCAGGGGCAGCAGTTCCTGGACCAGTGCCCAGAAACCATCCCTCAGAAAACGGCACAGCAAACGACATCTTCCCTCCCACACCTTGCCCCCTGTCAGCGGCACACAGAAGCTCCCGGGAACTGGTGTTTTTATTCCAACCATGACTATTACCCCAATCAATACAAAGAGAACGGACTGTTTTTAAGTATCTACTATGTCAGACCCTATGGTAGGCAGCAGGGATATCAAAACAAATAAGACTCACTTCCTGCTCTCAAGAGGCTAACACCAACAAGGGAGAAAGCCTGGCAAACAAATCATAGTAACAGTGTGATGGGAGCTATGATACAGGGGCACGTGGCTTCTATGACAGCACCCAGGGGACACTTTTTTTGTCAGAGAAGGTTTCCTGAAAAAGGGAAAATAGAAGCTTTCCAGCCAAGAACAGAGGCATAAGAGTGAAAAATGGGACATGGCAGCTGTCCACTAGACTATAACAAGCCGCGAAAGGCAGGAAGACTGGGCTCAACCTCCTCACTGATGGCTGGAAGAAACTGAGAAGTTGCGTAATCTCTGTGTCTCACTTTTCTCTTCTGCAAAATGGGACAATAGACATGGGCCGGATGTGAGAACGGATGAGGCAATATGTGGAAAGGCTCTGTAAACTGAAAAACTTTAAAAAGGTTTGGGGATGACTCATTCACTCACGCAATGTACCTTGGAATTGATGACTGGTGAAAGCCTTACAGGAGAGTCTTGTGATATTTATATTTTAAAAAAAGATTGAGGAAAAACTGAAGAGATTCACCAAAAAAAAAAAAAAAAAAAAAAAAAAAAACAAAAAAAAAAACCCCACCCATTTTTTAGTGAATAGAAAAAATATACCCATGTTAAAAATTGAAAGCAGTTGGTTCCTCATCCTGAAAAAGATCAATTTAAAATAAACATTCATTCTTTCTATTATGAGAAATTGTGTGTTGAAGTGGTTCTGGTTTTTGCTATCTCCATGGAGCTCAAGATAAACTGTTTACAGACAGAAGCCTTTACTCGTGCTGTTTGCTTAACACGGAACGCCTATTCTCTGCTCACTATCGTATGCCCACTCTCGCTTCAAGGCCCAAATCTATCTCATCTCCTTTTTGAACGACACACGCTGGTTTATTCCCAAGCAGGCTGCTTCTTTTCTGCTTGTTCACACCCCTCTGTCTGCCTGTCAAGTGACAGTTGTTCAAGTGTCTGCTAAGTAAGTGGAAGGGTAACAAAGGTGCCCTCTGATCTCGGCAGGTGCGGTGGGAGAAGGATGGACTGCTTCTGCAGGGGGAGAAGGGGAAGAGGAGAGTGCTGTCACTTGGGAAAAACTAGGAGGGAATGTGACAAAGTAGGTGAAATGTTCTTTACTGATCATTACATTTTTCTTTCCATGCTACCACCGCAAACATGGCCACCACCTCCCAGGAATTCTAAGGAATGTCTCAAGGGTCTTGGATTTTCTTAGGTGGTGTGGTGAGAAGGTAAAAAATCAAGTACAACTTAAGCTCAATTCATATAAATTGTTTAATAACTATAAAAGCTAATAGCAATGTGGTGAAATGGTCTGTTGGGTAATAAAACAGAAAAAAAAAAAAGGAAAATAAAACCCCAGTAAGATTCTCCACTGTTGGTTTCCAGCTATATAGAGTACTTCTTAAAATGTTAAATGATCTAAAGTTATAGCCTCTAATTTTTACTTTAATGGAATTTGTATAATTTTATTGGAAAACTCATTTGTCACTAATTACTTCAAACTAAATACATTCCAAGCTCTATAAGAATGTTCTTTATGCTCCAATATAGATTTTCATGCTTGCTCTTATTTTCAATCTTCTCTGATTTCAGCTTTTTACTGGTATTCCTTGAATATATTAATCTGATGTTTTTCAACCAAACCAAGCAAAACACTACAACTAAAAAAGGAAGAAAACCTCTGGACATGTTTTTTTCCTTCTTTTCCCTTTCTTAATTCTTCATTATTTGTGCTTCTGCATTCACATTTCATGGTAAAAACACAGAGGATATAATGAAGATAATGTGTTGGAGAAAAGAGGATGTCCCTGATTTCCCTAGAATGAGCAGTGATGCACTGTTAACACGATACCCCTGTCAGTCCTCTGGGGGAGCTCAGAGTAAAGCATAACTCTACCACTACTGGCCGCACCTTTAATCTCTCATCACCTTTCTCTGGTATCCTAGCATATCCACCTCTGGAGTCCTTCATTCCTGGGCTGTTATCTCTTATGTCAACACCATTTCATGTCATTTTGTACCATCTCTATCTCCCTATCTTTGCCCTCCTTCATGGCGCAGTGGTGGTGGGTGTGAGGAAACTATTTTGTACAAACCTAACTAATAATGTGGGCAATTGAAAACAAATGGGCCAGTTCCCTTTCCTAAGAATCTAAAACAGGCCCAAGAAAAAGTTGGTCCCTCTCGTTGTGGCTGAACCGACAATCTTACCAGTACAAACTCAGAGGTGATGGAGTAGCCAAGTTTTCTATCTCGTAGACTCAAGGGCAAAGAGAGATGTTCTACGGAGAGAGAAGAATGAAGGAGTTTTTGTGATCTTCCAATATTCCTTCCTTTGGACCCGCCACCTGCCTTCTTGTTCTTGAAGCCAGTGAGACAACCTGGGTTTCCCCTTTGGGATTTAGGTTTACTTGCCTATTTCTCTTCCTTTTAGTCAGAAAGAGCCTTCACGAGTCAACACTAGTCAACACACATTCATAAAAATCAAGGTTTTATTTTGGAGGGTGTTCTAAAATCTAAAGCTAGCTGAAGACCATAAACATTAGGAAATAAAGAGTAATTGTCATGGGGACTTAATTCAATATGAGAAATAACCTGGTGTCCTAGAAAAAAAACCAGGCTGAGGAAATCTACTCTCATAAAGTATTGAAATTTCTTCTCATAAAGTATGTTTGGGACGGAGCAGAAATTGAGACAGAAAAATAGAGAAGAAAGTCGGTATCACCGCGGCTGACAATTTATTTCTTCCACCTGTTATGCAATTACTCCCACCTCTCCTAACCACTGCTTCTCCTGTCAGTCAGTGGGCTCTTCAGATAACTAAGTAAATAAAAACTGCAGAAAATGTCTCTGGGGTAAGAGTAGAGGAGAAAGTCTGAGAGTAGGTGGCAAAGAAATTGGCTTCCAGTTTCAGAAAAAAAATCATTCCCTGTAATGATACAAGGGACACAAATGACAGACTGGCTGGAGCACACAGGTAATCACTGAACTTCCTCAAAGGTCGCGCCCTCGATGGGAGGATTTAACTACTGCAGCAGCAGCTACGCTCTGAAGCGACAAACCAGAGGCCAGCTTTTCAAAAGGACTGTGGGCCCATGTATTCAGGACAAATCACATTTGTCTAAAAACCTCCATGTTTGTCAATGACGTTAAAATGAGCATTGAGGCGCCCGGGTGGCTCAGTTGGTTAAGCATCTGCCTTCGGCTCAGGGTCCTGTGATCGAGCCCGGAGTCAGGCTCCCTGCTCAGCGGAGAGCCTGCTTCTCCCTCTGCCCCTTCCCCTGCTCCTGTGCTCTCTCTCTCAAATAAATAAAAGCTTTAAAAACTAAAATAAAATAAAATAAAGTGAGCCTTGTTATGTAATAAGCTACCCAGTGGTTAATAAAATCACTATAAACTTCTCATAAATCAAATCTTTAGAATCCCTTCTTCTTTGGTGTCTTTCATGGCAATGAAGCATAATAGATGTTGGGTATTGTGAGATATTTTAACTAATTTTCCAGTTCTCTGGGCAAGAACCAGTCATACCATATGACAGTGTTGATCCTTAGGAAATAACAGTAGTAATTATAATTAACTAGACTCAATTGCCTTATTAAAGCTAACTGGAATGTTTAAGAAGAAAATATGAAAGCAACAATAATATGAATGCATATAATTTAGATTTTCATCCATAATTGCTTTACAAAATTAATTCTCCTGACAGAAATGCAGGGTAGAAAAATAAGTCTAGCCTAAAACAAATATAACATGCTTGCAAAGGATTTCTCTTCCCTTTTCAGAAATGGCTATTTACTTCTTTCTGATTCTTTTTAAATAATTTCTATGCCCAACGTGGGGCTTGAATTCATGACCCCAAGATCAAGTTGCATGGTCTACTGATAGCCAGCCAGGCGCCCCTGTGATTATTTTTTTTTAAAGAACTTTCAAAGAATCAGAAAACATAATAAGGGTGTAAAAAGGAAAATTAAAATGACCTAAGTTGTATCACCATGCCCATTAATTGATAATATTTCAGAAGTTCTTTCCAGACTTTTTCTTTTTGCAAGTCTAGTAGTTTGAGGGCTAGAAGCATCTATGTTACCCAGGGACTCGTTAGAAATGTTGAATCAATCTCAGGCCCCACCTCAGAACTACTGAATCAGAATATGCATTTTTAATAAGACTCACCAAGTGATTTCATGTACACCAAGGCAGAGAACTACTTACTAGGTAGACTTTTAGTTTGCTTTGCCAAAATGTTGAGCCAGAATTTTTTTGTAACAGTTTCATTGAGAGAGATACCATACAATTCACCCACTTAAGGTATACAAATCAGTTTTTAGTATATTCAGTTTTTAGTATATTCAGCATTAGTATATTTTTAGTTTTTAGTATATTCAGAGCATTGTATAACCATCACTACTATCAGATTC
The DNA here is from genome assembly GCF_009829155.1 of Mustela erminea. NCBI lineage: Eukaryota > Metazoa > Chordata > Mammalia > Carnivora > Mustelidae > Mustela > Mustela erminea. The sequence goes on along the minus strand of NC_045624.1, from coordinate 86,605,469 downwards.
TAGAACACTGTCATCATCTTCCCAAAAAGCCCACACGCATTTGTGGTCAGTCCCCATTCCTGCTTCCTCCAAGTCCTCAGCAACCATTAATCTATTGTCTGTCTCTAAGGATTTGGTTATTTTGAAAATTTTATATAAATGGAATTATATATGTGTGTGTGTGTGTGTGTGTGTATGTACATATATATATATTAGATTTTACTTATTTATTTGGCAGACAGAGATCACAAGTAGGCAGAAAGGCAGGCAGAGAGTGGGGGGGAAACAGGCTCTCTGCTGAGCAGAGAGCCTGATGCGTGGCTCATCAGTCCCAAGACCCTAGAACCATGACCTGAGCCAAAGACAGAGGCTTTAACCCACTGAGCCACCCAGGTGACCCTATTTTTTTTTTTCATGGAATCATATATTATGTGATCTTTCGTGGTGGGCTTCTTTCCCTTTGCACCATGTTTTCAATACTGATCATGTTGCAGCATAATCAGATATATCACTACTTTGTTCCCTCTTATTGCTAAATAATGTTCCATAGTACGGATATGTGACATTTTGTTTATCCATTCATTAGTTGATAAGCTTTGTTCTCACTTTTTGGCTATTATGATATGCATGTACATGTTTTTCTGTGGACATACATTTTCATTTCTCTTTGGTACATGACTAGGAATGGAATTGCTGGGTCATATGGTAAATTTATGATTACTTGTTTCAAGTCCTGCCAGATATTTTTCCAAAGTAGTGCCACCATCTTACATTCCCACCAGCAGGGTATGAGAGTTTTGATTTCTCTACATCTCAACAACCCTTGTGATTATCTGCCTTTTTTATTCTAGCCATCCTACTAGATATGAAGTGGTAGCTCATTGTGGATTTGATTTGCATTTCACTGATGACTAATGATGTTGAGTATCTTTTCATGTGTTCATTGGCCATTACTATATCTTTCTTAGAGAAATGTCTCTTCTGATCCTTTACCTATTTTTAAATTGGGTTGTCTTTCTGTTGCTGAGTTACAAGAATTCATTATATATCTTAAGTACTAAACCCTTAACAGATATATGATAGTTTCTCTCATTCCATGTGTTGTATTTTCACTTTCTTATTGATGCCCTTTGAAGCCCAAAAGGTTTTAATTCTAACTCTGGTGAAATCTAATTTATCTACTTTTTTTCTCTTATTGTTTGTGTTTTTGGTGTTATTACAAAGCAATCATTACCCAAGGTCAGAAAGATTTACAGCTATATTTCTTCTAAGAGTTTTATGGTTTTAATTCTAACGTTCGGGTCTAGGATCTACTGAAAGTTAGTGTATACAGTGTGAGGGAGGAGGATCAACTTCATTCTTTTGCATGTAGATATCCAATTATTCCATTACTATTTGTTGAAAAGACTATTCCTTCCCCATTGAATGGCCTTAACATCCTTGTTAAAAAAAAAATCAGTTGACAATATGCAACAACATGGATGGATCTAGAGGGTATACTGCTACGTGAAATGGGTCAGATAAAGACAAATATCATATGATGGCACTATTATGGGGAATTGAAAGAAAGAAAGAAAGAAAGAGAAAGAAAGAAAAAAAAGAGAACAACACAGACTCTTAACTATGGAGAACACAATGATGGTCATCAAGGGGGAGGTGGGTGTGAGGATGGGTGAAAGAGGTGAAGGGGATTAAGAGTACATTTACCAGAATGAGCACTAAGTAATGTATAGAATTGTAGAATCCCTGTATTGTACACCTAAAACTAATACAACACTGTGTTAGTTACACAGAAATGTACTCTCAGTTGTGTTTCCTGGCCGAGTTGTCAATTCTTATCCCAGTACCCCATTGGTTTAAGTAATGTAGCTTTGAGTAAGTTTTGAAATTGGGAAATATGAATCCTCCAGCTCTGCTATTAGTTTTCAAGAGTTTTGGTTATTTTGAGTCCCTTACACTTTCACAGGCATTTTAGGATCAATGTATTGATTTCTGCAAAGAAGCAAGCTGAGATTTTGACAGGGGTTGCATTGAGTCTATAGATTAATTTGGAGACTGCTGTCATCTTAATAGTATTATGCCTTCTAGTCCCTGAATTATAGGATGTCTTTACATTTATTTGGTCTTTCGATATTTTTTCACAATGTTTTGTAATTTTCAGTGTGCAAGTCCTACATTTCTTTTGTTAAACTTATCTCTAAGAATTTTTTATTTTTGATACAATTATAAATGGAATTGATTTCTTGATTTTCATATTGTTCATTGATAGTGTACAGAAATACAATTGATCATTGTTTATTAGTTTATCCTGCAACACTGAAAAACTCATTTATTAGTCCTAATCTTTTTTTTAATGGATTCCTTAGGATTTTCTATATACAAGATTATGCCACCGGCAAACAGAGTTTTAACTCTTCTTTTCTAATCCTGGTGCCTTTTATTTCTTCTTCTTGCCCAATTAACCTGGCTAAAAACTACAGTACAGTCCTGAATAGCAGCAGTGGGAGTGGACTTCCTGTTTTGGTCTTGAAAACTCAACAGTCAGCCAATGACTGGACAGGGAGTTTAAATGCCTTGAACCAACAGTCTCCAGGCCTTGGCTGAAGGACTCTATCTGTATACTGAGGAACACTTATAATGCTCTGAAAGTTTATAACGCTGCTTAGTGCCTTCCCTTCCTGCTTGGACAGTCTCAAGGTTAGCCCAACTTGAGAAATGAGGAGATTCTCTGGTCTTTCCTGACACAATTACAACCTTGCAAGTGTATGTGACCTTCTAGGTCCCGTGGACTGTGGCAGAGCTTTTCAAAAAAAGGCTATGGACATCTTGCTTCTCGCATCTTCCTTGTAGATATTTGGCCAGACTCTTGTTTACCCCAAGTGGCACTGCAGCCTTAGGAAACTGTGATATTAAACAACTCCCAGTGATTATTTTTTACCTGCAGGATGAGCTCCAAACTGTTAAATAATGACGATGTCCTGTGAATCAAGCTTTTCTAGGGAGCTGTAAGACAGGTCAAATAATAACAGTGCTCTAGAGATGGGACTTTCTGAAGAGTATGAACTCTATGATGCCCACCCCCGTGACTGCTAGGCTGCTGTTTGTCACAAGGCCACCACAGAGCTGGGGACAGGAAGACGGGTACAGGACGTGTAAAAATGCCATAAATCTCACTGTTCTTACTGAGATGCAACTATTTTTCTTGAATCGATGCTTCTCAGATTTTTGCAAGCCCTTGGTAAATTTCCAGAGCTCTGAAAATGTTTTGATTCTGATTACTTTGACTGGGGCTCTTGTTACTTTTATGGAAGTACAATTTTTGAAAGTCCATTCCAGAAGCACTTCTTCCTCTCAAACTTTTAAAAAAAGAAGTTTCTTAAAACTTACTTCCACACTTGACAGAAAAAAAAAAAGAACAGAATGTGACATTTCATGCATTAATCTTCAGTTGAGAAGCACTTATAGGTCACAGCATTATGATGTAGACAAGAAAGTGCAGTTACCTTAATCCATCCTAGCATTAAAGTAAAACTCCATTTTCTTGAATGAATAAGTGAATTGGTACCCAAGTGGGTGAATGAATGAGTGAACCCACGCAGCCATGATGAATATCCATCCTCCCGGGGATCTCAAGTATCATCAGGAGAGGCAGCCTGGCTGTCTACCAAAATGCCTTCGAGAGAGACAATCATTGTCTTGGTGATTTTATTCTGGTGCCAAGTCTGGCCTTCAGCTCTGCAGACTCAGCTTAAAGCCAGTCTGTCAGCACGTAAGTGGGGCCACATCTCTCGGACAGCTTCTCATTAACCCAGCTTAGAGAGATCGAAATGCCAACATATTAATTTACAATAAGAACTATAAATGCCATGAGGACCACAATATCAGCAGGTCGAGAGCCTTTTTCCCCTAGATAGATCTACATGGGAAGACAAATCCTTTTGAGAAGTCTGCCAGACAAGCACAATGAGAAAAGGACAATGAGAAATGTTTGAGAATTCAAATGTGTAACGATAATTGAGCTACTGAGGCCTAAGAATCTATTAAAATTCTAACTTTTGTCTTGTTCCTGTTGTTTTTGGAGACTGGGAATAACGAAAAGGTAATCTTCCCAAGTAAGATTTAAGGCTCCTCTTACCTAGAAGAGTAAAGGGCAGGGAGGTAGAAGACAGGGAACCAGCACCTTCTTTGCGTTTCTCTGGGCCACTCCCAGTTTTTGTGCAGTAGGTTGAGCCCAGCAAGGAGTCAAGCTGGGAAGGGCCAGACTAGGAAGGAGAGGAGACTGATGTTGAGACGTGAAGAGGAAGTGGCCTGACCTGGGGAGTACACAGTTTCCCTGAGCTTGAGAAGGGAGAGAAGGGACAGAGTTGGGGATAGTGGTTCCAAAATGGCAGAGGCCTATAGGCCCCCTTTCAGAAAGCTAGACATTCAGTACCTGTTTCCTTCTCAGAAGCCCCAGCTTCTTAAATGAACCATTCCAGCCAGGAGAATGAAAGTCAACTGAAAACCAGAGGCCCACTTGCCTAGCCGGTGTAGACCACAGAGTTCCCCACCACAAAACAGGACAAGGGTTTCATCTCCCAGTTGCCCCTTACCCTTCCAGCACCAAGGACTTCCCTCCTGTGGGGAAGGTTCAGTGGTACCCTCCAGATGCCTGTGCTGATTTCTCTTTTAACAGATGTTGTTCCTGAACAACCCCTCTTTTGATATGTTTCATTCTTTAGACTTGCTTTGGGTTCACTCAAGACTCTCCACTCAACTTTAGAGAAAGCAGCTCTGACCCAAGTTGTGGGAGGCACCTCAGTTTTGCCAGCACCTGTTGACTCTACCACTGTTTCGTATTTATTGTGTCTGCACTGAACAGTTTACTGGAGCATTTTGTGTCCCCATCTAAAAAGATTCCTGATCCTTCTCTCTTTTCCCCTGTACCCTCTGTCTGGACTTCTATCTCCTTATATTGTTAAATCTTTTATTTAATCTCCCTTGATTCCTGGAGTGAGTAACATTTTCTTGACATGCTTATCCACTCAGAACCTCAACTTCTCCCATCCTCAACACCAGGGGTTGGTTTCACTTATTTTCCTTTGACACTATTACTGGTTTAACTTATTCTTCCCACACACTTTGCTCTAATTATTCAAAATTTCTCTCATTTCTGTTCTGCCCACCATTATCGGTTGCAGGTGGAAAAAAGTAAAGCCTGGTGAGTAATCCTCCTGTCCCCCAACCTTCCAGGATTCACAAGATGCTCTTTGCAGAATTGAATGGCTATCACTAGAGATCAGACAATGGATAATGTACTTAAAAATAATTCCAGGAGGCAGAGGGAAACAAGCCGTCTTGATACTGAAGATTCAAAACTAAACTTTAATGAGGTACTATAGGACCTCCACCGCTCCCCCTGATAAAAAGACAAATTAAAAAAAAAAAAAAAACCAGTGCCACTACTTTCTTGCAATTTAAAGCTTTGTTTCTAAGCAAGACAGGCAATTCCTGTAATCTTACCTACAGACTTTAAATACTGTCAAAAAGAGCAGCAAAATCACAACAAATTCCAGGCTTACCAAGAGCAACATTTTTCCACCCAATAATCAAATGAATTTAAAATGTTGCTCCTCAAGAGAAAAGACCATTTCTTTCATAGCCACACTTTGAAAGAGAAGCCAGGTGCTGTGTAATCAATCAGCAAATGCTAATGAAATGCTAAGATCTGAGGGCAAAAACTGTGCAGCAGAAGATCTTGAAGCGCGGGTTCATCCAAGTATGCGGTTCAAGGACGTAAACCCGCAGGGGCCAATTAGCAGGTACATTTTTTAAAAAATTAAGTTTAATGATGATTGACAAGGCCAGCCTATGTCTGAGCAGATTAGGAGGCCACTAATTTGTGTCAGGCACTGACAGTCCTGTGCCCAAGGACCCACCTATAGCTTGTCCTGGCACCCGAAACCTCGACGTCCTTCTCACTGTGTTCGACAGGGACCTCCTTAAGAACTGACTATATCGAGCACTATTCACAGGAGGAAAGGAAGGGGAGGAAAAACACAGACATAAAAGTACTACTAGGGTGGGGCATCCAGGTGGCTCAGTCGCTTAAGCTTCTGCCTTCAGCTTGGGTCATGACCCCAGGGTCCTGGGGTCCAGCCCTGCGTGGGATGCCCTGCTCAGTGGGAAGCCTGCTTCTCCCTCTCCCTCGGCTGCTGCTCCCCCTGCTTGTGTTCTCGTTCTCTGAGAAATAGATAAAATCTTAAAAAAAAAAAAAAAAAACCAAGAAAATAAAGTACTACTACGTTTCCCACATTCAGTACTACATAAGATCCTCACAAAAATCCCACTAATTGTCTTAGTGGTGACACTGGGGCTTTAAGGTATGGTGGTAAGGAGCATGGGATATAGAATTAAACTCACTAACTTGAAGCCCAGCTCCGTCATGTGCTAGAGCCTCACTGTACCTCGGTTTTTTCATCTGTGGAAGGGGGCAACTAGTGTACTGATCTCATAGGACTGCTGTGAACCGTCGATTAATTGCCGCAGATGGGCTGCATTTAAGAGTGGCTGGCATGTGGTAAGGATGTGACAGGTCTTTTGATTCGTATTTTTCAGATGAGAAGACGGAGCCATAAGGAAATGAGGTAGCCCGCTGACAGTCCTAGCAGGTAGGAGCCAGAGCCCTCAGCGGTAATCAGGGCCATCTGTCTCGAAGCCCAGGCATGCACTTTGCATACCATCTCACTACAGTAAGATCGTAATGAAGCTGCTGCTCTGTTTCCCCAATTTCTTTATGGAAATGGGACAAAGGATATGCAGACTGTGATCAGACATGGGATAAGAAGAGAATGACAGTCTTTAGAGAACAAGGCCAGTGTACTCCATCTTGTGTGTTTAAGTTCAAAGCTCCCAATGTTCGGGCCACATCCAAGAACAGTTAAATCCAGCGTCTTTGCGGGTGGGGACTCAATCATGCGTAGTTAGCAGGTGATTTCCACGTGCATCCAGCTTAAAGACCACTAGATCAGAACCACCTGGAGAATTTGTTAAATACAAACTTCTTTTTTTAAAGACTTATTTATTTATCAGAGAGAGAGCATGTGAGCCGGGGGAGAGGCAGAGGGAGAGAGAGAATCTCAAGCAGAGTCTCTGCTGGGCACGGAGCCCAACACCAGGCTTCATCCCACGACCCTGAGATCATGACCTGAACTGAAACCAAGAGCCAGACGCTTAACAGACCGAACCAACCAGGCGTCCCTAAATACAAGAGTTTCGGCTTCAGTAGAGATGGGACAGGGCTTGAGAATCTGCATTTCTAACAAAACTCCATGGTGATCCTCATGCTTCTTGTTCAGAGAAAACCCTTGAAGAACCAGTGCCCTACATCATCAACAATTCCTTCTGCATCCCAGCACCTGAGTGAGTCTGAGGAAGCAAAATGTTGTAGGAGGGCAAATATAAGGAGAGAAAAGGGAAAAAAGCAAAGTGTCCCAGAATGGAGTCAAGGCACACACAGTGGGGAACAAAACATACTTCTGTTTCCCTCACAATTTCTTCCCAAAGACTAGCTCACATGATAAGCACGGCTTTGCATTTTTATGCCCATCTTTGGCAATTTTAATCAAATTAATGTCTCCCATCATTCCCCGTGCCTGTTCCAGTACAAACAGTGAGACTTCTCCCAACACCAAGCTTACAATGAAAGAGACTGGGTTTCATTATTCACTTACAAAAATATTTTATGATAGATGGACAGGCTGAGCTTCATCAAGAAAATAATGAAAACAGGAATCACAATTTTAACTTGTTATTAGGTTTTAAGTTCCATGAAAGCAAGGACTTTAGCTGGTCTACAGACAGTTTTATACCCACCATACATGCAGTGCCTGATAGCTAGTAAACATTCCATAAACTGCATGTTGTTGAACAAAGGAAGGGAAGCAGAGAGGAGGTGGAGAGGGGAGGAAGGGGAGAGGGACAAAGAAATCCCTCATTACATAATGCAAGGCAGAAAAAGAGTAAGAGGGCAAAGGGGATTAATGAGCACAATCTACAATACAGAGGTAACAGTCATCAATCTTTACGTATTAAATAGCATTAACATGGTAACATGGAAAAGATAAACTCTTAAAAATATAAGGGGGAGGGGTGTCGGGTGGCTCAGTCGGTTAAGCACCTGACTTTGGCTCAGGCAGTGATCTCAAGGTCCTGGGAATCAACCCTGAGTAGGGGGGTCCCCACTCAGTGGTGAGTCTGCTTCTCCCTCTCTTTCTGCCTTTCCTCTCATTCACACTCTCTCTTTTAAATAAGTACATAATAAATAAATAAAAGAATATAAGGCAGAAGTGCTAGATGCTCAATAGTAGTAGAGCTCTTTGACTCACATCTGCTTTTCTATATAGCATTCTGTGGAACTCTCTTGTTAATGGACTTGATCTGGAAATCTTGGTTAGTACATAGATGAAGAGTACCCACTTGAACTGACAGAACTAACTGCAGTCATCAGTGAACACTGGGTTTTAATCTTATGCTTTGTGTTTTTTATTTTGCATAGGACCCTGTTCTTTCCTTTGCAGTCTCTTTTTTAAAACATGGATTATATTTTATTTTTCTATACTTCTTATTTTTTTAAGATTTTTATTTATTTGACAGAGAGAGAGAGAAAAAGAGAGGGAGCACAAGCAGGGGGAGTGGGAGAGGGAGACTCCCTGCTGAGCAGAAAGCCTGATGCGGGGCTCAATCCCTGGACCCTGGGATCATGACCTGAGCTGAAGGCCAATTGTTAACTGACTGAGTCACCCAGGAACCCCATTATTTTTCTATACTTTTTAAAAGCAGTTTTATTGTATACTTTATGTGCTTTAAAACTCACCCATTATACGTACCCATTTGCAGTCTCTGCCGTTTGGAAGGTATAGTTCTACGTCTAATTCTACTTACAGGTACCTTGCAGCTTGAAACAACTCATTGAGCCTCTAACACTAATTAGCAGCAGGAGAGTCGAACATTATCTATTAACTCCCTCTCTCGTTGTTAAAAAATAAACATATTTACTATGTTCTCCTTGCCACTTCTACACACTTGCTATTTTAAAAAGTAATTTAAGATTTTCTAACCAAGTTCATAAATTCTAAACTAGTACTTCCTGTCTCTCATACTAATCATTTATTGCAATTACATTCTATTCAATAAACAAATTTTCAACAATTAAGAATGAAGTATATACAACTGAGTTCAGTGTTCACCAGTGATGCCCTTCGTGATGTGAATTCCCCACATTTCTCACCTTCTTTGTTTTTATTCATTTCTTTCTTGGCTAGAGAATGCCTAGAAGTAAAATTTTTAGGATTGTGTATAAATGACATATTTCCTAAGCCCTTCCAAATCTGAGAATGTCTTTCTGATTCCTTAAGGCATATATGGTTTAAAATTCCTCTGTCACAAATGTTTCTTCTAAAATTCTGTTGACATATGGTCTTCATCTTAGGGAGATGTCTAATATTAACTTGGCTTTTTATTCCATTGTAGGAAACCTTTTTCCCTTACTGAATGCTTGCCAGAATTTTTCCTTACTCTTGAAATTCAAAAATACCACACAGATTGTGTTTAGATTACAGCTATTTTCATTAATTTTTCCTGAAACATGGTAAACTCAATTGGCAGATTCAGGTCTTCCTTGAGCCCTGGAATGCTTTCTTCTAGTTACACTATAAATTCTGCTTATGTTCCAATTCTTCTTGAACCTTCTGTTAGAAACATCAGTTACCATGTGCTGGATTATTTTTCCCAACTCCACATCTGACATTTCTTCATTTTCATCTCTCAATACACATACATATATATCTGTATATTATTTTAAATAACATAATAGTTACTATTTATTAAGGACTCATCACATGCCATATCACCACTCAACACATGGATTATCTGAATGAATCTTCGTAAGAAAGCTCTACATGATGGTTTCTGTTATATCGCCGTTTTGCAGAGAAGATACAATTACGTGTTCAAGGTCACAGAGCTGCTAATTGATGGAATTATGACAGGAAGACAATCCTTCTAATGCTCCATGTGCGCCCTTAACCACCAGGCTTACTAATAAGAATACGATATGTATCTTAGTGAAAGAGATAAAACTTTGTAATACCAACAAATGCAAAGTTTATTTTTCTCTCTCTCTCTTTTTAAAAATTTATTTGAGAGAAAGAGAGCATGTGAAAGAGTTCAGGGGTGGTGAGGGAGAAACAGGTTCCCCACTAAGCATGGAGCTAGGCGCATGGATGGACCCCAGGATCCCAGGATCATGACCTGAGTGGAAGGCAGATGCTTAACCGAATGAGCCACACAGTTGCACCTAGAAAGTATATTCTTCTCATTAAATCTATGTCATGGACCGAATTCGATTGTCTGTCCTAGTCAGAGAATTTTCATATAACCAGTCCCATAAATAGTCAAATACGGCATTTTCCATCATGGTGAGCAAGAGATTTGGTAAAATCTGGAACAGCACTGTGACTGAGAGTCCCAGACTATGACTCCACACACAACCACTGCTTCCTCTACAAAGCAGAACAGCAAGAGTGGTAAGAAGCCCTTTTCCCCCTTCTCTCTTTCCCCTTACATTCCAAATGGGTCTGCACATGTACGTGAAACTTTGTGACTTCCTCCCAGAGAGGTTCAGTGACTTTTGTTCTATTAGATCATGCCTAGCACCATTAACCGGTGCACCACAGGGAAGTCCATTAGCCGTCCTACCCCTCAGATGCCCTTCCTCCTCACTGCCAGCTTAGACAATTAAAATAACTGACAGGTCCAAGATTTGAAAAAGCAATCACTTTATTATTTTTAGATACGGTACTTCTCTCAAACACATCATGATCCTAAAAACAAAAAACAAACAAACAAATAAACCTTCACTAGCCTCTTGGAATAAGGGAAGAACTCCGTCGTCATGCTCAAGAAAGCATCAATAATGGACACGCACACTAACAGACTTACAAGGGAAATTCCCCAATGTCAGCAGTTAGTTTGTTCTAGTTCAAGCTGGTCTGCACTGAGGAACACCTAGGAAGTGTGGACTGTTCCTGCAAATTACCTCAAATTCCCTGAGAGACCAATTTGGAGACCTAGCTCAGTCCTGGAGTGGCACCAGGGATCTGACAATCAATCTAGATCTCCAAGCTTGCCCTAGAAGTGGACCTCGTTGGACTGAAGGAAGCAAGGCCTGCAACTCCAGGCCATCTGGCACCATTTCTTTCAAAACTTCCATGTAAACTTTATAAAATAAAAGTCAGCATTCTCACCTGAGATGCTCAGTTCCTGGTTTCAGAATTTAGGAGCAATACAGCGGATGATGTGTTGGGAGACTAAAGAATGTGTTCCCACATTTCCGTGACAATAGCCAGAAATCAGAGCCAGACTTCAGTTCAATGGATCAATGATAAATCAACTTGTGAACATGTTTTTGCAAGCCCAATTAAGACAACCCCTTGATTCTGAAAATCAGCCAACCAAAAAAGAGACACACTTCAATAAACACGTCTCTGAGTGCCAACCAATCAGCAAGAGTTTCACCCAAGGTATCACTTCTCCAGATGATGTCAACACATTTAGGGCTCTGAAAGTTCACCAATCCCTGAACTCGACAGTTTCTCAAAATTCAATACAAGATTCACCGTTTGGACTGCTCAAAGCCTGTGCCTGAACAGCACAGTACTGTCTCTAGTAAACAGTAAGGTCAACTTTCTCTCTTCATTTCAAAGAAAATTTTTAAAAATAATAAACTGAACTTAAGAGCATAAAGAAAAAGATTAACAACCCGAATTCTTTGAAAGACTCCCTTAAGAAAAACAAAACAGCAACTCACAAGGCAGGGGAGGGGAGGCGGCGGAATATTCCCAATCTATGTATGTAAAAGGACTGGTATCAGAGACACATGAAGAACTCTCACACCAAAATCTTACAAAAGATTTGAAAAGACACTTCACTGAAGAAGATACACTAGTGGCCAATAAGCACATGAAAAGATGCTTAACATCCCGCTAGTCATCAGAGAAATGCAAATTAAAACAATGAGATACCACCATTATATCCCTCGAATAGCTATAATCAAAGGACGGCAAAACCAAGTGTGAACGAAGATACGGGGAGAATGGAACTCTCATACATTGCTGGTAGGAATTTAAAATGAGACAGCCAGTTTGGAAAACAGTTCAGCAATTTCTTAGAAGTTAAACATGGACTTACCCTATGTCCAAGAAATTCCATTCCTGCATATTTACCCAAGAGAATGTGTTTTCTTTGTGTTGACAAAGACTTGTACATGAATATCATGGCAGTTTTATTCATAATAGCCAAAGCCTGGAAACACCATAAATGTTTATCAACAGGTGAACAAATGTTGTACATCCATGCAACAGAATACTATTCAACAATGAAAAGCAATGGACTACTGATAAATATAACAATTTGGATGAATCTGAAAAACATGCTCTGCAAAAGCAGCATAAGACGACACATTGCAGTGCCTGGGTGGCTCAGTCAGTTAAGCGTCTGCCTTTGGCTCAGGTCATGATCTCAGGATCCTGAGACTGAGTCCCATATGGGGCACCTTGCTCAGCAGGGAACCTGCTTGTCCCTCTCTCCCTATGCCTGTCTCCCCAGCTTGTGCTCTGTCTCTTTCTCTCTGAAATAAATAAAAATCTTAAAACAAAAAAAGTACACGTTGCATATTCCAATGCTCTGAAAAGAAAATGTCAACTAATCGATGATAACAAATAGTAAATCAGTGGTTGCCTGGGTCAAGGGTGAGGGGAGTGATGGCAGAAGGGGCAGAAGGAAAATTTTGGGGGTGGTAAAAACAGACTACCTCTTAATAGTATTATTTAGGGATAAAGTTTGTCAAAACTCAACTCACACTTGAAGCGAGTGTTACTTTATTAAATGAAAAGTATACCCCCCAAAGAGTTGATATTTTAATTTTTTTAAAGATTTTATTTATTTATTTGAAAGAGAATGAGAGAGAGAGAAAGAGAGAGAGAGTGTGTGTGCATGAGAGGGGGGAGGGTCAGAGGGAGAAGCAGGCTCCCCACCAAGCAGGAAGCCCAATGCAGGACCCGATCCAGGGACTCCAGGATCATGACCTGAGTCGAAGGCAACTGCTTAACCAACTGAGCCACCTAGGTTCCCAAGAGTTGATATTTTAAAAAATATTAGGCTGAAAATAAAATTCATTTGGGCAAGTTCAAAATTCTAGTGCAGGGGCACCTGGGTGGCTCAGTGGGTTAAAGCCTCTGACTTCGGCTCAGGTCATGATCTCAGGGTCCTGGGATCGAGCCCCACATCAGGCTATCTGCTCAGCAGGGAGCCTGCTTTCTCCTCTCTCTCTGCCTGCCTCTCTGCCTACTTGTGATCTCTGTCTGTCCAATAAATAAATAAATAAAATCTTTAAAAAAAAAAATTCTAGTGCAATGCTGCGTCCATTTTATTTTCACAAGATGGAATTTTTACAAGACATGAAGAAGCTACAAGCAAGTAAATTCTAGGTCTCTAAGTGTAAGGCAAATAAAAACTTATCTGTTGTTATTGGGAAGACATAGGGAAATGTCCGAAGCACTCTAATTTCTCTGATATGCAGATTTGCCCTTCCCAGAGGTTATGTAATGCCGAGAAGACACTGCAGTGATTTGGGGTGGGGACGGAGGTGAAATGTGGAGCAGTCACTGTTTTACCAACTGTCACTGAAAACGGTGAAGAGTCAACTTATGTTAATTGACCCAGTTCCTCACAGGTGCAAGTCGATTCTTCAGAGAAGCCAGGAGACGGTTTTAAGTATTGCAAGCAATGAGGCTTCTGTCATTTCCTTAAAAACTGAATCCAAAGAATAAAAGGATATTATGATGAAGAGATGCTTTTCCAGGCATTCAGTTTCAAGTACCCCTTTCCTGAAACTCTTCCTTTTCCTACTTATGTGTGCCTTTGTGGGAGATCAAAACCTGATTTCCCTCCTTTTCCTATAAACAATGGGACTACGTCTCCTTCCCAGTAGTAAATAAGCAGAGAAATAAAAACTGAGTTTTGCAAGAGATATTCAGCATTTTACAGCACCCCGTGATCCCTCTCTCTGTCACCTTTCATGCACCTAGAGGATGACAGATGAGTCAGCAAATTCTCTCCTTCCATCCTGCGATTACACGAGGTCTGGAACTTTACAAGATGTCACAATGCATCCAGTCCCCCGCCACCCACAACTAAGATATTTTTGACCTTTCCTGCAGTCCTAATGGACTTAGTGGAAAGCTGGAAACCGTCCAGGTATTTGGGAAAATGTAGCCAATTTGTGATGTTTCCTTTTTGTCCTTACCAAGCAAAATCACCAACATGAAAATTAAACTTTATACTGCGTCACACTGACATTTTAAAGGCGTAACCCAGGTATGCTATATACCGACCAGAGTGCTAACTGGCTTTGCAGGACCCCCGGAACTTTCAAGGAAAAAGCAATATATTATGAATGCAGTTGAATAAATATCCCTGGTAAAATGACTAAAATAACATAATTTACCAATATATTCTAGAAATGAGGAGGAAGAGTCTAGCCACAGCTGCCTTGCCAGCCCCAAGCAGATGCTTCACCAGCCTTTATTACCTTCTTCATGTCCACCTAAAAAGTGTCTTTTGGCAAAAACTTTAGCAGAATAGAAACTCCTTCTCATGATGCAACTTTTCACAACGCCCCACCAATTCAACATGAAGTTATCACCATGACAACCTACATTCCAAGAAAAGTAGAGGAAATCTTATCAGGAGAATGCAGAGGAGAAAACCACTTCCCTTCCTGGGGAGATGACTAATGTCAGGATCTCATCTACTATCTCCCTTCCTATGGGTTCCTGACCCTGGAGGATGTGGTGAAAAGTTATATGAAAACTTCCTTACACTTTATACATTGCAATTAAAACTATCTGAACAGGGGTGCCTGGGTGGCTCAGTGGGTTAAAGCCTCTGCCTTTTGGCGCAGGTCCTTGATCCCAGGTTCCTGGGATTGAGCCCCGCATCGGGCTCTCTGCTCAGCAGGGAACCTGCTTCCCCCCTTCTCTCTGCCTGCCTCTCTGCCTACTTGTGATCTCTGTCAAATAAATAAATAAAATCTTTTAAAAAAATTAAAAATTAAAAAAAAAACACACACACAACTATCTGAACTGGGTGGCTGAGTGGGTTGGGAGTCTGACTCTTGGTTTTGGCTCAGGTCATGATCTCGAAGTCCTGGGATGGAGCCCCGAGTTGGGCTCAGCACTCAGCACAGACTCTGCTTGGAGATTCTCTCTTTCCTTCTCCTTATGCCCCTCCCCACAATCACTCACATGCTCTCAGAATAAATAAATCTTTTTAAAAAACTATCTGAAAATACATACTTTTTACTTGTGCAGAGTCAGTCTTGCACGTTAAAATGTAAACTTGATGTGGATAGGGTCTTGATGTTGTTGAATACCTCCCACACCCCCAGCACATAGAGCAGAGCCTACCACACGAAAGTGTTCACAAAGTGTGCGCCGAAAGATTGCATACATTGGTGAACAGATGACTTTGTGCTGTCCTCACATCTTGCACCAATGGTCCTGTTCCTGTCCTTTCCCACACCCAATATCACCGCCCTTACGTATTAGCCATTAGTTCTCAAACTTCAATCTGCAAAAGGATCACCTAATATGCTGTAAAGATGCAGACTCTTAAGCCAAACCCTACAAATTCAGATTCAGTAGTTTAAGGGGGAATACTCAAGAATCTGGATTTTCAGCAAGTATTCCAGGTGATGCTAAAGCACTTTGGTGAAAACTGAGCTAGGGAAAAGAGGACGGCAAACAGTTTAATACAGGAGATGAAAGCAGCAGCTATGATAATGGAAAGGTAATTCAGGATGCTAGAGAACTGTAATATTGCATTATCTGGAAAAGAATGGGAGAAATACCAGCCTTTGCAGGTCTGCCTCCAGAAACCTATCATCGAAATGAAGAATCCAAGACAGTGTCTGTGAGACTTCCTTTACACTCACTGTTTCTACCAAATTCAGTTATTTTCATGGGACCAAATCTTGCAGATCTAAATGCTGTCATGTAAACTCTTAGCCAATAATAAATTTAACCATGTGCAATTTTGAGCCTTGTTAATTTTATATTATTTTGATTACTTTCCATCAAGTCCAATTTTTCCCAGGTCAGTTTTCACAGATTCAATTTTACCAGATTTGGTTTTAAATTTTAATTTAATTTTTTTAATTTTTTAAAAGATTTTATTTATTTATTTGACAGAGAGAGAGAGCACAAGTAAAGAGAGAGCAGCAGACAGAGGAAGAGGGAGAAGCAGGCTCCCCGCTGAGCAAGGAACTTGATAAGGGGCTCGATCCCAAGACCCTGGGATCATGACCTGAGCTGAAGGCAGGCGCTTAACCAACTGAGTCACCCAGGTGCTCTAAGGATTTGGTTTTAAAATCAGTTTTCCAAACATACCAAATTTTACCATGCACAGTGTTCATCATCTTCATTCTTATTTTGCATTAACATTTCTACAGATAAAATTTACTCTGAATTGCATTTAAAATAAACAAATAGTTTGTATTTATTGCTTGAAGCAAATAGCATTAGCAAGGCAAAGAAATAGGACCTGAATGACAGGTAGGGTCAAAACATTCGGCTTCCAATTCTACTTGTTCACTGAAGATTCAAAAAAAAATAACAATAATTTCACGTGTACCATGTGCTTAGGACCTCAGAATGCAAAACCACAGAAACATCCTAGGAAGCACACAGTCTGATGGAGGATGCTGTACTTTGAGAAGGCTCCAAAATTATTAGTAATCACGTTAGTGTATGTAATGCCGTTCATAGGTGTTTGTTACCAAAACCATCTCATTAGATCAAAGCAGGGCTCTGTGTATTTCTTACATCCAGGCAGCCCCCACACAGTATGTCTCATGCTGTGTCTTATGTCCATTTTTAATATGTATCTTTTACCTCCCCAATCCTAGTCTGCAAATAAACTTTAATATCCATTCATAAATAAGAGATTTATCCTCCAAATCAACAATATTCAACACATTTATTCCAGCACAGGAGTTGAAAGGATGGCAGGTTATACCATTAATAAATAGAAAGCAGGGGCGCCTGGGTGGCTCAGTGGGTTAGACCTCTGCCTTCGGCTCAGGTCATGGTCTCAAGGTCCTGGGATCGAGCCCCGCACTGGGCTCTCTGCTCAGCGGGGATCATGCTTCCCTCTCTGTCTCTGCCTGCTCCTCTCCCTGCTTGTGATGTCTCTCTCTCTCTGTCAAATAAATAAATAAAATCTTTTAAATAAATAAATAAATAGCAAAAATAACTTCACAAATATTAAAAATTAAAAACTGATATAATACCTTCAAACCAAGTATTTCCTAGGTTCATCGAATCAAAAGTCCATTTCATTTACTTCACAATTTGTCCCAAAATGGGGCAGCTACTGTGCAAATAAGTACAAAAAACCTTTTCCCTTTGATGTTATTTCCAAGGAAAATTCAAGCACCTTGTCTCAAAAAATTTGCCCGAAGCAGAATATGCCAAATATACACATTATTCCATTAGATGTTACGTTGAGACCTAATAGTCACATAACTAGAACACACTGGATTAACAAAATTCACCAGTGTTGTTTGTTTTGGGACTTCTCAGACCTTTAATATGTTAATAAGCTTTACGAATCTTTAGCAGAAGATAGGGCATAGAGCATTTCAAACTTGTTGGCCTATGGAACTTTCTTTTTTTTTTTTTAAAGCATCTCTCAGGAAAACTTTGGGAAATGCCTGATTTAAGCAAAGACACTTTCCTTTACTCAGAAGCGCATCAATGATGGGCACAGAGTATGATTAATTCATTATTTGATCATTCACTGGATAATGTATAATGAAATCACAAACAGCCAATTCTAGAAACAATAGGATATAAACAGCATCCTGGAAACATGAAGTCCTGGAGGAATCAAGAACTATACTAATACCTAAATGAAAGTATCAGATCTATCACTCCTGCTGGTCCCCCATCAACAACATACATTTAGAACTGTGACCTTGAATTTCCATTTCACAGGGTCCCTGACCAGAAAAGAACAAGAGCCTAAAAGACAAAGTAGCTTCCTCACCCCTCCCAGATCTTAGAGGCGAATTT
Source organism: Mustela erminea (assembly GCF_009829155.1). Classification (NCBI taxonomy): domain Eukaryota; kingdom Metazoa; phylum Chordata; class Mammalia; order Carnivora; family Mustelidae; genus Mustela; species Mustela erminea. Next base: position 86,587,317 of record NC_045624.1, on the reverse strand, counting down.
TTATGTTGTGGGTGGACCCATGAGTGCCTCCAGCTACAACACTGGAGTCAGGTTTAGGTCCTGCCCACTCTGGAGGAATTTGCACTGTTTTTAGTGGCCATTTGAAACAGTAACAAATTATTGCTAAAGATGGAATGGTTCATTCTCAGGGAACCAAACACAGGGCTTGAACTCATAACCCTGAGATCAAGACCTGAGCCAAGAACAAGAGTTGGACACTCAACAGACTAAGCACCCCAAGGGCTAGATAAGTAGGCTGTAATGGTCGCTGAAATTAATTGACCATTAACAATCCACCCGCCAAAAATTGTTATCTTCTCTGATGTTCTTAATGTGCACTTGGATAATTGTGGTCCAGACTTTGGTCTAGATACATCTGTGAGGGAAAATATGTATCTCCTACATGGATATCCATAGAATGGGGAAACGTTCATATGCTGTATGCATATCCCAGACAGCTGATTTTATTTTGTTGCAACACTATTTGTCTATGGAAAATTATTTGCCCATACTCATACAAGTATTCTAAAATGTCACTTTTGAACGCTAAGCAAAGGGGTACCACACAGACTACTGAACCAATTATGCATGGGTAACGTCCATATTGTGACTCATTTGGCCAAAAAAAAAAAAGGAAGAAATAAAGGAAGAGAGAAAGAAAATGTGCTTAATTTCTCAGCTGGGAAAAACCACAGTAATATCACTATCCCAGAATTTGCAAGCTAAACAATGAAAGCATCAAATTCGAGACCAAAGTTCAAACAGTGAACTATATTCTGAAACTCAGAGAACTAAAAAGCAACCAAAAAATAGGAGAGAAGGGCATAAGCAACTGAAAAGTATGGAATCGAGTGAATTAGACTCTTGAGAGAACTATATCCTGATTGTCCTCTAATGCCAAATACGCCCACTCCCCATGGGTAACACTAGGGTGAAAAGCCATGTACCCTTGTTAGTAAACCAGCTTAATATTGTAGGAAGTGGAAAATAGAAAGTGGGGGACTGAGTTAGGGGGTGGGAAGCGAAATACACTGTGTAGATTGGTTTCTGTTGCAGACCGGATCTGAGTTAGGATCAAGAATGCAACAGTTCTCCTACGCTTTCAAGAATTCAGAAAACCTGTGGTTTTCTCAACTAACAAGACCACAGGACCACAGATGATCCAAGAATTCACAACAGGAAGGAGCACTGCTTGCTAACCATTTGTCTTTCTGCAACATATGGCTGGATTGGAAGGGCTGACTAAGTAAAGGAGCTGAAGCCAGACATGTGAGTTCAGATCCCAGCTGTTACTTACCAGCTTGAATATCTGGGGAAAGTTATATAAGTTCTTTGCTCCTCAGTGTACTCACCTGTAAAATAGGAAGAATGGCACCACCTCCTCACGTCAGTCACTGAGCTACAGCCTACCAGCTTCAATCCCTCCCTTCTAGACTCTAGGCTTTGAAGATGGCTCTACAAGCCGTATTTCTGCTTTTGCTACCTTGTTGCTTGGCAGTGGGGGGCGGGGGCTGTTGGATGGAGATGGGAAGTCTGGAGGAGGAAAAAGGGAAAAAGGGTTTCTTCATCCAATGGTCCCCCCCACTTCTTCCCATCAGTGGCAGTTAGTTCCAGGTGCAGCACTTGACTCTGGTTTGCCGTTTTCCCAACACAGCAAGAACCATCCTCCTTGTACCTCACAGGACACCAGCCCCAACAGCATAGGATCCTCTCTTCAGATGATTAAGTTGTGGTTCTCTCTCCATGCTTCTAAGTCCCATCATTTCCACCTCTTCCCTCTGTTCCTCCATCCTTAGAGGTGTTGGCTGCTTCTTACAGTGCTTGCCACCGTGAAATTTTTGGGTTTTTTTTTGCCTTGTTGATTCTTCAATATATGGTTGACATGTATGTTCACAAGGTTAATAACTCCTCCTTTTAAATTCTTTCTACTAAAATAGTGTGGAAAAAAACAGCTATAGGTTGGGAACATTTGTAAACTCTAGAACTCTAAAGAACTTGCAACCAGAATATATAAGGAAGCCTTACAACTTAAAAATAAGAAAACAAACAATATACAAAAACTATGAATGATCAACTCATGAAGTAAGACATGCAAATGGCTAACAGGCACATGGAAAAAAGTGCTCAAAATCATTATTTGAGAAACACAGATTAAAACCACCCTGAGATACCATTTCATGTCCACTCACATGGCTATCATCAAAAGGACAGGCCATATCAAGTTGGGCAAGGATATGGAGAAACTGGAACACTCCTGTATCACTCATGAGAATGTGAAATAGTACATCCATTCTGGAAAACAGTTTGGTAGTTTTTAAAAAAGTTATACATAAACTTATACAACCAAGTAATTCTAGTCCTAGGAATCTCTCCAAAAGAAAAGAAAACACATGCCCACATATAATAGTCAGAACTACAAAAAATGTAAATGTCCATCAATGGGGGATTCATAAATAAAATGTGTTGTATCCATGGAATGAAATCCTACTTAGCAATGAAAAGGGATGAACTTCTGATACATACAACAAGTATAATGTTCAAAAGCATTTATGCAAGTGAAAGACCCCAGACACAAAATAGCATAGAGTATAGGATCCGTTTACATGAAACATCCAGAAAAGGTAAATCTATAGAGATTTAAAACAAACCAGTGGTTGCATGAGGCTGGGAATGGGAGCCAGTACTGACTGCAAACAGGCAAGAGGGAATTCTAAGGAATGATGGAAACACTCTAAAATTGGCTTATGGTGATGATTTCACAACCTACAAAGTTGCTAAAAATCATCGAAGTATAGACTTACAAGGGGTAAATTTTATGGTATATAAATTATATGCCATAAAACTATTTTTTAAATGGTGTGGGTTCTGTCTCCTGGATAGACTCTGCCTGATACATCTCTCATAGGGTTGCTGGGAATATAGAACAAGTTAATACACAGAAGGTGTATACAGTAGTGCCTGACCTGTAGTGCTACCTAAGTGTTAAGTCTTACATTGTTACTACTTTGTCTATCACAAATTAAATATTATATGTATGTAGCACTTGGTAGGTGTTAAATAAATACTAGTACCAGTGCACAGCAAGGTGTCCATGCCCTTCTAAGAGGTATCCAAAAGGAGGAATCCATTTGGGAACAACAGAAATGTTGGTCTGGGGAATGTTATGCAAAGGAAAACAAAACAAAGCAAAACAACACACACACACACACACACACACACACACACACACACACACACACACACACACCCCGTGTTTGGAAACAGGGTAAAAATGCTGAGGCTGGAAATCAGGGGTAGAAAAGGAGAGGAAAGACTCAGGCAGAGGCAGGAACAAAGACATACATGAAAATCAGGAAGCGGTGGTGAGCATAAAGGAACAGATGATAAGCCAGGTAAGTGAGTCCCCCCCCTCCACCCATTCCAATGGTGGGGTGTCTACAGGCATCTTGTCTTGGCCAAGATCCTGAAGCTTCTTGCTAAGCTTAAATTCATCTTAAAAGTCCCAAACTGAACCATTCAGGTCCCTTCCTTCCCTTTTCCCTCACACCTCCTTTCAAAAGATGCCGGACCGGGGTTTTTCACCACAAGGAAAACGTTATTCAAACCCAGATTGTCGGAGCGTTTGGGTGGCTCAGTCATTGAGCGAGTGCCTTAGGCTCAGGTCATGACCCCGGGTCCCAGGATCGAGCCCCACATCAGACTCTCTGGTGGGGAGACTGCTTCTCCCTCTTCCATTCCACCTGCTTGTGCTCCCTTTCTCGCTGTCTCTCTGTCAGATAAATGGATTTAAAAAAAAAAAAAAAGAACAAACCCAGATCGTCCTGCTGGGGAAAATAAAATGCAAGACCCACAGCAAAGCCTGCCTGGCAAGGCCTCCTAATTCAGCCTTCCTGAATTCCAAGTACACCTAGGTCCCATGCCCCGCTGCTAATGAGCTGACAGCTTCACTCAGCACCCCTCTCTCTGGATAAACAACGCAGCAAGAGCACCGAACACCCAATAGAGGAAAGCTGGCTTCACAGGCGAGAAATGATAGCCGGAGAATTACAATGACAAATTTCTCAGTGTTTCTGAGCGAAAGGCTCAAAGTTCAGAAGTATGAGGGGAAAGTAAGTCTTGGTGATAGAGCTACTTAGAGTAAATGGACCATTACGGAGATACAATTTTTTCCTTGTGTCTTCAGATGAAATCTAAAAAAATATATGTTTACTGTGGGATACTCCCCAAACTCAAGTCCCAGCCGTCCCCCAGCAGCAGCCATGTTCCTCTGCAAGTCATGACAACTCAGTTTTATCTGTCTGGGCAGCAAAACTAAAACCAAACAAATAAACCAAAATACACACACATTTTCTTTCTTTCTTTCTTTCTTTTTAAAGATTTATTTATTTGAGGGGCATCTGGGTGGCTCAGTGGGTTAAGACTCTTCCTTGGGCTCAAGCTATGATCTCAGGGTCCTAATGATCGAGCCCCACATCAGGCTCTCTGCTCAGCAAGGAGCCTGCTTCTGCCTCTGTCTCTGCCTGCCTCTCTGCCTACTTGTGATCTCTCTCTGCCAAATAAATAAATAAAATCTTTAAAAAAATATTCATTTTGAGAGAAAGGAAGGGAGGTAAAGAGAGAGAGAGAGAGCTCAAGCAGGGAGAGGGGCAGAGGGAAAGATTCTCAAGCAGGCTCTGTGCTAAGCATGGAGCCCAAGCTGGGGCTCGATCTCATGACCCTGAGATTATGACCTGAGCTGAAATCAAGAGTTGGGCACTTAACCAACTGAGCCACCCAGGTGCCCTTGCACACATTTCTTCCTAATACTATGTGAGCAGCGCTAGAATTTCTAAGTTTGAAAACACACATCCATTATGCTGATGTTTCCAAACCCAATGGCTCTGGTCATCAATAAGACATCAGTCTCCCTCTTCTGCCTGCTTACAATCTGACATTCTGTATCCCAAAGCCATTATCAGCCACTGTACTTGGCACAACATCAATACTAAGTAGGGGTTAATGCTGAATCCCATCTTACGACACAGAAGCTTGAGTATGACAACGTACCTGTTCTCTAATTTGGAAACAGGAGAATAAGAAAGATGTTCACGCAGGTTACAAGTTTAACACAGAACATCTCATTCCCAAGCTGGAAATAAAAGTGTTTCCTAGCCCATAAGACCCTCAGAATTCAATAGTGAAATAATTCTCTCCAATGATTAAATGTATTATTTGTGTACAGTAAAGGTAGAAACATTATAGCATTTTTCAAAAATTAAGAATGCCTCTCTCGTATTTTAGTTTGATCATTAGACCCCAGCTCAACCCACCCCAATATAATTAATCCACAAACACCAGGGAAAATTTAAACCATTTCCCAGATCAAATTTAATAGCAGAACAGTGGAACAGGAGGGCCCTGCGCAGTCCAGACTATATTACATTTAGAAAACATGCTTCAGGACAACCACAACTAAGCTATGAAGTATTATCATAAATATGTAATTAACAGCCATTCACACAAAGCAAAATAAATGAAGAAAAAAAACCCTACATTTGTCAGGGCTAGCTATTTGATTTATTTGTTTTCTATTTCTTGGCTATTTTTCAAAATTCAGCAATCCACAAACGGACTCACCCATCTCTAATACAAATTAGCTGGCTTCTCATTTGTGTTTCATCTTCTCTGCAGGCTATTTACTGAGCCTCTACGAATGACTCTTTAACAAGAATATTGTCAAAGCCGAGACCATAAAATGTATTCATCCAGGAAAGCAGGAAGATATAATTTTGTATTCATAGAAATCGGCATAGTTAAGGAAGCTACCCCTTCTCTGTGGAGCCGGTTGTTACAATTGTTAAGGAAAGCCCTCGAATGGCTGCCTGAGAAGAGAAACTAGGTCACCTCCCTTGAATGAGACAAAACCAGGACACATGAACCTCATCGACAGCCCCATCATTGCAGAGCTGGCCTCCTGACTCCATCTTTCGCCATCATCCCGGATAACATTAGCTTAATTTACTCCTACAAAGATCAACCGAGCATCCACTCCGCACTTGATGACCTGCTACGGACTAAGACGCCCAGATGGCCTTACTAGACTCACAGTCTAACACTCTGCCCTCCTCTTCCTTAACCTTCTCACAGAAAGAGTGTAATTCCCACTCCATTTTAACCACTCACAGATCTTAGTACCTCTTTGCCAAGTATCGTTTCGTCCCCAGGGTTCCCTGTGCCTCCAAAACTTCCTTTCCCACCATCTTGGCCACACTCTTGTGGCTACTAAACCTTCTCTACTCCCTCGCAGAGACCACAATAAACCTTCAACTGTTCTGTTTTCCTCTCAAGCCAAATGGCCAAGGACACTCATTCCAAGGAGGCCCTGTCCTACAATTAGACTCCCTCACCCCTTGTCCTGGTGTGCTAAATTATGAAAAACATGGCAACTGGTTCCACCACAATTCTTGTTCTTCAACTTCATTTGAGTCCTTGCTGTGCTCCCAAGCGCTTCTACTAACCTCTTAGTAACTTTCTGGTCACTTTCCACATGGTTGTTCCAAACTTTTTCTCTATTCCTTAACATGTCCCTCTCTCCTCCCTGCCAACATCTAGGCAGACGACCAAGCTGCCATGAGGCTTCTTATCTTCTGGATGCAACCTCATCTTCCTCACCAACTGTACTTCCAGCCACAGTGTCCTCACCCCGGCCTGTCACAGAGGGAGGAGCACCCCGGCCATTCAGGGCTGAACCTTCCACACTGGTCTCCTGATGCAACTCTCCTGCTTCCTTCACAACCTCACTACAGCAGAAATACAGCAGAAATTCTCCTTCCCTGCACCTTTATTTTTTTTTTAAAGATTTTACTTATTTATTTGACAGACAGAGATCACAAGTAGGCAGAGAGGCAGGCAGAGAGAGAGGAGGGGAAGCAGGCTCCCTGCAGAGCAGAGAGCCCCATGCATGGCTCAATACCAGGACTCTGGGATCATGACCTGAGCCAAAGGAAGAGGCTTTAACACACTGAGGCACCCAGGTGCCCCTTCCCTGCACCTTTAGGAACTCTCTCGACCCACTCCTTCATGCAGTCTTTGGGCACACTTCCTGAAATCTCTTCTATTCCTGAAAAGGAAATTTCTCGGTCCTGCTAGGCTTCTGAACTGACAAGTCTCTTCCTTTATTTGCATCACCAAATTCAGAGCTACAGTCTTCTCCAATTTCATCTTACAAGTGAAGGAAGCACAGTTAAATGGTTACACAACAGTGTGTGCTACTATGGATAAAACATGCAAAGATAGGATTCCCTTTCTCCCAACACCCTGCCCTCTCCCCCAACATCAAAATTCTTTCTTTTCTTTTCTTCTTTTTTTTTTTTTTTAAAGATTTTATTTATTTATTTGAGAAGAGAGAGAATGAAAGAGAGAGAGAGTAAGGGGTGGAGAAAAGTCAGCGGGAGAAGCAGCTTCCTGCTGAGCAGGGAGTCCAATGTGGGACTTGATTCCGAGACTCCAGGATCATGACCTAAGCCAAAGGCAGTCGCTTAACCAACTGAGCCACCCAAGTGCCCCAAATTCTTTTTTTTAATTGAAGTATAGTTGACATGTTATATTTGTTTCAGGTGTACAACATAGTGATTCAACAATTCTATACATTCCACTATGTTCATCTAAGCACAGTCACCATCTGTCATCATACAATGTTACTGCAATATTGTTGACTATATTCCTTGCACTTTACTTTTCATCCTCATGACTTAATTATTTTATAACTGGAAGTCTATACCTCTTAATTCCCCCTCATTTATTTTGTCCACCTCTATACCCCCTTTCTTTGGAAACACTAGTTTGTTCTCTGTATTAATAATTCTGTTTGTTTGTTTTGTTTTTTTGATTCCACATATAAGTGAAATCATATAGTATTTGTCTTTGTCTGACTTATTTTGCTTAGCGTAATATCCTCTTGGTCCATCCATTTTATAGTTGGGTAACAGCCCATTTTATACATAGCTATAGATACAGATACAGATATAAATACCATATATATCCTTTATCCATTCATCTATCGATAGACACTTGTGTTGCTTCTGTATCTTGGCTATTGTAAATAATGCTGTTACAAATATAGGGGTGCAGGTATCTTTTTGTATTAGTGTTTCCATTTTCTTTGGGTAAATGCCCAGTAATGGAATTACTGGATCATACAGTATTTTCCATCCTCCATACTGTTTTCCACAGTGGTTACACAAATTTACATTCCTACCAACAGAGCACAAGGGTTCCTTTTTCTCCAAATCCTCACCAAAACTTGTTATTTCTTGTCTTTTTGGTATTAGCCATTCTGACTGGTGCAAGGTGATATCTCATTATGACTTCTATCTTGCATTTCCCTCATGATTAGCGATGCTGAGCATCTTTTTGTATGTCTGTTGGGCATTCATATGTATTCTTTGGAAAAATCCAAGTACTCTGCCCATTTTTAATTGTATTACTTGGGGTTTTGACCAGTACCCAAATTCTAATCTTGACTGTGTACCATACCATTTTCCCACCACCAGAACTTGCCCCTAAGACAAGAGTGGAATTTTGGTAGAGGATCTGGACTTCTGAACTGGCATGAGCAGACATAAATATCTAATATCTACGATCTGCTTTACTACTATTTGTTCAAAGCCATTTTTCTTCTTGCAATTCCTCTTTGAAATGCATGTGTATGTGTGTGTGGTTAATATTCCTTCCACATTTACTCCAGTTGTATGTCCAGCTCCCAGAGAAAATGCAGCCCACAACAAAAGTTGCTAGACCACACTCTGAAAAGGACAACAGCTCATAAATGAGCCCCCACCACTATCATGCTGTTATAATATCAAACTGTGCCTATTGCCAAAGGCTGTTACTACATGTTCAAGATAAAATCTTTGCGTAATAATTGCCTGTCTCCTCTGCCTCCCCAGGCCATCTAGGAAATGGCTAAATCCCAAGATTAGCTTTTGGCTGCTGATTTGGGAGTAAGAACTTTTACAGAGCGTCAGCCTTGTTACTCCACTTCTAATACCCACATACAAAAAGTTTCATCTGCTGCACTTGGTACTCTGAATTTTCATGAGACCACAAAGGAAAATCCACAATCGAATTAAAAATATTCCAAGTCATGATGATCTGCTTAATAGCTTAAACTTGTTAACCTATTCACAAGAAAAAGAGGCTTGTAACCTACTCAAGGAGACTCTATTATTGTTCACCGATAGCTGGTGTCTCTCCTGCTTTTTCAAGGATGTAAGAACAGAAACAGCATGTCACCTGGGATGAAAAAAATTTTTTTACGATTTTATTTATTTATTTGACAGACAGAGATCACAAGTAGGCAGAGAGGCAGACGGCTGGGGGTGGGGGGAAAGAAGCAGGCTCCCTGCTGAGCAGAGAGCCCAATGCAGGGCTCGGTCCCAGGACCCTGGGATCATGACCTGAGCTGAAGGCAGAGACTTTAACCCACTGAGCCATCCAGGTGTCCCGGGGTGAAAGTTTAAAGCACTACACATACTTCACCAGGCCCTCTGTCCTCCACCACTGGAACTGGACTAGGAAGCAAGGCGCCTATGGTATAAAATTTAGGAAACACTCATTCTCAAGGTCACATGAATGGAGGGTTAGGGTTAGCACTTGCATGACCCCAAGAATGAGTGCCAGAGGTTCCTTGCAGGCCTCACCCTGGAGCCACCACTGCCAGACAGTGGCTATCCCATCAGCCTGGATCCTCAAGGCAAGATGTTATCAACATGAAGCCACCCAGCCACACACATGGATATGGGCTGAGAACAATAAGTTGTGGTTAAATCATTGAGAACTGGGGGTTATCTGTTACTGCAGCATAATTTACTCACGTACACCCATTTTCCCAACATTACAAATAAGAAACAACCAATTTTAGGAGGAGGAAATTACATTCTTACAGAACATAGAGGAAAAGATATGAACAGGGCAGTTAGGCGTGCCTAGATCTGTACCCTAGACCTATTATTTGCCAGCTAAGTGACTTCATGTAATTCATACGAACTCCTGAGGTTTTGGTTGTAAAGTGTGACTCAAGATGCCTTCCTAGATTTTTTTTTCAGAACTAGAACTAATGAAAATACTTAGACAAAGCTCTTGGCACAATCTATGTCCTCCACACTTGGCAATGGTCATTTTTCTTATATAAGGAGTTTACTAATCCCAACCTCCTTAGAAACGACAGCATGAGGCTGATCCTGCACAGTGGCTCAACGTGTCCTCAGTGATAGAGGCCTCGGTTGTCTGTAAGTTACCCACGCAAGGAATACACCCTCTACGGCCTTTTCTTCTTACTTTTCCTCTCTCCCTGCTCCCTTAATTCTATTTCTCTGGAGCACCTCCCCAAAATTGTCTTTTGGAAAATCAAGACAGATTTATATGTCTTGAAATCACAGTGGTCTCCCTCACGGCTCAAGATTTCCTTGCTCCTCTGGCCCGGTCACAAACATGAGTTTCATGAGCCAATCTAAACTGTTTTAGTAGAAACTTATTATGTTGTGGGTCAGGGATGAAGATCATTACCTCAAGGCCCTCTGTGTGTTATTAAGAATAATGTGTGATGTAGCGCCTTTCCTCGGGAAGCAGAATATGCTGCCTATATATTCTCTCATAAATGCTCACGGCAGCCCATGAGGCGGCACAGGGGCCAAGGGCGGCTCCGCCCATTCCACCTTCTCCCTTCAGCTCCCACTCTCAGATGGAAAGGTTCAAAAGCAATTTAAAAATTAAAACTTCTTTACCAAAATCAATCATGAGAGGTTTTCCAGATGCTATTTAGAACGTCCTTTCAAAATGTACAATTATTCCAGTCCCTTCACGCCAACACAGATTAAAGTAAGACCAAAAATCAATAGGAATCTATAAACACAATCCACATGCTCCTCTCAGAAGCTCCTGAAACAATGGAAACAATGCTATTCTGTTTTCCCACCAGCCTTAAAAGAGGATGACACACTATGTCTTAGAGCAGAGACTGACAAACTTTTTCTGCAAAGAAGAGGAAAGTAAATATTTTAGGCGTTGTGGGCCATATGGTCTCCCTTGCAACTGCTCAGCTCTGCTGTTGTAAGCACAACAGAGGCCACAAGTAATACATAAATGAATGGGTGTCGCTCGGTTCCAAGAGAACTTTACTTGTGAACAGCGATGTTTGCATTTCACATAATTCTCACATATCATGAAAGAGTTCTTTTGATTTTTTTCAATCATGAAAAAAATGTAAAAGTCATTCCAAGATCGGTTTCTGTAGGACTGCAAAAAACAGCAAGAAGGATTTGGTCTAGAGGTTATAGTTACCCAATCCTTTAGCTGGGAGGCCCAAATGGGAGTTTTTGAATCTTCAGAGCAGATGATCTCCCCATTTTCACCCTCCCTGAAGTCTTTCTCCATATTCTTTCTTTGTTTTTATCATAGGCAAGAAGGCATGTGAATGGATCAATATACAGGCAAGTGTGCGCGCGCGCACACACACACACACACACACACACGAGAGTGCACTTACTTACAGAATAAGTCTACTGTGGAAACTGACCTCCCTAAAGCTGAAAATCCAATGACTAGAAAGCCCGACTTTATCATCATGCCTCTCGTTGCCTTTATATTTCAGGTGCCCCTTGCTCCATTCCTGGGCAAGCACAATGAAGACTGCCTCATCCTCAAGTCCATTTAGGTCATCCTTGGTTTCCTACTTCACCTGGCCAGTCTCCCCCTGGCTCTCCCATTCTCCAAGATGCCTTAAACCTGATGAATTCAATATGTACTCATTAAGGTCTCACTCTATGCCAGGTTCTGTGCCAGGCACAATGGAGTATGGTGACCACAGAAGCACAAAAGACATGGTTAACTGTGGAGCATGATATGGGGGAACACAAGGCTCCAAAGGGGAGATTATGCTTAAGTTGTGTTTTCTAAGAGACCAGAAGCTCTTCAAGTGAATTGCTTACCATTGCACAGATCTTCTCTGGAAACTTTCCTGGACTGACCTCTCTCAAACTGTAGGTGCCCTACGTGCTCTTTCCTGGTGACTAACTGCTACTGTCTGAAAGTTTATGCCCCTTAAAATTCATGTTGGAATCCTAATCCCCAGTGGTGATAGTGTTGGGAGGTGGGGCCTTTGAAAGGTATTTAAGTCATAAGGAACCCTCATGTATAGGATTAATATCTTTTTAAAGAGGCCCCAAAGAGCTCGCTTGCCCATTCTGCTATGTGAGGACACAAGGAGAACCCTGTGACCCCAAAGAGAGCTCTCACGCAACCATGCTGACACCTTGATCTCGGACTTTCAGAGTCCAGAACTCTGAGTAAGAAATTTCTGTTGGTTATAAGCAACTCAGTCTGTGGTATGTTGTTATAGGAGCCAGAACAGACCTCAACATCAGCTGTGTGGCTAAAAGTTCTGAAAATCCTTGTTAGTTTCTCATGGAGCAATGGAAAGTTACAAGGTGGAAGATCAGACCATCCTAAGTTTGAAGTCAACTCTTGTCACTTACTGTCTATGTGGTGTTGAGCAAGTTACTCACCTGAGTGTCAGTTTTATGATATGACACAAACGCACAAAATTGTTAGAAAAAAATCATGACACGTGTATGGAGTGCATCGCACATCTTAGACATCTAACATACTTACTATATCACACTCTTAAATAATTGCCTTCCAACAGGAAGGGAGAGGCCAGGCTGAAGTGAGGTCCCTAACAGTGGCCATCTCAACACTGAGCTGGGTCTTTGGGTAGACGCCTTGGGGAAGAACTCTCCCTCCCATAAATACAAAGCAGCTCACTTATTTAGAAACCTAAATAAGTCAGAGGACACCTGAGATGTGTCAGTTGGCGAATTCTATTTTGTGGAATGAACCACATCTAAATGTACTTTGTTTTTTGTACATTTATTGAGTCATTGAGTCATTAAGGACAGGAACATTTACACTGCAAAGAATTAATTTTGTCTAAAATCTGTTTCTTAAAAGCTGAAACCAGTGCACCTGAGTGGCTCAGTCCATTAAGCGTCTGCCTTAGGCTCAGGTCATGACCCCAGAGTCCTGGGATCGAGCCCGGCATCAGTTTCCCTGCTCAGTGGGAGCCTGCTTCCCCCTCTCTCCCTCTGCCTGATGCTCCCCCTACTTGTGCTGTCTCTCTCTGCCCAATAAATAAATAAAAATCCTTAAAAAAGAAAAAAAAAAAGGCTAAAACCAGTCATACATGAAATCAGCATATACGCTGATTAATAGTAACTTTTATATTTCATTTTTAACTTGTAAAAAGGCCACAGACAAAGCCCAACACAGATCCTTTCTGTTGTCTGAAGTCACTCTGATGTCACTAAATAAAACTCTTCCTTAATGACTTCGAATACTTTACTGTTGCTTCAGGGAGAGGAACCTATTTCCAAGGAGAGAGCTCTGTATGGAGGACACTACATATACGGTGTGCTGTTTCCAGTGGAGAAGGAAGGCGCGTCGATGTAAACCGAGCATTAACACTCCAAGCTGCTGTCTACCTTGCACATTGGCTCTGAACGTATGCTCCACACAGCCTCCTCCAAGGAAGGTCCATCTCGCTGCCTGGCTCCTGGGCACTGTCAGAGCCCATTTTCGTGGTGATCCATAACTCAGCTGGGAATTCATCTATGTCTGTCAGTAGCACGATGAATTTGAAAAACATTTCTCTGAACTGTCACGACTGCCCAAGGATCATTACGCTGACATCCTCCCTACATAGAGCGAGTGCATGTGCTCAACACGGAGGAGACCCACATACCACAGTTCCCAATAAAGAGCAAGTCTGAAAAGCATTTATCGAGAGGAAAAGAGCCCCAGCAGTAAAATATTCCCAGGAACCCAATGCCACTGCCAAGCTAAATCTCGGTTTTCTTTCCAACAGGCCAGAGACCCATGACCCCTTCCCCATCAGGATGTTCAAAACAAAAGCTCCTCATATCAGAAGATCTCCACCACGGGCTCTGTGAAAGCCATCCAGTTCTGGGTTATCTTTATTCCTCAGTTTGCTGCCACGCTGTCTAAGAAAGCTTGCCTGTGTCCTCACATTACAGGCTGGGGATTCAGAACCATAGGCTCGGACAATGTCCATCTCAAGCATCAGGCAGCTGAGGCCACCGCTTGTCAGGGACCTGAACCCCTCACTAAAGCAGAGGTAAACACACGACACTGACACTTTGAAATCACACCCCGGTGATCCTCAACCAGAGCTGTGTTCCAATTTCAGGGCCGCTGTAGTTGGCTGTACAGAGCACTCTTTCATGGAAGTCATATTTGGTCATTTTTCTATTACGGGGAAGAATACCCAGAACATGACATTTACTATTTTAAAGCATATAATTCAATAGCATTAAGTACATTCACAGTGCTGTGCAGCCATCACTACTCTCTAGCCCCAGAATTTTTACACCATCTCTAAATGGAAACCCCACACTCTCAAATAAACAAACAAATAAATAAGTAAACCTTAAAAAAAAAAAAAAATAAAGGGGGGTGGCGCCTGAGTGGCTCAGTCCATTAAGCATCCCGCTCTTGATTTTGGCACAGGTCATGATCTCAGGTTCGTGGGCTCAAGTCCCACCTCAGGCTCTGCGCTCAGTGGAGAGCCTGCTTCTCTCCCTCTCCCTCTGCCCTTCTCTGCACGTGCTCTCCTCTCTCTCTTTCTCTAATAAACAAATAAATCTTTTTAAAAAGATATTAATAAATAGAAATCACACACCCATTAAGCAGTCACTCTCTCTCTCTCTCTCCCCCATCCTAAGCCATTGATCTGCTTTCTATCTCTGTGGATTTGTCTGTTTTGGACCGTCCTTTGCATAGATTCCCACAATATGTAGCATTTTATGCCTTTGATAGATTCCCCTCTGCCAGGGCTGTAACCCACCTGGTCCCATTGTTACTGCCCAGACTCACCTTAACATCAGTGCTGGTCCACCGGAGGTGCGATGGTCCATTTTATCAATGTCAATTTGTCTAGGCTACAGACTCCCATTCCTCATCAAACACTAATCTAGGTGATGCCATTCTGTAGACGTGAAGGAGTCTATCTAGGTTAGAAGGCATTAAGAGCATGAGAGACTATGGACTCTGAAAAACAATCTGAGGGTTTTGAAAGGGCAGGGGTGGAAGGTTGGGGGAACCAGGTGGTGGGTATTGGAGAGGGCACTGATTGCATGGAGCACTGGATGTGATGCAAAAACAATGAATACTGTTACACTGAAAATAAATGAAAAAAAAAAAAAAAAGAGCAGAGCCTGAGGATGAAGACCATCCACCCCACGACAGCAGCTCCAGCTCATGCCAAGAATGCTAGCCTGCCCTTTCTGACAGCCTGCCCTATGGATTTCAGATGTGCCAGCTAGTCCCCACAACCATGTAAGCTAATTTCCTGGAATACGTCTCTTACTATGTATCTCCCACTGGTTTTGTTTCTCTGGTTGGAACCTGACTGATAGAGGAAGAAAAGAAGAAATGTAAATACCTAGTATTCCAATTTGTCTAGTCCACTGAAGCTGCCTTCCTGAAAGTTAGTGCTTATCTTAATGATCTGTCTTAAAGTTTGTTTTAGATAGTCATTTGCCCCTACACCCCAGTCAGTACTAATTACCATTAAATTAATTGCCATTTAAAGGAGGGAAAAGGACTTATTCCATCTGTATCCTAGGTTCAGACTCATACTTGCTGACTAGGTATCTGGCCAATATTGCACACAACTTGTCAAAGAAGTAAGGAAGCCCTGGTCTCAGAGCTCCGAGACCCCCTTGGGTTAGCCTCACAATGCTAGGAGACCTGTAGAGCATGGCCATGGATGCCTTGACTACTTGGACCTTTACTATAAGTATAATAGATAAGAAACTACCTGCATACTACTACTTGGGTCTCCCCTCTGACAGAATAGCCTAACATACTTTTTCCAGCTCATTTTTATCTATAGAAATCCTTTAAAATTCAGCTCAAAGATGATCTACTTGATAGTTCACCCCAAGTTCCCAAATTAAATTTAATGTGAAGGCTTCCCCCCTTTGAACTCCTACAACATTCGGTGTCTCTCTTAAGGCCACTGAGCACATGCTGCCCTTGATTCTCACTGTCCTTGTTTTGGTGCTTTGTCTTCCCCCATTAGACTGGGGGCAATGCACCATTCATTTTAAGATCCTATAAAGACTAGCACGGTGTTTGCTAAGAAGCGTCTGTTTGCTGAAGTAAACTGAGTCCTAGGAGTCTAGGGAGAAATGGGAACCAAAGAGTCCATCTTGAATCCACTGGGGTCAGAACTAGGTTTTCCATTATTCTTTTTTTCATTCATTCTGTCCCCCAACTCCCTCCCAAACGTTCTCCCTGCCCCTCATTTTTTTTTAATTTTTTAATTTTTTTAATAAACATATAATGTTTTATTATTAACCCCAGGGGTACAGGTCTGTGAATCACCAGGTTCACACACTTCACAGCACTCACCATAGCACATACCCTCCCCAAAGTCCATAACCCCACTACCCTCTCCCAACCTCCTCCCCCCAGAAACCCTCAGTTTCTTTTGTGAGATTAAGAGTCTCTTTTGGTTTGTCTCCCTCCCGATCCCATCTTGTTTCATTTATTCTTTTCCTACCCCCAAAACTCCCCACGTTGCATCTCTACTTCCTCATATCAGGGAGATAATATGATAGTTGTCTTTCTCTAATTGACTTATTTCGCTAAGCATAATACCCTCTAGTTCCATCCACCTCCTGGCAAATGGCAGGATTTCATTTCTCTTTTTTTTTTTTTTTAAAGATTTTATTTATTTGACAGAGAGAGATCACAAGTAGACAGAGAGGCAGGCAGAGAGAGAGAGAGGAGGAAGCAGGCTCCCTGCTGAGCAAAGAGCCCGATGTGGGACTCGATCCCAGGACCCTGAGATCATGATCTGAGCCGAAGGCAGCGGCTTAACCCACTGAGCCACCCAGGCACCCCAGGATTTCATTTCTTTTGATGGCTGCATAATGTTCCATTGTAGATATATACCACCTCTTCTTTATCCATTCATCTGTTGATGGACATCTAGGTTCTTTCCATAGTTTGGCTATTGTCTGTCCCTCTGTTTTATCAAAGCTAAAGGAACTTCATAGTTTCCATGGTCTAAATGAAACTCTTCCTGGGAATGACAGAAAATGGGGGGATTCAGGAAGGTCAGGTAAGGATGATTCTAGGCCCACATATTTTCCCATTCCTTTAATTATTCCTTTCCATCATGTGTTTCTCATACTGCTCCTTGCCCCATTTAAGGATGAATGTTGTCATCTCTTTCTTGGGATATGTGGTCAGGGGAAGTCAGTGGTCAACACAAAGGAGTTGAGAAAACAAGGGAGAAGATTCTTTTATTGGCTATACTGTTGCCTAGAGTCTGGATTCTGTCCTTTTCTCTTCAACCGTCTGGGCTGAGCACTGACCAAGTCTGAATCTGTGACTGTACGTTTCAAGCAACCACATTTTCCATTCCTTTGTTATAGCATGTTTCCCCCTGTTATAAAAGCTACATGTTAACGTGAGCATTTTACAGATGCTACACTTGTCCCACAATCTCTCACATTCTCTTTATTATTATGCCTACCATATTGCATTTCATTATCTCTTAATTTGGTACATCTGTGTAATTGAACTATATCAATGATACCAAGATGAAAATGTATCTTTCTCTACCATATTTTCCTTATTAAAATGAGATTGTGTGTTGGCTTTCCCTTTGCAGTAAAATACATGAATCCTTACATCAGATTAACAACATATTCAATGATTGTTCTGCTCATTCATTCTGGGTGGATGTTGGTCGGGAAGAGTCTTTTCACTAATTTCAGGCACAAAAAATGTCTCCAGCACTTAAGATGTGCTACCGTTATTTCTGAGGATGGGTCTTTGGGAGGCTTTTGGGGAGGGGAGGGACTCTTTTATTTAAAGAAATTTTATTTGAGCCTTAGTGGCTCAGTCAGTTGGGCATCTGCCTTCAGCTCAGGTCATGATCTCAGGGTCCTGGAATCAAGCTCTGCATAGAGATCCCTGCTCAACATGGAGTCTGCTTCTCCCTCTGCCCCTCCCCATGCTCGTGTGTGCGCTCTCTCTCTCTCTCCCTCTCAAATAAATAAAATCTTTAAAAAATACACAGAAATTTTATTTTTATAAGATTGATCCTCTGCTTCCCACCCTCTCTCTCTCTGCCTGCCTCTCTGCCTCCTTGTGACCTCTTTCTCTCTGTCAAATAAATAAATAAAGTCTTAATAAATTTTTATTCTCTTTGCTAGAAATTATTGCAGGAAGGGGGGTCACATCTGATGTGTACTTTTATAGGCTATTAAACATACATTGGATACTTGAAGAGCGTCAATAGAGGAATTACCAGACAAGAAGCAATTGTTAGCGAAGCCCAAATGTGATTGTGAAAAGGTAATTTAGTTTCAAGTGACTCTGGTGGTTGGCAGAGTGTCTGGGTCAAGGAAGCTACGTTGATCTGGACACTGCCCTATGCATAGACAGCACCTAAAGAAACCTGTGGCTTCTAGTGCCCTGTCTTAGAAAGACATGGGCAACTTGTAATACAATCAACCCAAGAGACCAGTGTGACTATGTAAAGGAACTCTGTCATGTGCGATACGACCAGGGGATGTGGAATGTTGTGGACAAAGAAGAGAAGATATTGTGAGGAAAGAGAAAGTCAAGAGCTATAATCCAAGGCTTGTCAGGATGTCCTTTCTAAGACAGTTTAAACATTTTATGTGTGGCCACAGAAAGCAATTTAGTGATGAATGAGTAAAAATCAGAGAGAAGGGGGCTTTCTATTAATCAGGTACATTGAACATTTTATAAGCAATGTATTTCTCTGTTAAGCAAAACTTTACTTGTATAAAGTGACAGTTTACTTTGATCACTAAAAATTTAGCATCCCAACTGAGATGTGCTTTCATTATTAAATACACATAAGATTTTGAAAACTTCGTTTGAAAAGAGTATATAAAAGATATCATTAATAATTGTTTTTACCAATTGTATCTGGAAATAATAGCTTGGATCTGTTGAGTTAAACAAGATACGTCATTAAAATTAGTTTCACCTGTCTCTTTTTACGTTTTTTAATGTGGTTACTAGAAAATATGAAATTACATATGTGGTTTGTATTGTATTTGGGTGGGCAGTGCTGGTCTAGAGATGGGCTCTGACCATGACCTTCATCCCCTCAACTGGATACAACATCGCAATTAAAAAAGTACAGCACACAAGCCTATGGAGAGATGATTTTTTTTCTTTAAACTTCAAAAATTTAGAGAAATGCCAACTAAAACAATGAGATATCATTTTATACGTACAGACTGGCCCGAGGGGGAGAATTTGAAAAATGAGACACCTGAACGTATCAGTAGGGACGAGAGGATGCCGAGAGCTCCTGCATGGCTGGTGGTCATGTGTCTGGGAGCAGCCAGCCTGGACAGCAGACTCACCCAATGTGGTCAAAGTCGTGTGTTCCTTACAGGCCACCGTTTGTCAAATAACCCCTCCCCTCACACCAGGTTTATCAAGGGAGGTGGACAGAGTGTTCACCGTGGGGTGATCTGGTGTGCTGGAGATCCAGGGGCAATCTGGAAGTCTGTCACCAGCTGAAATGTGGTGGGTACTACTCTGGAGTCCCATGTACCCGGCAGCAAGAACGGACCTGAGTACATAAGGCCACACAGAGGGATCTTCACAACCCATTGCTGCATGAAAAAAATGCTTTAAATTAGTAAGTGGATAATAGAAAGAGAAAGAAATCTATAGCAAAATACCACTGACTGAAACTAAAAATACAGGAAAACTAAAGAGAAAGCACTTTTGGCGGGGCGGGGGTGGGGGAGAATCCACACAAACAAAAGGATTCATACTAGACTCTTTCTAATGGTTTATCCCTGGGAAGGCAATGGGAGTGGGAAATAAGGAAAAAAGGGATTAACTAGAAAAAATACACAGGGGCGCCTGGGTGGCTCAGTGGGTTAAGTGTCTGACTCTTGATTTTGGCTTAGTTCATGATCTCAGCCCAGGTCATGATCTCAGAGTCCTGGGATGGAGCTCATCTGCGAGTCTCCATGAGGATTCTCTCTCTCTCCCTCTGCCCCACCCCTGCTCACCTTCCCACAGGCCCTCTCACTCTCTCTAAAAGAAATAAATAAAACTGAAAAGAAGGAAGGAATGGAGGGAGGGAGGAAGGAAAAAGAAAGAGCACATAAAAGAGGAGAAAGGCACAGAACCAAGCCTTGCTTTTCCACCTGGTGTCCACAGACAAGTCACATAACCTCTCTGAGCTTCCATCACATCCTCACCAAATAATAAAATCCCCACTGGACAGTGTTAAGGAAAGTGAACGTGCAGTGTGTGAATTCCCCTGCTCAGCACTGGTATATCCCAGGGCTCCTTAAATGAAAACAGCTATTATCACTTGGAGTCCATGCAGGTTCTGCTCACCCCTTGAAGCACATCCTTCCTCTTCTGTTAGGCACCGATGCTCACGGCTTATTTAATCTCTGGCTAACCAGGCGTCGATGGAGAAAATAAGGGGCCATCATTCAGATGTTAGGTAGTTATAAAAGATGATCCTTTTTCTCACAAGAATCACTCTCACTTTGCAAACACTTCTTGCATCCAGAATGTGTTCTTTATTTATGTACAGATGAATAATTTATCGCTGTTATCTATCAGGAACACAGACCTAAATTAAGGCCTGAGGAAACGTAAATAAAAAGAACTAACATGATTCAGTGACAGATATTAAGAAGTTCTGAGAAAACTGGGATCCCTCCCATACATCCCAAGGCTCATCTCCTCTTATCCAACATCACACAACAGCACTGCGTGCCCTAATTTACTCCTCTTTGGTGCCATGGCCTATGAGCTCAGGAGCTTTTAAAATGTGAATTCCTCCAACATTGGCTACTGCTAAATATCTTACACTTCCTCACAGAGTGGCCCATAGTGTGCTATATTTCTCTCTCTTTCAGACTCTCTCTCTCTTTAATATAAAATGGACAAAATGCCTGGCTTCGTAAACATGTCAGACCTCTTAGTGCTCCCTCACAAGCACATGACAAACAGAAATCAGTGAATTTCAACCGGTTCAGAGCCTCTCAGAGGCATCCAGAACTGCAGAGGGAAAAACAGCGTTTCTGTGCCACTTTCCCAGGCTCCCCTCACTCCCAGCTGAAATAGAGTACCTACCCAGTGCAGTTAAAGACCCGCTCCTGCTCAACGGCAGCTCATCTGAACTGTTTTTTTTTTTTTTTTAATAAACATATATTTTTATCCCCAGGGGTACAGGTCTGTGAATCGCCAGGTTTACACAATTCACAGCACTCACCAAAGCACATACCCTCCCCAATGTCCATAACCCCACCCCCCTTCTCCCAACCCCCCTCCCCCCAACAACCCTCAGTTTGTTTTGTGAGATTAAGAGTCACTTATGGTTTGTCTCCCTCCCAATCCCATCTTGTTTCATTGATTCTTCTCCTACCCACTTAAGCCCCTATGTTGCATCACCACTTCCTCATATCAGGGAGATCATATGATAGTTGTCTTTCTCTGCTTGACTTATTTCGCTAAGCATGATACGCTCTAGTTCCATCCATGTTGTTGCAAATGGCAAGATTTCAGTTCTTTTGATGGCTGCATAGTATTCCATCGTGTATATATACCACATCTTCTTGATCCATTCATCTGTTGATGGACATCTAGGTTCTTTCCATAGTTTGGCTATTGTGGACATTGCTGCTATAAACATTCAGGTGCACGTGCCCCTTTGGATCACTATGTTTGTATCTTTAGGGTAAATACCCAATAGTGCAATTGCTGGGTCATAGGGCAGTTCTATTTTCAACATTTTGAGGAACCTCCATGCTGTTTTCCAGAGTGGTTGCGCCAGCTGGCATTCCCACCAACAGTGTAGGAGGGTTCCTCTTTCTCCGCATCCTCGCCAGCATCTGTCCTTTCCTGACTTGTTGATTTTAGCCATTCTGACTGGTGTGAAGTGATTGTGGTTTTGATTTGTATTTTTCTGATGCTGAGAGATATGGAACACATTTTCATGTGTCTGTTGGCCATCTGGATGTCTTCTTTGCAGAAATGTCTGTTCATGTCCTCTGCCCATTTCTTGATTGGATTATTTGTTCTTTGGGTGTTGAGTTTGCTAAGTTCTTTATAGATTTTGGACACTAGCCCTTTATCCAGTATGTCGTTTGCAAATATCTTCTCCCATTCTGTCAGTAGTCTTTTGATTTTGTTAACTGTTTCCTTTGCTGTGCAAAAGCTTTTGATCTTGATGAAATCCCAATAGTTCATTTTTTCCCTTGCTTCCCTTGCCTTTGGCCATGTTCCTAGGAAGATGTTGCTGCGGCTGAGGTCGAAGAGGTTGCTGCCTGTGTTCTCCTCAAGGATTTTGATGGATTCCTTTCTCACACTGAGGTCCTTCATCCATTTTGAGTCTATTTTTGTGTGTGGTGTAAGGAAATGGTCCAATTTCATTTTTCTGCATGTGGCTGTCCAATTTTCCCAGCACCATTTACTGAAGAGGCTGTCTTTTTTCCATTGGACATTCTTTCCTGCTTTGTCGAAGATTAGTTGACCATAGAGTTGAGGGTCTATTTCTGGGCTCTCTATTCTGTTCCATTGATCTATGTGTCTGTTTTTGTGCCAGTACCATACTGTCTTGATGATGACAGCTTTGTAATAGAGCTTGAAGTCCGGAATTGTGATGCCACCAACTTTGGCTTTCTTTTTCAATATACCTTTGGCTATTCGAGGTCTTTTCTGGTTCCATATAAATTTTAGAATTATTGGTTCCATTTCTTTGAAAAAGATGGATGGTACTTTGATAGGAATTGCATTAAATGTGTAGATTGCTTTAGGTAGCATAGACATTTTCACAATATTTATTCTTCCAATCCAGGAGCATGGAACATTTTTCCATTTCTTTGTGTCTTCCTCAATTTCTTTCATGAGTACTTTATAGTTTTCTGAGTATAGATTCTGTGCCTCTTTGGTTAGGTTTATTCCTAGGTATCTTATGGTTTGGGGTGCAATTGTAAATGGGATTGACTCTTTAATTTCTCTTCCTTCTGTCTTGTTGTTGGTGTAGAGAAATGCAACTGATTTCTGTGCATTGATTTTATATCTTGACACTTTACTGAATTCCTGTACAAGTTCTAGCAGTTTTGGAGTGGAGTCTTTTGGGTTTTCCACATATAGTATCATATTATCTGCGAAGAGTGATAGTTTGACTTCTTCTTTGCCGATCTGGATGCCTTTAATTTCCTTTTGTTGTCTGATTGCTGAGGCTAGGACTTCTAGTACTATGTTGAATAGCAGTGGTGATAATGGATATCCCTGGCGTGTTCCTGACCTTAGCAGAAAAGCTTTCAGTTTTTCTCCATTGAGAATGATATTTGCGGTGGGTTTTTCGTAGATGGCTTTGATGATATTGAGGTATGTGCCCTCTATCCTTACACGTTGAAGAGTTTTGAGCAGGAAGGGATGCTCTACTTTGTCAAATGCTTTTTCAGCATCTATTGAGAGTATCATATGGTTCTTGTTCTTTCTTTTATTGATGTGCTGTATCACATTGACTGATTTGCGGATGTTGAACCAACCTTGCAGCCCTGGAATAAATCCCACCTGGTCGTGATGAATAATCCTTTTAATGTTCTGTTGAATCCTATTGGCTAGTATTTTGGTGAGAATTTCCACATCTGTGTTCATCAAGGATATTGGTCTATAGCTCTCTTTTTTGATGGGATCCTTGTCTGGTTTTGGGATCAAGGTGATGCTGGCCTCATAAAATGAGTTTGGAAGTTTTCCTTCCATTTCTATTTTTTGGAACAGTTTCAGGAGAATAGGAATTAGTTCTTCTTTAAATGTTTGGTAGAATTCCCCCGGGAAGCCGTCTGGCCCTGGGCTTTTGTTTGTTTGGAAATTTTTTTTTTAAGGTTTTATTTATTTATTTGACAGACAGAGATCACAAGTAGGCAGAGAGGCAGGCAGAGAGAGAGAGAGAGGAAGAAGCAGGCTCCCCGCTGAGCAGAGAGCCCAATGTGGGAGTCGATCCCAGGACCCTGAGATCATGACCTGAGCCGAAGGCAGAGGCTCAACCCACTGAGCCACCCAGGCCCCCTGTTTCAGGATTTTTAATGACTGTTTCAATCTCCTTACTGGTTATGGGTCTGTTCAGCCTTTCTATTTCTTCCTGGTTCAGTTGTGGTAGTTTATATGTTTCTAGGAATGCATCCATTTCTTCCAGATTGTCAAATTTGTTGGCGTAGAGTTGCTCATAGTATGTTCTTATAATAGTTTGTATTTCTTTGGTGTTAGTTGTGATCTCTCCTCTTTCATTCATGATTTTATTTATTTGGGTCCTTTCTCTTTTCTTTTTGATAAGTCTGGCCAGGGGTTTATCAATTTTATTAATTCTTTCAAAGAACCAGCTCCTAGTTTCGTTGATTTGCTCTATTGTTTTTTTGGTTTCTATTTCATTGATTTCTGCTCTGATCTTTATGATTTCTCTTCTCCTGCTGGGCTTAGGGTTTCTTTCTTGTTCTTTCTCCAGCTCCTTTAGGTGTAGGGTTAGGTTGTGTACCTGAGACCTTTCTTGTTTCTTGAGAAAGGCTTGTACTGCTATATATTTTCCTCTCAGGACTGCCTTTGTTGTGTCCCACAGATTTTGAACCGTTGTATTTTTATTATTATTTGTTTCCATGATTTTTTTCAATTCTTCTTGAATTTACCGGTTGACCCATTCATTCTTTAGAAGGATGCTGTTTAGTCTCCATGTATTTGGGTTCCTTCCAAACTTCCTCTTGTGGTTGAGTTCTAGCTTCAGAGCATTGTGGTCTGAAAATATGCAGGGAATGATCCCAATCTTTTCATACTGGTTGAGTCCTGATTTAGGACCGAGGATGTGATCTATTCTGGAGAATGTTCCATGTGCACTAGAGAAGAATGTGTATTCTGTTGCTTTGGGAAGAAATGTTCTGAATATATCTGTGATGTCCATCTGGTCCAGTGTGTCGTTTAAGGCCTTTATTTCCTTGCCGATCTTTTGCTTGGATGATCTGTCCATTTCAGTGAGGGGAGTGTTAAAGTCCCCTACTATTACTGTATTATTGGTGATGTGTTTCTTTGATTTTGTTATTAATTGGTTTATATAGTTGGCTGCTCGCACATTGGGGGCATAGACATTTAAAATTGTTAGATCTTCTTGTTGGACAGACCCTTTGAGTATGATATAGTGTCCTTCCTCATCTCTTATTATAGTCTTTGGCTTAAAATCTAATTGATCTGATCTAAGGATTGCCACTCCTGCTTTCTTCTGATGTCCATTAGCATGGTAAATTCTTTTCCACCCCCTCACTTTAAATCTGGAGGTGTCTTCGGGCTTAAAATGAGTTTCTTGGAGGCAAAATATAGATGGGTTTTGGTTTCTTATCCATTCTGATACCCTGTGTCTTTTGACAGGGGCATTTACCCCATTAACATTCAGGGTAACTATTGAGAGATATGAATTTAGTGCCATTGTATTGCCTGTAAGGTGACTATTAGTGTATATTGTCTCTGTTCCTTACTGATCTACCACTTGTAGGCTCTCTCTTTGCTTAGAGAACCCCTTTCAATATTTCCTGTAGAGCTGGTTTGGTGTTTGCAAATTCTTTCAGTTTTTGTTTGTCCTGGAAGCTTTTAATCTCTCCTTCTATTTTCAATGATAGCCTAGGTGGATATAGTATTCTTGGTTGCATGTTTTTCTCGTTTAGTCCTTTGAAAATATCATGCCAGCTCTTTCTGGCCTGCCAGGTGTCTGTGGGTAAGTCAGCTGCCAATCTAATATTTTTACCATTGTATGTTACAGACTTCTTTTCCCAGGCTGTTTTCAGGATTTTCTCTTTGTCACTGAGACTTGTAAATTTTAGTATTAGGTGACGGGGTGTGGGCCTATTCTTATTGATTTTGAGGGGCATTCTCTGATCCTCCTGAGTTTTGATGCTCGTTCCCTTTGCCATATTGGGGAAATTCACCCCAATAATTCTCTCCAGTATACCTTCTGCTCCCCTCTCTCTTTCTTCTTCTTCTGGAATCCCAATTATTCTAATGTTGTTTCGTCTTATGGTGTCACTTATCTCTCGAATTCTCCCCTCGTGGTCCAGTAGCTGTTTGTCCCTCTTTTGCTCAGCTTCTTTATTCTCTGTCATTTGGTCTTCTATATCACTAATTCTTTCTTATGCCTCATTTATCCTAGCAGTGAGAGCCTCCATATTTTATGGCACCTCATTAATAGCTTTTTTGATTTCAACATGGTTAGATTTTAGTTCTTTTATTTCTCCAGAAAGGGCTTTTATATCCCCCGAGAGGGTTTCTCTAATATCTTCCATGCCTTTTTCGAGCCCGGCTAGAACCTTGAGACTTGTCATTCTGAACTCTAGATCCGACATACTACCAATGTCTGTATTGATTAGGTCCCTAGCCTTTGGTACTGCCTCTTGTTCTTTTTTTTGTGGTGAATTTTTCCACCTTGTCATTTTGTCCAGATAAGAGTATATGAAGGAGCAAGTAAAATACTAAAAGGGTGGCAACAACCCCAGGAAAATATGCTTTAACCAAATCAGAAGAGATCCCAAATAGTGAGGGGGGAGAAAGGGGATAAAAAGAGGTTCAGAAAGAAAGAAAGGAAAAAAGAAAAAAAAAGAATTTAAAAAAAGAAAACGAATAAAGAAAAATATGAAAAGGAAAAAATATATATATTAGATAAACTAGTTAAAAAACGTTAAAAAAGAAAAGAGTAAAAGTTAAAAAAAAATTTTAGCAGAGGAGAAAAAAAATGAAAAAGAAATAAATTAAATTAACTGCAAGACTAAAAAAATCACAGGGAGAAAGCCATGAGTTCCGTGCTTTGCTTTCTCCTCCTCTGGAATTCTGCTGTTCTCCTTGGTATTGAAACCACACTCCTTGGTAGGTGAACTTGGTCTTGGCTGGGTTTCTTGTTGATCTTCTGGGGGAGGGGCCTGGTGTAGTGATTCTCAAGTGTCTTTGCCCCAGGCGGAATTGCACCGCCCTTACCAGGGGCTGAGTAATCCGCTCAGGTTTGCTTTCAGGAGCTTTTGTTCCCTGAGCGCTTTCCTGTAGAGTTCCGGAGGACGGGAATACAAATGGCGGCCTCCTGGTCTCCAGCCCGGAGGAGCCGAGAGCCCGGGGCCCCACTCCTCAGTGTGCCCTCAGAGAACAGCGCCCAGTGACTCCCGTCTGCCTGACCTCTGGCCGCGCTCTGAGCTCACCGAGCCTGTGGCCGGTTCAAGGTAACCCCGAGCTGTGATCTTACTGTCGGCTCTGTCTCTGTAGCCCTTTTCCCGTTCCAATACCCGCAAACTCTGCGACACTCTGACACCCTTGATCCTTCTGTGACCCTGCGGGACCTGAGGCCATGCTGACCCTGCGTGGGCTTCGCCCTGTTTTAACCTCTGGAGCGATGTCCCTCAGCGGAACAGACTTTTAAAAGTCCTGATTTTGTGCTCCGTTGCTCCGCCGTTTGCCGGGAGTCGGCCCCTCCCCCCGGAGTCTATCTTTCCATCGCCTTGGATTCACTTCTCAGCCAGTCCTACCTTTCGGAAAGTGGTTGTTTTTCTGTTTCCAGAATTGCTGTTCTTCTTCTCTTCAATCTGCTGGTGGATTTGCAGGTGTTTGCAATCTTTAGATAAGCTATCTAGCTGATCTCCTGCTAGCTGAAGTAGTCTCAGCCTGCTACTTCTCTGCCATCTTGACTCCTCCTGGACCGTTTTTAAACAGGGTGGGAGCCTCACCTGTCATTGAAAGATTAGGGAGGAGCACGTGACTGGTTCTCCCTGGACCCTGCCCACGCCCACTGGACCCCGCCCACATCCACTGGACCCAGACTCTTGGCTGGAGACTTGGTGGTGGGCACACATGACCCATGCTACATGGAGAGAGAAGAAGGAAGAAAACTCTGCCCCTGGAGAAACAGGCTTAGATGTCTTCTGCCTTTTCATCTTCCCTTTGTATGATAAAATGCTTGTGGATAAGTGAAATCTCAACAGGACCTAGCACAAGATTTTTAAAAAGTTGTCAGGGTACGGGAGCTCCCATCTGCAGGACAGATTAGAAGGATGTGGAGGGGAATCAGTACCCACCAAGGAGACATGCACTGTGTGTGTGAAGCCGGAGGGTTACAGGGGTGGGGCTGGAAGACACAAATGGGGCTGCAGCAAAGAAATGCAGAATGCACTCAGGGAAGGCGACTTAAAAAAAAAGAGAGGAAATTACCGGGAATAACAGTGACAGCAATGAACATTTATGGAGTTCTCACCATGTACTTGATACTAGTCTAAGAATTGTACATGTACTCTGTAGGTAAAATGCTTACAATACAAATATAAAAGTGATACGTTACTTTGTTTCATTAATTCATTTTGTGCTAGATCATACCAGAGAAAAGGAGAGGACAGACTTGCCCTTACAGGATGTAGAGAAGGAAGGGACAAGAGTCAGGGAGGAGAGTACATGCAAAAAAAGTATTGTCTTATGGAGCAGAGCTTTCCTAACACTTGGCAAATGAGAGACTCAGTGTATCCTTACAAGTTGCCAATGCTGTTGCTATCTGGAAAGATTTAAGTTTATTCACAAAGACTTGGGATTCGTTTTCCATGTTTGGTCAAACAATTAACATTGAAAAACTAGATTCATAAGACTGTTTCTTGAGTCTGGAAGTAAAAATGTTAGACCATGGGTTAGTCTATTTTCATCTTTATTTTCTTCTAAAAATGTTATCCTGACTTTACATTTGATGACTTCTGATCCAATGGGATCATCTTGGTGTTTATAAACTGAAGAGGACCATGGAAAGCAGAAAGATTTTTTCCAACAAATGGGATCCTGTGATCCCATTAAGACAAGGTTAATCATACAAAGGTTAGATCTGTTTTATGTTCCCAACTCTGCAACCTCCAAACCTGATAATATCTGCAAGAGAAATGCAATGGCCTCTGACGGCACAAAGGAATAGGTATAGGAACTGAGCAAGAAAGGTGACCTCACAGCAAGTGCAAGGAAGGCTGAAGAGATGTAGGACAATCAGGAAGAGATGGAATGTCTGTGGGTGCCTGCCATTTTCTTTGGCACCAAACATGTCAAGGATGATCAATGATCTCTGTTTCAGGGCCCTGTACGTTTCTCCCACTGTTGGGCTTGCTCCTCTCACTTCCCTGTGTCTTCCTTCTCATGGGTCTCTTCTTAAATGATGTCTTTCACCCATCATCACCATCACCCTGCTTTCCCCAGAGCACTTATCACCACCTGATATATTATATACGTTACTGTTCGTCCCTGTCTGCCCCCAGCCAAATGCAAGCTCTGTGAGGTCAGAGAACCCATCCATTTGGTCCACTCCCATAGCGACAACTCTCGAACAGTACCTATCACTCTGCAGGGGCTCTATAAATATCTGTGGAATGAATGAATGAATCTCCCATTCAGTCTTTAGTCATTAGTCTTGCCCTTGATCCTTCACTTTAGCAGCCAACTCATCAACTGTCAATACTAATCCTTTTATTTATTTTTTAAAGATTTTATTTATTTTCAGGGAGAGAACACAAGCAGTGGGGAGCAGCCGGCAGAGAGAGAAGCAGGCTCCCCACTTAAGCAGGGAGTCTAATAGGAGGCTCAAACCCAGGACCCAAGCCCAGGGCAGACGCTTAACCGACTGAGCCACCCAGGTGTCCCAGTACTAATCCTTTTATTATTAATAGAAGGAAAAATAAGAAAGTGCAGCACAGTAGCTATGAGTATGGACCCTGGAACCACACCACAGGGTCTCAAGCCTCGGTTCACTTCTCCCTCAACAGCACTATCCAATAGAACTTTCTCCAATGATAGAAAGCTTCTGTTCCACACCATCCAACACAGTAGCAATGACCCATGTGGATGCTTGAAGTATGCCTTAGTGTAATGGAGGAAGTGAATTTTTAGTCTAAATTTTGGAATTTAAATTAAGTGGTAGTAGCATGTGGCTGGAGGTTACTGTATTGGAAAGCCCAGCTGTAGCCATGTGATCCTGGGCTACATTTCCTAATCTCTCCATGCCTCCAACTCCTCCATTTCCATCAGCGAAATGGTGGTAGTAATCACCGTAATAACAACACAGCAGCAGCAGCCCACGGGGTTTAGTGAGGATTAGACTGGGCAATAGACAGAGCCCAGAAAGAGCACCTGGTACATGGTGGGCTCCCTAATCACTAATGGCACTACTGTGGACAAAAGAAGCAGGCTTCGCAATAACACTGTATCCTCACTCAGACACAACACCAACAGGAATCCAACATATAAACAGACATAAGGAAATACAGGCAGTTCCAAAAAGCAAGATTATATCAAATACATGAGAAGTCAGAAAACTGGTAAATGTAAGGGACGTCTAGAATTGCATGCCAACAAGCTGACAATTTTAGTCGACTACAAATGTTAACTCTTTAATAAAATACCAGTTACCATAGCAGCCAGACATCACAAAGTCATTTCAAAATCGGAGACAATGAGCATCTTCCTAAAAGAATCCTTGTGAACAGTGCAACTGAGCAATGTAAGGAAAAGGCTCCCTTGACTAGGGAGGGGTTTACCACAAAAAATAATTCATTCCCTAGCACTTGTCCCCAGTTTTCCAGATCTATTTTAGTACACCCAAGATTCTACACATTTTTCTTATTTCTGAGGATTTACTCATGTGTTTAAAAAAAAAAAAAAACTCAGAATGGTGGGGCGCCTGGGTAGCTCAGTCAGTTAAGCATCCAACTCTTGGTTTCAGTTCTGCTCATGATCTCATGGGTTGTGGAATCGAGCCCCATGTCAGGCTCTTTGCTCTTAGGGAGTCAGCTTCAAAGGTTCTCTCCCTCTGCCCCTCCCCCAATGCATGTACTCGAGCTCTCTCTCTAAAAATAGATAAATACATCTTTTGTAAAAAAAAAAAAAAAAAAAAAACTCACAACAGGGAAAAAGGTAAAACAACTATTTTATAAGAAGAAAATGATTATGAAGTCTATTTTATGACACCACTTTCTTATTGCCCTGGGAAGCAGCAAACCGATGTTATTGTATTTAGAAGGAGACTTGAATTAATTTTTTGCCACTTTGTATTTTCTTCATTTTAGCCTCCAAGTAAAATGTTCTCTCCCTACCTATACAGGTTGTTTTCCTTTTTCTTTTATAGGCATTTAGATTTTTCATCCTTCTCAGAGAATTGGAATGTCACGATTACTGCTGCTTCTGTCCCATGCCAGTCCGACCCCGTTTAGCGCCTTGACCTACTCTGCTCTCTGTGTCTTTTTCTTTTTCCTCTGTCCTCACAATCTTTCCACCTTGCTCAATGCTCAGATTTTATGGTTGTTTCAGTGAAGGCAGAGAACTAAAAGAATTCATTTTGGAAAATAATCTGTTTAAAAACAAGGTTTATATTCAAATGTGTTCGGTGTTTCCTCAGTTCTGTAACATTTGTATTCTTTGTGTTAAAGTAAAAAACTACAAACCATGGGACCCATGTATCTGTTTTTAACAAAACATCTACTTTTCAATGCCAAATTTCTCTGGTCAAGGTGAGCCATTTAGAACGTGTCATTCCATATTCATATACACAAGATATCAAAGGATAATCAAGTTTGGTTCATAGTTCTTGACTTTGAAACTTGAAATAAAAATATGACTTGTTTTCTTTTTAAATATTGCATTTATTTATTTGAAAGAGAGAGACACAGCGAGAGATGAACATGAGCAGGGCTATGGGAGAGGGAGAATTGAGCCCGATTCTGAGCCGAAGACAGATGTTTAATGACTGAGCTACCCAGGTGCCCCTAAGAAACAGGACCTGTTTTCGTAAGTAGAGCTTAAATCATATAGAAATTATAAGATCTCCAGTGGTATTGACTCTGTGGGAAAATCACTATGTTGACTCCTTCTCTACAAAGAGCTGAGAAATTTTCTTTATATCGGTTTCTAGGATAGAGCTTTGAGTTTTGGCATCAGTTTAAGGCATTGAAAGAGTAGGCAAATTGTACTGACAATCCTCCTGAGCCTAAATGTACAAGGGTGAATAAAACCACCATGATCTCTGCCCTGAGGAAGCTTCCGTCCAGAAGGCACAAGAAGCTACAAACGCTAACTACTACCCTTCTTCTCTGAGCCCTAATGACATCATTCTACAGATCCCCAATCTCCTTCCCAAAAGGAGCACTAAAACGGCACCCGCTGCAGGAAAAAGCCTTGGCTTCCGTCGTTCTGTTAGAAAATCCCCACAAAGGCCTACAATGGAAAAGGCTAAAAATAGAAAATAAAAAATAAAAATAAAAAATAGAATAGCAATGAATTTACACCTTCAAAATGTACATGATTTCTTTTCTAGATTAAAAGAGAAATAATCTGAGGTCATATGGGGCTTTTAACAGAACAGCAATGTACTCTGTACTTCTTTTGTTCCTTCCATGACAGCTTTTCTAGTGATAATAATGACAACACTAATGACGCCCATACTCATTCTTAACATTTATGAGTGTCTTCTGTTTTCCAGATATGAGATGGGTTCTGTATTTATCCTCACTTTACAGATGAGAAAAACCAAGGTACAGACCATCTAAGGAACTGGTCCAGGGTCATACAATGACCTTGTGAATGAAACAGCCTCCACACAAACCCAGATGTTTTTATTTCAGAGCTTGTGCACTTCTCTAGCACGTTACAGCTGCCTCCTCATTTTTCTTTGAAGGAATTCAGAATTCTTACCAAAACTAGGAAGAAAACCAATCATGAATAGATCTTTACTATAAGAAATGTTTTAGGCTTCTAATACACATACGAGGTAAGCAAGAGGGAAGGATAAATGAATGGATGAAAGAATAAAAGGATGAAAACCCAATTACAATATT
Organism: Mustela erminea; assembly: GCF_009829155.1. Lineage (NCBI taxonomy): Eukaryota > Metazoa > Chordata > Mammalia > Carnivora > Mustelidae > Mustela > Mustela erminea. Next base: position 86,554,357 of record NC_045624.1, on the reverse strand, counting down.
TCTGTCATGTAATTTGATATTTTTATATTAAAACTATGAGGACACTACATTAAATTCATATGCCACTGGAAGTGGAGACCCATTCTTTTGCTCCTACTACATTGTTCCTCTTAGAAAAACATGACACCTGAGTGGCTCAGTCAGTTGAGTGTCCAACTCTTGCTTTTGGCTCAGGTCATGATCTCATGGCTTTGAGATCAAGCCCCACATGAGACTCTGTACTGGGCATGGAGCCTGCGTGAGACTCTGTCTCTGTCTCTCTCCCTCTGGCCCTCCCCCACTTCCTCTCTCTAATAATAGTAATAATAATAATGAGGAGAAGGAATAGTAGTTGTAGTGGTAGAAGAAAGAAAACTATGACACTAATTCCCTATGGGACATTCACAAGTTTTGAGTAGTAGATTCAGAAAGTATAATTAGTTTATATGCATTGACCCATAATCCTCTGATTGTTCCCCATTTCAGCAATGGCACTTGGAAGTTTAGAGGCCATGTGGCCACAGAACTAAGCGAAGTCAACTTAATGTTATCCATGGGATCTGTATTTTGGGCAATGTAGCAGATCAGATGACCCCAAAAATACTCCCAAATAGAATACCTAAAAATGTTGGATAAAAATTCAAAACTTTTTTTTTCTCACATGCATGGCTGAGCATTGGTAAAATAAGAGAAATCCCTTATAGGTATGAAAAAGACAAAACAAATACCCAGAGAAGAAATTGAGCACTAAAGCCACTAATGACCTTGGTGCCATCCACTGATCATTAGTGATCTTGAGTGTTTTCTGGTATTCTTAAAAATCTTGACAGAGAAAATGATATTATTACAACAGCAACTGCAAGAATAAATGGGAGCATCACTATGTGATTTTGCAAAAACATTCATATTTACTTCATATCAGACACATAGAATATAAAGTGTTAAAAACTAAATATATTGAATGCATATTCAATATTAAATATAAATATGTAATTTGAGCTATCTTTCATGAAGAACATATATATTTTTCATTTTGTGTCATGCTTGAGATGGTTGAATACAACCCTTCATCAAAAGTTTTAGTGATAGTCTCTACAAAAGTCTCACTATAGGTAAGGAGTTTTTTCATAAGTTTGTAGCCTATAAAAATTAATGAGCTTGGTAACCAATTAAGAAATTAGGAAAAGAACAAGAGAATAAACCTAAGGACAGAAATAGAAAGAAAACAACATAAAAATTTAAAGTAAAAATTAATGTTATCGAACAAAGAAATGCAATGCAAAAGAACAATAAAGATAAATCTGGTTCCTTTTTATTTTATTTTTTTAAGATTTTATTTATTTATTTGACAGAGACAGAGACAGAGACAGTGAAAGAGGGAACACAAGCAGGGGAACTAGGAGAGGGAAAGCAAGCTTCCTGCTGAGCAGGGAGCCAAATGCGGGGCTCGATCCCAGGACCCTGGGATCATGACCTAAGCTGAAGGCCAACGACTGAGCCACCCAGGCACCCCTGGTTCCTTTTTAAAAAACATAATATATCTGACAAACTTTTGGCAAAATGATCTAAAGAAAACAGAAGACACAAACAGTTCTAATACAATGAAAATAGTATGAAAAGCTCTATGCCAATAAATTTAACAATGCAGATGAAACAGACAAATTCTTAGAAAAATGTATCTTTAGGGGCACCTGGGTGTTAAGCATCTGCCTTCCACTCAGGTCATGATCCCAAGGTCCTAGGATGGAATCCTACATCAGGCTCCCTACTTAAGGGGAGTCTGCTTCTCCCTCTGCCTCTGCCCTTCCCCCTGCTTGTGCTCTCACTCTCAAATAAATAAATAAATAAATAAAATCTTAAAAAAAAAAAAAAAGGGAAAAATATATCTGTATAAAGTAACTGAAGATGAAATTAAAAACATGACGGATTCTAAGACAATTAAAGAAATGTAATCAGTAGTTTAAAAATGTTCCTATAAAGAAACACCAGGCCCAGACAGTTTTACAATATAATTCTATTAAATACTCAAGGAAGGGGCACCTGAGTGGCTCAGTAGGTTGAGCATCTGCCTTTGGCTCAGGTCAAGATCCCAGAGTCCTGGGATCAAGCCCTGCATCAGGCTCCCTGCTCAGCGGTGAGCCTGCTTCCCCCTCTCCTACTCCCCCTGCCCCTGTTCCCTTTCTCACTGTATCTCTCTCTGTCAAATAAAAAAAATAAAATATTTTAAATAAATAAATAAATACTGAAGGAAGAGATAATTCCAATTATACACAAATTCTTTCAAAGAACGGAAAAAGAGACTTTTTTTTTTTAAATTTTACTTATTTATTTGAGAGAGATCACAAGGAGGCAGAGAAACATGCAGAGAGCAGGGGGGAAGCAGGCTCCCCACTGAGCAGAGAGCCTGATGTGGGGATCAGTCTCAGGGTCCTGGGATCATGACCTGAGTCAAAAGCAGAGGCTTAACCCACTGAGCCACCCAGGCATCCCGAGAAAGAGACTTTTAAACTACCTTTATGGATTTTATATGACACTGATACCTAAACTAGATAAAGATGTGTGACAATGAAAACAAATAAACAACCACACACACACAAAAAAACCCCACAACCTTACTCATGAAAATACTTTGAAAAACAGTAAGATATTAGAGACTGAGTCTCATGATAGGTGTGAAAGTTGGCTTTGCTTTCAAAACGCACTAATATTAGAAAATCCAGTATTATAACTATCTCATCGGTATTGATTAATTGATTAATTGATAATTGAAATCAAAAATTCATTTAACCATCTCAGTAGGTACTGAAAGTACATTTAATAAAATTCAACATACATTCAAAATCTAAAAACTTCTTATCAATGGAGGAAGGAAAGTGAACTTTCTTAACCTAATAAATAGTATTTGCATCTCTTGGATAGGTCATACTCAACAGAGAAATATTGAAAGCATGTCCCTTAAAAACAGAAACAGTAGGGTGCCTAGGTGGCTCAGTCGGTTAAGCATCTGCTTTCAGCTCAGGTCATGAATCCAGGGTCCTGGGATGAGCCCCTCGTCTGGCCCCTTACTCAGAGGGGAGGCTGCTTCTCCCTCTCCTCCCCACTCGTGCTGTCTCTCGCTTCCTTTCAAATAAACGAAATTAAAAAAAAAAAAAAAAAAGCCCAGAAACAGTAAAAAAAACAACCTGTGACTGGAGAACATGCACATTAGTGACAAAACTATAAGAAACGTAGGTTAATAACACAAAACTCAGGAAGTAACTACCTCTGGGCAGATATCATCAGGAAAGTGGTACACAAGTGTTCATTTTATTATTTTTCAAACTTTACACGCAAAACCACACAGGCATGACACACAAACATAAAGTATATTATTCATAATGTGTTCACAGATGAAATGAAACCATGATTCATTCTGCAATTGTTTGGCCAGACCAGAATGATGGCTAGTCTGAATAATGTGGTAACTATAATAGAAATTTAAATCACCTTGTCTTTCGTCGGACAAGTTCAAGCTTGCCTCCGTGCAAGTCATATTTCTACACTAAACTTAGATAATACTTTAATGCATTTGGGAATCAATTCCAAAGGAAATGCTCATGTCACCATGAGACTTAGAGAGGAAGAACCATATGTGAGACTCATTCTATTTCCTAAACAGATCTATCACGATCAAAATTTTAGTGTTCAGGGACCACCTCTCACCACCACTAGGTTGGTTTTTTGAAACCTTTTGTAAAAAAATCAATTCTTTAGTAGTACACAGTGGAAGGTAACAGCCCTGTCAAATGAACTCCTATTGATTGCAGAACATTCCCCTTTGTTGTATGCATATTAAACTCAACCCCCAAATTCAAAGAGGTCCCACAGAGATGTTAGCGTGCTATATTGAGCCACAGTACCAGTAGAGTTCCAGAGTTTCTGCTTGGCCTGTTCGGACACAGACATTTTGGTGGGCACTGGGCCCAGAGTGGGGGCATCAGGTCTAAAAATGGGGAATTCTGGTGAGGATTTTTAAAAGTGCTTTTTGAGTATGAGATCGGGGAAAAAAGGATTGGCATTGAGCAGGAAGTGTGCTTTCTGAATTTTCCTCTAAAGAACTTTCTGCACTTCAGGTTCCCAGAGATAAAATAAAAACCAGATTGAGTTCAGGTCCCATTTAAAAAAAGAAAAGAAGGGGCACCTGGGTGGCTCAGTGGGTTAAAGCCTCTGCCTTCAGCTCTGGTCATGATCCCAGAGTCCTGGGATTGAGCCCCACGGTGGGTTTTCTGCTCAGCAGGGAGCCTGCTTCCTCCTCTCTCTCTGCCTGCCTCTCTGCCTACTTGTGATCTGTCTGTCAAATAAATAAATAAAATCTTAAAAAAAAAAAAAAGAAAGAAAGAAAGAAAGAAAAGAAGAAAAGAAAGGAATATGTGTGTTCTTTGAGTGGCTTCCAGTGGAGACAACTGTGTGTAATTACAGCAGCAGACGCTCATTCTTTCTTTTTATTTTGCTTTATGGATCTTTATATTTATTTATTTATTTCTAATATTTTAAAGTATTAATTTATACTATACTATAATATAATACAATTTATAAATATAATAATTTATAAGGAAATGGAGATTAATATATGTAGGTAGGAGCTAGTAATGAAATCAGGTGTCCAGTTTTCCATCTAAGCATATGGAATATTATTTGCCTATGGCTGGGGTCCATGGTCTGAGTTCCTGTAAACATCATTTTTAAACTCTGAACAGTCCCTAAAATTTCCCAAAGAATGTAATTTCCAATTCTACTTTTTTCATTTCCAAAATGTGCTCAAGCTGGTACAGAGATCCAACCATGATGCATACATAGTTCATGACCACCAAGATCAAAGAGCTATTTCCAATTCTGCACTTCTGAATTCCTCTACTTCTTTTGAATTCTCCAGTAACCTTCTATACTAGGTCTCCAGTGACCCGCTAATTCTCCAATGATGTCCAAGTTATTCCAAAGTGTCCATCTCCAGGCTAAGAAAAAAGTAGCCAAAATGTTCTGAGAGGTAAAGACCATCCCAATGAGTCCTTTCCAAAAGTAGGCCCCTGGAAAGTCCCACCAGCTTATTAAAAGGTTGGATAAGTTACAGAGAGTTCATTTCAAAGGGTTTATATAAAGAAAAGGGGCTGCAGAAAAGTCCAGGAGTTGACTTTTTTGGGCAGATAAAGCAGCTCTCCCTTCTCCTGCATGTATTCTGAATGGATCCCTTTTCTTATTCTTTTTTCCCCCTTCATATTTTATCCTTCACTCTCTACCCTCTAAATTGTTACCCTACAAGGAGTATCGTGGGGAAATGACTCTGTACCTGACCTTGTAATAGGCAAAGTTCTGAGACACACAAGACGACAGGGCTGGAGCTCCCTCTAGAGCCCATCCTGCACTCAATGGAGGGGTCTCAGTAAAGCGAAGGGCAACGTAGATCCCTGCCCATCTCCCCCTGTGAGTTCATCTTGCTGGGAGAGCCCCTTCCTGCAGACTGAGAGAAAGGTCAGGAAGGGAGGAGCTATTCATTACGACCTCCAAGACACAGTTGTGACACTGCCCGGCAGCGTTCACCAAACATCTCTTCACCAGCATGTCTAAAAGCAGAGTCTGATGGAGCTTTCCTACTTAATACATTCTCCCGTCAACATCAACTCTGGATATTTACTACAAATGGGATCTTGATACTATGCGGAGCAGAGAATGTTAATTTGTTCATTATTCAATTCAGTGTTCGGGTCTAACAAACGGATACTCTCTTCTTACAATAGTTGATGACTTTAAACTTGAAATGAAAATATTAGTAGGAAGCAATGTTGAGGTAGTTTTTCTTACCTTCTTTAAGAAAGCTAAAGAAATTCAAGGAATTAACATGCTAATGAAAAAGGGACCAACAATCTCCATTTGAGCATTAATCTGAGAATCTTAAATCACTACTTTCTTTGCTTAGGAAGAAAAAATAAAGACTCACAGGTACAATATGGAGAAACCTAATTTTCAATATATTACAGCTACACTTAAAACGACACAGAAAAATGTGCTACTTCTAATTGTTCCTGTTACGTGACATTACTAATGATCAAGAATATTCAAGGTTGCTTTTGATAACCGTCAAGAGGAAATAATTTAAGTAATATCCGATAAAAATTTCCCTATCATTTGGATGGAACTTAATAAGAATGCCTAAATACTTGAAAGGGTCTTGACATAATCAAAAGATCATCCGGTCCACAGAGCCTTCAAAACATGGCTTCCCTTTTTAAGTTTGTTTAGCCAAAGTTATTAAGCAGTTCAAAATTATCTCCAAAATACATTTTTGTTCCTTTGAGTCATTACCCAGACAAATAAAACAGAAGGGCTAGACCCTGTGGACACCAGCTTAAACTCTGAGCTGAAGATGGCCCTTCTAGAATACCGTGCAGTTTCTAAAAGGCTCTCACAGCCGTTATTTTACTGGATCCCCCCAACGAGTGAGGTCTGGCCTATATAAGTTGTGAAACGAAACTGTCCTTCTTTAAGTTGTGTATTTTGAGTTCAGTTTTTCTGTCTACTAAATTTTCCGAATCCTACCCACTCCTCCAGCCCTGCTCTCTTTGGTGGTGGTACAGTAACAGTAGTAAGAGTAGACATTGCTAATATTTATTGAGGGCTTACTGGGTGCCAGATCCAGTTATAAGTGTTTCACGTGCATTAATTCAACAATCCTGAGAATCCTAATAGATAGGTATTTTTATTTAAAGTCTCATGATATTGAGGAAATCTAACTCTGGATACCTGTCTGTCTAGGATTGTTCTTTATGTGCTTTCTCCTTTAATTGCACCCTAGCTTTGATGGGTTTTCTAACATCTACTTTGTAGGTAAATGCACAGCAACTACTAGTTGGCAGATGATATATTTTTAATGTCCATAGCTTGCAATCTCTTTTTATGTCTCTGTAACACAATTATATACATCTTTAAAAAATATAAGTGGTGAAGAAAATGGAAAGCCGAGAGTAGTTAGATGACTTGTTCGAAGTCATCCAGCCAGTAAGTGGCCAAGCCAAGATGTGCATCTTCTGACCACACGCCCAGTTCCCCTTCCCCACCCTGATGCCTCCAGAAGCTGTCCAAGTCTATTATTGACCTTCCTGGAACTGCGTCTCCTGTGGTGATCCTGTCCAGAGGCATCACCAAATTTATCACTGCCACTGGGAAGCAAATCTATTAGGAACATTTCCACATTTGATGCAGGACAGGAATGAGTGACAGAGCGCTTGGCCTATAGGAATTCAGTCTAAGAATAATAGCACTGAGATCAGAGGTGTAAGCAAGACGATGCTGTGGGCAAAGAACCACCCAAGCTCTGGCTCAGGGAAATGAAAAGATAGAGATAAGGAATACCTCGCCACTCCTAAGCAGGCTAGAAGAGAAAAGCCTGGTAAACATTTGGCAATTATTTTCCCTGTAAACACCCGTCCCCTCCCTTATACAGCATGGTGAAAATGCATATTGAAAACACACACTAAGCAAAGGCACATCAAGTTGGGAGACAAAATAAAGTAGAACTAGAACTGCCCCGGGAAATCAAATGTGTTAGTCTCAAGTCTACGGAGGTGTAATTTTGGCAAGACTCTTAATTTCTCTCACATTTAGAGGCAATATTCTGCAGGGAAGGGGTAAAGTCTGATTTGGGCTCAAACCACTCACTGGCATGAGACCTTGAACAATTTTTTTAAGCCTCAATTTCTTCATCTGCAAAATAGGTATAACAATACAACCTTGTAGAATTACTGTGAAGGCTAAATATACTAAACTAAATGTTTTCTGCAAACGGTAGTTGCTCGATAGTATTTTCCATTACTATTCCTTTACCTAGAAAATGAAGAGACGGCTAAATAATTATTAACATCCTTCCAACTCCTAAACGCTTTTCAGTCTATATCCATTTGGCACTGGGTTAAGTACACTTGTTTTAATGTTTGCTTAGAGGTGGACCATGTCATTTTTCATAGCATGAATGTCCAGTCAAAACAAAGCTGGAAAAATAATTCCCTTTTTCAATGCACCTGCAATCTAATTGGGAGACATCAGCATCCAAGGTCATTAATGAAAGAAAGAAAAGCAAAGAAAAATGTCTCAAATATGCTTAGGTTAAGTATATTTTATATAATCTACCCTCTGATACAAAATTACCTATGAATTGGGGCAAAACTTCCACAATTGTCCAAAGAAGAGATACTTATATTTCTAAATTCACACAACCATCTTTTCTCTAGAACAGTGTCTTTCAAGCATTTTGACTGCAGCCCACAGGTGAGCAATACATTATACATTGTAATCTAGTCCACATACACGTATGTAAATATTTTAAGAAATAAATGTCTCACAAAACCCTTAGTGTCTACATTACATTCGTATTTTCCATTGTTTTCATCCAAGCTTTAATGTTGATCATGATCTACTCAGTTGATATACTGACCCATCAAAGGGTCACCAACCAGAGTTTGTAAAACATTGCAGTGCAGCATTCTGTTCTCCACAAAGGTTTTTAAGAAATGCCAACTATTCAGTGCTACTTCTGGTCCAGTTAGCTGGTTAAAATGTAGTGTAAGGGCCTATTCAGCCAGAGCAGCCCCAACCCGGTTGAACCGCCATTTTGCTGTAAAGCTTAAATTGACCTTGCTCCCCCACCCCCACCCCTGCCCCCCTCCCGCCCCAGGGGAACTTATTTAAAAGCAAGTCCGGGAAACCAGTCCCAGGTAACAGAGTCCAAGTATAAGGGTGGGTCAGGCCAGGTGGAGGTATTCAATCAGTGGGGGCACATACTGTCTCCTAGCTACCAAGGAGTAGGGGCCCCCGCCATTTGGGAGTCTTTTGGCGCCAATCCTAACCAAGGTGTGATAGGCTAAATCAATGTCTACTAGGGTAAATTGTAATTCAATTGGTCACCTAGCATCACTGTGGAGTTTCCTGTGTGTGTGTTACAATCTCACTGGCCACCTGTGTGTGGCCAGGCCCAACCACATGGCCTTTGCTCTATAAAAGTTAGTCTGGAAAGCAGGGAGTCGTCGTCCTCTCTTTAGGGGCGGCCCGACTGATCTGTTTGATGGTCAGTCTGATTCCTAATGCTTGGTGCGAAATAAAGCTTTGCTTGACCTTCGCTTTGTATCAGTCTCGCTCCTTTAATCACGGACCCATTATTGGGGTACCCAACTTTTGGAAGACCCAACAGTAGATATTCCATTAACTAATATTTGACATTATACAGATCCGCAATATGCTGGTTTTTAATTATCCAAATCTTAAATTTAACTAGTCTAGCTTGCAACGATTATCCATGTTCTTAAAATGCTCTGTAAATATATTTATCCTAAATACTCCCTGTAAGTTCCCTTTCCCCATTAAAGGCATGATAGAAATCAATTTAGCTTCACAACCTGCAACCAGACTTTCAAAGAGAAACTATAGGAATTCTATTAACCAAGTTTCACAATGACCTTTTCTTTCTTTGGTCAGCTTATTTTAATCCTCCATATTTTCATCTGCCATACAGGAAGTTCGATCATCTCTATCTTTTTGAATAGCCTGGTATTCAAAACTCCTGAGAGGTGGGGCAGGGTGCGGGCAGCACAGCCTTAATCTTTCCTTCTTGGGAATTGGGATTTGCACACAGTTTGGCACTGTAATGCATATTCCAGCTCACTGCTTGTCCTGTGCCAGCATATTTTTTAAGCCATTGATGATATCAACCTCAACAGGCTTTTAATGTTATCAAATGCCACAGGCTTTGCAACCTTGAATTTCTTCTCTTTTCTATTCATACTTCCGTTATTGGTGTCACTCTGTGCCCTCCCTGTCATTCTCCACAGCTGGATCTATTTGCCTGTTTCTCAAATACTGAGCCTTCTTTCAATGAAAATACACATTTCCCATTTTGATTTTTGCAACCTCACTCCTGATCTTCATTAAAGCAAAAAAGGGAGATGCAGAGCACTCTGCCCATCCCCCATCATCGCCCCCCCCCCAAGACAATTTCCACAAGGTGTCTCCAGACACTTAAGCAAATGGGCCTGTGATGCCTTCTATACAGACGCTATGTGAGCCATTGTTTTCTAAGTGGACAAATGAGAACTCTCTTGATTCTTCAAGTTCTTCCTGTTTCTGTGCTGAGACCTCTTTTCTGATCCACAACCATTTATCACTAATTTCTTCACTACCTTTCACTACTCTGCCACTAGCCCTTTCATTGATAAGTCATAAACTCATAATTTCAGTCAATTAGTCTACTTTCACTCTGCCTATCACTTAAGATCCTTTCTCCTATCCAGCCCACAGAGACAGTCCCTACAGCGCCGCACATCTGGTTGCACTTGAGTGGGAAAGATGGTAGAATCCAGGTAAGTGAGACCCAGCGTGATGATCCCAGGCCTGCACCCTACTTTGAAAAGGTTTACTCCTTTCATTCTGTCTAGTAGCAGTTAGACAGGGTTCATGTCCGCGGTGGTCCAAAAATTATCTTTCTCTTGCAAACTAGTCGTTTTTCTGTTTCATTTTAGTAGAAGAGATGAGAAATGTGTTCAAGATTACAGTTAGGACCGTTTAAACCAGGAACAACGCTCTGACCTGCACAGTAGGAGCATCATAGCATCACAAGCACAGCTGCATAATATTAATTATGCAAACATTAAGAACGCTAGCAGAGGTTGTTTTGTTTATTTCTTTTTTGAAATGCCCCAGTGACTTTTCCTAACAGTTTTACGTTTGAGCCATCAAATAACTTACCTCCCATTTGCTATAAGAACCAGCCTCTTACGTTCTGTCATTATTAATACCTTTTTGTTATTATTAAGAATAAAGGTCAGCTCCTCGGTCTTTCCTCATATCAAATAAAAATTCCAGTTGACTCATTATAGGCAAAAATCACATTAGTTAAAGCTGGTGCTGACCCTCAAAGTTCAGATATATTATGGAAATTACACTTTAAATCTCTCCCAGTGATCATGTTATGAGGCCCCCAACTTAGAAATCTCTCAGGGTGTTTGCTCTTTGCTTCATGCCAGTGTGATCTGAAGTTCTCTCTACTCCTTTTCCCACAGCCTCACACCATACACAGAAGGGCACCGAGCCACCCACCCCACCCACAGCTGTCTCCTTGGCTCTCCTCTTTCCTTCGTGAAAACTTTGCTCACTTGGAAAGATTTCTAAAGTATCTACATAAAATGCAATACACTGGCCTGGCCATCTGGATTCTCTGATCCCATCTTACCGAACATAAGTGTTAATCACCAAATAATTGTTTTCATGCTAAACACCTGATACCACATTATGGTTAAACATTTATGTATGTATGTATGTATGTACGTATTTATTATGTAATAGAACACGTGAACACCTTGTTAACATTTCTCAAAAGCTGTTACACGTGCAGCCTCGCGCCAAAGGAAGAGAACACCTAACAATATACCACATGGGTTATACAGGGTCTGATATTTTTCACAGATGTTCACTTAAAATCTCGCAGTTCTAAAAATCATTTGTTTTGACATTCACATTAATATATTTTTCAACATCTCTTCAATTGTCAGATCCCTGTCACACTGCATAGAACCAAAAGAGAAAAAAAAGAAAAAGTTTCTAAATTCTCATTTTGAATCACTTTCTTGTAAGTTTGACCTGGTAAACAGAAAATTCTTAGAACTAGAACATGTCGTTAGAAAATGAAAACTGCCCTCACCCCTTGTATTCTCGTCCCGCTGCATGTGGGCAAGGGTTTGGAATGCACTGGTATTGGAAAAAGCCCCCTTTAAAGTCATTCTGCAACTCTGAATGTAGGATGGGTTAGCAGCCCTTTGAGGCAAAACCTCACTTTCTCATATGCCCAGCACAAACCAGACAGTAAAAATTGGTGGTGGTCCCAAGGGCTAGTCCATCCCAACCTAGTCCCCCTTTGGAGACCAGACTCTGAACACACAAGGTCACCCATCTGAGCAGGACTGGGGCAGGATCCCTGGCATGTCCAAGAAAACATCTGCAGTGATGCCCAGAAAGAGAAAAGGAAAGCCTAGAAGACACATCCTCTTCTGTCTGGATTGCTCCTGAACATATGTAAGAAAATTCAGGCTGGAATGGGGTCCCTGCTCTTATGCAAACCTGGTCTTACATAAAACCTCCACTTTGAATGACATTTTTCATGAGAAATCAAACAGTAAGGAAAAATTTGCTGAATCCTAAAATACAATTGATTATGTCCTATGGTTGTACTAAAGATCATTATCCCTGCTTTAGAGAAGAGCCTCATTGGGCAAGAAGTGCATCACAAATTCAGCTGTCATGTCACAATCACCGCTGTCAAAGGATGCTGGAAGAGATCCTTTAGTGCGATTACTGATGCCACAAACCAATGAGGAAGATGAGTGTCACAGCTTCAAAGAATATATGACATTCACTTCTCAACATGGTGTGTGGGAAATTTTAAATCTCTCCTTTCGCTTTTTACCCCATTAATCATTCATCCTTTCTTCTATTCAGTAACAACAATTTATTGAATATCTACTATTCGGTATATGACATGCCTAAGACAGAACAGTAATAGCACACGAACAACCTAACTCTCGCTTACTCTGCACCAGGCACTGATCTCAGCAGACACATTAGCTCTTTAATCCTTGAACCAGTCCCCTGAGGTAAGGACATGTCCACTTGGCAGACGAGCAACTGAAGTCCAGAGAAATTATTACCCTGGGTCTTATACTTAGTATCAGAGCCAGGGTAGAAACCCACATCATTTTACTCCAGTGTCCATGATCTTGATCTTTATACAATATGAAGAAAAACAGACATGGTTTTATAGAACTCTCCGTGTACTGGAGATGACATACATTAAACAAACACACAAACATATTTATCATCTCAAATGTTGGTAAGGACTTTAAGAGCAAGGTGCCATGAGATAGTATCAATATAACACTGCAAAGCTTCTCCTTGCAGGCTTAGAAATGCAGTGGTTACCTCCTGATGATTCTCATCTGATCCAAGCAACAAAGTTATACAATTTAGGAAAGCAAGGTGGCTAAAAAGAGTAGGGGGAAATCTAAGGGTGCAGACCTGGGGAAAGTGACTAAGCAATTCAGCCCTTAACCCTTGCCATCTTGGTGGCCCTTCTTGTTGGTATACTCCAAATGACAAGAGGGGAGGGATATGGCAAATGCAATCTCTTCTCCTAACATTATCCTTCCTGAATAAAGAAAGCCAACATGGGTCTGGTACCCCTTCTTCACAGAAGACAGCACTTATCTCCTCATCTTCTGCTTTTAACCAGGAAATCCATCGTGGATGTCTAAAAAACCTTAAATCGTATCTTAATGCTTTGGCTTATTTTGTTTTTTAAAGATTTTTTTATTTTTCAATAATCTCTACACCCAGTGTGGGACTCGAATTTACAACCCCAAGATAAAGAGTTACCTTCTTTACTTAATCCTTTAGCTTCTTTAAAAAAAAAAAAAAAAAAAAAATTTCTTTGGTCTACAATGTTAACACTTGGGCTTCTGGAAACAATTACAGACATGGCTTATAGTCAATAAAACAAACAAAACAACACTTTTATGAGACCTGGCTATTAATAGACTTGAAAACAGACCAAAACACTGATTTAAAGAACAAGAACATGGAAACAAAGAACCAAGTTCCCAGAGAAACAAAATTCCCTTTCCATCCTGATTATTAAAAAAAAAAAAAAAAAAAAAAAAATCTGGACTTTATTACCCTACTTGACCAATTACAGATCTACCTCTTTCCTCTTAGTGTTGGAGAAATGATACAGAAAAAAGAAACGTCTCTCTTCTTCTCAAATCTCTCTGTAGATTAGAAAAATTATGCATCTCTGATTGCTATTGCTTATTTTAGGTATTATTTTTATGTCTTCAGTCTTTATATTAGGCATGGTCCATAAGTATAGGATAATATCCAGAAGTAATATGACATATTAGCTCCTAATTCAGCAGCTTCACTCTACTGAGGTTAATAATGATTTACAGGGAAGAGTGAGAGGGACAGGGCAAGGTGTTCATAATAGCACCATTAATTATATGTGATTCACGTATCTAGATAGAAGAGCAACATCATTTTCAGATGCAATAAATTAAGTACTTTTTCTAGTTCATTGTTCAGAATCATAAAAAGGATAACTCTTGGTGCTGAATCTCCTGTTTCATCATCTTCTTAACATTTCATATGGGATTTTATGTTCTACTTGGCTCTGGCTTACAATGTTACTATGTGAAAATGCTTACATACCTAAATACACAAGTTAATTGTTTGACTTCCAGTGAGGGTTAAACAGTCTCTAATAAGCAAATAGTCTCATCTTTCACAGCTTGCAAATTGCACTTGAGATTAACCTAGGTACAGTTAAATTATAAGTACCAGAAGGCTTAACACTGAAGAGGAATAGTTTAAAGGTTAGAACCTAAACTTTGGAAATAGCTTCCATTATGCTAAATTTCTTATTAGTGCCATGAGACTTTAAAAAAGAAAACCATGTTAAATGTGACATTCTTCAAAACTATCTTCTATAACCCATTCATTCCTTAAAAATCTTTGACTTGGATCAAATTGACTTTGATTCTTAACTGCCCGTCATCATAAACATTCTTCCTTAATTAATAAATTGCATTAATAAAATTATGTCCTTCTGTGGTTTATCCAGGAATAAAATACCAAATAAATTGCAAATAAAGGTTTTAGGAAGTTTGCCTAGAATTTAAAGACCTGTACTCCTCCAAAAATGAAGTCTAAAAATGTCCAAATATCTTCCTTAGTACACAGGCCATCATCACATTTTAGGTTGACATATGGAAAACAGGATAGTATATTTATGTCAAACTTTTGGAAACACAACGTCATATTTCACTACCCCGGAATGATTCCTGTGTGCTCTATTCCAGAAAAAAGGAAAGAAAGAAAGAAAGAAAAAAACACTGTAATAGTTGTAGGTGTATTAACTTCTAAGCTGGGAATTCTTCCAAAGATAGTTTTCTTTCCTTTTTAAAATAAAACAAAAACAAAAAAACTTGGGTTTAGAGTACAGAAACTCATAAAAATAAAATATTTAAAATATGTTGTTGAGAAATCACCTGCAAATTACTTTCAGACCTTCAGAAAAACAATCTAACTTGAATCCTCAGTCTAAATAGGTCATTTAACTTAGAAAAATTAAAATTAGCTGTGCAGGGTCAATTCTTTTTCTAAAACATCTGCATCCTCAATGTCCTATTGTCTTCAAAGTCAAACCAGAGCCAAATGTCAAGAACAACCGTAATATGTGAATTTATTCCAAATCTCAAAGTTAGTCTGCTTCTGAAATGGTCATAAAAGTCACCATTATATATAAAACAGAGGGCGTCTGTGGGGTGCTTGGAGCAATTCAGGAGGATAGCAATATGGGGGAGGGGGAAGGGCGTGTTTCTCTGCTGGTGCTTGCTTCTTGCCTTTCACCTGCACGTGTTCCCAGAACATGGCAAATCAAAATTAGATGAGACACACTTCATACAAAACAAATACTTCCCTAATACAAGCTTAGTCTCCCACAAGATTCTCATATCAACCAGCAATATAAGATCATGAACCTTAATGCTTTTGTCCAGCACCTTTAAGTACAACACTCTGGTAAACTCAGGGATCAAATCCCTAGTCCCCAGAAAACCTCCCCAGGCAGAAAGATAAGTACCAAATCTTTAAGGTAACAGCTTTTAAAACTAAAAACAAATAAAAATTAAAACAAAATAGAACAAAACACAAATTAGACAGTCTGACTGCCTGGGATATCCTATATTCTTTCACAACCAGATCACCCATAAAATCAAAAAGACCCAACACCGTGGGACCAGGAGGGTGTCAAGTGTCCTAGGAGGGAGGCTGCCTTTAGAAGGCAGGGCATCCAAGGTGGCTAGCAGAGTGGGAATCCGCATCACCGGAAGCAGAGAAAGGAGTCAGTTTTGTTTCAGGATTCTCCAAAGCCACCGGGAAATGCATCCCCATCCTTTCTGGGTTAGAAGTAACTTTGATGCTCAGAAAAAGTACTTTCATATCCTCCAGCTAGCAACAATCTATCCTCCACAGGCAAAAAGTCATCAGAAATGCTACTGAAAGGGGTTTTCCTCTCGACCCATCCTCTCTAAAGCCACTTTCCCAAAACGAGATCTTGAGAAATCTTGATTCCCTCAAGATCTCTGTTGAAGGATTTGGTGTAAGGACCTTTTTTGACAGGGAAGCAAACGGAGGACTGACTAGACAGTTGGGGAATCGCGAAGGAACATTCAAAGCTCCATTTTGCTTAAAAGGGTGAAACCCAAAACAGAATTAGCATTTACTCATTTCCAGATGGATGATGCATTTTCTGTAACTGCCCGGGACAGAGTGAAACAGTTTCACTCCAGCACCACCCCCTCCTGAAGCAAAGACAGAAACAGTCCCAGAGAGGGACCGAGCAGCCTGACTCTCTTTCCACACTACAACCTTCTCCAAATCCGCTTTCCGCCAGGCTGTGTCAGCCCCTCCTTAGTCCCTCGGCTCGCGCCCTAAGCGGCCGGCCTCTTCTCCCCATCCTCAGTTCCCGGCGGACTCGGCCCAGCAGCAGCCCTTCTTCCCGCGCGTCCCCCCGGGTGGCGTCCCCAGCGCTCGGGAGGTTCTGGAAAGCCCGGGACAAGGCGCCAGAGCGGGGCTGGGGAACCCCGGGGGTTCCGGCCTCCCAGCGCTCCCGCCCCCACCCCAACGCCTGAGCGGATTAAGTTGCTCGGCACCCAGCGGCGCGCACGGCCCCCGTCCCTCCCACTCCCGCCCCTCCGGGCTCGGGCTCTCCGCCGTCCCCCTCGCCTCCACCGAGGTGAGCGCGCACTCACCGGAGGTGAGCTGCATCCAGGCACAGATCTTGTACACCGTCGCCGTGTTGCAGAAGAAGAAGAGGGTGAAGCAGACGATGCAGGCGATGATGAGCATCATGGAGAGGCCAATGAAGAAAGAGGCGGCTTTGAAGGCGCCCGAGGGCAGCGTGGAGAAGTCCGTGAAGCTGCCCCTGCAGGTCAGCTCCCGGGAGAAGCCGTTGCCGATGCAGTAGTGGAAGAGCCCGAAATAGCCGGCTTGCGGGGTGTCCACGCCGTCGCCAATCCAGTAGGGCTGGATGAAGCACACCACGTTGACGATGGCAAAGCAGATGGTGAAGATGGCCCACAGCACGCCGATGGCCCGCGAGTTCCGCACATAGTTGGTGTGGTACAGCTTGGCAGCCTCCTGAGCCGGGAGCATCGCGGCGGCGGCGGCGGCAGCGACGGCGGCTCCGGGCATTCTCCCCCTCCTCCTCCTCCTCCTCCTCCTCCTCCTCGTCCTCCGCCTCCCCCCGCCTCTCCGCGCTCAGGAGACACACTCACGGAGCCGCGCGCGCTGCAACTCCCCTGCCTCTGCCTCAGCCCAGCAGCGCCAGTTTCAGAGTCTGCATCCTCGCTCCCGGAAGGAGGGCGGGGGAGCGCTGAGCACCCCTCCGGCTCGCCTGGCACAGCCTCCCGGCCCCCCTCCCTCCCTCTTCCTCCCTCCTGGCCCGGGTTCCAGCCCTCCTCACCGCCCTCCACCCCTCTTCCCACCGCCGCCGCAGCTGCTGCAGCTGAAGGCGGCAAATCCCGCGCGGGGCAGCGTGGCGCGCGAGCTCCGGCGCCCACCGCTCGGCTTCCCGCCTTCCGCCCCATCCCCCAGCCGGGTGCCCCGGGGCGCGGAGGACCGCGGCGACCCGGGGACGCCCCTCGAGTGGCGGGCGTGGGCCGGAGACGCGGGCCTGGAGTTGGGGAGGGGGGAAAAGCCTAAGGAGGACGCACGAGCCCCCACAGGGATCCTAGAGGCGAGCCCCGGCTCCCGCTGGTGTTAGGGAGCGGGCGTGGGAGGCTCATTCTGGGAGCGTTTCAGCCCCGCACAGCAACGTGCTTCGACCTCGGCGTCTTGGCGGAGGCGAGAGGGGCTGCGCGCGGCAGGTGCGGGCGAGAGAGGCAAGGAAGAGGAGACATGCTGCCCCCAAGAGCCTCCCCGTTACAACCACAGAACTGCCCCCTGGCTAACTCCTCGGTTGCCAGGTGTTCCACGAGGTGGAGACAGAAGTTGGATAGGAGCGTGACAGACGACCATGTAAAAGGCACACCTCAAGGCTGGCTTCGTATCTGCTCAGCTGAGCTTATTTCCTCTTCGCGTTTTCCCCCTCCGCGCAACCGAATGAACCGTAGCCAGTGATGCCCTCGACTCTCCTTTAAGTCAGGTCCTTTCCCCCACAGATCCTGCCATGGATGGAGCGTGCTGGGCGCGGAAGTGGCTGTGTCACAGAAATGTGTAGTTTATCTGAAAACACTGGGTACTTTGGCTCCTGCTGTATTTTCTCACGCAACTGTTCTGTGTCTAGGCACTGTGCTGGGTGCTAAGGCTACCATGTGGAGGACAGGTCGTTTTCATTGTCCAGGTATCCTCCTCTCCCCCACAACACAAAGCTCCAGCTAACCGGAGAGCTGTTTCCAGAGTCATTTCCCCCAAACGAGCCACAGTGTAATTCCTTACACTTTCACTGTAGCCTTGCTGTTTTACACCTGCGCTTTGTACTATTTCCTAAGCTTAATGTTTTCCCTTTACAGTCATTGCTCAAAGTGTTGCTCTTTTAACAGTTCCTGCCTTTCAATCTCCATTTCCACTGGCTACTTTCTTGGTTTCTGACTCTGATACTAAAACAAAACATGTAACCCCCGCCCCCCAAAGCAAGGAAATGAGAATGCCCAACAGCAGCGCCATCAGTGGTAATAAACCATTTTGGACCAGATGACCACGGAATTCTCTGAGCAGAAGGGAGAGAATTCTGTTAGAATTTGACCCCTAGGAGCGCCTGGGTGGCTCAGTGGATTAAGCGGCTGCCTTCAGCTCAGGTCATGATCCCAGGGTCCTGGGATGGAGACCCTGAGCGGTCCCCCTGCTCAGCAGAGAGACTGCTTCTCTCTCTCCCTCTGTCTGCCGCTCTGCCTACTTGTGCTCTGTCAAATAATAAAATCTTAATTAAAGAAAAAGAATTTGACCCCTAGGGGCGCCTGAGTGGCTCAGTCTTTAAGCGTCTGCCTCCCTGCCTTCCTCTGAGGTCATGATCCCAGGGTCCTGGCATCAAGCCCTGCATGGGGCTCCCTGCTAGGCAGGAAACCTGCTTCCCCCTCTCCTACTTTCCATACTTGTGCTCCCTCTCTCACTCTGTCTCTCTCAGTCAAATAAATAAATAAAATCTTAAAAAAAAAAAAAAAAAGATTTTGACCCCTAAGTCTACACTCACTTCCACACTTTATTATGATAAGAAAACCTGTATCAGCTCCTTGACATCATTTTGCCATTAAGCCCAAACTGCTGGCCTTACAAGAAGAGAGAAACAAGGATACCAGCTGGAATATGAAACTACCAGGAATGGATAAGAATGCCTGAGAATGGTTCGATGGGAACAGAGGATGTTGGGGGAGGAAGGAAGGAAAGCTCGAAAAGGTATTCTGCCACCTGAATACCTATCATATGGAAGAAGACTCAGGTCATACCCTAAGTGATGAAGACCAGCCATGCCCACCATCTGATAACCTGAAGATTTGAGATTGTATGGGAAGACAAAGGGAGTGGAAAAATGGATATGGGACACATGAGATAATGAAGAGCCTGCTGGCTATTGTTGAAACTAGGAAAGAATGTAAAAGGATTAGCGCTGGAATCATATATTCAGTTTGTCCTATAAGCATGAAATTCAGGTAATACAGTTCCAGGTCCTTTAGGCAGGTCTTTGGAAACCAAGGGAACAGAGTTAAACAGGAGTATGAGACGTGTAAGTTTAGAAGACTAAGAATTTTATGCAAGTATGGTGGTAGACTCTCAGAAGGTCTTTAAAAAATCAGAAGGATTTGGGGGAGGTGGGGAAGGTGACCTAAATATGAGCCAGCCAGCCCAATATAACACTTGCAAGCCTCTAAAAATATAATTCACGATGATGCGTCATCAGTGCATTGGTGGCAATGGAGGGTCAGAACTTATGTTACGTGTTATTTGTTTTAACTCCCCTGAAGTTGCTGGTAAATCAGAAAATCAGAATTGTTTTAGCATGGAAGGAAGAAGAGGAAAGGTGAGGGTAACTGGATTTATGGGGCCAACTGGCAGACCATGGTTCCCAGGGGCAGACATAGCTTTACAACATGAACTGACAATAATTTCTAACAATTCTCCCAAGGCCTCAAAACCCCCAAACCTGCTTGTATGAAGTGGTCTTTCTTTAAAATCAATCCCTAAAAGAGATCTTACTGCTCCCATGGGGTAGTTGAGATGGAAAGTTGCTGAGAGGGGAAAGGCTGAGCATCAGAAAGCCTAGTTTAGACCTCAGTGCTTAAATTGCCTTTATAGGACAGAGAAAAGACTGGCGAGTGACTCAGATTCAAATGTTGTGATTCAAAGAGCTTTTCTATTTGAGTCATACCCAAGGAGAGCCCTATTCTTATTCCAGGTTTAGAATTGCCTCTAGGTTCGTGCTCAGAATCACTACACCAAGGGGCACACTCAAGGTGTCCCCTCTGGTCAACAGCAACTTGGAACAGACTGGGGTTGGTCTCGTGATGAATTTCAGTGCACCCATGGATTCCCCTGAGAACTTAAGTTGTTGCTCCTTGAAGTGAGGGGGTTGGTCATGGATGAACTGAATGCTGCCAGTGACCATTCTCCAGACCTTTAGCCTGCCCTGCAGATTTCCAGGATGAGCAGGTCTCCCAAGACTCTTGGAACTAGGGATGAGGTAGAGCTCCTGTAAGCTCTTCAGTTGCCATCAGTGAATGCAATTGTCCTTCTACCTCTTCCCGAATCCTTCCATTGCCCATCCCAACCTTGCCCTTTACGACCAGAAATCCCAGAGGTGACATTGTCCCTAAACTGAATGTAAAGCTTTTGTCTGACACCGTGCACACCTTAGGGCTTCAGACAGCTCAGCGCCTGGACAGCTCATTACATTCATCAAATGTGATGTGACAGGAAAGCTGTTTGGGGGAAGAGGAAATAATAAAATTAGCCTGATTCATGCTAAGAAGTTACTATTGATAGAAGCATATTTTGAAACTATAACATGATTCATATGTGCTAAATAACTAGTAGAAGTCAGTGTCACTGACAGCCTCAAATTAGACACACTGAACGTTCAAATCTCAAACTTGACTCTTAAAAATGCTTTTCTCTTACTACCACAAAGAGTCAGTAGTGAGACCCACTCTTTTCTCAAACTGTGTCTTAATGAATGTGAGGACCATAAAGCAGAAAACAACAAAAGGATAGTTGGACTGTGTAACACAACTAAGAAAGATGCTACGTAAATCCAAGGATGAATTTTTTTTTAAAGATTTTATTTATTTATTTGACAGAGAGAAATCACAAGTAGTCGGAGAGGCAGGCAGAGAGAGAGGAGGAAGCAGGCTCCCTGCTGAGCAGAGAGCCCCATGCAGGACTCGATCCCAGGACCCTGAGATCATGACCTGAGCCGAAGGCAGCGGCTTAACCACTGAGCCACCCAGGCGCCCCCAAGGATGAAATATTTTGATCCCAAACTATCTGTGATGGCTTGGGAGAATGTGAAGACCTTGGAGGGCAAAAGACAGGATCCAGATACAGTGCCGTCTCTGCATAACTAAAGCTTGAGGCTCACAGGGCTCGGTTTTCTCATCTCTAAAATTATGATGAGGGAAAGAGCATATCAGATGAATTCCAAGGTCCCTTTTCTGCAGTAGATTCTATTCTGTTCTACAAAGACTATTCTAGGATGACTTTGCAGAAAATGATAAAACCCAGTACCTGCAGAAAAATGAGGCGAGACCTAACAAGAGATATCAGACTTGTGATGCAGACATTTTATTTGAAATTGAAAATCCCTTCTGAAATCCAATCGTCATAATTTTTCAGGCAATCAGTACTTAGTGTTTTCAGGTAAGTCATTGTGATGACCTTGGAAAATGGAGAAAGAGATGATTTCCAAAATTATTTCATCAATTTCTAGGGCTATTAACAAGGTCAGTATCATCAGATCCCACTACAGAATGTACAAACTCTAATAATGAATCTCTTTTCACTCACCAAGGATTTCCTCTGCGCACCCTCCCACCTTAGTTCTCTGTTGGGGCTTTTCAAACAACAGGAAACACCTCTTAGTTAATCAGTAGCTAGGTCAGCAGTGGCAATCAAATGCGTTGAGTGTTTCAAAGCCCCCTGCAAATCAAGATCACATTGATCACAAGGCTCTGATTTCAAGGCACCTTAGTCTATCTCACTTGCAAAAAGATGTGAGTTCCGTGTATGGAAAGAAATGAGATACAGGAACATCAATCATTCTTCTTTCCTCTTTCCTCTCTTTACCCTACCCCAGTTCCTCCCCCTTTTTCTTCTATTTTGAATTGAACTCTGTATAACAATCCCTCCTTTTATAAGTTCTTTCCACTTTTCCAGAACCCAGCTAAGAACATAATTTGTTTTCACATAGGCCGAAACCTCTACAGCCTGTGTTAGAAGAACCATCTCTCTGGTAACCTTTTTCAGCCCTTGATGATTTCCAAACAATTGTATCTGAGGGTAAGTAATGACCTCTATTGAATAAAAGACTACATAATCATCATTTGAGGTATGATTTTTTTAAGTCTGTAATGAAATAATTATTAAAGTTTTCAGTTCATTGTGTATGTTCCATTCCCTTTCAATCTCGCACTCATTTGGTCTTCTTGATCTTTAAAAAAATTAATTCTATCTACTGTTCTTTCTAAAACTGCTTCATCAAGTTTCCCATTCAAGGTGCACTTGACTGACAACCAACACCTTCATTTGGACTATCTACCCTTGTACTTCCAATTTCAGTCTCATATTTGAAACCACTGCTGGATTCTCTGCTAGACACATCTTTCCTTCTTCACAAAACTTGTTTCTCCCACTTGGCAATCACTTGAGTCTCTCAAACCTCAGGTTCAGCCTTTCTGAGAATATCCCCAACCCACAAAGTGTATATATATAAAGTCTTATACCCCCAGATAACCCTCTAAAGGTAAAGGAACCCCACCCACATGATTTCTGTTGCTGCCATAGCAGTACAAAAATATTAATTTTGATAATTCAGTGCTTTTGTTGAAGAGTCACAACTTTATGCCTGTTTTAGTCAGCTTTTGCTGCAAAAGTAAACCCAAACTAACAGGTTTATAACCACGAACATTTACTTCTACCCCCACACCACGTGATGGCTCCTGGTTGGCTAAGGTTCTTCTCCAGGCAGAGGACCTAACTATAGGTCTGCTTGTATTCTCATTCAGAGTTCCTAGTTGAAGAAGCAGCTCCCATCTGGGACATGTTGTTGGCATAAGGACAGAAGTATAAGAGGCTGAGGCAAGTTAAAAACTATATCTAAAACTTCTGCTTGGGGCACCTGGGTGGCTCAATGGGCTAAGCCTCTGCCTTCAGCCAGGGTCATGATCTCAGGGTCCTGGGATCAAGGCCCACATCGGGCTCTCTGCTCAGCAGGGAGCCTGCCTCCCCCTCTCTCTGTGTCTGCTTCTCTGTGTACTTTCGATCTCTCTCTCTGTCTGTCAAATAAATAAACAAACAAATAAAATCTTTATAAAAAATTAAAAAATAAAACTTCTCCTCAAATACAGCATGCAGCATGTCATCTCATATTAATTTAGCCAAAGCGCATCTTAGACAGAAAGCAAAAGTCGATGTGATAGGGATATAAAATTCTCTTACAGGAAACAGATGAGTAAAAAATCAAGAATTTTAACCAAATCTACCACATCCAGTCTCTGATAAAGCCTTACTACCAACTTACTCTTCAAATGTTTCTTGGAAAGACTATGTGTATATATATTTTTCATTTGACTGGTGTACACTCTTTCATTTTACATAAACACTTCATCCCATTCACTCTTTTGCTGGAGAATCTGACACTACTTTTTATTTCATGGAAAATTAATATGCTGCAAAAAAATGTCTCATGGGAAACTAAATTCATAATGAATTTCTTCACTTTACAATATTCAGACATGTTAGGTGATTCGTCCTATTGAGGTGTGTTTGATCTGAAATGGCATTTAGTTTCAAAGGAGAGAAAATACATGTTGCCTTGTGAATTCTCACAAATCTACAGTATTTTCTAAACATATAAATCCTTCTTAAAAATAAAACAACAACAAAAACCTTAGTACACCGACAGCGTAATTATTATTGTAATGTTACTTAAATGTACAGAGTAAAGGGGCACCTGGTTGGCTCAGTCCTTAAGCATCTGCCTTCAGCTCAGGTCCTGATCTCAAGAGTCCTGGAATCGAGCCCCACATTGGGCTCCCTGCTTGCTGGGAAGCCTGCTTTTCCCACTCCCACTCCCCCTGCTTGTGTTTCTCTCTCCCTGTGTGTCTCTCTCTGTAAAATAAATAAATAAAATCTTTAAAAAAAATTTGCAAGTGTCGAAACAGTAATTTTAAGGCTCTGAGAGTTGACCAAGGGCAAAAGCAAACTAAAAGGTGTTTATTCATGAGGAACTGTAGGAATTTGGTAAAAAAATCGGAAGTCTGAAGTCTTTTTGCCTGAGGTACCTTCCTTCCTACTCACCCCTGGCTCAGTTGGTGTATTGCTGTAGCAGGACAGGGCTGGCAGTGAACACCAGCAGCTTCTGCCAGAAGGATAAGGCCTCATTTGGAGTGAAGGACAAAAGTTCATGCCAAACAGTATTATTACCAAAATTAGCAAGCTAGTAGGAAACAAGTGTGGAAAACCCATGGCTCTACTAGCCTGAGGTCCCACTTGGGGCAAGCAGTGGACTATTCACAAATTTAATGGGACAGTCTGGAAATGAAAGAGCCATACACAAACTAGATAAGCCCTCCACAGACTCCTGGACAAGTGAGGAATGACATGCACATGCAAGGAAGACAAAAAAGGATTTGGTGGAAAGTAAAAAATCTAAGGAAGACTTGCTTCTGGGATGGCTCAGTCAGTACGGCATTAGACTCTCAATCTCAGAGTTGTGAGTTCAAGCCCCACATTGGGCATGGAGCCTACTTAAAAAAAAAAAAAAAAAGCTGAGGAAGATTGGAAAATGCTTGAATCCATGTTCAGAGGAAGGAAGTCTTACAGGTTTGATGTATAAGCTATGAAGACTGAAGGAAACCTCTAGGAAATCACACTAAAAAATAAATATAAGAATAATAACTTTTTTATTTTAAACCTGGGCAGAAGAGCCCCTGGGTGGCTCAGTCAGTTAATCTTCTGCCCTCACTTCATGTCATAATCCCAGAGTGCCCAGATGGAGTCCCTATGGGCTCCCTGCTCAGCAGGCAGTCTGCTTCTCCCTCTTCCCCTATCCCCCCATATTCTCCCCCTCTCGCAAATAAATAAATAAAATCTTAAAAAAAAAAAAAAAAAAACCCTGAGCAGAGATATCAGTAGCCACAGACCATGAGGGAGACAGAGTCTGTAAGTTAAGTTCAGACAAGCTACTGGAAAAAAAAAATCCCTCAGGGGAGAAAAGTCAGAATCTGGAGTTTCTGTGAGTTATTATCTAAAATGCTCATTTTCAACAGCAACCAAAAATGGAGTCATGCAAAGAAATAGTAACGTCTAATCTTTACTCAGGAAAAAAAAAATCAATTGGTGAAAACAAACTTTGAGCGGGCCCCGATGTTGGTTTTAGCAGACAAAAAACTTCAAAGCAGCTATTTAAAATGTTTTAAAACTGAAAGAAAGCCATGCTTAAAGATTTAAATAAACTGTGAAACAAATAGAGAATCTCAAGAAGAGAAACAAAAAATACAAAAAAGAACAAAATGAAAAAAAAAAGGAAATATTGACTCTAAAGTTGTAAAGTACAATAACTGAAGTGAAAAATTCACTAGACAGATTCAGTAACATCAGCAGATTGGATATCATACAAGAAAGCAACAGTGAGAAGGAAGATAAATCAAGAGAAGCTATCCATTCTGAAGAGCACAGAGGAAAAAAAGATCGACGAAAAATAAGCAGAACTTCAGACATCTGTGGGACAATATCGAGCGTACCAAGGAATGTGTAATGGGATCCCCATTAAGGCACAGGAAGTTTTTCTGAAGAAATAATGGCTGAACCCCACATTTGATGAAAAACATTTCAGATCCAAGGGCAGCAAATTTCAGGTAGGATAAACACAAAGAGATCTGTATCTGGGCTTTTCATAGTTCAACTGCTGAAGCTAAAGACAAGGGGAAATTTTGAAAAACCAACTGAGCCAGCCAGGCCCCCCTAAACATTGACATATTTTAAACTTACAGGGAACCTGCATGGCTTGGTTGTTTGAGCTTCAGACTCTTGATTTCAGTTCAGGTCATGATCTCGGGGTTATGAGATTGAGCCCTGAGTCTGTCTCCATGCTCAGCAGGAAGTTTGCTTGAGATTTTTCTGTCTCAAAAAATTCATAGGAACGGTGAAACAGTGGAGGCCAGTGGCATTCAGAGGATATATTCAAAATGCTGTCAAGAAATAAATTATAAACCAAGAATTCTATATCCAGGAAAACTGTCCTTCAAAATTGAATATCACTTAGCAATTTTTAAAAAGGATACATGCAGTAATGTGGGTGAATATCCAGTGAATTAAACTGAGTGTCGAGAGAAAAAACAAACAGTCTCAGAGGATTATATTCTGCATGATTTTATTTATATGACATTATTCAAATAACAAAATTCTAGAAATGGAGACCAGGGATGCCTGGTTGGCTTAGTCAGTGGAGCCTGCAACTCTTGCTATTGGGGTTATGAGTTTGAACCCCACCTAGAGTGTAAAGATAACTTTAAAATATAAGAGAAAAATAGAAAGAGAGAGAGGGAGGGAGAGAGGAAGGAAGGAAGGAAGGAAGGAAGGAAGGAAGGAAGGAAGGAAAGAAGGAAGAATTGAGAGAGAGAGAGGGACAGGGGAGGGAGGGAGGAGGAGAAAAGGTAGAAATGGAGACCAGATTAACAACAGGTGCTAGGCATTAAGAAGGGAATAGTTATGGGAGGTAAGTGGGTGTGGCTGCAAAAAGGCAACTGACTGAGGGCATCCTTGTATCTAACATTCTGTATCTTGACTGTATCAATGTTAATATCCTAGTTGAGCTATAGTACTAGAGTTTTGCAAACGTTACCAACTGGGGGAAACCAGATAAAGGGTACCCAAGAACCTCTCCATATTATTGTATTATATTACTAAGTGTGAATCTATAATTATCTCAAAATAAAAAGTTTAATTTTAAAAATTCAGTGTAAAAATAAACATATACATTTTTTTAAAAATATTTTATTTTTAGGGGCACCTGGTTGGATCAGTCAGTTAAGCATCTGCCCCCAGCTCAGGTCATGATCCCTGAGTCCTGAGTAGGCCTCCCCTATCAGCAGGGAGTCTGCTTCTCCCTCTCCCTCTGCCCCTCCCCCTACTGTGTTCTCTTTCTCTCTCAAATAAATCAATGAAATCTTTTAAAAAAAAATCTTATTTTTAACTTATTCCTACACCCAATGTGGGGCTCAAACTCACAACCCTGAGATTAAGAATCACATGCTCCATCAACTGAGCCAGCCAGGCCCCCCTAAACATAGACATATTTTTTTTAAAGATTTTTATTTATTTATTTGACAGATCACAAGTAGGCAGAGAGGCGGGCGAGGGGGGGGGGGCGGCGAAGCATGCTCCCCACTGAGCAGAGAGCCCGACGTGGGGCTTGATCCCAGGACCTTGGGATCATGACCTGAGCCAAAGGCAGAGGCTTTAACCCCCTGAGCCACCCAGGTGCCCCAACACAGACATATTTTAAACTTAAGGGGCACCTGCATGGTCCAGTTGGTTGAGCTTCAGACTCTTGATTTCAGTTCAAGTTGTGAACTGAACTGTGAGATTGAGCCTTGAGTCTAAAAAAAAAAATGAACGGGCCAATCAAAAGACAGACTGTCAGACCAGCTAGACAATAATACAAATGTCTGGTGCATAAATAAAATGTGTTTTATCCAAACAACAGAATTTATTCAGCCGTAGACATGAAAAATCTCGGATACAGGCTATGAGATGTATGACTGTCAAAAGCATTGTGCTAAATGAAAGAAGCCAGATGCAAAAGATTCCATGTTCAAGAAACTTCCAGAGAAAGAGACTAGAGATAGTACGTAAGTGATTGCCTGGAGCTAGAGGGGGGACCAGGGATTGACTTCACATGGGCAGAAGAGATCTTGTGGGGAAAATTTAAGTGCTCCAAAACTGCATTTGATTGCACAACTGTAGGAACTTACTAAAAAGTCATTGACCTGCACAGTTACACTGGTTGACTTTTGTGGCATATAAATTATACTTGAATAAAACTGTTTACAAAATTAAATGTAAACACCCAAAGCTTATACTTTTAAAACCTACTTATGAAATTATTAACCCAAAAGTTATTTAGAAATTAAGCATAGGTCAAACTGCCAAACTCATAAAATTCAAATTAACGTCTTCCAGAATACAACTGAGAAATTCAAAGATACCATCTAATAAACTATTTTTCTTAAATATTATTTATCCATTTATATGATGCCACAAGTTGATATGCATAAAGACAAGATCAACTCAAAAAGCCCTCTCTCGGGTGCCTGGGTAGCTCAGTCGTTTAAGCGGCTGCTCAGTTCATGATCCCAGAGTCCTGGGATCGAGTCCCACATTAGGCGCCCTGCTTGGCGGGGAGCCTGCTTTTCCCTCACCCTCTTCCTCTCGCCCTGCTCTCTCTCTTTCTCTCTGTCAAATAAATAAATGAAATTTTTTTTAAAAAAATCCTCTCTCACGGTGAATATCACCGTTATTGATCTGGCACAGTTTTGTTTGTTTGTTTGTTTGTTTTTATTTATTTGACAGAGAGAGTAAGAGAGCACAAGCATGGTGAGCAGCAGAGGGAGAGGGAGAGACAATTTCCCAACTGAACAAGGAGCCTGAGTTAGGGCCCCGGGATCATGACCTGAGCCGAAGGCAGTCTCTTAACTGACTGAGCTACCCAGACATCCCTGGCACAGATTTTTTTAAGGCGAGAATGTCTGGACTACAATGTGCCCTGTGGCAGTTCAATTCTCTGATTGCTTTTCTCCCTCCAAACTACTGTAAAACTTTTCTTTATACAGTTGGACCACAACGTGGTTTCGCTTTACTTAGTGCCTAGATGTCATTGACTAGAACATAAGCTGCACAGGCCCAGAGACAACTTGTGATTCACTGCTGCGTCTCCAAACCAGAGAACGGTGCACAGCATCTGGCACATATCGAAAGAATGAATGAATGAATTTACACAGAAAGACCACTTCTGGAGTGCCTGGCTAGCTCAGTCGGAAAAGCATGTAACTCTTGATCTCAGGGTCATGAGTTCGAGCCCCACATGACATGTAGAGATTACTTAAACAAGTGAAACTTAAAAAAAAAAAAAAGACCACTTCTATTATGTGCTATTACTTCACAGCATGACTCTGAAAGACTATATCATTTTCAAATGACAGTATCGTAGTCAGGAAATGAGAAACTAACATCTTATTCTATGAAAGCGATTTTCAATCACAAATTATCACTGTAAAAAAAAAAGAGGTATTTTATTTTCTATCTTTAAATCTAGGAAGAGTTAAATAACGGTAGTTGTGGAATGAGTGTTATCATCTTGACATTAGCGTGGGTAGTGGAGTTGGACATGCTCACCAACACATTTAAGGCTAAAGTCTTTGGTTGATCATTGAGCATCAAAAAATCATATAGATGAAGTCTTCCTCTGTTCTAAAACTGTTTGTCAGTACTGCTTTTCAGCCTGTTTCCCCCACGCTATCAGATAATTTGAGGTAGGTTCATATTAATTTTTAAATTAGCACCTAATTAAAAACTAAAATTAAAAATTCTCCTGCAGAGGGGTGCCTAGGTGGCTCAGTTGGTTGAAGCCTCTGCCTTCAGCTCGGGTCATGATCCCAGGGTCCTGGGATCAAACCCCACATGGAGGCGGGTCTCTGTTCAGGGGGGAGCCTGCTTCTCCCCCTCTCTCTCTGTCTGCCCCTCTGCCTACTAGCGATCTCTGTCTGTGAAATAAATAAATAAAATCTTAAAAAAAAAATTCTCCTGCAGAACTCACAAATGCTAAAGGACATGTCGTGTGGATCACAGTTTAAGAGGCACTGGCCTAAATCATTATGCATTTCTCCTGGTAGTGTTTCCAAGTTTGATGAGTGTATTTCATTAGTGTCCCCACTAAAAGCATGAAATAGTGCTTCAGCGAATTATTCTGTTGGGAAAGGTATTTTACATACTAAGTTTTTTATTGAAAACACCTGCTTTTAAATATTTTTCAGGCCCAGCTCATTCCTACTGTTATTTTTGATGGGGAATTCTGAAATCTCAGCCAAGTATTCCTTCCAGTGCTAAAGCAGATTCTCGGCTGGGGGTGAAGGGTGGCTGCATGGTGGGGAGGGAGACCAGGAAATAAAGACAGTTCACCAGCAACCTTCTGGCCTACTCCCTGGCAAAGGCAATGGCAACCACTTGGGAAAGAAGACTAGTTATTTGTACGCCTAATTCCACACACAACCCCCACCCCCAGAACGTCAGCTATGACCCCTTTGCATGTGGGTGTCTTACACACGTAGAATTCATTCCCTGCATTCACTGATATTAACCAATACTAACTAGTGCCACGTGTAGGTTGTACACTGTGCTAGCTGCTGGGGTTACAGTTGTGAACAAGACACAGTCCCTGCATGAAGGAGCTCACACAATCAGGTAAACAGATAAACTGAGTATCGCAATGCAGTGTGGTCAGTTCTGACATCTGACAGAGATTGCTTCTGAAGGACAGAAGGGAAACATCCAACTTGCTTGAGATCCGAGAATGCTCCCTTAATGAAGGATGGGTTAACTGGGGGGGTGGAGAGATGTAAGACCAAGAAGGCAGATGTTGCAAGAAGAGAGAAATTTGAGTAAAAGCGCTAAGTGCTAAGGCAGGAGAGAACTAAGGAGCTTGGAACTGAAAGGGAGGTGTTTCTGTTTCCTTATTGTCCCATCCATCCATCCGCCTATCCTCCCACAAACCCTCATTCATTATCTCACATTCCAGAGGCTGGGCTAAGTAGCATATATTCAAATGCTATTAAGATTTGACCCCTATTAACTCTGGAGAACCAGAATCCAGTGTTTGAGGAGAGACCTAAGTGAATGAGGGACCTCCCATCTGTTTCTCCAATCTGCTCAATTCTCTCCATCTCTACCACCAGGCAGGTCTATGCTACCCATCACCTCTTGCCTGAAACATGATGACAATAACCATATCATTGTTCTCCTTCTTTAGCCCTCTCCCGTTTGCCCTTCACACGGAGGACAGTGACCTTCTGAAATGCAAATCTGATTCTGCCATTGCCTCTGCTCACCACACTTCAATGGCTTCTCTCTGCTTTGAGACTAAAGGCAAAATGCCTTGGGGTGTCCCTGCCTGATCTTCTACCAGCTCTTCAAACCAGCCTCTCCAGCCTCGACTTCTACTTTCTCTCTCACTCGCTTCTACAGCCACACAGGCCTTCTTTGTGTCCTTGCTCTCACCACGTCCCTCCCTTCTGCCGAATGGCCTTTCACATGCTGTTCCCTGTGCATGGAATGCCCTTTGAGAAATGTACCCTTCCTCAGCCTTAGAGCTCAGTGTAACTTACATTTCTTTTTCTGGAAAGAAGCCTTTACTGACGTCTGAGATCTCCTCACACTCCCTCATGGTCTCTCATTTGCACCATTTATCACTGTTATAATCATGGATCTATTTATGTAACTGTACGAATAAGGCCTATTTCCCTCACCACACGGTGAGCGTATATTTTTCCTTACTAGCTAAAACAACTCCTAATTCAGTGCTCAATAAATATTTATTGGATGAATGAATGAATGAACACATATGGTGTGGCAGGTTGCACTTTCCAAAAATGGCCACAGTGTCTCCCATCCCACAGGCTCTCTCAATGTGTGGCTTCAAGGCGCCTCCTGCAGAGAGGTGGGAACTATGTTTCCTCCTCTTGAATCTGGGCAGGCTGTGACTATAGCAGAAGTGATGTCGCGTGATGCAGAAGCAGAAGTGAATCTAGGCCAGAAAAGGCAACAGCCTGTGCCTGGTTCTTTTGAGATTTTCGTCCTTGGAACTCAGCCACCAAGCCATGAGGAAGTCCAAACAGTCCCTAAGATGAAGAACTCAGCCCTCATTCCACAGCCCGGGCTGAACTCCCAGCTGACAGCCAGCGCCATCTTGCAGCGATGTTTGTGACCCATCTTGTAAATGGACCCTCCAGCCCCTGGGCTGATCCACCCCACTAGCCCAATGCGGAGCAGTGCGAAACCACCTCTGCAAAGACCTGTCCACAGATACATGATGGCTCCTGTTTGAAACCATGAAGTTGGGATGGTTTGTTACACAGCAACAGATAACTGGAATATATAGTAAAAGAGATTTGTGCGTAACTGACAAAATATCCAGATTAGGTTGTCAAGATGGCTAAATCTTGAATATCTGATCACTCACAAAAACACTTTTCAACCAGCCATTTTAATAATTGAATAGAATAGAAGCAACCGGGGCACCTGGGTAGCTCAGTTGGCCAAGCGTTGGCCTTCCGCTCAAGTCATGATCTCAGGGTCCTGGAACTGAGCCTTGCATCAGGCTCCCTGCTCAGTGGGGAGTCTGCTTCTTCCTCTCTCTCTGCCTTTTCAAACCTGCTTTTGCTCTCTCTTTCTTTCTCTCTCTCTCCCTCAAAGAAATAAATAAAATTTTAAAAACTTACCAAAAAAAAAAATGCCAGATCTTGAATCTAGCTACCTGGGTTTGAATCCTGGCTTATCATTTGTTAACTGTGTCACTGTAGCCAAATTACTTATTCTTTCCAAGGCTCTCAGTTTCTTTAGCTATACAATGGGTACAAAATGGTACCCCTTCTGGAGGTTTGCCAAGAAGGTTAAAAGGGATAATCCATATGAAGCACTGAAGAGAGTCATAGCCAGAGGTATGCTCAGTAAATAGCAACTCTTTCATTGTAGTCATCATGACTCATTGCTTCCAGTTTCATCTTACTTGGACAATCTCTGCACGAACTTTATAGAATGATAATGTTATGAAACAATCTTGAAATAAAGAAGTCAGTTTATAATTTTTAAGACCACCTCCCACTGTATCAAATCATTCCCCACCCCCTTTCTGTTGTCTTCATGTTTGTTGCAATTTTAAGTTCACCTGGGGAAGAACAACCCTAGCTCTTGCTCTAGTAACTTGGGGAGCCAGAATATCATTTACAAAATTAAGACCAACAAATGATACTATAGTGTTTTCAACAAATTCCCAGAAATGCTTACCTTACTTTCAGGGAATTGTTTAACAAAGTTTCAAGTAAATCCAGATGAATAACTGTTGAAATGTGACCATAATGTTTTCCCAGTAAGGTTAAAAGAATAATGTACTATTTCCTTTCTCAAAGGCTTTATCTGCATAATGCTGTGGAATTTTACTACATTAGAGCATAATTCATACAATAAAATAGATTTAAGACAACTGAAGACTTGGGGCACCTGGGTTGGTCTGTTGGTTAAGCATCCAGCTCGTGATTTAAGCTCAGGTCCTGATCTTAGGGTTGTGAGATCGAGCCCCACATCAGGCTCTGTGCTCTGCAAGAAGTCTCTTTGAGATTTTCCCCATCTTCTCCCTCTGTCCCTTCCTCCATTCACACTCAGGTGCTCTCTCTCTCTCTTTCTTTTTTTCTAAATAAGTAAATAAATCTGAAAAGAAAGAAAGGAAGAAAGAAAGAAAGAAAGAAAGAAAGAAAGAAAGAAAGAAAGAAAGAAAGAAAAAGAAAAAAAAAAAAAAAAGCAAAGACTTAAAATCAACTAGGCTGGCAAATCAACTAGATTCTAGACAACGAGGAAATTCTCTTCAACTCTACTGTGGATCCAAGCCTGCAATACAATATCAGTGTCAGAAAATTTGTTTACATATTACAGTTAATATGAATAAATTACTTATGTTTACCCATGATGTGAATCTATGTTTTACTACATGTATATTTTAACATGGGAATAAAATAATGAGTATTAGTTGATAATGAGTAGACAATTTGCATTCCTAGTATTATTCTAGATGCTTTGCACAAATGGTCCTCTTAAATCTTCTTAGCACTACTATGTGGGAGATGAGATTACTGTTCCCATTTTATAGATGAGAAAACTCGAGTTTAGAGAAGTAAAACAATTAGCAGAACTAGGATTTTAACATATATTTCTCCAACTTCAGAGACTTTCATTTTTTTAAAGATTTATTTATTTGTTTTAGAGAGAGAGCACACGCATGAGCAAGTGAAAGGAGGGTGGGGAGCAGGAAAGTGAGGGCAGAGAGAAAGGAAGAGAGAATCCACAAGCAGACTCCCCAGTGAGCTTGGAGCCTGGTGCAGGGCTTGATCCTCCCCACCCCTGCACCAGCACTGAGACCATGACCTGAGCCGAAATCAAGAGTGGGTCGCTAAACCCACTGAGTCACCCAGCTGTCCCCAACTTAGAGCCTTTCTTAAACACTATGCATTTGAACAGCTGTACTGCATTAAAATTAAGAACGTCTATTCTTCAAAAAACATTGTTACAGAAGTAAGAAGAAAAAGCAGTTGTTGACAGAAATGATTTGTGGTATCTATATCTGACAAAGGAATCACATCCAGAATAATTTAGAGTTATATAAATTCTTATCAATTAGTAAAAAAGGACACTAGAAAAATGTGTAACTAGGTGTTGTATGTGAATGAGGAATCACTAAATTCTACTCCTGAACATTACAACACTATATGTTAACTAATTGGAACTTATATTTTTAAATTTTTTAAAAATCAGAGTTTTTTGTGTTTTGTTTTTTAGATTTATTTATTTCAGAGAGAGAGTGAGAGAGAGCAGGGAGCAGGGGAGAGAAAGAGGGGAAGCCGATTCCATGCTGAGTACAGAGCCTGAAGGGGGGGTGCTTGAAATATTGACCAGGAGATCATGACTTGAGCCAAAACCAAGAGTTGGATGATTAAATGACTGAGCCACCCAGGTGCCCAGCTAACTGGAATTTAAAGATTCTTTTTTTTTTTTTAAGATTTTATTTATTTATTTGACAGAGAGAGAAACAGCGAGAGCAGGAACATGAGCAGGGGGAGTGGAAGAGGGAAAGCAGGCTTCCCCCTGAGCAGGGAGACCGATGCTGGGCTCGACGATCCCAGGATCTTGGGATCATGACCTGAGCCGAAGGCAGATGTTTAACAACTGAGCCACCCAGGCGCCCTCCAACTAACTGGAATTTAAATAAAAACTTGAAACAACAACAGCAACAACAAAATAAATAAATAAGAAAGAAAGAAAGAAAGAAAGAAAGAAAGAAAGAAAGAAAGAAAGAAAAAAAGAAAATGGAAAAAAAAAAAAAGAAGAAGAAGAAAACTGTGCAAAAGCTCTGGCCATGGCACTTCATAAGAGGATAACCCATCATGAAAACAGGCACAGCCTTATTATTTATGAAGAACATGAAATCAAAACCATAGTGACATACCTTTGCACTCCCACCAGGAAGGTCAAGTTCAAAAGAGAGACCTGCCAAGTATTAGTGAAAATGAGAAGCTTCTGGAAGCTTCATACACTGCTGGTGAGAGTGCAGTTTGGCAAAACCACTTTGGTGCAGTGGCAAACCAGTGTCTGCTAAACCTGAGCGTTTGCCTACTCTGCTACCAGCTCATCAAGTCATTGGTCCACAGCAACCAGCCTCTAGCCTCAGGTTAACCAAGGCTTTCTGGAAGTTACCTCATTGACATAACAAGGGCACCACTCTAATCACAGGAAATTCCAAGGGTTTTAGGAACTCTGAGCCAGAAATGGAGTCAAAGATGATATATGTATTTCTTATTATAAATCACAGTATCACCTCACAAGAATACTGTTGATAAATGGAAACCAAGCACAGGAGTATATGTATGATTCTATTTGCAGAATTAAAAGACAGGCAGAAGTAATTGACAATCACCGAAAAGTGACTCCCACAGAAGGTGGTAATGACTGAGAAAGGGTCTAAGGGAGGCTTCCTTTGTGCTGATGATGTTCTATTTCTTCATCTGGGCAACGGGCACATGAATGTCTTCTCTTTGTAAACATTCATCAAGCTCTACACAAAGTATTTGTGCTTCTGTATATATGTTATACCTAGATTAAAAAAAAAGAGAGGGCAAGTGGCCTGCCTGACTCAAGTCTATGCTCCTCCATCATAGCTATTAGCTGATGGTACATCAAATAGATTTGCAAGTTGCCCAATACCCCATTTTTTTATATTCATAGACACGACATGTTTGTACTCTATCTCACTTACTAAACAGTGGTCAGAATAAGAATTAAACTTAGCCTTGTCCCTTAGAAAACTTGCCCCCCCCTTTTTTTTTTTTAATATTCCCACATTGTACTTATTTATTAATTTTTAAGTAAGCTCCACACCCAACGTGGGCCTTGTACTTATGACCCTGAGATCAAGAATCACATGCTCTACCAACCAAGCCTGCCAGGATTCCGCAGAGCTTGCCGCTCTTAATTGTGATTGAGATTGGGACCCAAACAAATCTCATAAGCAGTGACAGCTATAGAGGAGGGCTGGCAGAGTGGTTTTTGAATAGTGCTTCCAAGCATTAACTGAGAAATAAAACACCAAATCAGGAATTGAAACAGAAGTTGAATAAAGTGGCTGAGAATTACAATTCTAAGAACTAAAATTTTCTGTGACATTCAAATATTGCTTGAAATAGCTATAGCTAGAGGCCATGGACAGTATTTTATGTATAATAATAATAAAATAATATTTGGTGTATCTAGTATGTGTCAGGTGCTTTTTAAAAATTTTTTTTATTTTGGGGTGCCTGGGTGGCTCAGTGGATTAAGCCGCTGCCTTCTGCTCAGGTCATGATCTCAGGATCCTGGGATCGAGTCCCACATCGGGCTCTCTGCTCAGCGGGAGCCTGCTTCCCTCCCTCTCTCTGCTTGCCTCTCTGTCTACTTGTGATCTCTCTCTGTCAAATAAATAAATAAAATCTTTAAAAAAAAATTAAAAAAAATAAAATTTTTTTTATTTGAAAGAGAGCATGCACAAGCAGAGGGGAGGGGCATAGGAAGAAGGGGAGGCAGACTCCATGCTGAGCAGAGAGCCCATGTGGGTTTGGATCCAGATATCCCCATCTGGGACCTGGGATCATGAACTGAGCCCAAGGCAGACCCAAGGTGAACCACCCAGGTGCCCCACTTAATGCCTTTATACCCATGATCTCATTTAGCCTTCACAACCATCCTGCAAGAGGTATTATAATTATAGTCACCTCCATTTTCCAGATTAGGAATTTGAAATTTGGAAATATTAAGTAATTCACCCAAGACTGCCCAGCAAATAAGTTGGTAGTGCTCAAATTTGAGCTTAGATCTCTCTGGTCCCAGATTTCACTATCCTCACCAGAATACCCTACTACCTATTCATTGTACAATAGATAAGCTGTGTGATCATTGGAGACCAAGGATAAGAGTCTATATGGGAGGGCTGAAATGAGTGTATTACAGTAAAGTGTCATAAAGATGGAGCGAATCCAACATTTGGAACTATACGTGATGTTAGTCAGGGTTGATATGCACATACCATCGGTAAAACCAACCATATGCTGTATTATTTTATTTTATGAGACCTAGATGCATTGTACATTCATCAAAGACGTCCCTACTCTCTTAACATTCATCAACATGTTATTTGTTTAGAAACTCAAGGTTGTTGTATGAGTTAACTGAGACTAATTTATAAACATTATGGGTTTTACACCTCATCTGGGACCGTTCTTTACTATTTAGTGCCAGTACTAGGAGAGAGAGAGAAAGGAGACTCGGAGGCTGGAGGCTTACTTTCCCGTATTACTGTTGCCATGACGACTGCTAGGCTCTTCTCTGATGAGCTGTTGTTATCATTCAAAATAATACTAAGTTTTGAATTTTTATTTTCCATCATTGACTTTCAGTAGGTTTTATTTCTTATTTCTTATGACCCATGACCAGACAAACTATAAGGCATGAATAATCGTCTTAGTGGCTTTGGGATCATGCTCATCAATTTGTATGACTCAAAAATTCTAAAAAACATAAAAAATAGTTATTATGCTTTCAATTTAAATTTAAGATCTGTTATGGCTGAAGTAGTCATGATGTTGGCTTGGTTGGTTCCGAAAGATTGTAGCAAAAATCAATTGACCACTGCATACATGACCAGGACCAGGTTTTTCAGTCTAGTGAGCTGGCCTGTAGACACAGAGTTGTCTATGTCAGTAGGAGAGTAAAAGGTTGGGTATGTCATGTGTCTGAAGGAAGTCTGGATCTGCCCAGCCTACCCCAAAACATCTTTCCTGTTACTTGTCAGACATGGTACCTGAAATGCCACCATTGGAGCTGTACTTCTGTGAGTCTCAAAAGGTTTCCTTGAAAAAGATTTTGGGGGTGGGGGTGAAATGTAAGATACATATTTAGAAGTGCATAAACCTTAAATGAAGTTTAACAATGACAGTAATTACCAAGTGAACACCTGAGTAACCACCACTTAAATCAGGATATTAAACACTGACAGCACTTCCCCAAACCCTCCCTGTGTCCCATTGATATGGGGAACAAAGGCAGAAGAGAATTTATTAAATTTCAGTACTGTCTACAGCCCATTGATAGTCCGTGAAACAAGCAGGGTAACATTTCTCTAGGAACTCAACTGCCTCCATGTTAAGACTTTGCTAAGGACAAAAGGCAATCTCAGCTCAACCCCCAGGATCCTGTAACTCTACATTAGCATATAAAAATTCTTTGGGGGGCATCAGATGGCTCAGTTGGTTAAGTTTCTGCCTTTGGTTCAAGTCATGATCACAGGGTCCTGGGATTGAGCCCTGGGATTGCTTTTCCCTCTGCCTGCCACTCCCCCTGTTTGTGCTCTCTCTTTCTGTCAAATAAATAAATAAAATCTTAAAAAAAAAATTCTTTCTTTAACTTCCTTTATCTCTCCCCACCAAGATACATGTTGGCAATCATCCCCCAAGCATATGACCCACCAATATACATCTGAAGGGTCTCATGACTCAAGTTTTATTAGATAGCAATAAAGGACCCTTCCTGCACAATAGCTAAGGTCCTGGAAACCTTTCCAAAATTCCTAAGAGACTTATGCTATCCCTAACTTCCTTCCAACTTGAAAGTATACAATGGGCCACTCTTCATGACCCCAGTGCAGCTCTTTTCTGCCAATGGGTCCTGTCCCAGTGCTATAATAAAATCACCTTTTTGCACCAAAGATATCTCAAGAATTCTTTCTTGACTGTTGGCTTTGAACCCTGATATCTTTTCCTATACCACCATCAATTCACAGTCCCTTCTTTCTTTCCTAGAGGTAATAGTATTTTTATATTTACAGTAATAAATTTATTTTCTTTATACTTTTACCTGCTATGTATGCATTCCTAAAGAATATGATTACATTTTTAAAAAGCTATATTTATATTAAAGCCTATTTTTTAAAAGCTGCATAAGTGGAATCATGCTATAGTTATTCTTCAGTGTCTTGCTTCTTTTGCTAAGATTGTATGTAAGACTCATTTGGGTTGTGGCATTTTGCTACAGTTTACTCACTACCATTGTTCCTGTGGCCTTTGGACTCTCTAAGCAACAGAAATTGACAAGAGGTCAAACAGGAGTTTCAGGCAGAGCTTTTTTCTGGCTTATGCTGGAGTACAAGAGAGCACAAAAGAAAGAATCCTCAGGCTGAGTTTCCAAGGAGAGGTCAGGAGAGTTTCTTAAAGAAATTTAGGTGAGAAAAGGTTGATGTCTAAGCATGGAGAGGTGGGTATTTTTAGCACCTGTGCACTTAAAAGTCATGCTTCCTCATGCATTGTGTGTCTAATTAATATGTACCATCTGTATCCCTGTATATGATTGTTACTATTAGAATGAGGGGAAAAGTCAGTGAGAATTTGGCTCTGGGGTCCATCTTGGTGCAGGCCAGTCTTTGTAGTTGAGTCCCTGCTTTCAGTAAGCGTTCTGTCTCCCTTACTGCAAGGTGTGCTACTCAAGGGCATAAAGTTTTAGCCATCGAGGAATGTTGGATTTAGTGGTCAAGGTCAAGAGTCCAAGTCCAGTCCCTGCTCTGTGGATCATAGCATAGAGTTCATATAGTGTTCCATTGTACTCTATTGGTGACCAGCATTTGGGTTACAGATTCATCTTTTGAGTTGATCCTATGATCTTTCCAGTTCAATCTTTTGTTGTGATAAATTAATTGATTTTAATGCAAATCCAATTTCACATTCCTGGGTTTTGCAACTATTTTCATTTTTGAAATTAGCCTTATTTTTCCCTTTACATACCATCCTTACTGAGTTTTAGAATCAAGGATACGCTATCCTCGCAAAAAGGAGTTGGAAAATGTTCCCTCCTTCTATTCTTTATAAGAGTTTGTACCAGATCGATTTCATCACTGAAATATTTCATTGTTGAATATTAGGTAGAATTTGCTGGCAAAGGACTTGATATCTGTCCCCCTACCCCTGAGGCTGATGAATGGAAATGTAGGTTTCCTGGTATGTTTTCTGACATTGGCAAATACCCTCAGTCAGCATCATGCCTAGTGACTTTCCTTGCCTCTTTGGAATTAGGTTTCCCTAATTTCCTAATTCCTAATTTGACTGGCAGTTCCCCCACTATTGTGTCAATTCTTTGGTGTTTAAATTTTTAATATCCTTAAATTGTGGGTTTTTTTTTTTTTCAAATCTGCATTTTTATTTGTTTTCAAGTCTCAGGAAGGGATATCTGAATAAATGTTTAGTTCCAGAAAGGGTCCTCTTTAAATGCAAATGGGCTTGGGAGGGTATAAATTCTTTGCATACCTGATCAATTCATTTGAGTTCATTGTGCTCCTGCTAGTTCCAGAACTGAGCTAGATAGGGCTGATCAGACAAAGGTAAGGCTAGAAGGCTGTGGCCCTAGTAAAGCAGACAGACCATGGAAGTGACCCTCAGACCTATGCTACACTAGCTTCAGGTTTTACTGGAAGAAGCAGTAGGTGGTATTGCTCCCCTGTGGCCTACCTACATCATCATTTCAGGTCTGGCTACATTGTAAATTCAGTCTCCAATGCCACCTGCTGACCCCACTTCTGGTTCCTTATCTTCTCTGGTTCTAGCACTGCCAACCAGCTCAGTTCCCATCTCTAGCACAACTTCAATCTCTAGAGCGTCACAGTTCAGCAGTCTCTGGAACCCATGAAAATACCCAGCCTTGAGTCTAAGAGAATTCACTTCAAAAGTGAAGGAATTCAGGTGTCACAACTTGGAAGAGCCATCATCTGGTGCCATGGATATCGTAGACCACCCTGGCAATCACTGGTATTTTGAAGCCGGTCACGGGCTTTCTGAGTCTGATTAATTTCAATGCATTATCGAGGCCCCTTCCTCCCTCAGACATTTCCCTATAGCTCCGTCACCACTTCCTTTTGAATGTATTTTACTCTGGGGACGCCTGGGTGGCTACTTAGTCAGTTAAGCATCTGCCTGTGGCCAGGTCATGATCTCGGGGTCCTGGAATTGAGCCCTAGTCAGGGTCTCTGCTCAGTGGGGAGCCTGTTTCTCCCTATCCCTCTGCTTGCCATTCTCACTGCTCATGCTCGCTTTCTGTCAAACAAATAAAATCTTAAAAGAAGAAGAAGAAGAAGAAGAGGAGGAGGGAGAATGTAGTTTCCTTTGAAAGTGAGAAACCTTAGCATTAGTCTCAAACACTTTCTGGAGGCCCTTAACATGTGCCTTGAAGGGAAGTGGTAATATAGAGGCAAAGAGGGATATAAGATGATAAAAGTAACTTTTTGTGGGGAATATATATAAACCTGAGAGCCAACTTTTTTTTTTTTTTTCTTTTGCACATGGACCACAACTATGCTGGAAGCAAAGACAAACTTTCCTTCTTCACGATCTATCATAAGCCAAGGCTACCCATGGCAAAACTTCTGGGATTTACCATTTTGCTGAAATGTATGAGCTATTTCCTTGTCCCTATTGCTCAAGAGTTTTTGGAATCTGGGCCACTGCCTGAAATAACCCCACAATTAAGAATCTCTATACACTCGCATTATATTGCCTTTCCTTTTCTGTTTTTCTCTAGTGTAAATAGACAAATGTTTTGAAAATCTGTATTTTGAGATATTCTGATGAGTGAAAAAGCTATTGCCAATCTGGTTGTCATCCAAACTCTAGTCCTGGTGCTGTTACTTACTAGGACTATAAACTTACGTGAGTGGCATTTAATCTCTGGACTTCGGGATTCTTATTTCTTAGACGATGAGAGTCAACTGGGTGGTATTAAGAATGTCCTTGATCTCAATGCATTTGGATGACAAGCCTACTTATAAATTCAACAGGTGAGTGGATGGACAGTTGCCATTTGGGGATGGCATTTTAGTCTGGAGCTATGAGGCTTCTAGAGCGTAGATGTCCTCCCTCCTCAT
The DNA here is from genome assembly GCF_009829155.1 of Mustela erminea. Classification (NCBI taxonomy): domain Eukaryota; kingdom Metazoa; phylum Chordata; class Mammalia; order Carnivora; family Mustelidae; genus Mustela; species Mustela erminea. The sequence goes on along the minus strand of NC_045624.1, from coordinate 86,511,792 downwards.
TCAGTTCTCTACCTGAGTTCCCAGCTGTCCACCAGAGATCATGGAGCGCCCACGTATCAGGACGGTTTGGAGGGTAAGACATGACAGATTGTGTTAGCTGTTGAAGAGAGCCCCAAATGTCTTTGTTTTACTGCACTTATTTTGTGACACCATTTCATTTATTTTTTAAATATTTATTTATTTGAGAGAGAGACAGAGCGTGCATGTGCACAAGCACATGAGGGGTGAGGGAGAGAGGCAGAGGGAGAAGCAGACTCTCTGCTGAGCAGAGAGCCCACTCAAGGCTGGATCCCAGGACTCTGGGACCATGACCTTAGCTGAAGGCAGATGCTAAACCAACTGAATGACCCAGACACACCTGCCATTTCATTATTGCCTAGATAAGCTCAGATGTCACTTGTAGACCTTTTAGCCAGTCACTGTAGCAGCTCTGCTTCCATTTTAGTTAACATTTTTTGGCCTGCCAGTCTACTGCGATTGCCATGCACATGCATGCACAGAAGAGCTTCATGTGATGTATTTCCGATAATTAACAGGGCAATAGGACATGAGCTCGTATATTGCATGAAAACTGGGCCACAAACTCAGGTACTCAAGAAATATCACTCTTCCATTTCCCTCTCTTTAATGTTTCACTTTCAGCTCTAAGCCCCGTCCCACCAGCATAGCAGAAGACTCCACTCCAGTTACTTTGGAGTCTCTTGGTTCTCCATCCTTCATTATCATCCTCAAGTTATGCCAAAACCTCAGACATGTTCACAGTGGACAGCGCTAGACTGTGAGAAGTGGGAAGGCGGACACTCTGATCATCAGCCATTGGTTTACATACGTCACAGTCTTCTGTAAGGTAGCTTCTCTGAGTTCTCCAATGTTTCCTCCAGGTCCACGACCTCCCAATAGTATCATGTCACTCACGGGTGAGGCCTAGAACCTCAAATCTTATGTTTTCCAAGACCAGTGTTTTCCTTTTCTTCTTCTTTTTGAAAAATTTTATTTATTTATTTGACTGAGAGAAAGAAGGAGGGAACACAAGCAGAAGGAGTGGGAGAGGGAGAAGCAGGCTTCCTGCTAAGCAGGGAGTCTGATGAGGAGCTTGATCCCAGGATCGTGGGATCATGACCTGAGCCGAAGACAGACGCTTAATTACTGGGCCACCCAGGTGTCCCTAGATCATTGCTTTTCAACAGGGACAGTTTTGTCCCCAGGAACATTTGGCAATATCTGGAAACATTTTTGATTGTCACAACTTGGAGTGGTAGGGTGCCACTGGAATTTAGTGAGTAAACACCAGGAATGCTGTTAAATATCCTACAATGCAAGGATGCACGACTTCTGTGCTACCAAAGAATTATCCATCCAAGATGTTAATAATAATGAGACTAAGAAATTCCACCCTGACTACTCATAAAAATTACCTAGAGCATTTTCAAAAATACCTATTCCTAAAAGAAAACAAAAACACCTTATTCCTGGGCCCAAACCAGAATATTTAAATCAATCTTTGGAGGTGAACTTGGATATTGCTATTTAAAAACAAGAAAAAACAAACAGCAAAACCAAACCAAAACAAAAATAAATCTTAACAAACAATACATAAATAAATAAATAACAAAAAATTCTTTCCATATTATTTGACATGCAGTTATGTTTGATCTGTCTCAGGACACTCTAGACCACTTGGCTCTTCTTTATCTCAAAAGGGTCTTCTTTTAATCTGTGGGAGCCTCTCTCTCCCTTCTATTTCTTTCAGTCCACTGTTTCATGCTTAGGATTTCATTTATCCTTTTACAGATTTTATTTATTTATACGACAGAGAGAGACACAGCAAGAGAACACAAGCAGAGGGAGTAGCAGGTTTCCCACTGAGCCAGAAGCCTGATGTGGGGCTTGATCCCAGGACCCTGGGATCATGACCTGACCCGAAGGCAGACGCTTAACAGATTGAGCCACCCAGGCACCCAGCTTCTGCTTTTAGAGATAGTAGGTCTTTCAGACTATCTTTGGAATTCCTGCCTTCTCCTTACTCTCCCATAGTCAACCAAGCATAGAGTTTACTACTGAATTAATAGAAGAAAATGAACAGGAAAATGCTGGGGAGGTGGGCAGAATATGAAATAATGTTTCCAAATATTACCCAGGCACATACTTCACAAACAGTCCAAAATTTCTTAAAAACCAGCACTGTTATCCTCCACTGAAGCACCTGAATGAGTTCTAATTGATCTCTTTAAAAGGATTCCTTTAGGGCACCTCACTGGCTCAGCAGCAGGTAGAGCTTGTGACTCTTGATCTCGGTGTTGTGGGTTTGAGCCTTAAGTTGGGTGTAGAGATTGCGAAAAGTAAAATCCTAAAAATATTACACTTATAAGCATTTCTTTATAGGTTTAAATTTTTATAGTTTTGCCAAATGCTCATCCAAGTGTATAAGTTCACTCTTACAATTGTTACAGGTCCATTCCAACAGGATATTCTGCCATCAACTCACCCTCAACATTTCCAAAGCAAGTTAATCGTCTTTCATTTCAAATGTTCCCTTTTTCTTCCCCACCTCCTTCTTCATTTCTGAATTATCTTAAAGAGGATAGCATTCCGCCATCACTCAGGGGTGAAAAAGTTGAATCGCTTTTGATAACTCTCAGTCCTTCATCTGCTGATTCTATTACATTATCAAGCTCCATTGTTTTAATTTATTATTATTTATTTTTTTAAAGATTTTTATTTATTTATTTGACAGACGGAGATCACAGAGAAGCAGGCAGAGAGAGAGAGGAGGAATCAGGCTCCCCGCTGAGCAGAGAACCTGATGTGGGGCTCTATCCCAGGACCCTGTGATCATGACCTGAGCCAAAGGCAGAGGCTTCAACCCACTGAGCCACCCAGGTGCCCCCAAGATCCATTGTTTTTAAAGATGTGCCTTACTCCTACCTCATTTTTCCAATTCCTACAGCTACGACCTTAGCCCATGACCCTGTCGCCACATGCCTATGATACTGTAATATTTTCTATCATACTTGGCCCCATCGATTGCCATGTTCCAGGATATTTAAGTCATTAAGCCCTACTTTCACCAACTCATTGTTCTGCTGAAGAAATCCCCCACTGTGAGTTGGATCAATTCCAAACTCTCCTGTGTTACCTTCAAGTCCTCTACAAGTTGGTTCTTTCATGTGTCTACTCTCTCTAAGCCCATAAAAATGCTACCAGTGAGGCTAAGACCTAACTGTTACCGATACCCACCAGGGCCATTTCTGGAGGTGATGATGCAGATGATCTGTTATTGAAGTGGGACTGCAACTCCTGACCCTGCATCAGGCTGCCTGCCTCTCTGAGACAGATCAGTCAGTCCGTCCTCCACACAGAGACCAGAGGTGAGTCTTCTAGGGGTTAGGGTAGGACTGTGATATCAAGAGTCCCCCTACTCAGGACATGAAAGGGAATAGCAAAGGTCACTCCCACCTTTAAGGATACAAAGGATTCAGTATGGACGTTCCTCAGAAAGTTGAAAATAGAGCTACCCTATGACCCAGCGATCACACTATTGGGTATTTACCCTAAAGATACAAATGTAGGGATCCTAAGGGGCACATGACCTGAATACTTATAGCGGTCATGTCCACAATAGCCAAACTATGGAAAGAACCTAGATGTCCATCAACAGATGAATGGATAAAGAAGATATGAGACACACACACACACACACACACACACACACACACACAGAGTGGAATACTATGCAACCAATAAAAGAAATGAAATCTTGCCATTTGCAATGACGTGCATGGAACTAGAGGGTTTTATGTTGAGCAAAATAAGTCAATCAGAAAAAGACGATTATCATATGATCTCTCTGATATGAGGAATTTGAGAGGCAGGGTGGGAGGTTGTGGGAGGTAGGGAAGGAAAAAAATGAAACAAGATGGGATTGGGAGGGAGACAAACCATAAGAGACTCTTAATCTCACAAAACAAACTGAGGGTTGCTGGGGAGTGGGGGGATAGGGACAGGGTGGCTGGGTAATGGACATTGGGGAGGGTATGTGCTATGGTGAGTGCTGTGAGATGTCTAAGCCTGATGATTCACAGACCTGTACCCTGTGGCAAATAATACATTACATGTTAATAAAAATAATTTTTAAAAAAAGATACAAAGGGGGGCGCCTGGGTGGCTCAGTGGGTTAAGCCGCTGCCTTCGGCTCAGGTCATGATCTCAGGGTCCTGGGATCGAGTCCCGCATCGGGCTCTCTGCTCGGCAGGGAGCCCGCTTCCCTCTCTCTCTCTCTGCCTGCCTCTCCATCTACTTGTGATTTCTCTCTGTCAAATAAATAAATAAAATCTTAAAAAAAAAAAAAGATACAAAGGATTCAGGGCTGGTGGTTCCCACCATATTCTCATGTCATTCAGCAGTTCAGTCCTGCAAAATCAGACAGATGAATATGGACTATGGCAAATTCAACCAAGGAAGAGCAGCAGGTCACTATGGTGTCTCTCCTGGGGCAGATTAATGCAGCCTAGACATACAGTAAGCAGTCATTGATCTGGTAAGTGCATCCTTTTTCACTGTTCTCACAAAGAAAAATCAGGAATAGTTTATACTAATGTGTCACAGACAAGAGGACACATTTATGTCTTGATCCAGGCTATAGTAACTTTCTTACTCTCTGTCATAGTCTGAAGAATGTGGAACATCTGGACATTCTGCAGAACATCTCATGGGTCCACGACAGCATGAGATCATGTTGATCACACTGGGTTGAGCGAGAAATGTTAAGTATACTCACATTCCAGAGAGTAAGAAATTGATGGTAAAGTACAAACTCTTGACTCCCTTCCATCAAGTGTGGATGACTCTGAAGGAACATCCCAACTCCACCGCTACCTGTGGAATGAGCTCAATCCTCTCTTGCAGCTTCTTCACTAATCAATTTCTCCTCAGTGCAGCTCTAATTCCTTCCCTGCCTCACAAGTGTTGGGTCCACAGTGCAGGCTGCAGTAAGCCTCCTGCATGCAAATATCCCAGAGTCCTCTCAGGGGAAACCCAAGCCTAAGATTATGACTAAGATAAGATCTTCAAATAATGAGAGAGTCAGCAGGTAATATCAACCAGAGAAGAAGAGAATGGAAGATTCTGATGACTCAAAGTTCTGAGCTGGTATTTGCAGGAGGGAGGAAAGAGGAAGAATGGTCTGCAAGGGGCAACGAGAGCCAACAACCACCTACAAGCCCTGCTGCACAGAGTGCGGGCAGGAAAGCAGCCTTCACTGGAGAGTGCCAAAGCAGAAGCAGAGTCCTGAGGGGACTGCCACCTTTGGGTGAGGGAAATGTTCAGAGAAGATTGAGATTTCCTGATGACGGAGCATGAGTTTCCGAGAACTTGCAGGAAGAGAAGGAGTGAGATCAAATCTGAAAGGAGAATATGCCAAATTGCTTGGAGAGTGCATGGAAGCATAGATCACCTGGCCTTCTGGACTCCTCCTGTCACTCAAGGAAGCAGGGGTAAAGAACAGAATGAAATTAGCCGTGGGATTGTCAGAGCAGGGCAGGCATGAGAGGCTCTGCCTGTGGGTGGGAAGGACAGGGGAGGGAGTTGGCAGGCATGTTGGGGTCCTATTTCCTTCCAGCAGAGTTGATGTAAGGCTGGGATGGAATGGAATGGAATGGATAGAATGGATAGAATGGAATGGCTGCCACTGAGCATTAGACACTCTGCAGCTCTTCAGTTCTGCACAGGGGAGAAACAGCATTGGCTTCCTTTAAAACTCGCAGCACATTTATGAGATCAGGTGAATGATTTTATTCTTTCTCACAAACACCACAATCAGTAACTGAGACATTTACTCCCCATCACAGAAACTTTCCCTAATTGCAGACATAGCATCAAATTAAAGATGTTTGGTTATAATAAGAAGCTTCAGAAATTGAAGTTGTCAAGCAAAAATATCCACGTTAATCTCAGCTTTGTTAAACATACACACACAAAGGGGGAAAATGGTTATCTTCCAAGTGGAAAGAATAAAATCATCAAGAAATGAAAATATGTTCATATTTGTAAGCAGCTGAGATGAGGAATAGACATAGGAAGAAATAAGGAGTAAATTCAAAATATAATCCTGGTGTTTTTTTCTGTAAGAATGTTTATGTTTGTTATTTTTGTAAAGCATTTCTTCTGACAACTTCAATGACTCTTGAACAAAACCTTTCTTTTCTGCGCAAAGAACTGATCAAATACCTATGCAGGAAAGACCTTAATTCCTTTGGGGGTTGGGGGGGGGCTAGTGAGGACGACTATTTATTTATTTATTTATTTATTTAAGATTTTATTTTTTTATTTGACAGTCAGAGATCACAAGTAGGCAGAGAGGCAGGCAGAGAGTGAGAGGGGGAAGCAGGCTCCCACGGAGCAGACAGCCCGGTGCAGGGCTCGATCCCAGGACCCTGGGATCCTGACCTGAGCCGAAGGCAGAGGCTTAACCCACTGAGCCACCCAGGCACCCCTATTTATTTTTTATTTAATGGTTTTTATATTTATTTTTTATTATGTTCAATGAACCAAACTTAATTCTTTTTTTTAAATATTTTATTTATGTGAGAGAGAGAGAATGAGAGAGAGCGCGCTCACGCAGGTGTGAGTGCATTGGAGCCAAGTGACGGGGAAGAGGTAGAGTACAGAAGGGGAGGGTGAAGCAGACTCCAGACTGAGCAAGAAACCAGATGCAAGATTCAGTCACAGAACTCTGGTCTCATGACTTAAGCCCAAGACAGACATTGAACCAACTAAGTCACCCAGGTCCCTTGGAAAGACCTTAATTCTAAACCCATCTTTGCCCTGAGTAACCTGGGGGTAAAAATCATTGATGTATCAATTCATTCACAAAACAAGTATTTGTTTTATACCATTGTGTTCCAGGCACTGCAGTTAGTCTTGAAGAGAAAGCTATGGAGGAGATGGAGACACTTCTTCCCCTGAGATCTGAGGTTAAGTAGCCCGAAACAAAGAGACTACATTTCAGCCTGATGGGTGCCAAAGGAGAAAGCTCTGGAGCTCTCCCTGAGCACACAGGAGGGGCCCTACCTTAAGATAAGTAGGAATGAGAAAGTAAGATGAAGAGAAGGGTATGTGAGGCAGAAGCACAGCTCTTGAAAATATAGGGGGGATCTCGGCAAAACAGACTTAAATATTTGATATGTGTTGGGGGCGGAGGGAAGCAGCTAGAGTATTATTACCAGGGGAAGTTATTTCGTCTTTGAGGGTGGTGAGTCATTGATCGCATCTGCATTTTAGAAGGATCACTCAGACTACTGAGTTTAAAAAAAAAAAAAAAAAAAAAAAAAGTATTGGGGAGGGGCCTGAAGGGGAGAAGCCAACTTCGCTTAATTTAAAACCAGGTGATTTTTCAGATTTTCCTTTCTACCACAAACGTTCCATGATTTGATGAGATAAATCATACAGACATTCTATAAGTAATCACTGGGTCATTCAGAAGAGCCACAGATTATCACAAGGGCTAACATTTATTACAAGCCTACTACAGATCAAGACTTGTTCTGGGCACTTGATATTAATCAATGAGTTTTAAAACCCATCATGACCCTCTGACATATGTTCTGTTATTATTGCCCCCACTTTACGGAGAAGGAAACTGAAATATAGTGAGGGTATTCAGTAAGTGGCGAATGTGGACTTGGTGCCAAGCAGTCGGGTTCCAGTGCCCAGACTTTACACCTTGGGATGGAAATATACTTATTGCTTTCCTTCCCATTATTCAGAAATTTCATGTCCTACAGGAAGTGTTTCCCAGGTGAAATGAGAAGGGATCTTCCTTCATGAGTAGGAGTGATAACGTGTAATCTGTACCCAAAGTTGGGATATATCCAAGTTGGAAAGGAGGAAGATAACTGAGCTGATTTTTTTCAACGTCTGTACTCCGAGACCAATTTTGTTTTGTCATTAATTCTCTTTCCAAATTCCGCCACCACCAAATTTAATTGGTTAACGAATGCTTCCTCTGAGTAATAAAATTAGAGAAAGAAAAGTGTAAGAAGCAATGTGAGCCTGTGAGCATGTCTTTTATAAATGGAGAGGTCCTTTTTTTTCTTAACCAAGTGTAATTATTCCTGATTTTCAACTGAACTGAAAGTGGCCTGCTTTGTGGTGCCTGGGTGGCTCAGTCAGTTGGGTGTCTTCCTCTGGCTCTGGTAGGGATCTCAGCATTCAGAAATGGAGCCGCACATCTGGCTCTCTGCTCAGTGGGGAGCCTGCTTCTCCCTCTCCTCCCTACTCCTGCTTTCTCTTGCTATCTCTTTCTTTCTCCAATAAATAAATAAAATCTTTAAAAAAAAAAAAAAGAAGAAGAAAAGAAAATGGCCTACGTTAAGTAAATTCAATGCACAACAAACTGGAATACACTTTGATATCCCAGGTTTGGTGGTGCAAAGTGTCATAGGTCTTGTTAAAATTACTCTTAATGACAGTTTGAGAAAGACCAGTAGCTTCTAGGCAGCCTGGTGCTTCAAGTGAATAAACTGTCCATCTTCGTGATTTTTCAGAGAAGAAATGGTCCCTGAAAATTGGGAGCCATTAATATACTAAGACATCAATTCGAAAAAACCACCTGTATTTTAACCTAGCAGCAATGTTCCTGACACACTCAATAGTTTAAATTCCTAACATGTGGGTCCAGCTTGGGGAAATTTATCTAAGTGGTCTGCATTGGAAATGCTTCTTATTTTATTAATTACTTTGGTAAAACATTATTCAAGATCCCAAGAGTCTATTTTTTCCCTTTCCTTCTTAGGTTTTGGTGTTTTCTCTCACTCTCCATCTCAGGTTATTTTATCCCCACCATAGGAAACAAAGTGTTAAGAGTTTACACTTACAAAAACACACACATCACACCATGCAGTGTTAGGACACGTCATATTTCTCTTTTAACAGAGGAATCAGAATGTAAAAGGCAGAGAGAAAGTAAGGACATGTGTGTTAGGAAACTTACTAGGAGGTTGGTAAGAATGGAGGACAGGATGTCAATGCAAAGGATAAAGATATTTATCCTACCACAGATAAAGGTAGGAAGTTATGATAAGAAGGAACACTCTGCAAAAAAAAAAAAAAAAAAAAAAAAAAAAAAAAAAAAAAAAGAAGGAACACTCTGGGGGCGCCTGGATGGCTCAGTGGGTTGGGCCGCTGCCTTTGGCTTGGGTCATGGTCTCAGGGTCCTGGGATCGAGTCCCGCATCAGGCTCTCTGCTCAGCAGGGAGCCTGCTCACCCCTCCCTCTCTGCCTGCCTCTGCATCTACTTGTGATCTCTCTCTTTCAAATAAATAAATAAAATCTTTAAAAAAAAAAAAAAAAGTAGGAACACTCTGAGAGTCTTTGCCCACCATGCAAATGATGTAAGCTTTGTTCTCTAGAGGATGAAGAGCCAGTGAAGATGTTCCAGTAGAGAAGATAACACTTGCTGGGAGCTGTGGAGGGAGAAGGAATGGGGGTGGTAGTGGGAATGACTGGTGGGAAACCAACCGGAAGACTTTCAATAGTCCAGGTAAAAGATGAAGGTGCCCCAAAGTGAGTCAGGAGTGGAAGTGGGAAAATGAGAGGATAAATGATTCTAGAGGTTTTTTGTTTTTCTAAAAGATTGTATTCATTCCTTTGAGGGAGAGATTGAGCACAAGCAGGGGGAGAGGCAGAGAGAAAGGGAGAAGCAGGCTCCCCACTGAGCTGGGAACCCGACATGCGACTGGATCTCAGAACCTGGACATCATGACCTGAGTCAAAAGGAGACACTCAACCATCTGAGCCACCCAGGGGCCCCTGATTCTAGAGTTTTAAAGGCAATGGAATTCTATGTGAGCGAGGCAGAGGAAAAAGTCTAAAGTGACTTGTAAGTGACTTACAGTTTGATGTTATACCTGCACTGATAGAGGGTAAGGTCTAAGCTAGAGAAATCAATTAAGAAATTATTAACACAGAGGTAGTAAGTGAAGAATGAACATTTAATGAGCACATATCATGTGGCAGAACCAAGATCATCTCTTTGTGAAATTTATAGTTTCGCATTTTTTAAAAGAAGATTTTATTTATTTATTTGTCAGAGAGAGAGAGAGAGATCACACGCAGAGCTGAAGGCAGAAGGAGAAGCAGTCTCCCTACTGAGCAAGGAGCCCAATGCAGGACTCCATCCCGGGACCCTGGGATCATGAACTGAGCTGAAGGTGGATGCTTAACTGACTGAGCCACCCAGGCATCCCTCATATTTATTTCTTATATAGACTTGATGACTTACATATGATTAGCTCTATCTTACTGAGGACAAGGAGACAGGTGCAGAGAGGTCAATAATTTGCCTGAAATCACATAGCCAATAAGGGCTAGAATCAACATTCCAACCAATATTTCTGGGAGCTCATGTTACTTCCATTCTCCACGGTGCTCTGGGAGATTGACAAAGAGAGAGGACAAAGAATCGAAGAGGTGGGGGTGCCTGGGTGGCTCAGTGGGTTAAGCCACTGCCTTTGGCTCAGGTCATGATCTCAGGGTCCTGGGATCGAGTCCTGCATTGGGCTCTCTGCTCAGCGGAGAGCCTGCTTCCCTCTCTCTCTCTGCCTACTTGTGATCTTTCTCTGTCAAATAAATAAATAAAATCTTAAAAAAAAAAAAAGAATCAAAGAGGTGAGTGGAGCTAGAGAAGTCCTACAGACTGTGGTCTGAAAGTGAGGAGAAATTAGGAGTGGGATCATAAAGGCAGCATGATTCCAAACTGTCGGCATGATCGTCACTGCTCGGAGATGAACGATAGAAAAGTGGTTGTTGGAGATCTTAGGAGAGCAGTCTCCATAGTGTGGTGCCCCATTGCTGGTGCATGAGGGAAGACTTCGATAGATAAGGAGGGGCTGTAAGTACAGATGGCTTTTTTTCCTGAGTCTGGCTGTGGCTGGAAGGAGAAAGATGGAGAGCTATGTCCAGGGGGCTCAGATTTTGTTTGCCTATATAATTAGTTTGGAGATAAGGGAGTTTACCAAATTCTGTGCTGAGAAGGACCCCATGGTCAAAGAGAGGGGTGGCAGATCCAGGAGAAGAAATTACCTATAGAGTAACATCTTTCAGGTGACAAGAGAAATCTCATTCTGGAGAGAAATGGCAGCCTCTGATAAGGGAAAAACTGTACTCTAAGATGGCCAACCAAACCAGCAAGGGGATTTCAGACCCTGTCTCAAAGCCCTTCCCCATTCTCCTTCCCCACCCTATCTCCCTTGCATGCCCCAAAAGTACCAAGTATGCCGAAGTAGAAATAGTGTAAATTATCCTGTCTGCTCGTGCTGATGGCTCAGACCTTTGGAAATCATTCTTCTCTGAGCCCACCAGTGTTAAATAAACCTCCAATCCTCCAAGGTCTCCTGGGTTCTTCCATCAGGATCCAGTCCGCTTTCAGTAACATTTGGTTCCCTGACCGGGAAACCCAACCACGCTGGCCCATTTTTGCCACCGCTTTGGGGCAACGGTGGGTCCATGACAGAACGAGGAGTCCTAAGGGACAAGGCACGCCCTGCCTAATTTCCAGCAGTCTCCTGCTAGGTCGCCTCAGACTGCCCCCACCCTGCCGTTCCCACAGGACTCCCACAGGTGAAGACCTGTCCCAATGTCGGATTCCGGTAAGGCCTGGGACCCCAGTACCCAGTCAGGCCCACCTGTCAGGATGGAAGGGGAAACTGATCACTTCACAGAGACCTCTTAGACGTCTCACAGGTAGGGCTTCCCAGTTAAGGAAGTGCCTCAGCTCAGGAATGCCCTGAAAAAGGGGATCAGAAAGGAATTTCTTTTTTTTTTTTTTTTAAGATTTTATTTATTTATTTGATAGACAGAGATTACAAGTAGTCAGAGAGACAGGCAGACAGAGAAGAGGAAGCAGGCTCCCTGCTGAGTAGAGAGCCCGATTTGGGGCTCGATCCTAGGACCCTGAGACCATGACCTCAGCCGAAGGCAGAGGCTCAACCCACTGAGTCACCCAGGCGCCCCCAGAAAGGAATTTCTGAAAGGAATTCGACAGGTCAGGGCCTCCTAGGGTGGGAGGAACTGTAATAACTTCGGTGTGAATGCATGAGTGAATGTGCAGTTTGACCTGGCTTGTCTGGTGGACTGACTCTGTGGCTCCACAGGCGGGCATCCTTAGGGTCCCCAGAAGCCTATGGAGTCCGAGTGGGTCCTGACCTGTTTCTGTAGTGACCTCATAAGGTCTAAGGCGAGCCCGTTCTGGGCACCATTCTGGGGTTTATATGGACTTGCTACAGACAAGAGGGCATCTGACTGGTCTCTCTTCTGAAGGGACACCCACCCTTTTTTGTCTTTACATCAGTGACACAGGGAGAGAACACACAGGGTGGACAAGAAAGCCCTTGCTCATCATGGGTGGGAGCTCTTCAAAACATACATACAGTCTGAGACTGATGCTCAAAAATTTTAAGAAGGGATTCTCAGGAGACTTTGGAGTCAAAACGTCTCCTGGAAAATTAGGCACAGTATGTGAGCCGGAATAAGCCACCTTTGGTGTCAACTGGCCCTCCGAGGGTGCTGTGAGACACCCCCACCAGGTCCAGGTCATTTACAAAATTATGGTCGAGACTCCTGGACACCCTGCCCAATTCCCATTTATTGATTCTTGGCTTCAGATAGCCCAAACTCTGCCCCCATAGGTCCAATTCTGTGCTAATAGGAAGGACCAAAATAGGATATTTGCAACCCAGGTAAAGGAGCCCAAAGGCTGTGAGGAAGCAAAGCCTATCAGGGAGGCCCCACCTGGGGGCATCAGAGGCAGCAACAGGGATGAGCTCTCGACATGGATGACCCCGTCAAGAACTGTGGGGACCAGAGTCCTCCTCTTACCCAGGGCCTAAAGCTGAGCTGCAGGAAGACAGTGCTCTTGCTGCTTCTAAGTGGCATGTGTGGGGAGATCTCTGATTTAGCACCTCTGACAGCCCCCAGGAAACTTAATCCAGACAGAAACAGGATGTAAAATAACAGGAGCTCTCCTACTTAAATTTAAGGTTGGGGGGGGTGGTTCTGGGTGGCTCAGTTGGTTAATCGTCTGCCTTCCACTCAGGTCATGATCCCAGGCATCCTTCAGGACAGGGACTTTAAAGAATATTCCCAAGCAGCTGCCGAAACTCCCTTTGTTTCCGGGGAATTCCCTGTCTTCTCTGGCCCTCCCCCCCTTGTTGGCAGGAAATCATGGAGACTGCTCCTCTGGAGTTGATGATCTCCTGAACTGGGAACCCTCCCTCTGCCTTCTGGCAGCACTTTGTCTCTTCAGGTTCCTCCATTCCCCTTCTCTCAGCTCTGCACCTTGGGTGCAACCTGCATTACTGGCTTCTACACCATCCTCGGTGCCTCAGGCACAATGGCTCCTTCTTTCTTCCTGGTCAAGGAGCAAAAAGAGCGTCCCTTGGACCTAAACCACCCACTACAGATTTCCCCACATGTCTCAGGTGAAAATTGACCATGGGGAGGATCCAGGTGGAACATAATTCAGTATTTTAACGAAGTTTGTTGGTTTAATTAAGATAAAAAGTTCTTTTAAGCCAGCAGCAGTAAACGTGAAACTTACTCTGTGGAGGTTTGCCAAAAGTCACATGAGCTCATATTACCTCTGTTGCAATTTGTTAGCAAAAAGATGACCAAACTGATGGTTAATTGTCTGTCTCAAAGTTTTCATGCATGATTGTTAAGATAGCTTTCAAAGTCTTTGGTAACCTGAAACTTCAAAGTTTTGCTTGGGTGATAAATGAAATTAAATTCATTGGACATCTAGATCTTTTCCAAATAGGATAAAGTGCTAAGTCATTAATTACTGGACATAGGTTTGTGCTTTTGACTTCTTATTGGAAAGAAATGAAGGACATTTAAATCTGTTGGTAAACATGTTTTGTGCTTAACTGATTCCCAGATTTGCCATCCAACGAATTCTGGTGTAACAGTTCACAATTGGTTATTCCTTAGTCTTCACTGGAAATTAAGGTTTCTAAAGAGTGCAAAATTCTGCTTACTGTAACTAAGACTGATGGAAATAAGGGAAACAACCCTATATGTGGAAAAGTAGGAGATATGTAAGAAAGATAAGGAATGGGAATGCATTTTTGTTGAAGGTAAAAGAAGGTAATTTTGTCCTAAATGAGATGGTTGTATGGAAAGAAATGACTTGGGACAAAATCTCAATGTAAAGGAAAGTAAAAGGAGGTTTATGGAGGGAAAACTTTGGAACAGCATTTTAGATGTGGTCGGGGTGGACCAAGGTTGAAATGAATGGATTGTAAAGTACATTGGTATAAGATTGAAAGTCTGCTTTCTCTCTGTTCAAAAAGACAAAGTATTCTCCATTTGTTGGTCTGCTCTTGATTAGAAAATACAAATCATTGTTTTCTCTCTGCCTGCCTAGAAAAACCAGTTTCTACGTCTTGCCTTTATCAGGTCTTTAACATCCTAGTCCTATGTAGGCATGTGCTTTAAAAGGTTCTAAGGTTTTTATAAAAAATAAAAAATTAAAAAAAAAAACATTCATTGAATTTAAAAAAAAAAAAAAGGTTCTAAGGTTTTAACAAACTTCCCCAAGATTTAAATCATGAACAAAATCTTGTTGACTAATTAGGCTTGCTTGTTTGGTATGTAACGTTCTGGTTCTGGCTATTGAAATGTTATGGATCATAGAATAACTGAGTTTCCTTGTCCATTGTATCATAGTGAACTCTCCTATCAGATCATTAACAATGTCCATTTCTGAGTTTTTTGTCCTTTATAATTGTTCTTATTATCTTGCAAAATGAGTTTCATCTTCAAAGAGGTTCATATAAAGGACTTTTTGGACAATACAGGTATTCAGTATCTTTAAGATCAGAACTGAAATGAGCAAAAATCTCCAGAACTAAGTAAATGCTGCATTCAAACTGAACAAGAATCAATAACATGGTACCAAATGAACTAAAGAGACAATTATAGTTTTGTAATCCTTGTTTGAAAAACATTGCTGGTTCCTTAATGTTCACTTCCTGATTAAGGAAACTTAAGATTTCTATGACTTACAGAAACATGATAAAATCATCATTCATAAGCAAATTAAAGCATTCAACTTTTCTATCTAAACCCTCTGAAAGTCAAAAGATCTCAGCAAGTATACCTTCTTCCATGGCAGTCTTAGTCATTTGCATAAGTTCAATAAGAATCTGTTCTTGTAACAGGACACTGTTGAAAACATTGGTTATTTTACCAAGGCTTTGCCTGGAATGTCTTATTCGAGAGACAAGCATAGACTCAGATATGACCAAAGAGCTTTAAGGAATGGAGGTTGACTTTATTAAACATGGAGCCAAAAAGCCCCTTGGAACTGTTGGCCTGACACCTTGCTTCCAGAGTTCCCAGCAGTCTCACCAGGTGAGTAAAGAATATCACTTCCTGGCAGGTGTGGGAACCTCAGGATACCCTGGGGACCTCAGGAAGAGGAATCTGCCTAAATCTACAGGTATTGCAAGCATGTCTGATGGCAAGTACGTGGCTTGGCTTCTGGTCTGGAAACGAAAAGTTCCACCTAGAGATTCCTTATAAGAAGTTCCCGCAAAGCAGATTCTAAAATATTTGTATGATCGCTCACTGTTCTTGCTGAGCTTATGTAAATAATGAGGCCAAGTTTGTTAAAACTGGACTTGTTTTCAAATAAATTAGTCCTGATTTGGCTATCTCTGGAAATCAGGGTTATTTTAGAGAGAAGAATCTTATATAAATAACCTACCTTTGTGGGTGTTAAATTCTAGATTTTGATGTCTTTAAATGTTTGTTGTTTACCTAACCTAAACAGCTGAAGGTAAACTTCAGAGAAGTTGTGCAATAGCTCATTTAGACAATCTTCTTGCTTTTTATTCTGTGGTCATAATAATAACAGGACCCTATGGCATGTGATTAAACAACTGGAAATTGGGATAGATTTCCCAACAATTGTATAACTTATCACCTTGACCAATTCTATGTGGCTGGGATAATGAAATCATTCCTAAAAGCCAGAACATACCCCACTCCATAGGGTTAACTATGGACTTGTGGAGATAATGGATGACCCCACTTTCTTTATGATTGGATTGGATAATGTACTTGGGAATGCCCTTAACCTCTTGATAAGTCCTCCCCCACTTGCCAGTGATTCCTTGTGGTTATGATATTAAGGCTTTACCCCAAAGACATCTTCCTTGTTTTATCCCTTAGTCATATTTATCCTAGAAGTAGCCTATATTGAGATACAATTGCAAAGAAGGGCTTTAGCTAGGCATACAAGAGTGCTCCTGGTAAAAGAGGCCTCAAAGCTCACTATGGGATAGTCCCTGACTGTAATGACCTCACATCAGGTCCAGAGTGTCTTAGAAACCAAAGGCCATCAATGGATGCTGGAGGCCAACTTACTAAATACCAGGCTACACTTATATATATGCCTGAAACAATACCTCAACTGTCAAACTTTAAACCCAGATATCCATATGGGTGGACCTGAACATTGTACTTCTATAGAGCATAACTGTTGGAGGTCATCAATCTTATTTATTCCAGTCAACTGGATTTAAAAGATTCCCATAGCTATAATTAAGCTATGGGACTATGGGACTATAGCTTAATTATAGGCTCTATGGCAGCCCCTTTCCCCCACCCAAAATAAGTAGGCTTGGAGGAGACCTTAAACAGACTGGAAACTTAGAAGTGTCCCAACTGTTCCAGGCCCTGGGAAAAACTCTAAGGTCTATCTCCTGAGAAGCTTTAGAAAGGACCCCCTCAAACCACAGTAGACAGGGCCCCACACTGTTGTTCTAACCACCCCTACTGCCCTTAAGGTCTCAGGTGTCACCCAATGGGTCTACCACTTTAGAGTAAAGAAGGCTCATCAGTCAGACAAATCACACCAGTAGAAAGTCTAACCAGACCCTATGGACCTACTCTGGCTCCACCTTCAGTGAGACCCCCACCAACTGATGGTCCCTGGCTGTCATCCATGCAATATCACTCACCTAAGGAGTCAGACTTTATGCTGTTGATTGGACTTTCTCCCAGAAACTTATTATTGTTATTGCTTATTGGGAAACCTTAGGATGGATTGCTAAGATCATAGAAAACACTGTTACCAGGCAAGCCACTGCCCAGATACTAGTCTTGTAGGGCTGTGGCCCATAGTAGATGATAATGATGCCCTCTAAACTAGGTGTTTAAGGGGGCATCAAAGAGAGGAAAGATATGGGGAAAACTGTACTCTAAGATGGCCAACCAAACCATCAAGGGAATTCCAATCCCTGTCTCAAACCCCTTCTGGGTTCTTTCCTACCCTGTCTCCTGCACGCACCAAAAGTACCAAGTATGCAGAAATAGAAGGGTATAAATTACCCTCTCTGCTTGTGCTTGGGGCTCAGACCTTTAGAGATCACTCTCCTCTGAGCCTGCCAGTGTTAAATAAACTTCTGATCCTCCAAAGTCTACGAGCACTGCTTGGTTCTTCTCTCAGGATCCAGTCCGCATTCTGTAACACCTCCATCTTGGTTTCCAAATTTAGTCTCCTTTCTGTGTGACTAGGAGTGATTCTTTCTCTGTTGTCTTAAAGGTGACCTAATTGGTTCCATGACTTTCTTTCTTTCTTTTTTTTTTTTTTAAGATTTTATTTATTTGACACAGAGAGAGAGAGGGACAGTGAGAGAGGGAACACAAGCAGGAAGAGTGGGAGAGGGAGAAGCAGGCTTCCCGCCGATGTGGGGCTGGATCCCATGACCTCAGGAACATGACCTGGGCCAAAGGCAGTTGCTTAAGGGCTGAACCAAGCACCTGGTTCCATGACTTTTTATGTATGCTCTTGAAAACCATTTGATATCTCTAAAGCCTAATTCAAAATTCTGCTTCTGAAGGGCAGTGCCAGACGACAAAAAAGAATTTCTAATATGATTCCTGGCTTTACCAGAAACGTTTTGTGTGATCCCGGTTTCTTCGTTTCTGCTCCTTACCTCCTTAGATCCCTGAAATCTTGTAAGGATTCCAGAGATCATTGTGTTCATCTTTACATCTGTCTCGTGCTTAGCACAGTTTTATGCACACTGTGGGGATGTAAAACCATGTTGGTCTGCATCTGTTTTGATCCTGAGAGCATCAAGTTGTCTGTGAACCTCTTAAGGAAGACTTCCATTTTTATTGCATGGGAGGAAAATATCTCCCTCAGTATTTAATCCCTGCAATGTATAAGCTAGAGGTGAGCTCATATCATAATACCTAAGCAGCTTTTGTTGTATTTCTCATTAGGTGAAATTATAACAACAACTAAATAGACTGTGGTTTAGTAGTAGACGGCGCCTCTCCCAGAAACTGCTGGTTCCCCTCTCCTTCAGACTCTGCAGATGTCCTTTCCTCAACAGGCAACAAGCTGGGACAGAGTAATTGTTCATTCTATATGTATCAGTAAGTTGTTTGCAAGTGGCCATTACCAAAATGAGTTAATTAAATAATGGCATTACGATGGTGAGTTGATGTAGAATTTGACCGAGGGACAAATCCATTAACATGTTTCTGCTTGCTTCCTATTTTAGAATTCGATCAGATTAAGGCAAAACTGAGTCAAATTATCATTCAATTCAACATAAACTGAAGACAAGAGGTGCCTTCTTCTATGTGGAAAACCTATTCTATCCGATGTTTAAGTTAAATGAGATGTAATAGGCATATGTTTGGTACATATAAGATGATCCAGCTAGCCTGTGGTTGCAGAAATAAACAGCTCCCGGAAGAAGGGAAGAAGAGGAGACATGTCCAGGAGACATATTTTTCATATAGTGGCTGATTTTTTTTCAAACTCTTTATAGGTTGCTTGATATTGTGTAGTGACTTTCCTCAAATCGTATCTCTACATGTAAAGAAGTGTTGACCCACCTTCCATCTCAGTAGCTCTTAGTCTTAAGCAGTAGGGAAGGCAGAAATCCCAGAATGGAGCTGTCAGGAAGTTCTCTGCTCCAACCTGACTCAGAGATAAGAGAAAAACCTACTCCAAGATGGTGGACCAAACCAGCAGGGAATTCCAGTGCCTGTTTCAGAGCCCTTCCCGGTTCTTCTTCCCTACCCTATTTCCCATGGCGCCATAAGTAAGAAGTATTCGGAAGTAGAAAGGTATAAATTACACCCCTGCTTGTGCTTAGGGTTCAGACCTTTGGAGATCACTGTCCTCTGAGCCCACCAGTGTTAAATAAATCTCCGACCCTCCAACCCCTCTGAGGGCCACTGGGTTCCTCCATGAGGACCCAGTCCAGGTTCCCTCACACCAGGACGGAGCTGAATACCAGTCCCGTCTCTCCTGCACTGGACAAAAAGATACATCTGGCTGTCTCACACTGTATTTATTCTGCATGTGTCCCTCAGTAGACAGTCTGGTGGTCAACCGTGTTTGGAGCCCAGGGGAAGAAGAAGAAGAAGGGACTGCCTCTTTGCAGAGTGGAACAGCCTTCCTGAATCTGTAGAAGTCTTCATCGCGGCGAGTCCTTGGCGGCCATGCGCCTGAGGGGCTGTCCATCCGCAGAGATATAAAGCAGCATTCTTGGCCGCGTGTGATCAATAAATATCCTTTGGCCCCTCTGTGAATAGCAAAGAGGGTGACCTCAGTGTCACAGAAAACTTCTAATTTGGATAATTACATTCTGCTTCTCTCTGTCGCTCCCGTGGCTTAAATAGAAAATGGAATTCTTCATTTTTGTTCGTCAGCGGCCGCTTAAGTGTCACTGCTGTGAGGTGTCACTGTGGGTTGTTGAACATCTGCTGTGCCCCACTTCGGAGGTGGTTGCATTTTAATTGAATTTTGCTTTAATTGACTTGAACACACTACATAGGTAATAAATCTGTTTGCAAAATGCTCTTGAGTCTCTTAAAATACGGAGATTCACAGAAATGGGAAAACATAATAATTAGCTTTACAAAGGATATTTTGGGGATACATTTTTCTTCACAGATATTTGGTGAAACAAAGTCTATTACTGACCATTTTCCATAAAGGTACAGTAAAATGCACATTATTTTTCTTGATGAAGCTGAGAGTTTTTAGATAGCAAATCAGCCAATCAGTGAGTACATTCCCCACGCCTGCCTAGCACAGGACTGGGCTCTGACTCTTTGTAAAGAGGTGCCAAACAGATCTAAGAGTAAGTTTTTTTCTTGTGGAGGTCCTGTCTATTCTGCTACGGGAAGCATTGGTGGATACCAAAATACTGTGTGGGGGGAGAGTATAGGATGCTCGTGGCAGCGAACCACCATGCCTCCCTCCATCCTCTTATAAATATCAAACATCCCACTATTAAAATTCTGGGGAAGATCCCTTGAAATGCAAATTTATGTCTTGAGAGGACCACAAAACTATTGACTAGTCTTGCCAGTTTTTCTTTCAACATTTACTGAGAGCCTTCTATGTAGGGGGAAAACTTGCCTGTGGTATTAGCAGTATGGGGCAGGTGAGGAAATTGTCTGCAAATTGGCTGAGGTTGCACGTTTGGTAAATACAAGAAAGGGGATTCGACTCTTGGCAAACTGTTGCTGTTTTCATCTCCCCACCTGGCATTCCTGCTGATCAATTAGGTGTGGCCTTTGTCCCATAGGCTGTGGGGAATGCAAACTCATCCATAACTACAATGCCATATAACAAGAACCCTCACTGAGAGGTGTAGACTGTGGCACCAGACCTGGAAAAAGGGAATGACTAAGTCTGCCTTGGGGGCATCTGAAAAAGATTTACAGAAGAGGTGGCATTTTAGACTGGGTCTTAAAGGGCAAAGAGGGGATAAGTTTCAGAGCACAGTCGGATTTTATAAAAAGTTCTTGAGCTTTAGAATCAAGACAACTGAAGTTGGGAGTCCTAGTTCTAGCCCTTAGTCATTCTATGAATTTGAGAAAGTTTTAAAATTTTTCTAAGCATGATTTTTCCCCCTTATTTTCAAAATGTGAAAAAGAACTAATTTCTAGGAGTATTGAAGGAGAAATGAATAACACAATGGCTTGGTACACAGTGGACATTCAGTGATGACAAGCCACCTTCTCCTTTAATAAGCAGAGAGAGGGGTGCCTGGGTGGCTCAGTGGGTTAAAGCCTCCGTCTTTGGCTCAGGTCATGATCTCAGGGTCCTGGGATCGATCCCCGCATTGGGCTCCCTGCTCAGCGGGGAGCCTGCTTCCCCCTCTCTCTCTGCCTGTCTCTCTGCCTACTTGTGATTTCTGTCAAATAAATAAATTAAATCTTTAAAAAATAAAATAAAATAAAAATAAGCAAAGAGAGTAACATGTGCAAAGGTTGATGAATGTGAGAGACAGAAATTGGGTTTGGCTCCAGTAGAGGAACGGTGGGGGATCTGGAAAGGGTTAGTTAGGTGTTCTGCAAGGAGCTTGTATTTTATCCTATAGAAAGTCAGGAGCCATTAGCCATTTGCAAGCAGAACAAGGCTATGATCAGCTTTCTGTCTCAACACGACTGGTGTCAGTGGGAAGACTGGATATAATGGTGACAAGAAGGTCAGTTAGGAAGCAGTTGCAATGAGACAACTGACAAGTTTTGAGCCCCAAAACCCAGATAGTGAAAGTAGAGCTGGGAAAAGGATGGTCAGTAAATACAATGCTACTGCAATTTTTGACTTACATAAATTAAAGGGGACTTGAGATTTGTAATCAATGGATATATGTAAATGGTGCTGGTAGTAATCACTTTAGGGGAAGTATGGGAAGTTTGGGAAGGAAGGATTACTAATCTTATTTTACATAATAGAATTTGATGAGCTTTTGAACTTAGAAATTAAGGCAAAACAATGTCTCTATATAAAAAAAACTTAAATCAGCCCTCTGTACTTTGTACCAGAATGTACTAGATGTTAAGGAAAGGAACTAAGGAATGGGAGTTGGAAAGCTCTGAAGGACCAGAAGTTATGGCAGAAAAGGCGGGAAAAGAGAAAGCTTTGGGAGGGCACAGTAGGCTCTTACCAAGGTGGTTTCCAGGAAATCCCTTAAGGGAAATCTCCCACCTAAGCCTGCCCGGTACACAATTTACTAGAGAGGAGTAAGCATAAACCATTCCTGACAACAGTAGGATGCGCAGAGTTTGTCTGGCAGTGTGCCAGCAGCCTATCTGAATTGCTGATGGTTGATGATGAACATTTGTATTTGAATTGCTGATGAAGTAGGAGCCAATTTTGGTATATCAGGGTTCAGATGTATAAGGAAGTACCTCCAATCTTAGCGAAAAAAGGGATCTGGCATCCAAAACACTAAATATCTGTTACTAAGATCCTCATTCATCTCTTTTCCTAACCTTAACTATAGTCTCTTGAGGAATCTCGACTCATCAGTCCTCAGGCCACTCACCAATAGTCAATTAGAGATTTCAAGGAGAGTGGACTGAATGCAGAAGATTGACCTTGGGGACAGGTATTCCAGACAGCAAGGTTTTACAGGCTGAGAGGCATAACTCAGTGGTTAAGCTTCTTTGCAAGCAGGAGGGGAAAAAAAAAAATAGCTGATTTAAGTTTAAAAAAAAAAGGAATTCAGAAAAAAAGAATGTCGTTGAGATGACTTTCAAGTTCAAATCAACAAGTATGCAGTAAGGACTGGGTGGAGAGAAGCTGGGATATGGATAACAAAATCCAATGGACAATTTCTTCAAAGTGCCATCACCGGAATGGTCCAGTTCCTCGCATCAGTCTTAGTGCAAGAGTCAGATTCCCAGGAAAAAAAATCCCCCTAAGGACCTAATGTGCGATGGTAGAGTATCTTGGTGGTTATACACATCAAGTCTGTATCCAGTGAACAAGGATACTAGGGCTAGTTGTCCCAAGCAAACTTGGGGCGTAATGATACAATAGGGATCAGATGCTGATCAGGGGAAAATCACTGTGTCCAGAACCCCTGTCTTCAGGGTATCGTGCTGATAAGGAACGCAATCCCAGGAGACCTTGCTGGTCCCAGTGGGGACAAAGCAGTGGGCATAGAATCTGAGAGGTCTGGATTCCTCATATGGCTCCTGTCCAAAACAAGTGTAGTTGACTGCCTACACTCCTTTCCAGGACTGAATTTGGAATTCAAATCAAACATTATTTGGATGGAAGAGATATGACTTTGCTGGGCTGTTTCAAAGAGCACATCAAAGGAGCTCTTTGTAAATAAATCATACCGTTATAAGTGTTACATAAATCTTGAAGGACTGTAACTGCTCTTCAATATGCAACTGGGTTATGTTCCAATTAATGGAAAATGCCCGGACATTGCTGAATGTATTTTTTGCTTTTCCTTTTATCCTTTCAAGAGGTGAAAATGTTGATTTCCATGCACTTGGGAATCAAGGATCAACTCAATCTATTCTTCTGCTCATCACCTTCCATGCTATCCCATATTTTAATACTCTCCCAATGCAAATTTAGCTTTTTCTCGTGCAAATATGGGTCTTTACCACAAATACTGGGTTATTTTCAAATCAGAGAAGAACACAGATTATTGAAAGATAAAACACTGTGGTAATGGCTCTTTCTTAAATAAACAAATTTCACACACAACTGGAAATGTATCTCATCGGTAAATGTAAGTAACATACCACCAGCATACAAATCCACACGTTCACACTACGGCTGTTCCTTCTGCTTCTGTTGTTGCTACTTCTGGAGGGCAGGAGACCATCCAAGGCTGAAATGTCCATTTGTGGACATTTTTTTCTTTTTTAAAAGATTTTATGTTAAGTAATCTCTACACCCAACAGGGAGATCCAGCTTACAACCCCAAGTCCAAGAGTCACATGTTCTACCAACTGAGAGAGCCAGACACCCTTGTGACTAGCTCTTCTTTCCCCATAGGACAGAGGACCCTAAGATAGACTGCTATTTGCAGATCTTGAATTATATAAAATATGTGCTCACAGCCTCATGATCTGTCTTTACTAAAAATTTTCAGGAGTCCCCAGTTGCCACTCTGATCTCCCTGCTGCTGCTGATCCCCAATAAGCCACAGCTTTGGTGTGAAGACAATGCCAGTTCTTATGTAAGATCAGCAGTATCTTATCTTAGTGCTACATTGGATCAAACGTGAAACTATTTAGCCAGATATTCTCATGAAGTTTAGGACTAAAGAACCTCCAGATTTCAACTTCTGGACTACTTGCTTTTGCTGGTAGAAAGCTCTTCAATGTTGCATATGACGCTTGTGACTACCTACTTGACTAAGTCTATTTCCCCTTATGAGAATAGATAAACCCATTTCTGAGGAATGATTTCTGACTGGTTTCTAGGGGTAACATTTTTTAAAAAGGAGAAAAAGTGCAAAGGCTCATAGCAGAGCAACAGGAAGAGTGTAAGACCACCATCTTTATAAATCTATGGATGTTAATTGTAGTTAGGGCAAAGGAAGATGACTGAGGGATGGTGAGGGACCTGAGAAGTCCATCTGCTTTGTATAAGTAGAATTAGATATGTCATCAAGTCATTCAATGATTCACATTTGGTAAGTAGACAATGACCTACCTTATTTTAAAAAAAAATAATTATGTTGTTTGATAGAGAGAGTGTGGGTGGGAGGAAGGGGCAGGAGAGGGAGAAGCAGACTCCCCATTGACCAGGGAGCCTGACACAGCACGCGATCACAGGACCTTGGGATCACGGCCTGAGCCAAATGTAGACACTTGACCCCTGAGCCACCCAGAAGGTGTCCCAATGTCCCACATTCTGATAGAATACCAATTTCACTGAAACTGGACTTGTGTATTTACATAATGGATTTCATACCTTAGTCCAGTTGAAATTTCCTTGAAAATATGCCAGTATAAATGAATGAAGATAAATATATCTATGTATGTGGTTCCTCCGTACCATTCTAGGGAAGGCTTTTTCTAAAAATATTTGCTCAGAATGTCTAAGCAGAAAAATTTTGTGAGAGTCACAGAAATTTCAGCAATCTAGGTTTTATTTCATTTTCCAAAAATGAATCAACCAAACAAATATAAAGTTCCAAGTTATTTCTGTATCATAAGAGTGTAGTTGTATTTCAAGTTGCCAGCCTTCTTCATATGTAATAAACGTGGATCCTCACTGTGCCTGTGAAAATCTATACTAATACTTTATACGTTATTAGTATAGATTTAAATATAAAGGATTTATATCTGAACAGCCAACTAATTCTATCACTAATGTCAGACTTACTGACATACCACTTCTTTAAAAATGCAGAATATTGGAAGTTCAAATATGTATTTTCTAGAAGAGATGCTGCATTTTTCATGACTTGAGTCAACTTGAGAGGTAGACTAATTTTTTATAAAAGAAAGATTATTTTATATTTCCTGGGCTTTCTTTTTTCTGAATAAGATTGGCCATTTATGGGGACTCACCAATTGGTTGTTCTTCTGTAGACCGCTAATGTAGACCCTAACTTTTGGTTGGAAGAGTCATCTTTGGATTTCCAACATGGCTACTTGTCAGAGACTCTCACTAAGAGCCATGAATTAGTCTTTTTTTTTTTTTATCAGAAATTACAGATGACCTCATATGGGACTTGTTTTTCCATCAGGCACATAGAATCAGCTTTAGTCGAGTGCTTCTCATTATGCTATTCGATACCTCATTATAACCCGTGAGGTTTGGGAAACAAAAATACAATTCAATACCGTTTTTGAGTTCTTAAAAGACTTAATTAAAGGCCTGAAAATTATGAAGGAGGTATCAATTGTTAGGTTCCCTTTTGGATATTCTAGACATTGAATGGCAACCCGTTTTCATTCTACCTGAGAGATTTTTTGTGATTCCCTGTGTTGGACGTCTGTGTACATTAGGGTAGCTATCAATCTAAGGATTACATAATTAGTCAAATTAATGGCTACTTATGACCAGATTTTTGGCAGAGGGATGGTGTGTGTCTTTTTTTTTTTTTAAGATTTTATTTATTTGACAGAGGGAAACACAGTGGGAGAGGGAACATAAGCAGAGGGAATGGGAGAAGGAGAATCAGGCCTCCTGCCGAGCAGGCAGCCTGATGTGGGGCTCCAACCCAGGACCCCAGGACCTGAGCCGAAGGCAGGCGCTTAATGACTGAGTCACCCAGGCGCCCCTGGTGTGTGTCTTTTTCTCCCCCAAACCTTTGACCTATAGCTTTCTTGAAATAGCTGTTTTAAGGGACTGGTCTAGACTCTTGCCTGCCCATTCTGAACAAGCTCCCCTTTATCTCAGGCACCTTAACTAAGTAAGTGAGTAAGGGAGATTTACTTTCAGAGCCCACCTTAAGTATATCTGGCTCAGGAGCAAGAAGAAAATAACTCTTCCACCAGAAGCAGAACTTTCTTTTACCTGCTGACTGTGGCCTGAAATTCTTTTCACAGGAATCAAAGTATCTCATTTCACAGCTAGAAATCAAGGGCAAGCACCTGGAAGAATTAAGCTTCACTGTAGACGAGATTGAGTCTAACTGCAAGAGTTGCTTGTGGGCGTTGATTATGTAGGCTTGAAAACAGAAAGATGGACCAATAACTGTGAGGGTGGGAGGCAGTCAATGATGGGCAAGCAACAGTACAAGAGAAGTGCCAGGGGAAATAGCCTGGTAGCAGATGGCTGGAAAGCTAAGAGAGCTGCTACCGCTGTTCTGTCCTATTGGGCAACTCTCTAATAACAAATGGACAAATAGATCAGAGGAAGTTTAGAAGAGGCAAAATGGAAAGGTGTGGGCATTTATACTTGTGTATATGCTTGGCTAAGATGTTTCTGGAAAGCTGTGAAAATTGGAAGGATCCTAAACCATCATTTTTGAGGCAATATTTTGGAATGTGCAAGAATCTTGAGGCCAAGCATTTATACTCCAATCAAAGTGTTTGGAATGTTTGCAACAGAGTGTGAAATGAACTCATGGTATGAACAATCAGTTTCCTGAATTATACTTATGTTCATGTGCCTGGGATTAAAATACTGAAGAAAAATCACATTTTGAATCTCCTAACATACTGGGGAGAACTTCTGATCTGTAAGAGACAATAAAAGCATGGTTTTTATATTTCGGGGGACCCTTGTGTGACACAGTGGTAAGACTTACTCAAGAGGAGGGATCCATATTATTCAGGTTATCAAGAGTTTCTCGTCACTGAAACAAACCATGCGGCAGAACTGTGTCACCAAGATATCCTAGAACAATGAGGCAGTTCCTAACAAAGGAGTTGTCTCTGGCCAGTACGTGGACTAAATATTCAAGGCAAGTATCTTGCCTTAAGAAAGGCAAATGAGAAAGGAAAGACAAAGGCAAATTATAATTTGTCTGAAAACTGAAATAAAAATTAAGATAAGTTGGAAAGTTTTGGAAATGTGATAAGACAGACTAATTAATGGTAGTACTCAAATGAGAACTCAAAATGAGTTCAGTGAGAACATCATATTAAAGTAGTCTTTTCCTTGGGGATAAGACTTATGGTTTCAAGGAATATGGAAACATCATAGACACTTAACATATTTTGATGTGTTCTTCATCTATTTGATGAAGATTTCCATGACGGCCTTATGGATATGTTGTTGACATGAGAGTATCATTGGTGAGTTATGACAGTTATACAACCACAGTTGATGCTAAGGAATGATACCATGTGGGTCAGTCACTTCCAGAGCAAATCCTGAGGAAAGTACAGAGTTCTGCCGGTGAAGCAGCATCTTCAAAAAAGTATTAGAGGCTCTTCCTTGATTTCATCCTATTCGATAGCATCAGTGATTTGGATAAAGTCCCAGAAAGCAAGATTATCCAAATCTCAGAAGGTAAAATGAAGAATAACGATTTATTCAGTAGAAAGAAACTATGCAACAGATTACATAATTACAATGTATTATTTCCATGAGCTAGAATACTGGATTGAAAGTCTGAGAGTGAAACTTAATAGAAATAAATGTAAATTCATGTGTTTTTTGGTTAAAAAGTAACTCCAAACATGTGCTTTGGAAATGTAGTTTAGAAACAGAACAAAGACAACTATCATATGATCTCCCTGATATGAGGAAGTGGTGATGCAACATGGGGGCTTAAGTGGGTAGGAGAAGAATCAATGAAACAAGATGGGATTGGGAGGGAGACAAACCATAAGTGACTCTTAATCTCACAAAACAAACTGAGGGTTGCTGGGAGGAGGGGGGTTGGGAGAAGGGGGGTGGGGTTATGGACATTGGGGAGGGTATGTGCTTTGGTGAGTGCTGTGAAGTGTGTATACCTGGCGATTCACAGAACCTGTACCCCTGGGGATAAAAATATATGTTTATAAAAAATAAAAAATTAAAAAAAAATAGAGTTCAGGCATGAAACAAATAATTCCTTCACTCCTGGAGTACTGTATTTGATTTTCTTAGTGGCACATTTTATGAAAGACATTGACAAATAGTGAAGTATCTAGAGGTGGTTAGAGCAGTCTATAGAGCCCATACCTACTGAGGAGAAATAAAAGATAACATGGTACTTAGTGTTGATAAGAGAAAACAAAGAAAGGCCGTAAGATGAATACTTTAAAATACAAAATTTAAGAGCTTTGCTACAGAAGTGAGAGGATAAATTTGTTTTATATTGCCACAAAGGAAAGAACCATAATCACTAAGTGACAGATTCCATTTCTGTCTGAAAAAATATGTATCTAAATAACTAGACTTTATGTCATGGACTGAGAGAGGTCTACAGGAGATGTACCACAGCACAGAGACAGTAATGAAGACATGGGAGTAAGTAGAAGGAGAGGATATAGATGACAAGGAAAAGGGTACCAAGGATGGATTCCTGACACTGGGGTCCCTGAGGAAGACAATGCAAAGGATATTAAGGAGAAACTCCAGAACTAGGAGGAGGCAGAAAATAATATCATTTCTTAGAAGCCAGAAGAGGACGCCACAAATAAACAGAATGGTCAACAGCATTGGACAGTCAAGAGAGGTCAAGTAAGTCAAGAACTGAAAAGCAATCTTTGAATTTCACAAACATAAGGTCACTGGTTATCTTAGTGATGCCAGTCACACTATCAGGATGGAAGCCAAAGTACGGAGAGTTGCAGGACAATGAGATGTGAGGTAGAGGAGCAGGGAGTGAGTTATCCTTTTCCAAATGTCATCTGAGAAGTTCCAGAGGAAGGAAAATGAGGATGAAAAGGATTGTATGTTGGTGTTCCTTCCTGCTGGATTGAGATGTTGAAGTGTTAACCAGTAATGTGATAGTATTTGGAGATAGGCTGATGATATTTGGAGATGGGCGGATGGAAGTAACTGGAGTTAGATAAGATCACGAGCGGAGTGGCCTCATAAGAAGAGGAAGAAAGAGCAATTCTTCTCCCATTTGAGGACACATCCACAGCCAGGAAAAGAGCTCTCACCAGAATATGATTATACTGGCACCGTGATCTTAGACTTTCAGCCTCCATAACTGTGAGAACATTAATTTCTGTTGATTAAGCCACTCAGGCTATGGTATTTTTTTTATGGCAGCCTGAGCTGACTAAAACAGACAATAATCAAAATAAGGTCTGGTTAAGGGAAAGGCTCTTAATTTAATTTTTTAGGATGGACAAGATTGAGCACATTTCTGAGCAAAAAGGAAGAAGTCAATGGCAAAGGAAAAATTGGGGAGACAGTAGATAGCATGGATCATTAGTGGAGCAAAATTACAAAGGAATTAGTAGGAAGTGGGACCAAGAGCATGACTTGGGTATTGATCTAAAAAGTAGGAAGAACACATACTGGGTGTGTACGAAGCAATTTTCAAAATCGTTACTCATCATTGATTGTTGAAGTGTTTAATAGTCTGCATTCGGGAAGTGCTCGAAGAAAATAAAGTCTCAGGCTGGAAAAGAGTAGATTTCCACGAAATGCTTAATTACATGAGCTATGTTGGTTGACTACTGGTTTTCCAGAAATTATTTTCCTCCAATTATAGGAATATCCACCTATTTCCAGGGATAATGAAGAAAATTTATTTTCATTGTAGCTATACAGTGAAAAGAAAAGTGAGGTTGGTAAAAGCCAGACACATAGGTCTATAGTAGTGAAAATAAATAACATATTACTGATGCTGCACAATACTCAGCCAAAAGCATTTTCTAAAGATTTCCAA
The DNA here is from genome assembly GCF_009829155.1 of Mustela erminea. NCBI lineage: Eukaryota > Metazoa > Chordata > Mammalia > Carnivora > Mustelidae > Mustela > Mustela erminea. Next base: position 86,481,697 of record NC_045624.1, on the reverse strand, counting down.
TGTAAATCTGAGTGTCAGAATATTTTTCAATGGGGAGAATGATTTTACCACTCCTGGGTTGTTAACAGCCCATTTCATAAAATGTAAACCCTTATTTCAATAATTGTTCTTTTAAAAACACATTTACTGTTGTCTGGGCCCTATTAATCTATGCTGATGGCCATCATTAGCACAATTTAACCCTGACTTTACCTGCTTCCATGGCTCAGGGAAATCTAAGTACTCCCCAAGTGACACCTAGCACCTCTCAGGTATATAGATAACATTTGTTAGTTCAGGTTTTATTGCTGTTTAGCATTTGTCCAGCAAGTAATAAATGTGAGAATCAAACCATGATGGTTTTGTATGGACTCATCTATATAAAATATAAATAGTCTGATTAAAGATAATCATCCAATTGTCCTGATTGCAAATAGAGGAAGTTTTAAAATACTGCCATCTACTGCAATAGCCACAAATTGCATAGGCATTTTATGAACTGAGACATAAGAGAAAATATTTTACCATGTCATACCCAGCTATAACACTAAATTGTTGAAGATGGTTTGAAATAATAACTAAGTTATTGTTCTTCTTAAGTGTTATACTGTGAAAGGTATATTTATTTATTCATTGTTACAAGACTTTCTCGAGAATAGTCACACTTATTCAAAGGCAGTGGTGGGGAGAACCTGTAGGCTCTGACAAGGGATGCCTGATGTGCAACTAACATGCTTAGTATACTACTTCTGGCCAAGAACCTCCTTCTGTGAGTCACTAAGTAACAATTACTTGGAACTTTGAATCTAAGCTTGGTTTAAAGGAGCGATTTACACAGCCTTCAGTGAGACTAAAAAGCTTTTTGTCTGGCTCTCAGAAATCCTTGAGAATCTGGGTTCAAGAGAGGTCAAATAATTATATCATAATGCATAAAGTTAATTCATCTTTTTCTGCAGATTGTATTATAAAAAAGTTGCTTTCAACAGAATAATTCACTGATTCTTTTTATATCTCATTTGAGTGTATGTATTTGGTGGAGAAATTTTTATGAGAATATTATCTGTAAGGCCTCTATCACCCTAACATCATGAAAAAGTGACCTTGACTGAATTAAATAAAAAGAATATGCTTGCATTGTTAAGTCTCCGTTTGTCTAGGGACAAAAATGTTCTCTAAATCTCAATCATTTTTATCTGTTTGCCTCTCCTGCACTGCAGTGTATGATCTATCCTGTGATTTTGCAGTTATTGTCCATAATACACATCAAGGAGGCATATCTTAGGATTTCCACTGGCAAGACAAATATAAACAAGCAAGATCAATAGCTTGATGACCCCATGGATCAGAACTTTGGAGTCTTAATGTTTACCCATTATCTTTCACAGGTTTCTATTTAGAGATGTGCCATGAATACCAAGTTACCTGCTTGGAATCTCTAAATAAAGCATATCGACTGAGAAAAAAGAATTGTAAGTAAGCATGGTAGACTGGTGCCCTCTTATTCTAGCCATTAATCATTAGAAAAGCAATTTTAAAAAGTGGATAATAGGGAATTCTGTAGCATTTAAATTCAACATTTTAAACTGGACTGAAATTACATTGTCCTCGTCATTCACTTCTTGAGCTACTTATAAAAAGGCTAAATGCAGTCATCCCTAGAAATAATTCTAATTTATAATGCAGATGTTCAGTATTCTTCTGATAAAAAGCTTTATTTATCTGGTATGAGAGTTAATCTTATCTGTCAGTTGGCTGCGTCATGGTGCCCAGACATACTGTTAAACCTTATTCTGGGGGTTTCTGGGTAGCTCAGTTGGTTAAGCGTCTGCCTTTGGCTCTTGGAGTCCTGAGATCGAGCCCCATGTCAGGCTTGCTGCTCAGTGGGGAACCTTCTTCTCCCTCTGCCTCTGCCACTCCCCCTGTTTGTGTTCCCTCTCTCTCTCTCAATCTCTCTGTCAAATAAATAAATAACATTAAAAAAAAAATACCTTATTCTGTAAGTTTCCATGAGAATGTTTTGGATAAGATAAACATTTAAATAGGTGGACTTCGAGGAGAGCAGAGGAACCTCCACTGGTGGATGGGACCCCTCCCATCAGCTGAAAACCTGAATAGAACAAAAGACCCACCTTACCAAAGTCAGAGGGAATTCTGCAGCAGATAGTTCCTGGATTTGGGCTACAACATTGGCTTATTCCAGGTCTCCAGCCTCTCAGCCCACCATGCAGATTTTGGACTTGCATTCTCCATAATAGTGTGAGCCAGTTCCTTAAAATAAGTATCTTTCTATGTATATACCTAACCTAATCGTTCTGTTTTCCCGGAGAACCCTGAACAATACACCTTGTATTTAATTTTTAAAATTAAAGATACATATTGTCGTAGAGTCTTCAATTTCCTAGTAGCAGAATCTGATCGTGGCTGAGTTAGTCACGTTTTCCAGAAGCCCATTGAGAAAGCCCTGGGCTAGCAGAGGAAAGAGGTTATCTGACAGCCTCTACTTGTGGATCCAGGGGATCCTCAGAGGGGCATTTTCACCAAATGAAACAAGCGTTCATAGTAGGCACTGCTGAGTCTAAGTTTCAGTCGACCAACTAAGCAAACAGTACTTACGTAATTCTCTCAAACACGAAACCAGAAAATTCTGATAAGTGTGCTCACACAGACAAACGTGGCCCAGTAAAATTACTTATTTTCCTCTCTTTATTCTATCTCTTTTAGAACATACTTCAATTCTTTCATTCATGAACACAATTAGCAATATCTTACAAGTCCTTGGGTACGTGAGCCTTCGATTCTTGAGTTTGACATTCCACTTGCCTAATTTGGACTTTCTGGGAACAGATTCCAGGTAACTGACCCTCCAGGTCTGGAGATGGAGGGAAATGGTGTAAATGGCAGGAGGAATGCCTTCCCTTTGCCAGGAAACTGTGATCATCCCAAGGTCTTTACACAAGGCAGGAGTCTTCTCAGACAGAAGAGCAGATGGTCCTTCTCCTGATGAGAAGCTCAGCAGAGTTTGTGGGTTTGGAATACTCCGAGTCACTCAAATCTTTCCAAAAGTTCCCATTCCAGTTCTTGGGGTCTCTTCCCGCCCCCTCTACTTTCTTCTAAGAGAACAGTCTTGGCTGTGAATTATGCTGATGGAATGAAACCACCCACAGAGAATCAAATTTTGAGTTTGATTTTCTGTTGTATTTTCCTGCAACTACTTTTGGGAAGAAGTTCTTATATCTTAGTCGTAGACTATGCATGGTGTTCTGTGAGGTGAGAGTTTGATAGGTGGAGACTTTTATTCTCTTTCTTTAAGTTTTCCACCTCAGGTAGAAACAACCACTTTATCCTATACCCTTTAAAGCCCTCACAACTTTCCTGGGTTTGTGTGTGTGTGTGTGTCTGTGTGTGTTTGTTTGTTTTGTTTTGTTTTTTCTGTGCTGTGGTAATAGCCACTTGGTCATTCAGTTTTGCCTTCAATGGGCACTTTATTCCACACAACTATAGCTGTTCATTGGACTGACTAACTTAATTAGCTCTTTTGCCATGGTGTATGTCATACAATGTCACCATCTTTTAACATTAGCTGGATTTTCTGAGCCACCCGCCCCAATGAGGTCAGATAACCCATTGAAGATTTTCTCCCTTTCTCTGAGGTTTTGTTGCCTGTGGCCACCTCTGTAATTGATTTCTGTATCATGAGTTCTTAACTGTAAGGAAGAAAAAGTTACTTTGGCTGATTAAGCATGAACTTAGGAATTAAGGAGCTCAGGGAATTAGAGAGATAGCCAGAGAATGAGGTTTGAGGCTACTCTTCTAGGGAAAATTGCCTCAAAATGTACTTTAGAACCGCTCTGAAGAGGACATATCCCCCATAGCTACCCCATAGTGCCAGGGACTCGACCTGGAAGCCACTGCCTTCCCTCAAAGCTTCCCTCAACGCCTCTTGTGTTACTCTACGTCCTCCTAGAAACAGACACCAAGAGAGATAAGACATGCAAGCATTTTATGAGGGAAATGTCTGTGTGAGAGAAAATGGGAGGGTGCTGGACTAGGAGTGGGGAGCTCTCAGATCTCTAACCAAGTCTGACCTTGAATGATGGGAGAAGGGAGGGAAGGTGAGTAGAGGTGCACTAGACTGCTGCAGTCTAAGGAGGTTTCCGGAAGGTCCTTCAGGGAGTCCTGCAATTAAAGTTAGTGATCAGAGAGAGGACAGGAATAGGCCTTCCTGAATGTTTCTGTGTCACTCACTGACGTGCGGAAAGCACAGCCTCACTATAAATGCTGCATTGGCTCCCAGAGGGCAGCAGCTGGGGCCTGTGATCAATTATGCTCCCACAGCTGGCGGCCTGGCGTGCATTCTCATGGTGGCCACACTCCTGTCACCTTGTGTTGCCTGCAGGCAGAGTCCTGGTTCCATATAACATTCTTCCAAATCTGCAGTCTCATGTAGGCGAGTCCATAGGGGGAAGCTAACAAAGTCATACACCTGTGCTTTAGCTGCAAAGAAACCTGGTGTGGGGAGGGGGTTGGGGACGGGGCTCGCTGAATTCATAAGCCATGACTTCCTCAAATATAGCTAGGGTGTTAAAAAATATATTGGGGAAAAATATGCTGGGCAGTCAGAACACACCACAGAGGTCCATCGCAATAATGAAAATTAATGAAAGACCTGAAACTGTGTTTACTTGACTATTTTATCAATATTTAGTGAATGGGTTAAAAAGAGAAAGTTTTGTGAGTATCTTTCAGAAATAGAAGGAGAAAGACATAGGAGAACAGTGATGAGGGGAAAGAAAAGGAGAAAGCACAGAGGGCATGGGTGGAAGAGAGAGAAACAGGAGGGAGAGGAAAGTAGTTAAGGACACGTTGGGGATAGAAGCTAGAAAGAGGGTAGGAGGTCTTGAGGAAGGAAGAACTAGGGGAAGAAGAAATGGTGAAAATGCACATCCAGGAGCCAGCCTCCAGTGCCCACACTTTCAACATTATAACCCAAGAATACAGAACCGGTAAGTGGCAACTGAACTTGAACCCAGATCTCTTAACTCTTTTTCTGAGAGTCTCTATTTCATCAAAAGGCCCCCTTGACAATTCAGACATACACAAAGAACTCCTCTCAGACTTCCCCCACCCCCATTCATTTGGTGCATGGAAAACTCTAAAACCATGTACAGATGAGGCTGGGAATTCATTTCTTGAACTGCGCAGTTTACTCCATTCACTGAACTCAAAAGTAGTAATTAACCAGCTCCTTTGATTCTATATTTTGCTTTGTCTTTTGAGACTTTGTTCCTACGTGTCCTCCATCCCAGACAGTACCCTATCGGTTTGCTTCCTCTTAACCAGATATTCTGGCAGGAGATAACCTTTGCATTTTCTATAATACCTATAGATGGCACCTTAGTACTTCAGTTTTCTACTAAGTTTGTAGGAATCTTGTTTTTTGTTTTTTTTGTTTTTTTAAGATTTTATTTATTTATTTGACAGAGAGAGACACAGTAAGAGAGGGTACATAGCAGGGAGACTAGGAGAGGGAAATCAGGCCTCCCACCGAGCAGGGAGCCCGATATGGGACTCAATCCCAGGATCCTGGGATCATGACCTGCGCCGAAGGCAGACGCCCAACGACTGAGCCACCCAGGCACCCCAGTTTGTAGGATTCTAATAGGCCTATGTGATGTACAATTTAGATGGGAGGCATTTCAGTTAAGTCAAATGCAAAATGTAAGTAAATGGATTAATTTTGGGGGGGACAAACTCTCATTTTATTTAGGCCAGCATGATTATAGTTTTATAACATGATTTCAGACTATAATGACATTACTGTGCTAATCCCGAGGAAGTCAATTGGATTTTATATACTAGCTATAACAATCAGTAATATTTTATAGCTATATGATGGCTGTTATGAATATTAATTGCCACTATCAACTGTTCCTGGACTGCCACCATTTATTTTCTGTTCCTTTAGCTTTACAATGAAGGCTTTATAATGAAATCTACTTATTATTATCTGTGCAAAGCAATTTTTTAAAATGCCTTTTTAAAAATCTCTTGGATTACTCTAATTTTATCTTTCTATTTTTAATGAATGAATATCGTAGAAGTAGATTATTTTGGAGTTGGAAGTCTGATTCTACCCTTTCATTACTCATATAATTTCAGCCAGTCTTTATCTATACACATAAAATAGATTATTTTCTGGTTTTTCTAAAGGAAGAAATTTTTTAAGAAAAACTTGAATGGGAAGAAGAATTAACACATAAAAGAAATGAATCAGAAGAGTATGGAAAATCACTTAAGTTTCAGCATAAAATACTTATGTTTAAAGTCAATAGTTATGTTTTATCTTTATGAATAATAACCTAGTCAATAATATTTAAGGAAAGCTCTTCAAAGTGTTACTGTATATAAAAACAATACATCCCAACTATGACTATACTTTTGTCAAAAAATGTTGTCAAAATACCATGTGATTTCAGTCATAGGGAAAAAAAAGAGAGAGAGAGAGACAAACTAAGAAACAGACTATAGAAAACAAACTGATGTTTACCAGAGGGGAGGTGGGTGTGGGGCTGGATTAAATAGGTGATGGGGATTAAGGCGTGCACTTGTTCTGCAAAGCACCAGGTGTTTTATGTAGGTGTTGAATCATTAAACTATACACCCGAAACTGATACTACTGATAACTACACCTGAAACTGATTCTTACGCTGTATTTCACTGGAATTTAAATAAAAACTTAAAGTTTTTTTGTCAAAAAATTTTAAGGGTGCCTGGGTAGCTCAGTCAGTTAAGCAACTGCCTTCAGCTCAGGTCATGATCCTGGGGTCCTGGGATGGATGCTCCTGGCTCACCAGAGAGTCTGCTTCTCCCTCTTCCTCTACCACAACCCCCACCCCTGCTCATGGTCTCTCAAATAAATAAATAAAATATTTTTTAAAAACTTTTTTACAATAAGAAAACCAACAACCCAAGAAAAAATTGGGCAAAGTATGTGAACAGACACTTCACCTAAGAAAATATACAGATGGCACATAATGAAACAATGCTCAACATGATTTGTCATTAGGGAATTGCAAATTAAAACAATAAGGAGATACGATGACATCTCTACGAGAATGGCTAAAATTAAAAAAAAAAACACTGAGAATATTAAATAACACTAACCTGGCAAAGATGTGAAGCAATAGGAATATTCTTTCATTGTCAGTAAGAAATGCAAAATGGTATAACAGCTCTGGAACACAGTTCGACAGTTTCTTACAAAGCTAAATATAGACTTAGCATATGATTCAGCAATTATGCTCCTAGGTATTTACCCAATTAAACTGAAAATATGTCTATGCAGAAACCTGCACAGGAATGTTTATAGCAGCTTTATTCACAATTGCCAAAGCCTGGAAGCAATTAAGATGTCTTTCAATAGGCAATGAATAAACAAACTGTGGTACATCCATACAAAATAATATTATTTAGCAATAAAAATGGATGAGCTATCAAGCCACAGAAAGATATAAAGGAACCATAAATGCATATTGCCAAGTGAACGCAGTCCGTCTGGAAAGGCTGTATGATTCCAATTAGAAGATATTCTAGAATTATATTCCAATCATGATAGTCTGGTAAAGGTAAAGTATAGAGACAATAAAAAAGATTGTGGTTGTCAGAGGTTCAGGGGAGAGCAGAAGGAATGAATAGTTGAAGCTCGGGTAATTTTTTTTTAAAGATTTTATTTACTTATTTGACACACAGAAAGAGAGATCACAAGTAGGGAGAGAGGCGAGCAGAGAGAGAGAAGGGGAAGCAGGCTCCCTGCTGAGCAGAGAGCCTGATGCGGGGCTCGATCCCAGGACCCTGAGATCATGACCTGAGCCAAAGGCAGAGGCTTAACCCACTGAGCCACCCAGGTGCCCCAGCACAGGTAATTTTTACAGTGATGAAACTTCCATCTGGTACTGTAGTGGTGTATACATGACATTATGCATTAGTCAAAACCCAGAGAATTCTACAAACAGTGACTTGATGTAGACATATTTAAAAAAAAAATCATTTAGGAGGCTTGAAGTTCCCAGGAAAAGAGCAGTCTGTGAAAAGAGAATCTGATCCTTTTACAAATGTATGAAATGGTCTCACTGAAGGTGATGGGGAAAACGTATTGACCTAAGTAACACTGGAAATGAATGTAACATGAAAGGCAAAAGGAACTGCACATAAGTAATGTACTCCGGTCTATAGAGTTGTTTCCCCCAGGAGTGTGGGTCAACAGTTCAGAGATGGCCCTACACGTTTACTGGAATGGGACAGTTGTGGTTGGGGGGAGTCGGATATCTTACTGCTGGAGGAGAAATTGACAGATCAGCAAGGGGAGAAAGCTAGAATGGTCTTTATGATAATGTATTAGAGTTGGAGATCTGAGTAAGAGCTCATGTTTAGCTTCATACAGATAAAATGGTTACATATAGAAATTATTTTATAGATATGGCATATACATACATTAGTATTCATGAATATATTTCTTTCCTTTGTCAGCTGACAGAGCCTTTAAAAAATGACACTCTGGGGCACCTGAGTGGCTCAATTGGTTAGGCACCTGCCCTCAACTCAGGTCATGACCTTGGGGTCCTGGGATCGAGCCCCATATTGGGGAGTGTTCAGTGGGGAGTCTGCTTCTCCCTTTTCCCCTCCCCCACCTTGTGTGGGCTCTCTCTCTTTCTCTCTCAAATAAATAATTTTTTAAATGATATTTCAATAGCAATGAGCACATTTAGCACTTAGTATGGGTTTTGAAAACCATTTTCCAATAAAAGGAAGAAGGATCTGAAAAGAAATGATTGATTCGAGGACTGGGTAAGGAAATATTTCAGAGATGTCTGGAGCATTGTGTAGTGCCAGAGAGGAAGGAAATGCTCAAAATAAAACAAAACAACCCACATCAGTGGGGTTATGTCAAAGGGACACAAAGGAGCTTCCAATGACCAAGCTGGAGTAATCTAAGCGACAAAGTAAAGTAGTATAGGATTATAACCCAAAATTTAAAGAAGTATCCATGAGTCCATTGATGCAGACAAATGATTGAATAAATTAACAAATTGGTGAGAAGAGACAAATTTCCCATGCCAAAGTTCAAGTAAGTTTGTAGATGCTTCACCTGAGAAGAGGGGGAGTGTAATTCCTCGCTCTTTAATTATGGGCCTACACAGCAACATTCCCACACAGCAACATTTCCAAAGTACAGTATAGAAAGTGGAAGGAAAGGGTAACTTGATGATAAAGAGACCTGACAAACACTACCTCCCCAGTCAGCTGATCAGGGTCAGAGTTAAAAGTCACAAATCATGTTAATAGAATGTACCCTTCAGATGATACGAAAATGGAACTTTACCTCTGGGATCTTCCTCTCAAAACCCATAACTCTGGTTTAATCATGAGAAAAACATCAGACTAATTCCAATAGCAGGGCATCCTATAATACATCCGACCAGGACTCCTCAGAATTCCTTGTTTTTAAAAAAATGTTTATTTTTTCTTTTAGAGAGAGAGAAAGAGCGGGAATCCCAAGCAGACTCTGTGCTGCGAGCAGAGGCCAGTGTGGGCTTAATCTCACAATCCTGAGATCACGACTCGAGCTGATACCAAGGGTTGGATGCCTAACCAACTGAGCCACCCAGGTGCCCCAAAACTCTTTGTTTTTAAAAAGAACATCTTAGAAACTGTCACAGCTAAGAGAAGACTAACGAGACACGTTAATGTAATTGACTAAATGTAATTTAGTATTCTGGGTGGGACCCTGGACTAGAGAAAGGACATTGGGGAGAAACTAAGGAAGCCTGAATAAACAATGGACTTTAGTTGACAACAATGTATCAATTTTGCTTCATTAATTGTTAACAAATTACTAAACTAATGTAGTTAATAATAGAGGAAACTGTGTAGAAGGGATACACCGGGATTCCTTGTACTAGCTGCTCAATTTTTCTGTAAATCTAAGAAACTTCTAAAAAGTGAGTTCTGGTCATTTAAAAAAAATAGATGCATGCTGTTTGCAAGCAACTATACTTGGATTAATTCTAATATTACTTTATCTTGTCCTCAAGAGATACACTACTAGTAAATAAAAGCAGGGGATTTAATATATCTTAGTTTGATTGCAAAGCCCATTGTATCTTCACTAGATGAACATTTCTCAAAATATGTCCAGTGGAGGGGCTCCTGGATGGCTCAGATAGTTAAGTGACTTCCTTGGGCTCAGGTCATGATCCTGAGTCCGAGGATGGAGTCCCATGTCAGCCTCCCTGCTCAGTCTGTTCAGAGAGTCTGTTTCTCCCTCTGACCCTCGCTCCTCTTGTGTTCTCTATCTCTCTCTTTTATTCTCTCTCTCAAATAAATAAATAAAATCTTTAAAAAAATATGTACGGTGGAACACTAAGCCCATTAAAATCTCTTGGGGGGTAAAAAGACTTAAATAAATTACTTACCTGTTAAATATATATGGGAAGTTTGTCCTAGAGCTCCCTAGAACCTTAATGGACATTAGCAAATAAAGGGTCTTGAAAAATCCACAAGGAGACCTGTCTAACTTTGTAACACAATTTTTCCCCAATTTATTTTACACGGTATCTACTTTTCATGAAACTTGCTCCATTGGCCTTGCTCCACTAAGTTGCCACTCTGGGGCTCTAGGAGACAGTAATGTGGTCTTCAGGCACTGTGTGTTCAAGCCCAGGCGAGTTGATAATCTGTGACAGATATTGCTGCTTGACTCCAAATACCCACTCACCCTGAGCAACAAGCTCTTTTTTTAGTTTGACCCATGGCCAGCTAACTAAAAGACTATATTTCCCAGCCTCCCTTGCATGTGTGCTAACCTTGAGACGAAGTTCTGGCCAATGACACATGAGGTGACTTATCCAGGAACTTTTACCAAGTCTCCTTACAAGATAGGGAGATCTCTCCTGTCTGCCGTCTTTCTTCTTGCTGGTTGAAGTGCATATAGACTAGCCAGAACTCTGACATCCATCCTGAACTGTGAAGCCTGACAGTGAGCATAAGACAGCCACAAAACAGAAAAAGCCAAGTTGCCCGACAGCCGTGAGGTTACCCGTCCAGCCCTGGTATTCTTATTCCAGAGTTCCTTTACAAGAGAAGAACGTACAGAGATAATATACTCCCATCTTGTTTAAGCCACTTCTATGGATTTAAAAAAATTTTTTAAATTTTTAATGTTGCTGATTTGGTTTGGCTGTTATGAGCAGCTAAAGTGAACCCTAAATGATACTCATTCTGAATTAAAATAGCCTCTGGGGTGCCTGGGTGGCTTGGTTGGTTAAGCGGCTGCCTTCGGCACAGGTCATGATCCGAGGATCCTGGGATCAAGTCCCGCATGGGGGCTCCCTGATCAGCGGGGAGCCTGCTGCTCCCTCTCTCTCTGCTGCTCCCCCCTTTTGTGCTCTCTCTCTCTGTGCAAAATAAATAAATAAAAATCTTAAAAAAAAAAAACAAGATAAAGCAGTCTGAAGAAAATAATACATAAGCAAAAAGAAATTCATTAAAGTGTTGATTGTTTGGGTTTGGGGAGAGGAAATATTCTTTCCTTGCTAATAATTGGCACACAATTTCCATAAACCAACCCCTTGGGGATTCAGTGCTGGCAACCTCTTCTTTCTTTAAGGATTAGCCCAGAATATCATCCTCTGTCAAAACTTCCATCCTTTCCCAGCCAGACTAAGATGCTCCTACCACACCTTGAGATTCTTCCTCTAAAACAATGAACACACATTGATAACTGTCAATCTTGTGGTTAGAATTTACTACATAAAGAGGAAAATTTAGACCCTTTCCTCTTCTCTCCCATGCCACAGGCCAGGAAAGCTGTTGAAGCTCAAGACATACTTGTTGGATGGATGATCGAATGAATGAATGGGTGAACAAATGAATGAATGAATAAATGATGAATAAAGAAACTTGCTTGAACATTCCAATTAGGTAACTATGCTCCTTTCCCTAAACCTCCTCTATCAGTGAGACAATAGGGGCGTTGCTTCATGTGGTCTTTCTTCTAGCTTTTGGTCCTTCTACTTGAAGTGGTTTTTCCCATGGACGTTTCCCTTTTCACTCTACATTTTACCCATGGTAGAGTGACTACTCCTTTGCTCCTTATAAACCGTGGAAACACCCTCTCTTTCATCTCAGATCTGAAGCCCAGGCCAGTATTTTAGAAGGGCCAATTTGAAGGCTATCCTGACAGGGTAGAAATTCATCATGGCCTTTGTTGATTGGGCACAGCTTACCAGATGACATAGGCCCATGAGAAATGTGCCTCAGGACCAGCCACGTGGAAGACGGATAACTTCATGCTCCAAGTTTTCTCGGCTTTCTGAGCACAGACTTTCAAAAGTTGGTTGGACTGGGGGGTTGTGGGAAGAGGTAGTAAGTCCCAGAGGTTTGAAGTCTCTTCAGTCAGCTTAGGTTTTCAGGTAGAACATTTTTGTGACCTTTGCAAGAGGCAGAATTCTCCTGTTTACATGTTTACATGTTAACGACTGAGAGTCTGAGAAAACCTCTAATTTCAGTTCATCATTCTCCACCTGTATAGGTTCTATTACCTACCAGTATAAAATATGATTGAATGTCACAAAGGAGATAGGGAGGTGCTATTTTCTCATTTTTTTTTACCTGAAAGGGAAAGTGACAAATGCAGAATTTTGAATTTGACTGCTTTTAGGAAGGGCAGGCAGTATGCTTGGCTATGGACCCCCTACAGTCACCTAGAACTTTACATTGTGTATTACCTGCCTAACACTGTAGGTATTTGCATTTGGGATCTCTGCAAATAAAAATTTCTGGTTGTTGTTTTTTTGGTTGGTTTTTGTTTTGTTTTGTTTTTGTCTTTTAGAGGAGGAGGAGGAGGGGGAGAGGGAGAGAGAGAATCTTAAGCAGGCTCCATGCCCAGTGTGGAGCCCAATGTGGGACTCGATCCCACAACCCTGAGATCATGACCTAAGCCGAAACCAAGAGTCAGACACTTAACCAACTGAGCCACCCCGAGGAAGTATCATCATAAGAGGGAGAAATGGAATGATATTTCCTCTGCCTGCATTTGAGTTGGACTGCTAGAGATTCATTGGGATGATTTTGTAGTTCTTTTTGAAAATACAAACAATGTTTGGTGAGCTATTAACACTGTAGTGTAAGTTAACTCAATCACAGTGCCTGGGTGTTGGAAAACACCAGGACAAGATCAGCTGAATGAGGGAGCAAGGTTTTTAGTTATTCCAAAATGTGGAATGCTCTGGGAAACGAAATTGATCCGGACATGGATCTAGATCACTGATCTCCCTGGAATGAAGGTGCTAGAGCTGAATGTGGCCTGCAGAAAGGAAGGGGAAGCTTCAAACTCAACTCCATCACTGCCTAAACAAGGGGAAGCTACATTCCTTAAATATCTAATATGTGCCAGGAATTGTGAAAGTCAGTTTGTGTATATGATCACACTTGATTCCCCCAGAGGAACTTGTGTTATTTTCTCCCACTTTACAGATTAAAAACAAAGCAAAATCATCCCTAGAAGCTTGGCGAAAGAGAATAGCTTGCCCAAGTCAGCTGATTAGTAATGTAGCCAGGATTGATTGAGCCCAGATTCATTTTCTTCTAAGCAAAGCCCTCCTTGCCACAGTGGTGTTTTTGGACCAGAACCTAGCCATTCCCTATAAGGGAATGCAGGAACATTTGTCAAAGTCTTGGCTTATAAGTGAAATTCTAAAATGCAACCTGTGTTTTAAAGGGAGGCTGTATATGTTCATTCTGACTGTAATGCTGCTCTTTGTTCTGGGGTGGAAAGGGGGTTCATCATAATACACAGAATTGGCCTGATGGGTTCCTTATATCAGCACTGCTTTTCAGATGCTCTCCCTGCAAAAATGCTGTTATTTTCCAAACAAACATATGCCTGGGTGTTATTTAATTAACCACAGAGTTATGAACATTGTGAAATTCAAGTTTACATATGTTTTCAAACAACATATTTCAAACAAAATTATTTGCAACCAGAAGAGGAAGTTCATTTACTCACCATTCCTTTAACTAATATACCATATAGCATCTCCTCTGTGCCTAGCATTGCAGTCGGACGTGGTTACAGCAGTGAACCAGAGAGTCTCTTTCCTCGAAGAGATCATATTTTCTGGAAACGTCTTCAACAAAGTTTGAGATGTTTTTATCATGGTGTCCCTGTGGAGTAAAACTTCAGAAATTCAATGTATTGAAAAGAAAAGGCATGGAAATAGCCTTTCGATCACATAAAATTAAAATCCCTTCTAGATTTTCCTGCTCGTCTGGTCCACTTAAAAATGCTCCTTGGGAGGCGACTGGAGGCTCAGTGGGTTAAGCCTCTGCCTTCAGCTCAGCTCATAATCCCAGGGTCCTGGGATGAAGCCCTGCATCCAGCTCTCTGCTCAGCAGGGAACCTGTTTCCCCCCCTCTCTCTGCCTGCCTCTCTCCCTACTTGTGACCCCTCTCTCTTTCTGTAAAATAAATAAATAAAATCTTAAAAAGAAATGTTCCCTGGATGAATGCCTGTCATTCGATCAGAAATTCAGTTTTCCATTGTATGGGGTGTATTATGAGTCACAAAGAGGGAAATATAGGCATGTTCTTAAGCAGGCTACAGCCTGATGGGGGAGACCTGACAGGCTAAAACAAGGAAACTCTAGGTCAGGTGTTGGCCAACATTCTGCAAAGGGCTAGATACTGATTTTCCAATTTTTGGTTTTGCAGGCCATATGGTCTTTATTGCAACTGCTCACCTCAGCCATTGCAGCATGAAAACAAGCACAAATAGTATGTAAATGAATGAGTGTGTGTGAATCAAGTCATTATTTACAAGAGCAGGTGGCAGACTGGATTTGACCATCAGACCCTAGTTTGCTGACCACCAACCCCAGGTGAAGGTACTTTTGCTCTACCTACCCAACTGTGGACTGTCGTTGTGGGGGCACAGGCAGAATCCCCTTCCTTCCTCGCCATGGGATGTGTGTCCTTCCCAAAGAGACAAGGCCATCTCATCTACCCAGATAGATAAGCCTCATTCATGACAGTGACCTTCTGAGTCAGTGCAGTCCAATGCCAGACCACCCAGAAAGCACCCATAAGCCCACATTCCAAAGTTAAAATATGAAATTAAAATTAAAATGACAAGTAGTTAGTGAAGGAAAGTGGGGAGCCCACTGCAAATGGGAACTAGACTAGGCCCAGCCCCCAGGAGAGGGAGAAGATGAGGGCAGGGGGAACGAGCTGATGGGGCAAAGGCCATGCCTTGGCATGAATGAAAGAAGCAGGACATTTCTATGGGAAGAGAAGGATGGCATTTTAATTTGATTTGAAAAACAAGTCGGGGGCAAGTTAGGTGGAGAGATAAACCCAACGTAATAAGAGTGGAGACAGAAAGAAGTTGGGGGTCTGGAAGTCAGAAGGTGTCTATCCAGGCTGTGGTGTGGAATCCTGGAAATTTACTCCCCAGTCCAAACCGTGGCTTACTGCTGGGGTAGAGCAAAGGTCCTGGGGAACTGAGGATGTGAAGTTGAAGAAAGAAGAAAGACTGGCGGCTAAAGAACCATGACCCGGCCATCGTACATGCAGGGCTGGGTGACGTAATCTTGATCTGGGCACTTTGCATCCAGAGCAGAAGTGAGCCAAACACCCTCATTTTCACACTGGCATCTTATGTAAAAGCAGAGGCAGCTGATGTCATAATCCTAAATCGGGCACCTACACACACCCAGCAGAACACCTCCAGCCAGCCCCGTATGTGTCTCGCCAACAAGCGCAGATACTGCTCGCCAATCAGCAGCCCTCAGAAGCTGTACTTCCCTAATATAGTACAGACACAATTCTCTGTGTCTTGCCTTTCAGAGACCTGCTCCATTTCCCTGGCCCTGAACCTGACCCCTGGAGTCAAAACTGTCCAGGATGGGTCCCCGTGTCCACTTGGTGCTCAATATTTGTTATAGTAGTATTTTTCTTCTCTCTACAGGTATTTCCACATTTTTCACACTTTCATAACTTATTTTTTGTATGTTCGTGACTCGCTTCTCCTTAATATCTACCCTATTATAATGACCCACCTTCCCCACTATCTAGTTCAATTAGGCTCAACAAGTGTTTATTGAGTGTTCACAATGCCCAGACACCGTCTTAGACTTTGGAGATATAATAATGAATAAGATGCTTTATTTCCCTTCAGTGAGTTCACACTCAAATGGGATGCGTTTACGGTTGATACAGAAAGATAGCTGTCTGGGATGCCTGAGTGGCTCAGTTGGTTAAGCGTCTGAGTTCAGCTCAAGTCATGATCCCAGGGTCTTAGGATCAGGCCCCCGAGTCTCCTTCTCCCCATTCCTCTGCCTGTCCTCACCCTGTGTTACCACAAATTAATAAAATCTTAAAAAAAGAAAGAGACTTACCTGTAATTTATTAGATCTTGTTAAGGACACATGCACCATTGTAATAGTAGGGGTTTCTTTTAAAAGCATTGATAATATTAAGATTTTACATTGGCATAAGCAGAATTATAAGCTCAAAGACCTTCAGGACCGGGCAGTTTATATAAATTAATGAAGCCTGCCAGGTGTTAAATCTGTTGTGGATTGTCATTCATGTGAAGGCACCTGAATTTCAAAACACTGAAATACTGTTCTGTCACAACCAAGCGTGTCTCTGGGCTGTGTGATTGAGATCACTGGCTTAGTGCCTTACTTTTTTTTTTTTTTAAGATTTTATTTATTTATTTGACAGAGAGAGATTACAAGCAGGCAGAGAGGCAGCCAGAGAGAGAGAGAAGCAGGTTCCCCACTGAGCAGAGAGGCTGATGCGGGGCGCAATGCCAGGACCCTGAGATCATGACCTGAACCAAAGCCAGAGGCTTAACCCACCGAGCCACCCAGGCAGGTTGTGCCTTACTTTTTGTTTTTGTTTTCTTTTAAGTGCAGCACATACAGTTTATTTATTTATTTTTATTAACCTACAATGTATTGTTTGTTTTGGGGGTATAGTTCTGTGAGTCATCAGTGTTACACAATTCATAGCTCACTCACCATAGCACATACCTTCTTCAATATCCATCATCCAGCCACCCCATCCCTCATAACCCCCTCCACTCCAGCAACCCTCAGTTTGTTTCCTGAGATTAAGAGTCTCTTACAGTTTGTCTCCCTCTCTAGTTTCATCTTATTTCATTTTCCCCTCCCTTCTCCTATGATCCTCTGTCTTGTTTCTCAAATCCCTCATATCAGTGAGATCATATGATAATTGTCTTTCTCTGACTGACTTATTTCACTCAGCAGAATGCTCTCTAGTTCCCTCCATGTTGTTGCAAATGATAAGATTTTGAGTTTTTTGATGACTGCATATTCCATTGTATATACACACCACCTCTTCTTTATCCATTCACCTGTTGATGGACATCTAGGCTCTTTCCATAGTTTGACTATCGTGGATATTGCTGCTATAAATATTGGGGTTCATATGGCCCTTCAGATCATTACATTTGTATCTTTGGAGTAAATACCCAGTAGTGCAATTAGTGCCTTAGTTTTTATGAAACGAACTCATATGTTTTCATTTGACCAGCACAATACACTCTAAGGCAGGCTGGACAGGTAAAGGAAACTGATGTCATAGCCCCCTTCAGACTCCCTGGGTGCAGTTATACCTATTATCCCAATAAAACAATCTAAGGTATTTATCAGGATAGCATCCGGTCTCTGAGGAAGGCTCCCTGTGGCGCTTTTCAGCATAGCGTGTGTTGAAGAGTATACAATGCTGAATGTGACTTTGCTTGTTGTCTGGGATGCCTGACCTCTTTAATTGCTGTGCTCAAATACAGGTCAATGGAAATAGACTCTTGGAGCCACCCAGACTTAGGAATTCCTTGGCCTACAGAATAGGGTTCTTGGTACTTATCTATGAGCACCTTGGGTGGAATCATCGTTTTCATCTCCCACCCAGTGAAGACAAGGCAGGAGACCACCAATGGTGGTGTTTAGTCTATTAACGGACTCAGGCTTGAAGTATCTCTGTGAAAGAAACTGCTGGATGTCTGATCCTGTGGTTGGCAAGACAGAAGGGCATAGAGGCTGGGATGAGTTCAGTCTCTCTTTCTGAATGTTGCTTTTGAAGCTCCCAGCAATAGCGCCACTCCGAAGGAAGGAAGCACATAATGTGTAAAAACCTAAAATGTTTGCTGCTCCTGGGTTAGCCTTCAAAAGAGAAAATTGCTAGTCCAGCACATTTTTGTAAGCTCTTTGGGAAGAGATTTAATTCATCTCTGTAAACTCCCAGACGGTAGGGGGTTATCTCTGCTGCAGTAGCCATTCAATAAACATTAGTTGAATTGGATTTCCTTTTCTGTGTGATCTTCTGAATGCAGTGTAAACCCTGGCCAGAACAGTAGGGTGTTCCAAGGCTCCACATCCTAAAGCAGTCATGCCGGGGAAAATGTGAATGATTGAAATTGGCTGAGAGAAGATGGCAGGCCAGATGGACTTCCAGCTGGAAGAGGACCCCTTGAGCGGGACCCTATGAGTGCCGCAATCAAGGTCTTTGGATCTCCAAGGGGAATTGATCCCACGTCTGAAAAAAGGATGAACAGTGGTGTGACGAGAACCCTCCTCCCGGACTAATGATGTGAATCGTCATTAGGGAGGCATCACAGGGTTCCCTGGGGAGCAGAATTTTAAGTCCAGAATCTGAGCAGAAGCATGCAGATGGTTGCTGAAATGAGTCCTTAAGATCAATACCTGTGAAAGGTAGAGGAAGGAAGTGGGACAGAGGGAGGGAATGTGGAGCTGCCAGCGTAGCCTGACGACAGCCTCTGCTGACTGCAGGAGAACTGAAGCCAGAATGGACCTTCAATGTTAGCCCAAGGTGCACCAGGATAACCAGGCTTTCATACTTCCCCAGTAATCACTGTATGTGGGCTACCCTGGGAAGGGGTATGGCCTTGGGCAAAGCCACTCCTGCAGGCAATCCCTGGAAGGGCCGACAGCTGAAGGCCCTCTGCAGCTAGCATTCCCAGCAACTAGTGCAACCAACTCTTAATTGAAGAGGGACCTGGACGGTGCTTCACAGCATCTACCGCAGTGCCGCTCGGATCCCCCTCTTTATATTTTTTCTGGAAGCAGCTCTTCCTGACTTCCACTTCTCTAAATTTGCAGAGAAGGTTAGTGGGTGAGTTATACCCCTGCCACTCCAGCTGCGCTCAAGGCTACAATTGATATTCATTCTCCTTCCTCCTCCCCGCCCAGCTGTCCATTCTGCCCCCTCAGCTAGTACCTCTGCTGGTCTCAAGGTCTCATCACAAGGTCAGACCCTGGTCGCCAGGATTTTCTCAGGATAAGATTGCTGCACTTTCCCATCCACCCTAAAAATTGGGCATGGAAATACCAAGTGACGCCCCAGTGGGTCACCTAAGTGTCACACATATTCCTCCCTGCTCCCACTGTAAAGCTCTACCTCTTCTCAATGCCTACATTCACTTGCCTTTGCCAGGATGGTGACTTCCCTTCTTACCTGATAATCCCTTGGCTCAAGGATCCATGGCAGTCCCCTGGTGAAACTATTCCCCCTTTTGGAATTAGAACTTCTAAACCAGCAGAGGTTAGAGTTGCATGGATAGGAAACACCAATGCCTCACATGGAAAGCGATGGGAGTTACTTGGGAGTGATGGCAAACGGAGCCACTCTTCCTTGCATACCTTGGTTCCTGGACCCATTTATTTTTCCCATTCAAGACACAACACTCCATTAAGTTCTTTGACTCAGAGTGTATACGGCATACTTCCATTCTTGTAAAGTATTATCTCCAAGCTTCCACGTTATCTATGCCTTTAATAGGATGTTCCGATGCTCAGGCCATTAGCTTCGGGTGATCCCATGGTTAAAGTCCTATTCTATTCCTTTTCTATAAAGTGGGTCCCCTGGTTTGAAATGATATTATCTGGGATCCTGTATCTGTGGATCAAACATTCTTTAAGCATTTAAATAGTGGTGCTGGCTGACACCTTGCAGAAAGAAAAGGCACACTTACACCTGAATGTGTGTCCATTTCTTTCTACATGCATTGCTGGCTCTTCCTGAGTGGCAGAGGCCCAGTATAGTTAACTTGCCACCAAATGGAAAGTGGATCCTTCAAGAGATAGTAACATAACAGGAGCTTAGCATTGGTTTCTACTGATAGCAAGTTGGATATTCGGCAGTGGCAACAATTAGAACAGTCTTGGTAATTGGAAGTCCACGCTGCTGGACCCATTCGTATCCTCCATACCTGCCACCATGGCCATTTCATTCATGGGCCCTCCTCTCCAAAACAGTTAAACCTCTTGTCTAGCTTCAAAGATATGAGAATCCCCTGGTTTTTCTTCCACCTTCCTATAAGTTTCTTCTTCTTCTTTTCTGATTCATTTTCCTCTGCTTAACTCTTAAATACTATTGACATCCAAGGTTCTGTCCTCTATTATCTTGTCTTCCCTAATCACGTATTATCCCTGGGTGAACTTCTCCATTGCCAAGGCTTCATTAATCGATTCCGTGCTAATGGGTTTCGATTTCAGAGTGACCATGATTTTTAACTTCTGACTCCTATTTACATTTTATTTTATTTTTTTAAGATTTTGTTTATTTGAGAGACAAAGAGAGAGAGAGAGAATGAGTGGGGTGGAAGGGAGGTCAGAGGGAGAAGCAGGCTCCCCACTGTGCAGGGAGCCCCACACAAGGCTCAATCCCAGGGCCTTGAGATCAAGGCCTGAGTTGAAGACAAGCGCTTAACCGACTGAGCCACCAACCTACCCTTCATATTTACCTTTTAAAAGGAGAATTCTTGGGACATTATGGAAGAAGAGTTCAGTCAACCATACATTCATTTACTTGATGAGTATTCATTGAGTTCCTATTATCCACTTAACAAAGGGGAGAGATTAGAAGCAGGGAGTATAGCATTCAGGCAGGTGGTGGTTGAAGCCGTGAGAATGAAGAGGATCATGCAGAGTCTGTGCAAGAGTAAAACAAGGTAATTGAGAATCAAACCCCAGGATCATTAACATTTAACCGAGAAGCAGAACACACCCTACAGAACCTGGATAAATCGAAGAATGCTCAAAATCAGCAGGTCCAAAATACCCCTTGTATCTCTTTCTCTCTCTCTTTTTAAGATTTTATTTTATTTTATTTTTAAGATTTTATTTATTTATTTGAGAGAGAGGCAGTGAGAGAGAACATGAGCGAGGAGAAGGTCAGAGAGAGAAGCAGACTTCCCGTGGAGCTGGGAGCCCGATGCGGGACTCGATTCCAGGACTCCGGGATCATGACCTGAGCCGAAGGCAGTCATCCAACCAACTGAGCCACCCAGGCATCCCTAAGATTTTATTTTTAAGTAATCTCTACACTCAATGTGGGACTTATACTCACAACCTGGAGATCAAGAGTTGCACATTACATCAACTGAGCCAACTAGGCACAATTCCACTTCCTTTTCTATCCTTTATGAGCATCCCTTTCTCTGAGCTGGAAACCTGGAAGTCATTCATGTCACACCCTCATCCTCATCCTCTGCATCCAATTGGTGGCAAAACCCCCCACCCCCGTTTTTTAAAGTAGGCTTAACACCCGATCTTCGGGCTTGAATTCAGGACCCTGAGAATAGATCTGAACTCAGGTGCCCCCAGGTGGCTAAGGTCCTTTAATTCTTCCTGTGACCCAGCTGTTCCCCACCCACATCTCTGTTTAATCTTGTGTCACCTCTCACCTAGAAGTGACATTAGTCTCCTTACTGTTTGGGGCCAGCTCATGGAACTAGAGAAAATCTGGTGTCATCAACCTTTGAGGAACATACACTGACATGGGGGGTCTTGAGGTTGTGCCAAAAGAGGGTGTGTAAGCAGTTATTACTCTGAGAGATTGCTACAAAACGAGAGATCCTTGTCAGAATCTAGGCAGTGGATCAAAAGGGCATGAGCCAGGAGGAAAGTCAGTTGGTGTGGCAGTTGAGAGGGGCTATGCTGGAAAGCAGAGATGCACAACCACTTGCATCCTGATGTTCTTCTCAGGTGTGTTTTAATGACCTATGGGAGCGAGAGCCAGATTTTAAAGAAACTGAGCTGAGTGAGATGTTAATGGATCTCTTTGCCTCCAGCCTGTCCTTCAAACCTGGCACATGAGAGGTGTCAAGTAATATTCTCCACTCTGCTGTAAGAGTACTTTTTCTAAGCCACAAATCTTATTATATCATTCTCTGGCTTAAAATATTTGAGTGGTCCCTACTGCCTTCAGCAGGGGTTCTTAACCTGAGGACTTTTGTGGGGGGCGGGAGGATGGGGAAAGGAAATCTATGAATCATGCTGGAATTTTTTTGCAGTGTGGTATGTGTGCACTTCCCTGAGCTAAGAATCACTGACCAATTGGATAAAAGGCAAACTCCACCTGACCTCCATCTACCTTTCTTGTCTCCTTATCTTTAGTTAATGCCAAGTTTTTTATCTCTATTCTAGTGAAATTAAACTAATTCCTTCTCTCCAACATTCATTTATCACTCCATGCTTTTGCACAAGTGCTTCACCTTTCTGGAACTTTCTTGTTTGCCTGTGAGACTTCTAATTATTCCTCATGAGTCAACTAAAACATCAAATACTCCCTGGAACTTTCTTCTCATTCTCCCTCACAGAATTAGATTCTCCTAAGCATTTAGAAATGTTTCCATGTCTGAACCTAACACACAGGTATATGAATGTCTTTCTTCTTGGCTAAACTTTGGGCTTCTTTTTTGGCGGGGGAGGGGCAGAAGGAAGAGGGAAAGAGAAAATCCCAAGCAGGCTCCACGTTCAGCATGGAGTCTAGTACAGGGATTGATCTCATGACCCTGTGATGATGACCTGAGCCAAAATCAACAGTCAGACACTCAACCAACTGAGCCACCTAGGCACCCAATTTTTGGCTTCTTGATGGTAGAAATTATGTCTCTTTCATCTTCATGTCTTCAGTATCTCTATCCTGGTATCTTTTTTTTTTTTAAGATTTTATTTATTTATTTGAGAGAGAGAGAGAGATGGAGAGAGCACGAGCAGTGGGGGAGTTAGAGGGAAAGAAGCAGACTCCCCACTGAGTGGGGAGCACTACGTGAGACTCAATCCCAAGACCCCAAGACCATAACCTGAGCTGAAGACAAGCACTCAAGTGACTGAACCACTCAGGCACCTCTCTACCCTGGTGTCTTAATGAATATTTGAAGAATAAAAGAGTAGTTCCAACATGTTTTAAGGTGGGAGTCTTGCAATTACGCTGAGGTATCTATAAAGATAATACCCAGGGGTGCCTGGCTAGCTCAGATAAAGAGCATGTGACTCTTGATCTCGAGGTGTACACATTGGATATAAGGCTTACTAAAAAAATAAATACACTTAAAAAAGAGAGAGAGAGATAGAATGCCCAGCTTCTGGTTGTCAGTTCAACAGAAATGGAACTATTCAATGGCACTTTTTGCCATGAGTCTCTCAGGTAATAATGTTGGAATGATAAAAACACTGCTTTTAATTTATATTCTTTGCAAGTAATTAACATTTGAATTTGAGTCAGAAAATTTTTTTATTTTGTTTTTTTTTATCTATTTTTTTTAAAGATCTATTTATTTATTTGACAGAGAGAGAGACAGTGAGAGAGGGAACACAAGCTGGGGGAGTGGGGGAGGGAGAAGCCGGCTTCTCACAGAGCAGGGAGCCCGATGCAGGGCTCGATCCCAGGACCCCGGGCCCATGACCCAAGCCAAAGGCAGACGCCTAACGACTGAGCCACCCAGGGTCCCCTTTATCTATTTTTTTAAAAATATTTTATTTATTTATTTGACAGACCACAAGTACGCAGAGGCAGGCAGAGAGAGAGAGGGAAGCAGGCTCCCCACCTAGCAGGGAGCCTGACATGGGGCTTGATCCCAGGATCCCGAGATCATGACCTGAGCCAAAGGCAGAGGCTTTAACCCACTGAGCCACCCAGGTGCCCCTGTTTTTTGTTTTTTGTTTTTTGTTTTTTAAATCAACTCCTTCAGCCATAACAGTTTAAACTCTAGCTGCTTCTTTTTAGAAACCACAGCCATAACTATCATTTTACTCAATAATGTTCAATGGCTTCCTCCAAACCTACTGGCAGGTAACACAATTTCTATATAGAACTGAGCACTGGTTATGACATGATTAGCTCAAGTGCAGAATGAAAACTGGACTTTGTTATACTCAATATTACATGAGAGGAAAAAAGTTCCATATGTGGGCAGACATCTTCACTCTAGTAGAATCATTTCAAATCTTAATACTTTAGATTTTCTTTTTATTTTTTTAAAAGATTTTATTTATTTATTTGACAGACAGAGATCATAAGTAGGCAGAGAGGCAGATAAAAGAGAGAGAGGGGGAAGCAGGCTCCCTGCTGAAGCAGAGACCCCAATGCGGGGCTTGAACCCAGGACCCCAGGATCATGACCTGAGCTGAAGGCAGAGGCTTTAACCCACTGAGCCACCCAGGAGCCCCTAGATTTCTTTTTTTAACATGACTTCTGCTCAGGTCATAATCTCAGGGTCCTGGTATTGAGCCCTGCCTCAGGCTCTCTGCTCAGCGGGGGGCCTGCTTTCTCCTCTCTTTCTGTCTGCCTCTCTGCCTCCTTTTGATTTCTGTCATTGTCAAATAAATAAATCAATAAATAAAATCTTTTTTAAAAAACCACATGACTTCAGGGATATATGGGTGGCTCAGTTGGTTAAGCGCCCCATTCTTGGTTTTGGCTCAGGTCCTGATCTCAGGGTCTTGAGATAGAGTTCCATGTCCGGCTCTGTGCTCAGCATGGAATCTGCCTGAGATTCTCTCTCTCTCCCTCTACCCCTTCACCGGCTCACGCTCTCTCTCTCTCTCTCTCTCAAATAAATAGATCTTTTTTAAAAAGAAAAAAAATAATAAACACAACTTTTAAAATCAGTCTTACATCCAGACTAAGATACCCTGTAAGTATTTAAAGATCACATCTACTCGTGACTGATGAATAAAGTTTTCCTAAACAAAACAAATAAAGCTTTCCATTTTAGCCTAATTTTCACATAGTTCTCACATTTTGCTTAGAGAAATTTCAGATCCTAAATATAAATTGCAAAGCAAAGGAGAGAGGAGCCAAGGAGGAGGTGAAGGAGGAAGGGATACTGTATTGCCTGGCTTTACAGGAAACAAACTTCCTTGAACTTGACATACACATAGAAAATCATTTTAAGCACCAGATTACGCTAAAGGTTAAAGATACGGTTTTCTTCATAAGCTCCTTTTACTGGTGTGGTAAGAATAAGAGAGATACTATGAGTTGAAAAACTAACAAAAACCGCATGTAAGAAGATGGTGTGTACAGTTAATCCAACGGTGTACCTTTATTAGAATTCAGGAGGTCTATCTGAGCGTCGCTAAATCTGAAACAGTTACCCTAAGGTAGCTACACCCAGCTGCTTCTCTTGTGTATAAAGTAAAGGAGGAAAATGACTTCTCTTCAACCCTACCTGATGCACATTTTCTTGTTACACACTTTCACAGTGAAAGTGCCTTGTGTTTCCAAATTGTGCGATACTTAAGGTTTCAAGGTAATGTTTATTAAAACACCGACGGCTTAGGTCGTGAGCTACCTCCCTTCAACCTTCTTGTTGGATTTACACATGAGCTGAAATGGATTGCTGTGGTATCATGAGTCTAAGGAAAGACTCTTGCTCCCCCTCCCGAAGTATTTTTTAGATGAACTTAAGAAAGGAAATAGAATTGTCAAAATCTGACTAGTTAATGCATAGACATGGGGTAGGCTTTGCTTCTCTGCCCTGCCTTCCATTTTACTGCAGAATTCCAGGAGCCATTTCCTTTTCCAGACTGTTCCATCCAGATTTGCTTGAAAGCAAACTCCCTGCTTTAAGGAGGGCGGAATGTCCTCTCCTGTCAGGGACATCGCTGCAGTCTTCAGCTTCCGCACCATCGCCTGACTGTTCTGACTTTATTAACCTTTACTAACTGATGGCTGTCCCCAGGCCTCTATTTGAGGTGCCTCTGAATGAGGCATATTTTGTGTTTCTCTAATTACAGAACTATCTCGACAATGACAGTCACTGTCTATAATTACTCACCCTGGTTTCCTCTGAATCTGGGGGAAAAAATTGTCAAGGCTGACAGGCTACTCTAACATTTCAAAAATAGTTATTTCCCTTGGTGCAAAATTGTCTCCTATCTTGCCTCCCTCATTCTGCCTGCTTGGTGGTCCCCATATCCTCCTTCATTCCAGAGGGGCTTGATTCAAGAGGCTACCCTGTTTCTCCCCTCTGTGGCCACTACCCTGTAGCCCCCAGAATACTGAATGGAACACGTGCATTTGAGGGCCTCATGCACCTCTCTGCAGCTAGCCGATAACTCACTGCTTTTTCCAGTGAGAAAAACTGGCAGTGAAAGGAGCATAATGAAAATTTACTAAGACATCAGTCTCCCAGACAAAGAATTTCAAATCTGCTAGTCTTGTTAGTGTTCCTGGGAAAAACAATGAACTGACTAATGGATTATTTTGGAGCATACTAAAGAGAAAAATAGACATAAATCTGTAGGGGTAATGAGACTTATCTCTGTGGATTTTTTTTTATTAATGGGAGAAATATGCTTTTTCTATATAGAATGAAATCTTCAGGCAAGACACAATTACTTAAGAAAAGTCACTGAGGTCAATGTATTATCACTTGGCTAACAACTCTAATTTATACATGTGCTCCAGCACAGGAGAGAATGGAAATGTGTCGCTTCTGGCACTAGAAATATTTGTAATGACACAAAGCAAATTTAATCATCTGACTTTCTTGCACTTATTATTTTTTTTCTTTCCATACTTCTTCCTTTAAGCCTCTACTTCTTGGGGTGGCAGGGGGGTGGGGGAAGAGAGTGTATTATGATAGCAGACCATACCATGGGAGTCTGCACTGAGAAAATGTGATGGATGCATTGGTGGGTGTTAGTTCTCTATAAGGCTAATTAGAAAGAGTGATAGCAAATCTTTATTACTCATTATTAGCATTCACATGACATCATTTATTTCAGGCTAGTCAACAAAAATAGTGCGAATCCTGAGTCTGCCATCATCACTCTGTCAACTGCTGGAAATTTGATCAGACTATGGATGTCAGAAGAATGACAGAGCACTGAGGATTAGGATAGAAAATACCTTAGCGATGATGTAACTTACCCACGTTGGTCATGCATCAGAATCATATGAGGTCATTTTACAATGACGAACACTGCCTTAGCCACACTCCCGTAGATTTTGATTCAGAAAACCTAAACCTGGCATGGAGATCCGACATCTGCATTTTCTAAAGCTCCACGGGGAGCTCTGATGACCAGTAAGGATGGTGAGAGACCATCTGAACCCACTTCTCTTTTCTCAGCGGAAGAGAAAACTGAGACCTGTATAGCTTTTGATCCTCTCCAAGAGTCCTATATCCAGGGTGCGACACTATTCAGCCTAAATCCAGCTTTCCCCACTCTTTGTCCCCTGTTCTTGCACATTAGCTGCGATTCTTCTGGTTGCAAAAGGCAAAACTCCCAATTTCTTTTTTCTTTTTCTTTTTAAAGATTTTTTTTTAAAGATTTTATTTATTTATTTGACAGACAGAGATCACAAGTAGGTAGAGAGGCAGGCAGAGAAAGAGGAGGAAACAGGCTCCCTGCCAAGCAGAGAGACCGACGTGGGGCTTGATCCGAGAACCCTGGCATCATGACCTGAGCTGAAGGCAGAGGCTTTAACCCACTGAGCCACCCAGGCACCCCTTTTTAAAGATTTTTAATTTACTTATTTGAGAGAGAGCAGAGCATGCAACAACACAAGTCGGGGAGGCAGAGAAAGAGGCAGAAGTAGACTCCCCACTGCTCAGGGAGCCTGATGCGGGGCTCGGTCCCAGGACCCTGGGATCATGACCTGAGCTGAAGGCAGATGCTTAACTGACTGAGCCACCCAGGTGCCCCCAAAACTCCAGTTTAAACCAAGGAAGTATACTGGCTCCTGTAATGGGAAAGGCCAGGAGTAACGATGGGAACATGGGCACTGTCTGTCTCTCTCCAAGTCTCTCCAGTATGTTCACAGGTAGCCATAAAAATCAGTCTACCAATCTGGCAACTCCAATGGAAAGAAAGAGTTCAATGTGATAGCTCTAGGGTGAAAAAAATCTCAAGGAGCACTCTGACTGGACTGCTTTATGGCACTTCTTTCTTCCTCAGCCAGTCATGGTGACAAGGGGGTGGAGTTCTTCAGTGACAAAGCTGAATGGATGGGGAAAAATTTGACCAGGAATGGGAGCTGGGAATGGGAGCCAGGAATGGAAGAGGTTCCATTGCCAGAAATATAGCTGGAGTTGTTAGACAAACAAAAACAACAAAAGCCTAGCTCATCTAACCTGCTTTGCATTTTTTAACCATGACCTACAGGGATGAAAAAGAAACGAAACTAAGATTCCTAACCTTTGTGAAACACAAATTTTATAAAACAATACTCATTTGCCATGTACCCCAGTATTTTTCATTCTATCACATTCTACTTCATTAAACACACACATACACACACAGCCCAAGCCCTAGTCTTGACTCACCAGAGTGTTTTCATGACCACAACTGATCATGAAAACGAGTTTGATTGATGTTCAACACATATTCAATGAGCAATCAATAGTGTCCAGTAATATTGATAGGTATTATGCAGAATTTAAAAGA
Organism: Mustela erminea; assembly: GCF_009829155.1. NCBI lineage: Eukaryota > Metazoa > Chordata > Mammalia > Carnivora > Mustelidae > Mustela > Mustela erminea. The sequence continues at coordinate 86,452,931 of NC_045624.1, read as the reverse complement.
TTTTATCAGGCAGTCTCCAGTCTCTGAATGTGTAAATAATCAAAGAGAGGCTGGTTAAGAGTGTGATATAGAGGAAGGAGGCAAATTTGAGAGAAAAATAATACAGCATCTCTCAGGTAGGGGGCTGAGCAAACGGGGGTACCCTGAACCTAGCCAGAGATGAGGCTGGATGAGAGCCAGGCAAGCAAGCAATATGGATGGCGTTCCAAAGCCAGGACGTAAAACACAAACCAAGAGTGAACAGAAGGTAATCTCAGGAGGTAGCTCCCCAAAAGTGAGAAAATAGAAGCTGAGCGTAAAGACAGTTATCAAGAATGTTGGAGGTAATGTCCGATGAGAAGCAGCAGCTAGCTCCTGAAAGTAGGTCAGTGGCCCTTCCTACAGCCTGTGCCAGTGGACCCTGGTGACAGAAGAGAGGTAGAAGACCACCCTGCCCCTAGAGAATGGGACCCTTGCTTCAGTCATACCTGACCTGTTGAGGAAATCAGGTATGTTACACCCCATCCTCAACCTCTACGCAAGAATGTGTGTTACATAGCAACCATTACTCTAGGGTGTCTGGTTAACAAGGATCTCTACAGGAAACATAGATTCCCTAGTCTTAAACTCTGAGGAAAGATTCTAACCCAGTCAAATCCCGTGGTGAGTTTCTGGAAGCTCACAGTGATGGTATTCTATAAGAGGGACGCCTGGGTGGCTCAGTCGGTTAAGCATCTGCCTTTGGCTCAGCTCATGATCCCAGGGTCCTAGGTTCGAGTCCTGGGGTTGAGCCCTGTGTCTGGCTCCTTGCTCGGTGGGGAGCCTGCTTCTCCCTCAGCCTGCTTGTGCTCTCGCTTTCTCTCTCTGACAAATAAATAAAATCTTAAAAAAACAAAACAAAACACAAAATAAGTATGTTTCATGTATGTTGTTGTAAATGACCTTAAATAATCCATGTTTATTTACTTGTCTACACCTCTTTTGTTCATCAAAGCATTTAAACCAGCTTATGCTTATGCTTTCTTACACAAAGTCTTCACATTATGGATGCCTCTTCAAACTGTGAAAATAACCCCCAGATTCTCCTCACACTGTGAAATAGCTGTGAGGTAAGTACTTCTCCTTCTGATTTTCTTGGGCTCTTGTCTGCATTTTTACCTCTTAGACAATGTCCTCTTTGTGTATTAGCTCTCGTCTTCTCATGTGAAGAAACAACCCATTTCCTATGGAAATGCCCGCCACTTCATTTCCTTTACTGCTTTCTTTCGCCCAATCACCTTTTTCATAGAAAGCTGAGATCTAATAAGTTTGCGGTCTCTACCCAGCAAAACCCCTTGGTAAGTTGTAAAACCTGGATTTATGTTCTCTCAAAGATCTCTTTCTGCTAATAAGCTTCATGCTGGCTAACAGTGACTGCCCACCTCTCCTCCCCTCCTACCCTTCACCTCCATCTCAAGGCCATAGAACATAGCCCCACCTTACTCTTCCATTGCTAATATTTGACTAAAGCCCAACCAGCTGGGAGCGAGTTCCTGCTATCCTGCGTGTATTGCTTCTTTGGCCCATAGAGTTACATAAAGAGCCCTGGAGCCCTGGCCACAAGCTCCTTCTCCTCATTCATTATTCTCTGTCTGCCCCCAGGAGAGACTAGACCTTCAGGTTCATCAGTCTTGAGACCGATTACCTGGACATGTGTTCTGATGTTGTATTTCCTCATGGTTGGGAACAAGTGACTTGAGGAGTCTATCCTGGAACAGTTTCGTGCATGAGCCAGTAAATCCCTGTGCACAAATTTCACAATCTTTGGGAATTCAGATTTTTTTTTTCAATTTTCTGGAGAAAATATGGTATGTGGGCCATATATTCCTCAATATCCCCAGCAAATCTGAGACCACACCCTTTCATCAAACACACGAATCTCTCTCCAGCAAAATATATGACTACTAACATGAAACAAGGCAAATAAAGATTATAAACTGTTTCAAGACCTACCAGGCCATATATTACTTCCAAATGATTACCGGGAGGCTTTCATCTTTCAGAACTTTCTAGATCTGGGGCATATATTATAGACAATAGCTAATCATGAATTGGCTGCCCATTGCAGGGCCTGGTTATTTATCCAGAAGTGGCCAATCACCTGCTGGGGTTTTTGCGTGGCTAGCACCGTGAATCAGGGGACTTTGATCAGCCATTGTCCCTCAAAACTGCTCTTTTTTTCCCTTTTTAAAAAATGTTTAGTTTAGTTTAGTTTTTTTTTTTAAGACTTTATTTATTTGACAGAGAGAGACACAGCGAGAGAGGGAACACAAGCAGGGGGAGAGGGAACACAAGCGGGGGGAGTGGGAGAGGGAGAAGCAGGCTTCCCGTCTCATATAATCCCTGGAGTCATTCATGGGGTTGAGTGGGAGCAGAGGTTTCCAACATGACTGAGCTTAAACTTTCAGTCAACCTGGTCATGGAAATGGGGACCAAAGTTATATTAAATCAGTTAAAAAATAACATGAGGTAATGATTTTGCATGCTGAATCTGGATTCATATTTGCCATCACTAATTTTCCATCATCTTTCTCATCTCTTGGCTGATTTTCTTTTAAAGGGTTTTTTTAAAAGTAATCTTTACACTCAAAGTGGGACTCAAACCCACAATTCCAAGTTCAAGAGTCACATGCTCCAACCACTGAGCCAACCAGGCACCCCATTGGCTGCTCTTTTAGATATACTGTCATCTCAGTCCTGATACCTACAGTTTGACTTTTTGTTTTTCTATTTTATGCTTTTTCACATCTTCACATTCTTTCTTAGCTCCCAAAGAATCTCTTCTCAGAAATATTGGGATGACCCAGTAGGGCAAGGATAGAGCTCAGGCATTCAAGAGCCTAAGTGTGGCTTCCCATAACACAAAACAAATAGTTAAATTACATTTGTTTGTACCTGAGGCCCTTAAACCATCAGTGACCTCTCCGAGATAAGGCTCTGGCTTGGGCGAGGATGTGGGAGCAGGCACGAAGTGTGAGAACGGGAAGCCTTTAAGTACTTAGTAGATCTGTGCTCCTTGCTTGCCGCTGGGCTGGTGGAAAATAGCAGTATAAGTACATGCCAAGTGCCCTGAACCAATCTTCCATAAGTGCGACAATACTCCACAGTAGACAGCACTCAGGTAGTGTTATGCCTTTGAAAACAAAAAAATGTGAATGATGAACCTTGGTAATTGTGTATCAGGGGCTAGAAAGGGCTTCCTAGGCACGGGAAGGGGTTTCCCACGATGTTATCGTATGTTCCTTAGGAAGAAGCCACCAGCAGACTCTTGGGAGGTATCGCAAAAGAGGAGCAATTCCTATAGAGAGCTTCCTGATTGGTCAGGCATCCAGCTTCATTTAAGGCCTCCTCAGCATCCTGCCTCCCCCCAGGGTCTTCCTGCAAGTGACCGTGAGGATTTTCCCATGTTGCATCTGTGTGAGCACAGGTGGGACCAAGTAGCTCGAAGTTTTCCTACAGGTATATAGTTTCAGACCGCCAAGCTCATGGTTTCTTAAAAGTCTTTATTTATTTATTTATCTATCTATCTATCTATCTATCTATTTTTTTTAATAGATTCACTGCTAAAAGCTTATTTTATTGCGATTGTTGTTCGGCAAATAATTTCTAAATTACGTTTTTACACTGTTTATTACCGGTGCAAATGTTTTTTACTTTCATCGCTTGTGTTTTCAATGTTGTGAAATATTTCTGAGCGTTCCTTTAAGGTGAAGATATTTGTTGGTGTCACTTCCTTTTCATTCTTTTCACTAAAACTACTATCATTGGGGCGCCTGGATGGCTCAGTGGGTTAAAGCCTCTGCCTTCAGCTCAGGTCATGATCCCAGAGTCCTGGGATCGAGCCCCGCATCGGGCTCTCTGCTCAGGGGGGAGTATGCTTCCCTTCCTCTCTCTCTGCCTGCCTCTCTGCCTACTTGTGATCTCTGTCTGTCAAATAAGTAAATAAAATCTTAAAAAAAAAAAATAAAGCCGCTATCCTTGTTTATGTCAACAAGTTCACCTTCACAAAGTTCCTCTGGCTGTATGTCTTAGAATTTCTTGAATGGAGGCGCTGGCAGTTTACCCATAGTCAGCTCTAACTAATTCCATTCACGCGTGATACAAATTTCTCTTCAACGCTATCACTTTTCATTTCTTTGCTGCACTTTTACCTTTGGTGACCAATTCCCTCCTTTGAGTATTCATTTTGGTAAAATGTCATGGAAGTTTATCACCAGGAGTCAAGGAAGCAGCAAACCGCAGGCTTTGCATTCCGCGTTTGAACTTAGTAACAAAGGCAAGGTGACCAATCAGGGGCAGATTTTGAAAGAAGTGATATGATTGGTCATCGATCCTGACGCTCATCTGTTATTTCTGCTCTGACTTGCAGACTAGGTTCTATATGCAATTACTCCTAGCCAATATACCCTGGTAACTGAGATTTGAATCCTGTTGTTGGGGGACTGGTGTTGTATTAACTAAATCACGGTGACTGAAATTTGTGCATATTGGAATTATGCGAAGTGAGGACTGTATTGAATTGACACAAAATTACATAAACCAATAAGATCCAGAGCAACAATAAGAATATACATTTTAATCTGATTAGAAAACTGGTAAGAGGAATATAAGGACAAATATTATTCATAATAACTAATGCCCAATTGTAGTTCTTGTGAGTGAGGTCAAAAGGAAAGGAGAAGTTTATATTTAAAAGCTATAGGGGCACCTGGCTGGCTGAGTTGGAAGAGCATGAGACTATTGATCTCTACCTTGTGAGTTCCAGCCCCACAATGGGTATGGAGATTAAATAAATAAAACTTAAACAAACAAACAAATAAATAAACCTGTAAAACCGTACTGAAAGACATAAAGGAAGATATGGAGAAATGGAGAAACATATGTTCCTGGATAATAAGAGTCAGTATTTTATTTTAGATTTTGTTTATTTATTTGACACAGAGAGACACAGCCAGAGAAGGAACACAAGCAGGGGGAAGTGGGAGAGGGAGAAGCAGGCTTCCCACTGAGCAGGGAGCCCCATGAAGGGCTGGATCCCAGGACCCTGGGATCATGACCTGAGCTGGAGGCAGACGCTTAGAGGCTGAGCCACCCAGGTGCTCCAAGAGTAAATATTTTAAAGGTATTGATTCTTTCCCAAGCTAATCTATAAATTTAATGTAATTCTAAGAAACAAGCACTAGGAAATTCTTGAGTGTTTTGCAATTGTGGAATGCGGAAGGCCTTTCAATTGTGACTCCAAACATAAAATCAGATTTGAAAGCACAATCAAGTCCACCATAAAATATAGAAATAACTCTAAGAACATCTTTTCATTATATATAACAAAGAACTCATATTTAAAATACAGAAATAGCTCTTTTGAGCACCAATATTAATGAATCTCAAAGTAACAATGCTGAATGAAAAAAAGCCAGACAAAAAAGAGACTACATACTGCATGATCCCACTTACATACAATTCTAGAGATTGCAAACTAACCTATAGTGACAGGAAACAGATCAATGTTTGTCTGGGGCCGGAGGGAGGTGAAAAGACAGAAGGATGGAATTATAATGAGGTGCAAGGGGTGCCTGGGTGGCTCAGTCAGTTGGGTGTCTGCTTTTGGTTCAGGTTGTGATCCTGGGGTCCTGGGATCAAGCCTTGCATCAGGTTCACTACTCCGCAGGGAGCCTTCTTCTCTCTCTCCCTCTGCCTGCAGTTCACCCTGACTGACTCTCTCTCTCTCAAATAGATAAATAAACTCTTTTAAAAAAATAGGAGGAAACTTTTTGGGGTGATGGAAATATTCATTATTTGATTGTGGTGATGGTTTCAAAGTACGTACTATACCAACATTTCTCAAATTGTACATTTAAATCATTTTAAATATGTACAATTTACCATGTATTGATTATATCCTCCCACAAAAACTTAAAAAATCAACTTGAACAAGACTGAAAGCCAATAAAAACAAGTAAAGAAAATGCATAGTGAAATCACAGAAGTAAACAGCCAATAAAATAAGAAGATACCTTTATTAACAATCAAGGCAACACAATTTAAAACACTAAATTTCAAAACTCATTTTTGTGTATCAAAGTGGAAAAATCCAGAAGATTTATAATTCCTGGTGTTGATAAAGGTGCAAGGAAACAGACATTCTCATACATTGTTGAGGTGTGGATTGTAGAGTAATATGACTTTGTCATAATTAAAGTTACATGTAGCCTTTTATCTGTTTCTGGGAATCTACCCTATAGAAATAATCACAAATTGCCAGAGATATGCATAAGAATATCTGTTGTGACACTGAAATAATAGTGGTAACAACAAAATCACCAAGCTACTATAAATCAATGGAATTTTTAAAATTATGGTCCCTTCAGGCAATAAAATATTATGCAGCAATTAAACAGAATGGGGCATATGTGTATGAATGTATGTATGTATGTGAGTATGTGTGTTGAATTGCAAAAATATCTATGCTTATTTCTAAGTGAAAAAGCAAGTTGAAGAGTGATCTTTTTGTTTAAAAAAACTCTGATATTTGTATATTGTGTGCATATACGTAAGTAAATAAAAAATTCCATCTGGGGAGGATAAATGACAGAATTAGGGAGAGATTTCACTTTACACACTTCCAAAGTTTTCAGATATGCAATCTATTTTTCCTTTTTGAAAATAGCCTATTTAAGGCATGATTCATACAATTTATGTAAACAAAACAAAAATATAAATATAAAATATTAAAAATATAAAATATAACATATTTTTGTGTAAACAAAATAATAAAACAAAAAAATAATAAAACAAAAAAAATTTTGTGTAAACAAAAATATATGTCAAAGTCTAAAGATAATATCTTGAAGACCTCTGACAAAGGTCTTTGGAACACTCAGACTCCTATCAACTCCCTGTCACCTTACATGCCATTCTTGCCCCATATTTTAGTTCTATCCTTTTTCAAACTCCTCAAATTAGACATTATTACTATCATCATCATCATTATCATCACTTTTGTTTGCAATGTTTTAGATTCACCTGTGTTTACCGCTCTCTTTTCTTAATGTTCCTTCTTGCATTTTCTGACCTTCCTTTTGATATAATTTTCCTTCTTTTTGAAGTTCATCATTCACATGTAACTTAAGCATAGATCTGTTGGTGAAAACTCTCTATTTACCAAAACAGATTAATTCATTTATTTGGCTCCCAGTTTCGATAGGAGGTTTTCTGGGTGCACAATTTAAGACAGCTATTTTCCCCCAGCTCTTTGTATTTGGTCTTTCTTTCCTGGTCTTTGTTGTTGAGTAGGAATCTACAATCATTCTATTTGTGGCTGCATGTTAAGTATCTGATTTTTCTCTTGTGCTGTCTTTATGATCTTCTGTTTGTTTTCCCTTTTTTTGCAGTGTAGTGAAGAGGATAAAGGTGAATTCTGTAATATCTCACGACATGGTAGGGAATATTTTTTTGGGGGGGGGGACACTCACAAGCCAAAGGCAACAAGCAAGAACCTCGGTATCCTAACTCTTCCTCCATCTCATAGAAATCTATGCTGCTGTGGGCCACACAACAAAGTTGCAGCGAAGAGACACCTGCCTCCTCCCTGCACCCCCCTTTTTTTTCCCCCTGCACCCTTTTTAGTGGGCAAGGAGAGGAATACACTTCTCACTGGGGCAACTGCAGATTCCTTGATTTCTAGGAAATGCTGATTAAGGTGTCAGCTGTTCACAAGGAGCTTTCTGAGAACCTCGCTGCCAGGCACCTTGGAGATCCTGGGGCCAGTAAGACGATACAGCCCCTCTTGTTGGGGGGTTTGAGGGAGCTACCAGCCCAAACTAGTTTTTTGCCCAGGCAACAGAGAGATGGAGTCTTTTTCAAGTAATTCAATTGTTGTACCATAATTCCAGTCCCTAATCTCCAGTCTCCGCACATATCTGACATAGGGAAAGAGAAAGCAATTATTTGCCCCCCTCTCCGCAGCCCTTCAATTTTGTGGTCGGGTGTTTGTAAGTTCTACCAATTAGGGTTGTCATCCTGAGGGGTAAGGTAAGCTTCAGAGTTCTTGTCTTGGGGTGATATGATCTAGGAGAGCTACAATTTGTTATTCTGACTCTAAGGGCGACATCTAGAGGCAGAGAAGAGTAGCTACAGAGCTGTGGGAAGCCATCTGGATCTCCATCATCCTTCCAGCAGTGTGCTGAGGTCCTTTCCCAGGTGACAAGGGCTCCCGCCAGGATAAAGTGGCTGAGCGCCAAGATTGCCCCCTTAACATCTGACCCCCTCCCGCCCATTTTGGACTGCATTTCGGGTAGACTTGACCCTCCATTCTAAAAGCTATCGGCAGGGAGATGTGATGAACTCTCATGGTTTAGCCAAGAAACCAAGCCTTGTAAGTGGGGTTCTCCCTTCTGTGAGCATCAGCAACCCAGGGTTTGAGGTGGCAGGGCGTGGATGACCAAGCTCCACTCTGTTCTCCTCTAGTCCCAACAGACCCAATCAGAGTAGAGATTGTCGGGTTCTGTCCTGGCCAGGTTTGCAGACTGGTATCGGACCTGGATGGATGAGGAGAGGTCTGGTGGGTCACCTTCACATTCAGGGACAGTGAGGCTGTGGGTTTGGAGAGCAAGGACAAAGATCTGGATCTCTAAATGGAATCTGATTTTCCCATCCCCGGGGCCTCCTCTCCTATTATCTATCTCATGGCTTTCTTCCCTCCTCATTGACCTCCCAAGAGGTTTTCTTTCTCCTAAAACTGCCCCAGCTTTTCTCTTTCCCAGGTACGCAGCCCAGTTTTGTGGATCGTTCTATCAGTCCTCTGGCTTCTCTTTCTCTACCCTACAGCTGCAGCTGCCTGCAAAACCCAAAGAATTCGGCCGAGAGCCAGGAGCACATCACTCTACTTGACAATCCAGCTCAACTGAGGGATTTTCCTAATTTGGCTGCTTTCTCCAGATGGTACAGCCTCAGGCTCAGAGAATGTTCCTCTGCTTCTACCCAAAATGTTCAAGAATGGGGATAGCCTGCCTCTTCCTCTTTGGTCAGTCCAGCAATTTATCTTGGAGTAGCAGGTGCTAGGATTGGTGGATCTCAATCTATAGAGACCTGCTAATAGATGTTTTTCTTTAGAAAGCATGTCCATTTCCTCTTGCCAAGAATCAGGTGGCATTCCTGGCTTGTGACAACCCTTCCTCTCTTCTAGTCTCCCTGGTTTAGTGCAGAAGTCCCAGGCTTAGCTAAGTGGAGCAAATTACTAGAAGGCAATTTGGTAAGCATATATAAAAAATCTTCAAAGTCTATAGACATTTTGACCTAATGATTCCAGTTCTAGGGTTTTGACCTAAGGAAATATTTGAACACATGTCCCAGTCTATATACAAAGATATTAACAGAAATTTTTATAAAAGCAAAAATTAGAAATAATTTTGGGGTTCAGTTGATGATTGGTTAGATAAATCCTAATGTACTCATACTATTGAAGTCTATGTAGCAGCTACATTGTAGCTATTTAAAATTATAACGCAGATCTGTAGTTACTGGAATGAAAATATATTTGCAACCTTGTGTAAGGAAAAAGACCATCTACAGAACAGCATTTTTTATATGATCCCAGTATACATTTCATTTGTCCTCTACAGCATTTGACACTGTTGATCATTCCCTTTCTTGAAGCTTTCTTAGTTTGATGATGCCTCTTTCCTCACTCCTGGTTTTCCTGCCCTCTCTCTGGCTGTTTTCTCAATTCTTTTGACACTTCTGAATGTTGATGTTTTTTAGATTTCCATATCCTCCTTCTTTAATCTTCCCATTGTGTTCACTCTCCTTGAGTGACTTCTCTCTCCTCTCTAAGATTTATTTATTTGAGAGAGCTGGCAAGCGCCCACACTTGGTTGGGGGGGGGTAGCAGAGGAAGAGGGAGAGAGAGTCTTAATCAGACTCTGAGCTGAGCACGGAGCCAGAGGCTTGATCTCCTGTCCCTGAGATCTTTACCTTAGCCGAAACCAAGAGTCAGGTGCCTAACTACCTATGCCACCCAGGTGCCCCAAGTGACATACATTTTTACATGAATTTAACAACCATATAAATGTTAGGGAATCTCAAATCTGAGTGTTTAGTTCCAATGGTTTTCTTAAATTCCAGAACCATTCAGCCAGTTGGACATCACTATTTGGTTGTCTTTCAGGATCCTCAGACTTCGTCTGCCCCAAACAGAACTCATCTTCCCTGTCCTCCCCAAACTGCTCTGCCCACTACTCCTCATCTTGGTGATGGCCACCACCTCCATTCAGGATCCTAGCAGCCATTCTTATCTTCTCTCTCTTTTTGACCAAACAAGTCTGTCAATTTTACCATCCGAATAGCTCTCAAACCTGTTTATTTATCTTCATTCCTCTTCCTGCTGTTAGATTATCTAATAGATGGCTTCATTACATGATTAGGACACTGACAGACTATGGGGTCCCAGGAAAACCTCAGCCTCCCACCTTGTGGGGCCAAGACTCTTGGCTATTTGTCATGGAAGAATTCTACACTCATTTGTGAAAAAGATGAACTTGATACGTGGGCACTGGAAGACCATATCTGCTCTGTCCTTTTCTCAAGAAATAATTGATATGTTACACACAAGGAAGACACTAAAACATTAGATGTTCTTCAGAATCTTCTTATCTTGCTTGGTCATGTGAATTTTTACATATTTGCTACTTTGTAATACTTTAATAGACAATAGAAGAAGTCTACCTCTAAACTTTTGTTTTCATGCTCTTTTGCAGATTGAAACTTTGCACTTTCTTCTTATTTACCTGACTAATTTCTACTGATATTTCAGTATTCACATCAGATACCACTTTCTCTAGAAAGACTTCTATGACACACACATTTAATTCTATGCCTCAGTATTAGTCTTTTTGTGTAAATTGCCCCAGCTCCAATTCCTAAAAAGCAACACAACGAAGATCAGATAACAACTACACACATACAGTGGGTTTTGTTATGTGACAAAATATATTTGCAACCTTGTGTAAGGAAAAAGACCATCTACAGAACAGCATTTTTTATATGATCCCAGTATACATTTCATTTGTCCTCTACAGCATTTGACACTGTTGATCATTCCCTTTCTTGAAGCTTTCTTAGTTTGATGATGCCTCTTTCCTCACTCCTGGTTTTCCTGCCCTCTCTCTGGCTGTTTTCTCAATTCTTTTGACACTTCTGAATGTTGATGTTTTTTAGATTTCCATATCCTCCTTCTTTAATCTTCCCATTGTGTTCACTCTCCTTGAGTGACTTCTCTCTCCTCTCTAAGATTTATTTATTTGAGAGAGCTGGCAAGCGCCCACACTTGGTTGGGGGGGGGTAGCAGAGGAAGAGGGAGAGAGAGTCTTAATCAGACTCTGAGCTGAGCACGGAGCCAGAGGCTTGATCTCCTGTCCCTGAGATCTTTACCTTAGCCGAAACCAAGAGTCAGGTGCCTAACTACCTATGCCACCCAGGTGCCCCAAGTGACATACATTTTTACATGAATTTAACAACCATATAAATGTTAGGGAATCTCAAATCTGAGTGTTTAGTTCCAATGGTTTTCTTAAATTCCAGAACCATTCAGCCAGTTGGACATCACTATTTGGTTGTCTTTCAGGATCCTCAGACTTCGTCTGCCCCAAACAGAACTCATCTTCCCTGTCCTCCCCAAACTGCTCTGCCCACTACTCCTCATCTTGGTGATGGCCACCACCTCCATTCAGGATCCTAGCAGCCATTCTTATCTTCTCTCTCTTTTTGACCAAACAAGTCTGTCAATTTTACCATCCGAATAGCTCTCAAACCTGTTTATTTATCTTCATTCCTCTTCCTGCTGTTAGATTATCTAATAGATGGCTTCATTACATGATTAGGACACTGACAGACTATGGGGTCCCAGGAAAACCTCAGCCTCCCACCTTGTGGGGCCAAGACTCTTGGCTATTTGTCATGGAAGAATTCTACACTCATTTGTGAAAAAGATGAACTTGATACGTGGGCACTGGAAGACCATATCTGCTCTGTCCTTTTCTCAAGAAATAATTGATATGTTACACACAAGGAAGACACTAAAACATTAGATGTTCTTCAGAATCTTCTTATCTTGCTTGGTCATGTGAATTTTTACATATTTGCTACTTTGTAATACTTTAATAGACAATAGAAGAAGTCTACCTCTAAACTTTTGTTTTCATGCTCTTTTGCAGATTGAAACTTTGCACTTTCTTCTTATTTACCTGACTAATTTCTACTGATATTTCAGTATTCACATCAGATACCACTTTCTCTAGAAAGACTTCTATGACACACACATTTAATTCTATGCCTCAGTATTAGTCTTTTTGTGTAAATTGCCCCAGCTCCAATTCCTAAAAAGCAACACAACGAAGATCAGATAACAACTACACACATACAGTGGGTTTTGTTATGTGACAAAATATATTTGCAACCTTGTGTAAGGAAAAAGACCATCTACAGAACAGCATTTTTTATATGATCCCAGTATACATTTCATTTGTCCTCTACAGCATTTGACACTGTTGATCATTCCCTTTCTTGAAGCTTTCTTAGTTTGATGATGCCTCTTTCCTCACTCCTGGTTTTCCTGCCCTCTCTCTGGCTGTTTTCTCAATTCTTTTGACACTTCTGAATGTTGATGTTTTTTAGATTTCCATATCCTCCTTCTTTAATCTTCCCATTGTGTTCACTCTCCTTGAGTGACTTCTCTCTCCTCTCTAAGATTTATTTATTTGAGAGAGCTGGCAAGCGCCCACACTTGGTTGGGGGGGGGTAGCAGAGGAAGAGGGAGAGAGAGTCTTAATCAGACTCTGAGCTGAGCACGGAGCCAGAGGCTTGATCTCCTGTCCCTGAGATCTTTACCTTAGCCGAAACCAAGAGTCAGGTGCCTAACTACCTATGCCACCCAGGTGCCCCAAGTGACATACATTTTTACATGAATTTAACAACCATATAAATGTTAGGGAATCTCAAATCTGAGTGTTTAGTTCCAATGGTTTTCTTAAATTCCAGAACCATTCAGCCAGTTGGACATCACTATTTGGTTGTCTTTCAGGATCCTCAGACTTCGTCTGCCCCAAACAGAACTCATCTTCCCTGTCCTCCCCAAACTGCTCTGCCCACTACTCCTCATCTTGGTGATGGCCACCACCTCCATTCAGGATCCTAGCAGCCATTCTTATCTTCTCTCTCTTTTTGACCAAACAAGTCTGTCAATTTTACCATCCGAATAGCTCTCAAACCTGTTTATTTATCTTCATTCCTCTTCCTGCTGTTAGATTATCTAATAGATGGCTTCATTACATGATTAGGACACTGACAGACTATGGGGTCCCAGGAAAACCTCAGCCTCCCACCTTGTGGGGCCAAGACTCTTGGCTATTTGTCATGGAAGAATTCTACACTCATTTGTGAAAAAGATGAACTTGATACGTGGGCACTGGAAGACCATATCTGCTCTGTCCTTTTCTCAAGAAATAATTGATATGTTACACACAAGGAAGACACTAAAACATTAGATGTTCTTCAGAATCTTCTTATCTTGCTTGGTCATGTGAATTTTTACATATTTGCTACTTTGTAATACTTTAATAGACAATAGAAGAAGTCTACCTCTAAACTTTTGTTTTCATGCTCTTTTGCAGATTGAAACTTTGCACTTTCTTCTTATTTACCTGACTAATTTCTACTGATATTTCAGTATTCACATCAGATACCACTTTCTCTAGAAAGACTTCTATGACACACACATTTAATTCTATGCCTCAGTATTAGTCTTTTTGTGTAAATTGCCCCAGCTCCAATTCCTAAAAAGCAACACAACGAAGATCAGATAACAACTACACACATACAGTGGGTTTTGTTATGTGACAAAATATATTTGCAACCTTGTGTAAGGAAAAAGACCATCTACAGAACAGCATTTTTTATATGATCCCAGTATACATTTCATTTGTCCTCTACAGCATTTGACACTGTTGATCATTCCCTTTCTTGAAGCTTTCTTAGTTTGATGATGCCTCTTTCCTCACTCCTGGTTTTCCTGCCCTCTCTCTGGCTGTTTTCTCAATTCTTTTGACACTTCTGAATGTTGATGTTTTTTAGATTTCCATATCCTCCTTCTTTAATCTTCCCATTGTGTTCACTCTCCTTGAGTGACTTCTCTCTCCTCTCTAAGATTTATTTATTTGAGAGAGCTGGCAAGCGCCCACACTTGGTTGGGGGGGGGTAGCAGAGGAAGAGGGAGAGAGAGTCTTAATCAGACTCTGAGCTGAGCACGGAGCCAGAGGCTTGATCTCCTGTCCCTGAGATCTTTACCTTAGCCGAAACCAAGAGTCAGGTGCCTAACTACCTATGCCACCCAGGTGCCCCAAGTGACATACATTTTTACATGAATTTAACAACCATATAAATGTTAGGGAATCTCAAATCTGAGTGTTTAGTTCCAATGGTTTTCTTAAATTCCAGAACCATTCAGCCAGTTGGACATCACTATTTGGTTGTCTTTCAGGATCCTCAGACTTCGTCTGCCCCAAACAGAACTCATCTTCCCTGTCCTCCCCAAACTGCTCTGCCCACTACTCCTCATCTTGGTGATGGCCACCACCTCCATTCAGGATCCTAGCAGCCATTCTTATCTTCTCTCTCTTTTTGACCAAACAAGTCTGTCAATTTTACCATCCGAATAGCTCTCAAACCTGTTTATTTATCTTCATTCCTCTTCCTGCTGTTAGATTATCTAATAGATGGCTTCATTACATGATTAGGACACTGACAGACTATGGGGTCCCAGGAAAACCTCAGCCTCCCACCTTGTGGGGCCAAGACTCTTGGCTATTTGTCATGGAAGAATTCTACACTCATTTGTGAAAAAGATGAACTTGATACGTGGGCACTGGAAGACCATATCTGCTCTGTCCTTTTCTCAAGAAATAATTGATATGTTACACACAAGGAAGACACTAAAACATTAGATGTTCTTCAGAATCTTCTTATCTTGCTTGGTCATGTGAATTTTTACATATTTGCTACTTTGTAATACTTTAATAGACAATAGAAGAAGTCTACCTCTAAACTTTTGTTTTCATGCTCTTTTGCAGATTGAAACTTTGCACTTTCTTCTTATTTACCTGACTAATTTCTACTGATATTTCAGTATTCACATCAGATACCACTTTCTCTAGAAAGACTTCTATGACACACACATTTAATTCTATGCCTCAGTATTAGTCTTTTTGTGTAAATTGCCCCAGCTCCAATTCCTAAAAAGCAACACAACGAAGATCAGATAACAACTACACACATACAGTGGGTTTTGTTATGTGACAGGGAAGCCAGAGTCTTTTATCGTGGCAGTAAACATGTCTGCTTTTGCTCCTGAAGGTGACATTATCTTTACTATACCAGGCTGAAAGTTTGCCTGCCCTTTTTCTCCAGAGAAAGACACTATCTCTATTTTCCTAAGCTGTTTATTACACCAGGTTCTTAGAAGAGACAGTCTTGAGAAAAGAACGTTCAGTGTCTTGCTCACAAGATATGCACAATTATGGGGCGCCTGGGTGGCTCAGTCATTGGGTGTCTGCCTTCGGCTTGGGCTGTGGCCCCAGAGTCCTGGGATCGAGCCCTGCATCGGGGTCCCCCTTTCCCTCTGCCTGCTGCTCCCCCTACTTGTGTTCACACACACACTCTCTCTGTCAAATAAATAGATAAAATCTTACCCCCCCAAAAAAACCAAACAATCCAAAGAACAAAACAAACAAACAAAAGATATGCAGGAATGTGAGTGATCCATGGAGAAATATCTCACAACAGAATATGAAGACAGAGCATTTATGATGAATTTGTTAGGTATTAAGAAAAAAGGGAAGTAAATGTGAGTTCTGCATTTTTGGCCTAGGCAACTAGAGACACGTAGTGCGAATTTACGGAGATGGAATGACTGTGGTAGCAGCAGGGCAAGAATTAGGAGTTTGTTTTTGGTCAGGCTAATTAAATAATTATAATCATACTGATATTTGTTGCATATTTGTCATGTGCTGGGGCCTCTGATAAACACCTCATATACATTTACTGGACACATATTAACTGAGCACCTTATACATGTTAGTCACTATCCCAGGATCTGGAGTTAGAGTATTGAACAAAACCACTAAGATCCCTGCCTCCTAGTATAGTGTTTGCATTCTAGTCAGGCAGCTAAGGAAGTTCGAAGTGAGAATCTTCTCTTCCTGGAGTTAGAGTTGTCGATCTTTTTTTTTTTTTTTTTTTTAAAGATTTTATTTATTTATTTGAGAGAGAGAACATGAAAGGGTAGAAGGTTAGAGGGAGAAGCAGACTCCCCATGAAGCTTGAACCTCAATGCCAGACTCGATTCTGGGACTCCAGGATCATGGCTTGATCATGACATTACCTGACTAATTTCTACTGATATTAGAGTTGTCAGTCTTGTGAAGTAGGATTTTTTCTATTTCCCCTCACTCTATAGATGAGGAGTCAAGGCTTAGAAAATTAATATACCTAAGGTCACCTTTCATAAATGTAGGAGCCGAGTTTCTAACTCATCTGTTTAACACCAGAGCCAATATTTTATTATTTATTTCTTTAAAAGATTTAATACATTCTTATTTAACAGAGAAAGAGAGAGAGTGCATGTGTGGGAGACAGCACAAGGAGTGGGAGCTGCAGCTGGAGAAGCCCAAATGCGGGGCTCAATCCTAAAACCCTGGGATTGTGACTTTAGCACTTAACCTACTGAGCCACCCAGGCGCCCCATTATTTATCTTCTGAATAAGAATGTATTTAATAATATTCACTAAAGTGAATATAAAGTCATTTAAAGAGTGTTAAATTAGCTGTCCCATAAACTGTTCTTAGAAATGCAATATTAAAAGATTAAAAAGAAGTAATGTAAAAATAATGGATCTGGCTATTGCAGTGGAAAAGTTAACTGACTTGCTTTTTCTACTTAATATTGATTTAATCTCATTCTGATATTGGATTTTCTTATATTTTACTACATAAATTACTTTGAATATAGTTTCAAGACGTATTTTTATTACTTTTTCTTTTGTGATATAATTTTAAAAACTATCTCATAGAAATAAATTTGAGTTGACCTGAATTTCAAAATATTTGCCCTGTTCAGTGGAATTTTTAAAAAGACTTCTCATACATATTAGTAGCTTTCAGAGAGTAAGAAGCACTGGAAACTGGGGTCCTATAATGAGAATCCAACACTTAGGAAGAGCTACTTTTGATCACTTATCAAAGAAGAAGTTTTGTCAGCATGGAGTTCCCTCAAAAAGTTGAAAATAGAGCTACCCTATGACCCAGCAATTGCACTACTGGGTATTTACTCTAAAGATACAAATGTAGTGATCCGAAGGGGCACGTGCACCCGAATAGCAGCAATGTCCACAATAGCCAAACTGTGGAAAGAGCCTAGATGTCCATCAACAGATAAATGGATAAAGAAGAAGTGGTGTATATATACACAATGGAATACTATGCAGCCATCAAAAGAAATGAAACCTTGCCATTTGCAATGACAAGGATGGAACTAGAGGGTATTACACTGAGTGAAGTAAGTCAATCAGAAAAAGACAATTATCATATGATTTCCATGATATGAGGAATTTGAGAGGCAACATGAGGGGTTTGGAGGGTAGGGAAGGAAAAAATGAAACAAGATGGGATCGGGAGGGAGACAAACCATAAGGGACTCTTAATCTCACAAAACAAACTGTAGGTTTTGGGGAGTGGGTAGGGAGAGGGTAGTTGGGTTATGGACATTGTGGAGGGTTGAGCTATGGTGAATGTTGTGAAGTGTGTAAGCCTGACGATTCACATACCTGTGCCCCTGTGGCTAATAATACATTATATGTTAATAAAAAATAAAAATAAATAATTTTTTAAAAAGAAGATGTTTTGTGAAAATTATTTCCTGGGGTACATTCAGTGAAATTCTCAAATAATGTGATAGGGACCATAAGAAACATTATATTTGAGGCTAAATGTAACATAAAAAAGAGAGGGGGAAATTGTGAAGAATTATTCAATCACTAATTTATTCATTCTATAAGTATTTTATTTATTGTTTTTTACTGAGAATGGGCATCTGTAGGACATAAGCTTCTAATTATGTCTTCATTGTCTTCCCTACTAGATTGTAAGTTTCACAAGGATGGGGTTCAACGTCTCTCTTGGTCACACTGCATCTCTGGCACTCCACTCAAATGCTAGATAAATGAAGGAAGGAATAAACAAGTGAATCTGAGTATTTTAATCCAACTGTTGCCCCCAAAACCATGAGCACAAATATCTGTAATACAAGGTTGGGAACATCAGGTGCTCTACAAGTGTAAAGTATTTGTCTTATTAGACTTGAGAGATTGGAAATGTTTTGTTGACAAAATTGGGGGAGTTTTGTAGGACTGGAGCTTGGACTTGAAATAGGTATTTAGGTTTGGTTTCCTAGAAAATACAGTTGAAGTCAATGATGTAAATGCTTTCAGATGGAAGTTTCAAACCAAAGGCAGAAAAAGTAAAAAGGGAAATGAGAACGGATGTGAGCTTGCATTTAAAAAAATAACTAGTTGAGTTCCACTATAATCTAGATTGTAAAAATCTGGAAAGAGCTTTACTCCCACTCTAACAAGAAAAACTGGATAAACTAATAATTTTTCTTTAATCCACAGGGGTCAAAGAAGAGCTAAGGTCACAGGGAAACCAAATAGCATGAAATTTAAGGAAAGATGGGCTCCTCCGAGGAGGGATGGATGTAAGCATTGACTCACCTGTAGCAAAATGCAGGGTAGGGGAGAAGGTAGGTGCCATAGAAGCAGGTAAAAATGTTGAGCTAAAATTTTTAATGATTTAGTGAAGGTTAATTATAACTAAGATAAAGCCACAAACCAAAAGAGCTCACACTCACAGGGTCATCTCCATAGACCTCCACTGGATGCTCACAAGAAAGTTCAAGGGCAGTGCAGAAGAAAGCTTCCCTAGGGTACAAAGTAGAGGAGATGAGAAATGAGGATGAGAAATGAGAAATATTGGAAATTGCGAAATGAACAAAACTCCACCCAGACTCTTGTTCTGTATAAAACAAAAGTCTTAAGCCTTCAGAAATAAGGCAACAAACCCTCTTACCTACAGAGTACATGTGAAAACCTAAAAACACAGCTGGGAGAAGGGTAAATGGAAAATACCTTCTGCTCTTAGGAGCAGAGCAGGAAATCCCAAATAAGATCAAAAAACACACTGCAGAGTTTAGCCGCTATGGAGAGAAGGACAGATTTATGGAGAAAAAACCCACTGCTAAGTTCCAGAGCCGGCTGAAGACTGTAGCAGGACAGGACAGCTGAGAATACTTCCTACCCTCTGATCAGACAGGCAAATAGCCAGGCGGGGTGGGGAAAGAGCAGCATTCTGTGTCTCTTGGGAGAGGCTAGAATGTGGAGAGAGACCGCTTCTGGATTGCAAGTCCACAGGAAAGCCAAGAATCGAGGATGGAATAATATTGGAAAAAGCAATCGTTTTATGTATGTCTGGCAAATCAAGGTTGTTAATTATGTTTTTCAAACCTACTGTATCCTTACTGTTTTTGTCTGCTTGATCTAACAGTTGAAGAATAGTTGAAGGAGATGCTGTTGAAATCTTCTGCAATAGGAGTAGATCTGACAAATTTTCCTTGAATTTGCACCATTTTTGGCATTTTAGGTTTTGATAGAATTCTAATAAGGTAGTTTCATAATTTTGGTGTGATAAAAAAAGTTGTACTACTTCAGGGTTTATGTTATGATCCTCACTCTTGAAATCAGTGAGTAGAGAAAAATGTTCTTTTTAACCACTTTAATTTCCCTAATTTACTTCCAAACATGATTACTACAAAGGCGAACCAATAGGAGTACTAATGAGTGAAGTCTCTATATATTTTAATCCAGCAGAAAGATCAGGATGAACTCGAATGGAACAGGTGGTGCATTTGTTTTCTATCGTTGCCTTAACAAATTACCACACACTTAGGGGCTTAAAACAAAACAATTTTGTTTATAGTTCTGGAGGTGAGAAGTCTGAAATGAGTCTCACTGGACTAACAACAAGGCTTCAGTGTGGCTGCGTTCTTTTCTGGAGACTCTTGGGGAGAATCCATTTTCTTCCCCTTTGCAGCTTCTAGAGGCTGTCTGCATTCTTTGGCTTATGTCCCCTTTCCCATTTCCAAGCCAGCAACATCGGTCTAAGTCTTTCTTACACTGCCACCCATCTGGTTCTACTTCTTCTGCTTACCTCTTCCACTAATAATGACTCTTGTAATTAGACTGGGCCCATGTGGATAATACAGTCTAAACGCCTTCTGCCAAAGTTATTACCTTATAACCTTCCTTCCACCTGCAACCTGAATTCCCCTTTGCCATGTAATCTAACATATTCACAGGCCCTGGAATTAGGTTACAGCTATCTTTGGAAGGCCATTATTCTGACTATCACAGGTGGTAAATGGAAGGAGCAGAAAAGGTGGACATAGTGCCTAGATTGAACTAGACAGATGTATAGTAAGTTCAGAGAGGGTACATAAAATATAGCAATCTGCCTAAGTATGACATTGCTTTCAAATCTATTTCATATTATGTTTTCTCCTAATATAAATTCATGCATACAGGTAATTATTATTTAATTAGTATTTACATGTTCTTAAAATATATTTGTTTTGGAAAGAAGTCAATATTTGGTTTATTTTAAAATAATACTCTAAGCAATGTCCTCATCTACCTGGAGGGACTTCCACCAAAGTGTAACATGGTACTGAGGGTATATTACCCAATTTCTTTCTTTTCAGTAATCTGTATAACCAACCTGGGGTTCCAACTCAAGACCCTGAGATCAAAGTTGCATATGTTTCCAACTGAGTCAGCGAGGCACCTCTTTATTACCCAGTTTCTAAAGACCATCTTGGTCCTTCATGTTCAAATTTCCTTAACAGCAAATGGCCAAAGGACCTAATGGTAGCTTCATTTCAGAGTAAAATTGGATTTTATATGCATGTTTATTTTTTCGACAACCACTTATACTTTCTTTTGAGCTCAGTATAGTCTTTAAAGTGACTAAAACTATGATAATCAGACTACTGAGTAAAAATGGAATGCTGTGTTTCAAGGCACAGAAAGCATTTTTGCAACTGAAACTAGGATATTGGGGCCCTTTTTGGTGTTTTACTTTAGCAGGAATTTTTCCTTAATTGTTCATTTCATACAGCAAATGTGGTTAAATATCTACTCTGTAATAGAACTCATGCTAGTCATTTGGAAAAAGTCATTAATTCAATATATATTTTATTTTTTTGAGAGAGTGCATATGAGGGGAGGGGGGTAGGAGCTGAGGGAGAGGTAGAGAATCTGGTTTTGTTTTTCTTAAAGATTTTTATTTATGTATTTGAAAGACAGAGCATGAGCATGGGGAGGGGTAGAGAGGGACAAGCAGACTCCCTGCAGATCACAGAGCCCACTACAGGGCTCTGTCCCAGGACTCTGAAGTCATGACCTGAGCCAAAGTCAGTCGCTTAACTGACTGAGCCACTCAATCGCCTCCAAAGAGTATCTTTTTTTTTTTTTTTTAAATTATTTATTTATTTATTTATGTGACAGAGAGAGAGAGAGAGAGACAGTGAGAGAGGGAACACAAGCAGAGCAAGGGTGGGAGAGGGAGAAGCAGGCCTCTCGCCATGCAGGGAGCCCAAAGTCCGGCTCCACCCAGGGACCGTGGGATCATGACCTGAGCCAAACGCAGTCGCTTAACTACTGGGCCACCCTGGCACCCCTCCAAAGAGAATCTTAAGCAGGCTCCATGCCCAGCGTGGGAGCATTATTTTTCCTTGATGACGATGGCGCTTCAGGATGAAAGCTCCTGGGACTCAGTTTCTGCAGGCAAGAAAATCATAGCTACGGGTTTGGGGGTGATCAGGAACCCGCAGAGTCCCCTTAGCTCCTGCCAGGCGATTGATGGGTCTCGCATCCCCGCGTGGTCTTCCGGCCTTTGGATGGCAAAAAGCGGCAGCCGAGATGTCCAATCACCAACAGCACCGTCAGCCACACCCCTCCTCGAAGGGGAAAAACAGAGCCCGCCTTCTCCGACCTCGGGAGAAGGGGACGGGGCGACGCTCCCGTGCGCGCTGCCGTTACGCCGACGCACGGGTACGCCGGCCCCGCCCACACCCTCGCAAGTCTGGTTTCCGGCGGGAGCGCGGACTCAGTGGGAGAGGGGAGTTTGCGGCTCCGGTTCTGGAGCTGACTGAGGGCTGCGCTGCCCTTTGGTACCCGCCGGAATGCCTCACTTGGAAAACACGGTGCTTTGTCGCGAGTCCCAAGTGACCATCTTGCAGTCCCTGTTTGGAGAGGTATTGTGGTCAAACTACCTTTTCTCTTCCAAATCCTGGAGGCAAACATTTCCGTGGTCTTGTGACGTGTTCTCAATTTTCTGTCTTCGTGTTTGGATTGAGGGGCAGGCAAGCATCCATTTTTTTTTGCATTGAGGAAAGGGTTGTTGTAGGTCTACCCCACTCCTCCACCCGAAGTAACTTATGATTAGTCCCCTTGAAAAGAACGGCCCGGGCAGGACCGACCGGCACCACAGGACGTTGGCCCAGGATGGGTTCTTTTAAAACACGCCACGCTTTTGAGATGGCGTTTCCCTAAAGTAGCGACTGGAAGTTGCTTAGTATCTTACCCAAGCTGAAAAAGATTGTACGTAACAGGTGTGTTGGCAGTGTTATTATTTTTTTTTTTTCTGGTGTAAGTTCGCACGTTTCACTGAGGTGTTCCGTGTAAGTCAAGCGTGGGTGTAGGTGGTGGTTACCGAGCCCAGGGAGGGCCGGGGCAGGCTTCAGGTTTAAAACTTGACCGGCTTTTCCAGAATTGCCGAAGCCTTGAAGAGAGCTTGTCTAGAATTCTTGACGAGCAGTTCAAGTGACGCCTGAGAGAAGAGGTTAAGTAAGTGTCTCTGAATGGACACAGCTAGGGACTCCTTTTCACAGGCAGGAGGTAGCATTCACCAGTTCAAAACTTCCAGCTATTTTTGTTTATGTTCTGGTGGCCTGTGGTGAGCCTTTTGCTTCAGCCTTAGACATGGAGTTCAGTCAGTCAGACTTGGGTCTTCTTTCCTGTGAGGAGAGTAAATGAGACTTTAGGCGCAATACTTGTTATCTTTCCTTCCCACCCATCTTCTGGTTTGTTTCTGGTTTGTTTTCTTAAGTACTTTGAGTACTTGCATCCAACTAAAATTGTTGGATGGCATTCTGAGTCTGAAGTATTAATGGAAAACTCTGTCCTTCCTATAAAGGTGTGTCGTAGTTAGGGAAGTAAGAGGTCAGTGACTGCATCCTCAGTATTCTAGTTATAATGCTTTCAGTGAGAGTTATCCGTATTATCTCTGAAATATTTTCTCGGTTATACTTTTTGCATTCCTTCCTTGGAGATGATCTAAAACCAGATCACTCCCAACTAGAGCCGTCCTCCAGAAAAAAGAATATTGACAAATAGAGATGACTAGTATTGGTTTAGTGTTGATCACAGAAAGGGTTTCGATCTTTACTCTTACTGCACATCACTTTTAACTATATTAATACCACTTTTCTTCAAGGTGTGGTGTGCATGTAGGAGATGCAAAAACTGAAAAAAAACCCTTTTTTTCTAAGCAGATTCATTTATTTCCTCAATAGATATTTACTGAGCACCTTCCTTCTTTGTGTTAGGCACTGTGCCGAATCCTGGCTAATTAGAGTTTATTAAGGAAATTTATGAGGGTGAAAGGTTAAGTAACAGTGCAAGAGTTCAATACAATTCTAGGTAGCAATAGAAAAGATGTCATAGGGTGGAATATTACTAAGCAACAAATAGTGGATGTAGACCAGTGTGGCAGGATTTCAGAAAAGGAGTGTTTTAGTGTAGCTTGGAAATATTTCCTAAAGGATGTCTTGACCTTCTTTTTAAAGATGAACTGTATGGGGCGCCTGGGTGGCTCAGTGGGTTAAAGCCTCGGCCTTTGGCTCAGGTCATGATCCCAGGGTTCTGAGATCGAGCCCCGCATGGAGCCCCGCATGGAGCCCCGCATGGAGCCCCGCATGGAGCCCCGCATCGAGGCTGCTTCCCTTCCTCTCTCTGGCTGGCTCTCTGCCTACCTGTGATCTCTGTCTGTCAAATAAATAAATAAAATCTTAAAAAAAAAATAAAGATGAACTGTAATATTTGGATAGCAGAGATGCTCAGCAAGCATGGGTTAATTCTTGGGATAGCATTTTTGAGCCATTTACAGATAGTCAGGTATAAACATAAAGGATTAATATACAAAAACACCCATCGTAAGTCTCCTTTGGGGCTGCTTTTGCATATGCTATTAGAAAGTTTTCTCCTGTATCAATCTAAGTCCCTGATTTGTCTTGCAAAAGGAAATGTGTAACTTAGTGGCCAGAATGTAATAGATGTTTAATAAATAATAATAATAATAATGCTAATAATTATTTAATTAATTAAAATAAAATATACATATAGTGAAAATATACATATAGTAAATAATAATAAACACATGACTATTATTGTGGTGGTAGATTATGATCATAGAGATTCTGCCTTCTTGTGAAAATTGCATCACCCTATATTCTTGTAATTTTTTTTTTTAAGATTTTATTTATTTATTTGACAGAGATCATAAGTAGGCAGAGAGGCAGGCAGAGAGAGAGGGGAAAGCTGCCTCCCTGCTGAGCAGAGAGCCTGACACGGGGCTCAATCCCAGGACCCTGAGATCATGACCCGAGCCGAAGGCAGAGGCTTTAACCCACTGAGCCACCCAGGTGTCCCATCTTGTAATTATTTTTTAAAACAAGTGCATCCCACTAGACTGTCCCACTTCCACAGCAGATTTGTACTCCTCAGTGCATTATGGTTTTCAGCATTTGATAGGTGTCTAATAAATGAATGAAGCATATTTGTAGTATTAAGGAGTCCAAGAGAGGGGCTATTTGACAATCTTTACTGACAATCTTTTTATTGGACAGCTGACTCTTAACATTTATCCTGAGGTTCTTGGGAATACGTGTGTTGAAATACATGATATATATATTTTATTGTTTTATTTGATGAAATGTGTACATTTAGGCTAGGGTAAATATAGTATGCATAATTTTAAAGTATTCTGTTAAGTTTTCCTAAAAAGAGAGGACTCTTGAAATTTCTTCCAATTCTGTGATTATATATGCTTTGTTTAATATGTGTAGTGAAATTGCAGCATGTGAGATTAGATTCTCCAAAAAATTAAGATAAAAATGGATTATGGTTAAAGTTATCCTTGAAAAATCTTTGCAATCTATGTATTTGAAAATACAAGAGTTCAGACATATAAACCTGCACAATAATACAAAGTATAAATACATACATAATATGTATAGTATATATACTATATATATTGTGTTATATATGTAATATATACTAAGTTTGCCAAGTACAGTTTTTCAGACATTTTAATTTAACAGAGAAAGTGCTTAGAGTTGAATTCAGGTAAGTTCAAAGTGTAATCATGGATCCATTGTGTGGTCGCTATTGAAATAATTTGGATTGAATATTTTATTTTGCCATGTAAAACTTTCTCATGAGTTGATAATTATTTACTGTTTTGTATGTGCTGACTAATATTTGTCTTTTCTCTCTTAAGAGGCATCATTTCAGCTTTCCATCAATTTTTATTTATGGACATACTGCCAGTGGAAAGACCTATGTAACACAGACTTTGTTGAGAACTTTAGAGGTAAGAATAACTGTTAATTGATTTTTTTTTTTTTAAACCTCATAGAGTCCTAGAAATGGGAGGAATCTGGGAGATTTAGTATAGTTTACCTTTCTCTGAAGGGATATTTTCTACTATATGAAATATTTCTGACCAATTTTTGTTTGAGATATTGTAGACTCTAGTTCATCAGGGAAAAGGGGTAAAAAAAGACAGCAAATGTTAGTGAAACTGTGACTAAGAGATATAAGGTAGCCTTAGTTATTATTACTTAGTTATTATTACTTATTATTATTAATCTGAAAGAGAAAGAAAAGCTTCACTCTTGGGTGAGATTTGTGGAATATCACTAAAAATAGTTATAAATATCACTAAAAATAGTTTTAAGTTCCATTATTTGTCCTAGATGCCAAAGTTATCTTCCTCAGAATGAGTAGCACTGCTTTTGTGATTTCATTTTGGGAACAGACTATATTTGTAAGCATGTCTTTTGTTTCCTTGTTATTTCTGGAATTAACCTCCATTTTGATCTCTAAATGAAGAGCTAGCTTAATCCTCATAGGAGGATTACTGTGGTTTCAAACTCTTATAATTCTTTTCAATCTGGGTTTGTTTATCATTAGAATATTATCTTAAAGTTATTAGTATGAAATTCCTACTAAGAATTTTAAAATGTACTTGGGTTTCTTAATAATTCTCTAGAGTAAAGTACACATTAGCTGTGAATCTCTGTAGGAAACAAATGGCAAACTCAAATAATTGAAGTGAGTTTAATGAAGGTACTATTGTACAAAGGTTGAAAAAATGTTAAGAGAACCAACAAAAGACGATAAAGCACTGAGAGCTTTTACTCCCCCTACACCTGAATGGACTGAGGGAAGTAGCTGATACCAAATCACTGTAAGAGCTATAGTATTAGATGGGGAGGGCTGCCCAGCTGGAGCTGTGGCCTTTGGTAGAAGAATGTAGCTGTGGTGGAACTATAGGCCACTGAGGGATAAGGGATAAGTTAAGAGAATATTCATTTTGTTTCTTCTTATTACTCTCTTTCAAGCTCCTGGTTCTTCTTGTTGACTGAATCCAACCAGAGCCAGAATATAAGAGAGTCTAGGTGATGCAGTCTGTAGTGGTCAGCTTCCTGGGGTACAGAGCAGGTTGGGGGATAGAGGGATGTAGAGTAGTAGAAGGACACCTGGGGAATATCCAACAGAGTCGTCACCATATATGAGGGGTTTCTTTCCTATTTACGTGTTTTTTACATTTTTGTTTTCAGCTCCCACATGTCTTCGTGAATTGTGTTGAATGCTTTTCCTTGAGGCTGCTTTTGGAACAAATTTTAAACAAATTGAATCATCTCAGTTCTTCAGAGGGTGGCTGTTCTACTCAAATAACCTGTGAAACATTTAATGATTTTGTTCGTTTGTTTAAACAAGTAACCAAAGCTGAAAGTCTCAAGGATCAGACTGTATATATTGTGAGTAACTTAATTTCATTTTACCATCTATTTGGAAACTGCTTATTAGGTCAATTTCTGTATATTTATTTCAAGTCTCCTTATGTGTATTGCATTGTACAAAGGTGCTTTTGGGATACAAAATATGTTTTAGATGTATTTCTTATCCAAAGGGAACTTTGGTTTAATGGAAGAGTTTCGACATGTACTACATGTGACTGTGTGCGGCGTGTGATAAGTGATAACCATGAAATGCAAAACACAAACTTAGGCATGTGTGGTACAGCTTCATGAGGTGATAACATTTGAGGTAGACTTAAAAGGATGATTAAAGGATTATAGGAGGAAACTGAAGAAGGGGATTTCAGATGGTAGGAATTATGTAAGGAAGTCATGCAGATGCACTGGAGGCCAGAGAATGCAAATAGTCCAGTTTTAATGGGTAACAGTGGATGAGGTGAGAAAAAATCTAGGAAAGTAGGTGAGGCAAATCATGGAGTATCTTGAAAGCTCTACTAATGTGAAACTCTACTAACGTCATTTTCTAGGCAGTGAGGAGGTAGGGAAGATTTTAGAACAACAAATCTGTTTTAGGAAGATTATTCTGTAACTCATGTTAAATAGATGGATTGGGGGCTGGTGGTGACAGACCGAAGTCTTAAAGTTGGCTTTCGGGGTCTTATTGCTGTTTAAATTAGAGGAAATTTGGGCCTGGACTAGACTTGGAGCGGGAGATGCAGAGAGGAATGGAAAAGACCATGAAGGTCAAATTTTTCAATTGTGTATGGAGTAGAGGTTTGTGGGGAAAGATGAATCATTTGATTTTGGGGTGGCTAAGTCTGAATTGTAGTTGTTACATCAATGTGAAAATGATTAGCAGACAACTGAAAATGTGTAATGTGGGGTTTTTTTAGTGGATTTGTTTATAATACTTTAGCCATTTTTTTAAAAAAATATCATCTCTGGAATTGGAATTAAATTTTAATAGAATGCTGTATTAGAACAGCTAAGTTGTAAACTTACTGAAGGGATGAGATCTTATGCATTCTTGCATCTCTTGATATGTGTAAAACAGTTCCTTCCACATTTTAGTTTCATTCATTTATTTATTCAGCAAATAACTCTTGGGCACTTCCTAAATGCCAGACACTATTTTAGATACTGGAGATAGAACATGGAACAATATAGAGTCTCTGCCCTCCTGTAGTTTATAGTGTAGTTGAGGAAGATCGATAAAAACAAGTTAGTATGTAGGATGTCAGTTATGTTAATAGAGTAAGGGAGAATCACTTATGTGGGGGAGAGTAGTTACTTTTCTAAAATAGAGGAGAGAGAATATCTCCCTGAGATAATGATGATTGAGCTGAGATCTGAGGAGCAAGGAAGGAGTTGAGCAAGCTACGAAGATAGGTGAAAAAAGAGTATTCCAGGTAATGAGATTTACATAAGACTACATACACTGGAACATACTTTGTGTATTCAAAGAATACCAAGGAGGCCGTTGTGGCTGGAATAGTTCAAGTACAGGGGAGAGTAGTATTGTTGAGAATCAAATGAAGAGTGCAAGGATAGAAGCATGCAGACTAATGTTATGGGTGAATTGTTTTGTCCAAGAATTCATATGTTCAAGTTCTAACCCCTTGTACCTCAGAATGACCCTATTTGGAAATTGGGTCATTGCAGTTGTAATTAATTAAGTTGAAGTTGTACTAGAGTAGTTTGGACCCCTAACAATATGACTGGTGTCCTTATAAAAAGAGGAAATTTGGGTATAGGTATGCACAAAGGGAAGATACCACATAAAAATTGGAGTTATGCTGCCACAAGCACCTTTGGAGGAAGCATGGCCCTGCCAATACCTTGATCTTGGACTTCTAGTTTCTGGGACTATGAGATAATTCATTTCTGTAGTTTAAGTCACCCTACTTGTGGTACTTTTTTATGGCAGCTGTAGGAAACTAATAAAACTAGTTATGAGGCATTTATTATAATTTAGGCAAAACATCATGTTGGTTAGGCCAGGGTGGTAGCAGTAGATGTGGTAAGAAGTCATCTCAGTGTATTTTGACAGAATTTCTGATAGATTGACTATAGAGGAGGAGAGAAAGAGCAAAGTTAAGGGCTACTCAGAAGTTTTTTGTGCTCTTGAAAGGATGGAGTTGTCAATATCTTAGTGGAGAAAACTATAGTGGGAGGTCTTCTTGGGTAGGGAAGGAGTGATCAGGAGTTTGGTTCGGGGCACGTTAAACCCAAGTACGGAAGTTCAGTTGGCACTTGGAGACTACAGTCTTAGGTCAAGAGGGGCCCATTGTGGAGATAGGATTTCAGAGTATAGAGGTAGTAGTTCTTAAAGTTATGAGACCATTACATCACCAGGAGAGCGAGTGAGTTAGAAGAGAGGTGAGTCCAAGCGCCTAAGCCTTGTGGCAGTTTCTTGGTTATGTGATGAGGAGTTGAGGAAGAATGAATGAGGACAGAGAAGAAATTGATGATGTATAAAGAAAATTTGCAAAAGTGCAGTGTCTTGGAAATCTTGCTACCCTGCCCCTTTCTTGGTTTTTGACTAGGGGGAGCAGGATTTTGTTGGGGCTTTTTTGATTTATGCTCATTAGCCTTTATATGTTGCTGATTTCTTCAGCCCCACATGTGTGCTGTGTGAGGCAAAAAGACAGCTGAGGCAATACGCCCTCTGAAGTGTCATTCCTCTCCTCTTAAGGTCCCTAGCTGGTCTGTCTTCTGTCTACCTTTCAGAGCCCTGTTTGTTTTATATATAATATTCAAGGTTCTTAGTTTTACTTAGCAGAAGGAAGAGGAAAAAATACGTCTACTCCCATCTTCGGAGGTAGAAGTCTAATTTCTTTTAAAACACAAGTGCAGGGGCGCCTGGGTGGCTCAGTGGGTTAAAGCCTCTGCCCTCAGCTCAGGTCATGATCCCAGGATCCTGGGATTGAGCCCCACATCAGGCTCTGCTCGCTGGGGAGCCTGCTTCCTCCTTTCTCTCTGCCTACTTGTGATCTCTGTCTGTTAAATAAATAAATAAAATCTAAAAAAAACAACAACAACAACAACACAAGTGCGTAAGTGTATTCTTATACAGCTACTATTTTTTTTTAAAGATTTAATTAATTAATCTATTTATTTATTTGAGAGAGAGCATGAGAGGGGAGAAGGTCAGGAGGAGAAGCAGACTCCCCATGGAGCTGGGAGCCTGATGCAGGACTCGATCCCAGGACTTCTGGATCACGACTTGAGGCAAAGGCAGTTGCTTAACCAACTGAGCCACCCTGGTGCTCCTATAGCTACTCTTAGTACAGTTCCGCACCATTACCTTGATTTATGCCAAGGCAACTCTAACCCACTATTACCTGCACCATCAGTGCAAATATCAACATGGTGAAAAGGGCAAAAAATGTTATGAAAATAGTTTTGACTTTGCCAACCTTTTGAAAGGATATCAGGGACACCCTTCCCCCGGGGGGCCACAGACCATACCTCAAAAACCAGTGTTCTAAGTAATAAATGTATACTTTCAGTGAGATAAGGTAGGAAACAAGATCACTGGTAGAGAGGAATCTAAGGAATTAAGAGTTCATATCAGAAGGGGGACATTAACGTGGGTTTTGAAATATCCAAAAATGTTGGACTTATAATAGGGAAGTGTTAGTAAGAAATTGTAATTTTTTTTTTTTTTAAAGATTTTATTTATTTATTTGACAGAGAGAAATCACAAGTAGGCAGAGAGGCAGGCAGAGAGAGAGGAAGGGAAGCAGGCCCCCTGCTGAGCAGAGAGCCCGATGTGGGACTCGATCCCAGGACCCTGGAATCATGACCTGAGCCGAAGGCAGCGGCTTAACCCACTGAGCCACCCAGGCGTCCCAGAAATTGTAATATTTAAAGAATGAGGAGGAATGACCTCAGTATAGGTGGGTGACAACAGGGAGAGTTTCAAAGCTGAATGTCTAGGTAGGAGGAAAAATCAATATTCTATAAATAGCCTTGATGAGTAAATAGGGCCCTACTCATTTTTCAGATCTGTTGGATAGAAGTTAGGTATTCAGTAAGTACTTGTTAGTTGGCTAAACATTAAACATTAAGTGTGAGAAAGTTTGCAGGTGTTTAGTGTGGAACGTTTTTTAGAGTACATCTAAAGGTAGTTCAGCTACGTAATATATATGAATTGATAAGCTTCAGTACTTACTTACAGAAAGGTAGCTGAGAATGTTGTCTAGTCAGTAAACCAGCTTGCAAATTAAGTCTGTTAGAATGCCTTTGTGTAAATTATTAAGATAAATGTTTGAATCTGAATTAAAATTTTTGCTTCTCTGAGTGTTATCTGATAATTGCTTTTGAAGAAGGATCATTTATTAGAATATCATAAAATCATTAATTATATTGGGTTAACTAAATTAAATTAGAAGAATAACTATTAATTTATTGCTTCAGCTTTGTTTTTTGCATTAAAATGGGCATAAAAATGGGCCAATTATTTTAATTAATCTGTGTCCTGGATTAAAGAGTTACTTAAATGGAGATTGATGGGGAAATTGCATAATTGCATAGTGGAGAAAGTAATTTATATCTTTTTAGCAGTAAATAATTTTAGCTTTATTTTGTCTAATTAGGAATGAAATATCTTAAGCTGATTACTCATAGATTGTTTCAGTCTGTCTATTAATCAATAAAACATAAAACAATTTGGACTAGGGAAACAATATCATATTCTTTGCATTTTAATTTTATTCCTAATTTAAATAATTATAGTTTCCAATAAGATTTATTAATAAAGTGTGAATGTTAAAAAAAAAAAAAACCAGCTTTTTAAATTTCAGTTCTGAGAAGAAAATATACAAGATGAACCTAGAACATTTTGCCATTATAGAAAGCTAGGTAACTATCAACTACAACTTGGGTCATTTCAAAAACATACAGAAGCCCATGTTTTGAAATAATTAATATTGTTAAAATGTCCATAGTACCCAACGCCATCTTTATCCCTATCAAAATTCCAATGAAATTTTTCACAGAAATAGAGAAAACAATCCTAAAATTTGTATGGAATCACAAAAGACGGAACAGCCGAAGCAATGTTGAGAAAGAAGAAAAACAGCTTGAGGCATTATACTTCCTGATTTCAAACTATAGTGCAAAGCTATAGTAAAACAGTATGGTACTGGTATAAAAGTGGATGCATAAAACATCCAATTTTGGAACAAAATTGAGAGCACAGAAATAAATCTTTCCGTATATGTATGGGTTATCTAATATTTGGTAAGGAAACCAAGAATGTTCAGTGGGGAAAGGATAGTGTCTTCAAATAAATGGTGATGGGAAAACTGGATAGCCATATTGTACGCGACTCATAAAAGTTAACTTGAAATGGATTAAAGAATTAAATAAAACCGTAAAAACTCCTAGAAGAAAACATAGGGAAAATGTTATTTGACATTGGTCTTGGCAACAGGTTTTTATTATTTATTTATTTATCTATTTTAAAGATTTGAGAGAGTGTGTGTGCACGCATGGAGGGGGAGGGGGCAGAGAAAGAGAATCTCAAGGACACTCCCAACTTGCATGGAGCCCAGTGTGGGGCTGGATCTCTTGACCCTAAGATCATGACCTGAGTCTAAATCAAGAGTCAGATGCTTAACTGCCTGAGACACCCAGGCGCCCCAGCAACGGTTTTTTAAATATGACACCAGAAAGCACAACAGCAAAAGCAGAAATTAAAATAAGTGGGACTACATTGAACTAAAAACTTCTGCACAGCAAAAGAAACAATCACCCAAATGAAAAGACAGTCTACACAATGGAAGAAGATAGTTGTAGTCATCTACTGAACAAGGGGCTAATATCCAAAATATATAAAGAACTCATGCAACTCAGTAGCAAAAAAAAAAAAAAATCTGATTAGAAAATGGTCAGAGGACCTGAATAGATATTTCTCCAAAGAAGACATGCAAATGGCCACGTACATGAACAGGTGCTCAACATCACTAATCATCAAGATAATGCTAACCAAAACCATGAGATACACCTCACACCTGTTAGAATGACTATTATCCAAAAGATAAGTATTGCCAAGGATATGGAGAAAAGGGAACCCTTGTGCATAGAGGTATAACCACTATGAGAAAAACAGTGTGGAGGTTCCTTAAAACATTAAAAATAGAAATATGATGTGATTCAGCAATCTCACTTTTGGATACATAAAAAAGGAGATGAAATTAGGATGTCAGAGAGCTATCTGCGCTACCATATTCATTGCAGTTTTATTTGCAATAGTTAAGACTGTGTGTGTGTGTGTGTGTGTGTATACACACATTGGAAGGTTATTCAGCCATGAGAGGGAAATCCTGCCATTTGTGACAACATGGATGGACCTTGAGGGCATTATGCTAAGTGAAAGAAATCAGGCAGAGACACTTAATCATATGTGGAATATAAAAAGCCAAACTTAAAGAAACAAAGGAAAATGGTTGATTACTGGAGGCTGTGGGATAAGGAAGTGGAGAGATGTTGGTCAAAGAGTACAAGCTATTCTAATTATAAGATGAACAAGTTTTAGGGAATCTGTTGTACAACATAGTGATTATAGTAATGCTATACTGTGTTATATATACTTGAATGTTGCTAAGAGAGTAGAATAGATCTTAAATGTTCTTACCACAAAAAAGAAGTGATAATTATGTGAGGTGCTGGAGGTGTTAGCCAAAGCTATCATGGAAATCATTTTACAGTATATAAGTGTTATCAAATCAACAGTTATGTGCCTTATACTTATGCAGTGTTATAAGTTAGTTATATCTCAAAGCTGGGGGCGGGGGTGGTATAAAAAGGACCCAGCAACTAGTCTGAAGGGGCTTCCACTGGCCAAACATGGTATAGTTTGGTTATAAAAAAAAAAAAACAAAAAACAATTCAGTAGATAGAGGTACATTACATGTGTTAAAACCCATGAATTTAAAATGATACTAAACAAGTATATAAAAAACACAAAACCTCAGTTTATTGGTTACCATGGGAGTTTCATTTACTAGGGCACAGCAGTAGGCTGAGTAATGGCCCCTGAGGATATTAGGTCCGAGTTCCTGGAACCTGTAAATGAACCTTCATTTGGAAAGAGGGCCTTTGCAAATGTGATTAAGGGTCTAG
Source organism: Mustela erminea (assembly GCF_009829155.1). Lineage (NCBI taxonomy): Eukaryota > Metazoa > Chordata > Mammalia > Carnivora > Mustelidae > Mustela > Mustela erminea. Next base: position 86,418,520 of record NC_045624.1, on the reverse strand, counting down.
AGAAGGGCAGATTACCAGGTTTATCTGGGTGATCCCAAAACACAACCACAAATGTTTGTGTAGGAGAGAAGCAAAGAGAGGATTTGACTAAACCACACACACAGGAGGAGTCTAGGTGATGGAAGCAGAGGCAAGCAGAAAACAGAAACTTAAAATTTTGATACTTGCCTTGAATTATCTAATGGTGCAGCCACAAGCCAAAGAGTACTGGCAGCCACCAGCAGCTAAAAGAGGCAGAAAGGGGTGCCTGGGTGGCTCAGTTGGTTAAGAGACTGCCTTTGGTTTAGATTATGATCCTTGAGTGCCAGCATTGAGGCCTGTATTGGGCTCCCTGCTCGGCAGGGAGTCTGCTGCTTCTTCTGACCACCCCCCCACTGTGTTCTTTCATTCTCTCTCAAATAAATAAGTTAATTAAAATTAAAAAAAATTAAAAAGCAGAGAATGGATCCTACCTTAGAGCTGCTGGAGGGAGTGTGGCCATGCGGAATGCCTTGATTTTGGCTCCATGAAACTAATTTCAGACTTAGGACATCCAGAACTGTGATGAGACACAGTCTCTTCTAAGCTACCAAGTTTGTGTGGTAATGTTTTATAGCAACCATGGAAAACGAAAAGAGGCACAAACTTACCCTGAAAATTAGTAGATAAAAGGAAAGAATCAAGCATTTATCCCTTCTGTCCTGTGTGAACTTTATTTCTGAGTAACTAAGTTACTTTCTGAGTAACAGCATTCTTTCTAGAAAAATGTCTTCCAACAAATGCAGAAGGGATCATAGAAAATTAAGTTTTGCAATACCTGAGGAAGTTCTGGATGTAGGCAATGATCATCAATTGATGCAGAAATTATTTGGTGAAAGGCTGCTGGGGAGCTTTTTGGTGGATGGATCAGTCTGACAATACCTGAACCTATCAGTCAGTCTTAACATCACAGAGAGATAGTCAGGTGTTGTGTTCCTGCTGATGTGATTCAATAAGAAATGCAGAGCACAATTTGTGAAAGTATTCTTGACCAAAACTTGAACCTGAATCTGATCAAACCTCTAATTTATTGACTATTTTATAGGAAATATACTGGATATAAGAACATGTTAAATGGTACTAAAGAGGTACAATCAGCCAGTTCCGGATTTGGGAAATTCTGTGCAATGGATGACTTGTTTTCAACAAATATATATCTAAAAAGGAAGGGACAGGGGAAATACTGTAATTTAAAATTGACTAGATGATAGACCAAATACAATAAGATTCAACATATGAACCTTTTTGGACCCTGAATCAAATAAATGAACTCTTAAGGAGACATTTTGGGACAAGTGGGGAAATTTGAATTTGGTGTAATAACCATGTAATAATGACGTTAAGAAATATTGTTAAATTTTTTAGGCATGATAATGTGATTATTATTATTATTTTTAAATGGGTCTTCATCTCTTAGAGCTGCATACTGACATATTTACAGATGGAGTGGTATGTTCGGGATTTGCTTTAATATAATCCAGTGAGATAGTGGAGGGGAAAAGTGGAGGAGTTTAGAAGAAACAAGTTTGACCATATGTTAATGTTTGTTGGGGTTGGATGAAATATATGTGTGGGAGTTACTGATCTCCCTGTTTTTCTGTATATTTTAAAATTTCCATAACAAAAAGTAAAAATAAGGGTTAGGTTATGAAGACCTTGATTTTATTGTTATGGACTAATGGATGACCTCTTGAAGTCCCCCCTTTTTTTAACTTTTTTTTTTTTTTAATCAAGACTTCAAACACAGAAAGAGAATAATGTACTCCAATGAACTTATCACCCTGCTTCAGTTATTCTTAACATGGTCAAACTTGTGTCATCTTTACCTTGTACACTGTTCCCTGCATCATATTATCCTAATAACATACATACATTCTCTCTATATATCTATATACCTCATATATATGTTACCCATGAATATATATTCTATTTCTGTAGAGATATATAGTATATATACTGTATATCTGTGAAAGAGAATTATCTTTTAAAATAACGTATAGAGAATATCTTTTAAAATAACATAATACCAGTGGTTTTATAAGTGTACAAAAATTTAACTTTTCTTTCATCAAATGATATAAAAAATGCATCCAATTATTTTTCTCATATACCTAGTAAGATATCTTTAGAGCATTGATAGAATACCTAGAAAAGAAACCTTTTTAATGTACTTGTGATTTTCTATTTAGAAATTTAGGATAAAATAACATTGTAAGTAATTTTTTTTTAATTTTTAATTTTTTTTAAAGATTTTATTTATTTATTTGACTGATGGATATCACAAGTAGGCAGAGAAGCAGGCAGAGAGAGAGGAGGAAGCAGGCTTCCTGCTGAGCAGAGAGTCTGATGTGGGGCTTGATTCCAGGACCCTGGGATCATGACCTGAGCCAAAGGCAGAGGCTTTAACTTACTGGACCACCCAGGCGCCCGAGTAATTTACTAATTTGACCTGTTTAAAATGTCTTCTACAAAATAAATACCAGTTAAAAATTAATTCACAGGTTACAAGTTTTCATTTTAACATGGAAAATGCAAGCCTTGAATTGTGCATTATATAATGTTAACATTTTGTAGAAAGCTTTGTAAATTGATTTTGACACTTTTTTTTTTTAAGGTTCTAGATAAAGCAGAATATCTAAGAGATATGGAAGCAAATCTTTTGCCTGGGTTTCTTAGATTACAAGAACTGGTAAGTTATGTATGAGAATCTTTTCACCCTATAAGATTGTCTTTGTTAAATTTTATTTGTTAAATTTTATCATTTTGTCAATCAGACAGGAGAGAAATGAATCTTAACATAATTTTAATTTGTATTTCTCTATTATGAATATTGTTGAGCTTTTTTTCCAGAGTAAAAGCAGTTTGTGACTTGGTAACATTTATTCTTTATTTTAGCTTTTTATTTCTAATTGTGAAGTGAGTAATCCTGCTTTCTTTTAAAGGTTTTAGGTGTTTGCTGGAGTAAATGGTGGGGGCCTAAACTTCAGACTTCCTGAAGAATTTTTAAATTTTCTTTTCAGTAATCTAGAAAAAGAATGGTATGTCCATTCTGGGTCTCTGGAGTTCTACCTCATGGTCAGTCAAGTGTCAAAACTGGCTTTGTATTTCAATTTATAATTGTGTTGGCAATGAATAGTATTAATACTACTCTAATTGCCATGGACTAATGAGAAAAGAGTAGGGATGAATTTAATAAGCATATGTGTCAGGTCAAAGCCAAGTAATAGTAATATGGCAAATCAGGGTTTTGCAGAAGTTTGAATAAAGATAACTGGAGAGAGAATTCATTGTTCACCAATACCAGTTGGTATAGGAATGCTAAAATCAAAAGAATTGTGGCTATTTCCTATTTGTACCGTAATCACAAGTGAGCAAATATTTAGTTTGATCAAAACAGTATTGTTAATCATATTTAGTTACTGTTAATTTAAATTTTATAGTTTTGTACTTAACTTACAGGCTTACTTTTGTTTTTGTTTTATAATCCTATAAGTACTCTGAGCATAATTTATACCTACCTAGTTTTATGTCTGTGTTAAGTATTAAGTAATATTATAAAGAAAATTAATATTTGGAGAGACAGTGCTTACAGCATTTCCACCTTTGAAAAATTTAACATTTACTGAACATACTATTGAAATTTGAGAAACTTTTAGAAGTACAGAGAGGCTTTCCAAGTGCTGTTGAAATCATTGTGTGCCTAAGGTCAATTCCTAAAATTCACTTTTAGTAATAGTATTGGGCAGGGGTGAGCTGTGAGAGTACAGGAGGGAAGACAGCTCTAGCTCTTGGTAGCCATCTTGGAAATTTCCTCACATAGTCTAGTCTTTGCTACTCTTGGCATTTAACCACTGAGGCTGGGAACCCATCTTCTTTAAGTAGATGCCTCCTTCTTCATTTCTTTCTTCATTTTCTCTCTCTCTTTTTTAGATTTATTCATTTTAGAGAGAGAGAGCATGCACTGCACGTGTGCGTGCTCATGAGTGGCGGGGAGGGGCAAAAGGAGAGAATCTTGAAGCAGACTCCCTGCTGAACATGGAGCTGGGTGCTGGGCTCTGTCTCAGGACTCCTGAGATCTTGACCTGAGCCAGAACCAAGAGTCAGATGCTTAACGGACTAAGCCACCCAGACATCCCTCTTGTTTTGCGTTCTTGTGTTGCATTTGTGGGTTTTTTTGGGCATACTTTCATCCACATACCTTCATATCCATTGCTCTAGGATTCCCTGTCTGATGTCAGAGTGCATTCTTGCTGTCCTCTTGCTCTTCCACTATAGCTTACCTCACTTTTTCCCCCTCATGCCTAGTGATGGTGATCATGCATCCCTTCATAGTAGTTAGGCTTTTCACTTTGTTTTTTTAGTTGTAATTATGGAAACTGAAGAAAATGAAAAGATTCATAGTAATCTCAACTCTACCAGAAAAGAGAATTGTTTTGATTTTAAATTGCTTGATTTTTAAAAATATATTTCATTTAGGAGAAATCTAATAAAGGCATTTCATGGGGGTTTTTTTTGTTTGTTTTGTTTTGTTTTAAGATTTTGCTTATTTGAGGGACGCCTAGTGGCTCAGTCATTAAGTGTCAGCCTTTGGCTGGGGTCATGATCCCAGGGTCTTGGGATTGAACCCTCATCGGGCTCCCTACTCAGCAGAACCCTGCTTCGCCCTTTCCCACTCCCCTTACTTGTGTTCCCTCTCTCGCCGTGTCTCTCTTTATGTCAAATAAATTTAAAAAAAAAAAAAAGATTTAGTTATTTGAAGGAGAGAGAGTGCATGCTCCTATGTGCATGAGTTAGGGGAGGGATAGAGAGACAGAGAGAAGCAGACTCTCCCCTGAGTGGGGAGCCCAACACAGTACGGGGCTCAGGGCTTGATCCTAGGACCTGAGATTATGACCCGAGCTGAAGTCAGATGCTTAACTGGTTGAGCCACCCAGGCACCCCAGCATTTCATGTTTTTTATAGTAAATATTTATTTGATTAAAATGTATTAAATATTTATTTGATTAAAATGTATTAAATATTTATTTGATTAAAATGTTTATTTGATATACGTATCATTGTATATTGAAGGTGAGATCAGATAAGAACATTATCAACTTAAAATTCTTTCAGATAAATATCTTCTCTTTTTTTACACCTATTTTTGAAGTTTTATGAAATGCTTATAAATGATCAATGTTGTATGATCGAGATTTTATTTTTTTTAAATTAATTTTTTAAAAAATTTTTATTTATTTATTTGACACAGAGAGAGATCACAAGTAGGCAGAGAGAGAGAGAGGAGGAAGCAGGCTCCCCACTGAGCAGAGAGCCCGATGCGGGACTCGATCCCAGGACCCTGAGATCATGACCTGAGCCGAAGGCAGAGGCTCAACCCACTGAGCCACCCAGGCGCCCCTAAATTAATTTTTTTAATTAACATATAATGTATTATTTGCTTCAGGGGTACAGGTCTGTGAATCATCAGTCTTACACAGCTCACAGCACTGATCATAGCACGTACCTTACCCAGTGTCCATAACTCAGTCACCCTGTCCCTTCCCCTCACTCCCCAGCAACCTTCAGTTTGTTTCTTGAGTTTGAGAGTCTCTTATAGTTTGTCTCCGTCCTGATCCCATCTTGTTTCATTTTTCTCTCCCTATCTCCATGACCCCCTGCCTGCCTCTCAAATTCCTCATATCAGACAGATCGTATGGTAATTGTCTTTCTCTGATTGACTTATTTCCCTTAGCATAATACCCTCTAGTTCCATCCACATCGTTGCAAATGGCAAGATTTCTTTTTTGATGACTGCATAGTATTTAATTTTATACACACACACTCACACACACACACATCCCTCTTCTTTATCTCTTCATCTGTTGATGGACATCTAGGCTCTTTCCATAGTTTGGCTATTGTGGACATTGTTACTATAAACACTGGGGTACACGCGCCCCTTCAGATCACTACATTTGTGTCTTTAGGGTAAATACCTAGTAGTGTGATTGCTGGATCGTAAGGTAGCTCTATTTTCAACTTTTTGAGGAACCTCCATGCTGTTTTTCAGAGTGGCTGCCCGAGCTTAGGTTCCCTCCAGAGTGTAGGAGGGTTCCCTTGTCTCTGCATCCTCACCAACATCTGTTTTTTCCTGACTGGCTAATTTTAGCCATTCAGACTGGTGTAAGGTGGTATCTCACTGTGATCTGGATTTGTATTTTCCTAATGCTGAGTGATGTTGAGCACTTTTTCATGTATCTGTTGGCCTTTTAGATATCTTCTTTGCAGAACTGTCTGTTCATGTCTTCTGCCCATTTCTTGATTGGATTATTTGTTCTTTGGTTGTTGAGTTTGATAACTTCAAGATTATATTTAGAACATACTTTTTTAATCCCTATAGAAATAAATTCAAGGAGACAAAAAGCATTTGAAAGTAAAAATCTCTTCCTCTTTTTCATAAAGAAGCTAGATTTTTGTGGAATTATTATTATATTGAACTCATCTGTCTTTGTTACCCAAAGAATTTTTTTTAAGTAATGCAAATTGAAACATAAGATTACATATAAGTTAGGAATTAATAAATAGTAAATCAACATCAAAGTGTAGTGTAATTTACATGTTTGGATCCTAAGAATAGCTACGAACAAAACAGCTGTCATGTCTGTTCTGCCAACTTGGGAGATGTCAAAAAAAATGTGGGTATGTGTTGTGGTGAGTGCTGTGTATTGTGTAAGACTGATGAATCACAGATCTGTACCCCTAAAGCAAATAATACATTATATGTTAATAATAAAAAATGGGAAAAAATTAAAATCTGTGTTGAAAATGCAGAGGTTTGTCTACAGACAAATTTGAATTGGCATCATAAGGTATTTGCGGCCACTCTGTAGGACAGTATACTTGTTGAGCTTGTTTTCTGAAGTGTTCATTTTGGTATACTGTTAATACTTTCCAAATATACCTCAGAAGATGACTGTTAACACTATAGTGATGTTTTGTGTGTGTATTTAACATTTCTAATATATACTCAACATGTTGAATAGTTGGTGTGAAAATAGCCTTTAAAAAAGTTTCCTAATATTATATGGTTATAAGTACAGCATATCTATTTTTCTTATTTCCTCTCTGGGTTCCTGTAGCTATTTTAGTGATGAGAGATGTACATTTTTTTGTTTATTGATTGAAAGCTAATAATTTCTTTGAAAAGTCCCATAAAAGGATCTTGTCTTAATTATTTAGCAAATGTGTTTCTTAATTTCTGTAAAATAAACTGTCTGACTGTCCTAGCATTCATGGATAACCGAAATGTTGGTGAACCTGAAAGTTTTATGGAAATTCTAAGTAATTATGTATGAAAATTTGCAAGTGGATGAGCTCCTTGATTAGGTTTTATAAATAAGGCTTATTAATATGCAAATAACTTGTTATATGTTTGTAACTTTGCTGGGTTTATTTGAAAGAAAAATTCAAATGAAATTGTTGCTCTGATTAAGATTTTTAAATGCAGAGTTACTTTTATTTCTCTTTCTTTTACAGACTGACAGAAATGTGACTGTTCTGTTTCTCAGTGAAATTGTTTGGGAAAAGTTTCGTCCAAATACTGGGTGCTTTGAGCCATTTGTCTTGTATTTCCCTGATTATAGCATAGGTAAATTTTAAAACTTCATTTTGACAAATGATATTCACTAAAATAATTTTTGTTGTTTGAAAGATTAAGCTAGTATATTCAAATAAAATACTTTGATGTCTTAATTTCTTCAGATTTGCTGCCAATCTTAAAATGTTATGTATCTGCAGTTATAGAGGTTTTATTTTGGAACTGTGAGGGGTTATTCCGATGTAGCTACTAAAATTTTTTGAAAGAATATTCTTCACATATTTGTGCTAATGGTGTATTTTCATATTTTTTAGTGAATATAGTAAGATATATATATTGTGATGTTGACAAAGCACATTTAAATTGTATGGAAATTTTAATTTACCATTTATTTGTGTTATGTATCTTTTAACTTTGTAAATCTCATTTATTTATTTTTTTTTTAAGATTTTTTTATTTAGTTGACAGAGATCACAAGTAGGCAGAGAGGCAGGCAGAGAGAGAGAAAGGGAAGCAGGCTCCCTGCTGAGCAGAGAGCCAGATGTGGGGCTCCATTCCAGGACCCTGGGATCATGACCTGAGTCAAAGGCAGAGGCTTTAACCCACTGAGCCACCCAGGTGCCCCTCATTTTATTTTTCATTAGTGTTCATCTGATAGTACCAATTATTAGGCCTTGTGTTTCTTATTTCTTTTTGGTTTGATTTTAAATTGATTGATTGATTTTACAGTGGTGTTTTGTGTGTGTATTTAACATTTATATTTAACATTTTAATGTTAAATGTATTTAACATTTTAATGTTAAATGTATTTAACATTTTAATGTTAAATGTATTTAACATTTTAATGTTAAATGTATTTAACATTTAAATTTCATAGATCTTGATTATTTTTGTCTTTGGAAGAACACTGGAGCCTTTTGTGTTGCTGAATATTGTGTTGTCACTATACAAATATGAGGTTTCTGGTTCAGAGTATATACGTGTGAAGCCTAAAGTGGTTAGCTATGAAAAAATGCATTCCTTGACCTTGGCCTCATTAACACTAGCCCTCTGAACTAATCAGCTGTAAACATTCATTGTTAAGATAAACACATTTTTGCCTATTTACACAGGAAGAGCAATCAAATGACACCTTGCCTTAGCTAATTAACTGAAATAGAAGAAAGGTACCCAAAATAGATGAAGGGAGTTCTTATTTTCAATAGCTTCTCTTCCATGAAAATTACAAAATAGGAAGAAGAGAAAAGGGTAGGAAGAAAAGGAATAAATCAAAGGATCTCATTAAAAAAATTCCTTTGTATCTTTGCCATCATTGTTTAGAGTTAACTTTTTTCATGACCCATTTAGGGTTTAAGTACTGAAAAACTATTTAGAATTTAAGGAATTTTTTTTTTTTTAAAGCTGATTTTCTATATCTTAGTGGCATTACAATATGATGTAATTGTAGAATTTGATTTAAAATTTTAAAAAGTAAAGATACAAAGCATCATAGATGGAGAAAATTTGGGGACATATTTAAATAATAAAAGTGATCTTGCCAGTTTCAGAGAGTATAGACTACTAGGTTTTTGTTTTTGTTTTTTTTTTTAAGATTTTATTTATTTATTTGACAGACAGAGATCACATATAGGCAGAGAGGCAGGCAGAGAGAGAGAGAGGAGGAAGCAGGCTCCCTGACAAGCAGAGAGCCCGATGCTGGGCTCGATCCCAGGACCCTGAGATCATGACCTGAGCTGAAGGCAGAGGCTTTAACCCACTGAGCCATCCAGGGGCCCCTAGACTACTAGGTTGTTGAAAAGTATATAATAATGGAGCCACGTTTAATCTGATGATTTAATTCAGGGCCTTCTACATACCAAGATTTTTTAAAAAAACAAAACACCATAATTCCATAGAAAGGCTTTCAAAAAGGAAACATTAATTGATAAACCAAATTGTAGTTATGTAAGCATGGAACCAGAGTAAAGGATAATCTTAGTGGCTAATGTCATCCAATCGTAAGTTGATACACTTACCATCTGTAAAATATGGTATTTCATGTTCAGGATGCCCTCTCTCAGCAGTGACCACTGGGGGCCCAGTTTGGAATTCTTGTTTCTGATCTCTACCACATGCAGACTACTCCTCTTTTGGTAAAGCATTTTTTTCTTTAACCCTGGTGGATTTACAATGTACTTTATCAGCTTTTTGGTTTGGTTTAGTTACTGTACCATTCAGGAAAAATTCTGCTTCAATAAATAATCTAAATACCTCAGTGACTTAGAGTTTCCCGTTTCACAACCTTTGTGCTGTATTTGTCCCGTGTTTTATTTTTACATTTATTATAAACCACATATTTTTTAAAAAGATTTTATTTAAGAGAGAAAATGGGTGGCAAAAGGAGAGGGAGGGAGAGAATCTCAAGCAGATTATGTGCCGAGCACAGAGCCCAATTTAGGGCTTGAACTCATGACCCTGAGATCATGACCTTAGCTGAAATGAAGAGTTGGACACTTACCTGACTGAGCCACCCAGGTGCCCCTGTTATAAACCCATATTAAATTATTTGGACTTTTTTATTTTTTAATAAAATCTTTTATTGTTTATCTGGCTTGAGCTTCTTGGATGTATGGATTGTATAGTTTTAGCAACTTTGGAAAATTTTCAGCCCATATTTCTTCAAATATTTTATCTTTTTTTCCTGTGTCCCTTTTCCTTGCCTTTTCTTGGGACTTCATTACATGTTATGTTAGACCATATGATATTGTCTCATTGAATCTGTTTACTTATTTAAATTTTATATCTTTCTTCTCTGTGTGTTATCAGGGATAGTTCTTTCTCTCTGTCTTTAAGTTCACTGACTTTTTTTTTTTCTGTGTCTAACCTGCCATTAATCCCATCCAGTGGAATTTATCATTACAGAACCTACTATACTTTTGCTTTCCCTAGTAGTTTTGACCTTATGAGTATGTTTATAATAGTTGTTTTAATGTCCTTGTCTATTGATTTCCATGACCTCTTTCATTTTGGATTTGTTTCTATTGACTAATTTTATCATTATGGTATTCATTATGCTAAATTATGTATTTAGTAATTTTTGATTAAATAATAGATTCTCTGTTTTTTGTTGTATGTTGGACATTTTTCTAGGAAGCACTTAAATTTCTTGAAGATTTATCTGACTCTTTCAGGGCTATTTACATGAACTCCAAAGCTAAGTTGGACTTTGTGTTTTTTATGTAGTGGTTGTGATATAAAAGATGCAGATCTAGTAACAGCCTCCCATACAGAATCTGTTCAGGATAATATTCCAGGCATGTGCCTGGGCTTTGAAATGCGCTAGGTTTTGTTTTTTTCAGTCATCAGCCCTCTCAAAAAGAGGCCTTGATATATAACTATATATAAGTTTCTCTTAGTATATGTCCAGTGATAGGCCATATGTATTGTTCAGTCTTGGTAGATCTGTATCTAACTATGAGGAATGAGAGAGTGGTAGAGTCAGGAGCCGATGGTAAATGGCATAGTATCCATGATGAAAATAACTCACCTCTTAAAGGGAATCTTAGACAAAAGGAAATTGACTTGATCAGAACATCGTCTAAGAGTTTTCACTTGAAAGTATTGCAGAAATCCTGAACCTGTGAAACTGGTCAAAGAACTCCTAATGGAGGAGTCTAAAGAGACCATTGCACCAGGGAGCCAGAGGGAATTGCGTGCAGAAAGGAATGAATGACTTACTGATTTCGTGTCATTGATTTTTGAATACTGGGTGATTGTTTCTCTTTTAATTTTAACTGTGCTTCTACAGTATGATATTTCCAGCAGGATAAAGTAAAGTTTAGGATTCTAAACCTGTGATGTTGTATGAAGAGTTTAAGGTAGAAGAGAAATACAGTAAAGATAACCAAAGCTTTAGGAAGAAAACATGATTTATAAAAGGGGAAATGATGAAGTAAAGATGACGATTTTCGTAAAAACTTAGGAATTCTTTTTATTTTTCAGAAAATGAAGAGCATTTTCCAGTTTGGTGGTCATTTATGTAGTACCCCTGCTTGCTTTTTCTAGTTACTTTACTTATTAGGCAGAAAAATTAATAGGATATATATGCTTTTTTCATCCTTGATACTGATTTTGCCTGTAGAGGTTCTTGAGTCTTTATTTAGATGTCATTGTTTAATATTTGTCTTAAGCAATTTTTAGTAATGTTTTTAGAACATTAGATTTATAATTTTTTTACTTCAGATTTAAAAGTTGTGTTACTTTTCTAATCTTGTAACAGGTTTCTTATTCCTTAATAATTGCCGAGCCTGTATATTTATTGTTTTATACCCTTGTTATAAAATCTTAGAAGATATAACTTCTGGGGTGTTGGGTTAATCCTTAAGTTCATGTGTGTCCTTTGAACAGGGAACCTTCAAAAGATCCTGTCACATGATCATCCTCCAGAGTATTCAGCTGATTTCTATGCAGCTTACATTAATATTCTTCTTGGAGTTTTCTACACTGTCTGCCGAGATTTGAAAGAGCTCAGACATCTGGTGAGTGAGATTTTTACTTAAAAAAAAAAAAGAAAAGAAAAGAAAAAGGGGCTCCTGGGTGGCTCAGTGGGTTAAGCCTCTGCCTTCGGCTCAGGTCATAATCTCAGGGTCCTGGGATCAAGCCCCCACATTAGGCAGTCTGCTCAGCAGGGAGCCTGCTTCTCCTTCTCTCTCTGCCTGCTGCTCTGCCTACTTATGATCTCTCTCTCTGTGTCAAACAAATAAATAAAATCTTTAAAAAAAAATTAAAAAAAGAAAAGGTACATCTTTTAATATTTTTCCATATAGAAATGGTGTGAGGTAGGCTAGCAGCTGAAAATTTATTCTAGAAATTTGGATATGGCCTTTTGAGGCTAACATAGTATGTGGTAGTTTCTTCCTTAGTACAAACTTCAGTCTGACCAGAAAACCTTCATTCATTTTTAGTTATGTCTTCTCACTCTTCCTTAGGAGTGTTTTTGTTTCCTTCTTTCTCTTTTTCTAATTGCAGAAAATGTAAAACTTCATTAAAATCAAAGTGAAGAGAAATAGAAGGTATAAAAGCTTAATAAGTAATTTATGTTTTTTAATTTTTTTATAACATTTCTCTCAGGTTTTGTGTATGTAGCAATAGGAGTCTGGCATCCATATGAACTTAAGAATAATCAGGATAGTCAGAAGCCTTAACTACAGGTCTTTCATGAACCACTCACCTTTAGTTATCTTTATATAAAGGATTACTTTTAATATTTATGTAAATGATTACTAAAACATTATTTAAAAGAGTAGTAAAGCTATTTATATTTCACTAAAGAAATCATATTTACTTTAATTTTTCTTTGATCTATTTTTTAATGAATGTGAAGGTTAGGAGGCAAGAGTGTCTGGTTTCCCTTTTAGAAACCTTCCATTTATACTAAGATTTTGTCTACATGTAAGAAAGTGATAATATATCTAAGCCTGGGAAGCATCTACCTTTTTTTTTTTTTTTTTTTTTAAGATTTTATTCAATTACTTGAGAGAGAACATGAGCAGGGGAAGGGGCAAGCAGGCTACCCAGGACCCCGGGTTCATGACCTGAGCTGAAGGCAGATGATTAACCGACTGAGCCATCCAGGTACCCCTGGAAAATAGTTTGTTTAAAAGGAAGAGATTCTATAGATTTTAGCACATTTTCTTTGTTTTACTCTTTTCTTTGAGGGATTCAGTATGTGTTTGAATGTGTGTTTGAGACAGAATGTAGAAGAAGGTGACCATTTAAAATTGTTTTAACATTTAGTATGTTTTTCTAAGTTTTAGATTTTAGGCTTCTTCTGATTTAGATGTAGATAGCAAATATCTTCTGAGTAGGGAAAAAACAAGAGACAAGCTGTTTTAGTTCAGGCTTGTTACTGACATTTCTCCAGCAATTGAATGTCTTGAATCCCTGGTGTCCAAAGGAAATGACAACAGAGGGGCTTACAGAGAAGAGAGGGGTCAGTACACGGTCCCTGCATGAGGTAAAGTCAGGGAACACATCTCGCCTAGTAAGTAACCTGCAGTTGCCACAACTTATCACTGATGTCCTTGAATCCTGTGGGAATCTGTGTCTGCAGCCATTTCAAAGTAGATGATAAAGTGTAAGAATAAAGAAGTGTTTGGGAAACTATTTCTAAAGAAAGTGTAGAAGAAAATATATATTTAAATATGGTATTTTTTTATAGTCCTCTATTTTATATAGTCCTTTTTTAGTCCTTTAGGTTTTACTGAGAAAATATTTAGGGATGAGATTATAGTTTTGTTATTGTTGTTACTACATCATGTTTATAAGTTTGAAGCTTAAAGTGTGGTTTAAGCTTTTAGTACTAGTAATGCTAATATATCTAAGAAATTATCTGTAAGCACAGGAAGAAAAATAACAGTATTCTTGTTTTCCTCCATATGTGGAACATAGGGTAACAAAGATGCTTTCTTTCAAGTGGATGCTGTTATTTATTTCAAAGTTTGTAAGTAGCATAGTTATTGAAAGTTTAATAAATTACTTGGAAAGGATTCTTTTTAGGCATCTTTTCTACGTACACACTTTTAAGTTTGCTTTACAACTTATTTCTTTAAGTACTATTTTTTGGAGGCTAGATCTGTAGATAGCCCAAGATAGGAGAAAGTAAAGTACTACCTAGAATATTCATTTATATTTGTCTTCTCTGACTATCTTTATGATATTCTTAAAAATAGTAATTATAATTTTTAAAAGGGTCAATTGAAGAAGTTATTTTTATATTCATTTATGAGTGCCAAAGACAGAATGATTTATTTTCTAAAAATTTTTGCATGGTCCTTTTAAAACAAATCTGTTACACATTAAGTTTATTGTATTTTAAACTTTTTTCTTCTTAAATATCATAGTTTTCTTAGAAATTACTCAGAAAAATTAACTGCTTAGGCAGTGCTTAGTAATCTTTTAGAGTGCAATTCCAAATTTCTGGTGCCAGGTTTTGTTGTTGTTTGGCCATGTGCCTGTGGTGAACTGTGACATAGTGACTAAGAAGTGGATGCCAGATAATTGAATATTTGTATATTCAATATACATGGTATATATGATGTATATATACCATGTACCATATGTATATATGGTAGAATATATACATATACACACCCCATATATGTATATACATATATACACACACACACATATATGTATATATATGCCACTTAGCTCTGCCACTTACAAGCTATATATGTAGTTTTATGTACTTCAATTTCCTTATTTCTAAACTCTTGGGGCAGCCAAGAGTACTTACCTCAGATGATATTTATGAGGATAAAATGAAATACTCTCTATTAAAGTACTTATATAAAAATATGTTAGGTGATATTAGTGATAACAGTAAGTTATTTGAATAAATAATCTTTTAAAGTACAAATAATTTCTGGGGGGATCATTTACTTTTTGTGAATTATTCGAATGAACTAATACAGTTGGTCTTTATGTAGCCAGGACCTAGCACTGCCTAGGAAATAGCAGCTTATCTTTGAGCAGGGGACTAGATAAATCATCCAATGGATGTTTAGAGCATGGGAAGAGGTAGGTTCTGGGTCACAAGATGGCGAAGGGAGCTGGTACAGAGAAGTTGCTCAGAGTACAGTCTTCTGCCTTGCCCGTAACTTACCTGTCTCACATGCAGCTGACCAACCTGATGTAATTTCTGCTTCAGTCATGAAACTCCCAAATCTCAAATTCTTTCATGTATTTTTCAAATGATTTTTTTTTTTTTTTTTTTTTGATGAGGAAGAGATTGTCACAATTCTGAAAATGGTTACAGATCTGTCCACTAGCTCTCAGTTGACTCAAAAGACAGTACTCACCAATGTGTTTCTATATATACTGGTTATTTTTTCTTTATTTTTACAGTATGATTGTATGCTAGGGAAAAATGGTCCCTGAGAACTAAAATGAGTGAGATCATAAAACTTTGCAAATAAAGAATCATGAGGTCTGGCTCCAGAGCATATGTTCTATAAGCATTATGTTACAACTACCTCTTAAATAATAGCCAGTTTTATTGAGTACTTTCTGTGTACTGGCCACTGTTCTAAGCCTTTTACCAATATTGACTCAATTCTTACAAAAACCCTGTGAATGAAGGCATTATCATGAATTTTCATTTTATAGATGAAGAAACACAAGATGTGTCATTTACCAGCTTTGTTCTTGGCAAGTTACTTAACCTGTTTGAACTTCAGTTTTCTCTTCTGTTAAGCAGGTATATTATCTGCCCCAGAGGAATTTTGTGAGTTAAAAAAAGGGGAGTGGGGAGCACATGTAAAATGCCTGATAGCTGAAAGGGATCAGTTAATTTTAGTTCTCTTCTTCCCGCTGCTGAGCAAATGTTCATGGACTTAAAAATATATTGTAATCTTACTAATTCCAAGATCATAAACTAGACTTGGGTATGGAGACTGCTAACCAAAACTGCTTTAGGTTTGCATCATATGTTAAAGTCATATATTAAAGAATATGAAGTTTGAAGGTTCATCTGGCAGAACAGCTATCATTCTGTTGATGGCCAGGTTTGGTTTGACAGATGGCTGGGTGAGTGGGTGTCCTTCCCCATTGTTTTATGTCTTTATACTGATTGATTTATCAACAAGGATGTCTTTTCCACATAGAAGAGAGCTATTTTTTGGTGAAACATTCTTAAGGGGGAGGCAGAGTCTTTAATTAGGAGAAATAACCTAGTTAGGTTATTTCTTGATTTTTTTTTTTTTTTTATTAAAGTGTAGCATACATATAGAAAAACACAAGAGGTACCTGGATCGCACTCAGTTGGTTAAGCATTGGACTCTTGATTTCAGCTTAGGTCTAGATCTCAGAGTCACGAGTTCAAGCTCCACATTGGGCTCCACACTGGGTGTGGAGCCTACTTAAAAAAAAAGAGAAAAGCACGTAAACCATACATATGAACCACAGTGAATTATCACAAAATGAAAACAGCTGTGTACATGTAATCCAAGTCAAAAAAATAGAAAATTATTAACATCCAAGGAGCCCACTTCATGCTTCCTCCCAATTTCTACCTCTTCTTCCCTCCTCAGAGATAATCACTTTACCTTTGCTTAGTTTTGCCTGTTTTTGAACTTTTATCTAAAGGGAAACATATAGTATGCATTCTTTTTTATCTGTCTACTTTTGCTCAATATTTTGAGATATTCATCCATGTTAAATGAAGCTGTGGCATATCTTGAGTGGTCCCATGGTCATCTTTAGACAAAAGGGTAAGCAAGAAACAGTATTTAGCTATCTTTCCCAGTTGGGCCTTCATAGGGTACCTTTATTTTTGGCCTTGAATAATTAAGAATTCTTTTTGTATCACAACCATATTTGTTGGTACTGACATGCTAATAGTTTGCTCTTATTTTACTAGATATAGTATTTACAAGATAAAGTATTGGATAGTTTTAAAATTTATTTAAAAATTTTTGGAAGCAATTATGGGGCACCTGAATAGCTTAGTCAAAGTGTCTGCCTTTGACTCAGGTTATGATCTCAGGGTTCTGGGATTGAGCCCCATATCCAGCTCCCTGCTCAGCGGGGAGCCTGCTTCTTCCTCTTCTTCTGCCTTTCCCTCTGCTGTGCTCTCTCTCTCTCTGCCAAATAAATAAATAAAATCTTTTTAAAAATTTTTGGAAGCAATTTCTAATTTACAAAAAGTTGCAGGTACATTAAAAAGAACTTTTCCTCTCTTTTCCCTACTCATCTGAGATTATTTGTGACCTGATGCCCCGTGACCCTAAATACTTTAGCGCATGTATCTTAGAATGGCATTCTCCCACATAACTACAGTACAGCCATCAAAATGAGAAAATGGACTCATTGCTCCAATCTGATCCTCAGACCCTATTCAGGATTTGCCGGTTGTTACAATAATGTAGTTGAGAGCAAAAGAATCCAATTGAGAACAACATACTGCATTTAAGTTGCTCTGTTTCTTGAACTTTCATTTGGAGTAGTTGTTCAGTCTTCAACTTTCATGATCTTGAGACCTTTGAAGATTACAGGCCAGTTGTTTTGTGGAACTACCTTTCATTTGTTTGCTTATGGTCAGATTCAGGTTGTGCATCTGACAGAAATATCACAGAAATGATGCTTTCTTCTCATTGCGTCTTGTCAGGTGTTACAGGATTTCATTTTATTTTATAACTGGTCATGTTCACTTTGATCACTTGATTAAGATGGCATTTCTTTTCTCCTTGTTGTGGGGAAGTATCTCAAAACCTTGTAAATACCTTGCTCCTCATCAGAATTTCAACTTAATCATTTTTCATATCTGCCTGGCTTTAGGATATCCTGTTTTATTTGTGTGGTTTTTTTAAAAATTTTTATTTATTTGAGAGAGAGATTACAAGTAGGCAGAGAGGCAGGCGGGGTGTGGGAGGAAGTAGGCTCCCACTGAGCAGAGAGCCTGATTCGGAGCTCTATCCCAGAATCATGACCTGAGCGAAAGGCAGAGGCTTAACCCACTGAGTCACCCAGGACACCACAGGATATCCTGTTTTAAGATAGGACAATTACCAAGATGGGTATCACATAATTACATGAGCACTTTAAAAGGAAAGTTTTCTGTGGCTGCTGAAAGAAGGGGAAGTCAGAGATTGGGAGCGTACTTTAACTTCTGGGTAAGATGGGGATGATAATAATAATGTCTACCCCATAGGCTCATTTCGAGGATTAAATGAGTTAATGCCTGTAATAAGGGCTCCATTGATTTAATCAATGTTAACATTGATTAAATCAGTGTTAATACAGATGTTCTCAGTTCTGATTTTTATTTCTCTAATATTTCAGAGATGAAATTTAGGCATTCTTAAAAAGGCAAAAGAGTTCAGAAATTATTTATGTGTGGCCTTGGAATATTGAAATATGTTTTTATATTTGTACTTGAACATGTGTATTAGCTTTCCATTGCTGTGTAACAAATTACCACAAATTTAGTGGCTTAAAACAATACACATTTATTAGCTCACAGTTCTACAGGTCAGAAATCCAGGTACTGTTGCTGGCTTCTGCTCAGGGTATCAGATAAAATTAAAATTTTGGCTAAACTCTATTCTCATCTTGAGTTCTAGGGAAAATAGCTTCCGAGCTCGTTCATACTCGACAGAATGCAGGTTTTCTTGGCTGTAAGAATGAGATCTGAAGCTGCCTTGCCAGCTGTCAGCCAAGTCCCAGGCCTCCTGGAGAGCACCTGTGTTCTTTGCCACATACTTATCCATCCACCAGCCAGCAAGGGATTGTTCAGTCCTTATACTCCTAATCTCTGACTTCTGTGACTAGCCAGAGAACACTTTGTTTTTGAAGGGCTTGTGTGATTAGGTCAGACTCATCTGATTATCTCTATTTTGGGGACTATCTTTGGGATTTTAATTACATCTACAAAATTCGTTTATAGCAGTACCTAAATTAGTGTTTGATTGAATAATGAGAGAAGGTATGCATATATATCAGGGGCTGGCAGTCTTGGGGATCTGTCTTAGAGTTTTGCTTACTATAGTATACATGTATCATTTTTTTTTTAAAGTTTTGTTTTTAGTAATCTCTACACCCAACATGGGGCTCAAACTCTTTTCTCTTGAGATTGTGAGTCACACTCTTCTGACTGAGCCAGCCAGGTGCCTCTTTTAGATGGTTTTCTAACAAATAATTTCAAGTACAATAATGAATTTTTTTGAAAAATCTCCCTGAGAGAGAGTTGAAAGTTTCGTAAATTGCCTATCTAAATGGATTGTTTGGCCTCTTAAAGCAAGTTTTTCTTTGCAGTGTAAGGGAAATAGTCTCTCTGTTTCACCTGGATCAGGCTTTGATAACTTAGTGCCCTTATTGGTTTAGAAATAAATTCCCAGGACATCTCACAGATCATGATCATGAATTCAGGCACTGGAATCTCTGTGCCTATAGGCAAATTATATTTTGCTTTCTTGGCCAACAAATGGGCATAATAAAAGTGCAGTTGTCAGGAATAAGTGAGGTAACAGGTGGCCATAACTAACTCTTGATAATTAAGCTTCACCTGTTGAGAGCATGAATATTTAGTGAGCACATGGTCATTTCTTAATAAAGTTATGCTGCTGTCTTGCCCCCATCCCCCTTTTCAGGTAAGAGTGAAATATATACTTACAAGTTAAGGAATAATGGGGAGATAAATGGGGGAAATGTTCAGTGGGAATAGAAATTTATTATATCAAAAAATTTTCTAAAAATTATTTCTGCTTGGGCTTTGGAATTATTTTTGTGATTTTATTAGCAGGCTTTTTATTTCCAGTCTCTGGGCAATTTGGAGGACAGTTTAAAATATCAATGGGCCTAAAGTTAGATTTTGGTGTAAATGATCCTATATATAGGGAAGTAAGATTTGCTTGTATTTGAGGATTAATATAGGAGAAATGGGTAATATTAGAGAGCACATTTGAATGTTAATAGCCAAAGCTGTGAAAAGTATTTTGTATTTGGACAGATTATTTTGTCAAATTTCCCTTGTTTGTTAGGGCTAGGATTTATGACTTACTTAAATACCAAGATAGTATTTGGACAGTTATGGGTACTCATAATGTTATAGTTTTATATACTCAATAAGTTCTTGTGGAATGACATGGGGAAGATAAGAATTTACTGAATTAAAATGAGAAAATAGTCTTCTGTAGTTATCTGCATTACTTTTTACTGCTATTTGTAAATGATTAAACATGTATTTTAATGGTTTGGCCAAGAAAAAAAAAAGCAGTTTGCCAAGTTGTTTACCAGTTACTTCCGATATCGTGACGTTACTGTTATTAAGCAGTTTTAGATCTTGAAAACCTGAAACTAAGTTCAGAAAGTTGGCCTCTCTACACTTAATATTAACAGAGTTTGGAAGATTTTTTTCTGCCCCAAACTGTTGCTTTTTATGGAGTAAAATAGGAAAAACTGTTTCAAGAATTAGTTCTCAGCTCTCTCTTAACCTTCTCGATTTGAGGTTGGATAGTTAATATGTTAATATTTACCTCTGTCTATCCCCAGGCTTCATTATGGAATCATTTCAGTATGAAATACTTGTGATCAAGTTCATATTAATAAATGGCAGCAGCTTGTTTTTATAAGTTTGCTTGAACTACTTGGTAGAATTCCTGTTGATTCATGGAAAACTAATAACTAATTTTGATTAGTTAGTGCTTCTCAGACGTTGGAATACATAGAATTCTTGGAGAGATTGTTAAAATGGATTTCTGGATCTCATTCTTAGAGGTTCTTATCGTGTGTGCGTGGTATGGTGCCAAGAACTTGCATTTATAGTAGTCTCAGGTGGTGGTGTCAATCTCATAATTTTGAATTTTACTGAATGAGATAATGTTTGATTTGTGAAAATGTTCAGCCCTTGGAAAGTAACAGGTTAAATTTAGTGGTATTGTGTGTTTTATGGTCCTTTATGACAGAATTATAAACTAAAATTACAAATTATGCTTTGCTCTACTACTTTATATCTAGAGGCTAATAAATTAGGTAGGATTTAGCCAATTCAGGAGTATTTTGTATGTTGTTTTACTATGATTTTTTGTATTTGTTGTTTTATTTTTATAATAAGCTATAATAATATTTTACCTGAGTAATTATATTGAAGGAAAATTACTTACATTCTAATTAACATTGTACTTGGAAAAATTCCTATTTGTGGTGAATAAGTGCTTTCTCTCTCTTTTTTTTCCCTTTATTTACAGGCAGTACTTAATTTTCCTAAATATTGTGAACCTGTGGTTAAAGGAGAAGGTAATTGTGTAATTTTACTTATTAATACTTGTTTTGAAACAATTTCTGTAAGACCTGAATTTTTGAAATTTTCTCCCTTTTGGGGTAGCAAATGAACGTGATACTCGCAAACTCTGGAGAAATATTGAGCCTCATT
Organism: Mustela erminea; assembly: GCF_009829155.1. Taxonomy (NCBI): domain Eukaryota; kingdom Metazoa; phylum Chordata; class Mammalia; order Carnivora; family Mustelidae; genus Mustela; species Mustela erminea. Next base: position 86,397,017 of record NC_045624.1, on the reverse strand, counting down.
TGAAGAGAGCCATGCAGACTGTTTATCTCAGGGAAATATCAAGGTAATTTTCTGTTAGTGTGTATAATATTTCTATCTTTAATGTAGATATTTTGTCTACTAAAGTTTACATGTTTTCCTTTACCTTCTTCAGACTAGGAAAAAACTCATGAGTTTTTAATCATTTCTTCTTATTTTGGGAAGGACAGACAGTTTTTAACCAGTATGTTACACAGTTTGAAGCAAGGCATTTATTTCACAATTGCTAACTTTTTTAGGTCTGGAAAGCTACAGGAAAATCAGCTTTAGCTTTGTTTTTTATATTTGGTTTGGGTATTTGAATAGGTTTAATGAAAACTTGATTATTAAAGCAATGTGTAAATTAAATCCTAAGTCTGCACTTGTCTGCTTTTAGAATTTCATAGTAGTGAAACTGCTCAGGAGTGTGGTGGCATTTAGTGAGAAGAACAGGGTTTGATTTCCATATCAGCCATTTTCTACCTCTAGGCCTCAACTCCCTCCTCTCATAGTCTTTGCAAGTCTTTCATAATCTTTCATAGTCTTTCCAAGTGTGTGAGAACAATTTATGAATAATACAGTGCCTTACAGGTGGTAGATTAAGCCTCAGTTACAAACATCAGCAACACGATCTGCTTTTCTCACTTTCTGGTTCGTTGTATTATCATTTTTCTCTCATAAATACCTTAATCTGTAACTACTGTTTTTTTTTTTTATTAACATATAATGTATCATTTGCCGCAGGGGTACAGGTCTGCAAATCATCAGGCTTACACTTTTCACAGCACTCACCATAGCACATATCCTCCCCAATATCCATATGTAACTACTATTCTTTACTAACTTTGCTTTTCATTTAATTAACTGATTAGATTATAATTCAGGGAGCAAGTCAATAGTTTTAAAATAAATAGAAACATTACAAAGATACTGTTATTCCGCTTTTCAATAATAAAAGTAATTTGATGCGGATTTTTGGAAGTCACAGAATAGAAAAGCTTGTGATCTGCTCTTTTAAAGATAGAAAAATTTGGGTGCTTGTTAAAATGATTTTTACATAATAAAGTACTTAGAGTTTCTCATAGGATAGTCATGACCATGCATGTAAATCCAGTTTTCTCCACAAGATCAATAAGGAGATGAGATAAAATCACTCATAACTCCTGTCTGCTGTATAACTGGGATGCTATGGAGTTGACTACAAACTTCAGTTTATGTGTAATTAGTGAAACAACCTAAGCCAGTGGAGCCAGCTCCTGAGCTCATGTTGAAGTAAAATGTTAAGCAGTGACTGCAAGAAGAGGATGGGCTCACTAGTTGTGAAGAAAGACAGATGAAATCACCTCTGGATGAGAGTCTGGCCCTGAGAGGGAAAACATTGAGAACAAGTGGGACCCAGAGGGTTAGAGCACTGGCTACTAAAGAATCAAAAGGAAGTGTTTTAAGAGTATGTATGGCAAGAATTATCATGGTAGTCTTGGAAAAGGATTGTTGTTGTTGTTGCTTTTTTAAAGGATTGTTTTTGAGGGAAGACAGAAAGATGATTGGAAGCTGGGGTATCCCCTGAAGAGTAGGTGGGTAGTCAATAAAAAAGCAAGGGGTAGAAATTAAGATAGCCATGGCACCACCCCCCATCAAACAAAAAAAAAAAGAATGATGAAATCGGAAGATAAGCCAATCCCTCCCCCTCAAAAAGGCACTATGTTTTAAAGAAAATGTGCTTCATTCTTACAGAAGAAGGCGTTTTAGAACCAAGAACTCTACTAAGCCATCCCAAACCTCTCACCCCCGCATTCATAGTATCACCTGTTTGCTGATCCAAGCAAACGTTGGGCATTTCAAAATGAAGAGAATATAAATAGAAAATCCACAAAAAGGTATTATAAGAAGAAATAGAAAATGTGAATAAAAAAATTTTCGCTGATAAGAATTTTTCCCTTCCCACCAAGATAAAGCACAGGAAGATATAACACAGTACAACATCCTCACTTAAATTTTAAACAAGCATCTTCTAATATGAAAAAGTACTTTAAATCAGAAACTCAGAATAGAAAAATAGGAGGATGTGAAACAAAATTGACCAAACTCAGGAATGGAATTCAAGCAAAAGTAATTTCCTCAGATGAACATGAAATTTTAAGATATCCAAAGGAGAGTAGATTCAATTGAGAATATAATAAAGAATATTGAAGAGAAGAATGAAAACAACCAAGAAGACAAAACTAAATAAAGAGGTAAAAATAATAAAGTAGAATGTAATAAATGTGATAGGCAAAGAAGATTCAGTGTATGTGTAATTGGAGTTCCTAAAGAATAAAAACAATGGATTTGAATAAAGATCTAAAACTGTTATCCAAGATTTTCTAGAAGTGAAAAAAAGACCTGGTTCCACATTTTTAAAAGAAGATTTTATTTATTTGAGATACAGGAGGAGAGAGGGAGAGAGAGAGAGAGAGAGAGAGAGCCCAAGCAGGGGAATGGGCAGAGGGAAAGGTAGAAGCCAACTCCCCACTGAGCAGGGAACCTGATGTGCTGCTCAGTCCCAGGACCATGACCTGAGCTGAAGGAAGATGCTCAACCAGGACTGAGCCACCCAGGTGCCAGTGGATAGACTTTTTAGTTAGATCTCAGTTGAAACTAGTTCTACCACATAGAAGCTTTGTGTTGGTTAACTTCTCTTTCAGTTTTGCCATTTGTAAAAAAGGAAAAAAAAAAAGATATGTTTCTGTCTTATAAGTTCATGAATATTAAATGGAATATCTTAAGAACTGGGTTCATAAGAGACATAAATGTTAGTCTCGTCTCTTCTCATTAAAGATGTCATTTTATCCTTTTGTTTTGCAAGTGTAAATAATGTTAAATGGGTAATTGTTACATAAGAAACTCTTACCAATTTGAACTGCCTCAAAGTCTGGGTTATAACAATGTAAATGAAAAATTTATTTTTATTTGCATTTATAAGAAGTAATGAATGTGAAAATGCCTTATAATCTGTGAAGCAATATTGAATTATAAGGTGGAAGAAGTGATCTGTTTTGAAAGTCAGCTTGTTGTGCTAGCTCTGCTCTCCACATAGGTTACTAGTAGTATGTCATAATTTCCCGTATTGCTGTACAGGCATACCTTGGAGATATTGCAGATTCTGTTCCAGACTACTGCAATTAAAAAAAATAATAATACAATAAAGTGAGTCAAATGAGTTTTTTGGTTTCCCAGTGCATATATGTTAGTTTACACTGTACTCTTATCTGTTAAGAGTACAGTAGTTTATCTTAAAAAACCACACAGTGTACATATACCTTAATTAAAAATATGTTACTGCTAAAAAATACTAACCATCATCTGAGCTTTCAGTGAGTTGCAGTGTTGTTGCAACTAGTGTTAGGTCCATTATCAAAGGAATGCTAGTGTTGGGTCCATTATCAAAGGAATACTAGTGTTGGGTCCATTATCAAAGGAATGAGACTGAGACAAAGTGAAAGTTATGCAAAGCCTTATACTATGCCAAGCATTAGAAGTTAGACTGACCAGCCAGGGGAATGAGACTGAGACAAAGTGAAAATTATGTAAAGCTTTATTCTATGCTAAGCATTAGAAGTCAGACTGACTGGCCAGGGCTGCCTCCGAAGAGAGCGATGACCCCTCAGTCTTACAGGCTAGTTTTATAGGGCACAAGCACAGACCTCTACATATGTGGCTTTGGCTGATTGGATGTCTTACCTGTCTGGCCTTATTTTAGGTGTGTGTTTTAGCAACGGTTACCTGGAACCGATATCACTAACTGCTCAGGCGTTTATTAAACAACAAAATGGCTACCTCGGCAACAAAATGGCTATCTAGGCAACATGGAGTCACTCTGGCTAAGCAGGCCCAGGCAGGCCCTAGGGGTTTAACAGGTTTTAACATGAAATTGGCCCCAGCACTAGCAGAGGTCTTGCCTTATGTCGATGCCTGTTCACTGCTCAGGGTGGTGGTTGCTGAGCATTGGGGTGGCTGTGCCAGTTTCTTAAGGCAACAGTGAAATTTACTGCATCTGTAGACTCTTCTTTCATGAACTATTTCTCTGTAGCCTGTAATGCTGTTTGATAGCGTTTTACCCACAGTAGAACTTACAAAATTGGAGTCAGTACTTTTAAATCCTCTTGTCACCTTAACAACTAATTTTTTTTTTTAAGATTTTATTTATTTGACAGACAGAGATCACAAGTAGGCAGAGAGGCAGACAGAGAGAGGAGGAAGCAGGTTCCCTGCTGAGTAGAGAGCCCGATGTGGGGCTCAATCCCAGGACCCTGAGATCATGACCTGAGCCGAAGGCAGAGGCTTTAGCTCACTGAGCCACCCAGGTGCCCCTTAACAACTAAATTTATATAGTATTCTGAATCCTTTGTTGTCATTACAAATATCTTCATTAGCATCTTAACCAAATTCCCTTTCAGGAAACCCCTTCCATTGTTCATCTGAAGCAGTTCCTCATCTATTAAAAAGTTCTGTCATGAGATTGCGGCAGTTCAGTTATATCTTCAGGCTCCGCTTCTAATTCTAGTTCTCTTGCTCTTCCACCCCTTCTGCAGTTATTTCTTCCACTGAAGTCTCGAATCCCTCAAAGTCATTCTTGAGAGTTGGAATCATCTTCTTTTAAACTCCTATTAGTGTTGATATTTTGACTTCTTCCCGTGAATCATGAATGTTCTTAATGGCATCTGGACTGGTGAATCCTTCCCAGAGGTTTTCAATTGACTTTGCCCAGATCCATCAGAGGAATTACCATCTCTGGCAGCTCTAGCTTTGAGAAATGTATTTCTTCAATAATAAGACTATAAAGTTGAAGTGACTCCTTGATCAAGAGGCTGCAGAATTGATATTGTGTTAGCAGGCCTGAGAACAACATGAATCTCTTTGTCCATCTCCCTCAGAGGTCTTGGTGACCAGGTCCATTGTCAGTGAGCAGTCATATGTTGAATCTTTTCTGAGCAGTAGGTCTCAACAGTAGGCTTAAAATACTCCGTACACCATGTTGTACACATATGCTGTCAGCAGGCTTTGTTGCTCCATGGATAGAACACAGGCAAAGTAGATTTAGCATTATTCTTAAGGGCCTTGAGATTTTTGGAATGGTCAGTGAGCATTAGCTTCAACTGAAAATCACCAGCTACATTAGCCCTTTACAAGAGAGTCGGCTCCATAGCTATGAAAGTCCCAGATGGCATCTTCTTCCAGTAGGAGGCTGTTCCACCTACACTGAAAACCTCTTGTTCAGTGCAGCCGCCTTCATTCATGATCTTAGCTAGATCTTCTGGAAGAACTTGCTGTAGCTTCTACATCAGCACCTTCTGCTTCACCTTGTACTTTTATGTTATAGAGATGGCTTCTTTCTTTAAACCTCATCAACCAACCTCTGCTAGCTTCAAACCTTTTTTCTACAGCTTCCTCACCTCTCTCAGCCTTCATAGAATTGAAGAATTAGGGCCTTGCTCTGGATTAGGCTTTGGCTTGAGGGAGCGTTTTGGCTGTTTTGATCTTCTGTCCATATCACTGGCCATATCCCATATCCAACACCCCTAAAATATTCTCCAGATCAGCCACAAGGCTGTTTTGCTTTCTTACTGTTTTGTGTGTATGCTGGAGTAGCACTTTCAGTTTCCTTGAAGAACTTTTTCTTTTCTTTTGCAACTTGGCTAACTGGTGCAGGAGGCCTAGCTTTTGGTCTATTTCAGCTTTTGACGGGACTTCCTCACGAGCTTTAACCTTCTCCAGCTGGTGATTTAAAGTGAGAGACCTGCAACTCTTCCTTTCACTTGAATACTCAGAGGCAGTTGTAGGGTTACTGATTGGCCCAGTTTCGATATAATTGTGTCTCAGAATAGGAAGGCCCAAGGAGAGGAAGAGATGGAGGAATGGCCAGTCAGTGGAGCAGATAAGTTTGCTGTCCTCTGTGGGTGCAGTTCATGACCCCCAAAACAATTAGAATAGTAATATCAAAGGTCACTTGGTCACAGATCACCATAAGAAATAATAAAAATGAAAAAATTTGAAATAGTATGAGAATTACCCAGATGTGACAAAGAGACATGAAGTGAGCAGTTGCTGTGAGAAAAATGGCACTGATAGATTGTACTTGATGCAGGGTTGCCACAGACCTTCAGTTTGTTTAAAAAAAAAAAAAAGTACTATCTGCAAAGCACAGTGAAGTAAGAATGATAAAATGAGGTATGCCTTTATTTCCATAATTTTTAGCACTCCTTGCAGTTTTGATAAAAATACATACAGTTTGATTTGGGATATTTAATTCTGGTCTGGCATTTATTTTTAAATTGGTATTTTAAGAGCTGAGTTAAAGAGTTGGAGAGGGTTCTTACAGATCTTTGCATCTAACTGCCTTATTTTTTGGTGAGAAGGTTATTGATTTATTCAAGGTCATACAGCTAAAACGTCTCTCGGGGCAGTCTTTTTCCTTACACTATAGTGTGTTTCCTAATGAATTTTGTCATATCATGGCTTCATATTCTTAATAATATTTGAGGGTGTTTAGTAGTTTTAATTGCAGGTAAGATCAGAGAGGGGCAGTGGAAATGAAATGGCATTCTGTAAGGATTCAGGTCTTAGCTCTGGCCTGTTGTCCTTGGGCAGCTTAACCTGTGGGCCTCAATTTTCTGATGTAATGGTACTTATTTTAAGAGATTGTTATGTAGGGTCACCTGGGTGGCTCAGTTGGTTAAGCATTAGCCTTCGGCTCAGGTCATGATCCCAGGGTGCTGGGATTGAGCCCCACGCTGGGTTCCCTGCTCAGTGGGGAGCTCGCCTCTCCTTCCTTTGATCTTCTCCTCCCTTTGAGCTCTCTCTCTCTCAGATAGATAAAATCTTTTTTTTTTTTTTTAAAAGAGTGATTGTTATGGAGTTAGAAATAGTGTATAACAATTGCATTTAATATGCTAACTGGAGCATTGGGAGTTTTAACTGAAGGATAGGTGATGTTATTTATTGGTACTTTTTGATAAACTTTAAAATAATGATCAGGAAAAGAGATTAAAAATTAACATCTGGATATTGATATGTAAGTTTGTGTTGTTTTAATATTCCCTCAATGATTTCGTTAAGGCACAGCATGTACATTGCATGTCTGTGTTGTCCTATTTATAAGGAAATTGATTATTTTCTTAAGCCAAAAATTACTTTTTCTAGGACTCTTTTAAGTACAGTGTACTGATTTCATATATTTTCAAACCATTATTGCTCTTCTATTTTCTTTCAGTTCACAGTGGGAAAAGTTACAGAAAGATGACATAGATCCAGCACAACTTAAAGGTATCAGAGGAAGTATTGAGACAGTTACCAGAGACATTTCTTTAATTGATTACTAATAAGCAAGATACTGAAATTAATACTAAAGATAGCATCAGTCAGTAAACGGTGTTATGGAAAAGAATTTAGAAATTGTGATGATATTTTAATTAATGATTTTCTCTTAAGTGAAACTCCCAATTTATGAGAGGAAATAATTCTCTAATACCAGTTTTCTATTTTCTAAATGTTGAATTATGTCATGTAAAAATCAAGCAGTTTAATTTCTTTAAATGCTTTTGTTCAGTTCTGGGCCACAATTTTCTCTCAGTATATATGTATTTCTTGAGTTTTATGTTAATCCAGTTTGGGGGATGCATTTTTGTTGGTTATGTTTTAAAAGCTTTGTGCTTTTGTTTTATTTAAAGAAACTATTATTTTGGATTTATCCCAGTAGAACAACTTGACTTAAAAAAAAATTGAGCAAGTGTCTTAAATATTCTTACTGGAAGAAGTAGATCACTGGCTAGTGGTTGGAGAAAATGGTATAAAATTAAGTGGTGTTGCAATTCTCTTTTGTCTATTTTGGTTTCTAAATGCCCTAGGGGCTGTACAAGTGATTTTCAGTTGTGTGTTCCAGTGGAAAAAAATAGATGCTAGCCTTAGAAAATCTGCAATAACTGGTCTTCACTATTCCCTAACTGTATGACGTTGAGTCTAATTCAGTGTCCTGATCTAAAATAAAAAGAATGTCTAACTTTAAGTTATGGCAAGGATTTGAAGATGCCTCAGTAATAAGGTGGCACCTAGCACATTGTCTATGCTAGATACTCAGTAAATATCAGATTCCTTGCTTTCCTGTAAAAATCAATGGTATTTGACCAGCTCCTTTGTTTTATTTATCCATTCATTTAGTTATTTCCATAGGGATAAAAAAACAAAACCCAGATGTGTTTGCATCAGCAAATATTATAGCTTGGTAAGAAATATATATACAACTCACTGTTAATACAAGGTATAAAGTTACATGGGTCATAAGTGAAATTCACAAGGTAGGGATAGATTTTTTTTATTTTGCTATGACAGGAGAGCAGCAGGAAGTTTAATGGAAAGTATGGCTTCGAAGGACAGGATGGGTAGGATTTAGACCTCAGAATAGGAGGAGCTAAGCAAAAATAATAGAGTGAGCAAGCATATGATTAATAGTAATGTTCACCACCACTGCCCATTATAATGGCGCTTTAAACTCAGGGAGTAGGTCATTTTTACCAGAGGACACCATTAAAAGATCAGTGAGAAAAGGTAAGAGATACTTAAAATCTTAGTGGTAGCCTACCAAATGCCTTCATGAAAGATCTTTGTTATGTAGGTCTCTCGGCATATACTCACGTGGAGCTTCCCTATTACTCTAAGTTTATTCTAATTGCTGCATACCTCGCTTCATACAATCCAGCAAGAACTGATAAGAGGTTCTTCCTTAAGGTAATAATTGTTTCTTTTTACTTTGCTTTTGAAGATTCCAGGGATGTTTTGAAATTTCTCAACACCCGTAAGTTCTCAGGGATAGAGATTAGAATAAGAGATTGCTAAATATATATTTAGGACTTACTTTTCAAAGACTTTAAATTAGGGTCACAACCTGAAAGTATGTTGCTTCACAGAAGAGTTCAGGTATACTTTAGGTAATAGTTCTAGATTTAAAAAATATATAAATAAGGTTTTGTGTAAAGTATGAGAGATGGGAATAATTTTAAGGGTGGTAATTCCTTTATTGTTCTAAAGCTCCTTTAGTAGTGCCATACACTCCATACAGCATTATGGAACATTCAGAAGACTCATCTGTGTGTACATTAGTTGGAGAAATCCCATTTTGGAATTGTTTTCTTTTTGGGAAAAAAAATGCAATTTGATTCATTATTAAATATCTTTCTAATAAATTTTTATTTGTTGTTTTGCCTATCTCTCCCAGTAGTCTTCGTTTCATGAAGTCAAGGACCACATCTATTTTTTTCTCCACTATTAAATCCCAAATGCTTAACCAGATGTTCTTAAGTGTTTCTTAGGTGAATTGACAGCCTGCCTTAAGGATGAATAAAAACCCATTTATCTGTGAAAGTTTTGTTTTTGTAGAAACAAATATGCTGTAATAAGTTAGTAAGTTAATAAGTTAATATTAAAATAATAAGTTAATCTCTTAGGAAGTATCACTATTTTAGTTTAACACCTTTTTCTTTAAATACAGAAGTAATCTTGTATATGATTGAAATCTAAGTCAAAGCAGCCTAAAATATGTTGCTATTTTAGGTGGTAGTAAATAAAATAAGAAAACCTAACATATGTAAATTAGTATTATATATGCCAGGTTTTAAATTATGTTTTCTGTTTTTGTGGAGTATTACCTTTTTTTTCTCCATCCTAACAATTATTTTCCTTAATTGCAGCATCATGGGAAAATCAAGAAAACCAACTTTCTAAAGAAACACGAAAAGGTATTAACCTTCTACTTTCTCTTGGGAAAAACTCATGAATTCAGGTCACTGTGGAAAGTGGATAAATGCATGCTTTTATTAGTCATTTGGATATAAGAATTGATAAGGTACCGTTATAATGTTGTATTTTGTTACGTTGAACGTGGTGATGAAGACACATTCGGGTGAGCTGGTTTTGGAGATAAAAGTGAGTTGACAAGTTCTTTCAGTGAATTCATAAATGAAAAAGATTACCCTGGAATTTTTAACTAAACACAGCTGGTTTTCCTGTTTCCTCCTTTGAAACCCTCACAAAAATGACTCTGAAGAAATGATAAAGGTGAACATATGGGGACTAAGTGGACAAGAGACCCACACGACTTGGAACTGCATTGTAGGTAGATGCACAGATGACTGAAAAGGCGAGAGGGCAGACACCCAAGCCCCAAGCAAGCATGTTTGACCTGAGGAATATGGAATAGCTTAGAAATCAGAGGCCCTGAGCACATTTGAAGGTGGGGTGTAGGGCCACGTTGAAACTAGCGGAAGGTGTGTGTGGACTGCTCAGATACTTGTTCTGCTCTGTATATCAAAACCACCTCTGCCTCTCTTGGGAAAAGGTGGAGAAATTCTATCTGTAAACTTTATGCCATAGAAGCTGTGAGTCTTGTTTCTCAGTTCCATTCTATTTTTTTTTTTTTTTTAAAGATTTTATTTATTTATTTGACAGACAGAGATCACAAGTAGGCAGAGAGGCAGGCAGAGAGAGAGGAGGAAGCAGGCTCCCTGCTGAGCAGAGAGCCCGATGTGGGGCTTGATCCCAGGACCCTGGGACCATGACCTGAGCCGAAGGCAGAGGCTTTAACCCACTGAGCCACCCAGGTGCCCCTTCAGTTCCATTCTTAAAAGCAGTTTTTTTCAGTATGCCTTTCTAAAATGGTAGTGTTTTCTCATGACTTTGAAGACATTGTTTTGCTGTCTCTGGCTTTATTGTTGCCACTAAAAAATTTGCTGTTAGTCTGTTATTCCTTTGTTGATACCTGTGTTTTTCTCTACAAGTTGTTACAAGTTCTTGTTTTTCTCTTACAAGTTCTCCTCTTGTTTTCCTTTAGTGTTTTTACTGTTTCACTGTGGTGGATCTGGGATTGAATTTTCTAATTGGGGTTCGTTTTGTTTCCCGAATTTGAATAACGATGCCTTTTTTCAGTTCTGATGAATTAACTTTTCAAATATTAGCTTCTCCCTCATTCTCTCTAACAATGTCTTCCTGAGATGCTGATTAGATATAAGTCAGATCTTCCCACTCTGTCCTCATCTCTTAAGTCTTTTTCATTCTTTATTACCTTTGGGCTCTGTATGCTGAATTCTGGGTGATCTCTTCACTTCTATGTTCTGACTTTCTCTCCAGCTTTGTTTCTTTTGTTTAAATCACCTTTATAATTCCAGTAATGTCATTTGTAATTTTTAGATGTTTCATCTGATCACTTTTATATTTTTCCTAGTCCCATTTTTCTTTAACATAGAAATATTTTATATTCTGATATTAGAAGTCCTTGTCAATCTACGAAATCTCCATTTTCTGTTTTTACTCACTCATGTATGTAATGCCTTGCTCCTGAACATTTTATTACTTTTAATTGTTGACTGAACTTCATCTTGGAATTTTTGAGGCCTGAAGTGTGTTCCTTTAGAATAGTTTTATGTTTACTTATGTGCAGGCACTTAAGAATGCCAGTAACCTGTGATAATTTGAAATTCAGATCTTAGCCTTGGGGGTTTTCAGATCACAGAGGTACTGTGAATTCTGCCCCCATATCAACATTAAGCCACAGTTTCTAGTTGAAATTCTCAGGGAAGACTTTGTCCTCCCTTCACACAGAGTTAGAGTTTGGCAGGGAAATTTTCTTACCAGATCCATTTGCTTGGAATGGAAAATTTTTTCTGGTATTGCCTCTTCATTGAGACATCTCTGATTAGGCTTTCCACCATAGGCAGACAGTTGATTTTGTACCTTCTTTCTTATGTGTGTAGTTGGTTTGGGTAATAAAGGATTGTTAGGAGGGAATGCTTACAGCTGGGGTGGTCAGGAAAGGATCTGTGGTAGGCTTGCATGTGAATGGCACTCAAAAATTGTGGGGACTGGGGCACCTGGTGGCTCAGTTGGTTAAGCATCTGTCTTTGGTTCAGGTCATGATCTCAGGGTCCTAGAATCAAGCCCGTGTTGGGCTCCCTGGGGAGTCTGCTTCTCCCTCTCTCTCTCTCCCCCCCTACTTTTGTTCTCGCTTGCTCTCTCTGTTCTCTCTCTCAAATAAATAAATCTAAAAAATAATAATAATAATAATTAAAGAATGGTGGGAACTGATGGGGTCTGTGATCAAAGGAGCAAGACTGATACAAAGTGAAGGTCAAGCAAAGCTTTATTTCGCACCAGCATCAAGAATCAAACTGACCCGTTGGGGCCGTCTCTTACAGAGAGAGTGACCACCCTCAGCTTCACAGACTGGCTTTTATAGATCAAAGGCCATGTGATTGAGCCTGGCCAATGAGATCATCTCCACCTGGCCTGACCCGTCCTTGTATTTGGGCTCCGTTATTAGGGACTGGTCGACCATATTTTACTGGTTTCCCGGACTTGCTTCTAAGTAAGTTCTTCCGGGGGTGGGGGGGCGGGGCAGGGCCAGTTTAAATTTTACTGCACAAACAACAAAATGGCTGTTCAACCAAGATGGAGTCACTCTGGCTAAGTAGGCCCTTACAGGAACTGGATGTGCAAAGATGGGAGAGGGAGTATTCCACTTGAGGTAATAATTAGGGCCAAGAGCAGAGGTGAGAAACTATCGGGCATATAAAAGAAATAGCAAAATGTAATTGGCTGAAGTGTGAAGTGAGTTTCAGAGAAGAGTCATGTGAGGCTAGATTATAGAAGAATTTTGTTACTCACCAGTTCCTTAAGGGAAGGAAGCCCATCTGTTCACATCTGTGTCTCAGCACTTGGTGGTATTTGCGGGTGTTTACAAGTGAATAGGTAAGAATAAAGAAAATTGAAGAATTGAAGGCTAAGAATTTTAGGCCTGTTCTTTAGACAGAGAAAACCATTTAAGGATTTTGAGGGTGAGGCATGAGGGCTTTATGAGGGTCACTGAGGACTGTGACATCCTGGCAATTGAGACCACCCCTATGGAACGAGTGGAGTTGCACTTGTTTGTCCTTCCCTGAGAAGGGCAGTCTTCACAGAGGGAACCATATGAGCAAAGACCTCATGCTAGAGAATGTCTAGTTGTAAAGGAAGTGTAGTTCTTCCGATGAGATTCTTACTGATTTGACCTTCATAGTAAGTAGCCTCTTTTGTCTTTGGTTCATGTCCTTTTAAAAATCTGAGCTTGGGGTGCCTGGGTGGCTCAGTGGGTTAGGCCGCTGCCTTCGGCTCGGGTCATGATCTCAGGGTCCTGGGATCGAGTCCCGCATCGGGCTCTCTGCTCAGCAGGGAGCCTCTTTCCTCCTCTCTCTCTCTCGGCCTGCCTCTCTGCCTACTTGTGATCTCTCTCTGTCAAATAAATAAATAAAATCTTTAAAAAAAAAAAAAATAAAAATCTGAGCTTAACTGAAAGCTCCCTGTGTATACCTACTAGTTTATATTTTTGTTCCCTCTCTTCCTTGAAATCTTGATTGAATGTTTATCTTATGCCAGGCACTCTGCTGGACGCTATAGATAGCGCGGAGAACAGAATAGCCCTTGTCTCTGCCTTCATGAAGCTTTCAATCTAATCAAGACAATACACATTAAAAAGCAGACCATATGAATAATTACTGTAACAGTTGTTTTGAAAATACTGTATATCTTCGATTGTGTAATTCTTTTTCTCTATCCTTAGCTGACACTGATTTTTTCAAGATATTACTTTTTAATTCAACTAATGCCTGTGTGTGAAACCAGATTATTTACCCATCAGTTTATGTAGAAAAGCAACAGTTTTCCCCCTCTCCTTGCCCATAGTCTTATTCCCCTCTTCTCTGAGTTGTTTCTAGTTTTAGTTTTTTCTAGTATAAATATTCATAACTCTTAAGTTTCTCTCTCTGTTTTTCTTGGTGTAACTTGACACCAAATTTGATGCCATTTCACTCCTCAAAAATTTGATTTGATTTCCTTTTTTTGATCTATTTTTATAGGCCTTCATTCTCTTAATGAGCTCTATAATGAATTTAGTAGGCATTTCTCAGACTTTGCCTTCCCTTCTAGGAGGGAAGCCAGTTTGCGTGTGTAGCACAAAACCAGTTCAGTGAGGAAGGTAAATATCATATGCCTCACGTGCCACTAGGACACTTGAATTTTAAATTGGATGTGTGTTTTCTAACTAGAAAATGTAAAAAGTGAAAATCTTTCCATTCCAAGCAAATGGATTTGGTAAGGAAATTTCCCTGCCAGACTCTGACTCTGTGTGAAACGAGGACAAAAGTCTTCCCTGAGAATTTCAACTAGAAACTAGGTTTTAACAGTGATGTGGGGACAGAATTCGCAGTACTTCTATGGTAGAGGGAGAGGGAGACAGACAGTCTCAAGCAGACTCTGTGCTGAGCATGGAGCCCAACATGGGACTGGATCTCATGACTCTGAGATCGTGACCTGAGCTGAAACCAAGAGTCAGATGCTCGACCAACTGTGCCATGCAGGCGCCTGGATGTTAACCACAGTTCTTAAACTCATTCAACAGACAAATGATTAGTAACAAATGATTAGTATCTAGAATTATTTTTTAATATAAACCCTTAAGAAAAAGGCAAAAATCCAATCGATAAGTGGGTAAATGATATAAAAAGGATAGCTGATCATGGCGAGTATACCTGAAACTGACAGTCAAGTTAATTACTCTGTAGGTGTTTTATTGTGATTGATTTTTTGGGTAACATCTGCCTTTTTCAGTTGCCTAACAGACCTGACATGATTATCAGCTTCATTCACCAATGAGAGAAATTAATCTCTATTTTTATTTATTTAAATTTTTTTTCTTTTTTTTTTTTTTTTAAGAAATGAAACTTAAAACAACAGCCATTATTTCATGTTCTTGGATTGGCAAAACTAAAAAAAAAAAAACCCTGATGATTTTATTGGTAATAATGTAGAAGAATAAGAGCCTGCATATTCTGTTTGTTGGCCATAATAAAGTTAATATGGGAGTGTACTTTGTATTGGTCACGATAGGCTGAGCTGTGCTGTAGCAAAAACCACAAACCCTCAGTGGATTAACATAACAAAGATTTATATGTTGTTCATGACACAATGGCCTATGGGCTGGGTGGCCCTCTTTTGTAGTGATGCCAAGTAAAACATGGTGATTTCTACAGTGGCTACCAAAGGGTAAGAAGATTAAAGGATTAAAAGAAGATTAAAGGTCTGAGAGGCCAGGCTTGGAAATAGGTGATATCACATTCACCCCCAGTCATCTAATGGGAAGGAGATACTGAGAAATAAGTTTTCTCTGTGCCCCAGATGGAACTGTTGATGATCACACAGCATTGTCTCTGCCCTCTGCTTTCTGCTTTAGTTTCTCAGTCCCACTTAGAGAAACTCACACATGTGCACAAGGGGAAATGTGGTCCATCACCGGATGGTCCATCACAGGATTACTTGTGATGAATTACAGTGATGAATTTTTAGATGTAGACAGTGATTTGTCTTAAAATGGAATTCTGTAGGGTTGCTTCAGAACAGAACTCAGAAGTGCATGTATCAATATGGATAAACCTCAAAAACATATTGAAGCGGGGCGCCTGGGTGGCTCAGTGGGTTAAGCCGCTGCCTTCGGCTCAGGTCATGATTTCAGGGTCCTGGGATCGAGTCCCGCATCGGGCTCTCTGCTCAGCAGGGAGCCTGCTTCCTTCTCTCTCTCTCTGCCTGCCTCTCAGTGTACTTGTAATTTCTCTCTGTCAAATAAATAAATAAAATCTTTAAAAAAAAAAAAAAAAAAAAAAAAACATATTGAAGGAAAAAAAGCAACTAGTGGTATGTCCAAAATAATATCATTTATATGAGGTTAGATCTTGCAGATAGTGCAGTGTATTGTTTATGAATGCATCTGTAGTAGCTGTATAAAAATTGTCACAAAAGTGGCAAGAACACCAAATTCTGGATAGTGGTTCCTTTTAGGGAGAAAGTGGGATGTAAGAGGAATGTAAAGGACCTTTGGTTTATCTTTAATGTGATCCAATGTTTTTTCTTTGCACATATCCCATATTGTTAGCGGTTGATAAAATTGGGTCCTGGGTACATTATTATTTATTATATCAGCCCCTGTACTTTTCTAAATGATTGAAGTATTTAATGAGAAAGGATAAAAAGTTTAAGACCTGGAGAATGATTTCTAAACTATTTTTTAGATATAAATAGCTGAGGTAAACACACACTTCATTTTGTAATTCTGTGTAGGTGTTTTTCTTTACAGTCATTCTTTGAAGAAATAGTTTTTCTCATGCATGTAAATGCAGATTTCCATTTATTTACCATTGTGCTAATATAGAGTACTTATATTCTTAACAGTGCTACTAAAACTGTCTTGGAGTGGACCTTGAGCACTTCAGTTTTCTGGTGACAAGACATTGTACCGTATGGCTTTGTACACAAATATGCACATTTTATAATCTTTCAGTTTTTAAATTTTACATTATTATAGGGTGACAGCTTATTCACAAGTTATCAAATCTTTTATTGGTTTTCCAAGCTAGTATTTACTATAGCTGATCTTTTTAGAACTATTAATATTGAACAAATGTATTTTCCTGGTGATGGCACAAAAAGGAGTGAATAGTGAAAAGTAAGGATTAAGTTCTAGTCAAGGAATTAGGACCCAGACCTGGTTTTGGTTATGGACTATTTTGACAGATGACCTAGCTTAACTCACTTACCATCTGGTTATAACAACAGAATATGTATGATGTTCAGGACTAGGGATGGACAACTTGTGAGTTGTTTATTCAATACCTGTTTATACTAAGAAAATTTGAAGAAAATGTTGACTGATAAGCCATTATATCAGCTAAGGTTTTAGCATTGAGACTCAAAGTTAGAATTGTTAGGCTCTTTGGGGTATATTGTAAGTATATTGTTACTGGGAATTTGTGGTACAGAAAGTGAGTTTGCTATAAGAAGAAAATCCATGTTCTTTTGTTACAGACAAGCAATCATCTTCTCGGACCAAAACCATTTCCACTAGACAGATTATTAGCAATATTATATAGTATCGTGGACAGTAGAGTTGCTCCAACAGCAAACATCTTTTCCCAGGTAAGCTTAATAATAGTTTTTTTTTTTTTCCTGTCCTCTATGTCTTTATGAAATTCTTCAGGTAATATAGTTGGTATAGTTCCAGGCATTTAGATTTTTAGTTAGCGTATGTTACTGTTTTAACTAAGTCATGAACAGTATGTTCTTGGTAAGTACTTGAAAATTCCAAATACAGAATCTTTGAGGGTATCCCTGAATTTGCTTCTATTTACAGGTATAACTTGATGACAAAACCAACTTGATGTTTCCATATGTTTTCTTTTTTCAGTAAAAGAATTTTTAAATTAAATGATTATAATTATCTTGCTGACTTAAATAAGTGGCTTCATGATGAAATTGATGAATTATTATGTAGAATTATAATCTAATGAACACAAAATTTTAAAAAAGTATTTGTAAGAAAGTAATCTATAATATCTTTATTCCTCATGTATCTGTCAACAGTATGATTTTTTAAAAAAATTTTTCCAGAATGATTAAGTTCTCAAAATTTTCACTAGATGGCAGCAGTAGCATAAAAATACGAAATATAATCGCTTCTCAGCCTTTTGACTAAGATCAAGTGAAAAACATGAAAAAAAATATTTTTACAATAAAGTCATTAAGCTTTTTTTTAGTTGACTTTCTAAGAAAAATCTGTTTATTAAAAATATAGTCACAATAGATTTCTTAAATGGTCCAGAAAAACGGTTCCTAGCATATGGTATGAATGGCTAGAAGATAAAACAATTGATGTGACTAGTATTACTAAAAAGCACTTCGGACTTTGCAATGAGCATTTTGTTCTCTGTATATGTTTTTAGGCTGAGAAATACATAAATAATAACATTTATGTTTAAATTCCCTGCAAATAAATTTAGTCCCTGAATGAATGTTTGACTTGTAATCTAATGTATGCTGGTAACTTTTTTCTGAGATTTTATATTTGAGAGAGATAGAGAACATGAGTAAGGGAGCAGGGTGGTCAGAGAGAGGGTGCTTAGCAGGAGGCCCTACCTAGGCTCTATCCAGGACCCTGGGATCATGACCTGAGCTGAAGGCAGATGCTTAAGCCACCCAGGCATCCCCTGAAATTAATTTTTAATCAGACTTTACATTTGTTAATAGCTTTCTACATACAGTAGATGACTTTTTGTTTTGTTTTTGCTGTTGCAATAACTATGAAACAGCAGGTATTATTATCTTTATTAAAAGGTATTGAGCTTTAGGGAGGTTAAATGGTATTCCCAGAATGACACAACGAGTAAATCATTGACAACCAAAGCCTAGAGAGGTGAGGTACACGGTTAAGGAAGGCCTTTATATCACATGTGATTATACTTCTCAAGTGCCCCCAAATTACCTTTGTGTAAAGGAGAGAGAGGGAATGATAATAAATGTTTTCTTTTTTCCTTTTGGAAAGCTTGTAATTTGTCCTGGGGGAATAAAACATGTACATAAGAATAATGGTATAAGGGTGTATGGATGCTGGATAGTGTGGTTGAGAATTTTAGAGCAGAGAGAGCACTTCTGGATTGGGCAGGGTGAGAGAAAGCTTCACAGAAAAGGTGAAATATGGAGCTGGTCTGTGGAGAAGGAGTAGGAGTCATTTCTTTAAGTATTTCTGGTTTATGTAAGTGATAGGTGTTTGTTGTACAAAAAAATGAGAAATTGGATAAATAAAAAGGAAAAGAAATAGATAAAGCTGACATCTTACTTCCAGTGGGTAGAGTTAGAAATTTAAGAAGGGGAAATGATAGGAGTAAAGGGATGGGAGTGGGGAAAAAACAAGACACATCTGTGAACTGTCGCCCCGATTTTGTTGAAGAGTGGATGGGGTTGTATCGTTGTGATGACGGCCGTCACTGTCGCTGTGGTCCAGGACGGGTAGTACTGCCATCGCCACACATAACACCTTGCTCTCGATGCCTTCCATGTCGGACCTTATGTTGCGAGAGTGTTTTGCATCTTAGGAAGTTTGCCATGTACTTGGTTAGTCTTGGAGAGGGAACTGAAGCTCAGTGTCTCAAAGATCTGCCTGAGGCCACACTGCAGATCACTGGCAGCATCCAGACTTGGATGCAGATGTTCCCAGCAGCAGGTCTAGTTTATAGGGATAGACAGTCAAAACCAGCAAGAGGTTGCTGATTTGGGAATTTACTAGCTACTCTGAGGCTTTGATTAGAGAAGAACAGTATCACCAGTCTTTATACTTTCAACAGTGTCCGTAATGTAATTAAGATACAGCTTGGCCTAAATGTATCTTTATTTTTAAAATGAAGTTAAACTCTCTTCAACCTTAACAACCTAAATGAAGTTTTTGTTCTTTATTTCTTCTCAGTAGCTATAATCAAAATGATAATTTTATATATTTAAAATACGGCTTTAAATGAATTTGTGTTCCTTTGATGACAAATCATTTAGGACTTGATCTCAGTGATTCCCATTTCAGATACAGAGGGATAGATGCAACTAACCCTATGAAGTTGACCTCTACTTTTGCTTGGTCAATAAAGTATCCAAGAAAATTAAGTAGCATGTATACTGTGTTTAAGAACAAAATGTGGCAGAAACCACATTCAGAAAAAGGGTTATTTCTTCCACAGGTTTACTTTTGTCCATTCCCATTGATTCCCAGTGACCTTTTCTATTTTTTTTTCTTAAAGATTTTATTTATTTAACTGACAGAAAGATCACAAGTAGGCAGAGAGGCAGGTAGAGAGCCCAATGTGAATCTCAATCCCAGGACCCTGAGATCATGACCTGAGCTGAAGGCAGAGGCTTAACCCACTGAGCCACCCAGGATCCCTGACTTTTTCTATTTTTATTGTTTCATTCAGCCATCAGACTTTACTCTTTCCCATAGGAATGATAATTTCCTTGAGTTCACTTAATTTTTTAAGTCAGAGGAGGATGCCCACATTTGTGTTGGCCTTGCTTTTTTGATATGAACACTAGATGGCGATATTGATGCATTCTAGCTTTAAGATGAACTAAGGAAACCAACCGCTTTACATCTTCAATAGTGTGTCGTGTTTAGAGAAAGCTGTTTGTTAAATGAACACATTGGTCTATTTGGACAAAAATACAATTGCCTGAAGATGTTTAATGATATATACATGTATGTATGCATACATGTGTACACGTTCATGAAAAGGTAAATAAGATTGGAAAATAATTGTATTGCATGAGTATTTTCTACCTGGAAGTAAAATGTTTTCTGTTGCCTGTTGTGTGTCTTTAATGAGAAGATAATGTGTTATTTTTCTTATCATTTATTCCATATGCAACTGTTTTAAGGGTTTGTTTCATAATAATATGCTGTTCTTTTAGTTTGACTTACCAGTTATATAATTAATTATTTTTTAAGGTTGTGTTTTTTTTTAATTTATTTATTTGACAGACAGAAATCACAAGTAGGCAGGGAGGCAGGCTCCCCGCTGAGCAGAGAGCCCGATGCGGGGCTCGATCCCAGGACCCTGAGATCATGACCTGAGCCGAAGGCAGAGGCCTTAACCCACTGAGCCACCCAGGCACCCCAATTATTTTTTATATATAACAAATTGATCAGATGTGGTAGATATGTTCACAGTTTACTTGAAGTGGAATTTTATTTCCACTGCATTTTATTCAAATCCATTTAAATCTATTCTGTAAAAAAATTACAAAAATAGTAGCTTAAGGAATCTTTGAAGTTAAAATTCCAAGTGAGAATAATAATCAAATTCATAATAGTATTAGTAACAGTATTGTATTATAGCTGGTATTCTTGTGAATTTATTCTTTATTAAATTTTAGATATGGGGTACCTGGGTGGCTCAGTGGGTTAAAGCCTCTGCCTTCGGCTCAGGTCATGATCCCAGGGTCTTGGGATTGAGCCCCACATTGGGCTTTCTGGTCAGTGAGGAGCCTGCTTCCTCCTCTCTCTCTCTGTCTGCCTCTCTGCCTACTTGTCATCTCTTTCTGTCAAATAAATAAATAAAACTTGAAAAAAAATTTTAGATACAATTCTATTCATTAATTTTTTTAGTCTCTTAAATAGGTAAAAGAATGTTAGCACATTTAACTTTTTATTAGATTAATGCTCAGATTGAAATACGGTTTTTAAATTTTTCTGAGACTTTTAAGATAAGTCTAGCCTTATCCAATTTAATGTCATCGTGTTGTCAAGATCATGGATTATTTTAACAATTGTCACTCAAATAAAACAAATGTAGCTCTTATATATGTGTATGAACTTTGTGAATGGCAAAGCATTAATTCTGGTGTTTTCATTCTTTTTTTCCTATCAGCATGGCTAGAATGGGTAAACTCTACCATTTACATGCAGGAAGTAATAAAGTTTAGAGGTATTACTTTCAAATTTTAATTTGATCAGATATGTTATTGAAGACCATTTATCATCTTTAAAAGAAATACTGCTGAGGGGCACCTGGGTGGCTCATTGGGTTAAAGCCTCTGCATTCGGTTTGGGTCGTGAGCCTGGGGGTCCTGGGATTGAGCCCCGCATCCGGCTCTCTGCTTGGCGGGGAGCCTGCTTCCTCTCACCCCCATCTCTCTGCTTGCTTCTCTACCTACTTGTGGTGTCTGTCTGTCAAATAAATAAATAAAATCTTAAAAAAAAAAAAAAGAAATACTGCTGAATTGTCTTTTTTTTTTTTCCCAGAAGTATATTAAAACCAGGTTATGCTTTTTTATTTTCTTTTTTTTCCTTGAAGAAAAATGATAATTTGTTTGGAAATTTTTTCATGATCTATTTCATCCTTTTGATATTTCTGTATCTTCTCTTACTCATCCTTGTTGACTTCCTCCATAGTCTTCTATTTAGGTGAACATAGTAGGAACAGTTCTTTAAGATTGTAATCATGTATATTACTTATTTTAAAATATTAGGCCATAGTGTCTTCTTTTTTCTTAGAGAATAAACTTGCTGAAGAATTTATTTCTAAAATTACTGATAGAGGTTTCTTTTTTTTTTTTTTTAATATTTGATATATTTATTTGAGAGAGAGACCGTGAGAGAGGGAACACAAGCAGGGGGAGTGGGAGAGGGAGAAGCAGGGTTTCCGTTGAGCAGGGAACCCTACGTGGGGCTCGATTACCTGAGCTGAGGGCAGCCGCTGAACAGCTGAGCCACCCAGATGTCCGGATAGTGGTTTCTAAAGTGACTTTTAAAGGGAAAATTACTTTAAAAATTTAAGGAGATTTAAATACACATATATTACATATTAATATTGATCCTATTTGATCAGTTAGCATTTTGAAGAATTATTTTTGAAGTTCACTGTAATTGTACACTTCAGAAGTTTGAAAATAGTGTATTGTATCTGGTATTATAAGAATGCACTTTAAGAAGTAGCTGAAAAATAAGAAAAATAGTTTAAAAAATAGTTCTATGTACCATATAGACAAGTTGAATTTTTTCAGTAATATCTCATTTCCGAATGGCTTTTTATTTAGGTGTGTATAATTTAATATGGAAAAATGAGAGTGTTTTTGTAAATTTTCATTTTTAAGAGTAAAATTTTTTTGAGCAAAGTATAATGTACAGATTACAGTAAAGTATTATCTGTACATTATCCATATCCATTTCTACTTTCTCTGCTTGTGAACTCACATCATGATACATACACATAATGGAATATATTTGAACTGTATTTGTTACATCAGTTTAATTTTTGGTCATGAATCAACTTGATCTTTCCCCATAAAAGTTATATTAATTGTAGTAGCATTTAGATAACCTTAAGCTTTCTGCTCATTTAGTTGTTGGTTTTATAAGCTATATAGGATATACTTAAACTAATAATTGTGATATTTTCCAAATCATCATCAGTTAGAATGCAGAATTATAATTTAGTTATTTCATCTGTGAGAGGCTTTTTTTTTTTTTTAAGATTTTATTTATTTATTTGACAGACAGAGATCACAAGTAGGCAGAGAGGCAGGCAGAGAGAGAGGAAGGGAAGCAGGCTCCCTGCCGAGCAGAGAGCCAGATGCGGGGCTCGATCCCAGGACCCTGGGATCATGACCTGAGCCAAAGGCAGAGGCTTTAACCCACTAAGCCACCCAGGCGCCCCCATCTGTGAGAGCTTTTTTTTTTTTTTTTTTTAATTGAATTGATTTATTTATTTTCAGAAAAATAATATTCATTATTTTTTCACCACACCCAGTGCTCCATGCAATCCATGCCCTCTGTAATACCCACCACCTGGTACCCCAACCCCCGCCCCCCGCCGCCACTTCAAACCCCTCAGATTGTTTTTCAGAGTCCATAGTCTCTCATGATTCACCTCCCCTTCCAATTTACCCCAACTCCCTTCTCCTCTCTAACACCCCTTGTCCTCCATGATATTCGTTCTGCTCCACAAATAAGTGAAACCATATGATAATTGACTCTCTCTGCTTGACTTATTTCACTCAGCATAATGTGAGAGCTTTTTGAAGTAGATGCTTTGTCTCTAAGCTGGAAGGTGTTTTTGCTACACTTGTTAGGGCTGCTAACCTTTTATCCAACCAAAAACAGATTTTTGACATTTTTCTTCTAATATAGGTAGCTGTTCACTAAATTTATATAATTTTCTCATCTTTTTACAGTATAGAAGGGATTTTGTTAATATTATTTAACTTGAAACATTTAAAAAGAAAAAATTTAATATAATCTACTTTAATTCCTACTTCAAATTCAGGGTTAGTATTTATCTTCTTTCCCAGGTTGGAATTAATTTTTTTTTCTTTGCTTAAGATTTCATTTAACAGATTCTTATTGAGGCCTGCTATGTTGCAGGCACTGTATTAGATAAAGAGTATGAATGTGAAGAGGGTGCTGCTCCTCCGCTCAGGACTTCCGAGTCAGTCTGTGGCTTCCACTGCCCTTCTTTTGGCCTTGGTGCAACTGCCAGCTTCTAGCTTGTACTAAGGTTAATGGCCTATGTGTGTATTTAGTGAGAGGACAGACATGCTGAATGAGGGAATTGATACTTAAATACTTAAAGGGAAAATTAATATTAAAATATCTAAGGTGAATAGATAAAAATAGAATTTTTCACTTCAGTAGTCCCTGTTCTTTGATAATACAGGTATTTGAATGTCTTCTTCCAAGTAAAATGAACAAACCTGTTTGTTGAATCTTTCCTTCTGACATTCCTTGAACTTAGTGTTTATGGAGCATGATTGTTTAATACCTGTGTCCTAAGTTTTGCTAATACCCACTTAGATTTAGTTATAACTAAATTAGATTCTCTTAGTTCAGTCTGTTGGTATCAAACAATCTCAATTAAGCCTTGAAACTTATCAAGTTATGGACAAATAATCGGTGTATTATATTTGGCTAAACTAAGTAGGTCTTAAAAAAAGTTACATGGGTGTATTTCAAATACTTTATGATTAAAAGTTGCCCTAGGGCTCCTGGGTGGCTCAGTTGTTAAGCGTCTATCTTTGGCTCAGATTAGGCGCAGGTCCTGGGATCAAGCCCCTGTATCTGGTTCTCTGCTCAGTGGGAAGTCTCCTTCTCCCTCTGTTTCTGCCTGCTGTTCCCCCTGCTTGTGCTCTCTCTTTCTCTGTCAAATAAATAAATAAAATTTTTTTTAAAGTAAAAAAAAAAAAAAAAGTTACCCTATTGTGTCACTCTTTTACATAGAGTATTTCAATCTACTTTAGTAAATTTTTAACCAAAGCTACTTTAACCAAATAAGCTGATTTTATAGACTTTACTTAAAAACCTGTTTACCTTAAAAATTTAGTTTATTGCATAATATTATAGTGGTTTGATTTAGGTTTTTACAGAAAAAGTAATAACAGTTGTCAAATGCTAGTCACATAACATCAGAAATCATAGTTGATGAAATATTATCCCATGCATGTACTGATTAGGTGAGAATTTGAATCTTGTAAACATAAAGGATAACTTCCTAAAATCTAGCTATAATATATTCATATGAAGTGACTTGAAGTATGGTAATTTTCTTTATATTAAGGTTGGCAAACAGCAGTTTTCCTGAAAACAAATTCCCTGCATACTAGAGTATTAGAAAATGTGAAAAGCTATTCTTTTGTGATTTCTTTATGCTTCATTTGGCTTGTGCCAGCATTCCAATATTCTCTGTATTATCCAACTTAAATACTTGATGCTATTAAGGTAAATTATATAAATAACAGAAGATATCTTGAATACTAACATTTTCTAATAACCTTACTATTTTTAACCACAACTGAGGCTGTGGGCCATTTCATTGCAAACATGGTAAAGGAGGCTTACTTAATGCCTACTTCACTGATGAATAGGTCGGCAGGGGTGTTGTTTGACAGAGGCAGACCCTTCCCTAGCAGTGAAGGGCCTGACTGCCATGGTGCTCAGTCTCCACTGGTGCAGTAAATTAGATTCTCAAATCCACTCCTACCCCTGATGTGGGTGTATTACTGTTCTGCCATCAGACACTCTGTAGTTTGTGCCTATTCCCAGAGATGAAAAAAAAAAAAAAACCTATTTGGGGATATTTCATATTTGAAAAGAGTAAAGTTACTTTAGTGGTAAGGAATCTAGTATTAGTTATTACCAACGATGAAAAAAAGGCATAGTATATTTTACTCTGTTGACAGGGGTAAAGGTTGAATTTCTTGTCATCACTGGTAAAAGAACAGGGGTTACCCCTACTCAGCTCTTCCCTCGTCTTCCCTAAATCTGGTATGAAATTTCATCAGTGTAGCCACTTTGCCTTTCTGGATGTATTAGCTTAGGATAGGCGTTTTTACTGAAATCTAGAAAAATGGAACCATTGCTTCAGGGTGACATATAAAATACTGCCTAAGGGATAAAAAAATATTGCATAAATTATGCTTTCAACTTCTGAGTAAAATAATACATTGGTACCTTATTTTTGTAGGCAATATTTCATAGCCACCTTTCTCAGACCTTAGTAGTGCTTCTAATAAATATTCCAAATATATACCCTTTGTTCACATTTTTGGGGGAAATGTATTCAACACCAATACATTTTTTTGACTTGGCAGATTTTTCTTTTTTTTGCTGAAAGCACTAAATATATCGGGGTGTGTGCTTGCATGAGTGTATTTAAGAAAACCTTTACTATTTTTATAATTTTTAAAAAAGATTTTATTTGTTTGACAGAGATCACAAGTAGGCAGAGAGGCAAGCAGAGAGAGAAGGGGAAGCAGGCTCCCCGCTGAGCAAAGAGCCTGATGTGGGGCTCGATCCCGGGACCCTGAGATCATGACCTGAGCTGAAAGCAGAGGCTTAACCCACTGAGCCACCCGCGTGCCCCAAAAACCTGTACTACTAATATAGTGGCTATATATGCAAATGCATACCTTAGTTAGAGCTGTATGATTAGATCATTTTCATGAGGAAAGGAGTTTTAATAAGAATAGTTTAGGAGATAAATGAGCTGGAAAAATTTACGTTAAGGAAATGTGTGCTATACTTTAAAATACTTTTATAAAAAATGGTTAGAAGAAATGTTGATGCTTAAGGGGATTTCCAATGAGAAATTGTCTTGATTTCTTGTCAGCTTGCAATTAATTGGAGTCCTTTGGAAGACATTGGTCTCACCTGCCCATACAAAGACAAATTTCTTTTCTCATAGTGAAAAATTGGGGTTCTCAGTGCCAAGTCATCTGTAGCATCTAATTGCTCCCTCACCTTGGATACATTAAATGTGATAGAGTTGAATTCTTAGAATCAAAAATAATCATGCCTTTTTAGAAATCAGAAAGGGAAATAAGTGTACACACAACTGTCTTATCTCGTCCCTTGGCTTCAGATGCTATGTGCCTGCTGATGGTTTTTTTTTTAAAGATTTTATTTATTTATTTGACAGACAGAGATCACAAGCAGGCAGAGAGAGAGAAGGGGAAGCAGGCTCCCCACTGAGCAGGGATCCCGAAGTGGGGCTCGATCCCAGGACCCTGGGATCATGACCTGAGCCGAAGGCAGAGGCTTTAACCCACTGAGCCACCCAGGCGCCCCTGATATCTTTTTAATCCTGTATTTCTAGCCATTATCCTCTCTAGTTCTGGACCGAAATTGAAAACTGAACAATCATACCTGAACGTGCCACATCCATCCTACACTGATCTATCCAAACCAAAAATTAGTCCCTAAACCTTTTTACTGTTTTTCAGCCTTACCTGGATTTCAGAACTAATCATCTATTTATTCATCCTTTAACAAAGCACATGCTTTGTGGCATGCATGATATTAGGTGCTGGAAAAACAGAAATAATATAGGTTTTTTTTAGTTCAATGGAGAAATCAACTCTGAACACTTTTGTTTCACTGTAGTCGGTCACCAAGTCCAGTCTGTTTTTCCTCCTAAGTACAAATGTCTCTTGGACTTATTCCTTTCTTCCCACCCACCCTGCATCACCTTAAATACGTAGCTTCATTATTTCTTAGACGAATGCACCAGCATTATGACTGGTATCCCTGTCACTGTGTACTTCTGAATTTATCTTCCAGTCGTCAGTATAAATCTTAAAAAATAAATTTGATCTTGTTTTTCTGCCTTCACTTTTTAAAATGAGCTGTATTATCTGTAATACCAATTCTCCATTCCATAGCATTACATTTTCCTGTAACGTTCTTCTGCCACTTTCTTTATTCACCCTCTGTACCACTTACAATCAACTGTCTGGTCTCTGAAAACCTACCAGTTTTTCTTTTGTATTGTTATATGTACTATCTCCCTACCACTGTTGAGCTCTCTTTTATGCTTCATGCTCTACACCCCCAAATGCCATTTTTCAATGACTACACATTTTGCCTTCCTACCTGTGACTCATTCTCTTCTCTATAATCAGATAGTTGAGTCTGTACATATCACTAGCATCCATCCCTCTCATATTGTGTCATGACCATTTTATTATGTGTTTGTCTTCTCTGACACGTTGAATTCCTTGACGCCACAAAGACCCTTGTCTTTTCATTTTTGTGTCTCTCACACAGCGCCTTCAACATGAGATTCACTCATTGAATGAATGGTTTCCCATTCTCCTCAGCTTGCAGTTATGGTCTTCTAGATATGAATGATTTGCAGTCATTTGTGTGCTAAGTTCCAGAGAGGAAATCAAAAGAGGCGCTCTCTTTAGTTCTCTATTGTAAAAACATATATGCCAGTTTTTGTTTATCTGTCTATAAGTGAAGACTAATAGTCTACTCCCCACTTTTTTTTGGAAATAATTCCAAAGGTGAATTCCCAGAGGTGATGATTTTAAGTTGAGCGTCTTTGACAGCATTTGCCTATCCCTTCTATTGCCACACTCATCAGTTCTACTTTGTGTGTGTGTAACTGTCAGTTGAACTCTCTTGGTGTCCGCCACGTGTTCATGAACGATCACGTCATCTGAAATCAAATCAAATGTGGTGCTTGTTGGGTTGTATGAACCTCATGCATTAACATATCATGTGTTAAGTTCTTTTATTTAAATAATTTAATAGGTTTCAGGTTGTAAATCTCCTCCAGGACAAACAGGACAGGGTATTTCACAAATCAATTGACATAGATACCAACCTATGAAAGTATAAAAATAATGAGCATGTTAAAAATTAATTACAGTTGTAAATTGATTTCCTTTTGTTGGCAGAAAGAACATAGTTTATTAGCCCAGGAGCAGGTTCACACTGTTTTAACATCAAGCACTTCCAGCTGAAGCTTGTTAGTGACTGCCTCTCAGATTAAGAAAAAAAATCCTCACTGTGGTACATGAACTCCTCTTGTTAAGACATAAATAATCAGCTCATCCCCTACATAGATGAGAACAAAGAACGTAATAGTACACAGAGCAAAGATTAACTAAGTAAATACTGCACAAGCCCATTTAACATGTAAATTAGAAAATACCCAAGTATGAGTAAGTTTTCACTTGTAATTTTTCTTTGTGAATGCCTCCCTCATGACCAAGAAGCTAGTCAGAGGGAAAAAATAGATACTTTGGCATGTGACTTTAGGCAGATTGATTATTTTAAGATAAAGTAAAATAAAATTATTTAATTATGGTCAATATTGCTGGCAGTACATGAAAGCTAGGGAAATACTGGTTCTTTGAAAGCAGAATGCTTCAGATTTTTAGGCGTTTTATTTTTAAACCAAGGACTAAAAACCAGAAATCTTATTTTGAGGAAAAACATCAATGGCAGCATATGACTCAAGCTTAACACTAATATTAAATGGTTCCCATAACTCTTTTCCCCATTTCTCAACCTTTGTCCGTATCTTCGGCTAGATCCTGACTTCTTCTAGTACAGCTTTTTTTTTTTTTTTTTTTTTAAACTTGATTCTGTATTTCCTGGCACCAAATCTAAATCCTGACTTGGAAAAAGAAAATCCACTCCCTGGGCTACTTTCATATTCATTTGAATTTGAGCTTGACACAACAGACAAGAAAAGCAGCTGTGGAAGATGGTTAAAATCTGAAAATTACTGACAAAAGAATATTCCTTAATAGGTAACAGAAACCAAAGAGGGGGGTGATAATTTCCCTATGAAAATTTAAACTAACTTAAATAATGAAAATGACACCTCTTGAGAATGATGTCAGTGCTTCAGGAAAGATGTTTTCATTGCTTTTGCCTTTAAAAATTTTAATGTTTAACCTAACTTAATGTTTTCAACTGTAAATGGTCTTAAATCCACAAATGTCTGA
The DNA here is from genome assembly GCF_009829155.1 of Mustela erminea. Lineage (NCBI taxonomy): Eukaryota > Metazoa > Chordata > Mammalia > Carnivora > Mustelidae > Mustela > Mustela erminea. Next base: position 86,367,359 of record NC_045624.1, on the reverse strand, counting down.
GAAATTTTGTTTTGTAATACCATTTTTAGTGTTACGTAATTTTAGATTTTAAGAAATCATGCTTTTCCCCACCTTAAATTGTCTTTTACAAATCTAACCTTGAAAACTAATTTTGGGGCACCTGGATGGCTCAGTGGGTTAAAGCCTCTGCCTTCGGCTCCGGTCGTGATTTCCAGGGTCCTGCAACGGGCTACTCTACTCAGGGGAGAGCCTGCCTCCCCCCCTCTCTCTGCCTGCCTCTCTGCCTACTCTCTGTCTGTCAAATAAATAAATAAAATCTTTAAAAAGAAAACAGTAATTTTATGTCTAATATGCAATCTGATTTATGAAAAGTTAACATTTCATTAGATTAGTAAATTCCACTTTAATATTTCACTTTGGTGACATCACACCCCTCACATCTGATAATTTTGTTGACAGGGTTGTTGATTATTCTTAATGCTATTACCTGTATCCTGGGTCAGGACATTTGGCTGTGTGGAGATATTTTATCCTTTTTGTTACAGTTTCATTAAGGTCTTTGTTTTGTCTGTAGTGTCTCTGCTGCTGGGTTTCTAACCTCCAGCACACTCACAGAACCCCCTTTCAGTGTGTAATGCTTCCAGAGTTGTCATTTTACTCCTTCTACAAAGCTTTCCCTAGTCTGTCCCAACAAAGTTATCACTTCCTGTATTCTGCAGCTCCCTTTTGGGGTAGTGTAAGGAATATCAGCTTTGGATTTAGATGGTATTCAGATTCAGTGCTGCTCTTACAACTGTTAACTCAGTGACCTTAGACATTTACTAACCTCTTTGAAGGTGTTGCTTCATCTGGAAAAAGAGGTTTATGTATAGTACCTAATTCATGGTGGGGTTCTTGTGAGGACTGAAGAAATTAAAATGCCTATCACAGTGTCTATAAGTTAGAGGTCTAGATCTGTCAATGTCTGTATCTGATTTGTAGCTTGGACTCAAGAATAAGTTCCAGTCCCCATATCACTGTTACCCGTGATCTCTAATATTAACCAGTCCTATAACTCTCCCCACCCCACCTCCCCCACCTCTGCTAGATCCTGAAGGAGGGAAGGAATGCCAGCTTACATATATAGCATTCTCAGGAATTTTGAGGAACACTGGAAGACAAGATAAAAACACTGACTGGGGTCTTCAGTACAGTAGTTAATAGCTTTGGCAGACCACCTTCTAATATTCATCAGTAGTCAAAGGGAGGCATTATTATTGGCTAAGCACTTTTAATATTCTAAGCACTTTTAAACATTCTAAGATTAAGTGCTTAATTTAAAATTATTACAACTCGGAAATTTTTTTGGTAAACCTCTAACATGGTCTGCACATTGTATGTATTCTTTTTCACGGGGACTTTTGGATTAAATAATTTTGCAGCATCTGCTGAAGTGCCTCAACATATTTGTTTGGGGTGAATGACCAGGGACTGATAATGCCATTCATCCTTTTATGATGTCTGTTTTCTCATCCGTAAAACGAGGCATTGATCTCCAAGGTTTTCAGTCCTGCTGGACTAGCTCAGAATTTTATCTTGTAGTCATTTTTGTATTGAAGCATTTGGTTTTTATAGCCCGCACACAAACAGAAAACTTTCACAGTTTTAAGAAATAGAAATAAAAAGTAAATTTTGGGAAAATGTGGAACACTCAGGCTGGGATTTACATAATAATAGTTTTGCTATAATCATATGTTCTAGAGGAAATAAGTTGTACAAGTCACAGATTTGTAACAACTTTGTGAGACCGTTATGGGCTCAGAGCATGAAACCAGCAGCTACAAATCCTTTGCTGCTGAGCCACAAGTCATAACTAACCATCTGGCTTTCAGTAAGAAAAATCTGTAATCTGTATGCTTTTTAAAATCTATATAGCCTCACCACAGTAACACATCAATATTGAAATAATTAACATTTCTGATTTGTCTATTTTAAGCAATATTTTTTCGAGTAATTTCTTAAATCCCTATAAATATGAGTCAAAAAGTGTTTATAATTTCTACAAGTAGGTATTTGTAACTTCATAGATACTTAAACGTTTTGAGAGAGTATTTATTCTGGCAGTTTGTAAGGTCTTTCTCAAAACCCTCTGTATTTTGTGTATTTTATCAATGTATGTATGTATATACATTTTTATTGGGGTATAATTGACATACAACATTGGGGTATAATTGACATACAACATTATTCCTTGTGTATAACACAAGGAATCAAGATTTGCATATACTATGAAATGATCACCATAGTAAGTCTAGATAACATTTTTCACCATATGTCATTAAAATTTTTTGTGTGTATTTATTTTATTGGATCTTGTGTGTCTATTTTTTAAATAAACATTTTTGTGGGAGGTAATTATAGATTCATGTTCATTTTTAAGAAATAATATGGGCTCTTCCTATATGCTCTTTATTCCGTTTCCCCCAAAGGTTACATCTTATAAAATTGTAGTGTCAAAAACAGGAGTTTGACATTCATTCAATCCACTGCTCTTACTCAGATTTCCCACTTTTACATATATTTATTTATATGTATGTCTGTGCCTAATTGGTTAGTGAAATTTTATCCCATGTGTAGGTTTGTACAGTCAAGATACAGACCAGTGACATCACTACGATTTTTTTTATAACCATACCTACCTCCTTTCTACTCCTTCTGTCAATCCTTGGCAACGACCAATCTCCATCTCTAGAGTTTTGTCAGTTCAAGAATTTTTATAGGGCCACCGGGTGGCTCAGTCAGTTAAGCATCTACCTTCGGCTCAGGTCATGATTCCAGGGTCCCGGGTCAAGCCCTGCATTAGGCTCCCAGCTCAGTGGGGAGTCTGCCTCTCCCTCTCCCTCTATTGCTCTCCCTGCTTGTACTCTCTCTGCCAAATAAAAATATAAAATCTTTTAAAAAAAAAGAATTTTTATAACAGAATTATTTAGTATGTAATATTTTGAGATTGGCTTTTTCCACTCAGCATAATTAACTCCTTTGAGATTCATCCAAATTGTTACATATGTTATAGTTCATTCTTTTTCTTATTGCTGGGTTATATTCTGTGATATGGATATACCACAGTTTGTTTAAACATTTACTCCTTGAAGGACATCTAGGCTCCCCATTCTTTGTTTTGTTTTATATAGTTTTGTTTTTGACTGTTAGAAATAAAGCTATGTGAGCATTCATGTATAGGTTTTTGTGTGAACATGCAGTTTGCTGGGATAAATGCCTGATGGTGTAATTGCTAGGTGGTAATTGTATATTTGTTTTATAAGTGATGTCAGTGTTCCTTTGCTTTCCAACTTTCTTTTCTTTGTTTTTTAGATTCATCCATTTATTTGGCTTTTTTTTTTAATCCACTTTTTTCTTCTCTCTCTCTCTTTTTTTTTTTTTTAGTTTTAGAAGTAGAATTTAGTGATTCATCAGTTGCATATAATGTCCAGTGCTCGTTACATCAAATGTCCTCCTTAATGCCTATCACCCAGTTATCCCATACCCCTTCTTCCTCCCCTCCAGCAACCCTCAGTTTGTTTCCTGGTATTCTGATTTTTTATGGTTTGCCTCCCTCTCAATTTTCTTTTCTTTTCTTTCTTTCTTTTTTTTTTTTTTTTTTTTTAAGATTTTATTTATTTATTTGTCAGAGAGAGAGAGACAGCACAAGCAGGCAGAGTGGCAGGCAGAGGCAGAGGGAGAAGCAGGCTCCTCGCCAAGCAAAGATCCGAGATGAGACTCGATCCCAGGACCCTGGAATCCTGACCTGAGCTGAAGGCAGATGCTTACCCAACTGAGCCACCCACATATCCCTCAATTTTCATCTTATTCTTTCTTCCATTTCCCTTTGTTCATCTGTTTTGTTTCTTAAATTCCACATATGAGTGAAATGATGTGGTATTTGTCTTCTCTGACTGACTTATTTCACTTGGTGTAATACCTTCTGGTTCCATCCATATTGTTGCTAATGGTAAGATCTCATTCTTTTTGGTGGCTGAATAATATTCCATGACATATATGTATATATGTATTACATACACACACACAAACACACACATATACTTACATCCCCCACATCTTCTTTACCAATTCATCTGTCATTGGATATCTGGGCTCTTTCCATAGTTGGGCTATTGTGGACATTGCTGCTATAAACATTGGGGTACATGTGCCCCTTCAGATTACTATGTAAGTATCCTTTGGATAAATACCTAGTAGTGCAATTGCTGGGTCATAGGGTGGCTCTATTTTTTAACTTTCTAAGGAACCTCCATAATATTTTCCAGAGTGGCTGCACCAGTTTGCATTCCCACCAACAGTGTAAGAGGGTTCCCCTTTCTCTGTATCCTTGCCAACATCTGTTGTATACTGAGCTGTTAATTTTAGCCATTCTGACCGGTATGAGCTGGTATCTTGTGTTTTTGATACTTTTTTGAGTATCTGGTGGTGGTCTAGTTTTTAATCAGAGGTGATTTAGAAAATTCATGGGGGAGATAGTCTATTTGATTTATCCGTATTTCTGCTCTTTCCACTCTTCTGTCTTATTTCCTGTCATTCAGGGTTCCTTCTAACATTTTCCTTTTTGTTCGAAGAAAAATTCCTTTGATTGTACTTTGAGGGTAGGTCTGCTAAGTACAGATTCTTTAGTTTTCCTTTGAGAATGTCTTTATTTCCACTTTATTCAGGAAGGACAGTGTTTTGAAATATTGAACTCACAATTGCCAGTTTTGTGGGGGGCAGGATTTGTGTTCAGTCCAGGGAGGAATAAGCCTACATGGGTAGCTTTCTGCTCTCTATTGGGAATTAGGGAATGCTCAGCTTGGATCACTTTGTGCTGCTGGATGGAGAATCACAGGACCCCCTGCTTTTTATATTGTTCCTCTAGTCCTTGGTCCCTAAGTAGTCTGCCTTCCTGAGTCCTCCTTTGGTTGCTTCTTAGGTTATTTCCCGGGTATGTAGTTGTCTAAGGAAGAACAGTAAATATGAATCTGTGACATCTTATCTGGACCAGAAGTTCTCCTATTTTTTATATTTTCTTTCTAACGTTACTTTCTATGCTCTTTGTTAGTATTTGTTTATACAGTATATTCAAGGGTAATTCAAAGTTCAGTTGCATGAGAAACCTTCTGTAAATTAATGCTAACATTCTTTTCAGAATATTCAAAGACATTTTACCATTATTATTTAGGGAGTTTACTCCCAATCAAGATTAAATCCCTTCAAGACATTAATTTTAGGGCGCCTGGGTGGCTCAGTGGGTTAAAGCCTCTGCCTCGGCTCAGGTCATGATCTCAGGGTCGTGGGATCGAGCCCCGCATTGGACTCTCTGCTCAGCAGGGAGCCTGGTTCCCTTCCTCTCTCTCTGCCTGCCTCTCTGCCTGCTTGTGATCTCTGTCTGTCAAATAAATAAACAAAATCTTTTTAAAAAGACATTAATTTTATTGACTGCAGTATATTCCAGTTTATTCTTCTTTGCTAGAAACATTTTGCATTTGGGGCCTTACCAATGGGAATGACTCTAACAACAGTATTGGTTGCTGTGGCAAATGGGAAAGACTGTCATCCACCTCTACCTTATGCATGCACATGGACACACACACAACTGGGACACCATATATAATGAATCTGGTCCCAAGTACCTTCACCATCTAGAGACTTCTGCCATATTCCCACTGATCATATCAAACTATTCCCACTGATCATATTTAGGTATTAATGCTAGCCTGGAGATACAATTTCATTATGTTATCATGAACATTTTAAGTTGGGCAAAGAAGTAAATTAGATCCACAGTACTTAGAGCAACTCACGAGGTGCTGTAAAAAGTTTCATGAATATGCAATTAGAAATAAAAATCAAATGATTTTTATGAATTGGCTAATGGAGAGGAATGTAGATACTCTTTTTTAGGTTTTAAAAATTTTATTTTTTAAAAGCTAACATGAAGGGTGCCTGGGTGGCTCAGTGTGTTAAGCCTCTATTTTCGGCTTGGGTCATGATCTTGGGGTCCTGGGATCGAGCCCTGCATTGGGCTCTCTGCTCAGCGGGGAGCCTGCTTCCTCCTCTCTCTCTCTCTGCCTGCCTCTCTGCCTACTTGTCATCTCTGTCTGTCAAATAAATAAATAAAATATTTTTTAAAAAAATTTAAAAAATGAGAGTTAACATGTAAAAGGAAACTGAAAAACACAAGAAACGAAGAACAAAGTTACCCATAATCACAAACAGTTTATAGTTTGACTTCTAGGTCCGATGTGTGTGTCTACAAGTAAGCATTTTAATGTAGTTAAGATAATGCTTTTTTACACACCATGAATATTTACCATTTCAGCGTCCTCAAACTATGAGTATTTTGATAACCAAGAATACATTACACCATTTCCATCTGAAAGAAAAAAAAAATGTAATCCTGCTTTTCCTGGCAACAAAAATTTCCTAAAAGACAAAATGGCAACCCTCTAGATAAAGATACTGGCAGAGGTACAATTAAAATACTGTATTCCCTTAATGTTCAATTGAAACTGAGACATAAAGTAACAAGAGTACACAATGTACGATGCTTCTAAATTCATTATCCAATCTGTACTCTTCAGATGATTAGCAAGGAGCTATGTTTGCGTTGACTCACTTAATGTATTCCTACAGTCCAGAAAGACACACACATTAACAGTTATCATTACAATGTAAATATGAACACATCCACACACATCTCTCCTTCTACGCTTCCTTCTGCCTCTCTGCTGCCATCTTAATAAGTCCTGACATTTCTCAGAGACAGCTTAACAATTCCATGCCCTGGATGCTTCTTTTCTATCAGTAACAAAAAGAAACTTATAAATTGATTAATTCACTAGCTGTACATTTTATCATACATTGTCACCTCAGGACATCCAAAAAGCTTAGATGTTGCAAAAAAATGAACCTTGTGCACAACAAACAGAGGTACTTCATAAGAACGCATACACAGACCTATGGTTATAACCCAAAATCATCTTCTTGATGTGGAGATGCTAACAAAAAGCCCTTCCCTTCACCCCTCTTCTGCCCCCTCTGCCATTTTAATGACTAAGTATAGAACTACATCTAGCTCTAAGAGGGCAGTCCTCTGAGATAGATAGATATTCATGAACTTATACATGTATAGAAATAATTTTCCAAAAGTTTCATGTATTTTCTTCTTAAGTTAATATGTTTGAGATTCAAAGTGTTCATGCCATAAGTTAATCTTTGTACATGATTCTTTTTTCAGTTTTATTCTAGCAATATTTTAATAAACTGGCAGAGTACTTTTAAATTGGTACATTTGTACATTGCTTTGTGTAGTATTCTCTTAAACTCTGTGTATTTTTGTTCATATGGTAAAGTCAAGGAATAAAAAAGTCTCTGAAATTAGTCACTTTTAATTTGAAATATCACATCCTAATTTAATTGCTTCATTTGATTTTAGATTTTTGTGTGTGTGTGTATTAGCTCTTTGTAAATCATACTCTCCCCCCTCATTGAACAGTCGTCTTAATGTTTAATAATTTATAATTAAAAATAATTAATAATTTTTGACTGCTGTATCTTAAAGTGATACTCTATCCTTCACACAGTTTACACGATTATCCATGGAATTCTTCTAGTGACTTTCAGGGATTATTTAGTTCAACTTACTGCCTTTGGAATTTTGTTGCAACTAATGTGATAAAGTAGTAAAAGTAAGCTATCCAAAAATATTCTTTAAACTCTAACTTAACTAAAGACAGATTTTTGTGTTTCTTTATGAAAAAATATATAAGAATAATTTAGCATGCAATTCAAGTTAAAGGATTAAATATATGAGAATATTGGAATTGCAGGAAAGTAGAAGTTATAAGAAATATTACAAGGAAGTGCCACTGGCAAAGTAAAAAGGTAATTAATGTTTTCTTCTATTGTAAAAGGAAACTGCTAAAGAAACCTGCATTTAATAGTAAGGAAGATTACTGTGTGAGTTTCAAATGACTATTACTAACCTACTTTAGCAAATGAATACCTTACAGAAAAATAGAGAAGATTGAAGTTAATGTATGCATTTTGCTGTAGGAAACTGTGTTAATTCTTTTCTATATAACCTTCTTAAAATTTCAGGCCTACTTTCTGTCATGATTCCTACCTGCTTCCAAAATAGGAAGGATAACGAGTTTGTCTTGATGTTCAGTGATGTGTACTCTTCCTCAAAGACCCGTGTTATTCCTTGGCTGCCAGTCTTGCTCTTTGTCTCGTTCCTTCATAGTAAAGATCTCAAGCAACTCATCTTGTAAGAGAGATGAGCACTGGGCATGCATGTTGTCATTATTAAATGAACCTTTCTTTCAGTCTCTTTTAAAATTGTTTTATCTGTGTTGATATACCTTCATTTTTCCTTTTAGTTAGTATTTGATGTATCTCGTTCTGTCCTTTGACTTTTAACTTTCCCATATTCTTCTGCTTTAGAGGTATCTCTTCTGAACAGTATAAAGTTGGATTTATTTTTTTCAGGCAATCTTTGTTTTTAATTTTCAGCAATTAGTTTACTTTTAATATAATTACTAATATAATTTTGTTTTTGTCTGTTATTTTATACTTTCTATTTTTGTTTCTTTCTTTTGGGTTGATTATTTTTATAATTCAGTTTTTCCTCTTTACTAATTTAGAAGTACATACTCTTGTTTTTCTCCTCTTAGTTGTTACTTTAAAAATTATAACAGTCGTGCTTATCAAAGTCAAAATTTAGTAAGTGCTATTATTTTCTCAGATACCATAGAACTTTAGAACATTTTAACTTGATATTCTGTACTCCCAATCTATATATTACTGGTATTGTACACTTTAATTTTATTTTTAAACCCATAATACATTATTGTTATCATTTCTGCAGTCACATTCGTTTCGATTACCATTGTTTTTTCCACCCTCTTCATTCTTCATTCCTTCTTGCATTTCGCCTTTTAATGGGATGACTCCCCTTCACCTAGAGGTGCATTTTAGGAATTTCCTTGAGTAGGTATCTCTTGGTAGCAAACCTTTGATTGGTCTTAGTTTGGACATGCATTTAATCATCCTCAGTGTTAAAATATTGGTTTTTTCTGGGTATACAGTTCTGAGTTAACAGTGACTTTTTTTTTTTTTTTCCAGTAAACTGAAGCAATCTTTTCATGATTTTATGGCTTTCATTGTTCTTCAGGTATCTATAGGTCCAGCTGCCACTTGTTGGAAAGTAATGTGTTTTCTTCTCTAGCTACTTTTAAGAACTCCTCTTACCTTGTAGGCTGCACTTTTTCACTATGATGTGTTTAGGTGTGGATTTCTTTTGATTCCTCTTTCTCTGGATTTATTTAGCTCTTTAATTCTGTGCTTTGGTGTTTTTCATCTCCTCAAATGAATTTCCCGTCTGTTATCTCTTCAGATATTGCTTTTGCTCCCTTTTGTCTATCTGTTTTCCTTCTATATCTTTGATTAGAAATATGTTCAATTATCTCTTTTATATTTTCCCTCTTTGTATCTGTGTACTCTGCATTTTGGTTAATTTCTTCAGAACTGTTCTCATGTTCCTTAATTTTCTCTACAGCTGGGCCCAAACTGCCATATAATTCTTAATTTGTTATATTTTTAATACAGATATTTTTAACCTGCAGATAGTTTTAGGTTTTACTTTGTTTCTAAATAAGTCAAGTATGGTATCTTAGAAAGCTATATGAAATTCAGTGTTTTCAAATAAAATAATATAGTTTTAAATAAATTAATGAACTATTAGAAAAACTCATTAAATTTGAAATTGAGGGGTGCCTGGGTGGCTCAGTCATTAAGCCTCTTCCTTCAGCTCTGGTTATGCTCTCAGGGTCCTGGGATCGTTCCCCCGCATCAGGCTCTCTGCTTGGCCGGAAACCTGCTTCTTCCTCTCCACTGTCCCTGCTTGTGTTCCATCTCTTGCTGTGTCTCTCTCTGTCAAATAAATAAAATCTTTTTTAAAAAATGAAAAATAAAAATAAAATTTGAAATTGAAAAATAATGCTAATAGGTAGTAATAATATAAATAATACCTCAAATTACTAAATACTGTGTTCTAGGCACTGTGCTGAGTGCTTTATAGAGGACATGATTTGATGGGCATATCACTATTTCACACGTTTTTAACAATCAGTTTGATTTTAACCATTTTTGTTTCATTGAACGTTAACTCCTACACTAGATAAATGGAAGCTCTTATTTTTTATAAAAATGTAGAGTAACTTGAAAATTTTCTTTTACCATCCGTTAACTTCATTTATATATACATATAAAATGTTACTAAGGAAAGCATTTACTAGCTTATGAAATCATTTTTGCCTTGAGCCATTTTTACTTTCCTTATATCTTCATAGGATGAGGTAAGAGTACTAACTGTAGAAATAACGTCACTTAGGAAATAGCAATAATGTGTGCCAGCTGTAGGCTACTTTGGATTCTCTTTGATTTTGTATCACCTGAATTCTCATTTCTATCATTTCATTTTCCTCTTTGAGTTTCTAATGAAAATGGGAAGGAATTTATGGGATTAAAATGATTTAATTACCTCTTTGACTCTTCATTTTACTGCCTATCCTATTCAAAATCAATCAAGAAAAGGTCTTTCACTTTTCGCCTATTAATACCTGTTCTTGAACTTCAAAAATTAAAGTTAAAGGTAATGATTAAAAAATATTCTTTTTACATCCCTGTTGTAATACCTATCGATTTTGATATTTGTGAACACCATTTTATTATTTGGGGGCAAACCCTAGGAAAGAACGGGTATACTGTTTGTAATTTTATGGACTGGAAGATATTTAGCATATATGCCAAAATGGTTGATCCATACTAAGAGTCCAATAAATATTTGTCTAGTGAATTTTAAAATGTTATATATAGTAGGTCATTATAAAACAGATACTACTCATTTTTAGCTTAATTTCAGAAAAGATCTGTGATTAGTTTCTAGTAAAAGTCTAGATGTTATTTTCTTAATGTGAATAATAGCACAGGCCCTGTGATGCGTGAGGCAAATCTCTTCTTCTTTTTTTTTTTTAATTTATTTTTTATTTTCAGCATAACAGTATTCGTTATTTTTTCATCACACCCAGTGCACCATGCATTCCGTGCCCTCTGTAATACCCACCAGCTGGTACCCCAACCTCCCACCTCCCCGCCACTTCAAACCCCTCAGATTGTTTTTCAGAGTCCATAGTCTCTCATGATTCACCTCCCCTTCCAATTTCCCCCAACTCCCTCTCTTCTCTATCTCCCCATGTCCTCCATGCTATTTGTTATGCTCCACAAATAAGTGAAACCATATGATGATTGACTCTTTCTGCTTGACTTATTTCACTCAGCATAATCTCTTCGAGTCCCGCCCATGTTGCTACAAAAGTTGGGTATTCATCCTTTCTGATGGCGGCATAATACTCCATAGTGTATATGGACCGCATTTCCTTATCCATTCGTCTGTTGAAGGGCATCTTGGTTTTTTCCATAGTTTGGCGACCATGGCCATTGCTGCTATAAACATTGGGGTACAGATAGCCCTTCTTTTCACGACATTTGTATCTTTGGGGTAAATAACCAGGAGTGCAATTGCAGGGTCATAGAGGCAAATCTCTTCTGAAAGTGTGGCCTAAGAAGCCAGGCAGATACTAAACAGACGTGTTTCTAGGGGTGAGGTCAGTGAGTCCAGTTAAAGTTTAAAAATGATGGTGGTATAAAGAAGCACTTAATTCTGCCCTGCATATTGAGAGGAGTTTCAGTTATTCATTTCACTTCATTATCTGATGCTCCATTCTTGTAGTGGATATGATATTCCATCATAGAAGATGGAATAAAGTTTGAGTCTTTTCTTATGACCACCCTTTAACAAAGACTCTCTAAGATGTAAATAGAAATTTGTTGAGAAACAATAAAATCGCCTTCTAACGATTTTTATCCCCATAGAAAATCTATGATGACTAAGTTTCTAGATAGGTAGCAGTGTTACTAGTTCGTTAATTTTGGTCATTTTTTAAACTTTTCCTATCACTTAAAATAATTTATATAATTATTTGAATAAAGGAGTTGATTTCCCTGATACAGTTTATGTTTATGGACTTTAGTCAAACACACTAATATCACATCTAGAACTTAATGTTATCTCCAAGTCCTAAAAACAAGTTTAAAATTTTCATGTTACACTTTGGAAGATTAAAAGTGAGAGACAGCTCAGTGAGCCTAGGGGGCAGCAGTGGTAAGGTGTGGTGGTGTAGCCTGCAGAGTCAGGACTCTCTAGAGCTGTTGTTTAGGAACTGGCCATTAGCTTTTAGCTTTTAGGTTTTTCGTAGGTTTTGGTTTTGTAGATTTTCCTAGAGGTGGTCAGTATCTCAGGAATATGATGGGAATTAATTATACAGTTCAAACTTCAGGAGACAAATGTGTAAGCCAGAATGCCAGTTCTTTGATAAATATTGTTAAGGAAACTAGATATTGAAAAAATTATTGAACAGATAGGATATTTAAATTTACTGATCAGCTCAATAAACTCAGAATTAAAGTACTGATTTTTTTTTATTTTAAAATTTTTTATTTTTTATAAACATATATTTTTATCCCCAGGGGTACAGTTCCGTGAATCACCAGGTCCACACACCCCACAAAGTACTGATTTCTTAATAGGTATGATTTAATGAGCAATTCCTCTGTGCCAGGCATTGCAATAGTACCTTGACTTTCTGCTCATTTTTGGTTATCTCATAAGTACTTAGAACATACTGCATGGTTGGATTTTTATTATTCTTCTGATTTTTAGTTTTGAAAATTGAGGCTCAGTTTGTTGAAGTGATTAATCAGAACTGTAGTAAGGAAGAAGATAGGTCTTCCTAACTTTGAATGTTCCTTATTTCCTCTCTGAAATGAGAAGATTAAGCATGGAATCAGAGTGGGTTCAGTAGTGGGAGTGGGAAGGAGATTATTGGATGATCTTAATACTTTGAATGACAGATAAACAACTCCACCTCCACAGTGAGCACCTACACAGATTTCTGAGCTAATGCGCAAGGAGCCCTTCAGTCCTGTTGCTGGAGGCACACCACCCAAGTCTGGCTCTTGAACGTTACCTTTTTTACAGATCATCCCCATTCAACACATACTGTTTTTCAGGCAAGTGTCTAATATGCCTCTTTAGATGTTAGCTCTCTTAGCTGTGATCACAGTTTCGTTAGGATTTTCAGAAGTTTTGAGTTGTAGTTAGGAAAGTTAAATCCTAGCCAATTGAGTTTCTGGCACTGTCCCATCATTATCACTTCAGGCAAGTCAGTGAGCATCTTGATTACCACATTGGTTAAATTAATTATCTGTATCTAGCAATTTTCTAATAGAGGGGCTGGCAGACTTTTTCAGTAAAGAGCCCATTGTAATATTTTAGGTTTTACAGGCAAAGAGGCAAAATCGAAGGTGTATTATATAGGTACTTACGTAAGTAAGAGAAAAGACTCTTATCTCCAACCTTTTTGCCTGGTGTGAGGTCATCACATTCTGTGGGCATGTTTTGTGCTCTGTTGCCATCAGCTGGAGACATTTTGGGGACAAAGAAGGAAGGGGCCTGGCAGGGTGACTACCGTGGTCAGCTTTATTCTTTGTCACAGTGACATTCAGGTTTCTCTGCATTCTTCTTTCCTCCCGGACAACTCAGCTATCCCAACAAATTTCAAAGGATTTCCAGTGTACAGACCACACCCTATGACTTCTAGCACTCCCTTCCACTGCCCCTCCCGAAATCTCCAAATTTAAATCTCCAAATTTAAAAATTCCATGAGTTGGAAATTAAAGAATTCTAAAATAGCTTAGGGGCCAAAGAAGAAATCAAAACAGAAATTAGAATTGGACTAAGTTAACTACTTCCGAGATAGAAGAGCAAATGATAGAATGGAAAGGTACTATAATTCAGTTCAGTAAAAGGCAAAAAAGAAGGGCGCCTGGGTAGCTCAGTTGGTTGAGCATCTGGCTTTGGATTGTAGCTCAGGTGATGATCTTGGGGGTCCTGGGATCGAGCCCAGCTTCAGGCTCCGAGCTTAGCACAAAGTCCACTTGGAGATTCTCTCTCTCTGCCCCTCCCTCCGTTCATGTGCATACGCATGCACTGTCTCTCTTTCTCTTTCTGTCTCAAATAAATCTTTTTCAAAGGTAAGAAAGACACATAAAGAAAAACAGAGAGGTTGACATAATGGTAGAAATAAAATTTTAGAATATCATTGTAATAAAAGCAAGTAGAGCATATAGTCTAACTTAAAAGGTAAAGATTGTCAGACTTGCATGTATACATGTTTACATGAGAACTGTCTAAAGCTAAGAAAATATAAATTTGAAAATAAGATGTTGAAAAAGGAAAAAGATTATCACTTGAGAGATTGTTGATACGGGTATATTAATATTAGAAAAAATACACTGTAAGGCAAAGGCGTTACTGAAGAAAGCAATCATTAGATAGTAATGACAAGGTTTAATTTATCAGCAAAACACAGTGGTTTTTAAGTGCATGCGCTTAATAACAGGTTCAAAAATATAAAGCAAAACCTAACAACTACAAAAAGAAAAGGACAGACTCCTCATAATGGGAGGATTTTAATGCCTTTTGTCAGTTTTGATAGATGAAAGATAAAAACCTGCAAATAAGCTTGTTCTAATAGACCTGTAAAACAGTGTATAACAGCTACAGAATGCATAACTCTTTTCAACACACACATCTATAAAAAAATGTTTCAAGGCATAACGTAATTTGTGATATTGATTTAGAAATTGAAGTCTTAGCTTTTTGAATGCAGAGCTTCATATTTTGATGTATTAACACAAAATGTTTTTCTAATTAGCAAAAATGCTTCATATTTGCTAAATATAGAATTTTCTGTATATAAAATACTGTGAAATCTACCATCTGTTCATTTTTTAATTTGTTAATAAAGTAATGACAGCTGACTGAACACTGCATAACACTTTTAATGGGAGACAGAATGGAGTCTGTGCAGTGTATTAGGATGAGCAGGGATTGTAGGTTTGAAGTCTTGCTAAGCCACCTACCAGCTCTAGTATCTGGAGAAAGTTATTTAACACCTTTAAGGGTCATCTATAGAGTGAATGTAATAGTGTAAGGGTCATCTATAAAGTGAGTGTAATAATGTCTACCTCCTAATGTTTTGAGGAATAAATGAGATACTCTATCAAGTACTTGATACCAAGCAAATCATTACTGCTATTATTGTTTTTAATCACTTACCTAATGTTTATTGAGCATCTGCGAAGTATTTGCCTCAAATTAAGTGAGTATTTTTAATTCTTAAGACTTGTGATTAGGTATTACAGATTTAAAAACTCTTATCACAAATACTGCCACAAAGCAATTTTCCTTATCTTTTCTTGTTGCCATTGCTGACCTCTTCTCCTGTTATCTAGCAGATGAGACTAAGAAATTGGGGTGGGGGGTGAGGGATGGGGCAAGATATTGGGAAAAGAGAATGGGCTGCTCAAAGAATTCCAGGTCTTGAATCAAATTTCTTTCTTGGATATTAGCGTACGTAATATTTTTGTTGGGCTTATGAATGTGAAGTTATCTTGTATTTTGATTTGACCTGTTAAAATACGCTTTTAGTTTTGCCAGTATTAATCCTTTTGGTGTTTTCCTGACTACCCAATTGGTGATCAAGACTAAGCCCAGATCTGAAAGGTGTATTTATCTCTTATCTAACCAGTTACCCAACTCTGAAAAGGGCCCACATCCACCTTTTAACTGCTCAATTCTCAAAGAGAGTATAGATTTGATATTCTGAGGTGTCAAGATAGAGACTCCATAAAATTCTGAGCACAGAAGGAATGTGCTTTATTTGTAGTTTTTAAAAATTAGCAATTGTGTGAGTCATTAATGAAGCAGCAAAGCTGTCTCTAGTGGAATCCTTAAAGACTGATTGTTAGGTTAACCAGAACTCTAAGCATATGTACAGATTTATGTTTGCCAATTTCAAAGTTATATTCTTTGCAATTATTCTTGTGAATTCAGTTATGTATCTCTATCAAAGGAACTACATATAAAAATGTTTTAGAAATGAGGGTATCATGTAATCTCATCAAAATAGCTCATAAAAATGTTTTCTTATTGTTAGATTACCTCTCTAGTGACCCTTCAGCTATTAACCCTGGTTGGCCATGACGATCAGCTTGATGGACCAAAGTACAAATGCACAGTATCTCTAGATTTCATCAGAGCCATTGCTAGGTAAGCAGAGAATAATCATTAATGTAAAATGTCTTGAATTATGTAAATGATATACTAAATATAAAAATTAATGTTCTTCCTAATGTAGCATCATTAGTCAGTTAAGCAAGAGAAGATCATTTAAATGCCAAGAATGAATAAGTTTCACTGTAGTATGAACCCTCTCATCAATTTACAACTGACATAAAATTGGGAGAAGTAGCTAATATGTTAGATGGCAAAAATGAAGGTTCTGAAAGACCTTAAAAGACTGGGATAATGGTCCCATAGAAGCAAGGTAGGATTTAATGGACAGTTGACTACAAAAAACTCAAATGCCCTAAAACAAGGTGGGAGAGACCTGGCTTAAGTCCTAAGATTTTAATGCTCCTGGTGTCTCATTCAGGGGATATAATAGGTCTGCGCTGTGTTCCCACAGGCAGAACAAATCTGGTGTGCTGGTCTGTGCTTGGCATTTTAAAAGGGGCATTGACAGATGGGCACATGCCAAGAAGGGGCAAGAAGAGAATGGTAGAGTGAAGAATCATGTCACCTCCCTCACTGAGGGACAGGGTATGAGAGTTAAGTTCTAGGGAGGATACAGTAACCATCTCCAGTATTTCAGGGGCTTTCATGTACAAAGCGGATGAGTTTATTTCTGAGTAATTCTAGAACATTAGAAGTTCTAGGGAAAAGATTATGTCTGTCAAAATGAGAGCTGTCTAAAATATAATGAGTTTCCTCACAGAGAGGTCTACTTACTGTTATGAAAAATGTTCCAGCCATTTATATGAATAAATGACCTCATCTCATGGTTGCAGCTGGATAGCAGTCTGTTAGACCATGTAGTAGAAGAGGCAATGTGCGTGTAGAATGGTGAGTGGAACAAGACAGTCTGTAAGACAGTGCTTTCCCAACCCTTTTAAATAATGAAGACTCAATTTTAATATTCTTCAAATTAATATTGAAGATATTTACATGCATTTCAAAATTATAACTTCAAAAAATTTTAAAATTATAACTTCAAAAAATGAGGTTGATAGCTTCCTAACGTTCTAAAGTCCACAGGTTGGTGTCCTCTGCCCTCATGTCTCCTTTGCAGAGGAAAAAGCTCTGTGATACTATAATGGAGGTATTTGAGATATTTTGATGCCATGTAGACTCTAAAACTTGAAATGAGGGTTTTAAAATGTTGTCGTGTTGTCGTGGCAAAACAGGGCAAACTTTTACCCAGAAGAAGTTGAACAGAAACTTGGGGTGTATTCAGTGTGACCGTAAGGCAGTACCTTTCTTTTTCTAAACCATGATTTTAAAAACTCTGTATGCACCTGTCAAAGACATAACTTTTGAATGAAGCGTATTTATTTCAGGGATTTTGTCTGAATGTTGGGTTGTGCCCCAACATAAACGTGTTCAGGACAGGGGCTTATGAATGCCCAGTATGATGAATATACAGGGAACCAAACAGGAACTTGATTCATAGCATCAGTGATACTAAACACACCCAGAGAAGTGTGCTTCCATTTACCACCTAAGAAGGGAGCAGGACTTACAGACCTGGGATTCTGTCATAGAACCTGGGATCTCTGTAACTTGCTTTGTTACTTTATTCTCTCTTCCTTGCCTTCCTTGGGCAGTGTCCAAAGAATAACCACCTCCCTCCTCCCACATCTTCCCTCTTCCACTTCCTCATCCCCATGATATTTTGTGTTTTTTTTTCTGCTCATAAAACCTTCCGTTCTTTCTTTCTGTCCCTCCCGTATCCTGCTTCTAATAGTCTTCCTTGTTGCCTTAATGAAAACCTGATTCTTATGTGGGGATATTCCTTCCCCTGGAGTTACCTCTAATGGTAGCTACTTATTTTCTCATACACCAAGCTCTCATGGTTGGGTGCTCCTTAAGTGCCACCCTTCTTTCTTGTCGCCACTTCCAGATTGCCCGTGCCCCCAAGTTATTGTGAAATGTGGACTTCTTTGGGCCTTGTGCAGTCTGGCTCTGTTTCTATATTTTCTTTATACTTGTTTATCTTTTACCAGCCTCCCACCCATCCCACCTCATGTATTGAAGAATAGAGCACATGCTTCACAGCGTTCTTTTTAACCTAGATTCTTGACTCTTTTCCAGTTTACTCTGTTCAGCATTCACCTGTTTTACAGAACGAAATTGTAACCATCAGTTGAGAACTCCTGCAGTTACCTACATTGGTGTTCATCTTCTCTCTTTCCTTTTTCAGTAGGTGGGCAGTCTCTCTTCCACCTGTGATCTGAATTTTATCTCCTCTGTCTTCCCCAGAAGCTTTTTGAAATGTTCTCAGGCTGTTTGTCTTCTCAGTGGCATCTAACACTGATGATCACTCTCCTTAAAACGCTTTTCTTAAAGCCCATGATTCCAGTCTTCTGATTTTCCCCTTTATTCCTTAGCTATTTTTTCTAAGGTTCTTTGGCCAGTTTTTCCTTTCCACCCGACCTTTAAATGTAGCTGGTCCTTGACCTGGCTCTTTTCTCTGTTCCTATTGTACTTCTCCCCTAGGCAGTTTTAGCTAGACCCATGACTTAAACAACCATCTCCATATTAATAACTCCTCAGTTTTTAAAGGCCAGACCTTTAATTCTAATGTTCTTGACCTTTATTAGATGTTTTTCAGCTAAATCAATACATTTCCAAAACCGAACTCTGGAATTCTAACCTTGACTTCTGCCTGCCAACAAAAAAAGAATGATTCAGCTTTCCTCTCGTGTTGCCTATTTCAGTGGTTAACACTGCAGTCTGCCACATCGTACAGGCCTCAGACCTGGGAGTCATTCTTCACATTTCTCTCTCCCATACTTGCAGTGTCCAAGCATTAGTCCTGTTGACTACAAAGTCCCTCCTGTAGACCTCAAATTCATTCACTTTTTACTCTTACTTTGTACTGTTACCTCTGTAGACCAGGCCACCACCATCTCTTCTCTAGTAGCCTCCTGACCTATCTTCTGTCCGCTCTTACCCTTTATAACTTGTCCACACTACAGCCAGAATGAAATTATACAAATTTAATGGCACCCTCCTACTTAAAAGTCTGCAGTATATCTTTCTGAGTTAGTGTTTCTGTTTTTTGGGGTACATACAGAATAGTGGAATTACTGGATCATACGGTATTCCTATTTTTAATTTTTTGAGGCACCTCTATACTGTTTTCCACAGGGGCTGTACCAACTTATATTCCTACCAGCAGTACACAACGGTTTTCTTTTCTCCCCATCCTCACCAACACCTGTTATTTCTTGTATTTTTGATATTAGCCATTCTGACTGGTATGAGGAGATAATCTCATTGTGGTTTTGATGTGCATTTCTCTGATGATTCAGTGATGATGACTGAGCATCTTTTTTTTTGCAGAAGTGTCTCTTCATGTCCTCTGGTAATTTTTAAATTTCTTTTAATCCTCTTTTTTAATTGGTTTAGATTTTTTTTGTGTGTGTAATGTTGAGTGGTGTAGGTTCTTTATATATTTGGATATTAACTCCTTATGAAAAAAAGCCCCCACTAAACACCTCTGTGTTTATTGCAGCATTATTTTCAATAGCCAAGATATGGAAGGAACCCACATGTCTTTTGGTAGATGAATGGATAAAGATGTGGTACATATATGCATTGGACTATTACTCAGTCATATAAAAGGGATGAGATCTTGCTATTTGCAACATGGTGGGAGGATCTAGAAGATACCATGCTAAGGGAAGTAAGTCAGGCTGAGAAATCCTCTATGATTTCACTTATATGTAGAATCTAAAAAACAAACTCTTTAAATGCAGACAACAAATTCGTGGTTGCCAGGGGAGAAATAGGTGGGGAGATAGGTGAAATAGATGAAGGGGATTAAAAGGTACAAACTTCCAGTTACAAAATAAATAATTCATGGAGATAAAAAATACAGAATAAGAAATGTAGTCAATAAGATTGGGGTAATGTTGTTTGGTGACAGATGGTGACTATACATATTGTGTGAGCCCAGACTAATATATAGAATTGTGGAATCAATATGTTGATGTTTTGCTCCTGAAAATAATATAACATTATACGTCCATTATACGTCCCCCCCCCAAAAAAAAAGTCTTCAGTAATTTCCTATGACTCTTGGGATTAAAAAAAAACAAAAATCTTTAATGTAGCTTACAAGGCCCCAGTGATCTGGCCCCTGCAATATCATTATGTTGCCCAGCCACATCTGGTACACACACTGCTTCCCTAGGTATTTGCATTTTAACTTGCTGGCTGTTTTTATTTCTTCATATTCACCATTCTGCTTCCCAGCTTTGCAAATGCAGCACTTTCCATCACCTCCTCTCTTTTATCTAGCTAACCACCACATAACCTATACATTTCAATTTAAATGAAAAGAAGCATTCCTAAACACACCATGACCACCATCATCCCTCCCCACTCTAATCACAGTATACAGGTATACAAGTATACAGGTCTCATTGTTTTCCTCTGATACTTATCATAGTTTTAATTATTTACTTAATAATTAGAGTTCATCTTTCTGCAGCGTTTAAGTCTGTGAAGCTCAAAACAGAGACTGTATTTGTGCCAGTTACTGCCTTAACTAAACTTAAACAATGCTTTAAACCTGCTGAATATATAAATAGTTCATGTTTTCCTATAGTGATTAGCAGTAAAACTTCAGATGACTGGGAACCATTCATTGTGAGCTTGTCTTTTGGGGCAGCAACAAGAAGGGAGCTAAGGAGACAGAGTTTCATTCCAAATAAAGGTGTGGTGGAAATAAGAGATTGCAAGGATACTTAGCAAAGAAGAGGTAGGTATGTCTAGTTTCAGACTCCTGTGGTAGAGAATGAATGATTAGATCAGAGGACACAGCCTAAGTGTCCAAAACAAGGGAATGGATCAATAATTTATTGTAAATTCTAATTAAAAAAAACACTACACAGTTATTAAAAAATCATACTTTGGAAGGATAAAAACAAAAATACTGGTGATACAGGCTTAAGTGGGTTAAGCAGTTATATATGGAGTTACATACACAAGAAAAGTAGGAAAACCTAAGGGATGGGAGTGATGGTCAAAACTGGCAAACTGATGCCAAGAAATCAGAGTCCATATGATTTAATGATGAAACAGTCATTTGTAGGGGGCACCTGGGTGGCTCAGTCAGTTAAGCATCTGCCTTCGGCTCAGGTCATGATCTCAGGATTCTGGGATCAAGCCCAACATCGGGCTTTCTGCTCATCAGGGAGCCTGCTTCCTCCTCTCTCTCTCTCTCTGCCTGCCTCTCTGCCTACTTGTGATCTCTGTCAAATAAATAAATAAAATCTTAAAACAAAAAAACAATCATTTGTAACTTTATCAGGAATACTTACAGGAATATAGTGGTTTAGAAGTCAGATTATAGCATATTTAAATAGTATTTATAAGAAAATTGATGCAGCAGATAGAATGTTTCTAATTCATTTGTTCACTTAATATTTGTTGTGTTGCCCATTATGATCACTGTGCTAGGCTTTGGGAATATAGCAACAAGTAAAACAGATTTATATCTTATCCTCATGAGCCCGTATTCTAGGATTCTTTTTGCTGTGAAAAGGAAGAGAGGATTGTTACCTACTAAAGCGGTCGTGGAGCTATGGGAGGGTTATTATTATTTAAAAATTTGAACATATTTAAATGCTGATGGGAAAAGGGTGATAGAGGAGAATTAATGATACAGAGGACAGAGAGATTAAAGTCTGAAATGGTATATCAACATGGGATTTTAGAAACGTGAGTTGAAAGAAATAGCCCCAGATGAAAGAGGGGGCTCTTTTTGCATTATAACATGAGGAAAAAGTGGATTCAGATGGAGCTGAGTTTGGAAGTTTGGTGGCAATAAGTCAAGGAAATTCTGATGTCTTCTACTTTGCCTCTAAATGGCAAGACAAAGGGGCACCTGGGTGGCTCAGTCAGCTAAGCATTTGCCTTCGGCTCAGGTCATGATCCCCAGGTTCTGAGCTTAAGCCCCACATTAGGGTTCTTGTTTGGTGGGAAGCCTGCTTCTCTCTTTCCTTCTGCCTGCCACTCCCCCTTCTTGTGATCTCTCTCTTTCTGTGTCAAATAAATAAATAACATATTTTTAAAAAATAAACAGGGAGACAAAACTGAGAATAAGGACAGAAGCAATAGCAGTTAGAGAGGAATATGGGTATTTGAAATAACTGCTGTGGGGAATAGAAGAAGGTGCCATGAGGAGAAGGAACTTGCTGGGAGTACTGAGGGCCCATTTAAAATTCCTGACCTTGAATTTACAGTGACACCAATCTGTGGAACTTAAGATCTTCTATAATAGCATTCCATGTGCTAAGTACTGGGATAGCAAAGGGATATTGTTGAAATCACTTAGGACTGAGGTTTTACCAGGTAAATTTGGTGGATGCTAGCAAGTGAGTGCTTGAAGTGATGGACCATGGAGTCTAAGTTAGGAAGGGAAGGAAGAAAATAAAGCCAGCAGAGGGCCAGTAGTTCAGTGCCTAGCACATAATACTCAGTAAGTATTTGTAGGTCACAAGTAAGTGAGGGAGCTTGTGAACTGGTTTTGTCAAGGTGTTCCAGGTAGCTTAGAGAAAGAGCTTGGGGATCAGAGGATAGCATGCCTGAATTTATGTTATTAGAGGTAGATTATTTCTGAGTATGATCATGAGATAAAGAAGGCATTGGAGTTAAGAAAGACGCATATGCAATGAGGTCACTATTGCAGAGCTTAGGATGGAGAGGAAGACCAAACTGGGTTGTGGCATGAGTCAGTGACTAAGACATAGTGGCAGGGGGACACAAGGTGGTGAGTGGAATGAACCAAGTGTCAGAGGAGCAGAGCTTTTTGTACCAGGACACCAACCCTACCCAAAGGACTGCCTGGAATTTAATCATTAGGAAGAGCTGGAGAGGAGACAAGGTCCTTCAGGGGTAGCCAGTAAGCCCAGAAGAGAAAAAAAACATTCATGGAAGAGGTAAAGGACGTAGAGAAATTTACTGACCAAGGAACAGGGGAAAGGTTTGGACAGAGAAGCAGTGGGAGGCTTTAAAAGAAGCACAAAATATGGAGGTAGAATATGGAAGAAGAAAAATGATGAGAAACTTATTAAATAATTGTCCTTGGGTTGTTGTTAATGTGAATGATAGTTTAAAGTTTCTTTCTTACACAGTCATTGCCAACATAAGAAGATTGCTTCAAGTTGTCTGGTTGCAAGTTGTCAGTGGAACCAAACTAAAAAATAACTCAAACTGCCCACAAAAGTAAAAGGAAATAAAGTAGTATCCTGTGAGAAAAGAAGTATTTCAGTGTAGTGAAAGAATTGATCAAGTGTAATCAAAGGATAAAAGCAAAATTAAATCTTAAATCTTTAGGCATTTCATTTAACTAACTTGTATTTAAAGTATTCTGAATTCTGATTTAAGAATTAATTACTCCTAGGCAAATTGTCACTGATATTATTTGTGTTTATCCTATTTTTTCTATATGCTTAGTTTAGAAAATGATTCATTTTAGTTCTAAGAATCTCCTATATTATATAAAACTATCCAAAACCTTAACATCATATTTATATAAATTTAATATGCATCTGAAGCCATGAAAAGCCAGAGGAAAGTACTTATGAAGCACATAATTCTCTTTGTAGAAATTTAAAGTGTTGTTTACAGTAAATTGTCTATCTCTGCGTCCTATAAAGCACAAAGTTATCTTTGGAATGTGTGACATAATTTTTGATGTTTTCCTTGTGGTTATTCTTTCAGATTCTTCCTTGTTTTAGAATAATATATGTGGGGACCAGTTGGCAAGTCACCTGTTTACATTGGGGGATGGAGGGATGATAAAGACATTCATACATCTTGGGCAGTAAATGTTTCTTAAAAGAATGATCTTATATATCCAATTCCTGAATAATTGACTGTCTTGAAAAAAATCCAAAAATCTTAATGGTATCATTTAGTTTGCTTGAGTACTTTCTAGTGGCAAAGCAGAGAAAGGGAACATAGTGAAACTTTTATAGATTCTTTAAGTGTCTAATAAAAGACACTTAAAGAGCATAGTGTTTTTCCATCGGTCCATTTGTTCTACCAAAGAAAACTTTATCGCAGAAACTACTAAAGTTACCCAACTAGACTGAGTAGAATAGAGGAGCCCCACCACTAACAAATCACAGTATTTCATTTGTTCATGTTTTCTTCTGGTCCTAGTTCGTGATACCAACGCTTTTCTCTGCTGTCGCTACTGAGTTGTAATTCTTTTTTTTTTTTTTTTTAAGATTTTATTTATTTATTTGACAGAAATCACAAGTAGATGGAGAGGCAGGCAGAGAGAGAGAGGGAAGCAGGCTCCCTGCTGAGCAGAGAGCCCGATGCGGGACTCGATCCCAGGACCCTGAGATCATGACCTGAGCCGAAGGCAGTGGCTTAACCCACTGAGCCACCCAGGCGCCCCCTGAGTTGTAATTCTGTTCTTTTCCCTCCTTAGTATTGTAGGTGTGTCGTTGTATTGGTCATTTTGTATGACTGTCTCCCATTCTATCAAATAATAGCTTCTAATCTTGTAGTTTTGGAATGTAAATGTTTTCATCTTAGCTGCTTCTAAATTTTTTTCCCCACACAATGTCAAAAAAACCCCAAAGCCCAAAACAATAAAATTTAACATGAAGTCCACATTATCTTGTTACTTTAGGTTTATAACCTTAAGACCCAGAGTTATGGTGGGTATATATCCCTGGAGAAACACACACATTCCCCTTCCCTCTCTGCCTGTGGTTAGAAACAGCTTCTTACATCCATTTCCTTCTAAGATCCTCTAAAAAAAGATCTTTTGGACCATTATGATTTATGTTTTTTGGTAATTTTGTCCAACTGGAAGTTTGTACTTCTTATGATTTTATTTAAAAAAAATGCCTTGTGGTGCCAGTATTTTGGGGAGGTCCTAGGATTGAACGAAAGCAGAACATTAAAATAGATGATGAGGTAATAACCACATATTTTATGTCTTTATGCTTGAGAATTTTCTTTTATTTTAATACTTGTTTTCAGTTATTCTATTACTCTTAATGACAACAAGATTGTCTCGGAAGTGTTTTATACCACTTGGAAAGGTTTATTATTCTTCAGAGGCAGTAAGGTATGAAACAATAAGGTATTCTTTGGTCCTACATTAGGCACCACAATAGCCGGAGCATCTCACTGGAGCTATTTTTAAATGTGTTTTCATTAGCAGTATCCATAGTTCCCTATTCCACATTTTAAACAATATTTGATATGTCAGTCATTTGCTTAGAAACTTTTTTAGAACGTGTATTACAAAATGATAGACAAAAACATTAATTGATGATGGTTTAATAAATAAGAGTGTGCAATTAGTGAATCTTTAAAAGACTGTTCTCCCATGGATGATTATTGTTGCAGAATTGAATACTTTAAGGCTTTAATTTTATACTTATCGCTAGATCATTATAACTAATTATTTTGACCATTTATTCAAATAATAAACCTCCAAGTCTGAATATTTATAGTGAAGAATGAGTTTGGAGAAAGAAGAATAATTATATGTCTCTGTCTCTCTGCTATTTTATTCTGCCTGCCATCAGAGTACAAAAATATACATCCACATCGTCTGTTTGTTGTATCGTATTCTTGGATCATACAGATTTAGTTACAATACACATACAGGTCACCCAGTGTTAGAAGACTGAAAAGAATGAAAGCTACGAACAAGGATGGATGAGCTATGCATTATGTAATGATAAAACAGGTGTTTGGGAAGATAAACAGTGTTCAGAAGCAGAGAAGATTTAAATACTTCTGCATCTCTAATTACTTTACTCTGGTTATTAGACAAAAAAACAAATAGCTTTCAAATGAAATCTAAACTTTCTGTAGTATAATTAAAATACAGAATGTTGAATAGTTCTAACTTTGTTTCCTTTTTTTCAGAAAGGCAAACTTTATGCATGGGAGAAAAAAAGGAAACTTTTTAAAGAAACTTTGTTCCAAGTGACATTTTATAAAATTAATTCCATTCCTATTATGGTGCTTTTGATAGCACTATAGAATTGGTTAGCATTGGTTGTAAATTATTTTGCATGTGCTTCCCAGAACCACACATACAAAGCTGAGCAGTCTAGGGGGTGAGGATGCTAACATATTATCTATTTTTGTTTATAGGACGGTGAACTTTGACATAATAAAATACTTGTATGATTTCTTGTGAAAACAAGCTTCAAAGCCATATGGACACTGTGACAATGACTAAGCCAAGCTGTGTTCATCCAACTACTTAGCTGGCCAGGGAGAGGAGTTCTTTGGCTCTATTGGATTTGTCCAGACAGGTGCTGGCCCAGCATGGAATCTGATGAAAATACTCTGATTGGTCTGGGTGGATGTGAGCAGAAGACTATTTACCAGGGACCCTGGAGTATTTGGAAGCAACGTGTTAATTATAAACAGCAGGGTTTGAGCACAATCTGTTCTACTCTTAATGATGTTATCTTAACACTGAAATTGCCTGAAACCCATTTACTTAGGACTACATTTTGCTCTGTGAACTATCCCCTGCGCTTTGAACGTGCCAGCAGCCCTTGTATATAAGCCCAGTCTTTTCACTTCCTCTCCACAGGAGCCTCTGCAGTTGCTTGCCAAAGCAGATTTTCCTAAGGCCACCGTTTTAAAAGATCATAGTTGCAAAATATAATAAATAGAAGTTGATTTTTTTTAAAAAATCCAAGCTTGTGTATGCTTATTCCTCACCCTGATTTTCTCACAACCACAAGGTAGTTTGATCAGATATAGGCCAGCTTTCCATCTCTAAGCCTGCTTCATATCTGTGGTATGCTCGTGTGCGATTTTTCTGGTCACTCTTGCAATTAACCACCCAGTCTAGCTTTTTAATCTGCCTGATAGTTTTCTTTTCCTTTTTTAATCATTGGCCTTTAAGAGTTCCACAATAAAATGTTTTCCTGTTATATCGGTTATGAACCTTGGGTCTGGTTTTCTTTTCATATTTTTGAAGAAGAGTTCCATTAACAGTTGAATACTAAAAATTGTTCTCAGCAGATTTAAAGTGCTTAATTACAGAGCCTAGTTTACATGTCAGGGGCATTTTATTCTTTCATTCCTTTTTTGAAAAAAAATTCTCCCAACATACACTGCCAGGTAGGAAGCCTTTTCGTGTAGTTATTGTCTGCCACATTCTGGATCAAGGAAGACAAGCAGTTGTGAGCTTGCATTTGTTTAGAGGTAATGAGTCGGGGAGCAGGAATGGACTTCCTGTTTGCCTCCCAAAGGATGGCATCCGCCCTCACCCTACAACTCTTGCCCCACAGAAGGCGGTGAAATTTTGTGTTCCAGAAGATGTTTGGAGAAACCAGAACCAGGGGAAAGCCATGTGTGTTGTGATTTCAGGCTTAGGTTTCCTGCCTGTAAAAATCCAGGTGTCCTTAAAGTGGAAAGCAGTGTGGGTAGCAGATTCAATGAGGAGCAATGCCACTTGGGGGAGTTTTCAGCCTCTCATAGTTGGCTATGAAGTGGCAGGTCTGCTGTGCAGCCTTCTTGGATAGGCTGGAACCAATCTGCATTTTGAGGGAAGAACTCTGGAATGTCAGAAGGAGAAGAGATCGCCAAATGGGGCACAGGAGTGAAGGACGGAAAGGAGACAAAGTACAGTGTACTTGTAATGGAAGTAATTCTCCATGCCTGCTGACCACCTGTCCCCTGCCCAGGACCTTGCCTGTCCTGTCCTGCCACACCAGGTGCCACCAGGCCCATGTGTGGCTTCCCTACAGGAGACCTTGTAACCAGATTTTCCCTGCTCCTTACTGGACCATAAGAACTTCTCTGTTTGTAATTCCCTTTCTAATGGCTTGCTAAATGACTCACTAACTAATTTGATTAATTTATTTAAATGAAGGCTAACAGAGCTTAATATGGGTATTAGCATTTTAACAAGGGTCATCTGCAAATGAATTCTGTAATGGGAAGAAAGGAATCTCCAATTACAAGAAGGAATCTAATGGTGAGAATTACGGCTGGCTGATGGGCCAGCTATTTCCATTAAGAGAGGCGATGCCTTGGGAATGGAAATTGGTGTAGCCACTATGGAAAGCCGTATGGAGTTTCCTCAAAAAATTAAAAATAGAGCCACCATATGATCCAGCAATTCTACTTCTGGCAATTTATCTGAAGAAAGTGAAAAACTAATTTGAAAAGGTAGATGTACCAGTGTGTTCACTGCATTATTTCCAGTAGCCAGGATATGGAAGCAACCCAAGTGTCCATCGATGGATGAACGGATAAAGATGTGGTACCTATATGTAGTGGAGTACTATTTAGTCATAAAAAAGGATGAAATCTTGCTATTTGCAGCTGTGTGTACAGGCCTTGAGGATGTTACATGAAGTGAAATTAGAGCAAGACAAATACTTTGATTTCAGTTATATGTGAAATAGAAATGACAAAAATGAAACCAAACTCCTAGATACAGAGAGCATCCTGATGGCTGCCACCAGGGAAGGTTATTCAGTGTGGTGGGTAGGGGGTAAAATGGGTAAAGAAAGTCAAGAGGTACAAACTTCCAGTTATAAAACAAATAAGTCATGGAAGTAATATTATGCAGCATGGTAACCACAGTCAATAATACTGTGTTGCATATTGAAAAGTTTCTATAAGAGACTGATCTTTAAAGTTCTCATCATAGGAAAAGAATGTAACTTTTTTCAACCCTAATTGTAAATATAGTTTATAAATATATGGTTTATAAACATCTTAAGGGTACCTGGGTGGCTTAGGTCATGATTTTAGCTCACGTCATGATCTCAGGGTCCTGGGATTTAGCCTTTCCTTGGCCTTCCCACTCAGTGGGGAGTCTGCTTGAAATTCTTTTCCTCCCCCTCTGCCACTCTTCCATCCTTCCCCCAGCTCGTGTGTTTGTTCTCTCTCACTCTCTCTCTCTCTCTCCCCAAATACATAAAATCTTTAAACATCTTAATTTCTAACACCAGACATGATAAAAATATATGAAATATGTTGAAATTAATCAGGAAATCTTTTTTTTTTGTTATGCAATTAACGTTCTGGTGCATCATTTGTAAAAAGAGAGGAGGCACTCAAATTATGCTCCCCAAGTATTCTACCTAGATCTAAAAAATGATTTAGGTGGTAGAAGAAGAAGGATTGCATGCTGTGGGGTTTTAGATTTTTTCATATATGGTTGACCATTTGAAAAATATTTTCTTTCAATTACTGTGACTTAGGTGTATACCTAGTTAGGTGGAGATCATATGCCCTCTTGTCTCTTACTTTCAAGTTAGTTTTAATTCTGCAGTCAGTCTTCATTGCTGAAGCAATTACTTTTCATTAATTCTGGAAGGGATTCTGATCCAACAAGCCTATGCTCATTAAGCCCTGAAGTCAGAAAGGGGTCAGGGTTCTAGCTAAGAGTTAGGAGTTGGGGCTCTGGAGTCAGACTATCTTGGATCAAATATCAACTATATGTCTACAAGCTGTGTGACCTTAGGCAAGTTGAATCTGTCTGTGCATCTCTTTTCAAACCTGTACAGTGGAGAGTAGAACTTACCTCCTGGAGTAGTTTAGAAGATTAAGTAAGTTGATATATGGGAAGCAGTATAATTCTCAGCCAGGGGGCAGTTTTTCCCACCAGGTGATATTTAGCAATTTCTGGATACATTTTGGTCCCAGCTATGGGATGTGTGGAGGGATGGGGTACTGCTAAACACCTTATGTGCCTGCCCCACAACAGAATTATCTTGTTCAAAATGTCAGTAGTGCTGAGGCTGAGAAACCTGATCCAAGGTTCTCAGGTTCTTACCTGGCATAGTAAGTGCTCAGTAAATGTTGGCTGTTACGAACATGAAATATTTGTGGCCTAGAAAGCAGGTAAGTGAGGGAATGTAGAAACGTTCCAACTAGAAAG
This sequence comes from Mustela erminea, assembly GCF_009829155.1. Classification (NCBI taxonomy): domain Eukaryota; kingdom Metazoa; phylum Chordata; class Mammalia; order Carnivora; family Mustelidae; genus Mustela; species Mustela erminea. Next base: position 86,337,216 of record NC_045624.1, on the reverse strand, counting down.
GAAAGAGGTACTCTTACCCAACCACACCTAAGGAAGGTATCTCTTGTTTCAGATTTTGGAATTATGCAAATGGACACAGGACCTTGGATTTTTATTTTGAAATTGAAGGATTATCTACTGGGTTCTTTTTCATGCACGGCTTTCAGTATTTGTTTTTCAAGATTTTGTCCAATAGTGAAAAGCATGTGCTGAGAGTGACCAAATCAGAGAAAGGTGGGATGGTAGAGCAATGGGTGGTTTACCTCCAACGGATTTAGTTAACCCACGACTGTTTAATGTAATTAAGGTGTCTGGAGCATGGAAAATGGGCGTCAGAAGCAGCCTCTTTAGTCCCTTCAAGGTGTGCACCGCTGCTCATACTATGCAGAGAAAAGTAATGCACCAAGTCCAGGGATAGTGCATCCCTTGTCACACAAAGTCCTAAGTCTCTAAATAGTATCTGGAAGGCAGCAGCTGCCCCTGTGTGTGCAATTAGGGCTATAATAGTGTCCTCTAGTGCTACCTCAAGACTCACACTATTTGTGTGTCATAATTGTTTGCATTTTATGCCTTTAGCCATGAGCAAAGACTTGGAAGTAATTAGACCAGAGGTTGATATTATTCAGCTTCATCCCCTACATTTTGAAAGCTTCATCTGCTACAAAGTGGGACTGTCTATCATATGTAAATAGTTTAGATAATTTTGCATGTAATTTCAGTCTGCTGACACATTTTGCTTTCAAAAATGCTTAGTAGAGCTCAAAAAAATTCTTTCCTATCAAGATACCAACATTTCACTCAAATTTGCTATTAAGTGCCCTGAATACACAGTTAGTGTTCATTTTCCAGCAGTGGCACATTCATGAAGCACAGTATGAGAAGGAGAAATTTGGTAGAGCAGAGAAAATTATAATCAATTCATTCATTTAACTGCATGTTGATGCACAGTAATGATGGGAATTTTAGAAGGCATTCAACTGTTTGAGTAAATAGTGGTAGCTTTGGCATGAGGAAAGTCTGGATTTTAGAGATCTTTAGTGAAGATCTGCTGGGGTTTTGGATGAACCACAAACCTTTTCATTGGTCTTTGAAGGAGTTGAGAGTCTGATTTAATGGCATTTTCCATACAAATATTGAATATTCATCCAAAAAAATACTAAGTACTAGCTCTGTGTCCGGCTTTGTGTTGGTGGGGAAGGAGAGACAGCAGTGGTCACAGGAGTCAATATCTGTCCTGGACAACCAGTGCTCTGAGCATCGGTAGAGTTATTCCATGAGACAGGAAATCTTGGCGGAAGGACTAGATCTGTGGGATGAGGAGGATAATGAGTTCAATTTGAACATGTTGCCATTGAGATGCTTAATCAGGTGGAAGTGTAAAGTAGGTAGTTCCATCTACGTTTGAGATCTGAGTTACAGTCAAGTATAAATGTAAAGGTCATCAAAATAGAGGGGGCTTTTTAGTGAGTTAGAGGTCTTAGTTCTTAAAGTCTTGTCCTTGACATGGTGAGGAAGAAACCATTTGGAAGTGAGTTGAAGAAAATAAATAGAAAGTGCCTATAGCTATTGCCGTTCAGCCCACCACAGAACTGCAGGTTAAATTTATTTTTTTCAAGTAACAATACTTCACTGTTCATATACACCCCATTCTCTCCAGTATGTGAAGTGGCAGCGAAAGAGACATGCGCTAAGTCCCATTTAGTATCTGGTCCCAAAATGAAAAATCAGACCCACTTAGAGTCTGTCTTCTGTGGAGAACTTAGTTCCAAACATTTCATCACTTTGGGCTGACTCTCACAATAAGAGAGGTGTTGCTGTGGCTCAGGTGTGCCCTGGAATTTCTGAGACCGAAGTTTTCGCCATCCTTCATGGGACTCATCCAGCTAGAAATGAAGAAAGCCTCAGAGGAACTGAGATGTACCAACCCCATACACACCCAGGAGGAAGGAAGCTGAAATAGAAACCTCTGCTACTACATCAGTCTTTTTTTAATCGAACAACGTTGACTAACTGAAGACTTGTCATCGAGTGGGTGGAAAGACGTGAGAAAGAGCCACGTGTCTTGGATAAAACAGGCAGCTGCTATGAATGCCTTTGAGTGTAAAAATATTAAGCTGAAGTGACCTACAGAGAAAGGAATTAAGTAGATCTAAGAAACTACATTTTTTAATTGTGATATTATAACTAAAAGTTATATGGGAGAAATGAAACGTGTGCCAGTAAAAAAGAAAGTGTCTTAGACTACAAGAATAGGAAGGCCATGAGAGAAACCTCCAGCTGAGGTAGGAATGAAACTTTGGAACTGTTGAACGGAAGAGGATACTGTCCACAGCTCCCTGCAGCATGGGCTGGTTGCCTGAATTTCATTTATGATCTAGGTTAGACCGGAAAGAAATTAAGAAGGAGAGAATGTGAAAAGACCTCCACCCTCAAAGAGAAAAAGCTTTCAAACGTGTCTTTCATAATGCTGCTATATAGAGAGAATCTGTCTCTATTATAAAAGGAACACAAGTTTACTGCAAAAATTGGAGGCAGTCATGAAGAAGTAAAAATCAGCAGTTAGCAACATTCAGAGATTATCTCTGTAAGTCACCGTTGCGTATATTTACTTATGGTTGCTATATTCTCGTAATTTAAAGAAAACCCATAATCGTGTCTTTTATACTGGGAAAGAAAGGACAGGTCACGAGGAGACTAGTGGTGCTCACGGAGACCTGTAAAGTATGCTCAGTGGGACTTGAGATCAGAGCATCACCAAAACTGTTTAGAGTGACAACAGGTTTTTGTTTTTGTTTTTTTTTAAGATTTTATTTATTTATTTGTCAGAGAGAAAGAGAGAGAGAGAGTGAGCACAGGCAGACAGTGGCAGAGGGAGAAGCAGGCTCCCTGCTGAGCAAGGACTCTGATATGGGACTCGATCCCAGGACACTGGGATCATGACCTGAGCCGAAGGCAGCCGCTTAAGCAACTGAGCCACCCAGGCGTCCCAAGAGTGACAACAGTTTTTCAAAAAACAATTTATAGGGGCACCTGGGTGGCTCAGGAGGTTAAAGCCTCTGCCTTCAGCTCGGGTCATGATCTCAGGGTCCTGGGATCGAGCCCCGCATCGGGCTCTCTGCTCAGCCAGGAGCCTGCTCCCCCCTCCCCCTCTGCCTGCCTCTCTGACTCCTTGTGATCTCTCTCTCTCTCTGTCAAATAAATACATAAATCTTAAAAAAAATAATTTATATACAAGTAGTTGAAGTGTGAAACCACATCAATATCATGAAAAGTTAGTATCTCAAAAGATACAGCATCAAAAACCAATTCTCAAACATGTATGACCAATATGTCTCTTTTAACAGAATCGCTTCTTTAAAAATGCTTATCCTGTTACTAAAAGGGGAAAGAGAACAAAAGAAACACTAGAGTGGAGGAAGAGAGAGAAGAGAACTTGAAGGATGGAAGGAAGAGGGCAGTGAAGCAGACGCTCACTTGTACAAACGTGAACCACAAGAGACACGAAATGGGACGTTCCTGCTAATCTACCGCCGGAAAACAAACCACTCCAAACTTCACAGCCTCAAAATGACAATCATTCCTTTTCCTGCAGTTTGGGCAGGGCACGGCTCCTGGAGCAGTTTGAGAGGAGTCGAGGCGGCACGGAGGCGGGCTCCTGTTGTCTGGAGACAGACGCTGGCTGACAGCTCTCATCCCTCTGTATGTTTTCTCATTTCCTAGCGTCGTCACTTTGGCCGCCTTGTGATCAAGGCGTGCTTATATTTAAAGGGAAGGGAATTCGCCCCACCTCTCCTAATAGGAAGGGTAGCAAAGAATTTGCCAACATGCTTTAAATCACTACACAAAACATAACAGACTGAAAATAACATTATGGAACGCAGATGGAGTATACTTTATGTCCTCTCAAAATCTGAATCTATGCGGGAGGGACTGCTGGTTGCCCTCCCACTCCTGCCAGGTGTCTCCCCTGCCTTCCACAGCACGGGAGCCCTGGCTGCAAAGAGGCCAGTGTAGTTGGGGCACAGGGAGCAAAGGCACCTATGGTGGGAGGTGGGAGCAGAGTGGTAATGACCTCGTCCCGTGTGGCCTGGCAGGGCACTGAAGGACCCGGTTATTGTTCTGTCTGAGATGGGAGAGCCTTGAGCAGGGAGTCACATGATCTGGCTTAGGTTTCTGAAAAGGATCACTGAATGCTACACTGTTAATAGGCCATAGAAGCAGGATAGCAGGCTATTGAAATAATCCAAGTGAGAGATAATCATGGCTCAGGTAAGAGTGTTAACAGCAGAGGTGGTGAGAAGTTGTCAGATGCAGGATAGAATAGGAAAGAAATATATGCAAGACTTGCTAAGTAATTGGAGATCAGTTGTGAAAGAGTCAAGGATGACTCCAGGGTTTTTGACACGAATGTGTGGAAGTTTGGAGGGGAGAAAAGATGAGGGTTTCAAGTGTGGATGTGACCAGTTGGAAATTTCTATTAGGAATCTAAGAGGAGATGTCATGGAGGCAGTTAGGTAGATATGTCTGGAGTTCAGGATAAAAACCCAGGCTGGAAATGTGAACATGGGGGTTGTCAGTGTCCAAGTGAAAGCACATAGGGGAAATGTGTATATAAAGGAAATATGGTCACCTCTTCTGGGTTAGAAAATTTCTGGTTCACTGGATGAGGTAACCCCGACTTCTTGGCGGAGTTGCTGCTAAACTGAAAGGAACCTTTGGTCAGCCTTCCCTGTGTCTTCCTGTAGGATGCATGATACAGTTACAGCTTCCTTTGTTTAAATACTGAAATTTCACATGCTAACTTTTAACCTAAAATTTCAAATGGTCATTGCAATATTAATAAGAAAATGACAGGAAAGTCACAAGTGGGTCGTAGGTTTAAGTATAACAACATATACCGTGCCCAGCCTGGACAAAATGGCCTCTAAATAATGAGTTCATAGATTAAATATGCTAATTAAATCTCAAATGCCCATTGTTTTAAAGTTGTTCCTATTACTACACATTTACTTTCTCTCCATATCAGAAATAAGATCATATGAAGAATTTCTGCATTATATCTAAAGTTCCTTGTAAATGGATCTAAGTATGGAATATTTGGTTATTAGTACCTATTTTTTTTTCCTGGAAATATCCATCCATCTTTTGTTATATATATATTTTTTTATTCTAATCATGATAAATCCACCACTGACTCCCACTTGAAAGGGGACATGCTTGGAGTTGTGGCTCAAGATGTTGGGTTGGTTTACGGTGCCTGGGTGGCTCAGTTAAGTGTCTGCATTTGGCTCAGGTCATGATCCCAGGGTCCTGGCACTGAGCCCCGCATCAAGCTCCTTGCTCAGCAGGGAGCCTGCTTCTCCCTCTCCCTCTGTAGCTTCCCCCTGCTTATGCTCTCTCATGCTCTCTCTGTTTCTCTCTCTCAAATAAATAAATCTTAAAAAAAAAAAAAAAAAAAAAAAAGATGCTGGGTTGGTTTATCTTGGTTTTCCCTAATTGCAATTGTGACCAGTGGTGCTCATTAGCAAGACAGTTATAGGAGGCAGTTTACCCATCCATGAAACATGATGCTAGGGTCAGGCTCATATAATATTTGAAATTATAAATATGGTTCCATCATCTCACACAATAATTCAGAGCCACCTACCTGAGTAAGGAAGATGAAGATGAAAGTACCGGGGTTATTAGACATATACTGACCTTTGAGACAGAGATTGATTTTTCTTTTCCTCTTTTGCTTTTCACTGTTAAAACCGTGTGATTATAAGAATATCAACTGGACATTTGTATGGCCGGACCTGTAATAGACAATTCACAATCATCATCTCTAATGCTGATATGGTTTGGATGAAAAAGATGAATTCACTGAGGAGCTGACCCTAGAATGCCTCTTGGAGAAGAAAATACATTTTGAGCAGCTAGGAGCCCAGTACAGGAAAGAAGCAGCAGAAAGAGCAGAGGATGACACTCTGGGAAGAAGTTCATGGAAAGAAGTAAGGCAACAGAAACATGGCTAAACCCTTTTGCATTTAAAAAAAAATACATATTTTTGCTGTCAAGGATCAGGGCAAGATGATACACAAAAGGAGTCTTTAAGCTGGGCCACTGTACAGGTGATACAGCCAAAGAGAAATTTTAAGTTATTGCTTTACAATTCAAGCTGTGACCATTTTGTGCAACCCTTAAACTTCTGTAACAGTCTGTTGCATGCAACAGCCATGTTTTGGAGATCATCAAAAAGAAGCTGTTTCCTACTAATGGGTTGACACTAGAGTAAACTTCTTTTAAAGGACACCAGGTGGAAATCACAAAGATAGCTGACATTAAAAATTGGTTAGAGGGACACCTGGGTGGCTCAGTGGGTTAAATCCTCTGCCTTCGGCTTGGGTCATGATGCTAGGGTCCTGGGATCGAGCCCTGCATCGGGCTCTCTGCTCATCAGGGAACCTGCTTCCCTCTCTCTCTCTCTGCCTGCCTCTCTGCCTACTTGTGTTCTCTGTCTGCCAAATAAATAAATAAAATCTTTTTAAAAAATTGTTTAGAAGTGGCCATGAGAATTTAAGTTTCAAACCTCTTTCCTCCATTCAAGGAATTCAGACACATCTTGGGTGTGACAATCCCAAGCCAAAAGCATCACATGCTTATTTCCTCACCCTATCTATCTGTTTCTCTGTTTATTTTTTTAAAGATTTTATTTATTTGAAAGAGAGAGCAAGCATGAGGAGGGAGGAGGGGCAGAGGGAGAGGGAGAAGACTCCCTGCTGAGCAGGGAGCCCAATGCAGGGCTCAGTCCCGGGACCCTGACTGAGATCATGACCTGAGCCAAAGGCAGAAGCTTAACTGATTGAGTCACCCAGGCACCCCAGTGTTTATATTTTGAAATTCACTTAGCTTTTGAGCCCTCACTTCTGTGACAGTAGAGACTAACTAGCCAATTCAAGATTAACTCAGCCTCTTCCAGTTTAAACTCAGCTCCTTGGATTGTTTTCCACTCCCTCCATTGATATTCATTAGGCCCATGCATAATCTTACTCTCTGCTATTCCTGAACATGATTCAGCGTATCCTCTACCTGTGGATGCAGAAGATCCTCAGTCTGTGCCCACTCTCCTATGTCCCTCTACCTGCCTTTTCCATTGACTGTTTTAGTCTTCTGAGTCTGACTGGAACCTTCCATGTTGCTACTTCTCACTCCTCATGAAGTGGGCTACCACTCAAACTGTCCACTGGGAGGATTTCAGCTCGCTAGCGGCTTTCACTCCCACTGAGTAGAGCTCTAGTGCAACCACAGTTTTTAACTTGGCACCCACATACAGAGTTTACCCATCCATGAAACAAAACCGGTCTTGTGCTTTCTTCACAAGTTTATCATGGGGGAAACCACCCATGAAGCTATAGGTGTGAGCTGAGGGAGAGGCATTGGTGCCATAGTGGACCCGGGCCACTTGTTCCTGCAGCTTTCCTATGTTCTCTGGACCTGTTTGAGATTGACCACCATTTTATCACTTCCATCGTAAAATGCATAGCTGCATGTGAATTGGTGGGTCTGAGAGTACAGTTCATCGGACACCTGATATCCCATGGTGAGCTCCTCTCCTTCTACCAAGGCACTAGATCATCCCAAGAGTTGTTGGCTTGAGCCCTGAAAGGGACTTAGCTATTGGAGCTTGCCAGAGGCTCCATACAACATCCGCACCGATCTCTATTATGGGATGCTGGGTTGTATGGCCCAGGAGACAGGGTTGCTTCTACTGAAGTCTAGATCCTCTATAATTCTCTTTCTTGCTCTGCTCCCCATTCAAAAATAGTAGCCCTTCCTGCCACTGGTAAATGGGTAGAAATGGTCTACGTTGCCCCCAGAACCTGAAGAAGCATTGCATTGTATTTCTTTGGTAGCAACAGAAGATACAAGTATGATAGCTTTAAATTTACTCTTTTTTTTTTTTTTTTTTTTGAGAGGGAGAATTGGGGAGGAAGGGCAGAGGAAGAGGGAGAGAGAGAATCTTAAGCAGATTCCACACCCAGCACAGAGCCTGACATGGGGCTCGATCTCACGACTGTGAAATTATGACCTGAGCTGAGATCAAGAGTCAGATGCTTAACCAACTGAGCCATTTACTTTGGCTTCCATTTACTTTGGAAGGGATGTCACACGGTATCCCAGAACACCATCAGTTCCCTGAAACTTCACTGATGTGGAAGACTTCTGAATCATCTTGAGGATCTCCCATCCAGCACATGAAGGACTTGTGTTGTCATACCAAGGCATCCAGCTTCCTTGCAAGTTCTTGCTGGGTTGGCCCAATTAATACCATATTACCCAATACAATAAACCAATATTATGTTCTATGTGATATCCAGATGCTTCAGGGCCCATTGGCTATGTTGCAAGAGCAGGAGAATTAGCACAATTCTGGAGTAAGATCATGAATGTTTATAGTTGTCCCTCATAGGTGAATGATAAATGCATGTGATACTTCTTCCTGATAGGTATTGAAAAACATCTGTGTGGGGGCGCCTGGGTGGCTCAGTGGGTTAAAGCCTCTGCCTTCGGCTCAGGTCATGATCCCAGGGTCCTGCTCAGCAGGGAGCCTGCTTCTCCCTCTCTCTCTGCCTGCTTCTCTGCCTACTTGTGATCTCTGTCTGTCAAATTAATAAATAAAATCTTAAAAAAAAAATCTGTGTGCTAGACGAAAAACTGTATATAGGGACTTTAAGCTTCTGTTTAGAAAATGAGAGCATTTTCTGTAGAAAATGAGAGCATTCCTAACCTTATATCACGAAAAGTCTGCAAAATCATGACTTCTCATGAGCCCGTCAAATAAGGAGGTACAGAGCCACCAACTAGCTTAAAATCTAAAGAAAGAGAGGTGACTTGAAATCAAAGAAAAATGGAACCTGAATCTGAGTGTCATATAAGCTGGTAAGATTCTGGGCCAGATGCTGAGTGTCATATAAGCTGGTAAGAAGAATTCAGCTAAAATTTTTAACAAATTACTAAAGACAGTGTGGGCTGAGTATAGAATTCCTGGGAGTTGCAGACACAAGGAGAATTTGCATACATTCACAAGCTCTTGGCCAAGTGTTCACAGAATTGGTGGACGAGAGACTGAAGAAATCCTTCTTCATAGCACCAACCTGGGGCAGGGAGTAGCAGCTGCTGTGGAAAGGCATGAAGCCTCCCTCATATATTGCTTTCCTATAACTCCATGAAAAAAAAGACATAAACCACTGGCCACTGGTGGAAAGGCAGCAAGCCCAATAATCTTTAAGGGCACACTGCAGCTAGGGGAAAGAAACAGAAAAAAAATCTCTCAATCAGATTAGCAAAATTGATAAGCCTGTAGTCAAGCTAACCAAGAAAGAGAGAGAAGACACAGATTACTGTAAGAAAAGGCATAACCACTGATCCCACAGCCTTTAAAAGGATAAAGGAGAATATTATAAACAATTCTTTGCTCACAAATTTGATTATTTAAATGAAAAGGGCCAGTTCCTTATAAAACATAGACTATCAATACAAGAAGTAGATAACCTGAATAGCCATATCCTTCACTAGTAATTCTAATGATTATTTAAGGAGAAATAATAGTCTAGTCTGTACAAACTCAGAAAATAGAAGACATGATAATACTTTCCAACTCATTTTAGAAGGTCAGCATAACTCTGATATAAAACCAAAAACATAACAAGAAATTTGCAGACCACTATCCCTTGTAAGAGAGACAAAAAATTCTTAGCAAAATATTAATGAGTCAAACCAGTAAATATATAAAAATGACTATACATCATGATGAAGTGGAGTTTTCTGAGAAACATAAGACTAACTTAACACTCAAAATCGGTCAATATAATTCATCATGTCAATAGATTAAAGAAAAGCACATGATTATTTTAATAGTTGCAGAAAATCATTTGACAAAATCCAGCATCCATTGATGACTTAAAAAAACAACTCCATGTGAGTGAGAAATTAAAGAGAAGTTTTTCTACTTGATAAAGGGCACTTGTGAAAAACCTATAGCTAACATCATACTTAATGTTGAAAGATCTAATGTTTTCCTCCTAACGCTACAAATAAGGCAAAGATGTCTACCTTCACCCCTCCTATAATACCCTCATCATTCCTATTAAATATAATGTTAATAAACAAATTAAATATACTGGGGATTCCAGCCCACGTAATAACAGAGGAAAAGGAAATAAAAATCATGCAGATTGAAAAAGAAGAAATTAAGTTGTCAGTATTTGCAGAGACCTTTTATGTAGGAAATCCCAAAGCATCTACAAAAAATCTTTGAGGACTCGTAACTGAATTTAGCAGTCAAAAATTCAGTATAACTTTGACTCCCTAAAAACTTAATTACTAAATAACCTACTGTTGACTAGAGGACTTAACAATAACATAAACAGTTGAGTAACACATAATTTGTATGTCATATATATTATGTGCTATAATCTTTTTTTTTCAATTCATCCTTTTTCTTAAAATTTAATTTAATTTTTTTTCAGTGTTCCAAAATTCATTGTTTATGCACCACACCCAGTGCCCCATGCAATACATGCCCTCCATAATACCCACCACCAGGCTCACCCAACCCCCTGCACACTCCCCACCGCCAAAACCCTTAGTTTGTTCCTCAGAGTCTATCATCTCTCATGGCTTGTCTCCTCCTCCAATAAATAAGCTAGGCAAAAAGAAAATGTTATTAAGAAAAATCATAAGGAAGAGAAGATAGATTTACAGAACTATGTTATGTTTATTGAAAAAAATCCACATATAAGTGGACCCATGGAGTTCAAACTTGTGCTATTCAAGGGTCAACTGTATACTGTGTTCATAAATGGAAAGACTCAATATTGTTAAGATGTCAGTCCTCCCCAAATTTATATATAAATTCAATGCAATAACATTCAAAATCCCAGTGAAATTTTTTTGTTGTAAAAATTGACAAAGCTGATTATAAAATTTATATGGAAATGCAAAGAAAATAGAATACTCAAATTTTTAAAAAGGAGAAAAAATTGGAGAATTTACATGAATAGATTTCAAGTATTTATACTTAGGTCAATGAAACATAATAGAGACTCCAGAAATATACATTGTATATATTATAAATTATAAATAGATTAGAGATAGATGATAGATATCAATTGATGTTTGACAGAGGTGCCAAGATAATTCAGTGGAGAAAGGATAGTCTTTTCTATTAATGATGCTGGAACAATTGGACATCCATACAGACACAAAAAGAACCTTGATACACAGCTTGAATCATGTATAAAAATTAATTCAAAATGTATTGTAAATCTAAACTTAAAGCCTAAACTATAAGACTCTCAAAGGAAACAAGAAGATCTTTGTGATCTTGGGTTAGGTCAAGGTTTATTAGGATGCAAAAATCACAGAACACATAAGGGAAAAATGATGTCATTCTTCATCAAAAGTAAAACTTTTCTTCAAAAGACACTGTTGAGACACTGTTGACAAAATGAAAAGACAAGCAACAGATTGGGAGATCGTATTGGCAAAACACACAAGGTTGGTATCCAGAATATATAAAGAACTCATGCAACTTAATAAAATAAACAATCCATTAAAAATTTGAGAAAAGATTTCAACAGACACCTTTATCAAAAAATACATAAAGTGGGTAGGAGACACATGAAAGATACTCAACATCATTAATCAGGAGAAATATGCATATTAAAACACTACATTCAAATTAGATTATCAAGAGATAGCAAACAAACAGACAACAACAAAACAAAAATAACAAGTGCCAGCAAGGGTTCAGAGCGACCAGAAAAAACTCTCTTATGTTGTTGATGTTGGTGGGAATGCCAAATGGTAGCTGCTTAGGAAAACTCTGCTTGTTTCGTAAAAACTTAAACACACACTTACCACACAATCTAGCAATCCTCCCAAGATTTTGTTTAAGAGAGATGAAAACCTTTTTCCAACAAAAACAAAATAAACACAACTATATTTGAATGTTTCTAGTGGTTTTATTCATAATAGCAAAACAAAGAAAAAGCAGAAATCAAGAGGGGAAAAGAAAACACTAGGTTTATGTTCCCCATTTAAAGGAATTCTGCTACATTTTCAACAACCCTGCAAGGGAGATACTCTTCTTTCTTCTAATCAATAAAGAAACCAAAGCTTTGGAGGGCTTAATAGTTATTTCCTCTAAAAAGGAGATTAAGAGGTATAAACCTCAGTTATGAAATAATTAAGTCATGGAGACGAAAAGTGAGCAGAGGAGGACTATAGTCCGTCGTGGTGTAATAACGCGGTATGGTGACAAGATGGTGACTAAGTCTACCATGGTGAGCACTGAGTAATGTACAGAATTGTTGAATCCGTATGTTGCACATCTGAAACTAGTATAGAATTGTATTTTAATCATACTTCAATTAAAAATATGGTGGGGACAAACCTGCAACAGGGACACCCCCACACCTCTCAAAAAGAAGAAAAAGCTATTCCAAGGCATAGCTAATAAGATACAGAGCCAGGTTTCAAACCCAAGCCATTCTGTACACCATTAGAGTCTGGCTATAGTTTTGATGAGGCTGGGTTGATTGATATAATTTCAATACCACGTGCTCTAGAAACTGTGTATGTCCCGGGTTGAGTCTTTGAGATAAGCCTTGGAACTCTAGTTCATGGGAATGTCAACACCACAGATGTCAATTTCAGGGTCTCTTAGTTCACCTTTGCCAAATACGAGTCAGCATATCTGCATGAAGTTGTATTCTAGGGGGCCTCAACGTGTTCGTGTTCCTCATTTGAAGGCTTACCCCTGAGTAGCTCAGAGAGGGTGTACAGACAGGAAGTTCCTGTGTGGGGAAGATGTGTCTTGTCTCCCTCCTTGCTCTTGGGTCATGGTGAGGGGCTACCACCGGAGCTGGTGCCTCTGCCCCCCCGCCCCAGTCAATCTCAGCTGGGTTTCAGTCTTCTTGTAAATCAGGAGCAGCCAGTGGGGTTCAGTTGTCAAGGGAATCTGACTGTTTTAAAGGCTGGTGGGGAGAGGAAAAAAATGCACCGCGTGTAACACGTTACTTTAAAAATCTACGACTTGTGACACTGAGTCAATGTGACGGACTTATTAAGAACACAGCAAGGGTTGAAAAATTATGTCCTGAACATCCCGGCCTTGTATCTGTAAATTCACAAACTTACTGAACGAGAAAAATCATTGCAGGTCTATTTCAAAATAAAGTCATCTGGGAAAAAAGCCTTTCCCAAACTGGTTTTTATAAACGAATACATCTCAAAGTGTATGGATTAAAATATTAAACCCATAAAAGGACAATTCAGTAGTAGCGCCCTCAAGAATAAGGAGTGTTCAGTGGAGGCTGGGGCTTAGGTCAGGACTCGTGTGGGAACTAGGTCTGTACATGGGCTCTTTCGGATGAATGGAAGATTCATAGCATTTGATAATTATTCTGGCTGCAAATTAGTGTCAGGAGCAGTGAAATTAAACTATCAGTGGACAAGAGAGGAGATTAGGTAAGGTGGAAAATAACTGATGTAGACAAATGACAGCCAACATGAGCATTTTTTAAAAATATTTTATCCATGTATTTGTCAAAGAGACAAGCAGGGGGAACAGCCGAGGGAGAAGCAGGCTTCCCACTGAGCAGGGAACCCAAAGCGGGGCTTGATCCCAGGTCCCTGGGATCATGACCTGAGCCAAAAGCAGACTCTTAACAATTGAGTCACCCAGGCGCGCAATATGAGTATTAAAAAAAAACAAAGGTGGGTGCCCCCATCACAGAGGGATCCCAGGGTCCTGGGATCGAGCCCCACATCAGGCTCCCTGCTCGCCGAGCCTGCTTCTCCCTCTCCCTCTGCCTGCTGCTCCCCCTGCTGTGCTCTCTCTCTCTTTCTGTCAGACAAGTAAATAAAATATTAAAAAACAAAAAACAAAAAACAAAAAAGGAATGATCGTGAAAATAAGGCAAAGAAGGGATAACTACAAAAGAAAAAAGCTGGTCATTAGGCATCAGTGTTTATAGTCTCTAGCCATTCTCTCCAACATGGCAACGACTAGTCACCTGTGCCTATTTAAATTTGAATCGATTAAAATTAAATAAAATGACAAATTTATCTCCTCAGCCGCACTAGTTACATTTCAGTGGCTGCATTCCTGGACAGAGCCAATCTGGAAATTTTCATCACTATAGAAAGTTCTGTGGACAACATTGGGCTATAGTCATGCTCCAAACCCCCAACGCCTTCTCAGAAAACCCAGAGTCCCTGTCGTGGCCGATCCCCGAGGTCTCCCCGGCAAGGGTACTTCCACCAGGCGGCTTCTGGGAAGGACGTGGAGGTGCTGCTGGCATTTAGTGCGTGGGAACAAGGAATGGCAGATGTGTTGCCGTGCTCAGAATACTTTCACACAACCCCATTTGTCCTGTTTGCAGCAAGACTTTTGAAAGTCCTGAAATCTATTAATTATGACCTAAGTTTGGATCCTAACTCTATTTCATATGTAAATACAAACTGATTTTTACTGCGTGCCTCACTATCCAAGTACACAAAAAGCTAGTCTTCAAAATCGAGTCACTGTTTCAGAAAATCTCTATCCTGACAGCAACACTGTGCTACTGAGTTGCCAGCATACTGGTCTCGGTTCACTGTCAGATTCACAGTGATTTTACGTGTAGGTTCAAGGGTCTTACTAACTCATAATTTCTAGTACTGCTGGGAATTACTTATTATTTTTTTAAAAGATTTTATTTATTTATTTGACAGAGAGAGATCACAAGTAAGCGGAGAGGCAGGTAGAGAGAGAGGAAGGGAAACAGGCTCTCCGCTGAGCAGAGAGCCCGATGCGGGACCCAATCCCAGGACCCTGAGACCACGGCCCGAGCTGAAGGCAGCGGCCCAACCCACTGAGCCACCCAGGTGCCCCAGGAATTACTTATTTTATGGAGGGTTTTCTACTTCTTCCTGGAGGTAGGCTATTGTGTTAATTTTTTTTAAAGATTTTATTTATTTATTTGACAGACAGAGATCACAAATAGGCAGAGAGGCAGGCAGAGAGAGAGGAGGAAGCAGGCTCCCCGCCGAGCAGAAAGCCTGATGCAGGGCTCTATCCCAGGACCCTGGGATCATGATCTGAGCTGAAGGCAGAGGCTTTAACCCACTGAGCCACTCAGGCGCCCCATTGTGTTAATTTTTTTTAAACTTATGAGTAAAGGTTGTATTATCTATGAATTTCATGACAAGAGAGTGAAAGATCCCATTTCTGGGCTCTCTACTCTGTTCCATTGGTCTGTGTCTGGTTTGTGCCAGTACCATGACATACATAGCAGCAATGTCCACAATAGCCAAACTGTGGAAAGAGCCGAGATGCCCTTCAGCAGACGAATGAACAAAGAAGATGGGGGCCATATATACAATGGAATATTATGCAGCCATCATAAAGGATAAATACCCAATATCCAATGAATATCGCATCAACATGGATGGGACTGGAAGAGATCACGCTGAGTGAAATAGCATGAAAAGCAGAGAAAGTAAATTATCATATGGTTTCACTTACTTGTGGAGCTTAAGGAATAACATGGAGGACATTAGGAGAAGGAAAGGAAAGGTGTTTGGGGAAGTTGGAGGGGGATATGAAGGATGAGAGACTATTGACTCGGAGAAACAAACTGAGGGTTTTAGAGGGAAGGGGGCTAGGAGAATGGGTGAGCCTGGTGTTGGGTATTACAGAGGACACTGATTGCCTGGAGCACTGGATGTTATATGCAAACAATGAATCATGGAACACTACATCAAAAATTAATGATGTTGTATGGTGACTAACATAACTTAATTTTAAAAATAATAATAACTAAAAAAGAGTGAAAGTGTCATTTGAAAACATTTGCTATGTAAAAGGGGCTTTGGTTTGATAGAAGGGAGATGCATCAGGGATGGGCCCTCTGCTAATTCACTCACCTCCACCCACTTTGCACCTGTCCCGTCTGCTCCCACCGCACCGGCTTCAGGCTCTGTGTCCAGCCTAGCAAACAGGGTCCTGCTTCAGGTCTTGGCCCCCTCTCTTCACCTGGCCTGGACCCCTCTTTCCATGGGTCACCCTTCACTTAGGGGTCAGTTCACATGTCCCCATCACCATCTCTGACGTTCGTGTCTGCAGTGGCACACTACGTCGTCCCACCGGCCTGCCCTGTGCTCTGCTGACCCTATATGGCAGTAGGACTGTCTCCTTTGTAGGTAAGCCCGACACCATGTTGCAGCTCAGAAAATCATCCCAGAAGGACAGTCCTCAAAGAACTCAGGGCACCGAGCACTCACCTTAGCTTGGATAGGTCCAAGGTTTCTTTCTTCAAAGTTGGGCAACCATTTTCTAGAAATTTGAAATGCATAAAACATCATGACTTCAGCCGTCATTCGCTTGCTCCTTTGGTAGACCAAACAACCCAATTTTCCAAATTGCTTGCTTTTCTTGGGATTTATCTCCTGCGATGCTGCAAAGGGAGCTTCGGGTTTTTGCTCTGTTGGGACCCCAAGGAGCAGCCTGACAGTTTCCTTACTGCTTATAACCTGCAGTTCCCTCCAGAGGCCTCTGCTCCTCTGCGGGCTATGCCTACTGGTTGTCACAGCATTAATTAAACCGCAAGAATAAAGGCATTGCGTGTCATTTTCGATATTGGATGCCTTCATGTTATAGACAGATCTCCATGGAGAAATCCCGTACATAAAGTGAAAACAAATGCCTGGTAACTTCACAAAAGCTCAATTGGGGTATTGTTAAGAGGAGAAATCGCAGCCCACTGAACATGAACTCTGCAGCATAGGTCGTATTTGATAAATGTCCAGAGAAATATGCGTGGACCGCCTTCTTTCATTTCTAAATTGCGTTTCCACTTCCTCCCCCCAAAACATATATGGCAGTTTAAAAATGGTCACACCATTTTGTGGATACGAGACTTCAGATTCCTGTATCCAAGCGATAGACTAGTAACTACTGTGAAATCAGAGAAATACATTGTCTACTATTTCCATACTTACGGATAAAACGTTAGATGTATTTCGGATGCTTTCAGATATACAGACAAGCTGTATCGGGCATGCTGCATTTTAAGAAATACGGTTTTTAGTATCAGCGAGCATAATGTAATATAAAATAAAGTACAAAAACAGGGCCTTGCTGTTCCCTGGCGGAAGAATAAAAGATTTTGGAAAGATAAGGCTTTGTCCCACATTCCGAAGGTCAACTCACTGGGCTTCTGTCCAACTGGAATTGGCACGGGCTCCTCAGAAGCCCTCTGGAAGCTTTCCCCAGAAGGAAATTGTGGACAGGGTTAGCAAAACACATAGGCCACCCCTCGTTAAGCTGAGGGCACGGGACATGCTGAGAGAGTGGGCAGGAGAGTGGTGGACCCTGACTAGACTAGTGCTCCTCAAAGCCTGTTTCTCCAGCTGTCGTCCTGTGACCACCAGGACCTAACTGTAGGAATGAAGTGTTCAGAACTTTCACAGCAGCTGCACAAACTCCCTGTATTTCAATTGGGCCCAATAATAATATATTTTATTTTTTAAAAGATTTTATTTATTTATTTGACAGAGAGAGACACAGTAAGAGGGAACACAAGCAGGGGGAGTGGGAGAGGGAGAAGCAGACTCCCCGCTGAGCAGGGAGCCCGATGCCGGGCTCGATCCCAGGACCCTGGGATCATGACTAAGCTGAAGGCAGAAGCTCAACGACTGAGCCACCCAGGCGCCCCTTTTTATTATTAACTTAACTATTATTCTTACGCATCTATATTTAAATTTTATTTTTCTAGTAATTAATTTTTATTGTAATGTTTAAAGGTCTTGGTCCACTGCAGGTTGTAATTAAAAATCCTTCACTGCAGGGGCACCTTAGTGGCGCAGTTGGTTAAGCATCTGACTCTTGGTTTCAGCTCAGGCTGTGATCTCAGAACCATGGGTCTGTGCTCAGCGGGGAGTCTGCTTGACATTCTCTCTCTCTCTCCTTCTGCCCCTCCTGCTCACGCTCTCTCTCTCTAAAATAAATAGATAAATCTTAAAAAAAAAAAAACTTTCACTGCAGATGATTTTGGAAGCACTGGTCAAAATTAGATGGAATATAAATAAATCCATTGCCAAAGAGTGTGCTCTTAGCGGAACTGAATTGAGAGCACAGAAGTACAGGTTGTCCTCAGGCTGGGTATTAAAGGCATCCTGGAGAGTTTGGGGTATCAGGTGGGAGGTCAGATTATTTCTAAGGTATCTGCCTACCTTGGTTATGTGATTAATTCATTCTTTTAACAAATACCTATTATTAAATGTTCCAGATGCTCAGAATACACTAGTGAATAAAATAGCAAAAAATGGAGTGGACAATAAACACAAGGAGTGAGTAAAGAACACAAACCTAGAGCCGCAAATCAGTGATAGAAAAGGCACAACTTAGGTGTACCAGAGTGCCCGGGGACGGGGGTGAGGGGAGGGCCGTGTGTGTGTGTGTGTGTGTGTGTGTGTGTGTGTGTGTGTGATAAGGATAATTTAAAATACTGTGATAAGGGTAAGCCTCAGTGTGAAGTGACATTTGAATAGAAATTTGATTATCGTGAGGTGTCAGTCATGTGCCTTTAGGGTGAAGAAGGGTCCAGGCTGAGGGCTGAGCTAATGCAGAGAGCTGGGCTAGGGGAGCTGAGGGAATAGGTCAGGGAGAAGCAAGGAGTCTTGTGTGGTTGAGCAGAGTGGTCCAGGGGCAGGGATTGATGGCAGATAGGGAGTGGGGAGCCAGACCTCTTAGGGCCACTATAAGGACTTTGGTTTTTATTCTGAAAATGGCGTGGCACACTTTCAGGGATCACTCGGGCTGTCATATGTAGAAGAGAGTAGGATGGCAGACCGGTTCGGAGGCTATTCCAGGTGAGAGAGGATGGCGGCTTGGTAGCGGGAGAGGTGAGGAGAAGTGCATCGATGGTAGTTCTATTTTTATGGTACAGCTAGTGGGATTTCCTGACCTGTGAGGATGGGCTGTGTAAGAAAAAAAGAGACATCACTTGTTTGGGTCTCAAGTCTTTCTTTTTTTCTTCCATTATGACTTCCGAGCCATATTAGTTAAGTTATCATTTCTGATTTTTAGTGGAAGTCTCAGCTTGAAGAAGCAAAAGGAGATTCTTTTTTAAGAGCACCCCACTGTCATGCAGGGTCTGGATCCTGGTGATGGCTCAGTGAGCCCAGCAGATCACACACACACTGTAGAGGTGTGGGTTCTTTGGCCTTCCAAAAGATCCATTCCTCACACATGCAATCAGGGAGAAATTTAAACTTCAACTGGACCTGAAATCGGTCCCCTTTAGAAACCCTTTATCATAGGGCCCTGACATCAGTAAGCTTTTGCATTTAGCGCCAGAGCCTCCTGTGGTTTTAAAAAAAAAATCTCAGACAATGAGAAAAGTACAGTGTCTTCAATAAATGGTGCTGGGACAACTGGACAGCCACATGCAAAAGAATGAAACTGGGCCACTATCTTACACCAGGGGTGTAACTCAAATTGGATTAAGTCTTGAATATAAACCTGAAACCATAAAAATCCTAGAAGAAAACATAGGTGGCAATCTCCCTGACATTGGTCTTGGTGATGATTTTTTGGATTTGACACCAAAGGCAAAAATAAACAACTGAGACTACATAAACCTAAAAAGCTTCTGCACAGCGAAGGAAACAGTCAACAAGACGAGACAGCAACCTACTGAGGGAAAATACATTCAAGTTATATATCTGCTAAGGGATTAATATTCAAAATATATGGAGAAACCTATACAACTCAATAGCAAAAAACCCAACAGTCTAATTAAAATAGGAAAGGACCTGAATAGATGTTTTTCCAAAGAAGACATTCAGATGGCCAACAGGTACATGAAAAGATGCTCAATATCACCCATTATCAGGGAAATGCAAATTAAAACCACAGTGAGATATCACCTCACACCTATTAGAATGACTGTTGTCAAAAAGACAAGAGAGAAAATGTTGGTGAAGATACGGAGAAAGGAGAACCCTTATGTACTATTGGTGGGAATGTAAATTGGTGCAGCCATTATGAAAAACAGTATGTATAAAAAATAAAGCTACCATATGATCCAGCAATTCCACTTCTGGGTATTTATCTGAAAAAAATGAAAACACGAACTCAAAAAAGATATATTCACCGCAATGTTCATTGCAGCTCTATTTACAATAGCCAAGCTATGTAAACAACCTAAGTGTCGTTTAGCAGAGGAATGGATAAAGAAAATGTGATATCACACACACACACACACACACACACAAAATGGAGTGTTATTTGGCTATGAAAAAAATGAGATCTTGTTATTTCCAACAACATGAATGGACCTTGAGGATGTTATGCTAAGTGAAATAAGTCAGAGAAAGACAGACACCATATGATCTCACTTATATGTGGAATCTAAAAAAAGAAATCTCATAGATACAGAGAACAGGATGGCAGTATGTATAGCATGGCAACTATAGTTAATAATACTGTATTGCATAAAGTTGGGTAACTATGCATGTTGACTGATGTTAACTAGACTTACTGTGGTGATCGTTCCGCCACATTTACAAATATCAAGTCATTATGTTGTACGCCTGGGACTAATATAATGTAAGTCAATTATATATCACTTTGAAAAAACAAAAAGAGATGTAACAAATTAAAAACAGAATCCCATCCAGAAGAGATGAAGACACACCTCACCAGAGGAGTCATGCCAGACGCTACACCAAGCCCTTCCCCCACATGATCTCTCTGACTCCAGCCTAAGAAGCCTGCATTACCATCCCAAGTGACAGACCAGTGAACAGACTTGGGTTTAAGCAACTTGCCTGTCGTCACCCAGCTAGCTGATGCAGCCAGGATTTCAACTCAGATGGTTTCATCCAAAGCCCTTTGATGTTCACCATCTCACTCCTCTGCCTCTTAACATAACCTAACACTTGCCAAGTGGCAGTCACATTCTGTCCTCTGGAACACCAACATCCCCCTGTGGAAAATCCCATGTAAGAGGGACCAGGACTATCTCTTCCAATTTCTATAGTTTACCAACCCTGGGCATTCATCTTGTCTGGATTGAACTTCAGCCAGTTCATTCTCAGCCAAGTCTCCAATTTAAGCAGCCAGTGGGTAAAATACAAAAACCACCCTGTTGGAATCAGATGAAAAAGAAACACAGGCTGGGAATTGTTGGCATAATGGTGAAGCAGGAGGTCCAGGTCCCTTGCTGGTGTTTTAAATGGTCTCCTATAGACACTGGACAGGGCGCATCCCTCTGGCCAGAGACACAAGAGTGGCATCCCCTCAGTGGACGAGCAATCATCACAAACCACCTTGTGGGTTTCCAGAGAGAAGGATGTATTTGCTGGAGCCAAAATAAGACAAAGAGCTCTCTCCGCTCCACCTCAACACCCGAAATTGAATAGCGCTTGGCAGGGGTACTAGGAGCAGCACAATAACTATGAAATCAGCCAGACTCAATTCGATTGACCACAGGACTTGAGCGGGAAACTGTAAAGAATGGATTGAAATGGTTCTGCTCATCCCTTGTGTTTATCCTGTGCTCCCGTCTGTCCTCTTTATCTATCCTTTCCACCTGCTCAGCCCTCAGCCACCAGGAGAGCTACAAGCCCGTGAACCCTAAGGAGCCCACCCAGGAAGGTGTGTGGACAGAACATGCGGACAGAGAGCACGGAGGCTTCAGTCCTTTGTCTCCTTTTTCCCTGGAAGCAGCCGGGGTCAGTCAGGAGGGCAGGATCCAGAACACATGTTGGGGGAGAACCCACAGATCCCGATGGGGGGAGACCAAGGTAGAGGGGGTAGTTTAGAGAAAGGGAAAGTAGAGGAGGAAGGTGGTGGAAAAACTAGAAGGAAGACGAGGATGGAATGAGCTGAAAGGGAAGGGAAGCCCCTCCAGCATTTGTCCAAACAACACCGTTATGCTTCCTACTCTTTCTTTAAGACCTTAGAGAATTTTATAAGACATAAGAAGACAGGTGTCTGGGGAGTCTTTTTAACCCCCCAGCTGAACCCCGGTGGGACTGAACCCTGTTTACTTGAAGACGTACTGCCTTCCTTCACAAAACTGCTAACAGGTACCTGCCACCATCAGTGTGCAGGTGTGTGTTAATCCCTCCTTCCCCTAATGAACTGAAAGACCGTCAAGGGCAGGGCTTGTCTCTAATACGTCTCTATAGTCCCTGCCTTAATAGGATTCCTGCCTCATGGCAAGTACTTAATAAATAAAAAATGAAAAACCCAAGTCCAATAAAAGCCAAATCACTGGGCAGACACAGAAGAATATGTCCTGTGTTATTTTATGTATAAAACGTTCCGGGGGCTCCTGCGTGCCGCAGTTGGTTGAGTGCCTGACTCTTGGCTCAGGTGATCTCAGAAGCCCCCAGCCTGCGGCTCTGCATGCTCAATGGGGAGTCTACTGGAGTTTCTGTCTCCTCCCTCTGCCCCTACCCAACCCCCTCAAATAAATAAATAAATCTAAAAAAAAAAAAAAAAAAGAAAGAAAGAAAGGAAGGAAGGAAGGAAGGAAGGAAGGAAGGAAGAAAAGAAAGTTCCAAAACAGGGAAAACTAATCTGAGGAGCAGGATATCAAATGGGACATGGTGTGAGGGGCCTCTGAAGAATGGTGACGGTCTATGGCCTGATCTGGGTGGTACTTGTTTTGTGTTTCCTTTGTGAAAATGACTGAGCTGTCTGCTGGTGATTTGCACGCTTTTCCATATATCTGTTCTACATGCTTTGCTAAAAAAGTTTACTGAAAGAAAAAAACGAAAATCAAATAATTAGCTGTTCCAGAGAGACCCAACGAAAAGCAATTGATGTGGATGAGAGACTCAAATTATACAATGAGCTGCCTCTCCTTTCTTTTGCTGAGTGTGAATTAAAATAGCTTGCAAATTATATGACAAGCTTCCCCAGCACTTCCCAAACATAATTACTCAGTAGCCTATCTTATTGCACTGCTGATCAATCATTGATCCTTTACAGGTCAACAAAAAGAAATGCATCCATATGTACATGCAGATTACAATCTAATTAAGGACCTCTCTAGTGCCATGTTTTATATTATTGATTCTCAAAATGTTGTTCCATGGAAGGTGAACAAAAAGACTTCTTGCATCAGTAAGCTTTCAGGATGTCAGACACTGAAAAGTGAATTGTGCCTCTGATTAATTGATTTTAATAACAATAATTTTATTTATATAGAGACCTTGCCAAGGTATTCAGGGAGCTGTAAAGCAACCCATAATCCATGATTAAAGCATTATACAGGCAATATATAACAGGCCTCCCTCCGAAAGTAAAACAAAGGGAATAGATGGATGGGACTGAGATATGAAGTTGCAGGAGAGGGAACAGGCTGTAGATTCAGTGTGGAAGGGGTGATAAATGCTTCATTAGGGAAGGAGGGGAGTTTCCTGGGTTTGGCGCAGGAGTGTAATTTAACAGGGTTGGATTGAAACAGTGGCCTGTGGGGAGTCAGTTCTCGCCCTGTGGAGATGTGTGCACTTCCTTCTCCCTGAGCCTGGGGGAGGGGATGCAGATAATACTCACATCTTTCCTGGCAACCACATCTGACCTATGAGTGGGATTTTTCATAAGGATCCAAATAGCAGAAGTTAGGGAAACGTACGTCCATTTATTCCTCACTTCTTGACATTGGCAAAAGATCTAGGTAATTTTGTTCTTATCAGAAAGTCCTAAACTAAGTCCTGGTAAATATAAACATATGAGAAAGTCACTGTGAAGGTGGCCAAGTGTCGAAGTTCTGAGAGAGTATCAGAAGGAGCTTGAGAATTGGGAATGATTATTGGGACTTCCTGTCTCTACAGCCTCTTCCCCATCCCTACGCACACTCCTTTCCCTGCCTGGGGTGCCCCCTTCCCTGCCCGCAGCCCACGGGTGCCAGCTGCCCCCGCTAACCCCACCACCTGACCTCTGCCAACATCACTGTGGCTCCTCGGTTGGTCAGGCATTTTAGTTTCTGGCTTTCTTTTACTGTGACTTGTAACCATGTAGGGACATTTAAAAAGTTGTGGAAAGCAGAGAAAGATGTAAAGAAATAGAAAAAAATGATCCCTAGTCCAAGCAATCAAAGGCTGATTTTTGAGATTTTCTGAAATATTGTATTCAAGAGTGTGTGTATGTGAGACATATGAGAAAATGTCTCCATGGATATGTAAATTGTTGTCAGCGGTTATTTCTAGGTGGTGGAATGATCATTGATTTTTTACTTTGATCTCTGTACTTTCATATAACATGAGGAAAAATCACATGTGATTATCTTTTAATTAAAATCAGGGAAAAAATAATAAAGTAAAACATGGAAGCCAGTTATTTCTCTCTTGAGGTTTGTCACCTGATATGAAATGGTATGTAGTCCATCTTTTTTAGATGTAATGATGTAATCAAATATGACTTCCAGAAAGATGACATGGCAGGTGCTGAAACAACCTTTTTTTTTTTTTTAAGATTTTATTTATTTATCTGACAGAGAGCGAGCGAGCAAGCCAGTGAGAGATAGAGAGCAAGCACAAGCAGGGGGAATGGCAGGCAGGGGAGAAGCAGGCTCCCCGCTGAGCAGGGAGCCTGATGTGGGGCTCCATCCCAGGATCCCAGGATCTTGACCTGAGCTGATGGCAGATGCTTAACCAACAGAGCCCCCCAGGCGCCCCCAAATCAACCTTTTTGATGAAAAAGCTGAGAGTCTAGTTGTTCTAGGGTACAAATCTACTTTGTATTTAGTTTGGCCATGTGAGTAATGAGAAAAAAAGAAGTCATTGTAGGAAAGGGAAAAGTAATTAGCAAAAACCCCCGAGTGATGAGCTGGAAGATTAGCAGGGACATAGCCTCACTAGCCAGGTGATATGTGCAGTTAAACAGAAAGACAGATGACCAAAAGGAATTTTCCTCCAGCCAGAACCTGGGCAGGGAATTCCCTGGGGCTCAATTAATTTCCCCTAATCCCTGGGCAAATAAAATAAAACCCTTATCCTATGCTGGGAAGATACAGTGACTAATATGTACCCAATAGACGATGATGTTGTCTGTAATGAAATTTAAAATTAAAAAAAAATTTTAAATCCGTCTTTTGTTTTGCACTATTCTTATCGAGGTTGGCTACGCAATCATGTGCCTTTGTGTGAGGAAAGTGGCAGGGGAGGAAGGGGAGCCAGAGTTTACTGGGAATCCTTGGGCAATGAGTGATTGATTAGTGGGTGAGGAGTCAAGTGAGAGCTAGTGCCCCGGATTGAACAAAAGAGTTTCCATTATTCAGCGAGTGCTGGGGATGGATGGGGAGAGACTGCATGGAAGGCTGCCATGAGTCTAAGAGAAAAGCAACTTTCTGGGGGAAAAAAGCAGACATTAGGGCAAAGAAGGCAACCGTATTCTACCCACGGAGCAAAAAGTTTGACGTTACAGAGGCCAGAGGATAAGAAATGGGTCTAGAGAGAGGCAGACTTGTAGAATGTTGACACTAGGCATGGTTTGCTCTTGTGGTTCTATTTCAACTTCAATATTTGCCCTTCTCTGGATTGCTGATTACATAATCAACTGATTTTAGATTGTTATGTTGAAGACAAAGGATGTTTCTTTCTTTCTTTTTTTTTTTCCCCCTAAAGCCTGTGACTGATGCTATGGGATTGCTCAGTTTTCTTTCCTTGAATGTCTGCATTTACCTGCAGTACGTGGCATGGCGACTCTTACAGAAGAAAAAAACCAGGGAAGAATATAAGCCTTCTCTGTCACTCCAAGAGAGGCAGCCGCTGAGTCCAGGCTGGGGTTATCAGCCAACAAACTGAAGTCTGTTTCTTCAATGACTCTGGGATGATAAGACTGCCTTCCTCTGAACAGTGTTTATTAACCCTGCAGGTTGGGCGCCATTAATGAGTTGTGAAATCAGTTGGGTGGATTACTCAGCATTTTCACGAAATTAAAAAAAATACCAGAATGCATTGCATGTAGTGAGGGTAAGTACTGTTTCATTAAAAAAACCTGTCATTTCACACACACATATGCAATGTAAAATGTAGATTTTACATGGGTCAGAGGAAAAAAAAAAGAAAAAAAAAAACTCCAAAGCTTTTTTAATGATTCCCAATCACAAGTTTGAAAGTTTGGAAGCCCTAAAATCCCAGTTCTTTGGAAAACTGTACTTTATTATAATTTTCCACAAGGATTTTGTTGCAAGGAGAGCCCAGGCTTGAGTTGTTTCAAACTAGACTAAACAAGAATGTCCTCAGAAATGATACGTAACTGGCCAGTTCACCCTTTCAGTACCACAGATGAGGATGAACGTATCTCTGTGTGTGTGGTTATTTGACTTAATACATATTCCCTTTTGAAGCCCAAACACATTAAATCTACATACGTTCAACTTACAGTGACTTAGAATAATACAAGGGGGCTGGTGGACCAGAGAATACAAGATACTAGATAAAAATATCACTTGTATTTGTTTTGGAATATGCTCCTTGAGTTTTCTTACTAGATTCACTTCACTGTGTACCTTTCCTGTGGAGCTGTAAGAAAATGAGTTTCCTCCCCTGAACACAGACTCTGACAGTGGAGGGATGTAGATGACTCAGACACAAACTAAGGGATTGAAAGCTGCCACTTTGAGTTTAAACTTTGCCTCATATAGTCCACAAAGTAGCTATGGTATAAGAGATTTTGCAGCTGATGCCATTCACGTTTATGACATAGACATTTGAGTGGTATTTCTTCTATTACATAGTGTTTTCCATAGAGAAAAACTGAATTATCTAAGCAAGCATGAGTCCTGTTGAAAGATGAATTTGTCTTAGAAGTACCAAAAAATGTTTATTATTAGGAAATTTTACGTCTAAATCTGTCTTGCTGTAGAGGGAGTAGGGGGCAGACAGCATCGTACCTCAGTATTCATGAGTTGATCAGAACACCACTCACTCCCCCACCCCTGCCCAGGACCACCCTCACCTCCCACCCCTGCCCCCAGCCCCTGCCACTTTCCCAAGAAAGGACCCAAAGTTTGGTGTTAGAATGAGTTAACACTGACCTAGATGTAAGAAAATCAATTATTTCAGTAACAATGTATTTTAACTTTATTTCATGATACTTTAAAAAAAATGCTATACTTGAAATTCCCTGGCGGGGGGTGGGGGAAGGAAGCAGTCAGTGAGGATGAGATGGGAGTGATGAGGAAGAGAAAAAGCAGCGAAAACAAAATCATTTGCAAGGGTTTGGCACCAAACTCATAAGGAAGCATTTTTAAATCTTTTTCTTTGACAGTATTGCTAACTGAAATCCCAGGCAATCAGACTTCTGTAAAGTCGCATTTTAAGAGCTTACACCAACAGATTGAAGTGAGGTTGTTGCATTTTGAATTTTCATTCGCTGAAAACTCATCTTTCAGCCTGTTTCTCACTTAGTTGCTAGAGCTATGTAGTACTCACTTTAATAATTAGCAATCAGATTTCTTCAAAAGGAAAAAAATCCCTCACAAAATTATCTTTTTTTTCTTAAATAAAAAAGTTGCTGATTAAAAAGCACTAGTTCTTGGTAAGAGTGCTGTAGATTACTTGGCAACACACATCTTTATTCATGAACACCCTTTGAAATTCAGTTTTGCATATATTTAATGTATTTTTTCTTCAAAATGAATGAAGTTATTTAAAAATGAGAATAAATACCCCACATTTAGTCCTTTGAAACAATTAAAATAGTTAAAAGTGATTGTCCTGAAAAACCTCTTTGCTTAGGAAAAGCTTATTGGCTATCATCTAAAAGTCAGTCTTTGCAAGTTTTAAAAATATTAGACACAGTCTCTATCAGGACCCTAGCGCTCCTTTTTGCAGAAATTGACAAGCTGATATTAAAATTCATTTGGGAATACAAGGGATCCAGAATAGCCAAAACAATCTTGAAAAAGAAGAGCAAAGTTGGAGGGCACAAGACATACACTTAACAATTTCAAAACTTACTGCAGAGCTACAATAATCAAGACTAGCATAAAATTAGCATCTGTTTAGACATAGAGATCAGTGAATAGAACTGAGAGTCCAGAAACAAACCCTCACATTTATGGTCAACTGCTTTTGACAAGGGTGCCAAGAGAATTCAATGGGGGAAGAATAGTCTTTTCAACAAATAATGCTGGCACAACTGGATATCCACGTGCAGAAAAATGAAGTCTGACCCCTACTTCGCACTGTATACAAAAATCGATCCAAAATTCATCCTAGACCTAAACAGAAGAGCCAAAACTATGAAACCCTGAAAAGAAAGCATAGAGGCAAATCTTTGTGACCTTGAATTAGGCAGTAGTTTCTTATGTGTGACAGCAAAAGGACAAATAACAAAAGAAAAAAAAACAGCTTTATTGAGTATCATCAAAATTGAAAATTTTGTGCTTTCAAGGATAGAATCAAGAAAGTGAAACTACAACTCACAGAATGGGAGAAAATATTTGCAGATCATGTACCTGATAAGGGTTTGACATCCTGAATATATAAAGAACACTCACAACTCAACAATAAGAGAAAATAACCTAATTTTAAAATGAGCAAAGGCTTTGAACAGACTGTTCTCCGAAGAAGATATATAAGTGGTCAATAAGTACAGGAAAAGATTTTCAGCAGCATCACCATTAGGTAAATGCACATCAAAACCACAGTGAGGTACCACTTTACATACATTAGGATGACTGATCCAAAGGTGGACTATTACAAGTGTTGGTGAAGATGTGGAGAAACTGGAATGCTCACCTTGTGCTGGCAGGAATGTAGAATAGTTCAGCTGCTTTGGAAGAGAGTTTGGAAGTTCCCCACAATATGCACACAGAGTTACCACATGTTCTAGTAATGACACTGCTAGGTCTGGACTCGAGGGAGTTGGAAACATACAGCCACAGAAAAATATGTACGTTAATGTTCAATAGTGACATTATTCATAAAAGCCAGAAAGTAGAATCAACCTGAATGTCCATGGATAAATACAATGTAGATCATACGGTGGAGTCGTATTCTGCTATGAAAAGAAATAGAGTGCTCATACATTCTACCACATGGATCAACCTCGAAACCTTTGTACTAAGTGAGAGAAGCCAGATATAAAGGGCACCTACCTGTATGATTCTATTTAAATGGAATGTCCAGAGACAGGAAGTAGATTAGTAGTTGGCAGAGACTGTGGGGAGAAGGGAATGAGGAGTGACTGCTAATGAGTAAGGGATTCCCTTGAAGGGGTAAAAATATTCTGGAATTAGATCATCATGATGGTAAATACAAATACCACTAAATTGTACACTATGAAAAGATGAATTTTATGGAACGTGAATTGTATCTCAATAAAAAACAAAAACAAAGGACCTTTAAGGGAACAATTGGGGAAATTTAGACATAGTCTAAATATTAGACAATATTAGGTAATTTCTAATTTTCAGAGGGTAAGAATGATATGGCTATAAAAGAAAAAGGTCATTATTTTTAATTGAGGAATTCTGAAATATTTAGGGATAAAGTTTATGATGTTTGCAACTGATTTTCAAATGGCTCAGCAAAAGAGAAATATTTTTTTACACATATAAATAAAACAAAATTAGCAAAATATTAACAATGGTACAATCAGGAGGTGGGCGTCTGAGTGACCTCTGTACTCTTCTTTTGACATTATTTGAAAATTCTCCAAAATAAAGTTGAGGAAAAAGAGAAAAGTAAGCCCTCAAAGTTTCATCGTTTGTCACTTCGTAAATAGTCCTGTCTCCTGGATGGGTTGATTGCGAGAATCAAGAGGTAATTTGTGAAACGCTATAAAGATTTTAATGGTTTTATTTTAAAATTCTGCATTTTGAGAGATCGGAGCGGCCATCACAAATGAGTTGTGACATTATTTTATGCTAAGTCAATTTTCTACCATCATTCTTTTATTTTTTAAGCTTAAGACATGGTTTTCTTTTTTATTCAAATTCTAGAAAAATTCCAGGGCTGCTTAGGATAAGATGATGAATAGTTAGCACTAATTATTTTGATGGCTAACTTTATTTTCCAAGCAGCTGGGGGAAAAATTCATCAGGGCAGTCCTCAGAGAGTAAAAACAGAAACATTAGACTCAGCTCGAAACTCACATCATGGGATTCCTGAGAAGAGCTGCACCTAAATGAGTGTTAGGCATCTGGTGAATAGGATTGATGAGCGGACTGGATCAGGAACTTATGAGAACAGAGAGGACTTACCCTGCCTTTGTTTTAGTGACTGGTTGGCACAGACGCATTGTTTTGAACTGTTGTTACTTGTTTGGTGTGTCGATATGATTGTTCTCACTGACATTTCAAAGGACAGGGGCAACGAATGCTTCCATTTCTATTTCATTTCATTCTTCTTCCTTCACCACCTCCAAGAAGGACTTGGCTGAAAGCCATGACTTCACTACTATTAATGAGGTATGAAGGCTTATGACCTACCTGAGTGTTCCCAACCACAACGCAATGCAGACTCCCTACCCTTCTCTTGATTAGAGGCCTGCTTGATTTCCCTTACTGGGAGAATTCTGTCAAATTCCTTCCATGGGGTGGCCATGCCTCACAGATTTCCCTTTGGTTCAGTGGCTGAGCAACTGAGTGAGACACTGACCGGACACAGCACGGCAAGGCAGGACTGAGGCCATAGTGGGTTTCTTGTTAAGCTCCTATCCCTCATGTCTCCATCCTGGGGTGTGTTCTTATTTTCTCTTTGCATTCCTAAAACACAGGATAGGACCTGAAACCCACCCAAATCAGATAAAAAGAATTGATAAGATTTAAAATGTCTCCTTTCATTAGATTAGTTGCAACTCAACCTGGCAAAGTCTTAAACTAAGGAGTGAAACTCAAACCATGGAATTTGGGATACATCCTGCAAGAGGAGAAAGTATTTTCTGGCCAGCTTAGTTTCCTCACCCAAGTCAGCACACTTCTTACTTCGTCTAAAGCCAGGGTGTTCCCTGGGGACCACCAGTTCCTATCTGCCGTTGGCATTAGTGGTTGCCTTCTTGGTTGCAACTGGATATTTCTCTGAAATGAAGTGGTAATTTCATTTCCTGTTCCTTGTAAAAAGATGCCCAGTGCACACACTTCATCTAACAGGTTTCCACCAATAATTAACACTCCGCAGGAAATCGGACACAGGGGACGGACCAGCCTGGAGGAAAACAGCCTCCCTCCCTTGAGCTCATCCTTCAACAAAAAGTTGACACCTTCTTAGGCGGGGAAGGTGGAGAGGAAGGGGAGGAAAAGCTTAATGTGCAATGTTCCAGCCTGTGCTGGGGATGGATGGGGTATGCATTGGGATTCACCAGAATCTGATTTTCTAATCGTCTCAAGAAAGCGGCTGCTAAGTTTGACATGAATTTGGAGGTGCTCTCTCAAGGAGAACCAGGGAGCATGAGGGTTAGTTGTTTTGATTTACAGCCACAGTAGCAGACCCTACATGTGTTGTAGACAATGTGATCAAATTGTAGCAAACTCCATGGCTCTAGCATGAACTTGGTGCAGATCATTTATGGAGTCTCCTGATAAGAAAAACATCAGAGTATGAACATTTATTTTTTGGGGAACTTAACTGAAACAGACCCTGTATGCTGCTGTGAAAGCCAAAATACGATTATCGATCACCCAGAATAACTGAGACCACCCTGAATGTTCACTTGGATTCCAGTAAGAGAAGTATTTGAAGTCAGGGAATTGAAATCATCGGTCAGAAGTATCAAATATCACGAATAGTTCCTGAAAGTTTCTTTCAGGAAAGTTTCTTTCAAGATACTGCTTTTTAAAAGAAACCCACGTCTCAGAATAATTGTTGAATCACAACAACAGGGATGTCCTTTCTGATTTCTTCCCAGTAATAATAATGCCTTACACATATACCGTATGTTATTTCACGTGAGGCAACATTGTGCAATGATTAAGAACATAGACATTGCTAATTACCACCTGTGTGACCTTGGATAAATGTCTTAGCTTTTCTGTGCCCCTCTCTCTTTAATCTCTAAAATGGGAATAATAGTATCATCTACCTCTGAATATTGTTGTGTGCAGCTGAGCATGTTTGACAGTTAGAGGAAGGTCTTCATAGCTGTTAGCTCTTACTATTGTTTTCTTTTTCATACCCTACATTCATTTGTCATTCACAGTAAGCTTTGCAGTGCTCAAGTGTATTGGTGTGGTAGCCAGTGATAGAACCAGTATAGGAAGAGAGACAATTTCTTGATTTATGGAACCCAAGGAGATTGGACACCCTGAGCGGTGTGGGAAGATCCTGGGTGTCTCTCATGTTCAGGACCTCTGGAGTCAGGACCTGAAGGCCCCCAGAAGGCCCCTTTGTCTTTCACTGTCCGCTGTCTGAAATAATCTTAATTTGCCTCTTCTTACAGACTGGCTTTCTTCCCATGGAATGTAGTAGCTTCCAATTTCAAGTGAGGCTTACCTCTGATAGCCTATAACACTGATGAAGAATTGATGGATTCCTTAGCTATTCCCAGGTTCAAAATCGTGGGGAAAGATCCTGGTTCCTAGAGATTTATGGGGACCAATAGATGGAGGCCAGGAAGTAGGGTTTTATAAAAATATGACTGTCCTATTAAATATTGCCATGTTGATGAGGTGGGAGGATGGGTGGTGGTGAGTGAGACAAGTTCAAGAACACCAGGGTTGGGGAGAATGAGAAGTTGGTATGCACTATACCCAGAAAGATTTTGTTTTAGATTTATTTATTTTAGAGAGAGATAGAGAGAAAAAGAATGGGATTAGGGTCGGAGGGAGAGAGAGAGAAATCCTCAAGCAGACTCCCTGCTGAGCACAGAGTCCAATGTGGGGCTTGATCCCAGAACCCTGAGATCATGACCTGAGTGGAAATCAAGAGTCCGACGCTTAACCAACTGAGCCACCCATGTGCCCCCTACCCAGAAAGATCTTTAAAATTTTGTTGTTGTTACGATCCACATATCATAAATTCACCCTTTTAAGGTGTGCAATTTAGTGGTTTTTAGTATATTCACCAAGTTATGTAATTATCGTGACTAATCCCAGAACATTTTTCTCACCTCCCAAAAAATCCCCTCACCCACAAGCAGTCACTCCTCATTCTCTCCTCTCCTAACCCCTACCGATCATTAATTCACTTACTATCTCTATAAATTTGCCTGTTCTGGTCATTTCATATAAATGGAATTAAACAACATGTAGCCTTTTGTCCTGGGCTTCTTTCACTCAACGTATGTTTGGGGTTTTTTGTTTGTTTGTTTTTGTTTTTTGAGAATGAGAGAGAGAAAGAGAGAGCATGAGAAGGGCGAGGGTCAGAGGGAGAAGCAGACTCCTGCTGAGCAGGGAGCCCAATGTGGGATTCGATCCCAGAACTCGGGATCATGACCTGAGCCAAAGGCAGTTTCTTAACCAACTGAGCCACCCAGGCACCCCTCAAAGTATGTTTTCAAGATCATCCATGTTGATGGACTGATCATCCACAAATCAGTACCTTATTCTTTTTAGTAGCAAAATACTAGTCCATTGAATGGATATACCACATTTTCTTTATCCATTTGACAGTTGATGGACATTTGGGTTGACTCCACTTTCGGACTATTATGAAGAATGTTGCTATGAACATTCATGTGCAAATTTTTGTGTGGATATATGTTTTCAACCCTCTTTATTCTATACCTAGGAGTTGAATTACTGGGACTTACGGGAATTCTGTTTAATAGTTTGAAGAACTGCCAAACTGTTTTCGAAAGCAACTGAACCATTTTTTTACATTCTCACCAGCAGTCTATAGGGTTCCAGTTTCTCCACCTCTTCAACACTAGTGATTGTCCATATTTTCCATTACAGCTGCTCTAAAGTAGTATAAAGTAAAAGTATAAAGTAGTATGTCATTGCAGTAATAATGTTGACCATCTTTTCATGTGCTTATTGGTCATTTGTATATATTCTCTGGAGGGCTATCTATTTTATTTTATTTTTTAAAAATTTAATTTTATTTTATTTTTTATAACCATATAATATATTTTTATCCCCAGGGGTACAGGTCTGTGAATCGCCAGGTTTACACACTTCACAGCACTCACCATAGCACATACCCTCCCCAATGTCCATAACCCCACTCCCCTTCTCCCCATCCCCCTCCCCCCAGCAACCCTCAGTTTGTTTTGTGAGATTAAGAGTCACTTATGGTTTGTCTCCCTCCCAATCCCATCTTGTTTCATTCATTCTTCTCTTACCCCCTCAACCCCCCATGTTGCATCTCCACTTCCTCATATCAGGGAGATCATATGATAGTTGTCTTTCTCTGATTGACTTATTTCGCTAAGCATGATACCCTCTAGTTCCATCCACGTCGTCGCAAATGGCAAGATTTCATTTCTTTTGATGGCTGCATAGTATTCCATTGTGTATATATACCACATCTTCTTGATCCAGTCATCTGTTGATGGACATCTAGGTTCTTTCCATAGTTTGGCTATTGTAGACATTGCTGCTATAAACATTCGGTGCACGTGCCCCTTCGGATCACTACGTTTGTATCTTTAGGGTAAATACCCAGTAGTGCAATTGCTGGGTCATAAGGTAGTTCTATTTTCAACATTTTGAGCAATCTCCACGCTGTTTTCCAGAGTGGTTGCACCAGCTTGTATTCCCACCAACAGTGTAGGAGGGTTCCCCTTTCTCCGCATCCTCGCCAGCATCTGTTATTTCCTGACTTGTTAATTTTAACCATTCTGACTGGTGTGAGGTGATATCTCATTGTGGTTTTGATTTGTATTTCCCTGATGCCGAGTGATGTGGAGCACTTTTTCATGTGTCTGTTGTCCATCTGGATGTCTTCTTTGCAGAAATGTCTGTTCATGTCCTCTGCCCATTTCTTGATTGGATTATTTGTTCTTTGGGTGTTGAGTTTGCTAAGTTCTTTATAGATTTTGGACACTAGCCCTTTATCTGATATGTTGTTTGCAAATATCTTCTCCCATTACGTCAGTTGTCTTTTGGTTTTGTTAACTGTTTCCTTTGCTGTGCAAAAGCTTTTGATCTTGATAAAATCCCAATAGTTCATTTTTGCCCTTGCTTCCCTTGCCTTTGGCGATGTTCCTAGGAAGATGTTGCTGCGGCTGAGGTCGAAGACGTTGCTGCCTGCATTCTCCTCAAGGATTTTGATGGATTCTTTTTGCACATTGAGGTCCTTCATCCATTTTGAGTCTATTTTTGTGTGTGGTGTAAGGAAATGGTCCAATTTCATTTTTCTGCATGTGGCTGTCCAATTTTCCCAGCACCATTTATTGAAGAGGCTGTCTTTTTTCCATTGGACATTCTTTCCTGCTTTGTCGAAGATTAGTTGACCATAGAGTTGAGGGTCTATTTCTGGGCTCTCTATTCTGTTCCATTGATCTATGTGTCTGTTTTTGTGCCAGTACCATGCTGTCTTGATGATGACAGCTTTGTAATAGAGCTTGAAGTCTGGAATTGTGATGCCACCAACTTTGGCTTTCTTTTTCAATATTCCTTTGGCTATTCGATGTCTTTTCTTGTTCCATATAAATTTTAGGATTATTTGTTCCATTTCTTTGGGAAAAAAAAAAGGATGGTATTTTGATAGGAATTGCATTAAATGTGTAGATTGCTTTAGGTAGCTTAGACATTTTCACAATATTTATTTTTCCAGTCCAGGAGCATGGGAACATTTTTCCATTTCTTTGTGTCTTCCTCAATTTCTTTCATGAGTACTTTATAGTTTTCTGAGTATATTCTTAGCCTCTTTGGTTAGGTTTATTCCTAGGTATCTTATAGTTTTGGGTGCAATTGTTAAATGGGATTGACTCCTTAATTTCTCTTCCTTCTGTCTTGTTGTTGGTGTAGAGAAATGCAACTGATTTCTGTGCATTGATTTTATATCCTGACACTTTACTGAATTCCTCTACAAGTTCTAGCAGTTTTGGAGTGGAGTCTTTTGGGTTTTCCACATATAGTATCATATCATCTGCGAAGAGTGATAGTTTGACTTCTTCTTTGCCGATTTGGATGCCTTTAATTTCTTTTTGTTGTCTGATTGCTGAGGCTAGGACCTCTAATACTATGTTGAATAGCAATGGTGATAATGGACATCCCTGCCGTGTTCCTGACCTTAGCGGAAAAGCTTTCAGTTTTTCTCCATTGAGAATGATATTTGCGGTGGGTTTTTCATAGATGGCTTTGATAATGTTGAAGTATGTGCCCTCTATCCCTACACTTTGAAGAGTTTTGAACAGGAAGGGATGCTGTACTTTGTCAAATGCTTTTTCAGCATCTATTGAGAGTATGATATGGTTCTTGTTCTTTCTTTTATTAATGTGTTGTATCACATTGATTGACTTGCGGATGTTGAACCAACCTTGCAGCCCTGGAATAAATCCCACTTGGTCATGATGAATAATCCTTTTAATGTACTGTTGCATCCTATTGGCTAGTATTTTGGTGAGAATTTTCACATCTGTGTTCATCAAGGATATTGTCTGTAGTTCTCTTTTTTGATGGGATCCTTGTCTGGTTTGGGATCAAGGTGATGCTGGCTTCATAAAATGAGTTTGGAAGTTTTCCTTCCATTTCTATTTTTTGGAACAGTTTCAAGAGAATAGGAATTAGTTCTTTTTTAAATGTTTGGTAGAATTCCCCCGGGAAGCTGTCTGGCCCTGGGCTTTTGTTTGTTGGGAGATTTTTGATGACTGTTTCAATCTCCATTCTGGTTATGGGTCTGTTCAGGTTTTCTATTTCTTCCTGGTTCAGTTGTGGTAGTTTATATGTCTCTAGGAATACATCCATTTCTTCCAGATTGTCAAATTTGTTGGCGTAGAGTTGCTCATAGTATGTTCTTATAATTGTCTGTATTTCTTTGGTGTTAGTTGTGATCTCTCCTCTTTCATTCATGATTTTATTTATTTGGGTCCTTTTTCTTTTCTTTTTGGTAAGTCTGGCCAGAGGTTTATCAATCTTATTAATTCTTTCAAAGAACCAGCTCCGACTTTTGTTGATTTGTTCTATTGTTTTTTTGGTTTCTATTTCATTGATTTACGCTCTGATCTTTATGATTTCTCTTCTTCTGCTGGGTTTAGGGTTTCTTTCTTGTTCTTTCTCCAGCTCCTTTAGGTGTAGGGTTAGGTTGTGTACCTGAGACCTTTCTTGTTTCTTGAGAAAGCCTTGTACCACTATATGTTTTCCTCTGAGGACTGCCTTTGTTGTGTCCCACAGATTTTGAACCATTGTGTTTTCATTATCATTTGTTTCCATGAATTTTTTTCAATTCTTCTTTAATTTCCTGGTTGACCCATTCATTCTTTAGAAGGATGCTGTTTAGTCTCCATGTACTTGGGTTCTTTCCAAATTTCCTCTTGTGATTGAGTTCTAGCTTCAGAGCATTGTGGTCTGAAAATATGCAGGGAATGATCCCAATCTTTTGATAGTGGTTGAAACCTGACTTAGGACTGAGGATGTGATCTATTCTGGAGAATGTTCCATGTGCACTAGAGAAGAATGTGTATTCTGTTGCTTTGGGATGAAATGTTCTGAATATATCTGTGATGTCCATCTGGTCCATTGTGTCATTTAAGTCCTTTATTTCCTTGTTGGTCTTTTGCTTGGATGATCTGTCCATTTCAGTGAAAGGAGTGTTAAAGTCTCCTACTATTATTGTATTATTGTTGATGTGTTTCTTTGATTTTGTTAATTGGTTTATATAGTTGGCTGCTCCATGTTAGGGGCATAGATTTTGAAAATTGTTAGATCTTCTTGTTGGATAGACCCTTTGAATATGTTATAGTGTCCTTCCTCATCTCTTATTATATAGTCTTTGGCTTCAAATCTAATTGATCTGATACAAGGATTGCCACTCCTGCTTTCTTCTGATGTCCATTAGCATAGTAAATTGTTTTCCACCCCCTCACTTTAAATCTGGAGGTGCCTTCGGGTTTAAAATGAGTTTCTTGTTGGCAGCATATGGATGGGTTTTGTTTTTTTATCCATTCTGATACCCTGTGTCTTTTGATTAGGGGCATTTAGCCCATTGACATTCAGGGTAACTATTGAGAGATATGAATTTAGTGCCATTGTATTGCCTGTAAGGTGACTGTTGCTGTATATTGTCTCTGTTCCTTTCTGATCTACTACTTTTAGGCTCTCTCTTTGCTTAGAGGACCTCTTTCAATATTTCCTGGTTTGGTGTTTGCAAATTCTTTCAGTTTTTGTTTGTCCTGGAAGCTTTTAATCTCTCCTTCTATTTTCAATGATAGCCTAGCTGGATATAGTATTCTTGGCTGCATGTTTTTCTCATTTAGTGCTCTGAACATATCATGCCAGCTCTTTCTGGACTGCCAGGTCTCTGTGGATGAGTCTGCTGCCAATCTAATATTTTTACCATTGTATGTTACAGACTTCATTTCCCGGGCTGCTTTCAGGATTTTCTCTTTGTCACTAAGACTTGTAAATTTTACTATTAGGTGAGGGGGTGTGGACCTATTCTTATTGATTTTGAGGGGGGTTCTCCACATTTCCTGGATTTTGATGCTTGTTCCCTTTGCCATATTGGGGAAATTCTCTCCAATAATTCTCTCCAATACACCTTCTGCTCCCCTCTCTCTTTCTTCTTCTTCTGGAATCCCAATTATTCTAATGTTGTTTCGTCTTATGGTGTCACTTATCTCTGGAATTCTCCCATCATGGTCCAGTAGCTATTTGTCCCTCTTTTGCTCAGCTTCTTTATTCTCTGTCATTTGGTCTTCTATATCACTAATTCTTTCTTCTGCCTCATTTATCCTAGCAGAGAGAGACTCCATTTTTTATTGCACCTCATTAATAGCTTTTTTATTTCAACTTGGTTAGATTTTAGTTCTTTTATTTCTCCAGAAAGGGCTTTTATATCTCCCGAGAGGGTTTCTCTAATATCTTCTATGCCTTTTTTGAGCCTGGTTAGAACCTTGAGAATCGTCATTCTGAACTCTAGATCTGACATATTACCAATGTCTGTATTGATTAGGTCCCTAGCCTTCGGTACTGCCTCTTGTTCTTTTTTTTTTTTTTTGTGGTGAATTTTTCCGTCTTGTCTTTTGTCCAGATAAGAGTATATGAAGGAGCAAGTAAAATACTAAAAGGGTGGCAAAGACCCCAGGAAAATATGCTTTAACCAAATCAGAAGAGATCCCAAATCGTGAGGGGGGAGAAAGGGGATAAAAAGAGGTTCAGAAAGAAAAAAGAAAGAAAGAAAGAAAGAAACTATTAAAAAAAGAAAACGAATAAGTAAAAAATATAAAAAAGAAAAAAATATATATATTAGATAAACTAGTTAAAAAACGTTAAAAAAAAGAAAAGGGTAAAAGTTAAAAAAATTTAGCAGAAGAGAGGGAAAAAAAATTGAAAAAGAAAAAAAATTAAATTAACTGCAAAACTAAAGAATCATGGCGAGAAAGCCATGAGTTCCATGCTTTGCTTTCTCCTCCTCTGGAATTCCACTGCTCTCCTTGGTATTGAAACTGCACTCCTTGGTAGGTGAACTTGGTCCTGGCTGGATTTCTTGTTGATCTTCTGGGGGAGGGGCCTGTTGTAGTGATTCTCAAGTGTCTTTGCCCCAGGCGGAATTGCCCCGCCCTTACCAGGGGCCGGGCTGAGTAATCTGCTCGGGTTTGCTTTGGGGAGCTTTTGTTCCCTGAGCACTTTCCGTAGAGTTCTGGAGGACGAGAATGAAAATGGCGGCCTCCCAGTCTCTGGCCCGGAGGAGCCAAGAGCTCGGGTCCCACTCCTCGGTGCGCCCTCAGAGAACAATGCCCATTTACTCCCATCTCCCTGGCCTCCGGCAGTGCTCCGAGCTCACCAAGCCTGCGACCAGTTCAAGGTAACCCCGAGCTGAGAGCTCACTCCTCGGCTCTGTCTCTGTAGCCAGCTTCCCTGTTCTAATACCTGTAAGCTCTGCGACACTCAAACTCCCCAATCCTTCTGTGACCCTCCGGGACCTGAGGCCACGCTGACCCCGCGTGGGCTTCACCCAGGTTTAGCCTCTGGAGCCATGTCCCTCAGTGGAAAAGAGTTTTA
Source organism: Mustela erminea (assembly GCF_009829155.1). Lineage (NCBI taxonomy): Eukaryota > Metazoa > Chordata > Mammalia > Carnivora > Mustelidae > Mustela > Mustela erminea. The sequence goes on along the minus strand of NC_045624.1, from coordinate 86,297,131 downwards.
AATGTCCTGATTTTGTGCTCCGTTGCTCTGCCGCTTGCGGGGAGCCAGCCCCTCCCCCCCCCGCAGTCTATCTTCCCGTCCCTTTGAATTCACTTCTCCTCCAGTCCTACCTTTCAGAAAGTGGTTGATTTTCTGTTTCTAGAATTGCTGTTCTTCTTCTCTTCAATCTCCCATTGGATTTGTACGTGTTTGCAATCTTTAGATAAGCTATCTAGCTGATCTCCTGCTAGCTGAAGTAGTCTCAGCCTGCTACTTCTCCGCCATCTTGACTCCTCTCCCCGGGCTATCTATTTTAATTTTTTGCTTATTTTGGGGGCATCCAGGTGGCTCGTTTGGTTAAGCATCTGTCTTTGGCTCAGGTCGTGATCTCAGGGTCCTGTAATGGAGCCCTTCATTGGGCTCCCTGCTCAGTGGGGAGCCTGCTTCTCCCTTTCCCTCTGCCGCTGTTCCTGCTTGTGCTCTCTCACTCTGTCAAAGAAATAAATAAAATTTTTTTAAAAAAAAATATTATGCTTATTTTTAAATTGGGCTGTCTTTTTATTATTGAGTTGTAAGATTTTTTTTATATACTCTGGATACTAGGCCCTTATTAGATAGATGATTTGCAAATTTTTCCTCCCATCCCATGGGATGTTTTTCACTTTCATGATAGTGCTCTTTGAACTATAAGTTTTTAATTTCGAGGACATTCCATCTTTTTTTTTTTTTTTTTTGGTGTCATATCTAAGAAACTGTGGCCTAGTCTAGGGTCACAAAGATTTGTTTTTTTTTTTTTTAAAGATTTTATTTATTTGACAGACAGAGATCACAAGCAGACAGAGAGGCAGGCAGAGAAAGAGGAAGAAGCAGGCTCCCTGAGGAGCAGAGAGCCCGATGCGAGGCTCGATCCTAGAACCCTGGGATCATGACCTGAGCCGAAGGCAGAGGCTTTAACCCACTGAGCCACCCAGGCACCCCAGATTTGTTGTTTTTTAAGAGTTAGTTTGAACTTTTACATTTAGGTAAAAGTTTGAGTTAATTTATGTATATGGTATGAGGTAGGAGTTGAGCTTCTTTCTTTATATGTGAATACCAAGTTGTCTCAGCACTGCTTGTTTAAAAAACTATTCTTTCTTATGTTGAACTATCTTGGCGTCCTTGTCAGAATCAATTGACTATAAATGTATGGGTTTATTTCTGGACTCTCAATTCTATTCCATTGATCTATATGCCTATACTTATGCCAGTACCACAGTCTTGATTACTATAGTTTTGTAACAATGTTTAAAATGGAAAGTGTAAAAAAAAAATGGAAAGTGTACATCTTCTAATTTTGCTCTTCTTTTTCAAAATTGTTTTGGAAGCCAGCTGAGACTTTAATAAGGATTATGTTGATTCTGTAGGAGAATTGCCATCTTGACAATATTAAATGTTACAATCCACAAACGCGGGATGAGTTTCTCTTTACTTAGATCTTTAATTTCTGTCAAGTATATTTTGTAGTTTACAGTGTATAAGTCTTGGCCCTTCTTGGTTAAATTTATCCTTATAGTATTTTATTCTGTCCAGTTCTATCATAAGTGGAATTATTTTCTTAATTTATCTTTCAAATTGTTGATTTCTGGTATATAATAATACAATGGAATTTTGTATATTGATCTTGTCCCCTTCAATGTTTCTGAGCTCCACCAGGTTTTTTTTTTGTTTTTTATGTGTATGGATTTCTTAAGATTTTCTACATACAAGCATATGTCATATATGTAATCCAGACAGAGATATAGTTTTACTTCTTCCTTTCTAATCTGGATGCCCTTTGTATCTTTTTTTGCCTGATTTCCATGGTAAGATAGATTATCAACCATATTTTATAGATGGAAGAACTGAGATTCAGGAAAGTTATATAGCTTCTTAAAGTTTCTGTGTACTTAGGTAGCTTGGGTTTTAATCCTGATTCTGATAATAGTTTGCTGTATATCCTGGATCTCGGTTTACCATCTATGAACTTTAGATATTGAGCAAAACAAGTCAATGAACGTATAATTACAAATACAAGTAATAAGTGTACTGTGAAGGATATGAATATGGTGCATATAGGAGAATACCATTGTGTGTATTGGGAGCTGGGTCCACCTTAGAAAGAGTTGTTAGGACAGGCTTCTAACATTTCAGATACAACCTAAAGTTTCAGAAGGATAATTCATTTGAAGTTTCTTGTAGTCAGAAGAATCAATATTTGTGAGGGCTCAAAGACAGGAAGGAGTGTTACTCTCTTTGCCTTGAAACTAAAACTTGGTGAAGGCAAGACATCAATCTGTTTTGATTCATCAGGGAGTCCCCAGAACCTAACACTGTACCTGGAACATTGTCTGTATTCAGAAAATAGTTGTTGAGTGAATGAATGGGTAACTGAATGGATTTATAAATCAGGTAATTTGTAAGGATCCTTTGAGCTTTGACAGTCTACTTTTTTGGTAATTAGAGCTAAGTTTCTGATTTCAAATTTACTGTGGCTGGTGAGTTCATTCCAGTTTGTTTTGTTCCACACAACAAGGTTTTAAGGATTTAGCCTCTGAATCTCTGAGTTCTGGTTACTGGTAGGCTCTCTTTTCATTCAAGGACCTCCCTTTGTAGGTTTTGGGGAACAAATTTGGCCTTCCATACTTGGGATAGAGTTGGTGAGGGCTGAGAGAGAGGGTGGTGTAGTGTTTTGGGGGTAAGGAAGCAAAAAGAAGCACGGGGGAGATGGCCATGACCTTGGTCCTGGGTGTCAAGGTAAGATTGCTGGAGTCCACCTGCTTGCTTTTTTTTTTTTTTTTTTTTAACCTTCTCTTATCTCCCATTGGCCAGAGTCCTAACCTAACAAACAGTCTAATGCCAGTCTTGGGGACTGACCCCTGGCTCACTGACATTGACCAGTATCCCACCATGTCTGTGAATGAAGAAATCAGTGCTCACAAGAGTGTCTTTCTGGTGAATACCTTGTCTCTGACCCAGGAGCATCTCCTCACTCCCACCTATAGAGGGCTCTCGGCGGAGGCTGTGGCTCTGGTTACCTGTGTCATCAATGGAGTTGATCGACAACCTAACATACCACCTCCTTTGTGCTTCATTATAACTCACTCAGACTGAGTCGATTATACTCTCTGCATTCCAGCACCATCAGTCTGCGCAAGGCCATCCTTTCTTTTATTTGATCATTTTTCTGCCTCTTTCCTTTCTCCTACCTTTAAACACCCTGTGTGTGTGTGTGTGTGTGTGTGTGTGTGTGTGTGTGTGTGTGTGTGTGTTTAGCTTCACTGGGTATGTTTTTAAAGGCAGTGAGTGGTATGTGCTCTGTATTGGTCTGCTAGGGCTGCCATAATAAAATATCACAGTCTGGGTGGCTTAAAGAACAGAAATGTATTTTGTCATAGTGTGAAAGCTGGAAGTACAAGATCAAGTTATTAACAGGTTTGGTTTCTCTTGAGGCCTCTCTTCTTGACTTGCAGATGGCTGCCTTATTGCTCTAGTCCCCACATGGCCTTTCCTCTATGTGTGTGTGTGTATCCCTGTGTCTCTTTGTGTATCGTAATCTCCTCTTATAAGGACACCAGTCGAACCGGATTGGGGACCCATCTTAATAGCCTCATTTTAATGTAATAACCTTTAAAAAAAAAAAGGTTTTATTTATTTATTTGACAGAGAGAGATCACAAAGTAGGCATAGAGACAGGCGGGGGGCAGGAGGAAGCAGGCCCTCTGCTGAGCAGAAAGTCCAATGCAGGGCTCGATCCCAGGACCCTGAGATCATGACCTGAGCTCAAGGCAGAGGCTTAATCCACTGAGCCACCCAGGCACCCCATATAATCACCTCTTAAATACCTTATCTCCAATACGGTTGTATTCTGAGAAACGAGAAGTTGGGACCTCAACATATGAATTGAGGGGAACAGAATTCAGTCCATAACATACTATGTATCTTGTCATTTCTTCTCTCTCTGTCGACATTCTGTTTTGGACCTCTATCGGTGTTACTACATGCAACATATAGAAAATGCCATTTTTTACTTGTCATTCTTCAAAGATGGACCCTCTAATTTGCCCCAGACCCTTTACTACCACAAACAATGATGCAAAAAACATGCTTATATACAGCTCCTTGTGGGACTGCAAGAAGTTTTCTGGATTATATAGCAGAAGTGGACTTGCTAGGATGCAGAGCACACATGTAAGGATCAGTAAGTAGCTCCATATTGCTTTCCAGAATCCGGACCAGCTGTGGAGGAGGATTCCTCTTTCCCAACATCATCAGCAGCATTTAATGCCCTTTTTAATAATTTCCAGTCTAATGAGCAAAAATAAGTATCTTGTTGTTGTTGTGTTTAGCACAGTTCTGACCACTACTAAAGTTGAGGACCTTTCCATGTGTTTAATAGCCATTCCGGTTTCTTCACTGGTAAGTGTCTATATACTTTGATAATTGTTCTATTTTTTCTTGATAATTTGAGAAGTTCTTTGTATATCCTAGCATAATCCTTGTTGGTTTCCCTTCCAAGGGAAACTTGACCCATAGGGCCCTTCTTTAAGGAGGAATCTTGACTTTTGCTATAGTAGAATCCATCCATTCTCCTCTTCTGGCTTTTTTTCTTTCATGTTTAGTTTCTAAAATTTGCTTTCTTCCCACTGCCCCAATATCACAAAGATGTTCTTTTGCATGTATCATCTTCTTCTATTATTTAGTTGACTCTATATCTCTCACATTTGCATCATTAATCAGTTTGGATCTTATTATTTTTTGTAGTCAGTATTGAATAGTTTACTTCTCAATACTAATCCTCTTCTCTGGTTCTTTAGACATATCATCTCACATTTTAGATGGGCATACTGCTATCCATGATAATGTGCCACCCACATTTTATAGACTTCCTTACAGTCAAGTGAAGCCACACAAAACATGACTTAGTTCTCAACAATTTGATACAGCCCAAAAGTATGTGAGAGAGTCCTGGGAAAGACTCTTTAAAATGGAGGAGACAAGTTCCCTTTGAATCTTTCTGTCACCAGCCTGGACTGCTGAAATATGCCAGAGTATCAGCAGCCGTATTGAGCCATGGAGGAGTCTTGAGGTTAGGTACAATATGTGAGGATGGCAAGAGCAGAAAGCTAGAAAGGCTTTGGTGATATTACAGAGTTCCAGTATCAGCCCTGCATCCTACCTCTGGATTTCTTTACAGGAGAGAGAACTAAGCTTATGCCTTATTTAACAACTGCCACTTTTTGGTGGGGGGAGTAATACATAGGCAGTTAAACCCAATACCCTAGTGCTAACTAGTATGGTATGGAGAGCCAATCTGATTTTTCTCCATATAGTAAGCCTATTTTTCCAACACCATCTACTAATGATTCATTCTTTTCCTACTAGTTGTGATATTACCTCTATCATGTATTTAGTTCTTATATATTCATGAATCTATCTGTTGCTAGGATCTCAACTATTAAATCTCACTTTATTTCTCTGTCAGTGTCCCAAAGTTATCAGAAACTATGAGTCCCCTGCAAAAGAAGACAGCATACTACATTTCCTCCTCCCTGTTCCCCTATCCCTTCCCCACCCTATGGATATCAGCTAAAATTTTAGTTTTGGTTATTATGGGTATACTTTTTGCTGTTTGTTTTGGCCAAGGCTTAACTAACAAAAGTAGATATTACTACATTCTTTATTTATCCTTTCTTTTTATATCTTGTTGCTTCCTCCTATATTATTCCTCTTTCTTGCTGTAGTACAGATCCCAAGAGGTCTTTCAGAGAGCTGGTGTGGTAAACTTTCTGAGGACATACCTGAAAATGTTTATTCCATTATTACATTTAAATGATAGATTAATTGATTATAAAGTTCAAGATTAAAGTTGTTTTCCTTTAATACTTTAATGAGATTATATATTTATCTTCTATGCAGTTTTGCTCTTGAGAAATCTGGTTTCCTTTTTCTTCGATGTTCTAAAATTTCACTATAAAATATTTAGAATAGGTTTTTTCTTCTTCCCTAATTCAGCATTAAAAATCCTGCCATCCTGGAGTCTTGGATTTTTTTTTTTTTAGGGAGTGGATGAGGGGAACAGGGAGAGGAAGAGAGAGAATCTTAAGTAGGCTTAATCCCAGCATGTGAGCCTGACATAGGACTTGATTTCACAACCCTGAGATCATGACCTCAGTTGGACACTTAAAGACTGACCCACCCAGGTGTCCCTTAGATGTTTCTTTAATTCTGGGAGACATTTGGAGATTATTTCCTAAAAATGTTCTTGTTTAAACTTAGCCCTTTTCTGCATCTAGGACTCCTACCAGATGGAAACTGACATGACTTTCACGTCTTTTAACTTCTCTTTCATTCTCTTTATTTTTTTACCCCATCTAAATATGTTCTGGATTGAGTTCCTTGACCTGATTTTCCAGCTCATTAATTTGTTCTTTGACTACAATAATTCTGTTTTTAAAGCCATTTGTTGTATTATTCTCCATCACAGTATGTCCTAATGCCTATTTTTCATAATTGCTTTCCTCTGTATCATGTTTCCAATATTCCTCCTTATATGTCTGAATATTATCTACTTATTTATTTAAAATCTTTTAGTTACATTAATTGTGCTTTTTTAGTGCAAATTTTTTATTATTTGCTTCCATTTTATAGTGTTTATGTTTACAGGCTATCTCATTGTCTGTTCCTTGAGGTTATCAGCTAACTTGGTGTTCTGCAGGCCTTCTGTTTGCCCTTCTAGATCCACTTTCCACTTTCCCCACCCTGCTCAGTGTTTCTGAGCCTGGCCTGTGCAAATGACATCTACAGGATCCCTTGTCCTCTGGCTTCCTGTTGGGTTCAGTCACTGGGGAGACCCAGCAGGAGAACGGTGGGAGGGAAGAATGTGCAGTCAAGGATGCTTATTCTCTCACTTCTCTCCCTATGGTGTTGGCTGTGTCCTTGACTGAATGTCAGAACTCCTATCAAGACCTCTTCCAAAGACTTTCTCCCTGTGAGTCTGAGACCTCCTACCTCCTCTCCCTCTCCCAGGCTGTGACTAGCACTTGTGTACTGCTGTGTGCTAGCCACATAATTATAAATAATCTTATTTATTAAAGTCTTATTACTAAAGTCCTCTCAAATGATCAGTTGGGTATGCCACCATTTCCTGCTGGGACCCCAACTAACATATTCAAGTAGCGTTATTTACCTGGAGAAAGGGACTAAAGCTGATTAGACTATGCCTAAGGTCTCTCCAAGTGAGTTAGACAGGGAGCATGATACCAAGTGACTTTGAGGGAGTGCCCCCTGCTGGAGAGGCCCTTGTGTTGAAATCAGGCTTAAGCCTCCCCTGCCTCATTCCTTCTGTCCTGGGAGCTCACTCTTCTCAGGAACTGCTTTTATCCAGGGATGTTGCAATTGCTCAAACTATGGGGTGGTTTGAGGAGGGGCAGGTTTCTCAGGTGTTTGCCAACTCATCTGCCTTTATGCTTCTATTCTTTTACCTCTACAGCTTCAGAGCTTCCAGGATATTCTCTGCCTGGTCTTGTGTTTGTAGCGGAGAAGTCAACTCAGGGCAATGCTGGGAGAGAAAAGAGTTAAACTAAAAAGTTCTCTGCTGGTCTGTCCCCATTTGGAGCTTCAGAGCTTGCGTCACCATCTACCCACCCCAGACCCAACCACCTCCTATTTCTCAAGAGTCTTTTCATTGTTTTTGTTATGTTTTGTTTTTAAGTTGGAGAACCAGCTCTGAGCTCTTAGTTTCTCTCGGGTCCAGTTTGGGGACAGGAATTATCCATGAAATTTCTTGGATCTGTAAATTGAATGTGGTTGCTCAAACAGATACTATGTTTTCTCAGCATTGACATTCTGATTCACCAGGGCAATAACTGTTTGCCCAAGGCAGTCTCTCCACTGCCATTGACTCCCCGCTGATAATAGGACAAGGCCAACCTTCAGAGGTCATGCAGTCTACCCTCCTTGGAAAATCTTGCACCAAAACTGTATCACAAGAGGCAGCTAGGAAATCTCTGCTCAGGTATGGGAAGGTCTGGCTGTACCTTCTGTGTGTATTCTACCTCCCACTGTCTTGAATAATAAAGTGGACATTCTGATGTATCATCCAGGTTCCCCTTTCAGGAATGAAGGACTTACTACCCTTCTTGGGAGGGCTGCTAGCAAAAGACAAACAGTCTTTAGGCATCAGCCCTTTTGGGAGATTGCCTTAGTTGAAGAGATAAGAGATATGATGATGATGACAATGAGGATGATGCTTAGTGTTAACGGGGGAATCAAAGAACTATTCAACATAGACCCTGCCTTTAGTAGCTTACAGTCTTGTTAGGAAGATGATGCATAAATAAAAAGAAGTATAATTGAGAATACAAGACAATAAGCCACAGGGTTGAGATGGGCAGTAGTTACAGTAATTTAGGAATTTGAAGGGATAGGCGTGATGTCCCTTTGGTCAAGGCTAGTCAAGCTAGATTCTGTATAAAGGAGGGATGTTGTAAAGGGTCTTGAGGATTGATGAAATCGCTAGGGCAAATTGCAAATGTGGTGATTTAGAGATTTCCTAACTCTATCAGATACTATCTTATTTCCAATAAGATGGATACACACTTGGGAGAGTGTATCCTTGCAATGACCATGGGAACAATCAATAAAGCTGGATTTTATTTTAAAAAAACATGCCTACTCATCTTCACAAGACCCTGTGAGACAGACATGATTATTATTCCCACCTTCCAGATAAGGAAGTGAGGCCCATGATGGCTAAGTGACTTGCACAGATTACACAGCTCGCAGGTGGTTGTCTTGGGATCCAAATCCAAGGAGTCCGAGCCATTGAGCAAATGTTTTCCTGCCCTATTTCCATGGCATGCAACTGCTTTCCTCGGAGACACCAAAAGATGAGAATTGGATTGAATCTGTTTATGAAGTGATAGTTATGGATAAGCTACGCTGCCTCTGGGAAGAGGAGCTTGTTTATCATTTCTCATCTTTTTCTCCAAAAGCAATTTTTGCAGCAGCTCAAGTTATATCCCTAGTAAATGAAACAGGTGCTCATTAGGCCTCCGGGCTGGTGTAGCTCTCACTTTGCAGTTGCTGTAAGAGGTGGAGAAGATGAACAACCCTAAATGTTCACTATGGAAACCTGGACATCGTTTCTATTCATGTGGAGCTCATTAACCTCAGTTTCTTCGAACTGAGTTTTATTAAAACAGGAAAGTGTTTCTGGGTGGGGAAGGACAAAGGAGAGGAAGTTGGTATATCTTAAAAAAAGGAAAAAAACCCAGAAGCAATGGAAAACCATCCCCTTCTTTTCCCCTTTTATGGTAGTCTCTGAAGCACATATATATAGACTGCCTTGATTTTTTTAGTGAAAATTAATAAGACATTTATTTTATTTATTTATTTTTTTGACACAAATAGAGAGACACAGCGAGAGAGGGAACACAAGCAGGGGGAGCGGGAGGGGGAGAAGCAGACCTCCCGCCGAGCAGACCTCCCGCCGAGCAGGGACCCCCCCCACCACCAATGCTGGGCTCCATCCCAGGACCCTGGGATCATGACCGAGCCAAAGGCAGACGCTTAACAACTGAGCCACCCAGGCGCCCCAAGACATTTATTTTAGAGATGGGACAATTCCTCATCTGATGGCTGAGCTCTCTTGAGTTCAGCCTTTGTGGCTTTAATGAGCAGAGAATGTGGGTACTGGGAGATGTCTGAACAGACCCCATCCAGCCTGTGCAGAGACAGATGACGGGCTTCTACAAACAGGGGGGAAAGCTATGTATTGATCCAAGGGATTCCTGAAGTCACTGATTTCACTTTAATGACTCCTCTTGGTAGAGTGTCTGCTGCCATTCACCTGAGGGTAAACACAGGATCAAAGTTCTGATTCATCCAGGATTAATCATTTTCTTCTTTATCTGCATCAAAGTTCTCTTGATATGGCAAACTTCCTTTTTCAGTTGAACTCACTGTATGTTTAGATTGCAGTCAGTAATGGTAAATATTGACCGGAGGGGTCATTGCTTTCTTGAGGGAAAGGAACTTAACATTTGCAATTGTTTTTTACCCTACTTCTTTCCATAAAAAGGGTTTATTTAAAAATCCTATTAATCTGAGAAAAGAGAGTTTGGCCAAAAGTCTTTCACTGTTTCATCTTCTTATTTCAAAACACTGGAGGGAATTTTTCTAATTCTACGTGGGTTTGGCAACAAAGTTAGTATAAGCTCATGTTTGGAGTCACAAACGTGAGCTGATTTGTAGTTCTAACCTTCTCATTTCCTAACACGGGGCCAGATAACAGACTTTATAAAAGGATGTAATGATGAGACCCAGATTTTACAGTGGTTTTGAGTTTCAAAAGATATAATAATTATAAAGAATTTAGTTCAGTGTCTGGCACATAAATGCTCAGCAAATATGAGCTATCAATGCAATTATTTTATATTATTTCAAAATTTATATGTATGTAAATTAGAGTGTGTGTGTTTGCATAATTTAAAAACTATAGATAACAGAATCTGAATGTAAGTGGGCTCAGCGATTTTCTTTAAAGATCAATAAGTCTTAAAAACCTTTGAATAGAGTGTCATCTGTATAGGGCTATCCAACATGATTTGTAAAAATTAGGCATGCACATCAGGCCACTTTGATGTTGTACTTTAAAATAGTGAATATATTTTCACTTTATAATTTATAATTCAAATTCATAGATTTGCTATGCCCACTGTAGTTAAAATAACATGTACATATAAAAAAATAACATCTAGGGCACCTGGGTGCCTCAGTTGGTTAAGTGGCTGCCTTCATCTTGGGTACTGAACCCAGGGTCCTGGGATGGAGTCCCACATTGGGCTCCCTGCTCAGTGGGGAGTCTGCTTCTCTCTCTGCCCCCTCCCCCCGCTCTTTATCTCACTGTCTCTCTCTCAAATAAACAAATAGGATATTAAAAAAAATAATAACATGTATATAAATACAAAATAATTGAAATGATTATATGCTAACTGAGTATGCACACTGTATGTGTGTGTGTATGTTTCAATGTAAATGTGACCATCAGTGTTTCAAATAGGGAACCATAGGTGCCTGTCAATAAATGACAATGGCCTTTTAAAAAAAAATCATTGACAACTGGGGAATTGCATTTTAGAATCACTTGTATATATTTTTTCAAAAGGCAGATCCCTGGGCCTCCCTCTGGACTTAGTGGATCAGAATTTCTAGGAAAAGGATCCAAATATTTGCACCTTTACTATAACAGTACTGCCATAAACAACTTGAAAACTAGGGAAATTACATGAAAGTATGGTTTTAGACACTGTAACAGGCCGTGCAAGACTGTGATCCCTGGAAGGAGGCAAACAAATGAGCTGAGCCCTTCCATTGCCTGGAGGCTATTTCCAGACCTCAGCTCAGCAGGAAGGAACCCAGAGTCTGAGGTTTTTGCTGCAGGGTTCAGGGAGCTGCCAGTCTTTTTAATTTTAGCCATTCCGGTGGGAGTGTATTGGTATCTCATTGTGGTTTTAGTTTGCGTATTTCCCTAATTTGTAATAATACTGAGTAGCTTTTCAGATATTTATTGGCCATTTGGTATCTTTCTGGAGGATTTCTATATTTTTCTTATGGAGTTGTAGAAAGTATTTTTACATATCCTGGATACAAGCCCTTTGTCTATGTTTTTCAAATTTCAAATATCTAAAAAACTCTGTGGTTTGCCCTTCATCTTCTTATAGGTGTCTTTTCCTTTAGGCACGGGAGTTTCCACATTTAATTTATTCCAATTTATTCATCTTTTCCTTAACAGTTAGTGCTTTATGTGTTCCATTTAAGAACTCTTCACCAAAGTTACTTTATGGAGATTTTCTCCTTTTTTTTTTTTCTTCAAATTTTTCCTACAGTCTCACAGTAGCTGAATCTTACTTTGTGTTCTCTTTTGTGGATATTCAATTGACCCACCATCAATCGTCACATAAATCAGGGGTCCATATGAGGGAGGGCCTTTTGCTGAATTCTATTCCATTCCATGTCTGGTAGTCTGTCTCTGTGCCAACACTCCAGTCTCAGTTATAGTAGCTTTATAACAGATCTTATACCAGTAACCTGGTACCTCCAATCCTATTCTTTCTTGTCGAGATTATCTTAGCAATTATTCTATTTCCATATACATTTCAGAATGTTGATCAATTTCTACCTTTCACTGTCAGTGGTAGTAAGTGTGTCCTGGGAATTTTTCCATTTTACCTAAATTTCCTAATCTCTCGTCGTAATCCTAATATCCTCATATTATTCTTTTCATTGTAAGAAGGACCAGTGGTAATATTTCTTTTTCATTTGTATTATTGGTTATTTGTGCCTTCCCTCTCTTTCTTTGATCAGTCATACCAAGATATTACCAGTTTTCGTGGTTTTTCCAAGGAATACTTTTTGTGGCTGTGTTAATCTTTCTTCTATGTTTTTCTTCTTAAGAAATTTCTGCTCTCTGCTTGTACTTACTTTGGGTTTCATTTTATTTTATTTTTGTGACTTCTTCAGATGGATACTTAAGTCACTGATTTGAAGCCCCTTTGCTTTTCTAACATATATATTGACATCTACTTACTTCCCTCTAAGCACTGCTTTTGGTTTCATTATACGAACTTTTAAAGTCTGATTTTCATTATTATTCAGTTCAAGTAGCTTCTAATTTCCATTATAACTTCTGGATCACATGGGTTATTTTTAAGTGTGTTATTTAAGTTCCAAATGTACAGAAATTTTCTAGGTTTTTTTTGTGTGTGTGTGGTATTACTGATATCTGATTTTACTTCCACAATGATCAAGGAATATACTCTCTAATTTTAATCCTATGAAATGTATTAGAGAAGCTGATGAACTAGCATGTGGTTAGTTTTCATAAATGGTTGTACAGCTGTTGAGTGCACTGTTCTACGTATGATAGGTCAACCATATTAATCATTGAGTTCTTAGTATAGTTATTATTAACACTAGGATTTATAGCTAGAGCATCTATTTCATTCCTCTTTTTTTATTTCTGTGCTGAATTCTCTATTTTATTCTGTTGGTTCCTTGAACCTATTATCTTAAAGTTCATGGCTGGTAATTCCATCGGACCAAAATAATATACATTTATCATCTGTTTTATTATCTGGGCTTTCAAATAAGGCCCATCTTCTTCAAATACCAAATGTTTTTATTGGGGTACCAGACATTATATATAAAAATGGAGAGGAAATGGAAGCTCTGCATAATGTTACCTTCCTTCAAAGAGAATTATCTTTTATCTCTGCAAGTGGACCTCGAGCTAGGATCTCCAGCTCACCCTACATTCAGGAATCACAGTGATCTGAAGTTGGATGTCAGTACCTGGGAGGGGGCTGGCCTAGTTCCAGTTTACTCTTAGTCCTTGTATATAATCCTTTGGAATCCCTTTAGAGATAGATTCCTTTTCTTTGACAAACCTTGAACTTCAGCTTTTGCACCATAGACTTGTATCTGCTAAAAGTTCTGCTCAGCTGCTCATTGACTGCTTGTAACAATAGTATCTCTCTTGAAAGGATCATGGTACCAAATGCCAAACTCACCTCTTGGGGCTTCCTTCCTCTACCTAGGATATTCTCCCCACACATCTTAGCTGTCTTGCGGGTGTTTGTGTGTGTGTGTGTGTGTGTGTGTGTGTGTTTTCCAGGTTTTATTAGTTCTCTATGGGGAATTTGGCCAAAAAACTAATTTTCGATGGCAAAAATGTAGAACTCCTAGACCAGAGAATTTTATGCTAACAAAGTAACCTCATCTCATCTTATGTGTTAATTGGTTCAGTAAACACAGAACTATGTCTGGAACTATGCTGGCGGATTCAAGAGCTAAAAAAAAAAAAAAAAAAAAAAATGATTGTTGCTGTTTTAAGTCTCTAAGTTTCAAAATGACTTGCTCTATCCCCATGGCCTGTGGACTGCAGATTTGGTACTTGTGCTTGGTTTGGGAACTGCCACGAGAAAAACCCAGAGATGTCATTGACTTTGACACCACATGGCTGGTTGTGGAAGCTGTAAGGGTCACAAGAAGAACATTAGCAAAAAACTAAGGGCCTAGTGTTACAAGAAGTCTAAAAGGCCTTGAGAAGCTGTCAGTAAGGGCTCAAAGGGGCCTAAAGAAGGAGAGGAAAGGAGAGGAAAATATTGCTAGATGCTAGAAGAACAGGGTCCTTGTTATAGTGGCAGAATATGAAAAATAGAAAATGTAATATAGTAATAAATTTGATGATCTAACTAAGGAAGTTTTCATGAAGAACTTTGATGGTTCTGCTTGGAGTTTTTAGCTACCTATAATAATATAGGAAAGAAAAGTAAACCAAAAAAGGAACCATGGCCCCCAGAACTCTAAGATGGCCCCGTGATCTCTATGTCCTGGTGTTGCACCCATGGCTAAGTTGGTCTAGCAGAAGGAGTGATATGGCAGAAGGAATTTCACAGATGTAGCTAGAGTCCCATCAGTTAACTTTCGGTTCATCAAGAGATTATCCTAGGCGGGCTTGACCCAATCAGGTGAGACCTTTACTGTGACCTTTACTGTGAAGACACTTGAAGTGTGAGGGTCCATGGAAAAGCCACATGGCAAGATCCTGAAAGCTGAGAGCAGGAGGAAATGGGATTTCAGTTACACAACCCAAGGATATCCGTTCTGCCATCACCCGAGGGAGCATGGAAGCAGGTCTTTCTCCGATTGAGCACCCAGGTGAGGAAAGCTGGCTGGCACCTTGAACTTCTGCCTCGTGAGACCATGAGTAGAGCACCCAGTTAGAGTATGCTGGACTCCTGATCCACAGAAACCGTGAGATAATACATTGTGTTGCTTTTGAGCTAGTTTGTGATAATTTGATATGCAGAAATAAAAATGAATACAGCCAATTTTTCGATCTCCAGCAAAATTGTAAAGGAACCAGGACTCTTTCGACTTGAAAGAAAAGTGTGTATTTTCTTAGTCTCTGAAGATGGCAAGCTATTCTCAAATTAAGAAATGGCTTCCAGGCAAAGATCAAATCTAGGTTGGACCTGTAAGTTCCTTCTTGTAAAAACCTCAGAATAACTTAAGTTGCCGCCTCCTAGACTCCTCTCAGAGAGGACAGAAGTTCTTCTGAAGAAGTCAGGATGTACCTCACTGACTCTGTTGAACAGTGGAGTTTCTTAGACTCCAAAGGGGATTGTCACACAGCGACTTCATAAGGTCTGCAGGTGGAAGAGAGCTTATCTTAAAGAGATCTGAGCTTGTGGCTATCTTGACCCATGTGCACATGAAACTGATAACATGACACATGGAGAACCCCCAGAACACAAGAGAAGTTTTGTTGCTGGAAGCGCTGGGAGCTTGAGCTGAGGGTGAAGAACCAAGGCACAGCACCAGGCTTTCATCAAGAAGTGAGTGATACATGCCTGACTGTTCACCAGAACTACCTCAGACCTGTGACCCGCTGCAAGCTTCCCCTGGTGCTTCCTCCGGTTTCAGCTTCAACCTTTGAATCAACTCCTGACTTCCAGACCTACCTCTCCTCCATGACGGCAGTGGTTGAAACTCAGCCAAAGTAGCTTATGTCCTGCACCAGGGCCCATGGTTTCTGAGGGATCTGTGCTACTCTGATGGTAAGGATTTTTTTTTTTTTTTTTGGTAAGATTTTATTTATTTATTTGTCTTAGAGAGAGAGAGAGAGCACACAACATGAGCGGAGAAGGAGCAGAGGGAGAAAACAGGCTCCCCGCTCAGCAGGGAGCCTGAGGTGGGACTCGATCCCAGGATCCTGGGATCATGACCTGAGCTGAAGGCAGATGCTCAACCGCCTTAGCCACCTGAGCATCCCGGTGAGGAACTTGTGACGCAAGCTTTTGTGATTTAGATCTGTGTTCTGGCTCAGGAGCCCTTGAGCTGCCACGGACCTTCCAAATGGAAGGAGAGCAAGATTGTCAGGGGAAGGGGACAGATCAACTGGCTCCTCCTTTTTTGCCTTCAAGATTCCCCATCCTCACCATCATTGAGTGAGAGTGAATATGTGTGCAAGCATGTGTGTATGCATGTGTGTATGTCTGGGGGGAGTGGTGATTTTCCAAGAGGTTCCTCCAGCAACTCTCCCCTAACCTCTCCTTCCCAAACTGGTATGTACCCTTCTCCAATGAAACAACTTCCTTTTGCCCTTTATAACCAAATCTGTGTCCCATACTTTTAAAAGAAAAAAAACCCAGAGAGCTCTTTTGTCAAACACAGGGCATGTAAGAAAGAGAGGGGCTCATATCAGACATTGCAAAGGAGCTGATCTGCTAATTATTCCCTCAGCATGGGATCTCCATTGGCCAGTCACTTGGTAGCAATGCCCAGATGTCCCAGATGTGTCCCCTGCACTCCCAGGATGTCCTCAGGAGCAAAGGGCAGCCTCTGCACAGATGCAGGGGAAAAGCAAGAAGAAAACCCCGCCACTCATGCACATTCCTCTCAGCCATGCTTCAGAAAAGAAAATGCGGGCTGATTAATGGCATAGTTCCCCTCTGGCCACTGCACCCGAAAGGGCATACTTTCTTAAAATCAAAGAGCCCGAGAAAAGAGTAGTTACGATGAGCTGCACGTGTTCTTTTCCCTTTCCCCAGGGAAAACCTGTCCGACTTTGGGTTTCACCACTCATAAATTATCAAGTTATTCTCACTTATGGCACAAATATCAGTCCTGGTTGGTTTATGCGCCCACACATCAGCTGAGACTCGAGAGAGCTAAATTACAAAACATTAAATCAATAAGCATGTGTGAATGGGCAAACAGCGTGATCTCCTTAACTTAATAAGGCCACGACATTACTGTTAATCATCTGTTTTGCAACTTCTGAAGTTTCCCCCCTCTTCTAATTTATAGTGTTGCTAGAAGCCTAGATGAGCGAAGGTCCTCCTGTCAGAAGAAGAGAACAATGTACCTTGAACTAGGAAATGAGAGCTATTCCCAGGGAGATAGGGCCATAATAATATCCAGAGTGTGGCAAGCTTTGCGTTGTTGTTGTATTATTAGGAAGAAATAATTAGAGTGCGTTTGCTGTGTTGTTGAAACAGAGGAAGCCTGGAACAGACAGGGATGCCCGGTGTTTCAGGAAAATACCAAACTTCCAGATGTGGAGTCGGGGGGACAATGTAGGAGCCAATGAATAAAAATAACACTCTTCTCCCGCTTCTGGTCTGGGGGTCCCCCCCAAAATATGGTTCCAATCCCCAAGAACAGACTGACAGTCTCTTCACACAAAAAAATATCCCTCTGTAGAGAAGCACCCACCCCCACTCTGGGCTCTTCTTCCACGGTACGACCCCAGTGTCCTGACAGGCAAGTCTGGGGTACTTACACTGCATTATTTTTCCAATGCCCAGAACTTTTTCCAAGTCAGTGTACTGGAGGCAACACCTGCGGGGGGTGGGATTTCATCTGGTGGAAGATATTAACGGCTACTACAGATTGGTGGAAGCTTGGTGGAAATGTAAAGAAGGACAATTGCATGGAGAGAGCTGAGCTGCTGAACACAATCCAGAGGGGCTCTGGGTGAGGGCTGGCGAGGGGTGGAATGTGGGAGTGTAGGAGAGAGATGGAAAGCAGGCATTAAGTAGAAGTCAGTGTAAGCACATAGAGAGGGACCGCCCCTCAGGACGCTGCGTGGCGGAGTCTGTCCCTGCATGCATCACTTGGCCAGCACACAGACCAGCGCTCAGCCTACTTCATTCTAGATTGAGTCCTTCTTCTTGACTCTACCGCTGTTGCCACACATAAACATAGCTCCGAGGCAGCTTTTCTACTCAGGAATGAGATTGATCAAGAAAATATACCAACATTTGCAACAGGAGAAAATCCTTATCTGCTCTGCAGAAAGAGTAATCTAGTCCATGTTTACATGTGAATGGACAACAAATCATAGGAAGAAAACAGGAATCTGGAAATCAGATAAGAAAATATCTGATCCCCATTAAATACGAGATAAGTGGGCGCCTCGGTGGCTCAGTCAGTTAAGTGGCTACCTTCGGCCATGTCACGATCTTTGGGGTCTGGAGATCAAGCCCATGGAGATCAAGATCATGTTGGGGCTCCCTGCTCAGTGGGAGTCTGCTTCCTCTTCTCCCCGCTCCCTCCTCATGCTCTCTCTCCACCATCTCTCAAATAATAAATAAAATCTTTAGAAAATATATGAGATAATTTAGTGAAGAATAAAAAACAGAAGCAAAGCTAAAATTAGACTTTCAGAGAGATTCAAGAATGTATTTTGAAGTATATGTATATTTTTAAAATTCATGATATATCTCTGAGGGATCACAACGACTTGATAACAAGCTCGTCCCTAGAGCTGGGACCTGGATGAAAGAGAGCTTAGTTGCCACTACATTTTTTTTTTTTTTTAATTTGACAGACAGAGATCACAAGTAGGCAGAGAGGCAGGCAGAGAGAGAGGAGGAAGCAGACTCCCTTCTGAGCAGAGAGCCTGATGCGGGGCTCAATCTCAGGACCCTGGGATCATGACCTGAGCCGAAGGCAGAGGCTTTAACCTGACTGGCCCACACAGGCACCCCTACATTTTTTTTTTAAACTATTGAGTTTTGTCCCAGGAGCATATATTACTATTTAACTTAATAAACTAATAAAATAATAACATAGCCATAAACTGAGAACAAAGTACTATAGAAAAGGAACAGAGGATAAGAAGGAACTCTTGGAAAGTAAACAGTGGTGGAATAGCAGAAGAGTTTGGATAGCATGGCAAAGCTACAGAGAGACAACAAATCTCACTAAATGAACTTCATGAAAAGAAAACAAGGAAAAAGGAAGATACTATTAAAGAAATGATAGAAGAAAATTTCTCAGAGCTAGAGACATGAATCTTTAGATTGAAATTGCCTTTCTCATGATTCTTCTCTTCTACTGCTTTAAAAGGGAACTGCATAAAACTATAATTAATAATAATTTATAGCGGCGCCTGGGTGGCTCAGTGGGTTAAAGCCTCTGCCTTTGGCTCAGGTCATGATCTCAGGGTCCTGGGATTGAGCCCCACATCGGGCTTTCTGCTCCATGGGGAGCCTGCTTCCTCCTCTCTCTCTGCCTGCCTCTCTGCCTACTTATAATCTCTGTCTGTCAAGTAAATAAATAAAATCTTTAAAAAAATAATTTATAACTAATAAAACTATGCTGGTGGACTTATGACTTATAAAGGTGTAGTTTGTGTGACAGTAACAGCCCAAGAAGGGAGGAAGAAAGGGACATGTTTTGGGGAAAAGTTCCTATATAATGGTGAAATTAAGTTAGTATTAAGCTGAGTTGGATTATTTTAAATTAAGAGTGAGTTTACTTACCGAATTTTGAGAAGGGTGCCTGAAAAAAGACCCACAAATTGACATGATTGTGAAATTTCAGGACTCTAGGGGTAAAGAAAAGATCCTAAATACTTACATGGAATAAAAAGAAGTCAGCATATAAAAGGGTAAGAGTCAGAGTGGCATCAAAGCAATGCTTTCCAAATTCTGAGGATAATGATTTTCAAGCTAGAATCCTACATCCAGTCAATTTTCAATCAACAATGGTGGTCACATAAAGACAATGTTAGATATACAGAGTCTCAGGAAATTTGCATATAAAATTTTCATTGTAAAGAACTTCCCGAGAAAATTAGATTAAAAGAAAAAAAAAGAATTTGAAAGGGGTTGTAGGGTGCAAGAAATGATGGCATTAACTCAGTGCCCACTCTAAAGAAATTCCAGGGGGAGAATTGAGCAGCAAGCCTGGAAAGCCAAGCCATTGGCCCAAATTGGAATAGCAAATCAGGGGACTCCTGTAAGAGGTGGGTTAAGTGAAAACCAAAAGAGAACAAAGGTAGCTTTTACCCGTGTCTTGTGAAATACCATCAATATCTTCTCTTCCTCTGATTTACTCACCTGACAAAGCAATGTAGGTTAAACTCAGCTCTCTGCCTATGCTGTGTCTACACATCAGGAGCTGCTCTTGACTGGGGAGACAACTGCATCTGGGGTGACTGGTCTCTGAGTATAGGACCCTCAGCACAGTCTACCAGTGCTACAATACTTAATTTCCCAGTCTCTTCTCTTCCTCCACTGTTTCACACTCTCTGCCTCAAAACCTCATACAGCTGTTTCCCATTCCTAACACTTACTTGGTAACCTACATTATTGATTTATTGATACAACAGACACATTGTTCTATATGATTTTTCTCCTTGTGGTTACAATTGATTGGATTCATTGTGGACACCCCCCACCACCACCCACACACATACACACAACCCTGTGTGGTCTGAAAAAGCAGAGAAAGAAGAGCGAAGCAGGTCCACAGGGATGCCTAGACAAGAGGTGGAAAAGATCCCATTTGTTTTGGCTCAGGTTCCTGGTTGCATTTTCTGCCTGATGTCCAAGAGCTTTTCACCCCGAGCTCAATGAAACATTACTGTTATCTTCCTTCATCTGAAAATCCATTCCCTCCTTCACTCCCCCACCCCCCAGCTCGAGTTGGGTTCAGTTGGCTAATACAAAGAGTCAGATTTAGGGCCTGTTTGGGACTTCTGAGACTGCCTTCTGCACATATTCCCCTAGTTTGGAAGTGGATTTCTGCCTTGGGTTGGCATACCTCTTTCCCCATACCAAGTCCTGAACCAGAAGATAGAGGAGTCAGGCAAGTGAAGATAAAAATCTTAGGCTTATTGCCAACTAATGTTGACTAGGAGGATGTAACTTAGGTGTGTGACAAGAGAGGATTTCCTGATGCTGAATCTTAGAACTTGACAAATTTCTTCACCCCTCACAGGCAGCACGAGAAAACCGTGACCTCCTCCTGCAGGGCCAGAGGCTTTACCCTGAAGTTTACCTTGTGGCACATCTTCTCTGCAATCAGACAGATCCCAAAGAGAAAAGGGGGGAAGGTGGGACTAAGCTGCAGAGTCATAGTTCCCACTCCTAAAGTCACATAGAAGATAAGAAATTCATCTGGGGATGAAGAAGGGGTGATAGAGTCCAGGAGTGTTATGCAATGACTGTCCCTCTACCAGGACAGAAACCTATGGAGGGGAAAATACTCATTCCATGTAGTTCCTCTCGAGCCTCTGAAGCTGCTGATTCTCTGTTCCTTGCTGTATCCTGCACACTGAGGGAGGATCCTTTTTGCATACCCTAATGCAGCAGTAAGGCTGCCATTATGGAAAAAAGAAGACACACAAAAGTTCAGTGAATATTGGGAAAACATTTTGAGACATCTTTGCAACTAGAGATTTCACCATCTAGAGTAGGTATAGGAAGTTGACATATATTCTTGATCAAGACTTCTTAATCACATCTCATGGAAGAGAATTTCCTTTGATGAGTTATGGGCACTATTCTTACTCTTACCACAGTCTTTTCCAACCCTTACAATACTGTAATCAGTTCTGGGTCACCAAATGTAGCTTATGGCCAAGGCCTTCTTGCAAACAATTGTTTCATGGTGTTCGCCTATTGTGGCTTAGATAATGTGACAGATGCCTTCGAAATAACAATGAGATTATCTCCCATAAAATTCATTCTTCGTAGGCAGATAGCTCATGAAAGCAGCTTGTCAAAAGCTTGGTTTCTCTGCCCTCCTCTCCTGGCACCCTGTCCATACTACATTTGAATCTAGGCAATTAATATGATATGTTGAGCCCAGAAATATGGATCAAGGAAGTATTTGACATTAAAGCTCTTGCAGGGGGTTTAGCTTACCATGGTCTGGAGGCAGCTGGCACTGGTAGCTCATGGTACTGGAATTAGATATCATTGTTCCCAAACTGCTAATAAGACTGGAATAACAATAACAAACAAGATCTCCAGGCAGAGATCTTTATTTGCTCCTCTCTCACAGTAATTAATTATAAACTGACCTTTAGAAAAAAATACCCAAAGACCCTTGTGATCAGCCTAGTTTTTCAAGGCAATGCCATAGAATAGCTACAAACTTTAACTCCTTCCATAAGAGAAACTCTTCTTTCTGATTTGTTCCCAATCTGGTAGTGAAATAAGATTTGTTCTTAGCAGTGAGAAATCTCAGTGCCATCTGATGTTTGTGGCTGTATTATTCAGACTAATTAATTGCAACAGATAACTTTGACTCTCAGGGGTTTAACACAATAAAAGTTTATTTCTCACTCTCATCACAGCCCAGCACTGGCCAGGCGGGCCTCCATACTCTATAGCATCTGTGTATGCTTTCCTAGGTTGTCTCCACTGGGGAAGGGAGTGATGGAGAAGGCATACCAGCTCCTACATGCCTCAGTCTGGAAGAGATACAGTCGGAGCCCACTGGTCAACTTAGTCCTATGGTCCTAACCTACCTGCAAGGCGGATGGGGAAATACATAATGACGGTGTAGACTCATCTTTAGAAAAATATACCCTGAGAATGCTATGCCAAATAATTTTTGAAAGTGCTACCATAGAAAGAGCACATGAGTATTTGGTAAGTGTGGTCTCTGTCACTGTAGCTAAGCACAGCTACAGTGCTTAGCTGGTTTATTTTATTGAGTGATGGTTTATTTTATTGAGGCATTCTTACCACATCAAAATCTACATTTTATATCCTTAAATCTATAATCAGAGTAAATATTGGCATGACTAATTTAATCTTCAGATACTGTGGAGTACACTTTCTTTTTCCCTTTGCTAAACCTGTTAGTAAAAGCTTATTTTCATGGATTGGATATTTATTCGTACTAAGTCCTTTAATTTCCAAGACTCATTGGTTAACACACTTCTATCAATTTCGCTTTAGTCAAAAGGGGTTGGAGGGCCATTGACAATACCTCTTAAAAGATGATCCTGCAACATTATCTAAGAAATCTTTAAGATTCCTGGGTGGAGACAGATGGTGCAGCTCAGCAGTAAAATAATCAGTGTGCACCAGACTGTTGATCTTGTATGTGGATCATAAATCTCCAGACAATGACTGATGGTGCTTGTGAACATTCTCCCACAAGCTCCTCAGTTGTGTTGGTCATAGGGCAGCCAGAGAACCAAGTGCCCCTATTATGGTAATTGTGAACTACACAGGCAGGGGAAGCACAATACACTTGACCAAAGCATACTGCTTGATTTGCTTTAAGATAGAGGTGAGTCTCTCCACAGAAGGATACCACGAGTGCCCTGACAACAGATTGTCCTCATGTTTGAGGTTGTATTCCTTTGCTTACTAGTAGTGTGTGAAGGTGGATTTCACTGAGTGTTTTCTACTATTTAGGGGAAAACATATCCTCTGTGTTGTTATGAAAGACTTCAAGTTTGTCATAAGTAATGAGGACAATAGACTGTTCTTAATTGTTCTAGAAATAGTCTAGCCACCCCCATCTTTGTTTTTCTAAAGTAACTCAAAGGGACCAAAACCACAAACAGAAACACATAGTTTGAGTGACTTTTACTCCATTTTACACATGTTACAGATAATTAAGTATTTTGAATTTTTAATGACATGGTTTAATGATGATTTCACACTGTGGTGGTTGAAGAGAGTTAGGGGACCATTACATTCACATAGATTATCTGTAGGTCTAGGAATTGCTAACATGATTGGACTTTGTCATTATTTTAAGGGTTATCTAGTTCCATCACATGTTTTAGCATAACATGTCCTCTCAGGAGGTCTTTGAAATGCTGCCTCTGAGGTTGGATACAAGGGTAAGGATGTTGTGGGTGTTTAGGGAGAAGTGGCTTAGATGGAAAATAGCTGTTGTGACTTATTCTGTCTTCCCCCAACCCATGAATTGTCTCTAACAGACCAAATAATAACTTTGTGGACACAAACATACTTTTAAAATAAATTACATATGCAAATTTCTTAATTAATGAGTGTAACTTGAGGGAAGTGAGGTTAGCACATTTCACTGACAAGCAAGGACTTTTTACATACATAATATGTTACTTACAAAGGAGGCGGGGAAAATACAGTGGTAAAACATACTGGCTTAAAATCAAATTCCCTAGGTTCCAAGTCCATTTCAGCCCAACCATTAACTCTGTGCCTGTCTCAGAGCCTCAGTTTCTTCATCTGTAAATACAGAAAAATGATAGTACCTACCTTATAGTGTTATATGGATAATGAGATTGTGTTAATAAAGAATTTTGCATAATTAGTAATTAAAGTTGATATTTTCCCCCTGTGCTAGCATGAGAACTTGAGTGGGGTGCTGTCCAGGGTGCTGACATGAGCTCTGTATCATAGACCATTATGACACAATACAAATGGCTTGCCCAGAGCTGTACAGTATGTACAGTCTATCAAGTTGATGGCCTTCCATTCAGTCAGGCTTTATCTATTTTATTTTGGCTAAGTTGAAGCGGGATCACTGATAAACTGGTTCACACAAGCTGTATAATGGAATTAAGGGCCACCACAACAGCTAGCCAATTAAGAAGACAGCTGTTTTGACTTCATTTGTCCTTCTTCTCAATGAATTGTCTTAACTGACCAATTAATATCTTTGTGGACACACACTAATTTTAAAAAGAAAATACATGTGCAAATTTATTCATTATGAGTTTGACATATGAAAGGAAATTCATTATGAGAATGTGTTTAACCTATAAGCATCCTACCAGCATGTTCTACTTATTCATTAACTTATTATGACTGGAATATGATATCCAAGAGGTTGATAGCTATCATCTATTAAATTGTGCATTATAACCAAACTCTTTTTGACATTATCTATATATTATATAACTTATTTTTTTATACTGCTTGTCCACCTCTCTTATGAGGGAATGTATGCTCCAGAAGGGCAAGGTATGACTCACCCCTTAGCCCTAGAACCTGAAACCTTGTGTGGAATATAGAAGACATGCCAACAAATTAGGTAACTAAAATAAAATGGACAAATTCCTAGAAAGACACAAATGATTGAAATGGACTCAAGAAGGATTGGGGAATCTAAAAAGACATATAAAAAGTAAAAGGTTGAATTAGTAATTTTGAAACTTCCTACCAGGAAAATAACAGGCCTAGAGGGCTTCAGTAGGCAATTCTACTAACTGTTTAAAGAAGAGTTAATACCAATCCTTCACAAACTTCCAACAGTTAAAGGAGGGGCACACTTCATGACTTCTTCTATGAGGCCAGGATTATCCTGATAGCTACACCAGACAAGAATCACAAGAAAACTACACACCATATCTCTTATGAATAATATCGTAAAAAATCCTTAACAAAATACTACCAAGTTGAATCCATATACAAAGATTATATAACATGACCATGTGGTATTTATCCCAGGAATGCAACTGGTTCAATATACTAGAATCAATATAATATGCCATATTATAAAACAAAGGACACAAAAACATGATCATCTTAACAGATGCAGAAAAATAATTTGACAAATTCAGTACTCTTTCAAGACACACACACACACACACACACACACACACACACACACACACAAACTAAGAACAGAAGGAATTTTCTCAACCTGAAATAGGGCATCTACAAAAACCGCACATCTAAAATCATACTTAATGGTGAAAGATTGAAAACTTTCCACAATTCACAGAATGGGAGAAAATGTTTGCAAATCCACATGTCTGATAAGGACTTGTATCCAGAATCTATAAAGACAAATAACACATTCAAATATGGTATAAACGATATTAATAGACATTGCTCCCCAAAAAAATACAAATGGCCAATAAACACATGAAATAACGCTCAACATCATTAGACCTTAGGGAAATGCACACCAAAACCACAATGAGATCCCCCTTCAAAATGATTAGGATGTATGTATACAGAATAAGCGATATATGATAACAAGTTTTGACAAAGATGTGGTAAAATTGGGACTCTCACATATTGCTGATGATAATGTAAAATAGCGCAGCAGTTTGGCAGTTTCTTCAAATGTTAAACACAGAGTTAAAATATGACCCAGCATTTCTACTCCTAGGTATATACCGAAGAGAATTGAAATTGTATGTCCTGTATATGAATGTTCATAGTGGCAGGATTCTTAATAGCCCACAAACTAGAAACAATGCCCATCAGTGAATGAGTGGATAAACAAAGTGTGGTATATCCATACAATGAAATATTACTCAGTCATACAAAGGAGAGGAGTGCTGATCCATGCTACCACATGGATGAACCTTGAAATTCTTTTTTTAAGATTTTATGTATTTATTTGAGAGAGAGAAGGAGAGAAAGAGCATGAGCATGGGAAGGGGTAGAAGGAGAGGGAGAGGGACAAACAGACTCTGCACTGAGCATGGAGCTCCAGGCCGGGCTTGATCTTAGAACCCCAAGATCATGACCTGAGCCAAAATCAAAAGTTGGATACTTAACCGACAGTGTCACCCAGGTGTGCCAAAACTTGAAATTCTTATGCTAAGGGGGATTATTATGTTACTGAATTGTCACAAAAGGCCAAATATTATAATATTTCATCAAGTTTCCAGAACAGACAAATACATAGAAACAAAGTATATTATGGCTGCAAGGACTGGGAAGGGGTAATGGGGAGTTATTGATAATGGTGGGTATGGTGTTTCTTTTTGGGTGATAAAAATATTCTGAAATTAAATAATGGTGATGTTGCAGAACTCTGTGAATATGCTAAAAACCACTTAATTGTATGCTTTAAAATGGAGAAATGCATTATCTGTGACTGGCATTTCAAAAAAGCTATTTTTAAAAATATGAATGAAGATACATACTTAATAGCCAAAAATAGTTGATATGGAATTCTATTCCTTATGATTGACTCTTACAAAAAAAAAAAAAAGACAAACTGAAAGGAATCCAAATATATAGTTCTCTATCCATTGCCCTATGTCTTTACATCTACTACCTTTTTCTTTGAACTTTGCAAGAGATGTTTGTTTTTAGTTTCTCTTACTACTTCCCTTTTCTGTAAGCCCTTCATTGTGTAAATAAACTTAGCATCTCTCATAGTAGGAAGAAAGTCATTCTCTTCTCTTCACAAGTCTGAAGGGGACAGGGTACCAATTGGAAGTTATAGGGTATTTTTGGTAGATGGGATCAAGAAGGAAATCTGTATAGTTTTCCACACAAACACTTCTATTCTGTCCCATTTGTATTTGTATATGTAGAAATATGATACAGCATACATTTAATGTCATAAGAAAGTAAATTATCTTGTAGTCAATGATACAGGTGAAGGTAGGGTTTCCCAAAGTGATATAATATTGTAGGAAGGATTCTCTCTTCCCTTCTCCATCCCCCCCACCTGTTTCCTCATGGAACTTGGTCTTCTCAAGCTTGCAGAGGGAATAGGAGGGAATAGAAAGGAGCTGTTTCTAATATAACTAAGGGCAAGAGACAGATACTGATGCATTATGCTGGATAGTCTAAGGTAATTAACCTTTGCATTATGAAGTGTCTGAATGATTGCTAGATGCTTCCAATCTTAGACCTGTTCTCTTTCATAGCTTCTTCCTTCTCTCTCTCCAGTCATGGGATTGGAAAGCTCCCTTTCCCCCTAGTGTGTTAGAGGACCTGGATGGTACACAGAGTGACTACAGCCATCAGCAGAAGCAGGACACAAGATGAGATCTTGATGGAAGGTTATGGTAGGTGAAAAATGGTTATGGATTTTTTTTTTAAGATTTTATGTATTTATTTGAAAGAGAGATAGAGTACAAGTAGGAGATGGGTAGAGGCAGAGGGAGAGGGAGAAGGACAGGCAAACTCCCTGCTGAATGGGGAACCTGATGTGGGGCTCAATCCCAGGAACGCAAGATCATGACCTGAACAGAAGTCAGACATTTAACTGACTGAGCCACCCAAGAGCTCGAGCCTGAGATACTTGGAAGGAGACACAGGCAGAGGATTCAAGGGGGGATACTTTCTGATAGTTGAGGTCATGGAGGCTACCTGAGAGTTTAGCAGTAAGGCCTTGTGTCTGAAAGTGGAAATTAGAGACAACCCACGTTGATGAAGGTGGTTAGTTGAAAATCTTTGCCACCTTGATTGTTCTGAGTGGGCTGGAATATTATTATCACTTAACATTGGGGTAGCAATAGATAACATTTGACGGGATTTTGTACCTGTTTTTGATTAGCTGTAGGGATGGGTAAGTCAGGCTTACCATCACGCCTAGGTTAACAACAAGCTCTTTGGTTCCTCTAGTCTGAAGACGGGGAAGTGAAGGCAGCCATGAGTGGGACGGATGAACATTCTCTTCCCTGCTAAAGGGCCTAGTTTCTTGGTTTCAGTAATATAAATTCATGTCAGGGATGAAAGCTAAATTTTTTTTCTCTTGATTTTATATTATCCAAATCATGGTTACATATAGTTTCCACATGTTGGAGGATCAGCTGTACAGGTTCCTTTATGAGGTGATCTTTGATTCCGTTGGTAGACAAACAGATTTGGGATGACGATGAGAGTGATTTCAAATTAGGGGGAAAGAAAGGGCTTGAATTCAGAATTAATATCTTAACTGCTGGAAAAAGGAAAACGATTTAATACTTTTATCAAAATGCCAACTCTATGTGAAAAACATCCCAGGAAAACCTACAAAAGCTGGAGGTCCATGAATTTGGCATGGTCCACTCCTCCTAATAGAATGAATCTCCAGAGATTTGCTGCAGCCATCTAGTGGGAAATGCGTGCTAATAAAACCCACGATGGAAAAGGTCTAAATTCCTGTCTGAGCAAGCAGGCAAACACATAAAACCACTGTCCTCACACCTCAGAATTTGTAACATTTTTCATCCTTGAGCTGGTCAGACATCCCAGAGAATCGAGTGCGTCCAAGAACCAAACACACCTATTTTTATGAGGTGAAGCAGAATGAGTTTTGTGCCAAAATAATTTAGCATTGGCTGGGGCTGGGGTTCTTTTACTGTTATTGTTTTAATACCCAGGAAAATGCTTTGTTTGAGGCATACTGCAGGACAAATATATCTTTCTGAGTGTCAGATTTCGTATGCCTGCCTCTCTTTCTAGTCCCTCACCTGTCATTATAGGAAACTTTTACGACTGCTTGCAGACAAAGGCCGAAGACACAAAGGAAAGACAAAGAGAATAGTTTAGTAAATAACAGATCAGCAATTTAAGCTCAGCTGAGGAGTTCAGCTCCCTGGTCGGGTGTAGTTAATACCGTGGAGTCAGAGAGGGGAGCTGTTAAGAGCTCTCGTGTCCTACTGTTCCCCGTGCTAACGCTGCTCCAGCTAAGCAAATCACAGACTCTCAGGGCAATTGCTTAATCTGTTTGCCTGTTTCTTTACCTGCAAAATGAATCTGCCCTCCTTTGATATACCCTATTGCTACAAAATATTGCTGATGAAAAATAATTAGAAAAGCAGATCACGGCTCTAAATGGAATAAATAAGAATTAAAATAATTGAAATAAAGATGGCACGCTGCGGGCATAAGAAGAGAACTTCGTTGGTTTCTCCATAACAATAACAGCCGACATTTATGGAGGGTTTTACTATGTGCCAGGAATTATTCCAAACACTTTCCTTATCTAACCACTTATTTAATCCTTTCAGAAGCCCCATGAGTTCCGTATTTCATCTGTAACATGCAGAGAATAATAATTCTACATCACAAAATCGCTGGACCCATTCCAGGCATCGAGGAAGCACTCAATACATGTTCACTCTTATTATTCGGTTCACAGTCTACTCTTTTGCTCCTTGAAAATTCAGGCACTTGCTTCTCTTCAGTTTTCTGGTGCTTTTTACCTTTGTGATATCCTCCAAGTCACATACACAGCTTCTGTCCGTGTTTAAGGATACAAATTTTATTATTAATATATTTTTTTAAAGATTTTATTTATTTATCAGAGAGAGAGGGGGGGGGGAGAGAGCGAGCACAGGCAGACAGAGTGGCAGGCAGAGGCAGAGGGAGAAGCAGGCTCCCTGCTGAGCAAGGAGCCCGATGTGGGACTCGATCCCAGGACGCTGGGATCATGACCTGAGCCGAAGGCAGCCGCTTAACCAACTGAGCCACCCAGGCGTCCCTATTATTAATATTTTTAAAATTTTATTTATTTATTTGACAGGGAGAGAGCACAAGTAGGCAGAGGGAGAGGGAGAAGCAGGCTCTCCGCAGAGTAGGGAGCCCAACACGGGGCTCGATCCCAGGACCCTGGGACCACGACCTGAGCCGAAGGCAGACACCAAACGACTGAGCCACCTAGGTGCCACCAGGATACAAATTTTCGAGCATGAAAGGTTGGACTCATTGAAAGCAACAAAGGCTACGCTTCCTTGGTATCTCCTCTTATCTCCTGTCTTTCCATTCTCCTTTGCAGAAGTTCACGTTATGCTTGCCTTGAACATAGTCCTGATATTTGAACTGTACATTCAGATTTACAAAGTAGTTTTAAGTGTGTTCTCTCTGTACAGCAGAGTGGTCTCTAAGCTTGGGTCCTGGCTCAGCATTTACTGGGTGTACTGGGTGTGTAACTATAAGTGATTTCACCGACCTCAGCCCACACTTCCTCCCATGTAACGTGACATTAATAAAATTGCATCTCTTCTGGATTTATTTTCAAATGATATCCCACTTATAGGGGGGTGTACACAGTTCCCAGCACAGTGGAAGTATGCGTCGTAACTGTTAGTGGAGGTTATTTGTAGTAATAGTAGTGATTGTCTTTCCAGTATCTTTTTACCTCAAGGGATAGTCTGATCTAGTCATGGGTATACATTTACCCTTCCTGTGCCTGACTGTATCTTTCTCAATAGGAAAAGGGAAAAAAAATATTCAATAATGTTGCCTAAATGCCAGCTCCACTTGGTGAGTATCCCATGGGAGCCTAGAAAGCCAGGGGGTGCATGAGTCTGGCATGTAAATCCCCAAAGATTTGCTGTTGCCATTGAGCAGGAATGGTGTCAATAAGGCTGGCACGTCCCCCAATTCTAGACAATAAGACAAGAGCGGAAGTCTGCTGGGGTGGGGGGCGGTTTCTGGGAAAGATGTTCTTGCTGCCAAAGAAGAGCTGCAAGAAAGAGCTGGCCCCTCTTTTCTTTCTTTGGACATTGTCATGCCTGGGCGTGATGATGGGAACAGCTGGAGGCATCTTGCAGCCAGCCCGTGCCTGAGGCTGTATAGCAAGGAGGGCAGGGAGCGCTGAGGACAGGGGCACGGAGCAGCCCTACCTCTGTGTTCCTAGTTCCATTTTTTGCCACTCAGGTGGTTCTGGCTCGGGGTTTTCTTTCCCTTGCAGGCAAAAGCACTGTCCGAAACAAAATCTTGGTAATAATAATCATCAGCAGCAATATATGAGAAATTCCTATGAGGTTTTCTGTTTCTCTATAACAAACTTTCCAAGAGCTTCTGCAAGGAAAGTGTTGAATCCAAGTATTCACAAAGGAGACGATCCAGTTCTGATAACCCGTTAAAAGGTGCCATGTTCTCAGTTTACATGTGGCGAATTGGCTTTCAGAATTTCTTGGGCTTTATTTTTCAGCTGGGTGTGCTGTAGGGTAAGGTGAGAAAATACCATCCATGGGGTGTGACTTATGTCTCCTCTCCCATCCTATTATGCTGAGTCTGGGGTTGGCAAAGCTGTAGAACTCTATGGGGTAATGATCGGCTAATGGTTTCCAATCACCTGCTTAGTTTTTTGTTTTTGTATTTGGGGGGTTTTTTATGATTGCTTTCTAATGTTTCTATGAACATTGGCTTTGGTGATAGATTATCAAATAACGCCTTGTCAGGAAAGTAATGTCTGTTCTGAGAATATTTTATCAGTATGATCCTGTGTTCGATTTACATTTAGATTGATTTTTTTCTGGTAACCTGATAGTTAACATTCCTTAGATCAGACCATCCTTCTCTTACTATTTGCAACCAATACTGAGAGTCTCAGCCTAACTAACATGATCATTCTTTTCCTAACTTCAGTGTTGCTTCTCAAACAGCAGGGTGGTAGAAAATCTCCTGGAGGGCTTATTAAAACAGATTGCTAGCCGGGGCGCCTGGGTGGCGCAGTCGGTTAAGCATCCGTCTCCAGCTCAGGTCCTGATCTCAGGGTCTTGGGTTTGAGCCCCACATCCGGCTCCCTGCTCCGTGGGGAGTCTGCTTCTCCCTCTCCTTCTGCCTTTGCCTTCCCCACCCCTGCTCATGCTCTCTTGCTCTATCTCAAATAAATAAATAAAATCTTTAAAAAAAAAAAAAAGCAAAACAGATTGCTGGCAGCTCTAAATCTGGAGTGAGACCTAAGAACTTGCATTTCTAAGATTTTCCAGGCGGTACTCAGGTTCTTTGTCCAGGGACCACTATTATAACACAACCTTCAAAACACTCTAGTTTAAATTGTAATACTTTGACTAGAAGTGAGTAAAGCTCACCCTAGGTCAGAAATATTATCAGATTTCAGGTCTCAGTATGGAACTTATACTATTTTGTAGTGACTCATTCCTTGTTTTTAATCCACATCTAAGAAAACACGGGCTTCAGCTTTTTTTTTTTTTTTAAAGATTTATTTATTTATTTATTTGACAGAGAGAGAGAGAGAGGGAGAGATCACAAGTAGGCAGAGAGGCAGGCAGAGAGAGAGAGAGGAAGGGAAGCAGGCTCCCTGCTGAGCAGAGAGCCCGATGCGGGACTCGATCCCAGGACCCTGAGATCATGACCTGAGCCGAAGGCAGCGGCTTAAGCCACTGAGCCACCCAGGCGCCCCTTTTTTTAATTTTTTAATTTTTTTTTAAAAGATTTATTTATTTATTTATTTGACAGAGAGAGAGAGAGAGGGAGCGATCACAAGTAGGCAGAGAGGCAGGCAGAGAGGGAGGCTTCAGCTTTTGATGTGGTTCTTCTTCAAGGGGCTTCTCTGGCCCTTCTCTTCTCTCACCTGGTAGTCTCAGCAGTGTTCACTACTGTTTCAGCTATGGTGGCTTCTGCATAGCCATCCCTGTTATTCCTGTCGCTGTCCCTGACCTGCCTCCTAACCTTCACGCCCCCCATAAGCAAGCACTGCAGAAAGCCTCAAACTTAGGACGTCACAACACAATACAACTCTATACCTATTGTTCTTGCATGCTTTTTATTCCAAATTCCTCTCTGCCTTCATATCTTTGGGCCTTTATTCAATAAACTCTCTCTGCTCCGTGAGCCCGTTGTGAGGGACTCCCTCAATTCGCAGGCTCAGACCCAATCTCTGCTCCACGAAACCTTCCCAGTTCTCCCAGAAGGAAAGCATTTCTCTCTTTTCCATTCCTCTCTCTTTTCCTGGGCTCACTGATGAGATCAGGCCCACCCCAAATAATACCCGTTTTCATGAATTCAAAGCCAGCTGATTAGGGACTTTGATTACCTCCACACATTCCCTTCACTTTGCCTTGTAGCACACTTCATCACAGGGGCTAAACTCCTGGCCTAAACCTAGTGTCACGTGAGGGAAAAGATTATGCAGGGTGTGCATATAGGGAGCTGGGAATCTTCTGGAACTCAACTCCCAATCTACTGAATCGGAAACCCTAGAAGTCGGGATTGGTGACCTGTGGCTTTACAAGTCCCCCAGGTGATTTAATGTAAGTGACCATTTGAGAACTACTGCTTTAGACGGTTCAATGAAACAGGAGTGTAAACATGAGATCTAATCATCCTGTGTGGTCCTGGGCAATGCAACAACCTCTCTGGGCCTCAGTGTACCAATCTGTAAATTGTGGAGTTGGGATTGCTCTTTCTGAGGTTTGTTGTTGTTGTTGTTGTTTGGATTTTTTTTTTTTTTTTTTTTTGGCTTGGCTGTAGCTGCAGCTGTTTGCTTACTGATTGTCTTGGAGTCCGGCCTCGCTCCCAGTTCCCATTAACACTGGGAGTCAGGGAGCTCCCAGGCTGGTGCCAGAACCTGCTCTTACTGGCTTGGAAGAACTAAATGCTAAATAATCAGGACTTTTGAAAGTTGGTTGTAAATCTTAGCAGCTTGAAATTAGCCATGCTGGGAGTGTTTACTCCACAAAATTGGCAGATGCTACAAATCTGGGCTCTGCTCACCCCTCCTCAGTATATCACTGCCCTGGTGCGTTGAGCAATGCCTCCTCTGTCCCTCAGCCATGCTAATACTCTGCATTGAGAAAGAAAACGCTTGTCCTTCCTGCGTTCTCCCAAAATTGTAAGGGGGCACAACACACATTATTTTAGCTGCGGGCTAACGGAGAGTAAGAATGTGTTACAAAAGGCAGGTGGGGCTGTGAAGCATGGAGAGCTCAGCTTTGCAGACCTGGGCTCTGAGTATGGGGTATAAACACCATATTCATGGTGGAGGAGTACTGGCCCAAGTTATGGGGTCACTTGATCTTCCTCCCTCTCTCTCTGAACCATGTGTCAGCTGCCACCTGCTTTCAGTTTTTGCCTCCTTCCCTGCATTGAGATCTCCAGATTTGGGGCTGCAGTGCATAGGCTCTATGAGTTTAGGAGGGCGCAGCGACAGTGAGGGAAAGCGTGGCCTTTGGTGCTCATGGCCCACGTTCAAGTACTGGTTGTGCCTCTCTTTTAACTGTCTGGTTTCAATCATTTACCTTTCTGCTCCTTTGATTCCTCACACATAAACTGGAGATACAGTCCGCTCCGCTGCCCTGCCTGTTAAGAACATGTGACTTTCTTTAAAGAAGTTGAGCACAGTGCCCCTTTTGGGAGCCAGAGACGCTGGAAGAAAACAGGAAAATGCATCAGCTGCCGGGAGCCCCTAACCCCCCATGGAACACACACACTCACACCTGGCCAGGACCGCCCCCTGGGGGGGGGATTGCTGATACCGCTTCCTCCCCACTCCACAGCCACCCAGGAGGCTGCTTGAGTCCATGCAGTCCGACACCGCGCCCCCTCCCGTCAATCCGTTCCCTTCTTCCTCCCCAGCCAGTTTTTTTGTTCGTTTTTGTTTTTTTGTTTTTTGTTTAAGATTTTATTTATTTATTTGAAAGACAGAGATTGATCCTAGGACCCTGGGACCATGACCTGAGCTGAAGACAGCGGCTTTAACCCACTGAGCTACCCAGGCGCCCCAGCCAGTTTTATACTTTTTCTCTCGTTTCTCTCATGCTCTTGTATTTCTTTTGTTATGATGAATTGGAAGCAGGTGGGCGGTGGCAGGAGTGCAGGCGTCCACCCCCACAAGCAAGCTTCGAGTCTTTTTCAAGGTAAAGTGCCAGATTTATTGTCAGGACCATGGGGTTCTTAACTATTTCACGTCGATAAAACTGTGATACCACTTTTATTAGGTTTTTGTCTTTTTAAAAATGTGACACTGAGAAGCATTTGAGTATTATACCCCAATTCCACTTCCCATTGCATGATTTTTGCCTGGTTGTTTAGGAACACGTACATCACTGAGAGCGTAACTGGCTGTAGTGTCAATAATGGTCCCTTTCATAGGGCTGGTGATTGAGTTAACATGCACAAAACTGTTAGGTAACACATGGCTGTAGTAAGTGGTCAGTTAGCAATGGCTGCACAAACAAAAAGGGGACGGAAGCAGGTAATATTCCTCAGAGACTTACCAACTAAGGGCTTTTGTGCATTCTAGAGTCTAGGCCCCCTAATTATACCTGAGATGGAAGACTTGAGGCCTGTTCAAGGCCACAAGGAAGTAAGAAAGCACTAGTGTTCAGGACTCCTACCCTCTCTCCAAACTGGTGACCCATGGGCTGAAGGCAATAACTGAAAATTAACTGCAAAGTCATTAATCAATCTCAATTTTTTTAAAAAGGATTTTTATTTATTTATTTGACAGAGAGAGGGAACACCAGCAGGGGGAGTGGGAGAGGGAGAAGCAGGCTTCCTGCTGAGCAGGGAGCCCAGATATGGGCCTTGATCCCAGGACGCTGGGATCATGACCTGGGCCGAAGGCAGACGCTTAACAACTGAGCCACCCAGGCACCCAACAATCTCTCAATTTTTAAAGTGCACATAAAAATATATATATATATATATATATATATATATATATATATATATATATATATTAGAGTTATGGGACACCAGCTGGCTCAGTCAGTAGAGCATGAGACTCTTGATCTCGGTGTTTAACTATAATAAGCCTTGTGTTGGGTGTAGAGATACTTAAAAATAAAATTTTAAAAAAATAAAATAAATAAAGTTTCCCAGTTATGATAAGTTGACAGGGGCTCGAAGGCTCTTAGCAGTTTGGGCTGTGTAGAAGGTTCTAGCTGGAAGGCAGATATCTAACCTATTCGAATTTTACTCTGACTTCGAAGTACCTTCCATTCTTTGTGCCTTAAGGGAGAAAGCCATACAAGGGTAATATACAGTCATTGGCTGATGAACGCCTAAGGGGCAAGGAGAAATATATTTTTTATCTCCCCATCGCATTATATCTTTTTGATAGCGATTTCCTTAACCCCCACCCTTCAGAGCATATTTTATGCCCATGGATGATGGCTTTTCTCTGTATTGGTTAAGGTACACAGTGGTGCCTAGCAAAGGAATATATTTTCCTTTGCGATGAGACAGCCTCAAGAGCCACTGTGACTTAAACTTCCCCCACCCCCCCCAAACTCTTTTTAATCCCTCACTTAGTATGGAGCCAAGAGTGAAACTATAATGGGTGGATCCTCCATACAATATAACCATCATTTGACACTTGGGTTATCATCCCTCTATAAATGGTGATGATTTTTTTTTAAATTTTAAAAAAGAATTCATTTATTTAATTTGACAGGCAGAGACCACAAGTAGGCAGAGAGGCAGGTGGGGGACAGGCAGGGGGAAGCAGGCTCTCCACTAAGCAGAGAGCCCGATGCAGGGCTCGATCCCAGGACCCTGGGATCATGACCTGAGCTGAAGGCAGAGGCTTTAACCCACTGAGCCATGCAGGTGCCCCCAACAGTGATGAATTTTTATCCCATATTACACAATTCCCAGTTTGTCAGCTCTACAGGAACATGTGATTGTTTTAATTGGTTTAGTGGGAATGATGGGTTAATTACTTGTACTCGTGTGTTACCTCTTTGGGGAATATGAACCAATAAAAATGAGGACAACCCACTAAATTTGTGTTCTTATTTTCCAGGCTAGATTATATTAGAATAATGGCAAACTGGTTTTTTTTTGTTTTGTTTTGCTTTGTTTTTTATTAATATATAATGTATTATTTGTTTCGGGGTACAGGTCTGTGATTCATCAGTCTGATGCAAGTCACAACACTCACCATAGCACATACCTTTTTTTTTTTTTTTTTTTTTTTTTTTTTAGAGCAGTGGTTCTCAAAGTGTGGTCCATAGACCCTAGGAGTCCTGAAGACCTTTCCAGAAGATTTGCAAAGTCAAAACTAATTTCATAAAAACACAAGACGTTATTTTTGTCCTTTGTTTTTTTCTCTTCAGTTTTGACGTTGGCCTTGAGAGTGCAAAAAGCATGCTATTGGCACTTTAACCCAAATCAAGGCCATGGTACCAAATTGTACTAGTTGTCATTCTTCACTGTTATGCTTTTGGAGTTTTTATTTAACTGCGAGTTAAAGTTTCGGTTAAGAATGTCCTTGATAAAGCAGTAAAAATTATTAATTTTGTGAAATTGCAATCTTTTGAGAACATGTTTTTTAAATCTGTGTGCCTAAATGGGAAGTGCTCCTAAGGGACCAAAATGGAAGGTAAAGCAATAGTGCAATTTTTGATTTGTGAGCTAAACTAGCCACTTTCTTAATGAAACACGGTTTAATTTGAAGAACAACTGACATATGAAGTACGATTTTTACACTTTGCAAAAATGAACCAAACGAGCACCAATTCTAACTTTAGATATTTGTTGCCAGTGATAAATTTGAGTTTTCAGGTGAAAATTAGGGTTTTGGAAAGCTCATATCTGCCACCAGGAGCTTAGCAGTGTCTCAAAATGTAATGATTTTTTTGACAACATGGGTAATATTAATGAGTGTGATTTTTAAAAATATTGTATAGTGAAATAATGCCAGAATTTGGAAGGTCTGCATAATTCAGTGAAACAATATTTTCTTTTTAAAAGATTTTTATTTATTTATTTATTTATTTGAGAGAGAAAGAGTGAGAGAGAGAGTATGAGAGAGGAGGTCAGGGGAGAAGCAGACTCCCCACTGAGCGGGGAGCCCAACGCCAGACTCGATCCCGGGACTCCAGGATCGTGACCCAAGTCAAATGCAGTTGCCCAACCAAGTGAGCCACCCAGGCACCCAATATTTTCTAAATGACTAACATATGATGCTAAATCAGGAATGGATCAAAAGGATAGCCAAAATATAAGAGAGACCAATGGATTTCAGTGTGATAGAATATAAAAAATTCATTAATATAGTTTCAGAGCCACATTGCAAAGAACCTTTAAGAAATTTCCACCTGTTGAGTTCTGCTGTAGTACCAAAGAATGTTCACAAGTATATAAAAAGGTTATTAAAATAGTCCCTCCTTTTCTAACTAAGTATTTGTGTGAAGCCCAATTTTCTTTCATGTACTTCAACCCAAAGCAACGTTTTGCAACAGAAGGAATACAGAAGTAGATATGAGACTCCAGGTGCATTCCATCAAACCCGTTATTAGAGATATTGGCCAAAATATAAAATTATGCTACTCTTCACACCAATTTTTTTTTGTTTTAGAAAATAGTTAGTTTCAAAACCAGTATATCTATGTTGACATGTAACATATTTTTATTTTATTTTTAAATGAATTTATAAGTAGGTATTTGAAAAACATCTCCAGCCACACTTCTAATACACTACATATAATAGATATGACCTACAAAAACAAAAGCTTTGGGGAATTTTCAATATTTTTTAAAGGTTTATATGGTTCCTAAAACCAAGCAGTTGGAGACTCACGATCTCAGAGCTCTGTATGCAATTTAAAGATACAGCTTTTGAAATGTGGCTGGTGGGTCACCAGGCTCAGGATTAGTTAAAATGTATAGTATGTATAGTAAAAAAATATATAGTATGTATACATATGTATAAAAGTGGATATTCCTGGGCCATTTCCCACATTCCTGAAATGGATTCTTGTAGCATGGGGATGAG
This sequence comes from Mustela erminea, assembly GCF_009829155.1. Lineage (NCBI taxonomy): Eukaryota > Metazoa > Chordata > Mammalia > Carnivora > Mustelidae > Mustela > Mustela erminea. The sequence continues at coordinate 86,258,164 of NC_045624.1, read as the reverse complement.
AAAACCTCCAGTCTGAAAAGCTCTTCAGTTACTCTGATGCGCATAAAGGATCTTACTCTGGTCAGGGGTCCTGGATTCCATGTTTATATTGGTTACCATTTATTAGATGATCTTGGGTAATTCTGTCAGCTTCTTGGAACCTCTGTTTTCAACACAGTAAGTTGGATCCGTGGGCTCAGGTCAATAAAAGCTTATTCAGAGAGGCTCTGACAAAAGGCTTTAAAAACGTCCCACGTAGATGCCTGGGTGGCTCAGTTGGTTGGACGACTGCCTTCGGCTCAAGTCATGATCCCGGAGTCCCGGGATCGAGTCCCGCATCGGGCTCCCAGCTCCATGGGGAGTCTGCTTCTCCCTCTGACCTTCTCCTCGCTCATGCTCTCTCTCTCTCACTGTCTCTCTCTCAAATGAATAAATAAAATCTTTAAAAAAAAATGTCCCACATGTTGCCATTTCTTAAATCATACCTGTTAAAATAAGTTGCTACAGAACATGTTGCAAAGCCATATCCTTGACTTTTAAAAATAGTTGTTAAGGAGGTCATTGAAAAGACTTCAAAAAGTAGTCTGCTGATTTATTATCCATCAGTTTCAAAAACTCACCGTGGACCTCCTTGTCATTAGGGTGTATTAGCTGGGTTCTAACCCAAAGCGCATTCCCAAAAAACAATACCCCAAAAGAAAGCACAAAAGAAAAGCAGAGAAAAGATAAATGTAGGCTACCCCCCAAAATAAATAAATAACAGCTATACAACTCAGATACAAAATGAATCTGAGGTACCAAGAGGCCCTGAAAAATGAAAGCTTTTTAAAATGAGAGATGATCCTCTCAGCCTGGGGGCTGCATGAGGAAAGAGATGTACGATCCCTTTAATGTTCTAAACCCCAAAGTCCGACGCTCCATTTCCTCAAACCCCTGAAGACCAGAGCTGGCCCTGAGTTTGTAAAGCTTACTTGCAAGCAGTCCTTCAGGAGCTTTAAAAGTGGGAAGTCAGAACTTTAAACAACCTATTGCTCTCACAGATATCCAGGCAAGGAGGTGCAACAATGGGCGAGCTGTGTCCTCTCTGCCCTTCGTGGGAAGTGGTGGGGCTGTCCCTTCCCGATGTTCCCTTCCAGTAACAGATCCAAGCCATCCAGGGACTCCTGGTGGGGGGCTCGCTCTATGTCCTTGTGCTGCACCTGCTGGTGCACCTCTCAAGGTAAACGTGATTTCCCAAGCTAGCAGCCCCTCGATTTCCTACTCTGCTAATAGGGCGTATGTTTAATATGAATGGTCCCAGTTATTGGGTTTACATGTCAGGTACAGAGCTCAAGGACACTCCTAACAATTCCAAAAGGCAGTACTCTTGTTACATCTACTTACATGTGAGGAAACTGAGGCATGGAGCTGTGGAGTCACTTCCTGAACACCACCCAGCCAGGAAATACTTGCATCAGATTCAGTCCTATAGCTATGTGCTTGCAGATCTTGAGTTCTGGGCAGTTACACTGTTGTTTTTCCTTACCCAGAGAACTAAGAGGCAGAATAACCACCCTCCAGGTAGGGATGGAGAGCACAGCGAGCCCCTTTAGTAAAGAGGTTCATGTCTAATCAAAAGTCTTCAGAGAGCCATTCTAATATTTAATAAATCTCTAGATTTTTAATAAAAATCTAGAAAAATTTTTTATTAAAATGTTTATTAAAAATCTCACTCTAAGCTTGATTGTCTTAATGACATTTCATTTGTAAATGGTAGAAAAGCTGCCAGTCTCAGGTAGAACCTTTGCAGCCAAAGGTTTCCAATTCCTGCCTCCCTTTTATACATATTTTTTTCTCTGTGTCCATGGTAAGGATTCAGGGGAAGGTTATAGGTAGTGATTTCATGGTATGGCCTAGACTTAGATGCAAACAGCATTGACCTTTGTGCTAATTCTGTATTTATTCTTTGTTCCCCAGAACCATAGTAGCTCTTATAGAAAAAGCCTTTCTTTCTTTCTTCTTTTTCTTTTCTTTTCTTTCTTTCTTTTTTTTTTTTGCGTGGCACCAGAAAGGAATGGTGATTTGAAGATGCATCTGTGTCTGAGGGGATCACACTTTCAGAATTCATCACAGGGATTGTTGCTAGCTTCTCCAGAATGATGGCCTTTCTGATTTTTCCCATTCCCTCCCAACCTCCAAGCAGAGACTGAAACCGTCTTTTCTTAGCTACCCTCATCATTCTCTTTCTTTCTGTCTTCCAGTCTTCCCCAGTGGAGTCCTTTTTTATTTCTCATACTCTTAACATTGACATTTGTTTTTAGTCCAAAACTGACTCCAGTCATTTGGGAGTTCTGTGATCATTGACTTGAAATGTATAGAGTGGATGTGCTGCAGAAATCTAAAGAAATAGTTTCTTTGCTCAAGGGAATGTCAACAGATAAGGGAAAGTGGGGGGAAGAAAACAACTCATATTCTAGAGGCATGTATTCATTTCTTGGGTCTTCCGTCCCCCATTTTTTATGATTATTAAACTTCATTTCAGTAGAAAGAAGGACTCTTTTGAGGGTTGCCAGTCTGAATTTATAAGACAGTTGGTGTATAGAATATGTTAGGAGAGAAGGTCTCTTACTTACTATCAAATCCTCAGAGTGCGTGATCAAGGCTTGCCTTGTGGCCACGGCCAAGGTGATCAACAGCGTACTGTCAAAAACATTTGCACAGTTGTAACCTGATTTATTTAATAAAATAAATTCTATGATGTCTTTGCCTACATTGCTCTGTGTGTCTGCACAGAATGCTGCTCTGTAGGCGTTACTGATGGTGTTCAGAATGTTAAAGAACTTTCTTGAAGTTATGCAGCCGAAAACCGAGGAACAGGAGCTCTTTCCTTTCCGACAGCACTCATATACAATGTTCGATCTGCGTTTACCAAACGTGCTCTGGGTCCGCAGGCATTGACCATGCACCTCCTAAACTAAATCACTAAAGACGTTTTCTTAAAAGGTGATCTCTGCCCTGAAATTTCCTGCGGAGGAAAACGGACCTGTGAACCAACCTCACTTGTAACATACACAATCAAAAAGCAGATCAGACTTTGTGATGGGTGCGGATTATGTATTTAGAATTGACAAGGAGGGGCACCAGGGTGACTCAGTGGGTTAAAGCCTGTGTCCTCAGCTCAGATCATGATCCCAGGATCCTGGGATCCAGCCCGACATCAATGCTCTCTGCTCAGTGGGGAGCCTGCTTCCTCCTCTCTCTCTCTCTCTCTCTCTCTCTGCCTGCCTCTCTGCCTACTTGTGATCTCTGTTTGTCAAATAAATAAATAAAATCTTTAAAAAAATTGACAAGGAGAACTTGGTATTTCTTGGAGTACTGCTATGCATCAGATTCTGCTGTGAATATTCACACTACTTGTTTTCCTTGTCAGTTGACCTTAAGTAATACTCTGTTTCTACTCTAAACTTTAGAGTAAGAGAATTTAGATGTTAAATATCTTTTTTATATCGTAAATATCTTTTTTAATCTGTAAAAGAAAAAAAAGGAAATTTAACTCAATCCTTTTCCAAATTAGAGCAAATTCCAACTGGATTGGGTACTAAGTACATTTTAAGAAGATTTGAAATTGAGCTCTGTTCCAAGTGAGAGAAATCTCTGGAATATTACCCATGCGGCTACATACAAAAATATCTTCCAAATGTCACTTGGCCCGATCACTTTCCTTGATGGCAGTGACAATCAGCTCCTGACATATTGTCCTCTCTGCTTTGGTTGGAGCAGAACCGGTTGACTAATGAGCCAAGCACAGAACCTGGAGTTACCTTAGAATCCTTCGATAACCTGGACATTATCTCATCTCCATCTCCATAATCAAGGTTTTCACACAAGCTCTGTCTGCTAGCCACCCCCTCCTTTAGATTATTGGAATCTTCCTTCAATAGCCTGTGGTCAGTTGTGAAAGCTAAGATTCTTGCTACCTCGTTCTCTCCTCTAACAGGAGACAGTAGGCCATGGGGAAAAGCTCAGGATTTGGTGTAAACAGATTTGGATTAAAATTCTGACAGTTACTAGCTGTGAGTCGGACAATTAATTTCTTTGATCCTCGGTTTTCTCATCCGTAAAAGACGGTGATAATGATAAAACTCACTGAGCTAGAATCTTGTGATGATTGAATAAAAGAAATATATGAGGCATCTGATACATTTGAGACAACCAGCAAATGTCAGTTTCCTTCCTATCTCCTTCGAAAGGTTTCTCATTACCCAGTAATTCAGAATGCACCTTGAGTTAACAGTGAACTGGTCCCGTGGTCCTTTCTTCTCTCCTCCCATCCACGACTGTCTTCCCAGATTGTTACCACCCTGCTTTGACTTTTCTCTTTGTCCACTGGAGCCTGTTTATCTGGAATATCTTCCCTCTCTATTTTCCTTTTCATTTATCTCCAGCTCAGAGGCTAACTCATTTAAGAGGTCTTCCTGATTAAATCAGAACTTGGCATGTTTATTAGCTTAGTTTTTGGACACCTGTACCATTTGAGTTTAATGTTAAGCATGTTCCTTTCTATAGAACAAATACGTAGAAGTATCCTTTGCTTGTTCACCCATTCTAATATGTCAAGTGAATGCACAAACTGTTCTTGCTAGCTCAAATCATTCTGTTAAGTGAAAAATACAGAAAGGCTTTATAATGAGATACTGATAAAAAAGAACCAATCAATATCTCAATGCTTTTGACTCTAAGCAGCTGTGATTTTAATTGATGAAAATGCCAGTTATTTCTGGTATGATTTAGTAACAGCAAGTGGTATTTGACCCTTAAGGAAAAATACCTCTCCAGGAAGAGTCCTTCACGACACCGCCGAAATTCACGAAGTGCTGAGTCACTACTGCCCCCTATAGCCCATCCGAGATATACCAGGGCATAACACAAAATACTTTCCCTTGACATTCTCAGGAAAAGGTTTTGTGGCTAGAAGATCTGCTGTCAACCCAGCACCCTATCCTAGCTTACCCTTTCACAGAGGAACCCTGGTTTTATACAGGCATCCACAAAATGCAGCCCAAGTGACTTAGGTAAAGGTGACCTCAACCCCAACTTCTGGATAGACTTTTAACTGATTGAAAGCAATCATGATGATCTTGTAGCTCTTACCTGGGATGGTTATGTAACCTGGTTTAAGCAATCAGCTCATGGCATTCTTTTGGTAATGGGACCTATACTGGGCCTGACTGAAAGGAAGCGATCTGATTGCATAATTGGGGGAGAAATGTATTTGCTCCCTGAAAATATGAAAGAGGACTCCTATACCCTCATTACTTCGGACAACCAGGTCTTGATCACCGGGAAACCTGTTGTAGAAGAAGTCCCCATCGTGGAAGGCAAAGCAGTGAGCTGGAGCGAGATGACTGATGGAAGCCTGGACTTGTTTGCGCTGCTAAATCAGCCAACTCAGAAGCCCTACCTCCAGCGGACTGTTCGTTAGATCAGACACTATGTTCTCTTATTGTTTAAGTCAGTTTAAAAGCATCCTCCTAAGAGTATGGAAATTGAAAAAATGAAATAATGATGCGTCCTTAAGGTGGTGTTGATGTCTAAGCTTAGGACTTCATATAAATATATATTCTTGGATGGCATACTTCTAAGGAACATTCCCTCAGCCCATCTGTGAATACAAATAGAATGTGTCCATTCAGCTTCAGTTTCTTGTCAGACCCTTTTGCTTTCTGTACAAGAGCCTCTGGATGTCGAAGAAGTCGTGGGTCCATAGTCAGCCAACAACACGTGGTTGCTGAATTCAGATACTTGACATCACTAAGTTCATCGCCGCAAACTTCTTTCCCCAAAGCTTGACTTCCCTGTACTTAAAAATATGCCCCCAGATCCAACCAGATCATCGTCATTATTTTTACTGAGTTGCCCATTGATGTGATATCATCACTCTATTTTCAAGATCCTTGTCTTTTTTGGTAGAAGCGCCTACACCGTTAGTAATGTAATTCCACACGCACTCTTTATTTTGCTCCCACCCTCACCCCCCCCGTGAGAAACAACTGTCTTCTACTCTAAAGATTAATCATACTTGAAGGAATTAAATTTTTATTTTTTTATTTTTTTAAAGATTTTATTTATTTATTTGGCAGAGAGAGAGAGATCACAGGTAGGCAGAGCAGCAGGTAGACAAAGAGGGCAAAGAGAGAGCTCCGTGCTGAGCAGAGAGCCCGATGCAGGGCTCAATCCCAGGACCCTAGGACCATGACGTGAGCTGAAGGCAGAAGTTTAACCCACTGAGCCACCCAGGTGCCTCAAATTTTTAAATGAAGAACGTTATCAAGTAGGTTTTTTTCTAAAAAAGTGATTCCCCAACCCAGCAATTGCACTACTGGGTATTTACCCTAAAGATACAAATGTAGTGATCTGAAGGGGCACGTGCACCTGAATGTTTATACCAGCAATGTTCCCAATAACCAAACTATGGAAGGAACCTAGATGTCCATCAACAGATGAATGGATAAAGAAGATGTGGTATATATTTATACAATGGAATACTATGCAGCCATCAAAAGAAATGAAATCTTACCATTTGCAACGATGTAAATGGAACTAGAGGGTATTATGCTGAGGGAAATAAGTCAATCAGAGAGAGAGACAATTTGCTTATGATCTCTCTGATATGAGGAATTTGAGAGGCGAAGTGGGGGTTTGGGAGGTAGGGAAGGAAAAAAATGAAACAAGATGGGATGGGGAGGGAGACAAACCATAAGAGACTCTTAATCTCACAAAACAAACTGAGGGTTGCAGGGGTTGGGGTCTACGGAGAGGGTTATGGATATTGGGGAAGGTATGTGCTATGGTAAGTGATGTGACATGTGTAAGCTTGATGATTTACAGACTTGTACCCCTGGGACTACTAATACATTATATGTTAATTAAAAAAAAAAAAAGAAAGTGATTCCCAAGAGAGGGGACTTGATAGTTATTCACAAGAGGACTGAAATTTTGTGTTTTTATTTAAATGACATTCTAGAAAACAAAATGATATATGCATATTTTGGATCTTTTTTTTTTATTATTATTCTTATGGTTGGAAACTGCTCCGTAGTTGCACAGCCTGCCTTTCTGTTTGTGTTTCTAAAAGGGCTGATGCCAAGTGGTATTTCTTGAGTTGCTGCCAGCTAATGAGGAAAAAAACCACTGGTGTGCTTGATATATTGAGAATGTCTTCTCACCAAAGGAAGGCCAAACGGTATCACAACAGGCCATATGACCTAGGTTTCTCAGTAGTCTAATTAGAGAAAAATGGAGGGGAAATTGAGTCATCAGGTTGTAGCACTCCAAACTCCAGTGAACTTTCCTCATTACACTCAATGCCACATTAATGTTGCAAGCAGCTTTTAGTTTCAAATAGGATCATTTACTAGCTGGCTTGTTTTTGTAGGTTTGTACTTACTCAGACCTGAAGATTATACCTTGTTTATCTAAGTCCACATTTAGAAGTGTCTCCCTTTATTCCCTGCTATGTGCATGATCCTGGGCAAGATACATAACCTCTTTGTTCCTTGGTTTCCTGATCTATAAAAAAGGAATAATAGTATTATTTACTTCATTCGATTTTGTGAGGATTAAGTGATTTTAATACATGTAACGTATGCAGAAGATGACCTGAAATTATAGTAAACACTCTATGAGTTAGATCTACTCCATTGCTATATATATATAAAATTTTATTTATTTATTTTTATTTTTAAATTTATTTTATTTATTTTTATTTATTTTATTTTATTTATTCATTTGACAGAGAGAGAGACACAGTGAGAGAGGAATCACAGCAGGGGGAGTGGGAGAGGGAGAAGCAAATGTCCTGCTGAGCAGGGAGCCTGATGTGGGGCTCGATCCCAGGACTCCGGGATCATGACCTGAGCTGAAGGCAGACACTTAATGACTGAGCCACCCAGGTGCCCTTCCATTGCTATATTTTTCAGTATTACTACAAATGAAATGATTGGAGCCTATGCTGAAGCTTCATTAGGATTTTTTTCCCTTTGTAAGAATATACTCGAGTTTGATGTCTTCCTCTTCTCAGGTGCTGCTAGAGAGCTTAGCACCAAATCTGTAGCCCATGATAGCAAGAGTGAGGTTATTACAGTGTGTCTTCTTTGGCCTTGATTTTTCTCCATTTCTGCTTCCATCCATATTTTCCTTTCTCCTTTGTTTGTACTTTTAATTGATGAGGTCGTCTTACATTGCGTTTGTCCTTTTCTAAGCTATCTTAAAAGTCTGTTTTGGAACAAAAGGTGTGGTTCATAAAAATCAATAAAAATGCATATCCACTCTTTGACTGTGTGAGAGTAAGGATTTAATAGACAATAAGGCTCACTGGGACATATTACCACATCCAGGAAGGATCTCAGAACTCATTTCCTGGACTGTGAGATATTTTCTCAGGAGTAGGAGTATAATATAATTGACCACAATTATCTTCTGTCCATTCTGTGAATGTTGCAAGTGTTTATTCCATTTCTGTAAAAAGCCCTTATGTAGTATATTTTTCCCATTTTCTTTGAACTCTCTCACAATGAGTTCATTTAGGAGACTCCGTCTTTGTCGATATTTTATTGAGATTTCTAAATTTTTGATTTTCTTTCTTTCTTTTTTTTTTTTTTGAAAAGGAAATCTATTGATAGTGAAAATGGTATGATTCAGGTTCCACAGAACAGAATATTACTTGTGATGATGGTTTTATAATTTCCCTTTCCTGATCTTTCTGCTCCATTTTCTGGGCCAGATTTCAACCTCAGATGTTTTGTACTGAGATAAATGAATACCCTGTAAGAGACTTTTAGCCACCTATTAGAATTTGTTAAGTGAGATGAGAAATAACATGATTCATTGGGTGTTGAAATTTGCTACTTATAGTCCTTGGGGGGGAAAAAAAAACAACCTATCAGTGTATCCAGAACTATTTTGCCTTTAAAGCAATTATCACTTTGTGTTAGGAGCTGAGATGGGAGAAAGGAAGTGATAACTTTACTTAAAAGTGTCATCTATATCCTTCTATATCCATTATTCTGCAATTAAAATTTCCTACTCAACCTGACATTCAACACATGTTTCCTTTAATTTTTTACCTTCAACAGTATTTATTTGATGTGTGATTTATTAAGACAATAAAAAGAGAAAAATTGAACTTGAGGACTTCCAAATAAGAACTTTTAAGTGTTTCTTTGTGCTTCCCCATATCCGACCAGTTCAGATATTATAGCATGACTTATGTAAGTAATTGGTTTCTTTTTTTTTTTTTTAATGTATTGATAATTGTAATCTCTGCCCACTGGACTTGCCCAGGAATAAGAGCAGAATATTTCTTTTCTTAATATTGCCCTCTGTTCTTTGTGTGATCAATGCCTACCTTTTGTTGGTCACATTAAGTTAGATAGCTACAAATGGCTTTTACCAATGTCCTTGTGAAATGCAATCACCAACTTCAGGTTTCCTTGAGACATGGAAACAAAAAGTAATTTGGACACCCAAAGGTTTCTGGTTCTTTCTAATGTGTGAATCAGCCTGATGCCAAAATGACATGCGGTAGGTGGTGTGAAGAGTGCTAATAGGTGTGTATGTTGTGTTTATCAACATCTTCCCTCCATGTCTCATGGATTATTACTCCAGTGCCAAGTGCACCCCTCCAGGCTTCCTTGAAATCCGGACAAGTTCCTTTTAAGTTCAAGAGCTGAAGTTTTCCATGTGACACAGGAAACATTTTAAAAGAGGTATGAGTAGGTAGACCAAGTCAATCACACCCTTTGGTATGATGTGGAGAGTCTCTTTCTTCTTGGCCCTGATGCTGTATTTGAAATGGACTTATTCCTCCCAGATAAAAAGAGCTGTGTTACCCATTAACATTTAAATATCCCTTGAAGAGTAACATGAAGTTGTTTTTAAATCACTGGAATTAGTTTATCAGATTTTTCAAATATTTAAAAGAATTTTTTTTAAAGATTTTGTTTATTTATTTGACAGAGAGAAATCACAAGTAGACAGAGAAGCAGGCAGAGAGAGAGAGAGAGGGAAGCAGGCTCCCTGCTTCAGAGAGCCCGATGCGGGACTTGATCGCAGGACCCTGAGATCATGACCTGAGCTGAAGGCAGCGGCTTAACCCACTGAGCCACCCAGGTGCCCCAGGAATTTGTTTTTAAAGATTTTATTTATTTATTTGACAGAGATCACAAGTAGGCAGAGAGGCAGGCAGAGAGAGAGGTGGAAGCAGGCTCCCTGCTGAGCAGAGAGCCCGATTTGGGGCTTGTTCCCAGGACCCTGGGATCATGACCTGAGCTGAAGGCCGAGGCTTAACCCATTGAGTCACCCAGGCACCCCAAAAGAATTAAAAAAAAAAAGATTTAGTTATTTATTTTAGAAAGAGTGCACACTTTTGAGCAGGGGGAGGGGCAGAGGAAGAAGGAGAGAAGCAGGCTGCCCACTGAGAGGGGAGCTGGTCATAGGTCTCCATCTCATGACCCTGAGATCATGACTTAGGGCAAAATGAAGAGTCATATATGCTCAACCGACTGAGCCACTGAGGTGCCCCTAGTTAATCAGATTTTTAAAAATAATTATAAAGAGAAAAATCTTCTTCCCTTACCATAGTCAAATTCTACTCCCCTTTTGGGTATCTTCCAGAAATGTTCTCTGCATTTATAGGTATTCCATTTTTAAATTTTTTGTTTTCTGTTTTAGAATAATTTCTACCTGCAACGTGGGGCTTGAACTCATGACCCCGAGATCAATACTCGCATGCTTCACTGACTGAGAAAGCCTGGCACCCTTTCAGGTATTCAGTTTCAGATTACATTTTTTTTTTTTTTTTCAAGTGGGACTGTTCATGTATTTAAAAGTGTTTGTCTTTGTACCTGCCTCCTTTATTTCACTCCCAGGGGAAGCCAATATTAACAGCCTTTCTCAACGCCCAGATAAAAGCAAATACCTTACAACGTCTGATTGTTAAAAATGATAGGATCATCTATACAGTATTTGGCAATTGCCTGCTCACCTAACGATATGTGGACATCCCTAAGGAGTAACAGATATGAAATCTTATTTTTCCTTTTTCATCTACACAGTATTGCTTACAATGGTTGTATCGTAACTAATTGCAACTAGAGCAATGTTGTAATAAGTATTCATATGCAGTAGTTTTACATCCCCATGTTTTTATTTTGATAAGAGAGATTCCCCAATGTGAAATTTGTGGGTAAAAGAGTATGTGTATATTACATTTTCAGTTTTATGGCCATATTTTAAAAGTATAGCAATTCATTCTTAAGCTCCCACCAGGAACATCTGAGTATAAGATGGTAAGATACTGTTTTCCAGTATCCTTGACAACACTTGATTTTTATCAATCTTTGTAATTTACCTACTGCTTTTGCTTGTATTTGTCTGGTAGGTTGAACATTTTTTATGCTAATTGGCCAGTTGAACGTACTGTTCTGTGATTTAACCATTCATATCCAGTGTTTCTATTGAGTTGCTTACCTATTATTATTATTATTATTAATTTTTAGAATTCATTGTATATTGGTGGTATGATGGTTGTTATTATATGTTATAAATATATTTTTCTTTTTACTACACTTGATCTTAGCCAAAAGGCCGAAAAGCTATTTTTCTTTTTTTAAAAGAAAAGTTTATTTATTTATTTTTCAGAGAGAGAGAGAGAGAGACCAAGCACAAGCAGGGGGAACAGCAGGCAGACGGAGAAGCAGGCTCCCTGCTGAGTAAGGAGCCTGATGCAGGATTTGATCCCAGGACCCTGGGATCATGACCTGAGCCGAAGGCAGATGCTTAACTGACCTAGTCACCCAGGCATCCCTAAATATATATTTCTAGTTAATGATGCAAGAAGCAATTTAAGGTAGTTCCCAGTTTCTGGAGCTATAGAGTATGAGTTTATATTCTAGGTTTCTTATTTTTTGATTGTGCGATCTGGGACTATAGATTCATCGTATGAATTAGGTATATTATCTGGAAAAAATAAAATTCATAGGATGAAATGAGGAATAAATGATTTAGTAAATGTAAACATGCAGAAAAGCATCTGTCATACAGTATGCTAATTTTTTATAGTATTAACTTATTAAACCAGCTCTTTGAGTTTCTGTGTCTATAATTACATACCGCAAAAAATAATAATTTTATCTTTTATTTTCCAATATTTATAAGTTTTTTTCTTATCTAATATATTAGCTCTGAGATGATGTTGAATAATAATGCCGCTGTGGATATTCTGATTTTAATAGGAAAATGGCTTTGGTTTTACTGTTTAGCTTGATGTTGCTCTTGGATCATGGCAAACAGTGTCTATCAGATTTTCCTCTCACATCTATTTTATTTGGAGGATTTTAAAATTAGTGAATTTTGATAAATCTCATTTTAGTATACTATCGTTATAATTACAGCAATATTCATTTTCACACTGAAGTTTTTGGTATAATGCTTTCTCTGGAAAGATTATTTATACTGAAGTATCCTTGCATATCTAGAATAAACCAAATTGTTTCTCTTTTTATTTATTGCTGGATTGATAATATTTGACCTACAATTTTGCATCTATATTCATAAAACAGATTTATAAGTTTCTTGTTTGTACTGTCTATTGGGTTTTGTTAATAAGGTGTTGTGTAGCTGGATAAAATGGAGATTAATGCATTTTTTTCTTGAGCTACAGTGCATTAAGTGACATGAATCATCAGTTTTTCAAGACTGTATCTGGAACCACCTGAGTCTGAAGATTTTGTTAAAGGTACGTCTTTAGTTATCTCTTATCACTATTGGTTGGTATAGATTTTCATTCTTTTCTTAGGCTAATTTTGGTAATTTATATTTTGCTGAAAAATAGAGGAAAAGAAGTTAAACCTCTTTTTTTTTTAACCATGTGTATTTTGCTTTTTTTTTTTTTTTTCTTAATCAGGCCTTTTTTTCCTGTAAAGACCCTATTTTTTTTCTTAAGATTTTATTTATTTATTTGACAGGAAGAGAGAGAATAAGCACAGGAGCAACAGTGGGAGAGGGAGAAGCAGGCTCTCCAGTGAGCAGGAAGCCCAGTGTGGGGCTTGATCCCAGAACCCTGGGACCATGACCTGAGCTGAAGGCAGATGCTTAATCTGCTGAGCCACCCAGGTGCCCCAATAACCTACTTTTTAGAAGACTGCTTTTCAAATAAGAGTTAATAGAAATAGAAGAAGTGCGACATAGGCAGAGAGGAGAGCAAGTCCAGAGGAAGGCCCTGTGGTGGGAAGGGGACAGCTGGCTCACAGCCCCACCTCACCATTTTGCCTATAATTAGTATTCCAGAGGCTAGATAAACCCATTACCTCCCAGCTCTCAGATTGTCAGAGGTTGCTTGGCACAGTACTGGGACAGCAAAGAGATTTCAGCTCATGGGTCATCTCAAATAGATTGGAAACTGCTCTGCTTCTCTGTCTTGAGGAAAATACTGCCACCATGTTTCTGACAATAGGGGTGCTTATTAGATTTTGGTTTAAGGGTATCTGCTAGCTGTGCCTGGCTCATCGCAGGTCCTCAACCAATATTTGTTGGGATGAGTGAATCTCTACTGAATGTTCCCAAGCTCACTGAGCCTTGTCATCTGCATCTGTAGAATGGAGCAGTGATCTCAACCTCATGGGTTTATTTTGAAGATAAGATAGAATGATGACTTGTGACAGCAAGTGTTTACTCCATTCTAGATGGTTAGGAAAATGTGAAATCTGTGCTTTGGAACTTACTAAAATTAAGCGGCTAGCCCGCTGAGTCATGTATGGAAAACTTAATGTGTTTATTTCCCTGACCCTATTTAATAGTTTATCATTCGATAATAAGCAATTTAGAGAATAAATTTCAGCAGCAGTGGATCGCTCATTGGATTTGGGGGCCGCAGATGGGGTCTGTGTGGTAGATGGTGAGATGTGACCTCAGGGCTTCCTCAGTTCCTAAAGTTCATCTTGGATGTATTTTTTAAATTTAGTAATTAGGTCAAACAATATATTTGACCAGAAAACCACATTGACCTAACTTGACATATTCTGCTCTCATTTGAGGTCTTAAAATTTCATCTGGCAGGATAATTAGGAACATTATACTGGTTATTGAATCTTTGAAATGTGATTTTCTTCTTTCCTAAGTTCAGATTTCCTTGTTTATATCTAATTTGGTCAAGGGGGGCATCATTTTGGCTTCAGGATCTCTAAAGAACACTGACAATTGGATGCCTAAAATGACTGTCATAAAATGAAAACCAGGAAGAAAACAAAATCATACCCAGTTTTATCAACAGTAAGTACCGGGTGATGTAGTCACCAGGCCAGGGCCTTCAAAACCTTTGTATGTTTACGTATGATTTTCTCTCTTGGAGAATCAGTCACACATGTTCCCTTTGAATTTCCAGGAACCCGTTGCTTTCTATATAGATCAGGACAGTAGATTTCCCATCAAGAGTAGCCATTCATACTAAATATTAGCAAAACTCAAAATGTGTTAAGTAAAAGAAAGCTGCATTCTCCTTCTAGATGTTGTATTGTCATCGAGGCTCAGTTATCCAGGAGCAGGGAGTGCTGTTGTCCTGAAGGTCATCTTGAGGTCGGCATTATTTTTCAACACAAACCCTTGTCACGGCCTCTCTTCAGTTGGCAGTTGTCATTTTCCTCTTTTTTCCTTTTCCTTTGACCTGGAAATCCTAGGGCAGGCCATTGAGGCCGGACGAGTTAAAGTCATGACTCATTCTCAAATTCAGAAAAAGAGAGAGTTCAATGATTAACAGAGGCAGCCAGAAGGGCTGTGGTAGAAACCCATTCCTGAGCACTCAGAAAGTGTTGCTTGTTGACATACTTAAGTTAGGCTTTCGCATCAGCAAGCTAAGCAGCTTGCTTGAGGTAACTCCTCAGCCTTGTCCCCCTGGGTATGAATCAGCTGTTCTGCTGAGGTCAGAGAGCACGGATCCCTTACACAGAGAAGTGTGTTGTCCTCCCTGTGGGGTTTCTGGCCCTCTGGGCCTTCTGACCAGGAAGCGTTTCTGAGCTCACCTCAGGTGGAGCTTCTCAACTGCCCAACTGGGGAGAAAATCTTTTCTCAACCACTTTAAATAACTCTTTGAAGAATCATGTCTTATCCAGTGGAGAGGGTCCTACAAAATATTGCAGGGTGGCTAGACTTGATTTTCACGAAGGTAGAGTTAGAAAATCCTCATACTCAATCTTTATGCTACATATAATACATCTGACAGCCAACCTCAAACATAGGGATGTTTTAACTCTCGAAGTGTTTCAGTGTAATTCCGGAGAGCTATGCATTATAAAAGCATAAAATGTAATCTTTTGTGCCAGCTTTCTTAGCCTACAATGCCCTAAAGATGTAAAAATAATCCTACTGAACAGTGAGAATGTTATAAATGGTTGAATCCCTTTGGTGTGAATTCTACCTTTACTGAAAAGGCAAGAGGCTAGTGGTTTACGTTGTATGTACCTTACATGAAGTTAGGAACTGGTGTAAAATGGGAGGACATTTTTGTGATCATCAGTATTTCAAAAATGCTTCTGATAAAGCCTATCTAGAATAATCACAAGAATTTTAGAAGTTGTCAACCCATCTTGCACGCAGTAGTTTGGTGAATTGGAGTAGGAGTTTAACTATAAAAGAGGAGCGATGTCATTAATAATTTTGTGAGTCTTATTAAAAAGACTTTAATAAGAGAAAAGTGATTAACAAAATCTAATAACTGAGAACCCTAACTTGAAGAGTTATAAAATTCATCACTGTGAGGACATGGCTGCACACATTGGCTGTTCACGTTTAACCTACTAGTACAAAATAATAATGATGGTGATAATTTTAAAGGCTTCAGGTTGGCCAAACTACCATCTATATAATTCATAAAGTACTAAAATAATATTTTAGAAATAATCATAACTGCCATTTCTTTAAAATGAGCATATAACTCAGAGTTAGTACACTTAATTAAATTGAATCAGAGCTATATTATTGGATTCTTAGGTTTGTGGGTTCTCATAAGACAAAACTCACAAACCTTCTAAAATAATCCAGGACCACAGAGGACGAGCAAAAAGATGGGGAGTTTGCATAGAGATAGTTGGTTATACTCTGAAACGATGTCGTGACCATTCGTAACACTCAGTTACTCAGCACACCCAGCTGAACCTGACCACTTTTGGTCATAGGTCCAAGTTCATTTCCATATCTTAATATTGAAGCTACAATAGTGGTCTTGCTATAAATACCCTGCCTCACATTTTAATATAAAATGTGTGCTATTTAACACTTCTTGTATGACTTACATCAATGATAGAGATTTCTGCTAATTGAAGGTTTTAAAATTATTACAGCTTCGTGCATAAATACCCACAGCTTCAGTAACGGCTTTGTGAAACCGGGTCTTACCATCGATCAGTTTTAAAAGAGAGAGAGAGGGGGAGGGAAACCAAGAAACAGACTCCTTTTGTTGTTGTTTTGCTTTTGAGATTTTATTTATTTATTTGAGAGAGAGAGAGAGCATGAGCACAAGCCCAGGTAAGGACAGAGGGAGAAGCAGATTCCCCCCAGAGCAGGGAGCCCAACGAAGGCCTCGATCCTAGGATCCTGGGATCATGACCTGAGCCGAAGGCAGATGCTACCCAGGCTCCCCTCAAGAATCAGACTTTTAACTCTGGAGAGTATGGAGGGATGGGTGAAATAGGGGAGGGCATTTAGGAGTGCACCTGTTGTGATGGGCCCCGGGTGATGTATGGAAGTGTGGGATCATTATATTGCCCCCCTTAAACTGATATTACACTGTATGTTAACTAACTAGAACGGAAATAAAAACTTCAAAAAACCCAGTGACCAATGTCATAACTCTTAAAATGTGAGATTTTCAATTATAAGGCAAATTGTGTCAATGGCCTTTCTTTTATAACATCCTCTAATATTCATGAATGATGAAATGTCCATTAAATGGTTAGGAAATAAGATATCTTATACTGGATTGTGTAATGCTGAGAAGTTTTCAAGGAAATTGTTAGACCTGTCCCCGACTTCTAGCAGTATCCACAGTATAGTCATTAACTGAAAAATAAAAACAGAAATACACCATTGTGCCCACTGTGTGAAAAATAAAATCTCGTAATATCATAGGCATGGAAGTTGCTTATCATTTCACATTTAGTGCTTTGTTTGCTACCGACCCATGACCCATTTGAGATCAAAGTTCATGCAACTGGCAAGTAATGGTGGCATTATTGTATGTCTGTGACATGTGAAGTGCACAAAAAAGGAATTCATAGAGATAAATTGTTTGGCATGCACAAGTCCCTTCTAAGCCTTAAGGATTTTCTCAAATTCAAAAGAGGATAAAGAATGAGAGAAATAAATTATTAAAGGTAGCCAGTTTCATTCTTTTTCTCCCTTCCCCCAAAGGCTTGGAGTTCCTACTTCTTAAATATTTTTATGCCTTTCAGTGTGAGTTTCATGGTCCAAGAGCCTCACTTTTACTAAACATGACAGAACTTCTAGCGGTGGAAGAGTGCTATATTTCAGCTATGTAATGGGTTTAATAGGCTTTTATGTTTAGGCTTGCACGCTAACTGTGATCTACTCTATTTGCGGGAGGCTATGAAGGGAGGAAAATAAAATCAGATTCAGAATGCGGTGTTCCCTGTAACCTGCACACAGCCAAAATCCATTCCGGGAGCACTTAGGTGCCAGGCCCAGGCAGGCTGCCGAGGAGGGGAAGAAGTCGGAAAACTTGTAAGGTGCTTACCCTGGGACAAGAGAAGCCATTCTCTGTATAGAATTTGTGCCTCCCGCCTCTCCAGAGCACAGGATGCACTGAAAGGAGAGGTGCAGGGTTTCCCCTTCTCTGTTGAGCACCATTTTCTAAACAGACCAAGATCTCAGATGGCCTCTGGTGGGTGACAGTGTGAGAGAAAAGTGAAAGGCAAGTGTATCCAGGCAGATATTAAAAGTTCAGGTTTTTATTGTGGGACTTAGGGAGACTAGGAAGGACCACTATTTGGGGGATCCAAAGCCCTCGGTTTAACTGACAGCTCTTTCACTTACTAGAAACCTTGGTGAAGTGGCCCCTGTCTGTGAATCACGTTCTACTAGGACATAAGCCATGTCCCTGTGCTCATGTATTGTCTGTAGCTGCTTTTGTGACACAACAGCAGAAACGAGTCTGGGGCGCCTGAGTGGCTCAGTCGGTTAAACATCTGCTTTTGGCTCAGGTCATAATCCCTAGAGTTCTGGGATCAGGCCCCTCATCAGTCTCCCTCCTCGGCAGGGAGCCTGCTTCTCCCTTTCCCTCTACCTGTGCTCTCTCTCTCTTTCTCTGTCAAATAAATAGATGAAATCTTAAAAAAAAAAAAAAGACAAAATTAATTGCAGTTACATGAATAGAATCTCAATGGGTACTTGACAGTTACATTTTAGTAGGTACCCTTCTCAGGGCTTACCAGGAAGAGCCTATGTCTTCAGTTATGTACCTCCTTTACTAAAGCCTGTTTTTAGTTCACCAAACGCGCCGTATTTGCTGATTTCTCTGTTGACCCTGAGTTTCTCTTCCCATTCCCGCCCTACCCTTTGTATAGGGGTAATTCCTATTTGTCCTTAAGACTTAGCCCAAGTCTCCAGTAAGACATTTATTCCCCATCAAAGCCTTCCCAGTACCTTTACCATCCCATTTCATTCTTTTTCTTGCTGACCCTTATTCTACGTATCACAATGCACGTTATTCATTTCATCAAAATATTGATCATTATTATAATTACTTGTCTGTAGGTTTCCTACATTAAACTATAAGCTCCTCTCTTCATTCATATATTCCTAATACTTAGCATGAGTGCCTGACATACAGTAGTAAATCATATTTTTTCTTCTCCCTCAGTTTGGTCTCTTATAAGCAAAATTCTGGTTACCGGGAGCGCCTGGGTGGTTTGGTGGATTAAGTGCCTGATTCTTGGTTTCGGCTCAGGTCATGATCTTGTAGGTCCTGAGATCAAGCCCTGCACTGGGCTCTGTAATCAGTGGGGAGTCTGCTTGAAAAATTCTCTCCATCTGCCCCTCCCCCAACTGTCTCTTTTTCTCTCTCTAAAAATAAATCAATCTTAAAAAAAATTCTGGCTACCTCTTTTGATAGGAAGAATGTTCATAAATAGAGAACCCCTCAGGAAATTTCCTTGACTATTGTGCGAAGAATGGGTAAATATCATATGCCATTGTATCCTTTTCTGTTACAGAAAACTCTTTGAGCCCTAATAGCTGTTGAATCCCAAGATAACTTTTTCGTTGTTGTTGCCAACAAACTCATGTGCTCAGAAAGTATGGATTATAGTTTGTCTGTTTGTTTTTTTTTATAAGCCCAGGTATGTTGAGGCATTGTCAATGTTGGCAGTATTTCCTCCAGAATGAAATGTTCCTGAATAATTTTCCCATTATGTCAGCACACAGCATTGAATCCATTGGTATTAAACAAATCCTTCTTTTTTATTTAACTTTACTGGAAAGATTTACAGAATTATATAGTATTCATGTAGGACTTTATCATGGAAGTAAGCAAATGGAGGATCCAAATAGGAAACACCATTAATATTATTAAATTTTACAGAACATGGGAGTCCTGGCCTCTCTTTTACAATCGTCCAGACTTTTCTTGACCAAGTCGAAATTTCTCTTGCCATGAATGCTAGTTCTGAAAGCCAGTCCTGATCAGCACGCATCATTCAGCCGAAGAACCCACGCCGACGTGTCTGACATCCTGCACTTACTAAGAACGACATGACACCGGCATGAACCTCCACTGCTAGACAATGGGAGGACGTTTCAATCCTCAGATGATGTAGTGGACATTTATTGTTTGTCCTGGTTAGCATATCCTTTCGTGTCTTTTAATATATTTTCTTTCGGGGCCCCACCCCCTCCTCTGTCACAGTCTGTTTGGTTTTGGTGGGTCTACACTAGTCACCCTAGGCTCTAAGGAAACATGCCCGTGATGGGGCCAATCAGCGTTCAGCAACTGTGCAGGGATCGGCACACAACTGTCAGCCAAAGCAATGAGACTCGGTTCAGTAATGATAAAGTATGTCCGGGCTTGCGAGGGGCTACCATGTTGAGAGGGCCTGCCGGAGAGTGATACCGCTGCAGGGGCAGACAGAACTGAGAAATGGAGAGGAGTGAGTCGAGTTCTGGCAACATTATTAAGGTTGTGCCTGAAACTAGAACTTCCCTTGAACATTTCAATCATCTCTCTCTCTCTTTAAAAGATTTTATATATTTATTTGACAGAGAGTTCAAGTGGGGGATACGGCAGAAGGAGAAGGAGCAAAGTAAGCTTCCCGCCGAGCAAGGAGCCCGATGTGGGACTTGGTACCAGGACCCTGGGATCATGACCTGAGCTGAAGTCATTTGCTTAATTGACTGAGCCACCCAGGTGCCCCTTGAACATAAATAGGTTTATTGGGTTAAACTGATTTGACTTGGGGGGGTCTCCATTGCTTAGAACCAAGAGTCTGTCAACTCCAGTCTGCAAATAACATGTAATGAAATTTAAAAGTTATCTGGAAAAGATGTCTGGAGAAAGTCCGGAGAGCTCAAATAATTGAAGAATAAAAGAAAATAGGAAGAGAATGAATATTACACATCTCTAAAATTTTCCAGTTCGTTTCAAAAATTAGACAAATTCTCAACTGGTAATGATGGGTAAGAAGAGACATTATTATATCCTCACTTCCCATTTTTTACTTTCACAAATTTGAGTACAACCATTTTAAGTATTTTGGTCCAATTTGGGGCATGAATATTTTAATATTGTAATTGATAGTTAAGTAGAGGCTATAATGTTTTTTACTGTTTTCTGTAGGGTTAATTCACTCTTTTAAAAATGTTTTATGAGATATTTCATACATATGGAAATACATTAGAAACGTAAAATATAAATACATGAGGGGTGCCTGGGAAGCTCAGTTGGTTAAGTGTCTGACTCTTGATCTCAGCTCAGGTCTTGATCTCAGAATCATGAGTTCAAGCCCTGCATTGGGCTCCACGCTGGATGTAGAACATACTTAAAACTGTCTCTCTCTCTCTCTCACACACACACACACATTTTAAATAACATATAGAATAATACAACCAATGCCTGTGTACCTATTAGCCTAAGAAATGTATCATTACAAGTAAGGTTGAAACTCCTTTACTCTCTTCTTGGACAAATCCCTCTCCTCCTTCCTAGAGGTAATTAGCATTCTGAATTTGTTGTTTACCATTACCATCCATTGTTTCATACTTTACCATATATGTATGAATGCCTGAACAACAAATAGTATTATTTAGGAGTTAAATAAGCTTTACATAAATAGTATAATACTGTATAATACTGTATGTTTTCGTCTGCAACTTGCTTTTTAACTTAAACCTTAAACCTTTTAATTCATTCATGTCGAGATGAGTAGCTTTCCTTCATTCATTTTCACTGCAGTATAATATTATATTTCAAGCTCTTAATAGACTGAGAACCCAGCCAGGGGGTGGGAGAAATCTATGAAAGAGAAATTTTGCTGAACTTTAACTGAAATTTGGCATTTTCTTTAATTATAAAGTAGACAACCAACAAAGTAATATGTGACTTTATCACCAATAGAAGTCATAGATATTTCCATATCACATTATGGTGAATACAGAGAGAGATCTTGAAATATAGATTAATCTCATGAGCTACTTTGTTGCTGATAGTTGTTTACCTTGCTACCCTAATGAGTTAATAAAAACACATATATCCCCATGACATTTTTAGTATGCTAATAATAAACATTTTTCAATACAATTTGTTTCTTTGTATTCCTATATATTTTATTTAAAGGCATTAAAAAATTTTAAACATTATCCTTGGGAAGAGGCTCATATAGCTCTCATCAGACTGCTAGAGAGGTCCTGGGCACAAAGTTAAAACCTTTGCTCTCAAGCAATTCCACACCTAGGCATGTACCCAAAAGAAATAAAAACACACATCCATACAAAGGCTTATATGGGATGTTCAAGGAACGTTATTAGTAATAGCCAAAAAAGTGACTGGGTCTCTCTATACATTAAGACAATACTTTAACAATCAGAAAGAACTAACCTTTGGGGTGCCTGGGTGGCTCAATCATTAAGCGTCTGCCTTTGGCTTGGGTCCTGATCTCAGGGTCCTGGGATCAAGCCCCGCATTGGCCTCTCTGCTCAGCGGGAAGCCTGCTTCTCCCCATCTCTCTGCTTGTGTTTCCTCTCTTGCTGTGTCTCTTTCTGTCAAATAAAATAAAATAAAATAAAATAAACAAAAAAATAAAGAACTATATCTGCTATAACATGGGTGAATTTCAAAACCATGATACACTAAGTGAACGAAGCCAGATACAAAAGACCAAACTTTAAAATGTCATTTATATTAAGTGTCCAGAAAAGACAAGTATAAATATAGAAACATGTAGATACCTAGTAAATTAGTGGCTGCTTGGGCTGGGGCAGAGGAAGGTAAGGTTAACGGCAAATGGGCACGAGGAATCTTTTTTATGCTAATGGAAACATTCTAAAATTGGATTGTGATGATGTTGTGCAACTCTAAATGATTTACTAAAAATCATTAATATGTAATAAAATGATAAATAAAATGGGTGAAATTTGTGGTATTTAAATGAAACCTCAATGAAACTGTTTAAACAGCAAGAAACTTTGCTCAGTTGTACAACCAGATCATTTATTTATTTTTCTCTTAAAGGTGGTTTTCATTTTTGTATTTGCTATTAATAGCAATATTGCTATAAGCATTCTTGTACATATCCCCTTCTGCACCCTGTAGGCATGTCTCTATGGTGTATCGCTACAGGCAATATTACTACATTGCTTCAACTTTGCCAGATTTTGAAATAGTGCTTTCCAGAAGGTTGTAACAATTTATATTCCAGCAATAATGTATAAGAAGTCCTGTAAGGTGGGGCAAGTGGGTGGCTCGGTCGTTAAGCCTCTGCCTTCCGCTCGGATCATGATCCTGGGGTCTTGGAATCGAGCCCTGCAACGGGCTCCCTGCTCAGCGGGAAGCCTGCTTCTCCCTCTTTCACTCCCCCTGCTTGTGTTCCCTCTCTTTTTCTCTCTCTCTGTCAAATAAATAAATAAAATCTTAAAAAAAAAAAAAGCGCTCTTGTAATGTATAGCCTCACCAATACTTGCTATTGTTAGACTTTTAACTTTTACAATCTAGTAAGTATGAAAGGATATCTTATTTTAATTTTCACTGCAATATTTTCATCTGGTATGAGATGCTGTTGTTTTCCCTTCTGTAGCTCAAGGCAAGATAGCGTAGTGGTTAGACGCTGAGAGCATTCTGTCTAGGTTTGAATTATGATTCTACCACTTCCTAGAGGCTGTAAATTAGGAACATTATTTTATAATTTTAGCCATAGATAGCTTCACATTTTATTTTAACTTATTCCTACAGAGCTCATTTTGTTCTTGTGTTGTTGTGCTTCTCCGAGTAGCATCATTTTATATTTTTCCCTGTTTTCCATGCAGGTAGTCAAATCACTTGTGAAATACACAAACTTTAGAAGAAGAATAGGTGAGTTACAAAAGTTAGATTTTTATGCTGAAAAAAAGTGTTATAGTTAAACTGAAGAACATCAAAAATAAAGCAAAAGTCTTAAAAGAGTAATGGGAAAAAATACAGATTACCTTCAAATAAGTAGCAGTTAAGGTGGTAGTTGACTTCTCAATGGTAACAACGAAAGCCAAGGGACAATATACTATCTTCAATATGCTGAAAATTAGCTGCCACATAAGGATTCAGTTTGTTCCTTACCAATCCTTATATATTTACTTCAGTTTTTTCTGGTCTTATTTCACTGACCAGGACCTTTAATATAGTGTTAAAGAAAAGTGGTGATGGAGGGCATCTGGCTCGTTCTTTATCTGGAGTGGAATGTTTTTAATGTTCCACCAATATGAATAATGTTTCTGTAGAAATTTTTGTAACTACCTTCATCATATTAAGGTAATCCTTTTCTTTCTTTTTTGAAGACTTACTTATTAGACAGAGAGTATGCACAAGCAGGCAGAGCAGCAGGCAAAGGGAGAGGGAGAAGCAGACTCCATCCCAGGACCGTGGGATCATGACCTGAGTCCAAGGCAGACGCTTAACCGACTGAGCCACTCAGGTCCCCAAGGGAGTCCCTTTCAATTTTCATTTGGTTTGCCCTAAGCAGATGCCAAATTTCCTATATCTTTTGAAATGATTCTTTAATTTTTCTTCTTTAGTTGTTAATATAATGAAGCGCTTTTCTAATGTTCAAGTATTCTTTGTCCTAGAGTGAACCCAACTTTGTCATCCTGTATTCTCTTTTTTATATTTTGCTGAATTCCATTTAGTAGCAGTTTGCTTTGTATTTGTGCATCTTTGTGATTTGTGCATGAGGGTTTGTGTTTGGTCCATAATGTTCCATTACCCTGTTGTCTTGGCAAATGGTCCCCAGGCTAATTTCATCTGCCCTTCATGTCCCCTCAGTGTTTGCTTTTCTCACTGTAAGCCCCGCAGATACACATGTACTGAACGTAATGTTTAAACTCTTATTAGTAAAGATTAAAATTAGTGTGCTCCTCCCAAACACTCTACAGTTTCAAATTAAATGTTCTATATGGATTCCACAACCTAACTTTTAAATTTCTGATAGGTACATTTATTCATTATTATTATTATTGATGCTTATTACCATTCAGCTCATTGTTTTCTAAAAAATCACTTGAACATATTTAATATATATGGCTTAAGGAGTTTGGAGGCATATATATACCCATGAAATCACCACCACAGTCTATGCCACAAACATATTTAGCACCTCGAAAAGTTTCCTCCTGCCCTCATATTATTTATCATTACTTTCCCATAATGAGAACACTTAATGTAAGATCTACCTTTTTAGTAGAATTTTAAGTATACAATACAGTATTGTTTCTTATATTTCAGACCTTCCTTCAGTATATATCCAATTTTACAATTACACACACAAAAATAAAACACAATGGGCAGGTTAATGGCAGCTTAGACACACAAATGGGAAGACGTAATTAATGTGTTGGAAGACACATCTGGAAGATCCATTCGAAATTCTCTCAAATGCAGCACAGAGACACAAATGAACAGAAACTATAACAGAGAGATTAAAAGATATGGAAGAGTGAGTGAAAAAATATAGATTACATCACATCTGAGCTCCAGAAGGGAAGACCAGAGAGATTGGGAGAGAGGCACATGTCGAAGAATAATGCCTCACTAACCTCGCCCTTATTGCATCCTTGTAAAATCCTGTACCTCATTTTCCTTTTCCTTTCGATCTACTTCCTAGTCTCCCTATTGACCGAACTCACTCAGAAAACAGAGGCCACACATATTTTGTTGATGCCATCACATAGGTCAGCGTCTTGAGTGTAGTTAAGAGTGGAAATTGATCTGGTAGGGAGCAAATGAAAGCAATCCAGCACAGTATTTTCTTCTAAAACTTTGGAACTTTGGCTTTACACCTTTAAAACTTTATTTTAGAAATTGATAGTTTGTCTGTGGCATGAGTAGGGTTTAATTTTCAAAATATGTAAAATGAAAAGGCAACCTACCAAATGGGAGAAAATAGTTGCAAACCAGATATCTGATAAAGGGTTAAAATCCAAAATATATAAATAGCCCCTACAACTCAATAGCAAAAACATTTTTTTAAAAAAACCAATCTATTTAAAAATGTACTCGCTTGTCTCTTGACTCTTGCTTTCACTTCATTTTTTCCAACTATAGATTTGTCTTTATATCACACTAGTTTTGCAGCACATTAGGAGGGGTTCCACCATCAGGGGCTCCTGGGTGGCTCAGTTGGTTAAGCGACTGATCATGATCCTGGAGTCCCAGGATCAAGCCCCATGTCAGGCTCCCTGCTCAGTGGGAGTCTGTTTTTCCCTCTGACCTCTCACCTCTCATTCTCTCTCACTCTCTCTCAAATAAATAAATAAAATCTAAAAAAACAAAACAAAACAAAAAAACAGCAATTCCACCATAATCCAGGGCTCCCTCTCCTCACTGAAGCATATGCCTACGTTCACCAAAATACATGCACAAGAGTAGGTTTTTTTTTTTAAATTTTTATGTATTTATTTGACAGGCAAAGATCACAAGTAGGCAGAGAGGCAGGCAGAGAGAGAGAGGAGGAAGCAGGCTCCCCGCTGAGCAGAGAGCCCAACTCGGGGCTTGATCCCAGTACCCCAAGACCATGACCCGAGCCCAAAGCAGAGGCTTTAACCCACTGAGCCACCCAGGCGCCCCACAGAAGAGTAGTTTTTAACCACGTATTCACAGTTGCCCCAAACTGAAGATGGTAAAAATTTCCATTGACAGTAGATAAATAAATTTGACCCCTGCCGTATACTATATAGTAATAAGAATGAGTGAACTGTTGCGGTAGACAAAAACATGGATGTTTTCGGGCTCTCTGCTCAGCAGGGAGCCTGCTTCCCTCTCTCTCTCTGCCTGCCTCTCCATCTACTTGTGATTTCTCTCTGTCAAATAAATAAATAAAATCTTAAAAAAAACCCACAAAAAAACACAAAAAACATGGATGTTTCTCACAAACATGATGTTGAGTCAGAGGTGTCAGGTATAAAATCATACCTACTGCACAACTCTGCTTACATAACGTTGAAAGCAGGCCTAATTAGCCATTTTGAAGACATATCATGGCCCTTAAAATCCCTCCATGTCTAGGGGAAGAGTGATGGCTCCAGTGGGTCACCGGCTCTTCTACCTCATGATTTCTGAATGCTGCTCACATGGGGTCTTCCGTTGGTGAAGATGCATCAAGCTCTACACTCATGGTTTGCTCACTTTTTTGTGCACATTGATACTTCATTAAAAGGTCTGCTTAAGGGGCGCCTGGGTGGCTCAGTCACTGAGCATCTGCTTTCGGTTCAGGTCATGATCTCAGGGTCCTGGGATCGAGTCCTGCGTAGGGCTCCCTGCTCAGTCAGTGGGGCGCCTGCTTCTCCCTCTGCCTCTGCCTGCCACTCCCCCTGCTGTGCTCTCTCTCTCTCTCTGTGTCAAATAAATGAATAAAATCTTTTAAAAAAAAGTTTGCTTAATAAAAAGTATTTAGAAAATAGTTTATCTAACAACAACAGTCACTAATCTGGAAAAAGCCTGAAAACTGGGCAGTGTCTTCTCTCTTGCCTTAGCCCTGTGTCCAGTGATTCAGTCTATCACGTGGGGCTGTGGGTCTTTTAAATATTCTCAGTTCCACCCTCCTCCCCACTCCTCGTCCCAGACCATCATCTCTCGCCTGAGCTACTCGTACCATATCTGAGTCCTCTCCCTGCCTCTGCCTTCTTGCCCTCTAAGATGACCCAAGATGAACAAGATGACCCCCCAAATGTGACCATGACCTCGGGGTATGTCCCTGCTTACAGTTCCTTCTGTGTCTCCCCACTGCTTTCAGCAAGAAGACCACTGTCCTTGCCGGGGCTGAAAATGCCCTGCCCCAGGCGTCCACTGCTGTGCTCACAGCTCACCAGGGCCAGTCTCCCGTGATGCTCTTTCCTCCATCAGCACCTACCTTCTTTCAGGCGTGGAATCCACCACTTTGCTTTCCCCATCGACTTCTTCTTCTTCTTCTTCTTTTTTTTTTTTTTTTTTAAGATTTTTTTATTTGAGAGAGAGAGAGAGCGTGAGCATGAAAGGGGCAAGGGGCAAAGGGAGAAGCCGGCTCCCTGATGAGCAGAGGGCCTGATGTGGGACTTGATCCTGGGACTACCAGGATCATGACCTGAGCCGAAGGCAGTTGCTTAACCAACTGAGCCACCCAGGTGCCCCCCATCGACTTCTTCTTGACACATAGGTGCTTTGGCCCAAAATACGTTTTTTTCCTCCTTTTTACCAAACTAATGGCTCCTAAATCATAACTTCAACCTCTTGCTCAGGGAAATCTCTTCTGTTCCGTTTCCCTTTATTCCCCATTAAAGCATGCGTCACTTTTCTAAGTCCCTCACTGATTGTAGTAATCGATGTTGATACCTATCTCTCCCTACCGAAATGTAAGCTTTACGGAGCAAGGTTGTATCTGTCTTGTTCACCAGTTTTCCCAGGATCGAACGCAGTGCTTTGCATGTAATAGCTGTTCAGTTAATATTTGCTGAATAAAAGAATGAGTGAAGAATGTTCTTGGCTATACTGTAACAGAAACTGTGCTAAGAGACAATTACATTAAAATATTATGTGGCACATTTATTTAAATCTCAGGGAAAACTTAGAAGCATTTTTTTTTTCTCAAGAGGTTTCTGGCATTTAATAATTAATTCATTATTCCTTTGGATCATGTCACTCCTTGACCTAAATCTTCCCCATCCAGTTGATGGGATCTGGTCCCTACCCACTTCTCTGGCCTTGTCCCATATCACTCTTCCCTTGTCCTGCTGCCCCTCCTGAGCCTTGAACATCCCCAGCATGGTCTGGTTTAGGGGCTTCATGCTAGTTGCATGGTCTTGTTGGACTGTTTTCCTCCTACACGTTCACATGGTGGGTCCTCCCATACTCAAGAAGTTTCAATTCCAATTTCGCTCCTCGGGGCAATTTTCCCTGCCTCTTCAATCCAAAGGAACCTGCCTGCCCTCAATACTCTGCGCCACATCATCCTGTTTTATTTCTTCACAGTATTGACCGGTGTCAGGAATTATGTTGTTTTTCGTACTTGTTTACTCTTCAGTCCTCAGTACCAGACTGTCAGCTCCCTGAGGGCGGGAACTGTATTGACGTATTCACTCCCTGTCTACGGCAGCTAGCATTTTGGCACATAGAGGGTGCTTCATCTACAGTGACTGAATGCTTAAACGAATGTGTTAGATGGGGCATTCATTCATCCTTTCCGTGGAGGGCAGTGCTAAAGTAGAACTCTCTGGGATGATGGAAATAATCTGTGGACTAGACAGTGTCCTCCAAAGAGACAGAGCCATTAGGATACCTCTATATCTATCTGTATGTCTGTCTGTCTATCTACGTACCTACCTACCTACCTAGACATATATAAGAGGAGATTTCTATAGGAATTGGCACATGTGGTTATAAAAGCAGGGAAGTCCCACAATCTGCCATCTGCAAGACGGAGAACTAGGAAAGTCCATGGTATATAATTCAGTCTAAGTCTAAAGGCCAATAGTGTATGTCCTGATCGGAGTCCAAAAACTTGAGAACCAGGAGCACAGATGATTAAAGGCAGGAGAAGATAGATGCATCAGCTCAAGCAGGAAGGGAGAGTGAGTAATTCCTATGAAATACTTATTCCCTTCCTCTACTTTAAAAATTTTTTTTCCTATTAGGGCCCTCAGTGTATTGGGTGATGCCCACCAGTATTAGGGAGGGCCATATGCTTTGCTCAGTTCACTGATTGAAGTGCTGATCTCTTCCGGTAGCGCCCTGACAGAAATAATGTTTTACCAGGCATCCCTTGGTCCAGTCAAGTTGACACATAAATTAACCAGCCTAGTCTAAGTCTGCTGTGTCCCGTATAGTAAATACTAGCCACGTGTAGTGATTAAATCTTTGAAATGTGCCTAGTGTACCTGAAAAACTTAATTTTGAATTTTGTTTCATTTCAATTTGAATAGACACATGAAGGTGAGGGCCTACTCTAATGGACACCGCAGCTCTAGAGAACCTGATTTAGGATGGGGGGAGGGCAGGGTCAGGAAAGGTCTTCTCAGGCAAAAACGTGTCAGTGGAGATGTGGAGGATGAGTTGACAGCATCCAAGTGAGGAGGAAGGTGGAGGAGGTAAGGCTGAGGGTGTGCACTTAGGGCACAGGGACTGGGAAGGACGTTTCAGAGAGAGGAAACAGAATGTGCAAATCCCTGAAAGTGGAGAAGCTTTTTCAGAAGGGATTTTTAGTGTTGAGGAATTGAGATCTTTTTAAGAAATGTTACAATATATAATGACCTTTTATTGACCCATAGTTTATCTCATCTTCATATTTAAATTTGATGTGCAGTGAGTAACATGTTCTGGTAGGACATGCGCCTCAGAGGCTGTCCTATCCCAGTAGAGCTGCATTCCCTGAAGACGTAGCTAACCCTTCTTTCGCTGGAGAGTCTCAACTTCTTCAGATTGTACCATGTCTTACAAGTAATAGGTTTGAGAAGTTTACTTCTCTGTAAGGAAGGGTTTCCTCTTATTTGGCTCTTTATTACTATTTTAAAGCTTAAAGAATGGACTGATTCCAGTTTGTTCGGTTTCTCCATAGACATCAAATGTATCAGTATCTTTCTCTCTCTAATATATAGATAGATATAAACCTATCTATATAAAATTTAATATACTTTCTGCTTAACTTTTCCATACTAAATAAGAGTAGAGATTTCCTTTCTCACACATTCCAAAACATTCGCTACTTGGGCTCAAAAGATCAGTAAAAGGTAGACAGTGAGTGAATTCTTGCAACTTTTAAATATAATTCAACGTCTGTCTTGTATTTTATCTGGATTTGTCATCTCCCAATGATTTGAAAGCTGTAGATATGATTTTATATGCATATACATTTACTATATATATATTTCTCATTGTGTTATGATTCTTCACATTCAATACTGGGCAATGATTTCTACTTATCAGCAAGAAAGGATTTATAGTCTAAGAATGCCTAAGTGTAATTTTTTAAGTAGGCTAATTACCACTTCTAGCAGTTGTAATTAAAAAAGAATCTTGCCACATTTTAAGCTCCTTTTCCCACAGATTTACTCATTTTTCACCCCTGACACCACTTTTTATTTTTTGCAGATTTTTTTTTTGATGAAAGCCAGTTTTCCTTAAAAAACATTTCTCTATTTTTCTATTTAGTTTGAAAGCTTGTAGATTTTCTGGACCAAATATTCTTAAAGATATTTATTGTGATTCACTAAGTAGAAATAAGACCTAAGACTTAGCACAGGAGCTGGGAAATTGGAAATTTTGAATTGTAACCTACTTTGCCTCCTATTGTGGGACTTAAAATGCTCTACTAGGAAGATGCTAATTCCTTATGTTCAAGGTGATTCTATATAGACCTCATGTATTTTCCTGATTTATTTTTAAGATTATTAAAATGTATTACTAATAGCTAGTTGAATTGGGTTTAACCATGACAGTATCAGAGATGTGTAAACTTGGACTTCTGTTACTATAAGAGGACAAGTACTGGTGCTTGTCCAAGGGACTGCTAAGTGGGGTGTACCAGCATCTACCCCTTTCTTAAGCAACTCAGCACCACTCAAGACATTATTTAAACAGTCTCTGTGCCTGTTAATGAACAACCATGGGGCTGAAGTCAGAGATTTGAGCCTGAGTAGTTGAGTATAAAAGTCACCAAAATGCACATAGCAAGGTAATGTTGTAAAAAGTTAAGAAAGCACAAAAAAGGGGGAAGATTGGAAAATAAACTTGGTTACATAAATTGAATGCTAAGAAACCCATGGTAAGAGATTCACAAAAGAGTACATCTTAAAGAACAGAAAGAGGGGGACCTCTGGGGACTGACAATGTTCTGGGAATTAAGTGCCAATTATGTCCTGGACCAATTATCAGTGCTTTTACTAAAGACAATTTTAAAAAAAGATTTTATTTATTTATTTGAGAGAGCAAGCATTCATGTGAGTGGGGTAAGGGGCAGAAAGAGATAATCGCAAGCAGATTCCTCGCTGAGCTCAGAGATGCACTCAGGTCTCCATCTCACAACCCATCAGATCATGACCTGAGCTGAAATCAAGAATCAGACACTCAACTGACTGAGTCACCCAGGTGCCCCTAAAGACAATTTATTTTAAGCAGCAACCTTGGGAACAAGCATGGTCAGATTTGATCCCAGACCCCTCTTCCTACTGAGTGCCCTTGACAAATCACTTAACTTCTATGAATCTCAACTTTCTCTTCTAAAAAGGGAGGATAACCATATCTACTTCACAGGGTAATGTAAGGATTTAAAGAGGTAATCAAATATGAGCAAAGAAGAGTTATTTCCCCATCCCTCTAACAACGTCAGCATGCATTCCTTAGAAGTGGTTTACAGTGGTTAAGTGTTGGGTCTCTGGAATCAGACTGTTCAAGTCACAGCTCTCTCACTTACCAGCTGTGTGACCTTGGACAAGTTACTTGACCTCTCTGTGCTTCATTTTCATAATATGAACAATGAGGATATTAATAGTACTTTCCCCATAAAGTTGTTATGAGGATTAGAAGAGCTGAATCTATTAAGTATTTAGGACAGCACTTCAGCACAAGTAAACATTTAAATGTTAGCTAAAAATGTGCAATAGTTTTGGATTCTTTCTAGAAGTGATTCCTTTTGTGTTAGGTTATACTCACCTAACTGGACAGGAAGACACAACAACAGTCATGCCAGCTGTGGGGTGAGTTTCTTGTAATTCTGTTTGGGGCGACACTGCCTGCTGTGGACAGGTGGTGGTGGTGGTTCTCCTTCTAGCTAAGGGCAGTTCTGGGTGAGAGCCTCTAGAGCCAGCAGCCTGGCTATCTTGCATCCAGCCTTTGTTACTGATTGTTACTGATACTGGGCAAATTAACATTTCTGACTGTTCACTCCCTTGTGAAATGGGGATAATTTTGGCCTCTGGGGGTGGTGTGAGTATTATATGTGGTAATTTACCTACAGGCCCATGTACCCCACACCCAGCCCAGAGCTTCAGAGTAACGATTATTATTACATCAAATATATATAACAGTTGGGCCCTCGGGGGGTTCAAAGGAAGGAAAACCAGGAGGCAGCTAGAAGTGGGGCCCTTTCTGCCTGTGTGAGCTCGGTCTGGGTAAGAGGAAGAAAAACAATCTCTTCCTTTTGCAACCTAAATGACTACAAACGTCTCCCCCTGGCCCCTGTCTTTCGCACCCCCCCCACCCCCAAATAGGCAAAGACACCATTCTTTTCAGTTTTATAATCTACTCATTTCTGTAGGTGCGGGTTTATCTGGGCTTGGTGGTAAGCCAGGGGTGGGTGGGGAGAAGCATTAAAACCTGGCAACCCAGCTCCCCCATCTCCGGATGCCGCAGGGCTCCTGCCAGCCGTCCTCGGTTAAAAAACGTGCTTTTTATTTCACTTCCCCGCAGTCTCCTGTGCAGCAGCTCATTACCACCCGCTTCAATCACCCCTGCCAAGCATCTCCCCAGAACGTTTTCCCCTTCCCCCATTTCAGGGACATTGGTCGTAGCTGACATTTAAAGGAAATAAACACGGATTTTAAAAATTACAACCTTCTCCGCCTGAAGAACCCAGCAGCAATGAATAACCGAACAGTCCAGCGAAGAGCGCCTGTCGGGGCTCAGCTCCGCCAGCCCTTCCTGCCACACAATTCCCCCACACCCGAGCAGCACAAATCACCATTTCCAGGCACCACTCGAGGCTGCCAATTCCACTTTCGCTTAATCTCATTTAAAATCCGGCTACAGATGAGGCTCTGTCGCTGCGGCGAGGAACCGGGCGGGGGGCAGCGGGAGGGACGCGAGGCCTGGATGGGAAGGGAGCGCAGGGGCCCCTCGCGGTTCGGGGCCGCGGGCGGATCCCCAGAACAAGTGCAGGCCGCCCGGGCTCCGAGGCGGGCGAGCCCCGAGGGGCGTGGGGCGCAGACGGCGCAGACAAAGAAGCCGCCGCCAGCGCCGGCCGCACCAGCCCTCTCCTTCCCCCGCGCCTCATCTCAGGAAAAAGAGGGAAATCTGAGGGCCAAAGGGGACGGTCTTCTCCTTATGCTCCTCCAGACAGCTGGCGGGAGGTTCTCTCTCTCCGAGGTTTCTCCGTCCCTTGCTGTAGATTGGCGGCCCCCGTGGCCCCCAACAGCACCCCCAGACCCACACCCTCCTCCGGATCGCGCCCCTCGGCGGTCCTTCCGGGGGGGAAGCGCGCTGCGGCGCTGGGGCCCCGGGAGGCGTACGCCCCGCGTCTCCCGAGGTGCGGGCGTGCGAGCTCGAGAGGGCGGGGGCCGGGCGGGCACGCGCGGGGCGGCGCGCGGGGGCGGGGGAGCGGCCGGGACACGTGTGGCAGCGGCGCGGGGGGAGACTCGGCGCCCGGGGCTTTAAGAAGGTGTGGAGGGGGGCGGGCGCTTTCCCAGGCCTGGCCGAGGGGCGTCGCGCAGAGGCGGCGCGGCGGCGGCGGCGCACGGAGGCGGCGGACGACGCGCTCTCGGAGCCCGCAGCCCGGGTCTCGCTCTCCCGCGGCCCAAAGAAACTTTGCGAGCCGCGGTCTTCCGCGGAACTCCGGGGCTCCGCGCCCGAGCCCGCTCTGCTCGCGTCCGCCGCCTCCTCGCCTTCTCTCCGCGTGGCTCCTCCGTCCCGGCGCCTCCCAAACTGAATGAGCGAGCGGCGCTCGGGGCGCGCGGCGGCGGCGGCGGCATGGAGCGCAGTTGCTGGGCCCCGCGGACTTTCCTCCTGGCGCTGTTGCTGGGGGCGACGCTGAGGGCGCGCGCGGCGGTGGGCTATTACCCCCGCTTCTCGCCCTTCTTTTTCCTGTGCACCCACCACGGGGAGCTGGAAGGGGATGGGGAGCAGGGCGAGGTGCTCATTTCCCTGCACATTGCGGGCAACCCCACCTACTACGTACCGGGACAAGAATATCATGGTAGGTACCGCAGCGGCTCCGCGCTCGCCGCCCGGCCCGGTGCGCCCGCGAGCGCAGCTTTTTATCCCTTTCCTTCTTCCAAGGGGCCATTTAGACGGGAGCCAGGAGAACCCTTCCCTCAACCTTGCGCTCTGTGGAGGGACAGGGAACAAAGTTAGTGAGGATCGAGTCGCGAGTTGGGATTTACTCGCCACACAGTACACGCTCCCCTCACGCATCTCCTCGTAATAAGCCCGTTCTTGGGGGGAAACGCCTGAGAATTGGGGGTTGGCATCTTTCCCTCCTCACTCCTCGTCCCTGCCGCTGACACGTTTAGTGGGTCCGTGCGTCTTGTTTCCCTAACCCCGGTGCTCGGATTCCAGACCTTTGTCCTGCCCGGATCCCCCTGAAGGGTGGCGTTAGGGCTGGCGCCGGGCTCTGCGGACGGGCTGGTGACAGACTGGCGCGCCCCGGTCCCCGGCTGCCCCGCGCCGTCGCCTGCCCGCTGCAAAGTTCCCGCTGCTCGCCAGCCAGGATCCCCCATTTCATCCAGTGTCCAACGGCCCTCCTGAAATGGAGCAGCTGCTTCCAGCGCTTTCTGTGCTTTATGAAGTGTCCCTTAAAATGTCCGTAATCGATGGGTTTTTAACAAATTCCTCCTACTTTTAACGTGCTGCTTGTTTTTAAAGTGATCTCTGTGTTGTGTATTGATGACTTTGTCTTTTATCTGCACAGCTTTAATTTCCAGGTAAGGGCTGGAAGCCCCTTATAATTTAAAGGTATCTTAAAAAAAAAAAAAAGATCGTTATGGAGCCCTTCATCGAAATTAAACGTTGCTGAGGAAGTAAAATATAGCTCCAAGAAATAGAATTTTATATGGTGCATGCATGTATTTTAGCTGTTTTAAGCTAGTAAATCGAGTATGTGGGGAGATAAAGATACTATTTTCTGTTATTTCCTCTGGCACTTCTGAATATTTCACTTCCATGGTGTTTCTAAGGTGGGACAGGCACTATTTGATTAGAATTTCAAGGCAAAAATACTTACACCCAACCAAATAGAAACTATTGCCTAGTAATCTCATGGTTTCGATGTCTTGTAGACTAACAATTATTGACATAGCAGGAGATAATCCACGGAGCAGCTGGCATTTCAGATAAACATGCGTGTAAAAACGATAAGAGTTCTTAAATTTTCTGTTTTCTGAAAAACACCTTTGTGTCTACACTAAAATGTTTTACATAAATAAATGCTTTCCGGAGGTTTACAAGAGTGCTTTTACAACTTTCTTGTGGCATGGTGGCAGCCTTGTCTGTAAAGCAGGAGTCTAATTTGGTGGAATTTTAGACTTTGAAAAATTAATTGTCTGTAACTAGTCCCTTCTTTAATAAAGTGTTTCCCAGGCTCGCTTCCCAAGAATGTTCTGGTGTTTTTTAAGGTCCCCGGAATCCTTAAGTGGCAAGACCAGCCAGTTTGATGGTAACCCAGACCTAACCCTAAGACTGATTGATTGAGCTTGTCACTTGGTATGACCCTTAGCAAAGGTGCTTGCCTGTCATTAGTTCTAAGTGAGAGTGGTAGGTAAGTGAGCCTGAGCTGGGCTAAAAGGTATGAATTTCAGGTTGTGATGGAAGACCATGTGATAATACAAAGCCCTGTTATTTTTTTTTTCTAGTGTTTTTCACATCCTTTGTAAGATGCTAGCACAGAAGAAAACTTAAAAATACTAAAATGTGACCTAGACTTTGCTTTCGCTATAAAGCTAGCAAATACAAGTCAGCCAAAGACCGACCATAATCACATCCCTAAGTCTGAAAAAGAATGAGTGATAGAGAGTAAGAAAAAAGTGTAATATTTCAAGTTGGACATTGTGTGGGAAGCCTCAATTTCTTCCACTTTTCTGCCATCAGAAAAGGTAGAG